>NC_140416.1:11195000-13695000 GCF_965140295.1 Lepidochelys olivacea
CCCTCCACCTGCAGAAGATTTAACAAGGTCCCAGGCTGCATCGCCACAGAAAATTTCTCTGGGGAGGAAAAATGTGATGACCAAAACGTGACATACAAAAACTAGGCAAAATTACCATGTCTCCAGCTCTCTCAGAGACAATACTAGGCACCTATCCCAAGGCTCTATGTTTTAACTCATGATCCCAGCAAAGCGTAAAGTAGAAACTATGTCACCTTCCTGCCCCATGCCACCAAGACTTTGTTAAACCCCTCACATTCACAATGGGAACCTTCGCTGCCTTGGGGAGTTTTAATATAGGGAGAAAACCCAAGGAGAAACCAACATTGTGCAGTCTCTTGGCTAGGGAATCACCTCTACTCTGTCCATGTCAGTCTGAACAAAAACCAGAAGACAGATTCAGAATACAGACCTCCTGTACAGAAAGGGAGCTCCTCAGTCCACTGGGCAGGAATGCGGGGGGTGGGGAAAGAGATGGGAAAAAGTCCTGGTTACAGATGACCTGACTACACTGGGGAGGGTGGGTGGTTTGGGAGACACGTACCCAATTTTGCCTTCTGCTCCTGGCACTGTTCAGCCAGCTTCTGCAGCTTCTGGTATCTGTCGGAAAGGTTTGTGCGGCCAGTTTCCAGCGGCGTCTGGAATTCCAGGTTCTGTTCTGCCAGGCTCCGGTTTGTGGCCAAGGCCATCTCCCTTTCCAGCTGTAGTTCCTGGACCTGAGAGGGGAGATCAAAAGCCACAGCCAATGAGGAGCAGCACCTCCTGTCTGCATCCACACTTTCCTTACCCTGCAGCATGCATGTTAATGTTTACCTCTGTTGATTCCAGTGCCAGACGCTCTATCTCCTCAGAATTCTCCTGCAGCTCCTGGAGCTCCTTCACAGATAGGTCCCTTAAGGTCTCCATTTTCACTGGGGAATGTGAATTCCTAAGAGATGAGGAGTGTAAATGGACAATTACTAGGTTTCACAAAGCCAGCTGCACACTGACAATATATAGATATTAATCCCATGACAGACTTAACAAGAGGCGTTGATAAATTATGTCAATCAACAGTGGTAGGGGGGATTCTGTCACAACAGAGAGTCTGAGGACAGAGAGAAAAAGAAAACAGCAAATCTAGCCATTTTGATTTTGGCAACGGTCTTTCCATTTCAGGGAGACAAGGTGAATGAGCTAATATCTTTTTTTGGACCAACTTTTGCTGGCAAGAGAGGTATGCTCGAAGGCTTGTCACTCTCACCAACAGAAGTTGGTCCAGTAAAAGATATTATCCATCTACCTTGTCTCTCTAGTATCCTGGGACAACCACAGCTACAACAACAGTGTATTTCCATTTCAGGGACAATAGAGGGAGATGATTCCTCCTCTGTGCCAGGACAAAGGCATTTAAAAGTGGAGAAAAACACCTTCTCAGTCATACCAAAGTGTGTGGCTATATCAATCCAATTCTTAAACAACTTCACTAGCTGGCCATTTATTTCAAGATTCTGCTCAGCATGATCCCCCTGTGTTTTTAAAACCAATCGTCTATCTCTAGACACACTTCCCTGCTCATTTTCCTGCTAGTCTTCTACACATCACCCGATGTAAATGCCTTCCACTCTGGCACTCCTGCCACCTGGAACAGCCTTCCTGTATCTCCCTACCTTTACAAATCATGTCTGACAATATGTTTTTATCTTCTTGCCCATGTCACACCTGAATTTCCCTTTCCTTTCTTTTCCCTTTATGAATAAATACTTTCATATTTTCCATGCAATGGACTCTCACACCTTTGTAAATCAGGATTAACTCCACTGAGGTCAGTGGAATAAACCCTTTGCAGCACTCTTTTCCATCATTTATATATGCTCTGGCTGTCTTGTACCATTTAGCTTTGTTACGCATTAAGGTCACACTCTGTCAGAAAAGTGCTATATACAGTAACTGGGAACAGAATAAAAACTAAACAGGAAAAAAAAAACAGAGGTACATTCCTGCAGAGGTGCGAAAAGGGACCAATGAGACAACTAGTGCAGATTTTAACCTAGTACTAGCTACAGGTGTCTCTTCTACCTCTGATTCAAGTGAAATATCTCACAGATTCTGACTCTGGAGATGTTGCATCAGTCTCTGCAAATAACATATTATGTCAAATGAACATTCAGGTCTCCAAATCCCCTCCAGCCAGGACACAACCAAACCATCTAATAATCACGTTGTGAAACCAGAAGGCATATGTGCATCAGCAAATTTTGCCATCACGCTGCAGACTCTTAAACAAACTCAGGTCTCTTAGCTGTCTCACAAGACACACTCACAAGATGAATGATACAGGGCAGTGAGAACTGGGGCAGCTGGAAACCCTACCCCCTGCTTCAGTGTATCTATAATCTCCTAGAGAACAAAAACAATTCTAATGGCATGGCCATACCTATACCAGAAGAATTTCAGTAGAGGATGTTCACTAGTAGAACTGACTTCTGCTGAAGAGGCCCAGAATCAGAAGCCTGGAAAGCACAGTGGGATCGGGCTATCTATTTAGTAAGCCCTTTGATGAGTAGCAATGTTATTTCTCAGCTGATGAGGCCCATACATTAGTAACAGTGAAAGCAAGCGGTTTATGGGGCGGCCCATGGGGTCACAATCACAGAGCTTGTTGGCATGAGTCACCCACACAGGCCAGGTCTGGGAGGGTTGGTGTAAGTCACATGCATGGGGCAGCCCTGGGTGCAATAGCACAAGTCACTCACCTGGCAGCAGCATTAGGAGTGTTGGCATGAGTCATCCACTTAAGGCTGGTGTTAGGCACATTGGGTACAGGCCACTCCCACGTGGGCAAAGCATAGTGTGAGTCATGAACACAGGGTGCGTGCAGCTGGGTGTGTTGGCATAATTCACCCACACAGGGACTGCACTGGACACTGATGCAAGTCACCTGCACGAGGGCCAGTGCTGGCAGCATCAACCTGAGCTGCCCGCACGAGGAAGGGCCAGCGCTGGGCACTTGGGCTGAGCAGCCCACATAAGGGCCAGCACTGGCCGCATCGGCGCAAGTCACCCGCTCCAGCTATACCGGGGGCGAGTTACCCACCTTGATGGCTGCACCGAGCAGTGCCAGGTTTATAATGGTGCCAGTGGCTCCATAGAGCTCAGAAGCGGCCCTGGCCTACTCCACTTGCACTGTACCCCGAGACCACACTCCTCCCGCCACCCACCACTTGCTTCTGGCTCCTCTCTGCCCCCTGGCTGGACCCCAGTGCACTGCTGGCTCCAGGCCTGTGGGGCTCCACCTGTCTCCTTGGAGCTGAGCCGCCTGGGACTGGTGCAGAAGCCTGGCCAGTCTCAGTCTGGGTGGGGGGACAGTGTGGGGGGCTTAGCTGGGCCCCTCCAGGCAAGAGCCTCTTGAGGGAGCCTGGCGGAGCAGGCCTTGGCCTGGCTGATTGCAGCACTCATGAAGGGACAGAGCAATTGTTGGCCCTGGGACCAGCCCTAACTGCACTGCCAGCTCAGCCCAGCAGACACAGTCACCTCCCAGCAGGACCAGTGAGTGCAGCCGGGAGGCAGGGCTTGGGGGAGTGGGTCTCTGGGGAATCTGGGGGGGAGAGGGTGCTGGGTTGTGAGGGGGCAGGGAAGATGTGTGTGTTGGGGCAATAGGGAGTGGGGGTTCTGTGGGGGGTGCTGGGCAGTTGTGATGGGGCTGTGGGCAGGGGAGTGCTGGGCAGGGTGCTGTGCATTTCCAGGGGAGGTCTGGGGGGGCTATGGTCATAGGAAGTCAGTGGGGTGTTGGGCGGGGGGGCTCTTTGGCGTGGGATGGGACATGCTGGCATCACATGGCCACTGTGCATCTGGCAACTGCCAGTTTGTAAATAGTGGCCTCGCACTGGACTGGGCGGAGCGGGGCCGCCCCTGCCATGCCATGCGCCTGGCGGGCCCCTCGCCCTGGGGACTGGCCTCGCCGCGCCATGCTCCATTGCCCCTGTGGGGGCGCACAAATATGTTTGGCACTGGGCCCACAAAAGGTTAATCTGGCCCTGGCACCGGGTGTGTTGGTGCGAGGACAGGGCGGGGTACGGGCAGAGATAGTGACGGGGGCTCCCAGCGTAACAGCCTCTCTCCTCCCCCCACCGCCGGCGAAGGGCGGGAAGGGCACGCGCTGGGCTGGACAGCTGGCGCTGATGCACGTGCCACGCCACCTGGGGAGGAGGAGAAAGAGATCGGCGCGCGACAGGGGAGGGCGGGGAGCATGGAATGTCGGTGCATCGTCGCACGCACAGTCCCGCCCCTGTCGCCAGCTGAGGGGAGGAAGAGAGCCAATCCCCACTGTTCTCGCGAGACCTGGCCGGGAAGGGGTTAAGCGATAAGGAGCCGATAATCGGTAAGAGAATACTCACCTGTGAGCAGCCGGGGAGCCCCCAGGGCCACACACTTCCGGGTTCCGGTCCTCGACCGGAAGTGAGCCTCACCATTGCTGTGGAGGTAGGGGGGTGGGGAAGACGGTGGCAATGTGAGGAGGATGGTACGCTCCGGCAGCTGGTCCGGTCTAGAGCGCTTTCAGCCGCGCGCCATCTTTGTTCCGCTGCGGAGGGGGCGGGGTTGGGCCGGGCCTCAAGCGGCTGACTCTGGGCGCCCGTCCCCCGACAGCCCGTGCCCTGTATGGGATGCGGGCCACCTCCAGCATGGGGGGAGGGGTAAATCCTACACCTGGCCCAGCTCTGACCTGGGCTAATACCCCCATGGACACAACAGGCCGAACCCCTCCAGGGCTCGGCTGCCACCATCAGCCGTCTGGGGGCAGGGCACCGGAGTGCTGGAGCTGAGGAGTCCGGCATATTTGGGAGGGAGACGCCTCCGTCTTCCCTCCCCCGCCAAGCACTAAGCCGGCGCCATGGTTCCTGCATATGTCACAACCCTCCCGGGCCCTGGCTGACTCCCTGCTTCGTTAACTCACGGGCACGACGTAGCCTTGGCACAGGAAGAGTTAATTCATTTCCAGACAGTCCCTGCCTGGTGCGGGCAGGTGTGAACCTGGGGACAACCGCGGCACCTACAGCAAGCACTGTCATGCTGAGATCACCGTGGCACACGCAACACCAAGCTGCCGCCAGGACCCCCGCTCGATGCTAACGCTGCCGAGGCATTTTCAGCCCATGGATTAGCCCGGCGGGAGCAATTTGGGAAACGCTTGGTACCAGCTGTGATCACGCAGCAGGAGTGCCAACAGGCTTCTGCCCCCTGGGCACAGACCTTTCCTGTTCACTCAGCAGAAACAAAGGTAGCTGGGAACACTACTTCTACCTCCATCCCCACCTCCTCATCTAGATTTTGGGGGATGTGATTAGAAACTATCAAAGGAAACAGGGACTCTGGGATTCAGATCTCATTTAATGTTCATCTAGGATTTTTTGTTTGTTTTTTGAGGGTAAGGGGGGAGTTGGTAGATTTAACCTTTGTGGGATCCAGATCCTTCCCAACCTTCCCCTTTGCTCCCAGTTGTGGAGGTGTTGCTGTTGAGACACCTGTAGGCCCTCGCTACCACTTCTTCCAGGCATCACCATGCCAGTGCTATCTTCTCCCTGCCTCCCGCTGGGCTGGAGGAACCAGGCACCCAACCAGCACCAGAATCGTAGTTATGTCGTTACAACTTTACTTAACTGTTAACATCACTCAATCCCTGATCGTCTAGACCTGGTAGTATTAGTTCCCAACTGGCTGGCTGTTGTCCCCATTCCCTTCTAGAATTGATTTGGTGTACAGCTGAATCTTTCATTAATGGATTCCTGTAATAATTGTTTCATTATTGATTTCTTGTGTTATTGGTGCAGATCATAATTGCTTCCCCAGTTAACTGACTCACTGCATAATTGAACAATAGCAGTTCCAGTCAGTGCTTTCCTGTCACTCTCTTCACTTCCCTCCTTTACATCAGTATCTATGTGGGGATTTGCTCTGAGTACAGCTATCAGGCCCAGCCACTCCTGTAGCTGCTCAAAACCAGGGTCCGCTCCATCAGTACAAATAGCAGTTTTGCTTGTCTACACTGGAGTTTTACACTGGTGGCTGAAATTGAGGCAAAACCCCTGTGTATGCAAGACTTTTGTCTTTGGTGTCTCTTCAGAGCTGGATGACTTCCCGCAATGCTGGGACTTCCCTGGAGCCAGCGTTCTCTTCTAGTGCTGGGCAAGGAAGCTCCCTGTGAGGCTAGATTACCCAATACACAGCTTATCTTGCACTGACTAACACATTTTTGTTCCATGCCTCTGTGCTCAGTAAATATAATTCTTATCAGACACATTCCTGGCAAGTCCAGCCAGGGGTGGCTCTGCCAATTTTGCCACCCCAAGCAGTCGCCGCCAAATAGCCACCGCCACAGCAATGGAGCTACTGCCGACTTGCCGCCGCCTCCGGAACAGCACAGGAGCTGCTGCCGAATTGCTGCTGTGGGACACAGATTGTCGGGCTCAACGGGTAGTGATCAATGGCTCCATATCTAGTTGGCAGCCAGTATCAAGTGGAGTACCCCAAGGGTCGGTCCTGGGGCCAGTTTTGTTCAATATCTTCATAAATGATCTGGAGGATGGTGTGGATTGCACTCTCAGCAAATTTGCGGATGATACTAAACTGGAAGGAGTGGTAGATACGCTGGAGGGGAGGGATAGGATACAGAAGGACCTAGACAAATTGGAGGATTGGGCCAAAAGAAATCTGATGAGGTTCAATAAGGATAAGTTCAGGGTCCTGCACTTAGGATGGAAGAACCCAATGCACAGCTACAGACTAGGGACTGAATGGCTAGGCAGCAGTTCTGCGGAAAAGGACCTAGGGGTGACAGTGGACGAGAAGCTGGATATGAGTCAGCAGTGTGCCCTTGTTGCCAAGAAGGCCAATGGCATTTTGGGATGTATAAGTAGGGGCATAGCGAGCAGATCGAGGGACGTGATCGTTCCCCTCTATTCGACATTGGTGAGGCCTCATCTGGAGTATTGTGTCCAGTTTTGGGCCCCACACTTCAAGAAGGATGTGGATAAATTGGAGAGAGTCCAGCGAAGGGCAACAAAAATGATTAGGGGACTGGAACACATGAGTTATGAGGAGAGGCTGAGGGAGCTGGGATTGTTTAGCCTGCAGAAGAGAAGAATGAGGGGGGATTTGATAGCTGCTTTCAACTACCTGAAAGGGGGTTCCAAAGAGGATGGCTCTAGACTGTTCTCAATGGTAGCAGATGACAGAACGAGGAGTAATGGTCTCAAGTTGCAGTGGGGGAGGTTTAGATTGGATATTAGGAAAAACTTTTTCACTAAGAGGGTGGTGAAACACTGGAATGCGTTACCTAGGGAGGTGGTAGAATCTCCTTCCTTAGAGGTTTTTAAGGTCAGGCTTGACAAAGCCCTGGCTGGGATGATTTAACTGGGAATTGGTCCTGCTTTGAGCAGGGGGTTGGACTAGATGACCTTCTGGGGTCCCTTCCAACCCTGATATTCTATGACACAGACTGCTGCCTCATTCTCAGTGCCACCCCAAGCACCTGCTTGGAAAGCTGGTGCCTGGATCCGGCCTTGAGTCAGTAACGAAGAACAGCAAAGGAGACTGATCCGGGGCAAAATAAGCACAATGAGCATGGAGATGCAGACAGAGAGTAAAGATGTAGAAGGCATAGAACAGGGGTGTCAAACATGCGGCCAATGGGAGCTTCAGGGGAGGTACCTGGAGGCGTGGCCAGGGCAACACACAGACAGCCTGATCCAAAGCCCACTGGAGTCAATGGGAGTCTTTACTAGATGCTGACTCAGACCTTAATTGGTCTGTCAGTCAGAGACCATGAATCAGAGCAGGTGATACCAGAGAAATTCCCCAGACTACATTTTGTATTCCTGATCTCCATTTTTGAATAAGCAAAAGTCATTCCACCATCGGAAACTGTAGACCACGTACGATTGGAAGCTTAGGTCACATGATATGTCTCAGCAACCAGTAACTCTGAAGTAAACGGTGTCAGTGAGCATGAATGAATGTGTAGTTAAAAAAAAAAAAATGAATGAAGTTGTAAAGTTTAAAAAAAAAAGCATATAAAGTTCTGACAGGACAATATAAAATGGTGACACAATTGAGACAGATAGAACAGAGAAGATCAGTTGGAAGAACCAGCTGTAAGAGAGAAAAGTTGGGAGAAGAGTGGAGAAAAGCAACCAGGCAAAAAAGTTGAAGCAGCAGCAGTGTCAGAGACTACACAGTGAAATCACCGTAAGCCTGTTAGATTTAATTATTGTATAGCATGGTATGAGCTAGTATAGTGATAGTATAGCAGTATTAGTATGTGGATATATAAGTGTGTTAATTTGTGGTTTACATATGTAAAATTTTAAAGTACATTTGAAGAACTGCTGTCAGTGATCTATTGCAGACTGGCCATCTGCAATAGAGCGCATCACTTAGAATCATTTAAACTGTTTGCTCTTTTGGTTTAAATGCTCTTTAACTTGCAATAGGGGATTCATGTCTGATTTTTAATTTGAGATCATATTGTAGTATATGATTACTAGTTACATTTAATAAAAAGATACTCGATTATGGGGAAAGAATACTGCCTGTTTCAGAGTAACAGCCGTGTTAGTCTGTATTCGCAAAAAGAAAAGGAGTACTTGTGGCACCTTAGAGACTAACCAATTTATTAGAGCATAATAAATTGTCACTTTGGATGGGCTATCACCAGCAGGAGAGTGAATTTGTGTGGGGGGGTGGAGGGTGAGAAAACCTGGATTTGTGCTGGAAATGGCCCACCTGATGATCACTTTAGATAAGCTATTACCAGCAGGACAGTGGGGTGGGAGGAGGTATTGTTTCATATTCTCTGTGTATATATAAAGCCTGCTGCAGTTTCCACGATATGCATCTGAGGAAGTGAGCTGTAGCTCACGAAAGCTTATGCTCTAATAAATTGGTTAGTCTCTAAGGTGCCACAAGTACTCCTTTTCTTTTTGCGAATACTGCCTGTGTCACTCATTTTACTGAAAGGTTGTATCCTTGTCCTTTAAGTGTTACCTTAACTATCCTGGAAACCTTTACCTTGGGAAGAACAGATTAAGAGGGTGATTCTAGGAGTGCCCCAAAATTGAATTTTCGGGGTAACACTAGGACTGCACAGCACCAACCGCTGGGCAACAGGGCAGCTCCCAGCCAGCTCCAAGGTGCTAGATGGCAGGATAGGCACATACAATGAGAGGTGTGAATCATTGCAGCCAAAGAGCATCCTCTGTGCCCCTCAGATGGAGCACTACAGTGCAGATAAGTCAGTAGGAAACTGAAGGGGAGGACAGAGCTCAGGTCATTAGGCTACAGACCTCACCGCCCTCCAGGCCCAGCTGGGGATAGATGGGGACTGCTGTGATAACCAATTAACAGTTCTGCCCCCCTTAAGGCATCAGGATTTGATTGCATGGCTCACACCCAGAAAGCCATTTCACAAGTTACTGTTGGAAGTAAAAAGAACAGGAGTACTTGTGGCACCTTAGAGACTAACAAATTTATTTGAGCATAAGCTTTCGTGGGCTACATCCCACTTCATCGGATGCATAGAATGGAACATATAGTAAGAAGATATATATATGCATACAGAGAAGGTGGAAGTTGTCATACAAACTGTAAGAGGCTAATTAATTAAGATGAGCTATTATCAGCAGGCGAAAAAAACTTTTGTAGTGCTAATCAAGATGGCCCATTTAGACAGTTGACAAGAAGGTGTGAGGATACTTAACATGGGGAAATAGATTCAATATGTGTAATGACCCAGCCACTCCCAATCTCTATTCAAACCGAAGTTAATGGTATCTATTAATTCAAGCTCAGCAGTTTCTCGTTGGCGTCTGTTTTTGACGCTTTTCTGTTGCAAAATTGCCACTTTTAAGTCTGTTACTGAGTGGCCAGAGAGGTTGAAGTGTTCTCCTACCAGTTTTTGAATGTTGTTATTCCTGATGTCAGATTTGTGTCCATTTAAGAGAACACTTCCACCCCTCTGGCCTCTCAGTAACAGATTTAAAGGTGGCAATTTTGCAACAGAAAAGCTTCAAAAACAGACTCCAACGAGAAACTGCTGAGCTTGAATTAATATGCAAACTAGATACCATTAACTTGGGTTTGAATAGAGACTGGGAGTGGTTGGGTCATTACACATATTGAATCTATTTCCCCATGTTAAGTAGCCTCACACCTTCTTGTCAACTGTCTAAATGGGCCATCTTGATTAGCACTACAAAAGTTATTTTCTCCTGCTGATAATAGCTCATTTTAATTAATTAGCCTCTTCACCTTTTCATGTTCTCTATATGTGTGTGTGTGTGTGTGTATATATATATATATATACACAATCTTCTTACTATACGTTCCATTCTGTGCATCCGACGAAGTGGGATGTAGCCCACGAAAGCTTATGCTCAAATAAATTTGTTACTCTTTAAGGTGCCACAAATACTCCTAAAAAGAAAAGGAGTATTTGTGGCACCTTAGAGACTAACCAATTTATTTGAGCATGAGCTTTCGTGAGCTACAGCTCACTTCATCAGATGCATACCGTGGAAACTGCAGCAGACTTTATATACACACAGAGAATATGAAACAATACCTCCTCCCACCCCACTGTCCTGCTAGTAATAGCTTAACTAAAGTGATCATCAAGTTGGGCCATTTCCAGCACAAATCCAGGTTTTCTCACCCTCCACCCCCCCACACACAAATTCACTCTCCTGCTGGTAATAGCCCATCCAAAGTGACCACTCTCTACATAATGTGCATGATAATCAAGTTGGGCCATTTCCTGCACAAATCCAGGTTTTTTCACCCCCCCACCCCCATACACACACAAACTCACTCTCCTGCTGGCAATAGCTCATCCAAACTGACCACTCTCCAAGTTTAAATCCAAGTTAAACCAGAACGTCTGGGGGGGGGGGTAGGAAAAAACAAGGGGAAATAGGCTACCTTGCATAATGACTTAGCCACTCCCAGTCTCTATTTAAGCCTAAATTAATAGTATCCAATTTGCAAATGAATTCCAATTCAGCAGTTTCTCGCTGGAGTCTGGATTTGAAGTTTTTTTGTTTTAAGATAGCGACCTTCATGTCTGTGATTGCGTGACCAGAGAGATTGAAGTGTTCTCCGACTGGTTTATGAATGTTATAATTCTTGACATCTGATTTGTGTCCATTTATTCTTTTACGTAGAGACTGTCCAGTTTGACCAATGTAGATGGCAGAGGGGCATTGCTGGCACATGATGGCATATATCACATTGGTGGATGTGCAGGTGAACGAGCCTCTGATAGCGTGGCTGATGTTATTAGGCCCTGTGATGGTGTCCCCTGAATAGATATGTGGGCACAGTTGGCAACGGGCTTTGTTGCCAGGATAAGTTCCTGGGTTAGTGGTTCTGTTGTGTGGTATGTGGTTGTTGGTGAGTATTTGCTTCAGGTTGGGGGGCTGTCTGTAGGCAAGGACTGGCCTGTCTCCCAAGATTTGTGAGAGTGTTGGGTCATCCTTTAGGATAGGTTGTAGATCCTTAATAATGCGTTGGAGGGGTTTTAGTTGGGGGCTGAAGGTGACGGCTAGTGGCGTTCTGTTATTTTCTTTGTTGGGCCTGTCCTGTAGTAGGTAACTTCTGGGAACTCTTCTGGCTCTATCAATCTGTTTCTTTACTTCCGCAGGTGGGTATTGTAGTTGTAAGAAAGCTTGACAGAGATCTTGTAGGTGTTTGTCTCTGTCTGAGGTGTTGGAGCAAATGTGGTTGTATCGCAGAGCTTGGCTGTAGACGATGGATCGTGTGGTGTAGTCAGGGTGAAAGCTGGAGGCATGTAGGTAGGAATAGCGGTCAGTAGGTTTCCGGTATAGGGTGGTGTTTATGTGACCATTGTTTATTAGCACTGGCCTAATAACATCAGCCACACTATCAGAGGCTCGTTCACCTGCACATCCACCAATGTGATATATGCCATCATGTGCCAGCAATGCCCCTCTGCCATTTACATTGGTCAAACTGGACAGTCTCTACGTAAAAGAATAAATGGACACAAATCAGATGTCAAGAATTATAACATTCATAAACCAGTCGGAGAACACTTCAATCTCTCTGGTCACGCAATCACAGACATGAAGGTCGCTATCTTAAAACAAAAAAACTTCAAATCCAGACTCCAGTGTTGCGGTTCAGTGATGAGACAGAACACAGCTTTATGCAAGCAAACAGGCTGGTCAGCGGAGATGAGCTGTTCTGCCCCCCCGCCTTCCACCTTCTCCTTTTATTATATTTCTCCCCCTAAACATTACACACTGCTACACAAAGGAATGTATGATGTTAATTCATATGCTTAGTTACCATCCTTTATCTACTACAATCCTGGTTCTCAGGCCTTGAGCCCAGGCTAAAGAAACCTCCCACAGTTGCTGTCCAAACAATCAAGTTCTCAGGGTTCATATCTAGCCCTTGTCCTTGGATAGAGCAATGTGTGCATTGCTCCTAGGAAACAGTCAGGGTGTGCCGCGCCTGCTTCCAGGTGGAATAGCTAGACATTAACCCTTCATCTCCCCTTTTTTGTTTATTGATAGTTGGCCATCTCATGGTAGCCGCCAATTTGTTTTATCATGCTATTTAACTCCCAGACAGACAAGGACATAACCTGGGGAGCTTTCCAGGGCAAAAATTTTACAAAGTCTTAACAAGGAAGGAATACATTGTACACAGCAGCAACAAAAAATAAGCCCAATGATTACAAACACAAAATAACCAAAAGCTTAACATCTGCAATATAATCATCTAAAAGAGGTACACTTCTTTTACTACAATTGTGACCAGCAAAAGGCAATATAAGTATCATTCTACTAAGACAGCAAAGGGTGCCATCACTTAAATTTGCAGGAATATAATTAAAGGTGCATGAACCACAAGTAAAAACCCATCCTGATGGTAGGATGATATGGCCATAATTATATAAAACATTAACAGCATGGGAACAATTTAAAAGGGATTGAGAAATTTTTTGACAGCCTAAGGGCACCTTTGTACTAGTGCAGTTAACTACACGCGCACAGGTGACATTGTGAGCCCCGGCCGGGTACGGTGTGTGAAGGGATATAGCCGTGCAAGGCGGAGTATAGTTGGCCGGGCCCCAATTAGCCATGCTAGAGTACTGGGAGAAAAGATTAGCATAAGCAAAGAGCAGTATCTTATTCTCCTTCGGGCTTGTAACGGGGGAGGCGCTTCCGAGCCAACCCCTACAGGAAATAGCAGGCACAAAAGGCACACAATCATCACAGAATTAGCAGTGATTTGGGCGAGAATCGCCACAAAGTCTTAAGAGTTTCTGGCTGCTGATCTGCTGCCAGTTTTCGTTGAGCCGTGGCGACCAATGCTTTTACTGCTCCCCATGTCACGGGCTGGCTTGGGACGTTACGCCTCCTCCGTTTCCGTCCCGCCGTTGTCGACTCGGGGGGCAACGCGGTCTCCTCCAAGGTCAGCTGAAACTCTGGTATGGGATTCGACAGCCCCTGGTGCCATGCCATGTTGTTTAAGTGCTGGTCGCACGCACCGGGCTGGAACCCACAACGGTCCTGCAGGGAGAGACACAGCAGCATATCCCCGACCCCAAGTGATTAGAGGTGCTGGGCCCAGCCACTGTGGATCGGGCAGCTGACGGTAAAAGACACGCGGTCTTTCCAGTACCTCAGATTTGTGAAAATGCCGATCCGCAGGGGTCTGCTGATCTGCATTCAGTGTTAAATTATTTAAAGTAAACAAGAGGATATACATTTGTTGTTGAATGTCTCCTAAGGTTTGGAGACGCAGCTCCCCTTGTTTTAATTGTTTATCTAGCAAGGTTTTGAGTGTGCGATTGGCACGTTCAACAATGGCTTGGCCCGTGGAATTATAAGGGATTCCGTGTTTAAGACGGACGTCCCAGCGGGCACAAAAGGTGGAGAGGGCTGCAGAGCAGTTGGCTGGGGCATTATCTGTTTTAATTTGGCAAGGGCGACCCATAACAGAAAAGCAGGCCAGCAAATGGTGAATAACTTTGTTAGTGGCTTCCCCACGTTGTGGGGTTGCCCAAAGGAAGCCTGAATAAGTATCAACGGAAACATGTAAAAATGAATAGGGGCGGAATTGTGGTACATGAGTAACATCCATTTGCCACAGCTGATTTGCTGCGGTACCTCGGGGGTTAACGGCATAAGAAAAAGTAGGAGCAGCAGCAGCACAGTGGGGGCAGGAACGAACAATGGAACGTGCATGATCAGCAGGAATGTGAAACTGCTGGGCCATCAGATGTTAATATCGAGGGTGGTGTCTAACTTTGTAAGTAAATCACGGCCCCAAATATTGAGGTGGACAGGGAGCACAAAAGGGCGGATTGTAGCAAGGGCACGGCCTCCTGGTTTAGAGACCGTGACCCAAGACAAACTTTGGCGCCCGGGTTTGCTACCCCCAATCCCCCACAACTCTTTAGAAGGAACCGTAGGCCAACTAACCGGCCACTCCAGATCACGAATCACTGTAACGTCAGCTCCAGTGTCCACCAGCCCTGTAAAAGGAACATCATTTAAGAGAAGTGTTAACTGAGGTTTCGAGGGGCGGACTGACATTGTCAGAGCAACAAGTGGAGACGACGCGCTGTGAGACGGCGAGTGAGACAACGTAGATCCAAAGCCTCCTCCACCCCGAGTTCGATCCTCGGCAGCTGGCACCTGATAGGGGACTAAAATCAATTGTGCAATTGACCGTCCACGCGGGAGCGACTGTGGAAGATGAGTCCACACCTAAACCTTAATAATGCCAGTGTAATCAGCATCAATGACCCCTGGAATGGCAAAAAAGCCCTGTTTCCCAGCATGTGAGCGAGGGAGAACAAGACCTACCAAGCCGGCAGGGAGAGGTCCCCTCACCTGTGTAGGTATGGCACAGACGTCCCCTGGCAGCTGAAAGTCAGTGTCCTCCTGCATGATCAAATCAAGCCCTGCACTTCCAGCAGTCGCTGCCCTCATAGAGTCTACGGATTCCAAGGCAGAGGAGCGATTGCCTGAGTAGGAAACACCCCTGTTTGGCCCTGGGTTCGGGGGGGACCCGTCGCGCGGTTTCCTGACCCGCCACGACACTGATTAGCCCAGTGATAACCTTTCCCACACTTGGGGCACTTCTTTGAGGGTCGGGCTGGTGCCTTAGATGAGCGGCACTCCCGCTGAAAATGACCCTCCTTTCCACAGCGGTAACAGCGCTTCCCCTCCTTCCCAGTTTTTCTGAGGGCGGCAGCCAGAACTCCAGCCTTGTGGGCTTGTGTGCCAATGTTCTGGCACGCCTGCAGCATGTCTGAGAGCTCTAAAATACCAGAGACTTGTGCTGCCTGGAGAGCACGGCGGCAATCCTCATTTGCATTTTCAACTGCCAATTTTAACAGGAGCTCGTGAGCTGCCTCAGTGTTATCCACCTGTCGGAGGATAGCCTCCTGCAATCTGTTGGTAAAATCCAAAAAGGACTCTAAGGCACCCTGACGGATACTGACAAAGCTTTTGGTAGGCTTGCCTGAATCCGGGACCTTCTTGAAAGCATGCTGGGCACAGGTGGAAATAATGGGGAAGACGGCCTGAGGGAGTTGAGACTGCATCTCAATAGTAGCAAACTGGCCCTCCCCTGCCAAATGCTCATAAATGATACCATGCTCTCTATATACCTGGGCTTGGCGTTCTGCCATCTGCCGATACTCACTAAGCCAAATAACATACTGACTGGGTGACAACATCATGCGCAGCAGCGTTTTCCAATCCTCAGGGATTAGGGAGTACCCAGCACCCATCCCTTCAATGAGACCACGCACAAAGGTGCTAGTCAGGCCAAATTCACGAATTGCTTTCTTTACCTCTCTAACCACCGAGTATGGCACAGTGGTCCAGGTGCCCACGGGGTTGCCCTGGTCATCATTCTGCCAGGTCACCGGGCAAACGGAGACCAGATCAGCCAGCTCCTCTGCTGTAAGATCTGATCGAGCTTTCGCTGCGTGAACCATTTGTTGCACCAGCGAAAGCTTCTGAGCAGATGCAGATGACTCTCCGGGGGGCCCCATGGGGGGAGGGTGATCACACACCGGCTCCGGTGGGGAAGGCCAGGGAGGCGGTGGTAATAGAGGCACTGGGGGCGAAGCAGGGGGAGGGATGGCTGCAGGAGCGGACGGGGGTGGCAGGATCGGCAGCTCCTCTGTTGGTGCTGAAGAGGGCCTTTCCGAGGCGACACGCTGTGTCGCATCGCCAGGATGGGGGATGGCTGCAGGGGCGGACGGGGGCGGCGAGAGCACCAGCCTCACGAGGGAGGGTCTGTCCGAGGCGACACGCTGTACCACGTCGCGGCAGAGGTGCCAGGCATGTAAAGCCTGCACGGGTGCCCGAGGCTCTTTGTGCAATGTCTGGCCCAATCGCTCCCAGTCCGCTAGCTTAAGGCTTCCAGCTTCAGGATACCACGGGCACTTGGCACGCACCTCCTGTAGCAGGAGAGTGAGTTCTCGAGCCGGGCAGTCATGCTGAGCCTTACGCAGCAAATACTGCAGCTCATTACAGTGTTGCACTTGCAAAGCAGAGAGGGAGCTTCCCATACTTACCACAATGAAAAATACTCACCGGGATCCACGAAGTGGATGAGTGACGCGTCTGAAACCCTTGCCGGGCGAGGTGAGTGCTGAGGGCCCCACGTTTGGGCGCCAGTTGTTGCGGTTCAGTGATGAGACAGAACACAGCTTTATGCAAGCAAACAGGCTGGTCAGCGGAGATGGGCTGTTCTGCCCCCCCTGCCTTCCACCTTCTCCTTTTATTATATTTCTCCCCCTAAACATTACACACTGCTACACAAAGGAATGTATGATGTTAATTCATATGCTTAGTTACCATCCTTTATCTACTACAATCCTGGTTCTGAGGCCTTGAGCCCAGGCTAAAGAAACCTCCCACAGTTGCTGTCCAAACAATCAAGTTCTCAGGGTTCATATCTAGCCCTTGTCCTTGGATAGAGCAATGTGTGCATTGCTCCTAGGAAACAGTCAGGGTGTGCCCTGCCTGCTTCCAGGTGGAATAGCTAGACATTAACCCTTCACTCCAGCGAGAAACTGCTGAATTGGAATTCATTTGCAAATTGGATACTATTAATTTAGGCTTAAATAGATACTGGGAGTGGCTAAGTCATTATGCAAGGTAGCCTATTTCCCCTTGTTTTTTCCTACCCCCCCCCCCCCGACGTTCTGGTTTAACTTGGATTTAAACTTGGAGAGTGGTCAGTTTGGATGAGCTATTGCCAGCAGGAGAGTGAGTTTGTGTGTGTGTGTGTGTGTCCCTGGGGAAAAAAAAAGGGGGGGGTGTGAGAGCCTGGATTTGTGCTGGACATGGCCCACCTTGATTACCATGCACATTGTAGGGAGAGTGGTCACTTTGGATGAGCTATTACCAGCAGGAGAGTGAGTTTGTGTGTGTATGGGGGTGGGGGGGTGAGAAAACCTGAATTTGTGCTGGAAATGGCCCACCTTGATTATCATGTACATTGTAGGGAGAGTGGTCACTTTGGATGAGCTATTACCAGCAGGATAGTGAGTTTGTGTGTGTGTTTTTTGGAGGGGGGTGAGGGGGTGAGAGAACCTGGATTTGTGCAGGAAATGGCCCAACTTGATTATCATGCACATTGTGTAGAGAGTTGTCACTTTGGATGGGCTATTACCAGCAGGAGAGTGAATTTGTGTGTGGGGGGGTGGAGGGTGAGAAAACCTGGATTTGTGCTGGAAATGGCCCAACTTGATGATCACTTTAGATAAGCTATTACCAGCAGGACAGTGGGGTGGGAGGAGGTATTGTTTCATATTCTCTGTGTGTATATAAAGTCTGCTGCAGTTTCCACAGTATGCATCCGATGAAGTGAGCTGTAGCTCACGAAAGCTCATGCTCAAATAAATTGGTTAGTCTCTAAGGTGCCACAAGTACTCCTTTTCTTTTTGCGAATACAGACTAACACAGCTGTTACTCTGAAACAAATACTCCTGTTCCTTTTATGGATACAGACTAACACAGCTGCTACTCTGAAACCTGTCATTATGTTGGAAGTAAACAAATCAAACAGGTCAGGAGTGAGAAGTGTTGGCACAGAGGGAGATGGGGAGGGGCAAGGCTAGAATAGCAATAGGGGCTCCCGGTCAGGAATGAGCGGTGCTGGCAGAAGGTACATCTCCCTTTTCACAGTGGTGGAATCTGAGTCATTCACCCCATCAAAGAGAAACTATTCACTCGAATGCTCTTATATTACTTCATTCTACTGGGGGTAAGATTACAGGACAGAGGGTGAGTGTGGGGTGGGGTCACTAGATCAATATGCGGTGTTGGGGATCTAGAGAAATGGAGACTCTCTGGGGTCAGGGTTCCATGGCAGTGTCCCGGGAATGGCGCTGTGTTCATGCCACAGAGGCCAGGGCCACCTGGTTGTTGGCCCTGTCGAAGACAACGTAGTACTGGCTGATGAAGACATCTCCAAGGATCCAGAGCTCTCCAGAGGGGGTAGGGAGGTCGATGCTTTCAAAGCCAGAGCTACAAGAGCCAGAGTCCTGCACCAGGAAAAATAGGACATAATTACTGGGCAGGAACTTCAATGATCCCTTGAGTTATCATCCTGTAGAGCCTGCACATGCCTGTGCTTGTACCATCTTCGGCTGGACTGTCAGAGCTCCCAAGCTAAGGAGCATTAGGCTGGGTCAGGGCTTTGATGGGAGATCTCTATGGGCCCTAGGGAGTGGCACTGGTGAGTTGGTCCCCAATGTTTGGAGCTATTTAGATATCTAACCCCCACTCACCTACCTTTGTGGATTTGGGCCTAGGAACAGCTTCAGGCTAAGGGGTGCAAACTTTCAAATGGGAAGAAAAGCAAGGTCCTGACCACTTCTGTTCATGACACATCCCTTGGGGAGGCTGAGCGCGCTCTCTCCAGACTCCTGGCCAGATTCCAAAGGAAGCAATTACATTCTGCCACCAGAAATCCTGCTGTGATTATAAATGGATTTGGGCTTCCCCACTGCCTGCTACCAGCTGGTGTTGCTGTGTGCTGTTAAAGCAGCTTGCCTATTCCTCCCCAGAGGGAAGCAAACCTTTATCATGGGGAAGGAAACTCCTTCCTGATGCTCAGATGCCCAAGCCCTGGAGCGCGAGGCAGTGATCTCTCTTGATCTAGCCTCCCAGCTTGGGTAGCTGCTCATTTAATTCTCTCCTAGCCCCGTAAGGCCCCTGCCCTGGTGATCTCCTATGGTGGCCAGCTTTACAGGCTGCCTCGCTGCTCTTGCGGTATGTCACTTTCACTGTGGGCCTGCCTTGATCTTGACTGTCCCTCCCACTGGAACTGTTTGTGAGAAGAGCTCTCTGCTGCCCCACTCTCATACTGGGGACAGAGTCTGAGCTGCATCTCAGTGATGCTCCTGCAGGCTCATGCCGGCTGTGCAGGGGGCAATTGCCAGCATGCTCAGTGCAATGGCCTCAGGCACAAGCCCTCGATAAGAGGCCCCGAGGCGGCTTTCTCAGCAGAACACTCACATCAAGAATGTAGGCACTGGGGGGCACAGGGAACTCGATGCCGTTGATGGTGAAGACGATGTTGGGCAGGCTGCTCATGGCACTGCAGCTGATCTGCAGGGAGGGAGGCAACACACGGAGGAAAGGTTAGACACGTCTCGGACACTAGGTTCTCCAATGAGAGATGGAGCATCACATCCGTGTGTAGCAGACACCTCTAGAAGCATCTCTCCCTCTCCCTGCCCTTACCGTGCCATCGCTGGTGCCGATGTAGGAGTTGATGTTGGAGATGCCA
Organism: Lepidochelys olivacea; assembly: GCF_965140295.1. Classification (NCBI taxonomy): domain Eukaryota; kingdom Metazoa; phylum Chordata; order Testudines; family Cheloniidae; genus Lepidochelys; species Lepidochelys olivacea. The sequence continues at coordinate 11,214,831 of NC_140416.1, forward strand.
GAAGGGGGCCCAGCCAGCAGAGAAGTGCCAGTGTCAATGATAGCCCGGCAGCCACCAGAGCAAGCGATGGTCTCTCCGTTCATGGTGACGCTGCAAGAGAGAGAGTCGGGGGGAACGTTCCCAGTCACACTCCCGATTTCATTCCCACTCAGCCCACGAGCCAGCAGTGAGAGGCCTGTGGAGCTGCCTCACCATTCCCTTGCTCCAACTGCCAAGAATTTTCCCCTAATGTTTCAGCTTCAACCTTCCTTGGCTATTGCCCATCACTCATCATCCTACATCCTTCTGGGACTGTGACCGATCTACCCTGGGTGTCACAAAGAGATGTCAAGGGGTTGTGACCATCCTGCCCTTTATTGCTAAGCAGAGCTGGCCAGATGAAGGTTCCTGATGTGGATGAGGTGGAGAAACACTGATCTAACCTCCTCACTGGTGAGCCCCTTTCCTATAGCTCCAAGGAAGGTGTGATTCCTACTCCTTTGTCTCTCATCTTGTCTAGACTCTGCAAGTTGAGCTCCCACACACACCACCTATTGCCTGTCTCCTCAAGGTGGCACGATTGAGGGGAAGGGCCAAGGGGTGGGAGATACCTGTCCATGGTGATTTCCCAGTAAGTCTCAGCAGAGAGAGGGATCCAGTTCAGGCTCCCAGAGTAGTAAGATGAGTCAATGCCACCAAACATCACAAAGCTGCCGCTCTGCTCATCACTGGAGAAGGAAGAGAGGAGAGTCAAGGAAGATCCATGAATGGTCGGCTAACAAGACAATAGCAAATGCCCCATCTGTTAGAAAAGGACCACAGCTGGGCAGTGCTGGGGTAGAGTCATAGCTGGGCACATCAGCATCTAGTACAGAGAAAGGAAAGGATGGTTGGATGAGAGTGGCACCTCACCCCCTACTTTAATCTTACTTTGCCCTGTCTCTTGCTAGATTTCAAAAGCTAAGCATGATTGGACCTGCCCTAAAACTGGATGGGAGACCTTCAAGGAAAGGCCCAGGTGTTTGAGGCAGTGGTGTCAGTCACTCAGTAAAAAGAAAAGGAGTACTTGTGGCACCTTAGAGACTAAGCAATTTATTTGAGCATAAGCTTTCGTGAGCTACAGCTCACTTCATCGGATGCATCGGAGCTGTAGCTCACGAAAGCTTATGCTCAAATAAATTGGTTAGTCTCTAAGGTGCCACAAGTACTCCTTTTCTTTTTGCGAATACAGACTAAAACGGCTGTTACTCTGAAACCAGTCACTCAGTAGGTGCTGCTCTTCCCTCTGAGTCAGTACCAAGCAAATGGTTCTGTATGGTGCTAGAAGATGCTAAGTGAGGGAACCACGTTTGGGGGAATGTTTCCCCCCAGGAGTCAGTGTAATACTGATGACCTACCTTGGCACTGGGCAGTGCTTGATATGGTCCTGATGCTTTAATGTAATCATTAGAGATAGTAGCGTTAATTTCTGCTCCCGAAAACTTGGGCCCAAATTGTGAAAGAAGCTTATTGGAACATCTCTGAGGGTGAGATTTTACCTGTAATCAGTTTCTTAATGTATTAGGCTTAGACTTGCGTGTTTTTGCTTTATTTTGCTTGATGACTGTCAAGGTTCCTTCCCCACTCTGAACTCTAGGGTACAGATGTGGGGACCTGCATGAAAACCTCCTAAGCTTATTTTTACCAGCTTAGGTTAAAACTTCCCCAAGGTACAAACTATTTTACCTGTTGCCCTTGGACTTTCGCTGCCACCACCAAACATTTAACTGGGTTTATTATTGGGAAAGAGCCGTTTGGAAACGTCTTTCCCCCCAAAATCCTCACCAAAACGTTGCACCCCCCTTCCTGGGGAAGGTTTGATAAAAATCCTCACCAATTTGTATAGGTGACCACAGACCCAAACCCTTGGATCTTTAGAACAATGAAAAGAAGCATTCAGTTTCTTACAAGAAGAATGTTAATAGAAGAAAAAGTAAAAAGAATCACCTCTGTAAAATCAGGATGGTAAATACCTTACAGGGTAATTAGATTTAAAACATAGAGAATCCCTCTAGGCAAAACCTTAAGTTACAAAAAGACACAAAGACAGGAATATCCATTTCTGTCAGCACAGCTTATTTCCTCAGCCATTTAAAGAAATCAGAATCTAACGCATATGTAGCTAGATTACTTACTAAATTCTAAGACTCCATTCCTGTTCTGTCCCTGGCAAAAGCATCACACAGACAGACTCTTTGTTTCTCCCCCCTCCAGCTTTGAAAGTATCTTGTCTCCTCGTTGGTCATTTTGGTCAGGTGCCAGCGAGGTTATCCTAGCTTCTCAACCCTTTACAGGTGAAAGGGTTTTTCCTCTGGCCGGGAGGGATTTTAAAGGTGGTTACCCTTCCCTTTATATTTATGACACGCCCCCCCAAATCACGGACAGGGTGAAACACTGCCTGGGATTTCTTCCTGGAGTTCTAGGAAAAAACAGAGTTAATAAGACACAGGCACCTCTAAATATACTACCAAGTATATAAAGACTAAGAATATTTTCCACATCTCAAGGATGATTTTAACCTGTTGATTCTGGGAAACTTTCACGGGAGAGTGCATCAGCCACTTTGTTAGAAGCTCCTAGATGTGTTGGATGTCGAAATCAAAATCTTGGAGAGCTAAACTCCACCGAATAAGTTTTTTGTTATTTCCCGTGGCGGTATGAAGCCACTGTAGCACAGCATGGTCGGTTTGCAGGTGGAAACGCCGTCCCCAAATATATGGGCGTAGCTTTTCCAGAGCGTAGACAATAGTGTAACATTCTTTTTCAGTGACTGACCAGTTGCTTTCCCTCTCAGACAGCTTCTTGCTGAGAAACACTACAGGGTGGAATTCTTGATCAGGTCCGTTCTGCATTAAAACTGCTCCAACACCACGTTCAGATGCATCTGTGATTACTAGGAACGATTTGTCAAAGTCTGGGACCCTGAGTACAGGGTCATACATGAGTGTCGCTTTAAGCTGGTTAAAGGCCTTCTGATACTCTTCGGTCCACTGCACGGAATTTGGCTGTTTCTTTTTGGTTAGGTCTATCAGGGGGGTGGTGATTTGGCTGTATTGCGGTACAAATACTCTGTAATAACCGGCCAAGCCTAAGAAGGATTGAACCTGTTTCTTTGACTTTGGGACAGGCCACTTTTGGATAGCATCCACTTTGGCCTGTAGGGGGTTGATAGTTCCTTGACCCACCTGGTGTCCAAGGTAAATCACTCTGTCTAGGCCTGTTTCAGAGTAACAGCCGTGTTAGTCTGTATTCGCAAAAAGAAAAGGGGTACTTGTGGCACCTTAGAGACTAACCAATTTATTTGAGCATGAGCTTTCGTGAGCTACAGCTCACTTCATCGGATGCATACCGTGGAAACTGCAGAAGACATTATATACATACAGAGACCATGAAACAATACCTCCTCCCACCCCACTGTCCTGCTGGTAATAGCTTATCTAAAGTGATCATCAAGTTGGGCCATTTCCAGCACAAATCCAGGTTTTCTCACCCTCCGCCCCCCCACACACAAACTCACTCTCCTGCTGGTAATAGCCCATCCAAAGTGACCACTCTCTTCACAATGTCTAGGCCTATTTGGCACTTCTTAGCCTTAACAGTTAGTCCTGCCTCCCTTATGCGCTCAAAGACTTTTTGTAGATGTTCCAGGTGTTCTGCCCAGGAATCCGAAAATATGGCCACATCGTCAAGGTAGGCGACTGCATATTCTCCTAATCCCGCTAGGAGACCATCTACAAGTCTTTGGAAGGTGGCGGGTGCATTCCGCAGCCCGAAAGGGAGTACATTAAATTCATGCAGCCCGACATGGGTGGTGAAGGCTGACCTTTCCTTGGTGGATTCATCTAGCAGTACCTGCCAGTACCCCTTGGCCTATCCCAGTTTCTCTAATAGTTCATCTGTGCGTGGCATTGGATAGTTGTCTGGGTGAGTTACAGCATTTAGCTTATGGTAGTCCACACAAAAACGTATCTCCCCATCTGGTTTGGGAACTAGAACCACTGGAGATGCCCATGCACTGCCAGAGGGGCGGATTACACCCATCTGTAACTTATCCTGGATCTCCCGTTCTATTGCAGTTTTAGCTTGAGGAGACACCCGGTAAGGTTGGACTTTAATTGGGTGAGCATTACCTGTGTCAATGGAGTGGTATGCCCGTTCAGTCAGTCCTGGGGTGGCTGAGAACATCAGCGCGTAGCTAGCGCACAGCTCCTGGATCTGCTGTTGCTGCATACGCCAAAGAGTCATGGAGAGGCATTCACCTCTTCCACGCCACCAGCACTTTTCCCTTCGTAGTAGACACCTTCAGGCCACTCAGCGTCATCTCCTCCCTGGGCTGTAAACTGACAAATCTTTAATTCTCGGGAATAAAAGGGCTTAGAGAATTAATATGGTATACCTTAGGCTTTTGGTTGGAGGAGGGGAATGCTATGAGATAATTAAGAGTTCCCAGGTGCTCCTGGACCGTGAATGGCTCTTCCCACGACGCTTCCATTTTATGGGCCTGAAGCACCTTTAAAACCATGACCTGGTCTCCTACTTTGAAGGAATGCTCTCTGGCATGTTTATCATACCAGGCTTTTTGCTTTTTTTGAGCATCCTGTAGGTTTTCTTTAGCAAGGGCTAAAGAGGTTCGGAGGGTGTTTTGTAGGTTGGTTGCAAAGTCCAGAATGTTAGTTCCTGGAGAAGGTGTAAATCCCTCCCATTGCTGCTTCACCAACTGTAATGGCCCCTTAACCTCGCGGCCATATACAAGTTCAAATGGTGAAAACCCTAAACTGGGATGTGGTGCAGCTTTGTAGGCAAAGAGCAACTGCTGCAACACTAGGTCCCAATCATTGGAGTAAAAAGAAAAGGAGGACTTGTGGCACCTTAGAGACTAACCAATTTATTAGAGCATAAGCTTTCGTGAGCTACAGCTCACTTCCTCAGATGCATCTGATGCATCTGAGGAAGTGAGCTGTAGCTCACGAAAGCTTATGCTCTAATAAATTGGTTAGTCTCTAAGGTGCCACAAGTCCTCCTTTTCTTTTTGCGAATACAGACTAACACGGCTGCTACTCTGAAACCAATCATTGGAGTGTTCATTTACGAATTTATGTATCATGGCCCGCAAAGTTCCATTAAACTTCTCCACCATGTCATTTGTTTGATGGTGGTAAGGAGTGGCAACCAAGTGGTTTACCCCATGAGCTTCCCAAAGGCTTTCCATAGTTCCTGCCAGGAAATTAGTTCCTGCATCTGTGAGGATGTCAGAGGGCCAACCTACCCTGGCAACAATGTCTGTTAATGCCTGGCACACACTTTTAGCCCTGGTGTTGCTCAGAGCTACTGCTTCTGGCCATCGGGTGGCAAAATCCATGAAAGTCAGTATGTACTGCTTTCCTCTGGGTGTCTTTTTCGGAAAAGGACCCAGAATATCCACAGCTACTCGCTGAAATGGAACTTCAATGATGAGGAGCGGCTGGAGAGGGGCTTTGCCCTGGTCTTGGGGTTTTCCCACTTTTTGGCATACCTCACAAGACCGGACATAGGTAGAAACATCCTTGCCCATTCCCTCCCAGTGGAATGACCTCCCCAACCGGTCTTTGGTCCTGTTCACCCCAGCCTGGCCACTAGGATGATCATGGGCTAAGCTCAAGAGCTTGACCCGGTACTTAGTTGGAACTACCAACTGTCTTTGAGGATGCCAGTCTTCCTGGTGTCCACCAGAAAGAGTTTCCTTGTATAAAAGTCCTCTTTCTACAACAAACCGGGATCGATTAGAAGAGCTGAGAGGCAGGGGGTTGCTCCGTGCCACCATCCAAGCTCTCTGGAGGCTTTCATCTGCTTCCTGTTCGGTCTGGAACTGTTCCCTTGATGCTGGAGACATCAGTTCCTCATTGGATTGTGGACTTAGGCTTGGTCCCTCTGGAAGCGATGTAGGGGATGGGGCTGTTTCCGCTGACTGTGAACCGCTTTCCGCTAGTGCACTATGTTGGGGTTCAGGCTCCGGCTGAGCCTCTTGTGTAGGGTTATCGGCTGCTGCCGGTTCAGGTTCAGTGGGGCCCTCTGGTGTTGGGATTGCAAGTACTGGGTTCAGTGCTGGCATGGGTCTGGTGTTGGTTGTTCCGCCGGTTCCGGTTCTGGGACTGGCTCTGTCTGGGTCTCTGGGACTGGATCCACTACTGCTGTTGCAGACATTGGCCTGGGGTCTGGGTCCATCACCTCTGACCGGGTCCTGGTAGAAGTTTCCGGAACAGAGCTAGGTGTGACAGCTTGTTTAGTCTGGCTGTGGGTGACCATTCCCACCCTCTTGGCTGACTTCACATGATTGGCCAAGTCTTCTGCCAACAGCATGGGGATGGGATAATCATCATAGACTGCAAAAGTCCACGTTCCTGACCAGCCCTTGTACTGGACAGGCAACTTGGCTGTAGGCAAATTGAAAGAGTTGGTCTTGAAGGGTTGAATTGTCACTTGGATCTCTGGGTTGATTAAATTGGGGTCCACTAAGGAAGCATGGATAGCTGACACTTGTGCTCCGGTGTCCCTCCACGTGGAGGGACCTTCTTCCCGCCCACACTCACAGTTTCCCTCCGCTCCAAGGGTATCTGGGAGGTATCTGGGCCTGAGGACCTCTGGTGTGATTCCGGTGCAATGAATCATAGAATCATAGAATATCAGGGTTGGAAGGGACCTCAGGAGGTCATCTAGTCCAACCCCCTGCTCAAAAGCAGGACCCATCCCCAATTAAATCAATGAACTGTAATCTGTTGGAGTTCTTGGGGCAGTTGGCCTTTACATGCCCCGGCTCGTTGCATTTATAACGTCATCCAGCTGATGGGTCATTGGGGCGAGGTGGGTTTCTGGAGAATGGTGTGGCAGGACGATAAGGTGTCTGGAGGGTTCCTTGGGGGGTAGGTGGAGCGTTGGGCTGCCTCCGGTAGTAGGGTGTGGTCTGAGGTTGTCCCTTCTGGTATCTGCTCCAACTGCGACCAGTTTTTTTCTTCTCTGCCACCTCCACCCATTTGGCTCCAATCTCCCCTGCCTCGATTACAGTTTTGGGCTTCCCATCTAGGATGTATCTTTCTATTTCCTCAGGAACACCCTCTAAGAACTGTTCCATTTGCATTAGGAAGGGCAAATCTGCTGGAGATTTAACAGCATCCCAATGTTTCACAATGTGGTAGGCATGTTGGGTAAATGACATGTCCGGGTTTCCACCTTAGGGCTCTGAACCGCCGATGGGAATGCTCGGGGGTTAGCCCCATTCTGACTCTCACCTTGGTTTTAAACAGTTCATACTGGTTCATTTGTTCCTTAGGCATTTCAGCCGCCACCTCAGCTAAGGGTCCACTGAGCTGCGGCCTCAGCTCTACCATGTATTGGTCTGTAGAGATGTTGTACCCAAGGCAGGCCCTTTCGAAGTGTTCTAAGAAGGCCTCGGTATCATCGCCTGCCTTGTAGGTGGGGAACTTTCTGGGATGGGCAGTGGTACCTGGACAAGAATTGCTAGGGTTTGTTGATATATTCTGCTGAGCCTTTGCATTCTCCATCTCCAGTGCATGCTTGCTCTCTTTTTCCTTTGCCTCCAGTTCTTTGTCCTTCGCCTCCATTTCCCTCCTGTGGGCAGCCTCCATTTCTTTTTCCCTGGCTGCATGTGCATCCATCTCCATTCGCATGAGTTCTATCCATCTTTCATATTCCTATTGTTTTTCCTCAGCCTCCAATCTGGCTAATTCCAGGTTTTGTTGAACCGTGGAGTCTGTAATCCTAACCTCTCTGTTTTTAACTAACTTTACACCCAAGAGTTAGAAAGAAAGAAAAAACTTGGCTTGTAAAATTTTGCTGTGCTGTAATATGATACCTATATTCTCTGATAGTGATTGTCAGCCTACAGAGGAATCCTAAAAAAAAAAACCCCTCACACCTTTGTCTCCAGGCAAATAGGCAGAAAACCCCTCTAGTTGCTCTTAGGTAAAAAAACAACTTCAGGTCTGTGAAGACTTGTGAATTTCCCTGCAGAAGGTTAACTACCCTGTCTTTAGGTAAAGAAAACTCCAGCTCACAAAAGACAATTCCCTTTTGTCTCTGCTTTGGCCCCAAAGAAGAGAAAAAGAACTCCAACTACTTCCAGTTGGAAACCTGCTTTCCAGCAGCCCAAAGGAAAAAAAAATCCCTTTTAAAATCTGTGTTTCTGGTTCAAAAAATCTCAAATTGATCTCAAAATGATTTCAAGTTGATCCCACTGCTCTGCTACCATGTCAAGATTCCTTCCCCACTCTGAACTCTTGGGTACAGATGTGGGGACCTGCATGAAACCTCCAAAGCTTACTTATAACAGCTTAGGTTAAAACTTCCCCAAGGTAACTATTTTACTATTTTACCTTTTGCCTATTTTCCTATTTAAAACTATTTTACCTTTTGCCCTTGGACTTTCGCTGCCACCACCAAATGTCTAACCGGGTTTACTATTGGGAAAGAGCCATTTGGAAACGTCTTTCCCCCAAAATCCTCACCAAAGCCTTGCACCCCCCTTCCTGGGGAAGATTTGATAAAAGTCCTCACCAATTTGCATAGGTGACCACAGACCCAAACCCTTGGATCTTAAGAACAATGAAAAGAAGCATTCAGTTTCTTACAAGAAGAATTTTAATAGAAGAAAAAGTAAAAAAGAATCACCTCTGTAAAATCAGGATGGTAAATACCTTACAGGGTAATTAGATTCAAAACATAGAGAATCCCTCTTGGCAAAACCTTAAGTTACAAAAAAGACACACAGACAGAAATAGTCATTCTATTCAGCACAATTCTTTTCTCAGCCATTTAAAGAAATCATAATCTAACACATACCTAGCTAGATTACTTACTAAAGTTCTAAGACTCCATTCCTGGTCTATCCCCGGCAAAAGCAGCATATAGACAGAAACAGACCCTTTGTTTCTCTCCCTCCTCCCAGCTTTTGAAAGTATCTTGTCTCCTCATTGGTCATTTTGGTCAGGTGCCAGCGAGGTTACCTTTAGCTTCTTAACCCTTTACAGGTGAGAGGATTTTTCCTCTGGCCAGGAGGGATTTTAAAGGGGTTTACCCTTCCCTTTATATTTATGACAGCTGCTTTTGGGCAATTCTAATGCAAACATTGCAGGGGTCACTCAGTGTGAGAGGCACTATACGAACGTGAGTCTCACTGCAGTAGATGGGCTGTTTCCAGCCTTGACTTACGAGCTCAGGTAGACAGAGAAGAGGTCCTGGGACACCAAACCCTCATTCATCATGTTGTCGAAGACGGGGGTAGCTCCAGAAGAGGCGATGCTTGGGAAGGCCAGACCCAGGATCCCATCAAATTCGGAGTACTCAAAGGCTGTGCCGGGCTCAGTTTCACTCAGGCCAAAGATCTGTTTGGTGTCCACAATGCCTCCAATCTTGGGGGAGGGATGGAGACAATCAGACACATGCTATACCCGAGGAGAAGCTGCTAAGTCCTACCAGAGGGAACTTCATGGGTGGGAAGTTTTCAGAAGCTGAACTCTGCTCTCCCCCACATATGGGAACAGCCTAAGAATGACTGGGTTACGTGCGTAGGCGCTAATGGGTCTGACTTTGATTTCATTCTTTGTGGAGTCGTTCAGCTGAAGTGGGCAGTTATCAGCATGAGATCAGAATGAGGCCCCAGCATTAAGAATAGTGTCAATGGGTATTATATGTATGAACAATCCTATAAAGCCCCTTTGATCACCTAGGATTTCGCAGTTGTTCCTATTCTGGATGCCACACTCACTCGACACTTCAAGCCAACAGCAGAGAGAAAACTGAGATCCTCCTGCTCTAAAAGCCTCCCTGCCATACAAAGGCACTAACTGTATACAGCAGAGCAGCTCTGTTCCATACAGTAGGGAGCAGTGGTGCTGTATACCCTACCCTCTTCAATAGGAGTCAACATATGAGCTGCACTCTGCTTGTAAGTGGGTAAAATAGAGCGAGCATGATACAAAAATGCAGATGATCTCTGGCTTGCTCTTGTGTCTTCCACCTCTTTCTCTGGCTTTATCTCCTCTCTTCTCTACTCTTCTCTATCCCCCTCTCCCGGTTCACTCCATGTGGAATTCCTCTTTAGATTCCCAGATGCGTCCTGTCCTTATAACTCCCTATCTTGATCCTTTCTTGTGATTTACCTGGACGGTGTCATACGCCAGGAATCCGGTCATGCTGCCACTGCCATACTGGATGGAGAGACTCTCATTAGTGGCCTCATAGGTGGAGGAGTCTGATGGGTTGAATTGGTTGTGGTTTGCTGCAAGTACAGAAAAGTCAGATGGTCACAGACGGACACTTGTAACTCTCCCCATGTGTTGTATAGAGAGCCTGGATGCCTAAACAGGCTATGAATTCCTTAGTGGGGACAGGGTGCTGAAGAGTCAAGCATTGCAGCGCTCAGCATTACCACACCTAAGTGCCTTTGTGGATCTAGCTTCGGGTCTGACTAGGGCCTGTTTTCCCTCTGACACCATGCAACACGTGGAGGGATAATGGAGGGAGACCTACTGCTCTCTGGCTTCTGAGGTGGATAAAAATAGATGATTTTAAAAATCCTATTTAAAATTAACCTTGACATTAGGACAACATATGTTAAGGTCTAAACTTACTAAAATCCACTAAAATCATCTAAATTACATACAAATGTTACTATTAAGCACTGCATGTTCTCTGCCTTTAAAGAAAGTCAGTGGAACTGGAGGAATTTCAGTGCTCTCATAATCTGGAAACACAATTTCTTCAAGTACTAAACAAGCTTTTGACAGCAGTAGGCTCTTCTGCAAGTGCAAAGAGAATACTTTCTTTATATCCGTTTATTAACTAGTTCAGTTCATGGACTAGTTCATTCCAATTTAAGAAACTAATTGGAAATTGAAAAGTGGGAATGCTTGTTTTCCTCTTCCAATCTCTGAGTAAAAACTAGGTGCGAGAGGATGAGCTCTGCAAGTTCTAAAATCAGAAAACGCTGATCAGAAACAATCAGTTCAATTCATTAACTACAGATAACACTTCCTTTGTTTCATAAATCTGTTATTTTTAAATGCAAAACATGTTTTGATAAATTTTTCTTTCTTATGTATCCAGCCCATTCAAAGGAGTTTTAACTAATTTTTTTTAAAAGCTGGATTTTGCATTTTAAAGTGAATTCCAATTTCCATGCAAATTGAGTTTGACACAAATCAAAAAATAATTACATAGTGAATAAGAAATGCATCCCTCACCATTCTCTAAAATAATTGAAAAAAGTACAAATTATTTATCTGAATAATTGTATATTAAGCTATATAATTGCGTAAATAAATGTGTATTGCCAACCTTCCTGGTTTCGCCGGGAGTCTCGCAGAATCAGGCCCTATCTCCTGGAGGCTACTGAAGCCGATCCGGGAGATTTTAGGCCGCTAAAAGTCCGGCGGCACAGCAGGGCTAACACAGCCTCCCTGCCTGTCCTGGCCCTGTGCTGCTTCCAGAAGCAGCCAGCATGTTCCTGAGGCCCCTGACAGAGAGGTGGGGGGTTTCTATGCGCTCCCCCCACCTCCAGCACTAACTCTGCAGCTCCCATTGGCCAGGAACTGCAGCCGATGGGAGCTGCGGCTTTGGTGCCTGCAGGCAAGGGCAGCGGGCAGAGCCCCTCTCCCCCTCCCCCTCCCCAGGGCCATGCTGGCTTCTTCCAGGAGCAGCGTGGGACCAGGGCAGGCAGAGAGCCTGCCTTAGCCCTGCTGCACCACCATGCGGGAGCCAGCTGAGGTAAGCGCCTCCTGTCCGGATCCTGCACCCTACACCCCAAACCCCTGCCCCAGCCCTGAGCCCCCTCCCGCACCCAAACACCCTCCCAGAGCCTGCACCCCATATCCCCTCCTCCACCCCGACCCCCAGCCCTGAGCCCCCTCCCGCACCCAAACACCCTCCCAGAGCCTGCACCCCATATCCCCTCCTCCACCCCGACCCCCAGCCCTGAGCCCCCTCCTGCACCCAAACTCCTTCCCAGAGCCCACGCCCCTCACCCCCTACTGCACCCCAATCGCCTGCCCTAGGCTTAGCCCAGAGCCCCCTCCCACACTCCCAAACCCTCGGCCCCAACCCAGAGCCTGCACCCCAATCCCCCTGCCCCAGCCTGGTGAAAGTGAGAGAGGGTTGGGGAGAGTGAACGACAGAGGGAGGAGGGATGGTGTGAGTAGGATGGGGCCTCAACATGTTTATAGTGGTAACAAACCAGTGAGAATCAACTTCCTTTAGAAAAATAACTAAAAAGTACAAATGCAAAGCAAGATTAAAATCAATTATTTCAATTAAGGTTCTTCCTCACTAATGTAAATCTCTATGATTTCAATCAACCTGCCCAGCTGGAATGTCAAGGCAAGAGGCATTACAGGTGACTTACTGCAGGCTGTGCTGGAGCAGTACACGGAGGGCACCCACAGGTTGGAAGAGCCGGTGTCGAAGAGGACAGAGAACTCCTGGGCTGGGGTACCAATGGAGATGGTTCCATAATACTCGATCTGCCAAAGCAGGACAAAGAACGATGTAAAGAGAGGGAACCATTGCCATCCAAGGGCTAGATCCTCAGCTGGTGTAAACCCTTATAGCTACCCAAGCTGATTTACACCAGCTGAGGGTCTGGGCTATGGTGCCCTCGCTACAGGCTCAGCCTGACCTGGTATTCCTCTGCCATCACTTTGCCAAGCATGGCTCCTAGCACCTACTGGCATCTGAGGCACAGAGTCATTTAGCCCTAGTCCCCATAAATAACAGTGTGTGAGAGGGGGCGTTGAGTAGGGGGGAGCCAGCAGACCCTGGGAGTGCTGTTCCCAGTGCTCTTCTTAATCCCATCTGTCATAAAAATAAAAGGAAAGGTAACCACCTTTCCGTATACAGTGCTATAAAATCCCTCCTGGCCAGAGGCAAAACCCTTTCACCTCTAAAGGGTTAAGAAGCTAAGATAACCTTGCTGGCACCTGACCAAAATGACCAATGAGGAAACAAGATACTTTCAAATCGGGATGGGGGGAAACAAAGGGTTCATCTGTCTGGGTGATTCTGTTGCGGGGAACAGATCAGGAATGCAGTCTCAGAGCTTCTGTTAGTTAGTAAGTAATCTAGCTAGAAATGCGTTAGATTTCCTTTTGTTAAATTGCTGGTAAAATAAGCTGTGCTGGATGGAAGGTATATTCCTGTTTTTTTGTCTTTTCGTAACTTAAAGTTTTGCCTAGAGGAATTCTCTATGTTTTGAATCTGATTACCCTGTAAGGTATTTACCATCCTGATTTTACAGAGGTGATTCTTTTACATTTTCTTTAATTAAAATTCTTCTTTTAAGAACCTGATTGATTTTTCATTGTTTTTAAGATCCAAGGGTTTTGGGTCTGTGTTCACCTGTACAAATTGGTGAGGATTTTTAACAAGCCTCCCCCAGGAAAGGGGATGTAGGGCTTGGGGGGATATTTTGGGGGAAGACGTCTCCAAGTGGGCTCTCTCCCTGTTCTTTGTTTAACACGCTTGGTAGTGGCAGCATACGGTTCAAGGACAAGGCCTTGAGGAAGTTTTAACTTAAGCTGGTAAAAATAAGCTTCGGGGGTCTTTCATGCAGATCCCCACATCTGTACCCTAGAGTTCAGAGTGGCAAAGGAATCTTGACACCATCCAATCAGGGCTGGGTGGCCCAGCACAGGTTCTTGGCAGCAGCAAGATGAGAGCTTGGTTGGAAGCACATGGGTAAGGGAGTGTGTTGGGGCACTTTTGGGAGGAGGAGAGATCAGGTGTTGGCAGAGGAGTGGGAAGCTTTGATGAGGAGAGGGAGGCTACAAGACCTGCTCTCCTGCCATACTCACATCCATGTAGTTTGTTAGGGGCTCACTGGCATCCTCGTTGGCCAGGCTGGGGAAATACTTGGAGGCTGGGTTGTAAGGGTGTTTCTTCAGGAAATCCTCCAGCAAGCCATGTTCCTTAAGGTTCTGCCTCAGGGATTTCATCTTCTTCAGGGAGACCCTAATCAACAGGGGTGGGGAGAGAGACTGATCAGTAACAAATAAGCAGTAGTCAGGGAATACTGTGCAATCCAGCTTTTACATTGCACTGAGACCCCTTAGTAAACCTAGGATTATCAAAGGAGTGTAAAGGAGTTGGGGTCCCAGTGCACTGAAAGTCAATGGGAGTTGGGCACATAATTCCCATAGGACCCTTGGAAAATTCCAGCACATGTGTACTAGAGATGACAGAGAGATGACCCAGCGGAAATAGACAAGATGGACAAGGGAAGTATTATCAGCCGCCTTGACTCCGTTGACCACACTGTTCTGCTTGAAATCACGTTCTCCCTTGGCTTCCATGTCTCTCTACTCTCATGGTTCTCCCTCCTATATCTGTAATCACTCTTTGATGTCTTTTAGTGGATCCACCCTTCAACTTTCTGGAAGGATCCTCTGTCCCTGTCTGTTTTCCTTCTATCCCTTATCTCTGTGCAATCTTATCCACAAACATAAATTCCACTACTATATCTATACCGATAACTCACAAATCTACCGCCCTCGGCTAGACCTGTCTCCTCATGTCCAAACTGAAATCTTGGCTTTGTATGCCAGGCTTGATGGGAGTAATTGAACATGGGGGAAGCCTCATTTTTTGGGAGACAGGATTAGAGAGGTTAATAGATCAGTCGACTGAACACAGAATGTCTGTGCTAACCAGGACAGGTAAGTGGGTGGTAAGCCAAGAGAGAATGGCTGAACTAGCCAATATAAGGCAGGGAACATCAAGGGAATCATTTACAAAGTACAAGGTAACAATGGACAAGATAAGATGGGAACATAAAGATGCGTAAGTCGCACATGGCCTGGATAGAGCATGCTGTACAGGGATTGGTTCCTATAAAGTAACCAAGCCAATCCCCAAATGTGTGATACACAGTAAATGCAATGAATGTGATGTGTAAATGTATGTAAAGGAAGCAGGGTTATTTGTGTAACTCTGGATCCTTGATGCACCCTGCATCCACCCCCTGCAGATGAGTCAGATCAGCCCAGCATAGCTTCACAGTATGCCAACTGAAGACACCTGAGTGAGGAAATACGGAGTCAAACGGAATGCTTGAGGAGCATGACTAAAACAGAGCTCCTAATCTTCCTCCTCCCATCAAGCCCTCCCCCACTATCTCTTTCCTTGATCACTGTCAGCAACCACCCCATCCTGCCTCTCACGCAGGCCATAACCTGAGGTCATCTTCAACATGGACTTTTCTCTAGCTCCTCACATCCGGGTTATGTTTAAATCTTGCCAAATCTTCTTGCATAAGCTCTCTGAGATGCAGCCTTTCCTTCAGACAACTATAGCTCTCGTCCCAGCTCTCCTCATTTCATGCCTCAGTTGCTGCAACATTCTTTTCCCTGGCTTTGACAAATGTCGTCTTGCCCTACTCATGCACGTTCAGAATGCTGCTGCAAAGATAATTTTCCTAGTGTGTCACTTTGACCACGTGTGATGGCGTGTCCTCCCAACACTCCTCTTGAAGGGGTTAAGGTAGGCCAGAGGGGCCAATTAACCTATTAGGCGGCAAGCTGGGGGAAATTAAAGCTGAGCGAAAAGCCCTAATTAGAAGAAGCCCACCTGTGCAGGAACAGGCAGGGCTTCCATAAAGCTGGGGAGAAGACAGCAGAAGGGGGCTGCAGGGAAATAGGCTGCAGTCTCTCCCTGGGAGAAGGGCGGCATGTTTTGAAACTACAGAGGCAGGTAGCCTCCCTGGGAAGAGGAAGTTGGGAGGCTGGCCAACCCAGAGAGGGGTGGAAGCCAGATAGGTAGGAAAGGCTTAGGGAAAGTGGCAGCAAAGATCTTGGCTGCTGATTAGAGGGTCCCTGAGCTGGAACCCAGAGTAGAGAATGGGTCCAGGTTCCCCTAAGAGCCACTGGGGAAGTGGCACCAGCTGTGCAGAGAATGGAAAGACTGCCTGAGCCTAAGAAGGGATATAAGAAGGGACTGGGATACCCCAGAAGGGGAAGCCACATCGTGACCTGGACAGATGGCCAAGTCACGAGGAGGCAGCAGCCGTAGTTCCTGGAGTGACAGAGGGTCTGCAAACCAAGAGGAAGCAACAAAGAGATGGAGTGCAAGGGGTGTAGGCCCCACAGATCTAATCCCCAGAGAGGCCAGGAAGAGTTACTATCCAGCAGTCAGTGGAGCATCCTCTGACACCATGAAAGTCCTCTCTTTGCATCCCTCCATCTCATCAGGCATAAGCTGCTTGTCTTTACTTTCAAGGCCCTTCACACTCAAACAATCCCACCCTACCTCTCATCCCTCATTTGCTATCAAGCTATCGATACTCGCCTCCCATTGGCCCATGATGCCAGCCTCCACTGCCCACTTGGAAAATTTCCAATCAAGCATCTTCATGCTTCCCCCGACCTGCCCCCTACGGTTGGGAGGTCCTCCCAGAGCCGTCCTTACCCATATGCAAAGTACGCAGCTGCGTAGGGCACCAGGAAATTTGGGGCACCAAATTTCCTGGTGCCCTACACACCTGTGTGCTGCTCCAGCCCCTGCTCTGCCTCTTCCACATGGCCCCTGCCCCTACTCTGCCCCAGCCCCGCCCCCACTCCAGCCAGCCCTTCCCCTGAGGACTGTAGGATGGGTCGGGCTCCCTGCACTCACTGGCAGCAGTAAGTAGAGTGACCCAGCCCCAGCCTGCAGAGCAGGCTGGGGCCGGGTCATTCCACTTCCCGCAGGACGCGGGGGGGGGGGGCGGCTGCATAGGGCACCAAAATGGCTAGGGATGGCCCTGGGTCCTCCCCATAAACATCTGCAAAGCTACCTCACTGTCCTCCTTCAAATCCCTCCTTAAAACCTCTCTTCTGTCAAGATGCCTATGAAAAACCCAACATGAATAAAAGTTTGGCTGCTGGTATGCAGAGACCACTGTCCCTCATGTACTTGTACTCCCCTATCGGCCTGTCTGTATCCATCTGTCATCTCTTCTCTAATTCTAAGGTTGTTATCTACTTAGCGAAGGGACAGTCTTCCAGTGCCTAGCACAATGGAGTTCTGATCCATGACTTGTGGGTCCTACATGCTGTGATAATACAAATAATAAACACTAATATTATCACAGAGAACTGATCCCCAGAGAGAGACTCTGTCACTTGCCCATGGTCACAGAGGGGGTCTGTATTAGAGACAGAAATTAATCCAGATCTCTCAAGTGCCACTCCAGTGCCTTCACCACAAGACCTGCCTTCCTCATTCCTCCGCTAGAACACAAAGCTAAGGGGTAGTTCCCAACTGCTTCCTATACATGAATGGAGAGTACAGAAGAGAATGAGAGAAGTGCAGACACTCCACTTGATAATCACACATTGCTATGTAGAAAGCCGAGTTCAGCAGCCCAAAGTGGTGTGTTCCCACAATACTCACTTTGTCACCTGGCACTGAGAGAGCGCCACCAAACTCAGGAGCAGAAGCCACTTCATGATGTTTTCTGAAACGCAAGCTAGTGGTGATGATAGGAGAATGTAGAGAAATGCCTGGGTGCTGCTTCTTATAAACACACAGCTCAGAGCTTTTCTTATCGAATTAATAACCCTGATAAGAAATGTAAACCTTCCTGATAAGATCTTCCAGAATGTCCTTTAACAAAATTTTGGAGAACACTAAAAGTCCATAGATTTCCACCTTCACTTGTCTGTGACCCGAAAATGGGGCATCATCTAAAGGGAAGGTGTGAGAGTTCAGGGATGTCTAAGCTTTGAAAAGCAATGCCTATGGGTTGTTTTAAAGAATGGGACAGAAGGCACAGAAGGATTGAATGGGATACGAATACATTCACTGCTTGGTTCTTCATTTCAGTCTGGCCAAATGTTGTGAGAGTGGGTACCTCAATGGGATTGGAGCCTTCCACACTTTGGGCACCAGTTACAATACAGCCATGTAGTGAGTAACTGGTTTCTTGATGAGAACTGGGATATGGAGCTTTACGCCTCTAGGTAGTTTGGTCTGAATCTGAGCCCAGGTCAGCACAGAGAGCTAAAGTCAGTGGACTGGGAAATAGGATGTAGGGCATGCCACAGTCTGAGTGACTGTCTGACTCAGGAATTCGATATGGAGCCTTTCACCTCTAGGTTCTCGCTCACCCAGTTCAATAGCAAAAGTGTTTGTTGCCTGACAGTGCTTGGGTGAAATATGTTGGTGATCTCCATCCATCTTCTAGAGGGACAGTTGAGGGTAGGGAAGGATGGGGTGTGATTACTTGTTTGGGAGTGAGTGGATAGAGGGATGGTGGGTGAGTGTGACATGACTACCTTCAATGTGTCTGAGGGCAAATTGTAAGTTGTGCTTTGGAATGACAGGGCTAAGGTAGTGGTGGGCTATGGAGGCCACTTTTGAAGGGCAAGAAGGAAGCAGATGTCACGGAGGGTAAGGTCACCATGACGTAGACCTGAGGGGGAGAGAAAAGGAGGAGATCCTGGATGGCCCCAAACCTGGAGACTGATTCCCTGGCCCAGGAGCAAATTATGGGTTCAAGTTCCAATGGCTTGGATGTGGGGGAGGTCTCACTTCTTAGCCCTGGTACTTCAGCCATCCTGTTCCTCTCAGAAGACTATCCACTGAACTTGGGTACCAGGCCATGCACCAGGAGCATCTGTTCTGCCTGAAAAAGAATGAGAATCCCAACAGATTTCACAACTTTTACTTTCCATTTAGCACTACCAGATTCCTGACAAGCAAACACCCCATGAGCCACATTCCCCCACCCACTAACTAGGGCTTAATAATCATAAACATGTATGGTGGAGTTCCTGGCTTGAAATAAAGACCCTTTTAAGAAGCATCACAACCAAGGGGACTGACCATCTGACAAGTTCAAGAATGGAAGATGGAGCTATTTGCTTCTCATTGTGCCTCAGTCCAATCTGGCCACAAACTGGGGAACAACTGGCTCAGGAGCATTGGGATTAGCATACAGAGCCTTCCACTTCTAGGCCCTTAGGTACATTCTGAGCCCAAATCAAGGGATGGATGTTTGGTGGCCCCTATGTCAGATGAGTGGGGAGGGGATGGGTCTCAGTCCCAGACCCTGGTGGGACAGGTGCCCACATTGCCAGATAAATTAATCATCAGGGGCACCAATTGGGCCCCTTTATCTCAGTAAAAAAGCCAGAGATCAAATGGGTCATAGAAACCAGTCCTCTCTTTTCTCCCATCTTTTGAGGTCAGGGCTTGTTAGCCGACAGCCAAGGATGTTTGGTGAGGTGCCAGCTATGGCCGTTTATACCATCCGTGACTTTAACCGCTAGGACGCACTGTCCCTTCGCGGCGGGCAGCCCGGGCTAGGCTGACGGATGCCCCAAGGTCCTAACCACCCGTGACTTTAACTGCTAGAGCTCAGAGCTCCTTCGCAGCGGGCAGTCAATACTGACTGATAGGTGCCCCAATGGCAGCACTAAGAGCCTCTCCACACCCATGACTTTAACTGCTAGAGCTCAGAGCTCCTTCGCAGCGGGCAGCCAGGATTGACTGACAGGTGCCCCAAGAGTTTGCCCCGTGGAGGCGGCACAACTCAACGCTAGGCTCTTAGTACTCTCACCTAATGGCCAAGCTTTAGAGCCAAAACGGCTGAGGTTCTTTAATTGTGTTGGCTGCTTTACAGTAAACCAGAGAAAACAAGTCAGGCTTATGCACAAATGGTTACCAAAATTTATTAAGCTAGATTCTAATCATGTGGTTACAAAATTGCTAGTGCCTACTTATTTAAATGTAGAGATGTTACACACACAAACAAGTTACAAAACTGAAGCCACAATCCCAAAGAAAGAAAACAAAGTATAGAGCTCTATTTCAAAATATGTGTACACTCAAGATAGGAGATCAGGTGTGGGTGCTTCTTACCCTCCTTGCATCTCTTGATTCCAGCGGTGCCAAGCCAGGATCGGTCACTCAATTCCACGGAAAGACGAATAAGGGACAAGGCGTAGGGACCGTCTTAGCTGCAGAAGCCTTGGGAGGCTGTCACTTATCTGACCAGCAGATAGATAGTGAAAAGCACTCAAAAATCATGGTGCTGTAGGTCCCCTACTTATACCTCTGTACTCCTTTATTCCCTTTCTCCTTTCTTATGCCAAATTGAGGCTGGTCTGTCTGGGTGACGCCAGCTTTCGCAAGAGTAGTTTACACTTGCAAGGGAGAGAAACAATAAGTTTCGACTACTGGACATTTCTTTTATCAGGGTAAATATTTTCCCACCTAGGATGTTGGTGTGTGTGCATCACGCTATTTAGTAGGGGCTAAGAGCCATGTCTGTCACAGGGCCTCTGCCTGCTGTGAGCTTAATCGTCGTATCTGTTCCCAGAGGCACATTGTAGCAGCACACCTGTGCTTTCACAGCTTCAAAGGCTGTGCTGGAATATATGTTAAGTGCCCTGTTCCAGTTTCCTCCTGTGTTTCCAGCAATACTGGTCTGAGAGGGGGGGGGGCTGGCTGTCTGGCTACAGGGCTGGAACAATTATTGGACTTGGGGATAGAGGTCTTCTCTGTCATAGGACCTTCAATTCACAATAAGAGATCTATACCTGATCCCCCTTCCCTTCAGCTTCCTGTCGGGGTGAAGCTGTGTGTGCCATATCACCTCCCGCTGGTGGCCCTGTTAAGGCTGAAGGTCTAGAAATCATGGAGATTCTATTCCAGTGATTCAATGCCCTGATCTAAATATTTGATGAATATGCACAAGCTCACCTACAGAAATAGCAGAAAATGTCTCCATTACAAGAATTTAAACCTGACAAAGCTCCAGAGTGGAAAAAGTTTGAGGAACAGAAGAATTGCCATGCTACCTGGTTTGGTGCCCAGGTAGCTCTGAGAGCTTCTAGAGCCTCTGCCTCTGTTTGTTCTTTCTCCTGGTCTGGGTGGAGGGCTGTGTGGTCTTCAGGAAACACTCTGGCCCAAGGGGCTTGAAAGAGCCCCTCTTCACTCAGTCACTGAGTTCCACCTGTCTCTGCTTCTGCAGCGCTCTTCCCCCAGACTTCCTGTGCCTGGGAAGCTGAATGATCTGAAAGGTCAATTCCCAATATCCAGCCACAACATAATAACAACAACACTTCACAAACAACATTTATATAACTCGCTCCTCCAAACACTTATAACCGTCCTACTGATAAACCTTGCTATCTCAGGAAAGTGAGAATAGTCTAGAATGAAGACAGAGATTTTTCCAGCCAATATAACAAATCTCTGCCTACTTTGCTCCAGGGGGCCAATTATTCCTGAGCCACCAATACTGGCCCTTTTCCTAGACTTGGCCTGAACTTTTGGCACATACGACAAGCCTTGATGGCTTCCTCAATGTTGCTGTTCATTTGAGCCCAGTGTAAAACTTTTCCAGCGCTTCTCTTAGATTTCTCAGTTCCTAAATCACCTTCATTTCTCCTTCATAACACATTTTACTGTACCATCTTATGAAGCACCATCCTGATTCCTTTAAACATAGTCCCATCTGGTACTGACAGCTCCCTCTGAACTCAAAAATAGGGACTGGGAATATGATCTCCATACCACTCTGCATAACTTGCTACAGGGTCTCACCCTGAGGAGTAGCTCCGGCAATCACAGTCAACATTTTGACTGGAAAGCTGTTGGGGTTTTTTTTAATGGTCCTTGCAAACTCTTGCAACATGATGGAATCCATTGCATTTCTTGCATCTTTTTCCCACCTGCCGGGCATTATCTTGGAGCTGTACACACTGTGGCAACCAGCACAAGCCATGTGCTCTTTTTTCAGAACTCTGACTTGGAAGTCTCCATCCCTTTCTGCCTCAGGTCTCTTTTCTTGCAGGATTTTGGATTCTCTACCATGTCCACAGTATCAGAGGCTGCCCACCCTCCAAAATCTTCCTTCTGGACTGGGTGACTTAAATTGCTTGACAAATTCTGACATATTTGTCATGGGTTAATTATGGCTCTTCCAGTAGTCTCTGAGATATATGTTCCCGATCCCAGTCCCAATCTGGTCTCTTATCAGAGACTCAGTTTTAGCCTCCCCAAACTTACAAGTTCAGCTCTTCATCCTCAAATCAGTCACAAATTCTTGCAGGCTGCAAGGAATTCTGCAAAGGGAATTGCACAATTGGTTGTGATCAGCCAACTTTCTATAGAAGAGACTATATTATAAACTCACACAGGGAGCTGCAGGTCAGGACTGAGGGGCATCAGAAGAGCTATGGATGTGTCAGACTAAGGGCTGGAATAGCAGGGTAGCCTGTCTCTCAGGAGGCGCTTTAGCAGTGCTGTGTGTGTGTTTCATCCCCAGGCCTATTATAACCAGGTCTAATTTGAGAGGCATTCGCAGAGCTGTGTGGAGACCCAAGACTGGAAAAGAAGGGCATGCTATAGGACAGGATTAATCCATACTGTTTCAGCGTGCAACGAGGTGCCTGTATTGTCTCTCTGGTGTCAGACGTCTCAAAGAAAACCTCTCTTCTCTAAATCTGAGATCTATTTCACCTCTTTGTTGAAAAATCTGGAGCAGGGAATGGAAAATATCTGCCCATTTGCGAGACTAACACCAGAGGCTAGGGCCTCACTGTGGGGCAACAGGGGACATCGGATAAGCTGATTTTCAGGACCAGTTCTGCTCAGATAAACTTGTTTGAACTGATAAGTTTTTATACACAGAGTAGCAAGGTCAGACCTGCCCAGTTCTAGGCCCCTTTGTTAGGGCTGTCACTGGCCTAAGGTGACTTTACTCCTAGTCACATGAAAACCTCATCCCTCCCCTGGTGTTTGCTTTTCCCACAGGGTTAGGAGTAGATAGTGGTAAATGGAAAGTTAAATGCTGTTGTCTAATCTCATGGGATTCTCATTGTGATTTCAGGCAGAGCAGCTGCTCCTAGCATGTGGGCACATGGCCTGGTGCCCAAGTCCGTGGATGGCCTCCTGCCAGGAATAGGATGGCTGCAGTGTCAGGGCTAAGCAGCGAGGTCCCTCCACACATCCCAGCCATGGGGACTTGAACCCATGATCTGCTCCTGGTGCAGGTAATCACGCTCCAGTTTGGGGGCCAACCAGGATCTCCTTTTCTCTCCCACTAAACCCTATGTCATGGTGAACTTACCCTCTACCCAACTAGGGCTGGACATCTCTTCCCTCTTCTCCTCCGCTGGTGGACTCCATAGCCCCCCAATGCCTTAGTTCTGTCATTCCCAACCACAACTTACCATTTGCCCTCAGACTTGTTGAGGGCAGTCACATCACATTCATAAAATCATCGAAGATTAGGGTTGGAAGAGACTGCAGGAGGCCATCTAGTCCAACCCACTACTCAAAGCAGGACCAACCCCAACTAAATCATGCCAGCCAGGGTTTTGTCAAGCCGGACCTTAAAATCTCTATGGATGGAGATTCCACCACCTCCCTAACGCAATACTCCAGATGTGGTCTCACCCGTACCGAATAGAGGGGAATAGCACTTCCCTCAATATACTGGCAATGCTCCTACTAATGCAGCCCAATATGCCATTAGCTTTCTTGGCAACAAGGGCACACTGTTGATTTATATCCAGCTTCTAATGCACTGTAATCCCCAGGTCCTTTTCTGCAGAACTGCCGGTTAGCCAGTCAGTCCCCAGCCTATAGCAGTACATGGGATTCTTCCGTCCTAAGTGCAGGACTCTGCACTTGTCCTTGTTGAACCTCATCAGATTTCTTTTGGCCCAATCCTCCAATTTGTCTAGGTCACTCTGGACCCTATTCCTACGCTCCAGCATATCTACCTCTCCCCACAGTTTCTTGTAATCTTCAAACTTGCTGAGGGTGCAATCCATCCCATCATCCAAATAATTAATGAAGATGTTGAACAAAACTGACCCCAGGGGCACTCCACTTGATACCAGCTGCCAACTAGATTCAGCCATTCATCTACCCACACCCAAACCGAGTCCTCACACCTGATCCTTTCCTTCCCTGACATGTGTCGCTAGGAAATTCACAAAGACCATCAGCATATTTCATCCACAGGGTTGACAAAGATTTTTTCTACTGAACTGAGTGAGCTGGACCAGTGCCATAGAGGTGAACGGCTCCATATCCTCTGAGTCAACCAGTTACTCAGACCGTAGCATGCCATGCATCCTATATCCCTGTCCACTAACTTCAGCTCCTTGCGCTGACCCGGGCTCAGATTCATACCAATGAGCTAGAGGTGTAAAGCTTCATATCTCAGTTCCCATAGAGACACCAGTTCCCACTACATGGCAGTTTTATAACTGGGGGCCAAACTGGAACCAGTGACCTAGAGGTGAATACCTCTATATCCCGTTCAAATTCCTCTGTGCCTCCTGTTTGCTCTTTAAAACAACCCAGCATCATTTCTTTTCAAAGCTTAGCAGGGAAACCTCCCCTAACTCTCACCCCTTCCCTCTAGAAGATGCCCCCATTTTCAGGTGACTGCCAAGTGAAGGTGGAGATCTGTGAACTTAGAATGTTCTCCAGACCTTTCTTTCAAGGACATCTTGGACAATCTTACCAGGAAGGTTTGCATTTCTTATCAGGGTTACTAATGGGATAGGAAAGGCTCTGCACTATGTGCATATAAGGAGCAGCATCCCGGCGTTGCGCTGCATTTAGCACTCGCACTTTCCTTTCCCCCACCAGTTTGGGTGTACAGCGACATCATGAAGTGGCTTCTGCTCCTCAGTCTGGTGGTGCTTTCTCAGTGCCGGGTGACAATGTGAGTGCAGGGGGGAACAAGAAACATTGGGATTCTGAGCTCAGCTTTCTACAGAGCAATGTTCCCTTAGCAGCAGAGGCAGCTCCTACATCTCTCTCCTCAGTACTTCATTCTTTAATAGGCAGCAGGTGGGAACTACCCCTTGGCTGTATGGCATAGCAGAGGTATGAGGAAGGATGGGCTTATGGTTACAATACTGGAACAGGATTTGGAAAATCTAGGTTCATTTCCAGCTCTACCACAGGCTCCCTGTGTGACCTAGTGACTGAGTCTCTCTGGGCCTCAGTTCTCTGGATAAAAATGAACATATGTCCTTTGTCCACCTTGTCTATTTCATCAGTAAGATCTATAGGACAGGGGGACTGTCTTATACAATGTATTAGTAAAGCTCCCAGCATACTAGGCCCTCTCAGTGCTAGTTACACATGGGCCAGGAGTTTCCAAGCATCCTACGGGAATTATATGCCCAACTCACACTGACTTTTAGTGCACTGGTCACCCAGCTCACCTAAACCCTGTGCTAATCCCAGCTATAAAAAGGGGTCTCCGTGCAGTGTAAGAGTCGGACTGCACGGTATTCCCTGAACACAAGGCTTGTCTTTTGTTTATTTGTTATTGATCAGTCTCTCTCCCCACCCTTGTTGATTAGGGTCTCCCTGAAGAAGGGGAAATCCCTAAGGCAGAACCTTAAGGAACATGGCTTGCTGGAGAATTTGCCTGGTGCCCTGAACTCAAGGCTTCCAATCAAGCACATACCTTGCTGCTGCCAAGAACCTTCCCCAGCCTCCATGCTGGGGCATCCAGCCCCCAGCTGCGATTGGATGGGATTAAGAAGAGCACTGGGAATAGAACTCCCAGGTCTGCTGGCTCCCCGCTTCCAATACACTGAGATTGATGGAAACTGGGGATAAACAACTCGGTGCATCAGATGCCAGCAGGTCCTAGGAGCCATGCTGGGCAAAGTGATGGCTGAGAAACAGCAGCTCAGGCTGAGCCTTTAGCAAGGTCACCGTAGCCCAGATCCTCAACTGCTGTAAATCAGCTGGTGGAACTATGCCGGTTTACACCAGCTGAGGATCTAGCCCTTGGATGGCAATGGTTCCCTCTCTTTAGAATCATAGAATATCAAGGTTGGAAGGGACCTCAGGAGGTCATCTAGTGCAACCCCCTGCTCAAAGCAGGACCAATCCCCAATTTTTGCCCCAGATCCCTAAATGGCCCTCTCAAGGATTGAACTCACAACCCTGGGTTTAGCACGCCAATGCTCAAACCACTGAGCTATCCCTCCGCAAAACAGGCTGTTTGTTACCATGTCAGCTGATTGATGAGCTGCCAGCCCCAACCCAAGCACTAGCCTTTAACCTATCAGTCACCCATCCAGCTACAGACCAAGCCTTGCATTGCTTAGCTGCATGAAATCAGAGGCAATCACCTCCTTGCCTTGACACGCCATCTGGGTGGTTTGATTGAAATCAGAGAGATTTAAATCAGCAATGAGGAAACCTTGATTGAAATAACTGATTTTAATCTTGCTTTGCATTTGTACTTTTTAATTATTTTCCTGCAGGAAGTTGTTTTTTGTTGGTAACCATTAAAACACCTTGATTTGCAACTAATTATAGCTTTTACCCTAAAATTGATACTTCCTCCTTCTAATCAGGAAGAGAATAAATCTGTATATAATGAATGTAACCACTTATAGACCTTAACATACATTTATTTGTACATTTTTTAATTATGAGAAAATGGTGAAGGATGCATTTTTCATTTTGCTAGCTGACTAATCTTGTTACTTGAAGTATGTGTTCACCTTTACATGGTAATTGGAATTCGATTAAAAATGAAAAAAGAAAAGCTTTTAAAAATTATTAGTAAAGTAAAACGACCTTAAATGTGCTGGATAGCTAAGAAAAAAAGTTTATTAAAACAATTTGCATTTAAAACTAACAATGTATTAAACAAAGGAAGTGTTATCAATAAGGCCATTGTGGAGAAACTAAATGAATTCTTTGCATCAGTCTTCACAGCTGAGGATGTGAGGGTGATTCCCAGACCCGAGCCATTCTTTTTAGGTGACAGATCTGAGGAACTGTCCCAGATTGAGGTATCATTAGAGGAGATCTTGGAACAAATTGATAAATTAAACAGCAATAAGTCACCAGGACCAGATGGTATTCACCCAAGAGTTCTGAAGGAGCTCAAATGTGAAATTGCAGAACTACTAACTGTAGTCTGTAACCTATCAGTTAAATCAGCTTCTGTACCAGATCACTGGAGGATAGCTAATGTGACACCAATTTTTAAAAAGAGTTCCAGAGGTGATCCCAGCAATTACAGGCCTATAAGCCTGACTTCAGTACTGGGCAAACTGGTTGAAACGATAATAAAGAACAATATTGTCAGACATAGATGTACATAATTTATTGAGGAACAGTCAACATGGTATTAGGAAAGGGAAACCATGCCACACCAATCTACTAGAATTCTTTGAGGGGATCAACAAGCATGTGGACCAAGGGGATCCAGTGGATATAATGTACCTAGATTTTCAGAAAGCCTTTCTTTCTGAAGGTTCCTCAGCACAGGCTCTTTCGCAAAGGAAGCTGCCACGGGATAAAAGGGAAGGTACTCTCATGGATTGGTAACTGGTTAAAAGATAGGAAACAAAGGGTAGGTATAAATGGTCAGTTTTCAGAATGGAGAGAGGTAAAAAGTGGTGTCCCCAAGGGGTCTGTTCTGGGACCAGTCCTATTCAACATATTCAAAAATGATCTGGAAAAAGGGGTAAACAGTGAGGTGGCAAAATTTGCAGATGATACAAAACTATTAAAGATAGTTAAGACGCAGACAGACTGCGAAGAGCTACAAAAGGATCTCTTAAAACTGGTTGACTGGGCAGCAAAATGGCAGATGAAATTTAATGTTGATAAATGCAAAGTAATGGCACATTGGAAAGCATGATGCCAACTATACATATAAAATGATGGGGTCTAAATTAGCTGTTACCACTCAAGAAAGAGATCTTGGAGTCATTGTGGATAGTTCTCTGAAAACATCCACTCAATGTGCAGTGGCAGTCAAAAAAGTAACCAGAATGCTGGGAATAATTAAGAAAGGGATAGATAATAGGACAGAAAATATCACGTTGCCGCTATATAAATCCATGGTACGCCCACATCTTGAATACTGTGTGCAGATGTGGTTGCCCCATCTCAAAAAAGTTATATTGGAATTGCAAAAGGTTCAGAAAAGGGCAACAAAAATGATCAGGGGTATGGAACAGCTTCCGTATGAGGAGAGATTAATAAGACTGGGACTTTTCAGCTTGGAAAAGAGACAGCTACGGGGAGATATGATTGAGATCTATAAAATCATGACTGGTGTAGAGAAAGGAGATAAGGAAGTGTTGTTTACTACTCATAACACAAGAACTAGGGGTCACCAAATGGAATTAATAGGCAGCAGGTTTAAAACAAATAAAAGGAAGTATTTCTTCACACAATGTACAGTGAACCTGTGGAACTCCTTGACAGAGGATGTTCTGAAGGCCAAGACCATAACAGGGTTCAAAAAAGAACTAGATAAATTCATGGAGGATAGGTCCATCATTAGCTATAAGCCAGGATGGGCAGAAATGGTGTCCCTAGCCTCTGTTGGCCAGAAGCTGGGAATGAGCGACAGGGAATGGATCACTTGATGATTACCTGTTCTGTTCATTCCCTCTGGGGCACCTAGCACTGGCCACTATCGGAATACAGGATACTGGGCTAGATGGACCCTTGGTCTGACCCAGTAGGGCCATTCTTATATTCTTATGTGTAGTCAGTGAATTGAACTGATTGTTTCTGGTCACCATGTTGTTCCAAGATTTTAGATTTCATCCTCTCATACTTACTTTTTATTCAGAGATTGGGAAAGGAATACAAGCTGTCTTGCTTTTATAACTCCCAGTCAATTTCTTAAGTTAGAATGAACTAGTCAGTGAACTGAACTAGCTGTATGAACTGACATGAAGAAAATATTCTCTCTGCACCTGCAGAAGAGGCTACTGCTGTGAAAAGCTGGTTTAGCACTTCAACCAAGTCCAGTTCCAGCTGCTGAGCCGGTGAAATCCACCAGTTCAGTGGTCTATCTTTAAAACTTCAGCAACAAATATGCACTAATTAATAGTAATTTTTATTTAATTTAACTGATTTTAATAGATTTTAGTAAGTTTAGACTTGCACATATGTTGTCATAATTTAAACTTTAATTTTAAATTATTATTTTTAAAATAAAAATGTATTTACATGGTTTAAAATCAGATTTTTTAAATTAAAAAAATCATCAGTTTCCAGCTACCGTGGAAACCAGATATGAATAGGTTTCCTTCCATTGTCTGTGGATTGTCCAGTTGTACAGTGTCAGAGGAGGGGGATGGTTTCCAGGAAGCCCAGGAGCTAGATTCACAACGGGACCTAGGCGTTGCAATGCTGGGCACTGCAGTGCATAAGCACCCTCCCCCCACCAAAGAATTCACAGCCTCACTAGTCTCCCATACAACACATGGGAAAAGTTACAAGTGTCGGTCTGTGACCATTTGACTCTTCTGTACTTGCAGAAGACCACAATGGCTTCAATCCATCAGACTCCTCCACCTACGAGGCCACCAGTGAGGACGTCTCCATCCAGTATGGCACCGGCAGCATGACTGGAATCCTGGGCTACGACACCGTCCAGGTAAATCACAAGAAAGGATCAAAGCCCCTGGAGCAGAGAAGGGAAATGATGAGGAATTCGAAGGACAGGTTGCATCTGCAAAGCTAAAGCAGGAACTCCACTGGCTGTGAACTGGGAGACAGGAATAGAGAAAGGGAAGAGAAGAGACAATGAAGCCAATCATGGGGGAGACAGCACAGTTCAGGGCATGGTAGCCTCTGAGAACTTGCACACTGTAAAGACCCTCTGGTAGACTTGGCAGCTTCTCCCAGGGTGTACGGTGTGTCTGATTGTCCCCATCCCTCCTCTAAGGTTGGAGGCATTGTGGACACCAATCAAATCTTTGCCCTGAGGGAGACCAAGCTCGGCTCCTTCCTCTACTACTCCCCCTTTGATGGGATCCTGGGTCTGGCCTTCCCCGGCAGCTCCTCCTCTGGAGCCACCCCCGTCTTTGACAACATGATGAACGAGGGTTTGGTGTCCCAATACCTCTTCTCCATCTACCTGAGCTCGTGAATCAGGGCTGGAAACAGCCCATCTGCTGCAGTGAGATTCAGCACCTCTCACATTCAGTGAGCCCTGCAATGTTTGCATCAGAATTCCCAAAACACAGCGATCTCGGATGGAACAAGGCAGCCGTTCCATGCTGGTGATGCACATTTTGGGAGCAGAAGTGAACACTAGTGCCTCTAACGATTACATTAAAGCACCAGGGCCCTCTCTACACCCACTGCAGGTCATCAGGATTAGACTGACTCCTGAGGGGGAAGTGCCCCACATCACCCACATGACTCCCTGGCTCATCACCTTCTAACATCAGACTGCTCAGTACTGACTCAGAGGGAACTGCAGCACCTGCCACCACTGCCTCAAACACCTGGGCCTTTCCTTGGAGGTCTCTCATCCAATTTTAGGGCAGGCCCAGCCCTGCTTAGCTTTTGAGACCTGGCAAGAGACAGTTATCAAAGTGGGGGTAGAGGTGCCCCGCCCAGACAACCGTCAGGTCCTTTCACCGCTACTAGACACTGACGTATTCCAGCACTGCTCAGCTGTGGCTTTCTCTAATAGGGAAGGGTTCAAAAAGGAACTCGATAAGTTCATGGAGGATAGGTCCATCAATGGCTATTAGCCAGGATGGGCAGGGATGGTGTTCCTAGCCTCTGTTTGCCAGAAGCTGGGAATGGCAACAGAGGATGGATGACTTGTTGATTCAGTTCTGTTCATTCCCTCTGGGGCACCTGGCATTGGCCACTGTCGAAAGACAGGATACTGGGCTAGATGGACCTTTGGTCTGACCCAGTATGGCCATTATTATGTTCAGACAGAGCGTTTGCTATTGACTTGCCAGCCAGCCATTCATACATCTGCTTCGACTCTCCCCTCTCCCTTCTCTAGGGACGACCAGAGCGGGAGCTTTGTGATGTTCGGCGGCATCGACTCATCTTACTACTCTGGGAACCTTAACTAGATCCCTCTCTCTGCTGAGACTTACTGGCAAATCACCATGGACAGGTATCTCCTACCCCTTGGTCCTTCCCCTTCATCGGCCACCTTGAGGAGACAGGCAAAAGGAGATGCATGCGGGAGCCTGGGGAAGCTCAAATTACAGAGTCTAGACAAGGCAAGAGACAAGGGAGTCAGAATCACACCTTCCTTGGAGCTATAGGAAAGGGGCTCACCAGTGAGAAGGTTAGATCAGTGGTTCTCCACCTCGTCCACACCAGGAACCCTCATCTGACCCACTCTGCTTAGCAATAAAGTACAGGGCAGGGTGGGCACAACCCCTTGACCTCTGTTTGTGACCCCCAGGCTAGATCGGTCACAGTCCCAGAAGGTTGTAGGACGATGAGCGATGGGCAATAGCCAAGGAAAGTTGAGGCTGAAACATCAGGGGAAAGTTCTTGGCAGTTGGAGCAAGGGAGGTGGGTGGGCGGGGTGAGAGGCAGCTCCACCCTGCAGGCCGCTCGCTGCTGGCTCATGGGCTGAGTGGGAATGAAATCGGGAGCGTTACTGGGAACGTTCCCCCCGACTCTCTCTCTTGCAGCGTCACCATGAACGGAGAGACCATCGCTTGCTCTGGTGGCTGCCAGGCTGTCATTGACACTGGTACTTCTCTGCTGGCTGGGCCCCCTTCTGGCATCTCCAACATCAACTCCTACATCGGCGCCAGTGATGGCACGGTAAGGGCAGGGAGAGGGAGAGATGCTTCTAGAGGTGTCTGCTACACACGGATGTGATGCTCCATCTCTCTCATTGGAGAACCTAGTGCCCGAGACGTGTCTAACCTTTCCTCCGTGTGTTGCCTCCCTCCCTGCAGATCAGCTGCAATGCCATGAGCAGCCTGCCCAACATCGTCTTCACCATCAACGGCATCGAGTTCCCTCTGCCCGCCAGTGCCTACATCACTGATGTGAGTGTCCTGCTGAGAAAGCCGCCTCGGGGCCTCTTAGCCAGGGCTTGTGCCTGAGGCCATTGCACTGAGCATGCTGGCAATTGCCCCCTACACAGCCGGCATGGGCCTGCAGGAGCATCACTGAGATGCAGCTCAGAGTCTGTCCCCAGTATGAGAGTGGGGTGGCAGAGAGCTCTTCCCACAAATGGATCCAGAAGGAGGGACGTCAAGATCAAGGCAGGCCCACAGTGAAAGTGACATACCGTAAGAGCAGCGAGGCGGCCTGTAGAGCTGGCCACCGTAGGAGATCACCAGGGCAGGGGCCTTACGGGGCTAGGAGAGAATTAAATGAGCAGCTACCCAAGCTGGGAGGCTAGATCAAGAGAGATCGCTGCCTCGTGCTCCAGGGCACGGGCATCTGGGCATCAGGAAGGATGTTCCTTCCCCATGATAAAGGTTTGCTTCCCTCTGGGGAGGAACAGCTAAACTGCTTTAACAGCACACAGCAACACCAGCTGGTAGGTGGGACAGGCAGTGGGGAAGCCCAAATCCACTTATAATCACAGCAGGATTTCTGGTGGCAGAATGTAATCGCTCCCTTTGGAATCTGGCCAGGAGTCTGGAGAGAGCGCGCTTTGCCTCCTCAAGGGATGAAAAGAAGTGATCAGGGCCTTGCTTTTCTTCCCACTTCACAGGCTGCACCCCTTAGCCTCAGGCTGAAGCACTGGGATTGTACTGAGGCCCAGATCCACAAAGGTACCTCAATGGGAGTTATGCCCCTAAATACATGTCAAGGGGTCATTGAAGTTCCAGCGCAATAACCCATGTCCCATTTTACCCTGGTGCAGAACTCAGGCTCTTGATCTTTGAAGGCATCGACCTCCCCACCACCTCTGGAGACCTCTGGATCCTCCGAGATGTCTTCATCCACCAGTACTACGTTGTCTTCAACAGGGCCAACAACTAGGTGGGCCTGGCCCCCGTGGCATAAACACAGCACCATCCCCGGGACACTGCCATGGAACCCTGACCCCGGAGAGTATTTGTTTCTCCAGAGCCCCAACAATGCGAGTCAGTCTAGTGACCCTTATTACTGCTGGGACCTTAATGGACACACACTTTTCCCCACCCAAACTCACCCTCTCGTCTCTAATCTTACCAACAGTAGAATAAAGGACTATAAGGGCATTGTAGTGAATTGTTTCTCTCTGGTGGGCGGGGTGACCCACATTCCACCAATGAGGCAGGAAGGGAACATTCTCATATCTTCTGCTGTGGCCCCCAATCTCAATCTGCAGCCTCCTGCTATGCCAGCCCTGAGCTCCCTCCACATGCAGCTCTCCCAATGTCCCTTCAACCTGACCCCAGCCTCTTGCTTTTCCAGCCCTGGCTCCCCACACACAGCTCTGCTGATGCCCCCTTACACTGACCTGCAGCTCCCACACTGCAATTCCATTCTTGTCCCACCCCATCCCCCACTATGCTAATGCCCCTCACTCCTGACCTGTTTGTTTTGTTACTTTCAACAGTATCTCATGAGATGGGCTTGGGGGCTGTCCATAAATTACATAACACAGCCATTTGGGGGTAAGGGCTGTGACAGGTACCACTGGAACTGGGGACCACTGCATCCTTTGACTCACCAGCCTGGGTTCCCTCTCACACTGTGCTGTGACAAGCTGCAGACCTGCTCCCAGTCCTACACTTCCACCAGCATTCACACAGGCGGGGACACACCCAGCTGCAGTTACATGCGGGCTCTCTGACCCGCCACTACATGAACCAACAGCTAGGATTTGCTGTGGGGCCAGGAGATGACCCAGTCCTTAGGCCAGCACAGAGGAAAGCCAGGGCTAGCATGAGGGCTGGGTCTATGAGGGGGCGGGGTCACATTCCGAGGTGTTGTTAGAGATGGGGCCAAAGCTAGGAGAGAGCAAGGACAGATTTCACTTCACTGGAGAAACTCAGGAATAGCCAGACTGGGTCAGAGGTGAGGTCCATTTGCCCAGTGTCCTGTCTTCTGGCACCAGCTGCTTGGAAGGAAACCCCAGAATGAAGAATTAGGAAATAACTACCCATGGCCTAAAGCAGGGGCAGTCAGAGTCCCATTTCCCAGCCACCAAGCAAGGGGCAAGGAGCGGCTCAAGCAAGGCACCCAAGGAAGGGCCGCAGCCCAGGGATCTCACAAACCACAACGATCAATGTAACTCGCCTGGTCCAAGGACCTTCACCCAGCTCTGCACAGAGGAGTTTTCTAAGCACATGGCTTGGCAGAGAAGCCAGTTTGGGAAGGTGCAACATGGTTTAGACCAGAACTGGTTCCACTCACTAACAGGAAGAGACCTTGGGAAAAGACCATTGTGCATCTTTCCGGGCAAGTCTGTTTAGCCCCTTTGGAAAGAGTCATAGTTTCTGTGTTGTCCCCAGACATGTAAACTCAAGGAAATTGGCCAGTACTCAGATACAACAAACAAGGCTGGAGGGAGAGAGCGGGGGTTAAGGCTGAGTCCTTATGACAGTGACACAGAGGAAGGGGAAGGGTCTGGTTCCCAGCTGTTCTAACAGGGCAGGGCTCACAGGGAATAGTAACATTAGGTTCAAACGCTGACGGCCTGTTTTGGTTTATGAGGCCTTCTATGCTTAGAGGAGTGAACACAAACTGCAGCGTAAGAAAGACAATCCTCTGGCTTCTCCGACTCTGGCCTATGGCGAAGGCATTGGATTGAGACCTAGGTTCAATCCCAGTCTGTGCTACAGACCTTGGGCAAGTCACTTTCCCTCTTTGTGCCTCAGTTCCCCACCTGTACAATGGGGATAATGATCCTCTCTTTGTCTGTTCAGCTTGGAAGCTCTCCAGTGCAGGGGCTGTCTAGCACCTAGCAAAAAGGGATCTTGACTATGGCCTCTGGCACTACTCCCATCCATGCAGAGCATTCCCCACTAGATGGCAGGAAGCAGCCAAATCTCCCTCCCAGACCAGGGAGGCCAGCATACCAGCCACAGCCCGCCACCCACACCAAGAGAAGGGGTAAATCAGGAAGCTGCCAGAGCTACCAGGACACCTAACAAGAGCCAGCCAGGAGCATGGCACTTCCTAAAGTTTGTTCCATGCTGTAGCCGTGTCAGGTTGCAGGCCTGATAATCATAATATTTGCTGCTGTTTCTGTAGATGAGCCCCTGCATATTCATCAGATATTTAGATCAGGGCACTGAGTCACTGGAATAGAAGCTCCATGATTTCTAGACCTTCAGCCTGAAGAGGGCCACCTGTGGGAGGCGATATGGTACACACAGCATCACCCAGACAGGGAGCTGAAGGGAAGAGGCATCAGGGATAGATTCCTTATTCTGAATTGAAGGTCCCAGGACAGAGAAGACCTCTATCCCCAGGTCCAATAATCTGTTCCAGCCCTGACCTGGAAGGGTTACCTCAAAAGCTGGGAGAAAAGAGAGGATTGGATCTCAGGTTTGTCTAATGAGATAAAGGGGCACAATTAGTGCCCCTTATGATTAATTTGTCTGACAATGTGGGCCCCTGTCCCACCAGGGTCTGGGCGTGAGACCTCTCCCCTCCCCACTCATCTGACATGGGGTCACCAAAACATCCATCCCTTCACTTGGTCCCAGACTGTACCCAGGAGACTAGAGCTGGAAGCCTATGCTAATCCCAATAAAAAGCCCTGGTTGGTGGGCCAAGGAACGTGGCGTACAAGGCCATGGCAGCAAAAGCAGGAGGTTATCATGTCACTCTCTCACTGCTGGGGCCCTGCATTCAAATCCCATGCTATGCCACAAACCACACTGAGTTGGGGTTGGGTCATCACAGAGCTGCCATCCTCCACTTATACCACTAGTAGAATTCATTGTAGAGTGCAATACTATTGGTTATGATCAGCCACCTTTGGTCAGAAGAGGTTACGGTATGGAAGTGGAAGGGGAGCTGCAGGTCAGGAATGAGGAGCAAATGTGTGTGTGTCAGGCCCAAGGGCTGGAATAGCAGGGGGGCCTGTGAGTCAAGCTGAAGGGGCATCAGCAGAGCTGCTTGGAGACCCAGGACAGGAATAGCAGGGGGTTCTGTGGGGCAGGAGTCCCCGTGTATCCTGTGTGCTTGCATTGCCTTCTGGGTGGGACTCTTCATGCCAGCAGACTTGCTGGAGGCAGGCAGAGTGACTACGCTGGATAGGCCGGAATCACCCTGAAATTGGGCGTGGTGGCCACTAGGCGTGTGCATTAGCTGTTTGAAGGTACTTGGGAGATTTCCATTGTGGGCATGCAGCCTGGCCACCCAGAATCCCTCTCTGAGAGTGGAACCAATGGAAACGCAAGGGGAGGAGTTCAGCCACAGGAAGAATGGGAGCCAGACTGGAGGACTCAGTGGTGGAGCGGCACAAGCACTAGAAGGGTACACTGTCAGGATGGCGTTGCAGGAATTAAACCCATCCCACTCCCCCAAGCGGAGAAGAGGCAGAGGAGAAGGGCTGCAGGCTGTGCACATGGCAGAGGCTCACAGGGAGCTTGAAGAGACTGTGGGACACTAGCGCTTGTTTCCCAGGCTCTAAGGAGACAGCCAGTGGTGTAGTGGAGCTGGAATGTGCTGGAACACCATTTCCGTACTATCCACCCTCCACAGCACACCCCTTTGACCCTCCTCACCCCTCAGCCCCTAGGTTAGGGCTCCATTCAGCCCCCTGCATGTGAGGGCAGGAGCAGAGAGCAGCATGGGGGCAGGGGTAGAGAGCCAGGCCAGTGGGGATCTCTGGCATTCCAGTACCTTCCAGCTCCAGGACTACACTGCTGTCCATGGCCCGCCCTACAAAGGGTCCGGACACCATTCCACAGAGACTGAGCAGGGTAAACCCTCCCCCACAAGAGCCATTCGGGAGCCTACATATGTGTGTGCCCATAATTATATTGCAGTAGCGTGCTGTGGTAGTAACAAAGAGTAAAACTTGGGGGGAATCCCCTGAAAGGGTTGGCTTTAACAGTTGCTCTTGACAATAGTCACGGTTGTTCAAGACTTAAGTAAACATATGCATTCACAGAGAAAGAGAGAGAGATTTAGGCCACGTCTACACTTAAAACAGTACAGTGGCACAGCTACAGTGCTGCAGCTACATCACCTGTAGCGCTTTGGGGGAGACACTACCTACGGCCGACGGGAGGGGTTCTCCTGTCACTGTCATAAATCCACCTCCCCGACAGGCAGTAGCTAGGTCGACAGGAGAATTCTTCTGCCCACCTAGCACTGTCTAAATAGAACTTAGGTCGGCTTAACTACATTGCTCAGGGGTGTGGATTTAGCTGGGTCGATCTAATTTTCTAGCGTAGATCAGTGCTTAGTAAGCATTTGCTTTTAGAGACTGTCCCACTGTCCTAGCAGAGACTTAATTCTATGTAAAATAAAGCTCAATCAAAGTGTTGCCGGCACCCAGTGCCGAGAGGCTGAACAACAGCTTGAGTTGGTTCGTTACCCGGTGTGCTACACCCAATAATCACAACGGGGTGGAGAAGCAGAAAAGTTTATTTGAAGCTTCAAAAAGGTACAGGGAGAATACAATCTCAAATCCTGCACAACAGAGCAGGAAGTTACACAGGCTTTTATACATCCTTTTTCCCAGCATACTTATCCAATAGCAAGCTGCTCCAAGTATCCATATAGCCAGCCAATCCAGTTCCCAGCTAGTTCCCTGATTCTCTGTATCATTTGTTAAACTATACATAAAG
The DNA here is from genome assembly GCF_965140295.1 of Lepidochelys olivacea. NCBI lineage: Eukaryota > Metazoa > Chordata > Testudines > Cheloniidae > Lepidochelys > Lepidochelys olivacea. Next base: position 11,252,375 of record NC_140416.1, read on the forward strand.
CTGCTTTATTCAGCATTGTTCTTCCATATCTCCCCTGTTTGGCCTTGCTTAGTTTCAGGCAGTCTGACTCTGCAACATACTGTTGCAGATTCTCAGGATAACTGCTGTGTGTGCCTCCAGGCGGGGGGGGCCAAGGACACTTGGGCCTAGCACACAGAGCTGCTGCGAGTGCCTCCAGGCAGGAGGGGGTGGGGCAAGGACACAGGGGCCTAGTGCGAGGGGGCTTCATCGACACTTGTGGTCTTCCATCCCCTCGAGTTACCTAGTGGCCATGCCCCAGTGTTCCCAACAAAAGTCTTGAGAAGACTAAACTCTGAACATTAAGCAGGGGAGGAAGAGGGGAGCTAATGTCAGGATGTTCCCCTCCCCCCTGCTCCTGCACCCCACTTACCCCATCTTCCATAGAGTAGGGGAACACATGACAGGGCTCAGGAGGGAGGGAGCTTGCTGGCAGCAGCTGCAGTCTCAGCAAGCTGATCTAATTAACAAGGCAGTGTAATTAAGAGTAGGGTCAGATACTTAAAGGGGCAATGCACATCTCTCTCACACACACAGGGTGTGTGTCTCTGTCTCTGTCTGCGAGATTGTCTTCCCTCCCTCCATTCCTGATGCCTTGTAGAGTGTGAGAGTTAACCCTTGAGGGCTCAGCCAATTGCTAGTTCATCATTTAGCAGTAAGGCATTCCCTGGGAAATATCCCACCCTCTGACTCCTCCACCTCAACCAAGCTTCACAATCATCATTGCTGTGTACCAGTATTAAATTGTTTGTTTAAAACTTATACTGTGTGTGTATATACATAGATAATATAGTCTTTTGTCTGGTGAAAAAAATTTCCCTGGAACCTAACCCCCCCATTTACGTTAATTTGCTTAACATTGTTTCTCTTAAAGTCGCATTTTTCAGGAACATAACTGCAGCGTTAAGGGAGGAGCTACTGTACTGACTAAATTTGAGGAACACTGCATGCCAAAAAGGAATGAGACCTTTGAGAGACACAATTTTTTTACATGCCTGCAAAAAATCGATTATATCATAGAGCAATATGTCACATAATTAAGGAAACTCAGTAAAATCTGCAACTTTGGTGAGTTGACTGGTCAGAGATAGAATCATTTGTGGCATTAAAGACAAAGTGTTAAGAGAAAGACTGCTCTGTGAAGGAGACTTGTCACTTTGGATGGGCTATTACCAGCAGGAGAGTGAGTTTGTGTGGGGGGGGGGGGGGCGGAGGGTGAGAAAACCTGGATTTGTGCTGGAAATGGCCCAACTTGATGATCACTTTAGATAAGCTATTACCAGCAGGAGAGTGGGGTGGGAGGAGGTATTGTTTCATGGTCTCTGTGTATATAATGTCTTCTGCAGTTTCCACAGTATGCATCCGATGAAGTGAGCTGTAGCTCACGAAAGCTCATGCTCAAATAAATTGGTTAGTCTCTAAGGTGCCACAAGTACTCCTTTTCTTTTTGTGAATACAGACTAACACGGCTGTTACTCTGAAACTTTAGAACAAGCTCTCCAGATATGCAGGGCAGCAGAAACTGTGAAAACACAAGCCAGAGAGCTGAATCCACCAGAGGGAGCTATCTGTGTACTAAGTACAAAAGCATATAGCCAGAATAAGTCAAATCAAAGAGTGGAACTACTCACGATGAAAACCAGTGCAAGGGGGAAGGCTGAGTACAGACGGTCATGGGGAAGGTGTGGATCACAGCATGGCCCCAAACACTGTGTTGTCTTTGGGAAACTGTCATAAATGTAGGGGAAATAATGATTTTGCAAAATGCAGCAGATCTCAAATGCAGAAAAGTCAAGAACAATGAGGAGTACAGTGGCACCTTTAAGACTAACAGATTTATTTGGGCATAAGCTTTCGTGGGTAAAAAACCACTTCTTCAGATGCAAGACTAACACAGTTAGTGCACACAGACTAACACAGCTACCCCTCTGATACTAGAAAAGTCAAGCACATTCAGTTGAAAACGACCTGGTTGGGGAGTTTTTCATAGATGTACTGGAATCTAGAAAGCCTGATGAGAGGGACTGGATACTACTTGTGACAGTGAATGGAACAATTATTCCACTGAAGCTGGACACAGGAGCTCAGGTTAATATTCTGTCAGAACAAGATTATGAGAGACTGAAAATAAGACCAACCTGGGACCAACAAAAATAAAAGTAACTGGTTATTCTGGAACAAATATACCAGTGAAGGGGAGGTGCGTTGCTAGCATCAACCATAAAAACACTGTGTGCAGGCTCCTGTTCACTGAAGTGCCAAAGAAGGTGACACCAATTTTAGGCCTGGCTGTGAGCGAAAAACTCAATCTGGTAAACCAGGTGTTCTCACTAAATGATCATACTGAACCTGGTTATGAGGCACTGTTTTGGGAATATCATGATTGGTTTCAAAGGTTGAGTTGCTTGCAGGGTGAACATATAATCCAGATAAACAAGCAGGTCCCTCCAGTTATCCATCCATTTCATAAACAAACTAGAGAAATACAACCTAGATGGAGCTACTATAAAGTGGGTCAAAACTGGTTGGAAAACCATTCCCAGAGAGTAGTTATCCATGGTTCACAGTCATGCTGGAAGGGCATAACAAGTGGGGACCCGCAGGGATCAGTTCTGGGTCCGGTTCTGTTCAATATCTTCATTGATGATTTAGATAATGGCATCATAGAGAGTACACTTATAAAGTTTGCAGATGATACCAAGCTGGGAGGGGTTGCAAGTGCTTTGGAGGATAGGATTAAAATTCAAAATGATCTGGACAAACTGGAGAAATGGTCTGAAGGAAATAGGGTGAAATTCAATAAGGACAAATGCAAAGTACTCCATTTAGGAAGGAAGAATCAGTTGCACACATACAAAATGGGAAATGACTGCCCAGGAAGGAGTACTGCGGAAAGGGATCTGGGGGTCATCGTGGACCACAAGCTAAATATGAGTCAACAGTGTAACACCGTTGCAAAAAAAGTGAACACCATTCTAGGATGTTTAAGTATGAGAAGTAATTCTTCTGCTCTACTCCGTGCTGATTTGGCCTCAACTGGAGTATTGTGTCCAGTTCTGGGCACCACATTTCAGGAAAGATGTGGACAAATTGGAGAAAGTTCAGAGAAGAGCAACAGAAATGATTAAAGGTCTAGAAAACATGACCTATGAGGGAAGATTGAAAAAATTGGGTTTGTTTAGTCTGGAAAAGAGAAAACCAAGAGGGGACATGATAACAGTTTTCAACTACAGAAAAGGTTCTTAGAAGGAGGAGGGAGAAGAATTGTTTTTCTTATCCTCTGAGGATAGGACAAGAAGCAATGTGTTTAAATTGCAGCAAGGGAGGTTTAGGTTGGACATGAGGAAAAACTTCCTAACTGTCAGGGTGGTTAAGCACTGGAATAAATTGCTGAGGGAGGTTGTGGAATCTCCATCATTGGAGATTTTTAAGAGCAGGTTAGACAAATATCAATTTTATAAATTCACTACATATATAGGATGAAAGATAGGATATGTTACCTTGACCTTCATTTCCATAACGTACAATGTGATTTGCTAGAAATGGATCGAATTCTGCGACAACCTCAGGGGCTATAATGTAATTGCCGTGGTGATCCAAATTTTTCCACCTTATGTCTAAATGCAAGTCCTCTGCTTGAAAGTTTCTTTACCACTACTACAATCCTCTTCAACACATTTCTCCAATAAATAATGTCTTCTTCCATTTGAAATTTTAAATTCGTATCAATTCTTCCGGATATCTCGCCTCTCTTCACCACTGTCAGTGCACACGTTTTATGTTCAGTCGAATTTTCATGTTCACATAGTCGAGCTGATATGTTTTTCCAGCCATGGAATCCACTCGTCGCCAGACTAGAGATCCCTCTGAATAATCGACATGGGGCCCAAAACACGGCTCCTTTGCTCTCCAAATATACAAGATATTGCTGTGGCTTTACTTCACCGTTTAAAAGATGTCATTCAAACACATTTTTTGTTAGAACATGCATTTTATCAGTATATTCTTTTTGAGTTAGTAAAATCACTATCAATATTCGCAAAAAGAAAAGGAGTACTTGTGGCACCTTAGAGACTAACCAATTTATTTGAGCATAAGCTTTCGTGAGCTACAGCTCACTTCATCGGATGGTGTTTAATACCATGGGTTGATAAATACTCAATTGTAGCATCATTCAATATCCATTCGGCCGGGTCGTCACTTATGGTAGATATTTCAATGTCACATTGAATTTCTGATTGACATGATTCACAAATCTCTGCAGTATTGTCAAAGATATCCAGATCAACATGATAAGCGGTAGTCTCTGATATGCTCGTATTTGGAGCATTTTCTTCAACACTAACCGCAACCGGAATTTCTTCCTTAGATTCAATATGTACTTTAATCACATCAATATTTTCAATATCAACACCAATATTTCCACTTTTTACTTCACTGCTACTTTCAAGTATTTTTTCTGTCTCTCTGTTGGCACTAACTGATACAACAAAGGAATCCATTTTGCGCATTTTTGCTGTCATTTCATTTTCCCTTTCTTTCTTTTGTATAGAATTTTTTTTGAACTGAGAACTACTTAATTTCTTCCTTCCGGTCATATTGTTAATGCTTAGGATTGTCGTGAGCATGTTCTTTACTAAAGGGCTTCGCGCCGTCATGGGTGGTTTCAATGCGCGCTGTGGTTGGTAGAATCGCGGCGCATGGCACTGATGCCACGATTACAAAAATGCAGCTATTAAAAATTTGCCGCCCCTGCAAATTTGCCACCCGAGGCCTAGGCCTCGTCGGCCTAGGTGATACTATGCCGCTGACAGGGAGGAATGTGTTTTAAGGGTTACAGAACTGACTTTTGTTGGGGACATTATTTCCAACAAAGGTGTACAACCTGATTAGATGAAGATTTCAGCCACTGAAATGATGCCATGTCTGCAGTCAAAGAAAGATGTCCAACAGTTCCTGGGAATGGTTAATTATTTTGGAAAATTCATCCGTAATCTATCTACCAAAGCAGCGGCTTAGAGAACACTCCTAGAGAACAAAATTGAATGGTGTTGGGGTGCAGAACAGGAGGCATCGTGGGAAGGTTTAAAACAACAACTGATAAAAGAGACAGTGTTGACGTTCTATGCACCAGGAAGGCCTATTTAAATCTCAGCAGAAGCTTCACAGTCTGGCATAGGTGCAGTGATTTTACGGAAGCATAAGGATTGTTGGCAACCAGTGGCATATGCATCCAAATCACTGTCTGAGGCAGAAACCAGATATGCACAGATTGAGGAGGAGCTTTTAGGAATATTGTTGGCCTGTGACAGGTTCAATCAGTATATTTGTGCCCAGACAGTGGAAGTTGAAATGGACCACAAGCCCCTGATAGCGTTATTTAACAAACCGCTAAATGACTGTACCTTAAGGATTTAAAGAATGATGATAAAGCTGTAAAAGCATGATGTGGTTGTGACCTACACACCCGGTAAATTCATGTTCACTGCAGATGCACTTTCCAGGATGGTGACTCCCACTACGAAACCAGAGCATAGGCGCCGACTTCCCCTCTTTCCCATGGGTGCTTGGCCCCCCGTCTACTCCCTGAAAGACCTGAGACTTGCTAACCTGCCTGGAGAAAGGCTATTGAGGAAAGTGAATGGTAAAGATTCACTCCAGAGTGATGTGCTGGTAACCTCTCCTCTCTAGATTGTTGACACACTGGGTTTATGGTAACACACTAGATGGGTTGAGAATATAATGTGTGTGTTATTAGATAGCTGTTAGCTGTTTTATATTCGTATATAAGAACTACTGAGTTTTTGTTGTTGTTTTTTAAGGGGGAAGATGTAGAGATATGTTTGTGGAAGATTGTCATTTAGAGAGGCTCCCCCATAAGGGACAGTATTATGAACACAGGTATTTAGAGATGTGCCCTGGAAACTGGGGTGGAGAACACTGTGTCGCTTTGTACAGCAGTTCACCACAGAAGCTCCCTAGTTTGTTTTATCAAAGGTTTTATCCTTTCTCATTCACTGGTTTGTTGTTTAATGAACCCCAATATCATTACATAGGATGCATCTGATTCTCCCCATCCCTCCCCCTAGGTCAGAGGCATTGTGGACACCAGCCAGATCTTTGGTCTGAGCAAGACCGAACCCAGCTACTTAAGCTACTTTGCCCCCTACGATGGGATTTTGGGTCTGGCCTTCTCCAACGTCTCCTCCTCTGGAGCCACACCAGTCTTTGAGAACATGATGACCGGGGGTTTGGTGTCCCAGGACCTCTTCTCTCTCTACCTGAGCTCATAAGTCAGGGCTGGAAACAGCCCATCTGTCTACAGCAAGATTCACATTCCTATACCGCCTCTCACAGAGCGATCCCTGCGATGTTTGCATCAGAATTCCCAAACACAGCCACCTCTGGGGTGGAACGTGGCAGCCATTCTGTGCTTGTGCCATATGTTTTGGGGAGCAGAAGTGAATGACGATATCTCTAATAACAACTGCAGGGGAAATTAACATTAGGAAGAATCTAGTTACTAGCTATGACTGGAAAATGGGTCCCCCCCGCCCAAGAAAATTTCTATTTTCCAGCAAAAAATCAAAAACTGAAATAATTCAGTTTGGAAATATTGCCCTGGTGCTTGGTGGGAGTTTGAATGGGGGTGTCTCCTGCTCCCAGTCTCCTGTATAGGCTGGAGTCCCTGGTCAGACTACACTGCTCATGGTGCCCCACTGTCCGACCTCATGGTGGAGGAAGGGTGTTGCGTGATGTGAAATGCACCAGTCTGACTCTCTCCTCCATTGAAGTGTTTGTCATTCTCTCTTTAGCCAATAATTCATGCATCTTCCCTGACTCTCCTCTCTCCCTTCTCGTGATGTTCAGTGGCATCGACTCATCTTACTACTCTGGGAGCCTGAACTGGATCCCTCTCTCCTACTGGGAAATCACCATGGACAGGTATCGCCCACCCCTTGGCCATTCCACCTGCGGGCTATTGGAAGACAGGTCAAATGTTAATGAATTGTACATCGGAGCCAGGGGAAGCTCAGCTTTCAGAGTCTAGACAAAATGAGAGACAACGGAGCCACAAAAACACCTTCCATGGAGCCATAGGAATGGGACTCCCCTGCTAGGTTAGGTCAGGTCAGTGATTCTCAACTTTGTTCATACCAGCACCCCCTCCCATCTGTCCAGCTCTGCTTCGCAGTATGGGAAGGGCAGGGTAGCTGGGACCGTCAGTCCCAGAAGGCTGTAGCATAAGGAGCGACAGGCAGTAGCCATGGAAGAAAACGTCTAGGATGAGACATCAGAGCAAAGTTCTTGGTAGTCATAGCAAAGGGGCAGTGGGGCAGCTCCACCCTGCAGGTTTGTCCCTGGCTGCTTGTGGGCCGAGTGGGGATGAGATCGGGAGTGTTCCTGAGGACATTCCCCTGACTCTCTCTCTCTTCCAGCATCACCATGAATGGCCACCTGATCTCTTGTGCTAATGGCTGGCAGGCTATTGTCGACATCGGCACCTCTGTGCTGGCGGGGGCCCCCACGGCCATCTCCAAAATCCTGCACTACGTTGGTGCCCGCGGGGACTCCAGCAACCTGGTCAGGTCAGGGAGGAGGGATGGGTGTTTCTAGGGGCATCTGCTACACACGCGTGTGGCCGAACCCCTGATTCCACTGCCACTGCCCACAGGCTGCACCCAGCCAGCATAGGGATCAGCTGGGTCACTCTGCAGATTCCCTGGTGCTTCCACCCACTGGTAACCCACAGGAACACAGGGGAGGTCACCGTCCCCAGCATGTGGCCAGGCCAAATATAGAAACCGGGACCGTCTGAGCTGACAACATTGGTCCTTTGGTTCAATCTGCAGAGCCTCAGGCTTTCAGAGCCAGAGGTTCAATCCCTGGAGAGGATCCAGTCAGGCAGTGACCCAGCTCATTTAGATCCCACTGCTAATCACATGCAGCTTTCCCTTGTTGGAGAGTTGAGTGCTGAAGCCGTGGCTAACCTGGCTCCTGGATGTTGCTTTTCTCCCTACAGATCAGCTGCAGCGCCAAGCACACCCTGCCCGACATCATCTTCACTATCAATGGCATTAGGTTCCCTCTGCCCGCCACCGCCTACATCCGCCAGGTAAGTATCTACGTCGGGGCCTCTCAGTAAGGGCTTGTGCCTGAGGCTGCAGGACCGTCACTGAAATGCAGCACAGAGTCTGGCCTTAGCATGGAGGGAGGGGCAAGGAGCTCTCCCCCAAAGAGACTGCACAGGCGGCCTGTAGAGCTGGCTGCCCCAGGAAATCACCATGCCAGGGGGCTTACTGGGATAGGAGAGGGGTTAAATGAGCAGCTACCCCAGCTAGGAGGCTAGCTCAAGAGAGTTCACTGCCTCGCGCTCCAGGGCTTGGGCAAGTGGGTTTCAAGAATGAGTCGTCTTCCCCCCTGGACAGAACTTTTCCCCTCTCTGGTGTGGAACTGGTGAGCTGTTTCAAAAGGCATGGAAAAGCAGAGAAGAAGCCCCAGTCCAATCATAATCACAGGGGGGTTAGGGGAGCAGAATATAATTGCTCCCGTTAGAATTTGCCTAGGCCAGTGGGGAGAGCACCTTCTGTCTTACCAAGGGATTTTGAAGGAGGAGAAGTGGTTGGTGTGGAGCTGGGAACTATATCTCCAAGTGGTTTAGTTTCCTAGACAGAACAGCTGACGGAGGAACACTGCTGATTCCCCCATGCTCTGTTAGGCAGAGACAGTTGGAATGGGGTCGCTCAACAAAGAGGATCTCCCTTAAGCACCTGGAGCCCAGAGTGATTCCTGAACTCCCAATGGTACCAGGATTAAATAGCAATTCAAGAAAATACCTTGAGTGGAGAAATGGAGCAGCTCAAAATTCCACCAGAGCTGAAGCTGGCTGGAAATGCGGAAGGCAAGTGGAAGAGATTTAAACAGGGCCTTCCATTGTATCTGCAAGCAATGGGTGCCAGTGAAAAGGGAGGCAATCAGATGTAGCCTTATTTCTGACCAGAGCAGGTTCTGGTGCACGTGTCTTTAAAATTTCAGTTAAGTCAGACTAACTATGAAATTGTTTTACAAAGATGTAAGGAGTACTGTACTCTGCATAAAACTGAAACTTATGAGACTTTAACCTGAGGTTCCAAAAGGAAAGTGAAACTAGAGTAGAATTTGTTCCTGATCCAGGGCTGGTGAACCAATTTTGCAGGGTTTTATAGGGGGCAGAGCGGGGACTAACCAAGTCCCTGAGAAGAGACCACACTGTGACTGGAATGCAGAACAAAGCAAGGAGACCCAGAATCAACCCTTCACAAAGCGCTCCAAGTCCAAGCACTCATGGAGGATGGACAGAGCTCTGACGCTGCAGGCATGATTGAGAATCCAAAATGTTGTAGGAAACCCGAAGAAGAGCTCTGTGTAGCTCGAAAGTGTCTCTCTTTCCCCAGCAGAAGCTGGTCCAATAAAAGATATTACCTCCCCCACCCTGTCTCTCTAATAGGAAACCTAAGGCAGAAACAACAAGGAGTCCGGTGGCACCTTAAAGACTAACAGATTTATTTGGGCATAAGCTTTCATGGGTAAAAAACCACTTCTTCAATTTTTGTGGATACAGACTAACATGGCTAGCCCCGGATACTAAGGCAGAAAGGCACACGAGCTCAGGCAGAATTAGGGAAGAAGGGCAGGCAATGCCTGGCATATCAGAAGAGATACAAGAACTGCCATTAATTCCATCGCTTTGCAAGAGTTTTCCGGCACCGGCAGAGTGCGCGCAGCTTGGCCAAAGAGGACGACGACAGTACCACGAGCTCAGCTGTATGTTTCATAGGAGCAATGGCTACCAGTGCAGCAAAAGATGACCTGGCTGTCACAGATGGAAAGCAAATGGGAGGTTTATTAATGTTACGTTGGACACTGGTGCACAAGCCGATGAGTTGCCACAAATAGTGTTATTGACACTAAAAGAAAAGCCACAGGTAAACTCAGGGCTTATAGCCGTGAGCTTATCCCCAACAAGGAGTATGTGAACGAGACATATGGGTAAACTGGGAAAGCTACAATGTGGAATCGTACCAGGGAAAAGCACACCCATTACTGGGTTAAGTGTGTCAAGCCCCTGGTCTCATCAAGAGGGTGCAAAGGGTTTGAGGACATCTTCCAGGGGATGGAGAAGCTTTCAGCAGAGTACAGAATAGAGCTGAAAGAGCCCAACCACCCCACAATTCATACGCCAAGGAAAGCTCCCCTCACACTAAGGCAGAGGCTGAGAGAGGAGCTGGACAGACTCATTGATCTGGGAATCACAGAGCAGGGAGAGGAACTAACAGAGTGGGTATAATCATTGGTCGTTGTAGAAAACACAGACAGAACCCTTCGCTTATGCATAACCTCAAAAGAATTAAATCTATTTAAAAAGTGGACGTTTTTCACTACCACAGGGAAAGACATTTTGGGGGAGATGGCGGGTGCCAAGTGTTTCTCTACACGGGGTGCGTCACAGCAGGATTCTGGCTGGTGCCCTGAGAAGGACAGAGTACATGTTTGTTCTCCTTCAGCATCCCCTATGGGAGACACCATTTCCACAGAGGGACACCTGGCTACCAGTGGTAGCAGATGACAGAACAAGGAGCAATGGTCTCAAGTTGCAGTGTGGGAGATTTAGGTTGGATATTAGGAAAAAACTTTTTCACTAGGAGGGTGGTGAAACACTGGAATGCATTACCTAGGGAGGTGGTAGAATCTCCTTCCTTAGAGGTTTTTAAGGCCAGGCTTGACAAAGCCCTGGCTGGGATGATTTAATTGGGGATCGGTCCTGCTTTGAGCAGGGGGTTGGACTAGATGACCTCCAGAGGTCCCTTCCAACCCTGATATTCTATGATTCTATGATTCAGCACCCGCCGTGCTTCACTGGAAAATACAGCACGCTGTTGATGGTACAGAGGGTGCCATGGTTTACGCAGGCGATGTTCTGATCTGGAGAAAACCAGCAGAACATCATGACCAGAGGCTCCAAGCAGCTGGGAAAGAGCCAGAGCTGCTGAGCTAAAGCTAAAATAAACAAGCATCTAAATTCTGTGTAATGGAAACAATGTCACTGGGCGAGAAGTTAGTCTAGCAAGGGACACAGGTGGATCACGGTGAGGGTGAGATCATCACCAACATGCCTGCCCCAACATACAAGGAAGGGTACAATGATTCCTTGGAACAGTGAACTGTCTACGGAAATTTGTGCCCAAGCTAACAGCTCAAACAAGCCAGCTGAGAGCATTACTGTGCAAAGACATGCAATGCACCTGGGGTGCAAATCTTCATAGAGAGTTTGAGACAATGAAGGGGTTAAAAAGGCCCCCGTCCTGTGAAACTCTGACAGTAAGCTCAAAACTCAGTTGTCCATGGACATCTCTGAAAAAGATATTGGCACAGTCCTCCTACAGCAGGATGGTCAGAACGGGAGATCAGTGGCTTACGCATCACGGGCACAAACAAAACCGGAGTGTCCATAATCTCAAAGAGAGGAGGAGACTTTGGATTTTTGTCCACTGGTGTAAAGAGTTTCATGTCTTTGTTTATGGAGGCCAGTGTTCGCTGAAACTGACCAGAAACCACTTATTGCCATTGCCAAAAGGGGCCTGGGAACCATCCCACCACCCCCAGGAATACAAAGATTACTTTTTCAGCTGCAAAGACAGGATTTGCAAATCGAATATGAACCTGGGGGAGATTTGGCGGTCTCAAACATGCTCCCTAGAGCATTTGACAAGACAGCCGTGGAGCAAAGTCCAGAGCTGTTCTACATGTCAGTTTGAGCATAGCACAGGAGAAAGCAGGAAGAAGATGCTTGTTTGAAATTTTAATATATGGATAATGAAAGCTGACATCATGGGCCAACTGGGCCAGAAGGCAACGTGTTCATACTGAATGAGAGATAATAAGTAGGGGATAAGCTGTGAAGGGGCTTGAAAGTGAAGACAAGTAGTTTGCTGTGATAGAAAAGGGGGAGCTAGCGGTGGGATTCGAAAAGAGGGGTTACATGGTCAAATCAACGGGCTAGGAAGTGATATATGCAGCAGCATTCTGAATGGAGATGTGCAGGGCAAGACTGCGTTTGTCAAGGCTACAGAGAGGGATATTGTAGTAATCAAGATGTGACATCCATCCAAAGAGGATGGATCTAGACTGTTCTCAGTGGTAGCGGATGACAGAACGAGGAGTAATGGTCTCAAGTTGCAGTGGGGGAGGTTTAGGTTGGATATTAGGAAAAACTTTTTTCTCTAGGAGGGTGGTGAAACACTGGAATGCGTTACCTAGGGAGGTGGTGGAATTGCCTTCCTTAGAAGTTTTTAAGGTCAGGCTTGACAAAGCCCTGGCTGGGATGATTTAATTGGGGATTGGTCCTGCTTTGAGCAGGGGGTTGGACTAGATGACCTCCTGAGGTCCCTTCCAACGCTGATATTCTATGATTCTATGATTAAAAAGCCAGTCCAGCCTCAGACAAAAGGTGCATTGCGATTGCCAGAGTTACTGCTTAGGACGAGATGCTGCAGAAAGTGGTTAAGGCTATTAGCACCAAGTGACCGTGACCATGCGTTCCCAGCCCCTCTCACCAGTTCAGGGGGAAGCTCTCAGTCCTAGATGGGATTTTGTTTAAAGGCACCAGGACGGTGATCTCTGAGCTACTGCAGAAACACATGTTAAAAAGGAGACATGAAGGTCATTTCATGATTGAAAAATCTAAGCGAAGGGTCAGAGACATTTTACACTGGCCTCAAACGAACAGCAACATTGAGGAACTGTCAAGGCTTGTCGTACATGCCAAAAATACAGGCGTAGTCAAGCAAAATCCTATGTTAGTGGCAGAGGAAAAATTTTCCCCCTGGAGTAGAAATTTGTCCACATTGGCTGGAAAAAAAAGACTATGTATTTGTCCTAAACTACTAGTCTCACTTCCCTCAGGCAGCCACATTAAAAGGTACTACAGCTAAACAGTTGATTGCGCATCTCTATTTTCGCGAGTCATAACTCTGAGCCACACCTGCCATTGTGATGTCTGACAACGGGCTTCAGTTGAGCAGGCATGAGTTTCAGCAGTTTGCGGTGAAGCTTGGGTTTAGACGTGTGGAGAATATGGAAATGTCTGTAATATTTATAGGAAAAATATGCATGACTCAGTTTCCCCTACTTACTTTGTATTGCTAGGCACTGGGCCTGGAGGAGTTAATTTCTTCTTGGAAACAGGGGGAATAAGAGATGGCTGCTGGTCACAGAAGCCTGCCCAGGTTGGCATGAATGAACTCTCAGGAACTGACCGCATAGCAATGGAGTGCCCTGCGGAGATCACGGAAGACCAACAACTGGGCACTGACTGGCAGCCAAGAGAAGTGGACCACAGTGGAACTGCACCTGGAGGCGGGGGCAGACTGCTAAGCAGGCTGCTCCGAGTTCGCAGAGATTACATCCACGAGGCTATGGAAGAGGGGGCAGGTGATTCCACCAACACAGATTTAGAGTTAAATTGTGCTGTCCTAGGCTAATCTACGGCCTCCTCAGCCCTGGATTCCAGGTGACTAATGAATGCTGGATTGTTTTGAAAAGGCAGCGCAGCAAATCTCTAATGGTCACATTGCTCCCAAAGGGGTAAAATCTCACTCATTTGGACTCACCGGAGAACCCTGCTGAGAATCACAGGGTCTGAATCCAGAGGGCCTGGTCTTGGAGTATTGGAACCATGGGGGTTGCCCTTGAAAAATTGGGGACCTAGGGCCTAGTACTTTAAGGGGCACTCCCAGAGAGTCAGTATAAGGTTTGGAGGCATGGCACACCCTTTGAAAACCACGCTAGTCCCCATTATCCCACATCCAATAGGATGGTGAGGTGAAAAATAGTGTTAAAATAACAAAGGGCTGAGAAGTCAGACTTTGAGCCATGCTTAGCACAGTTCAGTTACAGGAAGGTACCAATGAACATGGGTTGCTACCTGCAGACATGTGGTTTAACAGAATGCTGACAAGTAGAACGCCTGCAACGACAGAATCTGCTGTCCCAGGAACTGGGGATCTGCAGAAGAATAAAGAGAGACAGAGACAACTAAAAAGAAGCCAGATGATTTGGGATCCCAGGAGCTTCCACCAAATCGTGGACATGATGCAGCACGCATCTGTAATAGAAATCAATGGCCACCAACGGCGGTGAGGTCACGTGGGGCTGCCCTGAGGTTGTATGAGGCGGTCACCCAAGACGGACACATACTGAGGAGGAAGAACAGAGGAGGAACATCCAGAAGGGAGGGAGGAGGGGCGCTGGGTTGGCCGCTTGGCCTGAGACAGTCTCAGTTAGGCAACAAATACAGCAAGTGGAGACAAGCGAGCCCCAGGACGTACCACCATGGAGGAAAATGGACTGACTGCCTCCTGACAGCAGTAGCACTGATGCATCCAGGGAGATCGGGAGGTCCTAGCTAGAAAGAAGGGCACCTCGGAAATCAGTGGAGCGTTACTAGTGGTTGGTTATAAGTATATGGAATGGAGAATCCCGTGGGTGCTGTTTAAGTGGTGTTGTGATTGAGTACTGGCTGGGAAAGGAGGAGGTTAGCATCCCGGACAGGAAGTCTAGGGGAGGGGCTGCAGAGGTCCATGTGCTGTTCTGCAGAAGCAGTTAGAACTGAGCACCGGGCAATTCCTTCAAGCACCTCGGGCCCAGAGTGATCACTGTATATCCCATCTGAAGGGCAGCTACCCCTAGCAGCTGGCTGAGGCATTGGGTCGGTACTGACACCTAAACTCGACTCACTGCCTGTCTCCGATCCATGCCTGCCCCAGCCTCATGCAGCTTAGTTTGGGAGCTCCGAGATTCCAGCCCAACATACAGGGAGTCAGTGGAGTTCCAGCCCAACAACCCCTGTCCCATTTTTCCTGGTGCAGAACTCAGGCTCTTGCTCTCCCGGCTTTGAAGGCATTGACGTCCCCACCTCCTCCGGAGAGCTCTGGATCCTCGGAGACGTCTTCATCCACCAGTACTACGTTGTCTTTGACAGGGCCTATAAATCATTGTTGCAAGCAGGGTCCTATGGTTGCACCACGTCTTGTACAGAAGAGGTCAAGTGGGGTATCTATGGAAAGGTTGTAGTTTGCTGCTCATGATTATGCTGTCTGTATGTGTGGATCATTTTTGTATTTGAAGTTATGAATATTGGCTATGTACCTGTATCTCAATGACAGGTTTCAGAGTAGCAGCCATGTTAGTCTGTATCCGCAAAAAGAAAAGGACGACTTGTGGCACCTTAGAGACTAACAAATTTATTTGAGCATGAGCATCCAATGAAGTGAGCTGTAGCTCACAAAAGCTTATGCTCAAAATAAATTTGTTAGTCTCTAAGGTGCCACACGTCCTCCTTTTCTTTTTGTATCTCAATGTGTTTGATTCTAAGTAGCCTCAGTGAAGCATTTTGTCAGCTTCTTGAGAAAGGACTATTCTCAGTAAGTGCCCAATGAAGAAACACTTAACTGACAATGGACTTTAGGAGATGCCAATCCACATCTGAGCTTTCCTGGGAATGTTCAAACTAACAGTAAACAATGGCGTCGGCCTGCAAAAAGCTGAATCATTCATAGACATGGGACTTGCCCAGGTGGCTACAAACTCCATTTTGTTGCTGTGACTTTGCACAGAAGGACAAAGGGGTTTCCACTCACAAGAGAGAGAGAATATAAAAGGCCCTGGAAGCCTCTCCATTTTCTCTTCAACTGGCTTAAGAGATGGTCTCTCCACCCCCAAGAGATGCCTGAAAGAAATTGGAAAAAAGGACAGTAACTCCAGGGGTGGGAGTGATTCCTAGACCCAGACTAGGAAGGAGTCCAGTCTGTGAAAGAAGCATATTGCATCTCTGAGAGTGAGATTTTATCTGTAATCAGGGGATGAAAGAACAAGATAAAGGAGGAGAAGGACAATTTAAGAAAACAAGCACTGGTCGAACAATAATTGAATACAGCATGATGGTGCAAACCTCATTGGTCCCAATGAAGAAAAATCGCTATATGAACAAGGTGCCTTCCCATGAAACATTGGGTTCGTCCTGCCAAGATTTCCCCAGATGCTTCCGCAGAGCATCGTGTCGTGACCGACAGAACCCGGCTCCTCCCTACCTGTGATCAACCTAGCTGGCCTCTAGATTGATCTGGACTCTGGACTGGTAACTATAACATCGATTGGCAGGACAGTGTGTGTGTGGTGTGATTGAATGCATATGCTAATTATTGTATTTCCAATAAATGCAGCATATTGCCTTTTCCACTGAAAAAGGTCCCGTGTGCTTCTTATAAGCAGAACACTTGGGACACAATGTGACCCTCGTAATTCACTGGTGTTCTGCAGAACTGGCACTTATCAATGGAAAGCTTCAGTCCATAGGCCTCCAACCTGTGAATTACTTTAAGAAGTCTTTCTTCGTGCTCCTCTAAGGTTCTTCCAGATACAATCAGATCATCCAAATAAAGCAAGACTTGCAGTAAGTTCATGTCTCCCACAGTTTTCTCCGTAAGATGTTGAAATGTGGCAGGTGCCCCAGAAATCCCTTGAGGCATGCGTTCAAACTGATAAAACCCTAAAGGCTGTCTTCTCCTTATCTTTTGCTCCCAGAGGAATCTGCTAGTGTTCACTTCGAAGATCCAGTACTGAGAACCACTGACTTCCCAGCAAACAGTCTAAGGCATCTTGTACTCGAGACATGGTGTACTGGTCAACCACAGTACGGCTGTTTAGGGTGCAGTAGTCGATACACATCCAGCTTTTCCCATTCTTTTTATGAACCATCACAATGGGTGAGGCGGTATGGGCCGTGGGACTCTGTAATGACGCCATTTGCAATCAACTCCTGATGCAACCTCCACGCACGTCTTCCTTCTCGGAAAGAGCAACCTCCTAGAGCTCTCCCTGAAGGGTCAGGAGTCATGTGGTCTGATGTTGTGCTCTACTCCTTTTGCACATCCCACGTCCCACTCATGCAGTGAGAACACCTTGGATCTTTCACAAAGCTTCTTCCTCAGGCGATCCTTCCACTCCTCAGACCGTGGGGAATCTCCAGAGTCAAACTTTGCAGGATCTGTCACTGAAACTTCAGTTTCACACTGGGGTCTTACAATGGATTCAGGGTCAAAGAGATCTGCTATTTTCTGCCCTTGTGTCACAACAACATCATGACTTGTTTCATTAGCAATCAGCATAATCCCCTTTTCCTGGGCTCTGGCAGGTAGGGTTATGACTCCACTGGGGACAAGCACTCCTTCCGGGAGCCCTCCCTCAGCCGGCTGCCCTACCATTGCCAATGTCCCTCTACTGCCTTTCAGCCCGGTTCTCATGACAAGCACTTCTCGCTCCTTGCAGGCACTACTAAGGGGGTCGTGCCCACGTACCTCAGTGCCCCCATTGGTAACTCAGACGTCTCCTTTTTAGTGCCCTAAATTTTTCTATAGGCTTCAGCACAAAGCGTCTGGATCATCAGAGTGTTTAGATATTGGTCCCTAGCCCATTGTCTGCAGTAATCCACAAGTACCTTGAAGAGACTGGAGTTGGTCCCTGCCAGCACAGACACATCAGAGATTCCCTTAGGGTCAGGGAGTGGAGTGGAGTCTATCTCTTGTCTTACCCCAGCAACCTCCTCTGGGAATTCCAGGTGCACGATGATGTACCCTGGGCAGGGGTATTCATCCATGCTGAGGCCACACAGACAAAGTCCTGTCAGTGGCTGTATAGGCAGGTGCCTAAGCATCTGTTGGTAGAATGAGTGAAATATAATCGTCACTTGAGATCCAATGTGGAGCACTGCTTTATACTCCAACCCTTCAGTCCTCACCATGAGCTCTGCTCGAGGCCCTATCAGTCCTGCAGGGATCCCAGCTGGACAGTCTCTTCTAGGGGAGCCTTCAAGTCCTTTGGATCTGAGCGGCCCCCTTCCCCAGACTGTTCGGCAGTTCCTTGACCCCTCCCCACTGATCCTCAGCTTTCCATACACTAAGGAGGGATTTAATTCATTACAGCACTTGGCAGCACTGTGCCCATCCTGACCACATCGGTAGCAGAAGAATTGTCCTTTCTCCCTTTGCCCAGGGGGGATGGTGGCTCTAAATGCTGACTTCTCCATCTGGCTGGCGGCTCCTTATGCCTGGAAGTCTTAATTCGCTCAGTGGTGCTTTGCAGCTCAGCTTTCTGTTCTGTCAGGACCTGCATTTGTTGGGCAAGTTCCTCTCTGGTGCTCGCCATCAGTAGAGTGGCTGTTCATAGGGGTGCTGTGCTGGCTGCCTCAGACAGTTGGGCTTCCCAAAACGCACTGGCAGCCTGCCTTTCTTCCTCCTCTCTGACCTCTTTTATCAGCTGGGAGTAACTTGGGGGAGGTTCCTGCCCTTCTATTAGCCAGAGATGAAGTAGAATCGGGTGCTGACATTGAGATCCTCTTACAGTTTGAGCCAGTCTGGTCTGATCCATCTGCTCAGCAGTTACTGCTCCCCTCTGGACAGCTCTCGGAAGCCGTCTCTCCAGCCTCTGTATACAGGCTGAAACCTTCTCACCCCTTTGCTGTTGGGAATTAAGGAACTTCCAGTAACTGTCCTCAGAGCCCTCTATGCTCCCAAAGGTGTGAGCGAGGGCCTCTAGGCAGTCCCTCACACCGACCCCAGGGTCAATGAGCTTCAGGGTGCAAATCACGTCTAATGCTGGGCCCCTGAGGCTCTCTACTGGACCTCTTCGCTTTTCTGCGTCTGGTACAGCCCACTCCTGCAGCATTTCGGTGGCAGGTTCCAACCAGGGTTCAAACGCCTCTTCCCCAGGTATTGGGACGGGACCCCCAGCAAAAAACCTTAACTTACAATAGGAGCTTGGTGTAGCATGGGACAGCACACCCTTTTCCAGTGCTTTTGCCCCGTCATCCACAGAGGCTGCAGCCTGGCCACGCAGGGTAAAGCACAAAGCATTTCCCTGATGGAGCAACAGTGAGACTGGGTGGCCAGTCGGGGGAATGCACCAGTCATTTCCCCCACAGTGCAGCAGTGACACCCCGTGGACTAACCTATCTGTTAGTCTTGAAGGTGCCACCGGACTCCTTGTTGTTCCAGTGGAACGTCAGGGGAAAGCAAAAAGCATTTCTCTCATGGAGCAATACTGACACCGTGTGGCCAGTCAGGGTAATGCACAGAGCACTTCTCCTATGGAGCAACAGTGACACCAGTTGGCCACTTGGGGTAATGCACAAAGCATTACTCTCAAAGTGCAACAGTGACACCAGGAGGCCAGTTGGGGAATTGCACAGAGCTGTTCCCCCATGGAGCAGCAGTGACACCCGGTGGCCACTTGGGGTAATGCACAAAGCATTTCCCTCATGAAGCAACAGTGACACCAGGTGGCTAGTCGGGCTAATGCACAAAACATTTCTCTGATGGAGCAACAGTGACACCAGGTGGCCAGTCGGTGTAATGCACAGAGCATTTCCCTCATGGAACAACAGTGAAACTGGGTGGACACCTGGGGGAATGCACCCCTTTTTCCTCTATCTTCCCTTGCTCCCCCCGGCTCAGCCCATCTGCCCTGTGTGCCCATGCCCACTTCCTTGGTGCTTTTGCCCCTGCCCCCTTTTCTGTTGCCCCTGTTCACTACACCCCTTCACGATACCATAGTCCTCCGCTTCCTAGTCCAGCCGGAGGAGCAGGTACCCCTGCCCTGCATCAGTACTTGCGCACCCTCTTCCTTTCCTTGATCAGCTCCCCTGTGCTCCCATCCCATTGGCACCCTCCTCCCCTGCCTGCAGCCTAGTGGGGAGGAGTGATAGGCTTTTATCTTCTGTTTCCCTTCTTCTCCTTCCACCAGTGAAGCCCCCTGCCCCTTGCTAACATGGGGGAAAACTGTGTGTGAAGCCCCTCCCATTGACTCTGTGGTCCCCCTGCCACCTCCCCCATGTCTCCCAGTGGCTAATCTCTCAACCACCAGTCCAGGATCTGCCACTGGATGGCAACTCCCCCCACCATTTGAGGGGAGCCCCCTTGGCTGGTAAGAAGGGCCAGAGGAATAAAAAGGCACAGCCCCCTATGGTTGGGGATGTCCTCCCCAGATCCAACCGACGCCGATGCTTGCAGAGTGTCCTGGAATGGACTCCTGATGGTCAGCATGGGTGACCGGGACTGGCTAGAGCTGCCTTTCACTCTGGCAGAGTTCTCGGAAGCCCATCAATGGAGTTCTACCACTCCAATCACAGTGGAGTTCTACCATGTGTTCTGGCACGTCCTTGGCTCAGACCTTGTCACCCTCTGGGCTGAGTCCTTGGAGAGCAGAGTCCTCGCTCTCTTGTGCAGGTGAACCGTGGTCGCCTTGCTACCCAAGAAGGGGGACCTCCGTGACCTTTGGAACCTTGCTCCTCAGCACAGACTACAAAGTCACAGTGAAGACCATCTCGCTCCAGCTGGGGTCTGTGCTGGCAGACATGGTCCATCCCAACCAGACCATACCCTTTTTGATAATCTGTACTTGGTCTGGGACCTCTTGGAGCTGGGATGTAGGGATGTCATTCACCCTCCTGTCCCTGGACCAGGAGAAGGCGTTTGACAGAATGGACCAGGGGTATCTGCTGGGCACTGTGTGGGCATTTGGCTTCAGGCCCCAGTTTGAGGGGTTTCTCCCAGTGCTGTACGCTGACATGGAGTGTCTGATCAGGCTCAACTAGACCCTGACCAAGGTGGTCAGCTTTGGGTGGGGGGTGCATCAGAGATGCTCAAAGTCGGGCCAGCTGTACACTCTGGAGATCGAGCCCTTCCTCTGACTCCTCCACCAGAGGTTGACGGGGTTGGTGCTTCAGAAGACGGAGTTGCAGCTGGCCCTGTTGGCATATGCCGACGATGTGCTCCTCGTGGTCCAGATGTGACACTCTGTACCTCAAGGGGACACCCTACACCCCATGTCCATCTTTATAAAATGTTTGTGTGGTATCCAATGCAAAGTTTGTCATGTTGGGTGTCTTCAGAAGACTCATGATGCACTGAGCATGTTTGTTTGTTTATTCTACCTGAAGCAGTGTGTTTGGTATCCCCTTGGGATAACAAGCCTGACACATATCAATTTGTTTGTTAAATTGACAAACTTATATGAGCTTGCAGTGTCGAGCAGCTATAACTGGACACTGCGAGACAGAGGTTCCAAGGGTTGTGTCTGGGACTGGAGATATTGGCTAGTGTCATTCACTTGCAAGTAGCTGGGAGCAGCTGACATGCCAGAGGCTGTGCGTGAACAGCCCAGGAGTGGGGGTTCTCACAGCAGAGCTGGGTAAGGCTGGCTCCCAGAGTCAAGGATTGGAGTGGCCTAGAAGATCACTGGTCTGTATAACATCAGAGGGGAACATCACAGTGGTGCAGCAAGCAAGGGCGTGTGTATGGCTTGTTACTCCAAGTGAAGTTCACACTTTAAGCACTGATATTTGTGATTCTAGGTGAGTCTTAAGTGCAGTGGCGAAGAACAGCCAGGAGGAGATCACAGTTTTGTCATTTTCTGTTTGCTTATTTCAGGAAAGGGAAGTAGGAACAGAAAAGCAGGAAAATGAGTGAAAGTAGTGAAGCCATTGCAAAGTTGTAGCTTTTCAGGCTTCAGTCTACAGAAAAGGAGAGAGAGCACCAGAGATGACTGCCACTGAAAGACCTGGAGATAAAAGAAAAAGAAAAAGAGGCAGCCAGAGAAGAGGCTGCGCACACAAGGGCCACGGAGGCAGAGGCAGCCAGGGAGGAGGCTGCGCACAGAAGGGCCGTGGAGGTAGAGGCTGCCAGGGAGGAGGCTGCGCACAGAAGGGCCACGGAGGCAGAGGCAGCCAAGGAGGAGGCTGCGCACAGAAGGGCCACGGAGGCAGAGGCAGCCAGGAAGGAGGCTGCGCACAGAAGGGCCATGGAGGCAGAGGCAGCCATACGAACTATGGAAGTTGTATGGGACAAAACAACTTAAAACTGCCTCATATCACCCACAGGCCAATGGTTCAGTGGAAAGTTTCAATGGGACTCTAAAATCCATGCTAGGGATGTACACTAAGAAGAGGGCCCAAAATTGGGATGAGTTATTACCATTTCTATTGTATGCATACAGGGAGGTAACCCAGGAATCCACAGGTTTTCCCCCATTTTATCTTCTGTATGGAAGAAAAATGAGGGGGCCCCTCGATCTCCTTAAAGATTCCTGGGAGGGAAACACTGAGGTAAAAGAAGAACCAGTAACTGAATATGTTCAGAGGTTTAGAAAAGAATTAAAAGACGTGATGGAAATAGTTCAAACCAATCTACAAGAGAGTCAATCCAGCCAAAGGGCGTGGTATGATAAAAAAGATTTGTAAGTGTACTTTTTAAATAGGGGATTTGGTAATGGTATTAAGCCCTGTGAAAAAGTATAAAGTGCAAAACTCTTAGGAGGGAGCCTTCGAGGGAATAGAAGTAGCAAATGAGGACACGTATCAAGTTAAAAAGCCCCTTGATGATGCTGTCCCACAACTTGTGCATGTGAACAGGCTGAAAGTCTATCATGACAGAGAGACCATAGTAAACATGATCTGTTGTATGGAAGGGGAAACTGAGGCACATCCATTCATTGATTTTGATGGCTGAATGCCAAGAGGGTTCAACTATGGGAAGTGTTGAGATCTGCAACAACTTGACACCAGCTGAAAGGGGGGAGGTGTTGTCAGTGCTGCAAGGATACAGTGAGGTGTTTTCCAACAAGCCAGGAAAAACACACATGCTAACCCACAAAATCCTTACAGTAGGGTCACAACCACCCCCTTCCAGGCCTTAGAGGGCCACTGGCAAGGTAAAAGAACAAATTCATACAGAGATACACAATATGTTGGACCTGGGAGTGATTAAAGAGTCTGACAGCTCTTGGCATCCCCTGTAGTCTTGGTCCCGAAAAAGGACAACTCTGTAAGATTTTGTGCTGACTATAGAAAGCTTAATGCTGTTACAGTACCAGATGCATACCTTTGCCTAGGATCGATGACATGCTGGATATACTGAGCAAAGCCAAATAGCTCAGCACCTTTGATCTAATATGGGGTTACTGGCAAATCCCTCTGGATGAGGTTGCCCAGAAAAAATCTGCTTTTATCGCTGACATCGGCGTCTATGAATTCACAGTGTTACCTTTTGGTTTGGTCAATGCTGGTGCGACCTTCTAGAGGCTGGTCAACAAAGTGTTAAATGGTTTACAGAATTTTGCAAGGGCATACATAGATGACATAGCGGTGTTCAGTGACTCATGGGACAATCATAAACAACACCTGGGAATTGTGCTGTCCAAACTCCAGGAGGCTGGTCTAACCGTAAAGCCCTCTAAGCGCAAAAGAGGAGCAGCCAGAGTCCCTTATTTGGGACATTGGGTTAAGGAGTAGGACAGATAACCCCTCATCCCCTTAAAGTGGAAGCCACTGTAAATTGGCCTGTGCCCCAAACTAAAAGACAGGTCCAATCATTCATCGGTCTGGCAAACTACTACACTTCTGTAGTACACTTTTGCGTGTGAGTTCAGCGACATTGTATCCCCAATTACAAACTTGTGTAAAAAGCACCAACCCAATAAGGTGGTTTGGTCAGAGGCATGCCAGAAGGGTTTTGATAACATAAAGACAATCTTCTCTGGAAAACCTGTACTACCCAGTCCTGACTTCGAAAAAACTTTGAGCTGTGTACAGATGCCTCTGACATTGGTGTGGGTGCTGTACTGATGCAGACAGAGGAAGGTAACAAAAACCACTCAAGTGCCTTCTTGAGTAAAAAGCTGTCACCAACGGAAAAAAATTTCTCTGTCATTGAAAGGGAATGTTATCCTATGGTGTGGGCAGTTAAACAGTTGAGGCCCTATCTCTTTAATAGAAACTTAGGATACTGACAGACCAGTCACCCTTGGTATGGCTAAACAGAACCAAAGTTCACAAACTCCAAACTTCTGTGCTGGAGCCTGAGCCTGCAGGAGTCGGACATGGAAATTATACACGTAAAGGGAAGGGAAAACCTGGTAGCAGACGCCCTGTCCAGGAAAGATGACCCCGGGTGCACTGCCTTTGAGATAGTCAGTGACTAACCCTCTTGCAGTAAACTAGGAGGAGAGGTGTGACACTCTGTACCTCGGGGAACACCCTACACCCCATGTTCATCTTTATAAAATGATTGTGTGGTATCCAATGCAAAGTTTGTCATGTCATGTCGGGTGTCTTCGGAAGGCTCATGATGCACTGAGCATGGTTGTTATAGTGATGTTATGGTAATTGTTACAGTAACGTTATAGTAATGTCATAGGTTATAATTTCATGTATATAGTTATGAGGCTGAAAATGTATCCTCATGGCTTAAAGCAAGCCCATGCAAAAACTCTCCAGGAGCAGAGAGGCAGTTCACACCTCATCAGGGCATGGATGGGACAAACCCAGCCCAACCTCACAGGAACAATGGACACTGGCTTAGGCAGCAACAAAAGAATCTGTTAGACCCTCCAGGGAGTCACCCCCCTTCCTTTGGGCAGTTTGAGACTGCAATGAGGTAATGCTCACCTGACTCTGAAGGGGTGGGGGCAAAGACAAGAGGGAAGAAAGGACAGGATAAAAGCAGGGGACATGCTTTGAGCAGGGGGTTGGACTAGATGACCTCCTGAGGTCTCTTCCAACCTTAATATTCTATGATTCTATAAAAGGGAGAGACATTTTGCCATGATCCCTCTTCTTCCACCTACACCTTCAGACACCACCACCACCAAGCGACTGAAACACTGATCAAAGGAGAGAGCCTGACTGAAAAGTAACCAGACCACTTAACATGGATCTTTATAGTTAATAAATCTGTTCGTTTATTCTACCTGAAGCAGTGTGTTTGGTTTGCAGTGTGTCAGAGGCTCCCCTTGGGATACCAAGCCTGATACATATCAATTTCTTTGTTAAATTGATATTTGAGCCCGTGGCTTAACAAGGTTCTTTCAGTTGAGGGTGGCCCCTCATTTGGGACAGGTTAAACACAGTCCTGATTTCCTGTATTTCTACAATAATTACAACATTGGCAACCATATTTCACTACCCCTGCATTCAGTACTAAGGTGATTTGTACCCAACACCAACCAAAGTTGATCACCTTGACATCGCTGTGTCTGTTAAATATTTAAACAGATCAGGAGCAAACTGTATTTACATAAACACACCCAAAGTCTCTCCTCCTCCCAGCTAGCTGTCAGGGAAGCATTCATTCAGACCCTGCTTACATAGGCGTCAGACATCTCTACCCAGCCTTCCTTTTTGAAACCTGTGATCCATTTTGCTTCTTTGTTGATAGCTTTCGAGGGGGGCATGGAAAATAAATTCTGCCCATTAACGAGACTAGCACCAAATTCCTGGTGCCAGTGACGTGTGGCACCAAGAGAGACCTGAATAGGGTGGTTTCCAGGGGCACTCTTTCATTCCAGACCAGCTCTGCTCAACCAAACTCTAAGGAAAAGAGACTTTTCCATATCCAATGTAGCACGGTCAGATCTGGCCAGTACCAAGGCCTTTTGTTGGGGCTGTTGCTCAGCGTAGACAGCTTCATTCCCAGCCACGTCAAAAAACTTATCCTTCCCCTGGTGTTAATTGCTTATCCCAGCAGGCCCCGTCTATAGCACACTGAGCCGGGAGTGCAGCCAGGTCTGGCCCAGTAGCCTAATGACTTTAGCTCTGTGCTCCCCTGCTATTTCCTAATGAGCTTCCTGTGCTGTAGCTCCCCAGCCTGAAGATGCTCATGGGCTTTAATGATTCACACTCCCTACCCTATCTGGAGTGGAAGGGATAGGATACAGAGGGACCTAGACAAATTAGAGGATTGGGCCAAAAGAAATCTGATGAGGTTCAACAAGGACAAGTGCAGAGTCCTGCACTTAGGATGGAAGAATCCCATGCACCGCTACAAACTAGGGACCAAGTGGCTCGGCAGCAGTTCTGCAGAAATGGACCTAGGGGTTACAGTGGCTGAGAAGCTGGATCTGAGTCAACAGTGTGTCCTTGTTACCAAGAAGGCTAATGGCATTTTGGGCTGTATAAATAGGATCATTGCCCGTAGATCGAAGAACATGATCATTCCCCTCTATTCGGCATTGGTGAGGCCTCATCTGGAGTACTGTGTCCAGTTTTGGGCCCCACACTACAAGAAGGATGTGGAAAAATTGGAAAGAGTCCAGCGGAGGGCAACAAAAATGATTAGGGGGCTGGAGCACATGACTTATGAGGAGAGGCTGAGGGAATTGGGATTATTTAGTCTTCAGAAGAGAAGAATGAGGAGGGATTTGATAGCTGCTTTCAACTACCTGAAAGGGGGTTCCAAAGAGGATGAATCTAGACTGTTCTCAGTGATGGCAGATGACAGAATAAGGAGCAATGGTCTCAATTTCCAGTGGGGGAGGTCTAGCTTGGATATTAGGAAACACTATTTCATTAGGAGGGTGGTGAAGCATTGGAATGGGTTACCTAGGGAGGTGGTGGAATCTCCTTCCTTAGAGGTTTTTAAGGTCAGGCTTGACAAAGCCCTGGCTGGGATGATTTAGTTGGGGTTGGTCCTGCTTTGAGCAGGGGGTTGGACGAGATGACTTCTTGAGGTCCCTTCCATCCCTGATATTCTATGATCCTATGACACATGCCTGTCCTGCTGTCTAGCACCCTGGAGCTGAATGGGAGCTGCCTGGTTGCCCAGCAGTCAGGGGTGGTTTTAACCACCACCCTTCATTTAAGATAATAGAAACCGTTACGCTCCTTTATAAAAATAACAGTGATCTCCAGCCAAAACAAAGGCACAGGAGAGTCTGCACGTGGGCAGAGGAGTTTTGCTGGGTATTGCTTGGTGGAGGACGCTGTGTGAGAGAGAAGCGACAAACACACCAGAGAAGCAAGAAGAAGGCAGCAAGAAAGCTTCAGACACAGGCTGAAGAGGCACTGAGCATGACCCTTTGCAAAGCCTAGAGAGAGAGGTATTGGGAAGAGTGCTGGCTGAAAGGGCCTCGGAGCTGGGAGTACAGAAATTGTCTCCTGTTGTTTGATTTCTCCTGTACATTCTGGGTAAATAGGCAGGCTTGCATCAAAGATATCTGACTCCATCACCAATGGCTCCTCCTAATGGAAACAACCTAGACGTTGACTTGCCACTCAGGTCAAAAGAGGTGGTCTTGGGAACTGTATTCAGTTGTCCTCCCCCACCAGGAAGTTTCAGAGAGGGGCACTGCTGAAGCCCATGTTCTGTTCACCAGAGGCAATTGGAAGTGGGTCACTGAAGAATTTGGATCTTTTCAGAGATCAGTGTACAGCCCATTGTCCATCTTGCCCATTGTCTTTCCCCCCAGCTGGTGTGAACATTTGCTTTGGTTCAGAAATAAGACTCTCAGAGAACAAAATTGGGCACATTTTCACTTTTTTTTTTACAAAATATTTCTGAAGCAAAAATGCAATGTTTTGAAAATGAAAACCATTTAAGGTCAGTAATTCAGTGATCTCTGGGTTGATTAAATTGGGGTCCACTAAGGAAGCATGGATAGCTGACACTTGTCATCCGGTGTCCCTCCACGCAGTGACCTTCTTCCCGCCCACACTCACAGTTTCCCTCTGCTCCAAGGGTATCTGGGAGCTTTCTGGGCCTGAGGACCTCTGGTGTGATTCTTGTGCAATGAACTGTAATCTCTTGGGGTTCTTGGGGCAGCTGGCCTTTACATGCCCCGTCTCGTTGCATTTAAAACATCGTCCAGCTGACGGGTCATTGGGGCGAGATGGGTTTCTGGAGAATGGTGTGGTGGGACGATAAGGTGTCTGGAGGGTTCCTTGGGGGGTAGGTGGGGCCTTGGGCTGCCCCCGGTAGTAGGGTGTGGTCTGAGGTTGTCCCTTCTGGTATCCGTTCCAACTGCGACCAGTTTTTTTCTTCTCTGCCACCTCCACCCATTTGGCTCCAATCTCCCCCGCCTCGATTACAGTTTTGGGCTTCCCATCTAGGATGTATCTTTCTATTTCCCCAGGAACACCCCCTAAGAACTGTTCCATTTGCATTAGGAAGGGCAAATCTGCTGGAGATTTAACACTTTCTCCTGATATCAAGACATCCCAATGTTTCACAAGGTGGTAGTCATGTTAGGTAAATAACACGTCCGGTTTCCACCTTAGGGCTCTGAACCGCCGATGACAATGCTCGGGGGTTAGCCCCATTCTGACTCTCACCTTGGTTTTAAACAGTTCGTACTGGTTCATTTGTTCCTTAGGCATTTCAGCCACCACCTCAGCTAAGGGTCCACTGAGCTGCAGCCTCAGCTCTACCATGTAGTGGTCTGTAGAGATGTTGTACCCAAGGCAGGCCCTTTTGAAATTTTCTAAGAAGGCCTCAGTATCATCGCCTGCCTTGTAGGTGGGGAACTTTCTGGGATGGGAAGTGGTACCTGGACAAGGATTGCTAGGGTTTGTTGGTATATTCTGCTGAGCCTTTGCCTTCTCCATCTCCAGTGCATGCTTGCTCTTTTTCCTTCGCCTCCAGTTCTTTATCCTTTGCCTCCATTTCCCTCCTGTGGGCAGCCGCCATTTCTTTTTCCTTGGCTGCATTTGCATCCATCTCCATTGCATGAGTTCTATCCATCTTTCATATTCCTTTTGTTTTTCCTCAGCCTCCAATCTGGCTAATTCCAGCTTTTGTTGAACCATGGAGTCTGTCATCCTAACCTCTCTGTTTTTAACTAACTTTACACCCGAGAGTTAGAAAGAAAGAAAACACTTGGCTTGTAAAATTTGGTTGTGCTGTAATATGATACCTATATTCTCTGATAGTGATTGTCAGCCAACAGAGGAATCCTAAAAAAAACCAAAAAACCTAACACCTTTGTCTCCAGGCAAATAGGTAGAAAACCCCTCTAGTTGCTCTTAGGGAAAAAAAAAATCTTCTGGTCTGTGAAGACTGGTGAATTTCCCTGCAGGAGGTTAACTATCCTGCCTTTAGGCAGAGGAAACTCCAGCTCACCAAAGACAATTCGCTTTTGTCTCTGCTCTGGCCCCAAAGCAGAAAAAAACTAGCTGCTTTCAGCCAAAACCCTGCTTTTCAGCAGCCCAAAGGAAAAGAAATTTTCCTTTTCAAATCTGTGCTCCTTCTTCAAAAAAATCAAAATCCTAAAAAACCCAAAAACTAACACCTTTGTCTCCAGGCAAATAGGCAGAAAACCCCTCTAGTTGCTCTTAGGTAAAAAAACAACTTCAGGTCTGTGAAGTCTTGTGAATTTCTCTGCACGAGGTTAACTACCCTGCCTTTAGGTAGAGAAAACTCCAGCTCACAAAAGACAATTCCCTTTTGTCTCTGCTCTGGCCCCAAAGCAGAGAAAAAAACCTCCAAGTACTTCAGTTGGAAACCTGCTTTCCAGCAGCCCAAAGGAAAAAAAATTCCCTTTTAAAATCTGTGTTTCTGGTTCAGAAAATCTCAAATTGATCTCAAAATGATTTCAAGTTGATCCCACCGCTCTGCCACCATGTCAAGGTTCCTTCCCCACTCTGAACTCTAGGGAACAGATGTGGGGACCTGCATGAAAACCTCCTAAGCTTACTTTTTCCAGCTTAGGTTAAAACTTCCCCAAGGTACAAACTATTTTACCTGTTGCCCTCGGACTTTCGCTGCCACCACCAAACGTCTAACTGGGTTTACTATTGGGAAAGAGCCGTTTGGAAACGTCTTTCCCCCCAAATCCTCACCAAAGCCTTGCATCCCCCTTCCTGGGGAAGGTTTGATAAAAATCCTCACCAATTTGCATAGGTGACCACAGACCCAAACCCTTGGATCTTAAGAACAATGAAAAGAAGCATTCAGTTTCTTACAAGAAGAATTTTAATAGAAAAAAGTAAAAAGAATCACCTCTGTAAAATCAGGATGGCAAATACCTTACAGGGTAATTAGATTCAAAACATAAAGAATCTCTCTAGGCACAACTTTAAGTTACAAAAAGACACAAAGACAGGAATATCCATTCCTTTCAGCACAGCTTATTTCCTCAGCCATTTAAAGAAATCAGAAACTAACGCATATCTAGCTAGATTACTTACTAAATTCTAAGACTCCATTCCTGTTCTGTCCCCGGCAAAAGCATCACACAGACAGACCCTTTGTTTCTCCCCTGCTCCAGCTTTGAAAGTATCTTGTCTCCTCATTGGTCATTTTGGTCAGGTGCCAGCGAGGTTATCCTAGCTTCTTAACCCTTTACAGGTGAAAGGGTTTTTCCTCTGGCCAAGAGGAATTTTAAAGGTGGTAACCCTTCCCTTTATAGTTATGACAGTGACTTACTTTGTTCTGTTTGTTATTGCTTGGAACCACTTAAATCCTACTTTTTATACTTAATAAAATCATTTTTGTTTATTAATGAACCCAGAGTAAGTGATTAATACCTGGGGGAGCAAACAGCTGTGCATATCTCTCTATCAGTGTTATAGAGGGCAGACAATTTATGAGTTTACCCTGTATAAGCTTTAAACAGAGTAAAACGGATTTATTTTGGGTTTGGGTCCCATTGGGAACTGGGTGTCTGGATGCTGGAGATAGGTGACCTGCTGAGCAGTTTTTGGTTAAAACTGCAGCTCTGGGGGCGTGGACCGGACCTGGGTCCATATTGCAACAGGCTAGAGTGTCTGGCTCAACAAGGCAGGGTTCTGGAGTCCCAAGCTTGCAGGGAAAACGGGCTCAGAGGTAACTTCAGCATGTCAGGTGACACTCCCAAGGGAACTCTGTGACCGAACCCGTCACAGCTGCTTTTGGGCTTTTTGGGCTAATGCAAACGTTGCAGGGGTCATTCAGTGTGAGAGGCACTATAGGAACGTGAATCTCACTGCAGTAGATGGGCTGTTTCCAGCCCTGACTTACGAGCTTAGGTAGACAGAGAAGAGGTCCTGGTTCACCAAACCCTCATTCATCATGTTGTCGAAGACGGGGGTAGCTCTAGAAGAGGCGATGCTTGGGAAGGCCAGACCCAGGATCCCATCAAATTTGGAGTACTCAAAGGCTGTGCCGGGCTGAGTTTCACTCAGGCCAAAGATCTGTTTGGTGTCCACAATGCCTCCAATCTTGGGGGAGGGATGGGGACAATCAGAGACATGCTATACCTGAGGAGAAGCTGCTAAGTCCTACCAGAGGGAACTTCATGAGTGGGAAGTTTTCAGAAGCTGAACTCTGCTCTCCCCCACATATGGGAACAGCCTATGAATGACTGGGTTACGTGCGTAGGCGCTAATGGGTCTGACTTTGATTTCATTCTTTGTGGAGTCGTTCAGCTGAAGTGGGCAGTTACCAGCATGAGATCAGAATGAGGCCCCAGCATTAAGAATAGTGTCAATGGGTATTATATGTATGAACAATCCTATAAATCCCCTTTGATCACCTAGGATTTCGCAGTTGTTCCTATTCTGGATGCCACACTCACTCCACACTTCATGCCAACAGCAGAGAGAAAACTGAGATCCTCCTGCTCTAAAAGCCTCCCTGCCATACAAAGACACTAACTGTATACAGCAGAGCAGCTCTGTTCCATACAGTAGGGAGCAGTGGTGCTGTACACCCTACCCTCTTCAATAGGAGTCAACATATGAGCTGCACTCTGCTTGCAAGTGGGGAAAATAGAGTGAGCATGATACAAAAATGCAGATGATCTCTGGCTTGCTCTTGTGTCTCCCACCTCTTTCTCTGGCTTTATCTCCTCTCTTCTCTACTCTTCTCTATCCCCCTCTCCCGGTTCACTCCATGTGGAATTCCTCTTTAGATTCCCAGATGCGTCCTGTCCTTATAACTTCCTATCTTGATCCTTTCTTGTGATTTACCTGGACGGTGTCATACGCCAGGAATCCGGTCATGCTGCCACTGCCATACTGGATGGAGAGACTCTCATTAGTGGCCTCATAGGTGGAGGAGTCTGATGGATTGAATTGGTTGTGGTTTGCTGCAAGTACAGAAGAGTCAGATGGTCACAGACGGACACTTGTAACTCTCCCCATGTGTTGTATAGAGAGCCTGGATGCCTAAACAGGTTATGAATTCCTTAGTGGGGACAGGGTGCCGAAGAGTCAAGCATTGCAGCGCTCAGCATTGCCACACCTAAGTGCCTTTGTGGATCTAGCTTCGGGTCTGACTACGGCCTGTTTTCCCTCTGACACCATGCAACACGTGGAGGGATAATGGAGGGAGACCTACTGCTCTCTGGCTTCTGAGGTGGATAAAAATAGATGATTTTAAAAATCCTATTTAAAATTAACCTTGACATTAGGACAACATATGTTAAGGTCTAAACTTACTAAAATCCACTAAAATCATCTAAATTACATACAAATGTTACTATTAAGCAGTGCATGTTTTCTGCCTTTAAAGAAAGTCAATGGAATTGGTGGAATTTCAGTGCTCTCATAATCTGGAAACACAGTTTCTTCAAGTGCTAAACAAGCTTTTGACAGCAGTAGGCTCTTCTGCAAGTGCAAAGAGAATACTTTCTTTATATCCGTTTATTAACTAGTTCAGTTCATGGACTAGTTCATTCCAATTTAAGAAACTAATTGGAAATTGAAAAGTGGGAATGCTTGTTTTCCTCTTCCAATCTCTGAGTAAAAACTAGGTGCGAGAGGATGAGCTCTGCAAGTTCTAAAATCAGAAAATGCTGATCAGAAAAAATCAGTTCAATTCACTCACTACAGATAACACTTCCTTTGTTTCATAAATCTGTTATTTTTAAATGCAAAACATGTTTTGATAAATTTTTCTTTCTTATGTATCCAGCCCATTCAAAGGAGTTTTAACTAATTTTTTTTAAAAGCTGGATTTTGCATTTTAAAGTGAATTCCAATTTCCATGCAAATTGAGTTTGACACAAATCAAAAAGTAATTACATAGTGAATAAGAAATGCATCCCTCACCATTCTCTAAAATAATTGAAAAACGTACAAATTATTTATCTGAATAATTGTATATTAAGCTATATAATTGCGTAAATAAATGTGTATTGCCAACCTTCCTGGTTTCGCCGGGAGTCTCCCATAATCAGGCCCTATCTCCTGGAGGCTACTGAAGCCGATCCGGGAGATTTTAGGCAGCTAAAAGTCCGGCAGCACAGCAGGGCTAAGACAGCCTCCCTGCCTGTCCTGGCCCTGTGCTGCTTTCAGAAGCAACCAGCATGTTCCTGAGGCCCCAGGTGGAGAGGTGGGGGGTTTCTGTGCGCTCCCCCGACTCCAGCACTAACTCCGCAGCTCCCATTGGCCAGGAACTGCAGTCAATGGGAGCTGCGGGGTTGGTGCCTGCAGGCAAGGGCAGTGGGCAGAGCCCCCTCTCCCCCTCCCCCTCCCCAGGGCCATGCTGGCTTCTTCCAGGAGCAGCGTGGGACCAGGACAGGCAGAGAGTCTGCCTTAGCCCTGCTGCGCCACCGACCGGGAGCCACCCGAAGTAAGCGCCTCCTTGTCAGAGCCTGCACCCTACACCCCAAACCCCTGCCCCAGCCCTGAGCCCCCTCCCGCACCCAAATACCCTCCCAGAGCCCGCACCCCATACCCCCTCCTCCACCCCGACCTCCAGCCCTGAGCCCCCTCCCTCACTGAAACTCCCTCCCAAAGCCTGAATCCTGCACCCCTACCCCAGCCCAGAGCCCCCTCCTGCACCCAAACTCCTTCCCAGAGCCCACACCCCTCACCCCCTACTGCACCCCAATTCCCTGCCCTAGGCTTAGCCCAGAGCCCCCTCCCACACTCCCAAACCCTCAGCCCCAACCCAGAGCCTGCACCCCAATCCCCCTACCCCAGCCTGGTGAAAATGAGAGAGGGTTGGGGAGAGTGAACGACAGAGGGCGGGGGATGGTGTGAGTAGGGTGGGGCCTCAAAATGTTTATAGTGGTAACAAACCAATGAGAATCAACTTCCTTTAGAAAAATAACTAAAAAGTACAAATGCAAAGCAAGATTAAAATCAATTATTTCAATTAAGGTTCCTCCTTGCTAATGTAAATCTCTATGATTTCAATCAACCTGCCCAGCTGGAATGTCAAGGCAAGAGGCATTACAGGTGACTTACTGCAGGCTGTCCTGGAGCAGTACAGAGCCGGTGTCGAAGAGGACAGAGAACTCCTGGGCTGGGGTGCCAATGGAGATGGTTCCATAATACTCAATCTGCCAAAGCAGGACAAAGAACGATGTAAAGAGAGGGAACCATTGCCATCCAAGGGCTAGATCCTCAGCTGGTATAAACCCTTATAGCTACCCAAGCTGATTTACACCAGCTGAGGGTCTGGGCTATGGTGCCCTCGCTACAGGCTCAGCCTGACCTGGTGTTCCTCTGCCATCACTTTGCCAAGCATGGCTCCTAGCACCTACTGGCATCTGAGGCACAGAGTCATTTAGCCCTAGGCCCCATAAATAACAGTGTGTGAGAGGGGGCGTTGAGTAGGGGGGAGCCAGCAGACCCTGGGAGTGCTGTTCCCAGTGCTCTTCTTAATCCCATCTGTCATAAAAATAAAAGGAAGGGTAACCACCTTTCCGTATACAGTGCTTTAAAATCCCTCCTGGCCAGAGGCAAAACCCTTTCACCCCTAAAGGGTTAAGAGGCTAAGATAACCTTGCTGGCACCTGACCAAAATGACCAATGAGGAGACAAGATACTTTCAAATCGGGATGCGGGGGGAGGGAAACAAAGGGTTCATCTGTCTGGGTGGTGCTCTTGCCAGGAACAGATCAGGAATGCAGTCTCAGAACTTCTGTTAGTTAGTAAGTAATCTAGCTAGAAATGCGTAAGATTTCCTTTTGTTAAATGGCTGGTAAAATAAGCTGTGCTGGATGGAAGGTATATTCCTGTTTTTGTGTCTTTTTGTAACTTAAAGTTGTGCCTAGAGGGATTCTTTATGTTTTGAATCTGATTACCCTGTAAGGTATTTACCATCCTAATTTTACAGAGGTGATTCTTTTACCTTTTCTTTAATTAAAATTCTACTTTTAAGAACCTGATTGATTTTTCATTGTTCTTAAGATCCAAGGGTTTTGGGTCTGTGTTCACCTGTACAAATTGGTGAGGATTTTTAACAAGCCTTCCCCAGGAAAGGGGGTGTAGGGCTTGGGGGGATATTTTGGGGGAAGACGTCTCCAAGTGGGCTCTCTCCCTGTTCTTTGTTTAACACGCTTGGTGGTGGCAGCATACAATTCAAGGACAAGGCAAAGTTTGTACCTTGAGGAAGTTTTTAACCTAAACTGGTAAAAGTAAGCTTAGGGGGTCTTTCATGCAGGTCCCCACATCTGTACCCTAGAGTTCAGAGGGGCAAAGGAACCTTGACACCATCCAATCAGGGCTGGGTGGCCCAGCACAGGTTCTTGGCAGCAGCAAGATGAGAGCTTGTTTGGAAGCATATGGGTAAGGGAGTGGGTTGGGGCACTTTTGGGAGGAGGAGAGATCAGGTGTTGGCAGAGGAGTGGGAAGCTTTGATGAGGAGAGGGAGGCTACAAGACCTGCTCTCCTGCCATACTCACATCCATGTAGTTTGTTAGGGGCTCACTGGCATCCTCGTTGGCCAGGCTGGGGAACTACTTGGAGGTTAGGTTGTAAGGGTGTTTCTTCAGGAAATCCTCCAGCAAGCCATGTTTCTTAAGGTTCTGCCTCAGGGATTTCATCTTCTTCAGGGAGACCCTAATCAACAAGGGTGGGGAGAGAGACTGATCAGTAACAAATAAGCAGTAGGCAAACCTTGTGGTCAGGGAATACTGTGCAATCCAGCTTTTACATTGCACTGAGACCCCTTAGTAAACCTAGGATTATCAAAGGAGTGTAAAGGAGTTGGGGTCCCAGTGCACTGAAAGTCAATGGGAGTTGGGCACATAATTCCCATAGGACCCTTGGAAAATTCCAGCACATGTGTACTAGAGATGACAGAGAGATGACCCAGCGGAAATAGACAAGATGGACAAGGGAAGTATTATCAGCTGCCTTGACTCCGTTGACCACACTGTTCTGCTTGAAATCACGTTCTCCCTTGGCTTCCATGTCTCTCTACTCTCATGGTTCTCCCTCCTATATCTGTAATCACTCTTTGATGTCTTCAGTGGATCCACCCTTCAACTTTCTGGAAGGATCCTTTGTCCCTCTCTGTTATCCTTCTATCCCTTATCTCTGTGCAATCTTATCCACAAACATAAATTCCACTACTATATCTATACCGATAACTCACAAATCTACCCCCCTCGGCTAGACCTGTCTCCTCATGTCCAAACTGAAATCTTGGCCTTGTACGCCAGGCTTGATGGGAGTAATTGAACATGGGGGAAGCCTCATTTTTTGGGAGACAGGATTAGAGAGGTTAATAGATCAGTCGACTGAACACAGAATGTCTGTGCTAACCAGGACAGGTAAGTGGGTGGTAAGCCAAGAGAGAATGGCTGAACTAGCCAAGATAAGGCAGGGAACATCAAGGGAATCATTTACAAAGTACAGGGTAACAATGGACAAAATAAGATGGGAACATAAAGATGCGTAAGTCGCACATGGCCTGGATAGAGCATGCTGTACAGGGATTGGTTCCTACAAAGTAACCAAGCCAATCCCCAAATGTGTGATACAATACATAGTAAATGCAATGAATGTGATGTGTAAATGTATGTAAAGGAAGCAGGGTTATTTGTGTAACTCTGGATCCTTGATGCACCCTGCATCCACCCCCTGCAGATGAGTCAGATCAGCCCAGCATAGCTTTACACTTTGCCAACCGAAGACACCTGAGTGAGGAAATACACA
Source organism: Lepidochelys olivacea (assembly GCF_965140295.1). Lineage (NCBI taxonomy): Eukaryota > Metazoa > Chordata > Testudines > Cheloniidae > Lepidochelys > Lepidochelys olivacea. Next base: position 11,289,129 of record NC_140416.1, read on the forward strand.
GTCAAACAGAGTGCTTGGGGAGTCAAGTGGGAAGGGGTCTCGGAAGAAATTCCAGCAGGCCTGTCTCCCTGACATTTCCTCATGGATGTCTCACTGTCAGCTCTACCTCAGCATGACTAAAACAGAGTTCCTAATCTTCCTCCTCCCATCAAGCCCTCCCCCACTATCTCTTTCCTTGATCACTGTCGGCAACCACCCCATCCTGCCTCTCACGTCATCTTCAGCATGGACTTTTCTCTAGCTTCTCACATCCGGGTTATGTTTAAATCTTGCCAAATCTTCTTGCATAAGCTCTCTGAGATGCAGCCTTTCCTTCAGACAACTATAGCTCTCGTCCCAGCTCTCCTCATTTCATGCCTCAGTTGCTGCAACATTCTTTTCCCTGGCTTTGACAAATGCCGTCTTGCCCTACTCATGCACGTTCAGAATGCTGCTGCAAAGATAATTTTCCTTAGTGTGTCACTTTGACCACGTGTGATGGCGTGTCCTCCCAACACTCCCCTTGAAGGGGTTAAGGTAGGCCAGAGGGGCCAATTAACCTATTAGGCGGCAAGCTGGGGGAAATTAAAGCTGAGAGAAAAGTCCTAATTAGAAGAAGCCCACCTGTGCAGGAACAGGCAAGGCTTCCATAAAGCTGGGGAGCAGAGAGCAAAAGGGGGCTGCAGGGAAATAGGCTGCAGTCTCTCCCTGGGAGAAGGGCAGCATATTTTGAGACTACAGAGGCAGGTAGCCTCCCTGGGAAGAGGAAGTTGGGAGGCTGGCCAACCCAGAGAGGGGTGGAAGCCAGATAGGTAGGAAAGGCTTAGGGAAAGTGGCAGCAAAGATCTTGGCTGCTGATTAGAGGGTCCCTGAGCTGGAACCCAGAGTAGAGAATGGGTCCAGGTTCCCCTAAGAGCTACTGTGGAAGTGGCACCAGCTGTGCAGAGAATGGAAAGACTGCCTGAGCCTAAGAAGGGATATAAGAAGGGACTGTGATACTCCAGAAGGGGAAGCCACATGGTGACCCAGACAGACGGCCAAGTCACGAGGAGGTAGCAGCACTAGTTCCTGGAGTGACAGAGGGTCTGCAGACCAAGAGGAAGCAACAAAGAGATGGAGTGCAAGGGGTGTAGGCCCCACAGATCTAATCCCCAGAGAGGCCAGGAAGAGTTACTATCCAGCAGTGAGCAGAGCATCCTCTGACACCATGAAAGTCCTCTCTTTGCATCCCTCCATCTCATCAGGCATAAGCTGCTTGTCTTTACTTTCAAGGCCCTTCACACTCAAACAATCCCACCCTACCTCTCATCCCTCATTTGCTATCAAGCTATCGATACTCGCCTCCCATTGGCCCATGATGCCAGCCTCCACTGCCCACTTGGAAAATTTCCAATCAAGCACCTTCATGCTTCCCCCGACCTGCCCCCTACGGTTGGGAGGTCCTCCCAGGGCCGTCCTTACCCATATGCAAAGTACGCAGCTGTGTAGGGCACCTTCCTGGTGCCCTACACAGCTGTGTGCTGCTCCAGCCCCTGCCCTGCCTCTTCCACATGGCCCCTGCCCCTACTCTGCCCCAGTCCCACTCCAGCCAGCCCTTCCCCTGAGGACTGCAGGATGGGTCGGGCTCCCTGCACTCACTGGCAGCAGTAAGTAGAGTGCAGGCTGGGGCCGGGTTACTCCACTTCCCGCAGGACGCAGCGGGGGGGCTGCATAGGGCACCAAAATGGCTAGGGATGGCCCTGGGTCCTCCCCATAAGCATCTGCAAAGCTACCTCACTGTCCTCCTTCAAATCCCTCCTTAAAACCTCTCCTCTGTCAAGATGCCTATAAAGAAACCCAACATGAATAAAAGTTTGGCTGCTGGTATGCAGAGACCACTGTCCCTCATGTACTTGTACTTCCCCATCGGTCTGTCTGTATCCATCTGTCATCTCTTCTCTAATTCTAAGGTTGTTATCTACTTAGGGAAGGGACAGTCTTCCAGTGCCTAGCACAATGGAGTTCTGATCCATGACTTGTGGGTCCTATATGCTGTGATAATACAAATAATAAACACTAATATTATCACAGAGAACTGATCCCCAGAGAGAGACTCTGTCACTTGCCCATGGTCACAGAGGGGGTCTGTATTAGAGCCAGGAATTAACCCAGATCTCTCAAATGCCACTCCAGTGCCTTAACCACAAGACCTGCCTTCCTCATTCCTCCGCTACAACACAAAGCTAAGGGGTAGTTCCCAGCTGCTGCCTATACATGAATGGAGAGTACAGAAGAGAATGAGAGAAGTGCAGACATTCCACTTGATAATCACAAATTGCTATGTAGAAAGCTGAGTTCAGCAGCCCTAAGTGGTGTGTTCCCACAATACTCACCCGGCACTGAGAGAGCGCCACCAAACTCAGGAGCAGAAGCCACTTCATGATGTTTTCTGACACGCAAGCCAGTGGTGATGAGTGGTGAATGTAGAGAAACGCCTGGGTGCTGCTTCTTATAAACACACAGCCCAGACCTTTTCTTAGCGAATTAATAACCCTGATAAGAAATGTAAACCTTCCCGATAAGATCTTCCAAAATGTCCTTAAACGAAATTTTGGAGAACACTCAAAGTCCATAAATTTCCACCTTCACTTGGCTGTGACCCGAAAATGGGGCATCATCTAGAGGGAAGGTGTGAGAGTTCAGGAACATCTAAGCTTTGAAAAGCAATGCCTGTGGGTTGTTTTAAAGAATGGGACAGAAGGCACAGAAGAATTGAATAGGATACGGAGACATTCACTGCTTGGTTCTTCATTCCAGTCTGGCCCCATGTTGTGAGAGTGGGTACCTCAATGGGACTGGAGCCTTCCACACTTTGGGCACCAGCTACAGTACAGCCATGTGATGAGTAACTGGTTTCTTGATGAGAACTGGGATATGGAGCTTTACGCCTCTAGGTAGTTTGGTCTGAATCTGAGCCCAGGTCAGCACAAAGAGCTAAAGTCAGTGGACTGGGAAATAGGATGTAGGGCATGCCACAGTCTGAGCGACTGTCTGACTCAGGAATTCGATATGGAGCCTTTCACCTCTAGGTTCTCGCTCACCCAGTTCAATAGCAAAAGTGTTTGTTGCCTGACAGTGCTTGGGTGAAATATGTTGGTGATTTCCATCCATCTCCTAGAGGGACAGTTGAGGGTAGGGAAGGATGGGGTGTGATTACTTGTTTGGGAGTGAGTGGGTAGAGGGATGGTGGGTGAGTGTGACATGACTACCTTCAATGTGTCTGAGGGCAAATTGTAAGTTGTGCTTTGGAATGCCAGGTCTAAGGTATTGGTGGGCTATGGAGGCCACTGTTGAAGGGCAAGAAGGAAGCAGATGTCACAGAGGGTAAGGTCACCATGACTTAGACCTGAGGGGGAGAGAAAAAGAGGAGATCCTGGATGGCCCCCAACCTGGAGTCTGATTCCCTGGCCCTGGAACAGATGATAGGTTCAAGTCCAAACGGCCTGAATGGGTGGGGTGGCCTCACTTCTTAACCCTGAACTGCAGTCATCCTGTTCCTGGCAGGAGAATATCCACGGGAGTTGGATCTATGCCATACTCCAGGAGCAGCTGCTCTACCTGAAATAACCATAAGAATCCTATCAGAATTGACAACAATGTTTACTTGCCATTTAGCACTGCCAAGCTCCTGACAAGCAAACACATCATCAACCACGTTCCCCAACCCACTAATCAGGGCCTAATAATCATAAACCCTCCGCAAACCCGTGTGGTGGAATTTCTGGCTTGAAATAAAGATCCTTTTAAGAAGCATCACAACCAAGGTGACTGGCCATCTGACAAGTTCAGGAACAGAAGAGGGAGCTGTTTGCTTCTCATTGTGCCTCAGTCCAATCTGGCCACAAGCTGGGAAACCAGCTGGCTCAGGAGCATTAGGATTAGCATACAGAGCCTTCCACTTCTAGGCCTCTAGGTCTACTCTGAGCCCAAATCAAGGGGTGGATGTTTGGTGTCCCTATGTCTGATAAGTGGGGAGAGGGGGTGGGTCTCAGTCCCAGACCCTGGTGGGACAGGTGCCCACATTTTCAGACAAATTAATCATAAGGGGCACTAATTGGGCCTCTTTATCTCAGTAGATAAGCCAGAGATCAAATGGGTCATAGAAACCAATCCCCCTTCACTTCCCCCACCTTTCGAGGTCATCCTTCCTGTAAGGGCTGAAGCGGATTGAGGGACCTGGCGGTACCAGAGTTTTCTGTCTGGGACCTTTCCCCAGTGCTGAATTCACTGTGAGAGTTCTATCCCTGATGCCCCTTCCCTTCATCTCCCTGTCTGGGTGAAGCTGTGTGTACCATATCGCCTCCCGCTGGTGGCCCTGTTAAGGCTGAAGGTCTAGAAATCATGGAGATTCTATTCCAGTGATTCAATGCCCTGATCTAAATATTTGATGAATATGCATGAGCTCACCTACAGAAACAGCAGAAAATGTCTCCATTACAAGAATTTAAACCTGACAAAGCTCCAGTGTGGAACAAGTTTTAGGAATACAAGAATTGCCACGCTCCTGGCTGGCTCTGGTTTGGTGCCCTGGTAGCTCTGAGAGCTTCTAGAGCCTCTGCCTCTGTTTGTTCCTTCTCCTGGTCTGCATGGAGGGCTGTGTGGTCTTCAGGAAACACTCTGGCCCAAGGGGCTTGAAAGAGCCCCTCTTCACTCAGTCACTGAGTTCCACCTGTCTCTGCTTCACAGGGCGTGGGCTTCTGCAGCGCTCTTCTCCCGGACTTCCTGTGTCTGGGAAGCTGAATGCTCTGAAATGTACAATTCCCAATGTCCATCCACAACGTAATAACAACAACATTTAACAAAACAACATTTATATATCTCGGTCCTCCAAACACTAACAACTGAACTACTAATGAACCTTCCTAATAACGTTCAGTTAATCTCTCAGGTGACCTGTGCTGGTCTCCCTGCCAGACTGTTGTCAGAAGGCAGTGAGTCCACTTTGTTCCAGAGATGGCATGTTTTGGGGCTTTGTTGTCTTGACCTGTTACCTGACTGAGACCGTCTTGAGCCAAACATCTGATCCAGTGACCCTCCTCCCTCTATTCTGAAAGTTGGAGAGGTGTCACCTATCCCTCATCAGTATGAGTCCATCAGGGTGACAGCCTTCTAGAACTGCAGGGCAGTCTTAAGTTACATGACCAGATAATACTTAGTCCTGCCATGAGTGCAGGGGACTGGACTAGATGACCTCTCGAGGTCCCTTCCAGTCCTGTGATTGCCTGATTCTATGACACCACCACTGTTAGTAACCATTGATTTCCATCAGAGATGTGGGGTGCATTATGTTCTCCACAGAGTGGAAGCCCCCGGGATCCCAAATCATCTGACTTTTTCTATTTAGCTTTCTCTTTCTCTTTTTATTCTTCCGCAAATCCCCAGTTCCTGGGACAGCAGCATCTATCATCACAGGCATTCTAGGTCTCATTATTCTGTTAAACTACATGTCTGCAGGTGACACCACGTTTCATTGGTACCATCCCGTAGCTGAACTGTGCTAAGCATGGGACAGTGTGACTCCAAAGCCCTTTTCAGTAGCCGCTTTATTATTTTAACACCATTTTCCACCAACACAAGCCATCTGCTCTTTTTGCTGAAATCTGACTTTGAAGCCTTTCTGCATCAGGTCTCTTATTGAGGTGTTTTGGATTCTCTACCATGCCCACAGTGTCAGAATGTTACCCTTCTGCTAGTTGGAGTGGGCAGCAAGAAGGGCCGGATTCAATATCTAGAGGCTCCTTTTCAACAACAGAACACAGAACCAGCTCCAGCCCCCATGCAGTAACCTGGGAAAATAACACGCCACCCCCGGATGCCTCTAAGAGGCAATACTTCCCCTCCCGCAAGGACAGAGTCTGAGTGTAGAGAGATTTTTTAATAAAAGAAACATAGCTTTGATTTGGGAAAACAGCACAAGCAGGATTCATAAACATAAAAGCATGAACAGAACACTCACCCTGGAATACGCTGGGCAGTGTCTTTTGCTTCAGGTTCTTCAATCCAACACCAACATTCCTGTAATGAGCCCCCCTTCATACTCCACTCACAGTTGTTGTCCTTGGTCAGTGAAGACCCAGCATGCATAGGTGTGTTAGGGAAAAAGGGTTCCCCTCCCGTCTAGGGTTAGGAGGGTAGCCTTCCCTGGACTTCTGTATTAGCCAAACAAAACACAGAGTCTTGGCTCTTTGATAAAGTGAGGCACTTTATTGCTAGCAAATACGACAGCTGAAGGGCTCACCAATTCCTTTTCAGAGGAAAATGGTGAAGCCCCGAACAAAGAACAGGGATGAGCTTTTATAGCTTGGTTCAACATACATTGTGATATCTCTTCCAGTTCGAACCGGTTAACCCAGTCTGTTTGAAGTTCTGGGGTAGGTACGAGCATGGAGGCTTATCTGTATAAGGAATTCTCTCCCCAAAAGCAGGGAGTGCAGGTTACACACAGTTCACATTCTTTCTATCCATAAACAAAGTAGAAAGGACAGATAAGCATAGAAAAAAGACAGCAGCGTAGCTTTACATGATTATAGGGTCGTTTTCTGGGTTTTTTTCCCTATCAGTTCCCCCCTTTGAGCCTGAAGATAATTATCTTACATGTCTCATTATTCATTGTTTAACATGTTCATATGTTTCTCATCTTGGTTAACACCACCCTTCTTTACATATAGTATCTTTGCTGGGCTCATGGTTTTGGTACATACCCGGTGGAAGAGGGCACAACAACTGGACGCACAGCAGAACAGCAGACCCACAATCATAAGGAATCCCACTCCATACACAAACAAGGCTTTTAGCCATCCAAAGTTAGGCAACCAGCTGGTGAGCCAGCCCCACAAGTCAAAGCCCACACTGGGAGAAATAGAGGCCTGCTTATGAAAGAAGGCTGACACGTTTGCAATTATGTTAGTATCTGTGACTATGCGTCCGCTTTGATTTACATAAAGGCAGCATGTGGCATTGAGAAATGTGCACACCCCTCCCTGTGCACTTAAAAGCTGATCCAGGGCCAACCTGTTTTGCATACTGTAGTGAGCTAGTGAGCTTATTTCTTCTTGCAAAGCTTGGATTGCATCTCGAGTGGCGTTAGTAAATATTTCCATTTCGGCTGACATATTTTTTAGCGCGTATTCAAGTTGGCCCACCCCCACCCACGGAAAAAGAATACGGAAGGCGCGCATGCCTGTACTGCCTTCCTCGACAATAGGATTATAACTGGTATCTCGATGGGTTCGTCGGGTTGTGTCTCTGATTTCTATTAAGTCTCTACGATGCATCCCTCCTGGCCAGGCAAAGGCCACCGTGCATCTTCCCAACCACTTTGGGGGCAAGATCTTTCCTGCCCAAGTGCCACATACCCACCATAAGTGATGATCTCCTAATACTATGCTATAGTTGCCTTTATTGCCCCCTGAGTTCTGAGATACTTCCTGCAATCGTCCCACCAGGGATGCAGCATCATCAGGATTGGGTCCTATTCCCCCCCATTTCCATAATGTAAGGCCGGCAAATTGAGTCGCATTTTCTCTGAGAATGTACCCCACATAGCCTCCAGCACGGGCATAGTTGGCTACCTCAGTACCATTGGGATACAGCAAAAGAGTAGTACTTGCATTGTTTCCCAAAATTAGAATTTTCTCACAGTGGGTTTTCGGGTATTTTCCCAGAGTAGTTTTGCCTCGGGTGCGTAGCGACCTTTTTTCTACGCACAAGGGGGCCTTAACGAGCAAGTCTGGGCGATGGTTCGGGATCCAGGTCCTAAAATCTATGGGTCCCCTTCCCCTTTTTCCCTTTTGGCCGTACCACGCCAAACCATTTTGCCAAGAATTGAGGAGCGCTGGAACCGGCAAAATGGGGAACCCTTGCAGTGAATGGGAAGAGAAGTGGGAACACACCCAACAGTCACTAACATTCCATGCGTTGGTTAAATTTTGGGCTAATTGTAGAAACGTATTTTTATCCCAACCCCCCAGGGCAGAGGTCCAGGTTAACGCCCATAGCCATACATACATTATAAACACTACCAGCTACTAACAACTCTAAAAAAAAATAAGATTAATACAATATTTGTAACAGTATACTAATACTCCAGAGTTCTGTAACTGCTTCTGATTCCGCTGATTGACCGGTACCCAGTTCATGTAGAAGCGGCGGTCGTGATGGGAGTCGTTGGGGATGTTGGAGCAGGAACCTTTTTACAGTGGCTGCAGTGCACCCATCTATCGATGCCCTCGACCTTCACTGCAGTTGGAGTAGTCAGAAGGACTTGGGCCGGGGCCGACCACCTTGGTTCCAGGCAATGCTTCCTTCGATGGATTTTAACACAGACAAAGTCTCTTGGAAAAAGAGAGTGCGCACAAGTATCAAGCGGTAAAGGTTGGGCATCTTTTACTCTGGCCCATGCATCACTCAAGGCATCTTGCAACATGCGACAATAACCCGCCAACTTATCTTGCCCAGCCATTAATGAAGTTTTTGCTGGGGCAAACCCGTCTACACTGGTTAGAGGAATCGGCAAGGGTCGGCCAAATAGAATTTCGAACGGTGTCAACGAATGCTTCCTATGGGGTGTATTACGAAGATTGGTTAACACTATGGGTAACACTTCAGGCCACTTTAATCCAGTCTGCTCGCATAGCTTTGCCAATTGGGTTTTTATCAGCCCATTCACCCTTTCTACTTTTCCTGAACTTTGTGGATGATAGGGGGTATGCAAGGCTTGTTTTATGCCGAGGGCCTTTGCTAAGTGTTGAATAATTTGGGAAGTGAAATGGGGGCCTTGGTCACTTTCCAAACGAGTCATTATCCCAAAGCGGGGCACTATCTCCTTGAGGAGACACTTCGCTATGGATACTGCATCTGCCCTTCGAGTGGGGAAAGCCTCAACCCACCCTGAAAAAAGATCAACCAGGACAAGCAAGTGTTTTAGTCCTGTCACTGGTGGTAAGTCCATGAAGTCCATCTGGACCACAGCAAATGGGTACTCAGGCAGTTTGCAATGTCCCATAGCTTGTGGTTTGACTGCTCCTTGGTGATTGTACCGTTGACACAATTCACACTGTGCAGTGACGGTCTTCGCAGCTGCATGGACCCCCGGAGCAAAAAACAACTTCTCCATTTGAGCCACTAATCCCCCCTTTCCCAGGTGCGAGGCCAGGTGGAGTGCCTGGGAAACCTGAGGGAGGAGTTGTCTTGGGAGAACCGGACGACCGTCCGGGCTGACGTAGAGGTTGTCCTCATTTAGGTGGCATCCAATGGATTTCCAACGGCTAACTTCGGCCGGGGGCGTCGTCTGCTGGGCAGAGAGCAAAACGGCTGGCGTCACTGGTTGCAGTAGCAGGGGTGCCAAAAAAGGAAAAGGGGCTGGAGCCCCACAGAGGGCAGCATGACGGGCCGCCGAATCGGCTGCAGCATTTCCCTTGGAAACCTTGTCCGAGGCGCGGGAGTGGCCCTTACAGTGTGTAACCGAAACAGCTGCAGGAAGTTGAATAGCCTCTAACAAGGCAGAAATCAAGGCAACATGGGAGATCTGAGAGCCACTGGAGGTAAGGAACCCACGATGCTTCCAAAGTTGTCCAGTAGAGTGGCATACCGAAAACGCATATTTGGAGTCAGTATAGATGGCCACAGTTTTGTTTTCAGCTAATTGACAGGCCCTAACAAGCGCCACGAGTTCTGCTGCTTGCGCTGACTTTTGTGTAGGTAAGGCATGCGCTTCAAGCGTTGCCATCAGGGTAACAATTGCATAGCCAACTCGTAAGGCCCCAAACTCGTCCCGACAGGCGGAACCATCACAAAATAATTGGAGGTCAGGATTCTGCAATGGAATATCAGAGAGGTCAGGACGAGGCGTGGAGATCAAATCCACCACATGGAGGCAATTATGAGGTTCCCCATCCTCAGGCAAAGGCAAAAGGGTTGCAGGATTCAGGACTTCGCAGCGGCGTAGGGTAACAGCCTGATTGGCGAGCAAGGCCAATTCGTACCTGGTCAGTCTGGCTGCTGTGAGGTGCTGCGTGGATCCACGATTAAGAAGTGCTGCAACGGCATGAGGCACTTGAACTAGAAGAGGGTGGCCCAAGGTAAGCCCCGAAGCTTTCTTGACCAACACAGCGGCAGCCGCAACAGCGCGGAGACAGGGCGGAAGACCCTGAGCCACTGGGTCAAGAAGGACCGAAAAATAAGCCACTGGTCGCTGGCCAGGCCCAAAGGGCTGAGTTAGCACACCAGACGCCGTGCCAGATTGTTCATGGCAAAATAAGGTGAAAGGCTTTGCGTAATCCGGTCTGCCCAGGGCTGGTGCAGAAGTTAATGCTTGTTTGAGGGCGGTAAGGGCGTTGTTGTGTAGAGTCGTCCATGGTAAGGGTTCGGGAATGGAATCCAGCAGCAAATCGGTGAGGGGGTGCACTAACTCCGCATAAGCCAGAATCCAGGCTCTACAATAGCCACTTGCTCCCAGTAACTGGCGGAGTTGCTTTTTAGTGGTAGGCCTTGGCATACTCAGAACGCTTTCAATCCTGTCCTGAGTAAGTGCAGTAGAAGCATATGAAATACGATGCCCCAAATATTCCACCTCGGGTTGGGCAAACTGTAGCTTGGAGAGTGCCACCTTGTGACCTTTTTCGGCCAATGCAAAAAGAAGGATTCGAGTGTCCTGTACACAGGCAGCCTTGGCTGTAGAGCACAATAACAGATCATCAACGTATTGAATCAAAGTAGAACCCATAGTCAACGAAATAGAGTCCAGATCTCGCTTTAAATACTGGCTGAAGATGGTAGGGCTCTCCCTGTAGCCCTGAGGGAGGCGGGTCCATACGTATTGACATCCGTCAAAGGTAAAGGCAAATAGGAACTGTGAGTCTGGGTGCACAGGAATGCTGAAAAATGCTGAAGACAGATCAATCACAGTAAAATAAGTAGCCCCTGGGGGAATAGCAGTTAAAATAGTTGCTGGATTGGGAACAACCGGAGCTCTCGGGATCACAATAGCATTAATCAGTCGGAGGTCATGCACGAAACGGTAAACCGGTTTGCCATCGGGGCCAGGCTTGGGTTTCTTAACAGGAAGAATAGGTGTATTGCAAGGGCTGGTAGCCTCCTTAATGATTCCTTGAGTTAAAAGCTGTTGTAGGACTGGCCGAATGCTCTCTATGGCCTCTTTAGGCAATGAATATTGCATTTTTCGGGGCAGAGGGATATCTGTACGGTAATTGATATACACCGGTTCTGCTGACTTTAAAAGTCCAGTTTCAGTGGACGCCGAGGCCCACAATGCTTCAGGAATATCAGATAACTCAGCAGGGACAAAGGGGGCGGTGGGTGTAGTGGCTAACAATGCCATTACCGTAGCTTCAGGGACCGAAGTAGGGACTGAGAGATATAGCCCCTCCGGGCTGCAAGTTATAGTTGCTCGTAGTTTACATAACAGATCTCTACCTAATAAATTTGCAGGACAGGAAGTTGCAATTAAAAAGCTATGATCCTCTGATAACGGGCCAAGCTGGACCGTTTGCTCCGCAGTTAGAGGAAGGGCGCACACAGTGCCACCAACGCCTATAGCTTTTACGGTTGCAGAAGTGGTAGGAAGGGTGGGGTCCTGTAGAGTACTTCTATCTGCCCTGGTGTCGATTAACATTGAATAAGTTTTTCCTCCCACCACAACTGGAAGCTCCGGGTGGTTTGCATCCAACTGCACTGTCCAAGAAGCGGAGGGGGTTCCTGGCGAGGGGGACGAAGCATTGTGGGCGGCTAGCTTTCAATCAGTACTTCCTTTTTCTCCCCCCCTTTCCTGTACCCTCTGGTAGGCTTGCATAAGAGGGTCAGCTGGCTGGAGGGGGTAATTTGGGCACTGGGCAGCCCAGTGTCCTTTTTGTCGGCACCGCCGGCACTCATCTGGCCCTGCCCTCCCGGGCCGTGGCTGGAAGTTCTGACCTTGTGGTCCCCATCCCTGGGTAGAGCTGCCTCCTCTTCCGCCTCGTCCCCGAAAGCCTCCCCTCCTGCGGCTTGCATCCCGTCCCCGAGAGCTGTCTTGGAAACCTTGCAACTGCAGATTAAGGAGCTTTTCGGACCTCCTAGTGTCTAATTCCTTCCTATTCCTCCAGGCATGGGCTGCTAACCCCACCACCTCCTCCAGCATTTTGTTTTCATAAGCTGGTTGACTACACACATACTTCCGAGCGAATGGTAATAAGTTTTTTACATACTGGCCGATCACTTGTGTTTTCGCTACAGGGGAGGTTGGATCTAAGCCGCCGTGGTTTTTCAAAACCTTACAAAGGCGGTGGAAGAATTCCCCTGGGTGCTCATCGTGCTTTTGAACACATGCATCTACCTTTCCCCAATCATACACAGGCTTAGACATATCCTCTAATGCTTCTAAGATTCGCTTTCTCATTTTATCCCACTCTTGAACGGTCTCTGGAACATCCCAATCCATTTCAGGTTTCTCTTGCGGATAAGCCGCCCTGCCTTGCACCGTCTCTCTAGCTTTCTTATACACCGTTTCCTTCTCACCCTCGCTTAGCACTTGATTTAAAATCATTTCCACATCGTCATAATTACAATTATACATTGTGAAAATACCCTTTAACTTTTTAATAAATTCTTCCGGACACTGTCGAAATGAGGGAAAAGTAGATGACCAATTCATTAGATCCGTGCTGGTAAAAGGGACATACACCATCTGTGTCCCCCCCTACCGCTCGGCAGTTGTCGCATAGGCATTTGGACTGCACTAGCTATTGCAGCTCCAAGAACTTTTGCCTTAGGGGTGCCTAGAGAACCGTGAGACTGGGTCTTTGCAGGGGTTGCATCACTGGGGTGTCGCGGATCAGGACGTGTCAACCCCCTGGTAGAGGTGCCAGCCTCCGGATCGCCCCCCCGCTCTGCGTTAATTGTGGGGGTATCGGTAGCTAGTGGGAGAGTGGGACCGCTCCTTTCCCCGGTTGGGGGCGTGGGTGCATCAGGGTCAGGCTGCGGTACCCCACCCCATAGCCAGCTACATTCTTCCAATGGTATAGGATCCCCCGCTTCTTTCAATGGGAGTTGGGGATAAATAGACTTTGACGTTTTTAGCTTCTGGTCAGCATGACTAGATTCTGGATTGTATGGTGGGGGCCGCATGGCTTTAAGTTTTTCTACCTCAGCACGTAAACTAGTAGTTACACTGGCACTTTTGCGCCGTTCGGCCTCCCTTATCCATACATCAGAATACTTAAGTTGCCGCGGTTGTAAATCATACAATACTTTTCGTAATTGAACAATGTTATGTAACTCAAATGTTCCTTCCCCCGGCCAGCGATTTCCTGGTTCCGGGTCGTCTTGCATCATTCCCACCCAGGGACCTTGACACAAAAATATAAACTTATACAAAGCTTTGTTGCCATCCGATTGTAAGGCCTTGATATCCCTATCATAATGTTTTAACATATAGCCCAGAGGCGTAGAAGGATCAACAGTTCTACTGGACCCCCCCCGCATCTTTTCCCAAAGACGGGACCCCCGGCTGTTGTCTAGACAATCACAAAGGAAAAATTCAGAACTCACCAAGTTCCCACCGGCCGGTGTTCACCAATAGGTCCGGACCCTAGTGCCTTCGGGATGCCTTATTTCGCCGAAGCGGCGGGTGGAAGCGAGACGGGAAGCCTTCAGGGTTAAAGCAACCCGGGTGCCGGCAAGAAGGATTCAGAGTCCCGACCGTCCACCGGTCCGGAGAAGAGGCGATCCCGGACGAGCCCCCAAATTGTTAGGGAAAAAGGGTTCCCCTCCCATCTAGGGTTAGGAGGGTAGCCTTCCCTGGACTTCTGTATTAGCCAAACAAAACACAGAGTCTTGGCTCTTTGATAAAGTGAGGCACTTTATTGCTAGCAAATACGACAGCTGAAGGGCTCACCAATTCCTTTTCAGAGGAAAATGGTGAAGCCCCAAACAAAGAATAGGGATGAGCTTTTATAGCTTGGTTCAACATACATTGTGATATCTCTTCCAGTTCGAACCGGTTAACCCAGTCTGTTTGAAGTTCTGGGGTAGGTACGAGCATGGAGGCTTATCTGTATAAGGAATTCTCTCCCCAAAAGCAGGGAGTGCAGGTTACACACAGTTCACATTCTTTCTATCCATAAACAAAGTAGAAAGGACAGATAAGCATAGAAAAAAGACAGCAGCGTAGCTTTACATGATTATAGGGTCGTTTTCTGGGTTTTTTTCCCTATCAGGTGCATCTGCGTGCATCTTTTACTCCCCGCATTGTGGTGGGGGGAGTAAAAGCCGCCTTCCTTGCTATGCTGCCTGGGCACTTGCTCCACACACCAGCCACCCTCACCGGCTGCCTGCTTGCCACTCCTCTGGCCACCTGTTCACACTCCGGTGGCCACCCTCACCAGCCGCCTGCTCGCCGCTCTGCCATCCACCGCCTCAAATTTACAAGTTCAGCTCTTCATCCTCAAACCAGTCACAAATTATTGCAGGCTGCAAGGAATTCTGCAATGGGAATGACACAATTGGTTATATCAGCCAACTTTCTGTAGAATAGGCTAAATTATAGAAAGCACAGGGAACTGCAGATCAGGATTGAGGGACATCAGAAGAGCTGTGTATGTGTCAGGCCTGAGGGCTGGAACAGCAGGCTGGCCTGTGGCACAGGAGTGAGGCTAGGGTTTCCATATGTCCGTATTTTCCCGGACATGTCCAGCTTTTTGGTTCTTAAATTGACATCCGGGAGGAATTTTTAAATATCTAAAAACGTCCGGGACTTTGCCATTATTATTTTTCCCCAAAGAAGAGTTGATCATTCGAAAAAGAAAGTGAATGTTGATCACTCAGGAGAGTGCCTGCTTTTTCCCCCAGCTCCCAGTGCTTGCACTGTGAAACAGCTGATTCGCCCGGCTGGGAAGGAGGGGGGAGGAGGGGGAAAGCGGCGCGCTCAGGGGAGGAGGCGGGGCCGGGGCAGAGATTTGGGGAAGGGGTCCAATGGGGCAGGGAGGGGGCGGAGTTGGGGAGGGGACTTTGGGGAAGGGGTTGGAATGGGGGCAGAGAAGGGGTGGGGAAAGGGAGGAGTTGGGGCTGGGCTAGGGGCAAGGGACAAGAGCAAATACCTCCTCCCCCGTGTGGAGTCTCCTCTTTTTTGAATGTTCAGATATGGTAACCCTAAGAGAGGCGCTTTGGCAGCACTCTGTGTGTGTTTCATACCCCAGGGCTATAATAACCGGTCAAGATTGAGAGGCATTGGCAGAGCTGCGTGGAGCCCCAAGACTGGAAGAGCAGTGGGTGCTATAGGGCAGGATTAATCCTTACTGCTTCAGGGTGCTACGAGGTGCTTGTATTGTCTCTCTGGTGTCAGACGTCTCAAAGCAAACCTCTCTTCTCTAAATCTAAGATCTATTTTGCCTTGTTGTTGAAAAATGTGGAGCGGGGAATGGAAAATAGCTGCCCATTTGCAAGACTAACACCAGATGCCAGGACCTCACGGTGGGGCATCAGGGGATAAGCTGATTTTCAAGACCAGTTCCGCTCAGATAAACTTGTATGAACTGGTAAGATTTCATACACAATGTGGCAAAGTTAGGCCTGCCCAGTTCTAGGCCCCTTTGTTAGGGTTGTCGCTGGCCTAAGGCGACTTTACTCCTAGTCACGTGGAAACCTCATCCTTCCCCTGGTGTTTGCTTGTCCCCACAGGGTTAGGAGCGGACAGTGCTAAATGGAAAGTTAAATGCTGTTGTCTAATCTCATGGGATTCTCATTGTGATTTCAGGCAGAGCAGCTGCTTCTGGCACATGGGCACATGACCTGGTGCCCAAGTCCGTGGATGGTCTCCTACCAGGAATAGGATGGCTGCAGTATCAGGGCTAAGTAGTGAGGCCTCCCCACACGTCCCAGCCATGGAGATTTGAACCCATGATCTGCTCCTGGTGCAGATAATCACTCGCCAGTTTGGGGGCCAACCAGGATCTCCTTTTCTCTCCCGCTAAATCCTATGTCATGATGAACTTACACTCTACCCAAGGACATCTCTTCCCTCTTCTCCTCCACTGGTGGGCTCCATAGCCCATCAATGCCTTAGTCCTGTCATTCCCAACCACAACTTACCATTTGCCCAAGACCTATTGAGGTCATGTCACATTCATCTACCCACACCTAAACCAAGTCTTCACACCTAATCCTTCCCTACCCTGACATATGCCACTAGGAAACAGTGGAGAATACCAGCATATTTCACCTACATATTTCACCCAAGAGCTGACAGGTGACAAAGCCTTTCCCTGCAGAACTGGGTGAGCTAGAACCAGCCCCCTAGAAGTAACTGGCTCTCAAGCCCACTCCCCTGAGTCAGCCAGTCGCTCAAATTCATGCTGCCCATCCTATTTCCAGCCCACTAACTGCAGCTCCCTGTGCTGACCTGGGCTCCGAAACCTACCAATGACCTAGAGGTGTAAAGCTCCAAATCTGGTCTGTGCTCATCTTGTTTACCTATTTGGTTGGTAGATTATTCTCAAGCTCCCCCAGGAAAGGGGGTGAAGGGGCTTGGGGGGATATTTTGGGGAAACAGGAAATCCAAGAGGTCCTTTTCCTGAATCTTTGTCTAACTCACTTCGTGGTGGCATTTAAATGCTATAGATAGTTAACCGCTCCCAGGCACTCTTGGACTGTAAATGGCCCGTCCCATGACGCTTCCATCTTATGGGCCTGGAGTGCCTTCAAGACCATGACCTGGTCCCCTACTTTGAAGGAACGCTCTCTGGCATATTTATCAAACCAGGCTTTTTGCTCTTCCTGAGCATCTTTCAGGTTTTCTCTAGCTAGGGCTAAAGAGTCTCGGAGGGTGTTTTGTAGGTTGTTTACAAAGTCCAGAATGCTAGTTCCTGGAGAAGGTGTAAACCTCTCCCATTGCTGCTTCACCCACAGTAATGGCCCCTTAACCTCACGGCCATACACAAGTTCAAACGGTGAAAACCCTAAAGTGGGATGTGGTACAGCTCTGTAGGCAAAAAGCAACTGCTGCAACACTAGGTCCCAATCATTGGAGTGCTCATTTATGAATTTACATATCATGGCCCCCAAAGTTCCATTAAACTTCTCAACCAGGCCATTTGTTTGATGATGACAAGGGGTGGCAACCAAGTAGTTCACCCCATGAGCTACCCACAGGCTTTTCATGGTCCCTGCCAGAAAATTAGTTCCCGAATCTGTAAGGATGTCGGAGGGCCAACCTACCCTGGCAAAAATGTCTGCTAATGCCTGGCACACACTTTTAGCCCCGGTGTTGCTTAGAGCTACTGCTTCCGGCCATTGGGTGGCAAAATCCATGAAAGTCAGTATGTACTGCTTTCCTGTGGGTGTCCTTTTCGGAAACGGACCCAGAATATCCACAGTTACTCGCTGAAATGGAGCCTCAATTATGGGAAGTGGCTGTAGAGGGGCTTTGCCCTGGTTTTGCGGTTTTCCCACTCTTTGGCACACCTCACAAGATCGGACATAAGTAGAAACGTCCTTGTCCATTCCCTCCCAGTAGAAGGACTTCCCCAAATGGTCTTTGGTCCTGTTCACCCCAGCATGGACACTAGGATGATCAAGAGCTTTACCCGGTACTTAGCTGGAACTACCAACTGTCTCTGAGGATGCCTGTGTTCCTGGTGCCCACCAGAAAGAGTTTCCTTGTATAAAAGTCCTCTTTCTACCACAAACCGGAATCGATTAGAAGAGCTGAGAAGCAGTGGGTTGCTCCGTGCCGCCGTCCAAACTCTCTGGAGGCCTTCATCTGCTTCCTGCTCAGCCTGGAACTGTTCCCTTGATGCTGGAGACATCAGTTCCTCACTGGATTGTGGACCTGGGCTTGGTCCCTTTGGAAGCGATGCAGGTGATGGGGCTGTTTCCGTTGATTGTGAACCGTTCTCCACTGGTGCACTATGGGGTATTTCAGGCTCTGGCTGAGCCTCTTGTGCAGGGGCATCTGCTGCTGCTGCCAGTGCAGGCTCGGTGGTGCCCTCTGGTGTTGGAGCTGTGGATGGGGTTGCAAGCGCTGGATTCAGTGCTGGCTGCTCCACCCATTCCGGTTCTGGGACTGGTTCTGGTTGGGTCTCTGGGACTGGATCCACTACGGCTGTTGCAGTCGTTGGCAGGGGATCCAGTTCTACCACCTCAGCTTGCGTCTCTGGTAACACCGATGGGGCCCTTGTAGAAGGCTCAGGAACAGAGCTAGGTGTGAAGGCTTGCTTAGCCTGGCTGCGGGTGACCATTCCCACCCTCTTGGCTAGCTTCACACGGTTGGCCAAGTCTTCCCCCAGCAGCATGGGAATGGGATAATCATCATAGACTGCAAAAGTCCACATTCCTTACCAGCCCTTGTACTGGACAGGCAACTTGGCTGTAGGAAGTTTAAAGAGTTGGACATGAAGGGTTGAATCATCACTTGGGCCTCTGGGTAGATGAATTTGGGGTCCACTAAGGATTGGTGGATAGCTGACACCTGTGCTCCAGTGTCCCTCCACTCGATAACCTTCTTCCCGCCCATACTCACAGTTTCCCTTCACTCTGAGGGTATCTGGGAGGCATCTGGGCTGGGGGACCTTTGGTGTGATTCCGGTGTAATGTACTTTCTATTTTCTCAGGAATACCCTCTAAGAACTGCTCCATTTGCATTAGGAAAGTGTTAAGGAAAAGTTAGCACATGTGACTCCATTTTGGTTTGGGGCCCACCATTGTTTAAATGCCAGCACATCATACACCAGGAGGAGTAATCCTTAGATACTGAATCCCTGTGAAAATCCTCCTCCTTGTCTCCAGCCTGCCTTGACTCCCAGTATCTGGTTTTTGTCAGTCTCTAACTCCCTGTCTCTTGGCCTTGATGTGAGGCCTCCCATCCTGATAATAAAAGTTACTGATGCATGGCTTTAGGACCATGCTGTGTAATTAACATACTGGTATAGCACGAGGAATGCACCAAGCAGGGATAGGTGGTAGATAAGACAAGGGTTTGTTTATTGGCTAAGGTTTCCGATGCACGAGGGCAACATGCTTTGCTAAAAAGTATATAACCTTTGTATAATCTGCATTCAGGGTCCCCTCCTGGCTAGCAGGGGGGCACCACGCTCGAGCGTAATAAACTTAGTGTCTTTTGGGAACTCTGCAGTTGTGGACTTTGTTTCTGTGCCTCAGCCTAGATTCGAACTGTGCGTGACCTATCAGGTATAATTCGCAGCATTTGTGTGCGTGTCCTACCAGGTGTAATTCGTAGCACTTGTGTGCGTGTCCTACCAGGTGTAATTCGTAGCACTTGTGTGCGTGTCCTACCAGGTGTAATTCGTAACAGTTTTGGCGACCACGAAGGGACTCTAGGCTCGCCCCAACAAGTGAGACTACACTCCTCCTCTCGGACAGCTCCAGCCGGCACAGGGTGAGTTCACCTTTGAGAACTCCGAGGAGGGGGATTGTGAGCCGTCGCTTAGGCGATAAGGTGGCACATTTTGTGTTCTTTTGGTAGCCCATTATAGGTTCTGGGCAGAGTGTAAGTAAGGGGACCCCTTTGGCTGAAATTCTCAAGAATTGGGAGAATATTTCTGGCACCCATGGGTTAGGCAGAAAAAAGCTGTTATTTTATGTAAGGTTGAGTGGCCAGCACTAACAACTGAAACATCTGTTGAATGGCCACCGGATGGGTCCTTTGCTGGGAATACATTAACAGTGCTTAAAAGGAGGCTGGAGGACAAAGCTCCAGCCCAGATGGATTATTGGTATGTATGGGACAACTGGGCTTATGTGCATGCAAAAGGACATCCTCTTTCCTCCTCCTTTTCTTATTCATCTCAGGGGTCTCCAGCCCTATTCTGTGCTATGCCTGCTTCTGCCCCTCCTCCGGCTTACCCTCGGCTTTCTGACTTATGCCTGTCACCTCCTTGCTTGCCAATTAGCCGTGCTTTCTGTCCAGGTGACAAGCCTCATGTGGGGAGGACTCGGGTAGCCCTTGTAAGTAAAAATATTTTTAAAAAGAGACCAGGAGGGCTGGGGGCTAGTTAAGAAGCCCACCCTCCTTGTTAATTTGGTAGTGAAACAAAGCTGGTGCTCATGGAAGGGACAGTTCAAAGAAAAAAAACAGGATCGGGCCCAAGCGGGCAGGCAACAGATAGAGAGATTGGAAAACAGGTTGAAAACTTAAAGGTCATAGTGAAAAAAGAAGAGTAAATAATTACAGGAATGAAAAACGTAAATCCCGGAATAATACTTAAAATGGTAAAATCTAAGTAATTGGGTGTCGTTTTGAAAAATAAGCAAGTAATTTAAAAAAAAGTAAAAAGTTAACTCTTTAGTTGCTGGAAAGAATTAAGCAGTTAAACTTTGTAAAATACTGAAAAGAAAAAAAAAATGCTTGGTTTCTTTGCTGCCATTTTAAAAAAAAATGGGCCCTTTTCCAAAGAAATGCAATTATACAGTGCTACTTAATTAATATCGTATTAGGTTCCAAGAGGCTACAATAGGTGGTGTCTTCCTTTTCAGGTCGCTGTGTGTTTGACAGCAGGAGTTAAAAGTAAAAGGCAATCAAAAGTCTGGTAAAGTTTATTGTGCCCTTTTTAAAGTAAGAATCTTTAACCTGTGGATCCAAAAGCAAGCCGGAAAGCATTTATTTTTTATGTAAATTACCTAACTAATAAGGTAGAGGCCACTGAAACCTGGGCTGCCTATAAAACAAATACAAAAAAATATGGGTAATTCCTCTGTTTTGCCTGCAATTAACAAGGGTATTTGTATAAAAAGAAAATATTTTAAGCAATGACTGACTGCCCAAAAGGAGTAGATCTGTGTTTTATTTTTGTCTTTCAGAAACTCAGAGAAAACTGATGCCAGCTAAAAAGCAATTCAACATCTCATGAATTTACTGGCACAATAGAAATTCTGTTCTGTGTTCTATGTCCTGTCTTGTGGTGTTTGTCTTGTGGCCAGAATTGCTGTGTTTAATTTTTCATAGGACAGTTTAGTTTAAAACTAAATAGAAAAGTTAAATCAAAATGCAGATACTTGTTTTATTCAACTTGCAATACAAAGTGTTTGGATAATATCAAAAAATGTGATATACTAAAGTTTAATACATTTGCTTAAGTAAAAAAAAAAAAATTAATTGGCCAGATCTTTTAATTTAAAAAATTGTTGTTAAAATTTGCACACCAACAGTCTTTGGAAGCAAGGACATCAAAGCTTAACCCACTCCCCATATTATACATAAGATCCTTCTGGCTACCTCACATTTCTAGCCAAAGGGCTGGGGAGGGAAAAAAGCTATTGGACACCAGAAGTTGTACCAAGTGGACTCCTCAAAAGTGGGTGTGCTTGTCCTGGCTTGTTGTTCCAAAGCTCTGTAATAAAGTCATTTTCCTAGAAGGGTATATGTGGCATACATTATACAATAAGACTAAAGTGCTGTATAATGGGCAATGTACATGTGTTCCTTTTTAAACAAAAATGTATAAGTAAAAAGTAAAAGTTTCCTTTGCAGGTTAATAAAAGCCAAGAAGGAAAAAAAAAAAATAAAACGAAGGACAAGCTAATTCAACACTGTAGCTGGCAGGCTTGGCAGGCTCGGTCCAAAGATAAGACACTGGCCTGCCCAAGGACACTACTCACAGCTAGGATTTGGCTAACAGCCAAGAAAGAGGGGGGCTTAAATGTGCCCAAACAGCTGTGAGATCTGCAACACACTGCCAGACATTAATGAAATGTGTTAGGTCTCTGTATTTACAGGTAAAAGAAGTCCTGCTTCAAGAATCCTGAGCAAACCTGCCATTTGTTAAAACCAGGTGACTGGGTCTACATAAAGGTCCCTCGACAAAATACTACTCTGGCCCCATGCTGAAAAGGCCCTTATTAAGTCCTGCTAACTACCAACACCGCTGTGAAGTGCCAAGGACTGACTGCCTAGACCCATGCTTCTTACTGCAAAAAGACCCCTCCACCTCGAGGTGACTTCACTTCGACTACTGATCAGTCTGTCCCTCCTTCTGGGTTTTTTTTTTCCTTCCCTCCTTTTAAACAGCAAAAAAAAAAAAAAAAAAAACAAGGTGAAGTGCTAGTAACCTCTCCCTTGTCCACTGACAAAGCTAACCTGCATTCAGTATTTGCTAAAGAAACCAAAGCACTACAGGGTGACGTGCTAGTAACCTCTCCCCTGTATAATGCAAAACCATGCCTGTTCCAAGAGAGAAGGAATGCCTGCTCTGCTAAAACCACCAAAATCCAAAGATTCCTAACTGCAAAAGACACTGAAAATTGGCCCTGATGGCAAAGACGGAGCATTGCACATTGGCAGGGAGAAAGTTGCGGAATGTATTCTTGGAAATGTGAAGTAAAGTGGTGGGGTGGGTTTATTCCAGAGGCTGGAACTGTGCTTGTAGGCAAGTATAAATACCAAAAACGCCTTACAGCAACGAACATTACTCCCACCATCTGCCACCACTCCTTTGCAGGTAAAGGTTCCTGGATCCATCATAGCTACGTTAAGTTGGCACTGGGAACCCCACCTGACCCTGACAAGCCATTGGATGAGCCACTTCACGAATGAACACCACGACCAACCCATGGACTAAGCTTTCCAGCTACTGGGACCTTCACAGCCCACCAGGACTTTTTGTGTTCCTGTTTATTGGACTTACATTGGGGGTAGTGTTTTTTGTATAGTACAGGGGAGGATGTCGACATTGGTATGGTTTGCCTGGGAGGGGTTCTCTCCCTATTCCCAAGTCCAGTACAAGGATGGGAGGGCAATAGCTTCTTGAATTTAACCCGTGCTATCAAACAGGGTGTAAATCGAACGCAGTGTTGGATTTGTATTCGTACCCCCACATATTTAGGTCAGGGCGTCCCGTTGGTAGGGGTACCTATCCCCCTTAATCGAACACTCCAAGCTAAGCTATGGGCAAACACTATATTTAACTGGAATGTTACAATCCAAATATGGTTTATTGATATGGTGGCCCAGAGTAATTATGCTTTATGTGTGTCACGATGTAAGGGCATAGAAAATACAGTTTTTGTAGGGAATTTTGTAGGGTGCAAGGACACCACTCAAATCAGCTCTGGTGCGGGAGGCCCCTCTACCTACTCCAGAACCCCGTGGCCAGTCCCCAAGGGGTCTGGCTGGTATTGGTTATGCAATCACACAGCCTATAAGGTTCTCCCAGCAGGATGGTGTGGTCCATGTACCTTAGGGGCTATAGTACCCGCCGTGACAGTACACCAGAACCTGACCCGGGGAGAGATCTGCAATCTAGTATGGAGGGACCAACGAAGTATTCCTTTAAACCCCCTTTCTTATCGGCCCAAAGGCTTTCGCTCCTTTGTGCGTTGGTTTCTGCCATGGTAGGGAGTAAGCGAGCTAGAAAAAGCTATAGTTAACATTTCAGCTGCTTTGGAACTAATGGCAAATGCTACTGCAGATGCTCTCTCTGCCCTTCAAATTGAAGTCACCCAGCTATCCCAAACAACATTGCAAAACCACCTAGCCCTGGATTATCTCCTTGCAAATCAGGGCGCGGTTTGTGCTCTGGTCAATTCAAGCTGTTGTGTATTTGTAAATCAGCACCATAGGATGAAAACTGACATCCACATCCTCAAGCAACAGGCAGCCCTATTCCACCACCTCAGCCTCGACACTACCAAAGCCGGATTCCAGGAGGTCTGGGACTGGCTCACCTCATGACTACCGGATGTGGGGACTTGGGGACGGCGTATTTTGTATTTACTTTTTTTGACTGTTATTGTTTTTGCGTTATTTTTTGTATGCCTACAATGCTGCAGTATGTGCTGTCGGCAGTTGCTAACCCTGCAGCGCGGTTACTCAGCCCTGATATAGCTTACTGACGTACAAAAAAAAAAGGGAGGACTGTTAAGGAAAAGTTAGCACATGTGACTCCATTTTGGTTTGGGGCCCACCATTGTTTAAATGCCAGCACATCATACACCAGGAGGAGTAATCCTTAGATATTGAATCCCTGTGAAAATCCTCCTCCTTGTCTCCAGCCTGCCTTGACTCCCAGTATCTGGTTTTTGTCAGTCTCTAACTCCCTGTCTCTTGGCCTTGATGTGAGGCCTCCCATCCTGATAATAAAAGTTACTGATGCATGGCTTTAGGACCATGCTGTGTAATTAACATACTGGTATAGCACGAGGAATGCACCAAGCAGGGATAGGTGGTAGATAAGACAAGGGTTTGTTTATTGGCTAAGGTTTCCGATGCACGAGGGCAACATGCTTTGCTAAAAAGTATATAACCTTTGTATAATCTGCATTCAGGGTCCCCTCCTGGCTAGCAGGGGGGCACCACGCTCGAGCGTAATAAACTTAGTGTCTTTTGGGAACTCTGCAGTTGTGGACTTTGTTTCTGTGCCTCAGCCTAGATTCGAACTGTGCGTGACCTATCAGGTATAATTCGCAGCACTGGTGTGCGTGTCCTACCAGGTGTAATTCGTAACAAAAGACAGATCTTCCAGCGATTTAACGCTTGCTCCTGATATCCAGGCATCCCACTGTGGTGTGCGTGTTGGGAAAATGCCACGTCTGGTTTCCACCTGAGGGCTCTGAACCACCAACGGGCCTGCTTGGGTGTTAGCCCCATTCTAATTCTGGCCTTTTTAAAAAAAAGTTTGTAGCTTATCCCCTGATGCCCCACCGTGAGGTCCTGGCAATTACCAACCAAATAGGTAAACAAGATGAGCACAGACCAGATTTGGAGCTTTACACCTCTAGGTCATTGGTAGGTTTCGGAGCCCAGATCAGCACAGGGAGCTGCAGTTAGTGGGCTGGAAATAGGATGGGCAGCATGAATTTGAGCGACTGGCTGACTCAGGGGAGTGGGCTTGAGAGCCAGTTACTTCTAGGGGGCTGGTTCTAGCTCACCCAGTTCTGCAGGGAAAGGCTTTGTCACCTGTCAGCTCTTGGGTGAAATATGTAGGTGAAATATGCTGGTATTCTCCACTGTTTCCTAGTGGCATATGTCAGGGTTATTTTTAAATAACAACAAGGCAAAATAGATCTCAGATTTAGAGAAGAGAGGTTTGCTTTGAGACGTCTGACACCAGAGAGACAATACAGGCACCTCGTAGCACCCTGAAGCAGTAAGGATTAATCCTGCCCTATAGCACCCACTGCTCTTCCAGTCTTGGGGCTCCACGCAGCTCTGCCAATGCCTCTCAATCTTGACCGGTTATTATAGCCCTGGGGTATGAAACACACACAGAGTGCTGCCAAAGCGCCTCTCTTAGGGTTACCATATCTGAACATTCAAAAAAGAGGAGACTCCACACGGGGGAGGAGGTATTTGCTCTTGTCCTCCGCCCCTGGCCCCGCCCCAACTCCTCCCTTTCCCCGCCCCTTCTCTGCCCCCATTCCAACCCCTTCCCCAAAGTCCCCTCCCCAACTCCGCCCCCTCCCTGCCCAATTGGACCCCTTCTCCAAATCTCTGCCCCGGCCCTGCCTCCTCCCCTGAGCGCGCTGCGTTCCCCCTCCTTCCCCTTCCTTCCCAGCCAGGCGAATCAGCTGTTTCACAGTGCAAGCACTGGGAGCTGGGGGAAAAAGCAGGCACTCTCCTGAGTGATCAACATTCACTTTCTTTTTTGAATGATCAACTCTTCTTTGGGGAAAAATAATAATGGCAAAATCCCGGACGTTTTTAGATATTTAAAAATTCCTCCCGGACAGCGATTTAAGAACCAAAAAGCTGGACAAGTCCGGGAAAATACGGACATATGGAAACCCTAGCCTCACTCCTGTGCCACAGGCCAGCCTGCTGTTCCAGCCCTCAGGCCTGACACATACACAGCTTTTCTGATGTCCCTCAATCCTGATCTGCAGTTCCCTGTGCTTTCTATAATGTAGCCCATTCTACATAAAGTTGGCTGATATAACCAATTGTGTCATTCCCATTGCAGAATTCCTTGCAGCCTGCAATAATTTGTGACTCGTTTGAGGATGAAGAGCTGAACTTGTAAATTTGAGGCGGTGGATGGCAGAGCGGCGAGCAGGCAGCTGGTGAGGATGGCCACTGGAGTGTGAGCAGGTGGCCAGAGGAGTGGCAAGCAGGCAGCCGGTGAGGGTGGCTGGTGTGTGGAGCAAGTGCCAGTGCCAGCATAGCAAGGAAAGCGGCTTTTACTCCCCCACCACAATGAGGCGAGTAAAAGATGCACGCAGATGCACCTATGAATGCTGGGTCTTCACTGACCAAGGACAACAACTGTGAGTGGAATATGAAGGGGAGCACATTACAGGAACGTTGGTGTTGGATTGAAGAACCTGAAGCAAAAGACACTGCCCAGCGTATTCCAGGGTGAGTGTTCTGTTCATGCTTTTATGTTTATGAATCCCACTTGTGCTGTTTTCCCAAATTAAAGCTACTTTACTTTTATTAAAAAATCTCTCTACACTCAGACTCTGTCCTTGTGGAAGGGGAAGTATTGCCTCTTAGAGGCATCCGGGGGTGGCGTGTTATTTTCCCAGGTTACTGCATGGGGGCTGGAGCTGGTTCTGTGTTCTGTTGTTGAAAAGGAGCCTCTAGATATTGAATCCGGCCCTTCTTGCTGCCCACTCCAACTAGCAGAAGGGTAACATTCTGACAC
Source organism: Lepidochelys olivacea (assembly GCF_965140295.1). NCBI lineage: Eukaryota > Metazoa > Chordata > Testudines > Cheloniidae > Lepidochelys > Lepidochelys olivacea. The sequence goes on from NC_140416.1 coordinate 11,315,732, forward strand.
TGTGGCATGGTAGAGAATCCAAAACACCTCAGTAAGAGACCTGAGGCAGAAAGACTTCAAAGTCAGATTTCAGCAAAAAGAGCAGATGGCTTGTGTTGGTGGAAAATGGTGTTAAAATAATAAAGCTGCTCCTGAAAAGGGCTTTGGAGTCACACTGTCCCATGCTTAGCACAGTTCAGCTACGGAATGGTACCAATGAAACGTGGTGTCACCTGCAGACATGCTGTTTAACAGAATAATGAGACCTAGAATGCCTGTGATGATAGATGCTGCTGTCCCAGGAACTGGGGATTTGCCGAAGAATAAAAAGAGAAAGAGAAAGCTAAACAGAAAAAGTCAGATGATTTGGGATCCCGGGGGCTTCCACCATGTGGAGAACATAATGCACCCCACATCTCTGATGGAAATCAATGGTTACTAACAGTGGTGGTGTCATAGAATCAGGCAATCACAGGACTGGAAGGGCACCAAACCAGAGCCAGCCAGGAGCATGGCAATTCTTGTATTCCTAAAACTTGTTCTACACTGGAGCTTTGTCAGGTTTAAATTCTTGTAGTGGAGACATTTTCTGCTGTTTCTGTAGGTGAGCTCATGCATATTCATCAAATATTTAGATCAGGGCATTGAATCACTGGAATAGAATCTCCATGATTTCTAGACCTTCAGCCTTGACAGGGCCACCAGCGGGAGGCGATATGGTACACACAGCTTCACCCAGACAGGGAGATGAAGGGAAGGGGCATCAGGGATAGAACTCTCACAGTGAATTCAGCACTGGGGAAAGGTCCCGGACACAAAACTCTGGTACCCCCAGGTCCCTCAATCCGCTTCAGCCCTTACAGGAAGGGTGACCTCGAAAGGTGGGGGAAGTGAAGGGGGATTGGTTTCTATGACCCATTTGATCTCTGGCTTATCTACTGAGATAAAGAGACCCAATTAGTGCCCCTTATGATTAATTTGTCTGGAAATGTGGGCACCTGTCCCACCAGGGTCTGGGACTGAGACCCACCCCCTCTCCCCACTTATCAGACATAGGGACACCAAAGAGGCCATACACATAAGATAAACACATAAGGGAGGCAGGACTAACTGTTAAGGCTAAGAAGTGTCAAATAGGCCTAAATAGAGTGACTTACCTTGGACACCAGGTGGGTCAAGGAACTATCAACGCCCCACAGGCCAAAGTGAATGCTATCCAAAAGTGGCCTGTCCCAAAGTCAAAGAAACAGGTCCAATCCTTCTTAGGCTTGGCTGGATATTACAGGCGATTTGTACAGCACTACAGCCAAATCGCCACCCCACTGACAGCCTAACCAAAAAGAAACAGACAAATGCAGTTCAGAGGACTGAAGAGTGTCAGAAGGCCTTTAACCAGCTTAAAGCAACACTCATGTCTGACCCTGTGCTAAGTGCCCCAGATTTTGACAGACGTTTCCGAGTAACCACAGATGCTTCCAAGCGTGGTGTGGGAGCAGTTTTAATGCAGGAAGGACTGGATCAAGAATTCCATCTTGTCATGTTTCTCAGCAAAAATCTGCCTGAGAGGGAAAGCCACTGGTCAATCAGCAAAAAGGAATGTTATGCCATTGTGTATGCTCTGGAAAAGCTTTGCCCATACGTTTGGGGACGGCGTTTCCACCTGCAAACCAACCTGCAAACCAATCAAGTGGCTTCATACCGCCAAGGGAAATAACAAAAAAATTCTTCGGTGGAGTTTAGCTCGCCAAGATTTTGATTTTGAAATACAACACATTTCAGGAGCTTCTAACAAAGTGGCTGATGCACTCTCCCGTGAAAGTTTCCCAGAATCAACTGGTTAAAATTCATCCTTGAAAAATGGAAATTATTGTTAGTTTTTATATAATCAGTAGTATATTTAGAGGTGCATGTGTCTTAATAATTCTGTTTTCTTCTAGAGCTCCAGGAAGAAATCACAGCCAGTGTGGAGCAGGCTGTCCAGCACTGTCTATGATTTGGGGGGCGTCATAAATATAAATGGAAAGATAACAACCTTTATGTATGCAGTAATATAAAATCCCTCTTGGCCAGAGGTACAGAATCCTTTTACCTGTAAGGGGTTAATCAGTTCAATTAACCTAGTTGGCACCTGACCAGAAGGATCAATGGGGAAAGAAGATACTATCAAATCGGGGGGTGGGGAGGAGGCTTTGTTTTTGTGCTCTGTGTGTGTTCTCTCCGGAGACAAAGAGAGAGACCAAGCAAGTAATCCAGCTCCTACTGAATGATACATCTAAATTACAGGCATAGTAAGTAACCGCAAGGAAATGCATTAGAGTATCTTTTGTTTTCGCTTGTGAATTTTCCCTGTGCTTAGAGGGAGGTTTATCCCTGTTTTTTGTCACTTTAAAGTTTTGCCTAGAGGGGAATCCTCTGTGTTTTGAATCTGATTACCCTGTAAAATTACCTTCCATCCTGATTTTACAGAGGTGCTTCTTTTACTTTTTTTCTTTATAATAAAGTTCTGGTTTTTTTAAGAATCTGATTGGGTTTAGTGTCCTAAAAACCCAGGGATTTGGTCTGTGCTCACCTGTACCAATTGGTGAGGATATTATTCTCAAACCTACCCAGGAAAGGGGGTGAAGGGGCTTGGGGGGACATTTTGGGGAAACAGGAACTGCAAGTGGTCCTTTTCCTGAATCTTTGTCTAACTCACTTGGTGGTGGCAGCAATATTGTCCAAGGACAAGGAAGAATTTGTGTCTTGGGGAATTTTTTAACCTAAACTGGTAGAAATAAGCTCAGGGGGTCTTTCATGCGAATCCCAACATCTGTACCCCAGAGTTCAGAGTGGGGAGGGAAACCTGACAGGGTGTTTGGACAAAATTTCTTGTTAAATACAGGTGCCACTTATTCCCTAAGTAGTACCCAAAATAAAAACCTGTTTGGCCCTCCAGCTGGAATTAAGACCTTACAGGGGTTCAATAAGGCAAAAAGTACTGTTCCTTTTTGAAAAACATTTTGTATCAGTTCAACAAATTAATTAATAAATACATACATGCATAAAAGGCAATTTGGCTTTAAAAATCTAAAAAAGGGATTTTAAAAATTAACGTCTTTACAAAATTTAAAATGTTAATTAATTTTGCTATCAGTGTTCTATGAAAAACGCCTCCCAGCACATCCTAAAAGCCAGGAAAAATTTGGCAAGCTACTGAATAATGATCCTTAAGGCATCTAAAGAGCTAAAGTGGCCAATGTGAACTCCAAAAATTCTAGCAATTGCAAAAAAACCCACCAGGAGATGCAGGCCAAAAATAAAATAAAATAGAATGTGGTAAAATTGAGACAAAGATCCTAGTTACAGATCCCGATCCCCCACGCCAGAAGCAGCACAGCTATCAAAAAAGGCAGAAGCCAGCCTAAAAAAACCCCCAGTTGATGGGCTTTTAAGCCAAGGGGTTTTAGTGGAACAATCACGTCCCAATAATGTTGCCCTCTGGCCAGTCCATAAAAGTGATAGCAAGACCTGAAGGCTGGTAGTTGATTTTTGCCCCCTTACTGAGGTGACACCCCGATGGCCCCCATAGTGGCTTTTTTCTGCACCAGTGTGTGCTCACGGCCCCCCCGCCTCTGGCCCCACCCCCACCCCAAAGTCCCCGCCCTAACTCCGCTCCACCCTGCCCCTATTGGACCCCTCCCCAAATCCCCACCCCGGCCCCACCTGCTCCGCCAAGCACGCCGCATTCCCGCTCCTCTCCCCTCCCTCCCAGGCTTGCCGTGCGAAACAGCTGTTTCGCGGTGCAAGCACTGGGAATGAGTGGGGAGAACGATGACGTGGCGGTGCGCTCAGGGGCGGAGGTGGAGCGGAGCGGAGGCGGAGGTGAGCTGGGGTAGGGGGGTGGGGCGGGGAGCTGCCGGTGGGTGCAGCGCACCCACCATTTTTTCCCCATGGGTGCTCCAGCCCCGGAGCACACACGGAGTCGGCACCTATGGGTAATAGCTTCCAGCGTCGGAGGGGACTAGTGGCTTCCAGTTTTGAATTTGGCCGATGCTTCCTTTCCTATCCCTTTACATCGGGACAGCTATTACAAATTTGCTTTTACCTTTCCAGGGAAGCAGTTGTGTTTTGCCAGGGTCCCCATGGGCTGGAACAATGTCGTTCTTATTTGTCATGCCCATGTTGTTAAAATGTAAAATAAAATGCCTTAAAAAAACAGTATATTTTCTTATGTAAATATCCTAAGTTCCACTCAAACAAAAAAAAATTATTAAATAGGATATTACAAAAAATTCAGGAAACTGGGTTTATCAAAAAAAAAAAAAAACGAAAAAAGCCCAGTTGGGTTCCCAACAAGTAAATTATCTTGAAGTGACTTTGGGACAGGAAGGGTGCTCCCCTAATAAACAAAAAGTAGAGCTGATTCTTAAATTACCAGCTCCCACCGATGTCACCGCTCTTAAATCCTTTTTGGGAATGGTTAATTTTTCCCAAAATGTTATTAAGGGATTTTCAAAAAAGGCAGCCCCGCTGCATAAATTGTTAATGACGGGGGTGAAATGAAACAGGGGCCCTTTGCAGCAGGAAGCCATGATCCAGTTAATGCAGGCCTTAGTTCAGGCTCCAGTTTTAGCATAGTCCCCGGTGGGACAGCCGTTTGTGCTACAACTGGCAAACAAAAGTAGTTTGGGTGGTACCCATGGCATTAAAAACAGAAATAATTTCCCTAGCCCAGAGAGGGGGCATTTGAGAGTAAAAAAAATCTTTAGCTAAATTGCAAGCACTTGGCTGGTGCCAAATATAAGCAGTAATATAAAATAGTTTGTAAATAACTGTCTGTCCTGTACAGCCAATAATGTTAATTCTAATATAATCAAAAAGCCTCCAAAACAGCAGAGAATAGAGGGGCCTTGGGCTCATTTACTATTTAATTACATTGGCCCTTTAGCAACAAAAGCCAGGGTAGTCAGTGTTGTTGGGTAACTGTTAATCCACTTATAAAATGGAGTAAACCAATCCTCACCCATAACAACACAGCCCAAACAACAGCCCGTGTGCTGATTGAGCCGGTAATAACCAGGTGGGGTATGCCAAAAAAAAAACTGATTTGGACCAAGGACCTCATTTCATCAAGAATATTACTAAAAGGCCTTGTCAAGCAAGTCAAATCAAGCAAAAATTGCATCTAGCAGGACACCTCCAAGTTCAGGCCAGTTAGAATGGGCTAACCGCACTCTTAAAACAGCTTTTTAAAAAATAGTAAACCAGCAGGGAAAGGATTGGGATCAGCCACTACCATTTATTCTTATGGTCATAATGGACTCTGTGGTCTCTCATGGAGTTATCCCATTCAAGGCAACAACTGGCAAAGACATGTGCCTTTCAGAACAATGGTGGGTAGGTGGGGCACCGCTAATAAACTGCAACCCCGGGTCCTTACAGACCAGTGGATGCAACAGCTGCTAAAAATTGTTGCTAGTACTCATAGGCAGGTAGCTGTGGCCCTAAAAGCCAATGTTCAAAAAATGAATAAAAGATGGGTCCAATCCTAAACCGCATCAAAGAGAAACAATTCACTCAAATGCTCTTATATTCCTTTATTCTACTGGGGGTAAAATTATGGGATAGAGGGTGAGTGTGGGGTGATGTCACTTGATCGATAAGCGGTGGTGGGGCTCTAGAGAAACAGAGACTCTCCGGGGTCAGTGTTCCATGGCAGTGCCCCAGGGATAGTGCTGTGTTCATGCCATAGAGGCCAGGGCCACCTGGTTGTTGGCCCTGTCGAAGACAACGTAGTACTGGCGGATGAAGACGTCTCCGAGGATCCAGAGCCCTCCAACGTCGATGCTTTCAAAGCCGGACATACAAGAGCCTGACTCCTGCACCAGGGGAAAAGGGGACATGGTAATTATTGGGCTGGAACTTCAGTGAGTTACCATCCTGTAGGGCCTGCTGGTGCTTGTTACCATCTTGGGCTGGGATCTCAGAGCTCTCAAACCAAGTAGCATTAGACTGGGTAGGGCTTCCATAGGAGACCTCTGTGGGCTGCAGGGAGTGACACTGGTAAGTTGGGCCCCAATTTTTGATGCTTCTTAGATGCCTAACTCCCAGTGAGCTACCTTTGTGGATCTGGGCCTCAGAACAGCCCCAGTGCCTAAGCCAAGGCCTAAGGGATGCAGCCTGTCAACTGGGAAGAAAAGCAAGGTCCTGACAACTTCTGTTCATGACACATCCCTTGGGGAGGCAAAGCACGCTCTTTCCAGGCTCCTGGCCAGATTCCAAAGGGAGCGATTTCATTCTGCCACCAGAAATCATGCTGTGATTATAAGTGGATTTGGGCTTCCCCACTGCCTGTCCCACCTACCAGCTGGTGTTGCTGTGTGCTGTTAAAGCAGCTTGCTTGTTCCTTTACAGTGGGGAGCAAACTCTTATCATGGGGAAGGAACATCCTTCCTGATGCCCAGATGCCCATGCCCTGGAGAACAAGGCAGCGATCTTTCTTGATCTAGCCTCCCAGCTGGGGTAGCTGCTCATTTAATTCTCTCCTAGCCCTGTAAGGCCCCTGCCCTGGTGATCTCCTATGGTGGCCAGCTCTACAGGCTGCCTCGCTTCTCTTGCGGTGTGTCACTTTCACTGTGGGCCTGCCTTCATCTTGACCATCCCTCCCCCTTGATCCATTTGTGGGAAGAGTTCTCTGCCGCCCCACTCTCATACTGGGGACAGACTCTGAGCTGCATCTCAGTGACGCTCCTGCAGGCTCACGCTGGCTGTGCAGGGGCATTTTGCCAGCATGCTCAGTGCAATGGCCTAAGGCACAAGCCCTGGCTAAGAGGCCCCGAGGCGGCTTTCTCAGCAGGACACTCACATCAGTGATGTAGGCACTGGCGGGCAGAGGGAACTCGATGCCGTTGATGGTGAAGACGATGTTGGGCAGGCTGCTCATGGCACTGCAGCTGATCTGCAGGGAGGGAGGCAACACACGGAGGAAAGGTTAGACACGTCTCGGGCACTAGGTTCTCCAATGAGAGAGATGGAGCATCACATCCGTGTGTAGCAGACACCTCTAGAAGCATCTCTCCCTCTCCCTGCCCTTACCGTGCCATCGCTGGCGCCGATGTAGGAGTTGATGTTGGAGATGCCAGAAGAGGGCCCAGCCAGCAGAGAAGTACCAGTGTCAATGATAGCCTGGCAGCCACCAGAGCAAGCGATGATCTCTCCGTTCATGGTGACGCTGCAAGAGAGAGAGTCGGGGGGAACTTGTTGTTTGTTCCCACAAACACTTCCGATCTCATTCCCACTCAGCCCACGAGCCAGCAGTGAGAGGCCTGTAGGGTGATTCTTGCTGAATGCCAAAAAGTTTCCCCTGATGTTTCAGCCTCAATCTCTCCTTCCTTGGCTATTGCCCATCGCTCCTTGTCCTACAACCTTCTGGGACTGTGACCGATCTAGCCTGAGGGTCACAAACTGATGTCAGGGGTTTGCGACCACCCTGCCCTTTACTTTATTGCTAAACAGGGGAGAGAGGGGTCCTGGCACAGGGGACGTGGGGGGGGGGTGCTGCCCTAACCCTGCCCCCCTACTAGTGGCAGACACAGGTCATCTCTGGGTCCTGTTATGGGCGAGGTGGAGATCCACTCATCTAACTGCCTTACTGGTGAGCCCCTTTCCTATAACTCCAAGTACAGTGTGATCCCAACTCCCTTGTCTTGTCTCTCATCTTGTCTGGACTCTAAGTTGAGCTTCTCCAGGCTCCCACATGCATCTCCTTTTTTCAAGGTAACATTGAAGGGGAAGGGCCAAGAGGTGGGCGATACCTGTCCATGGTGATTTCCCAGTAACTCTCAGAGGAGAGAGGGATCCAGTTGAGGCTCCCAGAGTAGTAAGAGGAGTCAATGCCGCCGAACATCACAAAGCTCCCAGTCTGGTCATTGCTGGAGAAGGGAGAGAGGAGAGTCAAGGAGAATGTATGAATGGTTGGCTAATGAGACAATAGCAATCGCTCCATCTGTTAGAGAAGGACGACAGCTGGGGAGTGCTGGGGTAGACTCAGAGCTGGGAATATCAGCATCTAGTAGCCAAGATAGGACAGGCTGGTTGGATGAGAGGAGCACCTCACCCCCTGCTTTGACATCACTTTGGGCTTTCTCTTCCTAGATCTCAAAAGCTAAGCACATTTGGGCCTGGCCACATGTGGACGGGAGACCACCAAGGAAAGGCCCAGGTGTGTGAGGCAGTTGTGTCAGTGACTCAGTAGGGGCTGCTCTTCCCTCAGAGTCAGGACTGAGCAGATGGTTCAGCCTGGTGCTAGAAGGTTTTGAGCCAGGAAATCATCTGGGTGAGGTATTAGGGGAAACTCTTCTCCCAGGAGTCAGTTTAATACCAATGCCCTAGTGTTCACTTCTGCTCCCAAAAACTTAAATCACTAGCATAGGACAGTTGCCATGTTCCACCGCAGAGGTGGCTGCTTTGGGGGAATTCTTATGCAAATGTTGCAGGGATCACTCATTGAGAGAGGCGCTATAGGAACGTGAATCTCACTGCAGCAGATGGGCTGTTTCCAGCCCTGACTTACGAGCTCAGGTAGACGGAGAAGAGGTCCTGAGACACCAAACCCTCGTTCATCATGTTGTCAAAGACGGGGGTGGCTCCAGAAGAGGAGATGCTGGGGAAGGCCAGACCCAGGATCCCATCAAAGGGGACGTAGTAAAAGAAGGAGCCGGGCTCAGTTTCACTCAGACCAAAGATCTGGTTGGTGTCCACAATGCCTCCAACCTTGGGAGAGGGATGGGGACAATCAGACACACCCTACACCCTGGAGAAGCTGCCAAGTCTACCACAGGGTCCTGGTGGCCTGGGGAGTTCTCAGAGGCTGGCGTGCCCTGCACTGTGGTCTCTCCCCCATATGAGAATATTCTGTGATTAGTCTCATTGCCTCTTCTCTTCCCTTTTTCTATCCCCCCTCTCCCAGTTCATACCCATACTCTGCTTTAGCTTCCCAGATGCGTCCTGTCCTTCTAATGCCAAATCCTTCACCATGTCTTTTCCATGGGTTTTGATCCTTTCTTGTGATTTACCTGGACGGTGTCATAGCCCAGGATACCAGTCATGCTGCCGGTGCCATACTGGATGGAGAGGCTCTGGCTGGTGGCCTGGTAGGTGGAGGAGTCTGAAGGGTTGAATTTTTTGTGGTTTGCTGCAAGTACAGATGAGTCAGATGGTCACAGGCTGACACGTGTAACTCTCCCCATGCATTGTACGGAGAGCTTGGGTGACTAGCGAGGCTCTGAATTCTTTGGTGAGGTCAGGATGCCTAAGAGTCACACATTGCAGGACTCAACATTGCCACACTCAAGTGCCTTTGTGGATCTAGCTTCTTGTCTTACTAGGACCCATTCCACCTCTGACACTGTGTAGTATGTGGAAGGAAAATGGAGGGAGACCTGCTGCACTCTGTCTTCCCGGGTGAATAAAAATCAATGATAAAAAAAAAATCTGATTTTTTTAAGATGTCAGTATATTTTTTTTTTTAAATAACCTATTTTCAATTAACTTTGAAATTATGACAACATACGGTAAGGTCTAAACTAAAATCTTACTAAATCTTACTAAAATCTACTAAAATAATTTAAATTAATTACAAAGGTTACTGTTAAGTAGTGCATGTTTTCTGGCTTCAAAGAAAGTCAACAGAACTGGAAGATTGGACTGACTCAGCACCTGGAACCAGAGTTTCCTTAGTTTCAAGCTAAACAAGCTTTTGACAGCAGTAGCCTCTTCTGTAGGTGCAGAGAGCATACTTTCTTCAGGTCAGTTTATTAACTAGTTCAGTTCACAGACTAGTTTATTCCAACTTAAGAAACCAATTGGGAATTGAAAAAATGGGAACACTTGTTTTCCTCTTCCAATCTCTGAATAAAAGCTAGGTGCGAGAGGATGAGCTCTACAAGTTCTAAAATCTTGAAGGACGTGTGGGTCAGAAACAATCAGTTCAATTCACTGACTACAAATAACACTTCCTTTGTTTCATAAAACTGTTATTTTTAAATGCAAAACATGTTTTGATAAATTTTTCTTTCTTGTATATACAGCCCATTGAAAGGAGTTCTAACTAATTTTTTTAAAAGCTGGATTTTGAATTTTAAAGTGAATTTTCCAATTTCCATCCAAATTGAGTCTGATAGAAACCAAAAATTAATCATAATGTAGTAAATAAGAAACACCTTCACCATTTTCTAAAATAACGAAAAAATGAACAAAGTAAGAATTTGAATAAATGTGTATAAAGCTATGTTAATTGCTTAAATAAATGTGTATTGACATGTGTATCCCCCTGATTTGCTAAAGGAAGTACGAAATATAATGTAAATATCTAGTTGCAAGTCAACCTGAGTATAGTGGTTACAAACCAGTGAGAATCAACTGCCTTTCGAAAAATAATTAAAATCAATTATTTCAATTAAGGTTCCTCCTTGCTAATGTAAATCTCTATGATTTCAGTCAACCACCCCAGCTGGAATGTCAAGGCAAGAGAGGTTGCAGGTGACTTACTGCAGGCTGCACTGGAGCAGTACACAGAGGGCACCCACAGGTTGGAGGAACCGGTGTCGAAAATGACAGTGAAATCCTGAGCAGGCGTACCAATTGAGATGGTTCCATAATACTCGATCTGCCAAAGCAGGACAAAAAACAATGGACAAAGAGGAAACCCTTCCCATCCAAGGACTAGATCATCACCAGGAGTAAACCGGCATAGTTCCACCAGCTGAGGGTCTGGGCTACAGTGTCCTTGCTAAAGGCTCAACCTGAGCTGGTGTTTCTCTGCCATCACTTTGCCCAGCATGGCTCCTAGCACCTCCTGGTCTCCAATAGCCACAGGTGATCAAACGCACATAATTATTTAGCCTCAGACCCCTGAATCTCAGTGTGTGGAAGAGCATGATTGGAAGAGGACAGCCAGCAAACCCTGGGAGTGCTCTTCCCAATGTTCTTCTGAATGCCATCCAATGACAATTGGGGGCTGGGTGGCCCAGCTCAGGTTCGTGGCTGCAGCAAGATGGGAGCTTGCTTGGAAGCACATGGGTGGGGGAGTGGGTTGGGGCACTTTTGGGAGGAGAGATCAGCTGTTGGCAGAGAAGTGGGAAGCTTTGATGAGGAGAGGGAGGCTACAAGACCGGCTCTCCTGCTATACTCACGTCCATGTAGTTTGTTAGGGGCTCACTGGCAAACTTGTTGGCCAGGCTGGGGAAATACTTGGAGGCTGGGTTGTAAGGGTGTTTCTTCAGGAAATCCTCCAGCAAGCCATGTTCCTTAAGGTTCTGCCTCAGGGATTTCCCCTTCTTCAGGGAGACCCTAATCAACAAGGGTAGGGAGAGAGACCGATCAATAGGAAATAAACAATAGACAAGCCTTGTGTTCAGCACCGACAGTGCAATCCAGTTTTACATTGCACTGAGACCCCTTAGTATACCTAGGATTATCAAAGGAGTGCAAAGGAGTTGAGTGCCCAGGGCACTGAAAGTCAGAGGGAGTTGGGCACAAATTTTCTGTAGGATTCTTGGAAAATCCCAGCCGATATGTATAGAAGAGAGATGGCTTAACATTCTGGGAGCTGTACTAATACATAGAAAGAGACAGTCCCTGTCCTGTAGAGGTTACTGTTGAAATAGACAAAATGGACAAAGGAACTATTATCTGCCACCTTGACTCCGTCAACCATTCCGTTCTGCTTGAAATCACTTTCTTCCTTGGCTTCCATGTCTCTCCTCTCATGGTTCTCCTCCTACATCTGTAATCACTCCTTTGATGCCTTCAGAGGATCTGCCCTCCAACTTTCTGTGGGAGTTCCACAGGGCTCTGTCCTTGGTCCCCTTCTATTCGCCTTCTACCCCTTATCTCTGTGTAATCTCATCCGCAAACACAAATTCCACTACAACCTCTATACCGATGACTCACAGATCTGCCTCCCTCCTCCAGGCCTGTCTCCTTCTGTCCAAATTCAAATCTCGACCTTCTAGGCCTGGCTTGATGGGACTAATTGAACATGAGGGAGGCCTCATTTTTTAGGAGGCAGGATTAGTAAGGTACTGTGAATAGATCAGCAGGCTGAACACAGAATGTCTATGGCTAACCAGGACAGGTAAGTGCATGGTAAGCCAAGAGACAGAATGGCTGAACTAGCCAAGATAAGGCAGGGAACATCAAAGGAATCATTTACAAAGGACAGGGTAACAGTGGACGAGATAAGATGGGAACATAAAGATGAATAAGTCACACATGGCGTGGGTAGAGCACGCTGTACAGGGATCGGTTCCTACAAAAAAAGCCAATCCCAAAACATGTGAAACAACTTTTGTCTAGCTCCTCACATCCAGGCTATGTCTAAATCTTGCCAAATCTTCTTGCATAAGCTCTCTGAGACGCAGCCTTTCCTATCCCTTCACGCAGCCATAGCTCTCGTTCCAGCTGTCCTCCTTTCATGTCTCAATTGCTGCAACTTCTTCTCCCTGGCCTTGACAAATGCCATTTTGCCACATTCATGTCCATTCAGAACGTTGCTGCAAATATAATCTTCCTAGCAAGTCACTTTGAACATGACACTCCTCTCTTTGGGTCCCTCCACTGGCTCCCCCTGGTCTATGATATCAGACATAAGCTGCTTGTCTTCACTTCCAAGGTCCTTCGCACTCAGTCCCACCCTACCTCTTATCCCTCACTGGCTATCAAGCTATTGATGCCCATCTCCCATTGGCCCATGATGCCAGCCTCTACTGCCAACTTGATAAATTTTCAATCACGCACCTTCGTGCTTTCTCCCACCTGCCCCCTATGGTTGGGAGGTCCTCCCCATAAGCATCTGAAAAGCTACCACACTGTCCTCCTTCAAATCCCTCCTTAGAAACTCTCCCTTGTCGTCATGCCTATAAAAAAACCATAACAACAGTTTGGCTGCTGGTGTGCAGAGATCACTGTCCATCAAGCTGACTGATTGTTTAGTTGTGCTCCCCTCTCAGTCTGTCTGCATGTCTCTGTTGTCTCTTATGTCTTATTGTGGTCGTTATCTACTTAGGGAAGGGACAGCCTTCCAGTGCCTAGTGCCATGGAGTTCTGGTCCATGACTTGTGGGTCCTACATGCTGTGATAATACAAATAATAAACACTAATATTATCACAGAGAACTGATCCCCAGAGAGAGACTCCATCACTTGCCCTTGGTCACACAGGGAGTCTGTGGTAGAGCCAGGCATTAACCCAGATCTCGCAAGTGCCACTCCAGTGCCTGAACCACAAGACCTGCCTTCCTCATTCCCCTGCTACAACACAAAGCTAAGGGGATGTTCCCAGCTGCTGCCTATATACGAAGGGAGAGTAGAGAAGAGAATGAGAGCGGTGCAGACATTCCCCTTGATAATCACACAGGGTTATGTAGAAAGCCGAGTTCAGCAGCCCAAAGTGGTGTATTCCCCCAGTACTCACTTTGTCACCCGGCACTGAGAGAGCGCCACCAAACTCAGGAGCAGAAGCCACTTCATGATGTTTTCTGACACACAAGCCAGTGGTGATGAGTGGTGAATGTAGAGAAACGCCTGGGTGCTGCTTCTTATAAACACACAGCCCAGAGCTTTTCTTATCGAATGAATAACCCTGATAAGAAATGTAAACCTTCCCGATAAGATCTTCCAAAATGTCCTTAAACGAAATTTTGGAGAACACTCAAAGTCCATAGATTTCCACCTTCACTTGGCTGTGACCTGAAAATGGGGCATTGTCTAGAGGGAAGGTGTGAGAGTTCAGGGACGTCTAAGCTTTGAAAAGCAATGCCTTGGGGTTGCTTTAAAGAATGGGACAGGAGGCATTGGAATGGGGTACGGAGACATTCACTGCTTGGTTCTTCATTCCAATCTAGCCCCATGCTGGGAGAGAGGGTAACTCAATGGGATTGGAGCCTTCCACATTTTTGGCACCACTTGCAATACAGCCATAGAATCACAGAAGTGTATGACAGGAAAGGGACTCAATAGGTCATCTAGTCCAGTCCCCTGCACCCAAGGCAGCCATGCAGTGGGGAATTGGTTTCTTTTTGGGAACCAGGATATGGAGCTTTACACCTCTGGGTCATTGGTAAGGATACAATTCTGTCACAGAGTTCACAGAATCTTCTTCCAGTGCGGGGCTGGAGCAGCTGTCAGCCCCAGGCCATCAGAGCAGTAGCCTCAGGCCTGAAGCAGCGAATGGGGTTGGCTCAGCTCCCTTGGGGCTGGAGCAGCTGCGGTCAGACCCTGACACAGGAGCAGCAGCAGGGCTGGACGAGCTGCTGGAGGTCAGCCCCTGGCAGCTCTCTCACTGTTAGACACTCCCCCACCCCCCCGTTCCTACCCTCCCCGCCCCCAGCAGGGCTCAGATTCATACCAGTGACTAATGTTTGTCTACACTGGCAAGTGAAAGACAAAACTTCTGGCGTTCGTTTGAGGGCTTTCTCTCCCCCACCCCCCCCCCTTCCCTGGTTCTTGTCATGCAGACGGAAAGCGGAAGACCAGAAGTTTGAAGTGCAGGCGATGCGATGTTTATTGGGGTTAGTTCCAAGCAAACAAATTCCGAAGCCCTTCACACAAGTCAGGCTTATCACTCTATGCCGATAGAGTTTTCCCCTTCCCCTCCCCCAATTACAGTTCTCTACCCCAGTGGAACCCCTTCTTCTTCTAACCCCTAGCTCCGCACACCAATGGAGCTCCCTCTTCCCGGTGTTCTGCTTCTACCTCTGATGCTGCAGAGCATTTACTCTGTGTCCCCCTTCCCAGCTCTGACACTGCAGAGCATTGCCTGTGTCCCTGTTCCTCATTCCCCTATTCCCAGTCCCCTATTACCATGATCATTCCCCTTCCCACTCCCATTCCCCATTCCTACTCCCCCTCCTTCTTCTTAGCAGGCCCAAATATACCTGCAGTGCACACCCCTAGTCACACTCCTTATAACTTACGGTCATGTTCTGCTCGGGAGGCTTGTGAGCCTGGGTCTTCATCCCACTCCTTTTGTACTCCATGGAGGGGTAAGCAGTGAGGTTGTGCTCCAGTCAGGGGCAGTCATTTCTCTGGTCTTTTAGCATTTTACCGCCCCACACAATCCTCCCTTGCCCCTAAAAGCCCCATCTGGTTGTGGGAAATGCAACACACAGCATCTTTGTCCTTTGTTCTTCACACATATTTGTAAGGATGTAAGAGTATAGAACATCAAATCCAAAATTCTATCTCGAGCTAACAGGCTTATAAGCTAACAATATTCAGAGGTGTTAAAAAAACACACACCCACGAAAGACAAAAGATTTGCTGACGACAAGTGCCGGTGTGAACAGTGCTTTGTCTGCAGGAGCGCTTTGTCTGCAGGAGCACTCTCCTGCCAACAACGCTAACGCCGCTTGTGGGGGTGGAAGTTTTTTGTTGGCAGGAGACCTCTCTCCTGCCGACAAATAGTGGCTACACTGCGCACCTTTTAATGGCACGGCTGTAGCAGCACAGCCATGTCACTAAAAGCTGCGCAGTGTAGACATAGCCTAAGGTTAAGATTCTCTCACGGGTATTTTTAGTAAAAGCCAGGGACAGATCGTGGGCTTCTGTGAATTTTTGTTTATTGCCCCATAGAGGCCCCTGTTGATGGGCAAGAAGCAGATGTCCAGTCCTCCTTGGGAACAGGGTAAGGTCACCATGACTTAGACCTTATGGGGAGAGAAAAGGAGAAAATCCTGGATGGCCCCAAACCTGGAGACCGATTCCCTGGCTCAGGAGCAAATTATGGGTTCAAGTTCCAATGGCTTGGATGTGGGGGAGGTCTCACTTCTTAGCCCTGGTACTTCAGCCATCCTGTTCCTCTCAGGAGACTATCCACTGAACTTGGGTACCAGGCCATGCACCAGGAGCATCCGTTCTGCCTGAAAAAGAATGAGAATCCCAACAGATTTCACAACTTTTACTTTCCATTTAGCACTAGCAGATTCCTGACAAGCAAACACCTCATGAGCCACATTCCCCCACCCACTAACTAGGGCTTAATAATCATAAACATGTATGGTGGAGTTCCTGGCTTGAAATAAAGACCCTTTTAAGAAGCATCACAACCAAGGGGACTGACCGTCTGACAAGTTCAAGAATGGAAGATGGAGCCATTTGCTTCTCATTGTGCCTCAGTCCAATCTGGCCACAAACTGGGGAACAACTGGCTCAGGAGCATTAGAATTAGCATACAGAGCCTTCTACTTCTAGGCCTCTAGGTACAGTCTGAGCCCAAATCAAGGGATGGATGTTTGGTGGCCCTGTGTCAGATGAGTGGGGAGGGGATGGGTCTCAGTCTCAGACCGTGGTGGGACAGGTGTCCACATTGCCAGATAAATTAATCATAAGGGGCACCAATTGGGCCCCTTTATCTCAGTATATAAGCCAGAGATCAAATGGGTCATAGAAACCAGTCCTCTCTTTTCTCCCACCTTTTGAGGTAACCCTTCCAGGTCAGGGCTGGAACAATTATTGAACTTGGGGATAGAGGTCTTCTCTGTCATAGGACCTTCAATTCACAATAAGAGATCTATACCTGATCCCCCTTCCCTTCAGCTTCCTGTCGGGGTGAAGCTGTGTGTGCCATATCACCTCCCGCTGGTGGCCCTGTTAAGGCTGAAGGTCTAGAAATCATGGAGATTCTATTCCAGTGATTCAATGCCCTGATCTAAATATTTGATGAATATGCACAAGCTCACCTACAGAAATAGCAGAAAATGTCTCCATTACAAGAATTTAAACCTGACAAAGCTCCAGAGTGGAAAAAGTTTGAGGAACACAAGAATTGCCATGCTACCTGGTTTGATGCCCAGGTAGCTCTGAGAGCTTCTAGAGCCTCTGCCTCTGTTTGTTCTTTCTCCTGGTCTGGGTGGAGGGCTGTGTGGTCTTCAGGAAACACTCTGGCCCAAGGGGCTTGAAAGAGCCCCTCTTCACTCAGTCACTGAGTTCCACCTGTCTCTGCTTCTGCAGCACTCCTTCCCCAGACTTCCTGTGCCTGGGAAGCTGAATGCTCTGAAAGGTCAATTCCCAATATCCAGCCACAACATAATAACAACAACACTTCACAAACAACATTTATATAACTCGCTCCTCCAAACACTTATAACCGTCCTACTGATAAACCTTGCTATCTCAGGAAAGTGAGAATAGTCTAGAATGAAGACAGAGATTTTTCCAGCCAATATAATAAATCTCTGCCTACTTTGCTCCAGGGGGCCAATTATTCCTGTGCCACCAACACTGGCCCTTTTCCTAGACTTGGCCTGAACTTTTGGCACATACGACAAGCCCTGATGGCTTCCTCAATGTTGCTGTTCATTTGAGCCCAGTGTAAAACTTTTCCAGCACTTCTCTTAGATTTCTCAATTCCTAAATCACCTTCATTTCTCCTTCATTACACATTTTACTGTACCGTCTTATGAAGCACCATCCTGATTCCTTTAAACATAGTCCCATCTGGTACTGACAGCTCCCTCTGAACTCAAAAATAGGGACTGGGAATATGATCTCCATACCACTCTGTATTACTTGCCACAGGGTCTCACCCTGAGGAGTAACTCCGGCACTCACAGTCAACATTTTGACTGGAAAGCTGTTGGGGTTTTTTTTAATGGTCCTTGCAAACTCTTGCAACATGATGGAATCCATTGCATTTCTTGCATCTTTTTCCCACCTGCCGGGCATTATCTTGGAGCTGTACACACTGTGGCAACCAGCACAAGCCATGTGCTCTTTTTTCAGAACTCTGACTTGGAAGTCTCCATCCCTTTCTGCCTCAGGTCTCTTTTCTTGCAGGATTTTGGATTCTCTACCATGTCCACAGTATCAGAGCACTGCCCACCCTCCAAAATCTTCCTTCTCGACTGGGTGACTTCAATTGCTTGACAAATTCTGACATATTTGTCATGGGTTAATTATGGCTCTTCCAGTAGTCTCTGAGATATATGTTCCCGATCCCAGTCCCAATCTGGTCTCTTATCAGAGACTCAGTTTTAGCCTCCCCAAACTTACAAGTTCAGCTCTTCATCCTCAAATCAGTCACAAATTCTTGCAGGCTGCAAGGAATTCTGCAAAGGGAATTGCACAATTGGTTGTGATCAGCCAACTTTCTATAGAAGAGACTATATTATAAACTCACACAGGGAGCTGCAGGTCAGGACTGAGGGGCATCAGAAGAGCTGTAGATGTGTCAGACTAAGGGCTGGAATAGCAGGGCAGCCTGTCTCTCAGGAGGCGCTTTAGCAGTGCTGTGTGTGTGTTTCATCCCCAGGCCTATTATAACCAGGTCTAATTTGAGAGGCATTCGCAGAGCTGTGTGGAGACCCAAGACTGGAAAAGAAGGGCATGCTATAGGACAGGATTAATCCATACTGTTTCAGCGTGCAACGAGGTGCCTGTATTGTCTCTCTGGTGTCAGACGTCTCAAAGAAAACCTCTCTTCTCTAAATCTGAGATCTATTTCACTTCTTTGTTGAAAAATCTGGAGCAGGGAATGGAAAATATCTGCCCATTTGCGAGACTAACACCAGAGGCCAGGACCTCACTGTGGGGCAACAGGGGACATCGGATAAGCTGATTTTCAGGACCAGTTCTGCTCAGATAAACTTGTTTGAACTGATAAGTTTTTATACACAGAGTAGCAAGGTCAGACCTGCCCAGTTCTAGGCCCCTTTGTTAGGGTTGTCACTGGCCTAAGGTGACTTTACTCCTAGTCACATGAAAACCTCATCCCTCCCCTGGTGTTTGCTTTTCCCACAGGGTTAGGAGTGGATAGTGGTAAATGGAAAGTTAAATGCTGTTGTCTAATCTCATGGGATTCTCATTGTGATTTCAAGCACAGCAGCTGCTCCTAGCACGTGGGCACATGGCCTGGTGCCCAAGTCCGTGGATGGCCTCCTGCCAGGAATAGGATGGCTGCAGTGTCAGGGCTAAGCAGCGAGGCCTCCCCACACATCCCAGCCATGGGGACTTGAACCCATGATCTGCTCCCAGTGCAGGTAATCACACTCCAGTTTGGGGGCCATCCAGGATCTCCTTTTCTCTCCCCCTAAACCCTATGTAATGGTGAACTTACCCTCTACCCAACCAGGGCTGGACATCTCTTCCCTCTTCTCCTCCACTGGTGGGCTCCATAGCCCATCAATGCCTTAGTCCTGTCATTGCCAACCACAACTTACCATTTGCCCTCAGACTTGTTGAGGGCAGTCACATCACATTCATAGAATCATAGAATCATCGAAGATTAGGGTTGGAAGAGACCGCAGGAGGTGATCTAGTCCAACCCCCTACTCAAAGCAGGACCAACCCCAACTAAATCATACCAGCCAAGGCTTTGTCAAGCCAGGTCTTAAAAATCTCTATGGATGGAGATTCCGCCACCTCCCTAACGCAGTACTCAAGATGTGGCCTCACCCGTACTGAATAGAGGGGAATAGCACTTTCCTCGATATACTGGCAATGCTCCTACTAATGCAGCCCAATATGCCATTAGCTTTCTTGGCAACAAGGGCACACTGTTGACTTATATCCAACTTCTCATCCACTGTAATCCCCAGGTCCTTTTCTGCAGAACTGCCGGCTAGCCAGTCAGTCCCCAGCCTGTAGCAGTGCATGGGATTCTTCCGTCCTAAGTGCAGGACTCTGCACTTGTCCTTGTTGAACCTCATCAGATTTCTTTTGGCCCAATCCTCCAATTTGTCTAGGTCACTCTGGACCCTATTCCTACGCTCCAGCGTATCTACCTCTCCCCACAGTTTCGTGTAATCTTCAAACTTGCTGAGGGTGCAATCCATCCCATCATCCAAATAATTAATGAAGGTGTTGAACAAAACTGACCCCAGGGGCACTCCACTTGATACCAGCTGCCAACTAGATTCAACCATTCATCTACCCATAGCCAAACCAAGTCCTCACACCTGATCCTTTCCTTCCCTGACATGTGTCACTAGGAAATTCACAAAGACCATCAGCATATTTCATCCACAGGGTTGACAAAGATTTTTTCTACTGAACTGAGTGAGCTGGACCAGTGCCATAGAGGTGAACGGCTCCATATCCTCTGAGTCAACCAGTTACTCAGACCGTAGCATGCCATGCATCCTATTTCCCTGTCCACTAACTTCAGCTCCTTGCACTGACCTGGGCTCAGATTCATACCAATGAGCTAGAGGAGTAAAGCTTCATATCTCAGTTCCCATAGAGACACCAGTTCCCACTACATGGCTGTTTTACAACTGGGGCCCAAACTGGAACCAGTGACCTGGAGGTGAATACCTCTATATCCCATTCCAATTCTTCTGTGCCTCCTGTTTGCTCTTTAAAACAACCCAGCATCATTTCTTTTCAAAGCTTAGCTGGGAAACCTCCCCTAACTCTCACCCCTTCCCTCTAGAAGATGCCCCCATTTTCAGGTGACTGCCAAGTGAAGGTGGAGATCTGTGAACTTGGAGTGTTCTCCAGACCTTTCTTTCAAGGACATCTTGGACAATCTTACGAGGAAGGTTTGCATTTCTTATCAGGGTTACTAATGGGATAGGAAAGGCTCTGCACTATGTGCATATAAGGAGCAGCATCCCGGCGTTGCGCTGCATTTAGCACTCACACTTTCCTTTCCCCACCAGTTTGGGTGTACAGGGACATCATGAAGTGGCTTCTGCTCCTCAGTCTGGTGGTGCTTTCTCAGTGCCGGGTGACAAAGTGAGTGCAGGGGGGAACAAGAAACATTGGGATTCTGAGCTCAGCTTTCTACAGAGCAATGTTCCCTTAGCAGCAGAGGCAGCTCCTACATCTCTCTCCTCAGTACTTCATTCTTTAATAGGCAGCAGGTGGGAACTACCCCTTGGCTGTATGGCATAGCAGAGGTATGAGGAAGGATGGGCTTATGGTTACAATACTGGAACAGGATTTGGAAAATCTAGGTTCATTTCCAGCTCTACCACAGACTCCCTGTGTGACCTAGTGACTGAGTCTCTCTGGGCCTCAGTTCTCTGGATAAAAATGAACATATGTCCTCTGTCCATCTTGTCTATTTCATTAGTAAGATCTACAGGACAGGGGGACTCTCTTATACAATGTATTAGTACAGCTCCCAGCATACTAGGCCCTCTCAGTGCTAGTTACACATGGGCCAGGAGTTTCCAAGCGTCCTACGGGAATTATATGCCCAACTCACACTGACTTTTAGTGCACTGGTCACCCAACTCACCTATACCCTGTGCTAATCCCAGCTATAAAAAGGGGTCTCCGTGCAATGTAAGAGCCGGACTGCATGGTATTCCCTGAACACAAGGTTTGTCTATTGTTTATTTCTTATTGAGCAGTCTCTCTCCCCACCCTTGTTGATTAGGGTCTCCCTGAAGAAGGGGAAATCCCTGAGGCAGAACCTTAAGGAACATGGCTTGCTGGAGAATTTCCTGAAGAAACACCCTTGCAACCTGGCCTCCAAGTATTTCCCCAGCCTGGCCAACGAGGATGCCAGCGAGCCCCAAACAAACTACATGGACATGAGTATGGCAGGAGAGCAGGTCTTGAAGCCTCCCTCTCCTCATCAAAGCTTCCCATTCCTCTGCCAACAGCTGATCTCTCTCTCTTCCAAAAAGTGCCCCAACCCACTCCCCCCCCCATGTGCTTCCAACCAAGCACTTCCCTTGCTGCTGCCAAGAACCTTCCCCAGCCCCCATGCTGGGCCATCCAGCCCCCAGCTGTGATTGGATGGCATTAAGAAGAGCACTGGGAATAGAACTCCCAGATCTGCTGGCTCTCTGTTTCCAATACACTGAGATTGATGGAAACTGGGGATAAACAACTCTGTGCATCAGATGCCAGCAGGTCCTAGGAGCCATGCTGGGCAAAGTGATGGCTGAGAAACAGCAGCTCAGGCTGAGCCTTTAGCAAGGCCACCGTAGCCCAGATCCTCAACTGTTATAAATCAGCTGGTGGAACTATGCCGGTTTACACCAGCTGAGGATCTAGCCCTTGCATGGCAATGGTTTCCTCTCTTTAGAATGATAGAATATCAAGGTTGGAAGGGACCTCAGGAGGTCATCTAGTCCAACCCCCTGCTCAAAGTAGGACCAATCCCCAATTTATGCCCCAGACCCCTAAATGGCCCCCTCAAGGATTGAACTCACAACCCTGGGTTTAGCACGCCAATGCTCAAACCACTGAGCTATCCCTCCGCAAGGTAGGCTGTTTGTTACCATGTCAGCTGATTGATGAGCTGCCAGCCCCAACCCAAGCACTAGCCTTTAACCTATCAGTCACCCATCCAGCTACAGACCAAGCCTTGCATTGCTTAGCTGCATGAAATCAGAGGCAATCACCTCCTGCACAGATACATCGTTCTTTGCCTTGCTTTGGCAGATCGAGTACTTTGGAACCATTTCCATCAGCATCCCAGCCCAGGATTTCTCTGTCCTCTTCGACACCGGCTCCTCCAACCTCTGGGTGCCCTCTGTGTACTGCTCCAGCCCAGCCTGCAGTAAGTTACCTGCAACACCTCTTGCCTTGACACGCCATCTGGGTGGTTTGATTGAAATCAGAGAGATTTAAATCAGCAATGAGGAAACCTTGACTGAAATCACGGATTTTAATCTTGCTTTGCATTTGTACTTTTTAGTTATTTTCCTGCAGGAAGTTGTTTTTTGTTGGTAACCATTAAAACACCTTGATTTGCAACTAATTATAACTTTTACCCTAAAATTGATACTTCCCTCTTTCTAATCAGGAAGAGAAATAAATCTGTATATATTGAGTGTAACCACTTATAGACCTTAACATACATTTATTTGTACATTTTTTAATTATGAGAAAATGGTGAAGGATGCATTTTTCATTTTGCTAGCTGACTAATCTTGTTACTTGAAGTACGTGTTCACCTTTACATGGTAATTGGAATTTGATTGAAAATGAAAAAAAAAGCTTTTAAAAATTATTAGTAAAATAAAACGACCTTAAATGTGCTGGATAGCTAAGAAAAAAGTTTATTAAAACAATCTGCATTTAAAATTAACAGTGTATTAAACAAAGGAAGTGTTGTCAATAAGGCCATTGTGGAGAAACTAAATGAATTCTTTGCATCAGTCTTCACAGCTGAGGATGTGAGGG
Source organism: Lepidochelys olivacea (assembly GCF_965140295.1). Taxonomy (NCBI): domain Eukaryota; kingdom Metazoa; phylum Chordata; order Testudines; family Cheloniidae; genus Lepidochelys; species Lepidochelys olivacea. The sequence goes on from NC_140416.1 coordinate 11,338,834, forward strand.
TGATTCCCAGACCTGAGCCACTCTTTTTAGGTGACAGATCTGAGGAACTGTCCCAGATTGAGGTATCATTAGAGGAGGTTTTAGAACAAATTGATAAATTAAACAGCAATAAGTCACCAGGACCAGATGGTATTCACCCAAGACTTCTGAAGGAGCTCAAATGTGAAATGCAGAACTAATAACTGTAGTCTATAACCTATCATTTAAATCAGCTTCTGTACCAGAGGACTGGAGGATAGCTAATGTGACACCAATTTTTAAAAAGGGCTCCAGAGGTGATCCTGACAATTACAGGCCTATAAGCCTGACTTCAGTACTGGGCAAACTGGTTGAAATGATAATAAAGAACAATATTGTCAGACATAGATGTACATAATTAACTGAGGAAGAGTCAACATGGTATTAGTAAAGGGAAACCATGCCTCACCAATCTACTAGAATTCTTTGAGGGGGTCAACAAGCATGTGGACCAAGGGGATCCAGTGGATATAGTGCACTTAGATTTTCAGAAAGCCTTTGACAAGGTTCCTCAGCAAAGGCTCTTACGCAAAGGAAGCTGCCACGGGATAAAAGGGAAGGTACTCTCATGAATTGGTAACTGGTTAAAAGATAGGAAACAAAGGGTAGGTATAAATGGTCAGTTTTCAGAATGGAGAGCGGTAAAAAGTGGTGTCCCCCAGGGGTCTGTTCTGGGACCAGTCCTATTCAACATATTCAAAAATGATCTGGAAAAAGGGGTGAACAGTGAGGTGGCAAAATTTGCAGATGATACAAAACTACTAAAGATAGTTAAGACCCAGGCAGACTGTGAAAGGATCTCTTAAAACTGGGTGACTGGGCAACAAAATGGCAGATGAAATTTAATGTTGATAAATGCAAAGTAATGGCACATTGGAAAGCATGATGCCAACTATACATATAAAATGATGGGGTCTAAATTAGCTGTTACCACTCAAGAAAGAGATCTTCGAGTCATTGTGGATAGTTCTCTGAAAACATCCACTCAATGTGCAGTGGCAGTCAAAAAAGTGACCAGAATGCTGGGAATAATTAAGAAAGGGATAGATAATAGGACAGAAAATATCATGTTGCCGCTATATAAATCCATGGTACGCCCACATCTTGAATACTGTGTGCAGATGTGGTTGCCCCATCTCAAAAAAGATATATTGGAATTGCAAAAGGTTCAGAAAAGGGCAACAAAAATGATCAGGGGTATGGAACAGCTTCCGTATGAGGAGAGATTAATAAGACTGGGACTTTTCAGCTTGGAAAAGAGACAGCTATAGGGAGATATGATTGAGGTCTATAAAATCATGACTGGTGTAGAGAAAGGAGATAAGAGAGTGTTGTTTACTACTTCTCATAACACAAGAACTAGGGGTCACCAAATGGAATTAATAGGCAGCAGATTTAAAACAAATAAAAGGAAGTATTTCTTCACACAATGTACAGTGAACCTGTGGAACTCCTTGCCAGAGGATGTTCTGAAGACCAAGACCATAACAGGGTTCAAAAAAGAACTAGATAAATTCATGGAGGATAGGTCCATCAATAGCTATAAGCCAGGATGGGCAGGAATGATGTCTCTAGCTTCTGTTGGCCAGAAGCTGAGAATGAGTGACAGAGGATGGATCATTTAATGATTACCTGTTCTGTTCATTCCCTCTGGGGCACCTGGCACTGGCCACTGTCGGAATACAGGATACTGGGCTAGATGGACACTTGGTCTGACCCAGTAGGGCCATTCTTATGTTCTTATGTGTAGTCAGTGAATTGAACTGATTGTTTCTGGTCACCATGTCCTTCCAAGATTTTGGATTTCATCCTCTCACACTTACTTTTTAGTGGGAAAGGAAAACAAGCTATCTTGCTTTTACAACTCCCAGTCAATTTCTTAAGTTAGAATGAACTAGTCAGTGAACTGAACTAGCTGTATGAACTGACATGAAGAAAATATTCTCTCTGCACCTGCAGAAGAGGCTACTGCTGTGAAAAGCTGGTTTAGCACTTCAACCAAGTCCAGTTCCAGCTGCTGAGCCGGTGAAATCCACCAGTTCAGTGGTCTATCTTTAAAACTTCAGCAACAAATATGCACTAATTAATAGTAATTTTTATTTAATTTAACTGATTTTAATAGATTTTAGTAAGTTTAGGCTTGCACATATGTTGTCATAATTTAAACTTTAATTTTAAAGTATTATTTTTAAAAGAAAAATGTATTTACATGGTTTAAAATCAAATTTTTTTAAATTAAAAAAATCATCAGTTTCCAGCTACCGTGGAAGCCAGATATGAATAGGTTTCCTTCCATTGTCTGTGGATTGTCCAATTGTACAGTGTCAGAGGAGGGAATGGTTTCTAGGAAGCTCAGGAGCTAGATTCACAACGGGACCTAGGCATTGCAATGCTGAGCACTGCAGTGCATAAGCACCCTCCCCCCACCAAAGAATTCACAGCCTCACTAGTCTCCCATACAACACATGGGGAGAGTTACAAGAGTCGGTCTGTGACCATTTGACTCTTCTGTACTTGCAGAAGACCACAATCGCTTCAACCCATCAGACTCCTCCACCTATGAGGCCACCAGCTAGGAAGTCTCCATCCAGTATGGAACCGGAATCCTGGGCTACGACACCATCCAGGTAAATCACAAGAAAGGATCAAAGCCCCTAGAGCAGAGAAGGGAAATGATTAGGAATTCGAAGGACAGGATGCATCTGCAAAGCTAAAGCAGGAACTCCACTGGCTGTGAACTGGGAGACAGGAATAGAGAAAGGGAAGAGAAAGAGACAACAAAGCCAATCATGGGGGAGAGAGCACAATTCACGGCATGGTAGCCTCTGAGAACTTGCACGCTGTAAAGACTCTCTGGCAGACTTGGCAGCTTCTCCCAGGGTGTAGGGTGTGTCTGATTGTCCCCATCCCTCTTCTAAGGTTGGAGGCATTGTGGACACCAATCAGATCTTTGGCCTGAGCGAGACCAAGCCCAGCTCCTTCCTCTACTACTTCCCCTTTGATGGGATCCTGGGTCTGGCCTTCCCCAGCAGCTCCTCCTCTGGAGCCACCCCCGTCTTTGACAACATGATGAACAAGGGTTTGGTGTCCCAGTACCTCTTCTCCGTCTACCTGAGCTCGTAAATCAGGGCTGGAAACAGCCCATCTGCTGCAGTGAGATTCAGCACCTCTCACATTCAGTGAGCCCTGCAATGTTTGCATCAGAATTCCCAAAACACAGCAATCTCGGGTGGAACAAGGCAGCCATTCCATGCTGATGATGTACATTTTGGGAGCAGAAGTGAACACTAGTGCCTCTAACGATTATATTAAAGCATCAGGGCCCTCTCTACACCCACTGACTCCTGGGGGGGAAGTGCCCCACGTCACCCACATGACTCCCTGGCTCATCACCTTCTAGCACCAGACTGCTCAGTACTGACTCAGAGGGAACAGCAGCACCTGCCACCACTGCCTCAAACACCTGGGCCTTTCCTTGGAGGTCTCTCATCCAATCTTAGGGCAGGCCCAGCCCTGCTTAGCTTTTGAGACCTGGCAAGAGACAGTTATCAAAGTAGGGGTAGAGGTGCCCCGCCCAGACAGCTGTCATGTCCTTTCTCTGCTACTAAACACTGATGTGCCCAGCTCTGACTGTATCCCAGCACTGCCCAGCTGTGGCTTTCTCTAATAGGGAAGGGTTCAAAAAGGAACTCGATAAGTTCATGGAGGATAGGTCCATCAATGGCTATTAGCCAGGATGGGCAGGGATGGTGTCCCTAGCCTCTGTTTGCCAGAACCTGGGAATGGCAACAGAGGATGGATGACTTGTTGATTCAGTTCTGTTCATTCCCCCTGGGGAACCTGGCATTGGCTACTGTCGGAAGACAGGATACTGGGCTAGATGGACCTTTGTAATGACCCAGTATGGCCATTATTATGTTCAGACAGAGCGTTTGCTATTGACTTGCCAGCCAGCCATTCATGCATCTGCTTTGACTCTCCCCTCTCCCTTCTCTAGGGACGACCAGAACGGGAGGTTTGTGATGTTCGGCGGCATCGACTCATCTTACTACTCTGGGAACCTTAACTAGATCCCTCTCTCTGCTGAGACTTACTGGCAAATCACCATGGACAGGTATCTCCTACCCCTTGGTCCTTCCCCTTCATCGGCCACCTTGAGGAGACAGGCAAAAGGAGATGCATGCGGGAGCCTGGGGAAGCTAAATCACAGAGTCTAGACAAGACAAGAGACAAGGGAGTCAGAATCACGCCTTCCTTGGAGCTATAGGAAAGGGGCTCACCAGTGAGAAGGTTAGATCAGTGGTTCTCCACCTCGTCCACACCAGGAACCCTCATCTGGCCCGCTCTGCTTAGCAATAAAGTACAGGGCAGGGTGGGCACAACCCCTTGACCTCTGTTTGTGACCCCCAGGCTAGATCGGTCACAGTCCCAGAAGGTTGTAGGACGATGAGCGATGGGCAATAGCCAAGGAGCTTGAGGCTGAAACATCAGGGGAAAGTTCTTGGCAGTTGGAGCAAGGGAGGTGGGTGGGCGGGGTGAGAGGCAGCTCCACCCTGCAGGCCTCTCGCTGCTGGCTTATGGGCTGAGTGGGAATGAAATCGGGAGTGTTACTGGGAACGTTCCCCCGACTCTCTCTCTCGCAGCGTCACCATGAACGGAGAGACCATCGCTTGCTCTGGTGGCTGCCGGGCTGTCATTGACACTGGCACTTCTCTGCTGGCTGGGCCCCCTTCTGGCATCTCCAACATCAACTCCTACATCGGCGCCAGCGATGGCACGGTAAGGGCAGGGAGAGGGAGAGATGCTTCTAGAGGTGTCTGCTACACACGGATGTGATGCTCCATCTCTCTCATTGGAGAACTTAGTGCCCGAGACGTGTCTAACCTTTCCTCCGTGTGTTGCCTCCCTCCCTGCAGATCAGCTGCAGTGCCATGAGCAGCCTGCCCAACATCGTCTTCACCATCAATGGCATCGAGTACCCTCTGCCCGTCAGTGCCTACATCACTGATGTGAGTGTCCTGCTGAGAAAGCCGCCTCGGGGCCTCTTAGCCAGGGCTTGTGCCTGAGGCCATTGCACTGAGCATGCTGGCAATTGCCCCCTACACAGCCGGCATGGGCCTGCAGGAGCATCACTGAGATGCAGCTCAGAGTCTGTCCCCAATATGAGAGTGGGGCAGCAGAGAGCTCTTCCCACAAACGGATCCAGGGGGAGGGATGGTCAAGATCAAGGCAGGCCCACTGTGAAAGTGACACACCGCAAGAGCAGCGAGGCAGCCTGTAGAGCTGGCCACCGTAGGAGATCACCAGGGCCGGGGCCTAATGGGGCTAGGAGAGAATTAAATGAGCAGCTACCCAAGCTGGGAGGCTAGATCAAGAGAGATCACTGCCTCGTGCTCCAGGGCATGGGCATCAGGAAGAAGTTTTCCTTCCCCATGATAAAGGTTTGCTTCCCTCTGGGGAGGAACAGCTAAACTGCTTTAACAGCACACAGCAACACCAGCTGGTAGGTGGGACAAGCAGTGGGGAAGCCCAAATCCACTTATAATCACAGCAGGATTTCTGGTGGCAGAATGTAATCGCTTCTTTTGGAATCTGGCCAGGAGTCTGGAGAGAGCGCGCTTTGCCTCCTCAAGGGATGAAAAGAAGTGATCAGGGCCTTTCTTTTCTTCCCACTTCACAGGCTGCACCCCTTAGCCTCAGGCTGAAGCACTGGGACTGTACTGAGGCCCAGATCCACAAAGGTACCTCAATGGGAGTTATGCCCCTAAATACCTGTGAGCATCCAGGCCTCACTCACCAACCCCACTGCTTGCATCCCCAAGCTGTCCCTGACCCAGGCTAACGCTGCTTAGCTTGGGAGCAGGGGTGAGATCCCATCCCAAGATGGTGCAGGTGCAGGCATGTGCACTCCCTGCAGGATAATAACTCAAGGGGTCATTGAAGTTCCAGCCCAATAACCCATGTCCCATTTTACCCTGGTGCAGAACTCAGGCTCTTGATCTCCCAGTTTTGACGGCATTGACCTCCCCACCACCTCTGGAGAGCTCTGGATCCTCCGAGATGTCTTCATCCGCCAGTACTACGTTGTCTTCGACAGGGCCAACAACTAGGTGGGCCTGGCCCCCGTGGCATGAACACAGCGCCATCCCTGGGACACTGCCATGGAACCCTGACCCCGGAGAGTATCTGTTTCTCCAGAGCCCCAACAATGCAAGTCAGTCTAGTGACCCTTATTGCTGTTGGGACCTTAATGGACACACACTATTCCCCACCCCAAACTCACCCTCTCGTCTCTAATCATACCAACAGTAGAATAAAGGACTATAAGAGCACTGTAGTGAATTGTTTCTCTCTGATAGGCGAGTAGACCAACATTCCACTGATGAGGAGGCAGGAAGGGAACATTCTCATACCTTCTGCTATGGCCCCAATCTCAATCTGCAGCCTCCTGATATGCCAGCCCTGAGCTCCCTCCACATGCAGCTCTCCCAATGTCCCCTTACCCTGGCCTTCAGCTCCCACACTGCAATTCCATTCTTGTCCCACCCCACTATGCTAATGCCCCTCACTCCTGACCTGTTTGTTTTGTTACTTCCAACAGTATCTCATGAGATGGGCTTGGGGGCTGTCCATAAATTACATAACACAGCCATTTGGGGGTAAGGGCTGTGACAGGTACCACTGGAACTGGGGACCACTGCATCCTTTGACTCACCAGCCTGGCTTCCCTCTCACATTATGCTGTGACAAGCTGCAGACCCACTCCCAGTCCTACACTTCCACCAGCATTCACACAGGCGGGGACACACCCAGCTGCAGTTACATGCAGGCTTTCTGACCCGCCACTACATGAACCAACAGCTAGGATTTGCTGTGGGGCCAGGAGATGACCCAGTCCTTAGGCCAGCACAGAGGAAAGCCAGGGCCAGCATGAGGGCTGGGTCTATGAGGGGGCGGGATCACATTCCGAGGTGTTGTTAGAGATGGGGCCAGACCTAGGAGACAGCAGGGACAGATTTCACTTCACTGGAGAAACTCAGGAATAGCCAGACTGGATCAGAGGTGAGGTCCATTTGCCCAGTGTCTTGTCTTCTGGCACCAGCTGCTTGGAAGGAAACCCCAGAATGAAGAATTAGGGAATAACTACCCATGGTCTAAACCAGGGGCAGTCAGAGTCCCATTTCCCAGCCACCAAGCAAGGGGCAAGGAGCGGCTCAAGCAAGGCACCCAAGGAAGGGCCGCAGCCCAGGGATCTCACAAACCACAACGATCAATGTAACTCGCCTGGTCCAAGGACCTTCACCCAGCTCTGCACAGAGGAGTTTTCTAAGCACATGGCTTGGCAGAGAAGCCAGTTTGGGAAGGTGCAACATGGTTTAGACCAGAACTGGTTCCACTCACTAACAGGAAGAGACCTTGGGAAAAGACCATTGTGCATCTTTCTGGGCAAGTCTGTTTAGCCCCTTTGGAAAGAGTCATAGTCTCTGTGTTGTCCCCAGACATGTAAACTCAAGGAAATTGGCCAGTACTCAGATACAACAAACAAGGCTGGAGGGAGAGAGCGGGGGTTAAGGCTGAGTCCTTATGACAGTGACACAGAGGAAGGGGAAGGGTCTGGTTCCCAGCTGTTCTAACAGGGCAGGGCTCACAGGGAATAGTAACATTAGGTTCAAACGCCGACGGCCTGTTTTGGTTTATGGGGCCTTCTATGCTTAGAGGAGTAAATACAAACTGCAGCGTAAGAAAGACAATCCTCTGGCTTCTCCGACTCTGGCCTATGGCGAAGGCATTGGATTGAGACCTAGGTTCAATCCCAGTCTGTGCTACAGACCTTGGGCAAGTCACTTTCCCTCTTTGTGCCTCAGTTCCCCACCTGTACAATGGGGATAATGATCCTCTCTTTGTCTGTTCAGCTTGGAAGCTCTCCAGTGCAGGGGCTGTCTAGCACCTAGCAAAATGGGATCTTGACTATGGCCTCTGGCACTACTCCCGTCCATGCAGAGCATTCCCCACTAGATGGCAGGAAGCAGCCAAATCTCCCTCCCAGACCGGGGAAGCCAGCATACCAGCCACAGCCCGCCACCCACACCAAGAGAAGGGGTAAATCAGGAAGCTGCCAGAGCTACCTGGACACCTAACAAGAGCCAGCCAGGAGCATGGCACTTCCTAAAGTTTGTTCCATGCTGTAGCCTTGTCAGGTTGCAGGTTTGATAATCATAATATTTGCTGCTGTTTCTGTAGATGAGCTCATGCATATTCATCAAATATTTAGATCAGGGCACTGAGTCACTGGAATAGAATCTCCATGATTTCTAGACCTTCAGCCTGAACAGGGCCACCTGTGGGAGGCGATATGGTACACACAGCATCACCCAGACAGGGAGCTGAAGGGAAGGGGCATCAGGGATAGATTCCTTATTCTGAATTGAAGGTCCCAGGACAGAGAAGACCTCTATCCCCAGGTCCAATAATCTGTTCCAGCCCTGACCTGGAAGGGTTACCTCAAAAGCTGGGAGAAAAGAGAGGATTGGATCTCTGGTTTGTCTAATGAGATAAAGGGGCGCAATTATGATTAATTTGTCTGGCAATGTGGGCCCCTGTCCCACCAGGGTCTGGGCGTGAGACCTCTCCCCTCCCCACTCATCTGACATGGGGTCATCAAACATCCATCCCTTCACTTGGGCCCAGACTGTACCCAGGAGACTAGAGCTGGAAGCCTATGCTAATCCCAATAAAAAGCCCTGGTTGGTGGCCCAAGGAACGTGGCGTACAAGGCCATGGCAGCAAAAGCAGGAGGTTATCATGATGAATCTTGCCCATATGCTCAGGGTTTAGCTGATCGCCATATTTGGGGTCGGGAAGGAATTTTCCTCCAGGGCAGATTGGAAGGCCCTGGAGGTTTTTCGCCTTCCTCTGTAGCATGGGGCACGGGTCACTTGCTGGAGGATTCTCTGCTCCTTGAGGTCTTCAAACTACAATTTGAGGACTTCAATAGCACAGATATAGGTGTGAGGTCTTTTTTAGGTGTGGTGGGTGAAATTCTGTGGCCTGCATTGTGCAGGAGGTCAGACTAGATGATCATAATGGTCCCTTCTGACCTAAATATCTATGAATCTATGAATCTATGTCACTCTCTCACTGCTGGGGCCCTGCATTCAAATCCCATGCTATGCCACAAACCACACTGAGCTGGGGTTGGGTCATCACTGAGCTGCCATCCTCCACTTATACCACTAGTAGAATTCTTTGTAGAGTGCAACACTACTGGTTATGATCAGCTACCTTTGGTCAGAAGAGGTTACGGAATGGAACTGGAAGGGGAGCTGCAGGTCAGGAGTGAGGAGCAAATGTATGTGTGTCAGGCCCGAGGGCTGGAATAGCAGGGGGGCCTGTGAGTCAAGCTGAAGGGGCATCAGCAGAGCTGCTTGGAGACCCAAGACAGGAATAGCAGGGGGTTCTGTGGGGCAGGAGTCCCTGTGTATCCTGTGTGCTTGCCTTCTGGGTGGGACTCTTCATGCCAGCAGACTTGCTGGAGGCAGGCAGAGTGACTACGCTGGATAGGCTGGAATCACCCTGAAATTGGGCGTGGTGGCCACTAGGCGTGTGCATTAGCTGTTTGAAGGTACTTGGGAGATTTCCATTGTGGGCATGCAGCTTGGCCACCCAGAATCCCTCTCTGAGAGTGGAACCAATGGAAACGCAAGGGGAGGAGTTCAGCCACAGGAAGAATGGGAGCCAGACTGGAGGACTCAGTGGTGGAGCGGCACAAGCACTAGAAGGGTACACTGTCAGGATGGCGTTGCAGGAATTAAACCCATCCCACTCCCCCAAGCGGAGAAGAGGCAGAGGAGAAGGGCTGCAGGCTGTGCACATGGCAGAGGCTCACAGGGAGCTTGAAGAGACTGTGGGACACTAGCGTTTGTTTCCCAGGCTCTAAGGAGACAGCCAGTGGTGTAGTGGAGCTGGAATGTGCTGGAACACCATTTCCGTACTATCCACCCTCCACAGCACACCCCTTTGACCCTCCTCACCCCTCAGCCCCTAGGTTAGGGCTCCATTCAGCCCCCTGCATGTGAGGGCAGGAGCAGAGAGCAGCATGGGGGCAGGGGTAGAGAGCCAGGCCAGTGGGGATCTCTGGCATTCCAGTACCTTCCAGCTCCAGGACTACACTGCTGTCCATGGCCCGCCCTACAAAGGGTCCGGACACCATTCCACAGAGACTGAGCAGGGTAAACCCTCCCCCACAAGAGCCATTCGGGAGCCTACATATGTGTGTGCCCATAATTATATTGCAGTAGCGTGCTGTGGTAGTAACAAAGAGTAAAACTTGGGGGGAATCCCCTGAAAGGGTTGGCTTTAACAGTTGCTCTTGACAATAGTCACGGTTGTTCAAGACTTAAGTAAACATATGCATTCACAGAGAAAGAGAGAGAGATTTAGGCCACGTCTACACTTAAAACAGTACAGTGGCACAGCTACAGTGCTGCAGCTACATCACCTGTAGCGCTTTGGGGGAGACACTACCTACGGCCGACGGGAGGGGTTCTCCTGTCACTGTCATAAATCCACCTCCCCGACAGGCAGTAGCTAGGTCGACAGGAGAATTCTTCTGCCCACCTAGCACTGTCTAAATAGAACTTAGGTCGGCTTAACTACATTGCTCAGGGGTGTGGATTTAGCTGGGTCGATCTAATTTTCTAGTGTAGATCAGTGCTTAGTAAGCATTTGCTTTTAGAGACTGTCCCACTGTCCCAGCAGAGATTTAATTCTATGTAAAATAACGCTCAATCCAAGTCTTGAGAAGACTAAACTCTGAACATTAAGCCGGGGTACAGAAATATGGGAAAGTCCCACCAGACCTTATATGAGCATGTTCTCTTCCCAAAACCAGCTACACCTCAATTGTCTCTGTGGCATCAGAGATCTCAAACCAAACCTCCCTTCTTAAAATTGGATTTCCATTTTGCCACTTTGTTGAAAGATCTGGAGTGGGGCATAAGAACGTAAGAGCTGCCGTACTAGGTCCGACCAATGGTCCATCGAACCCAGGGGGTCTCAAACACGCGGCCTACAGAGTTATTTCCTGGGGCCCGCCCTAGGCACTGACTCCACCAGCAGCCAAGCTGTTTGGCAGCACTTAGGACTTTCCAGGAGGGAGGGGGGAGGAGCAGGGACGCGGCATGCTCAGGGGAGGAGGCAGAGAAGAGGCAGGCCCCGGCCCCACCTCAGCAGAAGAGGAGAATAGCCACACCATGCCTGCAAGTCAGTCTCAGTTCTCTGCGAAGGGCAAAGGTACAATCCCTGGCTGTGGCTCCACCTCTGTGGCCACACAGCATGTCCCCTTGAGCCACCAAGGTCACCTGAAACCAGGCTGGCTGGAAAGCTCTGTGCGGTGCACGAATGTTTACTCCACAGTACCCCAGCCAGCAAAGCTCTGTCTTTCATAACACTTTCATAATTGCTTCCCCAAAGGGACAGTGGGTGCCAGGCAGTTGGTGAGATAAATATTGAGGGACTGTGATCACTTTGGGGAGGCTGAGAGCTGTGGTTTAAGCACCAGGTCTGAGTTTTTAAAAAAAAAAAAAAAATTGGTGGAATCTATGGACTTTATGAAACACTAGTTTGGGGAAGAGGGGAAGGCTATCGCTCAGGAAACTCTTTCTCGAGTGACCACAGATTTGGCTTACTATGTCTTCTCCAAGTCACAGTAAATTTCAAGACAATCTGAGTAAGTATGCGAATGTTCGAACTCTTGGAATAGTCAGCCTAGAAACAGAAATGTCATCTTAACCTAAACCATGCACTGTAAATACCCATTTGGGGGAAGGCAAAGTGCCCGGAATGGCAGCCTCTGGCATAATGCAGACTTGTAAGGTCCCTGGGGTAGGGCTGGTCAGCTTTTCCCAGGTGCAGCATGTACAGATATGTTTGCGGAAGAATATCATTTAGAGACGCTCCATCATAAGGGACAGTATTATGAATATAGAAATTTAAAGATGTACCCTGGAAGATGGGGTGGAGAACACTGTGTCGCTATGTACAGCAGTTCACGACAGAAGTTCCCTAGTTTGTTTTATTAAGTTTTATTCCTTTCTCATTCACTGCTTTGATGTTTAATGAACCCCAAGATCGTTACATGGTGTCAGAAGTACTGAGTGAGAAGGAGATAGCAGTCATTTCAAAGTCAATTCCTGTGTTTAAAACTGAAAGCAGAGGCAAGGGGAGTATGTGGAGGAGCAAACAGAGAACAAAGGCTTTTGTATGTATTTGGTGAGCACCATAGTAGCTTGACCAGCTTAAAGAGGAGGGGGAAAGCCAAAAATGGATGTATTGCAACCTCCATCCAGTCTGCAACTGTCAGGCAATGTTGCAGAGAACTGAGAAAAAAATTCAGATAGAGATTTGAATTGTATTTAGTAGCGATGGGGCAGAGGAGAAAATGATAAAGTGAATTTATCAATGTTTTTGCATGTTGTTGTGGAGGAAGCATTGGATATTTATAACAACTTTAAGTTTGAAGAAGGTGAAAGCATGAAGTTAAGTAAAATACAGTAACTCCTCACTTAAAGTCATCCCTTGTTTCATTGTTAGGTTGCTGATCAGTTAGGGAACATGCTCATTTAAAGTTGTGCAATGCTCCCTTCTAACATCGTTTGGCAGCTGCCTGCTTTGTCCACTGCTTGCAGGAAGAGCAGCCTGTTGCAGCTAGCTGGTGAGGGCTTGGAACCAGGGTGGACCGGCAGCCCCCCATCAGCTCCCCACTCCTCTAAGTTCCCTGTGCACCAGCTGCCCAGCAGGCTACCAATTGCCTGCAGTTCAGCTGTCCCTCCCCCCACTGCCATGTGGTGCTCCTGCCCTCTGCCTTGGAGCTGCTCCCCGAGACTCCTGCTTGCTGTGCGGGGCAGGGGCAGGGGAGGAAAAAGGGAGCTAATGTCAGGGTGTCCCCCTCCCCCCTGCTCCTGCAGCCCTCTTACCCCATCTTCCATAGAGCAGGGGAACACATGACAGGGCTCAGAACGGAAGGAGCTTGCAAGCTGATCTAATTAACAAGGCAGTGTACGTAAGAGTAGGGTCAGCTACTTAACGGGGCAATGCACATCTCTCTCTCACACACAGGATGTGTGTCTCTGTCTCTGTCTGCGATGCTATCTCCCCTCCCTCCATTCCTGCTGCCTTGTAGAGTGTAAGAGTTAACCCTTGAGGGCTCAGCCAATTGCTAGTTCATCATTTAGCAGTAAGGCATTCCCTGGGAAATATCCCACCCTCTGACTCCTCCACCTCAACCAAGCTTCACAATCTTCATTGCTGTGTACCAGTATTAAATTGTTTGTTTAAAACTTATACTGTGTGTGTATATACATAGATAATATAGTCTTTTGTCTGGTGAAAATAATTTCCCTGGAACCTAACCCTCTCATTTACGTTAATTCTTATGGGGAAATTGGATTCGCTTAACATCGTTTCTCTTAAAGTCGCATTTTTCAGGAACATAACTGCAGGGTTAAGGGAGGAGCAACTGTACTGACTAAATTTGAGGAACACTGCATGCCAAAAAGGAATGAGACCTTTGAGAGACACAATTTTTTTACATGCCTGCAAAAAATCAATTATACCATAGAGCAATATGTCACATAATTAAGGAAACTCAGTAAAACCTGCAACTTTGGTGAGTTGACTGGTCAGAGATAGAATCATTTGTGGCATTAAAGACAAGGTGTTAAGAGAGAGACTGCTCTGTGAAGGAGACTTAACTTTAGAACAAGCTCTCCAGATATGCAGGGCAGCAGAAACTGTGAAAACACAAGCCAGAGAGCTGAATCCACCAGAGGGAGCTATCTGTGTGCTAAGTACAAAAGCATATAGCCAGAATAAGTCAAATCAAAGAGTGGAACCACTCACTATGAAAACCAGTGCAAGGGGGAAGGCTGAGTACAGACAGTCATGGGGAAGGTGTGGATCACAGCATGGCCCCAAACACTGTGTTGTCTTTGGGAAACTGTCATAAATGTGGGGGAAATAATGATTTTGCAAAATGCTGCAGATCTCAAATGCAGAAAAGTCAAGAACAATGAGGAGTACAGTGGCACCTTAAAGACTAACAGATTTATTTGGGCATAAGCTTTCGTGGGTAAAACACCACTTCTTGAGATGCAAGACTAACATAGTTAGTGCACACAGACTAACACAGCTACCCCTCTGATACTAGAAAACTCAAGCACATTCAGTTGAAGACTACCTGGTTGGGGAGTTTTTCATAGATGTACTGGAATCTAGAAAGCCTGATGAGAGGGACTGGATACTACTTGTGACAGTGAATGAAACAATTCTTCCACTGAAACTGGACACAGGAGCTCAGGTTAATATTCTGTCAGAACAAGATTATGAGAGACTGAAAATAAGACCAAACTGGGACCAACAAAAATAAGAGTAACTGGTTATTCTGGAACAAACATACCAGTGAAGGGGAGGTGCGTTGCTAGCATCAACCATAAAAACACTGTGTGCAGGCTCCTGTTCACTGAAGTGCCAAAGAAGGTGACACCAATTTTAGGCCTGGCTGCGAGTGAAAAACTCAATCTGGTAAACCGGGTGTTCTCACTAAATGATCATACTGAACCTGGCTATGAGGCACTGTTTTGGGAATATCATGATCGGTTTCAAAGGTTGAGTTGCTTGCTGGGTGAACATATAATCCGGATAAACAAGCAGGTCATAGAATCATAGAATATCAGGGTTGGAAGGGACCTTAGGAAGGGGTTTGAGCAGATTATGGAGCAAAGACATGAGGTATCTGAAGAGAAAAGCTCAGACTTGCAGATGGAAGCAGGACTAGGGAATTCTGAGGGGAGACTGGGTGAGGAAAGTGGTCAGTGGAAGCATGTGACTAAAAGAACTAGGCAGAGGAAAAGACAGGCTAGTGAAGGAGAAATAGAGCTTCAGAATAGGTTTGCAGAGTTGGAAAATGAAGAAGGGGCTCAGCAGGTAGTCACTGAAGGTGACAGGGCAAGGAAGAAGAGAAGAGCGGTTAGTCCTATAGGAAAAGGGGAAGAGTTAATGGAGATTACACCAAATATGAGCCCCAGGAGGATACAGGATGGGTTAAAAAGGATTACAAGGGAGAATGGGAATGGAAAGAACTTGCAGCCAGAGGGAACAGGGGATAGACTGGAGAATAGCACCGTCACTAGGAAAAGGCAGGTCTATGTGATTGGGGACTCTTTACTGAGAAGAATAGATAGGCCTGTAACCAGAGCTGATCCAGAAAATAGGAGGGTGTGCTGTCTTCCAGGTGCTAAGATATGGGATGTAGACCTGAGGTTGAAAAGGATTCTAAAGGGAGCGGGAAAGAATCCCCTAATTATCCTTCATGTGGGAACAAATGATACGGCTAGATTCTCGCTGGAAAGTATTAAGGGAGACTATGCTAGGCTGGGGAGGACGCTTAAGGAAATTGAGGCTCAGGTGATCTTTAGTGGGATTCTGCCTGTTCCTAGAGAAGGGCAACAAAGGTGTGACAAGATTATGACTATCAATAGATGGCTTAGGCAGTGGTGCTATAAGGAGGGCTTTGGGATGTATGGCCATTGGGAGGCATTCATGGATAGAGGACAGTTCTCTCGGGATGGACTTCATCTGAGTAGGGAAGGAAATAGACTTCTAGGATGGAGGCTGGCACAACTGATTAAGAGAGCTTTAAACTAGGAATTTGGGGGAGATGGTTGGGAGATGTCCAGGTAATCTCCACGCCAGAATTTAGCATAGAGTGGAAAGAAAATGAAGTAAGAGTGGATATAGCTGTAGGTAGGAGGAAGGGCAGTGTAGATACAAGTTTAATAGGTTATACTGGTAGTAAAATAACCGTGCCTAATAGGGTACAGAATGTGAGTGAGGCCAAACAGCAAAAATTAAGATGTTTGTACACTAATGCAAGGAGCCTAGGTAACAAAATGGAGGAACTAGAGTTACTGGTGCAGGAAGTGAAACCAGATATTATAGGTATAACAGAGACCTGGTGGAATAGTAGTCATGACTGGGCTACAGGTATTGAAGGGTATGTGCTGTTTAGGAAAGACCGAAATAAAGGTAAAGGTGGTGGAGTAGCACTGTATATCAATGATGAGATAGAATGTAAAGAAATAAGAAGCGATGAAATGGATATGACTGAGTCTGTCTGGGCAACAATTAAATTGGGGAAGAAAACTATTAGAGCCTCCCCTGGGATAGTGCTTGGGGTGTGCTATAGACCGCCGGGATCTAATTTGGATATGGATAGAGCCCTTTTTAATGTTTTTAATAAAGTAAATACTAATGGAAACTGTGTGATCATGGGAGACTTTAACTTCCCAGATATAGACTGGAGGACGAGTGCTAGTAATAATAATAGGGCTCAGATTTTCCTAGATGCGATAGCTGATGGATTCCTTCAGCAAGTAGTTGCTGAACCGACTAGAGGGGATGCCATTTTAGATTTGGTCTTGGTGAGTAATGAGGACCTCATAGAGGAAATGGTTATAGGGGATAATCTTGGCTCAAGTGATCATGAGCTAATTCAGTTCAAACTGAATGGAAGGATTAACAAAAATAAATCTGCAACTAGGGTTTTTGATTTCAAAAGGGCTGACTTTCAAAAATTAAGGAAATTAGTTAGGGAAGTGGATTGGACTGAAGAATTTATGGGTTTAAAGGTAGAGGAGGCCTGGGATTATTTTAAATTAAAGCTGCAGAAGCTATCGGAAGCCTGCATCCCAAGAAAGGGGAAAAAATTCATAGGCAGGAGTTGTAGACCAAGCTGAATGAGCAAGCATCTTAGAGAGGTAATTAAGAAAAAGCAGAAAGCATATAGGGAGTGGAAGAAGGGAGGGATCAGTAAGGAAAGCTACCTTATTGAGGTCAGAATATGTAGGGATAAAGTGAGACAGGCTAAAAGTCAAGTAGAGTTGGACCTTGCAAAGGGAATTAAAACCAAGAGTAAAAGGTTCTATAGTCATATAAATAGGAAGAAAACAAAGAAAGAAGAAGTGGGACTGCTAAAAACTGAGGATGGAGTGGAGGTCAAGGATAATCTAGGCATGGCCCAATATCTAAACAAATACTTTGCCTCAGTCTTTAATAAGACTAAAGAGGATCTTAGGGATAATGGTAGCATGATAAATGGGAATGAGGATATGGAGGTAGACATCACCATATCTGAGGTAGAAGCGAAACTCAAACAGCTTAATGGGACTAAATCGGGGGGCCCAGATAATCTTCATCCAAGAATATTAAAAGAATTGGCACAAGAAATTGCAAGCCCATTAGCAAGAATTTTTAATGAATCTGTAAACTCAGGGGTTGTACCGTATGATTGGAGAATTGCTAACATAGTTCCTATTTTTAAGAAAGGGAAAAAAAGTGATCCAAGTAATTATAGGCCTGTTAGTTTGACATCTGTAGTATGCAAGGTCTTGGAAAAAATTTTGAAGGAGAAGGTAGTTAAGGACATTGAAGTCAATGGTAAATGGGACAAAATACAACATGGTTTTACAAAAGGTAGATCGTGCCAAACCAACCTGATCTCCTTCTTTGAGAGAGTAACAGATTTTTTAGATAAAGGAAACGCAGTGGATCTAATTTACTTAGATTTTAGTAAGGCGTTTGATACTGTGCCACATGGGGAATTATTAGTTAAATTGGATAAGATGGGCATCAATAGGAAAATTGAAAGGTGGATAGGGAATTGGTTAAAGGGGAGACTACAACGGGTCCTACTGAAAGGTGAACTGTCAAGTTGGAGGGAGGTTACCAGTGGAGTTCCTCAAGGATCAGTTTTGGGACCAATCTTATTTAATCTTTTTATTACTGACCTGGGCACAAAAAGTGGGAGTGTGCTAATAAAGTTTGCAGATGATACAAAGCTGGGAGGTATTGCTAATTTAGAGAAGGACAGGGATACCCTACAGGAGGATCTGGATGACCTTGTAAACTGGAGTAATAGGAATAGGATGAAATTTAATAGTGAGAAGTGTAAGGTCATGCATTTAGGGATTAATAACAAGAATTTTAGTTATAAGCTAGGGACGCATCAACTAGAAGTAACGGAGGAGGAAAAGGACCTTGGAGTATTGGTTGATCATAGGATGACTATGAGCTGCCAATGTGATATGGCTGTGAAAAAAGCTAATGTCGTCTTGGGATGCATCAGGAGAGGTATTTCCAGTAGGGATAAGGAGGTTTTAGTACCGTTATATAAGGCACTGGTGAGACCTCACCTGGAATACTGTGTGCAGTTCTGGTCTCCCATGTTTAAGAAGGATGAATTCAAACTGGAACAGGTACAGAGAAGGGCTACTAGGATGATCCGAGGAATGGAAAACTTGTCTTATGAAAGGAGACTCAGGGAGCTTGGCTTGTTTAGCCTAACTAAAAGAAGGTTGAGGGGAGATATGATTGCTCTCTATAAATATATCAGAGGGATAAATACCAGAGAGGGAGAGGAATTATTTAAACTCAGTACCAATGTGGACACAAGAACAAATGGATATAAACTGGCCACTAGGAAATTTAGATTAGAAATTAGACGAAGGTTTCTAACCATCAGAGGAGTGAAGTTTTGGAATAGCCTTCCGAGGGAAGTAGTGGGGGCAAAAGATCTATCTTGCTTTAAGATTAAACTCAATAAGTTTATGGAGGAGATGGAATGATGGGATAACATGGTTTTGGTAATTAAATATTCATGGTAAATAGGCCCAATGGCCTGTGATGGGTTTTTAGATGGGGTAAGATCCAAGTTACCGGGAAAGAATTTTCTGTAGTATCTGGCTGATGAATCTTGCCCATATGCTCAGGGTTTAGCTGATCGCCATATTTGGGGTCAGGAAGGAATTTTCCTCCAGGGCAGATTGGAAGGCCCTGGAGGTTTTTCGCTTTCCTCTGTAGCATGGGGCACGGGTCACTTGCTGGAGGATTCTCTGCTCCTTGAGGTCTTCAAACTACAATTTGAGGACTTCAATAGCACAGATATAGGTGTGAGGTCTTTTTTAGGAGTGGTGGGTGAAATTCTGTGGCCTGCATTGTGCAGGAGGTCAGACTAGATGATCATAATGGTCCCTTCTGACCTAAATATCTATGAATCTATGAATCTAGTCCAACCCCCTGCTCAAAGCAGGACCAATCCCCAATTAAATCATCCCAGCCAGGGCTTTGTCAAGCCTGACCTTAAAAACTTCTAAGGAAGGAGATTCTACCACCTCCCTAGGTAATGCATTCCAGTGTTTCACCACCCTCCTAGTGAAGAAGTTTTTCCTAATATCCAACCTAAACCTCCCCCACTGCAATTTGAGACTATCACTCCTTGTCCTGTCCTCTTCTACCACTGAGAATAGTCTAGAACCATCCTCTCTGGAACCACCTCTCAGGTAGTTGAAAGCAGCTATCAAATCCCCTCTCATTCTTCTCTTCTGCAGACTAAACAATCCCAGTTCCCTCAGCCTCTCCACATAAGTCATGTGTTCCAGACCCCTAATCATTTTTGTTGCCCTTCACAGGACTCTCTCCAATTTATCCACATCCTTCTTGTAGTGCGGGGCCCAAAACTGGACACAGTACTCCAGATGAGGCCTCACCAATGTTGAATAGAGGGGAACAATCACGTCCCTCGATCTGCTCGCTATGCCCCTACTTATACATCCCAAAATGCCATTGGCCTTCTTGGCAACAAGGGCACACTGCTGACTCATATCCAGCTTCTCGTCCACTGTCACCCCTAGGTCCTTTTCTGCAGAACTGCTGCCTAGCCATTCGGTCCCTAGTCTGTACCTGTGCATTGGGTTCTTCCGTCCTAAGTGCAGGACCCTGCACTTATCCTTATTGAACCTCATCAGATTTCTTTTGGCCAAATTTGTCTAGGTCCCTCTGTATCCTATCCCTGCCCTCCAACGTATGAACCACTCCTCCCAGTTTAGTATCATCTGCAAATTTGCTGAGAGTGCAATCCACACCATCCTCCAGATCATTTATGAAGATATTGAACAAAACCGGCCCCAGGACCGACCCCTGGGGCACTCCACTTGACACCGGCTGCCAACTAGACATGGAGCCATTGATCACTACCGTTGAGACCGACAATCTAGCCAACTTTCTACCCACCTTATAGTGCATTCATCCAGCCCGTACTTCTTTAACTTGCTGACAAGAATACTGTGGGAGACCGTGTCAAAAGCTTTGCTAAAGTCAAGAAACAATACATCCACTGCTTTCCCTTCATCCACAGAACCAGTAATCTCATCATAGAAGGCGATTAAATTAGTCAGGCATGACCTTCCCTTGGTGAATCCATGCTGACTGTTCCTGATCACTTTCCTCTCATGTAAGTGCTTCAGGATTGATTCCTTGAGGACCTGCTCCATGATTTTTCCAGGAACTGAGGTGAGGCTGACTGGCCTGTAGTTCCCAGGGTCCTCCTTCTTCCCTTTTTTAAAGATTGGCACTACATTAGCCTTTTTCCAGTCATCTGGGACTTCCCCCGTTCGCCATGAGTTTTCAAAGATAATGGCCAATGGCTCTGCAATCACAGCCTCCAATTCCTTTAGCACTCTCGGATGCAACTTGTCCGGCCCCATGGATTTGTGCACGTCCAGCTTTTCTAAATAGTCCCTAACCACCTCTTTCTCCACAGAGGGCTGGCCATCTACTCCCCATGTTGTAATGCCCAGCGCAGCAGTCTGGGAGCTGTCCTTGTTAGTGAAGACAGAGGCAAAAAAAGCATTGAGCACATTAGCTTTTTCCACATCCTCTGTCACTAGGTTGCCTCCCTCATTCAGTAAGGGGCCCACACTTTCCTTGGCTTTCTTCTTGTTGTCAACATACCTGAAGAAACCCTTCTTGTTACTCTTGACATCTCTTGCTAGCTGCAGCTCCAGGTGCGATTTGGCCCTCCCGAATTCATTCCTACATGCCCGAGCAATATTTTTATACTCTTCCCTGGTCGTATGTCCAACCTTCCACTTCTTGTGAGCTTCTTTTTTATGTTTAAGATCCGCTAGGATTTCACCGTTAAGCCAAGCTGGTCGCCTGCCATATTTACTATTCTTTTGACTCATCAGGATGGTTTGTCCCTATAACCTCAACAGGGATTCCTTGAAATTGAGGAATTGAGGTCCCTCCAGTTATCCATCCATTTCATAAACAAACTAGAGAAATACAACCTAGATGGAGCTACTATAAAGTGTGTCAAAACTGGTTGGAAAACAATTCCCAGAGAGTAGTTATCCATGGTTCACAGTCATGCTGGAAGGGTATAACAAGTGGGGATCAGTTCTGGGTCTGGTTCTGTTCAATATCTTCATTGATGAGTTAGATAATGGCATCATAGAGAGTACACTTATAAAGTTTGCAGATGATACCAAGCTGGGAGGGGTTGCAAGTGCTTTGGAGGATAGGATTAAAATTCAAAATGATCTGGACAAACTGGAGAAATGGACTGAAGGAAATAGGATGAAATTCAATAAGGACAAATGCAAAGTATTCCATTTAGGAAGGAAGAATCAGTTGCACACATACAAAATGGGAAATGACTGCCCAGGAACAAGTACTGCGGAAAGGGATCTGGAGGTCATCGTCGACCACAAGCTAAACATGAGTCAACAGTGTAACACTGTTGCAAAAAAAGTGAACGCCATTCTGGGATGTATAAGTATGAGAAGTAATTCTTCTGCTCTACTCGGTGCTGATTCAGCCTCAACTGGAGTATTGTGTCCAGTTCTGGGCACCACATTTCAGGAAAGATGTGGACAAATTGGAGAAAGTCCAGAGAAGAGCAACAGAAATGATTAAAGGTCTAGAAAACATGATCTATGAGGGAAGATTGAAAAAATTGGGTTTGTTTAGTCTGGAAAAGAGAAAACCAAGAGGGAACATGGTAACAGTTTTCAACTACAGAAAAGGTTCTTAGAAGGAGGAGGGAGAAGAATTGTTCTTCTTAATCTCTGAGGATTGGACAAGAAGCAATGGGCTTAAATTGCAGCAAGGGAGGCTTATGTTGGACATGAGGAAAAACTTCCTAACTGTCAGGGTGGTTAAGCACTGGAATAAATTGCCGAGGGAGGTTGTGGAATCTCCATCATTGGAGATTTTTAAGAGCAGGTAGGCAAACATCAATTTTATAAATTCACTACATATATAGGATGAAAGATAAGATACGTTACCTTGACCTTCATTTCCATAATGTGCAATGTGATTTGCTAGAAATGGATCGAATTCTGCGACAACCTCAAGGGCTATCATGTAAGTGCCGTGGTGATCCAAATTTTTCAACCTTACCTCTAAATGCAAGTCCTCTGCTTGAAAGTTTCTTTACCATTGCTACAATCCTCTTCAACACATTTCTCCAATAAATAATGTCTTCTTTCATTTGAAATATTAAATTCGTTTCAATTCTTCCGGATATCTCGCCTCTCCTCACCACTGTCAGTGCACACGTTTTATGTTCAGTTGAATTTTCATGTTCACATAGTCGAGCTGATATGTTTTTCCAGTCATGGTATCCATTTGTCACCAGACTAGAGATCCCTCTGAATAATCGACATGGGGCCCAAAACACGGCTCCTTTGCTCTCCGAATATACAAGATATTGCCGTGGCTTTACTTCACCGTTTAAAAGATGTCGTTCAAACACATTTTTTGTTAGAACATGCATTTTATCAGTATATTGTCTTTTTGAGTTAGTACAATCACTATCAATATTGTGTTTAATACCATGTGTTGATAAATACTCAATTGTAGCATCATTCAATATCCATTGGGCCGGGTCGTCACTTATGGTAGATACTTCAATGTCAGATTGAATTTCTGATTGACATGATTCACAAGTCTCTGCAGTATTGTCAAAGATATCCAGATCAACATGATTCCTGGTAGTCTCTGATATGCTAGTATTTGGAGCATTTTCTTCAACACTAACCACAGCCGGAATTTCTTCCTTAGTTTCAATATGTACTTTAATCATACCAATATTTTCACTTTTTACTTCACTACTATTTTCAAGTATTTTTTCTGTCTCACTGTCGGCACTAACTGATACAATAAAGGAATCCATTTTGCGCATTTTTGCTATCATTTCATTTTCCCTTTCTTTCTTTTGTATAGAATTTTTTTTGAACTGAGAACCGCTTAATTTCTTCCTTCTGGTCATATTGTTAATGCTTAGGATTGTCGTGAGCATGTTCTTTACTAAAGGGCGTCGCGCCGTCGTGGGTGGTTTCAATGCGCGCTGTGATTGATAGAATCGCGGCGCGCGGCGCTGATGTCACGATTACAAAAATGCTGCTATTAAAAATTTGCCGGCCCTGCAAATTTGCCGCCCTAGGCCTAGGCCTTGTCGGCCTAGGTGATACTATGCCGCTGACAGGGAGGAATGTGTTTTAAGGGTTACAGAACTGACTTTTGTTGGGGACATTATTTCCGATGTAAGCAGTGTCAGGATGAGCTCCACCCTGACATCTGGTGGTGAGGTGTGGCAAGTTGTGGAAAAGAACTTCAGGGGCCGATCTCATTTGCATAGGCACACCCACCACGCCTAGAATGAGACCATAGCTGCCCAAATGGTCACTTTGGCTGCTGTGGGATCCCCAGTGTCTCTGTTATTGGGGCAGGAAGAATAAATTGTTATTACCCTGATTATGGGAACTGTGCTTGGAACTGTACGTGGCCTTTTGTTACGATGGAGGGATTCACCATCATCTAAGTAGCACTCGCTAGGCAAGGGTCATGGGTTCCAAAACTGTGTGAATGGAGAGAGGCTGGGGACAAGTATTAATACTTGGTGGCATGGGCCCCCTTGGTGAGGGCCTTACATGCTGATTGCACTTCCTCCTCTCTCCACTGTGGAATATCAGAGCTAATTTTGATTTCATTAGAAGTCTAGTTATAGGCTGCTGAGCTCACTTTGGGCTGACAGTGCACCAGCACTGGGGCTCCCCTACTACAAGCTGAATTCACCTAAGAGCTGAAATCACTGAGTGTTGTGTTAAGTAGTGGGGGAGCCTGAAGATATATTGTGGAGCAGTTTGCGGGACGGCTGGTGAAGCAGTTCGACACGGCGCAGTGTGTGGATGGCAGGAGCTGCTTGTGGGCCGTGGAGCTGAGTGAAGGAGTTCGTGGGGCGGCTGGTGGAGCGGAGTGCAGCTGCGCGAAGGAGTTTTGTGGGGCGGCTGGCGGAGCGGAGCGGAGCGCCGCTATGGAGCTATGGGGCGGTCAGCTTCAGATCACGTAAGGTGCCTCTTACCCCCGTCCCATTTCCACCCAGGTTGGGAGGTAAAGCTCCGCCGATAAGCTTTCGAACTCTGGGGCTGCCCTGACCAGGGACAGAGACTTTTGGGGCATTGGACTTTTGGGGTTGCTGGACTCAAGAACCAAAGGGAAAAGGGCATGCCCCAATTTGCCTGGGGTGGGGTTGTTTTTGCTCATGGGTTGTGTTATGAATCCGGTTGGTGGTGTTTCCCCAACATAATGCCACATTGTTTCTCTCTGTTATTAAAAGACTTTTGCTACACTCAGACTATGTGCTTGCGAGAGGGGAAGTATTGCCTCTTGGAGGCGCCCAGCGGGGGTGGTATATATTTGTCCCAGGTCACTGGGTGGGGGCTCGAGCCGGTTTGCATTGTGTTATTGGAATGGAACCCCTAGATATTGAACCCGGCCCTTGTTGCTGCCAACTCTGACGGGCAGAAGGGTTACATTTTTGGGGGCTCGTCCGGGATCGCCTGGGTCAGTACCCCTCGCAAGCACCTGTTGAGTGATCCACTACATTGGGAAACAATTTATATATTTTTTTGTTTGTGCTTATATTTTGAGGAAATTACTGTTTGTATAATGGCTAATATGTCAGGTTTGTTGGGCCCTGGCTCAGCAGCTTCTAGCTCGGAGGCTGCAGCCTCGGCTGATGATTGGACAAAAGCTCTGGGGCAAATATTGGAAAAGGTTGTGCTGCCCCATGCTGAGTCAGACTCTTGTCGTAAGTTAAGATTATTTGCTGGGGAGGAGGAGTTTGAACCCTGGTTAGAGCATACCACTGAAATGCTGCAAGAGTGGGCCGTACCAGATGCAGAAAAGCGAAGATGCCTTATAGAGAGCCTTGGCGGCCCAGCATTAGATGTGATTCGCACCCTGAAGCTCATTGACCCTGGGGTCAGTGTGAAGGACTGCCTAGAGGCCCTTGAACACAACTTTGGGAGCGTAGAGGGCCCTGAAGACAGCTACTGTAAGTTCCTTAATTCCCGACAACAAAAGGGCGAGAAGGTTTCAGCCTACATACAGAGACTGGAGAGACTGCTTCAGAGAGCTGTCATGAGGGGAGCAGTGACTGCTGAGCAGATGGATCAGACCAGACTGGCTCAAATTGTAAGAGGAACTCAGTATCAGAACCCGATTCTACTTCATCTCCGGCTAAGAGAACGACGGGAACATCCCCCAAGTTACTCCCAGCTGATAAAAGAGGTCCGAGAGGAGGAAGAAAGGCAGGCTGCCAGTGAGTTTTGGGAAGCCCAAACATCGGAGCCAGCCAGCACAACACCACTGCAAATGGCCAGTGTACTGATGGTGAGCACCAGAGAGGAACTTGCCCAACAAATGCAGGTCCTGACGGAACGGATAGCTGAGCTGCAAAGTACCGTTGACCGAGTTAAGACTTCTAGGAATAAGAAGCCTCAAACTGTGGCGATTGAGAAGCCCGCACTTAGAGCCACCATCCCCCCCAGGCGAAGGGGGAAAGGTCAATTCTTCTGCTACCGATGTGGTCAGGATGGACACAGTGCTGCCAAGTGCCGTAATGAAGAAAACCCCTCCTTAGTGTATGGAAAGCTGAGGATCAGTTGGGAGAGATCCAGTAGCTGCCAGAGGGTCTGGGGACGGGGACCCCCCAGGTCTGCAGGATTTGAAGATTCCCCCAGAAAAGACTGTCCAGCTGGGATCCCTGCAGGACTGATAGGGCCTCGAGCAGAGGTCATGGTGAGGATCGAAGGGGTGGAGTGTAAAGCAGTGCTTGACACTGGATCTCAAGTGACTATTATATTTCAGTCATTCTACCAACAGATGCTTAGGCACCTGCCTATACAGCCACTGACTGGCCTTGGCCTATGTGGCCTCAGCATGGATGAATACCCCTATCAAGGGTATGTCATAGTGCACCTGGAATTCCCAGAGGAGGTTGCTGGGGTAAGAGAAGAGGTAGACACAGCTGCCTTAATATGCCCTGACCCTAAAGGGACTTCTGATGTGTCTGTGCTGATAGGGACCAACTCCAGTCTCTTCAAGGTACTCGCGGATTACTGCAGAAGGCGGGCTGGGGACCAGTACCTGAATACCCTGATGATCCATATGCTTTGTGCTGAAGCCTATAGGAAAATTGAGAGCGCTAAAAGGGACACATCTGAGCTACCGCTTGGGGCACTGAAGTACGCGGGCACAACCCCCTTAGTAGTGCCTGCAAGGACGGAGCAAGAAGTGCTTGTCATGAGTACCTGTCTGAAAGGCAGTAAAGGGACGTTAGCAATGATAGAGCAGCCGATGGGAGGAGAGCTCCCTGAAGGAGTGCTGGTCCCCAGTGGAGTCATAACCCTACCTGCTGAAGCCCAGGAAAGGGTGACTATACTGATTGCTAATGAAACGAGTCGTGATATTTTTGTGAAGCAAGGACAAAAGATAGCAGACCTCTTTGAGCCTGAGTCGATTGTAAAACCCCAGTATGAAACTCCAGTTCCGGCAATAGACCCAGCAAAGTTTGACTTTGGAGATTCACCAGTGTCCGAGGACTGGAAAGATCGCCTGAGGAAGAAACTTTGTGAAAGATCCAAGGTGTTCTCACTGCATGAGTGGGATGTGGGATGTGCAAAAGGAGTAGAGCACAATATCAGACTACATGACTCTCGACCTTTCAGGGAGAGATCTAGGAAGATTGCTCTCTCTGAGATGGAAGATGTGCGACATCATCTTCAGGAGCTGGCTGCGAATGGCATCATTACAGAGTCCCGCAGCCCATACGCCTCACCCATTGTGGTAGTCCGCAAAAAGAATGGGAAAATCCGGATGTGTATTGACTACCGCACCCTAAACAGCCGTACGGTGGTCGACCAGTACACTATGCCTCGAGTGCAAGACGCCTTAGACTGTTTGCTGGGAAGCCAGTGGTTCTCTGTGTTGGATCTTCGAAGTGGATACTACCAGATCCCTTTGGGAGAAGAACATAAGGAGAAGACAGCCTTCATCTGCCCATTAGGGTTTTATCAGTTCGAACGCATGCCCCAAGGGATTTCTGGAGCACCTGCCACCTTTCAACGTCTCATGGAGAAAGTTGTGGGAGACATGAATTTACTGCAAGTGTTAGTTTATTTGGATGACCTGATTGTGTTTGGAAGAACCTTAGAGGAGCATGAAGAAAGACTTCTTAAAGTGCTTGATAGGTTGGAGGATTATGGTCTGAAGCTTTCAATTGACAAATGCCAGTTCTGCAGAACCTCAGTGAAGTATGTGGGTCACATTGTGTCCCAAGAAGGTGTGAGTACTGATCCTGATAAAATAGAAGCACTCACTACATGGCCACGTCCAAGTAACTACAGAGAACTCAAGACCTTCCTTGGATTTAGTGGCTACTACCGCAGATTTGTGAAAAACTATGCTACGATTGTAAAGCCTCTGAATGATCTTACCAGGGGACATCAGTCCAGCAAGAACAAATCTAAGTCCAAGAATAAGGGGAGGTCCCCAAAGCCTCCTGTGCAGAGACACAATGGCCCCTTTGCACCATTTGGGCCACGGTGGGATGAGAGATGTGAAAGGGCTTTTCAAGAAATCATTACTTGCCTAACTCATGCTCCAGTCCTAGTTTTTGCTGACCCAAGCAAACCATTTATCCTGCATACTGATGCCAGTTTGGAGGGTCTGGGAGCAGTCCTGTACCAGGAAGTGGAAGGCAAATGTAAACCTGTAGCCTTTGCCAGCCGAGGATTGTCTGATAGTGAAACTCGCTATCCCACCCACAAGCTGGAGTTTTTGGCCTTGAAATGGGCCATCACTGAGAAATTTCGAGACTACTTGTATGGTGCTCAGTTCCAGGTGTGGACAGACAACAATCCACTGACTTATGTGTTAACAAGTGCTAAGCTGGATGCTACAGGGCAGAGATGGGTGGCCGCCTTGGCTAGCTATGAGTTCAGCATTCAGTACCGATCAGGGAGAAGCAATGTAGATGCAGATGCATTGTCCAGGCGTCCGCAGGCTCCAGAAGTTGCTGTGATACCCACAGATGGAGTGAGAGCTATTTGCAGTGTGAGTCGCCGAGAGCCAGAGGCCCGTGAAGACTTTCAGGGATGTGTTGCAGAAGCTTTGGGCCTGCCCCCTGAATGCATGCCTTCTGCTTCGGTGAACTATATTGCATTAGACCAATCTCCTTTGCCCATGCTCAATGCGGCTGACTGGCAAGAAGCCCAGCGGCAAGATATTGACATTCGTGATACACTACTTGCCAAAAGGGAGGGGCGAAGCCCAACTGCGGTTGTCCCACCTAACCCGGAGGGTAAACTACTATTGAGAGAATGGACCAAACTAAAACTGATTCAGGGAGTGCTACACCGAATGACCACTGACCCTTTACAAAAACAACGAGCACAACTAGTACTGCCAAAAAAGTACAGAGCCCTGGCCATGAGGGCCCTGCATGATGACTTTGGGCATTTAGGGATGGAGAGGACCCTGGAACTTATTCGTAGTAGGTTCTATTGGCCCCGAATGGCTGAAGATGTTCGCAGGAAATGTGAGACTTGCGCTCGATGTGTTCAAAGGAAAACTCTGCCCACGAGGGCTGCATATCTCAAGAACATCACCAGCAACAAACCTTTGGAGTTGGTATGCATTGATTTCTTGTCTGTAGAGGTAGACAAGAGGAATGTTGGAAACATTCTAGTAGTTACTGACCATTTTACACGGTATGCACAAGCATATCCCACACGTGATCAGAGGGCCACCACCGTTGCTCGAGTATTGTGGGACAAATATTTCTCAGTCTATGGATTCCCGGCTCGGATACACTCTGATCAGGGGCGGGATTTTGAGAGTCACCTTCTGAAGGAGGTGCTGAAGATAGCAGGAATTAAAAAGTCTAGGACAACGCCTTATCACCCCCAAGGTGATCCTCAGCCAGAGAGGTTCAATCGAACCCTATTAGATATGTTGGGAACTTTGTGACCAGAGCAGAAGGCAACCTGGAGCCAGCATGTCGCATTTCTGGTGCATGCCTACAATGCCACAAAGAACGATGCTACGGGAGTCACCCCATATCTCTTGATGTTTGGGCGAGAACCAAGATTACCCATAGACTTGTGCTTTGGTGTATCAGAGGATGGAGATAGCTATGAAACTCATCAGCAATATGTATCCCGACTAAGAGAAAAGCTGCGGGATGCTTATCGCTTAGCTACCGCTGCGGCTCGGAAGAACGCAGACCGCAACAAACATCGATATGATGCTAGAGTGCGTTCGCAGGAGCTCCAGCCGGGGGACAGAGTCCTGCTGCGAAATTTGGGTATTGCTGGCAAACACAAGATAGCTGACAGATGGAAGGCAATACCTTACCTGGTGATGGAAAAGCTGGGAGATCTGCCGGTCTACAAGATCAAACCTGAAGACGGTCCAGGGCAAATAAGGACGGTGCATAGAAACCTTTTGCTCCCTGTGGGGGAATTGGTAAGCACCCCTTGTGAGATGGGCCACGGCAGGGCCGCCGGGCAGAACAGAGGTGCTAGACCAAAGCCGCCATCCAACACAGACAGTGGGCCCCCTGCAGCTAACTTACCCCTATTCTGCACATCTGAGAGTGAGTCTGAGGAGGAAGAACTTCAGGGGCCGATCTCATTTGCATAGGCACACCCACCACGCCTAGAATGAGACCATAGCTGCCCAAATGGTCACTTTGGCTGCTGTGGGATCCCCAGTGTCTCTGTTATTGGGGCAGGAAGAATAAATTGTTATTACCCTGATTATGGGAACTGTGCTTGGAACTGTACGTGGCCTTTTGTTACGATGGAGGGATTCACCATCATCTAAGTAGCACTCGCTAGGCAAGGGTCATGGGTTCCAAAACTGTGTGAATGGAGAGAGGCTGGGGACAAGTATTAATACTTGGTGGCATGGGCCCCCTTGGTGAGGGCCTTACATGCTGATTGCACTTCCTCCTCTCTCCACTGTGGAATATCAGAGCTAATTTTGATTTCATTAGAAGTCTAGTTATAGGCTGCTGAGCTCACTTTGGGCTGACAGTGCACCAGCACTGGGGCTCCCCTACTACAAGCTGAATTCACCTAAGAGCTGAAATCACTGAGTGTTGTGTTAAGTAGTGGGGGAGCCTGAAGATATATTGTGGAGCAGTTTGCGGGACGGCTGGTGAAGCAGTTCGACACGGCGCAGTGTGTGGATGGCAGGAGCTGCTTGTGGGCCGTGGAGCTGAGTGAAGGAGTTCGTGGGGCGGCTGGTGGAGCGGAGTGCAGCTGCGCGAAGGAGTTTTGTGGGGCGGCTGGCGGAGCGGAGCGGAGCGCCGCTATGGAGCTATGGGGCGGTCAGCTTCAGATCACGTAAGGTGCCTCTTACCCCCGTCCCATTTCCACCCAGGTTGGGAGGTAAAGCTCCGCCGATAAGCTTTCGAACTCTGGGGCTGCCCTGACCAGGGACAGAGACTTTTGGGGCATTGGACTTTTGGGGTTGCTGGACTCAAGAACCAAAGGGAAAAGGGCATGCCCCAATTTGCCTGGGGTGGGGTTGTTTTTGCTCATGGGTTGTGTTATGAATCCGGTTGGTGGTGTTTCCCCAACATAATGCCACATTGTTTCTCTCTGTTATTAAAAGACTTTTGCTACACTCAGACTATGTGCTTGCGAGAGGGGAAGTATTGCCTCTTGGAGGCGCCCAGCGGGGGTGGTATATATTTGTCCCAGGTCACTGAGTGGGGGCTCGAGCCGGTTTGCATTGTGTTATTGGAATGGAACCCCTAGATATTGAACCCGGCCCTTGTTGCTGCCAACTCTGACGGGCAGAAGGGTTACACCAACAAAGGTGTACAACCTGATTAGATATAGATTTCAGCCTCTGAAATGATGCCACGTCTGCAGTCAAAGAAAGATGTCCAACAGTTCCTGGGAATGGTTAATTATTTTGGAAAATTCATCCGTAATCTATCTACCAAAGCAGCGGCTTAGAGAACACTCCTAGAGAACAAAATCGAATGGTGTTGGGGTGCAGAACAGGAGGCATCATGGGAAGGTTTAAAACAACAACTGATAAAAGAGACAGTGTTGACGTTCTATGCACCAGGAAGGCCTATTTAAATCTCAGCAGAAGCTTCACAGTCTGGGGTAGGTGCAGTGATTTTACGGAAGCATGAGGATTGTTGGCAACCAATGGCATATGCATCCAAATCACTGTCTGAGGCAGAAACCAGATATGCACAGATTGAGGAGGAGCTTTTAGGAATATTGTTGGCCTGTGACAGGCTAAATCAGTATATTTCTGGCCAGACAGTGGAAGTTGAAATGGACCACAAGCCCCTGATAGCGTTATTTAACAAACCGCTAAATGACTGTACCTTAAGGCTTCAAAGAATGATGATAAAGCTGTAAAAGCATGATGTGGTTGTGACCTACACACCCGGTAAATTCATATTCACTGCAGATGCACTTTCCAGAATGGTGACTCCCACTACAAAACCAGAGCATAGGCGCCGACTTCCCCTCTTTCCCATGGGTGCTCGGCCCCCCCACCCCGCCCCCTGAAAGACCTGAGACTTGCTAACCTGCCTGGAGACAGGTTATTGAGGAAAGTGAATGGTAAAGATTCACTCCAGAGTGATGTGCCGGTAACCTCTCCTCTCTAGATTGTTGACACACTGGGTTTATGGGAACACGCTAGATGGGTTGAGAATTTAATGTGTGTATTATTAGATAGTTGTTAGCTGTTTATATATTCGTATACAAGAACTACTAGGTTTTTGTTGTTGTTTTTTAAGGGGGAAGATGTAGAGATATGTTTGTGGAAGATTGTCATTTAGAGAGGCTCCCCCATAAGGGACAGTATTATAAACACAGGAATTTAGAGATGTGCCCTGGAAACTGGGGTGGAGAACACTGTGTCGCTGTGTACAGCAGTTCACCACAGAAGCTCCCTAGTTTGTTTTATCAAAGATTTTATACTTTCTCATTCACTGGTTTGTTGTTTAATGAACCCCAATATTATTACATAGGATGCATCTGATTCTCCCCATCCCTCCCCCTAGGTCAGAGGCATTGTGGACACCAACCAGATCTTTGGTCTGAGCAAGACCGAACCCAGCTACTTAAGCTACTTTGCCTCCTACGATGGGATCCTGGGTCTGGCCTTCTCCAGCATCTCCTCCTCTGGAGCCAAACCTGTCTTTGACAACATGATGAATGAGGATTTGGTGTCCCAGGACCTCTTCTCTCTCTACCTGAGCTCATAAGTCAGGGCTGGAAGCAGCCCATCTGTCTACAGCAAGATTCACATTCCTATACCGCCTCTCACAGAGCGATCCCTGCGATGTTTGCATCAGAATTCCCAAACACAGCCACCTCTGGGGTGGAACGTGGCAGCCATTCTGTGCTTGTGCCATATGTTTTGGGGAGCAGAAGTGAATGATGATATCTCTAATAACAACTGCAGGGGAAATTAACATTAGGAAGAATCTAGTTACGAGCTATGACTGGAAAATGGGTGTGTCCCCCCCAAGAAAATTTCTATTTTCCAGCAAAAAATCAAAAACGGAAATAATTCAGTTTGGAAATATTGCCCTTGTGCTTGGTGGGAGTTTGAATGGGGGTGTCTCCTGCTCCCAGTCTCCTGTATAGGCTGGAGCCCCTGGTCAGACTACACTGCCCATAGTGCACCACTGTCCGACCTCATAGTGGAGGAAGGGTGTTGCGTGATGTGAAATGCACCAGTCTGACTCTCTCCTCCATTGAAGTGTTTGTTATTCTCTCTTTAGCCAATAATTCATGCATCTTCCCTGACTCTCCTCTCTCCCTTCTCGTGATGTTCAGTGGCATCAACTCATCTTACTACTCTGGGAGCCTGAACTGGATCCCTCTCTCCTACTGGGAAATCACCATGGACAGGTATCGCCCACCCCTTGGCCATTCCACTTGGGGGCTATTGGAAGACAGGTCAAATGTTAATGAATTGTACATCGGAGCCAGGGGAAGCTCAGCTTTCAGAGTCTAGACAAAATGAGAGACAAGGGAGCCACAAAAACACCTTCCGTGGAGCCATAGGAATGGGACTCCCCTGCTAGGTTAGGTCAGGTCAGTGATTCTCAACTTTGTTCATACCAGCACCCCCTCCCATCTGTCCCGCTCTGCTTCGCAGTATGGGAAGGGCAGGGTAGCTGGGACCGTCAGTCCCAGAAGGCTGTAGCATAAGGAGTGACGGGCAGTAGCCACGGAAGAAAAAGTCTAGGATGAGACATCAGAGCAAAGTTCTTGGTAGTCATAGCAAAGGGGCAGTGGGGCAGCTCCACCCCGCAGGTTTGTCCCTGGCTGCTTGTGGGCCGAGTGGGGATGAGATCGGGAGTGTTCCTGGGGACATTCCCCTGACTCTCTCTCTCTTCCAGCATCACCATGAATGGCCACCTGATCTCTTGTGCTAATGGCTGGCAGGCTATTGTCGACATCGGCACCTCTGTGCTGACGGGGGCCCCCACGGCCATCTCCAAAATCCTGCACTGCGTTGGTGCCCGCGGGGACTCCAGCAACCTGGGCAGGTCAGGGAGGAGGGATGGGTGTTTCTAGGGGCATCTGCTACACACGCGTGTGGCCGAACCCCTGATTCCACTGCCACTGCCCACAGGCTGCACCCAGCCAGCATAGGGATCAGCTGGGTCACTCTGCAGATTCCCTGGTGCTTCCACCCACTGGTAACCCACAGGAACACAGGGGAGATCACCGTCCCCAGCATGTGGCCAGGCCAAATATAGAATCCGGGACCGTCTGAGCTGACAGCACTGGTCCTTTGGTTCAATCTGCAGAGCCTCAGGCTTTCAGAGCCAGAGGTTCAATCCCTGGAGAGGACCCAGTCAGGCAGTGACCCAGCTCTTTCAGACCCCATTGCTAATCACATGCA
The DNA here is from genome assembly GCF_965140295.1 of Lepidochelys olivacea. Lineage (NCBI taxonomy): Eukaryota > Metazoa > Chordata > Testudines > Cheloniidae > Lepidochelys > Lepidochelys olivacea. Next base: position 11,372,998 of record NC_140416.1, read on the forward strand.
GCTTCCCTTTGCCCACCTCCCTTGTTGGAGAGTTGAGTGCTGAAGCCGTGACTAACCTGGCTCCTGGATGTTGTCTTTCTCCCTACAGATCAGCTGCAGCGCCAAGCACACCCTGCCCGACATCATCTTCACTATCAATGGCATCAGGTTCCCTCTGCTCACCACCACCAGTTAAGTATCTGCGTCGGGGCCTCTCAGCAAGGGCTTGTGCCTGAGGCTGCACGACCATCACTGAAATGCAGCACAGAGTCTGGCCTTAGCATGGGGGGAGGGCAAAGAGCTCTTCCCCAGAGGACTGCACAGGCAGCCTGTAGAGCTGGCTGCCCCAGGAAATCACCATGCCAGGGGGCTTACTGGGGTAGGAGAGGGGTTAAATGAGCAGCTACCCCAGCTCGGAGGCTAGCTCAAGAGAGTTCACTGCCTCGCGCTCCAGGGCTTGGGCAAGTGGGATTCAAGAATGAGTCGTCTTCCCCCCCGGACAGAACTTTTCCCCTCTCTGGTGTGGAACTGGTGAGCTCTTTCAGAAGGCGAGGAAAGGCAGAGAAGAAGCCCCAGTCCAGTCATAATCACAGGGGGGTTAGGGGAGCAGAATATAATTGCTCCCATTAGAATTTGCCTAGGCCAGTGGGGAGAGCACCTTCTGTCTTACCAAGGGATTTCGAAGGAGGAGAAGTGGTTGGTGTGGAGCTGGGAACTATATCTCCAAGTGGTTTAGTTTCCTAGACAGAACGGCTGACGGAGGAGCACTGCTGATTCCCTCATGCTCTGTTAGGCAGAGACAGTTGGAATGGGGTCGCTCAACAAAGAGGATCTCCCTTAAGCACCTGGAGCCCAGAGTGATTCCTGAATGCCCTATGGTACTGGGATTAAATAGCAATTCAAGAAAATACCTTGAGTGGAGAAATGGAGCAGCTCAAAATTCCACCAGAGCTGAAGCTGGCTGGAAATACGGAAGACAAGTGGAAGAGATTTAAACAGAGCCTTGCATTGAGTCTGCAAGCAATGGGTGCCAGTGAAAAGGGAGGCAATCAGATGTAGCCTTATTTCTGACCAGAGCAGGTTCTGGTGCACGTGTCTCTAAAATTTCAGTTAAGTCAGACTAACTATGAAACTGTTTTACAAAAATGTAAGGAGTACTGCACTCTGCATAAAACTGAAACTTATGAGACTTTAACCTGAGGTTCCAAAAGGAAAGTGAAACTAGAGTAGAATTTGTGCCTGATCCAGGGCTGGCAAGCCAATTTTGCAGGGTTTTTTAGGGGGCAGAGCGGGGACTAACCAAGTCCCTGAGAAGAGACCACACTGTGACTGGAATGCGGAACAGAGCGAGGAGACCCAGAATCAACCCTTCACGAAGCGCTCCAAGTCCAAGCACTCATGGAGAATGGACAGCTCTGACGCTGCAGGCATGATTGAGAATCCAAAATGCTGTAGGAAACCTGAAGAAGAGCTCTGTGTAGCTCGAAAGTTTCTCTCTTTCCCCAGCAGAAGCTGGTCCAATAAAAGATATTATCTCCCCCACCCTGTCTCTCTAATAGGAAACCTAAGGCAGAAACAACAAGGAGTCTGGTGGCACCTTAAAGACTAACAGATTTATTTAGACATAAGCTTTCATGGGTAAAAAACCACTTCTTCAATTTTTGTGGATGCAGACTAACATGGCTACTCCCAGATACTAAAGCAGAAAGGCACACGAGCTCAGGCAGAATTAGGGAAGAACAGCACCAGCAGAAGTTCAGGCAATGCCTGGCATATCAGAAGAGACACAAGAACCGCCATTGATTCCATCGCTTTGCAAGAGTTTTCCAGCACCGGCAGAGTGCGCGCAGCCTGGACAAAGAGGACGACGACAGTACCACGAGCTCAGCTGTATGTTTCATAGGAGCAATGGCTACCAGTGCAGCAAAAGATGACCTGGCTGTCACAGATGGAAAGCAAATGGGAGGTTTATTAATGTTACGTTGGACACTGGTGCACAAGCCGATGAGTTGCCACAAATAGTGTTATCGACACTAAAAGAAAAGCCACAGGTAAACTCAGGGCTTATAGCCGTGAGCTTATCCCCAACAAGGAGTATGTGAACGAGACATATGGGTAAACTGGGAAAGCTACAATGTGGAATCGTACCAGGGAAAAGCACACCCATTACTGGGTTAAGTGTGTCAAGCCCCTGGTCTCATCAAGAGGGTGCAAAGGGTTTGAGGACATCTTCCAGGGGATGGAGAAGCTTTCAGCAGAGTACAGAATAGAGCTGAAAGAGCCCAACCGCCCCACAATTCACACCCCGAGGAAAGCTCCCCTCACACTAAGGCAGAGGCTGAGAGAGGAGCTGGACAGACTCATTGATCTGGGAATCACAGAGCAGGGAGAGGAACTAACAGAGTGGGTATAATCATTGGTCGTTGTAGAAAACACAGACAGAACCCTTCGCTTATGCATAACCTCAAAAGAATTAAATCTATTTAAAAAGTGGACGTTTTTCACTACCACAGGGAAAGATATTTTGGGGGAGATGGCGGGTGCCAAGTGTTTCTCTACGCGAGATGTGTCACAGCAGGATTCTGGTTGGTGCCCTGAGAAGGACAGAGTACATGTTTGATCTCCCATCCCCTGTGGGAGACACCATTTCCACAGATGGACACCTGGCTTGTGTTCAGCACCCGCGGTGCTTCACTGGAAAATACAACATGCTGTTGATGGTACAGAGGGTGCCATGGTTTACGCAGGCGATGTTCTGATCTGGAGAAAACCAGCAGAACCAGAGGCTCCAAGCAGCTGGGAAAGAGCTAGAGCTGCTGAGCTAAAGCTAAAATAGAATCATAGAATCATAGAATATCAGGGTTGGAAGGGACCTCAGGAGGTCATCTAGTCCAACCCCCTGCTCAAAGCAGGACCAATCCCCAAAACAAGCACCAAAGTTCTGTGTAATGGAAACAATGTCACTGGGCAAGAAGTTAGTCTATCAAGGGACACAGGTCGATCACGGTGAGGGTGAGACCATCACCAACATGCCTGCCCCAACGTACAAGGAAGGGTACAATGATTCCTTGGAACAGTGAACTGTCTATGGAAATTTGTGCCCAAGCTAACAGCTCAAACAAGCCAGCTTAGAGCATTACTGTGCAAAGACATGCAATGCACCTGGGGTGCAAATCTTCATAGAGAGTTTGAGACAATGAAGGGGTTAAAAAGGCCCCAGTCCTGTGAAACTCTGACAGTAAGCTCAAAACTCAGTTGTCCATGGACATCTCTGAAGAAGATATTGGCACAGTCGTCCTACAGCAGGATCATAGAATATCAGGGTTGGAAGGGACCTCAGGAGGTCATCTAGTCCAACCCCCTGCTCAAAGCAGGACCAATCCCCAACTAAATCATCCCAGCCAGGGCTTTGTCAAGCCTGACCTTAAAAACTTCTAAGGAAGGAGATTCTACCACCTCCCGAGGTAACGCATTCCAGTGTTTCACCACCCTCCTAGTGAAAAAGTTTTTCCTAATATCCAACCTAAACCTCCCCCACTGCAACTTGAGACCATTACTCCTTGTCCTGTCATCTTCTACCACTGAGAATAATCTAGAACCATCCTCTTTGGAACCACCTCTCAGGTAGTTGAAAGCAGCTATCAAATCCCCCCTCATTCTTCTCTTCTGCAGACTAAACAATCCCAGTTCCCTCAGCCTCTCCGCATAAGTCATGAGTCATAAGTCAGACCCCTAATCATTTTTGTTGCCCTTCGCTGGACTCTCTCCAATTTTTCCACATCCTTCTTGTAGTGTGGGGCCCAAAACTGGACACAGTACTCCAGATGAGGCCTCACCAATGTCGAATAGAGGGGAATGATCAAAATCTCGATCTGCTCGCTATGCCCCTACTTATACATCCCAAAATGCCATTGGCCTTCTTGGCAACAAGGGCACACTGTTGACTCATATCCAGCTTCTCATCCACTGTCACCCCTAGGTCCTGCTCTGCAGAACTGCTGCCTAGCCATTCGGTCCCTAGTCTGTAGCGGTGCATTGGATTCTTCCATCCTAAGTGCAGGAGGAGATTTTGGATTTTTGTCCACTGGTGTAAAGAGTTTCATGTCTTTATTTATGGAGGCCAGTGTTCCCTGAAACGGACGAGAAACCACTTATTGCCATTGCCAAAAGGGGCCTGGGAACCATCCCACCACCTCCATGAATACAAAGATTACTTTTTCAGCTGTAAAGATAGGATTTGCAAATCCAATACGAACCTTGGGGAGATTTGGCAGTCTCAAACATGCTCCCTACAGCATTTGACAAGACAGCCGTGGAGCAAAGTCCAGAGCTGTTCTACATGTCAGTTTGATTAAAAAGCCAGTCCAGCCGCAGACAAAATGTGGGTTGTGATTGCCAGAGTTACTGCTTAGGATGACATGCTACAGAAAGTGCTTAAGGCTATTAGCACCAAGTGACCGTGACCATGCGTTCCCAGCCCCTCTCACCAGTTCAGGGGGAAGCTCTCAGTCCTAGATGGGATTTTGTTTAAAGGCACCAGGACGGTGATCTCTGAGCTACTGCAGAAACACATGTGAAAAAGGAGACATGAAGGTCATTTCATGATTGAAAAATCTAAGCGAAGGGTCAGAGACATTTTACACTGGCCTCAAACGAACAGCAACATTGAGGAACTGTCAAAGCTTGTTGTATATGCCAAAAATACAGGCGTAGTCAAGCAAAATCCTATGTTAGGGGCAGAGGAAAAATTTTCCCCCTGGAGTAGAAATTCGTCTACATTGGCTGGAAAAAAAAGACTATGTATTTGTCCTAAACTACTAGTCTCACTTCCCTCAGGCAGCCACACTAAAAGGTACTACAGCTAAACAGTTGATTGCGCATCTCTATTTTCACGAGTCATAACTCTGAGCCACACCTGCCATTGTGATGTCTGACAACGGGCGTCAGTTGAGCAGGCATGAGTTTCAGCAGTTTGCGGTGAAGTTTGGGTTTACACATGTGGAGAATATGGAAATGTCTGTAATATTTATAGGAAAAATATGCATGACTCAGTTTCCCCTACTTACTTTTTATTGCTAGGCACTGGGCCTGGAGGAGTTAATTTCTTCTTGGAAACAGGGGGAATAAGAGATGGCTGCTGGTCACAGAAGCCTGCCCAGGTTGGCATGAATGAACTCTCAGGAACTGACCGCATAGCAATGGAGTGCCCTGCGGAGATCATGGAAGACCAACAACTGGACACTGACTGGCAGCCAAGAGAAGCGGAACATGTGACCACAGTGGAACTGCACCTGGAGGCGGGGGCAGACTGCTAAGCAGGCTGCTCCGAGTTCGCAGAGATTACATCCACGAGGCTATGGAAGAGGGGGCAGGTGATTCCACCAACACAGATTTAGAGTTAAATTGTGCTGTCCTAGGCTAATCTATGAACTCCTCAGCCCTGGATTCCAGGTGACTAATGAATGCTGGATTGTTTTGAAAAGGCAGCGCAGCAAATCTCTAATGGTCACATTGCTCCCAAAGGGGTAAAATCTCACTCATTTGGACCCACCGGAGAACCCTGCTGAGAATCACAACAAATCGTGGACATGATGCAGCACGCATCTGTAATAGAAATCAATGGCCATCAACACTTGCATGAGAGGAAAGTGATCAGGAACAGCCAGCATGGATTCACCAAGGGAAGGTCATGCCTGACTAATCTAATCGCCTTTTATGATGAGATTACTGGTTCTGTGGATGAAGGGAAAGCAGTGGATGTATTGTTTCTTGACTTTAGCAAAGCTTTTGACACGGTCTCCCATAGTATTCTTGTCAGCAAGTTAAGGAAGTATGGGCTGGATGAATGCACTATAAGGTGGGTAGAAAGCTGGCTAGATTGTCGGGCTCAACGGGTAGTGATCAATGGCTCCATGTCTAGTTGGCAGCCGGTATCAAGTGGAGTGCCCCAAGGGTCGGTCCTGGGGCCGGTTTTATTCAATATCTTCATAAATGATCTGGAGGATGGTGTGGATTGCACTCTCAGCAAATTTGCGGATGATACTAAACTGGGAGGAGTGGTAGATACGCTGGAGGGGAGGGATAGGATACAGAAGGACCTAGACCAATTGGAAGATTGGGCCAAAAGGAATCTGATGAGGTTCAATAAGGATAAGTGCAGGGTCCTGCACTTAGGACGGAAGAACCCAATGCACAGCTACAGACTAGGGACCGAATGGCTAGGCAGCAGTTCTGCGGAAAAGGACCTAGGGGTGACAGTGGACGAGAAGCTGGATATGAGTCAGCAGTGTGCCCTTGTTGCCAAGAAGGCCAATGGCATTTTGGGATGTATAAGTAGGGGCATAGCGAGCAGATCGAGGGACGTGATCGTTCCCCTCTATTCGACATTGGTGAGGCCTCATCTGGAGTACTGTGTCCAGTTTTGGGCCCCACACTTCAAGAACGATGTGGATAAATTGGAGAGAGTCCAGCGAAGGGCAACAAAAATGATTAGGGGACTGGAACACATGAGTTATGAGGAGAGGCTGAGGGAGCTGGGATTGTTTAGCCTGCAGAAGAGAAGAATGAGGGGGGATTTGATAGCTGCTTTCAACTACCTGAAAGGGGGTTCCAAAGAGGATGGCTCTAGACTGTTCTCAATGGTAGCAGATGACAGAACGAGGAGTAATGGTCTCAAGTTGCAGTGGGGGAGGTTTAGATTGGATATTAGGAAAAACTTTTTCACTAAGAGGGTGGTGAAACACTGGAATGCGTTACCTAGGGAGGTGGTAGAATCTCCTTCCTTAGAGGTTTTTAAGGTCAGGCTTGACAAAGCCCTGGCTGGGATGATTTAACTGGGAATTGGTCCTGCTTTGAGCAGGGGGTTGGACTAGATGACCTTCTGGGGTCCCTTCCAACCCTGATATTCTATGATTCTATGATTCTATGAACAGCGGTGAGGTCACGTGAGGCTGCCCTGAGGTTGTATGAGGCGGTCACCGAAGACGGACACATACTGAGGAGGAAGAACAGAGGAGGAACATCCAGAAGGGAGGGAGGAGGAGCGCTGGGTTGGCCGCTTGGCCTGAGACAGTCTCAGTTAGGCAACAAATACAGCAGGTGGAGACAAGCGAGCCCCAGGACGTACCACCATGGAGCAAATGGACTGACTGCCTCCTGACAGCAGTAGCACTGATGCATCCAGGGAGATCGGCAGGGTCCTAGCTAGAAAGAAGGGCACCTCGGAAATCAGTTGAGCGTTACTAGTGGTTGGTTATAAGTATATGGAATGGAGAATCCCGTGGGTGCTGTTTAAGTGGTGTTGTGATTGAGTACTGGCTGGGAAAGGAGGAGGTTAGCAACCCGGACAGGAAGTCTAGGGGAGGGGCTGCAGAGGTCCATGTGCTGTTCTGCAGAAGCAGTTAGAACTGAGCACCGGGCAATTCCTTCAAGCACCTTGGGCCCAGAGTGATCACTGTATATCCCATCTGAAGGGCAGCTACCCCTAGCAGCTGGCTGAGGCATTGGGTCGGTACTGACACCTAAACTCGACTCACTGCCTGTCTCCGATCCATGCCTGCCCCAGCCTCATGCAGCTTAGTTTGGGAGCTCCGAGATTCCAGCCCAACATACAGGGAGTCAGTGGAGTTCCAGCCCAACAACCCCTGTCCCATTTTTCCTGGTGCAGAACTCAGGCTCTTGCTCTCCCGGCTTTGAAGGCATTGACGTCCCCACCTCCTCCGGAGAGCTCTGGATCCTTGGAGACGTCTTCATCCACCAGTACTACGTTGTCTTTGACAGGGCCTATAAATCATTGTTGCAAGCAGGGTCCTATGGTTGCACCACGTCTTGTACAGAAGAGGTCAAGTGGGGTATCTATGGAAAGGTTGTAGTTTGCTGCTCATGATTATGCTGTCTGTATGTGTGGATCATTTTTGTATTTGAAGTTATGAATATTGGCTATGTACCTGTATCTCTGACAGGTTTCAGAGTAGCAGCCGTGTTAGTCTGTATCCGCAAAAAGAAAAGGAAGACTTGTGGCACCTTAGAGAATAACAAATTTATTTGAGCATAAGCATCTAATGAAGTGAGCTGTAGCTCACAAAAGCTTATGCTCAAATAAATTTATTAGTCTCTAAGGTGCCACAAGTCCTCCTTTTCCTTTTGTATCTCAATGTGTTTGATTCTAAGTAGCCTCAGTGAAGCATTTTGTCAGCTTCTTGAGAAAGAACTATTCTCAGTAAGTGCCCAATGAAGAAACACTTAACTGACAATGGACTTAGGGAGATGCCAAGCCACATCTGAGCTTTCCTGGGAATGTTCAAACTAACATGTAAACAATGGCGTCGGCCTGCAAAAAGCTGAATCATTCATAGACATGGGACTTGCCCAGATGGCTACAAACATTTTGTTGATGTGACTTTGCACAGAAGGACAAAGGGGTTTCCACTCACAAGAGAGAGAGAATATAAAAGACCCTGGAAGCCTCTCCATTTTCTCTTCAACTGTCTTAAGAGATGGCCTCTCCACCCCCAAGAGATGCCTCAAAGAAACTGGAATAAAGGACAGTAACTACGGGGGTATGAGTGATTGCTAGACCCAGACTAGGAAGGAGTCCAGTCTGTGAAAGAAGCATATTGGAACATCTCTGAGAGTGAGATTTTATCTGTAATCAGGGGATGAAAGGACAAGATAAAGGATAGGAAGGACAATTTAAGAAAACAAGCACTGGTCAAACAATAATTGATTACAGCATGATGATGCAAAACTCATTGGTCCCAATGAAGAAAAATCACTATATGAACAGGGTGCCTTGCCATGAAACTTTGGGTTCGTCCTGCCAAGACTTCCCCAGATACTTCCGCAGAGCATCGTGTCGTGACCGACAGAACCCGGCTCCTCCCTACCCGTGATCAACCTAGCTGGCCTCTAGATTGATCTGGACTCTGGACTGGTAACTATAACATCGATTGGCAGGACAGTGTGTGTGTGGTGTGATTGAATGCATATGCTAATTATTGTATTTCCAATAAATGCAGCATATTGCCTTTTCCACTGAAAAAGATCCCGTGTGCTTCTTATAAGCAGAACACTTGGGACACGTGACCCACGTAATTCACTGGTGTTCTGCAGAACTTGCACTTATCAATGGAAAGCTTCAGTCCATAGGCCTCCAACCTGTGAATTACTTTAAGAAGTCTTTCTTCGTGCTCCTCTAAGGTTCTTCCAAATACAATCAGATCATCCAAATAAACCAAGACTTGCAGTAAGTTCATGTCTCCCACAGCTTTCTCCGTAAGATGTTGAAATGTGGCAGGTGCCCCAGAAATCGCTTGAGGCATGCGTTCAAACTGATAAAACCCTAAAGGCTGTCTTCTCCGTATCTTAGGTTGACAGGGTTGGTGCTTCAGGAGATGGAGTTGCAGCTGGCCCTGTTGGCATATGCCGACGATGTGCTTCTCGTGGTCCAGATGTGACACTCTGTACCTCAGGGGGACACCCTACACCCCATGTCCATCTTTATAAAATGTTTGTGTGGTAGCCAATGCAAAGTTTGTCATGTTGGGTGTCTTCAGAAGACTCATGATGCACTGAGCATGTTTGTTTGTTTATTCTACCTGAAGCAGTGTGTTTGGTTTGCGGTGTGTCAAAGGCTCCCCTTGGGATAACAAGCCTGACACATATCAATTTGTTTGTTAAATTGACAAACTTATATGAGCTTGCAGTGTCGAGCAGGTATAACTGGACACTGCAAGACAGAGGTTCCAAGGGTTGTGTCTGGGACTGGAGATATTGGCTAGTGTCATTCGCTTGCAAGTAGCTGGGAGCAGCTGACATGCCAGAGGCTGTGCGTGAACAGCCCAGGAGTGGGGGTTCTCACAGCAGATCTGGGTAAGGCTGGCTCCCAGAGGCAAGGTTTGGAGTGGCCTAGAAGATCACTGGTCTGGATAACACCAGAGGGGAACATCACAGTGGTGCAGCAAGCAAGGGCGTGTGTATGGCTTGTTACTCCAAGTGAAGATCACACTTTAAGCACTGATATTTGTGATTCTAGGTGAGTCTTAAGTGCAGTGGCTAAGAAAAGCCAGGAGGAGGTCTCAGTTTTGTCATTTTCTGTTTGCTTATTTCAGGAAAGGGAAGTAGGAAAATGAATGAAAGCAGTGAAGCCATTGCGAAGTTGGAGCTTTTTAGGCTTCAGTCTACAGAAAAGGAGAGAGAGCACCAGCGATGACTGCGACTGAAAGACCTGGAGCTAAAAGAAAAAGAAAAAGAGGCAGCCAGGGAGGAGGCTGCGCACAGAAGGGCCATGGAAGAAAAAGAGAGAGAGAGAGAAGAAAGAGAGAGAGAGCGAAAACACCAGCTGGACCTGCTAGAAAAGCAGAACCAGAACCCCCCCTGACCCCAACGAGTCCCATCACTCCAAAAATTCACAAATGGGAGCACTTATGTCCAGCATACAGTGAGGACAATGATGTTGCTGAATATCTGGCTGCCTTTGAAAGGCTGTGTGTAATACATGAAATCCCTGATGATAAGAGAGTTCCTAACCTGCTTGCAAAATTAACAGGTAAAGCTTGAAATGTATTCAATGGAATGCCTATTGAAGATGCTTTAGACTATTGTAAATTTAAAAATACTGTTTTGGAAAGTTTTCAGATTACCCCTGAAAAGATTAGAGTTAAATTTAGAAATCTTAAGAGGGATATTGGTATGAGTAATGGGGAATATGTAAACAAAATGAAAGATTTGTTGGGAAAATGGGTGAGGGGTGAGAAGGTGGCAAGTTTTGAGGGAATGTTGGATCTTGTTGCTCAAGAGCATTTCCTAGGCATAGGTAAGGCTGAGCTGAAGCAGTGTCTATGGGACACAGATGTAAAGTCTGCGGATGAGGTGGCTTTTTTAGCTGATGCCTTCAAACAGAATCAGGCGTCTATTGAGGGCAGGCCACAGAAAGAGGGGTTTAAAACTATCGGGAAGGGAGGATCCCACTTTGCCCCTGGGAAGAGAGAAGGGGGTTGGGACCGAAACATTCTCTTACCCAAAAACATTCCTCTCCTGGTAACTCCTACCCCAAATCTCCCAGCAAAACAGAGGATCCCAGAAGATGCTACAACTGTAATTCCATGGAGCACCTGAGGTACAGGTGCCCCAAGCTGAGAGAAACCAAGCTCCCACCAGCCCATGTTAGTGCAGTTGTCCTCAGTACAGAGGCCCCAGAGGGAAACCAGGCAGGAACACTCACAACTTACCAAGCAAGTTTTGTGGGGACTGGCCTCAGTGAACCAGATATGGAGCACATTAAAGCTGTCAAAATTAATGGCAGGGAATACTTGGGGTGAAAGGATACAGGGGCCCAGATCTCTCTGATTAAGCAGAGTGTGGTCCCAAAGGCTAGTATATTACCTGGCCAAATGGCAGAAATTGTGGGGGTGAGTGAAACCTGGTTCCCCGTACAAGTAGCGAAAATCCATGTGATGTGGGAAGGTTTGGAAAGCGATCTGGTTGTGGGGGTGATGGAAGGCATCCCAGCTGACATGTTAGTGGGTAATGATTTCTTCCACAAGGCTATGACCATTCGTGTGGTGACCCGTAGCAGGAAGGAATATTGTATTGAGTCCCTGGAGGGAGGCGTTGAAGCCCCAGAAACTGCTGAGGGGAAAGTCTCCTTGATTGCCCTGCGGCAGAAAGCAGCATTCAGCTCTCAGATAGGGGAGGGGCTGGGACGTGCTCTCCCATGCCCAAGGAGGACATCATGCCTCCCTCAGGGCCAAGGGTGGGGGAAATGTTCTCTGTGACTGAGAACGCTGTCCCAGTTGCTAGCTGCCAGGATTTTGCAGCTGAGCAAAAGATTGATCCCACTCTAGAAAGCATCAGGAAGTATGTTCTCGAGGGAATCCCAGGGAGGGAGAATGGGGAGACTTTTTTGAAGAGGGGGGGAAGTTATCTAGAGAGGCTCCTGTGGGGAAAAACAAAAGCCCTGGGCAGCCCTTTAAACAGGTGGTTGTACCCAGCCAATGCCATGTGGACTTACTGCAGATGGCGCATGATGGTCCCTTGGCGGGTCACTTAAGGATACAAAGAATCTATGACAGGCTGAAGAAGAATTTCTACTGGCCAGGAATACGAAATGACGTAAAAGATTGCAGAACTTGTGTATTATATCAGGCAAAGAAAAGGCCTGTAGGACCCTAGAAAGTTCTTCTACGTCCCTTGCCTGTGATACAGGAGGCATTCCTAAGGGTAGCGATGGACATCATGGGTCCTATGCAGCATCCCACCCAGAGAGGGAACAGGTATATCTTAGTAGTAGTGGATTTTGCCACCAGGTACCCTGAGGCAGTTGCTCTGACTAATATTGAAGCTGAGACTGTGGCAAGGACCCTTCTCACTATATTCAGCAGAGTGGGTCTCCCTAAAGAGATTTTATCTGATCGAGGGTCAAATTTCATGTCACAAATTTTCAACAAACTATGGAAGTTGTGTGGAACAAAACAACTTAAAACTGCCCCATATCACCCACAGGCCAATGGTTCAGTGGAAAGTTTCAATGGGACTCTAAAATCCATGCTAGGGATGTACACTAAGAAGAGGGGCCAAAACTGGGATGAGTTATTACCATTTCTGTTGTGTGTATACAGGGAGGTACCCCAGGAATCCACAGGGTTTTCCCCATTTTATCTTTTGTATGGAAGAAAAATGAGGGGACCCCTCAGTCTCATTAAAGATTCCTGGGAGGGAAACACTGAGGTAAAAGAAGAACCAGTGACTGAATATGTTCAGAGGTTTAGAAAAGAGTTAAAAGACATGATGGAAATAGTTCAAACCAATCTTCAAGAGCGTCAATCCAGGCAAAAGGCGTGGTATGATAAAAAATACTTGTAAGCATACTTTTGTAATAGGGGATTTGGAAATGGTATTAAGCCCTGCAAAAAAGTATAAAGTGCAAAACTCTTAGGAGGGGCCCTTCGAGGGAATATAAGTGGCAAATGAGGACACGTATCAAGTTAAAAAGCCCCTTGATGATGCTGTCCCACAGCTTGTGCATGTGAACAGGCTGAAAGTCTATCACGACAGAGAGGCCATAGTAAACGTGATCTGTTGTATGGAAGGGGAAACTGTGGCACATCCATTCATTGATTTGATGGCTGAATGCCAAGAGGGTTCAACTATGGGAAGCCTTGAGATCTGCAACGACTTGACACCAACTGAAAGGGGGGAGGTGTTATCAGTGCTGCAAGGATACAGTGAGGTGTTTTCCAAGAAGCCAGGAAAAACACACATGCTAACCCACAAAATCCTTACAGTAGGGTCACAACTGCCACCTTCCAGGCCTTAGAGGCCCACTGGCAAGGTACAAGAACAAAATTCGTACAGAGATACACAATATGTTGGACCTGGGAGTGATTAAAGAGTCTGACAGCTCTTGGGCATCCCCTGTAGTCTTGGTCCCTAAAAAGGACAATTCTGTAAGCTTTTGTGCTGACTATAGAAAGCTTAATGCTGTTACAGTACCAGATGCATACCCTTTCCCTAGGATTGATGACATGCTGGATATACTGAGCAAAGCCAAATAGCTCAGCACCTTTGATCTAAGATGGGGTTTCTGACAAATCTCTCTGGTGAGGATGCCCAGAAAAAATCTGCTTTTATCACTGACGTTGGCCTCTATGAATTCACAGTGTTACCTTTTGGTTTGGTCAATGCTGGTGCGACCTTCTAGAGGCTGGTCAACAAAGTGTTAAATGGTTTACAAAATTTTGCAAGGGCATACATAGATGACATAACGGTGTTCAGTGACTCATGGGACAATCATAAACAACACCTGGGAATTGTGCTGTCCAAACTCAAGGAGGCTGGTCTAACTGTAAAGCCCTCTAAGTGCAAAATAGGAGCAGCCAGAGTCCCTTATTTGGGACATTGGGTAAGGGGGGAGGACAGATAACCCCTGATCTCCTTAAAGTGGAAGCCATTGTAAATTGGCCTGTGCCCCAAACTAAAAGGCAGGTCCAATCATTCATCGGTCTGGCAAACTACTACAGAAGGTTTGCGTGTGAGTTCAGCGACATTGTATCCCCAATCACAAACTTGTGTAAAAAGCACTAACCCAATAAGGTGGTTTGGTCAGAGGCATGCCAAAAGGGTTTTGATAAGATAAAGACAATCTTCTCTGGAAAACCTGTACTACCCAGTCCTGACTTTGAAAAAACTTTGAGCTCTGTACAGATGCCTCTGACATTGGTGTGGGTGCTGTACTGATGCAGCCAGAGGAAGGTAACAAAAAGCCTTAAGTGCCTTCTTGAGTAAAAAGCTGTCACCAACGGAAAAAAATTTCTCTGTCATTGAAAAGGAATGTTATCCTATGGTGTGGGCAGTTAAACAGTTGAGGCCCTATCTCTTTAATAGAAACTTAGAATACTGACAGACCAGTCACCTTTGGTATGACTAAACAGAACCAAAGTTCACAAACTCCAAACTTCTGTGCTGGAGCCTGAGCCTGCAGGAGTCTGACATGGAAATTATACACGTAAAGGGAAGGGAAAACCTGGTAGCAGACGCCCTGTCCAGGAAAGAGGACCCCGGGTGCACTGCCTTTGAGATAGTCAGTGACTAACCCTCTTGCAGTAAACTAAGAGGAGAGGTGTGACACTCTGTACCTCGGGGGAACACCCTACACCCCCATGTTCATCTTTATAAAATGATTGTGTGGTATCCAATGCAAAGTTTGTCATGTCATGTCGGGTGTCTTCGGAAGGCTCATGATGCACTGAGCACGGTTGTTATAGTGATGTTATGGTAATTGTTACAGTAACGTTATAGTAATGTCATAGGTTATAATTTCATGTATATAGTTATGAGGCTGAAAATGTATCCTCATGGCTTAAAGCAAGCCCATGCAAAAACTCTCCAGGAGCAGAGAGGCAGTTCACACCTCGTCAGGGCATGGATGGGACAAACCCAGCCCAACCTCACAGCAACAATGGACACTGGCTTAGGAAGCAACAAAAGAATCTGTTAGACCCTCGAGGGAGTCACCCCCCTTCCTTTGGGCAGTTTGGGACTGCAATGAGGTAATGCTCACCTGACTCTGAAGGGGTGGGGGCAAAGACAAGAGGGAAGAAAGAACAGGATAAAAGCAGGGGATGTGCTTTGAGCAGGGGGTTGGACTAGATGACCTCCTGAGGTCTCTTCCAACCCTAATATTCTATGATTCTATAAAAGGGAGAGACATTTTGCCATGATCCCTCTTCTTCCACCTACACCTTCAGACACCACCACCACCAAGCGACTGAAATGCTGATCAAAGGGGAGAGCCTGACTGAAAAGTAACCAGACAGCCTGTGATGAGAAGCATCTAAGTTTGTAAGAACATTGAAAGTGTTAAGATCAGCTTAGAATGTGTTTTGCTTTTATTTCATTTGACCAAAGCTGACTTGCTATGCTTTGACTTACAATCACTTAAAATGGATCTTTATAGTTAATAAATCTGTTCGTTTATTCTACCTGAAACAGTGTGTTTGGTCTGCAGTGTGTCAGAGGCTCCCCTTGGGATAACAAGCCTGATACGTATCAATTTCTTTGTTAACAAAGAAGGTTTAACAAGGTTCTTTCAGTTGAGGGTGGCCCCCTCATTTGGGACAGGTTGAACACAGTCCTGATTTCCTGTATTTCTACAATAATTACAACATTGGCAACCATATTTCACTACCCCTGCATTCAGTACTAAGGTGATTTGTACCCAACACCAACCAAAGTTGATCACCTTGACACCGCTGTGTCTGTTAAATATTTAAGCAGATCAGGAGCAAACTGTATTTACATAAACACACCCAAAGTTTCTCCTCCTCCCAGCTAGCTGTCAGGGAAGCATTCATTCAGACCCTGCTTACATAGGCGTCAGACATCTCTACCCAACCTTCTTTCTTGAAACCTGTGATCCATTTTGCTTCTTTGTTGAAAGCTTTCGAGGGGGGCATGGAAAATAAATTCTGCCCATTAACGAGACTAGCACCAAATTCCTGGTGCCAGTGACGTGTGGCACCAAGAGAGACCTGAATAGAGTGGTTTCCAGGGGCACTCTTTCATTCCAGGCCAGCTCTGCTCAACCAAACTCTAAGGAAAAGAGACTTTTCCATATGCAATGTAGCACGGTCAGATCTGGGCAGTACCAAGGCCTTTTGTTGGGGCTGTTGCTCAGCATAGACAGCTTCATTCCCAGCCACGTCAAAAAACTCATCCTTCCCCTGGTGTTAATTGCCTATCCCAGCAAGCCCCATATATAGCACACTGAGCCAGGAGTGCAGCCAGGTCTGCCCAGTAGCCTAATGACTTTAGCTCTGTGCTCCCCTGCTATTTCCTAATGAGCTTCCTGTGCTGTAGCTCCCAGCCTGAAGATGCTCATGGACTTTACTGATTCACACTCCCTACCCTACCTGGAGGGTAGGGATAGGATCCAGAGGGCCCTAGACAAATTAGAGGATTGGGCCAAAAGAAATCTGATGAGGTTCAACAAGGACAAGTGCAGAGTCCTGCACTTAGGACGGAAGAATCCCATGCACCGCTACAGACTAGGGACCAAGTGGCTAGGCAGCAGTTCGGCAGAAAAGGACCTAGGGGTTACAGTGGCTGAGAAGCTGGGTATGAGTCAACAGTGTGCCCTTGTTGCCAAGAAGGCTAATGGCATTTTGGGCTGTATAAGTAGGAGTATTGCCAGTAGATTGAAGGACTTGATCGTTCCCCTCTATTTGGCATTGGTGAGGCCTCATCTGGAGTACTGTGTCCAGTTTTGGGCCCCACACTACAAGAAGGATGTGGAAAAATTGGAAAACGTCCAGCAGAGGGCAACAAAAATTATTAGGGGGCTGGAGCACATGATTTATGAGGACAGGCTGAGGGAATTGGGATTATTTAGTCTGCAGAAGAGAAGAATGAGGGGGGATTTGATAGCTGCTTTCAACTACCTGAAAGGGGGTTCCAAAGAGGATGAACCTAGACTGTTCTCAGTGATGGCAGATGACAGAATAAGGAGCAATGGTCTCAGTTTCCAGTGGGGGAGGTCTAGCTTGGATATTAGGAAACACTATTTCATTAGGTGGGTGGTGAAGCATTGGAATGCGTTACCTAGGGAGGTGGTGGAATCTCCTTCCTTAGAGGTTTTTAAGGTCAGGCTTGACAAAGCCCTGGCTGGGATGATTTAGTTGGGGTTGGTCCTGCTTTGAATAGGGGGTTGGACGAGATGACTTCCTGAGGTCCCTTCCAACCCTGATATTTTATGATTCTATGACACATGCCTGTCCTGCTATCTAGCACCCTGGAGCTGAATGGGAGCTGCCTGGTTGCCCAGTAGTCAGGGGTGGTTTCAGTTTTGGCACCTGTTATATGTCAGGTTTAACTTTCTTGAAACTGGTAGGTATAACCACCACCCTTCATTTAAGATAGTAGAAACCGTTAAGCTCCTTTATAAAAATAGCAGTGGTCTCCAGCCAAAACAAAGGCACAGGAGAGTCTGCGCATGGGCAGAGGAGTTTTGCTGGGTATTGGTTGGTGGAGGACACTGTGTGAGAGAGAAGCGACAAACACACCAGAGAAGCAAGAAGAAGGCAGCAAGAAAGCTTCAGACACAGGCTGAACAAGCACTGAGCATGACCCTTTGCAAAGCCTAGAAAGAGAGGTTTTGGGCAGAGTGCTGGCTGAAAGGGCCTCAGAGCTGGGAGTACAGAAACTGTCTCCTGTTGTTTGATTTCTCCTGTACATTCTGTGTAAATAGGCAGGCTTGCATCAAAGATATCTGATTCCATCACCAATGGCTCCTCCTAATGGAAACAACCCAGACATTGACTTGCCACTCAGGTCAAAAGAGGGTAGCACCATTAGTAAGTTTTGGCCGGGGAAGGAAGATGTGGTCTTGGGACCTATATTCAGTTTTCCTCCCCCACCAGGAAGTTTGGGAGAGGGGCACTGCAGAATACCATGTTCTGTTCACCAGAGGCAATTGGAAGTGGGTCACTGAAGAAACAGGATCTCATTCAGAGTTCAGCGTGCAGCCCATTGTCCATCTTGCCCAGTGTCCTGTCTCATACAATAGCCAGTACCAGCAGAAATCCCACGCCTGCCCATGGCACAAGTCTCTTCCTGGCCTCTATTCAAGGTTGCCTTTACACCTTGAAATCACGAGGGTGTTTAGCCCTTCAACACTTTTTTAAACCCCTACTAACATCTCTCTCAGTATCCAGGTAAATGTCTGATGGACCCTTTTGGGGATCCTGCTAAACACTTGGACTCAAAGATTTACTGTGCCAGTGAGTTCCACAGGCTCCTTGTGCATGGCGCAAAAAAACCCCACATTTCACGGACACACAAATATCTCCGTGTGTGGGTCCAACGCCTGGCTACTTTCACATCAGGGACACTCACATTCTAAAACTTCCTGCTTCTTGTCCAAAGTTGATTTCTGCCTGAAAGAAACACTGAAATTCTGACCTTAAATGGATTTCATTTTCAAAATGTTGCATTTTTGCTTCAAAAATACTTTGTCAAAAAAAAGTGAAAATGTGCCCAATTTTGCTCTCTAAGAGTCTTATTTTTGAACCAAAGCAAATATTCACACTAGCTGGGATTTTTCACTCACCTGGGGTGTAATTAAACATTCACAATGTTTGTGTTAAGGCCTTGCGTTTGGGATGTTATTGGAATTTTTTCACACACCACCAGCTGGGGGCTGATATTCACCAAGGGTAAATATTGAGGGGAGTGGCTGGGAAAGGGATGCTGGCAATGCTGTGCACTGGAATGAGGCTAGTACAGTGCAGGGTAAGATGTCAAGGTTGGGTACAGTAGTAAATCTAAATCCTAGCCCAACTATAACCTTATAGCGAACCCTAACCCTAGCTCTGGCCCCAACGGATTCCAGTGTTAACCATAGAATAGCCCCAATGGACTCTAATCCTAACCCCAATCCCAACTCTGCTTCATAACCCTACAAAGAATTTGGCGATGGCCAGGCTGCTGTGATGCTGACAGCACAGCCTATCATGCTGAGCTGTATTGTCTCTGTGTGTTTCCCAGTCGGTCAGTCTGTCAGTCTCTTTGTTTATAGCTTATCCGCTCATGGGGGACAGGGTCCGCCTTTCTGTTCTGTGTTTGTACAGCTCCTAGCCAAATGGGGGCTTGGCCTGTGACTGGGGCTCCTAGATACCACACAATACAAATAAACAAATAATAAATTACTCCATCCTGTGACCTGGGGTCCTGCTGGGATTGGAGTTGGAACTAGGCTGGAGATAGGATCTAGAAGGGGAGATTGAGGTGTGGCAAGTCCAGTGAGGGTTCAGATCTCCATGTGCAGCTGATTAGTTCTTTGGGCCCAAAGTTCAGATGTGTGAGCCCAAATCCTACATTTGTGCAGGCAGAGGGAAGACACAGGTGCCTGAGGGTGGCAGCCGCAGCCCCAGTTGCCCATCTACATAGGTGAAGAAGAGGGGACTTGCCTGTTCCACTCAGAACATCAGCAGCTGCTACGGGAAGTCAGGGGTCAATGGTCAGGTTGGATTCTGTCTGATGGTCATTCCCGAGGAAATATTTCAGACTGTGTTGACACCCAGGGGTGACAGCTGGCATTACACACTCAGTGAAATGACTTTAGTCTGGGGCGCTGGCTTGACAGGCCTGGGATCTGGAATCCTTCACCCATCGCAGAGGAATGAGCAAAGTCTATGTGAGCTGCCCATGCACGGGGGAAAAACCCTGTATAGGGCTGAGATCGTTCCTCCCAGACCACATAGAAGACACCTGCTCCCAGACATGGGGTCCCGCAAGGATCCCTCCTCTCTCCCCTCCTAGCCAGGAGCTAAGTGAAGTTGCTTGGGGAGACCAAGCCAGCAGTAGGCTCCCCGCTCTACATCCCCTTCACATCAGACACCTGCAGCCCCTCCCCTAGTGAGATCAGCCACTGCACGAAGAGCCAGATCCAGGACTGGCTGAGGAGATGGTGGTAGGAGAGGAAGAAGCTGCCACCTCCAGGCCATCACCCCACCATTAAGGGTATCAACTCTGGGGTTGCTGAGCCCACCCAGTTAGCACTCGTCCCCATGGCCAGAGCCAGCTGTAGGTGGCAGCAGGGAACACTTGGATTAGAAGGGAAAACTTTATTACTATTCACCATAGAAATGGGAGGCTGGCCCTGATGACTGATCAGATACCTGTCCATCAGGGGTAGCTTGGGAAAACCTCCCAGCAGCCCTAAGGAATCTAGGGTGGGAATTGCAAAGCAGCCCAGGGGATCCGGATGCCCAGTTGGGAACTGGGTGTTCAAATTCCTTAGGAAGTTTTGAAATCTCAGCTCTCAGATTTAAACACGAGTCTGCAAGAAGTGGCGGGAGATTTTGGGGCTGGAGCCAGGGGCTCTGGGCTTGGCTGAGGCAGGGACCACCCCAGAGGGTGGGGAGATTCACCTGTCTCAGGAGCCCTGCACAGGGATCGTCCCTTGGGACCAGGTGGGCACGTCCCACCCGATGCAGGGAGCTGCAGCATGCTCTCAGCCCTTCCCCATCTCCTCCCGCACTTTGGCTGTAAGGAGGCTGGCAGCTCACACATGCCTGGAAAATCTTGAGTCATGGTACCTCAGCTAGGCACCATGTCCTCCCAGAGCATCATGGCACCCCTCATCTCCTGAGATTGCTCAGGCAGCTGGGCCAGGGCCAAGCCGCCTCCTCTCCACCAGCATGGTGTGGAGCCTCCCACACGTTGCTCCTTCTGAGGCATCTGCTGTCCAGCGGGATCCAGGGAGGGAGCGGGCAGGGCACTGGCAGGGGAAGTGGCAGTGGTTCTTCCCATTCATGTTGCTCAGAACAACGTGACAGCTCCTTTCCCTCCCCTACCCTGCTCGATCAAGCTCATCACTCCTGCCGGCTTCCTCCTCCTCCTCACGCTGCTGTGACGGGCTGGGCACTCCCCATCCCCTCGGCAAGGGGTACTACACAGCTGGCTGGGTAGGAGTGCTTTTCTCACGCGGGGGTGGCTCCGCTCCCTCTGATGGGACCGTAGAATGCTTCTGAGGAGCAGGGACCAAGGGGGTGAGGGTCAGGAGGGCAGTTCTGGGCCCTGCAGGGGTGAGTGAAGGGGGCTGATCGGGGCTTGGAACTGCAGTCCCCGGCCCAGAGGTTTCCATCAGAACGATGGGGTGCAGAGAAGAACCCAAGGGAGCCGTACGGTATCCAAAGGACCTTGGCCCAGCTGGAGGGGGCCCAGCCGTGTTCACAGGCCCAGCATCCCAGTGGAGCGTTTTCCTTCCTGCAAGGATCTGGCGCTCTGGGCTGGGAGAAGCAGGAGCCGGGGTACTGGGGCAGAGGCGGCAGTCACTGGCCCTGGGCTGGGCCATGGAGTTCTCTCTGGGATTGCGGGATGCGGATTTCCCAACCTCTGCGTCGTCCATGTGGACAGGGCCAAGGCTGCTCTCCCGAGGGACTGGGGTGTCTGAGGTTAATGGAGACAGGGACAACGTTAGCGCCTTCCCCGATGGCTGTGGTCCACCTGTTTGGGGCCATGGGGCCCATGGGCGGGCCAGAGTGCTGTACGGCAAGGGCCTGAGGTTAGGGAGCCCCAAGAGCCCAGGCACAAAGCCTGGATGCCCGCTCCACAGCCTGGCACTGAGCTCCCCTACACATGCCCCTCAGGCAAGGTTGGGGAGCTTGTCCTACAGGGCTACCTTAACCCCGGGGGCTCTCCCACCCCAGACAGTGGCACCCAGTTACAGCCTCACCTGGAGGCGCTGCAGTGACTGACCCCAGGGCCCCTACGGGCTGGAGGTGCCAAGGGACCCCACACATCAGGCCTGCTCTCCATGCCCCTCTAGTGGCCTTGCCACACACAGAGGTTCTGAGTCAGCTCTTGTTGATGCTGCGCGAAGGGGCCTGCTCCATAGCTCGTGCAGCGGAGGATCACATTTCCGCTCCAGCCCTCCTGGCTTCGGTCCATGACAGCAACCTGTTCAGGGTCATCACCACAAGGGCAAAGCTCCCTCTGTAGGCGGGGCCGGGGGGAATGGCCCATGCCAACCTCAAGGGCACAGGGGTGGGGAGGCCAGGCATGCGGGGCTATTACCTTGGCAGGCAGGGCAGCAGGCGGCAGGAAGCGCCGAGGGTTCAGTGCAGGACTGGGCGCAGGGCCTCCTCTTGCAGCTCACCTCCCCCAACTGAGAGAGGGAGAAAAGGAAGGGGTGAGACACGACACCCCGTGAGCACCCACATTGCCCATCTCTCTGCCCGGCCAGGACAAACTACCCCAATCTGTGGGGACAGCAGGGAGCCTGCCAGCGCCTCCACACCCCCAGCAACCCGCTGGCTTTTCCTTCAGTCATGCCCAGGCCCACTGGACCCTTGTCCAAAGCAAAGGCCTGCCGCACTACAGGAGCCAAAGGGGAACTCCCAGCATCCCCTCAGCCCATATCACACCAGCCCCAGACCCCCTCCCGCTCCCCCTGTAGTGCAGCTCCCAGCGTCCCCTCAGCCCATATCACACCAGCCCTCCAAAGGGCAGCTTCCAGCATCCCCTCAGCCCATATCACACCAGCCCTCCAAAGGGCAGCTTCCAGCACCCCCTTGGCCCATATCACACCAGCCTCCGAGAGTGCAGCTCCCAGCATCCCCTCGGCCCATATCACACCAGCCCCCCGAGAGTGCAGTTCCCAGCAGGGCCCAGTGTCCCCTCACACCAGCCCCTGGAGGCCTCACAGGATAGACACTCATGGCAACAAAGTCCACGGGACTCTTGGATGATGCTGAGTAATGCCCATTCCCATCCTTCATCCAGTCCCCACAGAACAATCCCCAACAGCTCCCTCCCCTGAGAGGGGCACAGCTCACCTGGCAAGTGCAGTGAATGCAGGGCTCACCCTCTGGTATGAACGTCTGTCCATTCACCACCTTCCTGCCTTCGTAGTTACAATCTGCAGGGGACAGATACCCGGCCAGGGTGAGAGACAAGCTTTAACATTACAGTAACTATATAGAGATCGGATGTGAGAGTAACACACACACACAGAGACAGAGTGGAAGAAGGGGAGAGGTGGTATGGCCAAGTAGATAGCGCACAAGGCTGGGAGTCAGGACACCTGAGTTCTATTCTTGTCTCTTCTGGGTGACCTTGGGCAAGTCACTTCCCCACTCCGTGCCTCAGTTTCTCTTCTTGCCCTTTACTTGCCTTGCCTTTTTAGGGACAGTCCCTGCCCTGAAGAGGTTGTTGTGTGTATGTACAGTGCCTAGCACAATGGGGTCTGATCTCAGCTAGGGTCTCCAGGCACTGTTGTAAGCCAAACAACAACAGAAGAATCACTTCACCCAACACTGACCTGCAGCCACCTCTGAGACGAGGATGCGGCAGGTGTTTAGCAGCCTACGGCAACACTGCACAAGAGAGTATAGGACAGGAAGTGAAGCTGAATGTTGTACCTAATTCACACTGCTTGGGGAATTACCCAAAGGCAACACCCTGAACCTCACTAAAGTACAAAGGGAGTTTTCATGACCACAAGTGGTTAGGGCCTTCATTTTACAACTCACTCACAAGAAAGCACATCAGACTGCACAGTCCCCCTGGCTCTGCACTGGGACACTGGGGTCAGCGCTGACTGTAAGAGGAGAACACCCCTATCAAGCCTCCCTGATGCACTGGGAAAGCCTTCTACTGAGTAACCTACCCCACTCCCTGCAGCACAACACCCCACGTTGCTCCCTGCAGCACAGCTCCTGGCACCCTGGGGTCAGTCCTGACTGTGAGAAGAAAGCACCCTCTACTGAGCCCCCATGCCTCCCTCAGCAGCACAGCACCCCTAGTACTGCACAGGGGCATTGGGGTTAGCAATGACTCACAGAGGAGCTCTCTGGACTGAGCCCCCCAATGCAGGGCTGGCGATGACCCACCAGCATGTGAGATCTCCCATCCCAGTACTGACCACACCAGACCCCCTTCCCCTGGTGGTGAGATCAGAGGTGGTCGAAGCCCACGGTGGTATGGAAGCAGCCAGGGTAGAACTCCGGTGCTCGCCAAGGCTGTGGCGCTTACCATAACAGACAGGGCAGCATTCTCCCTCCGGGTGGAATGGATACATACAGAAGATGATACAGTCCACAGGGGAGCAAGCCACAGAGCCCAGCTGTAGGACACAGAATAGTAACACTAGGACTCTGCCTTAGCAGCAACACAAGGTAGGCAGATGACTTGGAGACTACGACTGGCAGGAGACACAGTGGGTTCCGCCTACGGCTGGTGGGAAATTCTCCTTTGAAACAAGCTTTTAAATGGGAAATTGAGTTTTCAACAAAATGAAACTTTTTGCAAGAAGCGTCCATTTTTCATCCAAAAAAATGAATATCCAAAAACCGTAATATTCTGATTAGAAACTGCTCTTGCATTGACCATAGGAGTGTTAGTTCAATTGCCTCATGTCCCCATTCTTCTCTTTGGGCTGGACTCCCTGCCTAGACTACATCTCTCATGATGCAACTGCCTCCCCTGATGCGTGGGAGATGTAGTCCAACCAGGGAGCCCAACCCACAGAGGAGACTGGGAGTATGAAGCAACCGAACTACAACTCCCATGATGCACAGCGACTTCATTTTTAATTGAAATATTTCTGCTTTCCAGTTTCCATTGAAAAATTGAAATTTTCTGCATAAAACTTAGAAGAAAACAATTTTTTTCCATTTTTGTTGAAATTTTCTGCTGAGGAAAATCCCCCATTTGACAACCTAGGGAGGGCAAGCCAGACTCCCTCTGCTCTAGACCCACAGCATCCAGCCAGCCACCCTCTCCCCACCCTGAGCCATCTAGGGAGGACAATCAGCAGGACTCTCCGTGGACAGCAACAGCAAAAGTAGAATGTTTGAGTTCAAAGACAGTGCCTGACCTCAAACCTGTGTTCACCTCATTTTCCCCACAGAAGACAACCCCCATGGACCCTTTTCTGTTCCCCATGGCATCTTTCACTCACAGCCTCACCCCACTGGACTCTTCTTTCCTGGTCCAGGGACCTTGGTGCCTGCCTCCATGCTCTGCACATCTGGAGCAGCCCCAGGCCTGAAGTTGAATGTGCAGCCTTAGGCTGGACAAAGCCCCTTGGCTTAGACCCTTTGATCTAATGGACCTGAGAGACCTTTCCTAAAGACATGCTTGGAGAGAAGGTGAAGCCCTTACCAGGCAGATGCAGCTGAGGCAGGGGTCTAGGGCAGAAGGGAAGATTTCGTTGTTGTAGAAGATCCTTCCCATGTAGGTGCAGCCTTCAGGGAGGAGAGAGAAGGAAAGGCATGATCATGACACCTCTCACCAGAAAGTCAACCGCCTCCCAGGGGGCCAGGGCACACCTGGCAGAGTGGAGAGACCAGGAGCAGGGACAGAACCTGTGTGGGACACACCCAGAGCCCTCTCCACCAGAAAGGCTCAAGGGATGGAGAGAGAGCCATTCACAGCTGGGTCGCTGGTTCAAAGTCAGCCCCACACTGGTGATGACCAAAAGCTGTTCCCATCTGAGGGCTGCTTGGCCTGTAGGAGGTGGTTGGGTCTTCATGTCCCCAACAGCACTCAGTGGCCTGGCTGATGTCTGTCTGAGCAGAGAGGATGAGGGCTGGCTGGACCGTGGAGGAGGGAGCTACCCTGTCCCTGGGTTTTCAGTGATTAGTGGCTCCTCATTCCCTGGGGGTACCCTGCTGCGAGGTGCTCTTGGTGGGTTATGCTTCTCACTACAGATGGTGGCTCCCTGGGAGGGGACCCCAGGCCCCGTTACCTGCTGAGCAGTCCGGGCAGCACTGGCCAGGGATTTGAATGGGGTGAGGACATGTCTCCAAACAGTCTGTCCTCTTGCAGCTCACCGAGCCGTCTGCCTGCAAGAGAGAAGCACTTGACAGAAACTCACGGCACACACGGCCTGGCTGAGTGCCCTGCACAGCCAGCCCTGGCCCATCGATGCTGTGTGCTGGCACAGTCCACCCGATGGGGGGCTGCGCTTCAGTGCCAGGTGAGCACACACCAGGAGAGAGCTGTGGGGTCCTTCTGAAGGGTTCAATGTCCATAAGGTACAGCGCTCGGCTGCCAGCCCAAGCCAGGAAAGTCTAGCGCAGGGCAGAGGGCAGAGGGGGTGGGCTGCATACTGCGAGGACAGGTAAGGAGAGTGAAGTAGAGCAGGTTCTCATTCACCTGGCAGATGCATAACTCACAGGGATCACCCGGAGACCAGATCTGTCCAATCGGAAACTCTACCCCATTGTCATCCACGAAGCAACCTGGCCAGGGAGAGAGAGTGAGAGCTTCAGAGCTGGGCTGGGGCCGATGGGAGAGATGGGGAATAGAGAGGAGGGGCAGGGAGCCCAGTGGGCAAAGCCTGAGAGGTGGCAGGCCCTGGGCAGATGAGAAGGCCTGGCACAGTAGATAATAGACACACACTCTGCCTGTGACACACACACACAGAGCCCTATTCCTACCCACCCATGATACACACACCTTGCCCATCCCCCTGCCCATGACAAAAACACCCTGCCCGTCACACACACAGGCCCCTGCCCCTCGCTCACACATGCGCACGGCCCTGCGCAAGCTTTCACCTGATACTGATGCAGGCTCCTGGCAGGAGAAGCAGCACTGCCCCGGGGCCAGCAGCCAGTCCTGGCGGGGACATGCCAGCTCAGGACAGGGCGCGAAGGAGCACTCCACCTCGCCACCCTGGGGAAGAGACATGTCGCACACGAGCTGGCGGAAAAAGGGGGCAGGGCGGTGCCCCACATCTCCTTCCTCTCCCTCCTCATTGTCACTGCACCCCAGGCCCTGCCAGAGCTTTCACGCAGAAGGCTCCAACCAGTGATGAGCTGCCAAAATCTTAACAACGGGTTCCCTTTTCACCCCACGAGGGGGTTGTTGCCCACCCCCGCCCCCCGGGACTCCTGCCCCATCCAACCCCCCTCTAAAGGGCTTCTAAATTTAACAACCAGTTCTAGCAAACCGGTGCGAACCAGCTCCAGCTCACCACTGGCTCCAACCAAAGCAGCCTGGCTTCAGCCCAAACTCCCTTTCCACATCCCCCCCACCGGCTCCTAGGAGAAAAGGCCCTCTTCCTGCCAGCCCCACACATTCCTACCCTGGCGTGGGCATCCCCACAGGCCGTGCCTTTCCCTGGCACCTAGGTCTAGGGTGGAGCGGCCCTTTCCCCCTGCGATGCGTGAGCAGGCACTGACCCCAGGTGGTGAGGACCCCCCTGCACTGTGCTAGGGAGCCCTGGGGGGCGGGGGAGGGCTAAGGCCTACCCGGCAGATGCAGGTGGTGCAGTTGTCTCCATCCAAGCCGAATTCGGCGCCGTGCATATATGTGCGCCCGTGGAAATCGCATGTGGCTGCAGGGGGAAAGGGATGGTTGGTACCGGGATGGCAGGAAACGCGGCCAGCCGGAGCCGTCACACAATGGGACCCTGGCTTCCCAAACAGGCCCCGTGGGTGCAAGTCTCCAACTGCCTCAAACCAACCCCCAACCCGCCCACCCCAGGGTTCACACTCCCCATTTCTAGGCAGGGAAACTGAGGCACGGTGAGCTTAAGCAACTTGCCCAAGTTCCCCCAGCTGGGTAGAGACCTCAGGAGGCCAGACTTATCATCCCATGCTCTGACCAGTAGGCCATGCTGCCTTATCACTGACCACACACTCTCTGTGTAGTCATTGTTGCCCCATCACTGAAGCAGTCACTGGGCTCCACCTCCCCAAATCCTCCTCCTCCCTGATATACAAGACCCATTGGCCCAGCCGATGGGGCACCCCTCTCGCACCAGGAACTCCGCATAGCCTCCAGAACTGGGGGGTCAGAGGGACCAGTGCAGCTGCTGAGGGACCCACCTGGCTGGCAGGAGCAGCAGTCGGCCTGGGCAGGGCTGGGGCAGGGGCCCGGGCCCGGAGGGCACTCAGGGGAGATGCAGGACACATTGCCGGCCTGGAAGAGAGAGAAACCAAAGGGAATGCCAGGGACGGATCCAGGGCCCCGTGCCGACGTGGTACTGGGCAGCTCTCCCCTCCTCTGGGTGTTCATTTAAACTCATGTCCAACCCCGCACGGAGGGGGCCATGTCGCCATGTCTGATCCCCCCGCCAAGGGGCCACATCTCCGCCCCTGCCCACCAGCTAAGGGGCCATGTCTCTGTCCCTAAACCCAGCTGAGAGGCCACGTCACCTTGGCCACTATCTCTAATCAGTCAACTGGACAGTGACCTCACTAAGCCTCTGGCTCCCCGCTTCCCTGGGCACCGATGTCACAAGCTCCTTGGGGGACAAGCTCCTTGGGGAATCCCCTCCAGCCGAGTCTGGGTAACAAGCTCACATCATTCCCCAGAGACCCCAGAGGTGCCTGGATCCCCTAGCCAGTGCCACGCTCACCAGGCACATGCAGACTGTGCAATTCCCGTCAGCCACAGAGAACACATCCCCCTCGGCCCGGGCGACCCCCTCGTGCCAACAGCCTGCGAGAGACGGGAAAGCAAGGGCAGCGTGAGGCTATGGGGCATGGGCCTGGGCTCGCCGCTCCACTTGCGGGAGATATCATGAGTCTGCCCACCATGCCCTCAGGGCCACAGCTCAGCTGGGCACCCACACAGACCGCCAAGAAGCGGCCGTACAGCCCAGCCAGCTGGGCACCACCCACACCTGGGACAGGAACCAGCAGGGACTGAACCATCCAGGCTCCGGTGACCCCAACAGACCCTGTGGGCCTGAACCAGAGAGGCTAGGGGGTGCGAGTCTCACCTGTGCAGCTGGGGCAGCAACCCCTGTCCTTTGGGGGCAGCGGGTGAGAACAGGCAATCCAGCAGCTCTCCGCCTCACACACCACTTGGCCCCCCTGCAATGGGACAGGCTGGTTAGCAGGGGACTGTCCAGAGCGCAGCCGGGGGAGCCGGGGAGCCGGAGGGAGGGTACGTACCTCGCAGGCACACTGCAGGCACCCAGGTTCCATCCAATGGCTGCTGTGCTCCCGCAGTGCCCCCTGGTGCCAGCAAGGGGGAGGCGAGGTGGTGAGGGCGGGCGGCAGAGAAGCAGAAGGACGAGGCGAGGGCACCAGGACTGCCCCTTGGAACAGCGATGGTGGCAATGGCGAGAACGCACCAGGGGCAGCAGTGACAGCCGGGAGCAAGGGGGATATGTGTGGTGGGGCAGTCAGAAAGGAAGGGGGCCGGGGGCTGGGGGCAGGAGCTTGGGAAGGAGGGGAGGCCCTGGGGGCCAGCAGGGGTCCCCCAGAGTCGGGAGGGAGCAGCAGCAGAGTTGGGGGGTGCTGCAGGGACTGCAGGATGGGAGACGGGGCCGGGATGGTTTTCAGGAAACCTGGAAGGAAACACAACACGGAGCTCTTTGGGGAGAGCCAGGGCAGCTGGGCGGGGCCCAGGGACTGGTGCGGGACATGTCGAGAAGACACTACTAGGCCCAGGGATGCCAGCTCTGCCTGTGCTGCAGGGCACAGAGTCCAGCTCTCCGGACCCACAGCCCCTGTCATGGACAACCTCCCCGTGCCACGAATCGTGACCATAGCTGGAACACAGGGCCCGACCCTCGCTCCCTCTCCACTCTGCCAATGGGAAGAGCCCCCTCCCCACAACAGGGGACCGTGGGCAAGCTTGCGCCCCTCCCCCCCGACAGGCGTGGGAGTGGGGCCCATCCTTACCTTCACAGGACACCCTGTCCCCGCTGAGCCGGTAGCCAGGGTGGCAGGTGCACAGGAAGCTGCCTGGCGTGTTGTGGCAGGCGTGCTGGCAGGGGCGCCTCTCACTGGGCCGTCGGCACTCATTGACATCTGGGAGTGGCAGAGCCAGGCGTCAGTGCCCGGCAGCAGCACCAGCTGCGAGGGAGAGCAGGGGACCCGGGGGCTGTCCTTGCTCACTGGGTCTGGGCAGGAGCCAGGTGGAGCCCTTCCCCACACAGGCTGGGACTGGGGAGATGGCCAGGCCTGGGCATTCACCTCCAGCCCAGCCTGTCTGCCCACTCACCAGGAGCCCCCAAAGCCGGGCACCCCAGCGCCACGCACTGATATCTCAGGCCCGTCTGGAGATGGCCCTCAGCCAGGCCAAGGGGCAGAGTCAGCCTGGGGTGACCCCAGAGACTGACAGTGGGGGGCACCTCACACTGGACCTCGGGGGAAAGCAAGGCCTTTTCTGGTCCTTTTCGGAGCTACCCTGGCTCTGAAAAGGCACCATGAAGGGATTCAGACTGTGAGCTCCATGGGGCAGAGCCCATCTCCTTGCTCTGGGTCTGTCCTGCCCCCAGCCCCACGGAAGCCTGGTCTAGGAGTTAGACTGCTGGCTGCTACCACAACACAAATCGTCAATAATAGATGACCCCAAGGCCTCATTCCCTCTCCTCCCGCAGCAGGGTGAGCTGGGTGGGACAACGCTCAAGTCACTGCAGTGACACAGGGCTGTATGGCGGGGAACGGGACAGGAATAGGCCAGGGAGGACGCCTGCTCAGTTCACTAAAGAGGGAGACAGCGGAACCTTAACTGCCAGGATTCCCACTTCTGTATCAGGGAGAAGCCAGAACAATCTCAGCCAAAGGGGCCATTTTCCCCGTTCCTCCTGAATGCTCCCACCTCATGGGGCTGGGCTGAACATCTGCTCGGCTGCTACCTAGTGGCTCCAATGCACCGAGGGCCTGATCTTTGCTCTGGCCACTGAGCCCTCCCACTCCTAGGTACTTTGCCATGGCCATGAGGAAACCCCTTCACCCCTCAGTGTCTCTGCTGCCCCACTGGTGGTAGTGTGGGGATACCAGCATGCAGCTCTTCCCCAACCTGGGGGAGTATCACTGACTGGGCAGCACTCTGGAACCAAAGCCTTACTGGAGGTGGGGGTCTGAGAAGGGGCAGGGCTGGGTGGGGAGGGAGGAGGGGCTTCTCAGGAGGGATGGGGAGGGCCAGATCAGCAGGAGGAGGAGGAGGCACTCACCCAGGCAGGAGTGCTGGTTGCTGTGCAGGTGGTAGCCGGGGCGACAGAAGCACCGATAGCTGCCGATGCTGTTCTTGCACCGGTGCTGGCACGGGGTGGCCAGACACTCGTCTGTATCTGGAAGAGGAAAGGATGAGACAGCCGCTCCCCACAACTCCCCAGAGCTCCCACCACCCTCCCTACACACACCAGTACCAGCCACTCGGCCCAGTCCCCACCTTTCTCTCTGATCCCTCGTTCTGCGCCCTGAAGCCCAGGGACTCACCCTGGCAGCTGTGCCGGTTGGCGGAGAGCCGCATGCCTGGGCCACACTCACACACAAAGCCTCCCTCGGTGTTGACGCACAGTCCCTCACAGGAGGCGCTCAGGCACTCGTCGATGTCTAGGAGAGAGACAGGGCCACCTGGCAGAGGGGTCTAGAGAGGAGAGGGCACCCGGCCACTCCCATGGACACACATGCACAGCCAGTCCTGTGTACGGCTGAGGGAACATGGCACTCCAGCGGGGATGCTAAGGGAGCCCATAGATCAGCTGTAAGGAGAAAGTGGCACTCCTGTCCCAGCCAGCAGATCCAGCCTTTCCTGGGGAGAATCAGGCAGGGATGGGGGAGCTCTCTGGGCGAGGAGCTCATGCCCTGACTGGGTCATCGTCAGCGGGGATTGAACTTGGGACCAATGGATGGGACAAGCCTCTAATGCCAGAGGGAAAATACCCAGCTCTGCTAGCCGAGACTAAAGCAGGCTCATCCACCTCTGTCTGTGGCCCGGTCACTACACCCCAGGTGGGTGCAGGTCGCCCTCTGCCACCCTGGCATGCCGTGCGTGGCTGCATTGCTGCTCATGCCAGCTGGCACTCAGACCCCTCCGCTCACAGTCCTCCTGGGCTCTGATCGGGGCTCAGCCCGACAGTGGGTGGCCTGGCGAGTGCTCACCCGTACAGCGCACGCCGTTGGCCGTCTCCGCCATGGAGAAACCCAGCGGGCAGACACGGGCCACCTCCTGGCAGCCACCATGGTTACAGGCAAGGTCACAGCCGTACTCCCCGCAGGCACTGGGCGGATCTGAAACACACACGGCAGCAGGCTGAGGGTCCAGTCAGGATCGCGGGGGGCAGCAGAGACCCAGGGAAGCGAGATCAATGCTGCAGCATGAGGGTCACTGGGCACAGGGAGCTCCAGTGTCACCCTGCCCATGGAGAAGATGGGCTCAGGCCTACCCTGGCCTCAGCTGCAGTTAATAGAAAGTGGAAGCTGCTGGATCTGGACAGTCCTCTGGTCCCCACTGGCTCTCCATGAGCATGCTGCATGGTGGCACCACCCGGAGACCGGGCCTGGGCTTCACAGGTGACTCTCTTCTAGGACCTCCTCTGGGTGAGCGGGTGTCCTCTGCACACCCAGCTCTCTGTCCCCGAGCTACGAGCCAGCTCCGGCTCCCCAGCCACTCCCCACCACCCCACCCACGTTCTTCCTTAGACTCCCAGTCAGCTGGGTCCTCCCCTGGCAGATGGCCCCTCACTGTACCTGCCCGCACCTCTGTTTGTCTTGGCTCGTTGAGACAGGCACCGCGATTGGAGCAGGGTTTGGCAACTGCCCTGGGAGCCCGCTGCCTGCACTACGTACTGACAACACCGGCGCAGAAACCCACTGACAGCCACGCCGCTGCCTGCAGCCCCTTGCCGGGTCACAGCTTCCCAGCGCCACTCTGAGGCCCCCCGCTACTCCCAGCACATAGTGCTTTGTGGAGTCTCCAGCCATTGGGACCCAGCCCTCACTCCCTCACTGGAGATGGGCAGCCCTGGGCTCTGATTCCAAAGGGGAGCTGGGAACTGCAGCCTGGCAGCAGGGCCGCCGCTTGTGGCTCTCTGCCCTGGGGACAGGCCAGTCTATGCCATCATTGCTGCAGCCCCTCACACAGGCACCATGTTACCACTCAACTGCATGGATGGCTCAGCCTCACAAGGCCTCCCAGCCCCCCGGTTTTAGCCCTAGACAGTGCCCTTCTCCTATGAATGGCTCTGGCTGCAGATAAAGGGCCACAAGCATTCAGCGAGGGGATCTGGTTACCTGGGCAGGTGATGCCCTGCTCTCCGTCCCGGCAGGAGCAGACGTTGGGGGCGATGCACCAGCCACTGCCACAGCCAAAGGAGCAGAGTGCTGTGGGAGAGGGTCCAGGAGAGATGCCAGTCAGGACAGAGGGACCCCACTGTGACATCTCCACCCTGGGCAGCAGCTTACACACCCAGCCTGGCATGGGCCAATGGGGAAAGCAGGCACTGCCTGGAAAGAGCCCCTCAACCCCCTGCTGGACAGACAGACTGCAGATCCCATGGGAGAGCATTGGCCGCTGGCGACAGGGAATGGTGGGGACACATGAAGGAAGCAGTCGGGGGACGGGGAATGGATCTCTTGTGGAAGCGGGTGAATACGGCCCCCTCTCGGTGATGGGAGGAGGGATAGGAGCCATGATGGGCGTTTCTCCCATGGGTGGCCTGGTCAGTGGTTGCTATTACCGCCCCCCACCCTTCCCCAGGGTGCCATTCTGCCATGGAGAGGCAGAGTACCGGGCACCTGGGGGCCGATAGGGGAAGCGCAGTCTGTGCTGCAGGTACCAGGTGGGGGTGGTGGGTCATGGAGGGCACAGGATACTCACGCAGAGTGCACTGCCCGCTGGCTGGGGATGGCATCCACCCGGGGCAGCATCCACTCCCGAAGCCCGAGAGGCAAACATGCGGCCCCACACGGTGCCTGGGAAGGAGAGAAACATGAGATTCTCTGGGTCAGGACTTCAGGATGGTGAGAGTGGCCCCAGAACAAAGGTTCAGGGAGTATATACGGCAGCGTGGGAAGGACCAGCTGCCCCCACCTCTCCTCCTGCTGCAGATGCAGGGATGGCCCCTCTGGGCAGAGACCCAACTAAGGCCCCATGGGGGTTAGCACCAGTCAGCAGGATGCAGGCCTGGGGCTGCTTGGCTTTCCATGTTCCCTGGAGCCCTTGCTTTCCTGAGGCTGTGACTCCACCAGGGCCCCACTGGGAGCTGCCTCTAGGAGACCAAGAGTGTGAGCTCTATGCTGGGGAACAGGGTCCTGGGACTGACATCCCCTCTGCTCCCAACAGGAACTGCTGGGGGAAGGGCAGCCCAGGATTCCCTCATCCTTCTCCCTGCCCTGGCAGGAAGCAACAGTGCAGCGACACACATCACAGAGCAAAAACCTGGAGTGTGACCCAGACCCAAACACATGCAGGCAGACAGATGGTGGGTAACACACACACACACACAGAGCGAAGGCCTGGTGTGTGACCTAGACAGACAAGCAAAGGGGAAAGGCACAGACAGACCCACAGGGAGACAAGACACTGAGAGGGACAGACAGACACACACAGGACGCAGTGAGGCATGGCGATCACACATGGGCAGACAGACGCAGGAAGATTGAGTTTTCTACACACACACCCGGCGCAAAGGCCAGGAGTGTGCCCCGGACAGACAGACGGACGGGAAGGGCAGAGCCCGCCCCTGGCCAGACACACACAGAGAGAAAAAGGGCCCGAGCCTTGCACACACAGGACAGTCCTGTGGACAGCAGGGGGTCCTGCTTCGAGCAGGGGGTTGGACTAGATGACCTTCAGGGGTCCCTTCCAACCCTGATATTCTATGATTCTATGACAGGCGCCGGGCAGCGAGATAGAGCCAGGCGCAGCGCTCCCACGCTGACACGCCCCGCGCACGGACACACGCCCAGGGGGCAGCCGGACACGAGGCACGGGGCTCACACAGCGGCGTGCGGAACAGACGGACCCCGAGATCCCCCCTCCCGCGGGGGTGGTGGCACAGCCAGACCCAGGCGTTGGGGCCACGCTCCGCTGCCTGGCTTGACCTCCGCGGCACCGGGCGGCTCCCGCCGCCTTGCCGGGTGCCTGGGACTTGGCTGCCCCCGGCATGGGGGCTGGGGTCGGTACCTGTCCGCGGCAAAGCTGGGCGCCTTCTTCCTGCCGGGATAGGCTCTGCCCGGGCTGCCCGGGAGGACCAGGGACACACAGGCAGCCCCCAGGAGCAGCCCGGCCAACATGACAGGCGTCTCCCGTCCGGAGCCCCTTCCTTCCTCCCGCCCAGGGCTACCGCATGCTGGCCGCCCCGGGCCCTCTCCTCCTCCCCGGCGGGCTGGGGACGCTCCACGAGCTGGGGAAGGGGGGGACCCCCGCGCACCGATGCGCCACCCGCAGGGCGCAGCTCTCCGGTCCCCCCAGCAGCGGGCGTGTGAGAGCGAGCGCCGGAGCGAGCTTCCCCCTCCCCACGGCGGGCAGAGGCACCGCACCGGGGGAGCAGCAGGAGTGGGAGGGTCCAAGCACAGCCGCCCTGTCGCTGGCAGGCGTGGCGGGGGGAGGCGCAGCACCCCCTCGTCCCCTTTCCCACATCTGGCAAGGCTGGCTCCGGCTTCCCTTCCCCCCCCCTCCCCCTGGGCCGCTTGCCCAGCCCTGCCTGCACGAGATACTCGGCTCCAGGCCAGGCGCCCGTCGGGGCTGAGCCAGCTAGGTGTGGGCTGCGGGCGGAGCGGGCACTGATCGGGCCCCAGGCAGGCACGGGCCAGGGTTTCCCCCCCACCCCCCAGTCTGGCAGCATGTGGCCTGACTTACACCTGTGTAAACGGGGGCTGCTGCAGTAAAACGAGGGGAGGGACCGCTTCACCTGACCCTCCTCTTCCTCTCGTAGGCACTCCCCCACCCCACCAGCAGCCTGAACCTCTGGGCCCAGGAGCCCCAACACACCCATCTCCGCAGCTGTGAGACTGGTGTTAATGGAGCCTGGCACTTGGGGTCACAGCACCACTTGAGTTTGGCCCAGCCAGGTCCCCAGCTCCTCTGCCTGTGATAAAGCAGGCACACAATGTTTCCAGCTCAGGCAGCCAGGATTGTTATTAGTGTAAGGGGAGGGTTGGGATCAGGGACCCACTGTGCCAGGCACTGCCCAGACACACACCAAGAGACAGGCCCTGCTCGGCTGAGATCAGGGCCCTTTTGTGTGGGGAGCTACCCCCAAGAACTTGCAGTCCAGTGTTGCAAACTCTTTGGGTTATTTCTACCTCCAAGCCTCTTTCTTCAAGACATTTACTCTCTCTCATCTGTGCTTTTAGTCCTGCTTTTATCTGCACTGTTTCTTTTCCTGCCTCTGACCTACTCTATCTCCATTCCTTACCTCTTTTTGCTTGCCTTTTTCCCCTCCCCACGATGCAGGATGTAGGGAAGGTCACTTGATTTGTATTATTGGAGCAAAGTTCTCAGCTGTGATCATGTCCTTGTGGTGCTGGGCACTGTACAGACAGTGAAAGACAGTCCCTGCAGCACTAACATCCGAAACAGACCAGACAGCGGGTGAGAGGGGAAACAGGCAGACACAAGTGACTGGGGCAAGGGGCTACAGTTGATCAGTGCCAAAGGCGGGATTAGAACCCAAATCGCCTGAGTCCTTCCCCCCTGCCTTGCAGTGAGTGGGTGATGGAATTTAAGATCTCCTCCTAAACACTGGGTCCAACAGTCTTGTTTCTATAACTAATCCCTGCCTGGGATTCCAGCTAGGGAAATTAGGCCCATAGTACAATAGGTGATTACACCTAGCTCTGGGGAGAGATTTGGAAGGACCTAGAGAGCTCTGCAAGGGGATACATTGAAACCAGAGCCCTGCTAGCATTCTGCACTGCGATGAAGGATTCTGCAGCATTTGAGTGTGCATGACTGCACAGCTGCCCTGCGAGACCCCCGAGCTGGCCCCCTCTCCTCCGCATGGGTCAGAGAGCAGGTCAGCCTCAGTGAGCTATAAATAGAAACTGACATTGTCCATTGAACTGCTCAGCTAGAGATCACACAACTACATAGGGGGAAATGCTGCACCCACCTCTGAAATGCAGCCACCTCTGGAGTGAAATGGGGCAGCTGTTTAACAGCAACACTGCACAACAGGTTGGGACAAGAAGTGAAGGATCTTGGAACCTGTTGACACAGCAGAGAAAATTTAGGGAGCAGCCCAACTGGAAAATGGCCAGAGAACTGGGATTAACACACCCCTGACCATGCAAACCGCACAGCAGGACTGTCAGCAAGCACAAGCAGATGGACGGTCAGTGTTCTCCTGTTTATATTCCAGTAGCACCTCGAGACCCAACTGAGATTTGGACCGCATTGCACTAGACACTGTACGCATCATACAGAATAGTGCCTGCCTGGCAGCCCTTGCAGCCTAAACTGACCAGGCGGATAAGCTCAGTGGTTTGAGCATTGGCCTGCTAAACCCAGGGTTGTGAGTTCAATTCTTGAGGGGGCCATTTAGGGATCTAGGGCAAAAATTAGGTATTGGCCCTGCTTTGAGCAGGGGGTTGGACTAGATGATAGTCCTGAGGTCCCTTCCAACCCTGGTATTCTATGATTCTATGACAAGACACAGGGTGGGAGGAGAGGAAGGGTTATTACTCCCATAAAGATGGGGAACTGAGGCACAGTGACTTGCCCAAGCTCACACAGGGAATAAATGGCAGAGCTGGGAACTGACCCCACATCTTGCGAGTCTCAGTCCACTGCCCTATCCACTGGGACCCCCTAAAATGGCACCCCCTGTTCCCCCTAAGCTGTGTGCAGGTGTGTGCGCACACAGATCTTAAACCCCGCGTGCGCTTCAGGGACGGCTTTCTTTTTTTTTTTTTTTTTGCTTTGGTGGCAGCATCTGGATTTTGCTGGACTGTCTCCCATCCAAGTGCTGACTGGCCTTGACCCTGCTTAGCTTATAAGAGCCAACAGAACACACAGGAGCCTAAGAGTTCAGTCCAATACAGGCCCTGAACAGCATGTCAGGGAGATGCAGCATCCACACAAGAACCCATTCTTGTTTTGAATGGTGCTTTCTACAGTTAGTCGTTGCTCAGCTGTGCAGAATCTCTCTCTCTCTATAACAGGTGTGGCCAGCACAATGGGGCTTGGTCCCTAAGTGCCACTGCAATAAAACTGTTACTAAGGATAAACACTACTTAGCAAGCAAGCTGCTGAGTTCCTCCAGAATTCATTCCTACAAGTGACCTGTCAAGGAAACTCTTAATGGGGCTTTTGCCCTTTTCTAGCTTGTTTGCGATGGATAAAGGCCTGAAATTCTTCCTCATTGCCACTGGGTTTTGCACTAGAAATTCACATCTTGTCTCCCCTGGAAGACTCTATGGATCACTGAATAACAGGGTGGTTGGACAACATCACAGGTACAAAGGATGTGACAATTGTGTAAGGGGTTTTTTATTTATTTATTCAGGCTGTTTAAAGCTCTATTTAATTCAATTGCCCTGCAAATATCTGGGCGAAAAGATAATTCAGTCCAATAAGAATTCAAAACAAACAGGCAACACAAAACTCCTTTCAGGCCCTCTTCTCACCATAAAACATAAAGGGCAAAAGCCCGAGTTTTATTACCCCTCCCCCTTTAATGAGTAATACATGGAGGATTTGGGGCCTGATCCAAAGCCCAGTGGTTGAGTTCTGTTGAGTACAATGTCTCATAGAGAGCAGCATTTTGCAGCGTAAGGCACATCGCCTCATTTGTGTGCACATAAAAATCTGTCAAAAGAAAAGGAGTACTTGTGGCACGTTAGAGACTAACACATTTATTTGAGCTTAAGCTTTCGTGAGCTACAGCTCACTTTATCGGATGCATGCCATCTGATGAAGTGAGGTGTAGCTCACGAAAGCTTATGCTCAAATAAATTTGTTAGTCTCTAAGGTGCCACAAGTACTCCTTTTCTTTTTGTGGATACAGACTAACACGGCTGCTACTCTGAAAGATCTGTCAGTTATCCTTCAGTGACTCAGTTTTCATTAAAATAAAGGGGAAGTGACCAGCTATTGTTGCAAAGAAAACCTCCAAACAATGATCTGTGCATAACTGATGCAGCCATAAGTGCCTGAGTTTGCAGAGAGCCTGAAACAAGTGCTCTGAGATGTGACTGCTTCCGTCATTTCAAAAGGCACTCACTCAGATGCTACTAATGATGCTTTAAATGTCAATATCACTAATTCACTGCTTAAAGCACTTAAGGAAGGAAAGGAAGCATCACATTAACATCAACAGCAATGTTTCACAATGCACAGAGAGTGCATGCATTGAAGATGCATGCATTAAGATGTGTAGCTAAGATGTATGGCAGAGCTGAAGTGGGGCCACAACTGGTTTTATTTTCCTAACGGGGTGGAGGGCCTCAGTTCCAGTCATTTAAGAAACTACAGAAATGATCTTACCCCAAGCAACATGCATAGCAACCATGAAGAAAACAGGTCAAAAGCCACCATGGGGAGGGAAATGTAATGATCAAAAGCCAGAGATAATAAAACAAAAACAAAAAAAACAAGCTGAGAGCAACCTGACTGTCTAGGCACAGAATCCAGACTCAGACTTTTCAAAGGGTCATGGTCCACTTTTTTCTGTCCCTAAACATAGTTTTTCTAAATAAAGACATTTCCCAATATGGGCTTTTTAATAGTAGATTCTTCAAAGACACAGTGGCAGGGCAGATCTGGCTGAACATTTCAGATTTGTAAAACCAAACCTGCAAGCTTTTATAGAAACTTGTGTTTCAGAAACACCACCTATGTCTGTGTCTGCTCATCAATCGTGGTTAGGTGATATGCACATGGGCTTTTTAAATGGAGATTCTATTTTGAGGGGCCTATTCGGGGGGTTACTCATTCATATTAGAGTAGAGCCCAAAGGCCTCAGCCAAGATCAGTACCCCATTGTGCTACGAAGCAGTAATTGTATAGCTACACTAGATAGGGCCTGGTCTCTGGGCAAACACTATGCACGTGGCTCACTGTTCAGAGGCACAAGAATCTGCTGACCTAACAGATCTAGGGGAGTGGTTCCTTTCTGCCCACTGCTGCAGAGCCAAGAAACTGCACCTTGTTCCTCCAGGCTCAAGCGCCTCTGTTGGGTAACTGGGGACAGCTCCTGCTATGTAATCAACTCTTTGTGAGTGTATAAGTGATCAGGAATGGTTAATCCCACTCTCAGACAGCCTAGATCCCAGCCAAGGTGCATTAAAGGGGGCAAATGGAGTGAGGTAGCAGGTTCTAAACCACTGCAGGAGATGGACTATCAGAATAGACAGGAACAAAGATCTGATGAGTTTGCCATCACTTATAGCCACCAGAGTAGATAGGACCAAGAGTCTGATGCAGTGTGGCACCAGATCGGATACCAGACTAGAAAGGATCGCTGGTCTAATCCAGAGTGGTGAGAGCCAGAATACCAACCTGGAGGGGATAAGCAGGTTGAACTAGCATGGAGGACTCCTGTGTTCCAAAGAGTCACTTTATAATATTAGAGATACCAGGTGGGTGAGGTAACATCTTTTATTGGACCATCTTCTGTTGGTGAAAGAGAAACTTTTGAGCTTCTTCAGGGCTGGGAAAGGTACTCAGTGTCACAGCTAAATACAAGGTGGGACAGATTGTTTAGCACAAGGACATGGGCGGCGGGTATTGTAGGCAAGGGTTAGCTGTGCCTTCCCAAACAGCCTAGCGTGGCCCTGCCCACACTCTGCCCCCAAGCCAGGCCCCCTCCTGCAGTTCCCGCTCTGCCTTGGCTGACCTGCCTCCAGCAGGGAGTCAGGAGGGCTGGTGCTATTGTGGCTGCGCTGCCTGGCCTCCCGGAGCTGGCCGTGGCGCCCGGAGCACCGGGGCTGGAGGTGGTGCCACCTGGAGAACCAGGCCTGGCGCCTCACCTCCCCAGCAGCCCGGCACTGGGGCTGCCGTGGGGGTTCTCTTGGCTCCTGGGGAGGGGGGGAGGGAGGCAGAAGAGGAGGGGCCAAGGGCTAGCCTCCCCAAACAGCCGGGTCACTGGCCACCCACGCACAAGAAGTTATTACAAAGGACCATTCAAGGTGAAGTCGGCAGTTAACACCTCTGCAGTTATAGGACAAAAATGGGAGATAGTGAGTTACAGATTGTCGTAATGAGCCATAAAGCCAGTGTCTTTATTGAGTCCATGATTTTTAGCATCTAGCAAAGTTATAAATGTATGCTCCCAGGCTCATCCTTCAAAGGCGTCGTGAAAATTTCCTTTGAGGGTGAGAACAGAGGGGTCAGCTATGGAGAGACCACTTTATGAAAAGCGTTCACCGAGGGGAGAGATAGTGTTTGCCAAAGGGAGAGATTGTGTTTTTGTCTTTTATCGTTTTTCTGTGGAGTTCACGCGTGAGAGAGTTATATGGATTAGGATAACATCTATAGTGCCAGAAGAGATCACGGTCCCAAAGTACAGAGTGCTGCACGTACTCATAGTAAGAGAGAGTCCCTGCCCACACTCTAATAGCAAAGACAGACAAATGGAGAAAGGAAAGATCATTATCCCCATTTTACAGGCAGGGAATGAAGACCCAGAGAGACTAAGTAAGTGGGCTGTGGTTACATGGGCAGTCAGTGAAGTGGAACCCAGAGCTGCCAAGCCCCAGCTAGTGCTGTAACCACTAGACAATCCTGCCCTCTGCAGAATCACTTTTGCCCAGTGGATTGTTTCATTAGCTCAGGGAAGAAACACTGGCTACTCTGCTGCCTGACACACATGCCTCCAGATCTGCTGTCACCCATTTCCCATGGGAGATGCTAACAGCAGGGTCCCTGGCCTCACACTCCTGCCAGTGTGCAGAAAGGTACTGGAGCATAATAGGCCAGCTGAGCTGCTCAGAGTTTATTCTTTATTTTATTCACAAGCAAAGAGACTGGAGGGAGATGGGCTGCTGTGAAATCAGTTCAGTTTGATAGATAAAGCTATTATCTCAGCCACATGGGGACCTAGACGAAGGTACTGGGGTGAATCCATAGAGGAGACAATGCAAAGTGAGCCAGGACTATGTTAGGGCAGGAGTTCTGGCACCTTCTCTGAAGCATCTGCTGCTGGCCAATGTCAGAGAGAGGAACACTGGTCTCGATGGACCACAGGTCTGAGCCAATCTGATGATCTCAGTGTTCCTAATCGCAGAGATATTTACACTTGCTCATGCTACTGGGAATTGTTGGCAGAGCTTCCAACCTGGAGGGGACAGCCTTTTCAGGCATCTCATCATGGGAACACACTGCTCCTCTGCCCCACTGGCAGCAGACTGAACCCAAGAAATTCATCCCACACAGCTTGGCATGAGACAGCCAGAACAGCAAACCAAGAAGCAGGGCAAGGTGGGAAGCCCCTTAATAGGTACAAAAAGGTAATTGTGAAGCTGTCCTTTTAATTCTATAAAAAATCCAGGGATTCATTGTCAAGATCATTCCCATAGTAACTTTAACACTGCTCTACAGAGGGGATGGACACATTCTAGAAAGGTCTCCAAGTCTTACCTTTTCCTTGAGTATTTGGGTAACGTTGGAGCACCATATGCTTAGGTACATGCCTAGATCTGTAAGAGGAGCATGCCTCTTCAGTAATGCCTTCAAAAACACTCTGCAAGAGGCAAAGCCCACAATCATCAGTACAGAGACAAGTCTTTAAAGTGTGCACACAGAAGAATGCATCTGGGAAAGGTTCTCTCCTTCTCCCCCAGAAACTGATCGATCCACTCAGCTGTTCAGCTCTGTCCAACTCCCCCTGCAGACTGTGTGTGAGCTGAGACAAGCAGGGGAAAGTTTAAGCCCAAAGGATTGTTTCTGGACAACGGTCAAAGCAATGGAGAACAGGGATGTGGAGTGAGAGTTCCCTGTGGAGCATAGCAGGGACATGGCTCCTGTAGCAATGGCCCACAGCCCTATAAATCAGCCCCATGGCAGAACAAAGGGACAAGGAGAAGGCAGGAGCCAGACCTTTCCTCTTGGACTCTTACTTTATTTGGTAAAACTCAGAAACCAAACCACAGATATTTCACTTTCCCGACCTTTCCTCCCTGAGCACACCACAAATCCTGTGGAGAGAGAGAGAGACCTTCTCTACCCTTTGAGCTTCACCACCCAGACAAACAGGCATCTCCCCAAGCCAGCAAGGTATCTCCCCCATCTTCCCAGCACCAGAGAAGAGCCTCCAGCCCATCCTCATTACAGAGGCAGAAGGGGGTGCAGGAGACTTCCACTTCAAAACACACTGAATCAAAGAAAAATCAAATAAAAAGATACTAAAGACAACAGTGAACAAGTGAGTCAAGGGGGAAGTCCAGGCAAGGGGTGACCCTTCAGCCAAGCGCTGGCAGTTACCCAATAGGAGCAATCGGCCATGACCAGTCCTGGGTTGGGAGCCAAGGTCCACAGGATTGGTGAACCCAAGCAGGAAACAACAGGATGCCCAGCCAAAAATCACATCCCCGAGTCCCTAGCGAGATGGCTTCAGTTCAGAGGTTCTCCCCTTCCACCCGGAAAGATAACAGCAGCCTCTGGTGTCATAGTGCAACTGGCTAGGGGACCCCCTGGCTGCAGGTGAGAAGAGACTCCATATTCTACCATGGAGGAAAATGCTAGGAGATGAGTCCGAATCCTATTAATGGATCCGGGTCAGCTCCTCCACGATCTTTATCAGGTCGTCCACGGTGGCCTCTCTCTTCATGCCACTGCCATCGTCAATCTGCAACAAGGGACAGATGTGTTACAGCAGCATGACTTGGGGGGAGAGGAGGAACAGAGCTCCTACAGAAGCACCCCTGCATGAACCACGGTTAAGAAGTGCCATTCAAAAGATTAGTGCCAGAGATCAGTTTCCCAAGATCCTCTGCTGCTCACCGATTCTCACACCCAAACCCCATCTCACCTGTAGGTTTGCTACCACCTCCTGCATTTTGGGCCGGCTGATGTCCAGGAAGCTTTCAATCAAGTCACCGTCAATGAACCCTGTGGCTGGCTCCGTCTTGCGCTCAGTGTGAAATG
Organism: Lepidochelys olivacea; assembly: GCF_965140295.1. Classification (NCBI taxonomy): domain Eukaryota; kingdom Metazoa; phylum Chordata; order Testudines; family Cheloniidae; genus Lepidochelys; species Lepidochelys olivacea. Next base: position 11,416,762 of record NC_140416.1, read on the forward strand.
ATCTCCAGGTGGAAGCAAGAATCAAGGAGCAAAACCCACTTAAACTGCACCATCCTCAAACTCCCTTAAACACCACTCAGAACAGAACTCCACCCCCAGGCATGCAGAGCAGCTTCGTAGGACACACACTGCCCCATTTCCCACACATACATGCGACATCCACGACCAGTGCAGCATTTGATTTACATCATGGCCCAGTATTTCAGAGAGACAGACAGACAGTGAGCTTTCTGGGGCAAGGACTGTGTGCCAAGCCCAATGGAGTCCCTGACCCCGACTGCAATACAACAGAGTGCCCGATTCATCCTGCTACTCTGCAAAGCAGCTCAAAAAATTCCCCCTACCCACTGGTAGAGTCCCCTAGGGCAGTAGCCTCCAACCGTTTTTACACACAAGATCACTTTTTGAACTTAAGATCAACCCAGGATCTACCTCGCCCCTTCCCTGAGGCCCCTTCCCTTCCCCGAGGCTCCGCCCTGCTCACTCCATTCCCCCTACCCTCACTCACTTTCACTTGGCTGGGGCAGGGGCTGCGGGCTCTGGGCTGGGGCCGAGGGGCTCAGAGTGTGGGAGAGGGCTCTGGGCTGAGCCTGGGGCAGGGAGCTGGGGTGCAGGAGTGAGGGGTCCAAGCTCTGAGAGGGTGTTTGGGTGCAGGGGTCATGTGATCCCACTGCACCTAGTCTCATAGAATCCACTGAACATTTCATGAGTTTTACTTATTATTAGTGTCGTTTGTGGTTTATAGATCGAAAATTCTTCAGGGATTGTCACAAATCAGTGCAACATTCTCAACTGTGGGGTGTGCATTGGCTGAGCCTGGGGCAGTGGGTTTGGATGCAGGAGGGGGTGGGGGAGTGGGCTCTTGGGGGGATTTGGGTGCAGGAGGGAGCTCCAGGCTGGGGCAGGGGGTTGGGGTCTCTTGTGGGGAGTTTAGGTGCAGGAGGGAGCTCTGGGCTGGGGTGCGGGGTCTGGGAGGGAGCTCTGGGCTGGGGTGCAGGCGGGGGTGTGAGGTGCAGGGTCTGGCCCGGAGCCGCTTATCACAGACAGCTCCCAGTTAGCAGTGTATCAGGGCTCAGGCAGGCTGCCCGCCCGCAGTAGCCCCATGCTGCTCCCAGAAGCAGCTGGCTGCTGGGACATCTCTGCATGCAGCCCCTGGGGGGGAGGGGGGCAGTGGATCTCCATGCGCTACCTGCGCCTGCAAGTACCACCCCCGCAGCTCCCATTGGCCGGGAACAGGGACGATGCTGGGGGTGGGGACAGCGCGCAAAGCCACCTCCCCACACCCCTTCCCCCAGGGGCCGCAGAGACATGCCAGCAGCCAGCTGCTTCCGGGAGCAGCATGGGACCATAGCAGGCAGGCAGCCTCTAAGCCCCACTGCACCGCTGGACTTTTAGCAGCCTGGAGGTCGCAAATGACTGGCTAAGGCTCCAGGATCAACCAGTCGATCGCAATCGATGGGTTGGTGACCACTGCCCTAGCGTATAGGTGCCAAAGCTCTGCCTGCCTACTATACATGTGAAGTGCCAGAGACACCATGTCCAAGTGATCAGAGCTCACCACAGTGGGTCACAGTAACACAAAGATCTGGTGAACTTCCATAAATTCTCCCACCACCCAGGCTCCTGAAAGTCACTCTAGGCTTTGGCTCATCAATTCATGTGTCAGCGTTCTAGCATTCGCTGTGTCAGCCTCTATCCCACTCATGGCACAGCCTAACAGTCACGGTTTAGGTGACTGCCACTGTAAAAGGCACCTTCATTGCTAAGCTCCTAGATCTGCTAGAGAAGGCGGCACAGAACGGGAGGACGGGGAAGGATATAAGGAGTGCTCGATCTTGCCCACACTCTTGATGACTTTATTGAGTCTGTTCTGCATATCCAGCAGGAGGTTGTACCAGCTTTCCGACAGCGATGTCACCAGCCCTGCAAGAAAGGAGAGGGCAATGAGGGGCAGGGCTGGATGAAGCAGTTTCCTGGCAACCTTTGGGCCACACTGTTGCAGATTCCAGCAGGCTGGGAATGGCAGGCTCTTGCCTGGCAGTTAATGGGTAGAGATGGTCACAAGTGATCCCCCCACCCAGGAAATTTAAATGGAAGTGAAAAAAAAAATCACTTTCTTTCATATTTTCCACAGAAAACTTCATTTTTCAGCAAAAATTCAAAAGTGAAAAGATTAAAATCCAGAAAAGCTGGTGTCTCTCAGGAGCTGTGGTTCAGGTACCTTATGCTCCCATTCCACGTAGGCTGGGCTCCCTGATGGGACTACATCTCCCATGATGCACCACAGTGTCCCCCTCTTGGAGAGGGATGGCAGCACATCCTGGGACATGTAGGCAGGCTGGGGAGCCCAGCCAAGGAAAGCGAGTTGGAACAACTACATCTCACATGAAGCACCGCAGCAGCATTTCTAAATATATATATATATATATTTTTAGCAGAAGTATTTTGATTGCCCCCAAAAAATCAAAGTTTGCTGATGAAAGCAGACACTGTGCAAATATTTTAAATTTTTCAGCAAAAACCAATCTGCCCAGCCCAACTAATAGCTCCAGGAGGGCTCTGCTATTGAATCCACTTTGGCAGCTTCTTTTCAAGGCCCATGTTAGTGCTCCTCCAGGATCTGAGATCCCCACACAACAGGCCCTAGCAGCAGGGTGAGAGGCAGCCAAGGAGCTCTCCCCTTACCGATCATTCCGTTGACCGTGCCAAAGAGCACCGAGCCCTGCGTCGGTGTGGACGTCTCGCCCAGGTTCTGCATGACCAGGGAGCCGTGGCAGAACACGTTGACAAACTCCCCCAGGTGGAACAGCCCCACTTCCTGCAAGTGCTGGCGCTCCTCATCGGTCGTGGCAGCACTGAAATACAAGGACCCTGGTAGGCAATGGGGTAAGAACACAGACCAGAGGCACCACAGAGACATGTCCCCCTGCACACAAGCACACTCCCCATCCCAGTACTCTGAGCTAACAAATGCACCTCCCCACAGCCACATTCCACACACAGAAGAGAGGCAGGTCCTGCCAGCTAACACCCACCTGTAAAGGGAGGGAATGATACGATGTACCACACCACCACCACCAGACAATGCATCATGCCCAGAGCCAGCTTACCTGTCCTTCTGGCACACAAACAGGTTAAAAGCATTCTCTGCTCCCAGGAAGTTGTCATCATCCAAGATCTCCACGGCACTCATCCAGTTTGGGTTGAAGTCTCGAGCAATCTTAAAGAGCATGACACACACCAAGGGAGATCAGGCCCTGCTGTGAGCCCCCAAGGTGATATCCGCATGGAGCCACCCTGCCCCACCCAACGCCAAGGTTACAATGGCATGGAGGGATCCCACCCAGCCCTCTGAGCCCAGGAATGAAGTCAGGTGGAAGGAGGAAGCGCCAGCCCATGTCAGAGCTAGAGGAAGGAGGTTTGCATGTTCACAAGGCCACTTGGCAGAGCAGCAGCACAGCACAAACTCCAGTTGATGGGATCACAATCCCATCTCCCCAGGAGAGGGACTCTGTGCCAGTTTCATGCAGAAGTGGCTCTTTCTGGAGAAGCCTAGGAAGGTGGGGCCTTTGGATGGAAAAGCAGGCTGATCCCTGGAAGGACTACACCAGAGAGCCAGCTACTCCACCAGTACATTCCCTACCCCGAGAACGTAACAAGGATCCTGGCAGGACTACCCATGTTGCTTGTGAGGGGGGCTGGTCTCTCATCAGGACACCTTGTACTACCCATCCTGGATCTCACCACAGGAAGCCAGGACAACCCACCTCCCAGCCCCATGGCAGGCACCAGATATCACACAAAGCATCCTTTCCTCAAGGCTTGTGACACTGAACCAGATCCCCCAGCAGCCTGTCCCACAGGAGCTATCTGCCACAGGCTAGCTTCAAGAAGAAATGGAGTACTTGTGGCACCTTAGAGACTAAGTACTCCTTTTCTTTTTGCGAATACAGATTAACACGGCAGCTACTCTGAGGGCTGGCTTCAGTAGATCCTTTTTGAGGCGCAGTGTCCATAAGAATGGGAAGCCCAGCTCTGTTGGCTCTCCTCTGGCCAAACTGCCCTCTCCTCACCCCACAAGCTGCTCTCCCTTTCCTGAAAGCTCCTTGCTGTACCACAGGATCGAGACCTCTCCCACCACCCTAGGATCACCCTGGGTAAAAGAGTATTGATACCTCCTCAAAGTTACCCTCCATGGGCTTGTAGGCAAGAAGCAGAACGGAGCGCATCAGATCCCCAACCAGGATGAAGTCCCCCTTGGTCTTCACGTAGAGAGCCATGATGTTATTGTAATGGTTACACTCTGTGCGCAATTCCTTCTCTGCCGTCCACTCATACAGACGCACCTGAGGGAACAGACATGTGAGCCAGGGCCAGCACAGAAAAACTAGAGGGACATAGCAGCCCAGCGCACCAGAGCACAGTAGCTCTTTCAATCTTGTGGCTGAGCCGCCTCCCAACTCTGGAGAAAACTCTTCCCTGGGATATCCAGCGCCTTGCAAGAGCCTTACCGTGCTGTTGATGCTGGCTAGGAGCTTGCCGTTGAACTCCACCATGGAATACACAGCCCCTTTCACTTCCTTCTCGGCCAGACTCTGCAGTTTCCCTGGAACGCACCAACAGACTCTTTGGTTACCCTCTGTGCCCCCCAAGAGCAGCTACAAGACCCTCTGTGGAACCCAAACAAGATGCTCTACTCAAGTCTGTTCTCTCCCTAGAAAGGCTAAGTCCATTTCTCAGCCAGTCGGTGGGCAGCTGCTGGCCCAGTGACAGTAGCAGAAGGATGTGAGAGGTAAAACTGGAAAGACCATGGGATTCAGACTCCAGCTCTGGAAGGAAGTTAGGGTGAAGGATTATGGTATCCTAATGGGAGATGGGGAGAAGTACCATAATTTGGAGGTTGGTTCACAGCAGAGCAAAAGCTCCCAAGCAGCAGAAGAGCCTGGGGGCACAAGCTTTCTCATGGACAGCTGGCAACCATCTGTCAGCAGGTCTGTGAGGGAAGCCAAGGTGCCTGTTGCAGTGATGTCCATTCCCAATCATCTGGATTTAGTGGGTGACCTCCCTTGGATGATTGGAGTTCTGCCAGGAGAGGGACCCCGTACAGGAATTCAGCCTTCTCCCTCTTACCATCTGAGTAGTGGAAGACTACAATGCGACCCTGTTTGGGCTCAGCCTCCTCGGGATACACCATGGCCGTGCCCACAATGAAGTAAGTGTTGGGGTCCTTGCCCAGCTTGCAGGAGACCAGGCTTAGGGCGTATTCATTCTGCAGGAACTGGTGAGCGTGGAGCACTGGGTGTAGAAAAGAGAAAAGCAATTGGATTGTGGCTAAGAGCCCTCTCCCCTCCCACGCTACTGGACCAGCTTATCAAAAAGAACTAAGAGCCTGCTCCATGTGCCCAAGTCACAGAGCCAAGAACTTCCCTAGAGACCCCCTCTTTGCCAGTCTGTGCTTCCGCTCAGTATAACCCCCTCGGCCTTACACCCAACCCTCCTCCAGGAGTCCCCATCCCTTTGCCTTTCCTTCTTATAAAGCCTCTTTTTCACAGAGCTGCTGGTCTCATCCATGCCCATTTGCTGCATGTGCATTGCAAGGGAAAGTGTTCAGCAGGTAAGCTGAGCCCCCTCCTGGGGCAGGAAGAAGGGAGTGGTTGGGGTCGGTACCTTCAAAGGTGTGCTGGTCTATGATGAGTAGATTGTGCACCTCCACCTCCTCTCCGAAGGATGTCTCGTGTGGGGCAGTACTGCTGGAAAACAGCTTGCTGGAGCTGACGCTGCTGGACAGGGCCTGGGACAGAGAGAGTGATCACACCCTCAAGCTACTCGCAGTGGCCTAGCACACTGGGAGAGCAGAAAGGCTGAACGAGAAAGAAAGCTGGAAATGCAGAGTAGGGGTAAGAAGATGAATGAGATCCCAGACAAGCCCCTTGGCCAAATGGGTCACTGATGTGGGGGGAACATTTCTTCCCATGGGAAAATCCAGACGCAGCTGCTCAGGGGCACATGAGCACATTGGACTCCCCCTCAGAGATCTTTCAGAAAGGCACAGAATGATGAGACAGAAGTTTCCATGGCAGCTTCTGAGAGGACTTTTGTCTCAGCCATGGAGAGAAGGAAACAGCCTAGGATGGATCAGCAATCCCATCTAATGAGCAATCTGAATGGTAAGACTCAGGGAAACAAAGGAGATCTGGGGCTCTGGGATGAGAGAAAAGGGGAACATGTGACAGGGGAAGCCGCAGAGTCTGCTAGAGATAAAAAGATTCAAGAGAGTCTAAAACTAGAGTCCCACCCTCCCTCTTTCCCACCGTCCCTCCTGCCCAGACTGCCATGGGGTAAGGCAGTGGAGTCCACATACTCAACCTTGGGATGACAAGATGGTCAAGGAAAATATGTATCACCATTTGGCTCGAAGAGTCATGTTTCCAACAGCCGCTAATCCAGTGGCCCAGCTCCCGAGCCCACATGCCTTCCCAGAGCTTCCTCTCACCTGGGTGCTGGCACTGGGTCTCAGTGCAGTGGTGCCCCCACTGGCATCCTGCACCTCAATGCGACTCGAAAGTACGCCAAAGCACTGAGACACCTCCTGGTAGCAGATTTTCCTGCAGGATAAACAGAACAAGCCGTGTGAGCAAGGACTCCTCAGCGGGAGGGGAGAGAGCATGTCTGAGGCTAAGGAAAACACAGAGGCTCCTGGGACACTAGGCTGTTAAACTGCTCAATTCCCAGACATCTCCTTACTACAGCCCCCAGGCTGCTCTCAGAATGCCAGCCACCAATCTCATTGATTCATCCATCTCACCACTTCCACACACCAGTGGAAAGGTGGGGCGGCTCCTCTTTGAAGAGTGATGAGCCATGCCATCGTCCTTCCCCAATCACACACATGGTGCAGACCCAGAAACCCTAACACCCCACTGCTCACCTGGGCGACTCGTAGAGGGGAACCGTGCGGATGTGCAGCTTCTGGATCTCGTCGATGGTGCCGATTGTCAGAGTGCTGTTGTTGGCCAATGCCAGACTGTAAAGAAAGGAGACTGTCATTGATCAGGCTTGTAAACCAGGTGCCCAGAGAGGAAGCCACTGACTCCAGGGCTCTGCATAGCTAGGATGCTGGGAGAACAGCTAGACTAACACAGCACTGATCTCCTGACTAAGGGTTACTGGGACCCAGCCTGGGCGGAAGAACCCAGTGCTGGTATATAGGGAGGGACAAAGTAAGCAATGGCAAGTGTCTTCTCATTCAACACCATCAGGGCAGCAAAAGAGCTGGACTGTTATGTGTGAGGAAAAGGAGCGTGTCTGATCGCATTTGGAGGAGGGTTTCCCTTCCCCATTCTCCATACAGCTGCAAGCTGGCCTGTGAGTATACTGCTCACTGAACATGCCGTCACCTTCCACCTTCTTGTCAGCCAGGCCTGAGCAGGGAATGCACGTGGGGGTGTTGTGCCCTTTCAACAATAGATCAGGTAGAAGAATGCAGCTGGGAACCCTCCAGCCATGCTGCTCCTTACCTCACTTGGGCCAGTGCAGAGTCCAGAAGCCCCTCCCCTCTGACATGGGGTGAGCGTGCTCACCTGTCGGGGTAGCCATCTGAGTTGAGGGGGCACATGTAGTTCACCTCCTTGAGGTTGACATTGGAGAAGACCAGCTTGTGGTTACTGCTGTAGATCACAGTGGGGCGGTCAGAGCAGGCAAAGACATTGGTGGTGGAGAGCGAACGGAACGTTCTCAGGACGGTGGGCTGGGTGCCCAGCGTCACTTTCTTACGGTCGCTCAGCAAACCTATAGTAAGGGAGCAGCAGTGTTAGGAGCTGCCCAACCAAAGGAGATGGGAGCTTTTGGAAGAGTGGAATCAAGCCGCGAGGCACACTGGCTGGAAGGGGCCCACATGGAGGCCAGAGACACCATGCAGTTAGCAGAGGGTGGCTGTCAAAGCGTTTCACACAAAGAGCCACCTCATGTCCCCTCCAGGAGAGGGAAGAGTAGCCCTTCCTTGAAAAGCAGGCAAGGGGTGATCCCCCTCCTGTAGCAGGAATCCTGATTATATTGAGTATCTGAACAGAAGCTGCCTGTCAGATTCCCAAGGGATGTCAGGGTTATTACAAATGGGTGAGATCCCTGTCCTGTCGGGGTGTGGCCTGACCAGGATGGAGCAGGGAGGGGCCATCATCATCACAGGCCAGCCCACTTGGGATCAAAGAGAGGATTCGGAAGGGCATCTTATCAGTCTCGTCCCCCTCAAAAGCCAGACTAGGAAGGGCCATGCACTCACCTGTCTCAATGCTGAGCCCAAAGTAGAAGAGAGCCCCGTCTCCAAGGGCACAGAGAAGATAGTGGCTGCTCTCAAAGGTGGTCATCAGAATGGAGCGGGGAATGATCTCTGCAGGGGGTTGGGAAAAAAGAGAAGGCCTCATTAAGTGACACACATAGCTTTGTTCACTGCTCCCAGTACAGAATGCCCCACAAACAGTGCCTACCTCCTCCCAGCATCTCCTTGTGCAGCAGCTCAAACGAGGGCAGCTTTAGGATGCGGGCCGAAATGTCAGTCCAGAGGCCAATGGCACACAGAGGGGACATGCCATTAGAGTCCCCCAGTGGGGTGATGTCCAGGCAGGCCACCTCATGCTCCATCTCTGTGCAGCTAGCAGGCAGGCAGGAAGGAAATGGACAGGTCAGTAACCAGGCTGGGGGCCAGAGGAACGACACAAGGGCAAGGGGATCACACTCACCTTATTTGCCTGAGCTCCTGGGGCTGGATCTCCAGGTAGTAGAGTGCTCGCCCCACAGCCACTACCACCTGGCTGCTGTTACAGGAAGCCACGCTGATGTTCTTCCCCTTGGGCTCTTTCCATTCACTCACCAGGGCTTTGGGCTCCTGAGTGACCAGCCGCACGGAGGCAGAGGTGATCTGGAGGAGCGGGAAACACTTCAGCTCAGATGCAGGGCACACTCACCGTCAATGACACTCAGCCCAGGTGAAACGCTGCCACCATCCCTGTTACTGGGAGCACATTCTCTAGGCCTCCTCCCATGATACCTCACAGCCCTTTCCATTCCAGCCAGAAGTCCCCTCCTCTCCCACTGGCCTCACCAGTACCTGGATCAGTTGCTGATGGGCCACATTGCCACAGAAGAAGGTTTGCTGATCATCTACGAATCCTGTCAACTCAGTTTCCTCCACTTCCTCCCCGTTTAACATCAGAACCCTACAAGAGGGAAAGAACTCATTAACTGGGTGCAGAGCGCAAAGCCCAGAGCCTGCCCCAGCATTAACCCCAGAGCCTTACCTGGTCTGACCCACAAAGGATAGCACCAAGGTGTTGTCAGTTTCACGGTGTGAATCGGACCTCAGGGGCCATAGGCCTGCACAAGGAAAGAGCCCAATATTACTCAGAGTAAACATCTCAGCAAAAAGCTTAGGGAGATGCCCCTTGACACACCCCACACCCTGCCCAGCCAGCATGCAGGACACGTCTCCCAGTCCCCTCTGAAGCTGTGGGTCACAACCACATGGATTTGTAGAACAGGCTGACAGAGCTGAAGGCTGTCATGTATGCTCTACTCTCCCGATGGATTTATGTACCTTTAATCCCTGGCAGGTCGATGCTGGCGTGTTCGTGAATCCCAATCCCATTCCGGATGATCCTCAGGGAGCCCTCCTTAAAGGCGCCAGAGCACGTGACCAGCTAGAAAGAGGAGGTACCCATTAACTTTCCTCTAATCTTCCCTTGTGAGAAGGGATCCCTGGGAAGCAGCCACCCTAAGACTCCTGCTATGCACTCACAGCTCCTTCCCGCAATGGATCTCAAAGCACCACCATTCGCTGCTCCTAACACAGAATACCCCACAAGCACTACCTATCCTCCCTTCCAGCATCTCCTTGCGTAGTAGCTCAGATGAGGGCAGCTTGGATGCCCAGCATGGAGCACAGTCTATCCCTCCTTTGCACTGGGCACGCCCCATCTGGAGTAGATGCACTCAGCACCGACAAAGGGAAGGCAGAGCCAATATTACCTGCCCTTGACCCTGTCTCTCCAGATCCACCACACACATGTCCACGATGGGGCCCAGGTTGGTGAAGGTTTCCATGGCCACTACGTAGGAGCCTTGTTCATTGCTGTCCACGCTGAGCTGTGAACACAAAGTCATTAGCTCCCAAAGTAAATGCAGGGAGCACCCAGAGTTGCTAGCAGATATGAAACTCCCATAATGCTTTGTACGTAAGTCCCAGAACACTGTGGGGCATGAATCAAAGTGCTGGTGTTCTGTATCTATACACCTAAATGTACTCTGTACACAGGCTGAACCTTAGTGTGTGACCAAGTGATGGAATGTGTGTAATCTCCTGCTGTGATCCTGTCAACCCACAGAAAAAGTCATCAGATGTCTAGGAAACCAAGAAAAGAGACCACTTGTGACTGACGAGGGATACTTGCAGATGTGTTTTGTGATTGATAAGATAATAAACTACTGAGATGTTTTTAATTCATCAAGATTTGCTTGTTGTCAGAGATGTTTTCTGTAATAACAACTTGGTTCAAAATGCCTATGGACTTATCAAATCATGTACACTGAAATACCATAAAGGATATTTCACAAGTAATTAGGCTGTTGAAAAAGAAATTCCTTTCTCTCTCTTTGTAAAGACCCAAGGCACATAAGGAGCTGAGGTTTTGAGAGTTAGTTGGGAGTGAATCAAGAACATTTCTGCAGATCAGTTTGGTAATATACAGTCTTCCTTTCTGTATTCTGTACTGTGCTGTATCAATATGTAATAATCTGATTCATAAATACTGACTGAGCCTGTTTATTCAACCTGTTTCAGAGTGGTACCCGTGTTAGTCTGTATCAGCAAAAAAAACGAGGAGTACTCGTGGCACCTCAGAGATTAACAAACTTAATTTGTTAGTCTCTAAATTGCCACAAGTACTCCTCTTTTTTTTTTCCGACCTGTTGTCAATAACAGAACCAAACTTCCAGCAAACAGAGCAGAGAGGCCTGGGCGAGGCAATGGGAAGCAAGGCAGAGGCTCCCCTGACCCATCCACGCCTCTTGGGATCCAGCAGGGAGGGGAAAGGTGAACAAATGTGGCTTCAGATAGAACTAGATCAGGAGAGGACTTCTTCTCACCTTCACAAGCTGGGAGTCCCCAAGCCGAGAGCCGACAAAGACAACACCATTATCTAGGTAGGTCAGGCACTCTGCAATGGATGTCTAGGCGAGGAGACAGATGGACCAGCAGGTTAGGGGGAAAAAAGCCTGTAGCAGATATACAATTCAAGCCCACTGGAAAGCCCCCGGCCAGAGCAGGGCCCCTACCCTGCAAACACCAATCCCAAACTCCAGCTCCATGGGAAAGCCCCTGGAAGGAGGTTAAGATCCATAGCCTGAAATAAAATCCTTTTAGAGAACCACCAAAGAGAGTACATTCTCCCCTCAATGACTGACCGAAGCACCAGCCACAATGCAAACCCTGAAGGTGGGGACGCTAGCAAAGGACCCACACTTGGTCACTCCCCATAAATCCTGGTGCCTCAGGGGGTTCAGAGCTGTGAAAATAGCAGAGAATTAAACCCCACCCCATCCCAGTGGAGACTCGCTTCTCTCCATTTAAGTCCTTGAGCTGTGCTTGCAGCTCATGAATTCCCTAGGCAGAGACAACACATAGCACAGCAGCAAGGGGGAAGAGCGCTACCTCTCCAAGCAGCTCCACACGCAGGTCCTTCAGGCTGACTGTGCCATCCATCTGCTCTTCCTTCTCCAGAAGCAGCATGAAGAGACGGCCCTCCATATCCCCCAGGAGGTAACGGGATCCGTTGGGATCCACACGGTTGTGGCACACGATTGTACTTTGCTGCAGGCAGAGAAAGTGGTTGGAGTTACTGGGCTCCCTAGCTTGGTATCCAGCTCCCAGCAGCCGCCAATGCCAGATGTAGCAGAGAAGAGTGAATACGCCCACAACGCACATGGCCAACAGTACAATCCTGCGTGAGGTGGTGAATTCCCCTGACCATTGTGGCAATCTGCTCGCTCCTTGGGACAGTGATTTGACTCCACACTGATTATATTGTGCCAGTGCTTATATGTGAGTCTGAGGTGGAACTTCCCCATTATCAACTACTCAGAACTGTCTCAGGAATTACAGGTCAGGCTGAAACGCCTTAGGCCCATTCTCAGCTCAGGAGTGACCCCCTTAGAAACTCCCATTCCGCTGACTGAGCACTTTCAGCAGATGAACTGTCCCGATGCTGTTTTGGGCCCAGACAGCTGCATGCCAGCTTTGTCTCAGGACTCTGAGCAAGTGGTTTTCTGAGTGACAGCATGACCAGAAGCTGGGCATCATCTGTTTGGGTTGGGATTTAATGGCATGCTCCTGCAGCCCTTATCCAAGCAAAATCTCCCATCGACTTTAAGGGCAGATGTGCCTGTGCTAGGTCGGCAGGACACGGCCCAGAGAAACTCCCAGGCAGCATGTTACTTTTCTTACTAATGCAGCACACATCAAAGCATGGGCCTCCAAAGAGCCTGAGCTGACAGCCTGTCAGCCACTCAAGCCATGATGCCTGTATCCATTTCCACAATTCTAGCCCATTGTTGTCTCAGCCTTCAAATGATCTTCTGATCATAGCTCTGCTTTTCTTTCAGTCTAACACACACACTCACTCCCCTTGTTGCCTCTGTGATCTAGTTGATGCTTCCTGTATAATTTGCACCCAGGAATCATACCCCTCTGACTAGGATCACACCCGCTGGCTCAGACACCCCACCTGGGCTCCCCTCTTGCCAAACCAAGCATTCTCTCACACTCAGTGTTGTATTCAAGCTTCAGATCTTTCACTGCTACAGGTCCTACCTTTGCTGTGAGCCTTTCAGCTGCATCTCTGCTTTGGCTTGGGCCAGTGCCCGAACCTCACTCTGCTACCTAATGTATTTCTTTCTCTGCAGCCCCAGAGCCCCAACAGACTTTTGGCTTTACAGCATTCTCCCTGGCACTCAAAGCAAAGAGCAGCCCCACCCATATTTGGCTATAAGGGGACCAGGCACACGCCTTCTTCAACACAGAACACATCCCTCAAGTGCCCGAAGACAGGGATCAACAACTGTACCAGACACCCATTCATGCACCCAAAGGGCACATCCCTACACTGTCACTTGGGAGTAGAGGAGTCCCATCCCACAGATATGCAAGGGTGAGAGAGCAGTTTAAAATCCCAGCCTGGAGATCCCTTAGTACAGGTGAGCCTTAGAACTTACTACATGCAGCACCTAGGCACAAGGTGGAAACTGAAGTGCAAGGGATCCAGGCCCCAGGAGCAGCCGTATCCAAGGCCCTAGGGAACAGCATTCTAGAAAGAAACTCTCTCACCTTGATGATGGGTGGAGCTATAGCCAGATATTTATCGCCATTGTGGTAGGTGATTGACTCTTGCCCAATGATGATAGCTCCTCCAAAGGGCTCGGGCACTGCAGAAAGGGAGAACGCAGACAGACTTGTTAGAGAGTACCTGTAACAAGGTGAAGCATCACCACTGAAGCAAGATGTGGTAGGTAAGATCTTCTATAAGGAAGAACCGACCTGCAATTACCATGGACGCTTCGGCCTCTACATTCTCCTGTTTCCAGGGACCCTTGTTGAATTCCTTCTCTCGCAGGGATACCTCGTACGTTTTGACATGGCGGCCCTGGGGATCCTGCAGAAAGAGAAGCAACAGAAATCACTGCAGCAGGCAAGCAGAAGTGTGTGTTTGATCATGAACACAATGAGATTACTTGCAGAGTAATAAGGAGGCTGCAGGGCTGCAATGTCTGATTAGGGGCTGCAAAACAGCAGGAGGATAGAGTCTGACCCTCTACAATCAATACCATGTTAGAGTGGAAATGCTTAAGCAATGCCCTAGTCATATTATCCAATTCTCTCAAATACAATATAATAGTCTACAGCCTTAGCTGCATGTGCATGCAGAACCTTCTAGAGCTGTAATACTTGACATGCCCAGAAGGCAATGATAATACAGACTGTCTTGTTATAGTTCACAATTTTCTTTGTCACAGCTTCTCTTTACAGACAGCCTTTTTAAAAAAGTCGCCTTTTCTCTCATGATATTTATGACCCATTATTTGTACTGCAGTAGTGTCTGGGGCCCCAATCATGGAACGGTCTATCGTGCTAGGTGCTGTACAAACACACAAGACAGCTCCTGTCCCAAAGAGTTACGGTATATCAATCTGAGAGACAACAGGTGGATACAACAAATGGAAGAGCACACAGTAACGATGAGACGATACTGGCTAGCATAAAAAGCAGTGGTCTCAGCAGACCCACTCTCTGACCATTATCCAGTTTACCCATGGACTCTGCTGCAAACATGCAAGCTAGTGTGACAGCCAGCATGTTGACCGACACACCAAGCAGACTGAACCAGGGACCTCCAAAGCTACAATTGACCCAGAGATTCATGCTCTGTAGCTGGAGCTGTAACAAACTCATATCCCCTGCCGATCAGGCACAGAGAGGGTCATGTAACACACTGAGTAGGTTACATAAACTCTTGCTATTACTTAAAGCTATTATTCTGCAGTATATTGTGTAAGCACAGTATACTAATACTTTTCACAGAAATGATTCTTCTGAACTGATGTTTGTCTGAGACACAGAATAGTGCTCTGTACTACCAGCTTACAGAAAACCCATACAGCACTATTATTTTAGGAACCGTATGGGATCCAGGAACTACAGACTGTATTGTAATGATGCAGGTGCCCAAAAGAGCAGAATTAAGGTTGCGAGCATGGTTCTATTATGAAAAATTACTTTTTTTTGTTAAAGGACACTGTTAGGCTCTGTGTGTACTGTGTCTTGGCAATTTTCAGATCCAATCAACAGTTTCTAAGTAAAAGATTTTTACTAACTGCCTGCTCTGCAAAGTCAAAGTTAAGCTGGGTTCTTTCCAGCTCACACTTAAACAAAGATTATGCAGTTGGAACTTAAATCGCTTGGTTAGCAATGTTCTAACTCAAGGAGCGTGAGCTTAACATTCCTGTGGTGGAAAGAACACCTTAACAGCCCAACACTGTGGCATTTAATTTCAGAAAGGCAAACTATGCAAAAATGAGGAGGTTAGTTAAACAGAAATTAAAAAGGTACAGTGACTAGAGTGAAATCCCTGCAAGCTGAATGGACACTTTTCAAAGACACCATAATAGAGGGTCAACTTAAAATGTATACCCCAAATTAAAAAACACAGTAAAAGGACAAAAAAAGAGCCACTGTGGCTTAACCACCATGTAAAAGAAGCAGTGAGATAAAAAGGCATCTTTTAAAAAGTGGAAGTCAAATCCTAGTGAGGTAAATAGAAAGGAGCATTAGCACTGCCAAATTAAATGTAAAAATGTAATAAGAAAAGCCAAAAAGGAGTTTGAAGAACAGCTAGCCAAAAACTCAAAAGGTAATAACAAAATGTTTAAGTACATCAGAAACAGGAAGCCTGCTGAACAACCAGTGGGGTCCCTGGACGATCGAGATACAAAAGGAGCACTTAAAGATGATAAAGTAATCACAGAGATTCTTTGCTTCAGTCTTCACGGCTGAGGATATTAGGGAGATTCCCAAACCTGAGCCGTCTTTTGTAGGTGACAAATCTGAGGAATTGTCACAGATTGAAGTGTCACTAGAGGAGGTTTTGGAATTAATTGAGGAACTTAAGAGTAACAAGTCACCAGGACCAAATGGCATTCACCCAAGAGTCCTGAAAGAACTCAAATGTGAAATTGCGGAACTATTAACTATGGTTTGTAACCTGTCCTTTAAATCAGTTACTGTACCCAATGACTGGAAGATAGCTAGTGTAACGCCCATATTTAAGAAGGGCTCTAGAGGTGATCCTGGCAATTACAGACCAGTAAGTCTAACATCAGTACCGGGCAAATTAGCTGAAACAACAGTAAAGAATAAAATGGTCAGACACATAGAAGAACATAAATTCTTGCACAAAAGTCAACATGGTTTCTGTAAAGGGAGATCATGTCTTACTAATCTGTTAGAGTTCTTTGAGGGGGTCAACAAACATGTGGACAAGGGAGATCCTGTGGACATAGCGTACTTAGATTTCCAGAAAGCCTTTGACAAGGTCCCTCACCAAAGGCTCTTACATATATTAAGTTGTCATGGGATAAGAGGGAAGATCCTTTCATGGATTGAGAACTGGTTAAAAGACAGGGAACAAAGGGTAGGAATAAATGATAAATTTTCAGAATGGAGAGGGGTAACTAGTGGTGTTCCCCAAGGGTCAGTCTAGGACCAATCCTATTCAACTTATTCATAAATGATCTGGAGAAAGTGTAAACAGCGAAGTGGCAAAGTTTGCAGATGATACTAAACTGCTCAAGATAGTTAAAACCAAAGCAGACTGTGAAGAACTTCAAAAAGATCTCACAAAACTAAGTGATTGGGCAACAAAATGGCAAATGAATTTTAATGTGGATAAATGTAAAGTAATGCACATTGGAAAAAATAACTCCAACTATACATACAATATGATGCGGGCTAATTTAGCTACAACTAATCAGAAGAAAGATCTTGGAGTCATCGCGGATAGTCCTCTGAAGATACCCACGCAGTGTGCAGCAGCAGTCAAAAAAGCAAATAGGATATTAGGAATTATTAAAAAAGGGACAGAGAATAAGACGGAGACTATCTTATTGCCCTTACATAAATCCATGGTGCACCCACATCTTGAATACTGCGTACAGATGTGGTCCCCTCATCTCAAAAAAGATATACTGGCATTAGAAAAGGTTCAGAAAAGGGCAACTAAAATGATTAGGGGTTTGGAATGGGTCCCATATGAGGAGAGATTAAAGAGGCAGGACTTTTCAGCGTGGAAAAAGGAGACTAAGGGGGGATATGATGGAGGTATATAAAAACATGAGTGGTGGGAGAAAGTGAATAAGGAAAAGTTATTTACTTGTTCCCATAATATAAGACCTAGGGGCCTCCAAATGAAATTAATGGGTAGCAGATTTAAAACAAATAAAAGGAAGTTCTTCGTCACTCAGTGCACAGTCAACCTGTGGAACTCCTTGCCTGACGAGGTTGTGAAGGCTAGGACGATAACAGGGTTTAAAAGGGAACTGGATAAATTAATGGAGTTAAGTCCATTAATGGCTATTAGCCAGGATGGGTAAGGAATGGTGTCCCTAGCCTCTGTCAGAGGGTGGAGATGGATGGCAGGAGAGAGACCACTTGATCACCACCTGTTAGGTTCACTCCCTCTGGGGCACCTGGCATTGGCCACTGTCGGTAGACAGGATACTGGGCTGGATGGACCTTTGGTCTGACCCAGTATGGCCATTCTTATGTTCTTATGAGCTGGATTCTCTTCTGATTGTGCTGGCAAACCAGTGTTAATCAGAGTAAAGAGCAGTAAAAACTTAAGTTTATCAGTAAAGCAAGAAGCAGTTACAAGGAATAGAAATGGGGAATAGATCTGAGTGTAAAGCTGCTGTTTTTACAGTAGCTTTTCAGAGTAAAATTGCATTTTAACTCTGGGATTTCTGGACCAATTTAGAGTCCTTTCAACTGGTATGTTTTCTCAACAGTCTTTTGTATGGAATTTTATTCATATTTGTGGTATCTGCCTTTGGCATTTAAAAACAAAAAAAAAAAAAGGCCACCCACCAACATCTAAGAACATGCACTGCAATTCTGATCAGTCCAAATTGTCTGATCAGGATTAATAACTTTAGAGAGAATTAGACATGAAAAAAACTCCGAAACCTCTCCCTGCCTACACGCACACAATTCAGAGCGACAGCAACCAAAACAAACCAAATGTTTTATGTAAGAATTAATGAGTCAGACAGAATGCGCATCTCACTCTGCTGCAAGGGCAAAATTTACTGCGCTGCATTAAGTGTTTGTAGGCAGACACAAATCAAATCAACCCTTCCTTCTTATACCAGGACTGTTTGATTATTATAAACAAGGCATTAATAGCTTCACTCTTAAATAGAAATGTTTACAACCCTTAGAACCCTCCCCACTGCAACTTGAGACCATTACTCCTTGTCCTGTCCTCTTTTACCACTGAGAATAGTCTAGAACCATCCTCTCTGGAACCCCCCCTCAGGTAGTTGAAAGCAGCTATCAAATCCCCCCTCATTCTTCTCTTCTGCAGACTGAACAATCCCAGTTCCCTCAGCCTCTCCTCATAAGTCATGTGTTCCAGACCCCTAATCATTTTTGTTGCCCTTCGCTGGACTCTCTCCAATTTATCCACATCCTTCTTGTAGTGTGGGGCCCAAAACTGGGCACAGTACTCCAGATGGGGCCTCACCAATGTCGAATAGAGGGGGCCGATCACGTCCCTCGATCTGCTCGCTATGCCCCTACTTATACATCCCAAAATGCCATTGGCCTTCTTGGCAACAAGGGCACACTGTTGACTCATATCCAGCTTCTCGTCCACTATCACCCCTAGGTCCTTTTCCGCAGAACTGCTGCCTAGCCTTTCAGTCCCTAGTCTGTAGCTGTGCATTGGGTTCTTCCGTCCTGAGTGCAGGACTCTGCACTTATCCTTATTGAACCTCATCAGATTTCTTTTGGCCCAATCCTCTAATTTGTCTAGGTCCCTCTGTATCCTATCCCTGCCCTCCAACGTATGAACCACTCCTCCCAGTTTAGTATCATCTGCAAATTTGCTGAGAGTGCAATCCACACCATCCTCCAGATCATTTATGAAGATATTGAACAAAACCGGCCCCAGGACCGACCCCTGGGGCACTCCACTTGACACCTGCTGCCAACTAGACATGGAGCCATTGATCACTACCCGTTAAGCCCGACAATCTAGCCAACTTTCTACCCACCTTATAGTGCATTCATCCAGCCCATACTTCTTTAACTTGACACATCTCTCCTATGTGTCTCAGATTTGCCATCTGTAAAATGGGAATAATGTTACTGACCTCCTCTGACCTCCTTTGTAAAGTGCGGAGCTCTACTGATGAAATGCACATTATAAAAGCTAGATTATTACTTGTGCTCATGACTTGTATGTGATCAAGCCATTAAGAACTAAACTGAAGCCACCAAACTCATTTCACACAGGCACCAAAAAGCCATCAGACAGCAATTACTTTCAGTCAGTGTCTATCTGCCTGGGCTAGATTTGCACTGGCAATGTAAAGACGAAGGACTCCATGTCCTCTCACCAATTTTCTGAGCCAGCCAGCTAGCCCACAGAGTTTGTTTTGAGATGTGTAAGTAGAGATGTAACAGTGCTCAGAAATGTTGCCTTTGGGAGACTATCCCAACAGTAAGACAGACTTGAGGCACCTACAGAAATTAAAAGTAGCCTTAACCTATAGCTGAACAGGATTTACTGACTCTTCACAACCACTGAGAAGGAGGCAGATCAGGGCCCAACATCACCTTTTATAAAGAAATAGCCAGAGCCTGTAAACCCAATCTGAGCTCTCCGCAACCTATCCAATGCATGCTGAGACACATTTCTGCTAACCATTTAATAAGAAATAGGCACATCTAAAGCACCAGTCATCCAAGAATCTCAATGCTCCTAAAGAGGGAAGCTTTGACCTCCCATGGAGTGCTAATACCCATGTGGCATAGACAGAAAAAGTGAGACAGAGAGAGGTGAGGTGGCTTTTCCTAAGTTGGTCGGTCAGTCGAGTCCTGATTCCCAGCCTCTTGCTCTAACCACTAGACCACAGTGCTGCTTAGCATAGGTTCCAGGACAGCATAAATGACTTGGACAATTACAAGGACATTCAGGGACTCCAACTCACACCAGCCCTGCCCAATGATTTCCAACACCCTCTATTCAGGAACAACTCAAGGAAGCCACCCAGGGTACCTGGTAAACAAAGCAGATGGTAGGAGCCTGGCAGCCATAGAGGAACTTGACATCGATGACCTGCAGCTCCTCCAGGCGGATGTTAAAGGCCTTTAACTCCTTGTTGTCCCGGTCCAGAGGAATGACCTTGAAGAGGCCATCATAGAGCCGCAATCCAATCATCCGACACTCAGGGTCAATGATGCCAATTATACCCGTCTCTGAGGGCCGACCAATGCGATCCTGGGAGAGAAGAGACTACCATCAAAAAGAGACCCAAACAAAGAACCAAGAGAACACTCAGTGAGGTCAAAAGACAAAGACAATTTCCTGCAATCCATTTAATAGGCTTTAGCATATTGTCCAGCAAGCAAATGGTGACTTGGGTATCCCATGTCCAAAATGGATGTCCTTTTCACCAATGAGCCATGACATTCTCCAAAGATAAAACAGCCGGCCTCAATAACTTGACTCTCAGTTTCCTGTAGCATAAACACTCTGCAGTCTCTTTTCTAGAGAGGCAACATGGCTTTGTAGATAGAGCACCGAACAGGGACACACAAGACCTGTGTTCTATTCCCATGTCTGCCTGGGTGACTCAGACAAGTCACCACCCTGTGCCTCAGTTTCCGCATCAGTAAAATGAGAATAATGATAAAGCACTTTGAAATCTATAGATAAAAAACACTGAGACCTAGGTATTATCTGTAGAGCTCTTAGCACATTACAGATGGCAAAACTGTGGCACAGAAAAGCATCTTGGCTAAGGACACGCTCAGCAACTTACTGGCAGACCAAATTTACTGATATCCAGTCTTGTGCTCAATCCATTGCATCACAGCTGCCAATTATACCTCAATATTTGAAAACAGATGAAAGGTGCTTTGGCTTGACAACTGGTGAGGAGGGTTTTGTCTGAATACTAGTGTAAGAGACCAGGCACAGTCAGTTGCAGGATCAGGAGCTTAGGTTGCGAGCTCCACAAGGCAGAGACTTGTAATTATAGTTTGTCTATTCCAACACCAAAATAAAACCAGCATTCACAAAGGGAACTCACCAGCCTTTACTGCATTGCCCACCCAATTTACCTGCACGTTGCCATGCGCTCGGGTGATGATATCAATGCTCTCACCACTTTGCTTGTACTCAAGGATACAGGCATTATATTTGGCTGTCAGGATGAACAGCAGGTCCTTGCTCTCCCCCTAGAAAGAGGGAACATCAACATTCTTTCAGGAAAACTCCGTACAAAGGAAACCCACCCAAACTCCTGGCACTGAATCAGAACAAATTTCACCCCTTATTCCACAATCTCATCCCTTCGGCACCCCAGCCAGCACCATACCCCACCCCCACCACCAGGCAGCACACTCACCTTTGGGTGGAAGAGCTCCATGACCGCAATCTTGCCATACATGCCCACCTCCTTGACGGGCCGCAGCCCCTCTGCCGTGACCACATAGATCTCGAGGCGGGTGTTCTTCGCTATCAGCAGGTTCAGGTCCTCCGAGGACGTGAAGTGCCCTGCGAGACAAAGCATCACAAGGCTGCAAACCAAGGGAGCAATCCAGCAGCTCTGCCTCCACAGGGGGGCTCACACTACACCTCAAGCACCCAGCTTAGCACCTCAGCACCCTGCTCACCCCCTGCACCCCACTTGTCCCCACCCACCCGCTTGCTCCCCTAGCACCCTGATTGCACTCCACCTCCTGGCACCCCCAGAACCCTGTTCACTCGCCCCCCACACACCGACTGCCCCCCATCCACCCACTGCCTGCCCACTCCCCAGCCCCTGCCACTCTGCTCACCACCCACCGGCCCCCCACAGCCCACGCGCCCTCACCCCCCGCGCGGCGCCCCAGCCCCTTGGGCAACAGCCGCACTAAGCCCCGCTGCCCACGAACAGAGACCAAGGCCCAGCTGTCACCCCTCGGGCTGCAGGGACTGACACCGCCCCCCACCGGGCCCTTCCCAGCCCCCGCCCCACAGCCCTGCCCCCGCAGACACTCCTCGCCTCAGCCCCCGCCAACTCATAGGGCCCCCCCGCCAGGCCCCGCCCCTCACCCCCCCGCACGGCCGGTACCGGTGACGCAGCCGTTCACGGCCGTTGGCTTCTGCGCCGTCACCACGTAGTTGTAGGACATGGCGGGGGAGGGGCGGCCGAAGAGACACAGAGAACGAGACCCGCGCAGCTCTCACTGCCGCCTCCCGCACCAGCGAGATACCGCTGCCAGAGCGCCGCCGCCGCCGCCGCCGCGCGGGGCATCACGGGACGGCTGCCGGGAGGACCCGCGCGTGCGCGCACGGTAAAGGGGAGGTGCGCGCGCGCAGAGCGGGGGGCCGGATGAAGACGAAGAGGACACTCTACCCCTCCCGGCGGACCCGCTAGGAGCAGAAGAGTCGGCGGGCGGGCGGGTGAGGAGGAAGGTGGGGGCTGTGCTGCAGACACGCCCCCCGTTTGTGGATGGCACCATGCCCCCGCTACTCCCCAGTGGGTGGCCCCGTGCTCCTGTCCTCGCCCCCGGCGTCCCCTGTGGGGGGCACCGTGCCCCTCGCGCTGCCCCACATCTGCCCGACACCCGCTGTGGGT
Organism: Lepidochelys olivacea; assembly: GCF_965140295.1. Classification (NCBI taxonomy): domain Eukaryota; kingdom Metazoa; phylum Chordata; order Testudines; family Cheloniidae; genus Lepidochelys; species Lepidochelys olivacea. Next base: position 11,439,211 of record NC_140416.1, read on the forward strand.
GGCTCCCTGCCTCATCCCTCCCGCCATGCCCATGCTGGCAGCATCCTGGCTGCTATCTCCGCTGCATTGCCCCGTGATGCCCCTGATGGAAGGGGTCGTGCCCGCTCTGTCAGCCCCGTGGCCGCCTGCCTCAGTTTCCCCACCACCGTGCCCTCTCGCGTTCCCCTCCTGCTGCCTCTCCCTGTGTCCCTGCCCTATAGGGACCTGACCCTGCCGGCCCAGGGAGCAGGGTTGCGGTGTCACCCAACTGTGTTTTACACCAAGTGCCAGGCTTGGCCTTTGGGTTGGGAGCATGGCAGGCAATAGGGACGCCCGTCTCACTGGAGCACTGAGCAGGGTCAGGTGGGTGTATCCTGGGATCACCCTTCCCTGCCCCTCTGCAACATCCTCTTCCTGTTGCCAGGCAGAGTTTGGACTTAGGTTGAAGTCCGTGGCCCCGGAGCCAGGATTCAGGCTGTTTTGAGTACCACAGGGCTGCTTTGCTGTCCTGTCCAGCATCCCACTCCCTTCCTGTCCGTCTGGAGCAAAACAGAAGTCCCCCCAACTCATCCCCAGAGCTACTTCTCCTATCTGACCCCCGATCTCTTGCCCCAGGTGAGGGCAGCTTTGCTAGGCGGAATCGGGCCCCTTCTCCTTGCTGGGATTTGCTCTGCTTATGCGGGTGCCTCAATCCTGCCCCCATGCAGGTGAGTCTCAGCCTCAAAGGAGGTTTTAATAGGCGGGGGGACTATAGCTGGGGCCCCATTCACACTGCAATGGGGGTGTAAATCCTCTGCCCTGCATGGGCTGACTTGGATCTCTGCCCCTCCAGCAGCATGAGGAGTACTGGTACCCTGCTATGATCGGCATCCCAGAGTAGTTGTGCTGGCTGCATTTGACTGGTCTCTGGTCCCAGGTCCTGTTCCTGAGGCCTCTGGGTCACTGGGAGATTTTCTTGAGTAAATGCCTCACAAGGACCTCTGACTTTGGTCCCTAACTGGCAGCAGCATAGCCATGCCCCAGTTGCATGGCACAGTGGGGCTGTATGAGCAGAGGCTGGCCAGGTGGGGGCCAGTCCCCATGCAGAGCAGGGCTGGCATCTATTGGGGAGGCCCAGGGTTGTGCAAGGGAGGGGAGTGTCAGCATAGAGCAATAAGATATGAGGGTGTGGAGTTAGGGATGGTGCGGTAATAGGGACCTATGAGGAGCCATGCCTCTGCTTCCCTTGTAACAAGGAACTCCCAGTGTCCTGCAGGGGAAAGGCACCGTATCCCATTTCTCAGCCCCCTGAGCCAGCCAGTCCCGCTGCCCTGGGTTGAATGGGAGCCAGGGCAGGGGAAAGGTCCATTTCTGTCTCCCCCACCAGCCAGCCAGTCCTCCCAACAGAGCAGTGTTGTTTGAGCCCCTGCAATTGTGTATTCAAAGCATATCTGTTTCCAGTAACTCATCTACCCCTAACTACCCAGGTAACACCCTCCCAGGCCAGCCCCCTGCCAGCAGCAGTGCAGTCAGGAGCTGCATGACTTCCTTCTCTCACTGCCTCCCAGGTCTCCAAGAAGCTGGTGAACTCTGTGCCAGGCTGTGCGGACGATGCGCTGGCTGGGCTGGTGGCCTGTAACCCGGCCATCCAGCTCCTGCAAGGGCACCAGGTGGCACTGCGATCTGACCTGGAGAACATTCGGGGACGGGTGGCGCTGCTATCTGGAGGAGGGTCGGGACATGAGCCCGCACATGCAGGTATGTGGTGCCAGGAACAGGGAGTTGGGCCAGGCTGGAGGTGTGGTTGGGGAGCGCGGGAGCCTGAGGGTGGGTTACCAGCCCAGTGCCCAGGAGACAATCTCATTGTCCAGCATGGTGAGTCACTAATGCAGCGTGGAGGTACAGCTGCAGGCCTTTGAATGTGGGTGGCAGGGCCCTGCTATACGGGAGCATGCCGGGGTTGGCGGTAGTGGAGGATCCTATTGCTGAAGACATGACAGGAAGCAGTGCATGCTGGAAGTGAGGCTCTCCCACTGTGGCCCCTAACAGGACACACTCTCTCTTCCCCTGCACAGGGTACATCGGGAAGGGGATGCTCACCGGAGTGGTGGCTGGCGCCGTCTTCACCTCTCCTGCAGTGGGCAGCATACTGGCAGCAATCCGGGCAGTGACGCAGGCTGGCTCAGGTACAGAAGTGCAGTGTCAGGTGGGAGGTCCCTCCTAAGAGTGGCAGAGAGCAACTGGGGCACCTCGCTTCCTTCTGTCTCCCTCAGCCGGGACGCTGCTGATCGTGAAGAACTACACTGGGGACCGGCTGAACTTCGGGCTGGCACTGGAGCGGGCGCGGGCGGAGGGGGCCGATGTGCAGATGGTGGTGGTAGGTGACGACAGCGCTTTCACCACGCAGAAGAAAGCGGGGAGAAGAGGGCTGTGTGGCACGGTGCTCATACACAAGGTGAGTGGGATGGGGCAGCCCCCCAGTGGCCATTCACTGTGCAGGGCCTACTGCAGATCAAAACCACCAACCCTCAATTACTTTCCCAGCAGCCTTGGATCCAGCTCTGCCTGCTGGAGTCAAATCTCCTGGATAGCCTGAAGGGGTCTGATCAGCTGTTCCTGTCCAGGGGATTTAGCTGTCCACATCCAGGGCCCTGGTTGCAGTGCCAGGGACTCTGGTGGGGTTGTAACTGACCCCATCTTTGCTTTCCCAGGACAGTCAGCCTGGTCACTTTCACTTGTGCATCTAGTCGGGGTCCGGCAGAGGCTTTGGGGCCAGCAGGAAGCTGTGATGTTTGGGTTACAGGCTCCGCCCACCCAACCAGGAGTCTTTGAATCCAGGCACAGAGCTGTCTGCATTGAGTTTGTTGCTTTAAGTTGTGGGGGAATGGTTCTCTGTGATGATTAGCTCTAGGCAGTCACTACTGCAGTGACTTATTTGTATCTCCTAGCAAGTAGAGGCCAGAAAGATCAGGGCTCCATTGTACCTGGTGCTGCCCAGACACAAGGAGAGTCAGTCCATGCCCTGAAGGACACGTGATGGAAATGCACAAGACAGGCCAAAGAAATGTCTTTTTTTTTTTTGCGGAAGGGACCTGGAGCAGGCAGTCTGTGGCAGAGGCAGATATTGAACCCAGGTTTCCTGAGTCCCAGCCCAGTGCTGTAGCCACAAGACACTGTCTGTTTGCATCCACTTTGTCTCATCCATGTATTGGGAGCTCTCAGAGGGCGGGACCATCTCTTTGCTGTGTGTGTGTGTGTGTGTGTGTGTGTGGTGCCCAGCATAGTTGGCCTGGTCCAACGTTGGGGCCCGTGGGTGCTACAGTAGCACGCATGCTAATCAGATGCCTTGCTCCGTGTTGGGTTTTACCCCTGACTGCAGCCCTGCATCATGGGCTCAGGGCTGGCTACAGGGAGGAGCAGCATCCTGAGTTGGCTCTGACACAGCCTTTCTCCTGGCAGGTGGCTGGAGCACTGGCAGAGGCAGGGGCGAGCCTGGAGAAGGTTGTTCACAGGGTGAAGGCTGCTGCAGGAGCCATGGGTGAGTGCTTCGGGACTCCTGGCATGGGCTGGGGTGGGCACCACCTCCCACCATAGTGCCCAGGAGCTGCTGATGGGTGAGGGAGGGGGTCTGGAAGGGACGTGTGGCCCCACAGCAATAGGGAGCTCCCCCCGGGGATGTCTCAGCCAGGAGATCTCAAGTCCCAACCTAGATGGTGCCCCCATGCCTAGATGTTCTTCTAGACCTGGTACCTGCCCCTGCTCAGCCCCAGCCCTGCCAGGTAACCTCTGCCTTCCTCCCTCTAGAGGGCTCGGCACTGATTACAGCCTGGAGTCGTTCTCCCTGAAAACATGGAAAGATCCTTCTGGCCCAGCATCCCTGTGCCTGTCACCAGCGAAGGTGAAGTTACTCTTTCATTCCCTCCCCATGCAGGTACCTTGGGTGTGAGCCTGTCCCCCTGCAGTGTCCCTGGCTCAGGGCCTACCTTTCAGCTGGCTCAGGACGAGCTGGAGCTGGGTCTGGGTAAGGAATTGCCTCCACATCTGTGTGTCTGTTGCCTTGTGCCTGTCCTGCGTTTGGCTGCATCCCTCTGCCCTTGTCTCCCTTCTGTCTGTGGCTGTCTCTCTGGGGGTGGGGACTGGGTGTTTGGGTCCAAAGGCGGTCCAGGTACCCATCACCTACAGGGCCCAGGTGCCCATGGGCCTGAGATGTTCATTGTCAATGGTGCCTAAGAATCCACTGTTTAGGGTCCCGGGTACGGGCCGGGCGGCCGTGCTGCCCGAAGGGGGTTAGGGGCCAGGGCCAGGCAGCTCCCACTGGTCACTGTTGTGGGTGCCCATGGCCCAGGCCCCATCTCTGGTTTGGAATCAGGTGCTGGCAATAGGGGTAGGAAGCAGTCGGAGGCCTTGGTGACCCCTCCTGTCTCCGCAGGGATTCATGGTGAGGCGGGCGTGCGCAGGATGAAGGTAGGTTGGCTCCCCCCTCGCCAGTCCTCAAGTCTTTGGCTGCCCCACTCCCATCCATCTCCTCCTCTCCCTGCAGATGGTGCCGGCGGACGAAATCGTCAAGACGATGCTCGATCACATGAGCAGCTCTTCCAACGCCTCGCGCGTGGCCTTGGAGCCCGGTGAGTGACCCCTTCCCCTGACCTGCCTCCGCCTGTGCAGGGCAGGGATCATACTCACTCTCCTCTGCCTTCCAGGGGCCTCTGTGGTGCTGGTGGTGAACAACCTGGGCGGCTTGTCCTTCCTGGAGCTGGGTGTGGTGGCCGGTGCAGCTGTACACTGCCTTGGTGAGTGCCTGGCCTGGCCTGGCCCTGAGCTAGTGGGGTGGGACAGGCACAGGACAGTGCAGGAGGAGGGGCTCAGATGGGAGGGGATGCAGGGGGGTCTCTCTCCTCCTCCCCATGGGTAGAGGCTGTGCCTGGATTGTGTGTATAATGCTCCCCAGGTGTGTGCCTAGGGCCCCTCGGCACTGCACCCTGGACCTCTCTGCCCTGGATTTCTGGCCTTGGATCATCCCACGAGGTCCTTTAGCTTCCATTACCCACCCCCTGATCTCCCTGCCTGGTCCTGTTCTTTGCCATCCCACTGGGAGAGAGCGGGGGGAAGAAGAGAAGGGACTGCTTTCTTCTCCTTCCCTCCCTCCCCTGCTCCAACCCCTCCTCCAACACCTCTGCGATCCCCTTGCTGGGTCCCCACTGAGCTCTGGTTCCTGTTCTGCTCGACACAGTCTCCCTTCCCTCTCACCCCAGAGGACCGAGGTGTTTGCGTTGCCCGAGCCCTGGTCGGCACCTTCATGACAGCACTGGAAATGGCTGGTGTGTCCCTCACCCTCCTGCTGGCAGATGATGACCTCTTGGGACTAATCGGTGAGGCCCTGGGGCATCGATTTCCCCCTGGCATTGGGCTAGGGGTTATACAGGGAATGGGGGCAGGGGAGGTACCCCCCAGTGCCGAATGACTTTGCTGTGGGGAAGGTGAGGCTTTCCCTCCTGGTGTCAGGGCTGGGGATGAAACGGGGATTGATGGCCCTGGGTGAGGTGCCAAGGGGCCATCTTTCCCCCACGAGAGGGATGGGAGGGAAGCGATGCTCTTGGGGTGCCAGAGGCTGGCAGCAGTGGGACCCCTTCTGGCACACATGGGCAGAGTAGCTGATGCCCAGCTCCTCGGGCCCTTGGCCTCAGTGCCTACGGTGGTGGCATCTCCTGGGGCTGGGCCATGAGCCTGGACTGGGCCCAGCAGTGGGTGGGCTGTGATTGGCCACAGGCAGAGAGGACCCTGTGTTTCCTGGCCTGCCCTGCTCTAATCCTTCAGCCCTCCTAACCAGACGGCTGGGAGCCAGACCCTACAAGGGGCTAGGGTTCTGGGCCTGACCCTGCCGTCTGTCTTCCCCCTAGATGCTGAGACCACAGCTGTGGCCTGGCCCAACCTGGCTCGAGTACCTGTGACAGGCCGGAGCAGAGTGCTGGCTGCACCTGAGGAGGGACCTAAGGTGGAGGAGCCCATCCCAGCTGGAGGTACCGGGTGGGGCTTCTGCTCCTGGTCATCGCTGGACAGGGCTCTAGGGACACTGGCTGAGGCCCTGCTATTGCCCTGCCTGCTGAGGGCAGAGGGAGTGGGCACAGTCCTGAGACGGGTAGGGGGACAGAGAGACTGAGCAGCCCTGTTATGCCTGCTGCAGGGAGGGAGCGTGGGGCTGAGGAAGGGCTGGCCATCAGGACTCCTGAGTTATCTCTTCAGATGAGGGGGGGTCGGGGGGGGGGGGGTTGGGTCCAGTGGGTAGAGTGTGGGGCTGGAGGCAGGATTCCTGGGTTCTATCTCAGCACTGGGAAGGGAGTATGGTCTAGTAGTTAGAGCATGGGAGTTGGTGTTCCCATCTAAGCTGCTGACCATCTGTGATCATAGGCAATTTACTTCTCCCCTGTGCCTCAGTTTCGCCATCTGTAGGACAGGGTGCTGTTGGTTCCTTTCTGCCTGGCTGGGGGGAAATGGGGGTCTGTGCTCCTGGACTCGCTGACATTTGTAGTGTGCTGTAGGATGCCAGGGCAGAGGGCACTGGGCTGAGATGGGGGCAAGGCTGAGTGGGACACACAGGCATGGGCATGCGCGTGTCACAGGATCTAATGCCCGGGCAGTGAGTGTGCGAGGGCACAGCCATGAGTGTTGCAGGATCAGCCCCACATGCCCAGCCAGGCACCTCCTCCCACATCTAACCAGCCCCCTCTCTCCCTCAGCCCCAGCCTCCCAGCGGGTGCAGCTGGTTCTGGAGCGGGTGTGCAGTACTCTGCTGGGCCTGCAGGAGGAGCTCAATGAGCTGGACCGCGCGGCGGGGGATGGCGATTGCGGCAGCACCCATGCCCGGGCTGCCAGGGGTCAGTGCTGGGAGCCAGTGTCTATCCCACAATCCATAGCAGCTCCCCCAGGCTGGGGCTCACAACAGGCACAGGGATCCCAGCTCGCTGGCTTCTGGGGGTGGCCTCCTTCCCTCTGTGGGAGGGCAGAGGAGCTGGCGAGCTTACGGAGGGTTGGGGAGCATCTCAGTCCAAAGTGGACAGTTCTGATCCAGCCCTGGCCAGGAAGGACCAAACCAGCCCCCTCTGGTAGAGGAGTCTCCATCCGCTTCCTGGCTACCCCTCAGTGCCCACAGCCACGTGAACTGGGCAACTTGGGGCTTAGGCACCCTCTTTGGGGGAGGGGTGGTCACCCTGGCGCTGCCTGTGGTGCACCCATTGAGAGCACTCTGCCTGCTCACTTCCAGGAACCAGCTTCATTATCCCCTGGGCATGGGGCTCCCTTCCCCTCCATCTGGCACATCCCCCCTGGAGGGCATGGGGCTCCCCTCCCCCACATCACTCCTCCAGGGTACAGGGACCCAGGCTGGCTCCCCAAAGGCCCCCATAGAGCAGGGGTCCCAGGCTGGCTCCCCATAGGACTTTGGATCTCAGGATCCCTCCTGTGCCCCAGGAGCATCCTGTGAGCTCTGCCCGGTGCCCCTCTGCTCCCGAAGCCCTTGCTATTCCTGGGGTGGGACCGGTTGGAGGGAGCCAGCTCTCAAGCCCAGCCCCTTCGCCTCTCACCCGAGGTGCCATGTGTCTCCAGCCATACAGGAGTGGTTGAACTCGACGCCCCTGCCTGCCCGACCGTCCCAGCTCCTCTCCACCCTGGCCAGGCTGCTGCTGGAGAAGATGGGGGGGTCCTCAGGGGCGGTGAGTGCCACAGATGGGGACTTGGGTAGGTTTGTCCCCGCTGAGCTGATCCCTGCCCCCCCTTTTGGCAGGGGGTGCATTATGGCCCTTGTGGGAAGATATGAGGCCTGCGGGAAGGTTGGGGGTGGTATATGGATTCTGTGTCCGATCGCCCCGTGGGAGGGATGGTATTTCATCACCTCGGGGGAGTAGGAGCCCTGCCATCTCTGTGCCCATTGCCCTGCGTCAGGGCGGCACTGCTACTGAGCAGCCTGGCGTTTCCCTTGTAGCTGTACGGGCTGTTCCTGACGGCGGCTGCGCAGCCCCTGCAGAGCCACAGTGACCCCGCGGCCTGGGCTGCTGCCATGGAGGCCGGCATCGAAGCCATGCAGCGGTGAGTAGAGCCCACAAGGCGGGTGGAGGGTCATGTGGGTCCAGGGGGAAATTGCAGCAGTGCCTGGCCCTGCCAGGAGAGGGGGGACCCTGAGTGGGAAGGGCAATGGGGCATTCCCACCCCTACCAGCAGCCTGTGACCCCTCCGCGGTGGGTCCATGGCACTTCTCTGTGCTCGCTACTGATCCCTTTGCTTTCTGTGCCAGGTATGGGGGAGCCGCACCCGGGGACAGGACCATGGTGAGTGACAAGCAGCTGCCCTGCCTCCTGGGCACATGATGTGATGGGGACTAAGCAAAGCTCTGCCCGTGCCCGTTACACTGCCACTGGGGACCCTCTTGGTGCTATGCCTGCTCCCATCTACAGGCAACACTGAAGGCAAGGGAGGCCATTCAGTGCGGACACAGGGGTATTCCCCATCTAGCACTGCCCCCTGCTGGCTCAGGCTGGCACTGCCCCCCAGTGAGCCCCAGAGGGATCCAGGGGCAACCTCTGCTCAGTAACCCTGACCCCAGCCACTTGCCCCGTCTCCCAGGAGCCCTGCCCTCACTACTCCTTCCACTTGTGTCTTGGGCAGCTGGATTCGCTCTGTGCTGCTGCTGAGGAGCTGCGTGCCCTGCAGGCCCCTGGCGCCGACCTGCTGCCAGTTTTGGCCAAGGCAGTTCAGGTATTAGAGCTCACTTCCCACCAGGCCCCACCCTTCAGTGGGACAGGGAGGAGCTAGTGAAGGGGTGGAGCCTGCAGCTGAATGGGCCCCTGAGCGGATTCCAAAGCCGCATGAAAGGAGTTGAATGTGGGGCTGTCACCCTGTTGGTCTCATGAGCAGAGTCGGGGCAGGCAAGCCCTTGGGCACCTTGAGAAAGCTACAGGAAGGGGGGTGAATGGCTCTTAGCAAGAACTGAGCCAAAGCCTAGCGTGAGACATGGGGGTGCTGTGCCAGTGGACTGCTGTCTTTGATGGAAATGTAAAACACAGGCCCTGGCTATGTCCAGACAGGAAAATTCCTATGGTGCAATTTGCAAAAGCAGGGGGTGATGGGTATCAGCAGAGCTCTGGAGGTGCTGTGGATCAGCATTGAGGAGCATTGGCACAGCTCAGGGGGGCAGGATGGAGGGGCATCGGGAGAGTTGTAGAGGGAAGCCCCTCTCCCCCAACTACTGGCTGCATGCCCGACCCAGTTGTGTTCCCATGTCCCTTGGAGACACTCCCGCCCATAACCTGCTCCCTCGCGTGGTCTCTTGGCAGAGCGCAGAGGCTGCGGCTGAATCTACCAAGAACATGGAAGCGGGCGCTGGCAGGGCCAGTTACATCAGCTCGGCCTGCCTGGAGCTACCAGACCCAGGGGCCGTGGCAGCAGCAGCCGTTCTGCGCGCTGTGCTGGAAGGGTTACAGAGCCAGAGCGGGTGACTCTGCCACCTCCCCCTGTTCCTGAGCACCTCCCCCACTTTACCCTCCTCCCCCTGCAAGTCCCTGGGGCCCTTCTGCGCTGACTTGCACACCCTTTGTAGGCAAGACAAGCAGAAGTGATGTTAATGGGAGTCCTGCCAAGAGCTGGCTCAATGCTCCTGGATCTGCCCAGAGCAGGATCTCATCGGTGGGAATGGGGGCCAGCAGGGAGACTGTGGTCATCCCTGTGCCCACTGCTCACTGGCCCCCCCAGTTCATCCCTGTTACTGGGTGCTGTGAGTGCGGTGGCTGTAATAAAGAGTCCTGCCCCAGAGATGATGGCCTGTTCCCTTCTGTATGTTAAGGAAAAGTTAGCACATGTGACTCCATTTTGGTTTGGGGCCCACCATTGTCTAAAAGGAAGCACATCGTGTACCAGGAGAAGTGTTCCTTAGATACTGCATTCCTGTGAAAACCCTCCTCCTTGTCTCCAGCCTGCCTTGACTCCCGATATCTGTTCTTTGTCTGTCCCTAACTCCCTATCTCCTGGCCTTTGATGTAAGGCCTCCCATCCTGATAATAAAAGTTACTGATGCATTGCTTTAGTACCATGCTGTGTAATTAACATACTAGTTTAGCACGAGGAATGCACCAAGCAGGGATAGGTGGTAGATAAGAAAAGGGTTTGTTTATTGGCTAAGGTTTCCGATGCACAAGGGCAGTATGCTTTGCTAAGAGGTATATAACCTTTGTATAATCTGTATTCTGGCTAGCAAGGGGGCACCACGCTCGAGCGTAATAAACTTGGTGGTTTTTTGGGAACTCTGCAGTTGTGGACTTTGATCATGTGCCTCAGCCTAGATTCAAACTGTGCGTGACCTATCGGGTATAATTCGCAGCAGTTGTGGGCGTGACCTATCGGGTATAATTCATAACATGTAGCAGCAGCGCTTGCCCACCCGCCTCGTTCTCACAGCACAGAACAGGCTGGAAAAAGGCTCATGTAGTGCCCATCTTTAAAACAGGGAAGAAGGAGGATCCTGGGAACTACAGGCCAGTCAGCCTCACCTCAGTCCTTGGAAAAATCATGGAGCAGGTCCTCAAGGAATCCATTCTGAAGCACTTAGAGGAGAGGAAAGTGATCAGGAACAGTCAGCATGGATTCACCAAGGGCAAGTCATGCCTGACTAATCTAATTGCCTTCTATGATAACTGGCTCTGTGGATGAAGGGAAAGCGGTGAACATGTTGTTCCTTGACTTTAGCAAAGCTTTTGACACGGTCTCCCACAGTATTCTTGCCAGTACGTTAAAGAAGTATGGGCTGGATGAATGGATGATAAGGTGGATAGAAAGTTGGCTAGATTGTCGGGCTCAACGGGTAGTGATCAATGGCTCCATGTCTAGTTGGCAGCTGGTATCAAGTGGAGTGCCCCAAGGGTTGGTCCTCGGGCCAGTTTTGTTCAATATCTTCATAAATGATCTGGACGATGGTGTGGATTGCACCCTCAGGACGTTTGCAGATGACACTAAACTGGGAGGAGAGGTAGATACGCTGGAGAGTAGGGATAGGATCCAGAGGGCCCTAGACAAATTAGAGGATTGGGCCAAAAGAAATCTGATGAGGTTCAACAAGGACAAGTGCAGAGTCTTGCACTTAGGACGGAAGAATCCCATGCACCGCTACAGACTAGGGACCGAATGGCTAGGCAGCAGTTCGGCAGAAAAGGACCTAGGGGTTACAGTGGACGAGAAGCTGGATATGAGTCAACAGTGTGCCCTTGTTGCCAAGAAGGCCAATGGCATTTTGGGCTATATAAGTAGGGGCATTGCCAGCAGATCGAGGGACGTGATCATTCCCCTCTATTTGACATTGGTGAGACCTCATCTGGAGTACTGTGTCCAGTTTTGGGACCCACACTACAAGAAGGATGTGGAAAAATTGGAAAACGTCCAGCAGAGGGCAGCAAAAATGATTAGGGGACTGGAGCACATGACTTATGAGGAGAGGCTGAGGGAACTGGGATTGTTTAGTTTGCAGAAGAGAAGAAGGAAGGGGAGATTTGATAGCTGCTTTCAACTACCTGAGGGGGGGTTCCAAAGAGGATGGGTCTAGACTGTTCTCAGTGGTAGCAGATGACAGAACAAGGAGTAATGGTCTCAAGTTGCAGTGGGGGAGGTTTAGGTTGGATATTAGGAAAAAAAATTTTCACTAGGAGGGTGGTGAAACACTGGAATGCGTTACCTAGGGAGGTGGTGGAATCTCCTTCCTTAGATATTTTTAAGATCAGGCTTGACAAAGCCCTGGCTGGGATGATTTAGCTGGGGATTGGTCCTGCTTTGAGCAGGGGGTTGGACTGGATGACCTCCTGAGGTCCCTTCCAACCCTAATATTCTGTGAACAGCTTCTTCCCCCTTCACTCCCCCCCCCCCCCACCCGGGGGTGTTTCTGACTTCGGGGTTACTCTAAAAGCAGCCCTGCTCTGATGCTGAACGGCGCCTCCTACTGCTGGGGCTCAACTCCCTTAGGCATGGACAGCAATAAATTGCACCAGCTGAGCAGGGAGTGTACAGGCTGTGCCTGGCTGTAGCCTCTCCCCCTTCCCCCACCCCCAGAGGATTTCCAAGCACCTCCTTCCAGCCGTTGGTGAATGAATTGTTCCCTCCCCAGGAAGCGGGGTCAAGTGGTGTCCAGAGTCCCTATTGCATGGAGGAGAAAACTGAGGCAACCAGCGCGGACGGTCACATGGTGAGTCAGTTCAGAGCTGGCACTAGTTCTGAGCTCCAGAGCTGAGGTTTCAGCCCTGGCCATGCCTCCTCATACGGTGCACCTGGGTGTGCCTGTCAGGGTTCCCTCACCACTCTGAAAGACCCCCTGAGCTTATTTCTACCAGCTTAGGTTAAAAACTTCCCGAAGGCACAAATCCTTCCTTGGCCTTGGATGGGTACTGCTGCCACCACCAAGTGAGTTAGACAAAGATTCAGGAAAAGGACCACTTGGAATTCCTGTTTCCCTAAAATATCCCCCCAAGCCCCTTCACCCCCTTTCCTGGGCAGGCTTGAGAATAATCTACCAACCAAATAGGTAAACCAGAGTCTTAATAAACAGAACTTTATTATAAGGAAAAAAAAGTAAAAGAAGCACCTCTGTAAAATCAAGATGGAAGGTAACTTTACAGGGTAATCAGATTCAAAACACAGAGGATTGCCCTCTAGGCAAAACTTTAAAGTTACAAAAACACCAAGGATAAACCTCCCTCTTAGCACAGGGAAAATTCACAAGCTAAAAACAAAAGATAACCTAACGAGCCTTGCCTTATTTACTTACTCTTTTTGCAATATTGAGACTCATTTTAGGAGAAGGAGTTTTCTGACCTGATGCTGCTCTGCTTCCCCAGGGAACACACAAACAAAGCCTCCCCCACCCCGCCCCCTTTGAAAGAATCTTCTTTACCCATTGGTCCTTTTGGTCAGGTGCCAACCAGGTTATTTGAGCTTCTTAACCCCTTACAGGTAAGGAGGAATTCTAGGCTACCCTTAGCTGTATAGTTATGACAGTGCCCAATTACCAGGGCCCTGTGCTACAGCAAGAGGGGACAGGGCAACCACTGAACTGAGCAGCAGAGTTTCCAGTGGAGCACAGGAAAGCCATTGGTTGTGGGGCTGTGCTCATCTGCCTCCCCTACCGTGGCACAGAGAGCCATAGCTGAGCTGTGGCAAGACCCTGCCTAGGGCGCACAGGTCCTCTTGTTACCAGGAAGCTGGTGACAGATGGGAGGAAGGGGGTGGCACATGAAAAGATTTACATCTGTCTGAGCTTGGCTAAGGGTTGCTGGGGCCACATGCACATGCTTCAGCAGCTGTAACGGCTACTTCACTGTAAGCACAGCACAGGCTTCTGCCACCTGATGGTGAACGGGCTTGAGCTCTTCCTGCTCTCCCCCTGCAGCTTTTGGGTGAGGCAGTACTGAGGAGGGATCTTTGTGTGTTCTCCACCTCCTCCTAGCAGGGGTCTCCTCTCTCTGTGCCTTCAGACTGCTCCTGGGGTGGGGACCCTGCCCCACTCTTCAGTTCCCCCTTCCTGTCGGGCAGAGAGCCAGGCTCCCCTGTGTATTTGTTCAGCACTGCCTGGGCCGTGCGGGAGTTCCCCTGGCATGTCAGGGCTATGAATTCTCAAGACAGCAACTCAGCAGGTTTGGGGAGGGATGTGGAGGGGGGCAAGGTATGGGGGGGGGGGTCTCTGCATATCCTGGGGCTGGGTAGAGAGGAGGGGGCAGGGGCTGCGAGTGGGAAGCACTGGGATGAAAGAGCAGAATGAGGCCGTGTCTCAGCTTTGTAGGGAGATCCAATGGGCTGTGGAGGCCAACTCCCTACACTAGCTGAGTGCAGTCCCTGCAGAGGAGCACACAGGGTCAGTCTTGCCCTGGCAGGGGTAGGTGACTGGGGAGCTCATTGCTCCCCACCATGACATGTGTTGTGCAGGAGGTCAGACTAGATGATCATAATGGTCCCTTCTGACTTAATCTATGAATCTGTCTCCACTCCCTGTTGACCCTTCATGGCTACTATGCAAACATTTTATGCTTCATAACAGCTCTTTTGCTGGGGTTTTGTTTATTCCTCAGCCCCAGCCTGTTACACCATGTGTTTCAGGCTTTGCACCTCCTCAAAAATAGTTACCACCTGCCCTCTCTTCAGGCTTATGGTTACTTTAACTCCATGCCTCTGCCCTCCCTAGCCTTACCCTGCTGAAGGGATCACACTGCTCCCCACAGCTCGGTACTGTTTATTCCCGCCCTGCAGGGCCTAGCTTTGTGCAGAGGGGCCCTTATCCTCCCTAGATATAGTCCTGAGCAGGTGTTGCTCCATCCCTCAGCAGGCTGCACCTGTTTAGTCTTCAGGGATATTGGACCTTCATTTAAGGGGCCAGCCCCCTGAGATAGGGAAGTCCCCTGCTCCAGGCCCTCTATCTCTGTCACGTGAATCAAGGGCAAGGGGGAAGAAGTACTGAGGCCAGGCATAGGTCTCATTCCACAGATCTTGAGCTGGTTATTCCAGCCCAATGTACCACCGTGAAACCTGCCACAAGAGAAACCTGCTCAGCCAATGTGCCCTGGGAGAGCAGGAGCTGGCATCAGCCCAGCTGCACAGGCCACATAGCGCTTCTGGAGGATTGCCCCATTACAAGGGCTATCTCCCCTCCACCACACCTATACACCCACCCAGCAGGCAAGGCTTGCAGGCTGCTAGGGGATCATGAAACAGGGCGAAGTGCTGCCAGTGTGTGGTGTGCATTGTTGTGAATCCAACCAGGCAAGGGCTGCTTCCTGGACCATGGACCAGCAAGGGCCCAGCACATGGAGGGACCAGCTGGATGACGCCACAGGCAAACACTGCACCAGCTGGGGGAAGGGTTGGAGCTGACTAGAGTCCAGAACTAGGCTGAAAGGGAGTGGCAGGGAGATTATCCTTTTCCTGGGTCAGCACAGAAGGGAGACTAGCTTTTACCTGCCAGAAGCAGTTCTTCTGGCTGCTGGCACAATTCATAGCTCCAGCTAAGCCATGACATGGCAGCATTGCTGGGGGTGGGAAGGGGTTTGAGACATGAGCCCAGGTAACTAGCACAGGGGAAAGTGAGCAACCAATGTGCTGGAATTAAAGCAACAAGGAAATCCAGCTCTGAGCAGGGCTGCAATACACACACACACCCTTCCTCTCTCCTGGAACAAAGTTTGCAGACGAGCGCAGGGCATATGAGGCAAAGGGCTAATTCATCAAGCCAACAGATCAGAGCACCCTGCTGGCGGCACCAGCCAGTTTATGGAGTTGAATGGCTAAAAGGGGTATCTTTACCCTGGCAGCCTGCACCGCTAGGCTCTTTGTCTTGCCTCGCTCTGATGAGCCGGATCAGTAAGGGTGTCCTTGCTCCTAGACTGCTCGAGCTCGCTGGGGGAAATGTACCTGAAAGGCCAACCTCCCTCTTGCCTTTGCTGCACTCCAGCTGGTTACTCCCAGCACTAAGCAAATTGAGCAACAGCTGGTTTTTAGGAGGCTGTTTCCACCTCTCCCCCGAGTAGACACCCCCTTGACTCCAATTCCAAAAGGATACCATTTATTAAACAAAGGATAGTACCGCCACCGAGGCCTCAACATTTCAGAATAGCCTATTCAGGTTCCCAGCAAGACATCAGAAGTACCCCAGCTATTAATATGGCTAATGCTAGAGATAGGAAACAAAACCCTGGAGAAGCCACACACTTCAGCCAAGCTTATGAGAGAGACACACACACACAGCAGGCTGGAAATACACGTCCCAGCTTGGAGCTTTAAGTTATGAACTCTATTAGCAAGGACCCAGCAGCCAGCTCCCCTCCCTGGAGTTAGGTAGATGTCCTGGCTACATCCCATGAGCTATCTTTGCAACGGTCACTCTAGTTCATTCCCGTAAGCCCCAGTACTCAATGGGATGATGCTGGATTGCACTCTGCCTCTCCTGGGTACAGGAATAGCTGCTCCAATTGCTCCCACTGTCTGCTTTGGCCTCCTTTTTTCCCCTTCTGCCCAGGGCCACCAGATTTTTTCAAGGTTGTCTACAGAGCTGGTTGGACATTTTCCACAAACCATGTCAATCAGCTCTTTCTGATGGAAAAAATTCAAAGCATTTTGGGGAATGCCTGGAGTTAGCTGGACATCTGGGAGAAATCATCCCTGTCAGACGTTTCACTATTCTAGGTAACAAGCCAAATTGAAGCATTGCCCCATTGAAACAAAAGGTGTTGAGAGAGTCAAACTGAAATCCTCACTGTGCTGTGTGTCACACAGGGTCCCGCCGCCAATTTAGCATCCCAGCTCAGGACAAAACCAGAGATTTGGAAGTCTGAGAATTTCCCTGGGGACAGAAAACTCAAATTCCAACCAGCTGTAGCTGCATTCCACCTCTCCAGCAGGGTGTACTGAGCCTCTGTCTGAATGCTATCAAACCCCCTGGGCTGGGAAGGCAGCTTCTCACATACAACAAATACATTTAATTACCTCTCTCTGGAAACACTTCTAATGAAGCCTCTAGTATCTTCCTACAATCTCAGCTTGAGCCACGTGGGCTCACTCCCAATTTATCACAAGAGCACACGCCCCAAGAAGAACTCATAGCCATAGAGGACAGGAAGGGCCACCTGTCCCGCTCCCCTGCAATCAGTCATGGGGAAATATTCCCCATTGAGTCATCCATACTCCCTGTCTGCCTTCTCTTGGGCACTGAACCCTTCCCACAATGTCCCTACCTGTTACACCATGTGGGGATGGGAGGGATTAATACCTGGCTCTAGACCTGGTGAACAATTTAGCCCTAATCCTGTACATGAATCCTTAAACCAGAGTGAAGTATCTGCTTCGTGGGGACCCCTCAGCACCCCTGACAGATTCAGTGCCCAGAATGGACAGTATCTTGTCTCAAAGCTTCTGAGCAGCTAGTGGCAGATGCCTCCAAAGGATGCATAAGCTACGAGTCCATTGTCATAAGTGCTGGCTGGGTCAGGCAACAGAGCAGTGAGTGTCCATTGTGCAGTCCCCAAATCACACCATGCCAATGGTAGCACCTAGGCACTGGGAGGAGATACAGCTCGTGGTACCTGCCCATGCTGAGCTGGGACCTGGGAGAGTCCAGCCATGAAGACTGTGAATGGGCCAGGCATTAGAGAGCCTCCAGGCCCAAGCACTTAGAAATTCTTGCTGGGGTAGCTCTCAGTGCTACTGAGGCCAGAGCCAGACACCCCAGGTGAGGTAGGAAAGGCAGCCTGGGTGTAGGACCATGCACGGCGGAGCTGTGCTACAGCCCCACAGACGGCAATACAGCCTAGATCCAAACGGAGAGCTGCACGTGAGTGGATTCTGAGCCTGGGCTGTTCTACTAGTCAGAGAAGCTCAGTACAGAGTTTATCTGTGGATCCTGAGCAAAGGAGGGGCAGAGGAGTGAACAGCATGGTCCCAGACAGCTCCTCCCACCTTAGCATCCCCAGGGCAGTCAGGGGCACTGCAGCCAGACTCCCTGGCCCACCCGAACATCACAGCAATGCACGGACAACAGCTTCCTGCTCTGAAGCCCTCTCCTGGCAGGAGGAAATGTAACTACTTTCTTCACTCAAAGAGCTGGGACAACAGCTCCCCAGGAAGGGAGAGGGAGTATGACCAGGGCTGGAAGCAAACCTCATGGAGAGCAAATGCTCTGAGCTCTAGCAGAGGCTCTCCCAGACTTGCAGGGCACAGCATCAGAGAGCAGAAGTGGGTGGCAGAGCTAGGCAGGCATTGGGAAAGGGAAGCTGGCTGGAGCTTGGCACATTAATGCCCCGGGCACATGCACGCTGCTACAGCTGAGCGGCCAACACAGGCTCCTTACACACAACCCGCCTCCCTCCTGCAGAGCCGGTGCCAGGGCAAGCGCCACGAAGCAGGCTTTTATTTTAGTTCAGGCCACTTGATCTAGGCCAGAGCGTCAGCCAGGGCCCCTAAGGCACAGCAGCACAATGGCAAGAGGGGCCAGGGCTGCCTGGTGAATCCCAGGAAGCAGCAGCACGTGCAGGAACCCAGAGCAGAACGCAGGGGAGTGACGAGAGCAGCCGGGTGGAAAGGGAGCACGGAGAGTGCCTCCTCCCCTCCGTTCCGCACTGGCCAGGCTCCAGAGACGGCTTAGTGCCAACAGCAGGAGCACCGAGCTGCCCTTCTCGCCGGAGAGTCTGGGCAGCAGCTCCTCTTCCGGGCGGCTGCTTCACTTGTCCTAATGGAGCAGGGGTTGTGGAGAAAGAGGCCGTGAGCAAGGCACCCTCCTTGCCCAGAACTGAGTCGCTCTCAGCACCACAGCCCACCCCCATCTTGCTGCACCACCAGAATGGCTCCAGAACCACACTGGCCTTCAGTGCCACCATCCTGCACTGGACATTCATAGAATCATAGAATATCAGGGTTGGAAGGGACCCCAGAAGGTCATCTAGTCCAACCCCCTGCTCAAAGCAGGACCAATTCCCAGTTAAATCATCCCAGCCAGGGCTTTGTCAAGCCTGACCTTAAAAACCTCTAAGGAAGGAGATTCTACCACCTCCCTAGGTAACGCATTCCAGTGTTTCACCACCCTCTTAGTGAAAAAGGGTTTCCTAATATCCAATCTAAACCTCCCCCACTGCAACTTGAGACCATTACTCCTCGTTCTGTCATCTGCTACCATTGAGAACAGTCTAGAGCCATCCTCTTTGGAACCCCCTTTCAGGTAGTTGAAAGCAGCTATCAAATCCCCCCTCATTCTTCTCTTCTGCAGGCTAAACAATCCCAGCTCCCTCAGCCTCTCCTCATAACTCATGTGTTCCAGTCCCCTAATCATTTTTGTTGCCCTTCGCTGGACTCTCTCCAATTTATCCACATCCTTCTTGAAGTGTGGGGCCCAAAACTGGACACAGTACTCCAGATGAGGCCTCACCAATGTCGAATAGAGGGGAACGATCACGTCCCTCGATCTGCTCGCTATGCCCCTACTTATACATCCCAAAATGCCATTGGCCTTCTTGGCAACAAGGGCACACTGCTGACTCATATCCAGCTTCTCGTCCACTGTCACCCCTAGGTCCTTTTCCGCAGAACTGCTGCCTAGCCATTCGGTCCCTAGTCTGTAGCTGTGCATTGGGTTCTTCCGTCCTAAGTGCAGGACCCTGCACTTATCCTTATTGAACCTCATCAGATTCCTTTTGGCCCAATCTTCCAATTGGTCTAGGTCCTTCTGTATCCTATCCCTCCCCTCCAGCGTATCTACCACTCCTCCCAGTTTAGTATCATCCGCAAATTTGCGGAGAGTGCAATCCACACCATCCTCCAGATCATTTATGAAGATATTGAATAAAACCGGCCCCAGGACCGACCCTTGGGGCACTCCACTTGATACCGGCTGCCAACTAGACATGGAGCCATTGATCACTACCCGTTGAGCCCGACAATCTAGCCAGCTTTCTACCCACCTTATAGTGCATTCATCCAGCCCATACTTCCTTAACTTGCTGACAAGAATACTATGGGAGACCGTGTCAAAAGCTTTGCTAAAGTCAAGAAACAATACATCCACTTGTTTCCCTTCATCCACAGAACCAGTAATCTCATCATAAAAGGCGATTAGATTAGTCAGGCATGACCTTTCCTTGGTGAATCCATGCTGGCTGTTCCTGATCACTTTCCTCTCATGCAAGTGCTTCAGGATTGATTCTTTGAGGACCTGCTCCATGATTTTTCCAGGGACTGAGGTGAGGCTGACTGGCCTGTAGTTCCCAGGATCTTCCTTCTTCCCTTTTTTAAAGATTGGCACTACATTAGCCTTTTTCCAGTCATCCGGGACTTCCCCGGTTCGCCACGAGTTTTCAAAGATAATGGCCAGTGGCTCTGCAATCACAGCCGCCAATTCCTTCAGCACTCTCGGATGCAACTCGTCCGGCCCCATGGACTTGTGCACGTCCAGCTTTTCTAAATAGTCCCTAACCGCCTCTATCTCCACAGAGGGCTGGCCATCTCTTCCGCATTTTGTGATGCCCAGCGCAGCAGTCTGAGAGCTGACCTTGTTAGTGAAAACAGAGGCAAAAAAAGCATTGAGTACATTAGCTTTTTCCACATCCTCTGTCACTAGGTTGCCTCCCTCCTTCAGTAAGGGGCCCACACATTCCTTGGCTTTCTTCTTGTTGCCAACATACCTGAAGAAACCCTTCTTGTTACTCTTGACATCTCTGGCTAGCTGCAGCTCCAGGTGCGATTTGGCCCTCCTGATAACATTCCTACATGCCCGAGCAATATTTTTATACTCTTCCCTGGTCATATGTCCAACCTTCCACTTCTTGTAAGCTTCTTTTTTATGTTTAAGATCCGCTAGGATTTCACCATTAAGCCAAGCTGGTCGCCTGCCATATTTACTATTCTTTCGACTCATCGGGATGGTTTGTCCCTGTAACCTCAACAGGGATTCCTTGAAATACAGCCAGCTCTCCTGGACTCCTTTCCCCTTCAAGTTAGTCCCCCAGCGGATCCTGGCCATCCGTTCCCTGAGGGAGTCGAAGTCTGCTTTCCTGAAGTCCAGGGTCCTTATCCTGCTGCTTACCTTTCTTCCCTGCGTCAGGATCCTGAACTCAACCAACTCATGGTCACTGCCTCCCAGATTCCCATCCACTTTTGCTTCCCCCACTAATTCTACCCAGTTTGTGAGCAGCAGGTCAAGAAAAGTGCCCCCCCTAGTTGGCTCCTCTAGCACTTGCGCCAGGAAATTGTCCCCTACGCTTTCCAAAAACTTCCTGGATTGTCTATGCACCGCTGTATTGCTCTCCCAGCAGATATCAGGAAAATTAAAGTCACCCATGAGAATCAGGGCATGTGATCTAGTAGCTTCCGTGAGCTGCCGGAAGAAAGCCTCATCCACCTCATCCCCCTGGTCCGGTGGTCTATAGCAGACTCCCACCACTACATCACTCTTGTTGCACACACTTCTAAACTTAATCCAGAGACACTCAGGTTTTTCTGCAGTTTCGTACCGGAGCTCTGAGCAGTCATACTGCTCCCTTACATACAGTGCTACTCCCCCACCTTTTCTGCCCTGCCTGTCCTTCCTGAACAGTTTATAACCATCCATGACAGTACTCCAGTCATGTGAGTTATCCCACCAAGTCTCTGTTATTCCGATCACGTCATAGTTCCTTGACATCACCAGGACCTCCAGTTCTCCCTGCTTGTTTCCAAGGCTTTTTTTTCAGATTCCTGTCTGATCTCTGCCCCTGGCTGAGCCGCCGGTTTCCTGGCTCTTGTCACATTAGCAGGTGTCTTCCCACGCAGATCACCGGCGAGTTGACTCGTTATTTCTTGCCCATGTTTCTAATCTCATCTCCCAGCCTTCCCCTACCACCCCTCCCCTGACTCCGAACCCCTCAGCCCCACCCCCGCCACACATCACCTCCATATTGGTGCACATAAAGTTAATTCCGGATGTAAAAAATTAGAGGAAATGTTGCACCCACTCTTTTCCTCCCACATCCACCCTAAACCTGGCCTTACTGCAACACCCCACATGCCCAACTCCTCCCTGATCCCCAATCCCACGGCAACCCCTCCTGCCCATGCTGCTACTCATCCACACAGCCCATGGCCTGGGCCACCAGCAACGTGGACTCAGTACCTGTTGGGCCTCCAGCGACTCTGACTCTGGGCGCTTCCAGGCCGGCGTGGCGAGAGCCCACAGCACCAGCAACCCAAAGACCAAGATCAGCATCCCCAGAAAATTGGCAAACCAGGCCTCAGGGGGGAGTCTGGCGTAGGGAACCGTCTTGTTCGTCCTGAAAGGGAAGAGATGGAGCCACCGCCTTCATTTGGAGCCAGTACCAGTGCAAGCAGCCTTGCCCCTTACAATCCCAGCTCCCCCTGGAGAGCCTCTGGGTGGGGAAACCCTGCCAGCACCCCCCTCAGATAGGTGGGGAGGGATCTCTCCCACATCCTGGAGCAACCATTGGATCCTGTGAGATCCAGCCATGCCTCAACCCATCTCCAAAGCAGGAAGTTCTAGCCCCTTCCCTGGGCACCTTGCCCAGTCATCTTCACCACCCACTCCTGCCCGTAACAGCAGCTCCCAAGGTCTCGAACAGCTACCTAAAGCTGGGTATGCTTCCCAAGTCTCCCCGTAGTAGTCCTCTCTGCACCAAGCCTGCCCAACCCTTAGATCTTCCCTTCTGGGGCTGTCACCATTCAGCCGCTTGCTGGCATCTCTCAGTCACACAGCGGGTATGTGTGGTGGGAGGAAGTGACCCTACCCATGCTTGGGGTGACCCCAGACTAACGTAAGCCAAGAATGGAAGACGGGTGGGTTACTGCCCTGTTCTGTGCACTCCCCCGAAGCTCTGGTATGGGCCACTGTCAGAAACAAGACACTGGGCAAGAAGGACCCTGGTCTGGCCCAGCTCTTAGGAGTGATGGAGGAAGCTCTAGGCTGAATGGAGACCCACACACCTCACACCAGCTCTGGCACTCACAGACTGAAGAAGAGCTTCTCGTTGATGCCGGAGATGGATGCTGCCATGGCCAGCGCGAGGATGGTGGAGCCAAAGAAGACATGAATGGGCTTGTAGATGATCCGCAGCCAGGCAGGGGACCAGGGTAACAGGAAGGCAGCGAACCCCATGAGCCACTAGGATGGGGGAACAAGGAAGAGTTCGGAGCACAGCGGATCAAGCCACGGCACAGGTAGCCAACAGCAAGAGGGAGAGCGGGGGCAGAGCTGGGCATCAGAGGGGGAGGCTGGGCACCCACCTGGCAAGAGAAGAACAGCACAGCCGTCAGCCCCAGCCAGCTGTGCAGCGAGTACATGTTGGGGGTGCCCGTGGCATTGTGGAACCTGAAGACGGCGACGAGCCCCAGCACGACCAGGACAAAGGCTGTCAGGGTCAGCGCCGCGTGCAGCAGCTTCCACGGGAGCTTCCTGCCCTCCCAGGAGCTGGGCACCCGGTACACCAGCACTGCTGCAGGGGAGAGAGACTGGCACACTCAGAGCAACTCCTGTATCCACGTCCCAGCCCCCGACGCGCCACCCAGGGACAGCACCCACTTACCTGCCCCATACAGCACCAGCATGCCTGTCACCATGAAGACCGGGTGCCAGTTAAACATCTTGGTGGAGCCATCCCAGGCGAAGCCTCCGCGCCAATGGTGGGACCAGAACCCTGTGAACACCACACACAGGAACCCCAGGGTGCCCAGCAGGGCCGCGAAGGGCAAGAACTGGAAGGTGGGCATCACTCCAGCAGCAGGGACTGCACGTGATGGGGAAAATACCACACCAGCTGATTGTACTGCCCAGCCTGTGCCCTGCTGCACGCCGAGCAAATCGCTGCCCCCCACACCAGACCCTGCACAGCCCACTAGGCTCTGCTGCCTCTCCCCCACCCTCCCTTCCGCTGGGCTCCGTCCACCCCTCACCTGCCCACCCTCCTCTTCCTCCGCCCGGCTCCATCCGCCCCTCCCTTTGCTGGGTTCCGTCCGCCCCTCGCCCTCTGCCGGGCTCTGGCCACCCCTCGCCCTCCCCTCCGTCCATCCCTCCCCCTCCACCAGACTCCAGCTGCCTCTCCACTGGGCTCCACCACCCACTTTCCCTCCTTCGCTCTCCAGCAACCCCTTGCCCGCCCGCCCGCCCACCAGCCATCCCTCCCTCCCTCCCGGCTCCGGCTGCTGCTCCTCATCTACCCTCCCTCACCTCCACCAGCCTCTGCCAGCTGCTGTCAGCCAGTGCCCTCGTGTCTCAGAAGGCTGGTTATAGAACCAGGAGCGGGCGGAGCCCCAGAGTTCATCAAGCTGGATCAACAGCTGCTTTAAGCGCAGCCTTAAGTAACAAGCTACAGGTGGGTGGGGAGGAGTAGCCGACTGCCCTGAGCCCAAACAGAACGGATCCTGCTGGTTGGGAGCCAGCAGGGAAAGTCCCCAGAGACAGAGATGATCAAACCCCTGCAGCCAGAGCTCAGAGGGAAAGAGAGGCCTCTGCCCATCCTGCAGCCTTCACTCCCCTTCCCCTGGAGGACAGCAGGGATCCCAGGTTCTCAAGTAGAGAAGAGCTCTGTTCTCCCCCCTCCACCCCGAGGAGTCCCTGCCCTGCAGCACTCACAGACTGAGGACCTGTGCTGAGCCAGTCAAACCCAACAGCCAGGAGCTGGGCTTTGGGGATGCTGTGCCCATGCACCAGCCACCAGCCTGACATGGACCCAGCCCCCGCAGCACCGAAGGCGCTCCCACCAGTTGCCACGAGTATCCACAGACCGTGGGCTGACCAGATCGCCGGGACCCAGCTGGCACCGGAAGCACGAGCAGTGCCCAGCAGCCTTCCCAGGTGGAAAACACAACCTGATCAGCCACAGAGAGGGAGCTACATCCAGCCCAGGGGTTTCAGATGCTCCAAAACACCACCCACTCCCCCAGCGCCCAGAGAGAAAAGAAGGGCCCTCGTCACAGTCACCGAGCCCCCGGCCTGCCACCCCAGCGGCTGCACCTGTGTTTGGCACTTCCTGTGGGGAGGCAGCAGGTCATGAGACCCTCCCAACTTCTGCTTTCAGATTAGCACTGCACAGCCGCTGGGAGGGGGGAGAGCACAGAGCTAAAGGCACCTGAGACCAACAGTGGAAAGCTCACTGTGGGGTGGGCCAGGGGAGGGACAGCATACATGGGAGTGGGGCTGATCCCCCTGCCTAGCTCAGCCAATGCTCAATCCTGCCCCTCAGTACCCCCTGCTGTTCCAGTCACAAGGCCCCTCCCAGCTCTGTACCCCATTCCTGACAGTACCCCACTATACTTTTCCTGCCCTGTCCCCCTGCACTGGAGATTGAGTCTTTAAAGCCAGAAGGGATTATTAGATCATTTAGTCCAGTGGTTCTCAAACTTTTGCACTGGTGACCCCTTTACATAGCAAGCATCCGAGTGTGACCCCCTTATAAATTAAAAACACTTTAAAATATATTAAACACCATTATAAATGCAGGAGGCAAAGTGGGATTTGGGGTGGAGGCTGACAGCTCGCAACCCCCCATGTAATAACCTTGCGACTCCCTGAGGGGTCCCGACTCCCAGTTTGAGAACCCCTGATCTAGTCTGACTTCCTGTGGAACACTGGGTAGAGTTCTTGGTGCGCCCAGGACTGAGTCACCTCCAGCCGCCAGCCAGAAGGAGCCTCGCTTGTGCTTAACAGGGTGACAGCTCCCTGACACCGCCAGCCTGTTAGCCACCCAAACCATCTCCACTGGGCTAGGCCAGCCCTCACTTTGTCTTGCAGGTTAACAATCGGTGCCCCCCAGTCCCCGGGCCCCTTCGAAGTTTCCCCTGAGATATCCAGCCTCTTCTGCACTGAACACCCACAGTAATACCAGCTCTGCTGTCCCCATGGGTTCAGAGCTCACACCAGCTCCAGATCAGCTCCTGGTCTAATACCACAGCACTGAGATACATTTATAGTGGAAATAAGGATGATAAACTACCAGAGGTTCAAGATTCAAGAGATTGTGAGTAAGGATGATGGAAACAAAAGGGTTACATATAAAATAAAATTATAACACGATTCCTAGAGACTAAACTGAGCAAGCTAACCTTCCATCTAAAGACATTTTATCTCACTCAAACATCCTTCGCAGAGTTTCAGGCAAGGCTGTGATCCCATTTTCGTGAAAGTAACCACACTGCCCAATTACTTTCTAAGTGCAGGACAAAGGGGTGTCTTCCTTGCCTTCCCCCAGAGTTCACTGTTTGTACCCCAAGTCAGCTTGTACCCCAGGGGCTTATTGTCCTGTGGTTTGCTATCCTGTTGTTGTTGCATCCCCCTGTTGACTTTGTGACTGTGGGTTTCCACTGTCAGCTTACACTGCTTGATTTAGACGTCAGCAGACAGGTGACTCGACATCCTGCGTCCAACAGAAAACCCAGACCTGAAGAAGAGCTCGGTACAGCTCGAAAGCTTGTCTCTTTCGCCAACAGAAATTAATCTTATAAACAGGGGTGAAAGTAAGCTGGTACAGGCCGGGATGGCATACTGGTAAAAAGTGACCGCTGGTACCGGCTCATACCAGCCGATGTCAAAGCGCTGCTGTGGCAACACTTTAAGCAGGGTCCTTTGCCGCAGCAGCACTTTAACATCATTACCCCTTTTGCCCCCCCGGGCCACCAACGTGGGGGGCAAAAGGAGCAGCTGCCCCGGGGCCAGCGACTTAAAAGGGCCCGGGGCTCTAGATACTTCTGCCACTGCCACAGCAGTCCTTTAAATTGCTGCTGAAGCCCCGGGCAGCGCAGGCCAGGCAGCACAGATGGGTTGGCTGGGGGATGCTGACCCCCAGCCCCGCCCCTTCTGCCCGAGGTCCGGCCCCATACCGGTAAGTGTTGAGTGTTACTTTCACCCCTGCTAATAACAGATATTACCTTGCCCACCTTGTCTCTCATATCCTGGGACCAAATAGCTAGGACATTGCCAAACACCTGTTTGTCACTTCTGCCTTGACACTTCAGAAACATTTTCAATATACACGCTATGTAAAAAGCAGTCTGTGAAATGTACATACAATTCTATGAATGACCAGCATGATCCCAGCTTTCCTTTAAGACCTCACACAATATTCTTTGGTGAAACAGAATATACGCATCAGGATATTCTTGTAACCCCGTGCTAAGTGGTGCTGAAGGGTTCTTAGGGTCACACGTAGGCCATTATATCTCTCCCTCGTACCCCCATGTGGAACAGAGTAACTTGTAACACTGCCCTACCCTACAGCACTCCCCGTCTGGCCTTGTGCTGCGATGGGACTTGTCTCTCTGCGATGGGACCGACTCTTCACACAGGGTTACGCTAACCCTGTGACTAAGTGCACACTAGCAAGTTCGCAAGAACTGGTGGGTGGCACCTCATTTGCTTAGAGATCTGCATCCTCCACCAAAAATACACCCAGCCACCTCAAGGGAGGAAAAGAGCTGCTCGTGGGTGAGATTACCAGCAGTAAACACTACAGCCTCCCAATGATCTCTGGGAGTGGGTGGCTGCAAAATCCGAAAGGCCCTGGGCTTCACTTTGTGTAGCCCAGTCTAGTGTCATTCCTCTCACATGTCTGCAAATGCAGGGACCTTCAGTCCCATCCACTGTGGTTTATGCAGATGAGCACACATGGCCTAACCATGTGGTGATACAGGGTTTAATGTATGCAGCCACAGGAATCCTGCTGGCTGGATGGTCAGCAGTTAAAATGGCTGGAGGTCAGGAAAGAGGTCTAGGAGTTGAAAGCTCTTTAGCACAAGTTTTATGCCCTCTTACTTGCATCCAGCGCCCAGCACAATAGGACACCAGATTCAGATTGGAGCTTCTGCAATAATGGTCTTCAGCATGTATGTGAAGAGAACCATTTCCTAGTCAGGATCTCAATGTGTTTGTGCATTGAGAGGTTAGATGAGATTGCTAAGCAAGCGGACAAAACAGCAAGTACCTCTCGGCAGGGACCAATTAGTTTTAATCATGCATAAATGTAGACTCATGATCATTTGCACCGACACCTCTGCCCCTGACTCACTCTGTAGCCCCTCACTCAGCCTCAGCTTCCGCACCAGAAAAACGGGGATCATGATGCTTGCCTGTTGCCCAGGGAGGGCTGGGATGCATAAAGCACTTTGAGAGAGCTGGAGGGAAGGTGCTGTACAAACATATTGCCTGTTACACCCATG
The DNA here is from genome assembly GCF_965140295.1 of Lepidochelys olivacea. NCBI lineage: Eukaryota > Metazoa > Chordata > Testudines > Cheloniidae > Lepidochelys > Lepidochelys olivacea. Next base: position 11,466,859 of record NC_140416.1, read on the forward strand.
CAGCAAGGCAGTGCTGGGAACAGCACCCAGGACCTGCTGGTTCCCAGCCCCCTGCTAAACCCACAAAGCCTGAGGGAGAATTGGCAGGACCCCTGCTGCCCCCCCATCCCCCAGATGGTGCAATTCCAACCCAAACCCTTTGGGAGAGGATGCTCCAGAGATGTTGGGAGGATTTCAAAGGACAGAAAGCCCAATCCCATGCCCAGTCTGACACAATAGCACCAACTCCAAGCATCCAAAAGTTACAGGTCCAGTCCTGAAAAATCATGAGACTGGCTTAAAAAAATCATAAGGCCTTTTTTTAAAAAATACATTTCGGGAGAACAAGCTAGTGGGAAAAATCTGAAGTGCAAAAGAAACAAAAAAGAATGAATGACTCAAAAGAGCTTAAGGGAGCAGGTCATGATAATGAGACCATCAAAAAATGCACACAAACTGGCCAAAGAAGGCTACAAAGGCAGTTGCTAAGGCAAGAATGGAGGCTGAAGAGGAATTAAACAGAAAACTGCAGGAAGATGATGGCAGGAAATCGGTTTTTGGGTTGGCAAAAAAAGAGGAACACTAACGCACAAGAAATTAAAAGGAGTACTTGTGGCACCTTAGAGACTAACCAATTTATTTGAGCATGAGCTTTCGTGAGCTACAGCTCACTTCATCGGATGCATACCGTGGAAACTGCAGCAGACTTTATATATACACAGAGAATATGAAACAATACCTCCTCCCACCCCACTGTCCTGCTGGTAATAGCTTATCTAAAGTGATCATCAGGTGGGCCATTTCCAGCACAAATCCAGGTTCTCTCACCCTCCACCCCCCCCACACAAATTCACTCTCCTGCTGGTGATAGCCCATCCAAAGTGACAACTCTTTACACAATGTGCATGATAATCAAGTCTGGCTATTTCCTGCACAAATCCAGGTTCTCTCACCCCCTCACCCCCATACACACACAAACTCACTCTCCTGCTGGTAATAGCTCATCCAAACTGACCACTCTCCAAGTTTAAATCCAAGTTAAACCAGAACATCTGGGGGGGGGGGTAGGAAAAAACAAGAGGAAACAGGCTACCTTGCATAATGACTTAGCCACTCCCAGTCTCTATTTAAGCCTAAATTAATAGTATCCAATTTGCAAATGAATTCCAATTCAGCAGTTTCTCGCTGGAGTCTGGATTTGAAGTTTTTTTGTTTTAAGATAGCGACCTTCATGTCTGTGATTGCGTGACCAGAGAGATTGAAGTGTTCTCCGACTGGTTTATGAATGTTATAATTCTTGACATCTGATTTGTGTCCATTTATTCTTTTACGTAGAGACTGTCCAGTTTGACCAATGTACATGGCAGAGGGGCATTGCTGGCACATGATGGCATATATCACATTGGTGGATGTGCAGGTGAACGAGCCTCTGATAGTGTGGCTGATGTTATTAGGCTCTGTGATGGTGTCCCCTGAATAGATATGTGGGTGGGCACAATTGGCAACGGGCTTTGTTGCAAGGATAAGTTCCTGGGTTAGTGGTTCTGTTGTGTGGTATGTGATTGTTGGTGAGTATTTGCTTCAGGTTGCGGGGCTGTCTGTAGGCAAGGACTGGCCTGTCTCCCAAGATTTGTGAGAGTGTTGGGTCATCCTTTAGGATAGGTTGTAGATCCTTAATAATGCGTTGGAGGGGTTTTAGTTGGGGACTGAAGGTGACGGCTAGTGGCGTTCTGTTATTTTCTTTGTTAGGCCTGTCCTGTAGTAGGTAACTTCTGGGAACTCTTCTGGCTCTATCAATCTGTTTCTTTACTTCTGCAGGTGGGTATTGTAGTTGTAAGAAAGCTTGACAGAGATCTTGTAGGTGTTTGTCTCTGTCTGAGGGGTTGGAGCAAATGCAGTTGTATCGCAGAGCTTGGCTGTAGACGATGGATCGTGTGGTGTGGTCAGGGTGAAAGCTGGAGGCATGCAGGTAGGAATAGCGGTCAGTAGGTTTCCGGTATAGGGTGGTGTTTATGTGACCATTGTTTATTAGCACTGTAGTGTCCAGGAAGTGGATCTCTTGTGTGGACTGGACCAGGCTGAGGTTGGTGGTGGGATGGAAATTGTTGAAATCATGGTGGAATTCCTCAAGGGCTTCTTTTCCATGGGTCCAGATGATGGACCCATAAACCAGTCGGAGAACACTTCAATCTCTCTGGTCACACAATCACAGACATGAAGGTCGCTATCTTAAAACAAAAAAACTTCAAATCCAGACTCCAGCGAGAAACTGCTGAATTGGAATTCATTTGCAAATTGGATACTATTAATTTAGGCTTAAATAGAGACTGGGAGTGGCTAAGTCATTATGCAAAGTAGCCTGTTTCCTCTTGTTTTTTCCTACCCCCCCACCCCCCCAGATGTTCTGGTTTAACTTGGATTTAAACTTGGAGAGTGGTCAGTTTGGATGAGCTATTACCAGCAGGAGAGTGAGTTTGTGTGTGTATGGGGGTGGGGGGGATGTGAGAAAACCTGGATTTGTGCAGGAAATAGCCAGACTTGATTATCATGCACATTGTGTAAAGAGTTGTCACTTTGGATGGGCTATCACCAGCAGGAGAGTGAATTTGTGTAGGGGGGTGGAGGGTGAGAAAACCTGGATTTGTGCTGGAAATGGCCCACCTGATGATCACTTTAGATAAGCTATTACCAGCAGGACAGTGGGGTGGGAGGAGGTATTGTTTCATATTCTCTGTGTATATATAAAGTCTGCTGCAGTTTCCACGGTATGCATCCGATGAAGTGAGCTGTAGCTCACGAAAGCTCATGCTCAAATAAATTGGTTAGTCTCTAAGGTGCCACAAGTACTCCTTTTCTTTTTGCGAATACAGACTAACACGGCTGTTACTCTGAAACCTGGCACAAGAAATTAAGAAATCTTCATATGTGAAGGATAGGTACTGTGTGGTGCCTAACCCCAAACAGGTGGTAGGAGCTATGGAAAAAATATTTCTAAGGCTGTTAAATGAGAAGAGAGTTGCAAGTGCAAGCACTGCTGATAATTTTGGGGAAGCCTCCAAAGGTATCGGTCGCTGTAGAAGAGGCAGAAGCAGCACTGAATAGGATGAAGAATGTTAAGGCATTTGGAGAGGATGAGATAACTGTTGGTATGATCAAGGTAGCTGGAGATACTGGAGTAAAGTGGCATCATAGATTACTCAGAGTTTGCTGGGATCAAGCTAGGATACCAGATGGCTGGAGAATAGCGTTGACTGTGCCTCTCTGGAAAGGTAAGCCTGATGCAAATGATTGATCTGAACAGCTATTACAGCATCACCTTGTTAAGTCAGCCTCAAAGTCCTGGAGAGAATTTTGAAGGCAAAGATGAGGTGCAAGATGGAGAAGAATATAGGAGAGGAGCAACATGGCTTTAGGAAGGGAAGGAGTCAATAGACACAATATTTGCAATGAGACAGAAGTTTAGAAGAATGATAAATGGAGGGCATAACTGCTATGTAGCATTTATTGATCTTGAGAAAGCGTTTGCAGTATTGAGATAGATGGGCAGGGGTGTTCAAGAAGTGATGATTGAGGAGCTGTATCAAGGGTCAACAGCGAAGGTGGAAACAATACATGCAATTTGAGAATTTTGAGGTGACAATCAGATTAAGACAAGGTGATATGCTGAGTCCACCTCTCTTCATCCTAGTTATGGAGTTAATTAGTAGGAGATCCAAGTCCGTGGAGAGAGAGAGAAAGCTAACGTATGCTGGTGACCTGGCCCTTTTGGTTGATAGCAAAGAGGGATTAGTAAATATCATAGACTGGGCCTCTGTTTGAAGGTAAACATAAAGATAACTGAAGTTGTGCAAGAAGGCAAGGCTGAAGAAGAGCTGTTGACAGAAGTTTCAGGAGAGAAGCTGAATCAGAAGAATTTGTATACTTGAGAAATACACTTAGTACCACTGGAGAGAGGTGGGGGGAGGGGGAGAAACCAATGTGCGTGGGCGGCAGTGAAAAAAGTGGCAGGAGTACTGTGGGACTGGCAATTAACAAACGAGCTGAAAGAAAAAGTGTATGCTGCCTGCATTTGTCCCTGCCTGCTCTACAGTTTGGAAACAATAGGTCTTACAGAGATGGAAGAGAAAAAAAACATACAGGTAGCAGAAAATACTATACTGAGGAGAATGGCAGGCAAGCAGAGAGTAGACAGAGCACAACAGGAAGAAGTTAGGGGGAAGTTGAACTTGGGACTCTCAATGATAGATAGGCAGGAGAGCACCAGAGCACTTTTGAGATGGGTTGGGCGTGTGATAAGAATGGGAGAAGGACCAGTGAAGAAAGCACAGGAGGAAGAGGACAGCAAGAACGGCCATGGAAGACCAACGATACAACAGAGTCAGTCAAGAGAAGTTTGAGAAAAGGGCTGGAACTCCAAGTCCTAGATCTACGAACCCAAGTCATGGACCCAAAGGAGTGGCAAAGAATCATGGGCACCTCTGGCTCTGTGTAAATGGAAACGGGGTCAAGAAATGAAGTGAATGAATGCGAGGCTCACTGTATTTGCCTCGTGCTGTATGAGTCTTTGGGTGCATGCAGCGTCACGATTTCAAGATTTTCTTTGCAACCATGATGGCTAGAAACTTACTTAACTCAAAAGGGCTGATTCTTGTGCAATCTTCAGCAGCTGAGGCCTTACAAGTGAACACTAAGAATCATGAGCCTCACAATAAAGTGGTGAGCTGGCACCATTGAACAGGGCAGGATTCAGGGCAAGGCACTGGTGATTTGGGGGTGCTTATCCCCCAGCCTGTAACTTGCCCCTTGTGAGCAACCCCTTTAGCCTGCCAGGTCCCTAGGATCCGCACAGTCTCCTGGGGGCAGGCCTGAGGCCAACACACTGAAAACTGGGGCGCCAGTGAGCTGGGGTTTCCTGCAGCCAGGCCAGCCCCTGTGCCTCCACTAGTGCTTGGTTTACAATGGCACCAAGGAGCCTGGCCCATGCTCAGAAGGGGCCCCAGCCTGCTCTGTTGCTGGCTGCTCCCCACCCACCACTTGCTCCTCTCAGCCTCCAGGGTTGTGCAGGGTGTTCTGCACTTGTGGGGGGGTCTTGGGGAGGCTCTGGCTGTAGGGAGTTGGGGGCGGGGTGTTGCAGAGGTGCTGAATTTCTGATTTCCCCCTGGGTGCTTGACCCCAGCTCTGTCCCACCCCCACTCCACCCTTTCCCCCAAGGGCCTGCCCCCCACCTCTTCCTGCCCCCGCTCCACTCCCGCCCCACCTCTTCCTGCTCCATTCCACCCCCTCCCCAGAGTGCCCCCGCCTCTTCCTGCCCCTGCTCCCACCCAGTGCCTCCTGCCCGCTGCAGGATACCTGATCAGCGGTGGGCGGGAGGCTCGGTGGACCAGGGGGAGGATCTGATCAGCAGGGCTACCGATGGGTGCTGAGCACACACTATGGGGTGTTGGGCAGGGGGGCTCTTTGGCATGGCATGGCATGGGCCTGCCCCCGAGGGGATGGGGCATGCTGGCACCACAGGGCCACTGTGCATCTGGCAACAGCCGGTTTGTAAATAGTGGCCTCGCACTGGGCTGGGCGGAGCGGGGCCGCCCCTGCCATGCCATGCGCCTGGCGGGCCCCTCGCCCTGGGGACTGGCCTCGCCGCGCCATGCTCCATTGCCCCTGTGGGGGCCCGCAAAATGCTAATCTGGCCCTGGCCTCCACCCCATGGGTCAAAGCCAGGCCCGGCTGGGGAACTGGGCCCGTGCCAAGGGAGTGCTGCTAGGGCCATGACACTGCGCAGGGGGAGGGGTCACGAAGTCATCTGCTGCCCCTCAGCAGCCCCCCACCCCCTTTGCCCCTTTTGGACAGGTCCGCTGACCCCTCCCCGGCGTCCACCCCACCCCCGTCCAGCTCGCACCTGTCGTCCGGCCTGGCGCGGTGCACGCTGGGAGCGGTAGTTCCAAGGGTCCGCGGACCCCTTACGGCTCACTATGAGGGACAGCGGAGTCCGCTCGCCTTCCGCCCTGCAGGCCCGCCCCGCGCGCAGGCACTTCCGGGTCGCGCCCTCCCCGCGGCACTATGGGAAATGGAGTCTTCGCCGTCCAGCAGCCGCCGCGGCTCACAGAGACGGGCAGAAGGGAAGAACTCAGCGCCACTCTATGATCCTATTGGGATCCGGAGGTGCCCCGGCTTCTCTCTGAGCGCTTCCGGTTCCGCCGGCCGGACCGGTCGCCAATGGCTGTGCGGTCTCCATGGGGATGGAAGATGGCGGCCCGAGGTGCGTGCGGGGCCCGGCCCGGGCCGGCGGGGGGAAGGCAGCTGCGCCCAGGGGAATTGCAGGGGGCGCGCTTGGGCCGTTGCCCCCTGGTTGTGCAACCGGGGGTCCCTGGCTCGGGGGCCGGTGACCGGGGGGTTCCCTGGGCGGAACCCCGGGAGGGGGCCCTAGGAGTGGAGGCGTCAGAAAGCTCCTGGGTCCCGAATCCCCGGAGGCGCTGAATTAAGAGGGATTCAATTGCGATGTCCCAGAATCGCCCCCCCCAACCCCCGTAAATGTTGGCAGGGGTTCGCCCTGATCTTCCTGCCCCCACCTATGTGTGATCCCCTAGTATTGTAGCCCCTCCTACTGGGGGTGACCCAATTTGTTACCCCCCCCCCCACGTTGTTGCAATCAGAGAAGGGGGTGCGGGGGCTGGCTCTGAAGTGCATTTCCTCTTTTCTTCTATGGACAGACCCATATCCCCTCCCCACGGGTGGGTAAAACCTCATCCCTGGTGTGGCAACCTGCCCCAGCTCCTATTCCTTGTCTCCTCCTCCCTGCTCTGGGGTGATCCCGAATCTCCAGGAAGGATCCCTCTGCTGCAGTCTCAGGCTGTGCGTGAGTTGCCCTAAACAAGATCACCCCATCGCTCTCTGCTCAACCCTGTGTCCCTTCACACCACTACCACTGTGGCTGTGCCCCCGCTGGGTCCCAACCCCAAATGTATTTATGATCCTCCTCCCTTATGGGCATCTGTAACCCACCAAGATTCTGTCTCCTCTCATTCTTCTTCCAGGGTCATGTCCTCCCCACCCCCCTCCAAATGCATTCTCTGCCATAACCCTCAAGTAGCCTGATCAGACAGAACAAGAGCTCTTGAGCTCTCTGACTATGACCCACAGGGTAGAGAGCACCCTGGTTAGGGCATGGCTCTGCATGGAGCCCCTGAGATCCTCTCCCTGGTATGCCTGCAGCCTCTAGGTAGGAGAGCACCTGTCTTCTGGGTGAAGGGAGTCCAAGGTTACTGCTATGACTCTTAAGGGTGTCCTTTTGTAAACATCTTTGCTCTCTAGCCCGGAGCTTGGTGCTGGGTAGCTGAAACTGAGAAGGTGCCATGGATTTGGGCCCACTGTTTGGGGGCATGTGAAGCAGTTTGTGGGAAACCCCTGGCCAAGCTGGGCTCTTGGTTGAGCTGCAGCTTCACTCCTAGGCCAGGTAGGCATTTGCCACAGGCCCTGCTGGAGATAGACCCCTTCTGACTTTCTCTTCCAGACTCCAGAGCTCAGCTGTAGGGAGAGGCTGTGGTGCAGGGGGGGATCCTAAGCCCCTCTGGCCCTGAGGATGAGCTGGCTCTGTTCTCTGGAATGCACACGCTGAGGGCCCGCAGCCCTGGGAAAGGAAGATGCTCCGGACTAGTAACTACAGCCTGGTGCTCTCCCTGCAGTTCCTGCTGCTCGTCTATGACCTCTTCGTCAACTCCTTCTCGGAGCTGCTCCGCACGGCCCCCGTCATCCAGCTCGTGCTCTTCATGTGAGGCGGCAGGGACTAGCGGTTGGAACTGGGAGAGCTGGGTTCACTTCTCAGTTGTGGGAGGGAGTGCGGGCTAGTGGTTAGAGCAGGGGACTGGGAGTCAGGAGCCCTGGGTTCTCTTCTGGCTCGCCGCCACTGTGGTCAAGTAAATGGGGAGAAGGGGGAAGAGAGGACAAACTGAGGCAATGGAGTGCAGGGGGAGGACTTGGAGACGGTTTTGTCCTCCTTCCCCTGCAGTGCAGCAGTACCTGACTGCCTTCCTCTGAAGCATCAGTTACTAGCTGCCAGGGGGGAAGTGGGGCATAGCTGCAGGGAGAGTCTGGTCTGTGGACAGTGGCTCCATTCCCAGAGACAGCCTGTGTTCTTGGCACTAAGCCAAGTGTCTGTTACATAAAGATCTGGGGAGGAACATCTGTGTCTGCCCAGATCAATTATCAAAGCAGCAAATTACTGCACTAGGAGGGGCTGCTTCGGCTGGAGGAACCACCCAGAGCTGGCTGCCTCTCGTCCCAGGGGCCTGGTGCATGGTGTTGTTCCAGCACAGGCTTTGTGTTTTGCTGTGTAGGCCAGGACAGCTGGGACACCCCCTGGGGCAGAGGGCAAGGCTTGTGTTGACCACTGTGTCCAGCACATGGCCCCAGGGAGGGCTGTGGTCTCTGGAAGTGCTGTGTGCTCATGGCATCTATCTCCCCGCAGCATCCAGGATATTGCCATCCTCTTCAACATCATCATCATCTTCCTCATGTTTTTCAACACCTTCGTCTTCCAAGCTGGCCTGGTCACCCTCCTCTTCCACAAGTTTAAAGGGACCATTGTCCTGTTGGCGGCTTACCTGGTTCTGAGCATCGCCTTCCATGTCTGGGTCATGGTAAGGCAGGGCTGGGCTCTGGAGTCTCAGGGGGCATAGGAACAGCTGTACACATCTGTCTAGATGGGTAGCTCACCCTCTTCCGGAGCACCTGGGACCCTGGTGCATCTGGTATGATACCCATTCTTGTAGTCTCAGAACCACCACTGGCCTGATGTCCTGCCCCAGCTAGACTCCAGCCCATCTGCTCTGCTAGCCCCCCTTTGGCATGAAGGTTTAGAGAGGGCCAAAATCCCCTCGCACACCAAGCCAGTCCTGCCACACTCTGTAAGTGGTGTGTTGTCTTGGCCTCCTTCTGGAGAGCAGCTTATCCTGAGGGAAGAGCCTGGAGAGGTCAGAGCTTCACTCAGGGCCCCTCTCGCCTTGCAGCTCGAGAGAGGGAGGATTGCTGCTCTGTGGAATGTTTCTGTCTCCCAAAGAGGCAGCAGTGCATCGCTGGAGAGAGTGGGGCACTCTAAGGAGAGGAGTGAGGTACCGGGAGCTGCCGCAAAGCACCCTTACACCCAGCCCCTCCCTGATTGTGGGATTCACCCATGTTTGAAGCAGGGGGATTGGGCCTGGAGTGGAGGGGGAGGAGGGACAGAAGCCCCACTTCCACTCCTCTCCCTTGGAGGGAGCTCAGCTGGGCTCCGTGCAGACCTTCCCCAGCCCCTTCCTCCCAGCTTGTTCTTCAAAGCATTGTTCTTCCCCAACTCAGATCCTTTCTTTGGGGGCACGTGTGCCTCCCCAGCCTCCCCCTCTCTTCTTGGATATCGGCCATGGGGCCGGGCAGAAGCCCACCCCATCTGCCAGATTTGGGGAGATGCTTCTCCCACTAGGCAGCATAGTCAGCTACGGCTCTTCGGGGACCTGACTGACGTGGGTCTGCGAGCAGCCCTCCCAACCACTTCAAGCAGAGTCCCCACTGCCAAGAGCAGGATCGGGGCCTCACACAGCAGCCTGTTTCATGGCCATCGGCAGGTGCTGGTGTCCTGGGCCTTATGCTCTCTTGATGCCATGGTGGGAAACGTGGCCGGGGGAGGCAACTCCATAGTGAGAGTTTATTTGGAGCGGGGATAGTTTGGGGTTCAAAAATACATTTGACTCCAACTCCTCCCTTGGCGGCTGGGGCCAGAGGATGGCGGAGGCATCAGTTCTGCCCTCAGGAGCTGTCTTGGGAGTGATCACAATACTCATAGTGGGGAAATCAGAGGTGTTCACTCCTTAAGGGGTGGTGGAGTGGCGACACAGATCCATCTAGTGGGGTAGCCCACCCTCTCCTGGCACAGCTCAGGCCATTGGTCAGTCTGTTGATATCCCATCACTTCCTCCCAAAAGGATTTTGCTCCATCTGAAACTGCTCAGCAGAAGCCAAGCCCCAGAGAACACTGTCTGGCAGGGGACTGCTGGAGCTAGGGTGGAAACTGACCTGTGTCCTCAACTGTGGTACCCATGAAAGGGCAGTACACCAAGAGCCTTTCCCTTTGAAATCCCCCTCCTTCCCTTTTCTCCTGGTCTCACCGGTTCTGATCAGGGTCTAACAGATGAACAAGTGCATCCTGGGTTGGATCCTGTGCGGGAGCCCTAGGGAGTTGCATTTTCAGGGATGCCTGGCCTGGTCGGTACTTGCCCTGGAAAGCTCCGAAGCCTGCTTTAGAGTCTTGCTGGAATGGCTTCCCCACCAACAAGGCTAATCCTTGGGTGAGCAGTGCCAATGTCCATGCAAGGCATTACATGGGATAAATCCCCACCAGGAGCCAGCGCTCAGGGGTGCAGCTGGTCGCAGGAGCCACAGGCTGCGAGTGTCCGTCCCAGATTGGGTTGGAGCGAGCACAGCTGCTGGCAGCTCTGCTTGTACCCTGCCCTCCTCGGAGAAGGGTAGGGAGGGTTGCTCTCCGCGCATCCTCAGGACACCCACCATCCCCCCCTTACCACTCCCGTTAACTCTTTTCTGCCCTCTTTCTTAGGCACTGAACCCCCCCTCACCCCCACCCCCCCACACACACCTTTGATCTCACCTGCTGTGACATTCCCAGTCTCTTAAAGGGCTAGCCCCACAAATCCCATTTCTCTGCTGGGGCTGCTGCTTGGCTCTGAGACGCTGGGGTGACCAGCTGGATGTGTCTAGTACCTGGCCCAAAGCCACTGGATAATAAACTAGCCACTTGTATTTGACCATTTGGGGCTGCAGAATGTCAGTATTAAGAACCACTGATGCGCGTAACCCGATGGAGCAGGGCATCATGGTGAGGCACTGCCAGCCAGATACCAGCTGCCTTTGCTGCCATGAATGCAGCACAGCAGCCACCGTGGTCCCCCTCTGCCCTGCCCCCCCCATGAAACAGAGAGCCACAAGCATCATCTCCCCCCTGCCTCCCTGCACAGAGGGTGACACCCAGGCACAGAGAGGGGCTAAGGGTCAAATCCTCAAAGGTATTTAGGTGCCTAACTCCCATTGAAATCAGTGGGAGTTAGGCCCAGCTCCTCAGAAGTATATAGGTGCCTAGGTGACTTGCCCAAAGCCACCAAGTTAGTGAGCAGCTGAGCTGGGAACCCAACCCAGATGTCCTGACTCCTAGTCCTGTGCTCAGACCGCCAGACCCTATCCCTCTGAGGTGCCAATGCAAGTAACTGGGAGGGTGTCTGCCTGGCAGCTTCTCCTGGCTGGTGCTGCCCATGGGCCATAGCTGGGCAGTGGGATTTAAGAGGATTTTCTGGGATCTGTGTTGGGAACCTCGACTAGGTCTTGGTGTTCTGTATAAATCCGCTGATCTGATTAACCTTTGTGTGCTCCCTGAGTTGCTCCCTGGCACTCACACCCCCGCTCATAGGGAAGAGGAGGGAGATCTCTAGACAGCTGGGCCCCAGAGACAGGCTCAGAGAGGGGGATGGTTCTTGTTGGGAAAGGGTTGCTTTGGAAAGTGGATCAGTACAGTGATGATGCATTTCTCCCTCTGCTGAGGGGCTCAGCCACTAGGGGGAGTCCTCTAACCCTGGGGAGATAGAGAGCTGCTTCTCACTGGGGGTCTGGAGTAAGTGACAAGGGGAGGTGACTGAATGGAGCAGCCCGGAGAAGAGAGGAGCAAGGAAGTGAGTTAAGGGACCCAGCGTCTGAGCTCTGTGGTGGGCCGGGCAGGTGCTTGCGTGGCCATTTCCTGCCCCTGATGTCCCTTGTGCCTCTCTTTCCTTCAGAACCTGCGCTGGAAAAACGCCACCCACTTTGTGTGGACGGACGGGCTGCAGGCCCTCTTTGTGTTCCAGCGGCTGGGTAAGAGCCAAGCTCCATCATGGACCCCAACACACAAACACAGACAACAGCCCCAAAGCAGAGCTACCAGAGCTGGAAGTGGGCTGACCCCATCTGCCTTCCCTGCAGTTTCTCCAGGCTGGACTTGGGGTGGGTTTGTTAGGGAATGGCAGCTCTACGTTCCCATGAGCCGTACCAACCCCTTCCCATGGGGGCTGGATCTCAGTGAGGCTCTATCTGTCCTGGAGGTCCCCAGGGCACACTGGGGTGATCCAGCAGATGGAGGATGGGGTGGGGGAGAGGACATTCCCCAGCCGGCTGTATTGTCTCACCTTCCTCTCGCTGTCCCCAGCGGCCGTGCTGTACTGCTACTTCTACAAGAGGACGGCCTTGCACCTGGGTGACCCCCGCTTCTACCAGGACTCCCTATGGCTGCGCAAGGAGTTTGCTCAGGTCCGCAGCTGATGGCTTCCTCCAGGACCCAGAGCTATGGCCGGTCCATGGCTGCTCCCAGCTGGCTGGCATGGTGCCCGCCGTTCCACCTGTGCTCTCTATCGGCTGTCTGAGAAGCCAGTGTCTCTCAAGCCTGGTCTCGCGCTCCATCCCACGAACTAAACAGGCTGGAGAGGTCCCATCAAGAGACGTGTCATCCTCGCACCTGCTGCTTTCCTGGTTGCCCGCTCAGGCTCTCCCTCATCTCCGATACCTCATTCCACTCCCCTCTTCCAGATCAGCGAGCTACTCCTGCCCCTTTCTCTCTGGACCCAGCTGCAGCCTCTCTGAGGAGAGATCCGAAGTGCCAACCAGGTTTGGCTGAGGACTCCTGTCCTGTAACTGCAGCGTGGCTCCTCTTCATCCAGAACAATCCTTCCTCCAGCCCTACGCACAGCTCACTCGCCGCCTGACCAATGGGATCCTGTCCGGTATTGGCTCCATTTGGCCTCCGCTTTGCATATCTGGTGGGATGAGATGCCAGGACTCAGCCTGTCCTAGCCGCTCAACGTTAGGCCTGTCCTGGTGGTAGACCCTCCTTTTGTACCTGTGTATTTTTGTAAATTATGAGACAATAAATTGGCTTCATTTTCCAGAAACCTCCTTGTGTGTGCATGTTTTGGGTGCACCCTCCTTACCCCAGGCCCTGGTCTATCCTATGTGTCCCCCGCCCCCAAACACTGTTCTGTTCTAGCCCACATTGCAGCTAATTCCCATACTGGAGGCAGGAGTCCAATGGCCAGGACACACGCATGTTATAATTCTTGACATCTGATTTGTGTCCATTTATTCTTTTACGTAGAGGCTGTCCAGTCTGACCAATGTACATGGCAGAGGGGCATTGCTGGCACATGATGGCATATATCACATTGGTGGATGTGCAGGTGAACGAGCCTCTGATAGTGTGGCTGATGTGATTAGGCCCTATGATGGTGTCCCCTGAATAGATATGTGGGCACAGTTGGCAACGGGCTTTGTTGCAAGGACAGGTTCCTGGGTTAGTGGTTCTGTTGTGTGGTATGTGGTTACTGGTGAGTATTTGCTTCAGGTTGGGGGGCTGTCTGTAGGCAAGGACTGGCCTGTCTCCCAAGATTTGTCAGAGTGTTGGGTCATCCTTCAGGATAGGTTGTAGATCCTTAATAATGCGTTGGAGGGGTTTTAGTTGGGGGCTGAAGGTGACGGCTAGTGGCGTTCTGTTATTTTCTTTGTTAGGCCTGTCCTGTAGTAGGTAACTTCTGGGGACTCTTCTGGCTCTATCAATCTGTTTCTTCACTTCCGCAGGTGGGTATTGTAGTTGTAAGAATGCTTGATAGAGATCTTGTAGGTGTTTGTCTCTGTCTGAGGGGTTGGAGCAAATGCGGTTGTATTGCAGAGCTTGGCTGTAGACAATGGACCCCTCTGCCATGTACATTGGTCAAACTGGACAGTCTCTACGTAAAAGAATAAATGGACACAAACCAGATGTCAAGAATTATAACATTCATAAACCTGTCGGAGAACACTTCAATCTCTCTGGTCACGCGATTACAGACATGAAAGTTGCGATATTACAACAAAAAAACTTCAAAACCAGACTCCAGCGAGAGACTGCTGAATTGGAATTCATTTGCAAATTGGATACAATTAACTTAGGCTTGAATAGAGACCGGGAGTGGCTAAGTCATTATGCAAGGTAACCTATTTCCCCTTGTTTTTTCCTACCCCTCTCCCCCCCAGACGTTCTTGTTAAACCCTGGATTTGTGCTGGCAATGGCCCACCTTGATTATCATACACATTGTAAGGAGAGTGATCACTTTAGATAAGCTATTACCAGCAGGAGAGTGGGGTGGGGGGAGAGAAAACCTTTTATAGTGGTAAACACCCATTTTTTCATGCTTTGTGTGTATAAAAAGATCTTCTACACTTTCCACAGTATGTATCCAATGAAGTGAGCTGTAGCTCACGAAAGCTTATGCTCAAATAAATTGGTTAGTCTCTAAGGTGCCACAAGTACTCCTTTTCTTTCTGTGGTGTTTAGTCGTTCCCCAGTCATGGATCACGGCCCTGCTGAGCTAGGCACTTCAGAAACACAGAACAGAGATGGCTGCCACCCTAAAGAGCTGACAATCTAAGCAGTAGGCAGGAGACAATAAGACAATACCGGTTAGGGTGACCAGATGGCAAATGTGAAAAATCAGGATGGGGTGGGGGTAATTGTTGCCTATATAAGAAAAAGCCCCAAATATCAGGACTGTCCCTATAAAATGGGGACATCTGGTCACCTTGACTGGCGCTGGAAGCAGTAGGGTCTGCATTCCTACCGCACAGTAGGCATTACTGCATGGACTGAATAGGCAACTGCTGAATTCCTCCATCAGCCTGTGTTGGAGGGCTGGGCAGGGTGCAGAGTCTTGGTAAAGACCAGGGTAGAAGTTTGTATGGGGAATAGTGCCATAACATAGGGCAGGCAGAGTTACATATAGACCCACATAACACAGCCCTTGTTTCCCATGCCACCCCAATCTTGGAGGGGCGAGAACATGAAGCACTTGCTAGCCTAATGTTCTCAGCTGAATGGAGAAACCCTTCAGCTTGCCAGTAAGCTGTGTTTTCAGAATTGGTTTATTTCCAAGCTGCCTGCTCCAGAGGAGGGGATCTGGATGGTGTCTGGTGGTGATCAGAGCTGAGGGAGTACAGCTCGGGAGTTACTCAGAAATAAATTCCATGATTCAGAACCACAGTATTTCCTTTTTCCAGACAGGCTGCAGGCCTGCACTGCTGAGCGGACGAGGTCGGACAGTGAACCAGCTATTCTGCTTAGGGGAAGGGAATGCGGGGGTCACTGGTGAGCAATGGGGACTACACTAATGCAGAGGGAGGGATATCTCCAAATCACCTGTATGGTCTGTGGGTCAGGGTGCTGAAGGCAGATGCAGGGCATCATTGGGAAGCGGTGCCAGGGGTCGTTTGGGGACTATGAGGCCCCCAATATTAACCATCAGCCCCTTGGCAGCGTTGCCAAGTCTCGCCATAAACCCCCAGCTCCTGGAGGCAAGAGCCGGGGGAGCATCGCAATGTCGCCAGCTGCGGGTGGGCAAAGGGAACGAGCCGCGCAGACAGGAGACGGGCGTCGAACCCAGGTGTTAAGCCAATAATCAATGGGGGGGCGTCTGAGCCTGCAGGCCCCCCGGGGGCCGCCCACGGCTCGGGGGACCCTGGGCTGGCTGGAGAGCAAGGGGAGCAGAGATGTCGGGACTCCGGGAGCTGGAGCTTTACGCAGAGCCCCAGCCCGGGGTACCTGCCTCCGCCACCCAACGTAGCCCTCGCTGCTCAGGCCCGGCGGGTCCTCCCGCACCATCGAGCCGCGGGGCTGAGCCGGATGGAGCGGCGCGAGCCGCTCTGGCCCCGCACTTCCGCTTCCCCCTCCCGCGTTCCCGGAAGCGATGGCGCTGGATGGCAGTTTCCATGGAGATGGAAGATGGCGCCCAGAAGTAAGTGCGGGACTGGGGGAGGGGATCCCGGATTTCCCTCCTCCCCCCTCCAGCCCAGTGTGTGGGACACCCTCCCCAGGAGCCTTCACCGAGCACGGGGCGGCAGCATCCCTGGGGGGCAATTCCGGGGGGGGGGCTGTGCCACGTGACTCCTAATCCTTGCGGGAAAGACACGTGACCTCCTCCCTATCCCCACCTTCGGGGGCGCACTTCCCCCTGCCCCACCTTCTACATGGGGTGCCACGTGACCCCCCACTTCCTTGACCACCTTGGGGCTGCCACGTGACCCCGTTCTCGCGGGAAGGGTCCTTGACCTTCCCCTCCACCGGGGGGGGGGGCACGTCCCTTCCCCCACTCCATCCCAGGGGGGCCACCTGCCTCCCCTTCCCCCACCCCATGGACGGAACTGTGCCTTCCCCCCCCAGCCCTGTTTCCCCCTGATTGCCTCCAAGCCTATCTCCCCAGGTGGTGATGGAGAGGGTGTCCCTGCCCAATCGCCCCCTCCTGGACCTTCAGGAGCTGGCTTAAAAACAAAATGAGCAGATTTTATCTCTCAGGAAAGCACCGGGCACCTCCCCACCCAGATCCACTGCCCCCAGCTGGCTCAAAGGGTGCTGAAAAGCAGCTTGCCCTCAGAGCCCAGGCCTGGAAGCCTCAATGCAAAGTACAGAGCTACAGCCAGCAGGGGCTGGGATGAAAACAGTCAAGAGTCAGGCAGCGTTAGCTTTGGCACTAAGATCCATTCTCATCACAAACCTGATTACCATCGATCGGTACCTTGAAAACACCGCTTACTACAGGGTTCTGTCATCTTATAGACTTTAAGGTCCGAAGGGACCATCATGATCATCTAGTCCAGGATGGGCCAAGTTTCACACCCCGCTCCCTGGCGGAAGCTCGAGGGCCAGATTAAAACATTTGAAGGGCCTCATATGGCCTCTGGCCCATAGTTTCCCCACCCCTGATCTAGTCTGACCCCCTGCACATTGCAGGCCACAGAACCTCACCCACCCACCCCTGAAATAGACCCCTAACCTCTGGCTGAGTTACTGAAGTCCTCAAATTGTGGTTTAAATACTTAAAGTCACAGAGAATCCACCCTTTACAGACATATTCCTGGGAACTTTATTTCACCCCAGTCAGAACAGAAGACAACAGCCATGGGTCTCTGGCTTGTTACTTCCAAAACATCATGTTCTGCTGCTGAAAGACCAGCCCACACAGCTGACAGCTTGTCTGTCACATCACTGCTGTTGGAGTCAGTGTTTCACTTTGGCCTGAAGCACCAAGCAACTAGGAACAGCCGGCTTGGAGAGTCTGCAAAACCAGCTCCTGCTGCTGAATTTCACTCCTTGCTGCCTGACACCCAGCTGTAAAGTGGGGCAGGTGGCACCCTACTGTGCAGCTGGGCATGTGCAGGAGCTCTTTGATCTTAGCTGGACCTGCTGCCCTGCCAGGTTTTCTTTTTAAATACCACTGTCCTGTTCTCAGAAATCCTCTTCCTGCCAAGAGTGGCTCCAAGCAGAGGGAGAAAAACCAAAATATAGTGGGGAAAGCTCCTGCCTGCAGACAGAAAGTGGAGAGGCTTAGAGACCCACACTGCCTGCTTCTAGCAGAGAAGAGCTGACCACGAACCAACGGCTGGAAGCTGAAGCTGGACAAATTAAAATTAGACAGTAGGCCCATGTTCCCAACAGTGAGGGGACAGACCACGGGCAAAAATGACCCAGGGAAAAGGGGGATTCACATCACCTCTATGGAAGATGCTTTAGTCAAACACGTTACTGGACTCATGCCAGAAGTGAGGTCAGCTCCAAGTGGCAGCTCACCCAGCCTCTGGGGTAACTTGGCAACCTGTGCTATACAGGAGGTCAGACTCAGTGATCCTTTCTGGCCTTAGACGCTATGAAATCACAATAGCACCCAGCAGCCCCAGCTGAGACCAGGGCTCCATTGTGCTGCACTAATGCATTGCGAGAACCAGCCCCTGTCCCCGTGAAACAAACTAGACAAAAGCTGGGAGAAAGGAAGGATTCTTATCCTCATTTTACAGATGGGAAACTGAGGCCCAGAGAGACTCGGGATCAGATTTTGAGGTGCCTAAAGAGGCAGGTGGGCACCTGTCTACATCTTTAGGTGCCTACATCTCTTTGTAAGTCTGTGTTTAGTGGCTTGACCAGGGTCATGCAAGGAGCCTGTTGCAGAGCTGGGAAGGGATCCAGGCCAGTACCTTGACCACCTATCCTCTGAGTCAGTCCCTTGTGTTCATCCTATCTCAGAGAGACAGACAATCCCTCATCCTATGAGGACGGGGCTCCCATGGGGAGTTAGGGGTTAATGCAGCTCAGGCCCTTCTGGCTTCCTCTGCCCCCTTTGTGGGGAAGAATGAGGGCGGCAGGCCTGCATGGGGAGCAGCACCTCGCCCATTCATGCTGTTCATCTGCCCATCCCCTAGGCCGCCAGCTCTCCTCTACACCCCTGGAAATCCTGCTCTTCCTCAATGGATGGTATTATGCCACTTACTTCCTCCTGGAGATCTTCATATTCATCTATAAAGGTGAGTTCCCTCCGCTGCCATTCCAGCCTCCATTTCAGATCACTAGGGCTGCCCGCTGTGCTGTGCCATCAAGTGCCACTTGACTGAGGGCAAGGCAGGCAGGACAAGTCCAGTGGAGTGCCAGCTGACTTATTCTGCCGAAGACCCTCATGCCTCTCAGCCCATGCATGCGTTTCAGCCACTCCCAGCCCGTTGCAGGGCTGCGTCTGGTGGGAGGAGGAGTAAGAGGAAGCCATTAGCATTTGGCTCTGATGCTGAGCAAAGGCCAGGACCTGTTAGATGAGCCTCTCTCTGCACTGCATTTCTGTGGTCCTGCTGGCACCTCTCTAGGGCTCTCCACCAGACTTGCCGTCCCTAGAGGAAGGCCTTCAGGCTGAGAACCACTAGCTGTTCACGGCCATCTCCTCTTCCTTAGGAGCCTGTCCTGGGTGAGGGACAGTGACATGCCAGAAAGAGGGTTTGGGGGCCTTGCACTCCTCCTGAAACAGGGCTTGTGTTCACAGGGCTGCTATTACCATACCCCTCTGCCAACCTGGCCCTGGATCTTGTCATGCTCTTCCTCTACCTCGGCATTGAAGTCACTCGGATATTTTTTGGTGAGTGCCTAAGATGAACAACAGGGCAAGCAGCCCCTTGCAGGCAAACACCTCTGAGAGGGCTGGACTGGTGCCTGATTTCACTGGGCCGCCAAGCAGCCAGCACATGACTGACTTTTGCTCACTCAGCTTGGAGATGGATCAGTGCCTTGAGCTGAAGAGCTCTTTGCCTGAGCCATCCAGGTCCCTGGACCGGGGCCAGATTGGAGCCAGAGCCCTAGAGAGGAAAGGCTCCATGTCCCATTCCCTGCCCTTGGGCTGGATTGGAGCCTGTGTCCTAGAGGGGATAGGCTCCATATCCCAATCCCCCAGCAATCTGTCCCCACAGTCGTGCCCCTCCAGGAAGCTGCATGCGTGACTGGCTGCAGGGTAGGGATCAGTTGCCTTACTAACTGTGCCACGTGGCAGGCTCCAAGGGGAACCTGTGCCAGCGGAAGGTGCCGCTCTCCATCAGCCTGGCCTTGACATTCCCAGCGGCAGTGATGGCGGCCTATTACCTGCTGCTGCAGACCTACGCCCTGCGGCTGGAGGCCATTCTCAATGCCATCCTGCTGCTCTTCTACGCTGTCGAGCTGCTCCTGGGCATCCTCACCCTGGCCTCCTTTTCCAGGTACCCAACCCCCGCCACTTCCTGCCCTGAGAAGCAGCAGCACTGGGAGGCAGTGGGAGACTGAGCAGGTGTGGGCAGGGTCTGGAGGGGTAACACGGGGCAGGGGAGGAGCTGGGATGGGGAGGGAGACAGGATCCAAGGGGTGAAAAAGCACTGGGACAGGGGGAGACTGGACCTTCTGGGCTAGTGGAAATGAGGGAATAACTAGGTAATGGGCAAAGAGGGAGGCTGTGGTGGAGACAGGGTGAGGGAGGGAAAGTGGGGAGAGAAAACGCTGATGATACAAACAGGAAAGGCTGGGCAAGCGGCTCATGCACATGCCTGGGGATCAGGACTCTTGGGTGCCATTCCTGACTGCCCTGCCTCGGTTTCCTCATCTGCACTCCTCTCCTCTGATTGGCTGCCTCTCCCCACTACGAGGACAGATTCATGGGAGGGTGGGGAAGCAGTTGGGGTGACAGGGTTGCCCAGGGATGTGAGGGAAGCTCCCCCCAGCCAGAGCCCTGTGCAGGGTGGGGTTGGAGAGGCTGCTATTGACGGCCAGGCTCTCTCCTGTTTATCTCCCTCTAGGGTGGATTCGTACTAAGGCTCCATCCAGGTTGTTCTGGGCCAGACAAGGCTACGCATTGCCCCAGTGCCTGGGACCGAGGCCACGCATTCCCTCCCTCCACAGCTGGTCTGATGGCAGCGTCCCAGCCCCTTGGAGCAGAGCTAGACCCAGCCACAGCCACATTCCACATCAGCCCCTCCTGGGCAGGAAGCCACCGCTGGTGTGCCCAGTGACTTGGAGAGAGACTGTAACTCGCATCCTGGACCTGGCGCCTCATGAAGCAGCCATTCCATGTGCCCAGGCATCACTCACCCGCTGCAGGCACCGCCCTCCCCCACCTGCCAGGCATTGGGGGGGAAAGGGGGGGAAGAGGCTGCTGGGAGCTGTCATGGATCCCATTCTGGCCCCTACAGCCAGGGCTTAGAGTTTGTTCGAGCCCACGCACACAAGGCCAGGTGGCCCCTGGCCCAGACCACACCCCCAGGGATCATGCCTGCACCTGCTGTGTCCTCCCATTTCAGCATGGGGGCGGAGGGGCAGACGCCCAGGGCCCTCCGTAAGTATTAATAAGCTCCTGTCTATCGCATGTGTGCAGTGACTGATGGGGAGGTGTTTGCGCCCATTCCCCCAGATTCAGTGTTGTTTGCTGTAGCAGTGACTCGTGGCACTTTTTCCCCTCCTCTCGCACCCTCCGAATCAATACTATTTTCCAATAAATATTTATTTTTCTGCTACTGCTGCTGCCTGGAGCCTTTTCATTAGAGTAGGGCTTCCCCCAGGGGGCAGCAAGAAGGCACCTCCCTCCCTGGTCCACTAGAGGGCAGCAACAGCCACCTGCTCCCACTTCAGAGCACATGAATGCTCTCTGCTCCACATAGCACTGCTCTGGCTTGGAGAAGCCCCATTAACTCGCCTCCCTCCCCATGGGCCACATCTCCTCCCAGCAGCCGGCTCCAGGTGGCAGGCCAGGCCCATGCCAGCGTGCACTGTTTGCCCCAGCCCAGACCCACTCTCCGGTTAGCAGGAGGGATACTGATAGTGAGGAGAGATGGGCAATGACTGGGTGGCAGCAAGAGGGGAGGGGTCCCAGCAATAGGCTGGCAACGGCTGAGACAGTGGAAGAGAAGTTTATTTCAGGGGCTAGCAACCCTCAGTAGCGGAAGGGTGTGGCAGAGGCTGCGTCTGAGGCCCCTGCCCACAGGCGGCCCCCTGCCTCCACCACCAGGTACTTCTTGTTGGGAGCCTTGAGCACGAGGCAGCTGGAGGAGACGAACTGGAGGGAGAAGTTGCTGGGGTGGTCTTCACTCGCCATGACCAGCCCGTCCTTGTCCAGGCTCCAGTACTTGTTGGCTGCAGGCCAAAGGGGGCAGTTAGGGCCAGGTGACATGAGGATCATGGCGGAGGGGGCAGCCACCGTGAAAGGCACACTTGGGTTCATGTTAACCTAGGGAGGCTTCCGCAGGATGTTACGTGTGGAATCACTCCAGGAGATGCACACCAGAACCTTGCTGCAGAGCGGACACTAGCTGGGGCCAGCGTGGACTCTGCTCCTCGAAGGATTATGGGAGAGGCAGGAGGCGCTTCCCCCTTTCCTTTGGAGTGCTGGCTACTGCACCAGATGGGAAGGGGAGGAGCTGGGGGCCTTCAGCAATTCATTGACTGTGTCCCCAGTGACAGAGGAGGGCATTTCCAGCCTGGGCAGGGGTACCCTGGGCAACCCCACTTCCTAAGACGTGGCCAGGGGCCCCTTCTCCCACCTCCAGTGGGGATCCCCTAGCACCCCCATCCCCAGGGATACCCCAGTGCCTGCACAGCCTCATCACCCTGTACCCCCACAGTCCAGCCCCTGGCATGGATACCCTGGTACCCCCCCCATGCCTAGTACTCCCCAGCCCATTGTATCCCCAGCCTCCTGGCGTCTCCACGCCCAAGCCCCTGGCAGGAACCCCATGCCGCACCGACTCTGAAGTGGCAGAAGCCGTCCTCGCTGAGCGCCAGGGTGCTGGCGTCGTAGGCTGGCCGGTTCCCGTCCAGGCGCTGCGTCCCGGGGAACAGCCCCACGAAGCCAGCCTCGCTCTGCAGGATCAGCAGGGGCCGGTTCACCAGAAGCAGCAGGAACTCCTCCTTCTTGCCTGAGGGCACAGATCCCAGCAGGCAGCGTTAGCTCCAGCTGGCCCCACATGGGGCTCGGGATGGAGGCTACCGGCCCTGCAGAGGTGCTGTGCGGGGGCAGAAAGGGCCAAAGCTCAGTCAAGTCAGGTCAAGAGGGGCTGCTGCTGAGAACCATCCCTTTGGTATATGGGGGGGATAGGGGGAATGGGGGTAGGTGACGCTTCAGAGTAGGGCCCTGGACCCTCCTTCCGTCCCACCCCTCCAGGGCAGGGATCGAGTGGAGAAACCAAAGCTTCTGTGCACCCAAAATCACCATTGCTGCTGAAGAGCAAGCCCTGGAAATGGACACTCTCCTTGCAGGGCAGGCTTGGACCCTGCTCCTGGACCCTGCTCCAGGACCCTGCTCCAAGGCCAGGGCGAACCCTGGCTGCAGCCAAGGGGGGCAGTTAGCCCAGTTTCCACCTCCCCAGATCACTGGCACTGAGATACCCTGGCCTCATGTCACGTGAGTCCCAGAACAGCCACTGCATGGGAGGGATTTATCAGCACCGCCGCAGGGCTGGATGGGAAGCGTGGGGCAGTGAGGAGAAAGGGCCTCTATCGCATTGCCAACCCCCCTCCCTGATTAGGGGTATCGGCTGCACCCTGCCCCTACCTGCTGCCTCGGGCACCAGCAGCAGCTGCCCGTTGGGCCTGGTGGCCACTTGTCTGCCGTCAGCCATTCGCAGCGTCACCCTCTGCTCCCGGTACTGGAGTGAGAACCAGACCCCCTTGTCGTGGGTGCTGGTGCTCACCACAGAGTCATTGGGGCCCTGCAAGGAGGCAGCATTACGGGGCAGGGCGGGTGCTCAGCTCTCACGCTCCCCCTTTGGGGGGATCAGGAGCTGCTCCAGCTCCCAGCGGGAGTCTGGCCACAGGCCCAGTCCTTGGAGTAGGGTGACCAGATGACCTGATTTTTGGGTCTTTTTCTTATATAGGCTCCTATTACCCCCCACCCCCGTCCCGATTTTTCATATTTGCTGTCTGTCACCCTACCCTGGAGCCATATTCCCCTGTCACCACCTGACGCCCCGCTAGGAGAGGGGCAAACATAGCTCTGGGGCAGGGCTAAGGAGGGCACCAGCTAGGCACAGGGCTGGGCAGAGGAGGGACAGAGGGACCAAGATTCAAAGCCCTCCTGCCCAGACCCCTAAGGAAGGGGGTTTAACCCCTAACCTGCTGGCACCCTCTCAATTGGCCACTCCTGGAATGGGGCACACTCTAGCAGCTGGGATTGGATAGCAGGGCAGGGGAGAGCCAGGGCCAGCCTGCCCTGTGCTGGCAGTTGCCTACATCCCTCAGTCCCAGGGATGTGTTCACCCCTGCTGGTGGATCGCAGAGCTGCACCGTGGCAGGCAACGCGCTGCAGGACAAAGTCGGTGGTTCTGTCGATCTCCCCTCATTGGGGGATCTGTGCCAATCCCCTGGCTCCGGCCACACTCACCACGGCGAGGTAGGTGCCGGAGGAGCTGCGAAAGCAGGCCTGCTTGGTGACATCATTCAGCAGCAGCTGGAAAATCTCCGTGTTGCCAACGGACATGGCGTTGGCATAGATGTCAGCCCCTGTGGGCAGCAAGAGATGCATGGTAACAGGACGGGCAGCATGGTGCCAGCCCGGAGAGTCAATAACGCCCTCCCCCATGGCCCAGAAGGGCTAGTATGTGTATCGCTGCTGCCCTCTGCTGGCTGCAGCCGGACCTACTCCAGTCACGGCAACTTCCATCCACCACAGCACATGGGGATATGTTGGCTCTGTGAAGAGATCCCAAGGGCTAACTGGCATGCTGTGGCTGCCCACATAATGCAGAGCCCCCTTTAAAATATGAATGGAGGGTAATTAACAAAGGGACACCTGCCTGAGGCTACAGGCAGACAGCCTGAAACAACAGCTAGGAAAGGAGGTGCCAGCATATCCGACAGCTAGACGGACTGTTAACCACAAAACTTACTGACTATCTGTTAATGCCAAACCCCATGGGCCCGTGTTCAACATGTGGGGGCAGCCCGGTGTACAATGCTTTACACAAAAGAAACAACACAATGCAGATTTCTGTATTCACTGGGTACAATATTGCAAATGACTTGCATCTTTGTCAGAGACCACCGGATTTAGCTGCAGAATTCAGATCACTCCGTAGTGTAATACAGATAACAATAGGGGCCTGAACCAATTTCATAAATATAAAGGGAAGGGTAAACACCTTTAAATCCCTCCTGGCCAGAGGAAAAACCCTTTCACCTGTAAAGGGTTAAGAAGCTAAGATAACCTCGCTGGCACCTGACCAAAATGACTAATGAGGAGACAAGATACTTTCAAAGCTGGGGGGGGGAGAACAAAGTGTTCTCTCTGTCTGTGTTGTCTTTTGCTGGGACCAGAGCAGGAATGCAGGTCAGAACTCCTGTAAAGGGACAATAAGCAATCTAGTTAGATATGCGTTAGATTCTGTTTTGTTTAAATGGCTGATAAAATAAGCTGTGCTGAATGGAATGTATATTCCTGTTTTTGTGTCTTTTTGTAACTTAAGGTTTAGCCTAGAGGGATTCTCTATGTTTTGAATCTGATTATCCTGTAAGGTATTTACCATCCTGATTTTACAGAGGTGATTCTTTTACTTTTTCTTTAATTAAAATTCTTCTTTTAAGAACCTGATTGATTTTTCATTGTTCTTAAGATCCAAGGGTTTGGGTCTGTGTTCACCTACGCAAATTGGTGAGGATTTTTATCAAGCTTTCCCCAGGAAAGGGGGTGTAGGGCTTGGGGGGATTTTGGGGGAAAGACGTTTCCAAGTGGGCACTTTCCCTGTTATTTTTGTTAGACGCTTGGTGGTGGCAGCAATAAGGTCCAGGGACAAAAGGCAAAATAGTTTGTACCTTGGGGAAGTTTTAATCTAAGCTGGTAAAAATAAGCTTAGGGGTTTTTTCATGCAGGTCCCCACATCTGTACGCTGGAGTTCAGAGTGGGGAACGAACCTTGACAACAGATAACAATAGGGGCCTGAACCAAGATCAGACCCCATTGTGCTAGGGGCTGTACAGACACAGTGACAGTCCCTGCCCTGC
This sequence comes from Lepidochelys olivacea, assembly GCF_965140295.1. Taxonomy (NCBI): domain Eukaryota; kingdom Metazoa; phylum Chordata; order Testudines; family Cheloniidae; genus Lepidochelys; species Lepidochelys olivacea. Next base: position 11,492,184 of record NC_140416.1, read on the forward strand.
AGATCTGACTGTTTCACTACACAAACGGAGGACAAAGGACAGAACATTATCTCCATTTTGCAAATAGGGAACAAAGGCCTAGAGAGACGCAGTGACTTGAGCTAGGTCCCACAGGGAGCCAGGAAATGAACCCAGATCTAGTCCCAGTCCAGTGCTGCAACTACTAGGCTTTCTATGTGCCGCATGCCCCAGAGTACATGGAGCCTGGCTGCCAGGTCCTCTCCTGCTGCAGCATGTGCTGCCCGTCCGGAGAGCAGCCCAGAGGGGGGGCGGGTCTGGAGTGGCAATAGCAGCAGGGCAGGTGGTGCCATCTGGGTGCAGCACTGGGTTCCCCATCCTGCCCCACTCACCCGGCCTGCAGCAGACAAAGTGGCCCCCGGTGAAGGTGCGCAGCGAGACCTGTGCAGCGCTGGGCTCCAGAGCAAAGAACTCGTCGCACCCTGGCTTGTCCGTCTTGAAGGTCTTGACGGTGTTCTCCCTCCCGGTCAGGTACCTGCCATCTGCGTCCCGCAGGGCCAGCAGGCCACCCCGCAGCTCCAGGGAGTAAAGTGTTTGAGGGGACAGCTCGGCCTGTAGTGAGCCGTCGGCAGCCAGCAGGCTCCCAGCCCCGCTCCACAGCCCATACTTCCTCTCTAGAGACAGGGCAGGAAGGCAACATTAGAGAAAGAGTCACCCTGGCACTGGGGCACCACGGCCCAGTGCCGCTGGGCTAACAGCTCTCCCAGCTGTATGGTATCTGAGCCACTGGCAATCCCAGTGATGCTGTGGGGCACATGCAACAGGCCAGCATGCACCCCACCTCATCCACACCTACATTCCCCATCCCACCCCAGTACCCTGGCTTCCCACATCCTTCCTTGCACCCTCAGATCCTTACCCACCCACCCCAGTGCCCAATGCCCCACTCCCCTGCTCACATCTTCCCCCTCCTCTGTGATCTGCTCCCACATGGCACCCACCCCACACCCAACACCTCCCCCCCCCCACCTGCTCCCTATCCCCTTTACTCTCCAGTACCTCCCCTCAGCTCCCCCACCCCAGCAGGGCAGAGCGCCCCTGAGGCAGCAAGGAGGGGCTGCCCACCTTTGAGGTCGAAGTGGAGGGTGATGACGGCCTCGGGCCCCCAGGGCAGATCGCGGTCGCAGCGCATGTGCCCGGTCTGCTGGTCACAGCGCATGTAGCGCTGCTTGCCGAGGTTCAGCATGTGCCCGTTGGGGTGCTGGGCCAGGTGCAGGCTCCACTTCTCGCCCTCACTCACCGTCTGGGCAAAGCAGGTGACGTTGGCCTCGGCCCCACCCAGGTAGCGCTGGGAGAGCTCGCACTGCAGGGACACCTGCCGGGAGGGGCAGCCAGTCAGTGCCAGGGTGGGGGCGGGCACAGGCGGCTCTTCCCTGTGGGCAGGGCACACGCCCAAGCAAGGAGGGGCCGGTGCCAGCATGCCTCAGGGGGCAGAGCTGGCTCCTCCTGTGCAGCCCCCAGCACAGCAATCCAGGGCCCCGGTGTGCATGTGGGAGCCTGGCAGGAGCCAGAGGAAAACCTGGGTGTGTCGGCACATGGAGGAGAGAAGCCAGCATTGCCACATGAGCCACGCTCAGGAGCCAGAGGGGCCGGGCCAGCTGGAAGAGGGCCCAGGAGAGGGGTACGTAGACCTCTCCCACCTGGGCTGCAGTGGGACCAGGGAGCTGTGGGATCCCCCATTTCCTTGGTAAAGTGAAGGTGGGAAATCCGCAGGGCCCCTATGTCTGAGGAGAGGATGTCTGGGCCGTAGAGCACAGCAGCGTCCCCAGCTGGGTCCCTCTGTCGGTGCTGACACGTGAGCTTTGACGGCTTGTCGTCTGCCTGCTCTTCAGCCCCTGGCTCCGCCCGACCCATGGGCAGGACCCTCTTGACCCCAGGATCCCTGAGCCATCATTGTCCCTGGCTCTGCTTCAGCCCACATCCAAAGCGACTCAGTCAGTCCCAGCTCAGGAGCTCCACCCCCCGCCAGCCTCGTGGCTTGTTCCGAGGCTCCCAGCCACGGCATCTGAGCCATGGGCGCCTGCCCCACTGGGCCACCAGGTTGAGATGTGTACCCCTTATCTGCCCCAGACCCCTCAGCAGCCAGCCCGGGGGAAGGCTTTTGGTCACTACCAACCCCAGCCAGACTCCAGCCACTGGCCTGGAGGCAAAAAGTTCCTCCCCCTCCCCGAAGCTTACAGTGGGACCAGCACCCTAAGAGCAGGCCCCGAGCCGACCGGCCCCCAGGGAGCACCCAGTCACCTCCAACCAGGGATTTGCACTATAGGGACATAGCAACTCTGCCCCCGGAAAGGGGGGATTTCTTGGGGGATGTGTGGCCCCCTGGTGGCTGCAGGGTAGAGGATCTGAGCAGGCACAGGACAAACTTCCTTCCCAACTCACTAATGGTGGGGGGACTGGGATGACCCCACCCCTCCTGTGTTGTAGAGACCCACTACTGGTGGGCTGAGGCCATGGCCACTCTCCAATATAGTGTGGTGCCCCTAAGGCCTTGGCCAGAGCACAGAGATTGCTTGGTGGGAGAGCGAATTCTGACTTGACATGGCACCCAAGCTCATCTGCACTCCCTCATGTCCTGGCTCAGTGCAAGGACCCCCACTGAGCCACGGGGAGGCCCTTGGCTTGGATGATATTTGCCAGCTGAGCCCCACCCAGCTTTGCTCCTCCCACAGCTGTCAGGTCCCCCGAGGTGGTGTGCTGGGGGATTGCCCATAGGGAGGGCAGGGAGCTGCAGGCTCTACCTTGAGATGGGCTGCAAGGTGCGGGAGCAGTTGGGGGCTCACACCTTGCCCTCCAGGTGCTGCTGCAGTAGGAGGGAGGCCCAGGCTCAATGGAGCTGGTGCCTGGGGTGGGGGGCAATGGGGAGTTCGGGTGTGTGTGTGGAGTTTGCACACCTTGCCATCTGGGTACTGCCGCAGCAGGAAGAGGGCACCCGGGCCCGGGCTCTCCTGGTCACAGGTGACTTTGCCGTTGGGATCGGCTGCCAGGAAGCGCTGCAGGGAGCTGAGCAGATGCACCCTCTGCCCGCTCTCCTGGGCCTGCCAGGCAGCCCCGGCTCCCTGTGAGGGCATGAAGCGCAGCACCCAGACCTGGCGGAGCCGCAGCACCGAGCCTGTGGCCACCACCTGGAAGCGGAAGGGTTCGGCGCTCAGGTACCGGTTGGCAGCATTGATAAGGCCACAGGGCAGTGAGGGGGGTAGAGTGGAGTCAGCCATGGGGCTCTGATCTCTCCCACTCCTCCCACCTGGGCCACTTTATGCTGCTGATTGTGCTCAGACACGCCCACAACAATGGACACCAGGCAACTGGGCAGTCATTGCACAGGCCCCACCCACTCCACAGCCCCACCCACACCATGGCTCCACCCCCACATTATGAGCCTCCCCCCAGGCTCCCATGGCTCCACCCCCAACTTGGACATGTCACTAAGGGAGCAGCATCCACAATGGAGGGGCCCTACCAGTGCTCCATCCCTACAACCTTTGGGGATGTTACACTTGCTGGTAAGGGCTTTGGCCCAGCCCTCACAGGGACCACAGCCCAACCCCCACCCTGCAATAGGAGCAGAACCTCATCCCCTCCCCGGCCCTCCAGCTGCAGTCTTCGACTCCAACCCCAAGCACTGCCAAGCCAAGTTGGTGGCAGGTAAGGACACCCTGCCCCAGCAGGACGGAACAGGAGGCAGTGAAGCCATTGAGAATGAGAGTGCACATGCCACCCCAAGGAGAGCGTCTCACCCAGCTCTCCTCTTCCTGCAGGCTCCAGAGCATCTCTGTGACAACCACGATTACTGGGGGGATGGAAAGCTGGGGGGCCAATAGCTGACATCAGAGCTGCAGCATCTCATGGCCCCACAGAAGTGCTGGAAGAGGACAAGATTGAGCCTTGCAAGACTTTATGAGGGCCTTAAGGTACCAGCTGCAGCTGCTCAGCCCCCTGCAATCCCCAGAATGAAGTGAGCTGTAGCTCACAAAAGCTTATGCTCAAATAAATTTCTTAGTCTCTAAGGTGCCACAAGTACTCCTTTTCTTTTTGTGGATACAGACTAACATAGAATCATAGAATATCAGGGTTGGAAGGGACCCCAGAAGGTCATCTAGTCCACATGGCTGCTACTCTGAAACCAGAATGACCAGAGTCAGTTCAGGGCTGCCCCAGCCACTCTGGCCTGCGCTAGTAGGCAGGACTTTACTCACCAGGGTGAAAGGCAGCAGACTGAGCAGTGTGAGTACAGACTCCTGACTATGGCCTAAAGCTCCGTGCTACCACACCTGGGCTGAAGGGTGCAGGGGTTAGTGGATACAGTCTGATGGTTGCTGGCATTTGAGCCATACCTGGAAAAGAGTAGCCTGAAAGGGCAGCAGCTTGCAAGATTGGGACCATACAGGGCTGCTTTCTTAATCGCTGCCAGCAGGATGCCTCTAGGAGGCAGGCAGGCTGTTTCTCTGCAGGAGCCACCAGCCAGCCCTTGTCATCCCTGGTGGGACCCATTTCACATGTGACCTGAATGTCCCTCAGCTTCGCAGGACCTCAGTTATTAGTCCAAACTCAAAGAAGGTATTGTACCATGGGACCCAGCCCAGCACGCTACTGGGTGCCACTTTTTCTCAGCAGGGTGGCAGAGGATTCACATTCAGTTTCTACCTATCACTCTAGGGGGCTCTCAGTGGACTTCATATGTAGCTGGTCAATGTAGGTGCAAAATCACAGCTAGGCAGGGGACCTGACTCCTGTCATAGCATATACTTCCCTCCTTGCATCTTCCTCCCCCAAATCCTGCTGAGGGCCACAGCTCCTTCAGCATGGGGAAGGGGACCACCCCCACCAATAGAGTCATTGAGTCAGAGTTCAAGGCCAGAAGGGGCCACCAGATCATCAAGCCTGACCTGTAATCCCCAGGCCATCACCACCAGCCTAACTGGATGTGCTCCACTCTCTCCTTCCCCTCTAGCTTGGGTCTCCCTCCCTCCCCACACAAACGCACACCACAACACGGTGCTTAACTAACCAAGAACCAGTTCATAACTGACACCAAGTCCCAACCCCTTGTGCAGGACTGCCAGAAGCCTGTATTTGCCAAGCGTCTTCCTTTTACAAGGAACCACCCCAGAAATGCAACTTGGAAGGGGCCAATCAGGTCCCACTTAGTCCATCAGGATTGGTCCCAACAAGACGTCGTCTAGGAATTTGTCCCTAGTCTAGTTTTAGGTGTCTTCAGGGCTGGGGTTTCCCCCACTTCCCCTGGGAGATTGTTCTGCAGATCTCACCTCTGCGTGGTCCTCTCCATAGGGAAGTCTACAACTAACCTGCTGCCATACCTCGCTTGAGAGCTACCTCCAGCTCCACCAACACTCCTCCAGTCCACCCCACAGCTCATGTTAGCTGCTTTTGCCAGAGAGCTGCCTCAGGGAGGGATCAGAAGAGACGTTCTTGAGGGAGAAGAGTTTCGGGGAGCCTCAAAAGGGTTTTTAGGTTACCTGGTATTTTGCATGGCCCTTCTAAATTTGATGAGGTCTCTTGCACCCATTGTAACAGCAGGGTTCCAGCCCTTGCCAAAGGCCCTGAGCAGCAGTCAGGAGAGGAGGATTTTGACTAGGACCAGGCATGGCAGAGATGTAGGAACCTGTATGCAGTTTCGAATGGCGCAGGCTGCGCCTATGAACTCCACAGCAGTCACAGCCTGGGGGGGGGGGGGGGGCTCTGCTCCCATCAGCTGCAACTCCATCTACAGAAAGTTCCATACATTATAAAAAGCCGTTGCCAAAAACTTAATTTCCCAACCAAAAAAAAAACAAAAACAACCCAGTAAGTTTGTAAAGGAACCATGCAGCTGACCACTGGCAATGAAATCATTAAGCACTTGAAAGCCAAAGAACATGGAGATATGTTTAAAAGGTTTGAATAGCACAATTTTAGTTCAAAGAAACAAAACCCAGCTGTTCTGGGAATTCTATAAAGTACAGTCACCAACCTTAACAGTGTCCCCAACCACTATCTACTTCTCAACTATGGACCACAGACCATCCCACGCTACAGAAAACAGCCACTACACTGCCAACCCCCATGCTGGCAGTATGAAACATTACCCCCATTACCCTACACATGATCTATCCAATATCCTGTCCTCATCCACCACAAAGAGCTCTGTCCCAGTCACCCTCCTAAAAAGACCCAAGGTGCCCCAACAATCCAGATCCAAGCCACCGCCAACTTTCCCTACATTCATCATGGACATACAGGCCACCATCCCTTGATACAGAGGGCTAGACCATCAACAGAAGTCTGTACTACTGTAATGCGAGCACTCAACAGAGAAGACAGCTAACAGTGGGTAGGTGGCCAGGGGAGGGTAACGGAAGGCGAAGGGGACAGTTTGCGTTATTTCCAGACTCGAGCATTTAGGGTTTCATTCTAAACCTCTGACCTTCCTACTTCTGATTATTTTAACCTTAACTTAGGCCTACCCGAATGGCGCAGTTTCCACCCACCCCTAAGCACCATGACTTTCAGATCCTCTTGGATAGCAAGGACTGACGTACAGCCTGAACCACGGTCTGTTGGAAAGCACGCAAAACTTTGCCTCTGTCCCTTTTGAAGAGTGGATCTCAAAGCATCCCACAGGCACTGATCTGACCTCCTGGGGTGGGGGCAGTATTCCTTACACTTCACAGGGCATGGGACTGACCTGCTGAGGTCAATGGTGCTGCCTACGGTCAGTGCTGGAAGGTGGTGCTTTTAAAGCACTACAGCCCTGAATGCTGTCCTGGCTGAGAGGCAGAGATCCACAACTTCCAAACAGGTGTGCCCTTAAAGGGTCAGAAACCCCTGAAATCTCCCCTACCTGGGGAGGGGATAGCCAGAGAGAAGCCATGGCCGAGCAGTTGCTTTCAGTCCCAGCCACTGCTGCAGGGCAGGAAGCTGCAGGCTGGGCTGGAGGCATACTTTAGAAGCACTGGCAGCAGCCTTGGCTGGGGGTGGGTGTAGCTGGCCTAGTGTCCTTGGCAGCCTCCTATACGTCTGACCATTAAATGCTGGTTCTGGTTCTGAGGACTCAGCGCCTCTGAAAATCAGATCACAAGCAAGGTCAAGAATCCAGGAGTCCAGAGTCCCAAACCCTAGATCCCCATTTACAGTACCAATACCACCATGGCCCCAGAGAGAGAATCTTATGCAATGCAGGTTCCGTAAAACAGCTCACACCCCATTTATTATTTAAAATATTTTGTTACAAAAGGAAAAAAAAAACATACAATGCAGTATAAAAGATTGACAACGTCATCAAGTTTATTACACAATTTCCAACCTATCAGAAAGAGACAAAAATCAAATCACCGAGAACTGGGGGAGGGGAATTGGGGAGTTGCTTTTTATTTTATTTTTTATCATCCCCCCTCCCCCCACTATTCTGAAATAAACTAAAAATTTGTGTCATTACGTAAAAAAACAGAACACTCTCCTGTCAAAGGGTTTTCTGGTATTTTACACTTTTTTTTTTTTTAATGTCACCTCACTTTAAGTTTCTGTTTTTTGTCATTTTCTTTTAAAAAAAGACATCCAGAGCTGGCCTTTGCTCACTGATCACAGTTCTTATGGAGGTGTCACTTCACTTCACCAGCCTCCAGGCAGGCTGTGCACTCTCAGTCCCTGCCACCCTCTCTGATGTGCCCAGCTGGAGCGCGAGACCTCTGCTGTGGGGGATGGTGCCCAGGTTTTGCCCAGCTGTGTCCACAACTTGCCAGGAGGGCCACACTGAATGTCATAAAATGCAGCAGGTGGTTGCTGACCTCAGTCTTACATAAAGGTGCAGGCTCTGGAGACTACAGGTCCCAGCATGCAATGTGTTATAGCTTGAGCTAAGTGACTGGAGAACTGCATGCTGGGATGTGTAGTCTCCACAGGCTGCTGCTCAGATGCCATTGTGGTGCGACACATGCAGGCTGCTCTCTGGCCACCTGTACCCTACAGCATCCTTTGCTCAAGGGAACATGTCTCCTTCCACACCACCTATCCCACCAGCCTTCGAGAATCACCAGCTGAAGGCTGTGGTGGAAATGGTGGTTATGTTTCCCCCGGCCCTTCAGGCATCGCACCGTTGGACACAATCAGCCCCATGTGCTGGAAGAGGCACCAAGGTGCCTTAGCTAGATGCAGACCAACTCTCAGCCACCCCAAACCCTTTGCTCACCATCACGCACCATAGAGCAATAGCAAGCAGCGGTGCTGTCTAAAGAAACCCCCCACGCAGCACTCGAATGGGAGCTCCCATTCCTAGAGTGTTTATGAAGGGGCAGGATTCCCTAGCAGAGTTCTCCATCCCTGGAATCAATGCACCTCCCACCACCCAAAAAGGCTAAGCAACTCACAAGGTTATCAGTGGTTGGGCTCATCCAGCCAGCCCCCAGCCCACCCCATCTCCATCCACCGATATCACAACACTCAAGTCTCTGCCCATGCCGCTTCCTCTAAAACAAGGAAGGCAGCCTCTCTGGGAGGAGGCTGGCTCTGGAGAAACAGGTGGCTGGGGCTTGCGGTAGGGGAAAACGTGAACTGGAACAGTTATTGCATGAGATCAGCATGGCGAGCCAGAGGTGTTGAGTCCAGCCGAGAGTGGCCACCTCTGTTCCGGACAAGCCCCCTAGAGGAGCCAGGGCAGAACGCAGAGGACTCAGAGGCGCCTACAGGAACGACAACAGGGAGCAGAAAGACGTGATGGGAAGCAGCAGCCAGCCTGCTCTCCATGAGGCAGGGGAAAGAAGAAATGCTGTTATCTAAGCTGAGTATAATGGGCCAGACAAGCCAGACCTAGAACTGGTTGGGAGAAGGGATCACACTCCTCAGGAGAGCTCCCCAACACAGGACGAGAAGACAGTGCACCATGGGAGGGCATGGATACTGGCCCCAGTGAGCCAAGCAGGCCAGGCGGCAGACACCACGCAGGGATATCTGCGTCCCCACCTCCAACCCTCCCCAGCACACATGAGGGTGATGGATTCCCTTCCAGCTGTCCCCGGAAGGGCCACGGAGAGGAAGGAGCTCACAAGCTTCCATGGAAAAGCACCATTTCTCTTTGGGTCCGAGTATCCGTGGACTGGAGCACTCCCTGCTCACAGTGGCCCCGATGCTATCCCTCCCTAACTCCACGTCTTCCAGCATTTCCCCAGGAAGCAGCAGCAGCGAGTGTGGGTCCCGAGGCCACCATGTGCCAGCTGGAGTCCCGCAGGTGACGTGGCTTTCCCTGGGTGCCTGGAAGGAGCTGGGGGCAGTGGGGAGGAGAGGGGTGGAGCGGCCTCCGTCCTTCAGTCCTGATCGAGGTGAGGAGATACAAGTCCATTAAAAACACTTACTGCCAACCAAACTCCTGGAAGGGACAGAACAAGACAACAGGTCACACAGTCTCCCTGCTGCGCTGACCAGGCACTGATTTGCCGCTGATGCCAACTGCTCAGCAAGGGTCAGCCTGGGGCCCAGTCAGCCTCCCCCACTGGAGGCAAAGGCCCCCCACGGACCTGCCTTTTAACATTTGTCTTTGTGCAAGTTTGGTGTTGACAGGATCAAGGTGCAGCATCCACGGCCTTGGAGAGGGAAGTCCTCCACCCCCAGGGCAGGCTCCACCAGGTGAGGTGCCTTGTCCCGAGACAGGCACTCCACCTCCCCGGCCCATTCTGGCCTCGGCTGAACAGCTGGGAATGCCAAGGAGGCCAATTCATGTCTAACAGATCGTGGGCTCTCCAGCGAGGACTCTTGTGCACTAGGAACCCGACTGAGATCAGCCAAACCTGCACAGGTCAAATCGCCAGAAGGTCATGACCAACCCAGGCTGGATTGGAACCAGTGACCTAGAGGGCAGTCATTTCACCTGGAATATTTAATGTACATTCCGGAATAAATCCTGCAAACCACACGGGTTCTGCTGAGAGGGGACTTGCCCCAGGCAGTTCTCTACACCAAAGGACGTGCTAACAAGACCAGGTTACACTGGGCAATTCTAGAATGTCTTTCAGCCAAGGATCTGAGCGCTTCACATGGGTAATGGATTAAGCCCCTGTCCAGTGGCAGGTAGACAAATACTACGGCCACTGGAGAGGGGCAGGGGGGACTGAGGCACAGAAAAGGGAAGTAACTTGCCAGAGTTCACTGTTAATCAGTGGCAAAGAAAGCTTGGCTCCATTCCCAATACCCCCTTTCTTTGCTTTAACTACCAGGCCCCCATCATGCCTGGACAATACTCACACTGGAAACATTTTGGGGTGGGGGATGAATGTTTAAAAGTATAAGGCAATCATGGGTTTGAAACCCAGGGCTCCCCTGGATACCAATGTTTTGATCTGGGTCAGAAACTCTCAGCAGCTGATCCAGTTGCAGTGGGGGGCCTCTCGGTCTTACCCTAGTACAAATCAGTAGTGTGTTGGGGTGCGGCAGTGCTCAGAGGAGAAGGCACTCCAGCAGTAGGCAGATCATTTAAGAGGCACCAGCCTATTGCCAAATAAAATCCTCACAGCTGCACAAAGAATGCAGAGCACTCCCCCTGCAACAGACTAAGGACACCGCCATCCTATGTCTCACCCAGAGGCAGCCCAACCAATGCACTGAGTCCCGGAAAGAGAACTTTCCCACACAGCAGGAACGAGACCAAAACACCGTGGTTCTCGAGAGGATACTGGAGGCTGGTCTGTAGTTCTAACGCTGCCCACCTCAGTACGGCTAGAGGTAGGGGAGGCAGCAGAAATCCTGGCATTATCCCAGCTGCCCAGGCAGGATTGGGAGAGCTCCCATGGGATGTTATGTTTGCAGGGTTGATGCTTTGTAATTTCTTAGTCAGCTTGTTCCTTAGTGGTGGCCTCTCTCAGAGGAGAGCAGGGGCAGCATATGGGTCACGCTGCTGGGCTTTAGTCAAGACCTTCAAAGGCAATTCTAGTGGGTAGCTGTTTTTAATTCTTTAGGACTAAGTGCTGTACAAAAGCCCCGACAGAAAGCAGGAAAGGCTGTACATCTGGGTAGACACAGGGGAAACTGTGCAGTGCCCTCCATTCCCCGCACCCACCAAGTGATTCTGAAATAGTGGACTGAAAGGAGCTCATGGTCTGAAACTGGAAGCCCTGACCCATCAGCCCTAAGTTAAAAGGTTGCATGGCCCTCTCCAGTAGAGCTATAATAGAACCAGAGGGTTAGAAGGGACCGCAAGGGTCACCTAGTTCTAGTCTGACCCCCTGCCAAGATGCAGATTTGTTGTGTCTAAGCCATCCAAGACAGCCTCTTTCGAAAACCTCCAGTGAAGGAGCTTCCACAACCTCCCTAGACAGTCTGTTCCATTGCCCTACGGTTCTCAGAATTAGGAAGCAGATTTAATCTAAATCTGTAGTGCCATAGCTTGAACCCATTGCCTCTTGTCCTGCCCTCTGTAGCAAGAGGGAACAACTTTTCTTCTTTTTTTTATGGCAGCCTTTCAAGTATTTGAAGACCACTGTCATGTCCCCCCACTACTGGGGGGAGGGGGGACACACACATGCTATTGACACTTCCATCCTAAAAATCCAAGAAGCCACTTCTCCCCAGCCAAGCCACCCAAAACAGCAGAGCTCAATGTCCCGTGGCTCTGCAGATGGTTAACAGGATATTGCAGGGTGCTGTAATCAGCCAGTGAGGGACTCCGGCAGGCTAACCCCAGAAGGGAATTCCATAGCTGGAGGATACCTGACCAAGGAAAGCCCTGTCCTCACACTGCCCGCACTGAACCTAGAAACGAGGACAGAGTGCAAAGGGCAAGGAGCTCGCTCTCTGCTGTTCAGTGCGGGCAATGTGGGTTCACAGCCTACTACAGTTCAATCATGTGAAGACACAGGAAGGAGAGGAACGGAGCTGGAAATGACTCTGCTGATGCACATGAATAAGTAGCAGCACCAAGCTGGTTGCAGTTGCAGCGGAAAACCACCAATGAGGGACTTCAGTGCTGGTTATTCAGCAGCCATCAGAGGAGATATGGGAACATTCCCTTCTCTTCTCCCCTGGGGCTTTCCCTCTTGGAACACACGCTGCAGGCAATGAAAGATCATTTGTTGCTTGAGATCCAGAAGGCGGCCACTGTGTAGTTATGACACTAACTGGAGGGGCTGCCATGTTAGCCACGGAGAGTCAACTGCTAAAAGCCAGGGGAAATAGACTACGTAATGTCCAGTCTGCACCCCCAGGAGTTTGCCACGTCCCTCTAGGGGAAGGTGTGCCCCATTGGCAGCAGGTTGATGGCCCTGCGGAACAAGGGGGATAGAAGGAGCAGGGCCTCGGGCCAGCTCACCTTTCTCAGTGGTGCCGGTCCCTTTCTCTGTCCCTGTCCCGATGTCTCTCATGCTCCCGGTTCCTTTCTTGGAAATAGTCCTCGTGCCGATCCTCATTATGGAGTGGGTCCCGGTGCCTCCTGCTGCTCTCGCGGGACCGACTGGGCGACCTCTCCCGAGACCGGTGTCTTTTTCTGGAAGACAAGGCCAGGCGCTAAGTGTCTCCCAGGCCGTGCTCCCCTCCAGATCTTCAGACAAAGGGGCTGCTGCCTTCCACTCAGGTCTCCCCAAAGGGTAGTGAGCTGTGCCCCTCCCCAAACTCCACCAGAGGCCCAAGATGAGAACAAGGATCCCCTCCTGCTCTGGTTGGCAAGGATTTACCTGGAGGAGCTGCTGCTGGCACCCATGCTGTAGGACTTGGCTTCGATCCCATGAAGACAATCCTTGAGGGAGGAGATGAGGACACGGCACCGCTCGTCGTTGGCTACGCGGGACTGTTTGATAACAGCGATGGCCGTGAGCAGGGTCTCTATGGCATCACTGTAATCCCCTGCAGGAGATGAGGAGAGGGGTGAGGAAAGGGACTGGGCAGGGAATGGAGGACGGCAGGTGGCAGGGGGCTGCTGTTACCTGCGCTGGCTCCGGACACCGCTTTGGAAATGGCACTGCTGGAAATCGCTCGGTTCCTGTTCATAATCTCCTCAAACTCGGCTTCGCTCACCGGGGGAGGCAGTGGGCCTAGCTCTCGACTGCACAGAACAGAGCACACGCCTATCAGCTGGGCATGGAGAGACAGCTCCCACCCGCTGGAACGGACTCAAAAGGCGCTGAGGGTCAATGCCCACCTGGCAGAGCTTCCCAGGGGCAACCACCTGGCACCCCATAGCAACACCTTTTGCCCTCTTGGGGCTCAGTAGGCCAGATCTGGCTGACACACGGTTATGACGGTGCTGCTGTCTCCTGCCCCCACAATTCCAAGTCCAGCAGAGGCTAGAGTTGCTCTCACCTGCTGTGGTTATATGCTGCAGAGGCCTTGTAGGTGTCCAGCGGCGGGGCCAGCGTTGCATTTGGCGGGGGGAAGAAGGCAGGGTTAAGGTGCAGGGCAGGAGGGACTGCCCCTGGAGGTGGCACGGCCAGGTGGGGGGGCAGTCGAGGAGGAGGGGGCATTAGATGCTGGTAGTGGATTCCTGGCGGGGGAGGTGGCACTCCAAAACTGGAGGAGAGAGGTGGTGGGGGAGGCATCGGGGGAGGGGGCAGGGCCATGAGGGGCATGGCAGCAGGGGGGCGGTTAAAGAAAGGCAGCACGGAAGGGGGCTTCTCCACACGAGGGGGCGGCACGGCATTCTCTGTCGGCGTGGCTCGGCCATCCATCGAATCCCAGGAGTCCCGGGAGTGAGCCCTCGGCGGCACCCCTGTTAGCCAGCAAAGAAGAGGAACGGCCTGTGAGCACAGGGGTGACTTTATCCATAGGAAAGCCACCTGAAGGGAGTTAGCTGGTGCGGCAGCCCCCACAAGCCCAGGGAAGGGGGAAGAAGGCAGGGCATGGAATGACCCAGTGACCGAGGGAGGGACATATCGTCCCCTTGACCCTGCACCAGCCCCTACCACACCTCCCCGCCTCGAGATTGGGGCACCTGTCTCCCACAGCCACACGCCTGATTTCAGAGGAGCCTGAGGTACCAAGAGAAAGATCCAGCCAGCCAAACGTAGCCTCCACTTCCACGGGCCTCAGCCAGGGCATGATTGCTCTCCACCAAGACATCAGGAAAGCTTCCAAGGCAGCGCCCCGGTGGTGAACACAGGGGATGGAAGATGCAATGCAAATTGATTACCCGGGCAGAAGCCAAAAGCCTTGACAAATTGCAAGAGGCCGCAGCGGAGCACTGCATGAGTGAGAGCTTGCCTGTTTGTTGGTTAATACAACTGGTTTGGGCCTGCACAGCGGCAGAGACTGAAATCCTGCCAATACTTTAAGTGACCGTGACCCACAGAGTCTGCAATCCCCTAGGGGAGTGGATCTGGAAAGGGTTAACGGGATTATAAGGTGAACAAACTTAGAGGGACACAGCTTGGATCCAGAACTCTCATGGCTACCAAGTACTGGAGAGCAAGTAACCAGATGCGGACCATGAGGGAGTCTGAGTCTGAGGAGGTTAAATCAGCAGCAGACATGCAGATGTTGCTCATCTGCAGCTGTGGGGACAGACAGGACCTGAGGCTATGTCTGAAGAGCTTTGGGAACAAGCCAAGGGAGATTACTACTACAAGAAAACTTTCCCTTCTCTAGCCCCTTTCAGCCCAGAATCAAAGGGCTGGAGACACACTGAGGCCTTGCCTGCCCTGGTGAGCGGTCCTGTAACAGCCACTGATGCAAACCCCCTAGTGTACATGGTAAACTGCTATGAGCTGGCCCGGTTTCATTCAGGTAGAAGCTCCATTCATACCAGGCGTTGGTCAGCTCCATCAGGGTGAGCACAGCTACACCAATGGCTATAGCCAGGGCAATTCCCCAGTGCAGACAAAGCCAATAGCCTCACAACAGCCCTGTGAGGTAAGGGACAGAACAGAGGAACCTCTCACCTGCCACTGAAATGCAGCCACCTCCATGGCAGAAGGTGGCAGTGGTCTGACAGAGCAGAACACTCCTTTTTGACAATTCAGGGTGGGCAATGGAAAATTTGGTGTTCCACTGCAACTGCCTGGGGCGTGTGAAGGCTACAGGACAGTCACTCAGTTGGAATTTGTCCAGAGCACTAGGGGGCAGTAATTCTCCTCTTACGAAACGTGCCATGGGATTGACTATGACCACAGGTGGCCAGTTTCATCATGTGTGTCCCTGGAAAGATGGCACCTCCAGCTGCACAGCGCCCCCTAGCCGGGGCGGGGCTGGGACACTGGGCCAGGCCATCAGACTGAGGAAAAAGGCCATTGTACAAGGCCCATGGTGAGGCCCCAGCTGGAGTACTGCGTCCAGTGTTGGGCACCTTACCTCCGCAGGGATGTACAAATTCTGGAGAAGGTCCAGAGAAGAGCTACTAATAGATATGGAGGGTCTTAGCTATGATGATAGGCTGAAGAGCTTAAGCCCATTCAGTTTGGAGAGGAGGAGGAGGAGGAGGAGGCTACGAGGGATCTTCGCAGTCTATGAGCACCTAAAATGGGATCATAAAGACTCGGGTCAGGATCTGGTCAGACTTGGCAGCAACAGGAAAAACACGCAGAGACTCCTGGGAATTCAGCCCCCACCCCAGGGTTTTCGTTGGTTCAGGCCGCTGAAGCTCTGCTCAGGATCTCTAGGGCCCAATGGGAGTCTCCCCTTCCTCATGCACCCTGCGCCCCGCCCTGGTGGCGGGCCTGTCCCACTTACGTTTCCGAGCCTGTGCCTCGAACTGCGACAGGTTCTGCCGGGTGGCCAGTCTCACCTCCACCTTATCCCCATTGAGGATCTTGCCAGGCAGCAGCTCCAGGAGCTTGTGGACTGAGTTCTCAGAGGCAACTACCACCTCTGCATACCTGGGGGGAGCCAGAGAAAAGCAGATGATGGCAGACCAGTACCCCATCACATCAAGGGACCAAGCCTGCCCTCCTCCCCCCGACCACAATCTGTGGGGACAACCCAATGGGCAACCATGGATGCTTCAATCTACACCTCTCCCCATGGCCCACGCAGCATAGAAAGCAGCAATCCTCACCTCTCGCTATGGACGTCCATCTGCAGCTGAACCCAACCCACCACTGCAGGATAACCGGCATTCCTACGTGCCTCCCATCAGCTCCCCATCACCTCTTCACTACCTCATCCTCTGTGCTTCAACACACTAGCTCCATTCACACAAGCACCTTTCAAGCCTCCACACAGCTCCACAAGAAGGCCTCTTGACACCCTGCCCAAGGGGAACAGGAAGGACGATCACGGTGACAAACCCATAGGAGAAAAGGTCCAGGGTCTCCCCCAACAGTGTTCACTCTTTGGACTGGCCCACCGCCGGAAGACCCTGGGAATTCTCCCTCTGCGGACTGGCCCCATGCCAGAAGGCCTTGGGTCCCCCCCAGTGCTCTCACCCTTTGGATTGGCCATTGGCTCGGTTCTCCGCGAATTTCAGCTCCACCACATCGTAGACCCCCACTGAGCGAATAATCTGGATCAGCTGCTGGTCAGTTGTCCACTGAGTGAGAACAGGTAGAAAAGGACAGGGTTAGCTGCTGAGGCCCTATGGCAGGATCTCTGGGCCACACACTCTTGTTCCAGGACTAGCATTATCGATCATTCACCACCACCAAGGCTCGCCCTGCTCAATCTCCCCCTAGGATCTTTAGCATAGGCTCTGGTTTCTGACGCCACAAATGCTTTCAGTGGGAAGGCGATACAGCCCAGCCTAGTAACCCTAGTGTCTGGGAGCCACCAATCCCCAGGGAGGCAGCTGTAAATGACAGTCGTAAGATCTGGGGAAAGGCACCATGGAGAGCTGTGGTGATTGAAGGGCTCTGTCTACAGAGTTTGAGCAGCAGGGTAAGATTCCCCCACGAGCCACTCCAACTAACAGGCCTGGAGCAAAAAGGATCACAGGGGTTGTGGGGCAGAGCTCTGTCTCCAGGCCCATTCAGTCCTTGGCTTCTCTCAGGGACTACCAACAAAGGGGACAATTAGTCCCAACTGTGTCAGTGGCTTGTGTAGTGGGGACATCTGTTCTTCAGAGAGCCACCACCTCATGTCATATAAGCCAGCCCACAGCCACAAGAGCACATAAGCTGGCGCAGAGCCATCGTTCTCCCACTGCACTAGCTCCGAAGCTGGAAAGGCTCTATATCCCAGTCCCATGCAGACCGCACCATGAGATCTCCATTGGCTACAGGTGGTCCAGGTCTCTGTTCTACCACACCTCACTAACTGTTTGATAGCACAGCCCCTGCAAGCCCAGGATGGGGCACTGGTTCAGTATTGACACAAAGGGAAGAGAGCCCCCTACACCACATCCCTTTCTATAGAACATGGGTTTCCTTAGAGGACCCCTATCCACGTACAGACCAACCTTGATTTCACTTCACTTGACAGTTATGATTGCAGCCCAGACTGCAAGCACTGAAGACACCGCATCTGTCCCCAGTAAGTGGAGGACAGTCATTACTAGGCCATGTGCTTCCAGTAGGCATCAGTGACCCGACTCACCCAGGAGAAGCTGCCCACATACACGGCAGCCCGTTTGTTGCGCAGGCCACTGTAGGTATACAGAATGGCAGGCGATTTGCTGTTTGGCTTGGGGGATTGCTCCTGGCGGATCTCGGTCGGTGCCTCTGAGCTGCTGGTGCGGCTTTCGGGTGGCTGCGAACTTGCTGCTAGCACGTCGTCGTACAGATCCATCTGGTCAGCATTACTGAATTCGGAGTCCTAGGACACACAAGAGATCAGTGAGCATTTCTGTGACAAGCCCACAGGGCCGGTTTACCAGCTCGGCAACAATCAATCACTAGCCAGTCACGTCAAGGGAGAGGTTCCAGCAGGCTAGAGGTTTGTCCTGTCCAGTGCTTCTGATCTGCTGGGAGACAGCCCGTGCACCCAAGAGATTAAACGCCAAGGACAAAACAATCCTGAGAAGGAATCATTCTCTCCTGCCCAGACCGAGTTTCACTAGAACACCCACTCTCAGAAGCCAAAGGGAAGGAATGCTACTGGGCTGAGGTACCATGTAACAGGGACACTCCTGGTTCTTCAGCCTCTCTGTGTCTTCCACATCCTAAATCTGAATGATTATCTTGGGTATAACATTCTTCCTGCCTGGTTCAGACTCTAAGTGGCCTTGGGAAGGACTCGTTTCTCTACGTGTCTGCAAAGCTCCTGCCATAAATTTCAGACAACAAAGGAGTTCAATGACAGAGAGGACTTTTCTCATTGCCACCAACTCTCCCTCAGAACCTCAAATCCAGATTGGTTCTCACTAGCCCCACCTCCTCTGCCATGGAACAGAGACCACGATTCGGCCAACACAGGAGGCACGGTGGAATGTGGCTCACTCTCCTGTAGCTGTGTGGGCTCTGCAGCCTCATGGGAGCAGCTTGTGTGTCAGTGTGCAGATGTGACTCATTTGGGGGTCACAAAAAGGACAACAGTTTAGGACAGGAAGTGAAGAACGCTGCATCCAAATGAAACTATGGGGAGAACTTCCAAACGCAGAACAGAATCTGGCTAGGGCGACTCTTCTGATCACAAGTGGCCAGGGCCTCCGTTTTACATCTGATCCCAGGGGCACTGATTCAGCACTCAGAGGAAAGAGCACTGCCTACTGCAGCATCTGGGCTTTCCTCTGCAGTCTCCTGGCCAGGCTTAACTTAGGAGACTTGAACCCAAGGTGGCATGAGGCTTTTGAGGAAGCAGTGCAATTAAGTGGGGGGCAATTTCCTCCTACTGCTCTTATTAGACTGTAAGCATTAGAGCCCTTAGCTTATCATTTTATCCCAGTTACTGTTACAACAAATGCTACGGTCCTTTCAAAACTCTTATAAAGCTATTTGCTTTACTGACACCCCGCAGCAGCAAGTGCCACAGGTTAATTATGCATTAGAAGACATTTCATATGCTTGAAGTTAATTATCTTAATTCATCAAGTGCACTCTTGTTCTTGCACTGAGACAATATAAGCAGGAGTGTACATCGAGGATAGGCCAGAGACATGAGATCAGGCGGACAATTCCTTCAAGAAAGAGAGCCATTTTAAAGCTATTACACACATCTAAGGGCCTGCTCCTGCTCCTAATGAAATCAAGGATAAAACAGCCAATGAGTTCAGTTGGGCGGGATCTGACTTGATGCATCATTTCCAGGCTACAGTTCCTGGAAGTCCAGGAAGGTACATGCCTTAGTCCAGGGGATGGAATAGATGATCCCTAGTGCCTGGACCAGTCCAGCTCTCCAAGGAGGGGTGACCATCCTCCTGCCTTGGAACACTAACCCCACATTCCTATAGAAAGAAGTCTCCAGTGGGACCTTTTTGGATACTTGGTCTAAAACTGGTCTAAAAATGCCCTCTTTCAATCTCCTTCCATTAGTCCTAGCTAGACCTTCCACCACTAATTCATCTTCAGATCCATGGCTCCTTGCAAACGGTTCTGACTCCCCATAGTCATCACTTAGCCAAGGTTCAAACATTTTTTAATCTTTCCTCACAAGTCAATCTCCCCAGCTCCTGGGCGTTTCTCCTGCCCTTTTCTGAACTCCTCCTCCCCCAATATATTGCCAGTTTTTCTATAACAAAGTGCCTAGAACTGAACTCTGTAGCTGGCATTCCACCACTGGAGTTGTACAGAGATTGTCTCTCTGCTTTGTAATGGGCTGTGCCTGTAAATGCCGTGCTGCAACCGCTGCTGGAATACTGTGTCCAGTTCTGGTGCTCACAGTTCAAGAGGAAGTTGATAAATTGGAGATGCTTCAGAGAAGAGCCACGAGAGTGATTAAAGGATTAGAAAACATGCCTTACAGTGACAGACTCCAGGAGCTCAATCTGCTTAGTTTAACAAAGAGAAGGTTAAGGGATGACTTGATCACAGTCTATAAGCATCTACATCAAGAATGACGACTGGCAAGTAATCGAGATTCACCCCTAGAAAGGGCTTTGAATGCAATCCACTGATTGGATCATCAGTACCCACACTATTAACCAGGTAATCCTGTGGCACGCAATGAGAATGCTGATCCATTCCTGCCGCAAACCGCTTTGGCAAGCTCCACATTTGATAAGAAGAGTAGTGACACAAGGAACAAATATTTAATAATGGGCTCTTCAGTCTAGCAGAGAAAGGCAGAACGTGATCCACTGCCTGGAAGCTGAATCTAAGACTAGAAATAAGCCATAGATTTTTAACAGAGTAATTAACCATTGGAACAATTTACCAAGGATCGTGGTGGATTCTCCATCACTGAAAATTTTTAAATCAAGATTGGATGTTTTCTGAAAGATCAGCTCTAGGAATTATTTTGGGGAAGTTCTCTGGCCTGTGTTGTACACCTGGTCAGACTAGATCACCACAATAGTCCTTTCTGGACTTCAAATCTCTGAATCAACAGCCAGAACCCTACATTTGCTACAGTTCTTCAGTTGTGGAATCCACCACAGAACGTGTTTTCTCCCCAGCTGACACAGAAATCCCCTTCCTTTGCATTTATCCATGTCCAACTGCCTTTTACACTGCCAGTGTCTCCCCATCCTTGTCAAAACACCTGCCCTCCAACCAGTCAATCATTAGCATACTTCCTAAAGTGAGGACTCAAGTCTCTTTTCTTTTTGGCTACTGTTATAACAGGAGGAGGATTGCAGCTAGCATCCCAAAGCAGAGCCTATCTTATAAAGCCAGCCTCTTCCTTTCTTTATCTTTCAGTCACATAGGGGGAGATATTCATAGGTACAGATGGTGTTGGTTGCCTAACATCAGCAGAAAATGGGAATTAGATGCCCGCCTTTGAAAACCTCCCCCATGGGTTTTCCTCTTTAGTTTCTGCCTACAATATGTTGCTCTTTTCTATTAACCCCCTCTCCAATTTAATTTAATTTAACCAGGTGCTACTGTGTGCCACGCAAACCCCAGTTAATGGAATGCTAAGATGGTCTGGTTGCGCTTTCAACATCTGCCAGGAGACCAGAGCCAGGCCAAACTTGGTATTTCTAAGGTAAAAAGCAATCAGAACACTCTGACCTTTATAAAGCAACACCAAAGAGCAGGGGCTCAATGAAAGAAAACACCTCTGCAGATCAAACATCCTAAGGTCATCCCTGTGCCACTGCTCACCTCTCTCACAACACAATCCAAGCACAGGGCTGCAGGCTGCTTCTCAAATGCAGCATCTGGCAGGCAATTCTCTTCTACAACCTCAGACACACAGGTGTAGCATTTTGTCATTTGTTTTCATTGCCATCAAAGTCCAGTGTATCATTACTGAGTTAGATCTACCTATGTTGTATGCAGTGCTGTTATAGTCATGTTGGTCCTGGGATATTAGAGAGAGAAAGTGGGGGAGGTACTATCTTTTATTGGCCCAGCTTCTGTTGGTGAGAGAGAGAAGATTTCGAGCTTGAACAGAGCTCTTCTTCAGGGCTGGGAAACGTAATCAGTGTCACAGATAAATACAAGGTAGAACAGATTGTTAAGCATAAGTAGTTAACATGTATTTCAAGGGACTATTCAAGGTGAAGTGGCTTGTTAACATCCTGCCAGTAACAGGGAGGAAAGGAAAGGGCTGGGGGGGGGGGAAGCTGGGGTGCAGATAGTGGGTTACAGATTGTTGTAATAAGCCATAGTAAGTCCAGTGTTTCTATTGAGCCCATGATTTTCAGTATCTAGCAAAGTTATACATTTAAGCTCCCAGGCTCATCTTTTGAAGGCGTTGTGCAGTTTTCCTTTCAGGATGAGGACTCATATTTTGATCATCAGGGTAGTCCCTACATAGGGCATACATTTTTGGGTGAGAAAAAAAACAGCATCACCACTTTCATGGGTAATTGAAGAAGTTTCTTAGACACAAAACTGAACAGTCCTAGATCTGCCTTCAAATTCTTGCTCTAGGCTAGATTTCATTATGAAATATTTATGAGATATATATAGATATATAAATATATTACTCTAGGCTATATTTAACCTGGGGTATATGTGGAGTTCCACTTAATGTATATTTTTCATACTTATGACTTGCCTGGAATCCTAAAGTACTAAGACAGGTTTCAGAGTAACAGCCGTGAAAAGGAGTACTTGTGGCACCTTAGAGACTAACCAATTTATTTGAGCATAAGCTCTAAGAGTATTTCTCAGTACTATAAACAGATACCTTATTTATATTGCAGTAGTGCCTAATAGTTCCAGGCCTGGACCAGGACCCCATTGTGCAAGGCACAGTGCATATACAGAACAAAAAGACAGTCCCTGCCTCCAAAGATCTGACAATCAAAGTAAGGAGTTGAGGCAGCTATGGCAATTTCCTGGAATAGCCTTGTGTAAAAGTTCATGTATTATTGTGTGCCCAGGGGGGTGATGTGACAGATAAGAGACCTGGGCGTTTAAAAGACTATACTGAAAATGTGCCAGACGCATATGGACTTTGGGGACAATAAGTGTGAAGTCGATTTCCTGGGGAATCCTTAGGGAGAGGTTAATGCAAATTCTCCACCTCCAGTTATGCAAAACCCCAGCCTTTTGAAGCTCCATCCTGAACAGATTTCAGAGTGGTAGTTTGTGTTAGTCTGTATCAGCAAAAACAACAAGGAGTCCTTGTGGCATCTTAGAGACTAACACATTTATTTGGGCATAAGCTTTCGTGGGCTAAAACCCACTTCACCAGATGCATGGAGTGGAAAATACAGTAGCAGGTATATATACACAGTACATGAAAAGATGGGCGTTCTAAGGTGCCACAAGGATTCCTCGTTGTTTTTACCCTGAACAGAGGGTCAGTGTCTGCTGATTACCCATTACAGCAGGCCAAGATCAAAGGGCCGAGCTGTATAAAGAAACAGCTGATCTGCCAGCACCCAGTTCTGGATTTTTAAGGACTAAAATCTATCAGAGCCCTGGGTGGGAGTTGGGGGTGCCCTCTGGTAAGCTTCTGAGCAGTCATGTAAGGTTTTCTTATTGTTTTAATAGGTTTTCTCTGTAATACTTTTTAAGAATAAATGTAGAAGGAGCTGCATGGTAACTTATAACTGCTGGCTATACACCGGCCACAGGTCTTCAGAGAGACAGCAGAGCACAGGTGCTGTTCTTCTTAGGCAGTCTGGCTTGCTGTGGATATCACAGTGCAAGGCGGGGCACTCTGCAAATTAAACTGGGTGCCCCACAAAGGGGAAATACAGATACAGTTGCCCTGACCCTTTGACATGTGTCTCTAAGGTTGCAGCAAAGAGCAGTAAGATACACTGCATTCCGTACAAAAGGAAGTACCAAGATTGCAAGGTTAGACAATGTGAAGTTGGGAAATGCCAGTTAAGGTTCTACACAAGCCCTTCTCAAAAGCAAGAGCTATTTCCAAGCCAAATTTCCATTTTCGGCCCCCAGCTATTTCAGTTGCAGAGGTGATTAAAAAGGTTACAAGAATTTTAACAGGGAAAATATTTTTGTACTCATTCTCAAAAACTGCTCAGCTGTTTCTGTTTAAACTCCTCCTCCACCCCCAACAAAGTCACCTTTGTACACAGACCAAGCCTGAAAGGTGAGTTTCAGAAAGTTACAAGTGCATAAGAATAGGGGGTTGGAATGGAAACCATTCTGAAGCCTTAATTATGCTATTTGCTGCTGCTCCAGCTATAAATAATCAAAGATCTTCCCAAGGTTTGTTCATTTTTCCATCTCACCCCAATATTGTCTTTGCCATGAAGAGAACTGGCTTTTCAGGGCCTTTCCCCACATTGCCATGCGCTGGCTGTAAAAGACTACCTTTGTCACCTCATTCAGTAAGACAAAGAGAGCACTTTACAGCCCATCCCCACCTGGAAAGTATGGCAACAATGTTCTGCAGCTAAGATCTCCCTGCTGCAACTCAAATCCGCAACCGTGTCTATTTGAACCTTGCAAGGACTGAGCCCTTGACTAATCGTATATTGATTAAGTGGTGCATTTTTAGATTTAATTACAATCTTGTGCTCTGGAATTATTTTGTGAACAAATAGCTGCAGTAGAATTTTTACTTTGTCACAGGATGTAAAACTAATCACAGGAATCAGGAGTAGGGGTGTCCTGCCAAAGAATTGAGCTCCACCATGCAGCAGGATACAGAAGGCCCAACTCACTAGCCACTATTAGGGCTTGTCTACACTTGCATTTTATAGCACTCTAATTTGCTGGCTCAGGGGTGTGAAAAATCAGTGATTGTGCTGCAAATTTGAGTGCTTTAAAGCGCTAGTGTGGACAGGCTCCGAGTGCTGGGAGAGCGCACACACACACTTCAAAGTGAAGTGCTTTGAAGTTTCTAGTGTAGACATAACCTTAGAGACAGAAGGTGAACGAGGTAATGTCTTCTAGTGGCAAACACTTGTCTCTTTCACCAACAGAAGTCAGTCCAATAAAAGACATTATCTCACCCACCTTATCTCTCAAGATCTGTGGACCAAAACAACCACAACACTGCAAACTACCCACAATCACGCCACAGCCTCTTTCTCTTAGCACTGTTGCTTTCTAGGTGTCTTCCTCCCATTGAAAATGAAATTCCATGGCCTTGGTTATGCAGGTGGTTAGACTAGATGGATCATAATGATCACTTCTAGACTTAAAAACTACAGCTATTCATGTATGTGGGAGATGTTTTATCCGTGAATGTTTTTATCATGCGGTTTACTTCCAGAGAACCACTGAAGATGTTGAGTAAGACCATGTCCAATACAGATTTTTTTCTGCATCCAGTAAACATCTTCCTCCCAACTCAATACATTGCCTTTTATTACCATTCTTGGTTTCTGCTTTTCCAGCCACTTCTGAAGCCATGTGAAAATACTCAGAGCCAACCCAAACCTGGATAATTACTGTGGCACAGTAAGTGCTTTAAAGTTAAAACAACAGAAAGCCAACAAATGAGAGGGGCTTGATTTTTTTTCTTTATAATTCCATGATGCTTACACTGCTCATATCTCTGCTATCCTTCAAGATGTTTACAGACTTTTATTTTAGTTAGGAACTGATAGACCTTCCAAACAGTAATTGCCAGGGTCACTCTTTCTCCCTTTTCTGAAGATTGGTAGCATATCTCCTTCCCCAGGGCTTTTCAAAATAATCACCAATGACTCAAGAAATTTGTTAGTCATTTTCCATTACTCTAGAATGCCTGTAATCCTGATAGACTAATTTGCATATGTTCATATTTTCCAAGTTCTCTCATACCTACTCTTTAACAATAGCTACTCAGTTCTCATACTACTCAACTGTCCAAAGCTACTTTCTTGATTTTGCTTGTTAAAGGTTAACTGCAAGGAAAATAAATTAAGTATATTTCTGCACTGAACTGTTTCAATGGCCACATCCCAGAATGTAATTCTGACCTATCATTATAGCATGGGATCCAGTGAGACTTGGATAACCATGCTGTACTCTAGGATGCTTTCAGTCAATCAGAAAGTCCCAAGCGGATTCCAAAAAAAGGTAAATGGTTATTTTAAAGTTAAAACTGCTTTCAGTGGGGGATGAAGCCAGGCTATATTGGGGGTCATGCAGCTCAGAAATACCATAATTTTTATGCAGTTCTTTTAAAGGTAAGATTTCAGAAAGGCGTTCAAGATATCACCCATTTAGAACCATCCTCAATTTCATCCTCATTTAATGCATCTACTTCCAATCAAGCACTACTATTTCTCTCAGGATACCTGTAAAAGTCTCTCACATTTCCCTTAACACCCATGTCATGGTTAACATTCTTTTTTGCCAGTGTTAACTTTTCCCTCACGGCTCAACTTCTGGTATAGTCTCATTTGGTAACCTTCCACCTTTTCAGAACAGGAGTTTATTGCCTTCAAATTTCTGTTCAACCCCTCATGAGACCACACTGGCAGTCTCTTGTTCTTTGCATTTTGCTCCTGAAAAGTAATCAAGATTGATTGCAGTTTCCTGTCTAAAAATCTCTAACCTTCTTCCATGATCTCATACTTAGCACTTCCATAGCATTTTCATCTTCAAGGAGCTGAACTTGCTTCCATTATACCCACCTGTCCAGATTTTTTAACTCTCCAAAATTTGCTTCCATGAAATCTAATACATTTGGAACACTGCATTCACGTTCCTTACTACATAAGCTACCTTATTATTCACACATTCACAATAATTTTCTTCTTGTAAATCCAGGATAGATTTTCAATTCCTGGTATCATCAGGATAATTTCTTTGTAATTTAGGCACCTCTCTGATAATACCCAGTTATTCAAGCAGCTACAATTCCTTAAGAGCTCAGCATCCTGAAGTCCTGAGTACCCTAAATCAGATTGTGTTCATGTGTCTACGGTCGCAGAGAGATCTCTAATAGGTGCCCCATCTAGCTCTCTTCTGGTTTCATTTCCTGTCTCTTACCCTCATGTTTTGCAGAAGAGGATGGCTAAATTCCCAATCTGTTGTATCCATCTCTTCTCCAACAACACAGATCTCCCTGTCTTAAAGGACATTTCAGTCCAATAGGTACTGCCCACTTCTTTCTCCCTATTGCCCACAGATTGTAATCAAACAAGCACTCGCTCCAGCTGAAAAAAAACATCCCAGCAGATTCCAGTCATGGACCCAGATAATGACTTAACAACAGTCCCCCTCTTTGCAGGCTTCCCATGCTCTGTGGGGATTTTCAGAGCCACCCTTCAGCACCATAATGCTCCTCTGCTGGCACACAAGCCCCATCACGTGCCTTTACCAGACGGGTAGGAACCAGATTCCACCTGTGGTCCCTTGCAGCCTACTTCACAGCCTCCGAGTCTCAGGAGTTTAATATCCACCGCAAGGGGGGGGGTGGGGAAGCCCCACCTTCTCCAAATAGCCCCCCCCAACTCCATGAGACTTCCCAGCAACTCTCTGCAAATCCCCGCCGTGATGGGGGTGGGGCTTTCACTCGCCGCTCACCTGGTTGAACTCTTCGTCGGCGTAGATATCGATCAGATCCACCCCCTCCGACATATTTCCAGCCGCGGCGGGAGCCAGAGCCCGGGGGCACAGGAAGGAAGGAGGTGCGGTGCACTGCGGGGAGAGGCGGCTCAGTAACACGGGCCGGCCATGTGCGCCCGGCCTGAGTCTACACCCCCTCCCTCCGGACCTACCCGCCCCGGCTCCCCCACATCTGCCCACCCGGCTCCCCCTCCCCCGCTTAGATCTACCGCCCTCCCCACGATCGCCCCGCCAGCTTCACCCAACCCCCCCGGGAGAGCGGGGGCCCGTCCAGCGCTCCCACCGCCTCAGGGCCCGGCCGGCCGGCCGGCCGGCCGACCGCCCCCCCGCCCCGCGGCCCCGATCCCCCCCCGCGCCGGCCCCACTGCGTCGAGTCACCGGGGGGGGCCCCGCCGCCCCGTTACCGCGCAGGGGCCCAGCGTCCCGAGCAGGCCCGAAGCGCGCGAACCGCTCACCGCCACAGCCAGCGCCGTCACGCCACGCCCCTTCCGCCGCAGGCCACGCCCCTTCCGCCCCCGCCCGCCGGGACCGGGGGTACCATAGAGAGGCCGGAGTAGAGCGGCTGGGCCCAGGCAGCGGGATGGCGGCGGCGGCAGCGGTGATGGGGCTTCGGGTGAGCGGGGCGAGGTTCTGCGGGGGAGGGGCAGAGCCTGGGGCACAACCCCCGCCCCGGGTGGGCGCCCTGCGGGGTGTCGGGCTGGGGGCGGGTCACTACGAGGCAGCCCCGCCCCCGCCTGGGCCCCGGCTCCCCTCACGCGCCCGCTCTCTCGGCAGCTCCTGTCTCTCTCCGGGCGGGCTCTCCGCGCCCCCCGCCCGAGCTCGCTCCCCGCCCGGCGCGGCTGTCGGGGCGGCTCCCCGGCCGACTCGCGGAAGGACCTGCTGGAGATCCCCTTGCCCCCCTGGCAGGAGCGCCCCAGCGAGCCGCTGCCGGCCAAGAGAGCCCGGCTCCTGTACGAGAGCAGGAAGCGAGGCATGCTGGAGAACTGCCTGCTGCTCAGGTAAGGGGGGGCCCCGCGCGGGGATGCCCGGATCGGGGTCTCCCTCTGGCTGGCTACGTTCCCTGGGTGGATTCGCTTCCTGCCCCCTTCTTTGGGGAAGGCATGAGGGTCTCCGTCTCCCCAGCAGCTCTCCTGGCCCTCCTTGGCTCTGCCAGGCTTCCCCATTCCCCCACGGCGGGGAGCCGAGTTCGCCTTTAGGTTCCGTGCCGGGTCCCGTGCCGTTCAGTGTAAGTAGCGACCTGCAGGGCGAGGTCACAGACACACAGAGGCCACGAAGTGACTGAGATTAGTCAGGCTACAGGGGGCTGCGTGGAACTTCAGCGAGCCCGAGCCCAGCTAGGGGAATGGGCAGCACCATGGCAGGTGAAATTCAGTGCTGCTAAAATATTCTAATGCTGTCCTGTACATCAGTAGTGCAGCCTCAGCTGGCTAAGGCATGCTGTATTGTTACCCCATCTCCAAAAGGGTATTGCCGAAAAGAGATGTTTGAGAATGATCAAGGACCTGGAAAAACTCTCCTACAGAGAGAGAAAGAAAAGACTGAGATTATTGTCTGAAAGCAGACCAATAAGAGGAAACATAAGTTGATAAAACAATGACTGGTCTAGACAAGCAAGGTTGGGAGCTTCTGTTCTCCCTGTCGCATAACAAGCACAACGGGACAGTCAATTAAATAGAAGGATGGGAAGTTCAGAAATAATAAAGGCGAATCCTTTTCACACGGTGCCTAATTAGCTTGTGGGACTCCCTACCACAAGAAGTTAGCGAAGTCAGGAACGTAGTAAGATTCCCAAGTGACCTGACATTTCTATGCATAATTAAAATATCCAGAGTTATAATTAAGAATAACCAATGTTGTTAGGGATATTAAATCTCATCTACAGTGTTAAGCAGATCTTTAACTACTAGAGACCTGGATGAGCCCTGCTTGGGGGTAGATTATCCCACATCTGCCTGCTGCTGGCACTGGCCAGTGTCATACAGGATGCTGGGCTGGACGGACCCTGGCTGTGAGTGTGACAGTTCCTGTGTTCCTCATGCTTCCTGGTTTCTCTCTCACCTCACTTAGCCTCTTTGCAAAGGAGAATCTGAACAGCATGACCGAGCGGCAGCTGAACCTCTATGACCGTCTGATCAACGAGCCCAGCAACGACTGGGATATTTACTACTGGGCAACAGGTACTGATTGCAACAGGGCACTCTTCAGGGGAGGCAGTGTGGCCTAGAGGATAGATCAGTGGGCTAGGGCTCAGGAGATTTGGGCTCTATTCCCAGACCTGCCACAGGTCTGCTGGGTGACTTTGGACAAGTCACTTCCCCTTCCCCATGCCTCAGTTTTCCCATCCACAAAATAAGGTGATGATACTGACCTTTGTAAAGTCTACAAGAGCTAGGTATTATAACTGGTCCCTGGCCCCTGTCTCCTATGATGAGATGGAACAGGAAGCTTTCTGGGATGATGAGTGTGTCTCAGCTCACCTGGGCTTCACATGCAGCAATATACAGTATGGGGATCAGAATAGCAACTGCAGTGACTCTTGCTCAGAAAATGTATGCAGCTTCCAATGCTCATGCTTCAAGGCACAAGATGATCATAAACTGGGGGCAGGAAGGAATTCCCCTATACTGCACTAATTGAATGGGTGTAGAGTTTTACTCCCTCTATATCATAGAGCTGTTTGCTGACAGCTGAGATGCGTCTCACTAGGAGGAGTGGTTAGCTGCTCTGACCTGAGTTCCCATGGTATTTAGTGAAGCAGACTTGAAAGAGGCACTACAACTTTAGAGGGATATGAGACGGGGGTCAGGGTGACTCCTGATTGGCTGCACAAAGATGTGAAGCTGATGACTCTGAGAAATGGGGTTGGGAGTGCTGTGTCTCAACCTGTGTCCTTTCTCCCTGAAGAAGCAAAGCCCACTCCGGAGGTGTTTGAGAATGATGTCATGGTGATGCTGAGAGAGTTTACGAAGAACAAGAACAAGGAGCAGAGGCTGCGGCAGCCGGACCTGGAGTACCTCTTCGAGCCCTCACGCTGAGGCACCCTGTCTGCTCCAGGATCATCTTCTCATCCCTGGCAGCAGAGGCTGAGGTGCCTAGACCTATTTGGCAGCCTGCAATGCTGAGGTCCTGGCTCCTGGAATCCTCCACCCGGTGGTTGCTTCTACCCAGGTTTCCAAACCCCACCGAATAAAGTTTCAAGCACTATCCCTGACTAGGAATTTCTACGTGGATTTGTCCCACTGTCGTACGGGTTCAGCAGTCCACCTCAGAAGTGGCTGCATTTCAGTAGCACTGTATGTATATAGCTTGTAGAGCATCTTGGTGCAAGAGAAATAGAAGGTGATAGTATTATGACAGTGTGCTTTGATTCCTTGTGAAATTCCTCTTGTTGTTTGACTGTGGAGGCCTCTCTGATGGCTACAGCCTCTCCATTAACCATTCCTTGTAAATCCTTGTGGCCAGGGCCCACCAATGGGTAAAGGGTGGGGCGGGGGGGGGGAGAAGATAGACCCACTCAGCAGGAAAGGTATCCACCACACGCTCTTCCCCAGCCTCCTGTTTAAAAACACTTGCTCCAGAAGGAGAACAGCAATGCTCAATCCCATGTGATGACTGATTACGTGCCCAACCAACGCCACAGGCTGAAAACGATTTGCTTAAACTGAGCACACTCCAACCTTTTCCAGCAGTGAATCCTGTGTGATTATTTTTTGTTGCAGAAGCACCTAGGAGTTGGTCATGCTCCAGGCCCCCATTGTGCTAGGGAATGTGCAAACACAGACCAAGTGGGCAGTTCCTGCCCCAAAGAGCTGCCATTCTAGACAGTGTCTCTTAGCTTCTCCCCTCCCGCTGGTGTTCAGATTGCATCCCTACAGCAATTGCTGCTGTGGGAAAGATGCTACGAGTGGGTTTGAAGAGTTTAGCCTCATTTATTGCCATGTACCATAGAATATTAGGGTTGGAAGGGACCTCAGGAGGCCATCTAGTCCAACCCCCTGCTCATTGCAAGACCAATCCCCAATTTTTGGCCCAGTAACCCTAAATGGCAAGGATTGAACCCACAACCCTGGGTTTAGCAGGCCAATGCTCAAACCACTGAGCTATCCCTCCCCTGAAAGGGGAGCAAAGGAGCTGGAAAGGAGGAGGGAGGGGTCTCAGGATGCACTTGGCCAGGCTGCCATCTCTCTCTTGTGTTATCGGTAAGGCCCTGTTAAATCACGGTTTCAGGGATTGCATTGAAATTAACCCAATATTGTGATTTTTCCAGTAGAGGGGGGAGACTGAACGGGGGATAAAACAACTCACAGTAATGGATGCAGGCTGGGCTGATTTCACCAAATGACACTGACCATCCAGCCCAGGCTGTTGTTACAGCTGCCTACCTGGCCAGCAGGGAGAGGGGGGCAGTGCTGACAATGCTGCAGTTAGGAGTCCTGGCTCAGCAGCAGGCCCAGGGGAGACATGGCAAGGGCTGAGCCCAGGATCTGCCACTGGGTGCATGAGATGGTGTGTGAGGAAGTGGGGTGAAAAGATGGATTCCAGACTCCCCTCCACCTCTTTGCAAGGGTACGGCCCCCTTACACACTTTGTTGTGTGCCAAGTGCAGATCCTAGTCTCAGCTCCTGCAGTGTTTCCCTGGGCCTGCCAGGGGCTGCTGTAGGTTTAGAGAGCCCAGGGCTCCTAATCGCCATGTGGTGTTGATGCTGTCCCCTTCTCCCCACCAGCAAGGCAGGGAGCAGCAGCTGCAGCCTGGACCGAGATGGGCTTGGACAGCTGGTGCCATGTGGTGAAACAGCTGCACCGGCTCACCACCCTACCTTGCTTCCCAGGGTAGGACTGACCTGTCGCCAGCCCCCATGAGTAGCTGTGGCTTCAGGCGGGAGGTTGAAGCCAGGATGCCTGCTTCTACCATCCCATGGGGAAAATTGCAGCAGTTTGGGGCAGGGAAAGGGGAGTCTTGGCAGTCGTGCCTGTCCCATGAAATTCAAACATTGAGCTGTGACAAACACCCTGCAATTTATGCAGGGCTTTAGCTACAGTGTCCAGGCCTTCATTCCTCCTTTCTTCTTCTCTCTTCCTCCTTTCCTGAGAGCAGCTTCTGCAATGGGGAGACCTAAGGTGCTGGCCAGGCTTTCAGAGCCCTGGGGTGGTGAAGGGAAGAGGTGGGGGCTGACTCTGGATAGCTGGAAACAGTAGGTTTTTAGGTATCTCATTGTTACGGGGAGGGGGATGGGTCCTGTCATTTCATTGCAGGGCAGAGAAGTGGGCAGAAGACAGGACCTGTGGCTGGTAGGAAGGGTGAAGCAGGGACACATAGCAACTGATCTGTTCCCTTGAAAGATTCCCAGCTCCGTGTCTTTGAGACTCAGCAGGAGCTGTACCAGAATCAAGGGAGATTAACCTGAGCTGAAGTATCAAGGAAAGGCCATGTGGTGTTGCTGCCTCCTGAATGCTGAAGGGCTGGGAGCTAAGCAAGGTGAAGGCTCCCCTGGGTTTGCTACCTGATGACCTGGCCAATCCCTCCACTCTCAGCCAAGCGTCCTGTGGCTGTATCTCCTTGCCCCTTGCTTTCTGTCTGCCTAATGCAGTCG
This sequence comes from Lepidochelys olivacea, assembly GCF_965140295.1. Classification (NCBI taxonomy): domain Eukaryota; kingdom Metazoa; phylum Chordata; order Testudines; family Cheloniidae; genus Lepidochelys; species Lepidochelys olivacea. The sequence continues at coordinate 11,524,666 of NC_140416.1, forward strand.
CCTCTTACTTTGGCCACAACCACACTGGCTGCTCTCCGTGCCTCTGGTAATGCTGGGACATGTGTGCAGTGGGTGCTTGTGTACTCTGGGCACCTGTGCCTCTGTAGTGCCCTCTGTGTGGCTCAGGAGCATCTGGGCTGGGTGGGCCTTATCAGCCTGCGCTGCGATCAGGCAGCAGGGCTGGAAATCCCTGCAGCCCTGGTCTGGGATGTTGGCTCGCATTGTAAGTGCTTGTAGAGTGCTTGTAAATTGCTTTGAGGTCCCTGGGGGCCTCAGCTCCTTCCTGCTGGAAGCTGTCCTGTTTCTCCAGCCAGTTGCTAGGCGCTGGTCGCTAGGATACCAGCTGTGACTGGGCAGGCCTGCACATTCCTCCAGTGAGCTCCTAACCCTGCCCAGCGCCTGCCAGGACCTTGCCAGAGCCTCGCCTGGGGCAGGTAAGGGGGCAGTGCCCCAGGAGGGCGGTGGGAGCAGGGCGGGGGGTGGGCAGAGCTGGGAGGTGGCAGAGCAAGTGGGGGAAGCTGCCCATATGATCCCTCTGTCCCCAGCCCAGATAAGTGCGGCTCAGCCTGTCCCTGCGGGATTGACCCTCAGCGCTGAGAGGGGACGGCTGGCTCCATGGTGTCTCTGCTGAGCGTTCCAACAGAAGGGGCAGCCAGTGGCAATACCCATGATGGGTTTATACTGCTCACTGAGACCCCCCCACCGTCCCCCAAGGATCTGAACAGCTATCTACCAAGGTCTGCCTATGTGCAGCCTGGGGTAAGATGGGAGCCAGTGGAGGTGAAAGACCCTGAATTCCCTCTGTTGGGCCAGCCAGTGTCCCTTTTTATGGCCATTGGACTTGGCTGACGGTGGAAGAGCAGGGGCTGCTGGCCCAGCCACACGTGCTGGAGCTGGGCTGGATTCAGTGGTATGGCAGGGCCCAAACTGGCCTAGGGCTCTCCCCTCGGATCTGCCTCTCTTGCTCCGCGATTTGCCCTATCGCTGAACAGGGGTGGAGCTTGGGTTGTGGGCAGAGCCTGGAAAAGTACCAACACACCTTATTCCTGTGCTGACCCCTGGAACTCAGAGGTGGGTAGAAGCCCCTGAGATACTCAGGCAGCAGCAGAAAGGCCAGGTGCCATGAAGTAGCTTGGAGGAGCCTTCTCTGGTGCGTCTAGAGTCCATAAGGATAGCTCCTCGGGCAGAGCACAGCAAGAAGATGCTCAGCATTTGCCACTTCTTTATGGGTGTGGGGGATCCACACGTGCTCCTGCCATCTGAGCCTCTAGTTGTGCTGGACCTGACCCTCTCCGGTAAGTTCCTGGACTGTCTGCACACTCCAGTCTGCAGGGCCAGATCGTCCTCTCTGTAGAGACAGAGCCTCTTGCTAATCCCTAGTCTGCACTGGGTAAAACCGCAGAGATGGGATGGATAGCCAGGCTTGGGGAGCTCCATCAACAGGTGCAGAGAGTTCTGTGCTGGGGAGCCAGAGCAGAAGGGCTCAGGGAGGGGGGAAGAGAAGCCGAAAGAGGAGCCTGGGGGGCGGGAGAGGAGGGAAAGAAAAATCCCCTTTAGGGCTATCACCTGGTAACTCTCTGGGTGACACTCTTAGTATGTGACCCTCTGAACCCCTCAGTGCCAACTGACAAAGGGTTCCCTGTCCTGTAACAGCAACATCTAACAGGACTGACAAACTCACTACACCTAGCACCACACTGTCATGGTATGTATCCAGAAATAGCGTAGTGTAAGGTATCAAATGAAAGCTGGCATCACGCTGGTCACTAATACCATTGTGAAATGTACGTACTGAGTGTTAGGAGGCTTATTCTTTCACCCACTTACTTCCCTGGTCCTTCTCGCATGAACAGAGAACAACAATACCCAAAGTCCAAAGGTGCAAACAATTGGATGTTTATTGGGGTGAACTTCCAGCAAGCATGATTCCAGTTCCCTTCCTTAGTGTCCCCCTTCCCAGCTCTGACACCACAGAGCCTTACACCTATGTCCCTGTTCCCATTCCTGCCCTTAGCAAAACATGATTCCAATTTCCCCACCCCCATTCCCTGTTCCCATTCCCCCCCCCCACACGCTTCATGGTTGACTGCAGACTATATAGTAAAACTTGAGTTTTGCTTAGCTATACTTTAACCAATCATTTTCCTTAAATTTAACTAACCAATCCTAACATATTGTAACATGATTATGTAAGCAATTATATCCCACCACCTTAATTGGTTTACACCCAGCAAAATTAATTATACAGCAGACAGAAACAATCACAGAACCAGACAGAGATTATACAGACAAACAATAGGGAAATGGGGACTACAGTGACAGAACAACAAAGAAATGAGGAGTACTTGTGGCACCAAGTACTCCTTTTCTTTTTGCGAATACAGACTAACACGGCTGTTACTCTGAAAGAAATGAGGATTTCACATCCCAGCTATTGATAAGTGAATTCTTGCCAGACAGGATGCTATCAAACTAAGTTTCCTTTTACATCTTCTAGGCACTTCCCTTTCTCTGGAGGCGATAGGCACAATCAGGACAGGATTGTATTCCTAACAGCCCAATAGCACCTTCTTTCAATGTGTCTAGTTTGGAATGTGAGGAGGTGACCGGTCGCTTCCCAGCTTATGGCTGCCTCTGCTGCTTCACTAAAGGCCTTAGTCTAAGCACAGGACCTCAGACTGTCACAGTAAGAGAAGGCCCTTACACCGGCAGACAGTGATTTGATTCTTTCTTTTATACCTCTATAACTAGCTTAGTGAGAAGAATACACCTAAATTCTTAGAGTATAGGCCTTTACAGACAGGCCTGAATATCTATATTCTAACACTGAGGATATCATTTAAAAGTGATGTGTGCATCCTGGCACTGTGTCTTTAAATCTGTAACCAGGCAGAGCTGACCCACAGGTTTCTGCCAGACAGGAGAGAAGATATGTCTCTGTATCATGTAAATTAAGCCAAATCTGTCTACGACATACCCAGGAGGATGGGAAGACACTGTAGACTAGACTGCAGGGGCTGTCCTGTCTGGGGGGTGCAAAGACAATGAACTTTGGGGGGGCATAAGGGGAAGGCAAAAGGACACCTTCAGCGAGGCAGCAAAAAGATCAGCACTTTTCCCATTAATTAAAGTTGTCTCCTGGGCTAGTGATGCTGGAAGGTTTGCTTTAGATGAGATTTTCACCTGTTAAAAGTTGTTTAGACTCTAAGACACATGTTGAACCTTTGGTTTTATGTGTAACCGGCTGCTCTTACTACCCTTGCTCGGCAGCTCTTAAATCTTAACCTTTGTTAATAAACTCCGATTCGTTGTCCCTGTAAAGAGATGCCAGTGCTCTGTTGTTTGAGTCAATCGAGTATCCGTTCCAGTATAACAAGTTGGTGGGTGTATTGTTCCCTTGAGAGTAGAGAACATAGTAGTTACTGTGAGGGTTCAGTGTCAGGGGCTGGACACTACGGGGGGATGATTTTGAGGAGTTTGTGGTGCACCAAGTGTTGCCCTTCAAGGCAAAGTAGGGGCTGGCACAGCCCTAGGAGAGTGCTTGAGTGGCTGGGAGAGTCCTTGAGTGGCTGAAGGGCTGGCGGGGTCAGGACACCAGCTACCACCAAAAGTCTCCTTCACTGAGGCAGGCGGGTAACACAATGACTCGCGGCCCCAGGGTGTCCAAGAAAGTATCCCATAGCCCCTGGGCTCAGCATGGTTCCCTGTCACTTCCAGGCCCCGGCAGGATCACCTGGCTTCAGAACTGTGATGCTGGGTCTCAGGGCTCTGGGCCCTTCCGTTCCTAGGAGATCCAGGCCTCTGTGGTCCTTTCCTGCCTCTGGCTCTGGGATCCGCTGGCTTGCTACCCCGGAAGGGCAATGGGCTCAGAGCTGGGCTTTGTCCTTGCCCCTGCTCTGACATCACAGTGCCACAGGTATGACCTCACACTCCATCGCCAGGGAGACACCGGAGGAGCAGTTGAGCCAGGCAGGGTGGGTGGCGATCTTGTCCCCATGCTCAGCTGTACCACGTCCTCTGTCTCTATAGCCACTGGGCACCCTGCCCCCCAGAGATCCAGCTCTCCCTCTGCCATGGGGCGACTCCCCCTAGGTGGCGTCTCACCCTATGTGAGGACGAGTGCTGGTGGGAGCGTGGACCCTCTGAAGTTCTACGCCACGAGCTACGGCACGGCTTACGGTAAGGGCCCCACAGCAAGCGGTGCCCGACGGGGCATGTGTGGCCATGAAGGATCAGGGGAGGGGATGGTGAAGCCCATGCCAGCCCTGGAGCTGGTGCCCCAGCAGGCCATGTGAATGGCCTTCCCTGCATCCCTGTGTGCCGGCCATCACCCCCTGGGGAGCCACCGACCCAGTGGGCTCAGGGAGCCAGTCAGCAGCGCTTCCCTCCCACTGTGCTCTACTTATCCACTGCTGGCCTGACCCCAGCCTCAGTGTCCCAGCAGGGCCAAGGCCTAGGGCAGCTTCCCTAGCAAGGCCCCTGTGTCCCCAGCGCTAACCCACTAAGGACTGAATCTCTCTCACAGCTCCCCACCAGCCTTGGCCCTGTCCCTGTCTCATCCACGGCCACATCGTCTTGAACTGACTATCTGTGCCCTCTGGTCCCCTCTGGTGGCCAAAGCCTGTATAGCCATGTATGAGTCCTGCCCTGGTGCCAGTCTAATGGACCTGCTGCTTCAGCTCAGTCTCCCAAGTTTAATCCCTGGTGATGCCAACTGCTGAGGCGCCATTGCAATTTGGTGCTTGGGGATTGTCCTGGAAGAGCAAGTCCTTTCAAAGGCTCTAACAGTATTAGAGGAACAGGAAGCGTCTCCCTCCCTGAACAAGTGTCTCTCTCTCTATGGGCCCCCACATTGCCTGCGTGGCTGATATCTGCGATTCCCCTGCTCTGTTCGGCAGGGCAGGAGAGGTTCCATCCTCGTGTTGGCCATCACTCCGGAGCCGGGTACAAATCCAATTACCGGCCTGTCGTCTCTTACAAGGCCAGCCTGGATGAAGTGGATAATCCAGCCATGGGGTAGGCTGTCCTTGTGGAGATGAGGGGCCTGGGTACAGCTGGGATTGTGTGCGGGGTAGGGACCGTCCCATGGACTATAGACCCCTCTCCCACCCTGGGGCATTCATCCCCAGGTTGGCGGGTCTCCCTCACTACTCCCCTCTCACCCCTTGAGGAGGTGGGTGTATCAGTGCAGAGCTGGGATCTGTCCTGCAGTGTGGCCTAGCGGATGGAGCACTTGCCTGGGCCTCAGGAGAGCTGTCACTGGCCTGGTTTGCCACCTTGGGCAAGTCACTTCCCCTGCCTGTGCCTCAGTTTCCCCATCTGTAATGACCCTGACCTCCTTTCTAGAGCACTGTGAGATCTACAGAAGACCTAGCTATCATTATCCCACACTTGTTCTCTTCCTCCTGCTTCAGACAGCTCCTCCAGGATAACTACGACACGGTGACCACCAAGCATTTCCGACCCCTCCAGCTGCCCGATGGCAAGTACCCCTTGCCCTGGAGCGTCTACCAGCCGGGGAGCGGGTTTGTTCGAGACAAGCCTATTTCCTTCCCTACCACCAAAGCCGTAAGTGTCCAGTAAGCCCCGACGCTGGGCCTGGCCAGCTCATGGATCAAGATCCTGTCTGCCATGGGTTTGCCATTGGGAATGCAGCCTGGTGACATTGTGGCTAGAGGATTGTGTAGATGGTACGTTCCATCCCAGAGCTAGTGCTAGATTGTAGGGCTGGGGACAGAGAGGGCCCTAACCCTTTAATAACTATACACAAAACGACCCTTTTATTTTATTAACTACGTGCAACAAGGAAAATGGAACTTACAAAATTAGGTTTGGTTGTATCCATCTGTTGTCTCTTGACTTAGATCATCAGGTCTTTGGGACAGAGCTCATCCTGGTTTTGTGTCTGTACAGCACCTAGCACCTCTGGGTATGTCTACACTGCACGCAAAGCCCAGGTTCTGACTCAGGTTTGAACCCAATTCCCCCTTCCATCCACACATACATCGGTTTGACTCAGGTCAGCAAGCACCCAAGAGCCAGGTCATAGGACCCTGCTAGACTTTGACTTGGGGCCAAGCCCTGGCATTTTGCAGTGTGGACACAACTTAAGCTGCAGACCCGAGTCAGGAGGTCTGCGTAGTGTAGTATGGACATGTTAGCACAGCTGTGAGACCCTGGTCCAGCACTTGTAAGCTCAGGATTACAATGCAGTGTGGGCACTCCAGTGTAGGCTTGGAAACAGAGTCCATAAGCCTGGGTCCTGCAAACCCAGGTTTACAATGCAGTGTAAATGTACCCACGGGGCCTGGTCAGTGACTGCAGCTCCTACATGCTACTACAACACAAATAATAAACAATAGCACACATTGGTTCTGTTCGGATGGGAGTACAAATAACCCAACAGTGTTCATGAGTGCCCACAGGCCTAGAAAGCGCTGTGGTCTGCTCCTCAGCGCGGGCTCCGTGGGGGGGTGGGTGCCATTGGCATGATGTGACCCCAGAGGTGGGGTTACCCACTGACTGCTTGGTGGCCTGTGTGAAATGAGGAGTTTGCGGGGAGGTCTCAGTCTGGATTGGGCAGGTGGCCCTGATACATGTAGTGCCTGCACAGCTGGGGTGGGTTGGCAGTTTTAGCAGAGAGGCCAAGGACTGAATGGGCATGGACTCTCCCCCTTAGAGCTGGCAGCAGCGGTAGGGCGTGGGGGCTTGCACTGCAGCTGGGGACATCCAGAGGCAGTCAGCGTCTGGAAGCGCTGATTTAACACACGTACAGGGGTGTGTACACTTGCGACGTTCCTCCCCCCCTTGGACACTCCCCTTCACCTCCTGCAGCAAAGGTCCATATAAACCATCCCTTGGCTCTGATCGCACTCCTGTGGGGATATAGAGGCTCAGCAGTGCCCTGTGCAGCCTTGCCCATCCTGGCTGTGTGGGGACCTGGCGCTTTGCTGCCACGGGACTCACCAAAGGGGCTCACTCTGCAGGTTAAGAAAGTCCACTTCGATACGCGGGACCAGGGGCCACGAGCCATCACAGGGCTGGAGCCCAGACAGCTCCCCGACCTGCACAAGCCACAGGGGAAAGGCTCCGTCGAGGGGGAGAATGCCAGACACGTGAGTACAGGACCGGCTCTCCCTGGGCCTTGATCCACTGCCGGCACCAGAACAAAGGAGATGGAAAGGGGAGCCACCAGACATTTGTCCTGGGCATTGCAGCAAAGCAAGGGGGACAGCCCTGGTGTGTCTGCGTGCAGGAGTGAAGGGGAGATACCCTGGCACCAGAGTGGAGGGCTCCTGTCAGGGGAGGTGGGTGAGGGTCTTCTGGCAGGGTGTGTGTGAGCCCTGGGTGGGTGGCAGGATGGGTACTAGGCTGGGGAGGTGGGTAGGGGTCTACTGGCAGGCCGGGTGCAAGACTGTTTTCCCCCCGTTCACTCGCTCTCTCCTGCTCCTTGCAGGGCCCTCTGTACATGTCCACAGAGTATAACTCCAAGTTCCGCTTCGACATTCCTGGCCAGCCAGGTACGGTCCTTCCTGGAGCCCCTCGCACCCTCCTGAGCCATGTCCTGGGGCAGCTAACCAGGCCTCTGCCATAGGCTAACCCATAGGAGCTACACCTGTACTCTTCCAATTCCTAGCCATCCCCTCCTTGTCTAAGCAGCACTGGGCCTAGCCATGGCTTGGAAAGGCACACCGGGTATTCTGTAATGAGCCAATGCCCCATCCTGGGGCCAGGGGCCATTGCACTGCTGGAGGACGCTGTCTTTTGGCTGAGACAGGAAGCCGAGATCCTGAAACCTGACTGCTTGTGGTTATTAAAGATCCCCTGGAACTTTTGCTAAGAGCAGGACTTGTAAATGGTTTCCCAATCAAACTCCCATTCAGGCGCTTACCTTCTGCCTCCCTAAATTCCCCCAGCAGTTTCAATTGGCTGTGCTCTTAGTTTCCCCTGCCTGTCCTATCGCTGTGTCGTGTCGCTGTGAGCTGGTAAGCACATTCCAGCTCACAGGTGGCTGCATTGCAGTGATGGGGAAATTGGAAACCCCTTTATGGTCTGTTGGATGGAAAGCGCTGTGTGCAAGATGCTATCCTCACCCGGCAGCCCTCTCTGTCCTCTGCCTGGGAGCACAACCCCCTGTCCCTCTAGCCTTGAAGGGTGGGGTCTCCCTGCTGACGAGCTTACTGACGCTGGGGAAGTAGAGAGGGGGTGTTACTGGAACTCCTATCACGAAGGGAATCCTAGGTGAACCATGCTTTCTACTGGCTAGAACTGTCTGGGAATGGTAAGGGGTGTGGGGTTCCTAGGGTGGGGGGAGCGTGGGGAGCTCTCTGAATTGTCCCGTGGGCATGAGGCATTCTGGGGTTCCCAGTTCCTGTCTCCTGTGCAGACTATGCCGGCTGCACAACCTCACCCCTGTCATTTGCGTGGTTCTTTGTCCTTATGATCGCTCTCACCTCCATGCAGCCACCTACGCTGAGGTCACCCTTCAGGCCAGGAGCGTCAGAGGCAGGATTCCACATGCAGCCCCCATCCACTTGCACCGCTATGCCACGGCCCAAGCCCAGGCTCCCTTGCTATTTCTCCCAAACAGCCTGGGGCCCTCCCTGTGATCTTAGCTACCCACGGGCCACCTCGAGATCTTTCCTCCCACGCCTGTTTGGGCTGGTCCCACAGTTGTCACGGTCCAGCTTATCTAAATCCATTGGCTTGTCCAGCGATCGTTTCCTCTCTGGTGCTCTCAGCTCCCATGTGCGCCTCATTTTGCATTCAATCAGCAGCCCAGTTAAGTGTGAGGCTAATGCAGACACAAGTCGGGCTTGCCCTGTGGGAGGCCCTGTCTCCCTCTAGTGGTTAGACCAAATGGAGGTTGATGAGCCAGCTCCAGCCTTCATTGACGGAGCTGATCTTTCTGCTCTGGCTGGAGAGGCTGGTGGTTTTAGAGCCAGAGGTCGGAGGTTCGAACCCCGAGGTGCAGCGTTACGTGACTTTAGGTGGCTTAGATATGTTGGTTGTTGCCCAGGGTTGGGAATGTGGATTACTGTGTATTCCCCTGCCTCATCTCCCATTACAGATTTCCTACAGCGAAAGACGATAGGAGCCAAGGAGGAGACGGGATTCACTGAGGGCACCCAGCAGAACCCCATTGCCTTCCTGCCACCTCCTCCGGGAGAGCCAGTAGGTGCTGGGCCCTGGCCCGCCCCCCTGGTGGTCGTCTCTGAATGGAGCACAGCGTCCCCTTTGGACCTGGGGGTGACCCAGCTGTGCATGCCCAGACTTACCCAGGACCCTGTGCAGCTTGCCAGCCCCCAGTTTCCCAGCCTCTCCAGTGGGTTTCTCTTCCCCCCGCCCGTTTTGTTCAGAACCGTCTCTGAGCGGCAGCTGGGGTGAGGCTGAAGGATCCTGTGCCCCATCAGGGCTGCCCTGGAACACATGCCAAAGCTGTTTGGGGCCCAGCATCCCAAACACCTTCCCCCCCACTTACACACACACACAACACACACAGATCCGCTACATGGGGAATGTCGCCCACAGCCTGGCCTCATCCCTACCAGCCTGGGGACCCCATGTCATGGGCCAGCCCCATACACCGGCAGATTCCTTAGTAAGATCTCAAGGGATCCCCCTTAGATCCCAAGGGGAGGAGTTGACCAGGCCTGGCCCAGCCTGTCAGGGGAATCCCAGGCCCATCCTGCATGGGGAAGGGGCCTCACTGCCCAGCGTTTCCCTTGCAGAGGAGCCAGCCTGGCATCAGCATCACCAAGACGGACTTCCTGCCCAGCGCTCTCCCCCATGTAAGAGGGGCCGGGGGGAGGGGGGAGAGAAGGAGGAGCAGAGGGAGGATGGCAAAGGGTAGGCTAAAGGGTGGGAGGGGTAGGAGGGTCACCCAGACATGGGGGGCAGGATGGGCAGAGTGGGGGAGTCACGCAGAGACTAAGTGGGGAGGGCAGAATTAGGATCTTTTCTGGGCCATAGCTCCATGCTGGGAAAGCCATTTGGAGTGCCCTCTCCCAGGGTCCTGTAATAGGTGGCCAAGCCCCTGGGCTTGGGTGGCTTCCAGTGCGATCAGGGCCTGTGACCCCGCAGAGGCTGGGCTGTGACGCCCTTTGCCCTGCTCCCCCTGTGCAGGTGAACTGGGTGGCTGCAAAGTCCTTGGAATGGGGGAGGTGACACTTTGCCCCAGGCTGCATCACTTTGTCCCTCTCCTGACAGGGCGATGAGTTCCTGCCCGTGCTGTCGAAGGGCTCCGAGCGAGAGACGGGATTCAGCCGGGACAAAGACAACGGCCTCAGTGCCATGGTGAGCGACCCGCCTCCCCTCCTCCAACCTGCCTGCCCCCACCATTCCACTGGCATCCCCCATCCTGCCTTCAGTCCTCCCTGTCTGCCTGCATCCTCCTCTCCACCTGTAACCTGTCTGTGTGCTGGCCTCTCAGTCTCCTCCCTCCCCGTCTGTGACTGTCCCCCCATTCACTGGTCTCCTCCTGCCCCCCAGGGCCTGCCACACGCAGCACCCCAGCCTGGGGCCGGGGGGTCAGGGCCCCTGAGCCACACTCAGTTCCGAGGGTTCCAGAGGCCCCCGCAGACCCAGACCAACCTGCTGGGCCGGGAGTACGTGGGGAACAAGGTGAGTGTGAGCACGGCCTGTGCTGCTTGCCCAGGGTCCTGCAGGTCCCCTCGGGCCTGGCCAGCTCAGCCCTGTGTCCCTCCCCCAGGAACTCTCCGGATTCAGCATCAACAACAAGAAGTATGTGACGCCCCCCTATGACCCGGACTTGCCCAACAAGTACCTGAGCAGCTACAACTCCAAGTGAGTCTGAAATACTGCCACCGCCTGCCCCTGGGGGAGCTCTAGCCAGCCCACCCTGCCCCTGGGGGAGCTCTACCCTGCCTCCCCCAGCGCTCTCCCCTCTCTTCATGTGCATGCCCTGTGTCTCTCTTGGTCTGAGTGGGGGTGCCCTGCCCGGGTGTGTGTGGGCAGGGAAAGGGAAGGGGGTCGCCCGGCCTATGGGGAGGGGGCTGAGCAGCTGATGGACCCAGCAGGATGCAGCGCTCTTTGACTCTGTTTCCTCCCCTCTGGCAGGTTTTATGACAACACCCTCAAGGGGGTGGACCGCGAAGGATGGACCCGCGGAGGGATCCAGCCCCAACAGCCGGGTGGCTTTGCCACCAACAACCACATCACTGAACTGGGCACAGATCCCAATGCCACGGAGACCCTGAGACGGGTCCACCCCCATGTCGGCCGGTGAGGCTGGCTGGTTCCCACTGCCCTCCACCCTGTCCCTGACGCCCTCCTGCCCCTCCTCTTCCCTCTGTGATGCTCTCCCCCTCCACTCCCAGGACGATCACAACGGTGGACCCGTTTTATCGCGACACCCCTCACAACAGCCGCTTCTCTGCTCTCTACCAAACCGCCGTACCTGAGTAGGTAAGGGGCCTGCGTGAGCGCACTGAGCACCTCCCAGGGCAGGGGGGTTGGGATTGTGCTGCCTCCCAGCTATGCAGTGGAGCACCAGGGCACGCACTCATCAGAGACCTGGCCAGTCAGCTGTGAGCACTTGGCCCTGGTGCTGGAGCCAATGAGGCCAGGTGTCAGGATCTGCTAGGCCTGGATCAGGCTTTCTGCTCCACAGCGAGGGCTTCCTCCAGGGCACAGCTCATGGCATTTCCTTTCAGGGGACGCTGGGAAGGGAGTCCCAGGCCCTTATGAAGAGTGGAGAGCATGACGGCTGCCAATCCTCATCCCTGTCCTTTCCCCAGCCTTTGAGGAGGTGATATGAGTTCCGCAGAGCCACTCCACCTTCTCCATTCCTCTCTTGGGGTCCCTCTCCCCACTTTGCCAGATTTCTAGGACCGCTTTGCCTTTTCTTTGCTTTCTTGCAGATCTGTGTCTCCACCCTGCAGGAGCTGGTCTCCCCTGGCGAGGCAGGGACTCCGGGGCTGGTCTCCCCTGACGAGGCAGTAGCTTCAGCATCTCCTAAAGGGCTTTACTTTTCCAATGATGTAAAGAGAAATCACCACCCAGTGAAGGCTCATTGGTTCTCATTGGCCTAGCTGCCAGCCCTCCTCCCCTTAGATCCCATAGACCTCTCCTCTTCTTCCCCATGGCCCCCATAAACTTCTCCTTCTCCTCTTCCCCGGGGACCCCAGCATGCCCTTCCACCCCGTCCGCTGCTGTTTTCATCGGGGAGCCCTCTGCTGTGCGAGCTGACCCCAGCTCTCATCCCATGGGTCGTGGCACCCATGTGCTGCCATGGGAGCTGGATGGAGTCTTTGCACCTGAAGGATCAGCTGGTGCCTCCTGGCAGAAAGGGGAGTGCAGCCCCTCCCCATCACCTTGGCTGCTCTGGCTGGGGGTGTCCTGGGCCCTGAAGTTCCGTTCTCTTGGCATTCGGGCCCCATCCCGCTCGGCGCTGAGCAGTTGGAAAGGAGGGTGCCTGGCACCACACAGGATCAGGCCCTTTGACTTGAGAAGGGAAGCTGGGCCCTGTGTGTGCAGCAGTGAATGGAGTTAACCATTAGATATGTGCTGCAGCCAGCTGGGCTACCCCAGCTCACCACAGGGTCCCTGCAGGGCCTGGCACTGTCCCTGCAGGGCCTGGGGGCTGTTCCCATGGGGCCTAGGGCTGTTCTCGCCTGCCCTGGGGGACTTGTAGCGTTCACCGGCACCAGGGTTGCCTCGATTTGACCATTAAATCATTACCATCAATGGAACAAGGCTCTTTTACAGCAGTGGAGGATCTGGTGGTTTGTTCTTCAAATGTAGCCCTGTTGCTAAGGCCACCCGAGACCCAGTGGAGGCTGCTGAGCTCTGGAGATGGGTGACTGAACCTGCCCTGCAGATGCATGCTCAGAACCAGTAAGGCTAGGTCACACTGTAATGTCCCCCTGCCCTTCACCTGCTCGGAGGAGTCTTCACCCAGCGGCTGCTCTCCAGACCTTAATCCAGGTCCCTGCACTGACTCCAGCTGAGTAACTCTGGGTTTGCCTGGTGCAATCCCCGCTCTGCCTGACTGTTTCTCTTTCACGGCTCAATCACAGTGGTGTTTGTGATGGTGGAGGCAGCTGTGTGGTGATGCTGCCTGGCTCAGGTGCCCCAGCACGGCAATGCCAACCCGCTCATGCATGTGTGTTAGGAACCAACTGGCGAGCTTTCCCTTGTGCCCTGAAAGGAGCAGCTGCACTGTGGCGGTACCCAGATGGGAGAGGGGTAATAGCAGAGCGATGGGCTGGAATTGTCTCTTCAGCTGCCAGCTGGTACCTATTAATATACAGTCTGACACACCCCTGCGTTTCCTCCCAGTCCTGTCACACTGTGCATCTACACGCACTGCATTTAATGACTCTCTTCCTACGGCTCCCCTCCCCATCCCAAATGGCTGGCAGCTCGATTCCCACACCCTCGCATGTCCCAAATACACCGGCACCTCATGGGGTGATGTATAGGTAATAGGATCCTTTCCCATGCCCCATAACCTACTGTACGGGGAGGTGCACATACACAGAGTAGTCTCCACGCTCCCAGCATGGTGTGATGGTACATGCACAAAGCAGGGTCTCCAGACACCCAGCGTGGTGTGATATATATACACACACACATACCACATTCCCTGTATTGTGTGATGCACTCACATACAGTAGGGTCTCCAGATTCCCAACATGGTGTGTACATGCACCCACACACAGTCGGAGCTCCACATTCCCAACATGGTGTGATACACACAAAGACAGAGTTGGGTTTCCAGCCTTCCAGCATGGTGTAATGTTATATAGATACACAGCGGGGTCTCAATTCACGGAATGGTGTTAAGCTTGCACGTGCACATGGGTAGGGTCTCCACACTCCCAGCATAGTGGGATGCGCACACACACGCAATAGGGTCTCTAGGCTCCCAGCTTGGCATGATGCACACATGCACAGTGGGATCTCCCTGCATGGGGTGATATAAGACGTAGGCTTTTTCCCTGTTTGGTGTAGTATTGACCTTTTGGCTCCTGGGACTGCAATGCACACCCTCTGCACTCCTGCCCTCGGTCTCAGTTTCTGCCCCAAACCATGATATCTCCCTCTTTCCCGCTCTCATGTTGCTCTCTGGAGGGTAGTTTCATTTCCTAGTGCATGTTTCATGAGCTGGGTTGGGGCCTCTGACTTTGACAACACTGAGTGCAGTCAGTGATACCAAACAAGCTGGCCTCATGTTGCAGGTAACAATGCCTTGCTGCAGCTCTGTTTTCCAGCACACCTGAGCCTGCCGACACCTGATCTCCCCCCCCACACTCTGCAGAGGGGAAGCTGGCTGGGGGCTGTAGCTTTGCCCAGCAATCCTGCTACATCTCACAGCTTCCCTGGCTACAGCTCACTCAGAACCTCGAGTTAACACATGTAACACTAGATGTGAAAGGAAACTGCAAGTGGGGGGTGAATTCTGAGTGTGTGTGTGTGTGTCATGGCCTGCATCATGTTTGTAGTGTGTGCAGGAGTATTTAGAGATGGGTAAATCCTATTGGCTCCATCAGCCATAGCCCATCCTGTACACCTAGGCTAGATTCTCCCCCATAACTGTGTCTAGTTTCCGTGTCCCAAGTGGCCGACTTCCCACAATCTGACGGATCTCACCGCTGGGAACATTTTCCTGGTAGGCAGCCTAAATTTTCCCTCATCTCATCATTTCTACTTCCCCTCCCTCCTTCCACCCACATCCCCGCCCCCGCAAGAATCCCTCCATCAGCTTGACATGCTGCAGGGACTGCCAGACTGTCACATTCCCCACTGCCACCTGGCTTAACCAGGCAGGATAGAGTTCACTCCTTTAATCTCATAAACCAGCCCCTCCAGCCTAGCTGGTTCTTTTTGTTATGCTTCTCTGATCTCCTTTAAGCCTCTCTGGTGAGGTGGGACCCCAACCCAACTACAGCTGGTCTGTCAGCAGAGCCAGATAGCAGGACCTCCCTGCCCTTATGAGGATCATGATAATAGGTGGGCAGAAGCATTATCCCCATTTTACAGATGGGAAAAATGAGGCACAGACAGGCAAAGTGACTTGCCCAAGACTATCCAGCAGGCCAGTGGCAGAGCTGGGAATAGACCCGAAGTCTCCTGAATCCCAGTTCAGTGCCCTGTCCACTACCTCTGCCTGTATAGCACAGAATCACACTATTTTTAAAATTTTTGCTGTCCAATCACGTCTAATGTCCTGTCCCTTAAAACTCCAGATCTCTGCCTTAGCCTAACTTCCGGCTGGATTTCTCATTCCCATTTCACATCTATCTATGGGATTCTATTTCTTCAACTGGGTTAGCTTCACTTTCCCAAGATGGCTCTCCCTGTGCTGCTTGCATTTGTGTTTGAGTGCGCAGCGGTTCTGGATCTGACTCTGAGTGTGCGTGTGCATTCCTGCGTGAACCCCATGCCTGTCTGCACGTTTGTGTGTACGCCTGTACATGGCAGGTGATCCCAGCGAACGATGATGTGCTAGGTAATGGACCACGGTTTCATGGCTGTTCAGAGCAATGCCTTAGTACAGGGTACGGCCCGTGGGCCGGATCCAGCCTGTCAGGGATTTCAATCCGGCCCACGGGATTGCCAGCCCTGTGGCACAGCGGGACTAAGGCAGGCTCCCTGCCTGCCCTAGCCCCATGCCACTCCCAGAAGCGGCTGGCACCACGTCACTGTGGTCCCTGGGGGCGGGGGGAGGGGCGCTGCCCTCACCTACTAGCACTGCCCTCCGCAGCTCCCATTGGCCGGGAATGGGGGAAAGGAGGCCAATGGGAGCTACAGGGGTGGTACCACAGGCGAGGGCAGCGCACGGCGGAGCCACCTGCTCCACCCCACCCCCAGGAGCCACTGCCGGACATGCTGGCCACTGCAGGAACCAGCGCGGGGCAGGGCAGGCAGGGAGCCTGCCTTAGCCCTGCTGCGTGCTGCTGCCACCATGGAGCTGCTTGTGGTAAGCGGCACCAGGTCGGAGCCCACACCCTGAACCCCTCCTGCACCCCATACCTCAACCCCTGGCCTGCCAAGCCCCCCAGTCCTCTGCCTTGAGCCCTCTGCCGCACCCCTCCTGCACCCCAACCGCCTGCCCTGAGCCCCCCTGCACTCTGCACCCCCTCCTGCACCCCAACCCCCTGCCGCATCCTGCCTGCACCCCAACCCCCTGCCCTGAGCCCTCTCGTGCACCCCGCAGCTCTCCTGCACCCCAACCGCCTGCCCTGAGCCCCCCTGCACTCTGCACCCCAACCCCTTGCCCTGAGCCCCCTGTTGCACCCTGCCTGCACCCCAACCCCCTGCCCTGAGCCCCCTCCTGTACTCCACACTCCTCCTGCACCCCAACCCCTTGCCCTGAGCCCCTTCCCACACCCAGCACTCCCTCCTGCATCCCAACCCCCTGCTCTAGCCCTACTTTCATGGCCCTACATACAATTTCCCCACCCAGGTGTGGCCCTCAGGCCAAAATGTTTGCCCACCCCTGCCCTAGCATGAAAGGAGCATAGGGGTGTGGAGCTGAAACGTATGCTGGGGTTGTTGACTTCATCTCAGAAGACAGACAGGGCTGTACATAGCTCTGAAAAAAAAAATCCCTGTTACCTTTACAACCATCTGGAGTGAGACTCATTCAGAGCAAGCGTTACTCATGACAACGGATATATAAAGGACTGAGGAGGAGTTAGTACCAAAATAACTAGCCTGGGGACCCAGCCACAGAATGACTGGGGATAAGGGGAGAGCTGGCAAGGACTGAACCATGGTACACTGTTCAGGGGGTGTATGAAGGAGACTGACCAGCTGATGGCTCACCCCAGTAGTAAGTCACAGTCATTGCCTGGTGTAAGAGCCGGCTCCAATTCCCCTTGAAGGCAATAGACAACTGTCCATTTCCATGTGGTTGGATCAGGGCCTGAGAGGAGCATCCACCACAGCACAGGCTCAGGTGTGTCCCCGTTGTGGCTGTGCATACACGTACGTGTGTGGTTATGACAGGCCCTCGTACTGGCCTGCGTGTGATTCACTGTTTGCACGTGCTGGCCCTGTGCTGCTTGGTATAAGCTTGCTAGTGAGAATAGGGTTAACTCCCCCCTCCCATGCATGCCCACGGGCAAAGCCGGGGCTCACGTGAGCAGGCCTGGCAGTAGGTGCATGCAGCAACCATTCTAGCCTGCGCTTGGGTTTGTGTAATGAGTCCTGCAGAGGGGGGCTGGTGTGCAGGCCGCTGGCTGATGAGCTGGTGAGGCTGCTCTTTCTCCTCTGGCGTCCTTTGCTGTGTTTAAAATGAAAACTGATCACAGCCGGAGACAATTAGGGTCTGAATTACAGAGGCACTCAGCGCCCCCAACCCCCAAGGAAAACAATGTGATTTGGTGCACAAAAGGAAGGGTGGGCTTGGAGCTGAGGCACTGGAAGACCTGGGTTCAGTACCTGGCTCTGCCCCAGACATGTGGGACCTTAGACAAGTCACTGCATTTCTCTGAGCCTCATTTCCCTACGTGTAAAATGGGGATAATGATCCTTCCTTTGTCTGTGTAGACTCGGCACTCTTCAGGGGAGGGGCTGTCTCTCACTGTGTGTCTGTGCAGCGCCTGGCACAAGGGGCCCTGATCTCAACCAGGACTTGGACTGCTCCTGCGGTGTGTCTGTGCAGCGCCTGGCACAACAGGGCCCTGATCTCTGCCGGGGCAGGGACTGTCTCTCACAGTGCACCTGTGCAGCGCCTGGCACTCTGGGACCTGATCTTGGTCAGTGCCTCTAGGTGCCGTTGTAACACAAATAACACCAGAGCTCAGTGCCTCAGGAACTCAGGTGGGGCACCCAAAATTAATGAACGGTTCTGAGATTCTGGGGCTCCCAGTTTTGTTACAGGTTGTTTGGTGTCTACACGCTGTGAGTAACACTGGCTGCTCCTGAGCATTTCTTGTACAGCAGCAATTCTTGCCTCTCAGTCAGTCCGTGTGTGACAGAGTAACACCCGGGCAGACACACGCTCTCTGGCTGGTCAAACAGGCGACGGCTGTTTGTTCTGAGCAATGCACCATTAACAAGGGTGGGGCAGAATGTTGGGCTGACCCAGGAGGAAAAGGGGAGTGAGAGGCTGACCTGACCTAGGGCAATGAGGGGGGAGTAAAGGGGATGAGGACAGCTGGACCCAGGCTTGTGAGAGGGGGTTGAGTGGCTTCCTGACCAATCCCTGTGAGTGAATTCTCAGCTCTTAAGTGTGTTAGTAATGGTGGTGGTGGGAATGGACCTCAGACTATCTAGTTTAGCTAATCAAAAATATTCTAATCATGTTCTTATCCCACGGTTAGCACTGAGGTATTGTGCAATGAGACGTGAGGGACTTGGAATCTCAGCCCCCACTACCAGAACACAGGACCCTGGGTTGCCCCATCTGTAGTTACAGCACAGGAACGAACCGGACACACATTACACTCTCTCCTTACTTGGGCAAAACCCCCATTGATTTGGTTCCTTATTTAGTACAGGCTCCGTCTTTAGTCTGGCAAACTCCTGTTGACATTGGTGGGAATTTTGCCTGAGTAAGTACAGTATCCCACATGCAATCTATGGGAGAGTGTCATTGGGACAGTGGCCACTGGAGGGCTGTCTGAGTATAATTTTTCCCAGGGAAGGTCTTGTGGATGACACAGCTGATTTGAACAGGGAACTAAGGCAGGAGAGTGGCTGAGTACAAAACACCTGGAGGGATGTGTAAGAGGCAATAAGAGATACACAACTGCTGATCGATAACTATATCTCGAAGCATCTTTTGTCTTGGTGGGATGAGATGGCAAAAAATGGGGGTAGGGGTTGGGATCTATGGTACCAGGGGTCTTGGTTCTGCTTATGATCCTTTTCTGTGACAGTGGGGTCTCCACCTGGTACTTCAGAGCCTGGGGTTGTTAAGCTATTTCTCTAACCTGGGAATGAGGCAGGGGGTGTTGTGAATGGATCTGGAGAAGGTGGCTGTCTTCTCCAGCTCACTTCCAGCCACAGGGAGAAGAATAGAAAAAAGGGGAGGAGAGAAGATAAGAAGATCTCAAACTGAACCAAAGTAGCTAGGCTGTGCTGAAGAAGAGAAATTATGGCTTTTTTAGTTATTTCTGGAGGAGAGGAGACTTAGGAAATTCAAAAGATGAGGAGATGCAACAGTTTCCATGAGCAGAACCTGGATACAGGAGAGGAGCCAGGACTTGATAATTTAAAACTCACTGAATATGAGTGAAGCAACTAGTGGACAATGTTTGGGAACATTACTGTAAGAAGAGTAGGTACTTGGGGTGGAACAGAATTGAGGGTGGCAAGGAATGAGCTGAAGGAAGGGCCAGATGCACAGCTAGTGTACATCAGCATAAATCCATTGACTGTGTCCATTCCCACCAGCCGAGGAGCCAGATCATCATCTCTAGCAGGGCCACCAGCTCTAAGGTACTGATGCAGATCTTTGCTGTCTTCTCAGAATGCAGTGGACACAAGGGTCAGTGCAGGGCAGTCAAAACCCAGTATCTCAAAAGGGATAAGGATGACTAGGTCTCTGAAAGAAACCAGGCTGGGTGACGTGGGAGTTTATGTACTGTCCCTTAACATGCACATGCATGCATGTTTGTGTGTGCATGGATGTTTGGTGTGTGTAAGCCTTTGGATACCACAGTGGTGGCATGGTATATGAATCTACACAGAACAGAACAGAAACGCATGCATGTTTGTATATGTTTGCTGTATGAATTTAGGCACATGTGGTTGTGTGCGAATGTACATTAGTTTTCTGTGTGTGTATACATGTATGTTTAGGCATGTAGGTGAATTAAATATTTGTGTATGGCATATCTTGTGCGTGGGTGTACATTCAGTGTGTTTGTTTGCATGTAATTTGAATGTGTATGTGTTCTTTACATGTGCATATTTGTGCACAAATACTGTGTATGTGTGCCTGTTTGCTCTGTGTATTTAGGGACACAGGTGTGTGTGTGAATGCAGATATGTATAGGGATGTAGGTGATTTCAGTATTTGTGTATGGCATAGACTGCATGGGTGCAAATTCAGTGCATTTTGTGTTTGCATGTAATTTTAATGTGTATGTTTGTTCTTTATGTGGGCATATTTGTGCACAAATACCATACATGTATGTGTCCTTGTGTGCATATGCCCAGGTACATGGAGGTGAGTTCATTTGGTGTACAGATCTGCATGTACATGAGGTCAGCATGTTTGCGTATGTGCCTCTTAATTTTGTTGTAGGACACAGGAGTTCATGTATGTGGGCATGCGGATCTCTTGTGTGCTGCATTAAGTGGGAGGAAGGGGATACTGAAAAGATACAGGATGAACCAAGTATGGGGGAGTTTTGTTTTCAACATGATTTGGTGGAAAATGAATTAGATGAAATGAGAAGGGAAGGGGGGAAAGTAAAGGCAGATGCTGTGACCTCTTGTAACCTCTGGGCTAATTGGCTTCACTCTGTCGGGAGATCAATAAACTCTTGTCAGCACAATTCTCATTCCAGCCTCTCACAGGAACTCACAACAAACCTACCAGGCCTGTGGGTAACAAACAGAAATACCCCATCCCAATCAAGAGCTGGGACTGGGACACAGGCCTGAACCTTCTTTGGTATCATGACATTCCTACAGGGAGGGGGACAAACAGGGTTTATTATTTATATGATTGTCACTGCCTGCCATATGCTCACAAGATAGAGCTATGAAGACAGTTCCACCCCTGAGGCTAAACTACCAGAGGATTAACTGATAAAGGAATAACTCTCCTGATCAAAGGAATTTCCAGTGTACCTGCCCAATCCAAGCCATGCAAGCTGCTGGCCTAATCCAAGCCATAAAAGATGCTTGGCTTGGGAGACCTTGCCTATCTAAATGCCAACCTAAGCCAAACCACGTGAGCTGCCTGAGTTCCAACCAACTCAAGGCTGGTTGAGTGTATTAGAGAGAGATGGTTGGGGTCTTGTGGGAAGACCTTCATTAGGTTTGTAAGCAAGAGTGATTTTGTGCATGCCCAGGAAAGCTGGTTGGGTGTATGCTGGAGGTTGTTGGTTGGATGTGAGTGTGGGGGGTGGATTAGGTGGAAGGAGAAGACAGGACTGGTGCAGTGCTGTGTGTATGTGTTGGTTGAGGGTGTGGAGGATAAGTTTTGATGGGTCCTGTTTTGTATGGCTGGCTGCATGAGCAGGGATTGTTAGTGTGATTTGAGGTGTACCCAGGGGATTGCCATATGAAGAATCATAGAATCATAGAATATCAGGGTTGGAAGGGACCTCAGGAAGTCATCTAGTCCAACCCCCTGCTCAAAGCAGTTAAATTATCCCAGCCAGGGCTTTGTCAAGCCTGACCTTAAAAACCTCTAAGGAAGGAGATTCTACCACCTCCCTAGGTAACGCATTCCAGTGTTTCACCACCCTCCTAGTGAAAAAGTTTTTCCTAATATCCAACCTAAACCTCCCCCACTGCAACTTGAGACCATTACTCCTTGTCCTGTCCTCTTCTACCACTGAGAATAGTCTAGAACCATCCTCTCTGGAACCCCCTCTCAGGTAGTTGAAAGCAGCTATCAAATCCCCCCTCCTTCTTCTCTTCTGCAGACTAAACAATCCCAGTTCCCTCAGCCTCTCCTCATAAGTCATGTGTTCCAGACCCCTAATCATTTTTGTTGCCCTTCACTGGACTCTTTCCAATTTCTCCACATCCTTCTTGTAGTGTGGGGCCCAAAACTGGACACAGTACTCCAGATGAGGCCTCACCAATGTCAAATAGAGGGGGACGATCACGTCCCTCGATCTCCTCGCTATGCCCCTACTTATACATCCCAAAATGCCATTGGCCTTCTTGGCAACAAGGGCACACTGCTGACTCACATCCAGCTTCTCGTCCACTGTCACCCCAGGTCCTTTTCCGCAGAACTGCTGCCTAGCCATTCGGTCCCTAGTCTGTAGCTGTGCATTGGGTTCTTCCGTCCTAAGTGCAGGACCCTGCACTTATCCTTATTGAACCTCATCAGATTTCTTTTGACCCAATCCTCCAATTTGTCTAGGTCCCTCTGTATCCTATCCCTGCCCTCCAGCGTATCTACCACTCCTCCCAGTTTAGTATCATCCGCAAATTTGCTGAGAGTGCAATCCACACCATCCTCCAGATCATTTATGAAGATATTGAACAAAACCGGCCCCAGGACCGACCCCTGGGGCACTCCACTTGACACCGGCTGCCAACTAGACATGGAGCCATTGATCACTACCCGTTGAGCCCGACAATCTAGCCAACTTTCTACCCACCTTATAGTGCATTCATCCAGCCCATACTTCTTTAACTTGCTGACAAGAATACTGTGGGAGACCGTGTCAAAAGCTTTGCTACAGTCAAGAAACAATACATCCACTGCTTTCCCTTCATCCACAGAACCAGTAATCTCATCATAGAAGGCGATTAGATTAGTCAAGCATGACCTTCCCTTGGTGAATCCATGCTGACTGTTCCTGATCACTTTCCTCTCATGTAAGTGCTTCAGGATTGATTCTTTGAGGACCTGCTCCATGATTTTTCTGGGGACTGAGGTGAGGCTGACTGGAAGAAGAAAGGACTGGTTGGAGAATTCTCGAGTGTACACTGAAATCCCATGAGATCGAATGCCATTAATGGGCTGATGACACCCAGCTCTACATCTCCGGTGCAGAGGATGGCAATGATGTGTCTGAAGGAACCTGGACAAAAGGAAGCCGGCTTCAGTTAAACCCAGGGAAGAGAGTACCTCAGGTCCTGTTAGTAGGAAGAGGAAAACTTTCTGAGGCAGTGGCATTTGCAGTGGTACTTGCCAAGCAGTCAAGGCAGTGACAAGTCTTGGGGTGCTCATTGCTACTCCTGGATACACAAACAAGAGTAGCCAGGGATATCTTCTTCTTACTTTGATTAACCAGAAGACCCTCTGTTGTGCAGGGGTGTGTCTCTGTGAGGGAGTTGTGGAAAGGTGTTCACATGGGATGTAGCAGAAGTTGGTTTGGCGGTGGTGGTATGCAGGGAGACCTATGGTGAGTGTAGCTAGGAGGGGAGTTGTGTGGTGGCTATAGGTGGGAAGTCCCTCAGTGTAGCTGGCAAGGGGGTTGTGTGGTGGCTGCAGGAGGGGAGGGGAGTCCCTCAGTGTAGCTGGGGTGGGGGTTGTGTGGTGGCTGTAGGAGAGGGGAGTCTCTCAGTGTAGCTGGGCTGGGGGGGTTACGCAGCAGGTATAGCAGGAGAAGGGGTTGTGCAGTGGGTGTAGCTGGGTTGTGGGGGTTTTATGGTGGGTATAGCTGGGGTGTGGTGACTGTTGGAGGATAGGAAGTCTCTCAATGGAGCTGGGCTGGGGTTGTGCGGTGGGTGCAGCATGGGAGGAAGTTGTACAGTGGGTGGGGCTGGGGTGTGGTGGCTGTTAGAGGGTAGGGAGTCTCTCAGTGGAGCTGGGCTGGGTTGTGTGGTGGGTGTAGCACGGGAGGAAGTTGTACAGTGAGTGGGGCTGGGGTGTGGTGGCTGTTGGAGGGTAGGGAGTCTCTCAGTGGAGCTGGGCTGGGTTGTGTGGTGGGGGTAGCAGGGGAGGAAGTTGTACAGGGGGTGGAGCTGGGGTGTGGTGGCTGTTGGAGGGTAGGGAGTCTCTCAGTGGAGCTGGGCTGGGTTGTGTGGTGGGGGTAGCAGGGGAGGAAGTTGTACAGGGGGTGGAGCTGGGGTGTGGTGGCTGTTGGAGGGTAGGGAGTCTCTCAGTGGAGCTGGGCTGGGTTGTGTGGTGGGGGTAGCAGGGGAGGAAGTTGTACAGTGAGTGGGGCTGGGGTGTAGTGGCTGTTGGAGGGTAGGGAGTCTCTCAGTGGAGCTGGGCTGGGTTGTGTGGTGGGTGTAGCAGGGAAGGAAGTTGTACAGTGAGTGGGGCTGGGGTGTGGTGGCTGTTGGAGGGTAGGGAGTCTCTCAGTGGAGCTGGGCTGGGTTGTGTGGTGGGGGTAGCAGGGAAGGAAGTTGTACAGGGGGTGGAGCTGGGGTGTGGTGGCTGTTGGAGGGTAGGGAGTCTCTCAGTGGAGCTGGGCTGGGTTGTGTGGTGGGGGTAGCAGGGGAGGAAGTTGTACAGTGAGTGGGGCTGGGGTGTGGTGGCTGTTGGAGGGTAGGGAGTCTCTCAGTGGAGCTGGGCTGGGTTGTGTGGTGGGGGTAGCAGGGGAGGAAGTTGTACAGGGGGTGGAGCTGGGGTGTGGTGGCTGTTGGAGGGTAGGGAGTCTCTCAGTGGAGCTGGGCTGGGTTGTGTGGTGGGTGTAGCATGGGAGGAAGTTGTACAGTGAGTGGGGCTGGGGTGTGGTGGCTGTTGGAGGGTAGGGAGTCTCTCAGTGGAGCTGGGCTGGGTTGTGTGGTGGGGGTAGCAGGGGAGGAAGTTGTACAGTGAGTGGGGCTGGGGTGTGGTGGCTGTTGGAGGGTAGGGAGTCTCTCAGTGGAGCTGGGCTGGGTTGTGTGGTGGGGGTAGCAGGGGAGGAAGTTGTACAGTGAGTGGGGCTGGGGTGTGGTGGCTGTTGGAGGGTAGGGAGTCTCTCAGTGGAGCTGGGCTGGGTTGTGTGGTGGGGGTAGCAGGGAAGGAAGTTGTACAGGGGGTGGAGCTGGGGTGTGGTGGCTGTTGGAGGGTAGGGAGTCTCTCAGTGGAGCTGGGCTGGGTTGTGTGGTGGGGGTAGCAGGGGAGGAAGTTGTACAGTGAGTGGGGCTGGGGTGTGGTGGCTGTTGGAGGGTAGGGAGTCTCTCAGTGGAGCTGGGCTGGGTTGTGTGGTGGGGGTAGCAGGGGAGGAAGTTGTACAGTGAGTGGGGCTGGGGTGTGGTGGCTGTTGGAGGGTAGGGAGTCTCTCAGTGGAGCTGGGCTGGGTTGTGTGGTGGGTGTAGCAGGGGAGGAAGTTGTACAGTGAGTGGGGCTGGGGTGTGGTGGCTGTTGGAGGGTAGGGAGTCTCTCAGTGGAGCTGGGCTGGGTTGTGTGGTGGGTGTAGCATGGGAGGAAGTTGTACAGTGAGTGGGGCTGGGGTGTGGTGGCTGTTGGAGGGTAGGGAGTCTCTCAGTGGAGCTGGGCTGGGTTGTGTGGTGGGTGTAGCACGGGAGGAAGTTGTACAGTGAGTGGGGCTGGGGTGTGGTGGCTGTTGGAGGGTAGGGAGTCTCTCAGTGGAGCTGGGCTGGGTTGTGTGGTGGGGGTAGCAGGGAAGGAAGTTGTACAGGGGGTGGAGCTGGGGTGTGGTGGCTGTTGGAGGGTAGGGAGTCTCTCAGTGGAGCTGGGCTGGGTTGTGTGGTGGGGGTAGCAGGGGAGGAAGTTGTACAGTGAGTGGGGCTGGGGTGTGGTGGCTGTTGGAGGGTAGGGAGTCTCTCAGTGGAGCTGGGCTGGGTTGTGTGGTGGGTGTAGCACGGGAGGAAGTTGTACAGTGAGTGGGGCTGGGGTGTGGTGGCTGTTGGAGGGTAGGGAGTCTCTCAGTGGAGCTGGGCTGGGTTGTGTGGTGGGGGTAGCAGGGGAGGAAGTTGTACAGTGAGTGGGGCTGGGGTGTGGTGGCTGTTGGAGGGTAGGGAGTCTCTCAGTGGAGCTGGGCTGGGTTGTGTGGTGGGTGTAGCACGGGAGGAAGTTGTACAGTGAGTGGGGCTGGGGTGTGGTGGCTGTTGGAGGGTAGGGAGTCTCTCAGTGGAGCTGGGCTGGGTTGTGTGGTGGGGGTAGCAGGGGAGGAAGTTGTACAGTGAGTGGGGCTGGGGTGTGGTGGCTGTTGGAGGGTAGGGAGTCTCTCAGTGGAGCTGGGCCGGGTTGTGCGGTGGGTGTAGCGGAGGAAGGGGTGTGGGGGTTGAGCCTGGGGCTGTAGCCCTGAGGTGTCTGTGCCCTGTGTAGCCTAGGTCGTCGTGAGGATACAGGTCCTGGGGGCGGGGCCGAGTGTAGCCGAGGCTGTGCGCGGGGGCGGGGGGGGGCGAGGCCCGTGTCGGCTGGAGGCGGGGCAGGGCCTCGCGAGCGAGCCCTTATCGGGTACAGCCAGTCCCGCAGCAGCGGCCTCGGGAGTGGGCGTGTCATAGGGGCGGGGTCTGAATTCAGCCCGCCCGAGCGGCTCCGCCATAGGCGGGCTGTCCCGCGTGGGGGTTGCTATGGAGACGAGTCGCTAGGCGCCGGGTGTGTGGGAGCCGAGCTCAGACCGAGCCGGGAGCCCCGGAGCGAGAGGCCGGGAGGCACCGGGGGCCGCGCAGCGGCAGGGCCGGCACCACGCGGGGGGGAGGCCGATCCCGGGTAGGGGCAGGGTGCTAGCCCCGGGAGGGCGATCCAGGGGGTACCGGCCCGGCCCTGGCTGGGGGATCCCGGGGGCTTTGGTCCTGGTCCCGGGAGGCTGATCCGGGGGCACCGGCCCCATAGCCGGGGGGCTGTTGGGGGGCCCTGCTCCCGGCCCTGGCAGGAGGAGGCAAGGGGGAGCCAGCCCCATCCCTGGCACGGGGCACCCAAGGGGGGCACATGTCCTAGTCTCGGGGGAGGCGATCCAGAGGCACCAGTCCCAGCCCTGGCCGGAGGGGAGCAAGGGGGCACCAGTCCCAGCGCCAGGAGGCTGGTCGGTCCCATCCCTGACCGGGGAGGGGGCACTGGTCTTAGTCCCAGGAGGCCAATCCGGGGTGCACCAGGTTAGCTGGTTGTCATGTTCCCTGTGGGCTGCCCCGCTGGAGGCGGTGGCTCTCGTTATCCCAGCAGCCCTTGGCCATGAGAATGGGCAGCGCAGGGTCCTCAGGCAGGGAGGAGCGGCTGCCATTGGGAGCGGAGGAGCAGCTGAGTGGTGGGGATCAGACACTGGAGCTGACTGGGCGGCACCTGAAGCGGCTGCCAGGCCCAGTGTGTGCCCTGGGCAGCCTGCAGAAGCTCTACATCAGTGGCACGGGGTTGCGTGAGCTGCCTGAGGAAATCGAGGGACTGCGGGAGCTGCGCATCCTGGCACTGGACTTCAACAAGCTGGAGGAGGTGCCTGAGGCACTATGCCGCCTGCCCCGTCTCACCCGCCTCTACCTGGGCAGCAACCGCCTCTTTGGCCTCCCTGCAGAATTTGCCCAGCTCCAGACTCTGCGCTGCTTGTGGATTGAGAACAACTACCTGTACCATTTCCCTCGGGCCTTGCTCCAGATGCCTGCACTGCAGTCCTTGCAGATGGGTGACAATCGACTCCGGGCACTGCCAGGCAGCCTGCCGCGTATGACCGGCCTCCGGGGGCTATGGCTTTATGGGAATCGCTTTGAGGAGTTCCCACAGCCCCTGCTCCGCATGGCCCAGCTCCATATCCTTGACCTGGACCGCAACAAGATCATCGACTTCCCAGACCTGGCCCACCTAAAAGGGTTACGGCTCTTTTCCTATGACCATAATCCAGTTAAAGCACCACCCTGTGTGGCTGACACTGTCACCCTTGTGGGCGATGGGGCCCAGGAGCTGATGGAGGCCAGGGAGGAACGTCTCCAGAGCCTGCGGGAGCAGGAGGAGCAGGATGAACAGGAGGAGAATGGCTCAGAAGCCATGCAGGGCACCCTGAGGAACGACTCCTCTCTGCTGGAGGATGCTGAAGGCAGTTTCTCTGCCCTGGAATGCTCCCCAGAAGAAACATGAGAATGGGTACTACAACAACATGGTTGCTGCTCAGAAAATCTGGTGGACATTGTTGGGCTGGTATATCCGCTTCTGCGGTGCAAGGCGTTTGCATGGACCATCTCTGGCCATGGGGGGCCACAGTCTCCCAACTAGGGTCATGGGCAACTACCAGTCCAGGGAGTCACTATCTTCTTGCACGAGACAGGAAAACCATGAATCAAAGGGATCACCGTCTCCCTGCTGGGACCACAGACCACAAAGGGGAGTATCATCTATCTGCAGAAGTGCTGGGCAGTCACTGCACCCCTGAGACATCCTGCATAACCACAGGACGTGGGGGTTGGCAGGGGAAACCACAATGCTGTTGTGTTGGATAATCCCATTGGACCAGCTCTGTAGGAGGATGGTCCCTGTTTGAGATGGGCATTGATAAGAGTTGGCCTTCTCAGAACATCCAGCTTGTGGTGGAAGCCTGGAATTGAAAGGACTTTAATGTGACAATCTATGGCTGTTTGGTTAGGTATCTCTGAGTGATCTCTGCTACTTGCCATCCGGCCCATTGCCACGGGACTCAGAAGCAAGACAGGAAAAAGCCATGCTGTTTGGTTTGGTGGGGTTTTTTCATTCCCTTGGACTCCGCGCCCTGGAGGGCTACATGGTTCGAGCATGAACAGAAAAGCTTCTCACATCCTAGAGATTCCTATTCTGCTACTGGAATTAGACTCACAGAGAGAAACATCTCCCAAGCTGCTCCTTCCAGCTGTCAGCTTTGAAAAGAAGCTGATAGGAAAGCCTTGTTTGTGTGCAGCACTCGCTCTCTGGCCTGGAAAGGGTTTTTGCCTCCGCTCTTTGTATGGTGGGAAAAGGAGCCCTGTGCGCTGCTTTGCAGGCTGCCTGGACTTTCCATTCCCTTAAATGGGCACAGAAGCAAAAGCTGGTGTGAACTGGGCCACCAGGACTGTGTGCGTCTGGGGCAGTGGGGTGGCAGCAGCAGGACTCTCTCCGACTCTCTCTTTCCCCCTGGGGGTGGCAGGCTCATTCTCCCATTCCCCCGCGGGCTAGATTTGTACCAAATCTAAGCAATAAAAAGTAGAAAACTGAGAAAATCTGGTAGTGAGAGGAAGAGGCTCCCAGGCTGATTCTCAGGGAGGCTGCTGCCAGGATGGTTTATTTGGAAAGAGTATGTAAACAGAATCATATGGTCTGGGGAAAGGGAACTGGGTTCTCAAGCATCTGTGTTATTTTTAACATTTTGGGGAATCCTGTTTCCTCTCTCTGCCCGTCTCTGAACTGTACGGTCTTTTTTGCACTCTTCCTCGCTCTCCTCCATCCCTCCCCTGCTGCTGTCATTTGTGACTCCCTCTGCAGTGCAACTCCTCCCTCACTGGGAACTAGGTCCATTCTCCTTCCCTCCTTTCCATACCTCTCTCTGAGCTCCCCTCCATAGCGCTCTCCCCTCCTCTCTTCATCTCCTCCCCTCCACTCCTCCCTGGGCTGTGTTCACTCTCAGCCCAGCTTCAATCTCAGTAACTTTATTGGCATGGCAAAGTATACCAGTATTGCCAAAGTTAATACACTTTGTCAAGTCTCTGTGCCTTGGTCAGGGTTTTAGAGGATTAACTGGGTTTTATACCATGTGCCCACTATGATCTTTTGTGGATTTGCTGGCTGGGGGCCAGGTAGCATTAAGACATTTCCACTGTCTTTTTCCTTTCACTCAAAGTTATGTCATTTTTCTTCTTTACTTTTCTGCAAAGAGTCTTGCTAGTTCTGATCACTTGGAAAAGTCTCCTCCTCTTCTTTTGGATCTCATGCAGCAGAATAAAAAGTGCCTGTCAGTTTCAGTCTCTCCTGTCACATTGGGGTACAAAATTGCCCATCCTTGGGTTTCTAGTGGAAAGTGTCCTGGTTTCCATTTTTGCTTTGGGATCACTGTTTCAATACTTGGTGAGAGCACAGCTCTGTTTTACACAGTGCCCTGTAGATAGGAGGTCTGCTAGTGAGAAGGGAGCTAGAACAATCTAGCTGCTTGTGTTGATGATGTTCTCTAATTCCAGTAGCCAACATACTTTTCTTTTTTGGGGCTTTGTGCAGTGTCTGGAAGAAGGTGGGAAGATGTTACCTGTGTAAGAGTGGAGGGTGATTTTAGCAGTGCTTATGTTCCCTCCAGTGCAGCCTGAGTGCCAATTGCTGTACTCCACACTCCCCACCCATAAAGATCTAGCAGTAGATTTATCCGCGGGTTGAAGGTAGCCGGAGGATTTTAAAGGTCTGTAGCACAGCCTGTAGCCAGCTGAGCCCTTCCTGCTGCATGACTATGAGGCCAAGGTGTGGCTTGTTCAGGTGGGTTCTGTGTGTGTCTGCACAGTAACATTTTAATTTGCTTTGGGGCTTTAAGCCCATGATTTTTGGTCTTTTCTAGGCTGAGCTGACAGGGCCTGTGTGCTGTTGTAGCAGGTGTCTCTGTAGCAGGTTCAGGTGCCTTGGGTGGGGATTAATCAGCCCAGTACTGATAACAGGAACAGTATGACTCATGTCTCTCAGAACTGCTCTGTCCCTGTCTGCGTCATTTTTGCTCTGGGGGCTGAATTGGTCTGTGTGACTAGGGGAGGCTCAAACTGCATAGTCTTGGTCCTGGAGCTGGCCCATCTGCACCTGAAAACCAAGTCCTCACTCTCTGTTGTTCTGTCTGAGCTGTGGGGTATCTCTTTCTGAGCCATGCTCCCTCTGTCTCTATTTCAGCTGTGTCCTCTCTCTCTTGCTCTCTCCCACCTCATTTGAAAAGCCCTTGTGGAACCTGAGGATATGCCATCCCAGCTGCAATGGGCCACGAAGTGATGAGTAGAGAGGCTGGAAGGTCAGGCCAAGGGGCAAACACGGGAGGTGAGAGAGACTGACTCAGGTGGCTGTTGGGAAAACAAATTCTAATTGTGCTATCGAAATGACAGCGAGTGGAGGGGGAAAGAATGTCTCCTGACAGTTACAGCCCGTAGTGCTTCCCTGGCCCTTGTATTTCAGAGATCCAGAGTCCTGCTGCCCCTGTCTCTGTGAGTTAGGGGTATACAGCATGTTATCCCCATAGCACTCCGCACTGATCTCCTCTCTGAGCCCACTGCTGCTGCCTGCCCTGGCTAGCTCTGTGCACTGGGGCATGCCTGCCTGAGGCTTAGCGCACACATGAGTTTATTAAGCTGGGTACACTGAGGCTAAACTGGTGCCTGGGAAGGGCCTTTTATTGCTGATTGTCCAGACTCCCTTGAAATTGGTGGTGGGGATTCCTATACCTCTTAGAGGTGTTTTGTTTACCAAGATCAGGAATGTTGCTTAACTGGAGTAGTTAATTCATTCCCCTCTTCCTCCTGTTTTGAGTCATTTCTCTGCTCTCCTTCTCTTGATCAGCTTCAAGTGGTTTTATTAGGCTTCTTAAGGGAACAATTTCAAATGATTTCCTTTGCTGTTTCTTATAGTAACATCCGGAGTCAGCAAGAGGCTGCCAGGTCAGGGGCGGGGATTGAGAAGCAAGTTATCTCAGTCCCGCCCCCTCTGCTGGAGCGGGACATTGAACTGGCCGCAGTTGCTGAGTCAGCCCAGGAATCTGACTGTGTGGTATGTGTGGCAAGAATGCAGGTACCCACAGGAACACTGCTTGTGCTAAAGGCTGACTGGCCCTGGTTATCTTAATCCGCAGCCTCACTGAGCATGAAGTCTAAATCCTACTGCCCATTTGTGAAGGTGGAGTGAATTTCTACTGTCCTGCTCCAGCCAGGATGAGGGAAGGTCTCTTAGTCTTCCGAAGACCGGATCAGAGCAGTGAGTCCATCTCATCTGGTATTTCACTTCCTTGAGGCATTAGAGCAGATCAATGATCAGCTGGGCCAATATCTGTCCTCCTTGTTATAGTATAATAGACCCGTGGTCTGTCTAGTCTGGTATCCTGCCTCTGGCAGTAGCCAGTATGCTCCCCCGCATAATACATTGAATTGTGCAATACCATAGCAAGGTGATAGGGGGCAATAATGTTTCCTGATCCCAGATGGTGATCAGCTTTCACTGAAGCATAAGAACCTGTGGATCCCACTGAGTTCTTTTCCCCCATAACATCCTGCAGCAGTGAGTTTCCCAAGTTACTTGTCGGAACAGCGTGTGTCTGTGGACCAGTCCAAAGACTTCAGACCAAAGGTTTACATTTTTGATTTTAAAAACAGTCAGAGTTGCAAGACATTTTAAGTAGAGCTGGTCAAAAAATGTTCAGATGAGACAGTTTTCTCAAAACTCTCTGCGGGAGCATAGGGACTTTGACAAAATGTTGTTACGAAATAAAAATGGAACTGAAGGGTTGGGAAAAGGTCAAAGTGGAACGTTTTGGTTTTTCATTTTGAAATAACTTTATTTAGAAATGTATTTTGTTTTTTATCAGTAACATATAAACTTTTAAAAAAGTCAAAATCTGAACGAAATGTTTTGTTTGACCTGAAACTAAATTGTTTTGAAAATTTCATTTCATGGGAAATTTCACCGTTTTCTGTGTCCATGCTGGTGTGGCGCAAACCCAGGTTTTGAAATGTTGGAATTTCCTGCAGAAAAAAAAGGCTGCGTTTCAAGCGGCTCTGATTGTAACCAATAAGACTGCAGTATGCAAATGAACTACAGTCAAGTGTATGGAGGGATACGGAATGTTTGTGAGTTGTGAAGTTCCAGAATTGTGTCGCGATCTGGGAGGCCATTGTCTAGGGTTTCATCCAGGGTTGGCTTTGTTGTCTATGTATCAGGTGTGACACAGCTCTGCTGCCCGGTATCATAAGTTCACATTCCAGCTGGGTTGACTTAGCTTTTTTACTGAGAGAGAGAAACTGAGCGCCAGGCTTTAACCGGAGTGGTCCAGTCTGCTCTGTTTGGACATTAAAGTGCTCCCAGGCACTTTTATAAGATTAGGATTTTGCCCCTGCTCTCTGGTGTTCTAGCACAGTGGTGCTCAACCATTGATATGTGTACCCCCTGAGTGAATGCAGAGGTCTTCCAGGGGTACATCAACTTCTCTAAATATTTGCCTAGTTTTACAGTAGGCTACATAAAAAGCACTAGTGAAGTCATGCAAACTAAAATTTCATACAATGACTGGTTTATACTGCTCTTACTGAAATGCAAGTACAATATTTATATTCCAATTGATTTATTTTATAATGGTAAAAATGAGAAAGTCAGCAACTTTTCAGTAACAGTGAGCTGTGACACTTTTGTATGTTTGTTTGATGTTGTAAGCAAGTAGTGTGAGGTGAAACTTGGGGGTATGCAAGACAAATCCCATTCCTGAAAGGGGTGCAGTAGTCTGGAAAGGGTGAGAGTCACTGTTCTAGAGCGTGTTGTATCCTGGCTGGATCCCACCTTTCACTCCAAAGGTGAGCTCTGTTCAGAGGTGCTATCTGAATGGTTTATAGCAGGGGAATTTTTTGGTAATGGTATAGTCAAGGTCCAGACTCCAGAGAAACATTTTTCACACATCAATAACAATAAAGATAATAAGTAAATAAAAAGATTTCATGGTCCATTCAAAAGCCTCTGGCAGTCTGGATTTGGCTCACGGTCTGCCTATTGACTACCCCGGTTCATAGTGTCTGAAGTGCTTTGGGATTGAAGACACTATAGTAATACAAGATAGTGGCATTCACACCTCTATGTACGAATGGGACAACCTGCATGCATAGAGAGTGGCATGTATGCACACCACTGCTTTCCATTGTATAAAATCAGAAATGTTCTTCTGTATGTCAGAGCACTCTACTGCTGATAGCTAAGGAAGATTCCCCTTTAGCTCAAGGAGCAGGAGTCTATGCTTTTTTTTTTTTTTTTTTTTAAAAGCAGGAGATCTGAGTTCTATCCCCACTATCACTTTGAAGGTCTGATTGGCCCCAGTGTGCAACATAATGACAAGCACAAAGTTTGTAGGTGGCCACATTTTTGTTGCAGTCCCACAGAAAGGCATTTGGATGCTGAAATAACAGTCTCCCCTCCTTCTTGCTCTGCTTTTTTGTTGGGGCCATTACTTCTGCTGCTCCCCAGCTCTTCTGCCTGGCTGCCCCATGCTACTCCCGTGAGTCTGACTTCCCCAGGCTCCCTCCGTCTGACTGTCTGCGTTGTGCTTCCCTTGTGGCATTAGACTGCCTATTTTTCACTCCCATGGAGGGCATTAGCTGGAGGGAGTCAAGAGAGGGTCCACAAAAGGAATGGGATCCAATCTGGGAGGCCGGTTCCAGGCACAACAATTGCATCTGCACGGGTCGGGATTGGGCCTGCATTCCAGGAGAGCATGTGCAGATCTGGTCTTGAGCTAATCTGACACTGCAGGAATCCAAGTGAGACTTCACAGCCCTAGCACTGTATGCAAATTGCTATGGCATGTGTGCATCTTTGGGTCACAGTATAGAGCATAGGATCTGTATGTATATAAGTGGCATATTCTCCAATATCCAGCGTGCACTGCTTTGTGTCTTGTTTTAATCACAGTTGTTAGGAGCATGCTTCTGTTTCCATCTGCTCCTGCTGACTGCAAACATAAGGCAGCCTAGCAGAGAGGAAGTCTCTCTTTAGAAGGGCATGAATCTGAAATGTTCAGGGTAAACAAAATGAGCAGGTTCACTGCAAAAGGGAAGAGCACATTTTGTTACCTGTCCCTTCAGAGAACCTTTCTCATATGTACAGTGTCTGCTGGAAGAGAAATACGAATCA
Source organism: Lepidochelys olivacea (assembly GCF_965140295.1). NCBI lineage: Eukaryota > Metazoa > Chordata > Testudines > Cheloniidae > Lepidochelys > Lepidochelys olivacea. The sequence continues at coordinate 11,558,948 of NC_140416.1, forward strand.
GTCGCATTGACTGTGGCAAGTGGTTTCATGTGACCATTCTGCTCTTTACACTGAAACAATCCAAGCATACACAAGACCTGATCCTCAGAAGGTATTAATTGGCCTAGTTCCGTTAAAATCAATGAAGCTGCACCGATTTACCCCAGCTGAGGTTCTGGCTCGCAACGTATACGTGAGAAGTCTCGATGTCTCCGGGCAATCATCCACCTACGCCCAATAGTCATAGGAGGCAGTATACAAATCCCTGACTTTCTTGGGTTTCAATCTTGGGCCATATTTGGTACTCTGGCTTCCTGGTAGAGGTGTTTGTGCTGTTCTAGTAGGTGACATTGGTTTGGCTGGCACAGGGCGTGTTGTCTTAGCGATTCACAAATTGTGTGTGCCATAGGAGATGCAAGGTTTGCGAACACCGGCCCAGGGCTTTTTATCAGCTTCTGGTTTGCTCATGTAGACTAGGGATCTTCTCAGCAGGTTCAGAGAGCTGCTATTTCAGCCATTTCTGTGTGCTGAGAAAAGGGGTTGGTACATGGACTGGTGATTTGAAGTGTGATTCCACTCTGAAAAGTGAGTCTGCAAAACCGGCAGGGGGTTGCTCAGCAGATCTACTCCCGGAGTGTTTTCAGAGGCCCAGCACATTTGGGGGCACCTGAAAATAATGAATAATATCTGGTTGCTTTATTGAGAAAAATACATTTTGACTGTTTCTCACACCTCTTAGCCCTGAGTGAGCTGCACTGACACCATCGGCAGAATTGTGTGCTCAGGGTCTGTCTGCACTGCAGTCAGGGGTGTGATTGCAGCATGTATAGACATATCCAAGATAGCTGTGATGGAGCTCGAGTAAGGATAGCCGTGAATCTGCGACAGAATGGAGGGTAGCTGCTTGAGTGTGTGCCCAGGGTCCTGGGCACGTGGGCCGTGCCCAGGCAGCTGCCCTTGCTGCTCCAGCTTTACTGTTCTTGTAACTCGGGCTAGATCAAAGCTCACTCAGGTCTGTCACCACATGCTACAGTCGCATCTCCTGATTGCCATGCAGCCATGCCTCCGTTCCAGTCATTTACACATGTGCAACCCCATTGAAGGTGAAGGGGTTTCACCAGTGTCACTGAGGACACAATCAGAAGATAGGGGGCTGCAGAGCTGCCAACAAAGGTCAAAATTGGCCTGCAGAAACTCTCTAGCTGGTGATGATGTCGAAGAAGGAAAGAATTAAATTTAGTTTTCAGAGCCTAAGGTGAGTTTTAGTGGCTGGCTTCTTTTTACTTGTATACTAAGCACATTTGACCTGGAATCATTGAGAGGTGACAGATGTAGAACATCACGGTGCCATTTCTATAGTGTCACTTTTCAGAGTAGAATCACACTTTAAAGTCAATAAGTGAATTCTGATAGAGGCTGAAGAACCTTTGCCATCAGCCTTGGCTTTTGACCGGTATACGTTCTGTCCTTTGGACTGGTTCCTTAGCAAGACTGTTGCTTTGTGGATAACACAGATTAACTGTGCTATGTTTACCAACTCATGCACTGGCAAAGATTGCAGATTCCTCTGAGGAATAACAAAGGCCGTTGTCTAAGACAGTCTTTCTAGGGATTCCATGTCTAGTGGGTATGGCCCTCCGTTTGTGGTACTTTCAGTGGTATTCAGGATTTCCAGTTCAGAGAAGTTAGTGTAATATTGCACAACATTCATATCGTGTCTGTTGTTCCACACAAGGAATCAAACAACTGTCAATGGTCTGCCATGATCTTGCTGGCATTCCATGAGGTATCATTGGCTCACTTGTATCAAGCTGGTCAACTTGCTGACAATGTACCAAACCAAAGGAGTAGGTCACCGTTTCTTTGCTCGCCTTTCTGCATGCCCATCAGCCAGAGGTTATGGGCCTACTGCAGGAGTGGGTGGGTGAGGATCTGTGGCCTGCAATGTGCAGGCGGTCAGCTTAGATGATTGCAAAGGTACCCTCTGGCCTTAAAGCATGAGACAAAGCTAGAACTGCCTGAGCTCTGAAGGGCTGAGGTATGGCCAACTCCTGCAGTCCACTCCTGCAGTGTGTGGTCTGCTCCTTAGTGTTCCATGGCCAATTCTTTTCAGACTGTCTTCTGTGAAGGGGCTGCCTGGGGACTTGCCAGCTCTGGCGGTGTTTGTCCTGGCTTTTGGTGACGCTTCAGCAGCGTTGTGATACTTTAGCCCTGTATCTTTTACTGGTTCCTTGAGTAGTCTTTCTTTCTTTCTAACTGGGTGTTCAAGGCCATGACCATTGGTGGTGTTGGTGGTATCTGCTCCTTCCAGGGTGCCTAGGCAAAGACTGACTGGCTGCCTGGGCCACTGGTGCCCTCAGGGCCTTGGGCCTATCTCCTCCACAGCGCATCCTTCTGTTGGTGCAGCAATGAGACATTTCTCTGAACTCATTGCAGCTCTTTGGCACTGAGATTAGTCCTGCAGTACACTGTCCTGTTAATGTGCTTGGGCTTTGTGCCTCTGAGCTCCCTCTCCTCTGGAGTTTACCCCTTGACATCAGTAGGCATATAGAATCGTAGGACTGGAAGGGACCTCAAGAGGTCATCTAGTCCAGCCCCCTGCACTCATGGCAGGACTCAGTATTACCTAGACCATCCACGACAGGTGTTTGTCTAAACTGCTCTTAAAAATCTCCATCGATGGAGATTCCACCACCTCCCTAGGCAATTTATTCCAGTGCTTAACCACTCTGACAGTTAGGAAGTTTTTCCTAATATCCAACCTAAACCTCCCTTGCTGCAATTAAAGCCCATTGCTTCTTGTCCTATCCTCAGAGCTTAAGGAGAATAATTTTTCTTCCTCCTCTTTGTAATAACCTTTTATGTACTTGAAGTATATATTATGTATATGACTGGCCGTTGTACATGATGCTGATGCCACAGCTTCTTGTGCGTTCTCTTGTGGCTGTGGGCTCTTAATGATGTGGGAATGCCTGTGTGTAAGGCTTTTTAAGAGAGAAGTCTCACTCTCTTGACTGCTGAAGTCAAAGACCCAAGGTCCAAAGGTCTCAATGACTGGGAACTTCATTATCTGTAGTGGGTAGGTTGACATCTTTTGTGCCTGGTCAAGTCTTCCATATTCCACAGTATGCTGGTTCAGTGCCTTTCCAGCCATTGGACCAGGAGGTCTCGTCCGCCAAAGAAGACTTAGCATGCTGGCGATAGGCATTTCTCTGCATAGCTGCCTTGTAGGGGAATATGGGGTGTAGAAGGAGAGGTAGTACTTCTGAAAGTCAAGACAGTTGCACGCTTGAGAGGTTCTTTTTCATTGGTCTTCATTTTACACCCAACTCTCACCTGTGGCTCCAAGTAGCAGCTAGTATGCGACAACGGCCATACCCCAGGACACTGCTTTGATTGGGGGGCTAATCCAGGGAGAGGCTGGCTTTGACACCAGTACAGTAGGTTCTGCTGTTCCCAAGAGAGCTGTAGCTAAATGGCTCTTTGGATTTGCTGCTACGACCTGCCAAGGGTCCTTCCATTCACAGAAGAGCAGTTTCGGCAACCGTTGTCAAATCTGTCTCTGTTCAGATTTGCAATGCAGCCACCTGGTTTACGCTGCATTCATTTACCAAGCATCACTGTTTAGACTTGGCTTTTCAGCAACAATCCAGGCTTGATTTATCGGTGCTTAAACTGCCTTCAAGGTTGGGCTCACCATGATGCTGCTGCCCCCTGGAGTTTTATTTAATTGGGATATCTCTTGAAATTGTCCAGTAGTTGCATTTTTAGGAGATACCTTATTCTTCCATGTTAAAAATCTGTTACCTTTCAAGGCACATATATCCCTTGTTTTACTCTGTACCAGATACTGCAATAAGAACTAATAACAGTGTGGTTTAGTATTCAAGAAGAGAATCAAATGAGATAGTATCTTTGGAAATCAATGAAATCACTTGTCTGAATTTTTGTTCTCCTCCCAGTGGATTAGTGCTCTCCCCTCTTCCCCACAGACCTGGGGCTCTGGAGTTTCTGCCTATTAGTTTTGCTAATTGCCTGGTGGGATTATTTTTGCCTCTTGCTTTGGAAGGAACTGACCAGGGAACAAGGAAAAGCAACCTAGTCATTGAGAGAGGGGGAAGTGCGTGTGTGACATGAGACATCCCTTTACGGGTACCTAACTGCTCAGTACTTCACAGCTAGGAGAATTTCTTCCTGGTCTTATGCTGGTTTTATACACCTAAAATCAGTAATCCACTGACTTTGATGGGCCAGATGCCCAGCTGGTGCAAATCAGCATAACGTCATTGATTTCAGTAAAGCTATGCCAGTTTACACCAGCTGAGGATTTGCCCCTACATCTTCAGAGAGCAAGAACCGCTAGGAAATGATTTTATTTTTTCTTGCTTTTAAAGATTACACCATTCAAAAATGAGATTGCTTCTCTCTGTTTCCATTATTTGGCAATGAAGCAGGGACATTCCTTTTTCAATATCTAGCAGTCTACCCCCTACTGCTAATTCCAAAGTTGTATTTTGTTCTTCCCCTTTAGTTGCCTCTGTCACTTTCCGATCACTTCAGGGCACTTCAGAATTTCCCATGTGGTCCTGCATGTTCATTCTTTCGCTGTTGTTATCAGTAATGGATTTTTGTTATTTTTTAACAGCTTGTCAACAGGCCTCTCTCTCCGTGGATGATACACAGCGTGGCTGTTGCATCTGCCATTGGAGAATCCTGCAGTGAATGGTTATTTCAGGATTGATGGAAATAATTCATGGCTGGATTTAACTCTAACGTGGGGATCAATACCTATATTGATGAAAGCGCTTGTAGCCAAATACCAGTGCCTATAGCTCCTTTGCTGTTTGTGCATAATGTTCCCCTGTTGGTGTGAATGAACTGGTTGCATAACAGAGGGGTGGCCCTTCTGGAAGAGCAGAATAAGTTCATTCTTAAATGCATCTGCTTGTAGCATCAGCTGTTCTTTTGGATCAAAATAGATAAATGCTGGACCTGCTTCTTTTCTGATACCTTTGAGCATGAGTTTCTTCTATTTTCACAGACCTGGACAGGTTGGGCTAAATGGGCCAAGTATTGACTCTAGCTTGGAACAATAGTCCTGTGGTCATTCCTTGTTCTTGATCGTAGTGACGGTAGTTTGATCCCACCTGCAGCAATGCTACATCTGGGATGCAGATCACACTTTTCCTTGGCCTAAGATGTGCCCCTTTGTCAGGTGATTTCTAGAGTTTCCCCCAAATATTTGGATGATGTCAAGTGACTGCAGCTCTGTTGAGTCTTTCATGTGTCTCATCAGTCTGGTACTGGAATTTTTCTTATGCTGAACTGATGCCAAAAGGTGGACAAAGGAATTTGTCCTGGTTAAAATCAGTCAAAAATAGACTCGCGATGACTCTTCAGACAGTTGAATTGCTTAATACTCTGGCCTCACATCCTGCACTCCGGAGGAGCCAGTTAGTGTACGTGTAATGTGCCAGATGCTCAGCACAGCCATGCTGATTTGCACCAGCTGAGGATCTGGCCCATTGTCTTCAAAGTCTGGCGTAATGTGGACATTATGTTGCTCACCTATGCTGCTGAGGGTCCAGACAGACTGAGTTTGCTTGTTTGGGGCTTTTTCTCTAACTGGTAAATAGCAGTTTGTAAATGACTCTTTGTAGCTCCTGTCATGCTAGTGACAATCCCTGCTTTTACTGCGTGGTCTAATTCCTGCTGGAGGCAATTTCAGTTTGCAAGTGGTATTTTTCTTGGTGTGCTGATGGCAGGGGTGGCTACTGGATCAAGATGAGAGGAATGTTTACCTGAAAAAATATTCAGTTCTTGAAAATGTCGGCATGCTCTGTGAGAACAGCAGGTTTTGTAATCTCAGCTGGAGCTACAAAGAACCCCAATATAATACATTCAAGGGACTGGAAAGCAGCCAGATCCCATCAGCTGAGAATTCCTCCGGCAGGGCAGAACAGAACCCCTGCACCACCACTCGGCCCCAGTGTAAGGGGCATGTCGGGGTGGGGAGGGGCAGTGGCCAGGGTGTGCTGCGCTGTGGCTGTGCTCAGTGGGTATAGGTTACAGCAGCCTGTCCCAGGCGAAGAGTGGCGCAGAGGCAATCTGCAAATCAGGGAGCAGTAACCAGCTCCCCTGGGCCTCCCCATGCTGAGCAGATGTCAATTGTGCTCTGCTCCAAACATGCTTCCAGGCCCATAACTGGATGTGACTGAGTGTTTACAGCAGGCTTACAGGTGGCATTTTTCAATCCGCTTTCTAGTTCTTCTGTACCATTGTGCTTAACAGACCTGCAAAGGAGTTACAGGAAATTGGGCTGATGCCCTTTTCTGCTTCTTCATGGTGGACAAATAAAATACCAGGAATGCCAACTCTGGTCTTCTTGGAGGATGTGTTCTTATGCCAGGAGCCTCATTCTTATGCCGTAATTAAAGGGGAGAAGGTGCTCAGGCTTTACCAAAGTCATCCTCTCCACTGTGATAATTAGACATTGGAGTTAATAAAAATCAAACCAATCTGAAAGAATGTGAAACAGTCTAACTTGAAGTCCCTCCTTCGCCTCTCCCTTGGGGCCTGAGACAAAGCCTATTTGAGGTCTGTGGAACAACACCAATGGTCTTTGGTTCAGGCACTTGCTCAGCTTTCACTCCCTGGGCTCCTCTGACGGCCACCATGTTACTAGATTTCTAATCACTGGGGAGTCTTCCAGGCTTAGTCTTGAATTTCCAGTGTAAAAAAAAAAAAGCCGAAAAAGCCCTTTATCCATCACAAAGGATCAATAAAAGCCACAAGCCCCCCAGTGATTCATCCTGGGCCCATCACCTATAAGCTGTTCACCTCCACAGCCTGACACATGTTTGTTGGCACGTGGAGGCCGGGGTTTGAAATGTGCAGGGCAGGGGTGTTGAGTGTCTGTCTCACAGTCTGAGTATCTGTGCCTAGCGGGAGATTAGTAGGTGTTTGGCTTGAACATGACTTATTTGTTTCTGAGGCATTGTTAGTGCCTATCAATCAAAAGCTCCCTGCTGTCAGAAACACTGTTCTTGTCACCTGCAGTCTAATGATGGGCCTGGATCTGTGTGGCTCAGGGCTGAGACTTGTGCAAAGCAACGGCTTTTATTACACTTGGTGTAATTTCTGCATTAGCAGGTTTCCTTCCTGCACATTTTCTGTGCCCATGGTGGGAGGAAGGGAGGGTGAAGACTCTGTGGCTTGCTTCAGTCCCTTCAGCAATGGGGACTTGCCAGTGTTTTTGCATGGCTCTTCCTTGCCTGAATATGCTTCAATCACCTTCCATTCCGGCAGCCATTGCTTTTACCTGGGATTTTGTGACTTCTGCAGGTCTGGAGAAAGCCCCGGCTTTCTTCAGTAGCACCATTTCATCGCTGTCTGTGCAGCAGCTGTCCATAACCGCTTTCATTCACTTCCATGCTGGTCAGGTGCCTCTGTGACTAACTCCTTGCTCTCCAGATTTCCAGCCCATTGTAGGTGCGGGAAGCCAGTCAGATGCTGACGCAAGGGCCTGTTTGAAGCGCCCTAGGAAAGGGCACAGTTAGCAGTGTGCTGCCATTTCCATCTGCTCCTCGCGGACAGAAGGTTGTCAAGTGTGAACACAATTGATAATTGCTGGGCGGACCAGAGGAGCCCTTTCTGTCACACAGTCAGGGGCAGGAGGCGGGCAGCGCCGTTCATTGTGGGCCTGTAGCACCAGGTGTTTATCCTTGTAGCAGGCAAACCCTTTGCTGAACAGGTCAGGGCGTGGCTTTGCAGAGCGTCATGGGTAGATGCCCTAAATTATTAAAGTGAAAACCTGGGGCAGTTGCCAAAGAGGGGGCAGGGGCACACTTGCCTTTATCCATCCCAGTCAGCCCCATGTCCTCTTTCAGTCTAAACAAAGGACTGAGTATAGTGAAGGACCCGGTGGGGGGGAACCTGTGTTTCTCCTTTGGCATCTCCTGCCTGTGCTCTCCCAGCCCTTTCACTACCCTGTATTCCACCCTGCTCAGAGTCCTGCTATGGGTTTACTCGTCTCCTTCTTGTCTGGGCCTTTCTGCTGCTGGGATTTCTTGGAGCCTCTCGCTCCACACTCGGCTCCTTGCTTTCTTTTCTTTGCCAAGCCAGTGCTGCTGGCTATAGCACCAAGAGCACACTGAGCCCTTGGCAGACCCGTACGATCCATCCCCTCCCCCAGTCGCTCAGTCCCCACACCCCAATCCCCTCTCCTGTGCTTCAAAAGCCTCCTGCTCCTCTACGCAGGGTCCTCCAATACTTTCCCTCTGGCTCCATGGCCCCAAATATTTCTCGCCATGGCTCCAAAGGGGTTTGGAGGTCTGACAAAGTCACCTTCTGCCAGGGTTGAGGGGCCTAGAAGCCCACTGGCAAGCGGATATGTTGCAGGCAGGGAGCGGAGGCCATGCGCCCAGAGGCAGGGTGACTGGCACAGCACTGCTGTTCAGGAGGCCAGGCAGAACAGTAGGAGGAAAGGGGAGCCAGCCAGGCCAGCACTAGGGGCTGGATCTCTCCGGGTTCCAGTGAAAATGGGAGCGATCCATGTTACAAACATGGGTCAGAAGGCCAGGGTCACCCACTCCAGCTAGACGTTCCCCAGCTTTTGGAGAGCATCAACGTCTGGCTAAGCTTTGTAGCCCTGTAACAGGCCAGTTTCCTTAGCCCATGCCTGCAGGAAGTGCATTTTGCACAGCATTCTGGGTCTCCTTACAGCCCAGCCCACCCTACCCCTCTGCCACATCCAGGCCATGTCTTAGGAGGCTGTTTGGGAAGCTGAAACCACAGAGAAGATGAAAATGCCTCAAGAGGTTGAGGGCAGGGAGAGGATCTGCTGATCCCTGGATTTCCCTGTGGTGGGAACACCCCTTCCATCCCATTCTCCCATCTTGCGTCCCCTGGTGGGGCTGTGCGTGAATCACACCCCGCCACTCCCCTCCCGCATCCCCGGCACCCTACTGCAAGTGACCAGAGAGAATGCTGAAACCCGAGTTATTTGCTGTCCTTTATTATTCAGAAGAGAGGCCGCCTCCACAAAACGAGGGGCCAGGTCTCCAAAAATATGGTTCTTCAAAGAAAACGATCCTACCTCGTAAACATTCGAGATGATGAAATCACGCTGGCTTAGTAGTAAGTAGTTGGGTTATTTGTCGCCCGTTATAATTTTTTTGGTGTGTTTTCTCTGTTTCTATTATAAAATTACGGCAACGCCATGAGTTTAACATCTCTTCAGCCCAAACACAATAGAAATGAGGCAGCAGCGGTGTCTAGCCCAGCTGCTGCCGTTGCTGCTAGCAAAGAAGTCTACAGTTTAGTCATTATGTTTTTTCGTTTTCTTGTATTTTACACACCAGTTCGATGGTTATCAGCACATGAAGAAGAGCTACCCAAACAAGATACAGCAAAGAGCTCTAGAGTTAAAAAGGAACACGCAACTCCTGGAAATCCAGCCATACAAAAGAAACCTCTCCTGGGGAAAGGAAGGGGAACGGGTTAGCCCCGGCTGCTAAGCCAGTGGGAACACGGGCAGAGAGGCTGCTTGGTCAATAATGAAAATAGTACTTTGCATGTCTCTAGCACCTTTCATTGAAGGATCTCAAAGTGCTTTACTCAGAGGCCGGATTTGTCTCCTGTTCCTCGTGTTAAGTAAGCACCTTGCTCCACAAAAAATGCCACTGAAGTCAATGGGGTTTCTTGTGGCACTGGGGGACGACGCTATGTGACTTTGGGGATCCGAAACTGGTTCTTGTAGATTAAGCCTCACAACCTACCCCCCAGCGAGGGAGGGAAGTATTATTAGCCCCTTTTTACAAGTGTGGAAACTGAGGCACGGCGAGGTTCAGTGATTTGCCCAAAGTCACACAGTGAGTCAGTGGCAAAGTCAGTGATAGAACCCAGGAATCCTGGCTTCATGTCCTCTCTGCACTAACCATTAGACATGCTGCCTCCTCATTAGTTGAATGGCAACTATTGCCCCTCCACGCCACCACCCTGCTTATTATCAGCCAGTCAGTGCCACCATTGCTGTTAGCCAGCAGCATGAAACCCGTTCAGCTCCTCTTCCTTTCCTCTGCCAGGTTTGGAAGTGTCTTTGATTACAAAAAAAAGGAGAGAGAATATGAAAAAAAATACAAATATTCTTAACATGATTATTTCTGTCAAGATTGTCCAGCACTTTAAAGAGGGACTTTCATCGCAGGCAAAACTTTAGTTTGATGCATAAATACGTTCCTTTTGTGGCTTTACATCTCCACATGACATTAGCTGCGTACATTGGTCACATGGCTGCCAATGCAGGAATGGGTACCAGGACTTCTGGGATGTTAGCTACCCCTGCCCCTTTGCTAGCCCGGATCTCCCAGCATGTTATGAATTCAGCCTGGGCTGGAAGTAGGAATATCCCTGTTGTACCAAAGAAGAATCAGAGTCCTACGGAGGTGCAGCAGTTTTCCTGAGGCCACACGGGGACCAGTGTGATGGTCAAAACTGAATCAGTTTCACTGAGAATTTTGGAAGTTGTGGAGCCAAACCCCAGCCTGGAGGGGGGTGGAAGGCCACCAGGGAGCAGGAGTTCAGAGGGCAGCTCCATGTCACAGACACGGAGGACCCCAGGGCTGGCCTCACCTTAACACCTCCATAGGTGACGAGTTTACTCTTTCCCGGTGGGGTTGCACATGTCCCCCTTCTGTTTCTTCCACTGTCCAGCAAGAGCCACCATGCCAAAGCTGAGACATCACAGTTGTAACCATGGCCACAGCCTGGGCTGTCACTGTGGCAGACTTCTGACAGGAGTGGGTGGACTAGTAAAACGCCCCTTGCCCCTTGAGTCCTGAATAGTTTTGTGCCCAAATGAGCCAAATTCTGTTCACTCTGCTGCCTGAGGGTTGTCACACTTGTAATTTGGGAGTGTTTGGCCAGGGGCTAGCGACACAGGGTCCTAGTCACAATTTTAGCACAGGTTGGTGCAAAAGTTCATACCAGAAAGTTGGTTAATTTTTTTCCTCCTGTTGTGAATGGTTCCATCATCATGCAATCAGTGGAGCAGAAACAGCAGCAGTTTCAAACAGTTGTGAACCACCGGTATCACCCGAGCTATGGCCGAATAACAAATAGTGTATATTAGAAGGAATGGGGCTCTGGACGACGATCATTCATCCCATAGTTGGACTAGCTCTAGCTCGGACTTTGCCGGAGGCTCAGGAAGAGACAGAGGAAGGGCTGCAGGTGAGAAACCGTTCCCATCAACACAGCTCAGCTCAAATACTGACATGGGAAGCTGCATGTTTTCAAGTTTGCTTTGGCGCGAAAGTCCCCCTTTGCGAAAAGTATCCCTTTGGAATGTTTCCTTGCATCTGATTGGCTGAGAGCTGCACGGGTGGGGCACAAAAATAAAAAGACGCTGTCGCCCCTCCCACATCAATACGAGTTTGGTTTTTATTTCTGTAGTAAACCGGTAACTATTTCACCTAATGAGTGCAGATCGCTAAGGGCCGTCTCACCGTCTCTCTTGCTCTCTCTGCATTTTTAAGTGGCCTTTTTTTCCCCAGGGTCCCTTCCCCCACAGACCAATAAATAAACCTATTAGCACTTCCTCTGGGCTTTGAAGAACTGGCTCAGCTGCGAAGTGATGCCACAAAATGGGGGAACAAGAAAGAACCAAAAGTCCACCCAACCCTTTCTAGGAGATCCCAACCCTTTCCCCATCACCTGTAGGCCTTCTTCCGTCCTCCCGTCATGGTTTATTGTTAATTTTATAAAAATGTGCCCATCACAAATGTCTCTAGGCACCTGCACGTTATGTAGAAAAAACACCATAACACAATAACTATGTCAACCAAAGAAAAGACTCTTATGCCCTAAAAAATAGGTGAACTACTGTACAGAGCCTATCAGTCACCCCAATCAGGGAAGGTCTGAGAGAGTAGGTGGTCCTTACATCACGCCCACCAGGTTACAAACCTTGGGCTCTGTTGGCTGGATGGAAGCAGAAGTGAATGCGTGCGTTGAGAGCCTTCCCTGAGGCTGCCCCAATAGATTTTAAAATCATGAATAACCTAAGACTGAGAGTGACATCAATTATCAAGGTGGCACCCAAGGAGGTGGTTGCACCGGTAGTGAGGACCTAAACAACCCTGTGATTTATAGATTAGTAGTGACACCGTGAATCACACCTGGAAGCTCATGGGAATCTACTATAGCCTCTGGAAGAATAGGTGTAACGTTTTCACTGGGCCGGACACAGCTCATTACCAGGTTTCGCACCAGTGCTACAACCCAGATGATCTCCAAGGGACTGCCAGTGTAGAGTGCACGGCAGAAATCCAGTCTGGAGGCCATCAATGCCTGAATAACAATCAAGGTCCAAGTGAGATGGTCACAATCGTCTGACTAGAGGCAGAAGAATAAAAGCTGCCAGTGATGCCTGAGATTGCGGGGGAGGCTGGAGTTCTGACAGCACCTCCAGTTTGGACCTGCGCTAATAAAGGGTGGGAACAACCTTTCAATAACCCCCAGCCATACACTTTAACTGGTACCCAACCTACCAGCATCATTGCGCCAGGAAATGGAGATGCCGCGCGACCTGCCACTGACATAACAAGGACATTGCTGTGGCCTGTAATGTCTCAGTCTCCTCTGCCCCTGGTGGCCTCACGCACAAACTGAACAGGACCTAATGGAATTGCAGCGTACCACACATGAACATGTCCTTCCGTCAATAAAGCAATTGCCCAGCATCACCTGCCCTGAGCAGACCTACGCCAGAGCCATCTCATCAGCCCTAGCTACGATCTTCGATAGAGTCAACCAACCCTCAAGGTCCTCAGCTCCAAAGGCTGCTGGCAGATCTATAAGGAACATGGTGATACCTGAACTTTGTCCATCACTAGGAGCTCATCAGGCAGCAAGACTAGTGCAGCCTCCATGCCACAAATGGAAAGGAATCAAGGCAACCTATGGACTCTACATGACACCCAAGGTGTCCTCCCACAGTCTCTTCAGTGATCTCATCTAAAAAAGGGTAGATTAGAGCAAGGCCAGTGAGACTGACAGCATCAAGCGAGGACAGCGTGTGCATGGACCTAGTGAGGACCGCCAATGAGAGGCAGCTGGCCTCGTCAGTAGGCGTTAATGATCTCACCCAACAATGGACACAGTGTTCCCTGCCTCCCACCCCAGCTCTGAGGGTTCCAGAACATCACAAGGGAAACTGAATAGATGTTGTCATCACCCAGGGCAACGTGCTATGTGACTCCACCACCCAGCCCGGCATGAGTGCAGCAAGGCAGCCTAGACATCACTAAATGCAGAGCTCCCATGGTCTAGGGGAGCACACCCTATACCTGGTTTCACCCTGGTATCCCCCCTCGCATTCCCCCCACCTACACGTCCTAGTACCCGACCCGATACCTAACCATCCACTTAGCACCAAGACACCCCAGCACTCACCCTATCATGCCATTCACCTACCCAGTCACCACCCCAGGCACCAGCCTACCCAGTGGTCTCAGTACCTAACTCAGCCATCCACCCAGCTGCCCCTGCAGCCACCCCAGGCACACGTGCACCAATCAGTCCCAGTACCCAGCCCTGACACCCTCTCCCTCAATCAGGTCTGGACCCCTTAACCCTTCCCCCCATCTATCAGTCTTGGCACCCACCCCAAGGACCTTCACCCTCCCATCTATCATCCACAGCACCCTTGCAACTACCCCACTCGCCCTACCAAGCAGCCATCCTCCCACCCAATGGCCTCAGCACCTATTCCACCATCCAGCCAGCTGCCTCAGCACTCAACACACCCACGGTGGGCAGAGCAAGGTGTGTGTGGGGGGAGGGCAGAGTCCCTTCAAGCAGCCAGCTTTGGGCACTGCAGCCCTGTGTGATGGGGGTGTGTGGGTGGGCTGGGAACAGTGAACTTGTGACAGGAGCCCGGCTTGGAGGGGGGACACACTTTTTTTGCGAGGGGGGGGCTGTGTGGCAAAGGTGAACCATTTTATGGCGCCCCAGTAAGAGTGGCTGGGGGGGGGGAACCAGCGACATGGGGCTGGGGAACAATGGTGAGGAGCCCAGGCCTCAGCAGGGGAGCAGCCATGGTGCCCTGGAAAGAGGGTCCCAGAGGGCCATGCATAGCAAGGGGGCAGCTGTACTGGCCCAGGGATTGGGGAGAGCTGGCTGGCATGTACCAGCCGCCTGCCTTGAGTCTAGTTCAGGGCCTGAGCGCTGTGTTTCTGCCAGCGGGGGAATCAGGGACCAGCCCCATGCGCAGATGGGGGGCCGGGAGGGCAACTCTGGAAGCGCCTAGTCTCTGCGGGGCTCCCTGGCCAGCAACCTGGGTAGTGACTCCAAGGGCGATCAGCTGGAGCCAGAGCCCCGGCGCTGCTCTGCCTATGGCCCTACAGTGCCACCCGGTGGAGGCTCTGCAGCTGTGCGGGCGCTCTCGCCGGGCCCATGGCTTGGGCTCCAAAGCAGACGGGCAGTTTCCAGCTAGCTCTCCAGCAGGGTGTAGCGAGGCCGATGCTTAATTCACCACAACCCCCCCCCCCCCCCCCGGCTCAGCCCTGGCGGGAATGGGGAGTAACAGGCCCTTCAAAGGGGCAGAGGAAGGGCCGGGGCAGCTCGGCGCCCTGGGGCTGCGTGACGTGCTGGGCAGCAGGCAGGGTCATGCGGGGAGTGCGGGCCATGGGCTGCTCCTGGCTAGGCCGGTGCCAGCCGCTCCCAGCAGGGGGCGGTGTAGGCAGTGGCGTAGCAGCAGGCCTGGCGCGCTCACAGCTAGGCCAGTCTGGCCCCCTGCTTGTGGGGAATGGTGGGCGATGGGCATGTGGGGGTGGGATGTGTCCACAGCGTTCCCATGCCCCAGCGCTCTGGCGTTCTTCACCACCTAGCAGGGGCGTCTGGGTGACATTAGTTCTTTTGTGCCCGTTCGTAGGCGAGGTGCAGCCCCTTTGCCCCAGTGTCGTACTGCCAGGAAATGAGCAGCAATGCCCAGAATGGTGGGGGGTGGGGAACAGAGCACCCAAGGTGCCCAGTCAGCTGCTCCGGCGGACGTGGCCCAGTGGGGCGCTTGGTATGGGCTCAAATGGGCCACCGGGAAATGGCCGCCACTACCGCAGCCCATGCAGGAGACCCCATCATGGGGTGGCATCACATTTGGATTGAGGAGGAGGGGCCATATCCAATCCCACAGCTAGGGGGAGACAGATAGCAAGTGGGAAACCTTCACAGACAGCACCTCTGAGGCCTAGGGCAGATTGGGTGCTGGAGGGGTGGGCAGCGTATGGTGAGGGTGTGGGGCGTCTGGGGTCAGGTTGGGGGATGGGTGCTGGAGAGCTGGGCTGTGTATGGTGAGGGTGTCTGGGGTTGGGATGGGTGCTGGAGAGGTGGGCTGTGTATGGTGAGGGTGTGGGGCGTCTGGGGTCAGGTTGGGGGATGGGTGCCGGAGAGCTGGGCTGTGTATGGTGAGGGTGTCTGGGGTTGGGATGGGTGCTGGAGAGGTGGGCTGTGTATGGTGAGGGTGTGGGGCGTCTGGGGTCAGGTTGGGGGATGGGTGCCGGAGGGGTGGGCAGCGTATGGTGAGGGTGTGGGGTGTCTGGGGTCAGGTTGGGGGATGGGTGCTGGAGAGGTGGGCTGTGCATGGTGAGGGTGTGGGGCGTCTGGGGTCAGGTTGGGGGATGGGTGCTGGAGAGCTGGGCTGTGTATGGTGAGGGTGTCTGGGGTTGGGATGGGTGCTGGAGAGGTGGGCTGTGTATGGTGAGGGTGTGGGGCGTCTGGGGTCAGGTTGGGGGATGGGTGCCGGAGGGGTGGGCAGCGTATGGTGAGGGTGTGGGGCGTCTGGGGTCAGGTTGGGGGATGGGTGCTGGAGAGCTGGGCTGTGTATGGTGAGGGTGTCTGGGGTTGGGATGGGTGCCGGAGAGGTGGGCAGCGTATGGTGAGGGTGTGGGGCGTCTGGGGTCAGGTTGGGGGATGGGTGCTGGAGGAGTGGGCTGTGTATGGTGAGGGTGTGGAGCGTCTGGAGTCGGGTTGGGGGATGGGTGCTGGAGGGGTGGGCAGCGTATGGTGAGGGTGTGGGGTGTCTGGGGTCGGGTTGGGGGATGGGTGCTGGAGGAGTGGGCTGTGTATGGTGAGGGTGTGGAGCGTCTGGAGTCGGGTTGGGGGATGGGTGCTGGAGGGGTGGGCTGTGCATGGTGAGGGTGTTTAGGGTTGGGATGGGTGCTGGAGGGGTGGGCTGTGCATGGTGAGGGTGTTTAGGGTTGGGATGGGTGCTGGAGGGGTGGGCTGTGCACGGTGAGGGTGTGGGGTGTCTGGGGTTGGGTTGGGGGATGGGTGCTGGAGGAGTGGGCTGTTTGTGGTGAGGGTGTCTGGGGTCTTGTTGGGGGATGAGTGCTGGAGGGGTGGGCTGTTTCGGGGTCCATATGCCTGGGAGCGTGGCAGTGTTTGGGAGCTGGGACATTCTCTCAGTTTGAGCAGGATGAGGCCCTCAGCAGCCAGAGGGAGGTGTCTACAGTCAAGCTCTCATTAGACCTAAAGCCGAGCCCAGTTTGGCTACCGATCCATCTGTTATGGCTTCCAATCCCGTATGCAACAGAGTGGTCACGAGGGGAGACCCTGTCTGGTGGCCGGCTCCTTCCGCCTCCCTCCCTATCAAGCATCAACTGGCAGCAGAGACTGGCCCCACTCCCCCTGTGGCATCAGTTCCTTCAAACGCCACGCACCAGCCAATGAAAACCCCACCTCCCGCACTGGAACCGCCACCGTCCTGTGGGATCAGGGGTTGCTTCCCAGGCAGGGCAGAGAGCGAGAGAGACGTGAGCAGCCCGCACGCAAACGTGACACTTACAACACGCTTATACACACACACAAACGCACAGGAGGCTGTTGGAGTGACGCGGCTTCCCCCAGCCCTGGCCAGGATGGGATTCTAGCCGCTATTACTTATATTATTCTTATTACTCTTACAAGTTTTATTGAATTAAAAATAAATGACCTCAAGGAGACGAAAGGCGCGTCCCCCTTGCCAGCCCCCCTCCTAGGCCCACGCGCCCCCTAGGAGAAGTTGGCTTCCTCGGGGGACCGCTCCCAACGGGCCTTGGGCTGGAAGAACTCGTAGGAAGTCTCGTGTGGCGGAGGCGTCTCCTCCTCTCACCACCTCACAGAGCCAGTCGCGCCAACACCACTTCCCCTCCCCCCAGGGCCAAAACAAACCAGCGCCGAGGCTTCTTCCCACCTAGAGGGCTGGCGTCTCTCTCTCGGCGTAACGAGTCAGAAGGAAAGGCTAAAGCAGGAAGTCGGGCACTAAAGATGCTCCCATTGGTGCCGGGCGCTCCGTGGACACAGCGGGCGGCCAACGCTGCTTCCCAGAGTTTGGAAACGTCGCCAACTTCACACCCTCAGCTCCTTGTCAGCCCCGAGCTCATCCCCTAGGGGGATCCCCAGGTGCCTCCGTTGTGCATAAAGTAGCGAGAGTATGGCCAAGAAACGTCGACTCCGAGCGGTGAAAGCCAGAAAGAATTCTCAGCCGCTGCCGCTCAGGCCTTCAGCTGGTGCCACTGTGCCACGGCCTGCCGGGGATGGGAGATCATATCCTTCCAGTGCTTCACCTCGCCGGGGCCACTCTTCCAGGACAGGTAAATCTACAGGGAGAGAAACCCGAGAGTCACTGACTCCCCCTCCTTGTGTGCCTGGGCCACAGCTCAGCTCTGCACCACCCCCTTCCAACACTGCAGCTAGGGTCACCTTCCTTCCTGCTGCACTGACTCCATTGGCCTCCCTTTAGCTCACTGGATTCCTGCTCAGAGACTTTAAAAGCCAGAAGGGAGCATCATGATCATCAAGTCTGACCTGCTGCACGTTGCAGGCCATAGGACTTCACCCACCCAATCCTGCAATAGACCCTGAACCTATGGCTGAGTTACTGATGTCCTCAAATCTTGATTTAAAGACTTCAAGGTCCACCATTTACACAAGTAAAGTCCTGCTCTGGCTCCTCATCCAAACCCTTGCAGCCTTGCCCATGACCGTATCTCTCCTCTCGTTGTCCTGCTCCCAGCATGTTCCTTCCTATTCTATTGCTGCCCTCCCTCTTTGTACACTAAGTTCTGTGGCCCCCATGCCTCGACCTGCCTCCCAGCTCTTGTCCCCCAAGCCAGCCCCCTGCCCTTGTTGGAGTTAGCCTGATGGACCGGCAAGAGAGGCGTGGCCAGGGTAGCAAGGTGGTGGGCTGGTGGGTCTGGGGGAGAAGAGGACCAGCTAGCTGTGCAGGCCCACTGGTGAACAGGAGGGGTTGCAGCTGCCGGGGAGGTGCCCTTGAGATGTTCTGGCTATCTGGAGATGACCCATGCTCTGAAGCAGACAGATATTCAGCGGGACGTGAGCATGGGCGCCAGATTTGTATATTTTTTGGTGGTGCCCAGAACCCCTTCCCCCAAGCCTCACCCCGCCACTTTCTGGCTTCCGCCCCCTCCCCCGAGCGACACCGGTAGCCGGCAGGGTAGGGCAGGCTGCTCACTGCTGCTGGCACCAGGCCCCCTGCTAACGACACAGGCTGCCCTAGATCCCATGTCCCCCTGAAGTGCCGGGTCCCCCAAAGCGCAGTAAGCCCAAACATTGGTGGAGCCGGGTCCACGTTCCTAAATATTGGTGGAGCACGGGCACCATGGGCCCATATAATTTGCCACCTACGGACGTGAGGCTGTGTCACTAACAC
This sequence comes from Lepidochelys olivacea, assembly GCF_965140295.1. Lineage (NCBI taxonomy): Eukaryota > Metazoa > Chordata > Testudines > Cheloniidae > Lepidochelys > Lepidochelys olivacea. Next base: position 11,577,636 of record NC_140416.1, read on the forward strand.
GACACCTCTACTTTGCTAACCACTGGCAACACCGTTCAGAGAAAAGTACCAACCACCTGCCAGTTCCAGGCAATTAGGCACAGTGCAGAGAAGCTCTGCAATTAGGCACCAGGTTCCTCTTTGGGGCATGCATCTCTGGCCACTAAATCTCAACCCTTCTCCTCCTTGGGCCTCTCATCCACAGCCCTGTTCCATGGACCTCTGGTGATAACATCAGCTGCATCCCTCCTCTGCCAAGCAAATTTGATGGAGGCGTCAGAATTAGCTACAAGGCAATGCAAGTGAGTGAAAACCCCTCCGCACAGGCTGGGTTATTTTTATCTGCCGATTTTCTATACAGCCACATTGAAAATGTGCGTGTCAACCCTCCTGCATGCTGACAGCTGAGACATGTGTTCCAGATGCACTAATGGAGACTTGTGATTGTCACTCAAAGTAACAGGATTTCATAGCTTGACTTAAGGTATGCTATATACTGGTAATTATTCAATCAGAAGTTATTATCATGTTGCCAGCAGCAGAGCTGTGGTTGAGGTTGTAGAGGGCAATCTATTTTCAGTCTCGGGCTGCAGTTGCCTGGAACATACTTGACAATTTTCCTTTGCAAGTTTCTTTCAAGTTCTTTGCTCTATTGCTTGGAACTTTCTCAACGAATTTCCTTTAGTAATGAAATGTCTCTCTCTCTCTTGCCCTGCCTGCTGTACCACACTTGATCTACCTACCTACCTTTTGACACAGACATGCCCAGGCAGGTATATTACATCTGTGTCCAACTGTCCTCCAGATATTTCAACCAAGGGGTCTTGTGGACTCTAAAAGCTAAGAATGAGCTAATTATCATGGTTATTGCAGGAAGTTTGTACATAGGGTGGCCACTCATTCATTTCTTGAATACTGGATATTTTGAGAATGGCATGGGCCTGATCCCGCTGGTGTGACCCCACACCTGCCGGCGAGGGTGAGGGTGCATGCGAGGTCCCACCAGCAGGGGCGGAGTGGCGCACTCTTCAAAATGGTGTCCTCTGTCTGATAACGGACAAAACCACATCCGGTTTTGTCTCAGTACTGGATGCGGGACAAACCGCCCGCAAAGAGAACTGCCTGGTTGAAAACTGGGCACCTGGCCTCCTAGCTGTAAGGGGAATAATTGTAGCATTATATCACTTGTAGAATATTGGGTTCCAAAGCTATTGGAGATGAAACTTGTCGCCTGAGGCAGGATGGGTCTCCAGAGCGGACTCAATCAACCCTGAGAACAACGGACATCCACCGACCCAGCCCAGCTCTGGGTTTGCAGCCTGCAGCAGATGCAGGCTTGAGCACTGAGACAGACAAAAGAACGCCAAGGAAAAACTGTGAGTAGGGGACCATCAGGACTGAGCTGATGTTAATGGAATGCCCCGATTCTGAACTGAGACAAATGTCTGTGGCTGTACAAGGGAAGGAAAAAGGGCCAGCAGAAGTTCAGGCTCAAGGCATGTACAACGTACACTGACAGACCTATCCTAAAGGCTGGAAGGTAATACGGTTAGAGACCGGAGAGAAAAAGGAGACATTTTGTTGGTTTCTGTCTGTTTCGGGAGAGGGCCACAGAACAAAGGCCAGTGCACAGTGGCCATGAAACACATTGCAGACGGACTCCACGGCAGTCAGAGCAGCTGCGTGCCCAATGTGGATCAGCTGCTGCAGGAACGAGGTTTACGCTCATGGAACAAGTTGCAGGGAGAGCGGCTAGATCCCTCGGGAATGAATGAAAATGTGGGGAATGCAGATCTGGGTGCGACTCCCAACAACAGGGGCCAGCCTGGCACAGCCCTCAACAAAGCAGCTTTCGGCTGGAGATGGTGTCACGTAGTCACAGGCTGGGTGCTCTGGAACTGCTCTGAATGAAGTCAGACAAGACTCTAGAGCAGCGTGTCTCCCCTGAGGGCACACTCTCACCAGGGCACACCTCCTTGGCTCCAGCCCCTCCTGGGTCTGACCTCGGAGCGTTCAGTGCCCCTGTTCACACCGTGAGCTTCCCGCAGTGAGTCCACCTGGATGGGACACCTGGGGAAGCCCTATACGCTCCAAAAGGGGCCGTGCATCCCCACTCTGCAGTCAGCAGTAGAAAACAGAAGGGCTTATTTGTCGTCGGGAACACAGCATAGAACAGAGTTTGTTAGCACAGAAATTAGGAACTTTCAGCAAAGTCCATCCTGGAGGGCAGGGGGTAATCCCGAGCCCAGAGCTTTCCCCTCTTCAATCCCCCAACCACAGACTAACCAGCTTCCAGCAGCCCAGCCTCTGTCACACCCAGTTTGCCCCTCCTCCGGCCTTTGTCTCTTTCCTGGGCAAATGGGTCACCTGGCCTCCACCCGGCACTTTGTTCTCCAACATCTCTGGCTTGCTCTTGCAGAGGATGGGCCCCGGCAATCAGCTGCCAGCATACTGAATGTTGGCCATTGTCTGAGCCCAGGCAGTCAGACCTGGGGGGTCTCTGTAATGATTACACACCCTTGTCCCACCACCTAGAAGTAGACACTTAAGTAACACATGGGGGAAACTGAGGCACACACAGAGTATTTTGACAAACCATTAAGAACATTCCCACTTCATCCCAGATGACCAGATCGGAGTTGGTGAAATTGGAAAAGGAATGAGAGCACCAGAGGTGGATGGAGGAGAGAGTCTGCAAGAGAGAGAAAGCAGTCCAGGAAGCTGCCCATTGGAGACTGATGGTGCTGAAAGCATGAACACAGGTGAGCAGGAGCTTAGAGTGCTGGAATTACAAAATAAGAGCCCTCAATCCAGGGGTAGTGCCCCGCTCCCCAGGGATCAACCAGCTATGAGAAGCGATGCCCAAGCTGCAGGGACAGGCAGTCTATAGAGGAGCATCTGATTACCTTTGAGAGGATTCACAGAGTACACCAGATTCCTGGTGCACAAAAATGACTGTCTTGCTTCTCAAACTCTCTGATAAAGCCTTACACGTGTTTAATTATATGGATCTGTGGGAGGCTCTGGTTTATGATCGGTGCAAGGAAACTATTGAAAATGTTTCAAATCCCCCGAGGCATATCGCCTACAGTTTAGAAACCTCAGCAAACATGATCAGATGAGTCACGGGAACTATGTTTATAAAATGGGATTATTTAAGCAAGTGGCTAAGGGGTAAAGGGGCAGAGGGTTGTGAAAAGCTGGTCGACATGTTTGTTCACGAGCCATTCTTTGATGCCTGCAGCACTGATGAAGTAAGGGCTGCAGTGTGGGATAAAACCCCAATGACTGTAAAAGATGGAGCTGATCTATAGGTGCAAGACCATTTGTGGAGCGCATGCCACAGAGGGATGGGCAACATCCCGGCATAAAGGAAGGTCCCTGATTTGTCCTGGGGAAGAAGGCAGGAGAGGTAGGTCTAAATTCATACCACCCCAGAAATGGTCCCCTCCTGGCAACACCAATAACAGGTTCCCAGTCCAGTGGGATGGTCCCAGAAGCTGTTACCTGTTTGAGTCTAGTGAATGCATGAGGAAGCAATGTGCTTCCTACGTGGAATCCCAATGCCAACCCTGAACTGGGCAGTTTAAGGAATCCCCGGTCCAGAGCCCCCCAGGGTCCGTGAGAGGGTCCCAGTTAATTTTGTCCAGTTTGACCTACTGGAGGTGGACAAAGATGCCAAGGTAAACAGCAGAATGTGCTGAGGCTGGAGGGACACAGGGGTCCATGACCCACTTGTCAAGGAGGATATGATTAAGGAGTCTGATGTGCTCCCAGGAGAGAGGGTAAAGCCCTTGGCCCTGGGGTAATCCAAAACCATGGGATCTTTGGCTCACACTGAGCTTGTGGGGGAAGGTTTAAAAGGAACTTTAAGGCGGGGGTTCTCCAGAATATACCTGTAGATGTGCGAGTGGGGAATGATATTATTTCACTGCCTAGGGCTGTTAATATTGTGACCTGCAGCAAGAGGGAGTGTCCCCCTGGGGTCCCAGACACACACCCTGCAGAGGGGGAGGCAGCTGACGTGGGAGGTGAGATCTCCACACCCTTAGCAGCAGAGAACAGCGAGATGTCCACAGGGGAGGGGGATGAGGGGCAGCCCTCAGTATAACCAAGGCCAGGAGGAGATTGCTGCAGGACAGAATACATGGCTTCCACAGAGGCAGCAGATTGGTGTACACTGCAGGTGTCTGGAAGACCAGGGACTGGACATGAGAGTGTAACAAGGTCATAGAGTTGTAGAGTTGAAGGCCAGAAGGGCCCAGCAGGGCATCCAGTCTGACCTCCTCCATTCCACAGGTCACTAACACCACCCAGTACCCGCACGCTACACCCGGCAGGTGGGGTGTGCTAACTGCTAGCCTGCAGAGGGGAAGAGTAGCAGGCTTGCGGAGCCTGGATCAGAGCACTTGGGTTGCCTATAGAATTGGGAGGCTTTCTTCTGGTGGGCACAGAAAAGCCTCTCTTATGCTGTATGCAGGTGGTAGTGATTCACCCTGGCCACCTGGAGTAACCCCCAAAAGTGTCACATGAACCTACCTACTGTGTGTAATCTATCTAATCTAATCTACATGCCTGTCACTGTAGCAAAGTCTAGGAAGCTTTTCTGAAAAGTTTGTGCATAATTGGTTCATCTATTTTTGAATTAGAAGAGAGGAGAAAAAAACCTCTTTTTTCCCCTTTAAACAATCCTGGGTCAGACACTCAGCTGGTGTACATCAGTGTAGCCCGTGCTGAGCTCACCAAGGCGATGCTGATTTACATCAGCAGGGGATCTGACCCCCTGACTCTCAAGGATGGCGATGGTTAGAAAAACTGCTGAAAATGGCTTGTTTGGATCAAGAGACCTTGCTCCCCTCCCAGCTACAGGAGAGCGAGCTGGATTCCATTCTGCCTCCCGCATTGGCCAAATGTCCCTGGAATGATGCTGGAGGCAGTCAGGCCCCTGTTGGGTCTCCAGATACCAGGTGGGGCTTGCAACACTGCCGGCAGCTAGACAAATCAGCTCCTGAACCAAGAGCTGGGCATGCTGGCTGTACAATCCTTAAGAGTCAATACGGAGCCCTGCAATGTTAATGTAATGTGCATGGCCTGCTGAGAACTGTAAGGGTTTGAACCTTCTCAGCGGGAGACACCATTTAAAGCAAGAGAAGCAGCGTAGTTAAATGGGGGAGGAAAATGCTGCTCTCCTCGCTGGTCTCACTGCACGGATGGGAGAGAACCACTGCTGAGCCTGCAGTGAAATCAGTTAGGCCATGGATTTCACTGAGGCCGCTTCTCCCTATTGCCAAGTGCACTTCCAAAAGACAGAGACTGTCCCATGGACATCTCCTCTTCCAGTGAGGACAGTGGGAATGAGACATGAGAATCCTAACAGGTTATGATCTCCATGCTTTCTCAGCATGCAGTCTCCCCACATAGCCTGCAGCCTCCTCTGCTCTCATCTCTCCTGGTCAGTTTACACCTGGGTTCTGGCACGAATATTTTTCAAGTGTTCCAAATCTTTTTCCTGTCTTGAATCAGGACAAAAAGTCAAAATCTTGAAAATATTTGTGAACCCAAAAACCAATTTTTTCCCCATTTCAGGTCAACCAAAACACCAGGTTTCCATTTTGACTTCTCTCCCACTTTTAAAAAAACCTTTCTTTCAGACTGATTAGCTTACATTTCAAAAGTCATTTCACACCACAACACTGGAATTTGTTGTTTTGAAAACGTTGACGTGAATTATTTCGACAATTTCAAAACTTTTTCCTTTGACATTTTTCCAGTTGGGAAAGGCGTTGGCCCCAATCCTGATATGTGAACAGCTTCAGTTTCAACATATTGGCATTTTTGTTATGAAAAATCGAGGCATGGAAAAATCCCATCCCGCTCTCATTCTGGCCTCCTGGTGTTTCTGGTTTGAGTAGCATAACCAAATCTGATCCTGCCCGATTTTATAGGATAGAGGCACCTGTTCCATAAAAGAGGGTCGACACTGAAGCTGGGAAATGCAGTTCCCAGCTTAAGGAGTCATACCCACATTAGTGCTGATTGACTAGCATGCTAAAAATAGAAGTGTAGCCACAGCAAGCACAAGTGGTGGGAAGGGCTAGCTGCCCCAGTAGGATCCTGTCTGATATGCTAGGTATATATTTGCTGCGGCTAGCCCCGCCCACAGCTTGCCCCCCGACCCATGCCAATGATCTGGTTTTAGCACACTAGCTCCATCAGAGCTAGTGTGGGCATATTTACTTGAGCTAGGAATTACGCCCCAGCTCAAACTGTAGACATACCCACAGACATGAAGCAGCCCTGCAGGGGGCTGGGAGGGCCTTGGGTGATTGAAGGCTAGTTGTTCAAATGGCTCTTAAGTCACATAGGCGCTTTGGAAAATCCTACCTATGATGACGCTGTGTTTGCAACGTAGCTGAGTTAATAATGTTGCTGCAAACCTTGGACCAGAATCCAGCCTCGGTGACGCATGTGTATCCTCACTGGTGGTCGATGGGTTGTATTGGTACAAAGGGGAACAGAGTTTGGGCTGTCTACTTGTATCACTATCACGGTAGCACCTGAGGCTCCAATCAAGCTCACACTTAGTGAGAGACTGCCCATGCCCCACAGAGCTTACACCCTAAACAGACAAAGGGCAGGAGAAGGGAAGGATCATCCCCCCTCGGACACATGAAGAACTGAGGGCCAGAGAGGTGAGGTGACCAGCCCTTAGTCACACAGGGGGCTACAGTGGAATCAAGAATTGAACACACAGCCGCGGCTGAGGCCCAAGCCAACGCAACCAGCCATCCTCTCACTTTGTGGCCTGACTGTGCTTAAACTCTCAGCTTCTTAATGCCACCTTCATGTTCTGCTTTTAATGTAATAGACATGGTGTTTGTTTTATTGCAGCCCAGCATGAGGGAATAATTGACTCCCTGCAGCATGCAGTAATAATAATGAGATTACCATGTCAATGTATCATCATTACCCTAATGGGGGGAGAGTTATAGATACTTAGTGTAAATCAGATTTACAACAGATTTATTTTTTGTAAGTACCGCCTGTAATTTTGTCTTTACACATAAGGGGCCAGCTCCCCAACTGGTGTAAACTGGCTGTATCTCCATTGGAATCAATGGGTTAGATTCTTCCCCAACTGACGTAAATCAGCATCATTCCACTTGAGTCAATGGGCCAGATCCCAAGCTGGTATAAATTGGCTGTAGCTTCACTGAAGTCCTTGGAGCTTGGCTGATTTACACCTGCTGAGGGTCTAACTCAAGGTTAACTAGTTCTTTGGTTAGGACTCGGGGCGACTCAGCCTTGGAATACATGTGCAATGAGTGTTTGCTGTAAGATCAGAAGGCGCTATATCCAAAGCATAGATCCCATCTTACTGGGCCCGATCTTGCCTCCATTACTCACACAAGCAGCCCCATTAAAGCCAATGGATGTACTCTCCTGAGTAAAAGTCACAGGATCACTCCCCACAGCATGAGATATTTTTCCTCCACAGGACAACTTTGTTGTAGGTGGAGATTACACTCTACCTGGAACTGCAGAGCAATGAGCCTTTCATTTTATTTCCCTATAAACAGAGTTTCATTAGATTCAAGTTAACCCGAAAGCAGGTTCTGCTGTACACTGGAGAGACAAGTGTAGCAGAAAAGCTTAGGCAGAGAGATCCATTAGACACAGTGGATGGCTCATTTCCTTGGTATCCCAGTTGTTGGCTGGATTAGCAACTCTTGGATCATGTCAAGTCGGAGCCGAGACTGTGGCTGGGTTGGTTGCAGAGTTTAGTGCCAGATCCGAACTTTCCCAGAATTCCAGTGCCTTTTGGGACTGGGGGTTTCTTCTAGGATTGGCTGTAGTATGGAGTAGTTCTTTGGGAGGCTCCCCCCGTGCGTATGCAATGAATGACTAGTGTTCATATTCCGTGGCCGTTCCAGGGCCAGAAGGACATGTTGGAAAGTCACATGGCTTTTGGGATGGGCTCTCATCGGCATAGGGTGATGGAGCAATAGGAGGCTGTGGGAAAGGCGAGGAGACCGAGACACTGAGGTGTGGCTACTGCAAGCAAAGTTGTTTCGACTTGTTTTTTTATTGATGGACGAACCTTTGTTTAGTTAATAGAGTTACCTGGAGGGCTGGGGGGGGTGGGGTGGGGGGACTCAGTGAATGGTTACCGGGCTATGGGGCCTTTCGCCTCCAGGCCACTGGTTTGAATTTAGGTAGGCAGGTTCCCATCTGACATCTGTTTGGTGGCTTGGGTGGGATGAATTCAGTGGTCTTGGCCCACTTCCCAGTGGATATGTATCTACGTCATGAAACCAATCAATACCCTCTTGACAGCAGTCTCAAAAGAGAGCTTGAGGCTTGAATGGGGCAAGGACCATGAACTCCCACCCTTCCATAAAGGTGATCTTTCCAGGTCAGAGATGAGGGACAGCACTGTTTTTGTCAGCTGTTCCATATCAAGTGGCAGGACAAGGTCAGCAACGAGGATATTCATAGCTGAACCCAGAAACTGCCTCCCATCAGCACAGGTTTGGGTTCGGTGGCTTTCTAAGTGCAGACATATCATCAGGAGGGAAGATCAATGAATTATAAAGTGTGTGTATCAAGGAATGCTGCTACACAACTGGCAAGGTCATGGGTACCAAGTGCTTCAGTGGTGCAATAGGACTGCCGATGGTGGACACAGACTGACTATCCAGCCTGACCGCCTTAAGGACCTAGCTAGAGATCAGTCTGGGTGGTGCCCAATCTGCAAGGAAGCGACATTCCTTTGGGATTTGCCTTGATGATGATGACAGCGATGGGCCTTGCTCATACTGTGCATGCTGGGGATTAACAGAAGATGTCCCACTCCAGGGCTGTCAATCTAGCATCTTTCACCAGCACTAACCTCACATGAACATTTAAATAGTTAACTGGGGTGGAGGGGGAAGGTGAGCAGCCTCTTCTGGCTCAGGGAGAAGAAGACTTTAGACAGACCACTTGACCTGAGCTCCTCGATGTGGTCACTTATTACTAGGGGTTGGCCTCTCAATCGCCTCGGCTTGCCCACGGGCTTTCAGGCCATCTTTACAGTTAGAGCTGCGCAGTGCGATAGCTGGGCTCCGTGCTGCTAGCTGAAGGCTGATTCCTTGCCCAGCAGTGTTCCTTCTGGAGCATCTGGGAGTGGTGAGACACGCTGTCCCGATGCAGCTCAGCTGTTCTCGTTCGAGGCAGCTGTTCTCAAGTCGGTGTAAAAGAAGTGGTGGCTCTTCTGCCAGTGAAATCCTAACTGCACTGGGAAGGACAGACTGGTGTCTAACAAGACACTTGTGGACAAGATTCTGGACTCAGTAGTGGTACAGGGCTGGAGGAATATCTAGACAGTCCTGTTCAGCAATGAAATAGCTGCCCAGATTCAGTCGGGGACACAGCACCAAGAATCCCCTTGCTAGCATCAGGGATGATTTACTCACCACTTTGCAAACACAGAGCTGTCCTTGATGGTGTTATTAGATCTATGGGCAGATGTGGATACTGTGGATAGTTGGATGCTACTGCCTCACCTAGATGATTAGCGGAGCAACACTGGGAATGCACTGGACTGGTACCAGTCATGTCTGCACGCTGGGAATTTCTGGAGAAGAGGCTGAGAGACATCTGCACAAGCTTAAAAAATGTTAAGTATCTATTTGAACCCAACCCGTGGGGCTCACTCTCCACCGTCCAAATCAGTATCACACACATTGCTAGAAAGGAGTCTGGAACTTCTCTGGATCTCCCAGTGGCCATGAGAACCACGGAATTCTATTCTGCTGTCTTGTGGCTTTCTTGTACCTACATCCACTCAGTGCTGTCACAAAGCTATAGGCTTTTGTGCTTCACCTCTTATGTGGACAATGGCTAGATTTCCATCCCAGTGATCTAGGTGATGGACCTGGCTTTCCTTTTCATGCCATTTTGCTCACGCGGGAAGACGCCAAATTCCCCATGGGTGTGATCCATTGATCCCAGTGGAGCTGCGCCTGATTATCCTAGCGATGGATGTGGCTCCGTTTCCCTAACTGGATACATCAACATTTTTTTATGGACAAAGCTGAGATGTTGCTCCTGTTTCCGACATTTGGCTCCCTATCCTCATGTGCCCTGAAGATGGTCCTGGCCATGTTATAGCGATTCCCTGACTTATGCATAGTTTCTCACAGTAAATCAATTCCCGATCCCTGTAGGCTTCACCTGATTCCAGGATCTTCACAGTCCAGAATTCTCTAGGTGGCAATGGAGGCATGGGGCACTTTTTGGCTTGAGCACCATGAGCTTGACACTCTAGACAGGGTATTGTTGATGAGTTTTCCTCCCCTACAGCACCATCATTTCCACATTATGCCCTCTGTGTGAGGGACTCCTCTGTGTGCTGAGAGATGAGTTCACGAGTCTCTTATTTCTGTTTAAGGCACTTCCTGACTTCCCCGTTATACTCCCAAGACATGGTTGGCATTAACGTCCCTTCTTACGAATGGACAGTTGCCCTCTCTCCTTGCCTGGGGCTACGTTGCTTTGGTGGCACCAGTTCCAATGGTCTGTAGGATTCCCTTTTCTTCGCCTCAAGCTAGCGCAGGACAGAGGGGCTCTGAGCCGCCATGTTGCAGGGGCACGATATTTGGGGTGTTTGCAGTGAACTCTGCAGAGAGCTTTTGGGATTCCCCAATTGGCTCTGTTGGCTGTGGTGTTGTGTGACACCGTGATCCCTGTGGAAGGTGCAAAATGGATCGCCAAACCCCAGAAATGCCTTGCAGAGCCACCTAAAAGACACAGGCATTGGAAAAAGGCCCAGGAGATCAAACGATTGTTGCTTGTATTAGCAGCTGGCTGATGAACAGGGAGCAGAGAGTAACTGTTAAGGGGGAGACCTCTGAGCAGGGAGCAATATCAAGGGAGGGAACCTCAGGAGTCAGTGCTAGGATTCCCATCACTTAATATTCTCCTTGACAGGCTAGGGGAAGGGGAAATTCACGAGCTTTGCCTCTGATGCCCAAATCAGCCATAGCAAATGCAGGAGAAGGGGAAGCCAGCAGCAAAGGGAGCTGGGGAGAGCAGTGCTGCGGGTGCCTGAGGTTCAGTAATGCCATGTGAGGCCATCCGCCTTGGCAGAGGAAGAAGTGGAACAGAGACAAATGTGGGAAGGGACCAGTTATCTACAGAGCAACAAGGCTGGGAAAGACCCAGGGAGGAACAGCAGCTGAGTGTGAGCTTGCAGAGAGGCTCCATTGTGAGAGGAGTCAGTGCCGGCCTAGGATTGGGTGGATCGGGATCGTGTGACATTAAAGATAGGGAGGAAATAACGCTGTTTCTTGTTTGTCCTGGCTCTTCCTGCTAACACAATCCAGCTGGGTCAAAGCCCTGAGGGGCACAATTGCCACTGCAAGCCTAATTTGAGCAGGCTATTACTACGCCCTTGTGGGGTCAGAGTCAGGCAGCTGTATGTGTACGTGGGGGGGAAGAAGGGTTAACATACAACCAGCCGTTTGCGCACACAGTCCTGGTTAACTGCGTGTACAGACTAGGCATGCAACTGCACATGCATTTTTGTATGTACACAATGGAGTGCCTGGAATATCACCTCCTTTGGGACTGAGTCCCACCGCTGGCGTGTGTCCGGCCTACTATGCTCTATAGCTCCTTGTCAATATCACAACAGCCAAGCCATTCGAGCCTCCCCTGCCCCTACCATGCATGAATCTCTTCTTACACCTCCCTGGACAGTTCCAGCCCCTTCAGTGACCTAGCAGCTTTGTACTGATGGGTGATTGAATGCACTTGGCAAGAACTAACTTGGGAGCAGTCAGGGGGACAAAGCCCCTCTCTGTGAAGCATTACCATCCCCGCGTGGCCCAGCAGGGTTTAACAGTGTGCCCCAGGCTCCTGTGAGCCCTCTTTGCTTTGGCTGTGTCTCTCCTCCATTCTGTGAGTCCTTAGCGAAAACACTGGCCAGTGCTGGAGCCAGAACAGACCCCAGCCGGACCCCACCTGACACAGCCTCCCAATGCTGACAATGCCCATTACCTATATCTGTGACATGTGTGAATCAGCTGCCCTTATGGCCTCTGCCAGTGGTATGTGCTGGTGGCCTAAGCCCTTAGTGCATGTCCACGGCCTGCATGCATGTGTGGCACCTGTGCATACGGCCTATGGCAATGCTGTGAGGCTGTGGCCTATGGCAATGCTGTGTGCTGGAACAGGCATTTTAAATGGAAGCGTTCAAGCCCTCTCCCTGTCCCAGAGGTGGGAATACAAAATATCCGTGGTGTGCCCCTCTGAGCGCTGCGCTGGGATGCTAGTGAAGGTCCCGCCTTGGCCTCCCATAGCCCCTTCCCCTCTGTGCTAACAGATCCCACTTTCCTGCCACCCCTGTGACCTGCTCCCCCATCACGCAAGCCCAGGAGAGCTGTGGCCCTGGGGCTGTCTGGGGGGGGACACACACCTTGCCAATGACATCGTTGCGGCTCAGCCTGTCCTTGTCCATGACGGTGATGATGATGGTCGTCTCTCGCAGCTTCTCGGTGGGGATGTCGAAGATGAAGGACTCGTTGAAGACTGGGTTCAGGCACCGCTTCATTACCACCGTCTTCTTCTTCTCCACTCTCTTGTCCTTGTACATCAGCCACACCTTGACGTAGGGGTCTGCCATGGAGAGGAGAGGTCAGACACAGTGCTCTTAGGCCAGGGCAGGGCACAGTGCTGTTAGGCCAGGGCAGGGCTCTTCCCGCTTCTGCTCCTTAACTTGGCCTGTCCTCAGGTTTCCTGCCTCTCACGCCAGGGCCCTCTCTTTCAGCTGGTGGCCTGCAGCCTCCTGTTCAGTGCAGGAGAGAGGGATCTGTGGGGCAGCTCCCCTTTTCGCTGCAGGACGTGTTAGGGAGCTGAAACAGGCCAGGGGGACTCTTGAGTTCCTCCCACTGTGGGACAGAAGGGACTCAGAGCTGACTGTTCCCTCTGGAAGACAAAGGAGGACTCTCTCCCTGGTGTGGGACAGAGGGACTCCGGACAAGTTCCTCCCTGAGGAGAGGCAGAGGGCCCCAAGGTGAGGAAGAATAGATTGCAGTTATCCTGCACCTTACTACGCTGTGGCGAATGGCCCCTGCCAGTACCCCTGGCTCAGTACAGAAGAAGGGCCCTGATTGCCAGTACCTGAAGTCCCCCCGATGTCCATGGCTTTCAGATTCCGTGCTTTGATGATATTCACAATGATGGAGTTACCGGAAGGGTTGTAGCAAAGGGACAGGAGGAGTTCTCCCCGACTTCCCTGCAGAGAGGAGAGGTTGTTATAGACTGGCAGAACTCCCTGGGACACCAGCTAGCCTAGCTCAACCAGAGCACCTCGGCGGCCCTGTCCCCACAGAAACCACCTTCAAACATATTTATGGCTGTAACATGCTTTGCTTCTCCACCACATACGAAGAAGCTGGCTGTCTAGGGCTGGGGAATCTGTAGCATGGCTTCAGCTAGCACCGTTATTGGAAATAAATTCACATCCACATGGATCAGTGAAAGTATCCCGCAGCTGGTGCCAGCCCACGTGTTTGCAGTTGGCTCTAAACCATGGCCGAGAACTGTTTTCTGCTAGTAGAGTGTCTCCTACAGGATGCACAAGGCCTTAAACCCCTTCTCAGCTGACAGGGGGTAAGACCCCTAGGCCTTCGGATTCTGAATAAAGAGAAGATGCAGTCCCCAGGGCTGTCAATACTTCCCTTTTTTACCGGTACCAGATTCATGGGTCCATCACTGATTCATAGATTTTTAAGGCCAGAAGGAACCACTCTGCTCATTGTGTCTGACCTCCAGCATAGCACAGGCCGGAGACATGGCTCTCATCCCAGCCTCCAGGAGTGTTGCTGGGATAGTGGTAGATCCCTCTGGGTATCTCACAGTGGTGGGGGTTCAGGGATGTCCTCTCTGGGACCCTTGCTGTGGCAGCTTCAGGATGTCCTCTGGGAGCACTAGGCTGTTATAGTCACTGAGGCCAGCTAATAGCCACGTACACTAAGCCAGGGCATTACACACTGGCTAAGCCTCTCTCTGAACACAAAGCAAAGGCCTTACACTCCCATCGCTGCAGGGTTTCAGCTCCTTCCAGAATGTCTGCATCTGGGTCAGGTCCAACTTGTTGAGTGGAATGGACACCTCTCCGATGGGGTCATTGCGACTGAAGCGGTCATAGTCCAGAACCTGGAGATACAGCACCCGCTGCACCACCTTCTCGTATGGGAAACCTGCCAAGGAGACCAGAGCGGGAGGTGGCTACCCAGGAACGTGGCAACACGGCCAAGTCTGGCAGAGCCATTCCAGATCCATACACCTACTTAAACCCAGGTGGCATTCATGCAAAAGAGACCATCCCTGGCATGCATCTCTCTAGCCAGTTCTGGCTGGTGTATGTTGCTGGGATCGAACAGTCAGTGGAGAAGGGGCACTGGTTGGAGGGAGACACACTTTTCAGTAATTTTATGGCCTCTACTAATATCTGTGGTTACGAGTAATCAACCCTCATGCTTCATGACACCAGCTGGCCACTGGAATCCCACCTTTCACAAACATCTTCCACAATTGGCTGGGTGCATCGCAACTGACTGTGGAGGTGTTTCTGTGAGTGATCAGGTATTGACTGTTCACCAGAGGTTGGACCCAGATCAATGGTGTGATCTGATCCGGCAGGAGGTCAGATCCCAAGGGTGTGGTCTGATCGGGCCGGAGGCAGGACAGTCTGATATGGTTTAGCAGAAGCAGAGATAGTGGACCAGATAGGCCAGAGATGTGGCACACAAGGTGCGACGTACGACTAGTGTGACCAGTGGTTCAGTACGGGGAGGCAGGAGAGGGGATCACAGAGCTGATTGTCCATTGGGGTGGCTGTGGGGGTAGGTCACAGAATCCGATGCTGGAAGGACCAGGAGGCAGGACGTTTGGCCAGACAGGCCAGTGGCTCAATGTGGGGAGGTAGGAAAGGGTGTACTGGTGCTGACTGACCACGGTGCGATCCAGCATGGTGGAGAGAACAGTCGTGTGGAGAGATCAGCCTGGCAGGAGCAGGCTCACTGCTGCTCTAGATGGCTCACTTTGGGCTCCAGTCTGGCAAATCCTGCTTCCTACAGGGACTTGGACTCACTTTCTGTCTCTCTAGGTGTTCATATGGCCCTCGTCACCACAGTATCTGAGCGCTGGGAGGCACGAAGTGCTAACCCCATGCTAAAGACAGGGCCCAGAGGCACAGGGGAGAGGCAGTGACTTCCCAGGGTTAGCCGGGGGTCAATGGCTGAGCTGGGACTCGCTCCTGGCTCACGCCCTGTCTGCTGGCTCCTGCCGCCTACCTTCAAAGAGGAAGGTCTCATTCCAGTGCGGGTTCAAGTTCTTCCTCTTCACTTTGGTCTCCAGCTTGTTCTTTTTATCAGGCAGCAGGTAGATCTTGACAAAAGGGTCACTGGTGCCGCTGAAGTCCTTGGCCGGCAGCTCCTGAGCCTTCATGATCTTGACAGTCAGGGTGGATTCCTGGAAGTTGTAGCCGACGCTGAATTGGATTCGGCCTAGGTTCTCCCTGCTGGAGCTGTCGTGTCCCTCGTCATCCTCAGAGCCTGGGGAGAGCTGAGTGGGGACAGAGAATGGAGAGTCATCCTGGAGAACTCAGCATGGGGTGAGCACTATTGCCAGGGAGAAACCCAGAGATCTGTCTATCTACCTGTCACTTCACCCGCCTATCTATGATTTATGTTCAGTCTTTGAGCTCCTCCTCCTATAGCTGCCCTTCGCCCCACCCCCTCTCTCCCCCTCCTTCCCCAAGATGGGACCAGAGGAGGAGACTGGCCTGATTTCTCCCCATCAGGCAGCTCGGGACTCTACAGACCCAAGAGGCATCTCTAGTCGGGGCAGAGTGTAAATCTGCAGTGAGGCAGGGGGGCTGGAGGCTCCTGGGGAGGGGAGATCACAGCAGTGGGATGGGTAGCTCAGTCACTGGGTGGATGAGGCTGATTTCCATCTGCCTCTGAGGAATGTTACAATATTGCTTAAATAGTCAGGGCCAATCTGCAGCCGTGATGTGAGTGTAACGCAAAACACAGCATGGGCTGGGTGCACCTCTGGGGCTGTTCCCCATAAAGAGGTTTCTTAGGCGGCAGCTGCTGTTTCCAAAATGGCGGAGCTGGTCCTGTAGCTCAACCACTAGAAGCTCATGCTTTTAGACCAGGTTCAATCAGCTGCTGACCCAGCCAAGGAGAGGGAGAGAGGTGCAGTCGGTGAGAATGAAGCATGCTGGGTCAAGCTCTCCAAGGCAAGGCTCTGCCGATTATCAACCTGCTTCCTGATAATCAGCAAAACGCCCTGGGCTTTGGTGGGGCCAGGTTCTGGTCTGGGAGTAGAGAAGGTGTCTATGGTCAGAAAGGGAGGTGAGTTTCTTCTGGAGCCCTCTGTGTGTCTGGACAGCTCTGCAGAGCTGGGCTAGTATTTCACGCCAGCGTCCAGCTCAGTGTCCTCAAAGAACAGTGGACAAAATCCCACCTTGCCTGAGAGAGGGCAAGTGCTGCCATGCATGGCTCAGGCACAAGAGCTGGCTGAGATGGCCACCCACCCAGCATGTGTGCTAGCCTGGTAGACCACCCCCCCTGGAATGTGAGGCCAGCCTGCAGCTGGCACGGGAGCCCAGGAAACGCTATGCACAGGCCCCATCACACTGCTTGCACCAGAGAAGGAGCTTCTGACAGCCAACTAGCTGCATAGCCTGTCTCCCCTGCTGTCACCTCCCGACTGACCCTCTCAGCTTGGGACCCAGCACAGGCATGTCTGCTCAGGCTGGGGAAGAACTGGCACAGAGCTGTGGGCAGGCAGGGCCTGCTGGGGACAGGTGCTACATCAACACAGCAAATGAGTCTCTGCAGGCTGCCAGTGGGTTTGAACCCAGGATGGTCTGGACAAAAAGCACAGGCTTCTACCGTAGAATCATAGAATATCAGGGTTGGAAGGGACCTCAGGAGGTCATCTAGTCCAACCCCCTGCTCAAAGCAGGACCAATCCCCAATTAAATCATCCCAGCCAGGGCTTTGTCAAGCCTGAACTTAAAACCTTCTAAGGAAGGAGATTCCACCACCTCCCTAGGTAACGCATTCCAGTGTTTCACCACCCTCCTAGTGAAAAAGTTTTTCCAAATATCCTCCCCCACTGCAACTTGAGACCATTACTCCTCGTTCTGTCATCTGCTACCACCGAGAACAGTCTAGATCCATCCTCTTTGGAACCCCCTTTCAGGTAGTTGAAAGCAGCTGTCAAATCCCCCCCTCATTCTTCTCTTCCACAGACTAAACAATCCCAGTTCCCTCAACCTCTCCTCATAAGTCATGTGTTCCAGTCCCCTAATCATTTTTGTTGCCCTCCACTGGGCTCTTTTCCACATCCTTCTTGTTGTGTGGGGCCCAAAACTGGACACAGTACTCCAGATGAGGCCTCACCAATGTCGAATAGAGGGGAACGATCACGTCCCTCGATCTGCTGGCAATGCCCCTACTTATACAGCCCAAAATGCCATTGGCCTTCTTGGCAACAAGGGCACACTGTTGACTCATATCCAGCTTCTCGTCCACTGTCACCCCTAGGTCCTTTTCTGCAGAACTGCTGCCGAGCCATTCGGTCCCTAGTCTGTAGCGGTGCATGGGATTCTTCCGTCCTAAGTGCAGAACTCTGCACTTGTCCTTGTTGAACCTCATCAGATTTCTTTTGGCCCAATCCTCTAATTTGTCTAGGGCCCTCTGGATCCTATCCCTGCCCTCCAGCGTATCTACCTCTCCTCCCAGTTTAGTGTCATCTGCAAACTTGCTGAGGGTGCAATCCACACCATCCTCCAGATCATTTATGAAGATATTGAACAAAACCGGACCCAGGACCGACCCTTGGGGCACTCCACTTGATACCGGCTGCCAACTAGACATGGAGCCATTGATCACTACCCGTTGAGCCCGACAATCTAGCCAGCTTTCTATCCACCTTACAGTCCATTCATCCAGCCCATACTTCTTTAACTTGCTGGCAAGAATACTGTGGGAGACCGTGTCAAAAGCTTTGCTGAAGTCAAGGAACAACACGTCCACCGCTTTCCCCTCATCCACAGAGCCAGTTATACCATTTGAGATAAAGGACTGAACCAGCCAGCCAGCAGCAGTGGCATATTCATAAGCTCTGTGATTTAGCCTCCAGAGCACTTGGTTACTCCGCTTCCTGTCAGTGACGTGTGGCGCCAACTCGCTAGCCAGCAATCTACCCTGCTTGGCCTCAGCCCCCGGCTCACCCGCCCTGGCAATCGGCACTGCCTGCTTCTCATGGGCCTCTCCAAAATGCCCTGGCTTCTCCAGTACCAATCGCTAGCAGGAACGGAGCTCACAGGCCTCTGCACCGCAGCTCAACTCCCTCCGCTTGCTCTGCCTGCCTCATCTGGGCTCTTTGCGAGCATTTTCCCCAACCTCGGTCCATTGTCAGAGCATCAGCAGGCGTCTCATCTAAATGTGCTCTTCCTGTGCTCAGGGCCCTTGCTTCTTATTAAACTCCAGCTTCCTTTCTATTATCTCTGCTCTGCTGCTGGCACAGAGGCCTATCCCACCCTGCTCCCTGCATTTCTTTAAGGCACATATGCATAGCTCCTGTGTTGGTCTCTTAGATGGGAGGCCTTCCAACTCTCCCAGCTCCCACGCTCCCCTTTGTACTCCCTGTTTTACTGCTCATAATAACGAATCATCGATTAATAATGACTATCTCAGTTGCACCACGGCTTCCCCCTGGTGGTGTGCAGGGGAATTATCATCACTCTGCTTTCACACGATACTGTATCGCTCCCCAGATCTCTCCATATTCCATGACGAAAAGCTTCCTTACGTTGGAGTTAAGGTTGAAAGTACACATCAATCTTTTCCAGGGAAATGGTCTTAAAAGGATGTTGTGGTTTAAACAAAACAAAACAAATCCCTAGAACGCCAGGAAAATCTAAATCCAAACAAACATCTGAAAGGTTGAAAATGTCAACAGTCAACAAAATGGCCTTTACTCCGACCTGTCCCTCCACACCCAGGGCATGTGCTGTACCAAACGCGCCTATTTTGCTGAGGACATTTTGCTGACACAGGCTGGGAATATCTTTGATCCTGAGTGGCCCAGATTGTGGTTTGGACTACAGAGCTGTGCAGCAGAGCGACTCTCCTTGCATCTCTGCATGTTACCCAGAGCTGGGGTCTGGGCAGGCAGGAGCGAGCAGTTGCTGCGTACATGGAATGGGTTTTCCCTCTATTCCCTGACCAGAGCAGCCTAGCCAGTACACGGGGTGTTGTAATTTGCAGCTGATCCAGGCCTGCAATTAATCACTACCTTGCAACGCAAGGGGGAAGCAGGGGAGGGACTGTAACACAGAGGGGTGTCTCTGAACTCTGATGCCCCCTGGGCATAGACGCCAACTCCATGGGTGCTCTGGGGCTCATGCACCCATGGAAAAAAAACCAGTGGGTGTTCAGCACCCACCAGCCACAGCTGTTCTTCGGTGCCACCGATCAGCTGTTTGGCGGCTGGGTAGAGGCACTTGAGGGAGAGCAGAGAGCACGGAGCGGATGGGACCTCAGGGGAGGGGAGTGGAGTGAGGGCGGGAAGAGGCGGAGCGAGGGCGTGGCCTTGGGGAGGGGATGAAATGGCGGGGGAGTTAAAAAAAAAAAGAACTAGATAAATCCATGCAGAATAAGTTCATCAAAGGCTATTAGCCAGGATGGTCAGGGATGCCACCCCATGCTCTGGGTGTCCTTACATAGGCTCCGACTCTGTGGGTGCTCCACCCACTGGCAGCCCCCCTATCAGCTCCCTCCCACCCCCTCAGTGTCTCCCGACCGCCAGCAGGCTCCGCGGATCAGCACCTCCCCCTTCTTCCCCGTGCCTGCTGCGGTCAGCTGTTTCGCAGCATTCAGGAGGCTCTGGGAGGGAGAGGGGAGGACCGAGGACGCGGCATGCTCGGGGGAGGGGGCAGATCTGGGTGGGAAGAGGTGGGGAGGGGATGGAGTCTTGGGGGAAGGGGTGGAGTGGGGGCCTGGGGCAGAGTTGGGGGTCGAGTACCCCCCACCGGCACTTCAGAAAGTCAGTGCCTGTGTGTCCTTAGGCCTCTGGCTGCCAGATGCTGGGACTGGACGACATGGGATGGATCACTCGATAATTACCCTGTTCTGTTCATTCCTTCTGTAGCATCTGGCACTGGCCAGTTTCAGAAGACAGGATACTGGGTTAGATGGGCCATCAGTATGACACAGTATGGCCGTTCTTATGTTCAAGTTCAAAGCACTTGCTAACCCTTATGCCCAATCTCAGCCACTAGTGCTCTGGCACAAGGCCTGGGAACTAGAAACTCTTTAATAAGGACTTTTGGCAGGGTGAGTTTTACATTCTGAAATGTTGTGTGTGTTCAGAGTTTCCCTCAGCCCTTGATGAATGGTACAGTGGCTTTGGGAGATACAAATCCACAGCACGGTTATGATGCTACATGTCTCTGCCGACTCCCAGGCAAGGGCAACAATTTCCAATTACAGATCTCCTGCCCCTCAGCACCTGGCCTCAAATCATATAATTTCTTTAAATGATTTAAAAGAATTTAGGATTTAAAAGAAATTCTAGTTTGGGGGCCTCCAGTCAGATATAACAAAGGGCCGAGCTCTCTCAAGCTGGAGGACCACAGGTTTAATGTTAGTTTCCTGAATGGTTCTAACTAGAGGGGGCTGAAAATGGAATTTCCATCCCGTTGAAAGTTCTCAAATTTTGAAATTTGGTTTCACCCCCAATTGGGGCACAAAGAGTCAAAATCTTGGAATTTTCGGCAAAACGAAATATTTGGAAGTATCCCCTTTGAGTCTTGTCAAAACACGTTATTTCAACCAGGTCACGTTTCATTAATGGAATTAATACAAGATAAATGTAGAAATCTTTCAAAATTATCAATCTGTTTCAGGTCTCAAAAAATAAAATGAAATGAAAATTTCAATTAAAAATTAAACAAAAACGTTAATTTTGTTTCAAAATGTCCTGGCAAAAAATTTAGACTAAAACGAAATTTTCCTGCAAAACATGTTTTCATTGCATCCCTGGCAAGAAAAGTTTTTGGTCAGAACATTTTGGCCAGCTATACAAGTGGGTTTTAGATGCTTGGGTCTCCTGCCCCCCACTAACGGACACTCCAGTTCTGCTGCCCTCCCACCACCCGACCCCTCTCCATGGTCTCACACTTAGAAACACTGCAGTAGTCCAGCTGAAAATGCTTGTGAACTGTGCATCTAATGACTTATTATCCCACCAGCCTCTCCTGACTTAGCCAAAGGCACCAGTCCTCACCAAGGCCAACACAGACTAAAGCAAACATGGAGTTTCCAGACCGAGCTCTCTTTGGCTGAATCTGCACTCACAGAGCTGCTTCTAACTGAAGCCACAGGAAAGATCAGGTTTAAGCCCAGTCGGTTCAGTGTGTCCATGCTGCAGACTTGTTACAGTTTTCCCCATACCCACACTGTCCTCTAGGTATCTATCCCACTGTTCCCAAAAGCAGAGGCCTTTGGAAGATGTTGCAAGGCCAACGGTGCCATGAGGGACTGTTTGAAGGGAGGACTATTTGAACCATTTGAGTTACGCCAGCGACCTCCATTCACGCTGCCATCATCATGCTGCAGACTGAGACATTTCTTAGCCTGTCCCATCCTAGTGCTTCATGGCAGGAATGGGCACTGTTTAGGGCACTTTTGCGTGTTGATGGGAGGTATTTCACAAGCGAGGGGCCCAGGCTGCGCTCTGAATGGTGCCAGGCCTGGTCAGCCCAAAAAGCCTCCCCAAGAAATGAGGAAGACGTTAGTTCTTAAACCCTCACATCTCTCAGATGCCTTGCGCATTCTGCATCCAATATCCCACAGCTTTCTATGTGGGCCTCAGAGCAACGGCCTGGTACTAAGGAAGAAGTTCAGGCTGAGATGTTGGAAGCAAGGTTCTTAATGGGTAGGGTAGAAACCACAATGGGAACAGACCCATTAAATCTCCTTCTGGCCAGTGCAGGAGCTGCCCTTCAGGGCACCTAATAGTGCTTTGTACTAGTTTCTAAAGAACTAGCTGGTTTCTAGACGACTCCAGAGATAAGACTTCCACCCCTGCCCTGGGAGCAGTATGGGGTGGGCTGGCCTGGTGGTCAACATGGTGCTCAGGAACCAGAGGCCAATGGGCAGGTCTGAAGGCAGGAGCCAGGTGTTAGAGCTGAAAATTGAAGTCAGCAGGGACAGGAAACAGGAGCTGAAGCCAAAGGCCAGTGTTGCGTCAGAAGCCAAAGAGTCATAGCCCATGGTTGGAGCCGGAGCAGTCAGAAACCAGGGCAACGGAGTCCAGGGACTGGAAGGAGGCTAAGGGCAGGAGCTGGGAACAGGACAGGGTCAGAGTATGGAATTGGGGACGAGGCTGGGACAGCAGGTAGGAGACGGCAGGCTCTGTAGCAGCAGCAAGCCAGGAGCCACCTTTTTGCATAGACAACTTCCTTGGTCTCTTTCTGGCTTAAATAGTGTACGTGGCTCAATCAGGGACTCCAGAACTCATCCAATCCGGTCCCTGGGGGCGGTACCTTTAATGGAGCATATGCCTTTCAGGCTCCTAGTTCTCCAGTAACTAGTAGAGCTGTTGAGTGGTGTTGTGGATGTGGCCGCAGCCTGAAGGCCTGGACTCAGGACCTTGGATCCTCCCACTGACAGGCCTCACTGTTAGGAAGTATGAGCAACCATGTGGCCAACCAGGGAGGAGGTGGAGGCGCCATGGCTGTGCAGATGCAGGATGGAGAAGTCATTAGTGGGGATGAACCGGGGAGGGTAGGGGGAGTGTGTGTAGATGAGCCAGCTGATCTGTAGTAGCTCTGTCCAGATTGCTGTGATTCCTGATCTGGCTGAACCGAGAGGCCTTGCGGGTGCTGGTGGCTCTGCACTCCTCCATTAATGATGAAAGCCCCTTTCCGACTCTGGCTTCTCCGGATCCACTGGGAGCCTGAGTCACACAGACAGAGCAGAAGGCTTGGTGCTGTGGCTTGCGGCCCAGGGACTGTTGGGAGGGCTGGCCGGGGCTCCCCTTGAGGAATGGGGGAAGAAATAAGAGAAGAGATGCAGACACACAAGGAGGGCAGCACATGCCTCTGCTCCATTATGGGTAGTGACGCCGCCAGCTGCAAGCCACTCCATCAGCACAAGGGCAGCCTGGAGGAAGCTGGAGCCATTGGCCCAAAGCAGATGCGGAGGGCTTACCTGGGAAGTCCCTGGGGACTGGGCAGAGGGAGGCCTGCATTGGCACATAGCTGAGCAGATGTGTGTGCTGTTCGTGCCATACTATGCCCAAGGAGAAACCTTCCTGGCATCTTGTCAGCAAGGGGAAATGTGGAGCACAGCCTGAGCACTGCCACCAGAAACAGGCATTGCAGGCCCCTTCGAGACAGGCTGCTCTCCTTCCTGCAGAGCTCTCAGCTCAGCTAGCCACCTCAGCGAGAGGTAGAGGAGCTGCCGGTGAGCGGAGCACCAGGAAAATCTCAGGCCATGGCTCTGACTGAAGCAAGACTCGGGGGCAGCTCTGGTTAATTTATCAGCACGTCGCCACGCACAGAG
Organism: Lepidochelys olivacea; assembly: GCF_965140295.1. Taxonomy (NCBI): domain Eukaryota; kingdom Metazoa; phylum Chordata; order Testudines; family Cheloniidae; genus Lepidochelys; species Lepidochelys olivacea. The sequence continues at coordinate 11,601,257 of NC_140416.1, forward strand.
ACTCCAGGCCCCGTCACCTCAAGTGCTGATGCTGAGGTCCCTCCTCTGCATGTGGCCCTCATGTCTCTGTGGGCGTGTGCATGGCCCTGGGACAGGATATCCATGTCTAGTCGCAGGCATGGGCTCCCGGATCTCAAAGAACAAATCCCTTCATCCTCCAGGCTTTGAGGGGTGTTAGGGGCTGGCCTTTCACTCCTGGCTGACTCTCCTGGATACACAGCATGGAATCAGGGGCACACCCACATCCACGATGAAGGAGCAATCCCCTCTGCATCTTGCCAGGACCTAGCTGGGCTCTTCCCTTTGTCCCCATACCCGGAGCCCCCTGTGCTTGTAGCACTCTATGGCAATCCTGTCTCTGTCAGCGGAGACACCTCTGCGAGGAACTGGGGAGTGGAACTCTTCCCACTACGTTTAGACAACTAGATAATATCTTATGGATTCCCGGGCCTGTGGCTTCATTGTTGTCCAGGCAGCTGTCAGAGGGGATCAGCCTCTCTCTCTGTCACCGGCATCTCCTGGCTCCGCTCCACACACTCACTTCCCTAGGGTCGGGAGCTCCAATTAGCCAAATCCTTCCTAACAGCCTGCCTGTCACAGCACTGCAGCCATCTCCCCAGAACCAATCCGATGGCCCAGACTGCGTCTCGTCGTGGGCAGCCCTGGGATAGCTTGGCCTCCTCGACCCAACACAATGGAGGTACTGGGACCTGGCAGAGGACGGGACCCTCACGCATACAGCGGCTAATGGCAAGGGCGTATGGCCTGAGTGCCTGAGACAGAAGGGGGCTGAGCAGGGAGAGAGAGGAGTAACATACCCGGCTATCTATGGGGAGGGATTTCCACGCTGTACTGTCTATCAGGGAGTTGGGAAGAGACAACTAAAGGCCCCCAAACCCAGCTGGGATGAAGCTCTTCAACATCCCTAAATAAAGGCTCAAGAGCAAATGATGGGGCGGTGGGAGATGATAATGGCTGGTGCTAGTGGAGTTCCTCATGTGTGAGAGCTGTTGAGAGAAGGGCAGAAGGGCCAGGTCTCTCCTGTGCTCCACTGACAGTCCCCAGATGCTCCAAACATGGGACCTCCTGACACTCACCAGGCCCTTGTGAGGCAGCATTTGACATGCGCCCCTTGACAGGCCCACTCGCTGTCTGTCTGACTCAGCTCCACATTTGTGGTTTTGCTCGGTCATGTCAGTCCGGGGGGCATACACTGCCTCCCCAGACACTCACCTGCGAGGACTGGATCTCAACCCCTTCTCTGCTGGGGCTCCTGTGGTACCATCGGCCGGGACCGGTGCTCCTGCAGGGCAATGGCACTGCGTCCCAGCAGGGGCTCAGGGCAGCACAGGAGCTATCGAGGAGCCAGTCGGTTCAGATTTGTCACAGACTGATGCTGCCTTAGGAAGCTGTCCAACCATCTCCTCCACTGGATGTCCCACCCCCCATCCCTCCCCCCACACGAGTGCTTAGAGAGCTGTTGGATGGATGAACGCCCCCTGCCCCCAGTGCATTAGGGACCCACTGGTCACGCCTCCCTGCCACCACACACTAGTGCATTAGAGATACAAGGTTACACCTGCATTGCCACCAGAGTGTGACTGCAGCTCAAGCACACGTACCCGAGCAAGGTTTAATCCAGCTAGCCTAGGTGCCGGAGCAGCAGAGCTGCAGCAGCCCGTGTTGCAACCTGGGCTAGCCCCGCGAGTAATTACCCAGGGGTCTGGACAGGCTGGTACGGCCCATGGTGAAGCCCTTGCTACTGCTGTTTCACTGCGCCAGGACGCACACTAGCTAGATCACCACTACCCTGGTTAGGGTTACATGGGCTGCAACCAAGTGTAGACACCCTCAGAAGCAGAGCTGGTCAAAACACGGCCCGTGGAAAGCTTTCCCTCGGAAAACACTGATCCAGTGAAGCCAAACCGTTCTGTTATGTTGAAATTTACGAGGGGAGATTATCAAAGCTTTTCACTTTGATGGCATCATTTCAGCTGGTACATTGTAACACTGAAGTCCCAGTGAAACTACATTTCCATAAAGTTCTTTCAGTGTGTCTCACATGAAGGGTCTCTGACTCTTCGTTCTGTGGTGAATTCTGACTTGTCACTCCGAAGCGGGAGGAATGGAAATCTTGAGATGTCAGATGGAGCCGAAGTTCCCTTTCCTGACCAGCTCTGCTCAGAAGCAAAGAACGCAGGACGTGTCCCATTTCTTGCCATCCACCCGAGCAGCACACTTTTCCAGGAGCCAGCGGGAGCTGAGCAGGGAGGCAGCCAGTGAGACTGCTCTAGCTTTTTCGAGTGTTGCTCAAAATACACCTCTGAGGACACATCATCAGACCCCTTGGGACGCCTAGTCAGGTCATCGCGTAGGTCCCTCCCTGGGTCACTCAGAGGGCAGCTTGCTGGGTTGCTTGGGGACCTCCTGGGGTCATTTGGAGGACACTGTGTCAGGTCATTAGCTCATGTTCCACCAGCCTTGGAAGCGAGTTGTGCAGGGTAAGGAATCTAGCACAGACTCATTCAGGGGTCCCAGCAGCAGCTACCCTGATCTGCCTGAGACGAATCCCCAGGGCCCTCGCATTCTGCCCTTCCCCAAGCCAACCGCTGAGGAGGGCACAAAAAGACACACATGGAGCATTAGGAAGAAAGCGAAACCCAGGCATTGCCTTGGGGAGTTTTGCTGCCCTGCCTATATGGAAGAACTGAGCCTGAGCCTGCCCTGAAAAGCTATTGAGCCAAATTCTCAGCTGGTGCATATCAACGCCGATGGAGACCAGCTGAGAATCTGGCCCCTCATCTCCTGCGTCCTTGGGACAAAGCAGGGAGTTAAGTGGCAAAACAGTTTTGTTTTCCTGTCCTTCTGCTGGTCTCCCTCTCTGCAATCCTGTTATGTAGCTGGGTAATGTGTCTGGGGAAGGATAGAGCGTGTACGAGACACGGCACAGTATTGTTAGCTCCAGCTGCGGTAATTACATTCCGTCTCCCCCGCACATGTCCCTGCCAGGGGTGCAGGGAGACAACTGTCTAGGGGAACCTGAGCAATGTGAATTTCGAGCGGGGGAGGAGAGTGTTTAAAGGGGGCTAGGTAGGAGCAATGGGGTGACACTGATGAGCAGTGATAGTCTCCTAATGGCAAGGGGTTAGGGTGTGGCAGAGTCTCCCCAAAGGCAGTGGTGGAAGCAGGGAATGACTGTGTGTTGTCCAGGGAGGGGCAGGGTAGGTGTATTCCAGCCAGGTCCTCACAAGCCTTGTTTATCTCTCATTTCTACAAAGCTTCCCCTCAGCGGTACCCTGGCTATCTTAGCACGGACTCCAGAGCTGTGGGGCTTCTGCTCAGCAGTGCTCTGTCTATGCCAGCACGGACTCCAGAGCTGTAAGCTTCCCCTCAGCAGTGCCCTGTCTATGTCAGCATGGACTCCAGAGCTGTGAGCTTCTGCTCAGCAGCGCCCTGTCTATGTCAGCATGGACTCCAGAGCTGTGGGGCTTCTGCTCAGCAGCGCCCTGTCTATGTCAGCATGGACTCCAGAGCTGTGAGCTTCTGCTCAGCAGCGCCCTGTCTATGTCAGCATGGACTCCAGAGCTGTGAGCTTCTGCTCAGCAGCGCCCTGTCTATGTCAGCATGGACTCCAGAGCTGTGAGCTTCTGCTCAGCAGCGCCCTGTCTATGTCAGCATGGACTCCAGAGCTGTGGGGCTTCTGCTCAGCAGCGCCCTGTCTATGTCAGCATGGACTCCAGAGCTGTGAGCTTCTGCTCAGCAGTGCTCTGTCTATGCCAGCACGGACTCCAGAGCTGTAAGCTTCCCCTCAGCAGTGCCCTGTCTATGTCAGCATGGACTCCAGAGCTGTGAGCTTCTGCTCAGCAGCGCCCTGTCTATGTCAGCACAGACTCCAGAGCTGTAAGCTTCCCCTCAGCAGTGCCCTGTCTATGCCAGCATGGACTCCAGTGCTGTGAGCTTCCCCTCAGCAGTGCTCTGTCTATGCCAGCATGGACTTCAGTGCTGTGAGCTTCCCCTCAGCAGTGCCCTGTCTATTCCTGTATGGTGCCAGCCATGTGAGCTTCCTCAGAGCAGTGCCTTTGTCAATGATGGCTCAGATCAGGCTCTTGGTAGGTCTATGGGAATCTGTTTGTTGTGGGTCTGGAAGGCCAAGTGTTGGCGCTATGTGTCTTGCTCATGACCTGGAATGGATAGGAGGACCTCCAGAGCCAAGGTGTGAGTCTCCACAGCTTGAGCTAAAGAGCTAAACTCCTCCCCTGTGTTGGCCAGGCGGTGGGAGGAAGGCATACCACACTGAGCAGTGGGCTTCAGGCAAGCAATGCTGCTGAGCGGGCCGGGCCCCCTGAAGAACAGCCTGAGGGTGCTGGGGAGCTGAGAGAGCAGGGTGCCACCATCCTACAGCCCCGTACAGAGCAGCTTCCCTCCCCGTTGCAGGGCTGGCAGGCTGAGCCACCCAGCGGGATTCTCTCTCCTCCATCTAGAGAGGCTGGGTCAGGGAGCAGTGAATGGAAGGTAGAGGGGCTGCCAAGCAGGAGCCAGGGCTGGAGGGTCAGAGACTCAGAGGGGTTAGTGAGCTGCCTGCTGCGGGAAAGAAGACTGCCTGAGAGGGAGCGGGAGGCAGAGGGTAGCAGGGGAAGGGCAGCAGGGCAAGAGGAGTAGGGGAATGAAGGGAGGGGAAGGAGGGGAGGAAAAGGGGGCTAGAGGAAGATGGGAGGGGAGGGGAGGAGAGGGGCGGGGGGCTGAAGGGGGAGGGGAGGGGAGGGGCTGGAGGAATAGGGGAGTGGAAGGGAGGAGCAGGAGGGTGTAGAAGGGAGGGGCAGGAGGAATAGGGGAGGGAAAGGGGGCTGGAGGAAGATGGGAGGGGAGGGGAAGGGAAGGGGGCTGGAAGAGTGGGGATGGGAGGGGCAGGAGAGTGTGGAGGGGCGGGGCAGGGGGCTGGAGGAGTAGGGGAGTGGAAGTCAGTAGGGGAGGGGCAGGAGGGGCGTGGAGGGGAAGGGGCTGGAGTGGGAGGGGATGGAAGGAGGACGTGGAGGGGAGGGGCAGAGGGATGGAGGAGTAGGGGAGGAGAGCAGAGGGGCAGGAGTGGAGGGGCAGGGGGCTGGAGAAGTAGGGGAGGGGGAGGGGAAGGGCAGGAGAGTGTGGAGGGGAGGGGCAGGGGACTGGAGGAGCAGGGGAGTGGAATTGAGTAGGGGAGGGGCTGAAGCGGGAGGGGAGGGCAGGAGGGGCGTGGAGGGGGGGGGCTGGAGCGGGGTGGGAGGGAAGGAGGGCGTGAAGGGGAAGGGGGCTGGCCGAGTAGGGGAGGGCAGGAGGGTGGGGAGGGGAGGGGGCTGGAGAAGGAGGGGAGGGGAGGGGCAGAAGAGTGTGGAGGGGCAGGGGGCTGGAGGAGTAGGGGAGTGGAGGGGAAGGGCAGAGGGCTGGAGGAGTAGGGGAGGGGAGCTGAGGGGCAGGAGGGGAGGGGCAGGGGGCTGGAGAAGTAGGGGAGTGGAGGGAGGCACAGGAGGAGTAGGGCATGTGCGGTGGAGGGGGGCAGGGGAGGGCAGGGCATGGGGAGCACAGGAGGAGAGAGGCCACTAGTTGCTAAAGCAGGACACATTGTCCAAGGTGTCTCTGTGCCCAGGCAGAGGGCCCTGCCCCGTACCATGCTGCAGGGGCTGGCCTGAGCGTGGGGCCAGGGTAGGGGGTGGGAGATGCAGGCTGCCACTCAGGGCCCTGCCATGGCCTGTGAGGTTTGAGTGACTCGGTGGCAGCCCATGGCCTGGCTGTGCATCTTCCTACAGGGCAGGTGCGCTTGGCGGTGGCCCAGCAGTTCATTAGCTCCTGCCTCTGACCCCACCAGTGTGTTTAACACGAGTGAGCCAGTTCCTGCAGGGGGAGACACTAGGGGACCAAGTAGAGGCTCCTTGCTGGGCCCAGAGGCCTCCCCCAGGGCTGGTGCACCCGGGCAGGCTGGTACGTAGGCAGCCAGCGCGTATGTGGGTGGGCCGGTAGGACACGTGTGACCCTGTGGGTATGTGTCCAGGCCAGGAGGCTCTGGGTGTGAATGTCCCTGCACTGGGTGTATGTGCGCCCCCGTGTGCATTAGCCTGGCTTGGGGGTGGAGGGGGACGGATGACTGGCTAGAGCGTGGCTCGGTGCTTTGCGTGTGTGCGCTGCTGTATGTCTGTGGGCTATGGCCAGTTGCATGTCTCTGCTGCGTGTGGAGGTAATTCTCCCACATCCTGCGGGGTTCAGTCCCCACCCCAGGGTCCCCAGGCTTTAAGGGGAAGCGTATCCGTTTCCTCGACCACACGGTCTCTCTTCCCTGCCCTGCAGCTGAGCTCCTCCCCCTCTGCCCAAGCCTGCCACGGAAGCTGAGCTGCCGGTCCCAGAGCCCCGGGAGTGGTGGCTGGACTGAACTGTGTGACTGAGGGCCCCAGCAGTGGCACTGGCCTGTGGGAAGCACCCTCCCTAGCGCCTCCCATGCTTGGGGGAGGTGGGATCCAGGCCCCTGGCTGCCTGCTGGAGCCTCTCCCCCGGCAGTAGGTGGTAATGTGCCATACCCCACGGTGGGCCCAGCTAAGTGACCCAGGCGAGCAGAGTGCCCCACCTTCTTACATCTCAGCAGGGATGTTTTAAAGGGCAAATATAGCCCAGACAAGGGTGCTGGATTGGCCCCTGGCTCTGAGCTGGGCAGCTCTGGCCTCACTCCACGCACACGGGACCTAAGCAAGGAGCAGGGTCTCAGCCTCACGGTGTGGTGCGTTGATCCAGGAGGATGGACGCTCCCAGCTCCTCCTCTCCCACTGCCTGGTCCAGGCCTAGGCGCTGGGGTCTCCTCGGCAGAGTGGAGGGAGCAGTTCTGGTTGCCTGGGCCAAGGAGCCTGGGCTCCCAAGCCCTGGCCATGCAGCTAGGGGTGGGGAGCAGCCAGTCTGTCCTTCCCACTCTCTGCAGAGGCATGCTCATCCCATATCCCCTGGATGGGTGGTCCCAGCCTGTGGGGCGGGTCTCACTCTCATGCTGCAGTGCGGAGGGGCATGAGGATTGCTTTCTGGCTCACCGCTCTTATCTCTGCCCTGCGCCCCAGTTCAGGGAGCAGCTGCTTGTCACTGACACCGCTCTTCCCAGATGTGCCACAAGGGGGCGCCACATGATGCCACAATGTCCATGAGGAGAAGCAGAGGCCATTCTTCTAGCTCCGGATCGACAAGACAGTTTGTGAGTTTGGGATGGCACCGGGGGTGCGGTGGGGGTAACGTCTCTGCCCCGCTGGGCTGGTGCCATCACTACAGCCCTGATCCTGAGCCCACTGATGCTCGTGGCCAAGCTCCCATGGGCTTGAATGGTGCAGAATCAGGGCCCAGTGAAGATCACCCCCAAGGGCAGGTCTTGGGTTTGAGCCCATCTCTCTTTAGCCCCCAGCAAGAGGGTCACTCGGCCCAAGGTCACACAGGGGGAAAGAGCCAACTGTGTGCAAATTCCCTCCTGAGCAGGGCAGCGTGGACCCCTCTCTCTGACCCTTTCCCCTCTTAAACAAAGGCAGAAAAGCCCCACTGAACCATGGCTGCGATCAGGGCCCCGTTATGCCGGGTGCTGCATGGACACAGCCAGAGACAGTCCTTGTGCCACCTGAGACCAGGGCCCCATTGTGCTGGGTGCTGTATATACCCCCCTGTCCCGGCTCAAAACTGTTGACAGTCTAACTAGTCCCAACAGACAAAGGAAGGATCACTGCCCCGCACGCCGTTTTGCAGATGTTTAACTGAGGCCCGTAGAGACTGAGTGAGTTACCCAGGTCTCTGGCAGAGCTAGGAACTGAATGCAGAACTCTGGAGACCCAGGCCAGCGCCTCACTCACAAGCCTACCTTTCTCTGGTTACGCTGCCTTCCCTTCTGCAATGGACTATTCAGAGCCTCGCTCCTCTAGCCCACTCGTGTCCAAGCTATATCATTTAGGCCCCATTTCTCACAAATGGTCACTGATTTTTAGATGCCTCCAGGTTTCTAACTGGGCACTCAAAATCAGGGGCCAGCATAGAGAAATGTTGGCCTGAGCTCCCTTAGGGCCTGATCCAAACTCCATTGAGTCTCTGAGTGACTTCAGTGGCTTTTGGATCAGGCCCTGTTCTCGCCCTGCACCGCAATCCCCATTGCTCCTCTCTGCTCAGCACTGCCTCGGTACGGAGGTTCCCTGAGCAGCACCCAGCGTTCTAGCTGTTGTCTCCCCACAGCTGGCTCAGTGACGTGAATGCCCTGAAATCTACTTGGCATTGCAAGCTCCTAAAGCAGGTGTCCTGTCTCACCCCCCATCCCCAGCCACCCCACCAATGTTCCCTCTAATTTTTTCCATCCATGTGCGGAATGCATTTTGTTATGTGCACCATAGCGAGGTAATGTGCAGATGTGCGCCACCAGTAGAAACAAAAAACCTAGCTATAATATATATATTTTAAAAGTTACCATAGGGATAATTACTCTAGCCAGGACAGGTCAGGCATTTTAGAACTTAGTACTCAAAGAATTAAATTTAAGCATAAAAGAGAAATAAAATTATGAAATGCACAGACCAGTCAAAACACTAAAACAACACACTTTGAAAGTGTTTCAGAGTAGCAGCCGTGTTAGTCTGTATCCGCAAAAAGAAAAGGAGGACTTGTGGCACCTTAGAGACTAACTAATTTATTTGAGCATAAGCTTTCGTGTAGCTCACAAAAGCTTATGCTCAGATAAATTTGTTAGTCTCTAAGGTGTCACAAGTATGCTTTGAAAGAAGTATCAAGTTACAACAACAATAATACAAGTATGTGTTGGGAGGTGGGTGTGAAAACTGTGTGTGTGTGTGTGTGTGTGTGAGTGCTTTGTTCCAGGTGAGCCTTGAGTGGGCCTGACTGTTATAAAAAGCCAGTCAGCTGCGAACCAGCTGAGCGGCGAACAGAGGGAGCTTGCCTGGGAGTTCGCCCGGGGAGAGCCACTGAGGCTTACATCTTGCCGGCTTCTCTGAGTAGTTTTTACAACTCCTGAGGAAGCTCGTAGAAGGAAGGTAATTTGGATGGGGAGTGTTCAGCTGTTGTGACCTGCACTGGATGTGCCATGTTTGTCTTTCTTCCACAGGACAGAAGCGACTTTGTCTGTACAAAGTGCAAGCCCTGATCTCCATATTGGAAGAGAAGGTTCAAGGTCTGGAGAAACAAGTATCGACCCTGTGTTGCATAAGAGAAACTGAAGATTTCCTGGACAGACGTCAGGATATGCTTCTACGGGCACAATGTTCGGAAAATTCAGAGCAGGCTGTGCAGCGGGGACAGGAGGACGGTGAAGAAATTTGGCAACATGTGACCCCCAGAAGAAGAAAGGGGAGCGTCCATGTACCAGCAGCGCAGATACAGGTAAGCAACCGTTTTCGTGTTCTCTCCACAGGTACTAATGCGGAGAGTGGACTAGATGATACATCTGAGGGAAGGAAACAGAAGGAGACTCCGCCGATTGGAAGGCATGAGATTCACTGTCCTCGGGAAGGGGGTTCCACGACCACCGCTCCCAAGAGAAGGACGCGGGTGGTGGTGGTTGGGGACTCTCTCCTCAGGGGGACTGAGTCATCTATCTGCTGCCCTGACCGAGAAAACCGAGAAGTCTGCTGCTTGCCAGGAGCTAGGATTTACGATGTGACGGAGAGACTGTCGAGACTCATCAAGCCCTCGGATCACTACTGCTTCCTGCTTCTCCACGTGGGCACCAATGATACTGCCAAGAATGACCTTGAGCGGATCACTGCGGACTACGTGGCACTCGGAAGAAAGATAAAGGAATTTGAGGCGCAAGTGGTGTTTTCGTCCATCCTCCCCGTAGAAGGAAAAGGTCTGGGTAGAGACCGTCGAATCGTGGAAGTCAACAACTGGCTACGCAGGTGGTGTCGGAGAGAAGACTTTGGATTTTTTGACCATGGGATGGTGTTCCAAGAAGAAGGCGTGCTAGGCAGAGACGGGCTCCACCTAACGAAGAGAGGGAAGAGCATCTTCGCAAGCAGGCTGGCTAACCTAGTGAGGAGGGCTTTAAACTAGGTTCACCGGGGGAAGGAGACCAAAGCCCTGAGGTAAGTGAGGACATGGGATACCGGGAGGAAGCACGAGCAGGAGAACGTGAAAGGGGAGGGCTCCTGCCTCATACTAAGAAAGCAGGACGGTCAGCGAGTTATCTCAAGTGCCTATATGCAAATGCAAGAAGCCTTGGAAACAAGCAGGGAGAACTGGAAGTCCTGGCACAGTCAAGGAATTATGATGTGACTGGAATAACTGAGACTTGGTGGGATAACTCACATGACTGGAGTATTGTCATGGATGGATATAAACTGTTCAGGAAGGACAGGCAGGGCAGAAAAGGTGGGGGAGTTACATTGTATGTAAGAGAGCAGTATGACTGCTCAGAGCTCCGCTATGAAACTGCAGAAAAACCTGAGTGTCTCTGGATTAAGTTTAGAAGCGTGAGCAACAAGGGTGATGTCGTGGTGGGAGTCTGTATAGACCACCGGATCAGGGGGATGAGGTGGACAAGGCTTTCTCCCGGCAACTCACAGAAGTTACTAGATCGCAGGCCCTGGTTCTCATGGGAGACTTCAATCACCCTGATATCTGCTGGGAGAGCAATACAGCGGTGCACAGACAATCCAGGAAGTTTTTGGAAAGGGTAGGGGACAATTTCCTGGTGCAAGTGCTGGAGGAACCAACTAGGGGCAGAGCTCTTCTTGACCTGCTGCTTACAAACTGGGAAGAATTAGTAGGGGAAGCAAAAGTGGATGGGAACCTGGGAGGCAGTGACCATGAGATGGTCGAGTTCAGGATCCTGACACGGAAGAAAGGAGAGCAGCAGAATACGGACCCTGGACTTTAGAAAAGCAGACTTTGACAACCTCAGGGAACTGATGGGCAGGATCCCCTGGGAGAATAACATGAGGGGAAAGGAGTCCAGGAGAGCTGGCTGTATTTTCAAGAATCCTTATTGAGGTTACAGGGACAAAGCATCCCCATGTGTAGAAAGAATAGTAAATATGGCAGGCGACCAGCTTGGCTTCACAGTGAAATCCTTGCTGATCTTAAACACAAAAAAGAAGCTTATAAGAAGTGGAAGATTAGACAAATGACCAGGGAAGAGTATAAAAATATTGCTTGGGCATGCAGGAGTGAAATCAGGAAGGCCAAATCACACCTGGAGTTGCAGCTAGCAAGAGATGTTAAGAGTAACAAGAAGGGTTTCTTCAGGCATGTTAGCAACAAGAAGAAAGTCAAGGGAAGTGTGGGCCCCTTACTGAATGAGGGAGGCAACCTAGTGACAGAGGATGTGGAAAAAGCTAATGTACTCAATGCTTTTTTTGCCTCTGTCTTCACGAACAAGGTCCCAGACTACTGCACTGGGCAGCACAGCATGGGGAGGAGGTGACCAGCCCTCTGTGGAGAAAGAAGTGGTTTGGGACTATTTAGAAAAGCTGGACGAGCACAAGTCCATGGGGCCGAATGCACTGCATCTGAGAGCGCTAAAGGAGTTGGCGGATGTGATTGCAGAGCCATTGCCCATTATCTTTGAAAACTCATGGCGGATTGGGGGAGGTCCCGGACGACTGGAAAAAGGCTCATGTAGTGCCCATCTTTAAAAAAGGGAAGAAGGAGGATCCTGGGAACTACAGGCCAGTCAGCCTCACCTCAGTCCCTGGAAAAACCATGGAGCAGGTCCTCAAGGAATCAATTCTGAAGCACTCAGAGGAGAGGAAAGTGATCAGGAACAGTCAGCATGGATTCATCAAGGGCAAGTCATGCCTGACTAATCTAATTGCCTTCTATGACAAGATAACTGGCTCTGTGGATGAGGGGAAAGTGGTGGACGTGTTGTTCCTTGACTTTAGCAAAGCTTTTGACACGGTCTCCCATGGTATTCTTGCCAGCAAGTTAAAGAAGTATGGGCTGGATGAATGGACTATAAGGTGGATAGAAAGTTGGCTAGATTGTCGGGCTCAACGGGTAGTGATCAATGGTTCCATGTCTAGTTGGCAGCTGGTATCAAGTGGAATGCCCCAAGGGTCGGTCCTCGGGCTGGTTTTCTTCAGTATCTTCATAAATGATCTGGAGGATGGTGTGGATTGCACCCTCAGGACGTTTGCAGATGACACTAAACTGGGAGGAGAGGTAGATACGCTGGAGGGTAGGGATAGGATCCAGAGGGCCCTAGACAAATTAGAGGATTGGGCCAAAAGAAATCTGATGAGGTTCAACAAGGACAAGTGTGGAGTCCTACACTTAGGACGGAAGAATCCCATGCACCGCTACAGACTAGGGACCGAATGGCTAGGCAGCAGTTCTGCAGAAAAGGACCTAGGGGTTACAGTGGACGAGAAGCTGGATATGAGTCAACAGTGTGCCCTTGTTGCCAAGAAGGCCAATGGCATTTTGGGATGTATAAGTAGGGGCATTGCCAGCAGATCGAGGGATGTGATCGTTCCCCTTTATTAGACATTGGTGAGGCCTCATCTGGAGTACTGTGTCCAGTTTCGGGCCCCACACTACAAGAAGGATGTGGAAAAGAGTCCAGTGGAGGGCAACAAAAATGATTAGGGGACTGGAACACATGACTTATGAGGAGAGGCTGAGGGAACTGGGATTGTTTAGTCTGCGGAAGAGAAGAATGAGAGGGGATTTGATAGCTGCTTTCAACTACCTGAAAGGGGGTTCCAAAGAGGATGGATCTAGACTGTTCTCAGTGGTAGGAGATGACAGAACAAGGAGTAATGGTCTCAAGTTGCAGTGGGGGAGGTTTAGGTTGGATATTAGGAAAATCTTTTTTACTAGGAGGGTGGTGAAACACTGGAATGCGTTACCTAGGGAGGTGGTGGAATCTCCTTCCTTAGAAGTTTTTAAGATCAGGCTTGACAAAGCCCTGGCTGGGATGATTTAGTTGGGGATTGGTCCTGCTTTGAGCAGGGGGTTGGACTAGATGACCTCCTGAGGTCCCTTCCAACCCTGATATTCTATGATTCTATGAGAGAGAGAGAGTCACAGTGTGTATTTGTGACAGAGACACTGTGTGTGTGTGTGAGAGACAGAGAAACACACAGTGTGTGTGACAAAGAGAGATACACGCTGCCCCTTTACGTCCGCTGCCCTTTAAGTAGATCAGCACTCAACAGCCTGAAGCCTGCGTGTTCAGACACAGCAACAGCTGCCAGCAAGCTCCCTCTGGAGCCCCGTCATGTCCCACCCGCTCTGTGGAGACGGGGTACAGTGGTGGGGGGAGGGTGACACCCTGACATCAGCGCCCCCTTTCCTCACCCCACTCTGCACAGCAGTCAAGAGGCTCCTGGGAGCAGCTGTTTCGGGGCTCCAAGGCAGAGGGCAGGAGCAGTGAGGCAGTGAGGGGAGGGACACCTGAAGTGCGCTGCACTTGATAGCCTGCTGGGTGATCAGCCGGCTGTGCAGCTTCGAGGGAACTTCCCCACTGAAAATCCCTGCTCCAGATTCTTCCCCCCACAAACGGTTGGTCTCTTCCCAAGAGGCATTATTTTGTGCCCACATGTCTAAGGTCAGCCCCTTTGTCTCACTTCTCTGTCCGCATGGGTTGCTTGTGACTCCTCCAATCGCAAGGTTGCAAACTTTAGCGAGTTTCTTGGCATATTTCTCAAAGCCCCAGTTCCTGGAATTAGGGGCTTCTATGAGACTCTCATCTTTCATTTAAAAAACAAAGCAAGTTTCCTGCCCTCCTGACGGCACAGAAAAGATTGAAAACGTGACCCCTGAATACTCCAAAGCCAGATAAGAAATGAAAAGAACTCTAAATACAGTATTTTTGAAATCTTGTGATTTCTTTAGCGAATCTCATGATCTGGGGGGATGATCTTTGAATGCATAGGCTCAGTCTCATGATTTTTGAATGCATGGGAAGGGCAATCCTGACACTGGGTGTTCTCAGCATGTCATTAGCTCCATCAATAGCGACTGCAAATAAAACCCCTCCCTAAAGCAACTGCTGCCCCAATAAATAGATATATCATCCTCCATCCAGAGTGGTGCCTCCCTCTCTTGGCTGGGCACCCTCTGCCCTTCCTGCCTGCTCTAGTGCAGCGCTCCCCCTGGCCTCCCTGAGATGCTTGGGAACCCTGGGCTTGGTGGCTCTCTCTTTCCCGTCCTGCCTCCTTAAGGATTCAGCACAGAGCTCTGGCAGAGGTTTTCTTACTCATTTCATCTGCGCTGGGCAGGTGCCAGAACACACTCAGCCACTTTAGCTGCATCCCGGCCTCCCGTCAGCAAAGAGCAGAGTGAGAGCTTCACAGTTACTGATCCAACACACTGCCCAACTCTGTGACAAGGGCGTGCCCCTGGCCCCATTTGGGGTTTGCTCAGCCCTCGTAAAGGAACAGAGAGCTATCCACGAGATGAATGAGCTTGGCCAACCCTGTTGCAGGCGCCCCTGCCATCACTGGGCGTGTGGCTGGGCAGAGGTGCCCAGTGACAGGCTCCGTGCTGCCTGCTCCCTGAATGCAGGGCTTGTCAGGGCTGACTCCAGGGAAATGGATACATAGGGTTTGGGGAACAAAGGCTGGCCTGAACCCCCGCTTAGCTGTGGCCCAGCACCAGCCCAGAAGGGAACGTCAGCTTGGCACATCTCAGTGGAGGTCCCCCAACCAAGTGTGAGCCTGGAACGACCTACCCGTCACCCCCAAAGGAACTGGGAGCCTAGTACTTCTCAGCAATGACCCTTGGATGAAGCATGAGCTGAGAACAATCTGCCCATCACCCACCAAAAAATACGAGTCTAAACTATTTCCATGATCCTGGAATGAAGCAGGAATCTGGAACAACCTGCTCTTTGCCCCCAAAGAGAGTGCAAGTCTAGAACACTTTGAGAACAGCTCAGAACAAAGCAGGAGCCTAGAACAACCTGCCTATCACCCCTGCAGGGTTTGGTAGCCTTCAATGTCTTGGCAACAGCCCCTGAGACATGGACCTAGAACAACCTGGCAACAACAAACCCTGAGCCTTAAAGTTCCCAGAGCG
The DNA here is from genome assembly GCF_965140295.1 of Lepidochelys olivacea. Taxonomy (NCBI): domain Eukaryota; kingdom Metazoa; phylum Chordata; order Testudines; family Cheloniidae; genus Lepidochelys; species Lepidochelys olivacea. The sequence goes on from NC_140416.1 coordinate 11,616,266, forward strand.
CTCTTTGCAGTGTCACCCACTGAGCCCTGCAGCCAAGGGCACACTGGACCCACAGTGATTGGTTTTGAGTGGAGATGTAGCTAGGCTGCAGAAATGAGGTAGCAGCGCTGGCTGTGGGGGAGCTCCCAGCTACTCCAGTCCCAGCTTCTCCCAGCAGGGGGCACTATAGGGAGTGGAGCAGGAGTATTGGGCATGGGGCAGTTCAGACAGGATCGGGGTATCTCCAAGTGAGAGGCACAGAGGTTCTGGCCTGCACTCACCATTAGCATCTCACTGGTCAGGGAGTTCACCAGGTCCGAGACGGACGAGCGAGGTTCCGTTTTGCGGTCAGACTCGTCATGCTGGGTCTGCCCGGGCATAGGGGCTGTGTTCACCATCTTGCCTCCAGATGGCAACCTTGGGAGAGAGGAGCAGTATGTAAGAGAAGGGGGCAGGGTGCCATGTCCGAGCCGTGGGTCAGGCCGTGCCAGTGCAGCCCCAGCTGCTCTCCATCACAGCTGTATCCTAATGCCAAGATCCCCTGACACATCCCTGTGTATCCCTCACACCCCTCGGTGATTCCTCACCCACCTGGCCGTAAGAGAGTTCACTTCAGACCTCCCACCCATTGGACTCATAACCATGGATCCAGGCATGCCCCTCACATGGGCACCCGTCCAGCTCGTTCACTATTGCCCTCAGCCTGGTGCTGATCCCCTTTGTCCTGGCCTCCATCTTGCTCTGGCCCTATAGATGGAGGCCCTCATGTCTCCCCAGCCTCCAGTAATTCCCACCCCTTCAGTGGGGGCCTGGGCATCACCCACTGGCACTGCAGGCTCTCCTGTCTTGTACTGGGAGAGATGGGGGAGGGAGGCAGAGCCTGAGCTATTGCTTCTGCTTCTTTCCACTGACACCCTCCCCTGCCTCTCAGGCCCATTAACCTCTGTGAACACACACGCTCCCTCTCACAGAGAGGCAGCTGCCTTTGTTTGCTTTCTCCTGACAGATGAGTTGTCTGCCAGCCCCGACACATGCACAGCACCTGGGGGAACCCGAGTGCCAGGTGCTACAGGACGTCAGCTCTGCAGGCCAAGTGCGATGGGACAAACTCCCCCAGGGTGGGCAGGACAGCAACATGGCAACCGCGCTGCAGCTGTGACTCCATGGCAGCCCAGTCCTGGCAGCCCCGCTATGGCCTGTAACCCACCAGACAAATCCTGACAGCCCCGCTAAGGCCTGTAACCCACCAGACAAATCCTGACAGCCCCGCTAAGGCCTGTAACCCAGCAGCCAGGCCATGGCAGCCCCATGCGACATCCCATTGCAGTTCCTGGTGTGTTGGCGGCTCTCATTTACAGTGCTGGGGGAAGCTGCCTGGCTATGCCTCCTTTGCTCAGCACCCTGCCATGGGAGTTTAGCAGCATGGCCAGGACTCACCACCCCACTAGGAGAGTGACTGAAGCGTCTCCCACATCAGACAGGCCTTGCTCAGTGCAGGTCAGCAGGGCCTTGCCCTCCTGTCCATGCCTCCCCTGCCCATGCCTGGGAAAGGTCTGATCTCAGTAGGTGCTTACTGCAGGAACCTCTCTGTAAAGATGCTAGATTGCCAATATCTCCCCCACGTTTCTCCTCCTGCTGGCCGCCCCCATTCCCAGCTCTCCCATTTTCTGCCCCTGAAGCTGGACAAAGCACACAAATTGTAGGCTTGTTCCTCCTTCCCAGGAGATGTGGGTTCACTGGCCTTTCTTGTCCCTATTTGTGAGCTGGGTAGAACCATATAGCACAGGGAGCAGGGCTGGGTCAGCCCGGACATCTTCCCCAGACATCCAGGAAGCCAGATCCACCCCTGATACCCTAGCAGGGATGAACCTATCCTGTTAAGACACTAAGGAGAGGCCTTCACTGGTTCCCCCATTGTTCTGACCACGGTGATGATGCCGTCTCTCTGGCCCAGGACATCCAGGCCCCCCATGGCTTGGTGTTCATTCACATACACACATGGGAGGTCCCGGCTATGCTCGTCCTGGTCTAGCAATTCAATGGCCTCTCTGTGACAGCAGCTGGGTCGACAGGTGCACTGAACAGCAGTGCTGGGGGGTTTGATGGCAGCAGCCCCGGCATAGATGCTGCAAGAGGAGATGATGCACGTACGATTGGGAGGAAGGAGAGATCCAAGGTATGAGGGCGCAGGGGCAGGACACTGGAAAAGGCACAGAGGAGAGACACCGGCATACAGAGAGACACACACAGGCAATGGGAGACATGTAGAGACACCAACATGCAGGGAAATACACACAGAGACACACATACACACAGACCCACATGCAGAGACACAAAACAAAAGCAAACAAAACCTTCAAAGAAACACACAGAATCAGACACAGATACCTACTGACACACTCACAGACAGTACAGCACACACCTAAATCTTCTAGACAGTGGCATCCACACACAGTCTCTCTCACATACCTAGATTCAGGCACACTGATAAGCTCACAGATAGATACACAGATCTAGACAAAGTGACATAGACAGTGACACACACACATAGATCTAGATGCACTGACACACTGAGTGACACACACGAAGATCCAGCTGCACCAATACACTCGTAGACAGCGTAAGACAGGCAGATCTAGATACAGTGATCCACTCACAGGCAGAGTGACACACACGGAGATCCAGACAGGCCAATACACTCACGGACAGAGTGACACACACACAGATAAAGAAAGAGACTGAAATAGCTGGAGAGGTAAAGTCAGGTTAAAAACAAAGAGAGAGCGATAGTGTGTGATTGATAGCTGGAGGTGTGAACAATTCAGAGGTATTTTGTCAACCCCAGTGCATCGACGCAGCTGCAAAGCTATCTGGGAAACGGTTAGCACCGGCGGAGCTCACAGGACAGCAAGAGAGAGAGCGAGAGAGAGACAAAGGAAGAGCAGCATCTTCCACCACAGGGCCTGGCCTGCCTCCTGAGGGAAGGGAAAATGGGAAGAAAGCGTGAGGGGAGAGAAGGAGACACACAGAGAGATTAGTAAACAAAAAGCAACCACCACACCGACAGGACTAGGCACTGGACTGGCGCCACCAGGGCTGACAGGGGGGACAGGGCTGAGCAGCAGCAGCAGCAGCAGCAGGGCTGGAAGGAAGAAGCAGAGAAAAGGGAAAGGAGGAGACATTACAATGTGATACACCACATGGCCACTGTGAACAGGCGTGCTGGGATGGGGGGTAATGGGAAACAGAGAAAGAGAGACAGGGCCTTCTGTGGACCCACAAGCCTCAGGAGCTCTTAGCACCCACCCCTCCCACCACGCTGGCCCCCACAAGCTACATCCCCCTATATCCCACCGAGACTGGAGGGGCAGGGGAGCTTGTGGGGAGAGCAATAGATGGGTTGGGAGGATGTAGAGGAACAGGGAGGAAGGTGGAGTGTGAGGGGGAAAAGGAGATACGGGTGGGGGGAACAGGGAGAGAGGTGAGGGGTGGGGGGAGCAGGAGCTGGGGGCTGGAAGGAAGTGGGGAGAACACAGAGCCTATCATTGTCATCAATTCCAAGGCCAGAAGAGGCCAGTGTGATCCTAGAACTGCCCCAAAACCATTCCTAGAGCAGAGCTTTTAGAAAAACAGCCCATCTTGCTTTAAAAATTGTCAGTGCTGGAGAATCCACCATGACCCTGGGTAAATTATGCCAATGGTTAATTACCCTCACTCTTAAAAATGTATGCCTTAGTTCCAGTCTCAATTTGTCTAGCTTCAACTTCCAGCTGTTGGATCACGTTCTACCTTTCTCTGCTAGACTGGAGAGCCCATTATTAAATAGTTGTTCCCCATATAGGTACTTACAGACTGTGATCTAATTACCCCTTACCCTTCGCTTTGTTAAGCAAGGTACAGTTTCTAATCTTTTAATCTTTCTCATAGCTCTTCTCTGAACTCTCTCTAATTGATAATACCCTGCTTGAATTATGGCCACCGGAACTGGACACAGCATTCCAGCAGCAGCCACGCGAGTGCCAAAGGTAGAGGTCAAATAACTTCTCTGCTTCTGCTCAAGATTCCCCTGTTTATGCATCCAAGAATTACACAAGCCCTTCTGGGCACAGCATCGCACTGGGAGCTCATGTTCAGCTGATTATTCACCATGACCCAAAATCTTTTTCACAGTCACTGCTTCCCAGGATAGAATCCCACAACCTGTAAGGGTGGCCTATGTCCTTTTTTCCTAGCTGTACACATTTACATTACATAGTAAAATGCATATTGTTTGCTTGTTATTAACAGTTACATTTTGAGACCTATTAGTGAGCCAGCTTTTAATCCATTGAATATGTGCCATGTTAATTTCATATCATTCCAGTTTTTTAATCTAACTGTTATATGGTATCCAATCAAATGCCTTACAGAACTCTAAGTCTACTACATCAACACTATTACCTTTATCAACCCAACTTGTAATCTCATTAAAAAAAAGATATCAAGATATCAGGCTATATTTTCCATCAACCTATGTTGACTGGCATTAATTATATTACCCTCCTTTAATTCTTTATTACTCTAGTCCTGTATCCGCTGCTCCATTATCTTGCCCAGGATCCATGTCAGGCTGATGGGTTATGGGGAGAACAGGAGACTGGGGTTAGGAGGGCGTGGAGGGGGAGCATGGAGGGTGGGCGAAATGGGGTCACTAGGAAGATGTGGGGGAAACAGGCTGGGAGTTGGGGGCCCACGCGGCTGAGAATGGCAGGCGGTGCGTGGGCCTATCAGAGGGGGAATACGGAGAGGCAGTGAGGGGAAGGGAAGGAGTGGGTGATGAGCTCACTCGCTGCAGAGAAAGAGGAGGTGGCAGGGCATGGACAGTTTGATCACCTCCCCAAGAAATCCAGCTCCCAAGGGACCCCCATCCTATCCCTGCACTGCACAGGGGAGGTGAGACTGGTCAGGGTTCCAGGCTGGCTAGACAGGGCCCACCTACCTCTCCGCAAAGTCCCCTCTTGCAGCTCTTTGTTTTCATGAATGACAGGGTCTCTGTTAGGACCAGGCTGATTCTTTCTAACAGGGATGATGTCCTATTCCAGCTGGACCTGACAGTGCAGCCTTCCCCCCTCGCACATGATGCCAGGAGCATGCCCCCTGCTTGCTAACTCCCACTGCAAAGCCAAGGGCAACTGCCTTTGGCTGGAGAAGCCTGCAGCAAAGGCCCAGCAGGATTTGGTTGGGGTGTGTGTGTGTCTCAGAAGTGAGCCCCCTTTCCGAGGCATGTATACCCCAAATTCACTGGCCCTTGCTGCTTAACAGCACTGAGAACTGGCCACTGAGGATGGTCTGGGCAATAGAGTTGGGCACTGAATGGACCTCATCATCTATGATGAGACGTTGAGCTTCCAGGGTAGGCTGCTTAGGGTCAGGGCAAATCCTTGCTTTGAATAATGGGCAGGGGGCCTCTGCTGGAGTTGCCCTTCTCCACCCCTCTTGTCTCAGGCTGGATGACTGCAAGCACCATCCCAAGGGCCAAGCTGTTGTGCATCAAGTGGAAGTCAAGTTCAGCAAAAGTCTTCCATAAAAGGCAGGTTTCAGAGTAACAGCCGTGTTAGTCTGTATTCGCAAAAAGAAAAGGAGTACTTGTGGCACCTTAGAGACTAACCAATTTATTTGAGCATAAGCTTTCGTGAGCTACAGCTCACCGATGAAGTGAGCTGTAGCTCACGAAAGCTTATGCTCAAATAAATTGGTTAGTCTCTAAGGTGCCACAAGTACTCCTTTTCTTTTTTCCATAAAAGGCAACAGTTGAAGGCCAGGAGCAGGGTCTGCTACAGTGCTGAGGAGAACCTAAATACACCACAGGCCTGGTCAGGGTAAGAGGGGAATTTTCTGTGGCGTTTAAACACACATCCACACACATCCACCAATGGATCCTTCTGGGGCAAGAGGGGGACTGCCCCTGGGGTTACACACTCTCTCTCTCACACACACACACACACACTCTCTCTCTCTCCTTCCTGGGATGAGGGGAACTGTCCCCATGTTTGTTCACTGCAGAGTTTCCCCCACGTATGCCTCCCCACTGGCCTATCTCTGTCTGCTGGGGAAGACAAGGTATGTGTGGCAACTTTTCCTTAAATTAATCCATGAACAGATTCACAAGTCCTCAGGTTGTGGAGAAGGGACTTGCCTCCCTAGCACCACCAGGGCATGCTTTCACCAGGTCAGGAGGAGGGTGTGGTGGGGGTGGGGGGAGGGCAGGCTATTCTCCTAGGACCAAGGTGGAAGGTACAGAATGGTATCAGCAGGGGGCGCTCTCTCCAGATTGGAGCACGCTGTGTGCCCGGTGGGAGATCAGCTCCTAGGTCAGTGTGCACAGAATGGACCTGTGCCAGCAGGGGATGCTCTTTCTGGGCTGAGGCGATCTCGGCTGAACATGCTCAGCCCACCCCCACTTACAGCATCAGATAGGGACAGACTGTGCAATGAGATGATCAAAATGGAAGTGCTAAAATATGTACTGAAATATAACCACAGCGAGGTATAAATAGCGTGCGGGTGAGAACGGTGCCAGCTAATTAACACACTGATCATGTGGAACCAGCTTCTTCTTTCTTCACACCTCCTCGCAGCTAGAGATGGAATTTAACATGCACTTGGAGCTGCTCGAGGCCTCTGCCTCCAGTCAGCCAGGCCCCCTCCCCTCCTGATCCCAGTAGGGGAATGAGATGGCACAAAACCACACAAGAGACGGGGGCTTGTGGCTGTCACATCACTCCCCCACAACCCTCGCCTCTGCGAGGACAGCAGGCAGCTAGCAGGGGAAGCAGCCCCTGCTGGGCAACAGCAGAAAGGCCAAAGGACACTGGCAGATTTGCTGGGCATGTGGCTTAGGCAATGGAAAGATCAGGGTATAATATTCTGCAGAGTGTCTCTCCCCATTTTCCTGACCAGGACTTTGGAACAGCCCAAAAAGCATGACACCACCCCCAGACTCACTACTGAGCCCTGTGCGTCCCAGGGCAGGACTCGCGGAGTTCAGGCAGGGCTGTGCAGATGCCCCTGAAGTACAGGCATGATCCATAAAACTCACAGGGTATATCTAAGCTGCAGCACACGTAGACACAGCAGAGCTAGTTGTGATCTAGCCAGCTGGGCTACCAATAGCAGTGAAGCTGCGGCAGCATGGGCTGGCCACCTGAAGGCCAGCCAGTGTGGGTATGTGCTCAGACGGCTAGCCAGTGCTGCAGTCCATGCTGCTGCAGCTTCACTGCTATGTATACCGAGCTAGCTAGATCAGAGTTAGTGCGATTATGTCTACACAAGCGGTAATCAGTCCCTGATGACAGTGTAAACAGAGCTCTGGTATGAAAGTTCCCCACAGACCAAGGCTAGGGTCTGCTTCCCATCCTTCCCTGGGGTGACTCTGGAATAGTCCAGGGGGCTACACTGGTTAAGAGTAAAAAGAGACTCAGCCCCCTGGAGCTCACTGCCCTGAAACACCCAGTCACCCCACCATTGACTCATGGCTGCCAAGGTGCTTGCACATCTGCCCACATGGGATGTTTCTTGCACTGATTGGGGGGAATCTCCTCCCCAGGAGTGAGGGGAGATGGGGCAGTGCCCCACCACTTCAGAAGCTGGGCCTTGGGGGAGGGGAACCAGGAGGGAGTCAGGGCTCACCTGGAGGAGGCTGGAGTGAGAGAGGTTGTGGGGAGAGAGCCTGGAGCCTTACTGGGGATTGGACAGGGCTTGGAACAGCCTGAGGAAAGGGGTGATGGGGAAGTGGGAGCCTGGAGTCTGTGCGGGAGCCTGGGGTGGCTGCCTCCAATCTGCCCTCCATTTTGTCCCACTGCAGCCCTGACCCCCTCCTCCCTGCGGTCTCCATACTGCCCGGGAACCAGCTGGGGGCCCAGGAGAGGAGAGGCTGCTGGAAGCCAGAGAGTGGCAGTTGGAGTGGTGAAAGCAACTGCCTGCCAGCGAGAGGAAGAGAAACCTTAGCCCCAGAGATGCTAGGAAATATCCTGCCATCCCTGTAGCCGGAAAGAAACCCTGGGATCTTGGGAAACAAAGGTATTTCTCAGATCACAGCTCAGCAGCCAGCACAGTAGCCCAGGGGCATGTGCCATCACAGGAGTTGTATTTGGCAACAAACAACAGGGCCGCTGTTACCTCCCTGGGTTTAATGTGCAAATACCAGTGACTGTGTCGGATCTCTCCATAGAATAGCATGAGAGTAGTAGAGTCCCTCTCCACTGACTCTTCTCTCCCCTCCCTGCAGTTCACTGTCTCCTCCTGCCCTATGCCAGCCAACACTGCAGAGTTAAGTTAAATGCACGGGGTGGAATGTTGGCCCCACTGAAGTCAATGGCAAAGTTCTCCTTAACTTATGGGGCTGGGATTCCAATCATGAAGGTCTTGGTTCTCCGGGATGTGGTGTACAGGGGATTGAATGAAACCAGGAGCTTCCTGGCAGGAGGTCATTCTCCAGCTCTCTGCTGAAGCACATGGCTCTTCTTGAGTGACCACAACAAATACTGCCTGATAATGCACCAAGGAACTGAGACTGGGGGACTTGCCATGGCCTTGACTAATGAGCCCAGTGGACCACAAATTTCCCTGAGGTCCTCCCTCTTGTCCCTCTCCATTCTATCGGTCTTGTTCCCCTCTCTCCCCTGGATCTTTTCAACTCCCCTCCCTTCATGTCTTTGCTTCCTATCGCCCTTAGCTAAGCAGGGTGAGGCTGCTCAAAGGCGGGAATTGGTGTGGCCACCACCCTGCTCCCTGACACCTGTCAGAAGAGAGGGAAGGGGATGAGACATGGAGGTGAATGGGGCAGGGGAGGTGGCAGAAGGGAAGGGAGGAAGGAGGACAAGGACAATTCATTCCTGCCTGAGGAAGGTGTGATTCCCAAGCCCCAGCTCTCCCCCTAACAGGGACGCGAACACCAGGACTAGGTGCTAGGGAAAGAGGAGGGAGCCTGCCACATGGCTTTGAAACAGCACTGTGCCCAACACCCAGGCTACTTGGCATTCCCCCCCTCCTGCTGCGCCAACCTTCCGCTCTCCCTGGCAGTGGGAGCTGCCACCAGCCTCCTCCGACCCTCAGCAGTGCCCTCTCTTCTCCTCCTGCTGAAGCACCCTCTCCCTTACTCATACCTCTTGTCCCCCTGAGAGTTCTGCGCCTGCTGGTTCCCAGCGGTTTGCAGATCAGGTATATTGGCAAAGTCGTCCTGCTCCGAAAGTCCCAGAACCAGGGATAACACCACCATCCGGCCTTCCCTGCACAGGAGGGAGCCGGCCGTGGAGAGGAGGAGAGCAGGAAGCAAAGAGGAAAGAGAAAGAGAGAGGAGAACAAAGCATGAGAAACAAAACCCAGAGGAAAACAGCACCTTAGAGACGGAGTGTGAGGCTACTCAAGGTTGGGATAGAAACCCGCAGTACAGAGCCACAGGCTCCCCAGTTGGAGATAACATGGAGTACAGAGTAGATTGTTGGACAGAGAATCTCCGTAAGGTGGCAAATGCACTTGGCACTTCTTTCTGGCCATGGAGACCAGGGCTAAAGTCAACCAGCCATGGTGCCACTTTTCAGTAGGAAAGAGGCACTTGCGTTATTCGTGGGGAATCCATCACCAGTGGACACTTGAGAATCAGCTCCAGAAAAGATTGTCAATCTAATGCAGGGCGTCTCAGACCTCTTTCTAGTGTGGACTGCATCTTAACAGACAGGCTGCCTTGGGGGCAGTTCCCCTCCCATTGGTGATGGCCTCTCTTCCGGGAGTTGTGACTGTGCAGGGAATGAAGGTTAGCAGAGAAGACAAGATGAAAGTGAAGGCAGGTGAATAGGGGCTGAAGGTTGGTGTGGAAGGCAAGAGCGACTGGGTAACATGGGAAGGATGGGCATTAAACTAGGATTGCTATGGTTATGGGAGGTGTCCTGGTTCTGAAAGAGAGGAGTAATGGTATGCGGTGGAGAGCAATCCTTGGTGGTTTGATAGCTGGGGCTTGTTGATGACCAAAGCTCAGCTAGTGTGTGGATGAAGGTGAGTTGGTATTTTACTGTTGAACTGGCAACCACTGCACAACTTGCCAAAATGCATCCTGACCAACTCCAGAAAATCTCCCATTGACTTCAGGAGGAGTTTCACCTGGATTTGGACCTTCTTCCGAAGTATCACATATTGGCCACAGCAGAGGGAGGATACCACGCTAGACAGCCCAATGGTCTGATCCCGAATGGTAAAGCCTATGGTCATATGGTTTGTGAGGCACATTCATTTCAGGTGATAGCTTTCTGTAAAATTACCCTGTCCTGGGATATTTCTCTCTCTCACTTCTCAGCCCAAAGGAGAAGATTTATTTAATGAAGAGTTTGGGAAAATTCCCATTGTCTGTATTTGAAATTACCCTTATCTAGCTCTAATGTAATCTAATCTAATCTAACCTAATCTATTTGAGGCAGGTGTGTACTGGAGAGATGGTAGTGAGGAATGGGTCCTGACGACAGCTCTGCATTGGGGAGCTGCCATTGGGGACAGTGGTATGCAGGGTGGTTGGGTACAGGGATGTTGGTTCTAGCAGACAAGGTCACAGAAATGTTGATTACTGAAGGCAGGCTGGCTTTACTGCCCCTGGGTGAGCTGGTGCTGGAGATGGATGGAGTTGGAATAAGGCAGCTATTGGGGAGCTGGTACTTGAGAATGATTATAGGAGGCTGCTGTGGAATCAGGGTAGGTATGGAGAATTAACTACGATGCAAGCTGATCTGGATGCTTGGGACAGAAATTGGCCTGGTAGCATGGGTAGGTTGGGTGAGAGGGTGGGGATACTGGAGGGTCTTAGTCGTATGCAGATTGCCATGGGAGGTAGTGAGTAGTAGGAGCTAGAATTGAAGGAGAGTTGGTACCAAATGGGGGAACCTCTGGGGAGCAGGTGTTAAAGAGCAGGTTTTCTGTGAGGGGAAAGGGCCATACATTGGGCCCAAGCCATCCCTGCTTTAGCTCTACTGTGGTCGAAGGCATTTCCCAGGGCTGGATTGATCTGTTGTTTCCCCAGCTCAAGAAGTCCGAGCCAAGTGAATAGAAATGTTCTCCGCAGAGTACAGCCGGTTGCTCAGAAGCATGGACCTTCGGAAAGAGTGTCAGCTCCAAATTAAACCTCACTCCTGGTAGAAGCGCAAAGGTTTTTCAATTCTGAGCGAGCAGGTCTTTCTGACCTTGATCACCGGGCAGCGGTTCTGCGGGCCCCAGGCTCAGACTAGGGACTGAATGGCTAGGCAGCAGTTCTGCGGAAAAGGACCTAGGGGTGACAGTGGACGAGAAGCTGGATATGAGTCAGCAGTGTGCCCTTGTTGCCAAGAAGGCCAATGGCATTTTGGGATGTATAAGTGGGGGCATAGCGAGCAGATCGAGGGACGTGATCGTTCCCCTCTATTCGACATTGGTGAGGCCTCATCTGGAGTACTGTGTCCAGTTTTGGGCCCCACACTACAAGAAGGATGTGGATAAATTGGAAAGAGTCCAGCGAAGGGCAACAAAAATGATTAGGGGTCTAGAACACATGACTTATGAGGAGAGGCTGAGGGAGCTGGGATTGTTTAGCCTGCAGAAGAGAAGAATGAGGGGGGATTTGATAGCTGCTTTCAACTACCTGAAAGGGGGTTCCAAAGAGGATGGCTCTAGACTGTTCTCAATGGTAGCAGATGACAGAACAAGGAGTAATGGTCTCAAGATGCAGTGGGGGAGGTTTAGATTGGATATTAGGAAAAACTTTTTCACTAGGAGGGTGGTGAAACACTGGAATGCGTTACCTAGGGAGGTGGTAGAATCTCCTTCCTTAGAGGTTTTTAAGGTCAGGCTTGACAAAGCCCTGGCTGGGATGATTTAACTGGGAATTGGTCCTGCTTCGAGCAGGGGGTTGGACTAGATGACCTTCTGGGGTCCCTTCCAACCCTGATATTCTATGATTCTATGATTCTATGTGTTGTGGAGACAACAAATAGCGTCATGACCCCGGTTCAAGAGCTGTGCCTTTGATGCTGAAGTGTGATGCAGCCGCTCCGACACGCACGTGCCACTACTTATTACGGCTGACGAGAGCGTCTTGCGGACACTTTCGCATCCCTGAACTTACCGCTCTCGGCTGGCTTCAAAAGGTACTGGGGCGCTCTGGGCAGGGGCGCTGTGTAATTGGATTTGAAGCCGCTGCGCGGCTTGTGTCTGAGATCAGATGATCATTGTGCGAGGCAGGAAAGGCTGGGCATGGGAGCAGGAGAGAGCAGGACAAACAGCACGACACTCGGGAAGGAGCCAAGGTAGAAACAGCCACCTCTTTCTCCTCGCAATTCTAAATGCATCTGTATTACAGATCACGAGAGACGGTTTGCTATTCATCGGCGAGGGAGCATTGTGCTGTGGTTAAGGCACAGAGTAGGAGTCCGGCCATCTGAAGTCCCAGGGTGGCCTTGGGCAAGTGGCTAAGGCCTAGATCCCCACTGCAACCCATGAGAGTTAAGCACCTAAACACCTCTGGGGATCTGGGCCTCAGCTTCTGGGCACCTCAGTTTCCCACTCAAAAGGGGGCTCATCATACATTTCTGTCTCACACTGTGGCTGGCAGTATGATCTCATTCAGGTACAATGACCCAAATTAGGGGCCCTACACACCTGAATCCACCTTTAGTCCCCTCACTAAGCAGCCTGATTTTCAGACGTGCCGACCACCTGTAAATCCCACCAGTTTTCAAGAGGAACCGGTACCTCTGAAAATCAGACTGCTTTGGCGCCTAGTTTTAGGCACCCACTTTGGATGACACTGGCCTGCTTGAATAAGGCTGGGCTTCTCAGAAAACCCAAAGATCCGAAAGCTGGTCGCTCAATTCCCTTCGCTGCCTTTGACAACCCCAGCCCTTAATCCTCCCAGCAGCAAAGCGGGACAGAAAGGCGTTTTCATCCTGCTTCACAGAGCGGGTCGTTGAGGCATGGAACAGCACAGCCATGTGCCCAAGGTCACGCTGGGTACGTCTACACTGGAGTTGGAGGCGTAAATGCCGGCTCGTGGAGACCTACCCCCACTAGCCTTAGCGTGCTAAAAATAGAGGGTAGCCGCGGTAGCAGGGACTAGCCAGCCACGTGTGTGCCTAGTATCTTGCATGGACTCGTACTTGGGGCAGCTAGCTCCTCCCACCACTACACGTCCATTTTTAGTGCACTAGCTCGATCAGAGCTAGCAAGGACAGGTCTCCTCGAGCTGGAACTGCCACCTCTTGTTCCATACTCAGTGTGAGTCAGTAGCAGAGCTGGGGTTAGAACCCAGTCCGCCTGCCTCCTTTTAACCCCTAGCCTGTGCTCCCTCACTGACCGATGCCAAGGGTCTTCCATCTGATCAGTGGAGGCCTGGTTTCTGTAGAGCACTTTGACAACGTGGGTTGGAAGATGCTAAGTGTATGGAGTTATTATTATTAATGTCCTGGGAGTACACCCTTCCTTGCTGCAATAGGTAGAAGAGAGGGTCTATGCAGGAACCTCCCCAAGGCTGGGACAATGTCCATTTGGTCCCCAGGGCAGTGTCACCTCGTTTGGACTAAAAGGAGCCCAGATACTCCTCCATCTCCATTTAGAACATTTCCCTCTCCAACGGCCTGCTGTCCCCCAGGTTCAGTCTGACACTATCTGCTGGGATCCAGCTGGCGGAACTCTTTAAAGGGGACATTTTGAAACTCTGGGGGAAGTGGAATGTCCAAACGAGGGAGGGACCATGGCCCAGGGATCACTGCTGTAACCTTACGGCCCCAGTCCTGCAAGGGGTTGAGGGGATTCACCAGGTGGCCTCAATTCCCCTCTCAAAGTCATTAGGCACTGAGGGTGTTCAGCACCTGGCAGGACGGAGCCCCACATTGCTAGATTGTGCTCTAGCTGTACCACAGGTTATGGGCTGGGATGCCGGAATCACTGGGTGAGGTTCTCCGCCCTGTGCTATGCAGGAGATCAGATTAGATGATTAGAATGGGCTTAAAGTCTATCCAGCTATGCAAAGGGTGGCACGCTGAGCTGCCAGGGAGCCTGCACCAGCCAAAGCAATGAGGACTAGACAGAATGAATGGGGTCTGATCCTGTTGCAGCTGCTGCCATCAGAAGCATGGGTGGGTTTGCATTGGCAGAGGCCTAGTGCCATCTGACTCCTTTCCTAGGTAAAGCGCGTCTCGGAAGTCAGGACCAGCCAACAGCACGGCAGCAGCTGTGGAGCAGGGCCCTGCAAAGATGATTGTCTGTTATGGGAGGATTAGGAGACACCGAGTGCAGAAAACAGTGGCAAAAAATACCCCTGGGCCCTGGTCCTGTTGTCTGAGTGACACTCCCTGAGTGTCATTGCTGTGTTTTGTTTCTTAACTGAACTAGAAAGGTTTCCTTAGGTGAATGGGAGGCAGCTCAGATGGAGGAAAGAACTGAGAAAGGTCACAGGGTGAGACAAAGGCCAGACGGTGGGAGGGGGAAGGAGAGGTCACATGGGGCCAAACTGAGTGGGTAGGGCTATGAATGGTTGCAGGGGATGAGACAGAGCTCAGACAGAGCGGGAGAAGCTAGGGAAGGTCTGAATGGGCTTCTTCTACTGCGTGATTTGTATCTCAGAAATGCACGGCAATTGACAGGAGAAAGGACTAGAGAGAGAGAGAAATTGGCTCCAGACATACATGAGAGAGAAAAGAAGCGGAGAGAGAATGCATAGGTGTTGGAACTAAGGCTGCTGCCAGACCCCCTGACTTGACATGGTTTCCATCATACACAGGGTTTACAGTTTGGTTCAATGGCTCTCAGCACCCCCTCTACACAAATTGTTCCAGCGCCCCTGAGAGAGAGTGAGGATTCCCCAGATCAAAATGGAGTGAGAGAGAAAGAGAGAGACCTTGACCATACACTCATCTCTGCATCTAGAGACAGGGAATGCAGGCTAGCCTGGTGTGGAATGTAAATGTTACCAGTGAGTCTGGGACGGCTGCATTGCACATGGTGCGACACGCACATCATCCCAACCAAGTTCCAGCAGAGCCTTCCCAGCACGCCGTGCTGTTGTGTCTCCTACAGATACTGGACGTTTTAGGAAAGCTTTAGAGATTTTTAAACTGTTTTATTGGGACTATATTTTGTATTCCTCCGCCTGCAAAGCCAAGTACTTTAGCTGTCATGAGCCTGACTGTTTAGGGCTCAGAGAGAGCCACGAAAGAAGCCAAACTAGCACTCATGTACCTGAACATGCCACAGATTTAAAGTCTGTTATTCTGGGCCCTTCGAGGGCTAGAAGTGCTGGGTCCCATTGGGAAGCAGTTGGAGATCGCCCCTTCCTGAAGGTGTAAAGCTGGGGCTCTCCTAGCCTGGATCACATCTTTCTAGCGATTTACCCAAGCTTCCATCCTCTCCCATTCCTGATCACACCAACCAGCTTCCCTCATGGGCAGCGCATCCCCATGTCAACCACAGCAACTGCTTGCAAGGAAAAGCAATACTAGGCAGATATTTCTGTGCTCTGCATATCTACAGAATAACCCACTCAACTCCAGCCTCCTGCTTATGCGTGTGTGTATGGGGGATGGGGGGGCACTGGCATGCCTGCCTTGCTATTTAAAGGCTCAGCTCCCTCTCTAGAAGAGCGAGCGTTTTCACCCACTTGAGATCCCAGGATGCTTTGCATGGATGATGCAGCCTCGTTAGTGTAGCCTCCTGTGGGCCTCCAGAGGTTAATAAATGCATGTGCATTAAAATGCCGAGGAGCGGGAGTTTGATGGTAAGCAAGATGAAAAACAAAGTTAATGGTTTTTTGGAAGTAATGGAACTAAATGGCAGTGACTCCTCGAAGGGCAAAAGCAATAGAACTGCTCAGCTCGTTCTCTTTCTGTGGGTACTTTTTTCAACCAATTAAGGCTGGAATAAGCAAATGAAGCTGTGCAAACAGAGAGGTCTATAATCCTCTGGAGGGCTAATGAGATTCATCTATAAATCAGGAAGCTGGCAAATGGAGCCTGCTATGAAAATCTTTAAGGCTAAGGCCAGGAGGTAAAAGGGCCTTGGTGCTGAGCTGGGTGTGAACAGCCACAAAATTGGCTGAATTAATAGCAAATTAACCCCAAGGATGCTGATCACCATCACCGGTGTAGTGAATTTGCATCTTCCATCCAAGGATCTGAAAGAGCTTTACGTGGGTGAATTACACCTGACACTCCATGCCCTTGATTAGGCAGGATGGATTCCCTGTCGTGAGTCAGAGCCTCAACTGGCATCAGTCAGAGTGGTTCCTTACCCATCTAAGTAGTTACCTGGCATCTGAACACCGCCCACTCACTAATGGGTTTTAGTCTCAGAACACTGCTCTGAGGTCAGGAAGCTTCATCCCATTTCACGGATGGGGAACTGAGGCACAGGGCAGAGTAAGTGAGCAGCCCGTGCTCATGCAGGGAGCCTGTAGCTGAACCCGAGTTGAGCCCAGGTCTTCTGAAGCCCAGTCCAGAGTTTTAACCACCAGACCATCCTTCCCACCCATCACTGAGTCATGACTTACACTAACTGGGGATCTGGCCCATTCACTCCAATGGCGTTACATCAGTTTACGCCAGCTGAGGATCTGGCCCTACATGTAATACATTCTGTGGGAGTTACAACGTGGTTCCCATTGTATATGGGCCCCACTGGGTAAAGAGTGAACGAAAGAGCAGGGTGCCTTGGGAAAGTATTGGCAGGGGAGGGGCACATGCCCAGAAGATAAGTGCGATTGTCATAAGCAGGGATATAATGACAGCAAAGGACTCAGCTTAGTTCATGGCATTGGGAATGTAAAAGCCATCACTGATAGGAGACGCATTTACAACTGATGAGAGATCGAACGCCTCTAGCTGCTCTCACACAGCTGCATTTAGGGATCACGGCCGTGGAGGATCTGCGGGCTGACACTCCCAAGGATAAGCACAGGCAATTGCCTCCTTCGCGGTGGGAATGTCAGTTTCCCACTGGTACAAGAGAGTCACCCCATGGCAGGAAGAGAATTCCTGTCCCTGAGCTGACAGGCTCCCTCCTCTCCCAAAGGCAAGACTGTGCGCTGTCTGCAGCTGCACCTAGGGACGGATCCAGGACCGCACAGGCACTTTCTCCCGGGTCTGATCCGGGATTTTGGTTCAGCCCATTCTATAGACAGTGAGGCAGCTATGGAGTGAGGAGCTCTGCTAAGACACACTCAACGGGCCTGTTCTCCTGCTTCAGGAGAAGGAAGTGGATGGGACTTACTGGTTCCCTAAGCCAGGAGGGCTGGGCCCCAAGAGTTCCTCTCCAGCTGTGGCTGCCAAATTCACAGGATGCTTTAGTCTGAGATTTTACTGGATATGTGGGGCAAAGCCATGGCATTAAATGGAAGCGACCAGATTTGATGGGAGCAGAGAGGGAGGGAGGGAGAGAACCTTCTCCAGACACACTTGGAGGGAGAGGAAGGAGAGAGAGCCCCCCTCTTCCTCAGTGTCTCATGGATTGGGGACAGAGATCTACGCAGGGTAACGGATGCCTCTGCCACTTGCAAATAAGGATCAGAGCAGTGAAAGAGCTGGCGGTGCTGCCCACAAGAGAGGACAATTCAGTGGCCGGCGTGGCATTGGGCTCCTGCCACTGGCTGGCAAAGAAGGAGCAGATGAAACAAGCGAGAGAGGGAAGAAAAGAGAGAGAACTTACAGGAAGGACTTCACATCCAAGCCTCGGTTGCGAATCTGCCCCACCACGTGGTCCCAGCTCCCAGGGTTGGAGCGGCTCCGGCCGCCAGCTGTCCGGTGCTTGGAGCCAGCCGAGACTCCTTGCCGCGACTGGCCGCTCCGGTAGCCCCGGGGGTTGCTGCTGCTGGAAGAGGAGCTGGTGTGAGACTGTAGGTGCCCCAGGCTCTGGCTGGTGGTGGGCTGGCTGTGGTTGCTTTTCTGGTGCTGGCTCAGCGGCTGCTGGAGGCTCTGCTGGCGCATCAGTGTGCGTGGGCGCTGGCATTTCGGGTCTCCTGCTGAGGTGGGGATATACTCAAGGGTAGTGGCTGTGGACATGGTGGAGTCCTCGAAACTTAGGGAGGGGGAGGGCAAAGGAGAGGAAAGAAAGGAGAAGAAGGTGAAGGGGCAAAATTGGAGGAAGCAAAAGAAGAGAGTTAGAGAGAAGATGCCCCAGCGTGGTGCGCTCTCTGCCAGGAGCCTTCGGAACCAGCAAGCTGTCCCTCTAGGTCTCGGCCCTGTCTCTGCCTCCCCAGAGGCGCAAGCTCTCTGCCCCATGGCCATCTCGCCTTCCCGTCCACCCCACGCCATGTCGCCCAGACTCTGTCCGATCCTTGAGGGCTTGGCGTGTCCGTGCCCATGAGCCGATGCTTGGGATACTGCTGTCCCCGTTCCTTTCCCACTCGGCTCGCAGGAAGCCTGCGCCTTCTCAGCACGCTGGCCGACCTCCTTTCTGAGCTAATTAGGCTGCTGCGTGAAGGCGAACCCCCCAGTGTCCGCGTTGCTTCCTGTCACATGAGAAACACCCCTCTCCCCATTGGCTACAACTGGGCAGCCACTCAGTCCCTGAAAGGGACTGTGAGGTGGGGGCTCTCCAAAGTCCCAGGACCAGGCTCCTCAGCGAAGTTCAGGCCAAGCTGGCGTGAAAAAGGCTCATTCCCAGCCACCCACATTCTGAGGTCAAGAACCACAGAAGCCCCTCAAGTGTACCGTGCACATTCCCTGGGGCACAGTGGCAACGTCAGGCCTGGCGCATGCGTGCGGCAATGACTTCCCAGTATTCTCTCTCCTGACTGGCTGCCCCTTCCTCGGCCCCCACATGCTGGTTATGGCACAGTGCCAATCGGGAGACAGCCCAAAGCCCAGCCATGAGGTGAAAGCCCCTGGACTCAAGCTTTCCTTTGCCCTGCAGAGAAGGGGAAGATGCCTGCTGGTCTCTTGCATCTGTGTTTTTTAGCTTTCAGGATGGCTCTGCATTTAAGGGTCAGATGCTCAGCCGGGGTAAATCAGGGCTGCATCACTGACTCCAAAGGGACAACGGCCAGGTCACAATCTGGCCTTTGCAATGTTTGAACCCTGGTGGAAAGGGCTGGTGGCTGAAAAATACAGCCAGCTGCCCACGTGGGGACAGGGGCTCATCTGGGCATGAGAAACGGAGCGCATGGGCTGACCCAGGACAGAGAACATGGAAAGACAATGCAATGTACACTAACGAACCATGAAGCCAGACCCATGGGTGATCACACGGCTAAACATGCAGCCAGGCACATGGTAGAGCACTCAGATAAACACAGCCAGATTCCTGGTAGAGCACCCAGATAAACACAGCAGAAGACCCAGATTAAACACATGGCCAGCTACATGGCAGAGCACCCAGATAAACACACAGCCAGCTACATGGTAGAGCACAGCCAGACAAAACTGAGCAGACAAAACTGAGCACACAGCTGGGCACACAATGGAACATGTGGCTAGCGCCCCAACTGGGAATGCAATGGTGCACCTGGCTGAAGACGTGTCGGAGCCTTCAGCTGAGCACACAGTTCCTGGATATTTGACAAAGCCCGTCGCTGAGCGCACAGCTGTCACATGAGAGCATGCACCTGGAGCGCAAGGCTGGACACAGGGCAGAGCACATGGCTGGGCACGCATACAGAGCACCCAGTTAGACGCTCGGCTGGACAGCCAATGAAGCAGGTAGCTAACCCTGTGGTTGAACAGAGGAGCATGTGGCCAGGACCCAACTAACCTCTTTGTCCCCCAGCTCTGCTGCTGCCATGAGGTCATGCCTTCGGCTGAGACGTCCCTGTAGCAGCCGGCTGGGCTGAGGCCAGGGTATTCACCATCCACCCTGATGGTCATTTCAAACCTAAGACCCTGCATGGTTCCCAAGGGTACAAAGGAAGAACAGCCCAGCCACAGTGGCGGCAGATGCCACCTCCGTGGCACATACCAGCCGGGCCCTGGGGGAATCGCTTCCACCGTGGCAGCAGCAGGAAAACTTTGTCTACTTTCCATGTGGGTTTGGGCTGTAATTATGGCTGAAACACAATGGTGAAGCTGCGCCTTCGTGCATCACGCAGAGAGCAGAAAGGAGAGAGGGAGAGAAAAAAGAAAGATCGAGAAAGAGAGAGATCAAGAAAGAGTAAAGGGAAAGAGAAAAAGTGAAGTCCTGAATAAGCAGAAAGCCCGCCTCAAAGACCCAGGTGCCCTGGAGAGGTGTGTCACCCAACTGGCATTGCCTCTGGCTTGGCATATATTTTTGGGTTCCTTGGCAAATGTGATTCGGAAGGAGCAATGCCATCTGGGTGATGAGTCCCCAAGCGTGGCCCCTGTGCTGCCTGGTATGACGCAGAGATGGGCCTTTCCCAGCCGCTGCCTTCGCTTCCATGCTCAGTGACCTCATTTCAGTTTTCTATCAAATCCTAAATTAGTCCAATTTACAACCTCTCAGTCACAGGAAACTAAAATTGGCTGCTCTGGGCCCTGAGCCAGTGGAATATATAAATTTCTATCAGCGGTAACTGACGCATGGTAGCCGCTTCTGATGCAGAGGGAACTGTACGAACCTGGCATCAAGCACACCTGGCACTCTAGCGTCTGCTAGTACCTACTCCCGCCCCCTGGATACTGCTATTCCTATGGCACAAGCGAGTGAAGGTCGACCTCCTCCAGACACACAATGCAATGGAGAGCCCCATCACAAGGGCAGGTGTCAGCTACAGGAGTGGCTGTGTTTCTCCCCAGCAAAAGGAACTTCATTAAGATACAACCAGGTCTGTAAGGCAGATCAATTCCCTCTGCTAGAAACCTTCTTAAAACAGGGACATCGTATTTAAAAAAGCAGTAAAGACAAAGCCAAAGGGAAATTCATGACAATGCAAAGGCATTACAGTCTAGAAATTCAGAGCTAAATTTTCTCAAACACCCTAACTCTGCCTCATTTCCCACTCTTAAATGCACTAACCACATGTCATAGACTGGTGTCTGTGCCAAGTGCTTCAAGTCATTTTCAAAAGTTTGTCAAATCTATCTATCTATCTATCTAGTTAGCTAGCTACACCCTGCTATCTAATCTAATCTATCTAGTTAGCTAGCTATACCCTGCTATCTAATCTATCTATCTATCTATCTATCCACCCTTATGCACACTCATACATCATTCCCACCTCAGATGCATATATCCATCTTTCCATCTATCCACCCATCCATCACTACTCCCACCCCCATGGTATCTGAACACCTGAGCTAGTCCTCTCTGGAACAGGTAATGTGTCTGGGGACCATATATAGAAAGTGTGATGTGAGTGTTGTCCTGTCTTGCTCCAGTGGGCATTTGTGGGTGGGAAGGAGAGATCTTTACTCTGTATCAGATGGGTAGGAGGCAGGTGCTCTGCCTGACACAGTCCAGGAGCATGGATTTGAGGAGGGATTGTAGCTGGGTATGTTGTTTCAATGCAGCGATAATGGAATTTGCATATCATAAATCAGAAAGGGGTCTCTATAGTAGGGGCATGTAGCTCATATAGGAAATGTATGGAAAGGGCCATTGGAAAGATGTCTTGGGGATACAGAAGGTTGTTCAGGTACAGAGTTAAGGTTATTTATGGAACCTTAACTCTGAATTTCCAGTTTCTTTCTTTTTTTCTTTTTTTGTAAATTGAATATTAACTTACAGTTTCCTGGCTTTCAAATTATTCTTTATAACAATAAGACTCTAACAAAATTTTAAATGACGTATTTGAATATGTTATTAAAACCTTACTGGCATCTTAACAAAGCATTTTGTCTGGGAATTTCCTTAGTGTTTTTTAAATGAATGTATTTCAACACAATGATATGTGAAAACATGCCATACATCTATATATGTTCTTCCGAGAGACTACTTTGCTGTATTTCTAGTTAGGGTGTAGAATTATACATGTTATTCAGTGAATTACAGCACAGCATAGTATCTGAGTTAAATACTGCACCATTGGAGTCTGTACCTTCCTGGATCTCGGGCAATTTAGCCAACAGAGATTAGAAATTTAGGGCCAGATCCTCAATCTGGTGTAAATCAGTGTAGCTCCATGTAAATGAACAGAGTTATGCCAATTTACAGCAGCTGAGAATCTGGTCCAAGACCTTTAAGCCAAACTGAGTTACGAGTGTCCTAAAGAAACTGTTTTTTTCTAACGCTGATAAACTTCAAAATTTTCCCCAAGTCCCCCTCTGACATCAGACTAAGGGAGCAAAATTTTGGGGCTCAAAAATTTAGTTTATTGCAAAAGTTAGGCCAAATCTGGACATAGAATGGACTCCAAGAAGTCACTACTGCCGTTAGCCCCCTCCATGGGGGTGGGGCTAAGAATGGTCCTGCCCCCAAGGGTAGGAATGGGATGGCCCAAGAGTGGGGCAATCCATTAGCTGTTTCACTACACAAACCAATGACTCCATATTGGAGTGTTTGCCCATTGGAGCAATCCACTAGTAAGTTACCAGAGCCCCCCGGCTTGGTACTAAGCATGGAAGGGGTAGAAAGCCAGCTGAGCAGCCTCTTACCTTGCTCACTTCCCCTACCCGCAGATACTTGCAGAAATGTAGGCATAACCCCTGGCCTGCCTGGTACCTGTAAGTCTCCCCCCACTTCTAGCACTGATCCCCAGCAGAGCCTTGATTCCAAGAGACTGAGCATTGGGCAGGCGATCTCCCTTCCAGACCCATAGAAAGCCCATGTAGCAGGCAGGATCCCCAAGATTAACTGACTCAAGCACATCCACAGGGCTGCTCAGGGGGTGCTGCCCCACCGCAGAGGATGCAGCTCTGCCAGCTGGGGGAACCAGTCAGCTAGCAATAGTGACATGGAGACGGGGCCCTGCTTTTTGGACATCAAATTAATTAATTCCCAGCCACCAAACCCCACTCCCTAAGGCCTCTCCTCACGCTCCTATCTCAATCGCTATGGACAACCCCACCATCATTCCTGTTGCCTAGGTCTGTAATCTAGGCGTCATCTTTGCCTCAGCCCTTTCTGTAGGTCCTCACATCTAGGCTGGGTCTACACGTTCTCCTGCACATCACCTCTAAGATCCAGCCTTCCTTTTCCATCCACACCTCTAATAGTCTCATCCACGCCCACCCCATCTTGACCAAACTTGTCCTCTCTGGCCTTGACAAAAGCAGTCCTGCCCCACTTATCTCCTGTTCAAAACACCACTACACAGATAATTTTCCAGGCTTGTAGCTTTGACGTTCTCACACCTCTCTTTCCACTGCTCTGCTGGCTCCTCCTCCACCACATCAAACCCAAATGACTTGTCACTTTCAAGGTCCTCTCCGGCCTACCCCATCCTACCCAACGTCAATCCAATGCTGCCAAGCCGTTGGCTCCCCTTCCGCTTTGCCAGAGCCTCCATCACCCACTTGTTAAATGTTCAGACAGGCCCCTTCGTGCTCTCTCCCTCACGCACGGGAGAAGCTCCCTGTGGTCATCCACAAAGACACCTCGGTGTCCTCCTTCAGACTCTCCTGTCTAGACCCACCTGTTGTCTCTAGACTTCTACTTTGATTATAAGCTCTTTGGGGCAGAGACTGTCTTTTGCTGTTTGCACAGTGCCTAGCACAATCACAGAAATAGAGGGCTGGAAGGGACCTCGAGAGGTCATCCAGTCCATCCCTCCTTAGCTAAGGGAGGACCAAGTGTACCTCGGTGAGTGCTGACAGGTGGTTGTCAAACCTGTTCTCCAGTGACAGGGATTCCACACTGGGGCCCTGGGTTCTGACTGGGGTCCCCCAGATGCTACCGCAATGGAGATAATGACAGTACTTCACCAAGGATCAAGAGGATTCTCATCTCATCATCATTAAATCCCCATCGGGTGGCCAAGTGTTTCCTGCCATCTCAGACATTCCAGACTGCCCTGTCTGATTCCACTGGGGTGGGGTAGTCCTCTCACACGACCCCACATTTTCCTGTACCCGCTGCCTGACCCCAGTGGGGGGGATAATCCACTCAAACAGCAGGATATTCACCCAACCCCATGCTCTGCTGGACCCCACGCTGCAGTGCCTCATGGGGCCGGGAAGGGCCTGAGAAGCGCTCTCACTCACTTGGATAGGCTGAGCTTCCCTGCTGCTAGGTGGCTCTGCACCGTGTGCCATCGGCCTCTCCCCGCCTTCCCATTGCTGGGCTCGCTGTGGGCAGACAGGCTGCTCTTCATGCCGTCCTCGCGGAGCTGCTGCTTCTCCCCCGGGCGTCCTTCTCGCTCCCCCGCCAACCCCGGAGCGGAAGAGGCGGCCAACTTAGCGCCCGATAGCAGAGAGCCACTGGGGTGGGCCAGATCCACCAGGATGGGCGCGAGGGGGGGGGGGTGGCGGGGAGGAGGCCACATGTGGGGGGAGAAAGAGAGAGAGAAAGAAAGAGAGAGACAGACAGACAGACAAGAGACAGACAGACAGAGAGAGAAAGAGAGACATCAGCACTGCAAAAGAAAGGGCTGACGGGGAGCCTTCGGCAACAGGGAGAGGAGAGAAAAAACAACAGGCGGCCCCGGCTCGGTGTGAGTGTGTGATGGCAGCAAAGTTACGTTATCCCATAGACAACGAGGGGTTAAACAATGGAGAAAACTGTTAGGAGAGGCACCAGTACAGGCAGAGGGAGAGAAAAGCCATGTTAGTGAGAGCTTACCAGCACCAGAGTCACCACCACACAGTGCAAATGCAGAGTACACGCTGAGGGGGGACCCAAACGCGCAACCCCATCCTGTGCTGCAGAGAAGGGGGCATGGGGTGGGGGAGGGAGAGCAGAGGGGACCTGGGGCAGCGGGGTGGGGGCGCTAGCCTCTCTCAGCGAGTCACTTAGGGCAGTGGTTCCCAATCCATTGGGGCAGCTGTTCCAGACTAGCAGGTGAAGGGCCTGAGCCAAACCTCCGCCAAGTCAATGGCAAGCTTCCCATTGGCTGGCATGAGCTTTGGATGAGGTCCCGAGGCCACAGCTGTGCCAGCCGGTGCCCACCGCTGCTTCCCATTTGGTGGGCTGTGTTCTATCCCGCCCTGGAGCTTGGGCCCAGCCCCACAAGGGGGCAGCCTGATGCAGCGGTGCCTTGTGAAGGGCCACTGAAGTCCCTGGCAACGCTCTCTCTGACTTGGATTTGAGCCTAAGGGAGCGAGGGGCTGAGCCCAGGGAACTGGCCTGGCATACCAGTACTGGCGCCCTTGCCAGTGGTTGGGAACCACTGAGATAAAGGCAGGGGGCAGGAAGGGCAGGAGGGGTTGCTCGTCTCCATGGCTGTCTGCCCATGGGGGTGGAGTGTGTGGGGAGAAGAGGTGGAGCAAAGAGGAAGAGGAGGAGGGTGAAGGGGAGGAGAGGGTAGGTGGGTGGGTGGTGGGTTGCGCATATACTCACTACACATGATCAAACCAGGTAACGAGAGACTCACTTGAGGGAAAGTCGTGGATCACCGTATGGGGCGTAAGGTGAAATGTTTAGTATAAACTCCTTGGGAGGGTAGGAGCTCCATTTCTGCTGCACTGTGTTGTCATTGTTATTCCAAAAGTCTCTGTCTAGATCACTACATCGGCCGGAGAAGAGGGGAGAAAGAAAAGGGAAATACAAGAGAGAGAATCTGAATTCCTGCGAGGGGAGGAAGGAGAAAAAAAAATCAACCCCCTCCCCCACAAAACCAGAAAGAAGCCAGGTTAAAAAGGAGAGCAGCTCCATCTCCTCCTGTGAAAAAAAAGCCACAGCGGTCGCGGCATTGGCCTGCCACACACATACACACCCATGCAAACACGGAGGGAGGATGGACTGGGGACAAAGGGACGAAGAGCAGCAGAAAGACGGGAGCAGGAGCCTCCAGAAGCTGGTAGGAGAGAGAGAGAGACAGAGTGCAGGTTAAAGGAGAGTCCGCTGGACACGGCAACCTGGTAATGTCTCGCCAGGCTCCCTGCTCTGTTCCTGGGAACAGCTTCAGGGCAGTTCTCACTACATCCCAAGCACCCTGCCCCCTGGATGTTGGCAGAACTGATGGCTCCAGGCATTCAGAAATCAGGAGGCATGCCCCCAAAAGCATGAGATTGGCCTAAAAAGGAGGCGGTTTGGGAGCGTTAGGGAGTCACGCTCTCAAGCTTTCTTGGCAACCATTACTGGGCTGGGAACGCACTGCAGGTGTTACCACAGAAGCTGAGATGCTCACAGACTCGCGAGCCCGAGAGCTGGGGTCATCAGGAAAACACCCCAGCTGCTCAAGACTCACAATATAATCACTAGAACTGGCAATGGGGCAGTGCAAAACGTAGTCCCCTTAGCATTGAGACAGCGGCAGAATCCACTACAGTCTTGGGGACTGACTGACATCTTCCAAGAGACTGGAGGTCAGCATGCTGAGGGGAATGTCACCTTCATTCAAGGGGGAAATGAGCTGGCAGGACTCAATGCCCAGTTCCTGAGGCATGGGAGGACGTGGGATTTGGGGAATGGAAAGATTCTAAGAACATTTGATAAAGTTGGGAGTCAAGCTAGGGTGATGGTCCATCAGGATCTCCCGAGGTTGGCCTCTGAGGGACACTGGGCCAGGAATATAGTCAGACTTGTTCTGCCATCACTTCGAGATTTGCTAGAAACTCCAGCTGGAGAGAGGAGAGGGACCCAGGGAGCAACTTGAGAGACACACAGGACTAATATTTGAAACCAGCCACTAAAAACCTGAGAGGGATGGCAGATGAATCCAGCAGGGGGTTCTTATTTCCTGTTTGTCTTCCACCTAGATAGGCATTGTCCATCACCAGGACTCATCTTAGTACAGCAGAGGTGGAGAACCAGAGCTAATAGCACCCTGCTCCAGATGTGGGGCCCCTCTCTAATCCAGAGCTACTGACACCTGCTCCAGATGTGCAACTCCTCCCTGAAGAATCCAGGACAGATGACACCCTGCTCCAGATGTGAGACCTCTCCCTGCAGGATCCACAACTGACACCCTGCTCCAGATGTGTAATCCCTCCCTGCAGGATCCAGAGCTAAGGACACTCTGCTCCAGATGTGAGACCCTCCTCTCCTAGAAAACGTATATTAAGGGTAACCCTCTTGTCCCATCCTGCGGGACAAGATCAGTCCCCACTTGACGGTGCAGCGGGAGCCAGGGAGCGTGATTCAGCAGGGTGTGCACTGCGACTGTCTGGCTGTACATTTCAGACTCTAAATAGGTCACTTCATGCCACGGACAGATCAGAGACAAGCCGTATCTACCCATCGCCTCCTGACTT
Source organism: Lepidochelys olivacea (assembly GCF_965140295.1). Taxonomy (NCBI): domain Eukaryota; kingdom Metazoa; phylum Chordata; order Testudines; family Cheloniidae; genus Lepidochelys; species Lepidochelys olivacea. The sequence continues at coordinate 11,643,469 of NC_140416.1, forward strand.
CAGAGAGCCGCCAATGGCTTCCTGTTGCTTGACCTGGAGTACGTGGGATCCAACAAGCAGCACCTTTGAAGTCAAGTGTTACTGCGGCAAATTCATCGGAGACTTCAAAAGTCCCCGACAGGCTGCGTGCCTGCACTCAGCCCGCCTCCCCTCATTAATTCCTCCAGTCCTCCTGCGGTTCTGACATGAAACGGCCTCTCCGAACACACAGAGTGAGATGAAAGGCCGAGGAGAGGGGGCCGCACGTGCCCCAGGGGCCACTGCCTTTTGCCTTAGAGCACAAGGCTCACTCACAACCTTGAGAAGAAGGGGGAAAGAAGGGGGAAAGGGAGAGAAAAAGTGGAGGGGAGGCAGGGAAGGGAAAAGAGGGAGGTGGGGAGAGAAAGAGAGAAGAGAGGATGGAGGAGAGAGGGAGAGACAAAGGCCCTCTGATTTGCAGCTCTCTTCCTCAGTCAGGGCCAGCTGGTTGGGCATCGGAGGCTGAGCTGTCTGGAGAGTCTCTTGTCACTGGTGCTGGGAGACCCATGAGGCTTCTGGGAAGTGGCAGCTTTTGAGTCCCGAGGAGAGAGGGTGAAGAGTCTCAAGTAGGCGGCGTACCCCTTAGGGAGTGGGCAGACCCTCCCAGAGAGAGAGGGTGGAGTGTCTGAGGAGTGGATGGGGTGAGTGTCTGCGGTGTAGGATGGCGTGTCTCAGGCTAGCTCTTTGTCCCCTGAGTGACTCCTCTCCTCAGAGGGCAGCCCGCACACCACTCCTCTGCGACTCACCACGGACCTCATCTCTCATCACTTCACTCATCAGCAGGGTCGGTGACATCAGCCAGGTCTGGAGCACGCAATGGGGCCGCCCCGCGGGCACTGTGTGAAGGGGCATGTTGCCCAAGGTCCCCTGGCCCACATGAGGACAGGTGCTGCCACCCTTGGGCCTATGGTAGGGAAGATCCCATGCACCCAGGGACCTTGTGCGCACACACTTGATCCACCAGCCAGAGTGCCACAATAACTGCACCACTGGCCGGTCCATGGAGGGGCAGCCCTGGTCACGGCGGGTGAAGAGAGTAAGCTCCACAAGGCATCACATAGGCTTGGTGAGAGGAGGAAGCAGCCACAGTCCCACTGGAAGTGGCCACTCCTCAGGAAGGCAGTGGAAGGCGACAGGCTCAGCCTGGAAGAGCGATAGACGCGACAATGGCTCTCGCCAGGCTGAAATGGGTCAGTCATCCACCCATCCCTCCTCCCAGGACTGCCCCCACCCCGGCCAGCTGACCTCCCCCCAGCCGCACAGGCCACGCAGAAGGGGACGCCAGGTTTCCAGGGCATGGGGGGAACAGGCAGAGTGCTGACCGATATCGCTGTCCTGGCGTGGGTGGGTAGGAGCCACCTGGGGCCCAGTCATAGTCACAGGGCCCAGTTCCCCTGAAGGCCCATCTTACTGCCCCGGTGGGCACTGCCCCATTGCACGATGTTACAGCACCCCAGGCCCATCAGTAGCCCTTCACACCATTTCTCCACCCAAGTGCACCCGTCTTAGGAGCCCTCTTGCCGCACAGCCCAGTCACGCATTACAGCCCTCGGCCCCATGTCCTTTATGGAGTGGGTGTAGGGACTGCCCCATCGGTGTCTCTGTCTTTGGATGCTGCCTTGGCCTCTGAACAAAGAGAAGCCCTGAGAAAGGTCATGGCTGTGGCCCATATCCCCCCAGAGTGCACCATGGGCTTAAACCCTCAGCTTGAGAGTGGGGCAAGACATTATGGAGACAGCCAAGTGAACAGCAGGGCCCCTGCTTGGTGTGAGACAGAGAGAACGTGAGGTGTCCTCCACCCCTGTAGGGCAGAGGGGACCCTGAGGCACCTCCCCTCCCCTCTGTGGGTCAGAGGGGACCCTGAGGCACCTTCCCATTCCTCTGTGGGGCAGAGGGGACCCTGAGATGTCTCCCCTCCCTCTGTGGGGCAGTGGGGACTTCTGTGTGCTGAGATGTGAATAGAGAAGGATAAATCTCATTGTGATTGGTCCAAGCCAAGCAGGCTGCTGCAGAAGGAGGTGTCCAGGGGGGGTTGGGATGGGGTGGGCATGGGAGCCCAGATCCAACTGGTTACCCCAATGGCTGTCAATGTGGAGAGCAGCTAGGATCCCTGCCCCTCCATGTGCCCTGGCTGCCCTTTGGGGAGCATGGACCATGCAGGAAGAAGGAAAAACCAGGGGAACTAGCTGCTGCAGGACCTGGTCTTTTATAGCAGACCCCGGCTGGCGATCAGCATCCCCTGCGGGCAAGATGCAGCATGATGGCCTAACAGCCTCGTCAAGCCCTGCCACCATGGCTACGAGCCTGGCATGAGGGACCCGAGGCCCTGACTTTGCCCACCCTGAGGAGACAGCTCTGAGGACTCGCAGCCCTGGGGACAGTCCTCTGGGCTCCCAGGAGGTGGTTGCCTGCTGCCTGAGGAGGGCAGGGAGACATGAAGCCTTGGTCTGGCTTTGGTAGGCTCTGTTCTCGCTCAGGGCTGGTGAGCAGATGCAGCACTGGAATATTTAGATGGGGGGTGGTGTTGGGGGCAGAGGAGAGCAGTTTGTAGGTCGTGGCTGGGTGCACACGAGGCAGTGGGGCAGTCTGGGGTTGGTGTCTGATTGGTGTGGGGGGCTGTGTGTGTCAGGGAGGTGTCTGAGCTGGGGAGGAGGTGGGGGGGCATCTGGGGGTTAGGCAGCTGTGTGCCTTTGGAGAGGTGTGTGTGCTGGGGGCAATGGGTGAGAGAGTTTGAGGGTGCAGTGGTGAGCTGGTTTGTTTGGGGGCACAGGGGTGTGTTTGGGGGTGGGGCTATAAGAAGTATTTTGGGGTGCAGAAGTGTGTGGAGCCTCTGAGCTTGGGAGTATCTGAGGGTGCAGGAGTGTGGGGGGAGGTGTGATCGGGTAGTCTGGGGAAACAGGAATGTGGGGTGCAGAGGCATGGGGATGTTTGAAGGCATCACGGTGTGGGGATGTTCAGAGTTTCCGGGTCTATGGATGTGTTTGTGGACATTGAAGGAGTATGGGGAGGTGCGGGTCTTGGTGGATTGTCTTGGCTGTGTAGGGGCAGGATGTATGGGGTACAGTGTGTGGGAATGTGTGGGTGTTGCAGGGGTGTGGAGTCTGTATGGGGGTGGGGTGTATGGGGCACAGTGTGTGGGGATGTTTGGGTGTTGGTGGAGTGTTAAGGCTGTGGGAGGGCAAGGTGAATGGGGCACAGTGTGCGGGGATGTGTGGGTGTTGGTGGATTGTCATGGCTGTGTGGGGGCAGGGTGTGGGGATGTGGGCGTATTGGACTGTCATGACTGTGTGGACAGTTTGTACGGAGCATAGACTGTGGGGATGTGCAGGTGTTGATGAGGTGTTAAAGCTCTGTCGGGGCACAGTGTATGGGTTGCAGTGTGTGGGGATGTGAAGGTGTTGGTGGATTGTCATGGCTGTGTGGGGGCAGGGTGTGGGGATGTGCGCGTATTGGACTGTCATGACTGTGGGGACAGTTTGTACGGAGCATAGACTGTGGGGATGTGCAGGTGTTGATGAGGTGTTAAAGCTCTGTCGGGGCACGGTGTATGGGGTGCAGTGTGTGGGGATGTGCGGGTGTTGGTGGATTGTCGTGGCTGTGTGGAGGCAGTGTGTACAGGCGTGGTTTGTGGGGATGTGTGGGTGTTGGTGGACTGTCAATATTGTGTGGCGGTAGGGTCTATGGAGCATAGAGTGTGGGGATGTGCGGGTGTTGGTGGGGTGTTAAGGCTGTGTGGGGGCAGGGTGAATGGGGCAGTGTGTAGGGACCTGTGGGTGCTGGCGGATTGTCATGGCTGTGTGGGGGCAGGGTGTACGGGGGGCAGTGTGTGGGGGTGTTTGGGGTTCAGGAGTTTCCAGCTTCTGGGAAGCTGCTGGAGCAGACACCACGCTCCAGGGCAGCACCTGAAGCTTTAATCCCTTCCCGCGCTGTCCCGTGGCACCTACTTGATGGTTTTCTTTTCGCTGCGCCCTCGGCTGGAATCCGGGGTCCCCACCGTCTCCAAGGAATTTTTATAACGTTTACCCTATGGGAAAAGAAGGGAGATATGTCAAGGGGTCGGAGCCAAGAAGTTCCCAACTGAATTTTTGGACACAGGCTCGCTCGTGCTAAAACCTGTGAATTGTCTGGGGATTGTTAATTTTTTTCAGGCCAGTCTGCCCACTGTGAGCCCCAGGTACCAGCGGTAATCAGACTCACAGGTTTCATTTGCTGCAGATCAGTGTTCTCCCTATCCATCTGGCTCTCATTGTGGTTACGACATAAACGCTTTCCTGGCTAATGTGATGGTAGCCAAGTGACTTTCCCAAGGTCCCACAAGGAATCTGTGCTAGAGCCAAGAATTGAACCCAGGTCCCCAGCATCCTAGTCAAGTCCCCTAAACACAAAGCAATCCTCTCACCCACTGACAGATACCTGTTTTAAAACAGTCATTTAATCAGGGAGAAGAAACAAGACCATGTGACTTAAGTGCCCAAACTCTCCCACCCCACCCTGAATAATGTCTATTTAATGTGACTAATTCTTGAACCAACAGGTTGCCCATGAGGCCAGCCAGAGCTTTCCCTGCTGCCATCTCTATCAGCCCACTGTCTGCAGGGTGAGGGGAATGTGCAGCTGAAGATGGGTGCTGGATTTTGGGGGACGTTCGTTGGATGAGGCCATGATTAAGTCTCATGTCCCAGATTGTCAGGTGTGTTCTGACCTAGTTTTTGCTCTTTTGTGGCTTCCAGTTTGTCATTCACTTCAGCTGCTCACCTGGTTTTGCTTGGAAAAATCCTGAAATTGGTCAAACTCTTAACGTTTCTGGTGTGTTTCCCTAGACATCTGAAACAGTCAGAAAGCATCATGGGAAAGGCATGCCCCAGAATGCTCCTTGCTTGGCCATCACAATGGAGCACTTCCAAGGAGTTAGTTTGGATGACCTGTGCCCCCCTACTGCTTCTGCTTCATGAACGCAAGACAGAGAGCCAAACCCGGCCTTCCTCTCCGCTGCCCCATCACATCTGCAGCAGGGGAGGATCAGCAATTTTAGGATTAATTGAACTTTAATTAATTAAGTTCACAGAAAAAAAAAAAACCATGTCACAAGTTAATGAAATGTGCATTTGTTCCTAATTGGGGCTTGATAATAAGGCCACTTGGTAGAGATTTCCGATGGCAGGTACAACATGCTGTGCGATTCCAGGGCAGACAAGAGCACAATTAATGCTGATTAGCAAACAATTAGTGGATGACACCAACCCACACAGGTGCAGGTAAAGGGCCCCCCCGCACAGCTCTAGGGGGAAGCCATCTAAGAAAAGTGAGAGGCCGCCAGGGGTATTTTTAAGCCTCAGCTGCATGAAATATGCTTGTCCGGGGGCAGGGGGAGAGGGGACAAGAGAGAGCAACAAACATATGGGGTGCTTTGGATCTAACAGGAGCTCTGGATGTAGTGGTGGGAAAAAACAGGACAGCAGCGGGGGGAGAGGGGAGGAAGGGAGCTGGCTCCAGGCACACAGATAGAGCAGGATGGGGCAGGAGAGAATTTGGATCTAGGTCAAGGTGGCGACGAACAGTAGAAGAGAATTTGGATCTGGGTCAGAGTGGGACGATGGAGAGTGGCACAGCAGCAGAAGTGCGTGTGAAGGAATCTGGGTCTGGACTGAGGGCAGGGGTGACAGTGGGATAAGGCTGGGGTGTTTGTGGGCAGGGGAGTCAGCAATTTGGATCTGGAAAGAAGGACAGGATTGAGGGAACAACAGAGAGTTGGAGAATGACCAGTCTGATCAGGGTAGGGGAAGGGATTCCGTGGCTGGGGAGGGGTAGGCTAGCAATGTGAAATATGGACTCAGACTGACAGCTCACTCCCCCTAGACCTTTCACCCCACCTGCACTGTCCCTGTGAGCTCTCCAGGCAGCCACACACATGCATTGTTCATTGCAGTTAGTTGTGGGTAATCTGCCCACAAATTAAGAAAAAGCCTGGGGAGGATCACAAACAGCCTGTTAATCACCATGAGAAATGCTGCCCCAGGGGGTGGGGTGGGGGGGAGAAAGGGGCTCATTTATGGAGCCAAGGCAGTGCAGTGACTTCATAGCTAGGTTGTGGTTTGCTTTCTCCATCCTAAGCCTCAGCCCTTGATCTCCCTCTGTGTCCCTCAGAAACACCTCAGTTCTGCTTCTGCTTTCTCCTGTGTGGTCTCCCGGCAGAGGAGAGATTTCTGGATGTCACTCAGACAGCCATAAGAGGTGCAAATGGAGATGTTTTCCTCCTGAGTTACTTTTGGGAAGGCACCTCCCCAGAAATGGCTTGGCCTAGAAACTCCAAGAGCCCTCCACAACAGCACATGTCCTTGAACGTGCCTTAGAAGGCCAGGTGGTTAACTTTGGAGCCAGTCACCACAAATGTCATAGAATCATAGAAATCACAGAATATCAGGATTGGAAGGGACCTTAGGAGGTCATCTAGTCCAACCCCCTGCTCAAAGCAGGACCAATCCCCAACTAAATCATCCCAGCCAGAGCTTTGTCAAGCCTGACCTTAAAAACTTCTAAGGAAGGAGATTCCACCACCTCCCTAGGTAACGCATTCCAGTGTTTCACCACCCTCCTAGTGAAAAAGTTTTTCCTAATATCCAACCTAAACCTCCCCCACTGAAACTTGAGACCATTACTCCTTGTTCTGTCATCTGCTACCACTGAGAACAGTCTAGAGCCATCCTCTTTGGAACCCCCTTTCAGGTAGTTGAAAGCAGCTATCAAATCCCCCCTCATTCTTCTCTTCCGCAGACTAAACAATCCCAGTTCCCTCAGCCTCTCCTCATAAGTCATGTGTTCCAGTCCCCTAATCATTTTTGTTGCCTTCCACTGGACTCTTTCCAATTTTTCCACATCCTTCTTGTAGTGTGGGCCCCAAAACTGGACACAGTACTCCAGATGAGGCCTCACCAACGTCGAATAGAGGGGAACGATCACGTCCCTCGATCTGCTGGCAATGCCCCTACTTATACATCCCAAAATGCCATTGGCCTTCTTGGTAACATATCCAGCTTCTTGTCCACTGTAACCCCTAGGTCCTTTTCTGCAGAACTGCTGCCGAGCCATGCGGTTCTTAGTCTGTAGTGGTGCATGGGAGTCTTCCGTCCTAAGTGCAGGACTCTGCACTTGTCTTTGTTGAACCTCATCAGATTTCTTTTGGCCCAATCCTCTAATTTGTCTAGGGCCCTCTGGATCCTATCCCTTCCCTCCAGCATATCTGCCTCTCCTCCCAGTTTAGTGTCATCTGCAAACTTGCTGAGGGTGCAATCCACAACATCCTCCAGATCATTTATGAAGATACTGAACAAAACCGGCCCGAGGACCGACCCTTGGAGCACTCCCCCAATGTCTGAACTTCGGAGAACTTTGCCAGGACCCAGCTGAGCTGATAACTTTTGCCAACATCAGGCTGAATTCAGCATCTCCAGAGCTCTACAACCGCTGGCAGAGCGTAAGGTTCAGCAGGTGAGCTCCTGTCTTTGCCAGCAGCACAACTTGGAGACTTTGTCACCTTCATCAGCCAACCAGTTTGGGTTTAAGCTGCTCCCAAGCCTGCCACACTCTCTTCAGCCCAGCCGCTGCAGTTCAACAAGGCTGCAAACACCCCCGGCCCAGCTCATGAGATCTCTGAGCTCCATTGTTCAAAAGGTCCAGGTTAGAGGAGGTTACAGACACAGCCGGAGTGGCCTGCAGGACGCGGAAACACTGTCTTGTGAACCTCTTGCGTTCTAGGAGCCCGTAAGCTCTGTCGTTAAATGATACAGGTTCCAGAATGGCGCAGACTCTGCCAAGAGCAGGCTGCAGTGTCCACAGGCTCCATTAGCGGAACTGCTCAGGTGTGAAGGGGGTGGGGGCTCTGCCAGCACGGCCTCCAGTGAACTCCATTCATCAAAATGTTCCCATCCAAGGAGGTTTCAAGCTCAAGCCAGTGGAGCAGTTCTTTCCAGTGCAATGCTAAAAACCAAGTACAGTGCCAACTTGACACCACATTTAGGACTGTAGCAGAATATGGGGTAGATCCTGGTCTCTGCCCCTGAGATGGTGCAAAAGGGAACAGAGCCATGAAGGAGCCTAATGACCATCCCAGCAGGATTAGAAGTGGGCACTTCAAGAGACGTCTAGCTGTTGTTCATACTTGAGAGCTGGAGTGAAGCATGAGTTAGATGTAAGTGATTTGGGGTGGATGGTACAAGGGATAACTGGTTACCTTGGTTACAAAGGGATGGGTCTTTGTGGGAGGTCAAAGGAGATGCAACTTGCACCGAATTCAATGGGAGCTGGATCTGCTTCCAGCTGAATCTGGCCTATGTGCCAATCTAGGACAGACGTGCACACTTCCTGAGCTGAGCGAGACACATAGCATCGCTGCTGATGGGCAGGCCGAGAGGAGCTCTTTTATCTGATATGGCGGGACAGCCATTGTGGGCTGGCTTCCCTTTCCTCAGTATGCATCTAGCCACCTTTCTATCTTAACCCACTTTGTCCTTCACGCTTTCCTCGCCCTGCTCCCCCCTTTGCCCATCACATCTGCTTTTAGATAAGACAGCAGGGACTGGGTGAAGCAACTGTTCAGCTGGGGACAATCACGGGTGAGCACCTCAATGGCAAGGGTACAGGGAAACTGAGTAAGGGTGGGATAACCACAGGGCCACGGGGCCTGGTCAAGGGCAAAAAACTCCCCTCCACAGACACTGATGAGCAGGGCGCCAGTGCAGACCAGCATGGGGATGAGATGAACCTGAACGGCTGGCCTGCACCCACTGCATGGTCAATGCCCACAGTCAGAGTGCCCCCTGCTGGGCCCAGGGAAGGCTGCAGCTCACCAGCTGTGACTCCACCTAGTTGGATCTTGTGCTTAAGGCACAGGATGGGGAAGCAGAAAATCTGGATTCAATTCTTCACCCTGTGTGACTGACTGTGGGGCAGGTCACTTCATCTCCCATGGGAGTTAGAAGCCTAAACAGCTTTGAGGGTGTGGGCCTCAGTGCCCCATCTGTAAAAGGTGATTGTGACGCTCCCAGGGTCCATTCAGGCTGTAAGCTCTTCAGGCCAGGGGCTGACTCTGACTCTGTGTCTGTGCAGCGCCTGGCAATGGGCCAGCAAGCTTGGTGGGGGGCCTCTAAGAGCTACTAGCACAGAGATAATAACAAATCCTAGAGCCTACTTGTTATCTCCCCAACCCATTACATCGCTCGGCTGAGCCTACCATTCCCCCAGGGCCAGGCAATGAGGTGTCTCCCCTTTGTCCGATTCTCTGCCCCTTTGTTCCATGCCCTCCTCCTCCTTCTCAGCCCTTCAGTCATGTCAGGCCACGGGCCGGGCTATGAAGGACCTAGATCCCTGTGCTGGAGGTGAAGCCGGGTCACTCCTCTCCCCCCTCCTCCTGCATTCTCTGAACTCTCTCTGTTCTCCGAGCCTTTCCTGCCCTGCCAGAGTGAGGCAGGGCCCCGTCTACCTCTCCCAGGCCAGCAGTATCAGGCCAGCCACGGCAGGGTCCGCTTGCACCGATGGGGAGGGTGAGAGTGCCAGGCCTGTCACATCAGGCGGGCTGGTAGTAGGCAGCTGCCTGGTGGCCCCGTCAGCCACCTGCTGAGGTAAGGGGCGGGGAGCAGCTCACTCCTCCAATGCTTCAGCACAGGCTGGTCTGTGCAGCAGTAGCTTCTCCCTGGCAGGAGCTGGACAGGTGCTCACCGGTCAGTGCTGGCGAGCCACCTAGCTGGCTCTGTTGGGAAACTCGAGCTGGGCAAGCCTGCTCCTTGTATCAGGGAGACGGGGCCACACCCCCAGCTGGTGCGAAGGTGTGCAGATCCAACAACTGCCATGTGTCCGCTGGGGCTCTGGCTCATTGTGCTGGGGAGACACAGTGCCCAGCTGGCCAACCCCTGGCTCCCTCGGCCACAGAGGTGACTGCTCCATCTGCCAAGGTCTGAGGGCAGCTGGGCATTGTGGAGTGGGGTGAGCATCTCTGAGGTCAGGAGCCTGGATCCCCAGGAATCCCCCCTGGATCCCCACCCTCATGCCTCCCCTCGAGGCAGCCTTGCGCAATGGCTCCCATTAGCAGAGTGCAGGCCCGCACGCTGCAGACAGGGCACTGACCAGCGGGGGAGAGGGCACTCACACCCCAGGCTCTCCCAAAGGGCACGCTCTGCTGCAACATCCAGCATCTCTCTCCACAGGGGCAGGTGGGACTGGGCTGCAGTTAACTGAAAGGGGACGCTCTGGGCAGGCTGCTGGACGGGGGCAGACCCTGGGGTTCTCTCTGGCTAGCATCCCCATGTAATCCTGGCCTGGCCTGCTGACTACCAGATCACACCTTGTGCCCAGCTGCCACAAGCCCAACAGGAGGAGTCAACAGCCTAATCCACGCGGAAGTGAAGTGGAGGGTTCTTTGCCAGGAGTGCAACGGAGGCGCTCTGTGACGGCCAATTCCTGCCACTGCTCCCTGGCACCTGTCCCGCCAAAGTCACAGAGTAAGATTGGAATTTGATTTCCCAAACTTGGCCAGCAGGACGGGAGAAGGGCTCCCCATTCCCCACCCTCCCGGGCCTCCTTCCTCCCCTTCATCCCAACCCTTTCCTCAGGTCCTGCCCCCGAGCCCAGTCCTTTCCATGCCCAGCGTCTCTTCAAGAAGGCAGGGAACTCACAACCTGTGTCCAGCTCTTGGGCAGGGGGTGGGGGGCTGTGATTTCACCTCTGGGGCATGGAGGAGCCTGAAGGCATGCTGAATCAGAAGGGCAACCACATGCTAGCTACCCTACCCTGGGGTATCTGCCAGGTGCGCTCGGACTGGCTCAGCAGCCACAGCGAGCAAAGGGTGACCCGGCCCAAGCCCCTGGAGGACACAGCAACACCGGAGTGCTGGCTGTGGGGGAGCTCCCAGCTATTGCTGTGCCAGCCTCTCCCAGCTGGGGGCGCTGCAGGAAATGGAACAGAAGTCATACCAGAGGTTCCAAAATTGCGATCTGGGGAGCATTTGTGCATGGGCCATCGGGTAATGCTGCTGCTCTTCGTCCTCCTTATTCAGTCGCATTAAATGAAGCTAGAAACACATTCAATACATTTCCTCGGGTCACTGCTCTGTGGTGGGAAGGCTGGCGTTGCACAGGGCTGTTGCACCTGGGAGGGCAGGTGTCCCTGAGACAATCTCAGGATGAAAATATAGGCCCATGCCATGAACCAGGAGGGCGATCCCCTGGCCTTGATGCTGCGATTAGAGTAGCCAGACAGCCAGTGGCTGGGGGGCCCTCACAGCGTCTCTGGATCCAGCCTCCCTGACAAGCCAGCACTACAGGAGTGAGTGAGCCGGCAGCTGGCTGCAGACAGGCTGGGCATGTTTCAGCTGCGTTCGGGGAGGAGGTGAGAGGGTTTCACCTTCTTGCTTTTGCTTCTAAATTTAGCCTGCTGGAAGAGCGGACTCGCTTGTTAGCATTCTGTGCTGCCTGCGCTCCCCGGCGCGTGCAGACTGACGGACTGCGGCGGCTGTGACCTTCCCTCCTCATCAGCTGCTGCTCCTGGACCCCAAGGGAGGCTCCCGACAGGTGGCACATGGCAGCAGCGGCTGCATTAACTTTCCTTAGCCCCGGAGAAGCTGGTGGACCTGCCAGGGCTCTTTCCCTTTCGCCAGACAGGACTTGGAGCAGACGAGGCAGGGGAGGAGAGCGAGTGGTCAGGTGCTGCTGCTATAACACAGAGATACTTCTGAGCTGGCCCAGCTCTTCTGGCATCTCCACTGGCTTGGATGGAGGGGAGGCACTGCCCTGTTTGCTGCCGGCCAGGCAATGCTCTCTCAGCAGAGCGGGCTGGATGCCTGGGTGAGGGAGGGCAGACAGGTAGGAGGCTGGCTGGCTGGTTGGCAGACGGGGGTAACTATGGTTCATGAGAGACAGGTAGATACGTGGGCGGCTGGGGAGTGCAAGGAGACTCTCCTCACCATGGCATGGATCTTCGGCCTACCGAGGGCACCGGCTAGGGGCTGTGGCTCTGTGACCTTGGGCGAGGTTTCCTCCCTTGGTCCTCAGTGCTGGTTGGGCACGGATCTGTCACAGAACTCTGTCACCTTCCAGGGCGCTGGCCTGGGTACTGGGAACAGGACGCTTCTGAGGAGGGAGGGTGTCGGGAGGGGGAACAGCAGCAGAGTCTTCAGGAGGAGGAAGCCACCCTTCACCCCAGGCAGCTGAGCACTCCACGGCTCCCTGACCCCACTGAGCCAGCCAGCTAGCTCTCTATCCCTTCTCGTTACCCTCAGGCAGCATGGAGAGCTGGGCCCAGGCAGCAGCCAGGGCTGTCCTTCCCCTCCCAGCGAGTCCTTGTTTCTCTTGTGCAGCTGGCTGAAGCGTTTTTGAACCTGGCCCCAGGCCCAGTTACCACTGAACGGGGAGCTCTTCGATTCATCTCACTTCCTCCCAGGCTGCCTGGTTTATTAATTTGGCTCCCGGCCGCAGGGCTTTACTTATTAATATGGCAGTATCGCTGCTTAACTCCCTTGTTTGTGAATGTAAACATCCTCGGCCCTCCTCGACATTCCACACGCCAGCTTCCCCCGGCCATAAATCACGGGAAGCCAAACAGCCTGGATCTGGGCAGTGGGGTGGCAGAGCCAGAAAGCTGGCAGATAGCAGCTGGGGAGGAGCCGTGCTGATACCTGCCGGAGGGCTGGGGAAGGAGAGCTGCCTGTGCGTGTGAAGGTGCAGCAGGGAGACGCTCCTAGGAACATTCCTCTGGAAAGACAGATGCTGTCTCCTTTTAACGCCAGTTTTAAAAAACAGGTGCTATGGCTTTTTAATGGTTCCCGGTGCCCGGCTGCGCCCTCTTGGGCCCCGGCAGGCGGAACGGGGAGGTGACATTATTTCTAGCGCAGTGTTTGTTGTTTGGAGAGTGAAAAAGAATCAAAAATAGCCGCCTTCGGAGCACTTGACCCACTTTCCAATCTCAGCCGTGCACAGAGAGGCTTCATGGAGGAAGGAAACGAAAGACAACGTGCTACTGAATCCTGGCCAGGAGGGCACTGTGGGGAATTAGGGCGGGTGGGGGCCACAGGGCACTGTGGGTAGGAAGGGGCCACAGGGCATTGTGGGGGACCGGGGTGGGTGGGGGCTGCAGGGCGGGGGGGGCCCGCAAGTCCATTCTTTACCACCATTTGGGGATAACGCAGCAGTGCCGTGCAGCCTGCCTCCCCCCGGGCTGCTCATGCCAATGCAGAGCCAGGGCGGAGCAGGAGAGGGGCCAGCTCATTACCGTGCATCTCCAATATATATATTTATTTTGAAAACTTCCCTTTATGCTGCACACACATTTTCACCCAAACATTTAATTATCACATCTCCAAAAGAGCAAAATAAAAACTGCAGCCGCCACCACGGAGCCTTACTCAGCAAACGCCTCTCAGGGCTGCACGACTGTCACTGCGGGGTGGGACTCCAGGGGCCCCGGACACCAGCCTGCCCACACACCCAGGGGTGGCACCTCCCCCTGTGAACCCCAACTGACTGCTCTTCTACCTGTTAAACTAATGCCCTAAGTGGCTCCCTTTACACCTCCCACTGTGCTCCCCAAATTACTTCCTTTATGCCTCTCACTGCATACCCCAGTGTGTCTCCATCTACATCTCATTGTGCACCCCTAATTAAACTCCTCTGCCCTGTACCCCAATTCCTCCTCTTGTGCCTCATGCTGTGCCCCCAGTACCCCCCCTTATTCAAAGCTTGTGCAGTTTTGTTTACAGAAGAGGGAGCATTGTAACCCGCACTCTCATACCCCAGTTTGTTCCTGTTCCCCAACACCCCATGAGCCCAATTAGATTTATTTGGCTGCGGTTGATTTTCATAACAAGCAACTGTCTTTCTGCTGGGGAAAGCGAGGGCTGCTGTTCGGACCGTTACATTTTGTCTCTCTGCTATGGAATTAACAATCTGAATGGATTAATAAGTAAAGGATCTTGCTGAGATTCCAAATTAAGGAAACAACTGCTACCCCAAACAGAGGTGAATGGAAAGGCTGCTACTTCTCAGACAGGCAAGTGTGTTCTTAGAAATGGGAAGGTGGAAAATCAAGCATTGATAGTTTTCAGTTTCAAGAGGCATAAAAAGCAGCATCGGTGTGTGTCTAAATGAAACATCTTATACCCTGAGATTAAGTTTTGTTAGACCAGAATTAAGTCTGAGAATAAAGTGCCCTGTAAAATAACATTAGGGGAAAGTTACAGGTGTTTTAAAAACTCTCCAAACTCAGGAACTGCATGATTACATTTCTGGCAATCACCTTAACTCTGCCCCTGGATACCTGCCCATCCTCCACCAGGGGCACAGTGGCTCTCAGCAGCTGTCACATGGAACTGAAGAAAGTCCCATGAGTACGAATTATCCAAATAGCACCTCCCAACCTCGCCTCCTACACTGTTCAGGGGAAGGGGGCTCTGCGAGGTATTAGGTGAGTGCTAGGGTGAACTGAGGGCAGAGTCTTAGATTCTTCAGATCCAAGCCCTGAGCCGGTGAGAGCCCTGACTTCATCAGCAGGCAGCACATAGCCAACGGCTGGCTGCTGGTGCCACATACCAGACTTTGCAGGACTCAGGAGGTGACACCCCCTGCCCCAGGTATATATACATCCCCAGACTGCCCCGAGGCCTCATCCCCGCTCACTACATTCCCTCTTCCTCGGTGGCTCGCTTTCTCCCACTCTTCCTCACTTTCACTGGGCTGGGGCAGAGGGTTAGGGTGTGGGAGGGGGTGAGGGCTCCGGCTGGGGGTGCAGGCTCTGGGGTGGGGCTGGGGATGAGGGGTTCAGGGTGTGGGAGGGGGCTCTGGGCTGGGACAGGGAGTTGGGCTCTGGGAGGGGGTGAGGGCTCTGGCTGGGGGTGCAGACTCTGGGCTGGGGCTGGCCATGAGGGGTTTGGGGTGGAGGAGGGGGCTCCGGCTGAGGGGTGGGGTTGAGGGATTTTGAGTGTGGGAGGGGGCTGCAGGTTGAGGCAGGGGGTTGGGGTGCAGGAGTGGGTGCGGGCTCTGGGGTGGGGCCGGGGATGAGGGGTTCAGGGTGTGGGAGGGAGCTCTGGGCTGGGTCAGGGGGTTGTGGTGCAGGGCAGGTGAGAAGTCTGGGCTGGGGTCGCAGGCTCTGCGGTGGGGCCAGGGATGAGTTGTCTGGGGTGCAGGAGGGGGCTCCAGATTGGGGGCGGCTCAGGAATGGGTCAGGGGGTTGGGGCTCAGGGTTGGGGTGCAGGCTTACCTTGGTTAGCTCCCAGTCAGCAGCGTAGCGTAGGGGGCTGTGCATGCCCTGGAAGTGGCAGCAGGTCTGGATCCTAGGCGGAGGGGTGGGGTGGGGAGCAGGAGGCTCCACGTGCCGCTCTCGCTCGCAGTCACCGCCCCCCTCGCCCAGCTCCCATTGGCCGCGATTCCTGGTCAATGGGAGTGCAGAGCTGGTGCTCGGGCAGCACGTGGAGCCCCGTGACCCCCGGCCCAGGACCCAGACCTCCTGTCTGCTTCCGGGGTGCAGCACGGTGCCCCAGGACAGGTAGGGACTAGCCTGCCTTCGCGGCCTGGCCAGAGGTGCTGACCAGAGCCGCCGGGTCCCTTTTCGACCAGGTGTTCCAGTCGAAAACCGGACACCTGGTCACCCTAGCCTCTCCAGCCAGCGCAGGGTGCGGCAGGTGTGACCAAAGTCTGTTTGCACTGGAGCGTAAGACAGGCTAGCTGGGCTCCGCTGATGCCTGGCCAATATCTTCTCCTGATCAGCTGTGTGCCTGGTGGGGAATTTCAACCCCCCACGCATGCTGGCCTTGTGCAGGACGTGTGGTGTGGGGCTCAGAGAAGCCTGACCTCCAGGCTCGGCTCTTTCCTTTGGTCTCAATTGCTTTCCCTGTCTTTAAAGAAAAACCCAGTGGAGCAAAGTGGGGCCTGAGAGGAGCCGGGGCTGGTCCCTGCTCAGTGCTCTGACCCTTCTGGCCTCCTCCAGGCAGGGGGACTGTAGATTTCCCTACTGCTGGCCTCTCTGCAGGATGTGTGTGTGTGTGTGAAGATGATCACTCCCATCAGTGGGAACATGTCTACACCAGCTAAGGCAGAGGATCACATTGTCATGTTTCAGAACCCAAGCGCACCATTGCATGGGCCAGGAAAGCATTTCCATCCCTCCTCCCTGCATTCTGGGAAGGACTGGCCTTCCCTCTGAAGAATTCAGGTACAGCTGGGAGAAGGATCTTGCTAGACCCATGGCTTGATCCAAGGTGGGAAGGACAGAGAGAGAAATGTAAAGAAAGGAAACTGCCAGGTGTTGCACTTGGTCGAGCCAGCCAACCATGTCAGCAACAGCACTGCACGGTACCCAGGTTTCTAGCAGTGAGATCCCTTCCTTAGTGACTGCTCTGAATTTGGGGGTGCCCACTCTGAGTTTGGGGCTGCCCCACGTTCTGTGGGGGGTGGGCAGGGGGCCTGCTGGCTGTGCTATATTCTAAGACGTGGTTCAGAGGTGAAGGAAGCTGCAGCAGCTGAGGTTGGGGGAGAGCCACATTGACCTTTGGTCAGCACGGGTGGAGGGGGGGCCTCCGGGGTGGGAGGGTCCCACCCGGGGGGTCCAATCCTTGTGCTCTGGTGGGGGGCTGGGTTGGGGTCTCGCCATTACAGGTGAGGAATCACCAGGGACTGTGGAGTCTCTGCTCTGGGGCGTGACACTCCTCATTCAGGAGACGCTCCCTCAAACTCCCTCTCTGCTTTAAACCAGCGACTCTGCCGGACCCTGGTCCTCTCTGGCCAAGCCCTGGCCCTGGGCGGCTGCTCCTCTCCTGACTGCCCTGGTTTCATGCCCTGTGTCTCATACTGCTCTCGTTCCCCACGGTCGTGGATGACGCTGCTGCAGAGTGGATTGCCCATGCCGTGCCCCGAGTGGTGTACCTTGGCGAGTATACTGTGTGCCACCCGGCAGCCTTACCCCCTAGCTGTTCCTAACCCAGGCAGGGCAGCAGGGCCCCCGCCACCGAGTCACGGCACTTACCAGTTTGTGCTGGCACCACTGGCAGATCCCGCACAGGACGATGGTGACGCTCAGGCTGACGGTGATGATGGCTGAGACCAGGAGGACATCGCGGGAGGGCACTCCTGGCAAGAGGAAAGCACAGGGTCAGGCCCCTTGGCGAGGGGGAGAGCGGGCAGAACAGGGCTGGCAAGGGAGGGACACAAAGCTCCCGCTGGGCTAGTCTGTCCTGAGCCAACCCCCCCGGCACAGTCCCTGCAGGATGGTCCCAGGCACGGCTACTGCAGAAAGCTCAGCCTTTGGGGAGAAGGACAGGCAACACGGGCGGAGTGCTGAGGATGGCAGCAGCCATGAGGTTGATCAGAGACTGGACAGGTCACCAGCCACACATGGGAGCACATGGACCCACACCCACCTTGCAGCACTTGATCTGGCACCCTGGCCCATGTTCCAGTATGGTGGCGATTCCACTCTGACACCTGATGGTAAGGTAGACCCTCAGGGCCATCCTGCTGTGGCCTCAGGGAATAAGGTGTTACACCGAACACCTACCCAGGCATGCATCCAGAAGCATAGGACACCCGACAGCGAGATCCCCCCATCCTCGCCCAGACAGAGGGAGCGGCATGGGACAGCCAACAGCAAGAGCCACCCAGACACGGTGCTACACGGAATGCCCAGCAATGAGAGTTGGTCCATCCTAACCCAGACAGAATGCAGTTTGCATATCAGAGCCATTGGGTCACAATTAGTTAGTGTATTTGGGCAGCACCTGCATTCCAGTCCAGATCAGTCTCCCAGAGTGATGGGCACTCTAAAAACACTTCCTGAGAACAGCCCCTGCCCAGAGAGTTTCCAATCTCGGCTACACACATCCACATACAGCACCACAGACTACGTCAGGCGTCAGGCCAAGCCAAGGGCCCTGCTTGTTCGTGGATCTCTCAAGACATTGTAGCAAGATATATCGAACCTCCTCTCTAGGTACAGTCCACTGAGTAGATCACATTGCAGTGGGATAGCCCATCTCCAAGCCAGACACCATGCATTGCATACAAGGCATGATAGTGAGGAAACACTCCGTCATTTGATCTGTTTATTTTCTAAAATGTGCCAGCCTGCAGGGACATGGCTGACAAAGTACAATGGGGCAGTTCATCCCTGGGCAGCTTGAATTACGTGCCTCTCCAATCTACTGGAATTCTCTGAAGGAGTCAACTAACTAACGCAGAGATTCTGGGCCTGACTGTGTGTGTGTCATCAATAGGTAACAGGGTGTTGTAGTCAACCTGCCCTTCCCATATTTCTAAACAGCAGGAGGGGGCTGGCTAGACAGAAGGAGTGTGGAAAAGGTTGAGGACAACTGAACTAGTATATAAGGGAGGCATGGCTGATGGGCTTTCAAAAGAGTTGTGACCAAGCACATCACGAGATGTTTTAAGGAAATTAAGTCATCACAGGGTGCGAGGTAAACTGTCCTGGATTAGAAATTGGGTTAAAGACCGAAAGCAAAGGTCAGGCACCAACGCCCCCTTTCTGACATGGCTAACGGTGTCGTGCTTCAATGTCCCATGCATTGGTAGGACGCCTGGCTGAAAAGTGAAGCAGCAAAATTTGCAGCTGCCATGGCACTGATTTAATTGAGTGAATACTAGCAGAAGGAAGGGTTCAGTGAATCTAGGAGATTAGGGCAAAGCAACGGGCTATGAGTGCAGGATAATGCATGTTGGAAGGAACATTCTGAACTACTCCTACCCCATGATGAGCTCTAAATTAACCATAACCACTCAGGAAAAAGGTACCATCACAGCCGTTTCAATAGGAACCTCTCAGTGCACAGTGGCAGGCAGGCAGAATTGCAAACAAGATGTTTAGGCAGGAAAGGGATAAAGAAAAAATAGACTATGAAAATGCAGCTATTCTAATGCCGTTCTGTAGGTCAGTGATGTGCCCTCACCTGGAATACTGTGTGCTGCTCTGGGTGATCTATCTACCCACCTCATTCGTAGTCATCTATCACCGAACAATACAGCATCTAGACCCTTCAAAAAGGATATAGCAGAAATAGAAGTGATCCAGAGAAGGACAATGGAAATGATCCTATGCATAGAAAAACTTCCATGTGCAAAGAGATTACAAGGATTAGGACTGTTTGGTTTAGAGAGGAGGTGAATAAGAAAGGACGTGCCAGAGGTCTATAAAACTATGAATACAGACAAGATAAAGTCGGTGCTCTCACTTGCCTTGACAAGGGCAGATCCAATTCAGTTAAAAGGCAAGACATCTAAAGCTAACAAAAGTAAATACCTTTCTACACAAAGTGTAATTAACCTGTGGAACTCCTTGCCACAAGATGTCAGGAAGGACAAGAGCTTAGTAGACTCCCAAAAGGATTATACATGTTTATGAATATTAAGCATCTCCTCAGTTACACCAACTGTGATACAAATATATCGTGAGAGACGTCAAATTCTATCCTTGAATGAGTCTCATGGGCACTGCCCCACCCAGTAAAGATCAATTGAACCTGCTCCCCTCCCACTGGCCATCCCCTAGCTCCACCTCCCCTCCCCCATTGATGATCATACAACTGTTGCCCTTATTCACATGGAAGAGTCTCATTCAGGAAGTATTTCATGTATTGTTAGCTTTTTAAATGGTAACTTAGCAGCTGGAAAATGAGGAGGAAGAGCCAGCTCCCCACAGCAAGTGCTGGGAACCCAATCCCTCATGTTTCAAGACCCAGGCTCTCCACTAATGGCCTGGTGCTAGGAAGAGCCCTCCGCTATGGGCACGTTAGTGCGCAGCCGTCCATTCGCTGAGCGCTGCTGGACACAGCACAGCTGGCTAGAGGCTCTGCTGCCTGGTATTTGGCACACCCTGTGCCTCTAGGTGAGTCACCTCTAGTGCAGTGGATTTACACCAGGCAGGAATCGGTCCTATTAATTTCATTGCTGGTCATGGTGCATTCCCCTAAGTGACAATACATCCCAGGGGAGGCCCGCCACGGCATCTGCGCTGCATCACTCCAGTCTCATTGCAAATGGGCCTGATTACTCGGCTGTGTTGTCTGGGCTCTCCCTGAACGTTGGCTTTGGGGAATGAGTCACCTTTGTTTACTCAAGCCTGAAAGCCGGATTCTCCCTGTCTCCTCAACCCTTCTATTATCTCCCTTATTGCTTCCCCTTTAGGAAACGTCTGCGAGTGGAGGCGAGGCTGGGAGAAGAGGCTGGAAGGACGCCCAGGCCCAAAGTCAGACATTTCTCTCCCCCCAGGCAAGGTCTATAGTATGGGCCCCAGCGACACACACGCCCCTGACTGCCCCCCTAGCTAGCCTGGCCTCAGAGCAGGACCAGCTCCAGCAGGGATGGGGAGGGCAGAATCCCTGACCCATGTCAGAGGGGGTCTCTGCCAACAGAAGGGCCAGTTGCCACAGTGCCCTTAGTGGAACCCTGACCCTCTGCTATAAGCGTAGGCCTGACTGGAAGCAGGGACCTGGGGGTGGAGGCTGTGCACCCCATTCCACATCCTCTGAGCTGTTCAGTCTCTCCAGACCTGGGGGCCTGTGTGAGCCAGCGACCTTACAGCAAAGGGCCCTGTACTCCAGGTCTCCTCTTGATGGTCCTCCTGCATTGGGTGATTGACATTCCCACCGTGGGGAAAGGCTGCCTGGGCCCAGCAGGGTGCCACCCCAGCACTACAGGATCGATGCTGACAAGAGAGAGCGAGAAAGACCTGGGCATCCACGCTAGCTGGGAGCCCACGTCCTACAACAAGAAACCCAGGTGCCACCGCACACAAATCCCAGCTGGGTGCCTGCTAGCGAGCCAGGCTGGGGCCACAGATCTCTGTGCGTGCGGGTGTGTGAAACGGAGAGCGTTACACGTGTAGCCCCCCGGCCATGATACCAACCGATGGTCCCAGCCTCGCAGGGCCGACTCGCGGAGCGCCGATATAGGAAAGCTCCTGTTGATAGGAGCTGGGCTTCTGGGTTGACTACAGGAGACAGGATTTGACACACAAGCACATCTGGAGACATACCAGCCTCACCCCCACCCCCATTGAGGGTTGCTCCCTGCAGCCCCTTGCCCACGCCTTGTCCTGTGTTCAGACGCCCTGAGTGACAGAGGGGAGAGGTCAGAGCACTTTCTCAGGGAGGTCATTCTGCGGCCTAGTAACGCACACGTCGGGTCCTGTCTAAATAATAATCAATGCTCATGAATAATTACAGGTTTCAGAGTAACAGCCGTGTTAGTCTGTATTCGCAAAAAGAAAAGGAGTACTTGTGGCACCTTAGAGACTAACCAATTTATTAGAGCATAAGCTTTCGTGAGCTACAGCTCACTTCCTCAGATGCATATCGTGGAAACTGCAGCAGACTTTATATATACACAGAGAATATGAAACAATACCTCCTCCCACCCCACTGTCCTGCTGGTAATAGCTTATCTAAAGTGATCATCAGGTGGGCCATTTCCAGCACAAATCCAGGTTTTCTCACCCTCCACCCCCCCACACAAATTCACTCTCCTGCTGGTGATAGCCCATCCAAAGTGACAACTCTTTACACAATGTGCATGACAATCAAGTTGGGCTATTTCCTGCACAAATCCAGGTTTTCTCACATCCCCCCCACCCCCATACACACACAAACTCACTCTCCTGCTGGTAATAGCTCATCCAAACTGACCACTCTTCAAGTTTAAATCCAAGTTAAACCAGAACATCTGGGGGAGGGGGTAGGAAAAAACAAGAGGAAACAGGCTACCTTGCATAATGACTTAGCCACTCCCAGTCTCTATTTAAGCCTAAATTAATAGTATCCAATTTGCAAATGAATTCCAATTCAGCAGTTTCTCGCTGGAGTCTGGATTTGAAGTTTTTTTGTTTTAAGATAGCGACCTTCATGTCTGTGATTGCGTGACCAGAGAGATTGAAGTGTTCTCCGACTGGTTTATGAATGTTATAATTCTTGACATCTGATTTGTGTCCATTTATTCTTTTACGTAGAGACTGTCCAGTTTGACCAGTGTACATGGCAGAGGGGCATTGCTGGCACATGATGGCATATATCACATTGGTGGATGTGCAGGTGAACGAGCCTCTGATAGTGTGGCTGATGTTATTAGGCCCTGTGATGGTGTCCCCTGAATAGATATGTGGGCACAATTGGCAACGGGCTTTGTTGCAAGGATAAGTTCCTGGGTTAGTGGTTCTGTTGTGTGGTATGTGGTTGTTGGTGAGTATTTGCTTCAGGTTGCGGGGCTGTCTGTAGGCAAGGACTGGCCTGTCTCCCAAGATTTGTGAGAGTGTTGGGTCATCCTTTAGGATAGGTTGTAGATCCTTAATAATGATACTATTAATTTAGGCTTAAATAGAGACTGGGAGTGGCTAAGTCATTATGCAAGGTAGCCTGTTTCCTCTTGTTTTTTCCTACCCCCTCCCCCAGATGTTCTGGTTTAACTTGGATTTAAACTTGAAGAGTGGTCAGTTTGGATGAGCTATTACCAGCAGGAGAGTGAGTTTGTGTGTGTATGGGGGTGGGGGGGATGTGAGAAAACCTGGATTTGTGCAGGAAATAGCCCAACTTGATTGTCATGCACATTGTGTAAAGAGTTGTCACTTTGGATGGGCTGTCACCAGCAGGAGAGTGAATTTGTGTGGGGGGGTGGAGGGTGAGAAAACCTGGATTTGTGCTGGAAATGGCCCACCTGATGATCACTTTAGATAAGCTATTACCAGCAGGACAGTGGGGTGGGAGGAGGTATTGTTTCATATTCTCTGTGTATATATAAAGCCTGCTGCAGTTTCCACGATATGCATCTGAGGAAGTGAGCTGTAGCTCACGAAAGCTTATGCTCTAATAAATTGGTTAGTCTCTAAGGTGCCACAAGTACTCCTTTTCTTTTCATGAATAATTAATCGCTGTAATAATAGTCTATCAATAATTCAGGGAGCCATACGCATGCCACTCTTAGGAGCTGGCTCTTGAGGTCCAGCCAAACATCAGCTCCGCTCCGGGCTATCCCATAAGACCCACCTCAGAGCTCTGTCTCGGGCTTTGTCATATAGGGTGACTCTGAGCCTCCCACTGACTGGGGGTGTCTATGGGGTTGGTCACCCATGGGCCATCGCAGAGTGGGGGGCTCCACCCTCACTAGCACCCCATTCTCCAGGCTCCTGCTCCCCTGCTCCCACCCACCTGCAGACCCATGCTGCAAATTACACTCCTCAGCCCCGAGAGGGAGCGGGGCTGCCGGCAGCAGAGGAGCTGCCCTGTGTAATTTGTCTGCTAAGGCAGTGGCAAGATGGGGAAGCCTGCGCTTGCTTAGTGTGCTTGGCAGGGGTGAGGGAGCCAGTCACTGGCACAGCCCCCTCTGCTCCCATAGGGGACGATCAGCAGGAACACGGACAGAGATTCCTCCCAGCCTCAGATCAGACACAGAGCCTGAGACTAGCCCTTACGTCACCTTGCCTCCTCCGACCCAATGGCGAGAACACAAAGGGGAATGATCTCAATAAGACAGAGCCATGACGCCCTGCAAGTCGTCAGACCCTGGGATGCTGCAGGTTTCCTAGGGGCATGCCAGATTCCAGAGCTGGCCAGGGCTGAGCCGCATAATCAGATAGTCATATTCGTGGAGGAGGGACCAGGGGTAGGACACCCGCCAGGCAGGTCTGCAAGGAGGATGCAGAGCAATCGGGCTGCTCCTGCTGTATCTCAGTGTGTTCTCTGCTTGCACAACCGCACATCTCTCTGGTGTTCGCTCACCCGCCCCTGTGTCTGTCTGCTGCATCGCGCCTCCACAGCCAGGTGAAAAGACAGCCAGGGGATATGACACCTTGCACGGCGGGCCGGTTGGCTCTCCCAGGCACAGCCGGGATGAGCTGGGTCAATGCTTGATCAGGACACCTCAGACAGTCAGATGCCAGAGTGTGGCTAGACAGGCCCCTGGAGCAGTGGCGGGCTGCCGAAGGCAGTGCTGCTGGCTGGCGATGCAGAACGTGACACTTCCCTCTTGGAGTCTGTTGTGAGCTGAAGTCCCAGCACGGTGCTAGGGGAATCTGTGTTGCTGGAGGTACTGGACCAAACCAATTATTGATGCAGCTACAGGGACTTCTCAGGGGAGTTACCCCATGGTGAAATCAGATCAGCGGGAGGAGTAAAGGTCAGTGTCCCGGCCTCTTGCGGTCACTAAAGCTCCTCTACAGAAACATGCCGGGAAGAGCCACCAGGTCCTGGCCAAATTCCAAAGCCAAACAAACTCTCCCCAATCAAGGTAGGGCTCCTCTGTGCAGGAGACAGAGCTTTCCTGGGGGCCAGTCCCAGCCCAGGGAATGAACTCCCCCAGGAACTAAGGACCACCCCAAACCTCCCGCAGCTTCTGCTCCAAGT
Source organism: Lepidochelys olivacea (assembly GCF_965140295.1). NCBI lineage: Eukaryota > Metazoa > Chordata > Testudines > Cheloniidae > Lepidochelys > Lepidochelys olivacea. Next base: position 11,667,860 of record NC_140416.1, read on the forward strand.
GCCAGGCGCGTTTCTTTGCCTTTGCTTTCTCTGACATAAATACAGAGCAACGAGCACATGGAAAAACCCCACCACACAGGACACTCCCCTGTGCACACTCCTGCCCCCGGGGAGAGAAGAAACACGGGACAGGTTAGTCACGCTGGGTAATGCCCGATTGGAAGGCACTCCCTCGGACACGCCGATGAGCATGGTATAGGAACCTCAGGGAAGAGAAGGAATACTTGTGGCACCTTAGAGACTAACCAATTTATTTGAGCATAAGCAACTTATGCTCAAATAAATTGGTTAGTCTCTAAGGTGCCACAAGTACTCCTTTTCCTTTTGCGAATACAGACTAACACGGCTGTTACTCTGAAACCTGTCAGGGAAGAGAAGAGAACTCTGTTTCCTTGCAGTTACAACCCCCTGGAACAGAGATTCTCAACCTTTTACATACCGTGACCCCAGGCTACAACACAAAAAGTTTCAGGACTGTTCTCCTCTGAGCCCATCTAGCCATCTAGCAAAGCTTTTGACATGGTCTCCCACAGTATTCTTGCCAGCAAGTTAAAGAAGTATGGGCTGGATGAATGGACTATAAGGTGGATAGAAAGCTGGCTAGATTGTCAGGCTGGCTAGATTGACAGGTAGTGATCAATGGCTCCATGTCTAGTTGGCAGCCGGTATCAAGTGGAGTGCCCCAGGAGTCGGTCCTGGGGCCGGTTTTGTTCAATATCTTCATAAATGATCTGGAGGATGGTGTGGATTGCACCCTCAGCAAGTTTGCAGATGACACTAAACTGGGAGGAGAGGTAGATATGCTGGAGGGTAGGGATAGGATACAGAGGGACCTAGACAAATTGGAGGATGGGGCCAAAAGAAATCTGATGAGGTTCAACAAGGACAAGTGCAGAGTCCTGCACTTAGGACGGAAGAATCCAATGCACCGCTACAGACTAGGGACCGCATGGCTCGGCAGCAGTTCTGCAGAAAAGGACCTAGGGGTGACAGTGGACGAGAAGCTGGATATGAGTCAACAGTGTGCCCTTGTTGTCAAGAAGGCCAATGGCATTTTGGGCTGTATAAGTAGGGGCATTGCCAGCAGATCGAGGGACGTGATTGTTCCCCTTTATTCGACATTGGTGAGGCCTCATCTGGAGTACTGTGTCCAGTTTTGGGCCCCACACTACAAGAAGGATGTGGAAAAATTGGAAAGAGTCCAGCGGAGGGCAACAAAAATGATTAGGGGACTGGAACACATGACTTATGAGGAGAGGCTGAGGGAACTGGGATTGTTTAGTCTTCAGAAGAGAATGAGGGGGGATTTGATAGCTGCTTTCAACTACCTGAAAGGGGGTTCCAAAGAGGATGGATCTAGACTGTTCTCAGTGGTAGCAGATGACAGAACAAGGAGTAATGGTCTCAAGTTGCAGTGGGGAAGATTTAGGTTGGATATTAGGAAAAACTTTTTCACTAGGAGGGTGGTGAAACACTGGAATGCGTTACCTAGGGAGGTGGTGGAATCTCCTTCCCTAGAAGTTTTTAAGATCAGGCTTGACAAAGCCCTGGCTGGGATGATTTAGTTGGGGATTGGTCCTGCTTTGAGCAGGGGGTTGGACTAGATGACCTCCTGAGGTCCCTTCCAACCCTGATATTCTATGATTCTATGATTCTATGATAAAGAAATGGAGGGTTATTAGTGACCCCCTAAAACCTGTTGGGGGTCAAGATGCCCAGGATAGAAGATTCTTTTCCACCTCCTGACTCTCACACTGTAATGCTGCGGAGAAACAGCTGCCTTTTCCCACTCCTGAGGTGGCTGCATTTCAGTCGAGAGCGAGTGACCCCTATTATAATGCTACTTGCCCCATCTCCCTGAGGAGACTTCCTGTGCTTTGAGGTTCTTAGAGGAAGGTGCTGTGCAAGTGCACAATGAAACAGGGATGCTCCCAGGTGAGACTCGGGTGCAAACGGCAGGGGGCCAACGGGCATCGCAGCTTTGCAAATGCTGCCAGCTTTCCTCTGCAAGAAACGTTTCTTCCAACACATCAAAGGTGAGGGGGAAGCTTTAGCTGAAGGAAACGTCCGACCAGTAACAGACGTTGCATTCCTAGAACACGCCCCAAAGATCCCACATGAGCATCACAGCCCCACAGGCAAGAATTATTCTCCCCATTTTACGGATGGGGAACCAGAGGCAGAGAGAGATTGAAGTGACTTGCCCTGGCTCACCAAACCAGCAGCATCAGCGTTACAGCTAGATCTCATTGCTCTGGGCCTTATTTGGACATCAAAGCCAGTGGACGCGGAGGCTAAACTAAGTCACACTGGAATCTGGGTTGGGAACCATTGGCTCAGCTTTCTGAGAGAGGTGGGGGATTCTCCATTATTCAAAGTCTTTACCTCAAAACTGGGTACAAGACATACTCCAGCTCAACCAGTGGTTATGAGCCAGAAGTTGGAATCACTGGGGGGCGTTCCATGGTCTGTGACTCACAGGAAGTCAGACTAGATGGTCTTTTCTGGATGTAAAATCTATTAATCTATCTGCATTGACTCCAATAGGGTCTCTGGGGTACTTGACACTAGTGAAAGTCAGGTCAGTAGCTGTCTTCCTCCTGCAAGGCTTGGAGTTTATAAGTAAAGCTGGGTTTTGAGTGATTGGAGCCCTAAAACAAAATCTGACGAATATCTTCCCTGGTGACAGCTTTGTCCCCACACTTTTGGGTCTCTTAAAACAGCCACAGGGAGTTTCACCAGGCGACACTTTAATGACTCGCTGCTGTGCAGAGGGACAGCAGCACAAACTCCAGCCCAATGGGGTCATTCTTCCTGGCACTCAGAAGTGGGTCCTGCAAAGGGAAACGCCCCATAGCCATAAGCTGAGTGCCATTCATAAATCACCGGGGACGGCTGGCGTTTGTTGCAGGGTTGGGAAGGAGCCGAGGAACAAAGTCACTGAGCTGCTCACAAAAAGGCGTAATTTATCATTCAAAACAGCCACTCTCCCAGTGCACTGGAGAGCAGCCAGCCCCAGGTCCCTCTCTAAATAAGGATGCGAAGGGTGATGCTGGCATGGACCAACTGGAGACCTACACATCAGTGCCGGAAACAGAGGGGGAAAATTAGTACAGATGGGCCAGGGCGGATTTTCAAATGTGGCCTTGGAATCCCACAGCTGGGCATCGGTAGCATCCATCAGCAGCGTCTGTTAGGGGCTCAGATGCCTGGCTGAGTTGCCCGAGTGTAAGCAGGAGCTGGACTGGAGTCCTGCTGAGATACCCAGGTTTGAAAACCGCAGAGGGACAAATTCCTGCCCTTCGCTACACCTGTCCCCTGACTGCAACCAATGTCCCGGTCCCAAGACTCCATCCTGGAGTGCCCCACACACAGGAAGACCCAGCACTGTTGCACTCTGCCTCAGTTTCCCCACAGTGATCTTCAGCCTCCTCTTGCCACAGAGGTGACTTGCTGCGGTGTCTTTTTTCTCTGAACAAAAGTCCATCCCACTCAGGGCATCACTTCCCATCACACACAACACAAAGTCTTTGCCTTAGTCTCCACCATAGCCCAGCCCCCGCTTCCCCAGGGGTCTGTCTTCTCTCCTGTGATTCAGGCACTCCTCTGCCCACCCTCTGGGTTCAGCTTTCACTCTGCTTGGGTCCTTTCCATCTCCCTCCTCAGCCCCTCCTGGGCTCCTCTGGATTATTCTCTGCCCTCTCCTGAGCAGCCACTCCCAGATCCTGACCTGGAGTCTCCCATCCTCTGCCAGCCTTGTGCTTCCCATCATAGGCCTCTGCTGTCCTCTCCAGCCAACTCTCTACCGCTTCCTCCTGAGTCCGACACCCAACACAGGTGTAGCAGGGCAGGGGTAATTAACAGTGTTGTCTGGCCCAGGGCCTCCTGGCACTTAAACGAGTGGGCTGCCTTGTTACAGCCCCACATACCTGCCCTCCACTGCACCTGTGCACTTCCCTCTGGGGCTCCTTCTGACCATCGAATCTGACCTCTGCATCACAGAGGCCAGAGAGTTTCACCAGAAATTCCCACCTCAAGCCCGTAGCTCCTGGCTGAACTAGAGAGATGCCCCCATTTTCCATTAAGGACTTTGAGCCCCATGTCCCAAGGCAAGTTGTTCCCATGATTCACTACCCACCCCCTGTCTCCCGGGTTAAAAATCTGCAGGTGTCTAACCTGAGTTTGTCAAGCTTCAGCTTCCAGCTGCTGGCTGGGGAGGGACGGATCAGTCCCATCCTCTGCACAGGTGTGGCTGAGCCCTGGCAGACGCCCTCCCCTAGCGCTCAGCTGGCGGGGAGATATTTATTACTTCGGGGTAGGGGGGAGGAGGTTATTATTACATTACAGATCTGCAGGCCTTTCATCAATGTCTGTGGTGAAATTCCTGGGGCCAAGAATATACTTTCCGCTGCCTAAGGACAACACACAGGGATAACAGGAAGCACTGGTGATTATTGTAAAGGACCTAGTTGAGTGTGGTATGCTACGGACAAGGCAGCCTGGCTGCTGGAGCTGTAACCTGCCAGGACCCTCCTAGGACAGTGCCGAAGGGAGGAACAGGTGGCAACATCATTCACGTTCAGGACATGGCTGGGAAGCTCAGGGGGCCAGGGGTGAGAGTTTAAAGGCCTAGCATGGATTTAACGCAAGCTGAGGTCAGAAATAAGGACCTGTTACATTAATGGAAAGACACCCATTGACGTCACTGCACAGTGGATCAGGCCCCAAAGGAAAAATAAATGGCCAGTTCTCATCAAGGAAGGCTGGTCTAGTGGTTAAGGCACCAGACAGGGCTCAGGAAACCAGCTTTCACTTCCCAGCTCTGCCACAGACTCCCTGTGGGACCTTGGTCAAGTCACTCAATCTCTCTGTGCCTAAGCTTCCCATCTGTACAATGGGGATCATCGCTATGCCTCTGTTCAGAGGGATGGTCTCTCACTCTGCGTCTGTGCAGCAGCTAGCACAATGGGGTCCCTCTAGGCCCTACCCTGGCCCACAAAGCGTGGCACTTTTGTCCTCTTCTGGTAGTGGTTGTGACACAGAGATTGATGAGCCCACTGCAGGCTAAGCTGACTGAGGCAGGTGTTTTAGCTCAAGCAGTTGAGGCTCACACCTTAAGATGGAGAGAGCCCAGGGACAATCCCCACTGCTAACGAACCACCTAGGTCATGGTATTACCCTGCCATCACACACACAATGCACCACCACTATAGCGAGCAGGAATTCAGAACAGGGTGCCCCATGGACCAGGATGAGGACCCGTGTCCCGGAGGTTTATTAATGATTTGAACAGGAGTTGAATATTAAGGCAGCCAATCTTGCTGATGGCACAGAATGCTTTCGGTTAGCAGACTTTGGAGGGCAGCACGGCCATCCAAAGGGAATGAACAGAACAATGTAATTGGACAACTGTGCGGCCGGCCAAATTCCTGCTAGACAAGTGCAAAGAAATGCCCCTTGGAAGGAATGATTTAAACTCCTCACACCCTGACTGGTTCGGAATTAGTTATAACCCCTCAGCACAGAGCCCAAGGTGTCACCGCAGACGGCTCAGTAAAGCCTGCTGCTGAATGCACAGAGGCGGTTGGGGGTAGGGGAGCAAATAATGTGCTAGGAGCAGTGTTAACGTGAGGCCAGGGCGTAAGAGAGCAAATACACAAATAGGAGAACGCCATTACAGCAAGCAGCTGCGCGAGCCCCCCTGGTTCTGGGCACCTCATCTCTGAACCAGGGAGCAGGAACAGGGGAGGGCAGGAGACTGGCAGGGAGAGGGAGTGCAGGCACAAGGAGGGGTTCACAGGAACAGACAACACCAATGCTAAGGATCAGATGCTTAGTGGGGCAGGGCTGGGGGGGATGTAATATGGCTTTAAGCCACTTTCCTGCTGGGCCAAGATCCTCAGCTGGCGTAATCTGGTATAGCTCCACTGGAGTCCATGGAGATATGGCAGTTTACCCCAGCGGGGAATCTGGCTCCCTGTATTCTGGGGCTGTGCAAGGACCCTGCTGGCCCCTTGCCAGTGCAAATTACAGCAACCTCAAGGCTGCTTCAATGTATGAGGGCCGCTGGGAAGCAGAGAACAGCTCTGCACTCTGGCCATGCCCCCTATGCTGGGGGCAGGGGAAGCTAGCAGCAGGGCTGGGGCAAAGCCCTCACACCAGCCAGGCAGGACAGATTCCCTCGGGCTATTTAGACGAGGAATCATAGAATCATAGAATCATAGAATATCAGGGTTGGAAGTGACCCCAGAAGGTCATCTAGTCCAACCCCCTGCTCGAAGCAGGACCAATTCCCAGTTAAATCATCCCAGCCAGGGCTTTGTCAAGCCTGACCTTAAAAACCTCTAAGGAAGGAGATTCTACCACCTCCCTAGGTAACGCATTCCAGTGTTTCACCACCCTCTTAGTGAAAAAGTTTTTCCTAATATCCAATCTAAACCTCCCCCACTGCAACTTGAAGGAAGGGGAAGGGCGAGAGAGAGGGCTCAGAACGTCAATGAGAAGGTCCCATGCACCATCTCCCATCGGATGGGCAGGCTGTGAAACCCAGGGGGAACGAATACAATTGGTGTGGAAGGAAACACTCCTGCTTTACACAGCTTGGAAACAGCTTGTGGAATTTGCTTGTCCACGTCAGAGCTATGGAGCAGGGACAGGCTCTTCCTACGGGCAGCTGCATGCAGGGAGCTCAAACATTTTCCCTGCCGTGGGCTGGATGCAGTTGCGTCGTGCACCTTTGCAGGCCACACACAGAAATACGTGCTCTATACACCGGGTCCTCCATGCGGCGCGACCTCACGAGGACGGTGTGTGCGAGGTCACATCATGCGCAGGACCCTCATGGTGTAGAGCAGATCTGCTAGGGGGTGAGGGGGCAGAGGCATTCAGGGACTGGACGGAATCGTCCTATGGGCCGGATCTGACAGTTGCCACCCTGGCCTGGCTGACAGGGCACTGGGCTGGGAGTCAGGAGAGCCGAATTTATTCCCAGCTCTGCCCCGGACCTGCTGTGTGACCATGGACGAGTCACTGTGCTTCAGTTTCTCTAGCCCTGTTTTTTTTCTGTTGAGACTGTAGGATCTGAGGGGTAGGAACTGACTGTCTTTCAGCAGGTGTTTCTACAGCACCTAGCACAACAAGGACCAACAAGGTCTTGGTCGGGACTGCTTGGCACCACAATCATAATGCTGGGTTTGTACAATGCCTGGCAAACAAGACCCCCTCCTCCCCTCCCCCCAGTTTCTAGGCTCTATTGCAGTATAAATATTAAATAATAACTAATCATTCATTCACCAGCTGCCCTTGTTATCAAGGCAAATAGTTTAATGAAATTCACCCAGGGATCAGCTGTTTCTCTGTCTCAGAGCAGCTCTGGCAGTGACTGGGGCTGCCCCTGCATGCCAATGACAAGTTAAGGGTTATCAGCCCTCATGTGCCAGAGCATAATTGTGATCACCCGAACTGTGCCCCCTGCTATGATGGAGCACAACAGACACCCCCCGGGCTTCCACCTGATTCCTTCTCCTCCAGCCTCACCAGCACAGCAGGGATGCCTCTGTGGAGCGGGATGCAGAGCATCAAGAAGCAGAGGCCTGGGCCTGGGTCTTGTGGGGCGGCGCTGAAAATAAACACTGCTCTTCTGCTTTACGTGGCTACAGAGTCGCCACAAAGGACCTGGCACAAAGCCCCTGGAGACAAAGGAACGGCTCTCGGCAGCTCCAGCCCCACCTGGTTTACAGCGTCGACACCAACAGTGCTGGTGTATACCCACTCCTCCGCACAGGAGAGGAAGGCTGACCCAGTGGTTAGAGCACCAGCCTTTGCTTTGGGAGACCTGGAGTCAGTTCCCTGCCATGCTGTAGGCTGCCTGCGTGACCACAGGCAAGTCTCTGCCCCTCGCTGTGCCTCAGTTTCCCAGTTGTGAAATGAGGATGATAGCACAGCCCTGCCTGACGGGGAGGATCAATCCAGTGAAAGTCATGAGGTGCTCAGACCCTACAGCTAGAGAGCACTACTTGAACAGGGGCCAGAGAGAGGCTTTCTCCAAGGATACCAGGGTGAGGCCCAACTCTTGCAAAATCAGGCCATGGGCTCTTCAGTGCAGAGCAGAAGCAACCTTAGGTGTCATTAATTCATCGACCAGTGAAAAGCTGCATTACCCCCAGCAGGGCTTGAACCAGTCACTCTAGGAAGTGGAGGCATCGGCAAGCCCAGCTCCAGCAGGAAAGGCTGGGCAGCTATGCCAAGCACTGTTAGCCCTGTGGGGATAGGACTGGCAGGGCAGAAAGAGCTGGATCACTGTGTTTCCTGCTAGTTTAAAGTCTCCAACAGTGCGAGGCCTCAAACGCTTGGGCAACCGTCTTTGTCCTAGAGACCAGCACACACAGAGGCTGCAGATACAGTAAGGACGTGTCTGAGCTCAGCTCAGCGGCTGTCTAGTGGTGAACACAACATCTGGCCACCAGGCTGTCTGCCCTCACCCGCAGCTTCTGCACCTGTACATCAGAGCACATGGTTCAGCGGAGACCATCCAGCCCCAGCTCCCAGCACTGCTGCAGCGAGTCTGCCTCCAGCTATGCCTGCCACCCGCACCATGCTTGGAGACCTGGGGAGAGGGTGGCGAGACGATTTCCAAATGCTTCTGGCCTTCAACCCGCGGAGGACGGGAGAAAGCAGGGCACTAGGTCCACCAGCTGCTGCTCTCCAGAACTCTGCTCCCCGCTGGGAAGCCACCGCATGGGCCGTGTTCAGCACTCGCCAAGCTAAGCGAATGCAGCAGTGGGGTTGCTGATGGTGCCCCAGTGAAACAAACAGCTGCTCCTGTGGAACTGGCAGGATCCCAGCACCTGCCTGGAATGCCTGCTCTGAGGGCTTGACACCCGCCTCAGCAACTGAGATCACTTGGTGCAGCCTGGCCAACTCTCCCTGTGGCCCCTCCATGCCCCCATACCCAAGCGTTCACCCACCCTGCAGCACCGCCCGACACCAGGCGGGCTCATTCCCCATGCACCAGGGGCTGCCCTGCTGTCATGGCGGGAACACTAACCCACCGGGCTTGTTGCTGTTGAGACTGCGTGAGCTGCCAAAGGCTCCAGGGGCCCATGGGGAGGCTACAGCTCTTTGTCTGACTAATGATGCGTCTCTTGCTCTCGTCACTCCTGGCTGCAAGAGAAGCTCCTGGCTGCGTCTCTGTCCCACTTTCAGTGGGCACCCATGCCAGATCTCTCCCTTTCATCAGCTCCTGCAGCTACAGGCAGGGTACAGGGAACTCCCCCCGGCCCCAGCACATCCGTAGGTCAACTGCCAGGCTATGGCCAGCCTCCAACCCATGGCACAGGAGGACCTCAGCTCGCAGTCCTGCCTGCTTTCCCCTGTAAGGTCACCTCACGTGGAATGGGCCCACACGGCTGGGTGGCAGGAGCGGGGCTGGGGCAGCCTGGGCCCACACGGCTGGGTGGCGGGAGGGCCCTGGGACAGCCTAGGCCCACACAGCTGGGTGGCGGGAGGGGCCCTGGGGCAGCCTGGGCCCACATGGCTGGGTGGCGGGAGCGGGGCTGGGGCAGCCTGGGCCCACACGGCTGGGTGAGGGAAGTGCATTCACTGTTGACTGCTGGCATGTTTCTCTTTGTAAATACTCTTCCACTGGGAGCTGGCTGTCACCCTCCCAACGTTATTTCATTCTCCCTCCCGGTGCCGGATTGGCCATGACACACGGACAGCTGCCCACAGCTTGTCCGCCTTCTCCCTGGAGCTTCCTTTAGTATGTGCTGATCTCCCTAAGCCAATGTGTCACCACTTCTCCAGTGCTGGCCCAAGGGGGCAGCCTCTTGGGACCTCAGCGAATTACACTAACGACTCCGTCGCTGTGTCACCACAACAGAGGAGCTATTCCTAGACCACAGATGCAGCTTTTATTAATAACCCTCTGCAGAAGAGCAACCTCCCACACCCCTTCCATCATGTTCTGGGTGCTTCTTTCTCCTTCTGTCCTGTTTAATCTCATCCTTTCTCTCCTCCTCTCTTCTGGACAGAGGCGGGAGATGGGAGGAGAAGTCACACCCACGTAAAGGACAACAGCCTCCCAACTGCAGATGATTGAGCGACAATCTGGAGCGCAAACAGACACTGAGATCTACTAACCTTTGCAAAGCTGTCCCAAGTCTTTTGGAGAAGATGATCCCTAGCAGCATCAAGTTTTATTCCCAACCCCAGGCCAATCCAATAATGCTCACCTACATCCCGAGGGAGGAAGGGAGTGCAGGTAAAAAGTGCATCTCATTTGGTGTGGACCCAGGGGCAGCTCTTGTATAAACAGGTGTGACCCACTAAAGCGAACGCAATCTGCTTGATCAGGGCTGAGACTGGTCCATGGAGTACACTATCGGTAGAGGAGAGCCGAAATCAAGTTCAGAAGAAGCAATGTGCCTGGAGGAAAGGACCCAAGGCGTGGTGGGAAAGCAGGGTGTGGGCCTGAGAGGACAGGACAGGGGGATGGGGGGATGGCACTGAGCAGGGTATGCTGAGGGTGGGGGCCACAGGGTGATGCCAGACAGGCTGTAATAGGCCAGTTGTACATGATGCGGTCGGGGGGGGGGGGGGGGCGGAGAATGGGTATGGTTGCAGTTTGATTGTGCTGAAGGGGTTGGATAAAGACACATCCTTGGTCAGGGTGTGTGGGGCTAGATGGGGTGGATAAAGACACATCCTTGGTCAGGGTGTGTGGGGCTAGATGGGGTGGATAAAGACACATCCTTGGTCAGGGTGTGTGGGGCTAGATGGGGTGGATAAAGACACATCCTTGGTCAGGGTGTGTGGGGCTAGATGGGGTGACAGTTGGGCTTATACATTTATGCTAATTATGAGCTCCACGGTAAAAAGCGAGTGAAAATTCATAAAATGTCACCATAACCTGTAACCACAAACATTGATGGGAAATGGTGCAAGGGGGGAAAGACAGACAGACTGAGTCCAAAACGCCCCCCTGCCATAACAAGGACTGTGTGAAGATCGCGTCTGGTAAACAAGAAAAGTGTGGAATCAGAAATCAATGAAGCGACACTGGTGTGTCGGAAACGAGGCCTAAGCGGTGGACAAAATAATGAGGGGATGGATCACTCCATCCATCGCTCCCTGCGACTGAGAGTTTGAGGGGGAAATTGCCTAACAGGAGCAAGCTGCACCATCCTGGCTGCCACCTCCACTGTCTCCTGGGCCTTCATCATCCTGATCCTGACGTGTCCTGACCAGACCGGGCCACACGGAGCAACACAGAATACATCACCATTTCCACCAGCTCTGGCTGAATCCCAAACCGCATGTGGGATGAGACTTTGTTTCCCTCCATGGGCCCTTTTCCTTCCCCACCTTATTTCTTCTTTCCTATCCCTTTCCTCCTTCCCTCTTTCTAATCAGTCTGGCTTAGCTGGCCAAGATTGTATATTCTGCAAACACTCTGTAAGCCTGTGACGAAGCTAGATGGGGCATGTGGGCCTCAGACAGAGCATGCGGGCCTTAGGCAGGGCCTGTGGGGCTGGATTGGGTGTGGGGGCCTTGGGCAGGGTGTGGGGGGCTGGATGGGGCGTGTGGGCCTCAGGCATGGCGTGCAGGGCTGGATGGGGCCTGCAGGACTGGATGGGGCCTGCAGGTCTTTTGCAGGGCCTGCGGGGCTGGATAGGGCATGCGGGGGCTGGATGGGGCACATGGGCCAGATGGGGCTCACGGGCCTCAGGCAGGGTGTGTGGGGCTGGGTGGCATGTGTGAGCCTCCAGCAGGGCCTGCGGGGCTGGATGGGGCACGCAGTTCTCAGGCAGGGCCTGCGGGGCTGGATGGGGCACATGGGCCTCTGGGAGGGCCTGTGGGGCTGGATGGGCCATGCAGGGCTGGAAAGGGAGTGCAGGTGTTGGGCAGGGCGTGCAGGGCTAGATGGGGCGTGCAGGCCTCGAGCAGCGCATGGGGAGCTGGATGCCATTTCTTGCACTCTCGGAGGCAGGCTCTGCTCCCCGGGCTGTACGAAGAAGCAGCCCCTGGCTGGGCTGGTGCACAGTGGAAGGCAGAAGGCGGGAGGGAAGGGATGGGGAAGAAAAGCTCTTTCATACTCTCACATGGGGAACCTGAATTTTTAATGGGGTTTGGTAATGAACAATGAATCACTGAGATAAACGAGTGAGTAGCCCACAAGCAGGGCGGAACAGTCAAAAGGAAAACAGCAATGCTTAGCGAGAGGGACTGTGCCCTGGGGGCAGCCTGCAGCTGCCTCCCTCCTGGCCGCCCCTCTCAGTGCTGCACTGCCTGCTCTGCCCAAAGCCCTCCCACTTCCCTGGCCTCTGACTCCCTCTGAGCCCGACTCCTTGAAGGGTCCTAGGCCCAACTCCCCTTAGCCAGGACTTCAGGGTGTGCCCCAACTCCCTCTGTGCCTCCCTCTTGGATGGGCTCTGAGCCCAGACTCCCTGAAGGCCTCAGAATCTGAGACCTTCTGCACCCTCAGCCCTGGCTCACCACGAACCTGACTCCCTGCTGTGCCTTGAGCCCTGGACCATCCCAAGCCTGGACCCCCACTGCTGCATGTGCTTAGCTAGCGAGGGCTGAGTTTCTCTCCCCGATGTGCCCTGAGCCTTCCCCTGAACCCTGCCCTGGGCCCAGCCCGCACCCTAGCTCTGAACATCCGGATCCTGGCTCCAAATCCAGATCCCACTGCACGAGCCCATCTCTAAGGGACAGATCCCAGAGGAAAAAGCAACCAAGTAGAGGGCCTAAGCCACTGCCAGCCCTGTGCCCTGGGAGAGGGGATGCTCTGAGGGGTTTCTGGTGATCCCTGACCATGGCCCACAACAGTCTCAGCCTTCTGGTGGGGAGCAGAGACCTTGTGCTCCCTTGTGTGGGGCTGGCAGCGTGCTCCTAAATCCCTGGCACCGGGTGCAGCCCTGTAGCTGCCAGAGCTGGCAGAACACAGTGTAACAAAGGCTGACGGCTTGACTGGAGCCCAAGGAATGACTGCAGCAGACGCCGCTGGTTAATGGGGACAGGGAGAGCCACAAGCACAGCCCTTCAGTCCTTGGCTTCCCCTGTGGAACTGAAACCCCTGCCCTGAGAGGGACAACCCCCCCACTGCACACCCCTGCTGAGGGGACTCCCGTCTCCAGGGGGTAGCTAGTAGAGAACAAAAAGGAAAGGAGGACCTGTGGCACCTTAGAGACTAACCAATTTATTTGAGCATAAGATTTTGAGAGCTACAGCTCACTTCAGCGGCTGCTTTCATGGTCTCGCTAGCCCCGTTAGGTTTTGCTAATGCAGCTCTAGCACCCACTCTAGCCTCCTGGGAGCTGGTTAGTGCATCAGCCCAGTTAGAGGCAACGGAGCTAGTCAACCCCATATCGAAGGGTTATCCCCCAGGGGCTCTCAGCACGGTGATACAGAAACTGTCTGGGCCAGTATGGCATAGCGCCAACTGGTGGACACTAAAGGTATCTAACCAGAAGTGGGCAAGGGACATGGATTGTCAGGAGCAGACGCGTTTGTATCGTTGATGGGGTTGGCCAACAAAAGCCTGGTGCCGAGCCAGCATTGCCTGGGGCTTTAAACTCATGAGCCGGGCCCACAAAAATCAAGAGATGAGCTTAAAAACCATTTGAGCTTTAAACAGAAGAAGGTGGGGGTGGGGGACCCTCCTTAGTGGCATTCTGGATTTGATGCCATTAGGGGGCACATTTTCAAGGGCTCACATTGGGGACTGAGATTCTTATGTGTGCACCTGACTCCAGGAGCTGGGGCTTGAAGTCTCTCTCTGGTATGAGCAGAACTGGACCCGATGTCCCCTTTGATGCCCACTGTGCCCACGGATGGGCTGGCGAAGGATCTGCTGTAGCCCCACTACTCGCACTATTGCAGGAGAGGATCAGCCCCATGGGGGCTGGGGGAAGAGATGAGCACGGGCTCCAGGGGGCCATTGGGGCAGGATACCACACGGCTCACAAGGCATTGCTTTCAGAGCTGGGATTCTCAGAGGAGCCTAAGGAGTCAGAGGCCTGGATCCATTAGGTTCCTTTGACCATCCCAGCTTCAGGTGCTACCTCTGCCCCTTGATCCAGCGCCTTCAGAAAGCAATGGCAAGTGCTTCCCCCTGGAGCTGTTGCCCTCGTCATATGAGGAGGACGGTCTGGCTGGGATTTCCTGCATCCTGGAGGGTGACAGCCACCACAGCCTTCCCTGGGGTGCAGGACCTAGACATTGTGTTCCTTCCCCAACACCGGCCCGGCTCCTGCACAGCTGCCAGCACCACTGTGTACTGAGCCCTCCCTCTCTGCTCCTGCTTCACGGGAGGCTGCGGTTCTTTATTCCACCAGCCCAGCCCAGCCCCGCCTCCCAGCCCCCCACGAAGCCTGTGCTAGACATGAAAGCTGAGGAGGAGGCAACCAGATATTCATGGTGCTACTCACGAAGCACTGAACTGCTAAAAGGAGCTCCTCCAACACAGGCTGCATTTAGGCCACAAACAAGGGATCTGTCCCCACTCTCATGAACCATGGGGTGAGGGGAAGGGATGAGCGCAGGCCCCATGGGATAAAGAAGAGACAGACGCTTGGCTGCTTTGATTAGAGGCTGCAGAGCTGTGAAGAAAGATTTCTCAGCCTGCGTTTCCCCGGGAAGAGAATTTGTATCTACAGATGTCAAACTGCCTGTTAGGAAAGGCATGTTCTGCCTCAGGAACTCCTGGGCCTTGCTGTGTCCCCTCATCTCCATGACCCCAAGCAGCTGAGGGCACCCGATGCTGATGCCATGGAGACATTGTCATTCCCGACAGGTGGGCAAAGGGATGACTTCACCCCAAGCAGCTGAGTGGATAACCCAGCGCACAGTGTGTGTTCCAGGCCCCCACTGTGCCTGATCTGCAGAGGATACGAGTCTGCTACAGCCATTGCTAGGGAGTCGTGGCTGGTCCACTCCAGCTCATGCTTTTAACTCTGGAGATTGCTGGTTCAATCCCTGCTGTTGGCCACCACGGTGGCGGTCTGCTGTGAGATACTTCCCAAACCCAAACTTCCCAAAGCCACTGTGAGCATCCCCTGCTGGTACCAGAGAGACATTGTGTTCTAAGCTTTTCAGGGCAGGGTACTTCTCCTACTCTGGGTTTGTGCAGCACCTAGCACAACAGGGCCCCACTTTTGATTGGCCCTTAGGCCCTACCATAATAAACATGATGAATTAATCCCCAGTCTCAGTCCTGCAGAAACGCTTTCCCTTTTGCACTACAGCCCAGACTCACGGCCACCCCACTAGAGCACTCCCTGCTGCTAACACGGCTCCAGTCCTCAGCCTTTCAGGTGGGAGGCTCCTCTCCCCCAGAGCTCTCAGAGTGCCCCCCAGCTGGCACAAGAGGGAAGTTTCCCATCCTCTAGCCACTGTTGCAGCCCCCTGTCCTGCCATACTGGCAGAGAAACCCAAGCCAACAGCGGAAAGAGTGTCACCTACTGGCACCAACCCACCATACCTCATCACATGCCCCAGGCCAGGGGATAGAATGGCATTTGTCCCTCTGGTGCCTGGTTGCTGTCGCGAAAGCCAAGTGGCTCAGAAACGGAGCCTGCAGCCCGTGTGCCAGATGCCGCAGCCTGCCCAGTCACAGGCTGTGTAGGGAGCTCTGGCAGAAAGAGCCAATTCTGACACCCTCTTCCCAGAGCAGCCCAGTGCTTGGCAGAGGCAGAATGCCCCCAAATTGATTCCCAATGTCTGTTCCGCCTGCATTTTAAGGGGAGGACAAAGGGAAGCAAAGAGACAGGAGAAAGAAGAGAAAAAGCCAAGCTCCTCTGTGAGATTTTGAAACACGGCTCAGATTATGGTACTAAATGGAGACAATGGCTCCCGTCTGTTCCCCTACTGCCGCTGGCAGCTGCTGCACCGCCTCCCCTCCCTGCCATTGTCGCACAGGCCGTGGTGACATTTGAAAAGAGACACACTAACAAAACAAAAGTCAAGAAGACCGGGGGAGGGGTTTTTTAAAAGAGGCTTCCAGGTGGAAGCACTGCCTCCCCTGATCCAGCAGGATGCGTGCTGTCCTTGGGAAATCTGCGCAGGGAGCATGCCCTGACAGTACCACAGACGACTGACTAGGGAAGGAGAGCAAAGAGGATCAATCTAGGGAGAAGTTCCAGGAGGAGCAGAGCTGAGAGCTCCAGGAGCTGCGCACAGAGCTCTCTGCGACCCTGGGCGACAGTGCTGCATGGCAAGGCGGCTGCAGGCTAGAGGCAGAAGGGCCAGCTCGCTTCCACACCCCTTTGTGCCATGGGGCACCCCCTCTTACAGGTGGAGGGACAGGCACAAAGGTTGAGGCAGCCAGTGGGGAAGTTTGCGATGAAACTTTTTGCATCAGAAAACACCCATTTGTTTAAACCCAGACTTGTCACAGAAATGGCCATGTCTGATAATGCTTTCACCGGGAAGGGTTCTCGGGTCCACGATGGAATTTCTCGGGCCCAGGATGGAATTACTGGTGTGTGTACACACACACACATGCACACGAGAGGAACCAAAGAACAGTTACTAGGCCAGAGTCCGGCCACTCAGCAGGGAGGTGGGAGCCCTATTTTCCCCTACTCTGCCTGAGTCGAAGGTCTCCTGTGTCACAGCTGTGTGCCCAAAAGCCAGCCTCTTGGCTATTCTGGGTCTCTCTCTCTCTTGTTTTTCCATGAAAAATTCAGAAAGGTCCCTGGTTTCACCCTGAGGGAGAATGAAACCCTGACATTTTTCACAAACTGGAATTCCTGTTTTCCTGCCAGCCCTAAGGTGGAGGGACTTGCGCCAGCTGTGCCAAGTCCAGAGGAGCAGGTCTCCTGCTTTTCTGAGCCTAGAGAGCTGGTCTGTTGTTCTGGGTCTCTGACACAGCAGATGTGTTCCTCAGGACCAGAGCAGCAGCAGACCAGCCCTGTAGGCCCGAAGAAGCAGGAAGGCAGTTCCATAGGACCCAGCACAGACAGAGACCAGCTCTCTACCGCAGAGGGAGCAGTACCTGGAACCCAAGAACAGAGAGAGACTGACTGCCAATGACCCTGAAAGGAAGATGATACGCTGATGAAGATACAGGACTAGGGAACAGATCTTTGTTCTAGGCCTGTCTCTGCCACTGAGTCATTGTGTGACCATAAGCGAATCACTCCCACATTCTATGTCTCAGTTTCCCCATACAAGGACACTCCTTGAGCTCAGTAGGATTTAGCCCATCTCCCTTCATCAGTGTCTGCTGAGTGCGGTGAGATCCCAGCACTGCAGAGCACTGGGACCTCAGTCCCGTCAATTTGGCGTCCCTCTCTGGGTTGGTATCTTTCAGATGAAAAGCCAGTGTGATCCAGTAACGGTGGGTGGGAGGGAGGGAGAAATGGGTGGGCATCTCTCTCTGCTTCACAATGATCAACAGAGTCTTTGCCAGGACGGCGCCCTTGCCTCACATCCGGCCATATAATCTAGTATTCTTCCCTTGTATTTTATTTGGCAAATGTGATTTATTTTTGAACAAAATCGAAGAGCCAGCAGCGCGGCTCTGCTGGCAGGGAGCATCTGTCTTTCTGGGACAAGGCAGCATTGGCGCTGGGGCTGGCTGGAGCACGTGCTCTTCATCCCAACTGCCCCATGATAAAGAGGCTTTGCTTTTGTGCATGTCGGCCGGGCTCTAGGAAGCGGAAGCTCAGGTGCTCTTCTTTCATTACCAATCTTTTAATCTCCTTCAGCAGATCCATATTCCAAGGCTCTGCTTTTTAATTGGTGTGTCCAGAGAACTATATTAGGCCGTGCAGATAATCCCCCCTCCCTTTTCAAGTCAGGCTGACTGATATCGGTGGCTAATCTGCCCGGCTGCTTTTCACTCTGCTCTCTCAGCCGCGCAGTTCCATAATTCATCTCTGCATCACTAACTCTTCAATGGACAGGAAAACGACCACCTTGGAGAACCTGGCATAAATCAGAAGCCAAAATACGCTGCATATCATTGGGGAAAAAAAAGAAGAGCATTTTAATGGCACTAACGAGAGGCCGTCAATGAAACTGTCAGCCCCATCAGGCTGGAGGGGAAGAGCTGGAAGAGCACAGTAATCACTAATAGAAAAGCGGTGCCGAGATTCGATGCAGGCAAGGGAGGTGAGTGCAGAGCAAGCCAAAAAAGCAGGCGTTTGATGGTGCTTCTGGCTGGAATCAGTAGGTGCTTTTTCTGGCCGCAGACAATCCCACAAGTCAGATGCAGGGCCTAATGGAAATCAAAACTCACCACAAAGACAGCCACCACCTGGAATAAAGGAGGGAGGGGAGTAGGGGACGCAGCCATGCGTTCCCCTCGCCCGCCGGTGTGTGGGGCATGTGCGCAGCATTGACAAGCAGAAGATGTAATCGTCTGTAGGGCCGAGGGATAAGCTGTCAGAGAGGATAGGGAGGCAGGGCAGAGCAGAGAAACAAAGAATTTATTAAGCATGTAGCTGCCCCGGCGACACGGCTTGGGCTGGGAGATGCAGCTGGACAGAGGTTTTCTTTTTCAAAGTGGTGGAAGGTAATGACGGACCCCCCGTGCACCAGGTAGATTATCGGGCTCTTTAGGAGAGTGATGCACCAGGCCTGTGCACCTCCTAGCCATCTCTCTCACCAGCACGTGCCAGGGAAAGAGCAAAAAGGGAAAACGCCTCGATTGCATCAGTAATAACAAGTCTTTGTGTAAAACACACTTAGCAACTGTTGCCTAGAAGGGAATTGGGAGCAGCCCTTAATTTCAAACATTTATAACCTGAAACCAGATAAGCTGCTGAGAAGGATGTTCAGCAAACTCAACCTGCCAGCACAGCCCTGAGAACAGCCCCCATGGGGCTGGGGAAGAAAGCGGCCGCTCTCCATGGTGCTGATCTGAGGCAATGTCCCTCTGGGGCACTGCACAATGGAGCTGAGCTCTGGACCAAGGGGGAGCCAGCAGGGCTCTGAGCTCTAGTCATGGTGTGGACTCAGAGCGCACGTGGAGCATACAGTGGCTGGCTGCTGAGCGGGAGTGATTTCGGAGTGGGATGCTGAAGCTGAGG
Source organism: Lepidochelys olivacea (assembly GCF_965140295.1). NCBI lineage: Eukaryota > Metazoa > Chordata > Testudines > Cheloniidae > Lepidochelys > Lepidochelys olivacea. The sequence continues at coordinate 11,686,900 of NC_140416.1, forward strand.
ATTAGGCGAGTTGAGTGATTCCATTCACCGCGGCACTGGGCCTAGCAACGTGCTGCTCATTTGATCAAGAGATCATAGAGTCCAAGGCCAGAAGGGGCAATTGTGTATCATCTAGTCTGACCTCCTGTACAGCACAGGCCAGAGACCTGCTCCCACATTCCTAGAGCAGGGCTGTTGGAAAAACATCCGGTCTTGACTGAAACATTGCCAGCAATGGAGAATCCACCCCGATCCTTGGGCAACTGTTCCAATGGTTAATTACCCTTATCCTATTTCCAGTCTGAATTTGTCATTGTCCCCACCTTGCTGCTCATGGATGGATGGCTGCATCAGCACTGTACGGAGGTTGGAGCCGCACTCATGTCAGGAAATTCAACACCTCAGTGGCTTCTTTCCACTACATGATCACATGATGTACGTGAGCTAATACAGAGAAGAAAATCCCTATGGTAGCACCTAGAAGTCCCCTCTGAGATCAGGGCCCCAGAGTGAGAGATAGTCCCTCCCCAAAGAGTTCACGATCCAAAGAGTGGGAAAGAGAGGCAAAGGGACTTGTCTCAGGTCAAAGGAAGAGGTGGGAACAGAACCCAGCTCTCTTGGGTCTCATTCCAGTGCTCTGCCCGCTAGACCATGGGGCAGTTGTACCAGAGAGCAGAGCATGGTCCAGCTGATATACCCAGCCCCACTGGAAAACAGTGCAGAATCCAAGACAGCAGGTCCTGTCCATAAAAATATACTGCATGGCTGGGAACTCCCTACCCTACTAATCCCTCCTTCAGACACCCTTTCCCAGGTAGCCTGATAGAGTTCATCCACCAGCCAGAGGAGGATTAGTTATATCTGTATTAAGGTAGTGCCTAGATCAGGCTCCATTGTGCTTGGTGCTGTACAAACATACAGTGAGGGACAGTCCTTGCCCTAAGGCAGGTCAGGGCCCTGTTGCACCGGATGCTGCCCAGACACAGTGAGACAGGCCCCGCCCCGGCTCAGATCAGGGCCCCCTTGTGCCAGCACTGCCCAGACACACAGTGAGAGACAGCCCCTGCCCTTCAGCTTTTACCGTCTCAATAGACAAGACACAGGATAGCTGGGAGGAAGGATTATCATCCCAATGGTGCAGATGGGGAACGGAGGCCTTGTCTACGTGGGAAAGTTGCACTTTAAAGTGATTTGTAACCAGGTCCAGCTAGGCTGGTGGAGATGCTTTATTTCAGTTTCAAGGTGGCTTATTGTGGTTTAGCTTAAACCTGTCCCCAGTTAACGTCATCTGAAGTGAACAGAGCCACTTGAACTGGACTCCGCACAGCCACACCGGGGTCTGCATTGGTTTCACGAAATGGGAATCTGAGCCCAGACTGCTTCCATCGCAGCCCAGGGCTCTGAGCCCGTCCTGCCTGTCACTTGTGATTTATGCAACCAGAAGATTTTGACAAATTCAAACCACTACCCCCACACCCCACCTCCCGAATCAACTCACCTGACTCCATATTCAATCTGTTCTCTGGCCACCCACTGAATTTTGTGGCGGGTTTGTATTGTCTGATCTTTCTTTGTCTACTTCAATTGACAGCTCCTTGGAGCAGGGACCACGTGACTGTGTCATTCTGGGCACCCTTGAAGCTAAACAAATACACCACATAACAGCAATAGAACACAGTTTCTATAGCATCTGTCCTTCCCCCTTCCACAGGGCTCAGCCTGCCATACAAATACAGTACAATAAATCCAGCCCCAAGCACAAAACAAAAGGAGCATGGATCCAAGGCGAAGAGTGGCTGTTGTGTAAGAGGGAGATGAGTAATACAGTCACCAGTGCATTTAAAAAGGTAAAATATTTGTGTGCCACATTTCTGAGCTCAGGGTTAATCAGAGAGTCACAGACACACAGGGCTGGAAGGGACCTGAAGACAGTTGTGTGATGATGGGATGAACGACCTGCGGCAAGAAAGAGGAAGTAAGGTTGCTCTGGGAAACTAGTGTGGGATTCTGCTCTGAAACGTGACTGTCAGCTGGGTTCCTTTGTACTCTGCAGACGCACACCCTGGCTGGATTCAGGGTCAGGGCTGATAATACGTCCTTACTGCTTTGTTAGCCCAGCCAAGCCAGTGAAGCCAAGGGAGAGGGAGCTGGAGTCTATTATGCCTTGTGCAACAGCAGCAGAACTGATAGCGAAGGTCCTGATTCTGCAGTGAGCTTGGCAGGGATGGATTCCTGCAGCTGCATGGAGACCCACCGAGTTCAAAGGGGCACCGTGTGGGTGCAGGGCTCTGTCCGCGTGGAGCTCACTGCAGGACCAGCCTAGTTCCCAGTCACTTACCACTGAGTAAGCCCCTCAATGACAATGCACTGATGATAACTAAGGGCATTGCAGCTAGAAACCACTGAGATACAGGGAGCCCATGAGTCACTTTTCAGATCAGAACCAGAACCTAGCTAATCCCAGCCTCACCATATACTTGGGGACCGAATCCTGCCCTCACTCACCCCCATGTGAGTCAGGAGGTGTCCCACAGACTTCAGCGGAGTGACTCCTCATTTACACCAGTGTAAGGGAGGACAGAATTTACGCCCAGGCACATCTCTTTACTGACACAAAGGAGCTTTTGCTACCGGTAAGGGCTTGACCCGCAGCCCACTGACAGCACTGGAGAGACTCCCATTGAGTTCAGTCGGTGCTAGATTAGTCCCTTTGGTGCTGAACCTGCAAACCTTTATGCGTATGCCACGGAAATCGTCCCATTGTCTTCATGCTAAGGCACATGGGACCAAGGGCCTCAGCTTGCAGTCAGCAGGGTCACGGAGCAGCAAGCTGCAATCTGTTTTGCATTTGCCCAGCATCAAAGCATCAGGCATTTGTCAGCAAAGTTCTGACTGCAGAGTCCTTCTGACTGATGTTAGAAACACAAAGACGCTCAGAGGCCAGGCTGAGCTCTGCAGGGCTGGCAGGCAGAAAAAAATCATTTTTTGACTCATCAATCGAGCACACTTGATGCAGAATCCCCCCAGAGATTAAAAAATACAAAGGGACTCAATGTCATTTCAAGAGAGCCAACAGGCCAGATCCTTAGCCACGGTAGATCAGTACTGAAGCAACGGGCTATTTACACCAGCCAGCGATCGGGCCTCAATTTCCTCCCTTGAACTCCAACATCCCTCTGTCTTCTGCAATCACAGCTTTGTTCAACGCAATGTCACTTGCTTGTATCAATTCGACCCACTTTATATTTCATGAGCAAGAGAAGGAGGAAAGATCCTGCATCTCGAGCAATATCCTGAGCCCAACGTGAAAAGGAACCTGCAGGGACTGGAATGTCCCCTCCTTAAACAGTCAGGCTGGGTATTTCTTTCCACTTTTCCAAACAAAACATAATAACGTCACCTCTGGGTTGAGAAGGAAGAGGAGAGAAGCTGGACTGGAGAGGTAAAGGGTTTGGAAAGTTGTCAGCTTGCTTCTGAGCCTTTCTCCACAGCAAAGAGCGGGATCAGCCAAAAGCTATAACAATAAACTAATAATAAATACATAAATAACAACACTACAAACCCAACTCAGCTAAGGAATGAAGGGGACATTGAGCCTTCTGCTCGGGGGTTTAAGCAGGATTTAAGTGATGTCTAGCCCTTGCATGGGCCAGTTTCACTCTAAGTGCATTCTGGCAAGAGAAAATTAAAATAAAAGGCAAGATCTGTTCACTGCAGAAAGGGATCCAAGCAGCAAAGCTCAAATGAAGGATTGTCCCTGCTTAGGAAGAAGCTGTTCCAAGAAGAAATCAAGCCAAGATCCTTTCCATCCAAAATCTCATGGGCTACCCACCAAAGTGAAGGAGTCTTGGCTTTTTCCATCAGTCAGCCGCCCTCCCTGAGGTTTTCGGTGACATGCTGTCATAGGTCACCCCTAGGTCCCCAGCCACAACATGCTGATCGCTCCCAGCCTGCTAAGATCAGGCAGGCGCAGCACTGTGCTTTCAAGCAAGCAGTTATTGGCTCTTCTCTTGCATCAGGCACCACTGGCCTGCGGGGTTGCCGAGCGAGAGCCTTACCCTCCATGCCACCGCGCCCCAAGGTCACACAAGGGAACCATCGTTAATACCCCACCACCAGAGGCTACACCCGCCTACTCAGAGGGATCAGGTGACTAGCAGCAGACTGCTGATTGGACACCACTTAGTCTACAGCTTCCAGTTCCGGCCCCACCCCTTGTCTGAACAACAAGGCCTGTCGCTGCCCAGACCCACTGAGAACAAGCTCCTGCTACCCAACCCACGCTTCTGATTTGCCCATACCCTGGCTGGATTCAGGGTCAGCCTGTCCCTGCCTACTACCTACACTGACCCTGCACCTTGCCTATCCAGCCATTGTCATCCTCTGGCGGCCTGAGATCCCTGCTGCTGAACTTGTCTACACCCTGGACTTCGAAAGCTGGCTTGCCCTTCAGTCAACTACCCCTCCCTGACCTCCCGACAAAGCCCAGCTGCTCCCCGACCATGCGCATCGACAACGCCCACCAGCTACCTGACCTCAGCCCTGGTCTCAAAAGAAAAGGAGTACTTGTGGCACCTTAGAGACTAACCAATTTATTTGAGCATAAGCTTTCGTGAGCTACAGCACCCTTCATCGGATGCATACTGTGGAAAATACAGAAGATGTTTTTATACACACAAACCATGAAAAAATGGGTGTTTATCACTACAAAAGATTTTCTCTCCTCCCCCCATAGCTTATCTAAAGTGATCACTCTCCTTTCAATGTGTATGATAATCAAGGTGGGCCATTTCCAGCACAAATGGGCCTGCTTGCTCCTAGCAGGCTGTGACAACCTGGGACTTTCTATGAGTGCTGGGATTGATTCATGCCAAGATCTTTGGAATAACTATTTGTGTCACAGCGCACCCAGAAGCTCCCAACCGAGAGCAGGGCTCCGCTGTGCCAGGCGCTGTTGCCCCAAAGTGTTTACAGTCTAATGAGACAAGCCTTATCCCTGTTTTACACCTGGGGAACGGAGGTCCAGAGAGATGAAGCAACATGCCCAGGGTGACCCAAGTAGTCAGTGGCAGAGCAGGGCATTAACTCTGATCTCCTGACTTCCAGAGCAGCGCCTTCCCTACAAGCCATACCATCAACTTTCATGTGGCACCACTGTTGTGGAAGTGACACATTAAGGAGGGTTACCAGTTGCAGTAAAAGGGCGCTGGAGAGGAGCTTGCTTGGGAATCAAAGGTTCAAGCTCCTCAGCATGGATATAGATGGGCAATGTGATTCCTTTTCCGAGCCCTAAAGCTTGCCACAGACAAGTCACCCGTGTCCCCTGGTTATCCTGGGAGACCGGAGCAGCCTGGCAGGAGTTAACAGGGCTGTGGAGTGAATTTTGCAGCGGACATTTTTGTGCTGCTCACAATTCAAGCGAGTCATGAATCACAGTGAGCTGGGCTGATGCCACGGGACAGCGCAGCTGGGTCTGACCCTACAGGCTTGGCTGTGAATCTCACGGTTCGAGGGAGTGGAGTGCTCCCTTTCCCCAGAGAGCTCCAAAAGCAAAGGACAAACCAACCAACCATGGAGTTAATTGGGAATCCAGCTCTTGATTTTTATAGCAGTCTAATAATTTGGGCTGGCTGCATCTGCCTCCTCCCAGTGACAGGGTAGGTCCTAGGGGTCCCAAACAAGATCAGGGCTCTTCTGCGCTCGGTGCTGTACAGACACACAGTGAGCATCCAATCTCAACAGACAAGAGACAAAGGGTGGGGCTGAAGGGAAAGATCATAAGCCCCCTTTCACAGGCAGGATCAGAGGCACACATGGATTCAGGCTAAACCATGAGCCCTGCTGCACTCGCCTGCAGTGACCACTTTCTCCCCTTGGTGGGCTTCCAGCAGCATTGAGGCTGCCTATGGGCTAGTGGGGCAGAACAGCCACCACAGGACAGCGGCTCTCCTTCCCACTCAGGTGGGCGGAGAGCAGAGGGGAGTGGGTGGACCCACCCCCACCCAACCCACTAACCAGGGCAGGAGAGAAGTTAGCTGAGGCAGCAGAGGGCCTAGCACACATCCACGCTGGAGCGAGGGGATACAAGGCCCAGACTGTGGCTCAGAATCTGTTGGATTCTTGCCCTGCCCCTTCAGTGGACGACACAGCCCATTTACAGGCCAGCCCTCGGGGAGCGCCCCAGGCTTCTGGACTCAGCGTTGGACACACAGTTACCTTAAAGCCTGGCTAGTAGGTGTGTGCCTGGGCCGGTCCATTTTCCTGCCAGTTTTGCAAGGCTGAACTCGAATTGCGACCTCAAACGCAACCTCAGCAGCTGTTCAGAGCTTCGCACTTGGGCTAGCACTTAACACAGAAAGAGGGACAGCAAACGTGCGTTATGAACATGCGCAGGACTCAAATCAAATATCTTCATGTGAGGAGGCAAAGCACGTCCTGGATGACAGCCATGCCACACTTGACGTCTGAAATCCAAACCGCCCGAGCACAGAAAAGATTCCGGGCGATTATTGAGAAGGGCTTGTTTTCTGCACGCTGCTAACTCAGAGCTGTCTGAACAGTTTTCCTTGAAATTTGCCAGAATCACTGATCTCCAGGCTCAGACCAAGCGTGACACGTTTCAGCTATAAGGTACTTTGAGGAGAACCTTATAAAACCCTGATCCACAGACCCTTGCTCACATAAGTAATCCTTGCTCCCGCGTGGAGCCACACTGAAGTCAGTGGGCCTTCTTGTAATAGCTGCTAGTCTGAGCTAGATTTGCAGGACCAGGCTTCAGAAATGGACCGTACGCTGGTCCAGTGCCTAGCACAGTGGGGCCCAGATGGCTAAGATCTGCAGTCAGTACCTCACTGTAAATACCACCACCACCAGGAGAGGTCCCCTGCGCATGTAGCCAGCAGCAGCCCACTCCATACACACCCCGGCCAGTGGTGGGGATTGACTTGGTCTCTTCAGCAATGAAAACACGTGCCCCTGTCACTTGAGCTAAGGGCTCCTTTAGCTGCGGGTGAATGGAACCTGTACTCAGCCCTGCAGCCACTGGCCTCACGCTTTGCCCAGGTGGCACGGGCCAGGCGGGCTGAGCAGCTGCGGCTTCTGTACGACCTCCAGGACTTCGTCTTCCATGGCTGCCCAGCTGCGCTCGGGAATGGGCTTGAAGAAGCCGCAGTGAATGGGGGTGGTGGGCTGGGGCTTGTGCCTCCCGCGGTGCTGGGATAGGGGAGCCCCAGTGGTGCTAGCCCCCCACAGGGCCGCCAGGAGTCTCTGACCTGGGGCTGGCTCTAGGGAGCAGGGGCTCAAGTGCCCCCACTCTGGGGATTAGAGGAACTGGGGCTCCTCCCTACTGCCCCCGGTTACCTCACCCACTCAGACCCAAATCCCTGCCTCACTTCGACTGCAAGCTCTTCTGGGCAGGGACCTCCCCGAATTATTTGTCCATAAAGCGCCCCCAACACTATGGCCATGGTTAAATAACCTCACTGCCCAGGAGAGCTCTTCATGGCTCTGAGGGCCGTTCAGACTGCATGACTCAGCGGGGGCCTGATCCTAAGCTCACTGAAGTCAAAGGGAGTCTTTCCATTGACTTTAATGATGGCTCAAGGCCTTGGCTCTGATCGTGGTGCTGAAATAGATGAAGTCCAGTCCCTTGATGGCTGGTTGCACAGTCACTGGCCAGTGGGGGAAGGACAGCACCTGGCATTTCTGTTCCACACCATAGATGTTTCCAGCTCTGATTAGTACTTTACAAGGGAGGGATCCTTACGCCCATTTTATGAAGAGGGAAACTGAGGCACACAGAGGCAAAGCAGGTCATAAGTGGATGTGCCCCAGCCGATGGAATTATCCTCTACCCCTCAGCACAAAGAGTGAACCAATCTAGCTGCTCAGCTGCGTACAGAGCAAGGCTGACCTCACGGACAAGGCATTGGGGATCAGAAGCTGTGGGTTCAAGTCTTGGCAAGTCACTTCATGTCTCTGTGCTCCATCTGTAAACTGGGGATAATCATATTTCCTTTGGTCCTATTTAGACTATGAGGCTCAGATCCTCAAAGGTATTTGCTGCCTAACTCCCATGGGATTTAGGAATCAAAATACTTGTGATACTGAATTCTTGGGGGCAGGGACTGAGTCTCAGTGTGTGTCTGTACAGTGCCTAGCACAACGGGACGTGATCTCAGGTGAGGTGCCGCCAGCTCTTCCCATTGAGCGAGGAGCCACTCATTCCCCTAGGCTGGGGACTGGAGAACTTGGAGCAGCAGCAGCCAGGTATTCGCTGGCAGAAGTCAGCCAGGGTAGCGAGAGCACCGACACTGGTTTCCTGATGAATGGGCAGAACAGAGCTCGGGTGAGGTAGGGTGGGGCGAGGGCAAGATGGCTCCATGACACTTTACACATGACACTCAGGCAACTGACCCCAGAGGCCAAAGCACCATGATTTACATCCTAAGTGCTAAATTACGACGCAAAGTAGCAAATTAATTCCTCTCCTGCCTCCCTCCGCAGCCAGCCGCCACATACAGCACACAAAGCATGGCTGGGACCGGGCTGCCTTGCTGAGGACACGGATTGGAACCAAGAGATGCGACACCCCTGAAATCATGCTGTCAGGCAGGAAGAGTTATGTCAAGCAGATCCTTCACTTGTCTGTTATGTGTTTAACAGTTCGGGGGGGGGCAGGAATTAGTTTGGCATGATGGAACAGATTATTGCTGTTCTCGGCTTGTTAATTTCATGGCTCTTATACCCTAGTGACTAAGGAAGGGAACGTGTTCATGTTCTCTCGCTCTCTCCCTCACACATACACACCCCCCTTAATGCTCCCCCACATTAACTTCCTCCCCCTCTCCACATTCATTCATGCTAACACACGGCCCTTGATCACACTCACACACTGGGAAACACAAACGTTCCCCTATGCCACACATTTCAAATCAGTCTCTGACGCCCCTGCCATCGGCACAATGCACACGGCCATGCTGATAGGGGAGCATGGGCCCCGCCCCGCATGCCAGAGGGACAGGGCACAGCAGGCTTGCTCCTGCACAGTATGGGGGGCATGTATGATGGCATTCCCGCAGCTCAGTATCACATCGGTGTGTGCTAAGTTCCCCTCCCCACAGCAGGGCTCCTGCTCTCCCTGCCCAAGGAACCTGCTTCTGATCTCCCCCAAGCAGTGCTGTGTCACATTCCGATTCGTTCCTGACCGAGAACTGTTAAGGGTACTTGGCCTGGATGCATTGCCTGCCTCTGATCCCACAGCCCGGTACTGCCACCTTACCCTTGGACCCCATAGGCTCCCCCAGCAACAAGGTTGACCCCACCTCGAGCCCCAGCGCATGTGACAGGGAATGGGAGCCGCAACTGGAGTCCGCTCCCAGCCAGCCCTGGGATGATCGTGGCCTACCCTGGGCAGGGCCCTCTCCCCCACAGGCTGCTTGGCATTCCCCTAGCATTCATTGTTAGCATTAGGAGTGTGTGCCTCACCATACCAACCTGCAGGAGCAGCAGGCTGCTTGCTGGCCCTGCTTATTGGTCCCAGCCCATCTCCCCTCTGCATCCTCACCCCCTGACCACACTGGCAGCTCCAAACGGGGTTAAGGAGGCTGCGGCAGGATGCTCATTAGCAGAGAAATCAAATTGGGCACAAAGAACATGAAGGTTCTAAAGCAAGGACCTTGCCAAGGGCTGCCCAGGACTGGGATGGGGCCAAGGTGTCATCAGAGCCAAGAGTGGGGGAAGGACCTGGGTTCTGTCCACCCCAATGCAGGACCCACTCTTTCCAGAGCTGAATTCCCACGGGAGCAGGATCAGGCCAACCTCTTTCTGCCCACAAAGACCCCGCCTGATCCACGCGGGACACCACTCCCAGGGAGCACTACGGGAAGGGAAGACTGAGAGCACTGGCTTAAGCGTTCCATTGGTGGACTTCAGCCTCTCACTAACATCCCTGCTTAGCACTTTACAGGCGCCAGCCAAGGCAAACCAGGTGGCGAGTACGAAGCAAGCCAGTGCAATTGGAGCTGCTCAGCTTTGTGTCATAGACTCTAGACTGCTGTCATCCAACAGGGATTCTCCTTTAACTTGTGTGTTTAAGAGCTAGAGGGGCAGGGTTCTTCCCACACAGTGCTCTCAGTGGGTTTGGTACGTGCTGCAGTGACCACTGTAAAACCAGCAGTGGCTATGGGCTTGCTAAAGCATTACCACCCCCCTTTCCCAGATGGGGAAACTGAGGCACTGAGTGAGGACGTGGCTCAGGCCCAAGGCCACACAGAGATAGGAGCAGGGAATGGAACTCAGGAGTGCCTTCTCACTGTGCTATAGTCCAGCCTCTAGCTCCCACCTTCCTTGGACAGCTGAGGGCCCCCAGACCACACCCTCACCCCCAAAGGCAGATTACTCGGCAGGGAAAGCCAACAGGAGTAGTCCAGTTTCAGGCATTTCTCTGGCCCTCGTTACCCTTGTCACTTAGTGCCCTCGGACAGTAAGGCCATGTCAGTGAGGTAAGGCAGGGCTAGTACTCCCACTGAGGAACAGCGCGATTCAGCAGCATGCACAGGGAGTCTGTAGCTGAGCTGGGAATTGAACCCGGGTTTTCTAAATGCCAGCCAACTGCCTTAACCACTTGGCCATCCTGCCACCTAACCCTTGGGCCCCAATGTGGGCACATCTGGTCCCCAGGCTGAGCCCAGCAGCTCTGCCCAGAGCCCACCCCCGTTCAGCGCTGTTCTACTTTCACATGTTCATCGCACTCGACAGAGGCCAAGTTTCAGCTGCAGTTTTCAGGCTGGTTCTAAATGAATTTTTCCAGGCAATTAGCACTTGTTAATTGGTCAGAGAGGCTGCCAGTGCCCAGCCCACGGGGCTGACCCCCAGTGCAACCTGGGAGAGATGCCCTGGTCTGTGTTTCCCTGGGGGGGGGGCGGAGGGGAGGGGAGAAGCTGTGTAACGAATGGAGAAAGGAGTAGCAGCACTGAGAGGCTGTATAAAAGCACAGGAGGACAAGGGAGCCTGTGGGGCAGGCAGCAGCCTGCAGGCCACTCTGCCCTGAGGGAACAGAACGGATCCCGGGGCAGGGGGAAGCTGGGAAGTGCCAGGGGCCAGCTCAGCCCTGCCTGGCACAGGGCGGGGGGAGGGTGAAGGGACACACTGGGGATAAATGGGCAGACAGGAGGGGGTCAGGGCAGCATCTCCCTGGAGAATCCTGCCTGCCCTTGCCCCTGGGAAGGCCCCCGACCCTATAGACTCTGACGGCTCCCAGGCCTGCGTGGTGTTGGGGCTCTAAAGGGCCACGTAGGGCAGAGGCTGTGCTCGTGGCTCCTGGTGCCACATCCCCTGTGCTGAGACTACATCCCTTCTAGCTGCAGGGACACCATTCCACTGAGCAACAACAGGAGCCGTGGGGCCGGACTAGAGCCAGCCTGGGGTAACTGGAGCCCCGAGGAAACTGCAGACAACTTGGAGGTGGCTGGAGCTCCCCTCCACCACCACGGCTGAGCAGTGGCTGGCCAGGTGACCAGGACCAAGTCACCGCTGCCGGCCAGGTGACCAGGACTGAGAGGCCACTTCCAAGGATGGCCCACGAGAACACAGACACTGGCTTTTAGCAGGAGGCCCAGCTCCCATTGGGAGGAAAGCAGGAGAGAGCTGGAGTGAGACGGAGCCTGCCACTAGGCAACACACATGCCAGAAACCCAGCCCAATGAACCTCGCTCACCATCTAGGGAGAGCGGGGTGGGGCCCGAGGCTAAGCAGGGAGAGAGACAGGGGCTAATGGTGCCAGGTATGGATCCATCACCCTACAGCATCTCCCCACCCTTCTCAACATCCACTGCTCACCCCAGTGCAATTCCAGGGCTGCCCCAGCCCATCACAAGCAGCTGGAGCGGGTGGGGGTCAGAGTGGGAGAAGGGAGGCGAGGGGCTGCCACAGAAAAAGGGGGCACGCAGGAGACAGAGAGAGGCGATGGAGAGACAAAGGGAGGTGCAGGGGGAACACAGGGGCAGGCTCAGAGGGAGGACCAGGTGGCAGGGTAGGTGAAAGGGAGAGACCCAAACAAACTCGAAAAGGCTACAGGGCAACCTCCACCCTGGCACAGCCCCATCAACTGCAATGGGATTAGCATTGCTTCACTCTAGGACTGAATTCAGCCCTATGGCTTTTCAGGGTGAAGCCCCGCTGGCTGCCCCATTACCGTGACCACCCCGCGACTTTCCCCAGGTGAGAGCTCCCCGCGATGGTACCGGGGAGACAGTCCCATCCTTCTTACTCTCAGGGCTGAACCCCATGCTGTCAGTGCCCCCCACTCCCAGCCAGGTGAGTGCTCCCCCTTCTGGGCATAAATAGAGCCACAGGCTGCAAATGGAGCAAAGCTCTTGGTGGTGATCAGAGTTACGCGTGCCATGACATGCCGGGTGCACTGGGAACAGCTGGTCCCTGGGTGATGCAGCCCTCACGAAAGGGATGGCCAGGGAACAGGCACCGACTGGGACCCCTGACGGTCAGCAAAGCCATCGAGAGGTGGTGGCGGGAGTTGAGAGAGGGGAACATCTGGAAGAGCGAGGGCCGAGGGTGACACGGAGTGGTGAGCCAGAAGACGACTGTTAGCAGACGGAAGACGCCCCGGCTCTGCTGCTCACTCAGCCTTGTGACAAGACAAACTGTAACTACTGCAGCCCTAAAGCACAGGGCCACAAAACACCACGGCAGCCGGAGACAGAGAAGACAGCAAAGAGAGAGCGAGGCGGCGGGGCTGAGTGAGGAGACCGAGACAGAACGCGAGGGGGAGAAGAGATGTATATGTTGGACAACCCCACCGGGAGAGGGAAACGTTAAAGGGACACTGCCGGTAGTACTCTAGTTGACAGGCTCAGCAGCTACGTCGTCCTCACAGCCGAAGAAGCTCTCCTCTAGTGGGCGAGGCCTGTGCTCGGGGTGCTGACGAGCCAGCAGTCAAGCCCAGCCAGTGACTGTGGTGTCCAGAGGTGAATGTCAATCCCAGCTGACATCTGCAGGTCCCTTAAGAGACCTGGGGCAGTTTGTTTGTTTGTTATGCAGGGCTGTGCATCCACATCTGAAACTTGAAGCCCAGGGTCAGCTCTAGCTCTTCATCATTTCTTTGAATCTGGATCAAACTAAGAGGGGAGGAAGGATGGCAAGGTGGTGGGACTAAAGGACAGGTGGCAGGTCCATGTGGCTCTCCCAGGAGGTGCAGGCTGGAGATGGGTGGCAGGTCCGTGTGGCTCTCCCAGGAGGTGCAGGTAGGAGATGGGTGGCAGGTCCGTGTGGCTCTCCCAGGAGGTGCAGGTAGGAGATGGGTGGCAGGTCCGTGTGGCTCTCCCAGGAGGTGCAGGCTGGAGATGGGTGGCAGGTCCGTGTGGCTCTCCCATGGGGCACATATCTAGGTGGCTCTCCAACAGCTTGCAGTCCCTTTTCCTTTGCCAGATCCCGGGGCTCCCTTGCCAGAGCCAGGTTTGTTAGCAGAGCAGGAGTTGTGCCTCCGATGGATGCCATGATTCATTTACCAAGCTGCTCCTCTCACCAGCCCGGGCTTTTTCTGGCGGCTGATAATTGCTTCTGGCTGGAGGCAGCACGCGCGAGGACAGAGACGAGTACACATGATATATACAGTGCTCGTTTGTTCTCCCTGCCCCTTCCTTCTCCAATCTGCCATAAATCTCTTTTATCTGCTGGTGCAGACAGTGCTGGGTGCACGTGAGAGAGACAGCAAGTCCCGCGGCCCGGAGAGACCCCACTCGCCTGGCTACCGGATTGTGTGGCGGTCGTCTGATGTAATTTAGGTTAGTTGGCTCTGACAGGGCCCTGTGCCCGATCAATCAGGGGAAATGAATCATAATGTCAGCCCCTCTCTGGCTCCACACCCACCTTGACAGATGACAAGAGCAGTAGGGCTGAGGCCTCCGTCTCCTTCCATGAGCGGCTGGTCACTCACTGGGATGCTCGCACTGTACACGGTCCGAACCTCCTTCCTACTCCATCATCTCTGCCCCAGGAAACAGCAGGGTGGAACAGGGTAGTGGGGGGATGCCAGCTTCCACGGCAACCTTGCACTGGGACAATGAGCATCTGCAATGCATCAGGGAGCCGAGGGGGGTCACCTGAACTCATGAGAACCCCACCTAGCCCTTTAAGGAAAGTAGGCTCAATTTTTAGCCACAAATGGCGGAGGTGCAGTGGGCAGCACCTGTCCCACTCGCAGACCTGCTGGTTCTCCCAAGGCCTGAGCTACCTGGTTCCATCATTCAGGCTCCAGACCTGGTTCCCCCAAGGCCTGAGTTAGCTGCCCCATCATCCAGACTCCAGACCCTGTGGCTCCCCAGAAGCCTGCACTGGCTGCTCTCCCACACAGTTCCAAAGCACTCTAGCCCCTTTCAATGGGAAACCGGGATCTCGTCTTTGGGGTGGCCCAAGGTGACGCCTGAGCAGTGTAAGAGTGAAGGGGAAGCTGCCTCTCGCTGCTCAGCGTGAAATGGACCTTGGGCTTCCCCTTTTCAACAAGGGGGAGCCAAAGGCATGAGGTGCCCACATGCCTCTGGAATTAAACAGGATTTGGGGGCGTCACCTCCAGCCGAGATCCTTGTGCCCAGGCCTCCTCCAGAGGCCCCCTTCTCCATGCGCAGGTCCCTGCAGCACAGACTACCAGGTAGCCTCTGGAGCTCCCCTAGCAGGCCGCACTTTCAACCCGAGAAGCAGGGAGAGGGAGCTAGCGCTGAAGAGCGAGCGGAAGGCATGGAGGAGGGAGGGCAGCGGCCGGGAGCTGAGCAGTGGGAGCGGAGCCATTATTGGTCGGTAGCTCTCTCATCAGTATTCCACGTGATTTGGTTTTCTGAAGGAATATAATTCCATTTTGACTGTTTGTTATTGACGACTGGATCAGCTGCCTCGTTAGCACCACAAAGACTCAGCACCAGCTTCGCAAGGCGCCCCACAACCTGGTGACACCCTTCGGGAGTCGCTCTGCCACCGGGGACTCCCTTCCACGCCCTCACGGCCCTGTGCACAGGGGTACTGGGGGTGTGGCAGCAGCCCCTGGCTTGAAGCAGTAATAACAACCGAAGATGGGGTTTCCATCATATGCACGGTTTACAGTTTTGTTCAATGGCTTTCAGCACCCCCATTATAAGGATGGCTCCAATGCCCCTGCCTGCATACCCTGGCACCGCTGCACACCTCTTTGCATGCACACACAGAGGGCCCTGGAGTCTCCCTTCATGTAAACCTCCCCATTCGCTCGAGGAGCAAAACACACAATCACGTGCACATGAACATGCACACAATCCCACACCCGCACACACACAAAACCACACGCACACACACAATCCCACACCCGTACACACACAAAACCACACGCGCACACACAATCCCACACCCGCACACACACAAAACCACACGCCCACACACAATCCCACACCCGCACACACACAAAACCACACGCACACACACAATCCCACACCCACACAAAACCACACGCCCACACACAATCCCACACCCGCACACACACAAAACCACACGCCCACACACAATCCCACACCCGCACACACACAAAACCATACGCACACACACAATCCCGCACCCGCACACACACAAAACCATATGCACACACACAATCCCACACCCGCACACACACAAAACCACACGCCCACACACAATCCCACACCCGCACACACACAAAACCACACGCACACACAATCCCGCACCCGCACACACACAAAACCACACGCACACACACAATCCCACACCCGCACACACACAAAACCATACGCACACACACAATCCCACACCCGCACACACACAAAACCACACGCACACACACAATCCCACACCCGCACACACACAAAACCACACGCACACACACAATCCCACACCCACACCCGCACACACACAAAACCATACGCACACACACAATCCCACACCCGCACACACACAAAACCATACGCACACACACAATCCCACACCCGCACACACACAAAACCACACGCACACACACAATCCCATACCCGCACACACACAAAACCATACGCACACACACAATCCCACACCCGCACACACACAAAACCATACGCACACACACAAAACCACAAAACCACACACAAAACACACACACAAAACCATACGCACACACACAATCCTGCGCCCACACACACACAAAACCTTACGCACACACACAATCCTGCGCCCACACACAATCATATGCGTGCACAAACACACCCAGGCACAATCCTGCGCTGCATCCCGCGCCCGCACACAATCATACGCACACACAAACACGCACGCACAATCACACGCTGCTCTGCTCAGTGGTTTGAGCACTGGCCTGCGAAACCCAGGATTGTGAGTTCAATCCTTGAGGGGGCCATTTAGGGAAATTCGGCAAAAAAAATTGGGGATTGGTCCTGCTTTGAGCAGGGGGTTGGACTAGGTGACCTCCTGGGGTCCCTTCCAACCCTGAGATTCTATGATGAAGTGCTGGCATACATGTTTTTCTGTGGGTGCATGATGCAAATGCAGGTAATCGTTACAGGTCTACACAAAGCACACTTGCACCCACCCCCCTCTCCAGGTCCTCATACACAATTGCATATCCACCTCCAGACACCCCTCCCCCCTCGCATGCCCTCTCTTGGCAATTCAGTGTTCCTGCACAGGTACTAGCATGTCTCTGTTTGCATCTTCTTCTCAACGCCCACGCTTCCGTATGTGTGCTCTGCAGAGGTGGGCACCAGGACATGTTGCATAGGTGCACGAGTATGGCATGCGCTTGGGTCTGCACCTCTCAACTCCCCGTGGAACCGCAAACCAAGGCTCCCACCAGCACAGGGCAGAGCAGCTGTTACAAAATCAAATGGCAGTAGACACCAATTCCATCTGCCAGGCCTAGGGAGACTATCCCCAGCGCAAAGGAAGGCAACCTCACCATGCAGGCTGGGCAGATCTGGAGAGGAATTCAGGCTGGCAAACTTACTCAAGAACAAAACAACAAGCTCAGAGAAAACAGTAATGTCATTCAACCCCCCAGAGAGCCCCATAACGCTCCAGGGACCTTCAGAAACTCAGGCTGAAGGAGAGAGGAGGCCTAGATTATGCAGCATTGCCTGTACTCACAATTTTGTAGAGTCTCACAGTATTTGATGTTTTTCTTAAAGCCCCAGCTCTTGGAGACATGTGATTAAGTGAGAATCTCAGCTTCTGTTTAAAAATATAAGTAAGTTTCTAGCCTTGGTAGTTGTGGAGAAAAGCTTGAAGATATGACCTAAGTGTGACCTAAAAGTTCAGAACCCAGAAGGCAAAGGAAAAGGTCCCCACTTTTTTTTTATTTCATGATTTTTGGGGGAGCCAACTCATAATTGTTTGACTTGGGGTTTGGCAACTGTGAGAGAACGTATTCCACGTGCTGTTAAAAACCAACACCCAGAAAACCCCATTCAAGTTGTTTCACCTAATGCTTCCCTGGGACATTCCCCTAAGCTCTGAGGCCAGAATGGTCTTGTATTTAAAAGCACTAGACCAGGAAATGAGGCTCAGTTCCTGGCTGTGCCACAGATTCTCTGTGCAACCTCCAGCAATTCACTTCCAGGCTTCAGATTCCCATCTGTAAAATGGAGACAACAGACCTTGCTTTGTCTGCTTATACTAGGAGCTCTCCACGACAGGGCCTGCTTCTTACTCCATGCTTGTAGAACCCCTAGCATTGTGGGTTCCTCATCTCAGGTGGGGCCCCTGAGCATTACAATAATATATATAATAAACCACACAGCAGGAAGATCCACAACCAAGGGGTTATCTGCGTTACCAGCAAGCTACTGTGTTGCTTCCTCAATAAAAGAATAATGCAACAACTGAGCAGTGACAGCTTAACACACGAGAGTCCAACCGGTGTCCTGCCTGAGAAACGAGCCCTCAAACTCATCTTTGCCTCGCAGACACTTATTAACAATCATGGAAGGAAAATATAGAAGCAGAAAGATATTTGTCATCCGCTTGATGGGCTTTTGGTTCACCCTGGCACCCAGGACTGAACCGCAAACTGCTACAAAACGAATGACTGAGTTCAGTCTCTGCACTAGTCCACCAGCCGGAGGGGAAACACAGACATGTGGCGCCACATTTGATTCCCCGTCGCCCGGCACCACGTGTTGTCGCTGAGACCAGGGGAGAGAGCGTACGCAGAGCGGGCATGAAGCACCGCTCGACTGGAGCAGGGGAATTCTGCGATGACATTCCCCACTGCCCGGCACCTTTACCCCAGGGGAATCAGTGCTACAGACAGAGGCCTTCAAGCAACAAAGGTGAGCAAGGAATGGATGGAACCTCAGCCCTACTTTTCTCAAGATACACATCAACGACCTACCAAGCTGGAGCAGTCCCCAGGTTCTCACTAACTAACCCAGGGCCCGATCCTTGGCTAGTGTAAATCATCATCGCTCCATTGACATCCGTTTCCTCCAGCTGTGGATCTGCCCTGACATGCCTGCTCTGAGCAAGTGACCTGGTCAAACTCTCCTCCTCCCCAGATGGCTTCCCAAAGAATCTCTTGCTTTGTACAAACCTACCACAACCCGTGGGCTCTCTGGGTCAACCAAGAAGAGGGCCAAGCTCTTGACTGTTCAGAGAAAGATCCAAAACAAGCTACAATTTAATCTGAAAGCCACGGAAATGGAGCACATTCTAAATTATATATTTCTGGGCTTCATGCTGAATGCATCAGGGAGCTTCAGTCTGGCTATAAAAGCTTTGCGCTGTAAAGAAAACACTAGGTAAATACAACCCACTGATAAGACTACCCTGGAAACTCTTTGGCAGTATATTCTGCCCTGCAGCGGCAAAGGCTGAGTCCAGACTTTCCCTGGAGGAAACCCAGCCCTTTGCTGTTCCACCAGCCAGTGCTGAGCAAATACAGGCGCTCTCTCAACACCGGCACAGAGCAGAACTAGGGCAATCCCCTCAGCTGATTGGTATTCTCTTACCGTCCCAATCCAAGCAACACACACTCCTACCACCACAAAGCAGTAGGCGATCAAATGCAGAAACTCAAGCAAACACACCCCACACCTACGTAGCCTGCCTCCCAATCTGAAATAATACCGGCAGCAAGACGCACAAATAAAAACAATCCCAGGGAGAATTTAAAATGCGCAGAATGCTACATGTAGACTGTGTTCCGGGAAAGAAGTGATCAAAGCCTTCACGAAGCTAAAATGTTAGAGAGCTACACCCGGAAACTTCATTCTATGCCAACTAAGTTTCTACAAAGAAAGGGGCAAAATACCAGTAGGCCCTCCCTGGTTATAGAATCAGCAATCCCAAAGTGGGACTAGAATCAAGGAGATCTATGATTCACTGGAAACCGAGGGAAGAAAATATGTAATCGCTATGACAGAGAAGAGTGAAACTGCATGGCACTTTCTATTCCACTTTTTCGAAGATAAAGAGATATCAGAAAGATTGCTGGACAAAGGGAGCAACCTTCCCCGAGGCCACAAGGATGAAAAGCTGAGTCTGATTCTGGGGGACATCAAAGAGACGTCAGCAATAGACTGCCAATGTGTGGCAACCAGCCACTGGCTTAGAAATGGACGACGATATCAAATGGACATATGACGCAGGAGCCCTGCAGGGCTCTATTTTGAGCTGATATTGAACTCTGTGTAGAAATTTGGTGATTCTCAGATCCTTTGTCTTGCCAGTAACGTTTATTGGCTTGAATTGCAGTGCACCACATCCTGCTGCTTCACACTGTGGATGGATGGATGATCAGCCCCAGTGTTCCCAGTTCCCACTCACTCCCAAAGACCATCAGTGCAGACACTTGCTTACTGACAAAGGAATCCAACATTAGGAGTGTCTAGCAATTAAAAGTCTCTGCGGATGGCTACCACCAGAGAGACCTTCTGCAGAGGAAGGCAATGTATCTATTTCTGTGAAGCCAAGAGTCTGACACCTCCCAAGGCAGTGGTTCTCAACCAGGAGTCCAGGGCCTCCTGGGGGGACGCAAGCAGATTTCAGGGGATCCACCAAGCATGGCTGGCGTTAGACTCTCTAGGACCCAGGACTGCAGCCCGGGGCCCTGAGCTCCAGCACCCGGGGCTGAAGACGAAGCCTGAGCAACTTAGCTTCACAGGTCTCAGCGCTGGGGGGTCCTGGGGGTTGGGGCTGTGCCTCAGAGCTGGGGGTCCTCAGGAGCTGGGATACAGCAGTGGGGATGGGGCTATGTCTCAACGCTGGGGGATTCACAGATGCTGTTTGCCTGGCACTGGGCCTCTAATTCCTCCTCCTCATTTGCCAGTCATCTCCCCACTCTGATATTTTAGGTTGCAGTTGAAAAGCTGTGAATTTGCAGCTTTCGCACCTGTGCAAACTCGCGAGTAACAGAGTGTGTCAGCCAGGCTCTGCCCACCACAGCCGGGACACGCGCAAAGCGCTGCCTCGGGGCTCCTTGCAGCTCCAGGACCTCAGAAGCCACCCCTGGTGCAAACGAGCAATGGGGGACGGGCAGAAGAGGAGAGGAATCTCCCAGGCACAGGAGAGAAAGGGGTGGGCCGAGGAGAGGGCCACCCGCTACAGAAAACTCCTAATGCTGCCCACGACAGACCCAGGAGAAAGGCCTGCTGCATAGATCATCCTGCACTGCAAAACTCCAGCCAGTACAGAGCAGGGGACACGTCCCTGCCTGACATTAAGGAGCAGTCAGGGCTGTGGGTCCTTCAAATACAGGCTGCACCTCGTTTGCTTCAAGAGACAGAACAAATCCTAGACCGTCCACCCGCCTTTCTACAAACAGAAAAGCAGGGAGCTGTTCCTTGCAAGGGGCCTCAACCTTGGCCAGTCCTGAACTCTGTCAGTCCCCCTGGGAAGCTAGGGCCCTCCTCTGAGAATGCCCTGGCCCCCATGGGTTCAGCCTTGGGGGTCAGGCAACACGAGTCCCTCCGCTCCTGGCAGCTGCTAGGGCAGCATGTGCTGGGACAGAGCAGCGTGTAGGACTTGGGTAGGAACCCATTAAATACATTGGGCTTCCCTGCCTTCTACTGCAGAAGCCGCAAGAACCTAACAGGTAGGGTTGCCAACTCTGAAGCTATTCCGGGAGATTTCCCCCCCCCAACATGACGTAATGTCATTTTCTTAAAATATCCTATTAAAACCTCCCAGATTGCTTTCAATAGTCACTGGGAGATCGATGCCGATTCTGGGAGACTCCAAGCCAGTCCTGGGGGGTTGACAACCCTACTAACAGAGCAGCAGCTAGGGTCCGGATTTGTGCGCCATTGTGAGGGTGGGCATTTGGAAATCAGCAGGGTCTGCGTGGTTTCCCCGCACTCGGAATGCTTTGTAAGATGTAATGATACAACATGGTATCTCCAAGAGAAACCAAGTTCTATGCCATTATCTATAGCTAATCATCAGCCCCTTCAATGGCACCTCCTGGAAACTAATGCAGAACATCTAATGCATTTGTGTAGACAGAGTAAATGTGGAATAGGGGCCTATCCCTTTTAGTTTACCCCATATCACAGTATTCACTGTTCTCCTTCCTTTCCTTCTCTTGGGCTGTTAAATGCTGTTTGGTGCACTTCCATTCCACCCGCCCACCCTGCAGAGAAAGACAAGATGAGCTTGCCCTGTGAAGGAACAAGTGCTCCTTTAAGAGTAGGGCATAATGGGAACCCTCTCCGAAGTATAAAGGAAAATGTCCAGAGAAGGCGCTCAGTATGGCAAACTCTCTGGCTGCATGAACTAAAGGTACTGACTTAGGAAACCTAAGCTCTGGTGCGTGTCCTGGGTTTTTGTTCTCCTTTACCGTGTTTTCTGAGGTTGTTAATAATCAGGCAATGGGTTTCTTCCTCACACCTTCAGTCGTTGCAGTTCAATGCTGCAGGATCCTGCTGACCCCCCTGTCATGCCCCTTCTCTATCTCAAGCCAGGAGCCACCTGGGACAATCGCCTAGTTATCAGAGTTCTTAAGATCCTGAGCCATCATCTCCATGGAAACACAATTTGCCTAGAGCAAGAGATTACGCGATGGCAACTCAAGGCCGGACAACTGACCTGATGCAAGTGGGCACTGCAGGGAGGACCAGGGCTCGCTATATGACCTCACGGTCCCTGAATGAATTTCACCCTGGGCTGATGCACTCCTTGGGGGTGAGACGCTTCCTACACTTGAACTTGGGTGTGGAAAGCACAACCACACCCTCTGTCCCAGCCTTCCCTTGTGCATTGCTGGAGCTAGCAAACTGCTGGAGAAAGCCAGAGCAGCATGGGGCCAGCCAGGACTTAGAGCTGGAAGCTATGCTGGGTACCTTGGCCTGGGTGAAGTCCTGGATGGAGAATCATAGACTATCAGGGTTGGAAGGGACCTCAGGAGGTCATCTAGTCCAACCCCCTACTCAAAACAGGACCAATCCCCAACTAAATCAAACTTTAGCAATGACTGATGCACACTGAACAGCATGGGCTGAAGGTTATGGTCACTACCTGTGACAAAGTGTCAACCACTTGCTACACCCAAAGCACAGTCTTCTCCTGCTAGTCTCCATGGTGATCACACTAGGGATGGTGGAATGTTCCATCCTCTCAATCCAGCTGGCCCCTGTGATTGACAGCCCTGCTCTCCCTTCCCAGACACAACAGCCAATGAGGGGGTCACAACTGCTGAAATTAGGTGCCTGAGGAATCAGCCAGTGGGTGGGGTGCGAAAGACACTTGAAAAGCTCTCCTGCTAAATAAATCCCACCGCACAAAAGCATTTGGAGCGGCCACAGCCCCTGCCCAGGCCCCCAGCCACACCTGGACCCAGAATAGAACCATCATTCACTGCCGTCCCACTCCACACACCTCTGACCTGCTCATGTCCTGGGGAAGGGCTATTCCTGGCCAGTCCCCTGCCACTGGGCTCAGACAGGCAGAGATAGAACTGTGCGAGGGGAATCAAGAGACAATGAGGGACACTGCTCTACCCGTCACCCATCAGTGCTTCCACAACCCCCCGCTGTCCCCAGAGTCCCTCCTCTTCCTCACCCATAGAGCGGCCTTTACTCACCCAGCATGCACCAGGCTAGAGAGCTGGAGGAATACAGAAATGTGTGGAGGGGGTGATGATGTAACCAAGTGATTTGGGGATTATATCACACAGCACCAGGCTCAGGTATGAGAGTGCCTGGGACAACGCTGAAACAACACGAATATACACATATGCCACCCTGGGTGTAGCTGGGGCCCTACCAAATTCACAGTCCAATTTTGTCAATTTCATGGTCATCAGATTTTTAAAAAATCATAAATTTCATGATTTCAGATATTTAAATCTGAAATTTCACAGTGGTGTAGCTGTAGGGGTCCTCACCCAAAAAGGGGCTGTGGGGGGTGCAAGGTTATTGTAGGGGGGTCACGGTATTGCCACCCTTACTTCTGCGCTGCTGCAGGTGGGGGGCTGCCTTCAGAGCTGGCTGGCTGGCCAGCAGCTGCTGCTCTCCAGCCACCCAGCTGTGAAGTCAGTGCTGAAGTAAGGGTGGCAGTACTGCGCCCCCCGCCCCCACAATAATCTTGCAACTCCCCGCAACTGCCTTTTGAGTCAGGACCCCTAGTCTGAGAAACACTGGTCTCCCCCGGGAAATCTGGTCCTTTGTGAACTCTAACCTTATACTATACAGATTTCCCGGGGGAGACCAGATTTCCCGGTCCATGATGTGCTTCTCATGGCTGTGAATTTGGCAGGGCCCTAGGTATAGGGCTGTGACTGTTTGTATGGATGTGTGAATGCACGCCTAAGAGCCTGGGTGGCTGCCTGTAGTAACATTTCCCATGCGTGTATGACTGTGCATGCGGGGGTGTGCGTGGTCAGGGGCTTGTTTTTGTTGAATTAAACTCTACCCTTTACAAGGACTTTTTTCTGTGTGTAGATACATTACTTAAACAATACAAAATTAGTTGCCCGACGTCAAACTAAATCCAAAGAGACGCCACCCTGCAACATGCTCTAGGCAGCTACACCCTACCGTCTCCCCTCCAGCAAAAACCTCTACAGACAGATGGTCTTTACACTGTGCCTTGAAGGTCAACAGACCTGAGCTCTGTCAGATCAACAGGGGAAGCAGATTTCAAAGTCGAAGGCCCTTTGCTGACATTTAGATCTAGGGAGGGGAGACAAGACCTTATCTCAGTTGCCATCTTGGTGCCAGGGAACAGGTGCTCAAGAAGCCAGAACTCAGATAGCCGGCTGCGGCCGTGAGTCTGTGACAGAGTGTGGGTGAACACATACAACTGCCTGTAGTTTTATGTTTGAGTGTGTGCATGTGTGTGTGTGCGTACGTTCCTGTAGGCAATGCCCCTGCATGGCTGTGCTATGCTGCAGGGACATGTACCCACGTGCGCGCGCACTGCACGTCTGCACGCACTGGTGGTGCAAGCGGGGCAGGTGGGGGGGTGCGCGTGCACTGCACGTCTGCACGCACTGGCGGTGCAAGCGGGGCAGGTGGGGGGGTGCGCGTGCACTGCACGTCTGCACGCACTGGCGGTGCAAGCGGGGCAGCTGGGGGGGTGCGCGTGCATTGCACGTCTGCACGCACTGGCGGTGCAAGCGGGGCAGGTGGAGGGTGCGCGTGCACTGCACGTCTGAATGCACTGGTGGTGCAAGCGGGGAAGGTGGGGGGGTGCGCGTGCACTGCACGTCTGCACGCACTGGCGGTGCAAGCGGGGCAGGTGGGGGGGTGCGCGTGCACTGCACGTCTGCACGCACTGGCGGTGCAAGCGGGGCAGGTGGGGGGGTGCGCGTGCACTGCACGTCTGCACGCACTAGCGGTGCAAGCGGGGCAGCTGGGGGGGTGCGCGTGCACTGCACGTCTGCACGCACTGGCGGTGCAAGCGGGGCAGGTGGAGGGTGCGCGTGCACTGCACGTCTGCACGCACTGGCGGTGCAAGCGGGGCAGGTGGGGGGGTGCGCGTGCACTGCACGTCTGAATGCACTGGCGGTGCAAGCGGGGCAGGTGGGGGGTGCGCGTGCACTGCACGTCTGCACACACTGGTTGTGCAAGCGGGGCAGGTGGGGGTGGGCGCATGTACTGCACGTCTGCACGCACTGGCGGTGCAGGTGGGGGGGTGCGCGTGCACTGCACGTCTGCACGCACTGGCGGTGCAAGCGGGGCAGGTGTGGGGGTGCGCGTGCACTGCACGTCTGCACGCACTGGCGGTGCAAGCGGGGCAGGTGGGGGGTGCGCGTGCACTGCACGTCTGCACGCACTGGCGGTGCAAGCGGGGCAGGTGTGGGGGTGCGCGTGCACTGCACGTCTGCACGCACTGGTTGTGCAAGCGGGGCAGGTGGGGGGGTGCGCGTGCACTGCACGTCTGCACGCACTGTCGGTGCAAGCGGGGCAGGTGGGGGGGTGCGCGTGCACTGCACGTCTGCACGCACTGGCGGTGCAAGCGGGGCAGCTGGGGGGTGCGCGTGCACTGCACGTCTGCACGCACTGGCGGTGCAAGCGGGGCAGGTGGAGGGTGCGCGTGCACTGCACGTCTGCACGCACTGGCGGTGCAAGCGGGGCAGGTGGGGGGGTGCGCGTGCACTGCACGTCTGAATGCACTGGTGGTGCAAGCGGGGCAGGTGGGGGGTGCGCGTGCACTGCACGTCTGCACACACTGGTTGTGCAAGCGGGGCAGGTGGGGGTGGGCGCATGTACTGCACGTCTGCACGCACTGGCGGTGCAGGTGGGGGGGTGCGCGTGCACTGCACGTCTGCACGCACTGGCGGTGCAAGCGGGGCAGGTGGGGGGTGCGCGTGCACTGCACGTCTGCACGCACTGGCGGTGCAAGCGGGGCAGGTGTGGGGGTGCGCGTGCACTGCACGTCTGCACGCACTGGTTGTGCAAGCGGGGCAGGTGGGGGGGTGCGCGTGCACTGCACGTCTGCACGCACTGTCGGTGCAAGCGGGGCAGGTGGGGGGGTGCGCGTGCACTGCACGTCTGCACGCACTGGCGGTGCAAGCGGGGCAGCTGGGGGGGTGCACGTGCACTGCACGTCTGCACGCACTGGCGGTGCAAGCGGGGCAGGTGGAGGGTGCGCGTGCACTGCACGTCTGCACGCACTGGCGGTGCAAGCGGGGCAGTTGGGGGGGTGCGCGTGCACTGCACGTCTGCACGCACTGGCGGTGCAAGCGGGGCAGGTGGGGGGGTGCGCGTGCACTGCACGTCTGCACGCACTGGCGGTGCAAGCGGGGCAGGTGGGGGGTGCGCGTGCACTGCACGTCTGCACACACTGGTTGTGCAAGCGGGGCAGGTGGGGGAGGGCGCATGTACTGCACGTCTGCACGCACTGGCGGTGCAGGTGGGGGGGTGCGCGTGCACTGCACGTCTGCACGCACTGGCGGTGCAAGCGGGGCAGGTGTGGGGGTGCGCGTGCACTGCACGTCTGCACGCACTGGCGGTGCAAGCGGGGCAGGTGGGGGGTGCGCGTGCACTGCACGTCTGCACGCACTGGCGGTGCAAGCGGGGCAGGTGTGGGGGTGCGCGTGCACTGCACGTCTGCACGCACTGGCGGTGCAAGCGGGGCAGTTGGGGGGGTGCGCGTGCACTGCACGTCTGCACGCACTGGCGGTGCAAGCGGGGCAGGTGGGGGGGTGCGCGTGCACTGCACGTCTGCACGCACTGGCGGTGCAAGCGGGGCAGGTGGGGGGGTGCGCGTGCACTGCACGTCTGAATGCACTGGTGGTGCAAGCGGGGCAGGTGGGGGGTGCGCGTGCACTGCACGTCTGCACACACTGGTTGTGCAAGCGGGGCAGGTGGGGGTGGGCGCATGTACTGCACGTCTGCACGCACTGGCGGTGCAGGTGGGGGGGTGCGCGTGCACTGCACGTCTGCACGCACTGGCGGTGCAAGCGGGGCAGGTGTGGGGGTGCGCGTGCACTGCACGTCTGCACGCACTGGCGGTGCAAGCGGGGCAGGTGGGGGGGTGCGCGTGCACTGCACGTCTGCACGCACTGGCGGTGCAAGCGGGGCAGGTGGGGGGTTGCGCGTGCACTACACGTCTGCACGCACTGGCGGTGCAAGCGGGGCAGGTGGTGGGTGCGCGTGCACTGCACGTCTGCACGCACTGGCGGTGCAAGCGGGGCAGGTGGTGGGTGCGCGTGCACTGCACGTCTGCACGCACTGGCGGTGCAAGCGGGGCAGGTGGGGGGTGCGCGTGCACTGCACGTCTGCACGCACTGGCGGTGCAAGCGGGGCAGGTGGGGGGGTGCGCGTGCACTGCACGTCTGCACGCACTGGTGGTGCAAGCGGGGCAGGTGGGGGGTGCGCGTGCACTGCACGTCTGCACGCACTGGCGGTGCAAGCGGGGCAGGTGTGGGGGTGCGCGTGCACTGCACGTCTGCACGCACTGGCGGTGCAAGCGGGGAAGGTGGGGGGGTGCGCGTGCACTGCACGTCTGCACGCACTGGCGGTGCAAGCGGGGCAGGTGGGGGGGTGCGCGTGCACTGCACGTCTGCACGCACTGGCGGTGCAAGCGGGGCAGGTGGGGGGGTGCGCGTGCATTGCACGTCTGCACGCACTGGCGGTGCAAGCGGGGCAGGTGGGGGGTGCGCGTGCACTGCACGTCTGCACGCACTGGCGGTGCAAGCGGGGCAGTGGGGGGGTGCGCGTGCACTGCACGTCTGCATGCACTGGTGGTGCAAGCGGGGCAGGTGGGGGGGTGCGCGTGCACTGCACGTCTGCACGCACTGGTGGTGCAAGCGGGGCAGGTGGGGGGGTGCGCGTGCACTGCACGTCTGCACGCACTGGCGGTGCAAGCGGGGGAGGTGGGGGGGTGCACTGCACGTCTGCACGCACTGGCAGTGCATGCAGGCATATCTATCCAGTTGCCAATGGGATCAGTTGTAGTTAGCAGGCTATTTGTTTCCTTATCAGGTCTCCCAGCGCCTAGGAACAGGGAAGTTGCAAAGCGATGAGCAGCTGCCCAGAGCCCCTGGACACCTGAGCCAGTCGCAGCCCACGATGAAGAGGGCTCGGTCTGGCAGGCTGTTCTGGCGCCACCAGAATCATAGCATTGATCTGGTAACTCAGCCCGTCAACGTCTGATGCAAGAGCAATGCAGCACCAGTGTCTGCAGAGACTTATTGCATGAGTGATGAGCAACGGTCAGCTGCCCTCTCCAGCAGCCCGTGCCCATCCAGGGGGATCGTTATCACGGACAGACACTGATGGCTTAGGGGCACCAGGGAGAGGAGAAGGAAGCAAGGTCACCTGGGAACTAATCTAACCAGTCACACCTGCCACTCAAGAGCAGCATGTGGTCTTCGGGGAGGTGCCACCTTCACCCTGCCAGGCTGCCCTGCAGGGAGCGCAGGAGCCAGTCAGCATCCCAAACCAGCTAGACCAGAGATGGGCAAATTATGGTCCGCGGGACCGTCCTGCCCGGCCCTTGAGCTCCCGGCCAGGGAGGCTAGCCCCTGGCCCCTCCCCTGCAGCCACACCGCCGTGCGGGCAGCACTCTGGGCGGCAGGGCTGCGAGCTCCTGCCAAGCAGAGCAGCAGTGTGTCTCGCTCCGGCCGGGCGGCGCGGCTGCCAGACATGCTGCTCCGAGTGGCATGGTAAGGGGACCGAGGGCGGGGCCGGAGGGTTGGATAAGGGGTGGAGGGTCCCGAGGGGCAGTCAGGGGACAGGGAGCATGGGGCGGTTGGATGGGGCGGAGGTTCGGGGGAGGGCGGTCAGGGGACAGGGAACAGGGGGGGTTGGATAGGTGTGGGGTACCGGGGAGCCTGTCAGGAGGCAGGGATGTGTATAGAGGTCAGGGCACTGGGAGCAGGGGGGTTGAATGGGGGTGGGGTCCCAGGGGCCGGTTAGGGGACAAGAAGCAGAGGGGGTTGGATGGGTCGGGAGTTCTGAGGGGGGCAGTCAGGGGGCAGGAAGTGGGAGGGGGCAGAGGCCAGGCTGTTTGGGGACACACAGCCTTCCCTACCTGGCCATCTATACCGTTTTGCAACCCCAATGTGACCTTTGGGCCAAAAAGTTTGCCCACCCCTGAGCTAGACACTGCCTGCCGCTCGGGACCAGTGTTGTCTAGCACCTGGAAGGACCTCGGGGTCTCAAGCTGATTGGAATAAGTCTAGAGCAGGGGTTCTCAAATTTCATTGCACCGCGACTCCCTTCTGACAACAGAAATTACTACATGACCCCACAAAGAAAGTCTGAAGCCTGAGCGCAACCAAGCCCCGCTGCCCTGGGTGGGGTCGAAGCTGAAGTCTGAGCCCTGCCACCCCAGGTGTGTGACGGGGGCAAAGCCCAAGCTCTGCTGCCCCAGACATTGAGACTTGGGCCCCGGGTCTCAGCAACATGAACCCTGGCAACCCTATTAATACAGGATCGCGACCCACTTTGGGGTCCTGACCCACAGTTTGAGAACCGCTGGTCTAGAGCCCTGGCTCAGCTAACGTGCGGTGCAGTCCGGTAGAACAGGGGCCAAGAACCCCACTGGAAGTGTGACACAGTGGAGCAATTGCATAGCAGGGAGTCAGGACTCCTGGGTTCTCATCCTGCCTCTGGCACTGCCTCACTCTGGGACCTTGGACGAGTCCTATAGGTGTCATTTTTCAGCTCAAGTCAGGCACCTAAATCTCTGTTTAGTCTCCTAAAGAAATTGCCTGATTTTCAGAAGTGCTGAAACCCTTGCAACTCTGATTTGAATGGAAGGTATTGGGAGCTCAATGTCTTTGGGCCACTTATCAGGGGCCTGGCTTTAGCCCAGCGAATAGGAACACTCAGGCTGTAACTTTGCATGCCTCAGATTTCCCATCTGTGTGAGGAAGGTGCTAATTAGGGCTAGTGGCTTTTATGATAAATGGAGTCGAGAGCGCGAGAGAGAGAGTGTCATAAACCTAGAGCAAGAGTCCTGGGCTGCCTCCCTTGAATCCAAATGCCCTGGATTTGGCAATAAAATCTGCTTTTAAAACCATGTAATAGCATTTAACAAAGGTGATTTAAGCCTATTTAACACAGCATGCGGGAGGAAGCGAGCGATCACTGGTGCCTCTTATCTCTTCCCCCTCAGCCTCCACAAAGCCACCAGGTGCGAGCGGCGCCACACAGACGCTGCCATCTGTGCAGATCTGATCCACGTGTCCCCCAGAACAAGAGAGAACCAAACCAATGACACCCCTTCCCCATGACAAGGTGCTAGGCCACTTGTTCTCGCGTACCCTCCCTTAGCTTCCCCTGCCTCAGCCCTAATTAGCACCCACCATCTAACCGGGCAGCTCTCAGTGAAACTGGTTCCGCTTTTACCACCACATCTGCCCACATAAATCCCACCATGTCAGAAGGCAGAGGGGTTAATATAAAATAAAAGCCACAGAATCCATAGTGCCTGTTTCCAAAACGCAGCCCAGAGAATATTTAATAGCGCACAGAGAGCTGTGGAGGCAAAGTGTTACCAAGCCCTAAGTACTATTTTCATTTATTCATTATTAGGATCAGCTTGCCAAGCCTCATGCTATGCAGGGCTTGGCCTGGTCAGTGCTTGGATGGGAGACCTCCGACAAAAACCCACGGGCTTAAGGCATTGGGGGCGTTCGATTCTGCAAGGGGCGCTCATCTGCATGTGTCTGATCTGAAGCAAGGCACCCACCTGAGGCTAGGGGGCTGTGCTGCTGAGAGTTATTTTTATGATGCTAGTGTCTAGGCTCCAACTGAGATCAGGGTCACATGGTTCTAGGTGCTGTATAAACACATAATAAGAGACAGCCCCTACCGCGCAGGGCTTACGAACTAGGTAGACCAGATGCACAAAGGGTAGAAGGGAAACTGAGGCACAGAGGGGCCATGACTATCCATCCGTCCCTCCTCCATAAGCATGTGTCTGTCCGTCCATCCATCCCCCCATACATATCTATGCATTGCTCAGGCACCTAAAGGAGCAGAGAGAGGCGACTGCAGGGAGAGCAGCGCTTAAGATCTATTTACAAGGGACAGCTGTCCCGTCCCTACCACTGCACAGGCTCTGCAGTTTGCTGGAAGCTATTTACAGGTCATTGAGCCATGGCAGGTCCCAGAGGAGGCAGCAGGTACAAGGAGCGCTTGAGTGACAGGGACATCAGGGCATGTGTTAGCTCATCAGCGTAAGGCCATGTACAGCAGCAAGGGCTCAGGCCCGAAGCACTCCAGAGATCAGCCCGGGGCAAGCCAAGGCAGCTCTGCTCACGTCTTCATTCCTCCCCAGCCTGCCTGATGTTTGAAAGCCCCGAAGGTGACGGCGGGAGAAAGCCAGAATGGTTTATGCCGTCTCGGTCAAACGCCGGGCGAGCAAAGCCGGGGCTGGACGGAGCAACCAGCACTCATGCTGCCTCTGCTGATGCACGTTTGTCAGTGGGAGCTCATTTGTCTCCCCTCTGCTGGGACTAGGGCGACCAGACAGCCAATGTGAAAAACCGGGACAGGGGGTGGAGGGGAATAGGAGCCTATATAAGAAAAAGACCCCCAAAATCAGGACTGTCGCTATAAAATCGGGACATCTGGTCACCCTAGCTGGGACTGACCACGCAGCAGGGGGTTGCACAACAGGGTTAAGGTTTCACTGGACACACTCCTTGCACACTCCTGCCCCTGCCCCAAGAGTCTCTACCCCCATCCCACCCGAGTGACTCTCAGCCCGCCAGTGGATTCTCCACTCACCTTCCTGAGGGGCACGAGGAAATCTCTTCCCCCCTATTTCTCCTCTGTGCCCCCGGGCCTAGAACAGGCCAGCCCCCTTCATGTATGCCTGCCACCTGAGCACCCCTGCTCGTGTCACCTCCCTGCATGAGAGTGACTGGCTTATAACACCCTCTCCTCTAGGTGCTCTCCATACCGAATAATCTTATGACCCTCTCCCCCTGGCACCCCCCATATCTATATTAACAACCCCACCGCACACGCCAGTTGCCCAGTGTCTGTATGCTCAGGCAGTGCCCCGCATCCACAAGCCAGCAAGCTTTCCTTTGTAACTCAGCCCAGCTCTGAGTGCACCTCGCCCCTGGCAGCTTCCCCTCAGTCCTTCGGCCCTGCTCTCCGGGTGCTCAGAGGTAGGTGATCCTACCCCACTGCATTGCCACCCCTTGGGGACAGACACCCTCCTCCGCCCCAGGCACACACATGCACCCACTTTCCTTTAGATAGAATTTCTCTTCATCAAATACACCGCATCTCCCAGGGTGTACACAAGCTTCCTATTCCTGCCTCCCACATGGCCCCCTTCTCCTTCTTTCCTCTCCTTGCTGCTGGGCTTCCGCCTCCCCCGCCCCTTTCCTCCCCTACCCTGTCTATTTCCAGTGCTCAGGTCTCTTCCTGCTACCAAGCCTGGCTCTGAAATACCAGTTCCACTTGCTGAGCAGAGAAGGAATGGTCAGCGGAGTGCTGAGATCCCCTCAGTCTGCTTGCACTCTGGGGGCTCGCCACACTGGGCATTGCCCCAGGTACCCCAAGTTCTGTCAGGTGTCTGTTCAGAAGCATGCAGGCTGAGGGAGATGGGGGTTGCACGCCAGGATTGATCCCAGGCGCCCCTGTTTTTATCCCTGTGTGGGCAGAGTTACCCGCTGGAGACTGCACCTAGGTTACTGTCTTGGGACTTTACCTAGGCCTGATGGTTCCTGTCCTTTACCATCTGGGCATTGAATCTGCGTCCCACAGTGACTATCCCAGGGAATTCACCAATCAGAGTGCCTGTCCCCGGGAGCATGGAAGCAGGCTACCCATCAGGGGCTTATCTCAACCACTACTTCCTGGCTGCAGACTCTCCCAGCCAGGACCCGAGCCAGGACCCCTGGTTCATGTTTGGTGGTGAATGGAGGCAGTTAGTAGGCAGGAATTGAACCTTGGCCCCTTCATTCCTTTCCCAGGGAACTGAATTTGAAGCCAGACGTTCTGGTTAGTATCTTAGGGGTGTCCCAGATAATTAATATCCCAACAGGCAGGGATTGACCTGCTCCTCCTTGGGGGCTCTTCCATTTGGGTCTCCAAGAAGTGCATCAGATCCTCAAATCCTTAGGCTGCCTCTGCCACTCTGCAGCCTGGACAGCCTCTGTTCTCTTGGGACTGGTCATGCACAGGGATGCCACAAAGGGATCCTATTCCTAGGCCTCCTTGTGCAGCAAATACTCCCACACAGAGATGGGTTTTCAGTTCTCTCCACCTCAAATCTATCGATAAAGAGATGATCTGCAGAGCCATCCTGTCAAATTCCAGGTCCTTGTCGCTAATGAGCAATTTGTCCTATGGAACAGAGCCTGGCTTCAGGAGGTGGGTGTGTAGAAAAGATGCACAAAATCATGCAAAGAATTAAGTCTCCTTCCCTCACCCCAACTCACAAATCCCAGTTGCCTGCAGAGAAAGGAGACAAAACATCACAGAGGTGGCAGCATCTTCCCCTCGCTGTCTTATCCAGCTGTTTGTTGCTAAGGTGAAGGGAACAATCACCACCTGAGAGCACCCAAAACATTTCACAGACCCTGTATCCAGGGGTCATTCACGGAACGCCGGAATGCAGCCACCTACAGAGTGGAACATAATTGCATGAAACCATCTTTCAGACAGAGAATGAAGAGCTTCCAGATCTGAAACTTCTGCAGAATTCGGCCCAGACGCCAGAGTGAAACTACAGCAGGGCATGGACTCTTTAAAGACCACAAAGGGTTAAGTCCTCAGTGTTACATCTCATTGGAAAGACAGCAGCACCGCTGGCTCTGGGCTGACTCCTGGGGAAGGATGCCAGTTACTGAATTACCAGCACCACTTCCTCACGCATTTGGGTTTTCCCTGGGGCTCTCCCATCCAAGCACTGACCAGGCTTAACCCTGTCTAAGCTTATGAGAGATGACAGGATCGCAGCCCAAGGTGATGCAGCTGCAGGCAAGAGCTAGCGTCAGGCAAGCTGAAATGGAGGTCACACCAACTCTGGGCTTCTGGGGAGCAGTTCTGCAAATGGATCGAGCGCAGCTAAGCTCTGCTTGGGGACTGGCAGGCAGAGTGGCTCGCAGACGGCTCCAGAGAAATCTTACTGAAAGCTCAGCGGGGAGCAGGTTTCCAACTAGTTCACAGGAGGCCTGGGGACCATTTTGGTGAGGTCTCGCCAGTGAGGCTGGAGGAACAAGGCAGCACCACAGAGAGTAAATATTGGAAGGGCAGAGCTCAGGTGCATCAGCTCTTAGTACCCTGATCATATATCTACTCAACCACCATCCACTGCTGGTGTGCCCCAGAATCCTGTGGGCCTAGGTACCATGGTGAGAGGTGCCAGACAGCTATCTGCAGTGTTGGGTCCAGGGGGCTGTGCAGAAGGTGCCCTAGGAATCAGTGCAGTGGAGACTTATGGGGCACAGGGGGAAGGGGTTCTAAGTGAGATGGGATTACAAGTGACTAAGCAAATCACCTTTACCAAAAGGCTGGCGACAGGAGCCTTCCTCCTGCCCCCTCTCTGCTGGTGACCCCCTGATTGAGAACCTACAGGGCAAGCTGCTAACATGCTGGGATTGGTGCATCGCCCTGTCTTTGAATCCTTACAGGCCACCAGGCCTGATTCTCCTGATGCAACACTGCTTAGCTCCACTGACTCCAGGGCAGCGAATCCCGACTGACTCAAGAAGAAGCCAGTCCTGGGGTCTCTCAGCATCCTGCTCACAGCCCTGGGAGGACAAGTTTCCCCACAACATCCCAAGGTGGCTGCAACGGTCCATGCCCTGGCAGCACAGATGTCCAAGGCGAGGTCTTTCTGCCCTTGTGACCCCAGTGGTGCCCTGCACCTGAGGCCCCTCCAGCCTTGCCTTCTTCTCAGCCAGTGAGTGTTGCCTAGAGACAACCCATGGCAGGCTGGGTCAGCTGCTGCTGGGCTCCAGCCGGCCTCAGGTCCGCATCCTCCAAAGAGTTACCAGGGCAGGCGGAGAGGAGGAAGACCAGTGAGTGAGAGAAGGCAGCCATCAGGTGGTTTCCAGACATTCCCTTCCTGTGGGGCACCTGGTTCTGAAAAGATGATCAAAACTCTGTACACACACAGCTGCTGCTAGCAGGCTTTGTCCCCGGCTGCCACACACTGCCATCCACCTGGGGAAGTGGGAGCCAACCCGGCCCTCGCTGTCTATTGACTTTAGTGAAACACCCAAAAATAAATAAATAAATTAGAATACGGTGTTTGCAGATCACATAGGTCCCCTTAGATCACAGCCACACCGTGTTTACTTATAGCCAGCTTATAAACACCCCAACCAATACACGCCCCCCCAAGCACAGCACACTCATTACACAGCAACACAACCTTACGCCCCCCCAAAACACAAATACACCCACGCACAGCAGTCATTACACCCCCCCCATACAAGACACTCAGCCCCACATGCAGCTACCCAAACAAACCCATATACACCCCCCAGTATAGTACACCTATACACAGAGGGCACTCCTTACATACACACTTAAAGCAACACAATCTTACACAATACAGACACACACAGTACTCATATACAGCCTCACACACATCTATGAGATACATATACGTAGCTACACAACCTAACACCCCTCCATATTCCTATATATGTACACACCCACTCAGAACAAGCTCTTCTACCACTGTACAGACCCACATCCCCCCACACAATGAACACACACAAGCATGCAAGCTACACTATCTCCAGCTGTCCAAAGCAACGCTCACCTATACACACAGCTGGGCACAGTACATACAGACACCCATACAGTGTTACTCCTGAGGGAATTCTGTGCAAAAAACAAACTGCCCCCCAAAATTAAATATTCTGCGCACAATATTTTAAAATTCTGCAAATTTTGACAAACAACATTTGAGGCTCCAGTATGGCACTGGGGAGCACAGGCCACTGGCTGCACAGAGGTGGGAGATCACTGTGCAGCTCCCCACTGGAACACGGACTGAGTGATGAGGCTCCACCCAACCCCGACACAGCTCAAGGACAGGGCCTGCCCCAGAAACACCCCAGGGCCTTGCCCCTCCATACGGGGTGCACCAGGTGTGGGCAGGCTCAGCGAGGCAGGATCCAAGTGTGGAGGGGCTTGGTGTAGGAGGAATCCAGGTGTGGGTTGAGAGGGTTGTGTGGAGCAATCTGGGTACGGGCAGCTCAGTGGGAGGTCCCGGTGCGGATGCACAGGGGCTTGTTGGGGGTGGGGGTTCTGGTTTTGTAGGGGGGTGAGGCTCAGCAGGAGAGTCTGGATAAGATTGGGTCTGGATACACGGGATTGGGCGGATGGGGGAGCAGCTCCTCCTACAGGGATCCCTCCCCCTGCAGCTGAGGAGCTATGGGTGCAGGAAGAGTGGGGGGGGGGGGAAGGAGAGAGTTTTCAGAGCTTCCTACAGCCAGGGGATAAATCTGGGGGTGGGTCTGACACAGCCCTGGATGCCGTGCAGGGGAGGGGGAAGTCCTGTCCTCTCCAGCCCAGCCTGGACTAGCAGCTGATCCCAGCGCAGGGAGGAGACACCAGCCAGGTCTTCCGCAGTTCCACCCCCCTGCCCCACAGTGATTTACCTCTCTGCAGGCTTCCCTGGGCACCTGAAACATACTGCTGGGGAGGGTCGCATGACTGCTCTTGTGGCTTCCTTTTGCTTCCCCATCAGAAAGTCATTTTTCTGTGGGGAAGCAAAGAAATCTGCGGGGGATATAAATTCTGCGCATGCGCAGTGGCAGAAAATTCCCCCAGGAGTAAGTGTGAACTCCTACACCTACACAAAGCAACACATATAGACACACCTAACCCAGCCCTACACATAGCATGCACACAACGTACACTGGAATACACCTACGCAGTAGTGCAGTTTACACACACTCATGTACACACACATGCCAAGCCAGATCAGGAAATATTTCTAACCAGCCGCACTCAGAGCAATCATCACCCAGGACACAAGGTGGCCCCACCCACCCCCTAGGCCATTTTGCCTGCAGTGAGATCTTTCCGCTGGCAGCCACAGCACATGCCATTGTGCTAATTAGCTGCTATGCACTGGCACTCCCTTGAGCCTGAACTGAAGGGAGGCTCACCCCAGGCCTCTGCGATCCAGGCCAGGCCGGGTGATGACCCCTGCAGTAGGCTGGCCCAGCCCAGCCCAATCCCAGCAGGACTCTCCTCGGATTCTAGGCAGGGCAGTGACCCCAAACACAGGTGCTGGCCCCTGAAATGGATTTTGCAGGGAACACATGTGACCCCAAAGGCCCCTGTGCCTGTTGAGGAAGGAACAGGAAGAGAGGCAAGCTGACTTGGGGGGGGAGGGATAGCTCAGTGGTTTGAGCACTGGCCTGCTAAACCCAGGGTTGTGAGTTCAATCCTTGAGGGGGCCATTTAGGGAACTGGGGCAAAAATTGGTATTGGTCCTGCTTTGAGCAGGGGGTTGGACTAGATGACCTCCTGAGGTCCCTTCCAACCCTGATATTCTATGATTCTATGACGAGGCAACTGGCAGGTCCACAGGAAGCCTGGCATCAGCTCCTGCACATCCCTTTGTGTCACTTTCAAACAGTCTGTCCTTCCCACTCAGGTAATTTCAAACACAGTTTTGCAGCCAAGGGGACACGGCAGCTGTACCAGGGATGCGCCACACACATGCCCTACGAGCAAATGGGTGTGCGGGGGGCTCGCAAGGGGACTGATTTCCCATGGGGCTGCCCAGGAGGGGTGTTCTCCTGGGGCTGGAACAGGGCTTTCTCATTTACCCCGCAATCAAGTAGACTGGAGAGGGCGGGAGCACCAGAATGGGCCCTCCCTGGGGTGGGGGGTGGAATCAAACCCCAGACAGACAGACGGGAGGTGAAGACTGAATGACAGGGATCATGAGAGGGAGCAAGCAGAGGAGGAAGGACAGGTTTGAAAATTGAAGGGAAGAGAAAAACAAACAAGGGAGAGACCAGTGTAGTGACATGGGAGAGCAGAGAGAAGTGATAAACAGAGCCTAGGAAAACAGGGTCAGGACAGCAGTCAAGGGCGCTGGGAGAAAAGTGGGGGTGAGGGGAGGAAGAAGGAACAGCGACTGCCCTTTCTGTCTACCTCCTGCACCCAGCTGCCCAAAACCTCCAGGGCTCAGCTCTGTCGCCCGGGCTCCCATCAACACTCCCCCCTCTGCACCCCACTGTTCTGCAACAAGCATCCTGCGCTGTCACCCTATCTGCCTGTCCCTCCACCCCTATACGCATCTGCCTCTCCATCCATGCGCACCCATCTCTCTCTCCTCCCCCTCAGGAGTGTGCACCCCCCAAGTGATGCTAATGAGCCAGTCAGGCATGTTAAACCAGCCCTGTGATCCCCCTCCACCCCCCTTGCAGAACTCGCCAAGCTGCGAGGAGCAGGGAGGTGCTCAGATAATGCAGGCCAGCTGCTTCAGCTGGGGCCAATGCTCCTTTTCTGCGGACAGGGCACAGAGAGAATACTCGGCACAGCACAAGGACACCTTGTGATCCAGCCACACCACCCATCAGGAGAAGGCCTGACGTCACGCTAACCAGCCCCCTTCCTCGGGTCTGTGGTGCCTTTTAGTTTTCACTTAAGCAAACCACAGAAGGGTTTTCAGAATGCTGCTCTGGCTCAGGGGTCACAGCTGAGTCTCTGATCAGCCCTGGTCCCTTCACTGCCAGCTAGCAGGGTTGGGGAGCCCGGGCTGAGTCAGAGAAACAAACCCAGCCACCTTCGCTTGGAGGCACCGGAGGAAGCTTTGACGTCACCGGAATCAGGCAGGAATGGTGAGGAGCATCTAGCCCAGCAAAATCAGTGCCCAGTGCCGTTCCCACAGCCGGCACCACGCAGTAAGTGAGCCGCATGACAGCCGCCCACAGCTGAGAAAGCAGCCAGCTCCCCCAGTTTGTGCCCTACCACAGCGATCTCCTCGTTCCTAGCGCACGGCCCCATTGCAAACACTCAGTCAGATTCAGCCAAAGCTCCAGGTCCTTGTGGGGGGAGAGAGAGGTGAGAGCACCTGCCCCAGCAATACCTGAGGGCTAGGCTTCAGAGAGGCCCGCAGAGAACCAGAGACCAGCATGGGATTGTCTCCTACACCATGCTGCCCAAGGCTTTGTCCAGAATGAATTCTTCAGGGTAGCAAGGCTTGGGATGGGGACAGCTGCCCTCAACCTGACACGGGGGGTAGATCCCAAACACGCACACTGCACCCCCTTTATTTGGGTACAGCAACACTTTGCTAGCCCGTAGCACCTTCCCACCAGGGATCTCCAAGCGCATTGTGGATTAAGCCTCACAGCAACCCTTGTAAAGAGGCAAATGGGCTAATAAGCTGGCTGGCACCACCACCCCCTACTGGAGGGAAGTGGAACTGATTCCCCACCTGTTCAAGTCCCCATGCTGCTGCCAGAGAATGGAGAGTCTCGTTTGGTGGGGTCGGTGCGGGCGCCTGTGCTTTTGGAAGGGCAGCACTGTACCCCCGCGGGCACAGGGAAGCCACACAACGGGTGGACACAAGGTGCAGCACAGGGACAACTGTGAAGTGCTGGGTGACAGGCGTTCTGTTACGGTGGTAGCACCCCTCTTTAACTGGATGGGGAAACTGAGGCATAGGGAGGTCCTGGTCACATACTGACTTAGTGACAAAGCAGGAGCAGAAGCCCACTCCTGTGCTCCAGCCAGGGACTCTCCTCACCACCCCCCTACCTCCCACAGGTGTTAGACAGGCGTGCCTGGGGAGGAGTGAGGGAACTAGCCCTAGGTATGAGTATCCAGGTATGAGTATCCCTAGGTATGAGTATCCAGTATCTTCCGGTTTCTGCTGGACCAAAGGGATCCCAGGACTCAGAGCACTGCTGGCAGGGGCCTTGGCGTAGACTCATGATTACCATAGCTACTCTCCCCAGGAGATGGGCTCAGCCAAGGTAGGAGGCCATGAGCAGCTTCCACCTGTCAAGAATTGATGCCCTCACTCTCCACCCCTGTGGAGAAGCACCTGGGCATTGGTGGAAGGGCGGCACAGAGGAAATGAGGAAGGAGCCTGGTCTAGGAGCAAGTACCTTGCAGCAGGGGCAAACAGGCAGCCAAGCCCCCAGCTGGGCTGGCAGTGGGCAGCACTGATTGCAGGAGAGAGGCAGCAATTCTGCACTGCTGTGCTCGTTAAAGGGCAGCCAGAGGAGGCAATGCGGCCCAGACACATGCTCCCCCTACATGCCCAGAGCCCTTCCTATCCACATGGACATGGCCCCCGCCCCCGGGATCCCAGCCACCCCTGTCTGCAATCAGCAGAGCTCACTCTGTGCAGGGCTCTTGCCCCACTGCACTCCCAGAGATCCTATACCCACTCCCAGGTGTGGAACTGCCTCTACTGACCACACACAGCCCTCTGCCCTCCTTCCTGGATCACAGGCCAACTCCCTGGGGCCCCTCACTCACAGATCCCAGGCCAGGTGGTCTTCTCCCCGTTAGGCCTTGCAGGGCAGTCGCTCCCCCTCCCCTTTGATCACACACCCCAAGGACGGGCTGCCCTTTAATCTCCCCGTTCCCTTACACACCCTGGGGCAGCATGCACAGAGTGGGAAGGAAGGTAACAGACCGTCTGGTAACAATGTCACCATCCCTAACACTCAGGAGTGCAAGGACTGTGAGAGGTGTGGTTTAGAAGCAGGCAGATTCTGCAGACAACGGCGCCAGAGTCACAAAAGCTCAAGGCCAGATTTCAAGGGCTCAGCACCCACAAGCAGGGCCAGGGTTTCAAAACAGCTCAGCTCTCACCGAGGCACTTAAATAAGTGCCTGACTGATGTATCTGGTTCTAGATAACTGCACCAGGTCTGATATTGTCTATACAATACACCTGGGACATAAAGTGCAGGCAGGGTAGCCTAGAGCCGGGGTTCTCAGCCTCTCTCTTTCTGAGCCCCCCGCTGCAACAGGTTATAAAAATTCCATGGCCAACTTGTGCCACAACTTCTTTCTGCATATAAAAGCCAGAGCCGGCATTAGGGAGCAGCAAGCAAGGCTATTGCCCAGGGCCCCACACCACAGTGGGACCAGCAAAGCTAAGCTGCTCAGGTTTCAACTTCGGCCCCAGGTGGCAGGGGTCAGGGTCCCAACAAGTCTAACACTGGCCCTGCTTGGCAGACCCCCTGAAACCTGTTCATGGCCCCCCCAGGGGGCACCAGACCCTGGTTGAAAACTACTGGCCTAGAGCATGCAGCACTGGACTGGGACTCAGGTGAGCTTGGATCTATCCCCAGCTCTGCCACTGGCCTGGCTGGGTGACCTTGGGCATGCCACTTTCCCTGCCCCGTGCCTCAGTTTCCCCCCCCTGTAAAATGGGGATAACAATCCTGACCGTCCTTTGTAAAGTGCTTTGAGATCCACCGATGAAATGTGCTGGATAAGAGCTAGGTAATGTTATATACAGTCCTTTCTGTGGGTCAGTGCTGTGTTGGATGGGTTACACTGTCACTAAAGGCTGTAACAATATGGCCAGACTCAAGGGTTTAAGGGTTACACACACAGTTGAGACTGTTGTAAAAAAGCTGTGGCCAGCTAGGATTTCACAGCTCTCACTACGCTTCCATGGTGGCTTAGAATTGTACACACAATGACAGCATAGACAGAGCTCTGCCCCTCCTGCTCCCAAAGCCCCTCCCACTCAAGTTAAAGGAGACTCTCCTATAGTTGTTTGCAGCATAACATAAGGGCTGAGTCACACACGGAACAGTTCTGATTCCATGCAGTAGGGGACAGTGGAGCACATCCACAAGCTGGCCACACCTCTCGGCGCTCACCTAATCCAGGACTGCACGGTTATGAGCACTGGGCCCAAAGCAAAACAAACAAAAATCCAGTCCCACTTGAGCTTTGGGAGATCTGAACCCTGGATCCGGATCAGCTTGCTACAGCGCGAGAGTCTCTCTACTTGATGCGTTGCTCTTCTGAGGCCGGCCAGCTCTTCTAACCATCCGTGCCAGCAAGGTCTGTGCAGCCCAGGCACTGATTTCCAATGCTGTACGATCCATCTGTTTGCAACAAGGAGTGTGTGCAGTTCAGTTAGCCAGAACGGTGCCTGTAACAGCATATGCAGGGCCAAGAACAAGGCAGCTCTGAATTCAGATTTAGACTGATGGTTGTTTCAATATTTTAGAGGCACCTTCCCTCTTGAGTTGTGAGCTATGGCCCTTTCCTACCGCCCTGTAGGTCCAGGATTTGTGCCTCCTCCCATTCCCCAAATGCTGGTTTGACATTAGATTTTCCTTTCCAGATGAGTTATGCTCCGCTCAGGAACAGAGGGGGGTCAAGCCTGCATTACCCTCCACAAAAGCTAGAGCAGCATTGGGACTGCTCTAAATTTACACCTGGGTACAACAGGCCACAAGGGGCCATTCTTGCAAGCGAGAATAATCAGAATGCAACAAACAGCCCAGCCATGGCCCCTCTTTCCCTGCCACACTCCCTGTGCTAGGATCTGTAATGTATGTGGCGAAGGGCTATTCTGCTGGTTCTCTCAGAGAATTCCCCGGCCACCAATTCCTCCTACTTAACCTCTTCTTGGATAAACTTAATACTTTAGTCCAATCCTAGCCAGAGTCTCAGTGTGGCTAATAAGATGGTGCGTATTGGGTGCTTACCTGAGATTCTTCCAGCAGCTAAGCTGTAAATGAGAAAGCCAGAAGCTACATCATCTTTGCTGACTTTTCCTCTTACCCTGGGTGATAGCTTCTTTGGTCTTAAATAGAAAGAGGATCAGACTTGGATGAAAACAGCTAACAGTGCAAATGGATTCCACCGGCTTGCTCACACACATCTGTCCACTCACCCCTCTCCCCGCTCACTCCCTTTCTCACCCACCCACCAGCCTGGGAGCGGGGGCACATCCAGCTGGGCTTTAAGGCCTCACCTAATCAGTGTGACTCTTGAAGGCTCAATGCCCTCTACTGCAAGGGTCTCAAACTGGAGGTCGTGACCCTTCATGGGCTCACAAAGTTATTACATGGGGGGGTCGTGGGCTATCAGCCTCCACCCCCAAACCCCGCTTTGCTTCCAGCATTTATAATAGTGTTAACAATAAAAAATGTGGTTTTAATTTATAAGGGGGAAGTCGCACTCAGAGGTTTGCTGTGTGACAGAAGTCACCAGTACAAAAGTTTGAGAACCTCTATTCTACTGAAAGAGTGCAAGGAGATCTGACCCTACAGCAAGCATGGGGTGCCCCCATCCCGATGGCTAGTGCAGGAGGGAGAGGAGCTCTCTGGGTCCGACAGCAGGGACTCTGTCTCCCTCTAAGCAGGAAGGGGTGCTCTCCCCAGGTTGGTATGCCCCAGTAACAAAGGGGGAGGAATCCCTGAGGTCTGCCAGGGTGCAGGATGGAATCTCTCCCTGGCTGCAGTATGCTATTACCCTCTCTGCATGCAGGCGAGAGTGGAGGCTGGAAACCAGCAGGGAAGCTTGTTTGGCTTGTACTCTCTCTGTCCCCTGCAGGTGCAGCATGTACGGCCCTGGCGGGGGAGCCGGA
Source organism: Lepidochelys olivacea (assembly GCF_965140295.1). Lineage (NCBI taxonomy): Eukaryota > Metazoa > Chordata > Testudines > Cheloniidae > Lepidochelys > Lepidochelys olivacea. The sequence continues at coordinate 11,730,330 of NC_140416.1, forward strand.
TCCAGTGTGGACATGGGGAGCTGCGTGTGGAATCAGTGACCCATGCAGCGAGCGCGGCCCCTGCCACCCATCATTCTCCCAGCTCCCTGGATGGCTCACCCAGCTGCCGTTAAACATTTGGTGCAGCCTCCATCTGCCCCGGCTGGCTGTGGGGGCAGCACATTTATGCCACTGGGCAGCATTATGGCTTCACACACTGGCATTGCCATTTCAGCACTGTTTCAGGGGCAGCCAGTGCCCTCCAGCAACGGGACGCCTCCCAGGGCTGCTTCCGGTTTAGAGCCATTTGAGAGGGGAGAGAGCCGCACCACCACCCGAAATCACTTCTCTTCTGAGCCTTCCGTTATTCACACACAGCCAGGGTGACTGAGTAACAGGGAAAGAGGGGCAGAAAGTGACACACTTCCAGACTGTCACAGGAGAGGAGATGAGGGGAGAAACCAATCCCAGTGCTGGCCTCTCCCAGCAGGGGGCACTATTGGGAATGGGGTTAGGACACTGCGCTATGGGGAGCTCCTAGGTATCCTAGTCTCAGCCTCTCCCAGCAGGAAGCGCAATAGGACGTGGTGAAGGGGGGCTAGCTCTGATGAGCTCACCCAGCCCCTTTATCTCCTGTCGCTCTCTTTCTCTACAGAGCCTGCTAAGTGTCCTGATCGCCAAACTGGCAGGGAGTTTCCCAAACAGTGACAAATTTCACAGCAACAAAACTAGGGCTGAGGCCTGCGCATGGCGAGTCTCCCACAAATTCAGTGGCCCCCAGACTTATACACACAGCAAGCAGGTCACCCTGTGCACCACCAGTGACCCCTCACCAGCAACGCCACATGCTTCCCTCCTCTCCTAGCCCCAATGACCACCCTGCTCTGTGCCCCATGGCCCCACCTGTGGAAAGGGCCTAGTCCAGCTCCGACTCAGATCGAGGCCGGGCCTGTGTCTCCATCCAGATAAAAGCCAAGTTTTCACCCTGATACCCCACTCCCTGCCGCAGGTCTCTGTCCCAGAAATAGGCTCCATCCATACCCCGTTACCTCAGATAAAAGTCTAGCTCCTACCCCATGTCCCAACTGCAGAAAAAGACACACAGTCCCCACTCTGCAGCCCTGGCAGGGGAGTAAGTTGCACACCTTGGGCCTGTCTACACTGAACACTAAACCCAAGCTGTTACTCAGGTTTGAGCCCAAACCCCCACTTCCATCCATCCAGCCTGACACGGGTCAGCAAGCACTCAAGACCCAGGTCCTAGGACCCTGCTAATAGGGTCAGTCAGAGCTTGAGTCCCACTGTGACTCGGGTGCAAGCTCTGTCGTTTTGCAGTGTGGACGCAGCTCAAGCAACAGGCCTGAGTCAGAAAGTCTTCACAGGGCAGTATGGATGTGTTAGCACAGTTGGGAGACCCAGGTCGAGCAACTGCAAACCCAGGTTTACAGTGCAGTGCAGATGCTCAAGCACAGGCTTGGAAACACTGAGCCCACAAGCCCGGGTCCCATAGATGCAGTATAGATACCCACCCCTATTCCCCACAAGGCCCCACCCCCACGTGGGCACAATCCACAAAAGACCCAAGACAAGATGGCAGAATCTCTTAAAGCAGGATGGTCACTGAAACCCCAAGAGCAGGAGGTCAGGAGGACAGCCAGGGCCTTTAAAAACCAACAGTAGCAGCTTCTAATCAATCCACCGCTCTGAGCCAGCCCTTGTCAAGAGTTTGGAGTGGGAGTAATACTCATAATAGCTCACAACCAAGAGGCTGCAGCAGGGGCTGGGGGAGCCTCACTGAGAGCCCTGATAAGATGTTGCAGTGGGGGAGGTTTAGGTCGGATATTAGGAAAAACTTTTTCACTCGGAGGGTGGTGAAACACTGGAATGCGTTACCTAGGGAGGTGGTAGAATCTCCGTCCTTAGAGGTTTTTAAGGTCAGGCTTGACAAAGCCCTGGCTGGGATGATTTAACTGGGGATTGGTCCTGCTTTGAGCAGGGGGTTGGAGTAGATGACCTTCAGGGGTCCCTTCCAACCCTGATATTCTATGATTCTAAGAGGGAACTGCAGTCACCAGGGGCACATGCTACAGCTGTGAGAGTCTGTCACCAGGTACATAAAGGCGCTTGCTACCTGGCTCCCCCCCACCAAACCAACCCCCTCCAGAGGGCGGTGCACAGAGGAGGAGTGTGCAGTGCGGACAGAAGATGGTTAGAGGGAGAACGGCAGGGTTTGGGGAAAGCCTGGATGTGAGGACAGAAGGAAAGGGAGGAGTCAACGATATTCCCGAGGGTGCAGGCTTGAGCAACGGGCAGGAGGGAGGAGTGGTCAGTGCTGATGAAGAAATGGGAGAGTTTTAGTTTGAAGAACTAGTGGGTCATCCATGGAGAGAGACAGAGAGATGTGGCCTAGGCAGAGAGTACAGGGCTGCAGAGATAAATCTGAGAGTGGTCTGTGAGGTGACAAGAGAGGATGGGGTGCGAGCTGAAGGGAAAAGGGAAGTGGATGAATGGCAGACTCCTGGGAAACAGTACCGAGAGGGAGGAGGAAGAGGATCCTTCAATGGTAACACAGAAGAGAGGAACTAGGAAAAGAGACAGTCAGGAAACCCATGGAGGAGAGCATCCGGCCAGTGGTGTACAAGGCAGCAGGGAGCTGGAGGTGCTAAATATGGCAGATAGACCCTTAGACTAGGCAAGGGGGTGGGCACTGGTGAGTTTCATCTCAAAAGCATTTTATTCACCCGACACACTATTTATATGGGTGATCTTCAGGAGGGCAGGAGTTAGCCCCAGTGGCTTCCAGGCCCAAGAAATAACAAGGATAGAGGGATGAACCAAGGAGTCGAACGCACCCCCACCCAGGGCTATCTATCAATGCCACCGTGAAGGGGATGAGGGTCAGATCTACCCCAGCACCAGCTGAAACCTGTCGCACGCAGGAGTCTCCAAGATCACGGGGAAATAGACTAGATGTGGTGCTGGCGTAGGTGTGGAACAGACCCTGCACTGGAACGGATGAGGGGATAGATGGACCACCCAACTCAGATGACCGGAGAATCTGAACTATCCAGAACTCACCCATACAAGCTCACGGCTGGAGATCAAGCGGCTCTTCTAGACCCTGGAGTAAAGCCCAGAGAATCCATTGCTTCCAGGAAGGCGTGTGCCAGCCCATCTGCGCTGATATGCAGATGCTTATTGAAATCCCCAATGACAATCATTTGAGAGCATCCAAGAGTAGCACCAACAGCAGAGGACTGAGCTGCTGTGTGTCACAGTTTTAAGGATAACTGCACCTGTATTTTCCCCCTCCATCATCCCTTGAGGGAATGCACTTAAAGGTTTCTGGCTCCCAGCCGTCACCTCTCATGAGCAGAGATCCATGTTGCACTCCCTTCTGACCAGGAGCGTTAAGGCTGCACAGTTCCCTGCCTACACTGTAACGTTCACAGCAAGGCAGACTGCCCAAAGAGGCAAGCATCTGCATTTTGCTCTCTCTCCATGAGCTATGGCCAGTGTATTGCCAGCAGTTAAATGACCACACAGCTCTTTCTAAGCAAGCACATTTATTCTGAAGGTAAAAGCATTACAGAGAAAACACATACCATCCATAAAAGAATCTACAAATATGCTAAAAAGCTTACCAGAGGGCACCCCTAGCTCCAACCCAGGGCTCTGGTATGGGTCAGTCCTTCAAACCCCACTGCTGGGTTTTTCCTGTGGTTACACATTTGGATCAGTCTGTAGATCAGGAACTAGAGCGAAGGCTCAAGTGAGTTAAAGCTTGTGCTATTTATCCAAAAGTCCTTTCTTTTGTCTGTTGGCCTCTGGAGAGTCCAATTTGAACCAGCATATGCGAGCCTCCCCAGAGGTGTTATAACCTCAGGACTAGTCTGCACTGGGAGCTTACACTGCCATAGAAACGTCTCTCAGAGGCATGAAAAAATCCACACCCCTGAGAGCCGTGGCTATGCCAACCTCACCCCCAGGCTGGACAGCACTAGGTCGACAGGAGAATTCTTCCATCAACATAGCTACCACCTCTTGGGGAGCTGGATCAGCTATGGGAGAACCCTGCAGCTAGTTCTTGGCCCAGGCCAGATGCTCAAATAAACTTCACTCCTCAGTTGCCCATCTCACTCGTTATGAATAGGTCACAATGACACTGCATGAGGTTCTGAATCCCTGAGGACCCAGCCAGAAGCAAATGGATCAGCAGCAACATCCAACTGGGTCTCAGGGACTCCTCAGAGGCAGGTGACGCTCACCCACTGAGCCATGAAAAGCATTGGCTTTCTCCACAACAGGTTTGGCAGAAGCTGACCAAAATCTCCCACAGGGGACTCTCAGACCCTTGCACCACCTTGGCCAATAGGAAGCCAGGAGACCTACTGAAGGCATCCAAAGGGAGGGCTTGGTGCCATGTTTGAGGCTTTCTTCCCCTGCAAAGAGCCAGCCTAATGGGTATCTCCAAACCTGCCCCTGCTCATAGAATCGTAGGACTGGAAGGGCTCTCTAGAGGTTATCTAGTCCAGTCCCCTGCATTCATGGCAGGACTAAGTATTATCTAGACCATCCCTGACAGGTGTTTGTCTAACCTGCTCTTAAAAATCTCCAATGATGGAGATTCCACCACCTCCCTAGACAATTTATTCCAGTGCTTAACTGCCCTGACAGTTAGGAAGTTTTTCCTCATGTCCAAACTAAACCTCCCTTGCTGCAATTTAAGGCCATTGCTTCTTGTCATATCCTCAGAGGTTAAGAACAATTCTTCTCCCTCCTCCTTATAACAATCTTTTATGTACTTGAAAACTGTTTTGTCCCCTCTCAGTCTTCTCTTTTCCAGACTAAACAAACCAAATTTTTTCAATCTTCCCTCATAGGTCATGTGTTCTAGATCTTTAATCATTTCTGTTGCCTTCTCTGGACTTTCTCCAATTTGTCCACATCTTTCCTGAAGTATGGCACCCAGAGCTGGACACAATACTCCAGTTGAGGCCTAATCAGCGTGGAGTAGAGCAGAAGAATTACTGCTCGTGTCTTGCTTACAACACGCCTGCTAATACATCCCAGAATGATGTTCGCTATTTTCGCAACAGTGCTACACTGTTGACTCATATTTAGCTTATGGTCCACGATGACCCCCAGATCCCTTTCCGCAGTACTCCTTCCTAGGCAGTCATTTCCCATTTGGTATGTGTGCAACTGATTGTTCCTTTTAAGTGGAGTACTTTGCATTTGTCCTTATTGAATTTCGTTCTATTTACTTCAGATCATTTCTCCAGTTTGCCCAGATCATTTTGAATTTTAATCCTATCCTCCAAAGCAACCCCTCCCACCTTGGTATTGTCCGCAAACTTTCTAAGTGTACTCTCTATGCCATTATCTAAATCATTGATGATTCCAATTCACTCCTCCCAGGACCAGCCCACCTGGAGCGACCTTCCATCCACACCACTGAAAGACAACATGTGACCAAACTGGCCATGCACAAGCGGACTTGAAAGAGGGGGAGACTTTTCCCACACTGCCACCACTCAGTCACGCATGTCACCAAAATCCCCCAGACACAAGGACACAGAGAGGGGAAGGGAAATGTCCCCAGACAGCCAAATGGGAAACTGGGACTGCGCTATGAATAAAACATACACTCTAAGGTACGTGTGGAGGATCCAGAGAGGAACCCGCTTCAGGCAGGGAAGGAAAAGATGGACAAGGGCAAAAGGAATAAAGCATCTGCTAAACCCAGCTACCAGCTTCTTGCTATCACCTGGTGCCAATGGTCAAAGAATTTAGGCACCAACTTCCAGCTGCAGTCTCTGGGCAGGAGGTTAATGGGACATCTAGGCAAACATCCCAGGGCCCAATCCCAGCTAAAGGGCATGGACAGCAACACACAGCCCACCCACAATGAAGCCTTGGACCATGGAGCAGTAGCTACTGAAGTCAGTGGCTACTGACCCATATCACGTAAAATAAAGACCGGTCTACTACCAGCAATTGGTCCTGCTTCGAGCAGGGGGTTGGACTAGATGACCTTCTGGGGTCCCTTCCAACCCTGATATTCTATGATTCTATGATCTCTCCTTTATTACAGTCCTCCTGTTATTGGGCAGGCCACCTCTTGTGTATCCCCTTGTGGCCTCAGGGCAGCCCTGTAAGTGGTCCCTGCTTCAGCTTCCCTCTTCAAGGGGCTTCTTCAATAACTCACAGACCCTTTATATCCATTCACAGCCCTTCTCAGGTTCTGGTTTATCACATTAACAAACACTCAAACTGAAGTTCCCAAGTTCCTCCGTTTATCACCTCATCAGGTCATTCCCAGGCCTTTCCTGCCTGTGGTTTCACTCCCCAAGTCCCCCAGGTTCCTCCACCAGAGCTTAATTGCTCCCAGACAGATCAGGTCACTTACCTCTGGCCTTCCTTCACATCCCCCTTTGTAGCTTCCTGATACTCTTTATAGGGAATAAGCTGATCCCTGCTGAGGTGTGCCTCCTTAGTAATAAGGCTGGCTGGTCCCAGGCCTTCAGCCCTTAAAGGGCAAGCCACCCTGCTACACTTCCCCACAGCTTCAGAGCTTGTCTATATCCTCAGGGAAAGATTCATCCATCCCTGAGCTGGTGCAGAAGCAGGGCAGTTTCAGTCCCTCAACCTCAGCCGCCCCCGCTTTCTCTCCTCTTGCGAGATTGGCCACTTCCCTTTTAAACCTCATTAACTCCACACAAGGTGACCTCTCCCTCCCGCTCCTCCTGTCTCCCTCCTTCTTATCCTGCATTATCAGTGGCCATCTCACCTGGGTGCCGGTCTGTCTGGCTTCCTGATGTCCCTAACGAGCCAATCGCACAGATGTCCCAGGAAAACATGACAGATTGGACTGGGGGGAAGGGGGTGTGACTGAGAGACGGGGAGAGAGGTGCTTGGATACCATGGTGATGAGCGCGGTAGGAAGATGGATAGACAGGGGAAGGGGAAAGGTAGGAAGGGGAAGACAGAAGGGAGGATGGGGGAGTGAGAGACATAAGGACCAGATATAGGTGGGGAAAAGTGGATGAGACAGGATGAGAGGAAAGGAGAGAAGACATGGGAGGCTGGTGGAGAGATGGATAAGGAGGACTGGGCAATGGGCGTGAAGAGAGAGGAAGAACGGACTGACCAGGAGAGCTGAACATGGAGGAGTGAGTTCGCATTACTGGAGATGTCAAGGAAGGAACCAGTCAATACTCTCCCAGGCCCCCTTCGCTCCACTGATCCTCTCCGCTGCTCTCAGCACATGGCCTCTTTTAGTCCCAAAGTCTGTTCAGCCCCTACCCAGAGCTCCCTTGGAGGAGGTGTGTGTGTAGGTTCCAGGAAGTTCATATCTTCTCACCAGTTCCTTTATATCACTCACTCATTTCTCTCTCTCTCTCTCTCTCACACACACACACACACACACACACACACACACACACGAGTAGAAATCAGGACTCCTAGGTTCTATCCCCACCTCTGTCATGGAAGTGAATGCCAGACATGTGGGTTATAGCCTTAGCTGTGACACTTAATTGACTGATTCTGGAGGTCAGATTAGGGGATCATAATGATCCCTTCTGGCCCTAAAATCTATGAAGCCAAGAGGGAAGTGGGGAGGCTGGGCAGGGCAGGGACTCGTCCTATGAGGAAGTCAAGAGAGTGTTGGAGACTCCCATTGTTTGGAAGTGAGGACCCCACCCCCAATGGCAGAAGGGGCTTGCTTCCACCCCATAGGTATCCCAGCACCTGCTTTAAGTCTGCCCCCCCCCACCCCCTCCGGGAACGGGCCATGCCCTGCTGAGCCAGTTGGTGGCTTTTCAAGCCACCCCACTCTATGCTTTCCCAAGCTCTCTGCCTTTTGAACACAGTCCCTTATTGCCAGCCCTGCCGTCTGCTCTTTGAAAGCCTTTCTCCCTGCTGAATTCATCCATAATACATATTGTAGCCGAGCCCCTGGGGGCTTGGGGTGGCAGTGATTATTATCTACATCTGTCTTCATTTCCTTCTCTCTCTCCCTGGCAGGCTGAAGACTGCAAGATCAGATCACGGAAATCAGCCCCAAGCTCCTTCCACACTTATCATTCCCGGCTGGGGAGGGGGCACCCTCCTCCCACCTTGCCCCATTTTTCACTGGATACAAAATTGGGGCTGGCCTGTGCCGTTACTGGGCTTGGCTAGAGCGTATTTCTGTCTGAGGGTCCCCTTGCCTCCAACCCCACTTCCTGCAGCTGCAGCCAAGGCAGGTTTAATTTTAGTAACCTGATCTCACCTGTCACCACTGGGTGTGTGTGTGTGGGTCTCTCTCTCTCTCTCTCTCTCCCCACCCCTCCCTTGGCATGGGAGCTATTCTGGGAGGCACCAGCACCTGAGAGCAGGAAAGGAGAAATTTTACAGCTAGTAGGCGGGAAAGGGAGGGATGAAGAGAGAGAAAAGCCAGCAGGAGGCCAGTGGGAGGAGGGAGGGAGCTCATGATGCAACAGTTTCACACATCGGCCTTTCAGCCCAGCAGATCTGGGTTCAAATGTGACCTTGGTCCCAAGAAAAATGAGACCAAGGGTCTTGATTTAATATGCCTGAAAACCACTGCTGCAGGAGCTGGCAACAGGTGGTATGGTCTCTGCTTTGGAGGGGCCCAGGTGTGGCATGAAGAGGGAGCTGCAGGGCAGGATGGAGGGGCATTGGCAAAGCAGGGGGCCCAGAACTGGACTAGCAGGGTGGTGCTCCAGGGCAGGATGGAGGGGCACTGGCAAAGCAGGGGGCCCAGAACTGGACTAGCAGGGTGGTGCTGTGGGGCAGGATGGAGGGGCATTGGCAGAGCTATATGAGAGCCCAGAGCTGGAACAACAGAGGGATAACACAAGGCAGGATTGAGGGGATTGGCAAACTGATGCAGGGACCTCAGGAGCAGAAGAGCAGAGGATGCTGTAGGGCTGGATTTTGGGGCTTTGGCAGAGGCACATGTAAGTAAATGTATCTGCAGTGCCAGACCTGACGTAACAGAGGATGCCCTTGATCAAGAGGACTGAGGGGAAAGCTGGGGCAGAAATAGCAGGGTGGTGATGTGGGGCAGGATGGAGGGGCACTAGCAGAGCCAGAGAGGCAAACCCGGAGTAGCAGGAGGTCAGACGCATGTCAGCTGAGCGGCACAGGGAGGCCCGGGGGGAGCAAAGGTGGCTTCTTCATGGAAATGGCTCTTTGGCCTCTCCAGCCCCCCAGCCCAAGGAGGGGATGGAGAGCGCTGCGCAGAATGGCTTGCGGGCTGGTTGAGCTCCTCGCTCTGTGTCTGCTTCTCCGCCAGTGACTTTCCCCAATACATGAGCAGAACAGCCGGGAGGGGAGGCGAATGTAAGTTCAGGGCTATTGTACCAGGGCCCCAGGCTACAATCTTTCTGATGTTATTTCATCTTATTTTTAACCAGCCCCGCTTTTGTCTCCGCACCACGAGTCCTCGGGAGTCACCTTCCCTTCCACTCCCCTGCTCTGCCACCCCGACACCTGCTGCTCAAACACGCAGACCTTTTTATCCCAGATCCAGGAGCTCCCCTGAGAAAACAGCAGGCGCTTGGTTATTTATTCACCACATCGTGAGGGGCCATCACTCAGGCTGCTCGGCTCTGTCAGTGCAGCTGGTGATCAGAGGAGCGGAGGCACCAAAGGAAGAGTGGAAAGGGCTGCCCCAGGAACATAGGAGGCTCTGCCATGTGGGGTGCTGATCCCCTGCCCCCCAGGCATTACTCACACAGTGAAGGGGGACAGCCACTATCAAACTGCCCCCACACCTGCCCTCCCAGAAGTGCTGGGGGCATCAGACATTCTCACGCTGCCAGACACCCGAAGGGCATGACAGGGGTGGGCAGTCTCACTCCACGGGCTGAGATGGAAAGAGACAGAGCAGGAAGAGATGGGAGGGGCGGGGAGAAATCTCACTCACAGGGTCATGGGGAAGAAATCTTGCTCTGTAGCAGGGAGAGCATCTTTGACATTAAGGCTGACCCATTTTTTCAGAGAGATCAAGCCCTCAGATGTGCTACAGGAAGTGTAACTCCCCTGGGCAGCTGGGTGTCATGTGTGGCATCATCCATTCCCCAAACCTCACAAAACCATGACCATGTCCCTGCTCTCTCCTCGCAATCCCTTGCCACAATCAGTCAGAGTAAGAGCCTTCTCTGCCACTCTTGGCCTCTGGAAAAACTCCTTGGAAACCACCTCAGTTTTTTCTTGGTTTGAATTACACCCGTAATGTCTCTTTTCACCGTAGACTATTTCCCTTAATAACAGCTCCCAATTCCTCCCATTGTTTAACTAGACTGGATTGTTTACAGTTAGGTAATAATTAATACCACTACCTTGGGTTATAAAGCACCTTTCCTCCAAAGGTCCCAAAGTATTTTACAAGTCATAATGAATTACATTTCACAAATCTCTCAAGGCTGATTGCTTCCTTCACCACTGAAATGCAGCCACCTCTGGAGAGAGGTGCAACTGCAGTTTAACAGCACACAGCAACATAACACAATTTTGCATCAGGAAATGAAGGGTAATACTCTTTCCATTTGAAAGCGGAACAGGAATTGATTTTTGCAAGATGTAAGAACCTGCGGGGGAGTGTGACCAGGATATAGGATCTTTAATGACCACACATGATCAGCACCTTGGTTTTATCATATTTCAGCCAGAAGATGATGCCACCTGCAGCAAAGTTCCCCCTAGCACCATGCTGGGGCATTGGAACAAGTACAAACAGAGGGGAAGTGGCATCTACAGAGTCACCAACAGTATTTCCTGCAGCACCTCTATGTTTCCTGGACATCTCCCATACAAGTACTCACACCCAGTGTCCAGGGAGGGGCCCATCCACATACCAATCCAATCCCACCTTGCGTAATGTGTGAGATCTAATGAGATCTGAGGCCACGGTTCTGTGCAGGCATTGGTATTTATTTCTCTGCTGCTGCTCCTGTTCTTGCTGTTGTCCCTGCCTCAAGACACACTCCTCCAAAGGCTGCTCACGGAGTCTCCTTGTGATTGCTTTCAGACTAGAGATTTCAGCACAGAAACTAAACCAGGTCCCCCACCAACCCACTGCCGCTCATGCTGGTCTCCCCATACAGCAAGGCCTGTCTTGCCAACCCGTGCAGAGCTAGGTTTCTTGGCGCTCTGGCTGAACTTGTGTCTGAGGAAGCCACACCTGCCGTCATAGCTTCTGTATCTGTCTGGCCTGCTTCCAGGCCACACAATGGAGACAGACATCACACGGAGCTGGATCCTGCAAGGGGCTGGGAGCCCTCAACTCCCACAGATTTCAGTGGAATTTCAGTGGAAGCTGAGGGGGCTCGGCACCCCCAGGAGTTGCTCCTAGCAGGATCAAGCCCACTCAAAATAACCCATATTTGTCCAGGGCCTGAGAGGGGAAATCTGTGCTGCCTTATCATTGCCCCTACCTGGCTCCCCCGCCCCAACCCCCTTTTCTAAGGCAGACATTCAATTCCATTCCGCATGGCAGCTTTACATCCCAGAAATCCACCCTTCCGTGTGAGAGCCCAAGGAGGGGATGGGAGAAGGACCAAGGGGGCTGTCCCTGTGACACGGAGAGGCAGGTACGGGTGAGCACACTGGGATGACATGGGGCTCAGGCAGTCATTAGCCCAGCAGTGGGGCATGAGACAGTCATCCATAAATCATGGGGAAAACCGGGGTCAAGGCAGGATCATTAGTGCAGTGGAAGGCAATGGGACAGGATCATGGTGACAGTGGGTCTCAGGGTGGGGTTGTGTCGGGCACAGGGGGCTTTGCCCGTTCGGAATGTTGGGAGGAGGGGCTCAGAGCAGGGGTGTGCTGGGACTAGGGGGCACTAGTGCATGGACACCCAAATGCCACGGGGTCAGGGAGGGAGCCTCACTAGTGCAGCAAGGGGGCGTTGGACTAGGGTCACACACATTTGGTGGTGTGGGGAGGAGTACAGGGAGGGTTACCCACACAATGTGGTGAGGGCAGCTCACCGCAGGGGCTGGGAGAGAGCTGCCCACACAGCAAGGCAGATGTCAAACGTAGAGCAGTTCAGGCTGAAGCTGCCTAATCTGGAGGCAATCAGTGGGATTCCTCAGTGGGGCAGAGGCAGGTGGAGTGCTGGATGTAATAGATTTGGGGCCTCAATCTCCTGGTAAGGGGCCAGGACAGAACAGGGGGCTGCAGTAATGAAGTGGCCCACAGCAAGGACTACTCACACACGTTGCTGGGCTTGACTTTAATTATCAGCTCAGGAGAAAGACATGGACACCATTGCGGACAGTACAATGGAGACCTCTGCTCAGTATGCGGGAGTTGAAAAAGCAAACAGCACATTAGGGTCCGCAAGGAAGGTGATGGAGATTTACACTGAAACTATTATAATGCCAGTGTGTAAAACAAAAGAATGTGGAATCCTCGTATGGAATACTGTGTGCCATGCTGGGGACGCTGTCTCCAAAGGGACAGCGCAGAAACATAGGGCTTCAGAGATAGGACTGATCAGAGACATAGGAAACTTCCACATGAAGATTGCAAAGACTGGGACTGTTTAGTTTGGAGAGGAGCTGAATAAGAAGGGGAATGATCAAGATATAGAAAATAATGACTGGCACAGAAGAGGTAGATTAGGTATATCCCATTGATCCTTGCACAGGATGAGACTGGTGGCCAGGCAACAAAACGGAAGGGCAGCAAATTTCAAAATGATAGGCTCCCCCCTCACCCCAACATGCTATAAAAACTTCACGGTCCACCTGTGCGACAACAACAGATTTCTCCATATAAAAGCATTAAGGAGTAGGAAGCAGGGCAAGTGCCTGGGGCCCCACGCCACAAGGGACACCGTGGAGATAAACTGCTCAGGCTTCAGCTTTATCCCCGGGTGCTAGAGCTCAGGGCCCAGGGCTATTGTCCTGCACGGTGGGGCTTCAGCTTTCTGCCCTGGGCCCTACACAGTCTAGTGCCAGCCATGCTTGATGGACACCCTGAAACCTGCTCCCGGCCACCGAGGGGGCCCCAGACCTCTGGTTGAGAACCACTGACATACAGAACACTGGGCTAGATGGACCCATGTTCTGGGTCTGCCAGTTCCTACAGGCCCAGTCAGCTGAGGCCTGAGTATCTACTTCAAATAGAATCGTGATTACTAGAAAATTTGACTCTACGTTCCGAAGAATCCCCTGAAGACAAATCCACCCCTCTCTTGGATCTCCCCAAATCTCAAGAAAACAGCCTGTCCTCCTGCCCCTGGGAACCCAACATTACTAGCCACCTTGGCAACTAAACCCTGCAGGTAACACCAGGCCGCAGTCAGCCACACTGCATTCGACAATGCCCCTTCCCTCTTCTTTTGCATTGGCAACAGACCCTTCTGCCAAGAGCCATAAGTCCTGCCCCCAACACCAGCGTGTCCCAGATTCCTGGATAGTGGGCCAACTGCTCCCTGTAAGCATGAGCTCAGCAAAGAGCACTAGCCAAAGTGCCTCCCCAAGCCCCTATCCCCAGAGGGCAAGACTGAGGCTGGTAGGGAGCGGGTGAGGCCAGGAAGCTGTGTCTAAGCAGGACCCCCAGAGCCAGCCAGATGGAGAGGCTCTCCTTCCCCCCGCCCACTGTGGGCTGACTGCTCTCAAACTGGCTCCGGGACTTGGGAATGTTTTGCTTGTGTTGTGTTTATTTCTTCCAGGAATAGCAGGTGCCACTGCTCAGGCAGCTCTGCAGGGTGGTGACTCATTTGAAATGAGCGGCGGTGACTTCCCCCCCAAACTACTGTAACTCCTGCCTGGGAAACTCCAGAAAGCCCACAACCCCCGCGGGGAAGGAGAGGAAAGGAGCGGAGAAAGGAGAAGTAGGCGACTCCGTGGGTGGAAGAGAGGGAAAAGCAGAATAAGGAAAGGAAAAGAAAGGGGATCTGGGGAAAGAGAGGAACAGGAGCAGAGATCTGATAGAGTAAATTGTGAGCAGAGAACAGGAAGGAGGTAGTGGGAGCAGAACGTCAAAGAGAAGAAAGAAATGGAAAGGAGGAATGGGAAGAAGATGGGAGCAAAGAGGGGATGGAGATGGGATGATGGAGGGAAGGAGAGATGGGGCAAAGGGAATGGGAAGCAATGGGGCAAAGAGGGGAAGGAGAGATGGGGCAGAGAGGGAACAGAAGAGGCGGAATAGGGGCAGAGAGGGAAGGAGGAGGAGGAATAGGAGCAGAGGAGGAAGGAGAGATGGGGCAGAGAGGGAATGGGAAAGGACCGGAATGGGGCAGAGGGGGAACAGTAAAAAGGAGTGGGGCAAAGGAGGAAGGAGAGAGATCATGGGGCAGAGGAGGAATGGGGGAAGGATGCAGAATCGGGGTAGAGAGGAAAGGAGGGGGAGGAATAGGGGTAGAGGGGGAAGTAGAGATGGGGCAGAGGGGGAACAGGAAGGAAGAGGAGGAATAGGGGCAGAGGAAGAAGGAGAGATGGGGCAGAGGGGAATGGGGAGGAGGAATGGGGCAGAGGGGGAAGGGGAAGGAGGAGGAAGGAGAGATGGGTGAGAGGAGGAAGGAGAGATGGGGCAGAGAGGGAAGGGGAAGGAGGCGGAATAGGGGCAGAGAGGAGATGAAATGAAGGAAGCCAAGAGGAGAAGGCATGAGAGAGGGGCGGCTGGAGCCCCATTCTGTGCCCGTGCCCTGCTCTTCTCTGTGCCCCGAAATGGGGAGCGAAGTTCCACTAAGCAGCCGAGCCCTGCGCTCCCCCAGCCGCGCCGTCCCCACCCGCCCAGTCCCGGAAGGGCAGCATCAGCAGCGCCCAGCGGGCAACACCTGGGTGAGCGCAGCAGGTGCGCGGCAAGCGCGGCTGGGGGCGAGAATCAGCTGCCTGCCAAAGCCAAAGGGCTACCCCGAGGGAAGATGGGGGGCATCCCCCGGTCAAGCCCAGCGTGGAGACAGAGGGGGGCGCAGCCGTCGCCCCGCTTCGGGCGGCAGCAGCAGGGGTCGAACAGGGGGTCGCGCCGCTGTCCCGGTGCTCGGCGCTGTACAGCGCTCAGGGGCGCGAGCAGAGCGCGGGCGGGCCCAGGAGACGCCCGGTGGCCGCGGCAGCCCCAGACGCGCCGGAGGGGCCGGGCTGGCTCCTACCTTTGCCGGCAGCCTCCGGGTCTACGTACATGGTCCCTTCCTGGTAGCCGTGGGCTCCTCCCAGGCAAGGCAGCCCCCGGACAGCGGCGCGGGCTGCGGGCTTTGTACGGTCCACACGGGCAGGCTCGGAGCAGCTGGGGAGCAGCGAGCGTCAGCCGCAGGCGGCGGGGAGCCGGGCAAGCGCGGCGGGCAACTGAGCCCCGGAGCGGCGGGGAGCCGGCATGTGGGGGGAGCCTGGCGGGCGGCGGCGGCGGCTGCTGCTGCGAGGGGCTCCGCGGAGTGACTCACGTCCACACTGGGGCATGCCAGGCTCCGGCGCGCTCCCCACACCCCGCCGCGCGCGCCTGTGTGTGTGTGTGTGTGTGTGCGCGCGCGTGCGGCGCCCGGCCCGCTGCTGCTCGCTGCCGGCGTCGGAGGGGATTGCAGCCGCCTGCCGGAGCCGGACGTGCATGGGCCGGCGCCCGCCCAGCTGGACAGCGGGCCCCCGGTGTGCACCGGGCACCAGCCCTTCTCCCGGGGGCACCCGGTGCCCGCCCCGTGGGCATAGAAACCCAACTCCGGTTCCTCTCCCCAGGGGCACCCAGAGCCCACCCCCGGGCACAGAAACCCAACTCCGGTTCCTCTTCCCGGGGGCACCCAGAGCCCCCCCCCCCCCGGGCACAGAAACCCAACTCCGGTTCCTCTTCCCGGGGGCACCCAGAGCCCCCCCCCCCCCGGGCACAGAAACCCAACTCCGGTTCCTCTTCCCGGGGGCACCCAGAGCCCACCCCCGGGCACAGAAACCCAACTCCGGTTCCTCTTCCCGGGGGCACCCAGAGCCCCCCCCCTCCGGGCACAGAAACCCAACTCCGGTTCCTCTTCCCGGGGGCACCCAGAGCCCACCCCCGGGCACAGAAATCCAACTCCGGTTCCTCTCCCCGGGGGCACCCAGAGCCCACCCCCTGGGCACAGAAATCCAACTCCGGTTCCTCTCCCCAGGGGCACCCAGAGCCCACCCCCTGGGCACAGAAACCCAACTCCGGTTCCTCTCCCCAGGGGCACCCAGAGCCCACCCCCTGGGCACAGAAATCCAACTCCGGTTCCTCTCCCCAGGGGCACCCAGAGCCCACCCCCTGGGCACAGAAATCCAACTCCGGTTCCTCTCCCCAGGGGCACCCAGAGCCCACCCCCTGGGCACAGAAATCCAACTCCGGTTCTTCTTCCCAGGGACACGGAGAGTCCACTCCAGGGGGCACAGAAATCCAGTTCAGTTTTTTTCCTGCTGATAAATTCACAGAGGGCATCATCTTAGTCTTGACACTAGCACAGATTTTCTTAGTCCACATGGTCACTGGTAAAGCCATGGGTGGATTTCTGTGCCCTGCTGGAATGAGTTCTGGAGCCATCTGTGAGGGGGCAGAGGAAGATCTCAATATCATTTCCACTCCATCGGAGCAGGTAAACACAATTCACGTTCCCTGCTTTTATTGCACATTAACATTTGCTGAACGCATCCAATGGAAAAACACACATAGCAAATTAACGGAAATATGTTTGGTAAATTGGCTCTGCAGTGTGTTGATAAATAGGTACGGAGGGGGGTGTCAGGGAGGGGAGCTCTCTGGCTAAACTGAGGCCAACAGGAAACAGCCCCTGAGAGCCAAGAACCCCCACCCCATCCCCACTCACACAAGCCTATGTGAGAGCTCCAAGGGACTAATTGTCCCTAGGAAGTGATCTAACCTTTCCTCCCCAGTGGGAAAATGAACCCGGCCTATCATGCTCCTTAACCCATGTCCAAGGGTTAAGGAGGGAGGGCCAAGAGAGTTTGGGCAGGAGCAAAGGTAGAGAAGTTGCCCACTTTGGTCAGTCAATGTTACACACACACCCCACATAAACACATTCTCCAGCCCGCTGTAGAAGCCTGCTCTACTGACGCCTCCGTCATCCTTTCACACACACTAGTCAGCTCCCCAGACCAACGGTGGTGGCCAGAGGTCTCTCATGATAGGTGGGTTGGGGTGGTTGCCTGCCTCTGCTGGAGCTCACCCCTGCTCTGCGTCAGCCCTGCCAGACAGGCCTCATCCTTGTGGCTTGTGCTGTATCTCTCAAAATTTCATCTTTGCTTTTGGAATGCATCAGAGGTGGCACCAAGTGCTATAAAAACGTTCCGAGGGGAAGGTGCCCTAACAGGGTCCACATACACATGCTCATAAGATGCATGCACATACACATATCAACCCACAGGTACCCACCTGTACACGCATGTGTCCCAGCCACTCAGCACGTCTGTTCGTCCCTCTCTAGCATTGACTGGGACCAAGGTTGATGTACCTATTCCAATCTTGACTTGAGCTGGGTCTCTTAGCTCAAGTAGCAAAGGCTCACGTTTTAGAACCAGAAGTCCCAGGTGCGCCCCCCCTCCCCGCCCCCCAACAACAACACACCTGGAGACACAAACGTGTACAAGCCCAGGTGCACACATGCATGTCATATGCACAGTGTACATTCCTTTCAGGACCCAAAACAGTCTCAGTTCCCCTGCTTCTCAAACAAAATAAGGCAACACCCTCCTGGAGGTTAGTAGCTGGTACTTGGAGGAGTGCTTTCTGGACCTCCAGGGAAGGAGGTGGAACATTTTCAGTAGCAGATACAGAGAGAGCCATCTCCTATGGACAGGGCTGCTGCTGTGTAGAGGAAACTACTCTCCATTCCCCTATTGCTTTGTTTCCTTATTTGTGCTGCACGCCTGGCTTGGATTAAAGCACCAGGAGATTTCTCTTTCTGAAGAAATTTGACTTCATGCTGGCTCTTAACTAAGGCCTTGTCTCCATAAAAGAGCTGTAGTACTTGAACCATTCCAGTATTGCAATATCAGGACGGATCCCCTTGCATGGACAGCTATAGATGTATAGAGGAGCCTGGTATCAGTGTAGTTTATTCCTACAGAGGAAGGGGAATAAACTGTACCAGGATCAGACACCCTTATACCAGTAGAACTGTCCACATTGTATATCTGTGACAAAAATCACCCCGCTAACTGAAATAGTTATAGTGGGACAAAAAGCGTGTTGAGACCAGGCCTATATAACCAGCCCTCTTTCTCCTGTGTCGGAAAAGGATAATAGGAAAGACCACGGAACTGGGCTGTTCTACACACCTCCACATCCCCATGCACACACCATCTCCGATAACAAGTTAAACACTGGGCTGGAGTCTCAGTAAACAGCCCACTTTTCAGGACCCAAATATAAACATTTCCAGTAAGTGCACTCAGTGAAGTTTGTTTGCCAACTGATCATACCCACTTCCCTGGGGCTATGAGAGAGTGGTTTGGTTTAAATGGGGAAAGCAAACAAGTCCCTCGACCGCTCCTCTGAGAGCTCACATGCCCCTAGCATGTGGGGTTGATTGAAGACAAAGGGGGGGGGACCTTTCTGTGAGAGCCTCTAATTAAATTCTTGGCAGCAAATCGCTGCTCTACTCCGCTTTCTAAACACACTTCCCACATGCTCTTCAGCAGGCTAGAAAATCCCAGTCCCCCCATGCACAGAAGCTCCTGTCAGCTCCATAACCCCTCACTCCCACACAAATGCACTCCACTGCTTTGCACCCTGCCCAGACATTTTCACTGGTGAAAAGTGAGTGTAAAATGCTGCTGACTCAGAGCAGAGTCATGCCCTCACTATGCCCAGGTTACAACAATGCTGCAAGGTAGAGATTCAGGTCCATGGGTGTGCTCAGCACTGCACACACATGATAAGAGACAGTCCCTGTCCTGAACACCTTGCAAGCTAAATAAAGGAAACAGACAGAATGGATTTGTACTCCTCTTTCACAGATGGGGACCTGAAACCCCACGAGTTCTGCTCCCATCTATGCACCAAATGAGGCAGCCAGATTTTCCAGAGATAATCTGCCCAGGAGTGTCTCTACAGGAGCTGCAGGATGCTGAGTGCTTTGGATAATCTGGCTCATGGTTCGGGGCCTAAAGTGGATTGGGTACTTATAGAAATCCAGCCTCAGGTCACTTGGCCAAGATCACACAGAGAGTCTGTGTCAGAGGTGGGGTGGGGGACTGAACCCAGAGCACCTGAGTCCCACTCAAGCACCTTAACCATCGTTCCTCCCCACCTGGGTTGTGCAACCCCACTCTCAACCCAGAGACCTGCCTGCTCTCCAGCTGATGATATACCACCACCTTGCATCTCCACTTTATAGCTATCTGATCCCCTCCACAACTCCCAATCGTCTACACAACCCTCATTCCCTCCCCACCACCATCCAGCATGTTCCCTGCACCGGCTCTGAAACCTGCAATACACACCACACATGCTGCTCCCAAGCCCTACGCAGGCTTCACTCACCCAAACCTTTATTTCTCAGCCAACTGTTTGTGAACACAGCAAAGCCACCTTCCTGCCTGGGACTATGCGCAGGCCATGTTTAAGGTCTTAAATCCAAACTGCTTACTTGTGATCGGGGGCAGAGGGGGAGGCAAGTTTTAATGGCAGGAGAGGGGGACATGCGCAGATGACTCTGAAGTACTGTCGCTGCCCTAGTGACCTTCAACGGGCCTCAAACTCCTCCCTACCTGTGCGAGAGCAAGCGGAGGAGTTTCCAAGTGAGAGGTAATTAAGCAGGGGAAGTTGGAAGCAGATCTGTGCAATGTATTTGGAACTGCCCTGAAAGTAGGTGGAGCTGGCCTAAGTTTGCCTCAAACATGCTGCTGATTCGGTTTGCCATGCACAAAGGAAAACCTGGAGCTCTGTACACCACTGGGGAGCGTGTGCCTGGTCCCCACTGTGCCCAAGCTGCAGAGGCTGGTACAGCCCTGACTAGAAAGCCTTTCTTCCAGTACAGCAACTTGTGCGCTTAGCTCCAGTGGTTCCCCGGCCGCGGGTTCACTCCTCACTGTGTCAGCCAAGATGGTGGCCCTCACACCTCTCTCGAAAGAGATTTAGATTTGATCAAAGGAAAAATAACAAGAAAGAAGCAGAGTGAGAGTGTTTTGTGGGTGTCTCCTTTGCAACAGGCTGAGATTGCTGTACCTGCTGTCTCTGCCCACAGGAAGAGTGCTTAGCACGGGGAAAATTAAGGCATTGCTGTATGTCATGCCATTGACCCTGCAGCCTTGGAGGGGCTGGACCATGGGTGCCCGCACCAGGTGGAAATTCCTGTGTGGTCTTTACAGCTTATGCTTTGTGGTAGGGAGGGTGAGCAGCTTGGGTCTGGTTGAGCCAGCTGGGGAATCAAGATGTCTCACCTATGCAGGATCTTTCCATCCCCTATTACCCTAACTCCCTACCCAAAGCGAGAGTCGGTCTGGCCTAGTGGCTGTGGCCTTGTAGAAAAGAGCACTGGGTTCAGATTCCCAGCTCTACCACTAACCTACTGTCTGACCTTGGAGAAGTGTCTCTGGGGCTCTATTGCCCCCTCACCCTGTGTCTGTCTTGCCCATTCATAGTGCAAACTCTTTGTGACAGAATTACTATGGGCTTACACACCACCTAGCACCATGGGGCTTCTTGGTTCTATTGTCCGATAAATAATAAGCCAAAACACACATCTCCTTTTCCAATCTCCCCCAGGAGGATCTTCCCCATGTTAGTCCAAACAGAACATCCTCACCCTCACTTCTTGTGACGGGCTGCACAGCAATAGACATTTGATAGTCTAATCATCCCTCACCACAACAGCTCATCTTTTCTTTGTTGTGCCTTTAATGAGTTCAGTCAAAAAACTCTACCGTGAAAGCTCAATATGTGATTTCCAGACACCCAGAAGCTGACCAAATCAAAATGAATTTCTTCCAGGAGGCAGCTGTGCACTGCTCTTCAATAAAGTCTATTTCCCAGCCAAATTGCAATTCACAATCCCCAGCCATTTTGGCTCTAGTACTGTTAAAAAAAATGATCATTAAACTTTTGCACAGTTTGGGGGAAAGTGAATTTGTTTCATTCTCCTTACACTCAAAAGTGGTGGAATTTATATATTTATTTTTATTTTTTGCTCAAGCCTTGGATAACAATTAATCTTTGGGCTCAAAGAAACTTAATCCAAAAAAAAAAAATGAAATTTTCAGAGCATAAGTGACTAAAATAGGGGGTTAGAATGAAAACTATTTTGCAACTTTAACAAGAGCAGGTTGTAACCAGGCGTTTGCTAGGATGGACTAAGTAAAATATTAACAAACTAAAGATAACAACGTGAGGCCTAGGTTTCTTCATTTCAATTAAGTCTGCTTGAGAATCCGAGTTCCTTCCCTTTTGCTTGAGAATCTGAGTTCCTTCCCTTTCAAACATCTTAACTTCCCAGTCTCTCTTTCTGGTCTCATAACTTCATGGATTTTAAGGCTGTAGTGGACTGACCTGCATTACACAGACCACAGAATTTCACCTGGTATCAAGGTCAATAACTTGTGGTTCAGCTACAGCATACCATGTAAAGAGCTATCCAGCCTTGATTCAAAGACTTCAAGTGATGGAGCATCTGCCATATTCCTTGGCAATCTGTCCCAGAGGTTGATTACCCTCAATTTTAAAAATGTGGACCTTATTTGCAGTCTGAATTTATCAAGCTCCAACTTCCATCCATTGGATCTTTGTTCCAGACATTGGCTCTCCCTTGGACTGTGCAAATACAAAGCTGCCACAATTGCTCTCTAGCCTCCACTGGTTTATCACAAGACCCACAAAGTCGGGGAGTAGCGGGGGGCAAAATATTGGGTCTTTCATTATATGATACCTGAGTGGCTAAAGGACAAGTCCATCATGTTCATCATGTTGGGTACATGTTCATCACCGAGATGCCATCCAAGATCAGAGCCCCAGCACATTGGGTGCTGTACGTGCACACAGTGCTCCCGGCCCTGAAGAGTTAGACTGGAAAGAGGCAAAGGGAGCATTATTATCCCCCTTGCACAGAGCGGGTACTGAGACAGAGAGATTAAGTGACCTGCCTGGGATCAACACAGAGAGTCTATGGCAGGGCTGAGCCCAGCTTTCCAAAGGTCTGTGCCAATGCTTCAACCCCAAGACTATCTTTCCCAAAGGCTGCATTAGAGCCAGGGTTATAGGGCTGATGGCCCAATGAGCTGTTCTGATCAGGCAGTTCCCAACTCCCTGTCCTCATCCCTACCTTGTCTCTGTGACCCCCTGTCCAGTGTAATGGAACATTTCCCAGGATGTAAGCAGTGAGAGATTAGCTAGGTTACAGCTCTTACGGCAGCATCCCTGCCCTGCAGAAGAGCTCTCGTCTGCTGACTGGAGTGGAATCGTAGCCCGGCCATGCAGCATCTTGTTTGTCCTTCTGTGTAAACATTATGCTGAGGATAGAACCAGTCAAGCAACTAAATGGAATTAAGAGTTATTTAACTTGTATGAGCAGCTGTATGTGTGTGTGTTCTGGGAGGGTGGAGGCCGGTCAGAGCACAGCTAAGGCTGCCCCTGGTGCTGGGATTCTGTGTTGGAGATTCTGTGGGTTGTGTAGCTCAGGATATTTTATGCTTGTGCAGGAAAATGAACAGGCCAGGTGTATTCCACACACCCCCTTCCCTCCGGGAACACACTCATCTATACAATTAGTTATTTCAGGGTATAAAATTCTGCAATCAGCAAGTCCCTCAACCTATGTGTAATTAAAACCACATCACTTCACTAGCATACACATACTGCCCTAGTCCCAGTAAGCAACCTAGCTAACAAAGAAGGGCAGCTGGAAACTCACCCACACATCCCCACAGGCAAGAGCTTCTACCTATATCCTAGGTGAGCCCTGCAGATCATTAGATCCTGGCTTTGTCAGGCCAAGGCAGAAAGAACAAGTTACAGAGCCCAGGGCCAGGCTCTGAAAACACCCTGCCACCAACACATGGCTATCTGGTCCTGGGAGGGCTGTTAGATGGAGGATATTGGCTGATCTCAAATGCCATGGCATCACATGAGGAGACAGACTCTGAAGTAACCAGGACCCAAAGTTATAGTGATTGTCACATGCTGTTTGTGACAACCACCAGCTTGGTGGTGACCAGGGACTGTGAACCAGAACCCTCAAGCACGAGACTGGATCTAGACTGTTCTCAGTGGTAGATGACAGAACAAGGAGTAATGGTCTCAAGTTGCAGTGGGGGAGGTTTAGGTTGGATATTAGGAAAAACTTTTTCACTAGGAGGGTGGTGAAACACTGGAATGCGTTACCTAGGGAGGTGGTGGAATCTCCTTCCTTAGATATTTTTAAGGTCAGGCTTGACAAAGCCCTGGCTGGGATGATGTAGTTGGGGATTGGTCCTGCTTTGAGCAGGGGGTTGGACTAGATGACCTCCTGAGGTCCCTTCCAACCCTGATATTCTATGATGCTATGATTCTATGATTCAATGGCGTAAGCCTATACCCCTTGAATTGAAGGGCTTGTAGCTAGGAGCTGTAATAGATTCCTATCCTGTGTGGATCAGGCACAGAGGGGCGGATATGGAAGGCAGTAGGTTACACTGCTGAATGTTCCAATTTCCAGACAGGGACACTGGCAGAATTACCCTCAAAGCCACACTCTTGTGCAGAGACAGTCACTCACACAAGCACCAAGACCCTGAGCCAAAGCCCATTAAAGTCAACGGACAGAGTCCTGCAGTCTCTCATGAGCTTTGGATCAGGCCCTGTGCACAGACCTCTCTGAGCATTTCCCAGGGATCAGGTCAAAATAATGCCTGTCCTTCAATAGAGCAGAGGTCTGGCCTGGCCACAGAGGGGACCGGCCATTGGGGAATGGGGTCAGACTGGAGCCGATACACTGGCCTATCACTTCTTGCGTGGACCCAATGCTTCCAGCAATTTTAAGCCTTCATCTGCAAAACACATACACATTCATAGAAGGTTAGGGTTGGAAGGGACATCAGGAGGTCATCTAGTCCAACCCCCTGCTCAAAGCAGGACCAATCCCCAATTTTTGCCCCAGATCCCTAAATGGCCCCCTCAAGGATTGAACTCACAACCCTGGGTTTAGCAGGCCAATGCTCAAACCACTGAGCTATCCCTCCCCCCTTTATGGCTGCAAATAAATCCTCAGCAATGGGACATGATGCCATGCTGCCTGCTAACCAATGGCCACCCTCCTCGCTGCCCCAGCATGCACCAGGCTTAACATTAAGCCTGGGGGAACAGCACACTTACTGTTGCTCTGAAGTGCTGGCCAGGAACATGGTGGGGATAACATCCTGCAGTGTCTACCCAGTAATGAGGGACTTTGCCTTCACTACAGCATCCCACATAGGAGTGATTGGACGGGGGGTGATTGAACACCCTGTATGTATTTTCATTACAGAGGAAGTGTCAATCATGCTTTCTATGGCACGATTCTTGTGGCACAAGTTGTTCTTCACTATATTTACCTGAATATGTCTGTAATGTTTTAGCTTGAATTTGGATCAGATGTTTCCTTCCAGCTCACAGTGTTTGCATGGGCTGTGCGCTTTGCATGGCTTGTGCTTTTACCCTACGCCCTTTACATAAGAGCTACCTGCTCCCTCCTGCGTCAGCTTTGCCACAAAGCAGGGTCCCGTTACGCCAGCCACGCCTTCCCGTGAGCTCGCCTTGAGCAAAGAGACCATGCCCTGATTTATGGGACCATTAGCCGGTGCCTTCCGCCTCTGACAATAGAGCTCACATGGGATTGGCAGGGAGATGCTGGGGACCAGGGAGTGGAGTGTTGCAAGGTGCAGTGGCTCCATTAGAAGACGGGTCTCGGATGAGGGCATCCCACAGAATAAAGTGTCAGGAAAGCCCTGGGTTGGCCATTTGAAGCTGTGCCCTGGGGTAGGAAGCCCCACGCTGCTATTATTATTTATATTATTGTGCCTCCTGGGCACCCCAGTCATGGACCAGAACCCTGCTGTGCTCAGTGTTGTACAGATGCAGAACAAAGCTACGCTCCTGACAGGTCACTGTTCTATTGCTAGCCACCCATTTGGTTGGACTATTTTCAGCCCTGAGCTGAATTCCATGAAACGTCCTCCTGCGACTTCACTGGGCTTTGGATCAGGCACCTAGGCGTTTCATTATACCCTGTATAGTGCCTTCTGGCTGCCAGGAAACACCTGCTACTTGCCATGTTGCCTGTGTTTGTTTTGCTGCACGGGCTCACCACTGCAGTACTTTGACCTTTCTTTACACTGATTGTAGTAAATGAGTCCCTGGCCTTATATAGGCACCAAGATCACCAGCCATACCAGGCATATGCAGCATGGGGGACAGAACTCAAGGCTACCGTCCCCCTCCCCCTATGGGAAGTCTTGTGTCTGCCACTGGAGCTGAAGGAGCCTCTCCCTTGCTTGCCACCAGTAGTACGATTGACAGCCTTACTGCAGGCCTCCGGAAGGCAAGAACACGTCAGTTCAGTTCCCCCCAGCTCTAGGCTGACAGAGTGACTGAAAGGCCCCAGCAATCAGACTGCTCAACAAGGCTGCTCTCTCTCCTCCAGATTACTGGGGAAATGGGAACAATTTCTACCCCGAGCCTCTCGGCTGTTGGCTTTAATCAAATCTTCCCGGCCAGACTTTGCACAAGGCATTCTGCTCTCAGGTCTCTTCGCTCTTGTGAACATGGCTGGAACAGGGTGGAAAAGAGAACAGGTCAGTATAAATGTAGAGGCTGGATGACGCTGGTGTAGAGCAATATGCTCTGGATCCAGAGCTAGTGCATAGCAGGCTGCTGGGAACCAAAGCACAGCAGGCTGCTCAGAGAGGAAGGGTGAGCCAGTGGTTAGGGCATTAGCTTCGGCTTTAGGAGATCTAAGTTCAAGTCCTTGCTCTGCCACATGCTTCCTTGGTGATCTTGGCCAAGTCACTTAGCCTCCCTGTGCCTCAGTTCCCCAGCTGTAAAATGAGGTTACCAGCAATTCCCTACCTCAAGGGGGATAAAAACATTGCAAGGTGCTTAAATACCCCAGTAATGTAATGTAAGTACCTAGGATGGAACTGGGCCATGACAGCATTCAGTAGTGCTGCCCCTCTTGGGGGCGCCTCCGTTTCTGCAGAATATAAGTTTGTATGTAAAAGTAATTACATTTCTAGCCCTTAGTGTTTCAAAGCAAACCTCTGTCCTGAACTGATGCAGGACTCTCTTAATGAGACTGAAACCATGGACCCACAAAGATGTACACCACCCTCTGTTTCTCAATGGGATGTTGACTCTGAAGGCTAACGGTGACCATTTAAAACTCATTGTTGCTAGCTAGTTCCCTAGTGATAATTTTGACAGAAACGCCCAGCTGCTCAGAGGCTGTGGGTGGAGTTGGGGATCATCGGCAGAGATTTGAGTCCTGCCACTTCCCCACCCCCACTCCCTGGCTACAGCCCCAGTCGAACCTTGGTGTAAATAGTGCAAAAGAGACAAGCACCAGAAAGGAGCTGGAGGAAACAGACTGGGGGAAGACGTAGGCCCGGCTCTATGCAGCACCATTCCCACAGTCAGCTCAGGAACCGTGGAGTGGGAAGTGACAACAAAGGTAGCCTTAAGCCTCCTTAGCACCTCCCTGGGGCCAGCTGGGGCTTGCCTGGCCCTTGGTATAAAGTAGTGTAGCCCCAGGTCTGTTCCAATGTACACTCTTCTTCCCATGGTCCCCTGGGAGCTGTGGCAAGCCAGGAAGAGGCAGAGTGCAATGCACTCCAGCCACCCCTGGCCTGGCCTCTATATCAGCACAGCCTAGAGTCATGCCACTGCTGGCGAGGGAGCCCCCTTATATAGGAGTATTCCCCAGCGGCCGTTTCTACCCCCTGTATGCCAACACAGCACATAAAGGGGCTACAGCACAACAGATTCAGGCCATTACGTACCAGGCCAACTGGAATAGTAAGGAGCAGAGGCTGTGTGAGAGGGGATGACTGGGTCACACTGCCCACTTCCAAACTCACTTCTCTCTCCTCGCTCAGTGGCTTGCTTCTCCTCCTGGGGGCCTGTGAGCTCACAAGGTTGTCAGTGAGAGCAGACTCAGGCCCCGTGTGTTTATCAAGCTGTGGAATTACAGTGCCCCACACTAAGGGAACCTCCAAGATGGGTCAGTTACCACTAAAGGGAAAAACAAATTGTGACCTTTAGGTGGCCCTGTGTCAGGGTGGCTGCAGGGCATGGCTTCTAAGGGAACCTATAGGCCAAGAAACAATCATAGAATCATAGAATCATAGAATATCAGGGTTGGAAGGGACCCCAGAAGGTCATCTAGTCCAACCCCCTGCTCAAAGCAGGACCAATTCCCAGTTAAATCATCCCAGCCAGGGCTTTGTCAAGCCTGACCTTAAAAACCTCTAAGGAAGGAGATTCTACCACCTCCCTAGGTAACGCATTCCAGTGTTTCACCACCCTCTTAGTGAAAAAGTTTTTCCTAATATCCAATCTAAACCTCCCCCACTGCAACTTGAGACCATTACTCCTCGTTCTGTCATCTGCTACCATTGAGAACAGTCTAGAGCCATCCTCTTTGGAACCCCCTTTCAGGTAGTTGAAAGCAGCTATCAAATCCCCCCTCATTCTTCTCTTCTGCAGGCTAAACAATCCCAGCTCCCTCAGCCTCCCCTCATAAGTCATGTGTTCCAGTCCCCTAATCATTTTTGTTGCCCTTCGCTGGACTCTCTCCAATTTATCCACATCCTTCTTGAAGTGTGGGGCCCAAAACTGGACACAGTACTCCAGATGAGGCCTCACCAATGTCGAATAGAGGGGAACGATCACGTCCCTCGATCTGCTCGCTATGCCCCTACTTATACATCCCAAAATGCCATTGGCCTTCTTGGCAACAAGGGCACACTGCTGACTCATATCCAGCTTCTCGTCCACTGTCACCCCTAGGTCCTTTTCTGCAGAACTGCTGCCTAGCCATTCGGTCCCTAGTCTGTAGCTGTGCATTGGGTTCTTCCGTCCTAAGTGCAGGACCCTGCACTTATCCTTATTGAACCTCATCAGATTCCTTTTGGCCCAATCTTCCAATTGGTCTAGGTCCTTCTGTATCCTATCCCTCCCCTCCAGCGTATCTACCACTCCTCCCAGTTTAGTATCATCCGCAAATTTGCTGAGAGTGCAATCCACACCATCCTCCAGATCATTTATGAAGATATTGAATAAAACCGGCCCCAGGACCGACCCTTGGGGCACTCCACTTGATACCGGCTGCCAACTAGACATGGAGCCATTGATCACTACCCGTTGAGCCCGACAATTTAGCCAGCTTTCTACCCACCTTATAGTGCATTCATCCAGCCCATACTTCCTTAACTTGCTGACAAGAATACTATGGGAGACCGTGTCAAAAGCTTTGCTAAAGTCAAGAAACAATACATCCACTGCTTTCCCTACATCCACAGAACCAGTAATCTCATCATAAAAGGCGATTAGATTAGTCAGGCATGACCTTCCCTTGGTGAATCCATGCTGGCTGTTCCTGATCACTTTCCTCTCATGCAAGTGCTTCAGGATTGATTCTTTGAGGACCTGCTCCATGATTTTTCCAGGGACTGAGGTGAGGCTGACTGGCCTGTAGTTCCCAGGATCTTCCTTCTTCCCTTTTTTAAAGATTGGCACTACATTAGCCTTTTTCCAGTCATCCGGGACTTCCCCGGTTCGCCACGAGTTTTCAAAGATAATGGCCAGTGGCTCTGCAATCACAGCCGCCAATTCCTTCAGCACTCTCGGATGCAACTCGTCCGGCCCCATGGACTTGTGCACGTCCAGCTTTTCTAAATAGTCCCTAACCGCCTCTATCTCCACAGAGGGCTGGCCATCTCTTCCGCATTTTGTGATGCCCAGCGCAGCAGTCTGAGAGCTGACCTTGTTAGTGAAAACAGAGGCAAAAAAAGCATTGAGTACATTAGCTTTTTCCACATCCTCTGTCACTAGGTTGCCTCCCTCCTTCAGTAAGGGGCCCACACATTCCTTGGCTTTCTTCTTGTTGCCAACATACCTGAAGAAACCCTTCTTGTTACTCTTGACATCTCTGGCTAGCTGCAGCTCCAGGTGCGATTTGGCCCTCCTGATAACATTCCTACATGCCCGAGCAATATTTTTATACTCTTCCCTGGTCATATGTCCAACCTTCCACTTCTTGTAAGCTTCTTTTTTATGTTTAAGATCCGCTAGGATTTCACCATTAAGCCAAGTTGGTCGCCTGCCATATTTACTATTCTTTCGACTCATCGGGATGGTTTGTCCCTGTAACCTCAACAGGGATTCCTTGAAATACAGCCAGCTCTCCTGGACTCCTTTCCCCTTCAAGTTAGTCCCCCAGGGGATCCTGGCCATCCGTTCCCTGAGGGAGTCGAAGTCTGCTTTCCTGAAGTCCAGGGTCCGTATCCTGCTGCTTACCTTTGTTCCCTGCGTCAGGATCCTGAACTCAACCAACTCATGGTCACTGCCTCCCAGATTCCCATCCACTTTTGCTTCCCCCACTAATTCTACCCGGTTTGTGAGCAGCAGGTCAAGAAAAGCACCCCCCCTAGTTGGCTCCTCTAGCACTTGCGCCAGGAAATTGTCCCCTACGCTTTCCAAAAACTTCCTGGATTGTCTATGCACCGCTGTATTGCTCCCCCAGCAGATATCAGGAAAATTAAAGTCACCCATGAGAATCAGGGCATGCGATCTAGTAGCTTCCGTGAGCTGCCGGAAGAGAGCCTCATCCACCTCATCCCCCTGGTCCGGTGGTCTATAGCAGACTCCCACCACTACATCACTCTTGTTGCACACACTTCTAAACTTAATCCAGAGACACTCAGGTTTTTCTGCAGTTTCGTACCGGAGCTCTGAGCAGTCATACTGCTCCCTTACATACAGTGCTACTCCCCCACCTTTTCTGCCCTGCCTGTCCTTCCTGAACAGTTTATAACCATCCATGACAGTACTCCAGTCATATGAGTTATCCCACCGAGTCTCTGTTATTCCGATCACGTCATAGTTCCTTGACATCACCAGGACCTCCAGTTCTCCCTGCTTGTTTCCAAGGCTTTGTGCATTTGTATATAAGCACTTGAGATAACCTGTTGATCGCCCCTCATTGCCAGTATGAGGCAGGAGCCCTCCCCTCACAGACATTCCTGCCTGTGCTTCCTCCCGGTATCCCGCTTTCCCACTTACCTCAGGGCTTTGGTCTCCTTCCCCCGGTGAACCTAGTTTAAAGCCCTCCTCACTAGGTTAGCCAGCCTGCTGGCAAAGATGCTCTTCCCTCTCTTCGTAAGATGGAGCCCGTCTCTACCCAGCACTCCTCCTTCATGGAACACCATCCCATGGTCAAAGAAACCAAAGCCTTCTCTCCGACACCATCTGCGTAGCCATTCGTTGACTTCCACGATTCGACGCTCCCTACCTAGGCCTTTTCCTTCCACGGGGAGGATGGACGAGAACACCACTTGCGCCTCCAACTCCTTTATTCTTCTTCCTAGAGCCACATAGTCCGCAGTGATCCGCTCAAGGTCATTCTTGGCAGTATCATTGGTGCCCACGTGGAGAAGCAGGAAGGGGTAGCGATCCGAGGGCTTGATGAGTCTCGGCAGTCTCTCCGTCACATCATGAATCTTAGCCCCTGGCAAGCAGCAGACTTCTCGGTTTTCCCGGTCAGGGCGGCAGATAGATGACTCAGTCCCCCGGAGGAGAGAGTCCCCGACCACCACCACCCGCCTTCTCCTCTTGGGGGTGGTGGTCGTGGAACCCCCAACCTCAGGACAGCGCATCTCATGCCTTCCAACCAGCGGAGTCTCCTTCTGCTTTCTCGCCCCAGACATATCATCTGGTCCACTCTCCGCAACGATACCTGTGGAGAGAACATGAAAGCGGTTAGTTACCTGTGTCTGTGTTACTGGAACCCGGACATTCCGCTTACCTCTCCTGGAGGTCACATGTTGCCAAGCTTCTTCACTGGTCTCTTGGCTCCTCTGTGAATCCCCTGGAGAGATTCAGCTTGAAGCCTTTCTAGGCCCCCCAGGCAGGCTGGGACAGGGAGAGCAGGGAACTCCAATGTCTGTATTATTCCTGAGCTCTGGCTGGAGCACGGAATAAAGCACTGAGATAGGATTGTGGAGTTCTGTTCTGGGAGTAGTGTTATCTCTGCAAACCTGCTCAGGTCAGCAGCAAACACCAGAGTTCAGCTCCAAGAGGATTTCCTCCGGCAACTGACTTACATGCTCTCAAAATCTAGTCTCTCTCCTTTCCTCTTGCCTCAGCAGGTTGCCACCTGTTTTGAATTTAGTAGGATCACCCCAACTTCAGCTCACTGACCCATCCATAAAATGACTATGTCAGCATTGTTATGCGATGTTGTGCTGGGACATGATACGATGGCTTTTCTCATGATACCACAGTGAGCCGGCTGCCAATTATGTGAGTGTGCACACCTGCGCAGGCTGCCGTGTGCTGGACGGAATCAGAACTGCTCCGTGTACCCTACACGCTATACTGCTCAACACCGAAAGAAGATGCTCCTTTAACTCAAGTGATAGGAGCTTGGGGAGCAGGAGGATCTGAGTCCTGCCCTTGCTGTCATTGTGAGGTTCTGAGCAGACACAAGGGGCAGTAGGGCAACTAACAGGAAGCCCTGGGATTTGTTACAATAAGAACAACACAAATGTCCATGCACCTCTGTCCAGCAGGAAACAGGACGTAAAGTGTGAAAGTCTCCAGGTTGGCTCAAGCACTGAGACATGGATGATCACTCTCTGTTTCTCACTGTGGCCCCAGTCTGACAAGGGCCCACACAGAGTCCCACTGGGAACAAGGATCTGTGCATGCAGACCCCCTTGTAGGATTGTTGCCTTAGTCCTCCAGCTGAGACTTAGCAGCAGAACAGCAGCTCCTGTAGAGCTGGGCTCTCACACCCTCCTCCCTGTGAAGGGAAACACATCCCCTATCTCCTCCATCCTTAGTCTCTCTATGAAAACCCAGCGTCTCCTCAGGCTACAGAGAAGGAAGGAACTCAGTATGCTCCTCAGCTATCAGCCAGGGTTCCCATGGAAACCAGGCCTAGGACAGGCTTGGAGAACAGAAGCCACCACCAGGATGGAAACCCAATGGCTCCTGGTCCTGCCAGGGAATGTGCTTGTAGGGGAACGACATATATACCCTTCCACTGTGAAAAATAGTACCTAGTAAAAGGAGAAATTTGGAATAAGCCTTAGGAGGCCTGTACTATCTTTATCTCCACATACTTTAGCTCCCATTGCCACCGCCACTCCCTTCCCCCTGCCCCGCCCCTCTTATTTCACATGTAGGTACAGCCATCCACTGACGAGATCCCAGCTGTACATTATTGGGAGATGGCACGCAGCTGTGACATCATCAAAGAACGATCCAACCAGCCAATTAGAATGCAGCTTTGGACAATTCCAGCCATATTAAAACAAAACCATAAGCCACACCGCTGTGGGTTGCTTATGCTCCTCATACTGTCTGGTGGTTTTGTGGCAAGCTGAGCAGTAAGTTTCCAGCCTTTATGGTTGCAGAGAAAAGCCTACAAACATAAACCAAGTGTACCCTAAAGATTCAGAATATAAACAACCCCCTCCCCACAGATGTATTGTATTTAAAGCATCTCATGATTTTTGAACACTTGGGGTTGACTGTATCAGGGCATTATGTAATTCGTGCATGCCATGTGAGTAGGGAGACTGAGTGGCTGGGAATATCCCTGGTGTGGGGACCTATCCCAGAGCCCCTGCTGGTTTTACAAAACACACAGATTTGCCTCAATTTTTTAAGTTGCAACAAAATGGCTGAGCTGGTGGAATTGATGGTAGACTGGCTGATAAGGTCACCAATTCTGGTTGGATGAATTCCTGGAGGTTTCATCACTTGACATGGAGACTCCAGGACAATCCTTGAGGGTTGACAACCCTACTGGCTGAGTGTGCTACCAGGCCTGCACCCTCCCAGACCTATCCCATTGTTACCCTGCCTTCTCTCTAGGCATCAGGCCTCTTGGGCAGGAATCCTTGAGCTACATTTCCCTTTCACAGAGAGAGGTGAGCGGGGAGAGCGGAAAAGGAGAAAAGCCAGAGAAAGGTGTAAGAGCAGGTGGAGGAGGGCATGGCAGACAAGAACAGGGAAAATAAAGAAATAAGGTAGGATCCAGCCCATGGGAGATAGATGAGAAAGGAGCTGGGGCTTTCAGGTATGTGGGGTGTGCTGACTGGTGCAGTGGAGACAGCAGATGGGTAAATGCTGTTTGCTCCCACTTCACCCTTTATTATAATGAATCCCAGACATTAAATCCCCTTTGTGCTGCTGGGGGTGACTGAAGATTCCCCCAGGGAGTTGGCCACCCCCTTCCAGCTCCTTGATGTCAGGGTATTACTAGGATAGGAGGGGGTCTGGCTGGAGTTCAGCCAGCATGATGGCCCCCAGGGAGCCATTTGAGGCTCTGGGGCTGCTCTAGCTGGTGTGATTGGGTGCAGGATGGGGGGAAGGAAGGGACTTCTTCCTGTTCCCCCCTTAGGAGGGACAAGGAGAACTCTGGGGCTCAGCTGAGGTTTCAGGCCCTGGTTTTATTTTGAGAGCAAAGGGAAGGGCTGTTGCTTGGCTGAGGACGGGACTGGGAAGGATGGGCGCACCCTTTGCTCTCTCCCTTCCTGGTCCCTCAACCTTCCTGTACCCACAGCCAGGAATCCTGCCAAAACCAACCGCTGCCTCTCACCCTGTGATAGGAATCCTGGTTTTGTCACCTCGCTGGGGTGACTGTGACCTGGAGGTTACTGTTGGGGGCTGTGAAGGGGGTGACTGTGACCTGGAGGGTTCCTGTTGAGGGGCAGTGACGGTCATATACTTATATGTTCCCTAAATTTCAGTGGTTTGGGGGATGTTTCACCTGTACCCGTCCAAATCACCCAGCTCTGCCCCCACGCTGTCCCGCACATGTTCCCACCACTGTCCCTCACATCCTGTGCAGGCCCACAGGGCTGGCTGAATGCACCTCCCCATGCTAGATCCAGATGAGCCAACTGCCCTTCCCTCTGCTCATGTACCACTGCAAGGCTGGGGCCACCTTTGGAGTGGGCTCCCCACTTAAATTGTTTCCAGGCTGAACTCATCTCAAAGTCAGAAAGATTTTTTTGCTGTTTAACCTAAACGTTCCCAGTGGCCTTTGAGCTGGTTATGTCTTGTTCCGCCTTCAGCTGGTGACAATCATTCCTTTCAAGTGTTTGTAGCCAGCTCTCATGTCTCCGCTCCACTTCGTTTCTTGCCAGCTCAATGTGCCACTTTCTCTTAGCCTTGCCCCGGGAGACCTATTTCCTATGCACTTCTCTGACTTTTCGTACTCTCCTTTGATCTGCTTCCAGTTCCTCAAACATGGAGCTAACCACTGAACGCAGGCTCCTGACCGCAGCGAGCCCAGTGCTAAGTGGAATGAGCTTCTCTTCCTTGTGACACCCCAACATCCTGGCCTTTTCTGGCAGAGCATCACATTCTTGACATTTCCATTTGTCATCCTGTCTGTTTTCTGCCGGCCCAGCTGCCTCACCGCTAAGTCCCCTGTTCTATGTGTGCATCTTACTCCTCCCCACATAAAGCCTGTCATGTTTGTTCTCACTGCATCTCCTGTAATTGATTTTGGCCTCTTGCTCCAATTTTTCAGCATTGTGGCGCATTTGAGTCTGATCTTAGGGGCATCCTCATCATAAGTCTTCCACTTTCCATCATTTCCATGGCTGGGCCTCATCTTCATCACCACAATCACAATCATACTCATCAAAGGGCCCTAATTATTATTAATTGTCTGTATTGGAGCAGCACCAAGGAGCCGCAGTTATGGGCCCGGACCCCATTCTGCCAGATGCTGTATAAACACAGAACATGGAGACAGTCTCTGCCCCAAAAAGATTACAACCTGAGTTTATTACAAGAGATGACAGACAGATACAGGCAGCTAAGGGAGCACAAGAAACCAATAAAGCAACGTCGGTCAGGATGACAGGCAGTGGTCTCAGCACACCAGCAGCCTAACTGTTGTCAGGTTTTTCGTAGGTATCACAGCAAAGCAAAGTTGTGAGGAGGGATTTGAAGGAGGGCAACAAGGTGGCTTTGTGGATGGTTACAGGGAGCTGCCCCCAAGCATGAGGGGTAGCCTGGGAGAAAGCATGAAGGTGCTTGTTTGAAAATGTAACAAGTGGGCGGTGAAGGCTGGCCCCACTGGCAGAGCAGAGGCAAGAGCTGATATCTTGATAGCGTATGAGAGATGTTATTGTTACCTGTCACAATCTTCATCAAAATGCCCTGATATTGTACTTCCACCCTCACCTCCATCTCACCTTGTGAGTCACCCCTGCCTCCAGCCAGAGGGAGCCTCGCTTATGCTTAACTGGGTGTCAGCTCCCTGACACCACCAGCCTGTTAGCCACCCACACCATCTCCCCTGGGCTAGGCCAGCCCTCACTTTGCCTTGCAGGTTAACATTCGGTGCACCCCAGTCCCCGGGCCCCTTCAAAGCTTCCCCTGTGATATCCAGCCTCTTCTGCACTGAACACCCACAGTAATACCAGCTCTGCTGTCCCCACGGATCCAGAGCTCACACCAGCTTGAGTGATTCAGCTCCTGGTCTAATACCACAGCACTGAGCTATATTTATAGTGGAAACAATGATAAGTTTATTATCAGAGATTGAAGAGATAGTGAGTAAGGATAATGAGAACAAGAGGGATATATATGTAAAACAAAGTCATAGCACATTTTCTAGAGACTAAACTGAACAGACTAACTTTCTGTCTAAAGAAGTTTATCTAACCTCACTTGCCCTTTGCAATGTTTCAGCCAGGGCAGGTGGTCATCCCGCACTGCCCCATCACTTCTTAGGTGCAGGATAAAAGATCCTTGTATTCCACAAAGTTCATGTTTTGTACCTAGAGATAGGATAACCCTCTGTGGCTTATTCTCTGGTGTGCTGCCTTTCTATTGATTTCACTCCTCCTCCCACCCTCCAGTTGACTTTGATGTTGTGAAGGCCAAGACTATAACAAGGTTCAAAAAGGAAATAGATAAGTTCATGGAGGATACGTCCATCAATGGCTATTAGCCAGGATGGGCAGGGATGGTGTCCCTAGTCTTTGTTTGCCAGAAGCAGGGGATGGATCACTTGATGATTACCTGTTCTGTTCATTCCCTCTGAAGCACCTGGCATTGGCCACTGTTGCAAGACAGGATAGTGGGCTAGATGGACTTTTGGTCTGACCTAATATGGCCATTCTTATGTTTTTATATAATTGGGACTTCCATTGTGTTGGCTTGCAATGCTTGATTTACATGTCAACAAAGAGACAGGTGAATACACATCTTTTTGTCAGTTCTGCCTGGATACAGACTTTGGGAACATATTTTCAGTATAGCTCCTGACTTATCTGTACATACACTTCACAATGCTATTACTGATCAGCATGAGCCTGGTTTTCATTTAAGACCTCACATCTTTGGTCAACTAGAAGGTACATACTAGGATCAGGATATTTTTGTAACCCCCCTGCCAGTTGGCACTGAGCGGTTCTTAGGGTCACATCCAGGTTACTGGGCCATTCCTTAAATCAAGACACCAGAACTCAGTAGGGAGGTATGTAAGTAGAAGTGCTTTGATTGTGTCCACACTGCATGCACAGCCACATAGCACTGACTAAACTTCCAGAGTCCTGTCTGGACAGTGCTCTGTGTAAAATCTGTGATGGAGTCTCTGGGGTGGAACTTTCTTGTGGTTCTGCCCTGGAATCAGGATGGGGTTGTCCTCACGACATCACAATATTGTCCTCTGTAATATTCACAGGCATCTTAATTCTTAGCTTCCCTATCACTATAACCACTTTCATCAGGACAGTCTGATTCGCACTCTTCATAGTCTGCTCGTGATGTCTATCAGCAGTAGAGCCCACATCTTGTGTGACCTTCACCAGAGCAGTAGAAATCACATCATCGTAATCTTCCCTAGCATTTTGGCTCTCTTTGGTCACCACATTCACTTACAATTCGCTTACATTCGCTTCTACTGTAATTACCCCATTGCCAGCACCTCCACCATCCCTCATAGGACAATCACCTCCATTGCAGCAGGACAGCACTTCACTGTCCTCATCCCGCACCCTATTGTCCTCATCAACCGCCAGCCTCTGCATTGAACTCAGGACTAAACATTCAGCTACCCATCTCTCTGTTCTAAGAGCTGATCTTCAGGGGACAAGAGGGAGAGGCAGAGACAGGAGCGGAGGGAAAACAAGAAACAGAAAGAGAGCCCTTTGACAGGGCAAACAAGAGCAGACCTAGTGAGGGCAACTTACCTTCTGGAGAAGAAGTAGGGTGGAGGACTGAGAGTGGGGAATGTTAGAGGCCTCTCATGAGTCTTATGCTGAACAACAATAATAGTAATGTCCTCCATGCTACTCCTCCTCCAGACAGTAGATTGCCCTCACTGGGTCTGCTCCACAGTGACGGATGATCAGCTACTTCCAATCCAGCAATGCCCTCCTTTGTCCCTTGACAACTGCCCTGGGACCAGGACAGAGGCTGTGGAGTGATGGTCAGTGTGGAGAATTAAGGGCACTTTAGAGTGTGCTGCTCAGAAATGACCATGAGAAAAAGCCAACAATCAGAAGCAGCAGCTGGTAACATCTGAGGGGACTCCCCTGGTTCCTGAAATTAGAGGACCCACCCAGTTCCAGGAAGCTTTTAGGCCTTGGAGAAACCCCCAGGTTTAGATTCCTTGGCCATGGAGGAGCAACGCTCCTCAGACCAGGGTCCAGCTGGGTGTGGGTCCATCTCAGATTCCTTGAAAGCTGACAGCCATCTTCAAAGCCAAACAAGCCTGAGCCGGAGAGGGAAGGTTTTGATATTCCTCCCGTGCAGCTGATACATCTCTCACAAACACCCCTCCCCTGTATCCTGAAGAACCCAGCCCCTCTGCTGCTTGTTGGATGCTCTGCTCAGCCAGGTTGAGTGGGGCATTAAGCTAGCGTAAGAGCTCCAGGGCCTTTCAACTGAGTTCCCACTCAGCCCCTGTTCTGTGTTTTATAAAAATTCATTATTTCTCCTCTCCTGGGCAGCCAATGTTATTAAACGAACAAAAGAAACCGAACCAGGAACATAAAATTATAATTAACATGAAAACAGGAGACGGGGAGCGGAAGCTGAGAGAGGAATTACAGTCAATCAAAGATCC
Organism: Lepidochelys olivacea; assembly: GCF_965140295.1. NCBI lineage: Eukaryota > Metazoa > Chordata > Testudines > Cheloniidae > Lepidochelys > Lepidochelys olivacea. The sequence continues at coordinate 11,768,557 of NC_140416.1, forward strand.
ATTTCCCATCGCCAGACACACGCCGACCCGAAACCAAGCCAGCCGAGAGGGAGATGGGGGATCAAAGCTGTGTCTCGCTACTGCCTCCCTGGGAAGAATCCAGGTTGTCCCCCACAGGCCTTCAGACTAGACCCTTCTGATCCAGCAATGCTTCCTCTCTCTCAGCAACATGCCTTCATGTGCACCGAATGTAGCCTGATGGTTCATCCTCATGGAGACGGTCAGTCGTTTGAATGACGGCTGTGCTGGAAGTGCTGAGCCATAAAGCTGCTTTGCACTCAGCCTGTCTGCACCATCGATGCCCTGTCCCTTGCCCACTCACTAGCCTGCCTAGGAGACACAGCCCGCTCTAAGATCCCATCCAAGCCAAGCTTAAACCCAGGAGCCCAGGGGCAGATATTTGTTAGCAGAGGGCTCGAGCCAGAAGATGACCCTGAGCCTTGCTCAGTTGCTGCCATTTAAGTGAGTGGGGGTGTCTGAAATAATTTCTGCTCCTGAATATGGACAGAGACTGGCTCTCCCCTGGGCTTGATCCAATGAGCTGAGCACCCTCAATGTCCACTGATGCCACAGGTGCTCAGCAGCTCCTGGGATGGAGACTTTGGTCTATCCCATCCCTAGGCTTCCATTCTCCTTCCTGTCTCTCTTTCCTTCTGCCTTATTTATCTGCTGTCTTCTCCTCCTATGTCTTCTCCTCTTTGCTCACTGCCTGTTCTAAGTGTTTATACACCTTTGCTCCCAGTCTAACAAACAACATAGCCCGCCTCATCATATATCCTTATACTTGTTATGTCCAAACATTCTAGTCCCTCTGGGAGTAATTTTAGCATGGAATTAGGTCTAGCTGTGGCTTTCTGTAGTTGCCTTTAAAAAATAACTGGGATAGGTTGTGCCTTTGGACACAGCCTCAAATAAGGGGTGCTGCATAAAATGCCCTGCCCAGGATGCTAAGATGCTCCTGGGAGGCACCAATTCCTCCTCTATTTCCCCCTCGCTATATCACAATAAATCATTACCCCTGCATGCTGTCTCAGCTGCTGCATCCAGCATGTAAGGGGGCATGGAGCCAAGGCCTGGCCCATCTGCTCCAGGTGCAAATGGATGAGTTGGTCCCACTTGCCCCAATGATCCTGGGCCCAAGATCCAGTTAGTCTGCATCGGGGCCTTAGGAGAGTCTTATTCCCTTGTGCAGCTGCATTTCCAAATGGCAGTCAAGCCTGCTGCCTTGTGTACCCAAGTGAGGCATCCCGACGTTCTGGCTGAGCAGCCTGGAGCTCCTCTAAGATCAGTAGCAATTGGAGATTATTGGCATGTGCCATTTTCCCTACAATCCCAATCGGGTCTCTGATTTGGACTCATGTGCTGGATGAGTGCAGGCAACTGGTATCCTAAAAGGGCAGCGCATGGTTTGCAAATCTCCCTGCACGTTCATGCCTTGGCAGCACGTATCATCTTTCTCTGGGTTTTTGCCTTGCCCCCATGAAACTGCCTCCAGTAACTCCAGCGTCAGAGCTCAGGAAACACTCTCCCTGCTTGCACTAGAGCTGGGAGGTAGCAGGACAGTTGCTTTCCACTGCACCCAGAATTAGAGACATTGGGAATATTCCTTTCCTGTGGCCCCGAGTCTCGTCTCCAGCTCCATCTCTGCTGTGCCTGGAGACAGGAGACGGAGCGTGAAAACAAGGAACTTTGGGATACACTTAAAGTAGAACAAAGGCTCTGGAAAAGGCAAGAAATTGTCATGCTAGCTGCCAGCCAATGAGATCTCTGCTCGCTGGGCTGGAGGCTTGACTTCAGGCCCTGTCTATACCATAAGGAGAGTTGTGGTTTTATAACAATTCATAACACTCTCCCCTGTCCCCGCTAAACATCACTGCGTTATGGCCACACAGCAGCTTCTTTTTCACAGCCCAGCCATGTGGTGGATGAGTTAGTGCATCCACACCTCCCCTTCTGCCTTTGTGTCAGTGCATTGTGGGAAAATCTGCGCTGCTTTTCCATCCTGCCTCAGCAAGGCACACAGTGCCCAGAGAACATGCCCACAGGGCCTGAGCCATCTCCCATCGATCAAGCCCAGAGAGTGGCACCGACAACCCATGCAGCAGCGCATTCTGGGATGTCTCACTGCACAGAGAGCTGGGAATGAGTAAGACCAGCCAAACTGGCTCCAGTCTCAGTTACAAGTTCTGGTGTGGACAGTGTCCGAAGGACTATTACATTTTAGACTCCACGCCTGAGACCCTTGGCTGGTGTGAATCGGCATGGCTTCATTGCCTTCAGAGGAGTTATGCTGATTGACGTTAGCGGCGGAGCTGGCTTAGTTTTTTCTTGGATCTGCAGCTGTGGCTGTGAAGAAATAAATACTGCATTTAATGGATCCATCATCCCCCTCCTTTGCAGCTTGGGTTCTGTTTGAAATGGATGCTAATGTGCTAATGTCATTGAGCATTCAACTGCTGTTCAGATCTCCCGGAGCAGGGCCATGAAGGAAAGCTGAAAGGCAGTGCAGTAAAGCTCCCATGGCAGCATAGTCCAGTATGTAGAAAACAAAGGCTCATGGACAATGTCTAGGCAGCAACAGAAGGAAAGAAAGTCCCAGGTGATCTTTCCAATGAGCCCACCTGTAGCAAGGGCCAGTGAAGAAGGAAGAGGGATGATCTTAGTGATAAAATGGTGTTCTAGGAGCTGGCATGGAGATGGGAGGGTTTGGATTCATGCAGCATTGGTTTTCATACTATACTGATAGATTCTTCACTTTCAATCCTCCTTGGGTGGCTGGGTGGGGGGGATTAGCAAGGCTGGTTGGAAGGACTTTAAACTCAGCAGTGAGAAGGGAATACAATTATATAATGAATAGAACTAGGTCTCTAAGTGAAAGGGAAGAGCAGTCCTATGACTAATAAAGGAAATGCTGAGCCAGGATTAAGAAAGAAGGGGGTGAAAGCTGTCTGAGATGTGATGATGCTGATGCTAGAATCAAGGGAAATAACCAGGAGGAAGTCGAGTTTCTCATGCATGAAGACAATTACTACCTAGTTGGTATTGCAGGGACCTGGTAGGGTAAGACACATGACCAGAATGCTGATAGAGAAGGATTCAATGTACAGTTTAATCAGGACATTCTTAGGGAAGACTGGAAGAGGTTGTAAGTCACTGGTGGTATCAAAAACATTGTTAACCCCTTTAAGCCCAAGTGGTTAGCCGTGTTCGGGGCCTTGCTGGGTTCTTTCCTTTAGGAGGAGAAATGGATGAGGTGAGTCAGGCATTTTGTTGGTGTAATCCTGTTTATTTGCAATGAATGTATACAAAGTCCTGTTCCCCTGAACACAGTAAACACAAACAGGAGGCAATTTCCTTGGTCAGAAATCCAAGCCTGCCTTCTCAGTGAGTTCTCTGCCCAAAAGAAGGTCTCTCTTGGTTTCCTTCCAGGGCCACACTCACACTGCCTCTGCTCGCTTTCTCCCTGCTTTTTGGTTCCTTCCGCAGACAGACAGCTGCAACTAAACCAATGGCCTAGAGCCTAAATTTGTAGTCAGTCTCCAGGGAAACCCCATAGGCCACATGCAGTGCCTCAGTTTCCCCCTCTGTAAAATGGAGCTAATGAGACTGACTTCCTTCATAAAGTCCTTTGAGACTTATGGATGAAAAAGTGGTGCATAACTGCTTAGTAATCATATCTCTAGGCATAAGTCTTTGTTCAGGTCGAGAGCACACATCAGTGACTAAAAAGTTAAGGGTGTTAAAGCAATGTTACAGTTCTATAAAAAAATACCTCATACATTAGAAATTCAAAGCTGAGGTTACATTGGAGAGCCCCTAACATTTGGAAGCATGAAGCTGCACAGTGAACGCTCCCAGATAAGCTTAATTCTGCTGTTTGGGTGGCACCAGTTTCCAAACTGTTGGTCTTTGTTCGTTTCACACAAAGAGAATGAGGGTCTGTCTACACAGCAGCTAAACACCCGCGGCTGGCCCATGCCAGCTAACTCAGGCTTGCAGGGCTCGGGCTGCGGGGCTGTTTCTTTGCTGTGTAGACCCTAGCCCAGAATTCTACACAGCAATGAAACAACCCCGCAAGCCCAAGTTGACTGGCACAGGCCACCCACAGGTTTTTCTTTGCTGTGTAGACATACCCTGGCTCTACAAACCATTACTCACACAAATACAGCTGGGTAGGCTCAAGCCTCTGTGGCGTCAGACTGCTATTTCTGGATCAAGGATATTTTCTAAGAGCTTTAACTTGTTGCTCAGCTGAAGTCAATGGGGCTGTGATACTCTACACCAGCGGATGCATGTAGTTTGGAAAAGCAGGTATATTGGACTCTACTCCTGGCAACCTCCCATCTCCCTTTTGGAGCTCATCCAAAGCCTGTTGAAATCACTGAATGCTTTTCCATTGATTTCAGTTTATTTTGGATCTGCTCCCAAGTCATCTTTTTTCCTAAGGGCATTAAGAAGTTTGTGGTTGACGGCTGCAGAAATACTCAGTGTGAAGAAAACGCTGCCCTTGTGCAGACCTGCCATATAGCATCAGCTGTAAGTGTGGCGTTTCATAACCACGCTTTGTTCTTTTTCTGTAAGGGCTATAGCTATTGTGATCTGGGTCTAGGAGCTTAGTATCCGTATTAAAAATAGCTTCATTTCTTGAGGCTTGTATCATGGTTGGTACATGAAATCTTAATGAATGATGACCTCCAGTATGCTATTAGTTTCAGTGGGAATTTGTACACTACATCTTTTTTTCTTCTTTTATCTTTGTGGACATAAAGGCAGTCAGGTTTTGCAGAGCCACTGTACAATTAAGAGTAAATCATTCCAGTGGCTGGAGTCACTGATTACTTTAAACTGTTTATTATGGATTCATAAGGGTGACTCAGAATGTCTTTCTGTTCTCTTTAATCAGGGTAATACTGCAAGGGCAGAATTAAGGTTGTTTGTATGCCTTAAATGTGCCTTTTCATCCTTTAAATATGAAGCTTTCTTTTAAGTTTAACTTTCACTCTGAACTTCCTGCATTTCTGTTGCCTGGGTTTGTTTGAGGGATGTTGGATTTTGTTCTGGGTTTTTATGACCCCATTGTAAGTATTTTTTTTTACCCTTCAGTTACTGATACATGCTTTCAAGCTTGACTCCAGCACAGTAAAGTTTTCTGGATGGGATTTTCCTTTTTTTTTTTTATATATAGTTTGAAACCTTTGATGTACATAAGAGGCAAGGAAGAGGTGGCATGTGATGCCCCTAAGTTCTGCAGGGTAATGGGAGTCCCCTGCAGGAACAGGGAACTGCGGGGGCATGGGAGTTCCACATGGTCCCCAGCTCCTCACCCAGTGAGTCAGCTTCCCACAGTTCCACATTCTCCCCTACTCCACATCTTAATTCCTGCTGCCTCTTCTCAGCTTTGCACCCTGTGGACTTTCTGAAGTGCACAGGATCTACTGCAGACCTTAAGCACCAGCTGAAACCATAGGCTGAATGTGGGCTCTCCAGAGAACTGGGAAGCTGCCTGCGGACACTCAGAGCTCTGCCAGCATGCTGAGCTACGGGTAGGGAGAAGCCCTGGGAGTACAGGATCGCTGTAGATTTACAGCAGTTCCGGGGAGCAGAGGAAGCCTCTGCTGGACTCTGTTGAGGCCACAACTGCCTCAGTTTACCCGCACAGACAGTGACACATTATGATAGTGTCACACAAATACTGGACTCCATGATCCTCCATCTTTTTATCTAGTATTATTTTTGCCTTCTCCTCCCTCCCACTCCTAATTGCAACAGAGTTCTGTTACCCTGGGAGAAGATACTCTCTGTGGATATGTTAGTTCTGTTGCATGCCCTTACTTACTGCAGGTACTGTAGATGGGAGCGGGGTATGCATGTGAGGTTTGGAACACAGGGGGCACCCATACATACTTTCCCATCAGCTGTTTTCTTTCTTTCCCAGGCCTGGCAGCCCCCCCAAGCTGGATAATGAGGAGAAGCATGCTGAGGTTCTCGGAAGACCATACCCAAGATGGCTGCCCAAGCTCTACAGAGGCCTCTGGAGGGCAGCAGAGAGCAGCCACCGGGCAGCTTGAGAAAGAAGAGGATGCTAAAGAATGAGTTCTTCCTTGAGTTGCAGTGGGAGATGAAGAGGGGCTCTGAGTGCCAGTGTTTCCATGGATGTGTGGAAAATGCAGAAACAACACACACATTGGGATGAGGAGGGTTGGCAGGAGGAGGCTGAGAGGCTGAGGCTACAGGTGGAGAAGGAAAACCAACCCCTTAGGGTATTATATTTAGCATGAGAAGCCTCTGAGGCAAATGAAGATAGCAAAGCATGCGCTGTTCCTGGGCCTGCTGCATGAGGCAATCCTGGCTTGGAACTGCCCACCAGGAGTGCTGCCAGCTTCTGCGGCCTGGCATCGACTCCCACCAGCTTCACTCAGGCCCAGCTCCAAAGCCCACTGAAGTCAATGGAAAGGCTCCCACAGCCTCTAATGACGCCTCCAATCATGTCCTGTATCTTCCTCACAGTCCTCTTCCTTCCTGCCATCTCCTCCGTAGCTCCTGTCCCCTACTCCTGAGCCAAGATCACCAGTATTGTCCTACTGCCAGGAATACCCTGTGCTCTCAGACCCTGATTGTCCCTCTCTGGAAGCCACCGTCCCTCTGGAGCCAGTTTTGGTTTAGTAGGAGCATGGTATGGGCGCTGTGTTTATTGAGTGAACAGAGACCACGGCACCGCTTTAGCAAACATTTTATTGGGTGCTTGAGAGATGCAGGAAATCTAATAGAGAATAAAACAGGACCAGAGATAAAATCTCTATTATACTTAATACTTGAACTAGTAAAGAGCTTTCCCATCTCTCTCACACACAGGGATGAAACACACACACATTTTAAATGTTAAGGTCCTTAATCATTATTATGGGACCTGACAACGGATGAAGCAATCAAAACAAGTAGGCTGTCAATTACCATTGGCCTCCCCTCCTATGGAGCTGGCAGAGAGTTGGCAGAGGGCAGCCTGAGTCAGATTAGCCTGCCTGCTATTCGCAGCAGTGCTGGACACCAGCACGACCCAGCAGTGCAAACCTGGGGAGTGGCATCATCCTTTTGTGCTGCTTCGGCTGCCCACTGTGGGCAGAGCCTCATTCCCTTGGCTATCACCAACGCTGTGCCATACTGTGCCCACAGGAATAGCGTGGGAGCAGAAGGGCTTTGCAAGGTTCTGTCACTGCTCTGTAGCATGCATCCACAGGACAGCCTACCCCTGAAGAGCAAACTCTTCCCATGTTTGGGAGTCCAGATGGAACAAGCCCCCTGTTGAACAGCCTATTGAAAATTCATGAAGTGTTTCCTTTGCCCAGCCAGCCTATGTAAATATCCAGCATGTTTCAGCGCATATTCTGTCCCCTGTGCATCACCACAGTTGCATATTGGGAGCGTTAATGCACCATGAAGAACTGGGGAAGAATCTGTCCTGGGATAAGTGCAGCATAAAGATGATGGAAGCTGCATTATGTATTGTGCTACTTGACAGATCATTTTCAGACACATACAGAGAGATCTATTTTTCTGGCATTAGCAGCAAGGACCTGAGTTAATCTTGAGCTTTCAACCTTAACTTTGTGTTTCCTGACTTTTGAGCACTTGATTTCTTATCTGCAACAGTACATTAATGCCTAGATTTTGTGTGGGATATTACATTACTATTCCAAATCCCTAAGCAGGGAATAGGGGAAGCTTGTGCAGTTATGAAGCAAATATCAAGAATGTCAAAAAATGAAAGAATAATAGATGACTTCAATCATTGTAGCTAGAGTTCTGCGGGAAAACACAAATGACAACCTTACACTGCAGAAACACTTATGCTATTTCTCCACTGCACTGCAAACCCGGGTCTGTGGAACCTGTGCTAGTGGACTGCATTCCTAAACCTGGGTTTGAGCCTCCATACTTCATTGTAAACCTAGGTTTAAAATTGCTGGACCCGGGTCGCACAGCTATGCTAATATGTCCATACTGCATTACACAGACCTGCTGACTTGGGTGTGGAGATTGTGCTGCATCCACACTGCAAAATGACCGGGCTTGGACCCCAAGTCTCAGCAGGACTTGGTTGAAGACCCATATCCAGGGATCTGTCCTAGGACCCAGGTCCTGAGTGCTTGCTGACCTGAGTCAGACAGATTTGTGTCTGGATGGTTGTGTGGGAGGGTTGGGTTCAAACCTGAATCTGAGTCTGGGTTTACAGTGCAGTGTAGATATACCCTTAGACCTGGTGGCAGACAGTTTCTTCATCCAAATGGTGGGGGAAACAACAAAGAAAAGTGTGACCCTGGAGTTCATGTGAACTGAAAAAAAGCAAATGGTAGGAGGACATTTACTGAATAAACAGGCATTACTCACCCTTATTTGTGTCACAAGGAAGAGTGTTAGAAATGAGGAGTCATGTTAGGACTCAAGCCGGGCAGTTGGTTTGAATAAAACAAGAGCCAGCCCTGACCTTTGCCCAACAGCTTGTCTACATTTGAATTTTTAGTCAAGTGTTAACTAACCAGATTGTAAATTCTAGTGTAGCAGCTACACAAGTAGTTGTTACATGACACACATTTTGCTGCGGTCTAGGGTTAAATAGGACTAGGAATAAACTGTCAAGGCCAGTCTACATTAGAGGTCATAATGGAGTTCACACCTGTTAAAACATGACTAATAATTCAAGTGTAGCCATACGCCCTACCCCGTGTGAAGTTGAATCAAAGCCTCCGTGCATTTTACCAACATTAGGTAACATGTTCTTCTTTCCCCATCTGTTTTAATCTGTGCCTTCCTCCAGGCTTTAGCCAAGACCAGCCATGGGAAGGTGAATGCACCAAGAAAAGAGGTTTTCCAAGCAGAAGCACAAAGTGCCAGAAAACCCCAAGGGCCTGTTGTTCTCCTTAGATTTCCTGCTGCAGACTCGGGATGTTCAGAAGAAGCTTCTGCTCTTCCAGGGACTTGTGTGATTTGGGCCAGCCTTGGCGATTTTGGTTCATCAGGGTAGAGGGATGTCAAATGTTTGTTTTTGGGCAGGGGATGTGGCACCTCCCAACGATCCAAATCTCAATGCAAAACTCTACTGGAACCACTGAACTTTGCCTGAGTTAGAGTCCAAATTCCTAATTTCACACCAGTCTATTAGCAATGCGCCCGACCTTAGTCCCACCCCACCCCACAAATTTCAGCCAAGTTTGGATCCTGAACCAGACTTTAGCTCAAGCTCTTCTCTAAACCTCCTCCCCACTGAAGCTGTAGGGAGCACTTTGCACAGAACTCGGCCCGAGTTCCCTCCAAAGAGTCACAAATTCTCAACAAACTTGGCCTGAGTTTGATGTTTTGCTCAAAACCCTGGAAGCTGGTGAGTTTTTCTCAGTTCAGTAACAGGATTTTCTCTGCTGTGGTGCTAAACTGCTCTAATCTGAGTTTCACTCTCCCCTGGGGGTGGATTACATCTGAATGGAGCCTGGATTCTGTGACAAATAAGACTCTTCCTCCCACCTTGTTCCCTGCCCCCAGCTTTCCTCCAAGCTGTGTCACATGGACTTTGTCTTTGTCCCACTTCTGAATCCTAGAACTGTCACATACACCTTGCACATGGTAGGTTGCGGGCCAGGCTTCTGTGCCAGGTATGGACTGGCTATGGAGCTTTCTTCTCAGACAGAGAATCTAAAGGACACTGATGAAGTGACAAGAGGTTACTTTGCTGTACGTGGACAATTAAGTGAGTCAAATGGATTCATGATTAAAGGCGATTGCATTGTCATTCCAAACCAAATGTGAGGAGAAATCCTAAACCTAGTTCATTTAGACCTTTAAAGGGTCTTATGGAAGACACATCTGGGGCATCTACCTTGAGAAGGAAGCTCTGGGGCCAGTCCATATCTGGTACAGAAGCCTGACCTGCTAGTAGCAGCTCTGCAACCTATTGTGCACAAGGTGTATGTGACAAGACATTTCTCTGAGGCCAGGGGTGCCGGAACTGGAGGGGGGGCTACGGACTGCCTGGCCCATCCACTTTTCAGGACAAGCCCCAGCCCCTTGCCCCTTCTCTTCCGCCTGAGGCCACACCCCCTGACCAGGCCGGAAGCCTGGGCAGCTGTGGGGAGCCCCAGACCCTTCACTTGACCTGGGCGGGGAGCCCGGGGGGGGAGGGGGGGACAGGGACATGGGCTTCTCTTAGGCCCCGTGCCCCCCCAAGGCCAGAAGGCCTGCAGCAGACTGTTGTTGCTTGCCCCAGCTGGGAAGCTGAGGGCTGTAGACTGTTTGCTTGCTCGGCCCTGCCCAGAGGTCTGGAGCCACAGATTACTGTTGTTTGCCCAGCCAGGAGGCTGTAGGTGAGACTGTGCCATTACACAGGAGGCCTAAAACCCCAGACGTTTGCTGGGTACTCCAACTAGGGGCTGGAGTCACCAGCCGACAGGCCTCATCCTGGGTCCTCCATTGGAGGCTAGAAGCCTGGCGTGGGTCATTCTGTGACCGCAAGTCAAGCCACCCCGACTACATCCAGCCTCCCTCTGGACCCGAGAGGGAGGAACCATTACAGTAAGATTACTCAGATGATCCTCACAAGCCCCTTGTGCCCTGTCTTATAGCTAAAGCACAGGGTGGCCCCTCAGCAGATGTGAGTTCACTTCCTGACTCTACCACAGACTCCCTGTGTGACCCCTGGACAAGTCACCGAGTCTCTCTGTGCTCAGCTCCCTATCAGTGAAACAACACTGCCCTTTCTTCTACCCTGTGCCTGTCTTGTCTATCTTGATTAGAAGCTCTTTGGGTCTAGGTATGTAGTGTATGTATGTCCAGTCCTTACCACATTGTGGTCTGATCTCCGCTGGGGACTGTAATGATTAAGAACAGGCCCAATAACTTCCTTGGAACGACTGCCATAACTCAATGCTGAGAGAGCGGGCCCAGAACACACCTGTTTGCATCCAGCAAACTTTGTTATCAGGGAGAAAAGCATAGGCAGCACAAAATAAGCCAAAGTGCCAGGAGGAGAATGTTTCTGAGAAGACAATACATGAAGCCTAAAAATTAAGTACAAGTTACATACAAGGGAGATTAAAAAACCCGCATGCCTGCAAGGAAGAAAGGACTGTGTAGGAAACAGGCGGGAGGTGGGGGTGGGGGGTGGGGATGGAAAGGAACTGCGAGACACTGCCAACCAAAGGTGCAGACAAAATCAGGGGACGGCAAATGAGACAATGCTGGGGCGGTGAGACAAAGAGAACAAAGGAAGCTGGATACACACATTCTGCAGTGGAAGAGGGAGGAGGTGGCAGATGGGAGAGGAGGAGGGCTGCAGTGGGCAGGGAGCCTTATAGATAGTGGATTCCCTTGTCAGCTCAAAAGGCTAACCAGGGAGTTCAGATAACCATGGGGAGGAGGCAGGGCATGGAGAGTCCCCAGGCAGAGCAAAAGTCACTGACAAGTTACTGTGTGACTGACACCCCAAAGGGGAGATGGGATGAGAACTCTGCTCCAGTAACACAGGCCCCTGCAATCTGATCTAAAGGAGAACACCTATCTTCAGCGATACAGCCTTTATTCGCTCTGCATGCCAACAGTTCACAGGCACTGTCGATGCCACATGTCATTCACCGAGGTACTCGGGTGCCCTCATCACTTCAGTAACTGAGCACACGTTACGAAAAGACAACAGTCACTGCCACACCTGCAGGAGACAGGGCACATCTGGATGGAGCACGGTGAATCTGGAGGCCCGGTTGGAAGCGGGTACCTGAGAGATTTTAAAGAATGTAGTGGAGGAAATCTCCAGCCTCTGGCATGGAAATGAAAATAACCTGCAGTAAATCATGTGGGCAGGAGGTATTGAAAGGGGTGGGAGCGGTAGAGGGAAGAGATCAATGTAATTTCCAGGCCAGAAGGCGGCCATATTAGGAAATTAACTGGGCCAACTAGCCCAACATCTAGCCCAAGCCAAAAAAGCATAGTCAATAATGTAAACATTTAGCAGAAAGGTTTCTAATAGCCACTGAGCAACATGGGTTTATTAGAAAGAGGTTGTGCCAAACCGGCTAATAGCTTCCTTAAATGTAATCACTGATGGAGCAGATAAAGGGAATGCAGGGCAGAGAGTCTATGTGCATTTCAGTCAGGTAGTCATTCTTGTGCCACATCATAAACATTAGGACATTGGACCGATACCAAGCAGATAAAAATACCACTGCATGTACTGGCAACTGGCTGAAGAGCAGGGAGTGGAGTGACCATTAAGGGGAGACCATTTGAGGGGAAGCAGTGCTGGGTGGGGTAATCTTAGGGTCGGGTGCTATGACACCCTTCTCTTAATATGTTCCTTGATGTGCAAGGAGGAGGTGAAATGCAACCACACACAGATTTGTGGAGGATGCCCAATCTGGGAATATCAGACGCAGGGGCGTGGGGAGCCGATGGCCAAGGGAGCTGGAGAGATCAGAACTGGAAATTTGAGGCCATCAGCTGGGGATCAGCACACAGACAAACTGGGAGGAGGGGGAAGCAGTAGGTGGAGGAAACGGTGGGGGTGGAGTACCGAGTCTGGGAGGTTGGTGCATAGACTTGGTGTGACGATGTGACTCAGCAGGGAGGGGGGAGTGTTGACCTGGGAATGTGCCCTGGGGATGGGAGACCTGAGAACCTGTCACCTGAGCCAGGAGGGGGAGGGGGAGGTAACACCTCTGCCCAGGAATGTGAACAGAGGCTGCAGCAGGGAACCTGCTGGGTGGGTTTAGTTCAGTTTGGGGCTGGGGAGAGGAACACAGGGAACCCCAGGGCTGGGGTCTAAGCTCCCTGCTCCCCCAGAAGGACGTGATTGAGGGGTCCTGGTTGTACCCACAAGCTCTGTTTTGGACCGTGTTCCTGTTGTCCAATAAACCTTCTGTTTTACTGGCTGGCTGAGAGTCTCAGTGGATCCCAGGAAGAGGGGTGCAGGGCCTGGACTCCCCCACACTCCGTGACAACTGGTGGCAGCGGTGGGATCTACTGCACCCCGTGAACGGCGCTTCCTGCAGTAAGTGACTGGGGAGCAGTAAAACGAAGGGGAATTGACGGGGACCAGGCGTGCTGAAGATTCAGAGAGAGACGGTTTCGGGGGGCGGTTAACCCCTGGGAATGTGTGACCAGAGAGAAAGACTTTTGCAGTAACAGGGTCCCCCGGGGGATTGCAGCGAGCGGTCCCAGGGGCGGAGGAGTCTGCAGCTCGACCCTGGCAAAGAGTCGGTGACCTCAAGAAGGACTGGCACACGAGGGGCTTTTCCTGGAAACCGTGGGAAGTTGCCCGGCCTGCGAGTGGCCAGCAGGGAGATGTACGCTAAACGCCTTAAGAGCGACCTGGTGGAGCTGTGCAGGCAGAGGGGGCTGCGCATCGGGAGGTCCACCAAGGAACAGTTGATTGCCCAGCTGGAGGAGAGGGATCGCTTGGATGACCTGATCCCTGTCCCTTCGTGGGTGCTGGTTCATAAAGGTTTTCAGCATCATCTTTAGCGTCCCGTTAAACCTCTCCACCAGCCCATTGGACTGGGGGTGATACGCTGAGGCCCAGTCGTGCCGGACCCCACATTTCTCCCACAAGCACCGGAGCAGGGCCGACATGAAGTTGGAGCCTTGGTCTGTCAAGACTTCCTTGGGGAACCCCACTCGGCTGAAAATGGTCAGGAGCGCATCGGCCACGGTGTCTGCTTCAATGGAAGCTAAGGGCACTGCCTCGGGGTAGCGGGTGGCAAAATCTACCACCACCAGAATGTATTTCTTCCCCGACCGGGTCGTCCTGCTGAGAGGCCCCACGATGTCCATGGCCACCTTCTGGAAAGGCTCCTCTATGATGGGCAAAGGTCTCAAAGCCGCTTTCCCCTTGTCCCGGGCCTTCCCCACCCTCTGACAGGGGTCACAGGATCGGCAGTACTGCCGGACCGTGGTAAAGACCCCGGGCCAGTAAAAGTTCTGTAGCAACCTCTGCCGGGTGCGCCGGATTCCCTGGTGCCCTGCGAGGGGGATGTCATGGGCCAGGTACAGGAGCTTGCGGCGATACTTCTGGGGGACCACCAGCTGCCTCCTGATCCCACAGGACTCTACTTCCCTTGTGGGAGCCCATTCTCGGTACAGGAACCCCTTCTCCCACAGGAACCTCTCCTGGCAGCCTCTCCTCATGGTCCGTACCACACCAAGGTCGGCCAGGTCCCTGAGCTTCCGCAAGGAGGGATCTTTCCTCAACTCGGCCTGGAACTCAGCGGCTGGGGCAGGGACGGGGCCCGGTTCCCTCTCGCTGGCCAGGTCTGAGGCCTCCGCCTCTCTGAGCCGTGCCCCTCGGCCCTCCCTCCCCACCAGGGTAGGGTCCTGCGCCTCCGGTGTGATACCCTCCCCGAGGTCAGGGCGCAGTGCCCCTCGCCGGCTCTGGCTACGCGTCACAACCAGGGCGGCCTGGGGCTTGCTTGGCCAGTCCTCTAGGTCTCCCCCCATCAAAACTTCAGTGGGCAAATGGTGGTGTACCCCCACATCCTTGGGGCCCTCCTTGGCCCCCCATTTCAGGTGTACCCTTGCCACGGGCACCTTAAATGGGGTCCCGCCCACCCCTGTCAGGGTCAGATAGGTGTTGGGCACCACCCGATCTGGGGCCACCACCTCGGGCCGGGCCAGCGTCACCTCCGCGCCCGTATCCCAGTATCCATTGACCTTCCTCCCATCCACCTCCAGGGGAACAAGGCACTCTCTCCAGAGGGACAGCCCCGCGCCCACCCAGTAAACTGAGCACCCTGAGTCCAGAGCCTCCAGCCCTCTGGTGGAGTTGGCCTGGGGTACTCTTCCCTCCGGGGCAGGTGGTAAACTGGTAGGCCCCCTTTCCTGGGTCGTCTGCCCCTCGTCCAGCTGGGTCCCTACCCAGTTAACCCTGGGTAGGTTGGGTCTGCTCAGTTTGTCCCTGAGCCCAGGGCACTGGGACCGTACGTGGCCTTTCTGGCCACAGTGATAGCAGCTCAGGTCACGTTGGTCCCCTCGAGCAGGTCGGAGGGGCCCGACGCCAGGCGTTCCCCTTGGGAGGGGGTTCTCCCTATTTCCCCGCTGGGAGGCCCCCTGGTGACTCTCTCTCTGTATCGGGGGGGCCTGTTCTTTTGGGGCTCCTCCCTGCTACCCCCTGACCGACTGTTCACAAACTCGTCGGCCAGCTGCCCTGCGTGCTGGGGGTTCTCGAGCTTTTTGTCCACCAACCACAGCCTCAGGTCGGAAGGGCACTGATCATACAGTTGCTCCAGTACGATTAGGTCAAGCAGGTCCTCTTTAGCTCGGGCCCCAGCTGTCCACTTGCGAGCATATCCCTGCATCCGGTTGACCAGTTGTAGGTAGGTGACCTCAGGCGTTTTACGCTGACTCCGGAACCTTCTCCGGTACATCTCGGGGGTCAGCCCAAACTCACGGAGCAGGGCCTGTTTGAACAGTTCATAGTCCCCTGCCTCCGCCCCTGTCATTCGGCTGTACACCTCCACGGCTTTGGGGTCCAGTAAGGGGGTGAGAAACTGGAGCCTGTCTGCAGGGTCAACCCTGTGCAGCTCACAGGCATTCTCAAAGGCCGTCAGGAAGCTATCTATGTCTTCCCCCTCCTTCCGCTGGGCCAGGAAGCACTTATCAAAGTTCCTTGCAGTCTTGGGTCCCCCCGCACTCACCGCAGCCGGGGCCCCACTGCTCTTCAGCCTGGCCAGCTCCAGTTCATGCTGCCTTTGTTTCTCCTTCTCCTGACGCTCCCTCTCCTTCTCCTGACGCTCCCTCTCCTTCTCCTCCTGCTCATGTTGACGTTGTTTCTCCTTCTCCTCCTGCTCATGTTGACGTTGTTTCTCCTCGTTGACGTTGTTTCTCCTCATGTTGACGTTGTTTCTCCTCATGTTGACGTTGTTTTTCATGATCCTCCAGCTCCCTCATTTTCATCTCCCTCTCCCATTCCAGCCGCCTCCTCTCCAGGGATGGGGAGCTCCGCTGGGAGGATCCCCTGCTGGGTGCCGGGGTCAGGGTGCCCTCGGTATTCGCTGGGCTTCCCCCAACCCCTCCCCCAGACATAGGTAGGAAGGGTCTCGGGATGTCCTCAGCAGCAGTCTGACCCCTCCCAGCCCGGTCAGGCCCCAGGGCCCACGCTGCGTCTGCCGGGCAGCTTCCCTCAGGGACAGGGATCAGGTCATCCAAGCGATCCCTCTCCTCCAGCTGGGCAATCAACTGTTCCTTGGTGGACCTCCCGATGCGCAGCCCTCTCTGCCTGCACAGCTCCACCAGGTCGCTCTTAAGGTGTTTAGCGTACATCTCCCTGCTGGCCACTCGCAGGCCGGGCAACTTCCCACGGTTTCCAGGAAAAGCCCCTCGTGTGCCAGTCCTTCTTGAGGTCACCGACTCTTTGCCAGGGTCGAGCTGCAGACTCCTCCGCCCCTGGGACCGCTCGCTGCAATCCCCCGGGGGACCCTGTTACTGCAAAAGTCTTTCTCTCTGGTCACACATTCCCAGGGGTTAACCGCCCCCCGAAACCGTCTCTCTCTGAATCTTCAGCACGCCTGGTCCCCGTCAATTCCCCTTCGTTTTACTGCTCCCCAGTCACTTACTGCAGGAAGCGCCGTTCACGGGGTGCAGTAGATCCCACCGCTGCCACCAGTTGTCACGGAGTGTGGGGGAGTCCAGGCCCTGCACCCCTCTTCCTGGGATCCACTGAGACTCTCAGCCAGCCAGTAAAACAGAAGGTTTATTGGACAACAGGAACACGGTCCAAAACAGAGCTTGTGGGTACAACCAGGACCCCTCAATCACGTCCTTCTGGGGGAGCAGGGAGCTTAGACCCCAGCCCTGGGGTTCCCTGTGTTCCTCTCCCCAGCCCCAAACTGAACTAAACCCACCCAGCAGGTTCCCTGCTGCAGCCTCTGTTCACATTCCTGGGCAGAGGTGTTACCTCCCCCTCCCCCTCCTGGCTCAGGTGACAGGTTCTCAGGTCTCCCATCCCCAGGGCACATTCCCAGGTCAACACTCCCCCCTCCCTGCTGAGTCACATCGTCACACTTGGTTCTTCCCCCTGTCCTATAGCTCTGCAGATCTTGTGCCTGGGAACTGAGCCCGGCTGGCTCAGCCAGGGAGATGTTCCATGGGGCTCAGGACAGCTGTTTGCCAGCAGCAGGAGGGAGGGCACAATGTTGGGCACTGGCAATGAGTAGCTAGTGAGTGGAGATAACTAGTAATGAGGGGATTAGTGGTTATTAAATGGTAATGACTCTGCACTCAGAGCAATAATGGGAAATGGGACACTTCAGAGAGCTTTAATAACCTGTTATCACTCGGCTGCTCTGACTGCTGGGCTGTGCAGACCAGCAGCCCATAGTTCTGGAAAACCCTGCGGGAGAAAGGGGCTGTGAGACACCTTCTTAAAGGAGGGCTCGGGACTGGGGTCACTGCACCCTCACTCACATCATCCTGCCTTCTGCAGCATGGGCCTCTCCAGATCGCCAGAAACGCACTGAAAGAAAAAGGTGTGAAAGGAAAACGCAGCCCGTGCCATGTGCAGAGCACTCTCCAGCCCTTGCACACCCGCAGGAGATGGATACAGCTCCCCAGCACCGCACCCTCTAGGCAGTTACAGCCCTGCCACACCCGCAGGAGATGGATACAGCTCCCCAGCACCGCACCCTCTAGACTGCAGCCCTGCCACACCCGCAGGAGATGGATACAGCTCCCCAGCACCGCACCCTCTAGGCAGTTACAGCCCTGCCACACCCGCAGGGGATGGGAACAGCTCCCCAGCACTGCGTCACTAGCGCTGCATCACTGTGGCACCCAGGAGATCAGGGTTACCATGCCTCGGTACTGCCCCCTAGGGAGCCTTATGGAGCAGTCTCCCACCCCACAAAGCACCCCCTGGCACCACCCAGCACACAGCACTGTCCCGTTATGCTCTAGTCTCCTCCCTGGCAGCCTGCCTGGGGAACTCTCCCCTCTCCGGCGCTGGGTCCGGGACGGCTGTGTCTCCAGGAGGGCCGCCCTCCCGCAGCGTTAACTAGGGAGTGGGGAGGGAGCTGCCGGAGCGAGACAGCAGCCCGTCTCCCCGCATCTGGGGGCGTCTGATTTCTGACACCATCACTTACGCCATTCTAAATCCGGCTCCTGGCTCTCATGGGGTGGGAGGATTTGCGTCAGTGGGTGACTGTTATAGCTGGGAGAGCGGCAAGGGGGACTCCTGGAATGGGAACCAGCTGCTGCTTGAGTCACGCGTGGAGAAGGCTCCCGCTCAGGTTGGCCAGAAGGGTTTGCAGTCAGCGCTGCCTGCAGCATGATGGGAAAGGCAAGGGGACCTGTCACTCAGCGTAGCAGGCATCACGCCTCGTGCTCCCGAGTTCCCCCGGGCTCCAGAGGGGACTGTCATTGAAGCCAAGAGTGGGCCGGAGGGAGCAGGTTCTCTTCTCCATCACTCTCCCACTCCCCTCCTTCCTCAGGCTCTTTGTGCCTCTCCTGCTTCCTTTTCGCCACTGACTCATCCCCTCTTCCTCCACTGCTTCACCCTTTCACCTGCCTCCTGGCTCTGGGAAGGACCTGGGGCTGGAGCAAGGGAAGAAGATGAGTCTGCAGTCCACCCACGCTGGGGTAAAGGCGAATTTCTCAGGCCAGGAAATGCAGTCGCCCAGTCTCCCTGCTGCAGGAGCTCCAAGGCCCTGCAGACAGAGGAAGGGATCAGAGCCCTGGAACAGCAGGAGATGGGGCAGGTTGCCAGCTGGAAACAACAGCCCAGCCAGGGACGAGGGACAGGCACAAGTGGGGGGAGCTGCAAGAAGTGTCTTGGAACCCAGCCCCCCTCCTCCCAGGACTCTGCCATGGGCTATCCCAGACAGGTGTCCGGGAGTCACAGACTCCTAGGCACAGAGAAGGCCTCTCAACCCATCTGGCCCATTTCTCCCACTCCCCTGAGCCCTGGACCCCTGAACACGTTCTCCCTGTAAGGTGAGGGTAGGAGTGCCTTTTTCTCCTTCCTGATGTTTTTGTTTTTTTCTAGCTCTGCCAGAGAGTGGGGCTGGGGGCGATATTTACCCAGGACACTGCCGAGCTCCCCCGTCTCGGTTTCCTAAGGGAGAAGGACTCGCTGCCTGGTGTGTGTGTGTGTGTGTTAGCCCCTGCCCCCCAATTGCATTGGGGGGCAGGGGATCAATTTGGGGAGGCCCATCTGCCTCCCTGTCCTTGAGCCCTCAGGTTGGCGCTAGTCCCTGCTGCTCCCATGTGGCCCCTCTCTGTTTCAGGAGCACTGCTCCAGCTGGCAGCCGGCCACCTGTGGTTTCTCTAGTGCGGCTGGGAGTGGGAGACATTGGAGGGGACAGTGCACTGGGGCGTTGTTCCAGACGCTGTAGTGAGGAAGACGAGGCAGGTGAAGCAGAACAGACAGGATGGACTGCCAGGCAGAGGAAGGAGAATACAGCGCCATAGAGCCAGGAGAGTTCCCCGTTTGAGGCATTACACACTAACTTTCCTTTTACAATGGGCTTCTTCACTGTGTTGCTGACGGGGGACCCTGCTAAGGACACGGGGCTAAGTCACTCTGTTCTGTACGGCAGGCACAGCTCTGTCTCGCTGATCGTAAACGTGTATTGGAGGAAAACTGGACAATGCCCCTTTAAAATCCCAAGGAGTTCTGGGAATTCTGTCTGCCACATAAGAAGGCCTAGAAAGGGAGCACGGTTTTCTTGGGTTCCCGCCTTGGTGGACAGGACTCTAGGCTCAGAGCTGCTCTGTTACAATGAGCGGTTTGGTGAGTGAGCTGTGAAAAGGTTTTGCTGAGCACCTAGGAATGCAAAGCTGCCACCTAATCATCTCATGCCTGGCGGGTGTTTGCAGGGAAGGGCTTTGATGGGACAATGCCACTTCCGCTTCCTGTTGTACAGTACAAGCCGTGTTCCCTGGTGACCTTCCTCCCTGCTGCTACCCCAGCTCTGGGCACCGTTCAGCGTTGCTCTGTGGCCACAACCCCCTCATGGGGGATACCCCAGAGTGAGGGATCTCTGGGCACAAGCACACAGCTGCCTTTGTCAGTCACAGTCCCCTATGGCAGGGGGTGGAGCTGGAAGAGGGCCAATTTGGAAGGCAGCAGGTCAGGGGTGTGGTCAGGGTGTTCCTGTGCCCTGGCAATTCTTCAAAACTCCCCAAGGGCTCCATGAAGCAGGGATGTAGGGCAACCCCTGCCACAGGGGAGACTCAAGCTGCATTGCCTCTGTCCTGGTGCTCGTAGCGGCATAGGGATCAGTCCAGGCTGCTCTCCCCCATGCAGGGATAGAGACAGTGGTGAGCTGGAGCCGGTTCGCTAGAACCGGTTGTTAAATTTAGAAGCCCTTTTAGAACCGGTTGTTCCGCGAGGGACAACCGGTTCAAAAAGGGCTTCTAAATTTAACCGGCCAAAAGTGGCGCCTTAGGTGCCGACTCCATGGGTGCTCCAGGGTTGGAGCACCCAAGGGGAAAATTTGGTGGGTGCAGAGCACCCACTGGCAGCTCCCTGCCCCACTCCCGGCCCCAGCTCACCTGTGCTCCGCCTCTGCCTCCTCCCCTGAATGCGCCGCCCCGCTCTGCTTCTCCGCCCCCCAGGCTTCACGTGAATCAGCTGTTCGCGCGGGAAGCTGGGGCAGGCTGAGAAGCAGGCCACGGCTTCCCGCTCAGGCCCAGGGAAGCAGAGCGGAGGTGAGCTGGGGCCGGGCACGGGGTGCGGAGCTGCTGGTGGGGGCTCTGCACTCAGCAAATTTCCCCGTGGGTGCTCTAGCCCCAGAGCACCAAGGGAGTCGGCGCCTAAGGTGCCACTTTTGCTGTGATCAGTGTGGGGAGCGGCTGCTCCCCCTGCTCCCCCCCAGCTACGCTCCCCCGCCCTAGGAGCCGGAGGGACCTGCCGGATGCTTCCTGGGAGCTGCCCTAGGTAAGCACCGCCAGGACTCCCCACCTCGCGCCCTGGCAAGTGCCTCTGGCTCTTAGGGGTGGGCTGGGCACCCACTATGGTGGCCCACGAGACGCTCCTGCCCGTTTCTGGGGGCAGTCAGGGGACAGGGGTGGATGGGGCAGGGGTCCTGGGGGGGGCATCAAGGAACGCGGGGGGGTTGGATGGGGCAGGAATCCCGGGGGGCGGGGGTGGGCAACGACCCCCTCATGGGGTGAGGAGGGAACCCGTTGTTAAGATTTTGGCAGCTCATCACTGGGATAGAGCGCCAGGAAGGCAGGAGAATGTTTAGTAAGGTCTCTGCCGGGGAGCCCATCTGTCTGTGCTGAGCTCTGTGTGGTGCGAAGGCCGGTTGGCTCTGGTGCAGCAGTGGCATCCCCCTCCCAAGAGATGTCCCAGCAGGAATGAACTCCACTCCCTGTGGGGAGCTAAGCTCAGGCATGCGGTTACCTGTGGCCACCTTTAAGGGATCAGTGTCCCACACTCATGGAGTCTAATTCTGACACCTCTTCCCGTGGTATCCTGCTCACTTAATTCGCTGAGCTATAGTGCCTTTCAAGTAAACGCATCTTCTTGCTCTGCTGTATGATGTGAGCTTGTTGCATGGCAGAGGGGCCTATAACTGCTATTGTTAGAGCCGTGAGGGTCTCCCATCTTCCACCAGCCGGTCCAGGAGGGATGCTTTTCTGTCAGAGCCTCTTGCCGGATCATAAAGTTGTCCTCTTTGTGAGATAAGGACCCCCACGAGGCACGATTGGCTGCCCATGTTACCCAACAGATACCTGGCTGGTTAAAATCCTGCTTGAGTGTTTGGTACACTGGTTTCAAGTATCTTGAGAGCTGCATCTGGACACTGTCATTCTCTCTCTTCTCCAGACCCTAGGGCCTGTAGCAGATGCCTGGTAATTTTCCCCCCTTGGTTTTAATTCCTCCTACCTTTCCCTGAGCAATCTCTATTGTGTCTCGCTGCTTAGCACATGTGGAGCGCCATATGGCCATCAGCTTTCAGGCTTGACAGAGGCTCTTAGAAAGCAGAGAAAAACGATTCCCTCCACTGCAGGAATGGCTGGGTGACATTGTATGGGCTGTGTTACACAGGAGGTCAGGCCAGATGATCTAATGGTTCCTTCTGGCCTTAACCTCTGTCAACCAATTAATCATCACAGCACACAATGTCTTACTTAGGCAGGTGTCATCCCGTGTTTCTGCTGGCTACCTGAAATTACCTGCCTGCATCCACGTTCAAGCATCCAACATTCTGGGGTGCTGAGCTCCAGCTGGCCTCAACTAGAGTTGAGTTCTCAGTATGTCTGAACACCGGCCTTGTGTTTAGATGCCTAAAGATGGGTTTCCCAGATCTAAACTTTTGGCTCTTGTAAATACTTCTGATCCCCGCCCTCTAACTCTGCTTCTGTTTTCTCTTCTACACAAATTCGCCCTTGCCCTTCCCAGACAAAAGACCCCGATGGGCACTAGCTGCTCAGATGAGTTGGTCATACCCTGCCATTTTATTAAAGCATCTGACTTCCTTCAGACAAGTTCTCCTGAGCTGGGATGAATCCATTTACATGGGGCTTGGATCTGAGTCCATTCAGGAATTGGTGCCTTGTGGAATCTGGAGTAAGTCATGAAAGATGGAGCCATCTCCAATCTCCTCAGGTGTCTCCTTTCCACCTTCAAAGCAGCCAAGCTTTCCTCAGAGCTGCTGCACCCTGGGCACTGAATGAGGCAGGGATCCTGAATGAAAACTAGTAAGTGACCGTGCAATTAAGTACTGTATCATAATGCATAAGGGAGGCTGAACTAAGGTGGCATGGGCAATGGTATATTCTGGCATTTCCAAACCTTTCAGTGCTTGACTTTGCATCCTAAATAATGCTCTTTAAATGTTTGTGTCCGTAGTTAGTTATAGTATGGTAATGCCAAACCTCAATCATTGCCCTGTGGCACTGGATGCTGTACAGGCTCATAATTTGAGTCAGTCCCTGCTCCAGAGAATTTACAATCTAAATAGATAAGACAGATTTATTATCCTCAGATGGGGAATTGAGGCCCAGGGAGGCCAAGTGACTTTGCCAAAGTCACACAGGGCACATGTGGTACAGGTTGGATTTGAACCCAGGTCCCCTAAATTCTAAGCTAGTGGCTTAACCACTCCGCATCCTGCGTTTAGAGGAGCTGTGGGGAGCAGATCTGCTTCTCCGTCCTTTCTCGAGCAGAACACAACGAGGCAAAATAGCATGAGGAAAAATACAGTAGAAAATGGCCAAACTGGACTCATTTAAAGTGCACCTCACTGTCTGCCTGGTGTTCATTATCATCTTCCCTGTTAGATGCGGAGGCTCCAGCTAAGCCCTAGTAGAGGGGGGGAAAGGAGGCTGCTAGCTGGGTTAGGATAGGCTCCCTCCTATTTCTGCAAGCACTCTGTTCTAGCCAAATGCTCCCGTCCTGCTGGAAAACAAAGTTAAGACCATGTCCAGTAAAATTAATGAGGTGGATAAGCATGTGACAGCTCCTAAGAAAGGACCTGGTGGCTCTGAAGAGCTCGCACAGACCTGCAGGAAAAAAATATGCCAAGACTCCCAACCACTTGGATTGTCAACCCCTTCACTGTCAGGGAAAGATGGCCTGGTGGTTACAACAGCTGAGTAGGACTCAGCTGCAGTTCATTACCTGGATCTCTCACCTCCTCCTTGTGTGATCTTGGGGAAGTGACTGATTCTCTCTGGGCCTCAGTTCCCTCTCTGGGGACAGTAATGCTCCCTTTGTCTAGTTAGAGTATAAGCTTTTTGGGGTAGGGATTTCATCTCTCTGGAAAAGGGGGGGATGTCTGTCTGGATGAGAACATAAACTTTGGGGGTTGTTTCTTGCTATGTGTCTGGGCAGCACAATGCAACCCTGATCTTGTGTGAGACCTCCACTTGCCTTCGTAATATCAATAATAACTTCTTTATTGAAAATGCAATAAACCGTATATAGTGTATTGGGAAAACAATATGGTGTCAACATCTCCTGTGTGCAAGAATGTGCCATTGTACATATTTGCCCCTAAGATAGGTTGCGGTTTGTGGATAGCTTCATAACTGCTACAGGTTGGCTTTCTGTTCTGCACCGTTACACTTCTGACAAAGATGCTGAGGTAGCTGCTGTTCTGCGAGACAGCCGATGCGACATGTTACACGCACACCCACACACCTGCCGCTGCAGTTTTATTTGTGTTTGGTTGTTTCCCTTAATGTAAAACTAAGTTGATTCTGAAGGGCTTGGTCTTTAGAGAGAAGACTACTCCAGTCATTAGGGTGTTAGCCTATAACTTAGGAGACGTCGGTTCTTCCTGACTTTGCTATAGGATCCCTGCAGGATCTTGATATCCCTATCTGTGGAATGGAGATAGTCGTGCATCCCTACCACATAGGGGCATTGTGAGGCTAAATATGTTGAAGATTGTGAGGTGATGGGGCAAATCCCACTGATAGATTGGTAGCGTTTTTCATACACCAACTCTACAGGTCGTGACCCATTTCAGAACTCTTGTGCCTCTTTTAGATTGTAAACTATTTGGGTCAGGGACTGTCACTTATGATGATACAGCACCTAGCACAATCAGCCCCTGCCTGCCTGAGGCATCTTGGCACAAGCCCAATACAACTAATGACAAGCGTGCAGGATACATCTGTTACTACCTTAACTTTCAGGGCAAAAGGTATTAGACGAGGGAGGGTTCCACTGACACGTGTACATATGCCAAGGAGACTAGTGCATTCTGACGGAGGTAAGCAAGCAGACAGGACGACAAAATAGGATATTTTATTTACTGTAGGTTATCAGTAACTTCCCCAGATGTAGCTGCTCCCCTATCTTGCTCTCCCCTTTCCTTTCTGAAATTAAACCCATGAAAAGGTTTGGGGTTGTTTGTTTTTTTACAATGGAAAAAGACTAGAGCTGGTCAGAAAATGACAATTAAAATATCAAAATACTTATACCGAAAACTGAAAAATAGCAATTTGGAAACTGTGCTGCCTCTCCTCATGGGAGTTGTAGTTCAGATGCCTCCTGCCTTCTGAGTCTCCTCAAGAGGCCAGCTCCCTGGTCTCACACTACATATCCCATGATGCACTACAGTCTCCCCTTATGGTGACCAAAAGTGGTTGCATCCTGGGAATTCTTGGCCTTGGTGCATCATAGGAGATGTAGTCCAAATAGGGAGACCATTCCCTAGAGGAGAATGAGGCCATGAAGCAAGCTAACTACAACTCCCATGAGATACTGTGAAAACATATTCAGATAAAAATATTTTGGTTTTGGGGACCTTGGTTTTTTTCCCCCAAAACAAATCAAAATTTTCAGTGGAAAGCAAAGATTATTCTTGAATAATGTTTTGTTGAAAAACAGTATTGACAGAATTTTCAACCACCACAGCAAATTCCTTTCTCTAACCTTCCCTTAAGACAAAACAGCTGAAAGAATTTTACTAAAACATTCCCTCTCCCTGCATCCCCCACCAAAAATAAGTAACCTTTGGACAGAGCCCAGGCTGGAAAATGTCAGGCCCAAAGGTGAATGTTTCAGAAAGTTCTGAGTAGTTGAAGACAGAGGTTAGAACAGACTCTGCTTATTCCATTGTGAGTTAGCTGGGCTCTGATACGAATGATTAGCTCTCACTAGCACTTCGGGAAGGTGGGTATGAATCATAGAATCATAGAATATCAGGGTTGGAAGGGACCCCTGAAGGTCATCTAGTCCAACCCCCTGCTCGAAGCAGGACCAATTCCCGGTTAAATCATCCCAGCCAGGGCTTTGTCAAGCCTGACCTTAAAAACTTCTAAGGAAGGAGATTCCACCACCTCCCTAGGTAACGCATTCTAGTGTTTCACCACCCTCTTAGTGAAAAAGTTTTTCCTAATATCCAACCTAAACCTCCCCCACTGCAACTTGAGACCATTACTCCTTGTTCTGTCATCAGCTACCACTAAGAACAGTCTAGAGCCATCCTCTTTGGAACCCCCTTTCAGGTAGTTGAAAGCAGCTATCAAATCCCCCCTCATTTTTCTCTTCTGCAGGCTAAACAATCCCAGCTCCCTCAGCCTCTCCTCATAAGTCATGTGTTCCAGACCTCTAATAATTTTTGTTGCCCTTCGCTGGACTCTCTCCAATTTATCCACATCCTTCTTGTAGTGTGGGGCCCAAAACTGGACACAGTACTCCAGATTCATTGTCCCTGTTGTACAGGTGGGAACTGGAGGCACAGAGAGATTAAGTGACTTGGCTAAACTCACAGAGTCAGTTGTACAGGCAGGTAGAATCCAGGCTTTCCAACTCCCAGTCCAGTGTGTATATCTCTGTGTGGATTGTCTTCAGGAGCAACTGAATGGAGTCGGGTACAGGACACCTGACTGAAACCCTCAGCAGAGTGTGTTCCAGGCTAAAGTGATCTGGAGTTCTGGACACCTAGGTTCTCAATGGGGTTAAGCTATATGTGATCAAGGCTAACTCGATCTAGAGGGCTGAGCCAGCCTACATCCTGGCACACATCTCAACCTAGCCTAGAATGTGGATTTTAAACCGTTAGGCCCCATACCCAATGACCAGACAAGTGGCATTTAGTTAGCCTGCCCCTGTTAAAAAAAGACACTGAGCCAAGCCCCAAACCTCCCCCAGTGCCAATGCTGTTCTTCTCCAAGCTCATCTCACCTTTAAAACCATGGTTTCAACCAGCTCAGCAGGGGTGGTGCCTCACCTTGAATCCTGCAGAATGCGGGATCTGGGGATCAACACGCAGCACAAGGACTCCCCAGGTCAAGTCCCTGCTGGGCCCTGAACTTTCTGTGCTTCTGTGTGGGAAGCTCTTCAGGAAGCAGGAGGCTGGGCTGAGTTGGGTTTGTGGATATCTGGCTGCAATTGCCGTGGATGAGGTTCTGAGGGGACCCCCAGCTGAGGTGTGATGGGAGAGTGGGAGTCTGAAGTGTCCACATGGAACTGAAGGCAATGCCCAGCAAAGTAAGATGAATTCATGAACAGTCCCCTGAAGAGGCTCCCTGGGACAAGATCTAGGCTTAGGTGAGCTGGATCCCCAGAAGCCTTTGTAAGGGACCATTTTGGGAGCTCTCAGTGCTATTTCTAATGGATTCCCTTCCTCCCGAATTGTGACAGTCCCTAAGAGCAGTGAGCATGAGCTCTGCAATCAGAGGGATTCCGATGGACATTGGTGAAATCTCTACCCAGAACGATGCTTCTCTAAGGCAGCTCTGGACTTCTAGGAGCTGCATCCTCACGTTGCCTGCCTGAGATCCAGGTGAGCAGGAGGAGAGGGACATAGGAGTGAGCTGGGAATGTAAGCTCGAAGCAGAGTCTGCAGCATTTCCCATTCCTGCCTGGCAGCCTCTCTTCGAGAACAAGGAGCTAACTCAGGCCTTGTGGGGGACGGAGCAAACCCGCTGGGGTGAATGGGAATGGAGCCCCTTGCCCTTTCCATCATGTTGCAGGCAGCACTGATCGCGCACACACCTGGCTGGCCTGAGCGGGAGCCTTCTCCACGCGTGACTCAAGCAGCCGCTGGTTCCCGTTCCAGGAGTCCCCCCTTGCCGCTCTCCCAGCTATAACAGTCACCCACTGACGCAAATCCTCCCACCCCACGAGAGCCAGGAGCCGGATTTAGAATGGCGTAAGTGACGGTGTCAGAAATCAGACGCCCCCAGATGCGGGGAGACCGGCTGCTGTCTTGTTCCAGCAGCTCCCTCCCTATTCCCTAGTTAACACTGGTGAAGGGTGGGCCTCCTGGAGACACAGCTGTCCCAGTCCCAGCGCCAGAGGGGGAGAATTCCCCAGGCAGGCTGCCAGGGAGGAGACAGAGCACAACGGGACAGTGCTGTGTGCTGGGCAGTGCTTCGTGGGTGTGAGACTGCTCCACAAGGCTCCCTAGGGGGCGGTACTGCTGCTCCAATAAATTGGTTAGTCTCTAAGGTGCCACAAGTACTCCTTTTCTTATTGTAACCCTGATCTCCTGAGTGTGCCATTGTGATGCAGTGCCGGGGATCGCTTGGCAGGAGAGGTGTTGAGGAGAGACAGACAGCGTTTGATAATTACGCAGTGCTGCATAATACTCTGCAGGGGACAGCATTGGGAGTCATAACACATTTCCTTTACAGGTGTTTATCCCCTGCCATCTTTTTATCTAGCTGCTATGAGGGTAGGTATCTGAGGCTCTTGGTGTCTGAGCTTCTATGAGGAGGAAGAAACCATCTACACATCCCTCTTGGATAGAAGAGTCTTGGAATAGGCAAGCAATGTCACCTGGTTGCAGCTAATATTCAAGACTGCATCTCTGATCAATAAAGGAGTGCAGAGACAGCTCAGCTTTTCAGAAGGGTGGGACAGCTGATGAGCAGTGCAAAGAGCTGGGGGGATACTGGCTAGATAGGTTTCCAAGGAGTGGGAGAAGTCAGAAGTCCTTTCTCTGTGCTTTCAGGGGCCCCTGTCAGGTGCCTATATGTGCAGGCCTGGATCCCCTGGGTGCTGAGCCAGCACCCAGGGGAGATCCCTGTGTATACACACCCTGCATGGGCTGCTGCCACAGGGAGCCAGCTGCTCTTTATCAGTCCTGCCTTGCAGCTGCCAGTTACCCCCATGAATCACAGTGCCCCATCCTCCTCTAATCAGCTTTTCCCTTCCTTGCCTGGCATAATATTTGTTGTCAGCGAGTGGCGTTTGGCACTGACAGCCCGGTGAATAGATGCATGTGGGGGTGTGGGGAGGCGGGCTTCTCACCCCACACGGGCTCCTGTCTGACAGGGCAGATTATACGCTGCTTGCTCACTTTAGGTAGCGAGAGAAGCTGGTGACAAAGGTAATTAGCCCTGTTCCCTCTGCCTGCCAAGCCGCGCGGTGGAGCTGGAAAGCACCACTCCGCAATGAGATTCCCACGCATCAGAGAGCAGACAACAGACATGTGGCCCCAGGCTGTCCCACACTACGCTCTCGCTCCCACCCTCCCTGGGGGACAAAAGCAGGTGGCAGAGCCGAGCTGGCTCCTTGGCTTGGCAGCCAGGAGGCCCCTCCCCACAGGGTCGCACTGCACCCAGAGGAGAGGGGGAGTGAAAGTCCCTGCCCCGGCCTGCTGAAATTTAGTAACTAGCATGAATCCCAGAGCAGGACTGAATTGTGATTAAGGCGTGGGTTATTTGACCCTTCTCGTTGGCACAATTGCCCTCTGTCTTTTTCCCCATGTGCATGTTATGACGCTTCCCCCAGCTCATTCGGGAGACCCCTACATTCTCCCCTTTGAAATCCCGCTAATAGACCAACTTCTGCCCTGTTGCCTCTAGTGAATTAAGTAGACCTGAACAGAAAACCCCTTTGATTGTTCTCCTGTTCCTGGACTGAGAGCTCCTCAGGGCTGGGGCCATCCCTTCTCATGTGTGCCCCATATGTGCATCACAGTAAATCCCAAGGGAAATGAGCACAGTGCAATGAAACCACTTATAAAACTCCATGTGCCTTGCCAACAGACGACACTTTCACATCTCCCTATCTGCATATATCCCTGTAAAGGCATGGCAACTCACCCCTACAGCGCCTCCTGCTGGTCATTGGGGATTAGCTCTTTTCCAGCATAGAGGTCCCTCTGCAGGCTGGGGAATCTGCCACAGCTCTGGGCCCTGTGTCCCTCACAGACCCCAGTGCCCCTTTCTATGGGGTTCTGCCCCCTGGCAGTACCCCCACACTCTGCCTCTGGGTCTCCCCTTCCTGGGAAACCCCCAACCCACTATCCCCACCTTGCCTCAGTCTGGGCTACTGCCAGACATCACCAAGCCCCCACTCCCTAGGGCAGACTGCAGTGTAAAGGCCACTCATCATAGGCAAGGAGATTCGGACCTGCTGCCTTCTTTTGCCTCCCAGTACCTCTGTGGGCCTTGGACCAGACCCTACAGTGCCCCCTGCTTAGCCTGCTCCTTCCCCAGCACTGCACCACCCTCAGTACCCTGTCTGTCTGTCTAGAGAGAGACTCCTTGGGCCTCTGGCTCACAGCCTTTTTATACAGGCCAGCTGGGGCCTGATTGGGGCATGGCCCAGCTGCGGCTGCTTCCCCAATCAGCCATCCCCAGCCACAGCCCTCTCCAGGGCTGCTTTTAACCCCTTCTATTTTAGGAGTGGGGTGGGTTCCTTCCTCCATAATCCTCAACCTGTCCCTACTCTTTCTAAGTGGTGTGTAGACGCTGTTTGCTTATGTAATACCCCTTCCTGCCTCACTGGGCTAGCTACAGGGCTCCAAGCTAGGATAGCTCAGTGGTTTGCGCATTGGCCTGCTAAACCCAGGGTTGAGAGTTCAATCCTTGAGGGGGCCATTTAGGGATCGGGGCAGAAATTGGGGATTGGTCCTGCTTTGAGCAGGGGGTTGGACTAGATGACCTCCTGAGGTCCCTTCCAACCCTGATATTCTATGACCTCTGGAACTAAAAGAATGAACTTCTATTGCTTCAGCTAAAGGATTGGCTTCATCAGTGGGGAAACAACAGGAAATGCATAAACCAGCCATGGGAGAAGGACAAAGAGCCATGCTCTGCCAGCATGGGTTACACTTAGGGCATATCTACGCTTACCGGGGATTGAAGCTGCAGCTACTGCTGCACTGGGGGGTCGATCTAGTGAAGACCCATTAAATCAACCGCAGATCACTCTCCCATTGACCCCAGTACTCTACCGGAATGAGAAGCATAAGGTAAGTCAACAGGAGAGTGTCTCCTATCGACCCAGCGCGGTTTACATAGCTGGAGTTGCATAACTTAGGTCAGCGTACCCCCGTAGTGTAGACAAGGCCTTAATCTCCTTCCTTCTCTGTTCATGAGACCAACCCATCCCTATCTAGCCAGATCTCCAAAGCCCATGGAAGTGCATAGTCTTTGGATCCAGCCCTATCATCCCACCCATTGTACAGATTCTAGCTGCAGACCACAGAGGCCTGCACCACCTTCTCCAAAACAAACTAATCACCTTACCTGTCCCACACAGGGGACTTGCTCAGAGCCCATGGTGATGGGTGCTGGTAAGAAGCTAGGCAGATAGAGTGCACACACATTTGAAACACCTGACATAGGCACTGGTATATATCATGTGGGCAGCACACCCTAAAGGGGCGATTGGAGCATAGCAGGGGCCAGGCAGATTAAGGGTGTTTGTGAAAACTTAGTTCTCAGTTTCGAGACTTTTCAAGCTTTGGTTTAGCAATGTTATGCAATGGCCCTTAGCTGGATATTTCTTGGCTTTTCAGGCATTTGGGTTTTCTAATAAGCCCAGTGTTCTAATGAGGCTTTTAGCAGAAGCAATTACTACATCTTTACAGTCTTCGCTGTTTCTTAAGGCAGTTTGTGTCTGGAACAATCCAATGGGTCTC
The DNA here is from genome assembly GCF_965140295.1 of Lepidochelys olivacea. Lineage (NCBI taxonomy): Eukaryota > Metazoa > Chordata > Testudines > Cheloniidae > Lepidochelys > Lepidochelys olivacea. The sequence continues at coordinate 11,799,870 of NC_140416.1, forward strand.
AGGGTTTCGACACAGACTGAGCTGTGTGTTCTGTGCAGAAATGGGTATTTCACGGCTGTGAGCACAATCTTTTGCAAACGAGACTGAAGAGCTACCACGGGCAGTTGTGCCACTTGAAATGGTGAGAAATCCAGTCAAGGCCCTCCCTTTTAACCAGGACGGCAAGACCAGCAAAGAGTTTACAACAGGGAGGAGAGTCCTGCCATGCAGACAGGGGAGCAAGCAGCTAGCTAGCAAGGGAAGGGAAATGGGTAGGAAACCATTGGCCAGCCAGAAGGTGAAGAGAGGCGGTAGGGGTGTGTGTGCCAAAAGGGAGTTAACTTGGTAGGATGGATGAGGAGGAGGCTAAGACTGGCTTTCCCAAGCCTAAGTGCAAGGATCTGAGACACGACATCCGTTGCATCCGAGAGCGCTGAAGGAATTGGCGGCTGTGATTGCAGAGCCATTGGCCATTATCTTTGAAAACTCGTGGCGAACCGGGGAAGTCCCGGATGATTGGAAAAAGGCTAATGTAGTGCCCATCTTTAAAAAAGGGAAGAAGGAGGATCCTGGGAACTACAGGCCAGTCAGCCTCACCTCAGTCCCTGGAAAAATCATGGAGCAGGTCCTCAAAGAATCAATCCTGAAGCACTTGCATGAGAGGAAAGTGATCAGGAACAGCCAGCATGGATTCACCAAGGGAAGGTCATGCCTGACTAATCTAATCGCCTTTTATGATGAGATTACTGGTTCTGTGGATGAAGGGAAAGCAGTGGATGTATTGTTTCTTGACTTTAGCAAAGCTTTTGACACGGTCTCCCACAGTATTCTTGTCAGCAAGTTAAGGAAGTATGGGCTGGATGAATGCACTATAAGGTGGGTAGAAAGCTGGCTAGATTGTCGGGCTCAACGGGTAGTGATCAATGGCTCCATGTCTAGTTGGCAGCCGGTATCAAGTGGAGTGCCATAAGGGTCGGTCCTGGGGCCGGTTTTGTTCAATATCTTCATAAATGATCTGGAGGATAATGTGGATTGCACTCTCAGCAAATTTGCGGATGATACTAAACTGGGAGGAGTGGTAGATAGGATACAGAAGGACCTAGACAAATTGGAGGATTGGGCCAAAAGAAATCTGATGAGGTTCAATAAGGATAAGTGCAGGGTCCTGCACTTAGGATGGAAGAATCCAATGCACCGCTACAGACTAGGGACCGAATGGCTAGGCAGCAGTTCTGCGGAAAAGGACCTAGGGGTGACAGTGGACGAGAAGCTGGATATGAGTCAGCAGTGTGCCCTTGTTGCCAAGAAGGGGGGTTCCAAAGAGGATGGCTCTAGATTGTTCTCAATGGTAGCAGATGACAGAACGAGGAATAATGGTCTCAAGTTGCAGTGGGGGAGGTTTAGATTGGATATTAGGAAAAACTTTTTCACTAAGAGGGTGGTGAAACACTGGAATGCGTTACCTAGGGAGGTGGTAGAATCTCCTTCCTTAGAGGTTTTTAAGGTCAGGCTTGACAAAGCCCTGGCTGGGATGATTTAACTGGGAATTGGTCCTGCTTTGAGCAGGGGGTTGGACTAGATGACCTTCTGGGGTCCCTTCCAACCCTGATATTCTATGACTGGTCGTGCAAACAGTGGCATGCTCACGTTTTTGGTCCCCAAGGAGCCCGGGCACCCACTTTCACTAGTCATGCATGGCACAGCGGGTGGCGTTGTTTGAACTGGAGCCTTCGCTCACAGGCTGTGAGACCAGGGCTCTGTGCTGAGACTCTGCTGTTGGCCTCCCAGCTGCCAGCCCTGGTCCTACATTACTGAGTGACTGGTGAGCCACCAATAAAGATCCCTCCTGGGACCTGACCCTCTTTCGCCAGGTACACTCATAACCCAGAATCTCAGGCCTTCCACCTCAATGTGTTGAGGCCATGCTAAGAAGGAGGCCTGTGCGAGGTGTGCCTGCCACGGCAGGGGTATAGAGCGCTGTCAGGAACGGGGGCTGTAAGAGGAAAGGTTCAGGCTTGACACTGGGCACAGGCTCTTGTCCCAAGAGAACCTGTTACGTGAGGCCACAGGAGCAGAGTGTCCAGGGAACTATGGGGAAAATGACCCAGATGTTAGGCATAAACACCAGCTGGGTTTCTCCTACGTGTTCACTAGTCAGAGGGATCTGCTGTAAGGGGGATGGCAAGGATAAGTGGGCTGGCTGGGGGAGGGAGGTGCAGTTGGGAGCTAGATGGACATGCTGGGTAGGGGCAAGGATATGCGGTTGGATGGACTGGCTGCATATAGGGACTGGCTCTTTGTGTGTTGGGTGGATGGGCAGTAGAACTTGCCATTAATTCTGTATATCCATAGTGTGTTTTCACTCCTGACAGGCTTGGTGCCAATGACCTGGGTTCACTGCTCCAATCATATAGGAATTGGGTAGTATCCTCATAAATGGTCTGAGGGGCGTCTAGTGATCCTCACTGTCTTTGTTCCAGAAGCCCCCAGGAGCTCTGCAGTGCTGTACTGTACACATGTAGCTAGGCTTTGTGTGTCCTCTCTGCTCAGTAAAGATAGTGACTTGGCCCCCATGGTGCCCATCTGATTCCTTCCTGTTATGTACGTTGTGTAAAGAGCAAAGGCCACAACAATCAACTTCCTGGCGCCAGGCTTGGCGCTGAGCTGTGGTCTCCCAGGAGTCACTGGGAAGCAGCGCGGGAGGGTGGCTGTCCCTCGGTGGTTGCACTACCTGTCCACGCCCCTGATTGCCATGGCAATGACTTGCCTCTTGCCCAGGACTGCCAGACCTCAGCCATGGCCCCAACAGCCAGGGCTGGAGCAGGAGGGGTGGAGATGGCTTCTTCCCCTTCTGGTCTGCCTTGCGGAGAGACACCAAGGCCCTCTTCACACATACCTTGAGGGCCACAGGAAACCACTTTCTGTCCAAGCCTATGTGTCCTTCAGCGCACAGGACCCTGGGCCTCCTGAGGAAGAGGCAGGGTTGTGTCAGCCTTCCCATGTCTTCTGGGGCCCCTCAGTACAGGGAGTGAAGTTGTGGGGGCTTCTCAACCTCACAGGGGCCCACCAGGGTGGGCAACAGAGCCCCCCAGGCCTCACGCCTTGCAAGGACCCATTGGGATGGAGAGCAACATCCTGGAGACTTGAGGAGCCACTGGTAGAATGGGACCCAGGGCCTGTTGGGATGGGGCGAGGGAAGCGGGGTTCCTCCTGAGGCAGTGATAAGTGTCTCTGTCCTGCTGCCTTCTCCCTCAGTGTGTTACTTTCTCCTCTCCTCCTGGGCAGTGCCTAACGGCACCTCAGAGATGAAGCAGCAGGAAACTCAACCACCAGCACTTCATTAGCCTGCTTCTTCGCTAACGCTCCTAATGTTAGACAGCCGCACGGCAGCCATTCTGACTGCTGGGATTTAGGGTGCGCCATGAAGCAGGGGGTGGGGACCGGGAGAAAAGGGAAGAGGCTCATGGGATGCTCCTTCCCAGCCCTGAATCTCCACTCCTCTACTTGTGCAGGAACAGAGGAGAGAGGAGGGTTTCTCTGGGGATCAGGGTGCGTAGCCCTTCAAAGCACTTCAGCAGGATCAGCTACCTCCCCTCCCCAGCCCTGGCCAGGGAGGTAAGTCTCACTGTCCCCATTGTACAGACAAAGGAAACCGAGGCACAGAGCCCCTGTGAGTTGGCCACAGAGGGGCTTTGTGACTCGAACACCTGACTACCAGCCCTGTGTTCAGGCCACTAGCCTTTCCCTCTTCCAGTACCTTAGAGATTCAGAGAGAGTTGGGAGTAAGGAGGGGAGGATGGCAATAACTATGTGTGTGGAGGGTGGGGAAGGGAGATTCAGCTGCCCTGAAATGCAGCAGAGTGGGATGCATGGAAATAACTCCTTAGTCTCCATATACTCTACTTCCCCTCCAGTCCTGCAACCACCCCACACTCGCTCTAGCGGTGGCTGTGTCCTCCTCTCCATGCTCACCCCCTCAGGGCTGGCTGAGCGGGGTCTGTAACATCCCAAGTTGGGCTGATCACACCGTGGTGGAATGGTGAGTTTGGGAGCCCCAAGGGACTGAGCCTGGGAGCTCCCTTGCATGCAGCTGCCGTTAGCACAGTCCCGAGGGACCCAGCCAACCTTTGCTTAGCCCAGAGCTATAGGTAACTGGAGCTCGGAGAGCAGCGAGGGATCTTTGAAATACATAGGTAATGGTTGGGTGCCCAAAGATGCCTCTGCCTTGAGAAGGACCTCCCTGGCGGGGTGGGAATGAATGCGCTGGGTATTCCATCTGTGGGTGGGAACGTCCCACTCTACTGTGGAACGGGGTGAGTGCTTGGCATGAGACTCAGTGTCTTCATTCAAACTAGCTGCCTTTGGCATTCAGCGCTCCAACTGCTGCCCTTATTTGAACGTCAGGAGGTAGCTGCCCCAAAATCGGCAGATTTTTATCGTGTCATAAATGTTGGGGCCTTTTTATTGGCTTTCTGGTGCTGGAGCCTTGAGGGGTCACATTTTCAAGCTTTCCTCCACAACCACAAGGGCTAGAAATGTCCTTTTAAGAGGGCAGCTGAGATTCTCATAGAGTCACCTGACTCCAGGAGCAGGGGCTTAAAAAGACCAATGGCAAATCTCATGGTAAAGTTATGAGAGTAGCATGGAGGAATGCCAGCAGACACGATTGCTATCTGAGCACACAAGCAGTGTGAAGAGGCTTCTTAACGGGGAGTGTAGCGGGACAGTCCCACCCCCAGCTGGCCTCCCGATCATGCAGTGGCCTTTCAGCGGCCTTTCAGTTTCTGCTGGGCGAGTCATCCCAGAGGGGGCCCCAGCCAAGTTGTATGCGGGAGGCCTCAGTCCCTCCTGAGGGCTCCCCTTGTGGTTCTGTTGCTACATGGGAGCAAGACAGGGGGACCTGAGCCCATCCAGAGTCTGACCTGGGCTCTAGAGGTTTGTCACAGGGTCCAGACTTTGTTGATCTACTCCAAGTTACACTTTCCCCTGGGTCACTTCCAGTCAGACAGGAGCTTCTCTGTTTGGGTTGTGGTTGCTGGCTTAGAAAACTCCACTTGGTCTGTTAAGGTCCCATTCAAAGCAGCCTATTTAGGGCTTTCTGCTCCCAAAGGAGGTGGGGGGCAAATTTGCTTCCCTGCTGCTGCAGCAGCCTGAACAACTCTGTAGCCCCTCCTATCCCAGCTTCAGCCATGTTTCATTTTCTTGGGCTACCAATGTCCTTTTAAACCAATGGTTCTCAACCAGGGGTACCTGGAGATCTTCCGGGGGTACATCAACTCCTCTAGATATTTGCTTAGTTTTACAACAGACTACATAAAAAACACTAGCAAAGTCAGTGCAAACTAATATTTCACCCAAAGACTCGTTTATAACTACTCTATCTACTATACACTGAAATGTAAGTACAATATTTATATTCCAATTGATTTATTTTATAATTATATGGTAAAAATGAGAAAGTCAGCAACTTTTCAGTAATAGTGTGCTGTGACACTTTTGTATTTTTATGTCTGACGTTGTAAGCAAGTAGTGTAAGTTAGGTGAAACTTGGGGGTATGCAAGATAAATCCCATTCCTGAAAGGGGTACACTATTCTGGAAATGTTGAGAGTCACTGTTTTAAACTATTAGCCTATAGTGCTTAGTCCTGCCTCAGTGCAGGGGACTGGACTAGATGACCTATCGAGGTCTCTTCCAGTCCTACGTTTCTGTGATTCTGTTCCTCCACTGGGAGCACGTGGGCCTCCCTAGCCCAGTATGGCTCTGTTCCTTGCCCTGGTTTGGTGGGAGGGGTCTGTAAACCCCTATCACAGGGAGGGAGGCTGATTTTGTGGCTGAAGAACTGGGCTGGGATTTAGAAGCTATGAGTTCAATTCCCAGCTCTGCCACAGCCTCTCTGTGAGTGTGGGCAAGTTCTTTTCAAAAGTGCCTAGGATGGTGGGTGCTGCCCATGAGTCTCTCAGTGAAAGCTGGCTACATCTAGGTACCTATATAGGTGTGCTATTTTGTGACAGGGTTTGAGCCCTTGAAAATTGAGCTCCTAATCCCTTAGGACCTCAGTGCCTCATCTGTAAAATGGGTATAAGAATCCTTCTGTTTTCCCACTTCTTGTCTATTTGGCTTGTGGGCGCTGTGGGGCAAGGAGCGTCTCTCACTCTGGGTTTGCCCGGCACCATGCGGCCCTGACCTCTGTTAATGCTGGTGGGCACTATGGCCATGGAAGTAATAGTGCTGGTTGGGAAATCTCAAGAGGCCTGTGTGTGATGACTGGACATGGAAATTTGCTCGCCAAGGGAGAGGTTTTTAGAGCGAGCAACTGGAAATAGGGGCTGAGACTGAAGTACCTCCTCGCCCAGAGCTCTAGGTCTTGCAGGTCTGTCACACACCCCTTGCTAGGAGTAACCCCCTCTGCTCCTGGAAACCCTGCTTGCTCCTTCCCTGCAACTGAAGGGAACTAAAGAGGCCCCGTGTTCATTCGGCAGTCCAGGCGCAGTGCACAGCCAGCGCCCCCCTGGAAATGGAGTGGGCGAGAAAGCACTCGCAGCCATGCGGGCACATCGGCTACTAACCCAAACGGTAGGAACAGTCTGAAAGCTCCCCCTGCTGGGCACATAAGGGAACTTCTGGCTGCCACCTACGGGATCAGAGGCCGATTGGAGCAGGATCCTTGGATCATGACCTAGCAGCCAGAGAGGCCAGCAGGGCAGGGCAGTGTGGCAGGTCAGGGTGCAGTTTGCAGCCACCTGAGGGCTGCTCCAGACTGTCTCACTTGTGAGGGAGCCCACTGCCTCACTGGGGAGTGGAAGGAAGACCCAGGGGCTTGGCAGGAAAGCGAGGGGGCGTCTCTGCTAGCTTAACAGCCGTCAAGGGAGGTGCAGAATGTGGGAGGATCCAGATCCTGGTTCGTTATCCCAGCTAGTGAGGCTGAGCCCTTGGGCAAAGAAAGAGCCTTCAGGGAGACCAAACAAGGCACTGACAGATTCAGACTCCTTGCCCAGCTCTGCCCCGCCAGGCTGCTTCCACTCCACATCCATTCAGGCCCAAGCGCTTGCTTGCTTGCTCTCTGTTCTGCCCAAGCCCTGCTCTGGAGGAGTCCGTCTGCTGGCGTGATGGCGGGGGATCCACTCTCCAGGCTCAATCCCGCCTGGGATGCCCTGGCCCCAGCACGGACTGCGAATGTCTCTGAGATACCTGGGGTTTGATGATGTTATCCCCTGTCACGTCCTATCGAGCCGGCCTCTGGCCCTCGCGGAGGGTCATCTCTCTGTCTGCCCCTCCCTCCCTGGCCCAGTAGCTCCTGCTCTGCCTGGCTTGGCCAAGCTCATTGTCCGGCGCTGAGGCAGGAAACGGAGGCACCAGGGGAACGGCAGACCGCAAAGAGAGGGCCTGTGTTTTGAAGGGCAGTCCCCATGCTGCATGGCATGGCGGATAATCCCATGCGACGTGACGCACATGGAGTGTGGCTGAATGAGGTCCGGGCACGGCGATGCCAAAAGCACTTGATTAAAGCAGCCCTCACCCACTGCTGCCTTGCGCCATTGTTCGGCCCAGCTCTGGATGTGCACACGCCTGCCTGCTTGGGGGTGTGGGTGTGGCGGGGCATTAGTGCTGTCGGGGGTTGGGGCGGGAGTGATAACAGTGGGTGTTTGAGACAAATGAGAAGGGGGAGCGAGGGGGCTGGGTGAGGGAAGGGGGGATGTGAATGAGCACCCAGCGCGTGATGGCTCGGGAGGATGTGAGAGCTGGCCCAGTGTGACGTACTGACCCAACTGCAAGGGATCCACCATTTCAATACAGAGCTCAAAGGGCCGGATCCCAGCTGGCACCAGTTGCCTTACCTCTATTGACTCCTTTGGAGCTACGCTGATTTACACCACCGCTGGCCCTCCCTGTTGCCACCCTGACCTTCTCCCTAATTCCTTGGGACCTCACTGGTGCCCCATTAGCAAAGGAGGTGCCCAGCTACCGCTCTCCGGTGGAGGAGCATTGCCCAGTACCCAGCTGTCGCTTGTGCAGGGCACTGCCATGCTGGAGGTGTGCTGTTGCCAATGGTCCCCTGGTGGTCCTCCCATTAGACTGGCCGTGAAGGAACAAGTGGACGACTAGCCCCGAAAGGGGACGGGAAAAGCCAACAAGAAATGACAAGAAAACAAATATCTCACACCCGACTGAGAACAGCCTCAGGAATCTTCCTGAGCAGGAGCCAAACTCTCCTTCACAGCCTGGTGCCACTGAAAAAGCAACAGGAGACTGACAGGCTCAGTCTGTTAATCCCTGTCGGCTGCATTGGTAAACCCAGCTTTGCAGCGCCCAGGAGTCATTGCCACCTGGCTGGCGTGTGGCCTGTGGGGAAGGCAAATACCCAAAGCAACCTCTGGGAAAAGAGTGTTACTGGTTGCAAAGTCAAGCACTCAGATGTCAGGAAATGCCCAAAGTCAGGTTGCCCACGCAGCCATTAATCCAGCCCCCTTGTGTGGCTGCATTATGAGACAGCTTTTAATTACATGCTCACATCCCCAAGCCGGGGTAACCTTGCCCTGCTCTTACAGTTCGTAACAGAACCAGCAGGCAGGACTCTAGGGGACAGAATGAGAAGCTGAGACCCATCTCTTCCCCACTCCCACTGCCCCTCTAAGAGCTGAACTGGTAGTCTCCCTGGGGTACCCACAGCTTGCTTGAACTGCCATCAGGGGCTCTGGGGGACTGGCATCAGTCAGCGGGAGGGATGGGAGGCAGCCTAGAAGCCAGCGCAGTGAGGTCCCAGGAAGCAGTGGTGACTTGAGGCAGCTGAAGGGAGCGGGTGATCCAAGGAGCTGCATCGACTGGGACCATACAGCGGGGAGACATCAGAGCAATGGTGCCACCATGGACACCAGCTGAACCCTTTCACTGGGCAGGCTCAGCAGAGAGAGCAAGGGCAGAATAGGCCATAGAGACTGAACTCCGCAGCCAGACCTAGAGATGGCCCCTGCATGGAGTGCAGAGGCCCACTGGGCTGAATTCATCACCACAGCTGGGCTGAACTCCTTGGGGTGCACAGAAAGAGCACTGGGTTTTTGCTACCAAAGCATCTCCTCTATTTTCAGGTTGCTAGGCACCTGTATGGCCCTTGGCCCTGATCACAGCAGTCCATGGGCTGCCCCAACTGGCGCCTGGCTGCCAGCAGCCTGTAGAGGAATTCACCAGGGATCAGATCTGGCTGAGTGACCAGGGGTCAGCCTATTGCAGAGCTGGCAGGGCTGTGGGAGGAAGCCACCCCTGTGCTAGGGTTAGGGGCTGTCAGACACCGCTTGCTGGCACTAAATGCACTTCAGGTCAAACAAGAAATGGAAAACGCTCCATTGTGAGCACCCCACAGCTTCAGCGCCCAAGGGCGGAAAAGGCACATGGCCGCAAGCCAAGACAGCGCCCTCCTGTTTCTGGTGTCAGACAGCAGCAGCCCAGAGAGAATCTGATCAGCCAGCAGGATCTTACACAGCGAAAAGAGACTTGGTCTCGCCTCAACCCGCGGTGCCGCCGTGTGGGCAAAACCAAAACTTTGCAGATGGCTTTACTGCTTGTGAAACTCTGGTTGTGGTGCTGGGGTGCTTGCAGTGACTGTGAACATGCTGTTTATCACATAATGCATCAAGGCACCCACCTCCAGCACTGTGTATGGAACCAGCCAGCGAGTGCTGGTAATAACAAAGATAGCGGCCAGCCCACGAGTGCAGCCTCTCACACTTCCAATTGCCCTGCTGCTCGGGATCTGATCGAGGATATGTCGAGAGCTACAGGTTCACTTCCTGCGACTGCCCTGCCAGGACAGACCATTTTATAAGCAAACCGATATCCGCCCCAAAATAACCCTGCCTGTGTTGCGTCATCAGGGTAAGATTTGTGGTTGCTTCCAGTAAGACATTAACTTAATGCATGAAATATGATTTCAGGCCGCTGTTGCTGGTTGGATGCGGTGTGTGTGTGTGTGAGACAGGAGCTGTGAGTGGAAAATCACTTCTGGTGGTGGTAGCACTTCTCACTGGTGAAAGCTTATTAAAAAAGGGGGGGAAATCTGAAATTGGACAATTAGCGCCCCAAGGGCCGAGCTCTGTTACATATCAGAACCATCCTGCTGTCTCCCCTCCCCCCCGCACACCAGAGCAGTGACAGACCCAGGACAGGCTGTGCTGAATGTTGCATTCTGCATTAGGAGATCTGTCCGGATTCCCACCCAGTGCTTTGTCCAGGAGCCTGCCCACTGATCCACGATCGCCAAAGACACCAGTCGCTGCTCATTAATGAGTCGGATCATTAATCTCTTTTTCTCCTGCTACAGCTGGGAGACAGGGCTGCCTCCCCAGCCAGGTCAAGGACCAGAAAGAGTGTGGTCAGTCCCTGCAGGAATGCCCCTGGGGAGGGGAGGGTGCGAAATGCTCACACAGGCATCTTTGCACTATGCCCTCATGTAAGCCACCCCAAAAGTGGGGGAGGAGATGGCACTGTGAGTATGCTCCCCTTCCACACTGCTTCAGCACCGGCCTGGCTCTGCAAGAGCATCCAACCCTGGAGAGCCACCAATTGCCCAGTGCCGCATTGCGACTGCCTGCTTGGGCCTGTCTGATGAGGTCAACAGATCCCAAGACCCCTGGGTCCATTATGTTCCGTGGGAGGGGACCAGAAGGTGCCACGGCAGAGTGGGAAGGGTAGAAGGAGGACACACGGCAGCTTGAACTGGCCCCTCCCCAAGGAGGGCTTTCAGCTCCATTGTGGGGCCTCCTCAGCCGGGTGGAGTGTAAAAGCTGGCTGGGGAGCTGCTCAAAAGGAAGTGAATTGAATGGGGCTCTTGAGTCCCAAGCTGCTGCCGTAAGGGGGCTGAGCTTTTGGGGAGCAAGCGAGAGGTCAAATAGTCCAGGGAACCTTAAAAGAGAGAGATGAACAATGAACTTATTCAGAGCAGCGGAGCGAGGGGATCTATGGGCCAGAGCCTCCAAGGTGTTTAGGTATTTGCTGATTGCCGTGGGAGTTAGGCCCAGTGATAAGCTGCTAAAATCTTAACAACCCATTCCCTCCTCACCACAAAAGGGGGTCGTTGCCCAGCCCTGCCCCCCGGGACTCCTGCCCTATCCAACCCCCCATGTTCCTTGATTCCCCCTCCCCCCCCAGGACCCCTGTCCCCTGACTGACCCTGGAACCGGGCAGGAGGGTCTCGTGGGCCACCATAGTGGGTGTCCGCCCCGCCCCTAAGAGCCAGAGGGACCTGCCGGGGGGTGAAGTGCGGAGTCCCGGCGGTGCTTACCTGGGGCGGCTCCCTGGAAGCATCCGGCAGGTCCCTCTGGCTCCTAGGGGTGGGGGAGTGTAGCTTGGGGGGGAGCAGGGGGAGCGGCTGCTCCCCACCCTGATCACATCAAAAGTGGCGCCTTAGGCACTGACTCCCTGGGTGCTCCGGGGCTGGAGCACCCATGGGGAAAATTTGGTGGGTGCAGAACCCCCACCGGCAGCTCCCCGCCCGGCCCCAGCTCACCTCTGCTCTGCCTCTGCCCCTGAACGCGCCACCCCACTCTGCTTCTCCGCCCCCTGGTTTCCCGCGAATCAGCTGTTCAGCGGGAAGCCAGGGAGGGCTGAGAAGCAAGCGGCAGCTTCGCGCTCAGGCCCAGGGAGGCGGAGGTGAGCTGGGGTTGGGATCGGTTGCCCTGCACCCCCGGGTTACCTGCTGCAGCACGGGCGGTGCTCCTCACCCCCCCCCCTCCGAGCTCACCTGCACCTCTGCCTCCCTGGGCCTGAGCACGAAGCCGCCACCTGCTTCTCAGCCCTCCCAGGCTTCCCGCGTGAACAGCTGATTTGCGGGAAGCCAGGGGGGGCGGAGAAGCAGAGCGGGGCGGAGCGTAACTCAAGGGCGGAGGCAGAGCAGAGGTGAGCTGAGGCCGGGGAGGGGAACTGCCGGTGGGGGCTCTGCACCCACCAAATTTTCCCCGTGGGTGCTCCAGCTCCGGAGCACCCAGGGAGTCAGTGCCTAAGGCGCCACTTTTGTCCGGCTGTTAAATTTAAAAGCCCTTTTAGAACCGGTTCTTCCTCGCGGAACAACCGGTTCTGAAAGGGCTTCTAAATTTAACAACCGGCTCCAGCTCACTACTGGTTAGGCCCTTTTGAGGAGCTGGGCCTCAGAGCCTTTTCCCTGCTGTTTTCTCTTCACCTTTTCGCAGGGATTGCTTTTTGGAGTGGAAGGATACATTGCTTCACTGCTTTCAGTATATTTTTTTAATTGAAGGTGACATGGCAAATGAGCTAGATTCCAGTCCTGCTTCCCCGCCCCCAGGGGGGTGCATTAATGGGCCATCGCTGGACTTCTCAGTGCCCCAAGGCTGATTGAGGCCCGCAGTGGAGTAGCTCCGTGCTGTATCGGTGCTCGTTGAATGACATATTGAAAGCGCAATGAATCTGGCCACTCACCTTGCTTACTTCTGCATGCCCAGACCCGCTTCCAGGGGGCCAGCATGGGGCGAAGGAAGGGGGCACTTACTCCTCCTTATGGCCCTACGCGGCCAAGACAGTCTAGTGTCCAAGAACGGGTTAGGCATTTACAAACCTAACACAATGCCCTGGAGTGGGTCTGTGCATCTCTGGATTTACAGCCAAGAATCCTTACTGCAGCCTGAGCTAAAAGACCCAGCTGTGTTATCACAAAGCCAGTTAACAGGCTCCTAAACTGCAACCATATCCAGCCACCAGGGGTTGGGGTGGGTCAGGGAGCCACACGTGTAAGTGTGGGTCATACAAGCGTAGAACAAGAGCGGCTCCTCCCACCCCCGAATGAAAAGCTTATCATCTAAATGGGCGAACACATGGACAAAGGAGTATTGCGGGGGGGTGTGGCTAGGAAGGGAAGCAGCACCCCTTAGTTGTTATTTCAGTTATTCCAAGCTGATTTTCCTTTCTCTGCCCATTGGAGGTAGTGTGGTCTAGTGGATAGCTCAGTGGGGCGGGACTCAGAAGACCTAGGTTCTGTTGCTGGCTCTGCCACTGGCCTGCTGAGTGACCGTGGGCAAGTCACTTCACAACCCCGTGCCTCAGTTTCCCCATATGTAAAATAGGGGATAATGATGCTGCCCTCCTTTGTAGAGCACTTTGAGATCTGCTGGTAAAATGTGCTAGGGATTATTATTGATCATCTGCCATGGGCCACCTTACCTATCATCCCTTCAGTATGCTAGCCCTCTGCGATACCGTTCCTTGCTTCAGTCTGCCCATCACTCACCTCCATTTTCCTTGCCCTGCCCCTCCACCCTGTGACCCCCTTACAAGCTATAAATGAGCCTGCAACTGACACCTGGTGAACAGCGTTGCTCAGTGGCAAGGGATTTAAAAATACCAGGTGTTATCCCAAAATACAGAGCAAAGACCAGCGCTGCCTTGGGCTTGGCTCCCGAATGTCTCCTAGAAGACACTGCCCTTTGGGGTAAGGTTGGTGTTACAGGGTGAGCTGGCCATCTAAGGGGGTTGGGGCTCAGCTGCTCCTATGGCAGGCTTAGCCCACCTGCCAGGTAGAGGAGACCAGGGAGATAAGGGCAGGTGACTAAGCCCAGGACTGCTGGGGAAATCGGAGCAGCCCGTAGCCTAGAGGGAGCATTTAGAAGACTCTAAGGAGAGCAGGTCTTAGAGTTGGTGCCCTCTCAAGTGCAGCAGGGCTAGGAGTGCAGGGGCAGAGACCCTGCGGAGAAGCCCGGGTGATTTTGTATTATGAGGGCCGACTGCCTGGTTGCTCAGGGCTGTGTACCACTATGGGTGGGCATGGGCTCCCCCTATCCTGCCCCTTAGTGCGGGGGTGCTGTCATCTGTGGGAACATGGTGTGGCTGAAGGGACTGCCTTGAGCCCAGGGAAAGGACAGTATTAGAAGCCCTGCGTGTGTCTGGACTCTATGGCTTATATCCCAAAAGGAGTGGATTTAGCTGGTGGGCTGGGTGACTGCAGTGACCTGACAGTCCTGGGTGCTTGCAGCAGGAGAATGCCTCAGTTTCCCCTCTGTTTCAGTCAGAGGCGGCATCTGATGCTGGGTATGGAGGGGCCTTGCTACAGTCTGACTTCACCCTCCACGCACAGCTCTTCTCCCAGCCAATCTGAATGAGGGTGTGCTCAGCTGATTAGTAAAATCCTAGTTCTCACTAGCTAGCGTAATGCAGGTGAGGCAAAGGCTGGTTTGATGTGTTTCAGGAGCAGGGGCAGTGCTGGCGAGATCTCCCATCCCCCCTCGTCTCATACTGCACGGAACCGGTACAGATATGCAAGGGAAAATCGATATGGAATTACAAAAAAGCAGCAGCGAGGATCTTTTTATAGAACATTGTCCCACTTGCATCCTTCCTCTGCCCTGACCCAGAGAGACTGACCTCTGGTTAAATTAGCTGTGCCATCCCAGGGGAAGCTAGCTTTAAAAAGCAGCAGCGAAAGGCCGGCGGGCAAGGCTGCTGGGGGAGTGCTGGAAACACTAGAATATTCCAACCCTATTCTCTTCCCATTCCCCCACCTCTCCCAGGGAGCTCCAGCTGCCTTTCCCACTCTAGCCCCTCTCCCGCGTTCCTTGCACACTGCAAAGTCCTGCTGCTGAAATCCATAGGGAACCGAAACCTGGCCCAAATGGTCATTGCTGCCACCAGGAGCGGGAGGCTTTGGAGCTGTGAGGATGCTGGACTGGGCCTCTATCCTGTAACAGAAAATCATCCAGGAAGCGCCATGAAGGGAACCTAGTGGGTTCTAATCGCCTGTGTAGGGCAACTAGGGCCTCTGCTGTCAGGGGAACACTGAAGTCAGTTTGGCTCCACCCAGGTGCCCCATCCCAGAATCAGGTGCCGCTCACCACACCTGGTCCTGGGCACCATCCTATCGGGGCAATGGGGATAAAGCGGGAGGAGCTCAGAGGAGAGTGATGGCAGTGAGCTGGGAGGCTGGAGACACAGAGCTTCCCCGAGGGCCGGTGAAGGGAGGGCTGGGCCCCAGGAAGGTGGGGGAATTAGTGAAGTCTGATGCGTGTGGCTTCTGGGGAGAGGCTGGGATGGAGCAAGGGCTGGCGTGAGCTCCCTCCTGGCTGGCTCCAATGCCGAGTTGCAAACCCCATCTGCTGCCCCAAGTGGGAGCACAGCAGAGGAGCTGGTTGAGAAGCAGGCAGATGTCAAAAGGAGAGGGGGCAAAAGAGGGGACCCAGCCCCTCCCACCACCATGCCAATTAGAAGCTCTTGGATGGAGGTAAATGTGAGGGGGGAAGGTCCTGGACCACCCTGCCATTAGGGAAGGTGCGGGGGAGCGAGCGGGATTCTGTGTTGTCTACAAACTTAGATCCCCGTGGAGAGTATCTTGCAGTGCTGAGTCTGAATCCTTTCCATTGAAAGCCAGTGTACTTACCCAATATCCTATGGATTTAATAGACAACAGAGTGAGAGCAAAAATGCGCTGGCAGATCTAGGTCACCCAAGTTAGCAGCTAAATTAGCTACACAGTTAACTGCCTTGTCCTCGTCATTGCACCTAAGCAAGGATGCTGGGATGTGAACATATAAATTAGCCCATAGCTAACCAGCACACCCCTTTTGCTGCCCATTAGAGAGGCTCTGCCATTTGTTGGAAAGTCCGGGACCACATGAATGTGCAGCACCTAACACAATGGGGCTCTGATCTTGATCGGGGTCTCTGGATGCTACTGAATATAAGTGTTAATTTGGTCACCATCCATTACCGAAATATAGTCCTTACAGGGAGACAATTTATCATCTAAAACCAAAAGAGACAAACTGGCCCATTATGACAATGACATTAGAGCACGCCTAGAAGAGGAAAATAACCACTACAAGACACCATGCTCCCCTCAGGGGTCGCAGGAAGAATTTGGGAAATAACATGATCATGTTAATTACAGGCTATATCATAAGGATGTGCACAAATGAGCAGTGTTAAAATTGTGTAGCTCTGGCATTTCCTGATGTTTGAATGCTTAACTCTGTGACCTCAGTGTTCTTTATGTAGACTTTTTGCAGTGGGCCAGTATATGTTAAATGTATCTGGCAATGATGGGGTGAAACAGTGCTTCCAAAGATGGACATGTACTTAGGTATTGTGAGAAGGCGTTAAGTTAATCACAATTAAAATGTATTTCCCCTGTTTGGTCTGACAGCAAAGCTTTCCTTTGTAGCTGGGCACTGGGTTTCACTGGGCTGCTGATATTAAGGATGGGAGAGGACACCTTTATCTTATAACCTCCAGTTAGTCTTGATACTGAGGGCCAGATCCCCAGCTGGTGTAAATCAGCATAGCTCCATCAGCAGAACTGCACTGGCTTACACCAGTTCAGGATCCAGCCCTGTGCTGACTGGCACTTCACCCACACCTACGAGAACTGCTTTTCCTCCCATCGGATCTGAGTACATTGCACTCTTCAATGGAGTGATCCTCATCACACCCCGGGGAAGTAGGGTAGTGCAAGTATGCCCATTGTCCAGATGGGGAACTGAGGCTCAGAGGCTAAGGCTCAGATCCTCAAAGGTGATTCTCATTGGAGAATCTGGGTCGAAGTGACTTGTCCAAGGTCACGCAGCCAGTCTGTGGCGAAGCAGGGAATTGAAGCTGGCAGTTGCTCCCGAGCAAATGCTCTAACCACTGGACCATCCTGCCTCTCCTTTTCTGTGGCCTACACCCCTTCAGGATCATTGCCTTGGGACTCCCTTTGCTGCCTCCTCTGGAGCCCCCTTTTGGGCACCAAGCTGCCTTCACCCATGCAACTTCCCACACTGAGGAAGGGACCACCTACACTACTGCTACGATGGTACAGCTGGGAGTCTCCCAGTTGTCATGGTCCTGTTTGGTTTTGCCCCTGTAGACAGGATCCAGTTGTCACCAAGCCGCGCCCTTGAAACTACCAAGGCTACAGCAGTTTGCTTCGCATGACTTGGTTCTACCTATAGGACCAAATCAGATCAGTGCTGTTGGGGAGGCTTAATCAATCCCAGCTGAGAGGGACTCCTAGCAGTAGCGGTATTTAGCAGAGTGGAGACATCCCTCTGATGGGAAAGATCATCACACTGTGCCATTCATCAGGCATGGGGGTATGCAGTGCTTACTGCCCCTGGGATGCGTGTCTGTTGCCCGCTGGGTGATTAACTCCCCAGGAAAGGGCACCTCCTGATGATCCTGACATTGCTAGCTCCGGGTATGTGAAAGGCCGGGAGGGGCGGGGGTACAGGGACAGAGGGAAAGAAGGCAGGAGATAGAATCACATTACTGGCAGCTAGGATCTGGAGCGGAACTGGCAGAGAGAGCGTTCTGTAGAATAACTCAGTGTCACTGATAATGAACCCAGTGTCCAGGACAGAGCAATTTCAAGGAGACTGTTATAGCTCCAGTTTCCACTCAATAATGCAAGATGCAACAGTGCAAGCAATCCCCTGGAGCGGGCCCGGGGAGGCGTGTGTACTCTCTCTCTCTCTCTGACAATTTTAGACGTACTAGCACAGGCCACAAGACGACTCCTCCAGCAAAGAGGGACAGAGGCCAAGGGGAAATCTTCCAGGGGAATAATCTGAGTGAGCGTGACGTCTGCATTGTGACCACTTGCCATTGCAGCATCACGGTGTGCTGTGTCATGATGCAGGGTCATTGCATCGCGATTCAGCAGCGGGACTGGTTGTCGACAAGGCACCAGGTCACCAAGCAACATTGCAGTGTTGCGACCACGCGGCATCCTACCCTGCTAACGGTGAGCCAGAGCTGAAAGGGAACCAGGGACGTATTAGGGCCTGGCAATCAAAGTCTGATATTAAATGATAGCACACAGCAACTCAGCCAATCGCTCCAGCTTTTTATATGCAGGTGTGCAAGTGGCCAGGCAGCTGTGTAACCGGAAAAGTGCATATAGATTGGGCTGGGTAATTGCGGTGATTTTGCACACAGGCTAGACAGGCAGGGTAGGATGAGTAATTACGTGCACCTAATCTTGAAAATCAGGCCTGTAATGTCTTGCTGGCCTAATTTGCTGGATGGCCTCATCAAAGTCAGAACTGCTGGGCCAAAATCCAGAGAGTTGGCAGCCCCAGCGCTGAGCTCCGTGCAAACCGATGGGGATGGTAGGCGACCCTTACGGTAGATGTGGCAATGTGTAATTGATTGCCTGTCACTGCAAAGAAGGGATATATCTTCCAACTGCAGTTTCCTGGGCAAGGCTGGGAGTTGGGTAGGTGTTGCCAGTGTTCCTGGGCTGCTCACAGGCAGTTGGTAGAGTCAGAGAGCACTGAGTTAGAGGGGCTAGCTAAGCAATGTTCACCCAGGAGAGGTGGAGCCCTCCTTGGTAAAGGGAGCTGAGTTCAGACACCACCAAGGGTAAAGTTCATCATACAGAGTACAGAGGGGACGGATGCAGCAGGAAGCAAAACATCTGCTGAGACCTAGGGGTTGTGGGGAAACGAGGTTTACCCTGGCCTTCCTCCCCGGCATTCGTTTTTCTGTGGGCTGGCCCTTACACAGGGGGTTCCCATTCTCACCTGTCTCTCATTAATCTGAATCCTAGCAGATGGGAACTACAGGGAAGATTCAAGGCACTCCGTGCTCGAGTGAGCAGCCGCAGTAGTGTCTGCAATACCAGCTGCCTGGGCAGAGACTGTGCTGCTGTGGACTTTAAAAATCAGCAGATCAATATTTTCAAAGTCAATTTAAAATAAATGGTGGTGAAAGGCGCTGGCTGAACACCCCTGGAGACAAGAGCTCTTCGTCTGTCTCCAGAAGCAGCGCTGGCTGTTCCCATGCTGCAGTGCTCCACCCCATCGCAGAGGGACTGCTGCTTTGTGGGTGAGGGGCACGTTGTCTCCAGGCCTATTTGATCCTTGGCTGTCAACTAGGGAGCCCTCTAGGCCAGTGGGTTGGATGCCCATTATGAATTAGGCCAAGACCATCCACGTTTCCTGTAGGCTGTGAATTTTGGTCACTACCAATCTGGGCTAGGTGAAGGCTCTATTACCAATCCCCCGAGTCATCCCATGTATGGGGGTGTGCTTGTGAAACACGAAGCATACGCTTGCCCTGTACTTGGTACACCATTTTATCTGATCAGCCATCCATCTTTCAAGACAAAACCATCCCTTGCCATGAAAATGCCCTAAGAAAGCCCCAGCAGGGGCACAGGATCTAAAAAAGGGGGTGGGTGTCTGGAAAAAAAAAAAGGCCTTTCTGATGCCCAGAGGGCATGTGCAGGATACCCATAAAGCCCAATGGGGGAAAGCGTGATCAGTCACTAGCATTGTGGCTCCGGAGGAAACTGATGGCCACAGTAGCCTGGCTTGTCTGCTGCTCTGAGCCCGGGAGGGAAGCATGTCGCTCTGTGTCTCCTCCTGGATCTCTGTCAAAACAGCAGTCTCCAATTAAGGCCCTTGTTCTCTGCTGAGCTCCTTGTAACAGCCTCTGTGTTTGGGAGGCATCCGGGATTCCTTGGCAACCAAGTGGCTCCTTGCCAGATGCCCATTGCCAGGCCAGCACTTGGCATGTTTGAATGGGCCGAATTGTGGAAAAATAAGTCTCCAAGCCACGTTCTTTCTGCGGAAAGTGGATGTCAAAGATGTGCATCTCCACTGCTGCCGGGAGTGTGTGTGTGTGTGGGAGAGTCTGAGCTGGGGGAGGCTAGATACACACAAGCGGGAGGGCATGAGCTTCCTCTGGCAGATGTTATGCCTGCGCCATGCTGAAAGTCAGAGCCCTGCAGCAAGAGCAGGAGTAGCCAGTGCTTGGGGAGGTCAGGCCAGATTCATTGTGGCTGGTGCAGGAACATGTAAATTACACCCCTCCTCAGCCAGTCTGACCCCACTTGCCATTGGGGGATGCAGGAAGCACTACCCCCATCCAACCTGGGGGATCTCCACTGGTGGGTGGGTGGACAACTGTGGGACAATTCCTCAGCTGGTGTTAATCAATCCAGCTCCATTGCAGCCATTGGCTCTTTGATTTACACCAGTTAAGGATCTGGCCTTACAGCTGTCCCAAGGGCCTTGAAGAGGGTTGGTTGCAGCCTCTTTCTGATGCAGAAATCTCTTTGCTGACTTTCCAGCATGCGGAATCTGTGCCTGGTTTCTCACTGGCTCACATGAGCCTGAGCTGGATCTGCTCTGTTGGCTAAATACAAAAGAAAGGGAAAGTGAGAGTTTAAAGGAAAGTCTCACACTCTCCATAGCAGCAAGGGCTTGGTGGGAAGTTTGCCCCTGTCTGGCGATATCAGGACAAGACTTGTTAATGATTTCTCCTCCTCTTGTGATCCACCAAGGTGTCTCCAGAGTGTGGCCAGCACACGGGCAGCTTAGGTGATGGTAAGGGCCCCTCTGTAACAGTTTTTGTTTGCATGTGTGGGTATATCTTGTAAGCAGGAGCTGTGCACCTAAGAGAGTTCTTCTGGTGATACACCCAGCTGATGAAAAGAAGTACCCCAAACAATAAGTATTTCTCTAAGATCTAACTGCCTACATAGTCAGTTAAACAGATCTTGTAAGACTAGCTGTTATAGGGCCACCTGGTGTTGCCCAATAATGTTACAACTATTACGTGATACACACCGTCTCACAACATGACAAGTCCCCCTCCCCAGCTCTAGCTCATCCAACTTGGCCTGAGTGAATCTCTCCGGCCACCTGCCAGATATAACAGAGCGTACTGTGATGCCTGGCCTGGCCTGACTGTGGCACCTTCCACAATCAGCTGCAGTAGAAAAAACTTCACACATATCCACCACGATGCTTTATCCCTTTATTGAGCATCCGGGAACCAGTGCCTGTAAAGCTGCTGAGATGGTCCCCATAGCCCCTTGCTGGCTGGTATTCCTGATGAAGGAGAACTCTTCATAGCAGTGTCTCCTGACATAGCCCTAGACCTGGGCACGAGGGAGCAGGAGTATGTGAGTGCAATGCAGCGCTATCCCTGGAGCACTCAGATGACAAGAGTAAATGCTCTCTGTTGCTTGGTGACATGCTGGGGGAGAAATCTGGCCAATTGGCCAGTTCTGTGGTTGCCATTCAGCATTCTCCCTGGTGTGTGTGAAGCATTCACTCAATGCTGCCTTCAGATCTGAAGGTCCTGGGGGAACCTTCTACAAGGATCTTATGTCAAGGGCATCTTAAAAGTGGTCTGAAAGAAGGAGACAGGGTCATTGCCTCCAGGGACCCTTGAAAACCTGAACTTAGATTTTCTAGATCTCTTGAGTTTGGAGAGTTCTCTTACTGGTGATACATTATAATCTAAATAGACATGACAGACAAAGGATGGGATGAGAAACAGAGGTAAAGTGGGTTGTTCAAGGTCATGCAGCCGGTCAGTGGTGGAGCTGGGAATAGAATGCAGGTTTCCCAACACCCAGTCCCGGGCTCTGTCCACTAGGCCATGCTTCAAAAAAATCTCAGTCCAAAGATGATCTTGAATATTACACTGATGATATGTATCTTGCTTTGTGAACTCTGCCTTCCCTGCTGGCAAAGTTTTTCAGCTCCCTCCTTCAGAGATTGTTTATTGCTGTCAGTGAACTTGACAAATTCTTGGCAGGTGTCCCATCCCCAGCAAATTGCAGTATCTCCTGCCCTCTCGCTCATCCCCTTTGCTCTGTGACAGAGATTTCAGGGACCTGTTGGTTTCATGCAATTGCAGTTCTTCAAGTCAGAGACTTCTGAGCCAGACAAGACCTGGCACTGTAATGAGAACAACAGCGAGAGGTGTAAATGCACCCCCCAAAGGACAATATGTCCTAGAGCTATGGTATTACCCAGCCGCTCTGAATTCCAGTCATCATATCACAGTCTTACTGTACAGTCTTACTGTATCCCGAAGCCATGATATTACCCAGCTGCTCTGAATTCCAGAGCTATGACATTACTCAGCTGCTCCATGTCCCAGAGCCGTGATATTACACAGCTCAAATGTGACTCGCATACTTGATGGAGTGCAATGGAAAATGCTGCACGGCAGCTCAAGAGGGGGCTCTGGCGGTCGTATCTGCCATGGTGTCTTTGGGAAACAGGAGAGAAAATGGTGAAGAGAGTGTTGGTGAAAGAGTAAAAGAAGAGGAGTGGGAGGAATAGGGAGAGAGGGAAGGAGGGAGAGAAGATGATGGACAGAGAGACAACTATAGGTGTGCTGGAGTATTAAGTCCAACTGTCTCTCCACTTGTTGCTTTTTGTCCTTTCGTGCTAGGAAATGATCTGTCATGACATTTAGAGAGCGAAACAAGTGTTAAGGATTTTTGCTTTGCTGCCTGTTTTTTCCTCACAGAATCTGGAGAGTTTTAAGTCCCCAAGAGTCAGCAAGTTGTTTGTTCCAACCATCTGTCCCATTTCCCTTATCAACCATTTGTCCCTTTCTTCTCCTTGGTTAGGCGTCTAAAGCAGAGTCTGCCTGTCAAACCCTCTGTCACTTTTCTCTCTCCTCCTCCTCCTGCGTTTGGCTGTCTCAGGACCCCTCTCATTTGTCACTGTCGTACGGATTCTTTACATAGAAACATGACGTTCCCTCTTTCTATCGGTTGGATGTGCTGCATATATGTTAACATTCTGGGGGCGGGGTTTTGATGGGCTGCCTATATGCTAACATTCTGGGGAAACTGATTAATGGCCCTGCTGGAACTATTAGTGGCCGAGGGAAAGGTGCCTATTACTAGAGTTAGGATCTAGTAATTTTTTATTTGAGAGTATTTTTGTTTATAGAGACTATTTCACTTTTAGCACTATAAACAAATCTCCAGAAATTAATGCAGCCCCCTCACAGCTTCCAAGGAAGACTGGGTGGCAATGCGTTTAGCTGTAAGTAATCTCCCAATGGCACTGGCTCTTGTTGATGCTCTCAGTCACTCTCAGCTGATGGCAAGAGGCCGATAAAGCAAGCTCAACAAGCCAGCTTTTGTGGGGTGTATGTAGCTTGTGACGTTGTTTGTGCATTGCCCCTTTAAAGTTCTGGGAAATGTGCTTGGCACAGCTGATGCTGCATGGTACAGAGAAATCACACACACTGTGGTCTCCCCAAGGAGACTTTATTTCTTATCACTCTTATTTTGTTGTTTCCCTTCATCTAAGACAACAATAATTCAGACTGAAAGTGTCTGTATATGGAAAAATGGAACACCTAGCTCTATGAACCATCTTAGATACCATCTAAATTTCCCAAAGCGAGAACCGAGACAAGCAAAACATGGGTGACCTGTAAACTTTTCCTGTGTCTGTGACACCTGTGAAAAAGCGTTAAGGAGCAATCTGAAACTGGCAGGTGACAGAGCCCTGCCCTCAGGATCCCTGATCAGCCAGTGACTCTTCTGATTATGTCAATTCTTTTGACTTAATATCTTTTCTAGAGTTTGCCTGGGTGATTTGCTGCTGAATAAGCCTGAAAGGGTTTTCTGGAGCTTTGAGGCTAGGGCAGTTCTCCTGTTCATTGAGTTGAATTCATCCCACTTTCACAAAGCTGTTGTTATATTTCCTGCTTCATCTCTGGCTATAACTGTTATTCCTAACAACACTTTAGTGTTGAAGATGGAACCGAGGGTATAAAGGGGACGTGTGGGTGGGGAGCCGGGGGCAGGAGGGGGACGGACAAGAAGAAATAGTAAATAGTTGACAGGAATAAAACAGAGGAAGAAAACTGGGTGTTTCAATAGTAAGTTTGGCAGGTGCTTCAATGAAGCCCCAGGGTTACCGTAGTGCCAACACTAAGCTTTAAGAAAACGATGAGTCGGGTCTCCAAGACCATGACCTTTTAAAAAACGATAAATTGTGGGTGCTTATTGGCTTCAGGGTTCACATTTTGAAGCTTTCCTCTGCAAACCTGAGGGCTAGAAATGTACTCTCTTAAAACTGAAGTTGAAAGTCTCATGTAATCACATGACTTTGGGGGCTGGGGCTTTAAGGGTACGTCTACACAGCAATTAAACACTTATGGCTGGCCAGGGGCAGCTGCTTCACGTTCACGGGGCTCAGGCTGCGGGGCTGTAAAATTGCTATTAAAGGGTTAAAATCCATATGCTGTTTGTGTTACAACCTGATATATAGACTGTCAGCTCTTTTTACAGGCCCCAAAATCCAGAGTTTGGTTAAATCAGACAACAGTGCCTGTTTTTCCTGGGGGGTGAAGGGACGGTAGATTTTAGTGGTTTCTGTCCTGAGTCCCCTTCCTGGTTCACCCTCTGCATTAACATTTCTGAACCTTCTTAGCTGTGTTTTGATTGGAGCCATACGCTGTACTTGCTCCCCTGGGGCAATTAATCCTTGTGGTGTCCCTTCATTATCTCTGTGGGGGCTTAAATTTGGCCTTTTGCACAAAATAATGTATGAAGGGGGTTCTGATTCCTCCCATTTGTCTTGTGCTGCTGAGTTTTCCCACAGATAGTTAATCAGTGGTGCTATTGGCTGACAAATGCAGGGAGTGGGCTCTCCCCCTCCTGCTCTGGGCGTGTGTCCCAGGCATGGTGAATGTAGTTCTTTTGTTTTGAGATCTTTTCCAATTTCCTGACAATTACATGGTTTAAAGCACAAGCTCTTATCCTTCAGAGCCTGATTCTCAGATTTTAAAGTTGCAATTTCTCTTTCTTTTAGGTTGAGTATAACCAATAACACTATTACTGCCTTGTCTGTTTTGTCACTTTTCTGATTATTCCACCAAGTTACCAGATCTGCCTCTGGTTCAGCAGCAGAATAGTTTGTTTTTTTTAGTTGCTGTTTGTCGGGGTTTGACATGTTTATACTCCAAATATTCTCGAGAGCTGATTATTGCCTCTCCTTTTGATGCCATGGTCTTTTTCTCACCCTGGCTGCTGACCTTGTTGGGAATGTACGTCTTCCCCCTTATTTCTGTGGTTTCAATCTCCACAAATGTCAGCCTTAATGGGGATTTATGTTTCCCCCCTTTTGAATACTGTGGTCTAAATCTCCACACTGACAGCTTTGATGGGGATGCATGTCTCCCCCCTCTTTGAATACCACGATCTTAGGTTACACACAATTGCCAGCTTTATTGGAGACTTGCACTACTCGAAGGCATGTATGTTACATGCCTGGGGGGTGCTCCCCTAAGGCTTGCAATGTTACGTGCAATGAGGAAATGGGACCATCAGTTTGCACTGCCTTCCACTAGCGTACCCAGCCAGTCCTGGGCTTAACTCATGGCCAATCGCTTGCTGGTGGTTTATCCAAGTCCTCCGTAACACACCCCTTAGTTTAAACAGTACATAACCCTCTTGCACATGTCTCCCCTCCCAACTGGTACCTTTATTAACTCCTCTGCTTATACTACATGTGTTTAGGTTCCTTTGCACTTAAATTTAAAAAGTGGGAACAAGATGTGTCTGAAAGGGGATGAGAAACTTCTATCCCTGCCCTAATGAGGTGGTAAATTAAACATACTCACCTCCTTTTGGATTTCAGCCTCAGTTCCTCAATCAGTTCACAAGCTTGCATCCCGGACGAGCCCCCACCTGAAGGAACAAAATATGGACACCGTGTAAAATTAAGCACGTGGGTTTATTACACACAGCGCTGGCGGAGTGTCACCTTGCTTATTAGGCTCAAAGACACTGCCAAACAATTGATTACAATGGATTATATGGATTTTCCATGGGCGGAGGGAAATGATGGGGTAGGCAGTCCCAAACCCTTGGATAGATCTAGCAGCAAGACAAGATAAGCACAGTAGCCAATGGTTAAAAAGTTACGTAATGTCTCCACCCATGGTTTCAAGTTTACATATGACACTTAATTAGTACACAGGTGTTTTTCATTAAACAAGATATAGAGTGTGTTAGTATAAAATACATATGTTGAATTCTGATTTGGAATTCATAGGAATGAAGTAGCTCCCCTGACTGTCCAACAGGTACACGTGTAGGAGTTAAAGCAAAAGGACAAATGAAAAGTATATAGCAATAAAGATTGTCTTTTAGTTGTTCATTTGTGTTTCTAAGGCAGGCACTGGCAATGGCTTGGAGGAGAGGTGCACATCTGTGAGAGGGAGGATATTATATCTTATACTGACATGTTTGAACCTCTTCCATAAACTCAAGGCCAGAAGTGTAGAAGGGCACCTTTTCTACGGAAGAAACAGAGCCCCTTTCATTTCTTTGGTCTGTTTGCAACTTTGAGATAAAGCCCCCAATTATAATTTCCACCTAGCTTCTTGCTGACCAAGCTTATTTTAGCAAAAAGCAAAGTTGTTCTTTGTTTGTTCTGCTTCTTAGCTAATATTGTTCACTATTTGCTAGGCCTCTGTTTTCTTGACCAAACTCTGGATTTTGGGGCCTGTAAAAAGAGCTGACACAGTCTATGTATCAGATTGTAACAAAAACAGCATATAGATTTTAGCCCTTCAATGAAAGGGGCCCTGTTTCTTCTTTATTACACTCCGCCAGCGCTGTGTGTAATAAACCAATGTGCTTAATTCTACACAGTGTCCATATTTTGTTCCTTCAGCTATGTAGAGGTTCAAGACTTGGGATGGAGCCTGAGCTCTGGGACCCTGCGAGGAGCCCAAATGTCTACACAGCAAATTTTACCCCAGCAGCCTGAGCCCCGTGAACCCAGGCCAGCCATGGCCACGCCGCGGGTCTTTTATTCCAGTGTAGATGTGCACCAAGAAATATACCAAATAGGGCAAGAGTTGGCAACAGTTCTGCTTTCACAAGAAACAATTACATGAGATTTTAGAAGCAGATAACATACTACTTATACTATCTGGGTCCTTGTAGGGCCCCGATCACCATAGTATCCGAGCAAGAGTAGAGAAAAAGAGCAGCGTTCCTGTCAATTATAATTAATTACTTGTATCAATTAGCATTTAAGGGTTTGAAATGAGATTGCGGGCTCACAGTGCTGGGTGCTGTACATACACATTGTAACACCCAGTCCCTATCCTGGAGCACTTACACTCTGAATAGACCAGACAGAAAGAAGGCAGCAGTATCTCCATTTTTCAGAGGGGGAAGTGAGGCACAGTGAGGTTAAGGGATTTACCCAAGGTCACAGAAGAAGTCTTTTGCAGAACCAGGGCTTGAATGCAGATCATCTGAAGCCCAATCCAGTCACTTAGCCACAAGATCAAACTTCCTCTAAGCAAGAAAGATCACCTTTCACTGAGGGTTAGACAAAATATGCTTTGCTCTGCTAAAGGACTTAGTGGGACTGAGAGAACTCAGCAAAACTGTGTTCAACATTCTCATTAAAGTGAGACTGTTATTCCCCTGCAAGAAATAGCTGAGAAGTTACAGTGTCTATGACGCTGGCTAGCACTTGGGGGAAAACGCTGCCTGAATTTATAGTAAGTCTGCAAAGGCTTGGCTTCTGCATTTGTTTGGCACAAAGTTAGAAAAGCAGCTGAGAGATCCATTTGTGTGTACAGAATTCTTAGTAGCAAGCATTGCCCTGAATTACCATGTGCAGCCTATGGGGAAAATTGGTCTTCAGCAAAAAAGTCTGGAAATCATGAAGAACTTTGAAAACGGAGGACACGGCATGCAAAGATCGGATGGGTGTGTACCACTGTACACTTCCCAGGCTGGGAGCTTTAAAGATTTCTTTCATACAGTTTAGGGTACTTCACGCAAAGCAGCACAAATAGTCGCTGGGGAAACAATTTCGTGCCTGGAACCAGGTATTCACTGTAAAGCTACCGCTATGAAATTACAAGGAGTCCGGTGGCACCTTAAAGACTTTAACAGATTTATTTGGACTCCTCGTTGTTTTTGTGGATACAGACTAACACGGCTACCCCTCTGATACTTGACGCTATGAAATTGCAGCACTGGGCATGTTTACAGTGTGGACATATATAATTGCATGCAAATATGATCCTCAAGAAGGGGGAAGCGTCCAGAGCCATCACCCAGACTTTGTTCCCAAACAATGTGCCCTAGAGACGTTAACAAGATAAATGTATCTAGCAGCAGGGTGCTGCATTGCTTTCTACTTGTCATGTGCAAAAGGACCTGTAGAGACAACAATCTGCAGCTATGGGACTTTTATGTAATGAACATGCCTTCTGAGTGTGTAGAGCTTCACTCTGATCAGATGTTCAGAGCAGAAAACCTGGGGTAACAATGTCTGCTTCTGAATATTTGTGTTCAAGAGTAAAATTATTTAAAAAAAATTAAATTGCAACCCAGCTGTATAGCTCTGAAAACACAACCCACAGCATAGCAGTTAGAAATCCCAGGGAAATGCCACTGAATGGTGTCAGCCACAGGTGGCAAATATAATACTAGTGAGTTGTAGCTCACGAAAGCTTATGCTCAAATAAATTTGTTAGCCTCTAAGGTGCCACAAGTACTCCCTTTCTTTTTGCGGCTACAGACTAACATGGCTGCTACTCTGAAATATAATCTGGTTTGCATCCAAGGATAAAGGTAAAAACGGTGTGAGACTCTGGAATAGACTCTTTTCCCCACCCTAGTCCTTGTGCACAGAAGCCTGAGGAAAATTCTGGTGGTGCAGACCCAGGGTAGAGCTGATGTAAGCAGCTCTACACTGTCCCCTTGGCAAATCTCTGTGCAGGAGGCATGTCTGTTTAGTGCATGCCATGACAGAGATTCTGGGCTGCCTGGCACTACAGATCAGCCTACAGGCCGCTCCCCTGTGTCTGTTCTAATTTATGTTGGGGGAGTTAAGGCCTCTGGAGCAGTTTAGAATCCTGAGGGCATGAAGCCCCGTGGGCTGCACCTTCCAGATGGCACAGTACAGAATCTCAACCGCTAAATTTAGACTGATCAAGATTTAATCAGAGGGCTGACTCAGGAGAACTGTGCTCAAATGTGACTCTGTTTTATATCAGGGATAGGTTTGTTTGAAGGAACAGAAGCACAAGCATTGAAAGGACCAGGGACAGAACCAGCCAATCAAAAATTCCATAAAGTTACACTAGTGTCTTTATGCATTGAGAAGGAGCTCTTCAAAGGCACAGATGGGGAATGAGACACCCAACTTCTGTTGATTTTCAATAGGTGCTGAGTGCCTCTCTCCCTAAAAACTATAGTGCATCAGCAACTCAGGGCTCTGAAAAAATGCAGGGACAATCTCCTCTGTTGTTCACAGTGATGGGCCACCATGACCGTGTGTCTGGACCTGACACAAACGGTATGTGTGTGGAGATTGCACTCCTTGGTTTAGAAGTAAGTCAATAACCCAGTTCTAATTGTTTTTCAACATTCATAGAAGAAAATAAAATTCTCCAAATCAGATTTGATACTGGCTTACCAGCAGGTGGTGCTGGATAGTAAATCTGAACATTACCTTGGCATTAATGCATTAAAAGGATTATTCCATTTAGCCAATGAGCGACTTGTAACACATGAGAAACAAAGACAAGCACTCTAGTTAAAAGAGCCCTGTTCTATAGCTAGGAAATTGTCAATCATTTTCATGTGCTGAATGAGGAACACCTGCATCCCACCTCGGCCTAACAATGCTGCACTAAATAACTATATACCTCCCTGCATAAAAAAATCCAACTGCTTGTGAAACTACCTGTGTCTCACAATCCCACTCCCAATATCACACAGCATGTGTCACAATGCTGCACCAAATAACTGTGTTGCTTTTCACAGAAAACAATACTGCACTAAAGTACCTGTGTGTATTCTTGCAAACAATAACACTTTTCTGAATCCTTTTATTCTTATCTATGTAGTATAATGACACATCTAAAACTTGTATCACCATCTGTGTGTACTACATGCATATTTTACCTGTTACCTATAAAATACAAGCTTTTTATAAAATAAGAGGATTATTCTGGCACAGCACCCTAATGTGTATCAACATTCAGCACCTTAAGGAGCAGGCATAGGAGGCAAATGGGGGTGGGGTGGGGTGGTTATATGATTGGTAATAGCATAATAATGTTATTTAGCTATCCTAGTACCAGGAGGAATTGCAGATATGCACACATATGCACTAGCATAACGTGAAAGAACCATTTAACAGCCTAAAAGAATGTGTTGAGCAATGACACCTTGTTTTCTCATGGTAGCATAATTTGCTTTAGACGCAAGGGCTGCTAAAGGGATTCCTCCAGCTAAAGAGAAACTGAAGCCACAGACTTAGCACTGGTATCTTCCGGCACTTCAGAGATTCTGATTTTGTCTGACATTTCTACCTTTTGAGGAAAAGTCTATGAAGCATTTCTCTACCTTGGTAAAACCTCCAAATTGAATAGTCTGAGACCAATCAAACACAATTACATAGAGGTAGAGAAGATGGGCTTGAAATATTTAGGGCTTTTTTCCT
This sequence comes from Lepidochelys olivacea, assembly GCF_965140295.1. Taxonomy (NCBI): domain Eukaryota; kingdom Metazoa; phylum Chordata; order Testudines; family Cheloniidae; genus Lepidochelys; species Lepidochelys olivacea. Next base: position 11,830,081 of record NC_140416.1, read on the forward strand.
CATAGAAGAAAATTGGTTAAAAGGTGAATATATGATATCCCTATCCCTTAGTGACTTAGAATAGGAAGAATTATTAGGAACTAGTATGGCTTTCCCCCCCCCAGTATGCCTTTCTGCTACTGGCCCTTTAAAATTGGGAAAGCCAAACAGTGGCAGCTTTAAGAGGGGTATTTTGTGGCTAATAGATGCAACTCCTTCTCTTCCAGCTGATAGGTACCTGTTTTGCTCTCCTGATCTCTTATTACTCAGAAGCTAGTATATTTTCACAGGGAGCAAAAAAGATCCTCTATCTAGTGCCAACTTAGTGGAAGTAAATGGGGAAGTACGTAAAGGCTCATAAATTGGTTAGTCTCTAAGGTGCCACAAGTCCTCCTTTTCTTTTTGCGAATAAAGACTAACACGGCTAACATGTGAAAACATGTAAAGACTAACACGACTAACATGTGAATTAGATGGCTAGTCAGGTGGTGGTGACTTATAGATGCTTTTCACCACCTGTGCCGGCAGAAAGAGATCTCAAAGCAGCCATAAGGCCCATGTGGGGGAGTTACCATGGCCTAGAGGACTTCTGTGGTAGGTACAGAGCTGGTTTTCAGTTTTCCCAAAGAACCTATATTATTAAGGGTATTCCAGGGTGGGAGAAGCTGTTTAGCTGTCCTTGTGGTTCAGGGCTGCAAGATCTCTAGGAGCTCTGGCACCCCCTTGACATTAGTACTAGTGCAGTGCGAGGGTGAATCTGGCTGCGAGAGTTTGGAGAGTGATGACATGTGGCTGCAAAGCTCTAAGCTTTATGATGAGGCATACACCATAACATAAGAGCTGCTACAGAGCAAAATCATGAGACTGTACCAGGCCCAGATATTGTGAGCATTAGAGCTTGTGTGACAAGCAGCCCTCTTTGCTCTAGGAAAACTCCTGATAGGGTTTTCTCAATGGACTTTCTCTGATTTTTATTTTATTGTTCATTGTGATGTTCAGCGATACCTGCAGTTTGAGTGCTAGGATAAAAGGGGTATTGCTAGGTGGGAATGTTCTCCCCTCACTGATCAACCAATAATAGCAGTTAGTCATAACAGGGTGTAGATTGGGCAGTGCCGGCTAAGAAATACACCAAAACCTTACGAATGCACAGTCTGTTATGAATCATGAGTTTTTAAAATGTTTCAGTTCCTTTTTGCCACCCTTTCAAACTTATCATTGATAGATTTTCTTTTCTTTAAGATTTCCTGGATGATGTGGATCCTTGTTCCTAGCCCCAGAATACCATTGACTTCAATTAGCATGCTTCTGTGAGTAAGGCCAGCAGGATTTGGCCCAAGAAATATATGAACTTGTTTTGTTTCTTCACTGATTAACTCCAGCTGTGTGCTGCTGGGACACCTTGAAGACCCCAGTGGCCTATCTGAACCTGGTTTTGGACAAGTGGGACCATATTCAGAAATTGCTAAAATGGTGGTGTAAATTACATATCAGCAATTGGTGTCATTTACCTGATGAGGGGGCAAGAGAATGGAGTAGCAGGAAAAACTAATAGGAGGATGTTCGATAATTTTTGGGTGTATTGGAAGGTGCTTTAACTTGCAACTCCTAGTTATTTTCCTTCCTTGTTACATGCCATGATGGGGATGGAGTTGTAACTTGCACCACTTACTGATGGGTATGCACCACCATTCCATTGCCCTGATAACTGTCCAGACTCGAACTCTTATCCACTTGTTCTAAGGTGGTGAAGCTTGTAAATCAATATTCTTACTGCAGATGATGGGGGTGGGATTCAGTTAAACTGGTCTGAAGTGGTTCTCTGGGACTCAGAAAACGTTTCCTCTCTCCTGCTCACGCAGTTGAATTAATCTCCTTTATTAAAGCAGTTCACTTTTTTTGCTTTGCCTCTGGCCTATAATTATTACCCCAACCACACCACCAGCTGCTCTCACGTGAATTAACCAAAAGAATGGAGGCTGATGACCTGTATGTAAAAGAAAAGATTAAGGGTGGTTCAAAGGTGTCAGGGAAAGAGGAGTGCACAAAGAGAGCCACAAAAGAGCTAAATTCACTTTTCATCATCTATCAGCTGTGTCGGTTTCTTAAGTGTTCTGAAATAAAGCTTAGTTTGTTACACTACATGTAACATTCAATGCCTTTTGCTGTACTTTGTGTGGCCCAGACCCTACAAACACATCTATGCAGTAGTTCCAGTGAGTTCAATTATAGTTTTGGACAATCAGGGACAAAGGAGACTACTTCTGTGCGTAAAGCTTGTGACTTCAATGGGGCTATTCACATGTGATGGTGGCTCACGTGTATAGTTACATCTACAGATTTGTAAGATCTGTCCCCCTTAAGCATTTTGTGGGCCAGTGTTGAAATGAGAGTGGTTGACTTTAAAAATTCTAAATAGAACAGCTACTTGTAGACTTTATTAATAAAAATGATTTTTTAAAAAAAACTTATCACAAGTTTGCCTCCATTTGTTCCTACATTCTTGAGCTTCTGGGGGTTTATGCCTGCCAAATCTTTGCCACCCTGCTTATAACAGGGTTAGCACTGCTGGAAGACCTTGTAAGGCTGCACACTGGGTAAAATGATTATATATCAACGGGTAGTGATCAATGGCTCCATGTCTAGTTGGCAGCCGGTATCAAGTGGAGTGCCCCAAGGGTCGGTCCTGGGGCCGGTTTTGTTCAATATTTTCATAAATGATCTGGAGGATGGTGTGGATTGCACTCTCAGCAAATTTGCGGATGATACTAAACTGGGAGGAGTGGTAGATACGCTGGAGGGGAGGGATAGGATACAGAAGGACCTAGACAAATTGGAGGATTGGGCCAAAAGAAACCTGATGAGGTTCAATAAGGATAAGTGCAGGGTCCTGCACTTAGGACGGAAGAATCCAATGCACCGCTACAGACTAGGGACCGAATGGCTAGGCAGCAGTTCTGCGGAAAAGGACCTAGAGGTGACAGTGGACGAGAAGCTGGATATGAGTCAGCAGTGTGCCCTTGTTGCCAAGAAGGCCAATGGCATTTTGGGGTGTATAAGTAGGGGCATAGCGAGCAGATCGAGGGACGTGATCGTTCCCCTCTATTCGACATTGGTGAGGCCTCATCTGGAGTACTGTGTCCAGTTTTGGGCCCCAAACTACAAGAAGGATGTGGATAAATTGGAGAGAGTCCAGCGGAAGGCAACAAAAATGATTAGGGGTCTAGAACACATGACTTATGAGGAGAGGCTGAGGGAGCTGGGATTGTTTAGCCTGCAGAAGAGAAGAATGAGGGGGGATTTGATAGCTGCTTTCAACTACCTGAAAGGGGGTTCCAAAGAGGATGGCTCTAGACTGTTCTCAATGGTAGCAGATGACAGAACAAGGAGTAATGGTCTCAAGTTGCAGTGGGGGAGGTTTAGATTGGATATTAGGAAAAACTTTTTCACTAAGAGGGTGGTGAAACACTGGAATGCGTTACCTAGGGAGGTGGTAGAATCTCCTTCCTTAGAGGTTTTTAAGGTCAGGCTTGACAAAGCCCTGGCTGGGATGATTTAACTGGGAATTGGTCCTGCTTCAAGCAGGGGGTTGGACTAGATGGCCTTCTGGGGTCCCTTCCAACCCTGATATTCTATGATTCTATTCAGGGCCTGATTTTTATTTGTACCAAAGCCACTTTATATTCCTTCAGCAGAGTAAAGAGGCCTTAAAATGAGTGTAGATGTAATTTATGCCCTCTGAAAGTCACCTGTGCACTACCAGAGCAATCTAAAGTAGTTTTAGCATAAACACGAACAGGACCTCAATTAATAATGTAGAATTGATGGACTATATTACTCCACTAACTATAGAGCTGGTAAAAATGCAAACCAATATTCAATAAATATGTTATTTAATTTATCATATCCTACCAGCTCAAGTAGAAGAATGGAATTATCGGTGTTTCATGGGCCCCTGTGCTGTTAATTTAAAGGAGATTCTTTAGGTCAAGTATGTAGTTTTGGAGCAAGAGCATCACACCCGGATTTGGTGTGGATGTTTATCTGAATCTGTTCAGCCTGGAGAGCTGGTGCAAACAGGCTTTTGCTGGAGATATCTAGAACTTCTGCTTCTGCCTGGAAAGTGGAAGCTGGAGGGAAAATGTGTCCGAACATTTCAGGAACTAAAATGAGATTGACCTTAGAGCACTGGCTAAATGCATGGCCTTAGCTAAGTAAATTCACTTTGCTGTCTTCCCAGTCCCCCTAAATAGGGAATAATATGTACCCAATTATCACCGTGGGAGGATTATTTAATTAATTTTATGCAGTACTCTGAGAACATAAAGCATTATAGAAATCCTATTATTGTTACAGAATGATTATTCTTGAATAAAGAAATTCCCGAAGATGCAAGGGGACCCGTTGGTAGGGAATGTGCACTCCTTGATGGGGGTTCACCCACCAGTGGCTGCCCCTCATCTGTTATTCATGGGGAAACCCTGATGGTGATGTGGTCTTAGGCCAGGTCTATGCGATAAACTTACAATGGTGTAACTATGTCACACAAGGGTGTGAAAAATCAACCCCTCTGAGGGATGCACTTACACCAACTTCACCTGCAGGGGGGACAGTGCTGTGTCCATGGGAGGGCTTCTCCCATCAATGTAGCGATGTCCTCTCGCGGAGGTGGCTTAACTGCGCCGACGGAAGACGCTCTCCTGTCTTCACCGAAGTGCTACAGCGGCGCAGAGCCACAGCCCCTGCAGCGATTTAAGTGTAGACCTGCGCATCGTGCCGGGGTGGGGGAAGCAAGGTCAGGGCTGAGCTGTCACACCCCACTTCCTACACCTCCAGCAGACCCCTGGCCTAGGGCACAGGGCCCCTCTCTGAACACCCGCTAAAAGAGGAATCTGGGCACCCAAACCCCAACCATCACCCCCCACCCCGCTGCCCCCGGAGCGCCCGCTCCCCACCGCTGCTTTCAGAACCAGGCCGCGCTGCCTGGCGCCAGGGGGCGCTGCAGGCGCCCGCCGTCGCCATGGTTACCGCTGGGTGCGTACTCGGGGCTTACGGGGCTGACGCAGTGGGCGGCCCGGCGGGCAGAGGCGCCGGGGGCAGAATCGGGGGGCCGGGGAGACCCGGCATGGAGGCGGCGGCCGCGGCCCTGGCCCTGGCCCGCTGGCGGCGGCGGCGGAGGCGGCGGCAGAGAGGTGCGGGGCGCGAAGCAGCGGGAGGTGCCCGGCTCGGCCCTCGCCGCGGGCTGGGTGTCTCCCGACGGGGGAGGGGAGGTTAGGGGGCGCCCCCCTCCCGGGAGGAGGAACCGCCCCCCCCCGGCCTGGGAGCGAGGGGCGGGAGGTGCCCCCTGCCCCCTCCCGTCGCGGGGGATGGATGAGGCGGTGGCCCCCGGGCGTGGAGCGGAGGAAGGGGTGGGCCAGGAAGTGGGGCTGGGAGGGAGCTAAGTCTTTGTCGCCTCGTGGGTGTGTTTTCCATGTGGCTTCATGTCAGGAGAGGTCCCCGTTGCGGGACTTGACAGAGGGGCATTGGGCTTAGTCGCCGCCTGTGGTTGGGGCTTTTGAGGGTGAGGTCTCTCTCTGAAGATACTCATTTTCCCAGTTTATAGTGGAGTTCGCCGGATCCCTAGAGTTGATGTGTGGAATCTGCTTTGGGGTACCTCTTGGTGCTGCTTTGTGGGAGCGAGGGTTGTGTATCCCCTCTTTGGTTCCTGTTGCTTTGTGTAGTCTGGTTTGTTTGTTTCTTACTGTTTTCTGTCTTGAGTTCAGGGGCTGCAGTTTGTATGTGTGTGAATTTTGAGTCCACGCTTAGGGAGAGAATTCTCCTCTTATTTGATGAGTGGAAATCCCTTGGTTTCAGGAGATTCGGGGGTCTTTCAGCGTTGTAATTCCGCCTCTAATTTACCGGAAATATTTTTTTTTATGTAAGGCAACGTCCAAACTCAATGTGCCCCTGTAGTATTGTTATGATTGTTACAGGTTCCATTGTGATTGGCCTTGTACAGATTTATAGTACAAGACATCCCCTATCCCAAAGAGCATACAGTGTAAATAGACAAAAGACACAAAGAGTCAGAGGCCAAGAGAGGTTAAATGATTTGGGCAAGGTGTCGCAGCAGATCAGTGGCAGAGTAAGGATTATAACCCAAGTCACTGGTGTCCCAGTTCAGGGCTCTAACCACTGGTCCTTTGTGTGGTGTGGAATATTGTATATGAGGAAGAAGGGTTACAGTCAGAGTCGGAGCGTATGTCTGCACTGCAATAAAAGACCTACAGCATGACCTTAGCTGGACTGAATCAGCTGACTTGGGCTCCCCGGTCTCAGGCTGCGGAGCTATAAAATTGCAGTGTAGATGTTTGGGCTTGGTCTGGTGGAGCCTGCACCCTGCGAGGAGGAAGGGTCTCAGAGGCCACAGAGGCCAGGCTGCAGCTGGGGCACAAACATCTACACTGCTATTCTTAGCCCCACAGCCTGAGCCCCAGGAGCCCAAGTCAGCTGACCTATTCATAGAGAGTGTAAGGTCAGAAAGGACCACCAGATCATCTAATCTGAACTCCTGTTTATCACCAGTCAGTAAACATCTGTGACAGTTTGTACCCTTACGTTCATCCTTTGTACAAGACCTTGATATATTTTGTACAAAGTATGCTTTGTGAGGTATCATTTGAAAACTCATAATCTGCTGATCATGGTAAATTCTGGTAAATTCTGCTGTATAAGACATGTTCCAAGTCTGAGAAACAACTTCTAGCCAGTTCCCTAGAGACATAAGACTAGCTAGTATTTCAACCAGGTGTCAGCATAATCAAATGGACTATCACCTGATTAAGTATCCATTGTTTGGCAGGAAGAAGGGTGTAAATGAGAAGTTTACATCTTGGCAATGGAACAGCTGGGGTCCCATGTAAATAGACTGGCTGTTGCCTGAACCTCAGCTGGAGATGATTTTCAAAGAAAAAGGGAGCTATAAGAAAGGAGGACAGAGGCCCCAAAACATTCCTCCTTTCTCTACATCAACCACGACACCCGAGGCACAAAGAAACAGCTTTGAACTGAGGTGGGGAGGGAATCCTGTCTGTAAGGACTTCAGCCAGTAAGACTGCTAAAGCAAGTGCTGAGAGAAATCTTTGCCTTGAATTCACTTAGCTTGATAAGTTAAGTATTAGTTTGTGTTCTACCTTTTATTTCTTTGTAACCAATTCTGACTTTTATGCCTCATTGTTTGTAATCGCTGAAAATCTATCTTTCTGTAGTTAATAAACTTGTTTGATTTAAACCAGTGTCTTTGGATCGAAGTGTTTGGGAAACTTCATTTGAGATAACAGGATTTGTGCATATCATTTTCTATTAATAAAATGATGGACTTACTATGAGCTTGTATTGTCCAGAAGGAAAGAGCTGGGCAGTACAAGACACACATTTTGGGACATGTCTGGGATTGGGATTTGCTGGTGTCATTCTGTAACGTAATTCATGGGTGGCTGGCTCAGCACTCATACAGTATGGCTGGGAGTAATTTACATGCTAGAAGCTGTGTGTGAGTAGGCCAGGAGTGGTTACTCTCACTCCTGTGTGTAAAAGGCTCCCCAGGTTAGAGAATTGAGGGAACACAACTGCTGAGCAGTCCAGATTGTACCTGGAGAATGTCACAACATCACCAAGCCCAATAACCAGAATTAGACCAAAGTATTACAGCCCTTGAGACTAAACTATTATATGCCACAGGCAGAGAACAGCAGGAACTGAGGTGCATCATTATCGAAGACCCTTGCAATGGTAGGAAATTGAGTTAGTGAGCTATACCCAGACGATCCTAGCAAGTAACCCCTGCCCATGCTGTGGTGGAAGGATGTGTTTGACTATCAGTGCAAGTAGCATCAACTCTACTCCTTAGAAGCATTAGATAACAGTGCCACTTTCTAGGGCTGGAATAGGAGACTTTGAGGCTATATTTAGGATGATTTGATGCAGGGATAATTTTTCTCCCCTCTCTTCACTGGTCCAGGATCAGTATTTGGAAACATTTATTCATCCCAAAAGTATTTGTATGAATTCTGCCAAAGTTTTTCTAGTCTGGGCAGGTCATGAGATCTGTCCTTAAAATCCACAACAGTGAAAATCAAGAGTGCTGTCTGCATGTAAAAGCACAGGCTGAACCACACTGGTAAGACCCATACATCCTATAGTTTAGGGATGCCCAAACTTTGCCCAACCAAGAGCCATTCTGGGCCCTTCCAAGGATTCTGGGGACCATACTTAGGTGTCTTATTAGAGCGGTTTGCAGTTGCCACCTCTATACGTGGCTATGGTGCCTGTAGAGACTATAGCTCCCAATGTGCAGCCCTGTATCTAGAGTCAGATCAAGGTGGAGCACTGTACAGTGATTCCAATAGGCACCATAGGTCTCTCCTCCATGCTGAAGGTGAAGTTAGATTGGGGAAGGTGGAGGCTCTGGGGAGGACCAATGAAAAGGATTAAGAATCCTTACTTTAGAGAGCTATAAGCCATTGTATTAAATAGAAATACTTAAAATGAAAATATAAGCATCCTTCCAGGTAGGAAGGAGGTTAAATGCTTGTTAGGACAAAGCCACATATAGCCAGCTAAAGGTGTGAGGCTTTAATAGGAAGGCCACTGGTGGTTGTTTTCTGGTATGTCAGGGAGGGTGTTACAGCTCATGCTTGGTGATAGAGGAAAACGTCACTGTTTGTGTGGTCAGGATAAGTGAAATAGTAGTGGCTGGGAGATAACGAAATTGCAGGATGTGGTTACCAACTCCTGCATGTGGTTTCTGTAAAAACAAATATTTCATCTCTTTGTTTCTGATACTGGTTTCTGTTGGGCTGTGTGTGTGGTGAAGAGGTGTCTACATTTATATGGAGGTTTGTTTGTGTGTGTGTGTGTTAGGTGGGGTCATTTTTTGGGGATTGGTGTCATCTTCCTGACCTAGGTTGTCAATGGGGCTGGGTATCAGTCTTCTATGCCATAAAAATTGCGTTGGACAACTACAGCCCCCTGGTTAGACTACTCCTAAAACTGTTAAGTGCTCTTCAACACATCTTATCATAAAGGAGCAAAGTCTGGAACCCAACTATGACTGAAAACTACACAAAATGGGCTGAAACTCCAACAAACCCATCCTACATCTGCTGTTCTGTGAGCAAATACTTCATGTGCCCCAAACTAGGACTCTGCAGAACAGAACCGGGACATGTGCCCTCTTCTGATCTGCATGCAGAAAAACCCAACAACCCATCTTCTGATGCCATCACAACCGATGTACTGTATACGCTCACCACAATCAAGTGTGAAGGAACCATAAACTTGACAAAACATGCCCCACTTCTAGATGGCATCACTAACAGGACTCACCAGTGCTGACCTCTAAAAGCAAAAGGATAAAACAACTTCACCAAAAATGGAATTACATTCAAGATCCTGGACCTATCACTGAGAAGACTGTCTGCTATCTACTGGGAAAGAATAGATCAAAAGTCACAAAAACTAGGCTGCTGTATGTCTCTACAAAGAAGTTTCACCCTAGCACCAGATCGTACCATACTGAAATGCACAAAACTCAGAGTGACTCTTACCAAATATAGACTCTCTGCTCTAAGCTAGAAGGAGGAACTGGGAGACACAAAGCACAGTGGAATTACGGAAAGGAACAATTGTGCAACCAGTAAGGCAGAGGAGAGATTGAAACAGATATTTTCCACTCCAGCGTCTAAGATATGAAGGACTGTGAAGAGATATTTCCTGAAATGATCAGAAATAAGACTCCTTTAAAAAGTGTGAAAGAAATGTGCATAACTAGGAGAAAAGAGAAGCATGGCAGAGCAAGATATATAACAATCTGTAACTGCATCAAAAATGGATGAAAGTGGACATGGGTAAGAACCCCCCCCCCAGAACAAAACCCACCCCTACTTCGGAAGGCTTGTCCTAAGCAGATATTCAATGCATTGTACTGCATCTAGAAGATGTTACTACCTCTCAAACTTTGTCAATACTTGTATAAATTCTCTTGCCAATAAAGATTTTTGGATTTCATTTGTTTGTGTGTCTGCTTGTGGGGTTCGATGGGAGAACTAATATTTCATTCATTGTTGTGCCAGGTACCACAGGGAGTGTTCTGCTGCAGTAGTCTCCATATTACCCACTGACGTCATATGCATCCCTTACTGAATGCTAAAGATATAAACTTGGAACCTCCAGCTGCCCTTTCTGATGAGTCAAATTTACTTGCACATTTCTTGGTCCATAGCTTTCTGCTGTATGTGCTCCTGTCTCTACAGCTGCCTGGGATTCCCCTGGGGACCTGAATGAGACAGCCACAGATTTTCATATTATCCCTGTGAGATTTAGATTGAGTGTTTTTATTTTTGATGATAGAGTTAATCTTGAGAGGGCTTGAATGCCAGTACAGTAGAACCTCAGAGTTACGAACACCCCGGGAACTGATGGAGCTTGTTTGTAACTCTGAACAAAACCTTATGGTGGTTCTTTAAAAAGTTTACAACTGAACACTGACTTAATATAGCTTTGAAACTCTACTATGTAGAAGAAAAACGCTGCTTTCCATTTGTTTTGTTTTTCAGTAGTTTACCTTTAACAAAATACTGTACTGTATTTGCCTTTCTTTCTTTCTTCTTTTTTTTTTATGGTCTCTGCTGTGGCCTGATTGTGTACTTCGGTTCCAAATGAGGTGTGTGGTTGACTGGTCAGTTTGTAACTCTAGTGTTCGTAACTCTGAGGTTCTGTTGTATTCAGTGGCTTCTTGCATTTAGTTTAAAACAATCATTTGAGCTGAAATTTTTCATGCTTAGTCTCAGTCCAGAAGTGAATTTTTCTGGGAAGGGACTCAAAAAAAGTTCTGCCATTTTAGATTTGGAGGGTGGGAAATGTGTGGGTTTTTTGTATGTTTTATTTTTAAGCTGTAAAGAAAGTTTTCAGATGCTGTTTTTTGTAAATTATTGAGTCCAATAAAAACAAACAAACAAAAAATGTTTTGCTTTAAAACGTCAATCTTGGTATGTGCTTGTGCCTTCTGAGCAAGAACTATTAAGTGGGATACCTGAAGAAAAACAAAAGTGATAACTTTGAAATGATTATTATATAATATACCTGGTTCTTATATAGTGCTTTTCATAAGTAGATCTCAGTGCACTTCACAGTCTTTTAAAATGTGTTTTGTCCTCACAACACCCCTTTGAGGTAGCAAAGCATTATCTTCATTTTTAAAGATGGGAACTGAGGCATAAAGATGCTCTAAGTGACTTTCCCAAGGTTAAACAGGAAGTCTGTTGGACAGCAGGGAATTGAATCCAGGTCTCCCAAATCCTAGGTTAGTACCCTGGCCCACCTTCCCTCCTTGAAAGTGTTGACTTCAACATGCACAGTACATTAGTTGCTTTAACTGCAGAGAGAGATGATAGACTGTGAAGCTCCAAACATTTACAGGTCCAGATATGATTTGTCAATCTGTCTTGCAGTATAACAGCAGGTGATTCTCTTCTGCTTTCCCATTGGGGTAAGGGTTTCTAGAGCTATTTCTTCTTCTTGTATAGCAAAATTTTATATCCACTCTAGAGTGAGAACCTTTGCCTTTGGTGAGTCTGACTTCACCTTGTTTTTTTCTCTAATAAATCACCCTATGTAACTTTTCAACTTGCCACCTGAGCAGCAGTTTATAAATTGTTAAAGCTAATGGCCTCACTGAATCAGATAATGTTCTAGCAGATGAATAAGTGCATCCTGAGTTGGATAAAGTATGGGAGCTGTGGGAAGTTGTGTTTAAAGAGACAGCAGCTGGGATCCTTGAAAAAGTGGAAATTGTTCTCATCAGCTTTTGAAAGCTACGGGGCTTGTCAGTACTTGGATGGAGACCTCAGAGAGGGCAAAAGAGTCTGTGAAAGTGCATTTTGTGCCCCAGATTCTGAGCTAACGGGACTATCAGAAACAGAAGAAGTAGATTACCTTTTAATTCTGTGTATGGATAGCTTTGGATACAGATTCCCGCTGGAATGGATTCCTCACCAGCAACTTCTTTTACTTGAAGTTGACATACTTAGGTTCTTTTCTCCTTTCTGTACCATTATCCACATAAGGCTTTGTCATTTTTATTTATTCCCGCCAGAATGCAGGTATATGGCATCTGGCTTTATTATAGTGGGAACGGTCACAGCTACTGTAGTTAAGTCTGCCTTTGGTTTCAAATGTAAGCTTTGCAGTTGTTCTTATCTTTCTGAAACTAGTTTTTGGGGCTAAAATGTAGCAAGTTTGATCTTTGTCCAAAGGTGATTTTTCTTTTTTGTGTTCTGTTTAGGAAAGTTTGAGCAAAAATCGTTCTTGTGTTTTTGAGTAAGTGGAAAGTGAAAAATCATCATCATCAACATCATCATCTCCTGTTTCCAACACTAATGTTGGATAGGGCTGACTTCTGTTAGTTTCATGTCTTTGGTACCTAGACTGCCAGCCACCATAAGTCTAGGCCCATTTTACAGATCGGGGACTGAGGCACAGACGTCCCTCCCCCCGCCAAGATTTTAAGAGCAGAAGGGACCATTGTGATCTTCTAGTCTAACCTCCTATATAACACAGGCAAGAGAATGTCCCCAAAATAATTCCTAGAGCATATCTGTTAGAAAAACAGATTTAAAAACCGTCAGTGATGGAGAATCCACCATGACCCTTGGTAAACTGTTCCAGTGATTAATTACTCTCACTGTTAAAAGTTTATGCCTTATTTCCAGAGTGAATTTGTCTAGTGTCAACTTCCAGCCATTTGATTGTGTTATACCTTTGTCTGCTAACTTGAAATGCCCGTTGTCACATATTTGTTCCCTGTGTGAATACTTACAGACTGTAATCAGGTTACCCCTTAACCTTCTCTTTGTTAAATGAAATAGATTGAGCTCTTTGAGTCTATCACTAAAAGGTGTGTTTTCTAATGCTTCAGTCATTCTCTTGGCTCTTCGCTGAACCCTCTCCATCTTAGTCAGCATCCTTCTTGAATTGTGAGCACCAGCACTGGAGAAATTATTCCAGCAGTGGTCGCACCAGTGCCAAATATAGAGGTACAATAACCTTTCTACTCCTACTCGAGAGTCCCCTGTTTATACACTCCCAGATTGCATTAGCTCTTTTGGCTATAGGATTACACTGGAAGCTCATGTTCAGCTGATTATCCACCCTCATCCCCAGATCTTTTTCAGAGTAACTGCTTCCCAGGATAAGAGTCCTCCATTGTGCAAGTATAGCCTATGTTCTTTGTTCCTAGATGGGCTAAATGAAAATGTTTACATATTAAAAGTGAACATTGTTTCTTGCTTCCAGTTAACCAAAGAATCCAGATTTCAGAGTAGCAGCCGTGTTAGTCTGTATCCACAAAAAGAAAGGATGACTTGTGGCACCTTAGAGACTAACACATTTATCACTCTGAATCAGTGACCTGCTCTCATCATTGTTTACCACTTCCCAATTTTTATATTATCTGCAGACTTCATCAGTGATTTTATGTTTTCTTCCAGGACCTTGATCAAAATGTTTCATAGCATAGGGCCAAAAAATTAATCCTTGTGGGATCCCTTTGGGCATGCACCCACTCAGTGACCATTCCCCATTTTCAGTTACAATTGGAGATCTTTCAGTTAATCAGTTTTTAATGTATTTAATGTGTACCATGTTAATTTTATATTTTAGTGTTTTAATCAAAATGTTGTGTGGTACCAAGTCAAATGCCTTACAGAAGTCTAAGTATATTATGTCAAAACTATTATCTTTATCAACCAAACTCATAATATCGTCAGTAAAAAATATCAAGTTAGTTTGACTGGATCTATTTCCCATAAACCCATGTTGATTTGCATTAATTATATTACCCTCCTTTAATTCTTTATTAATTGAATCCTGTATCAGCCACTCTATTATCTTGCCTGGGATCAATACCAGGCTGACAGGCCTATAATTTCACAGGTTTTATCTTTTATTTTTTTAAAAAATTGGCACAACACATTAGCTTTCTTCCATTCTTCTGGAACTTCCCCAGTGTTCCAAGACTTATTTAAAACCAACATTAGTGATCCAACAAGCTCTTCAGTCGGCTCTTTTAAAACCGTTGATTTAAAAATGTCAGACTTTAGTAGTTTCTGTTTAATATCCTCCAGAAATACAAGTGGAATGGAAGAAGTTTTATCATCACCATATGATGAGATTATATCAGCTGTTTTCCCCAAGATACAGACCAGAAATGTTTATTGAACACTTCTGCCTTTTCTGCATTATTATTGGTAATTCTGCCATTTACGTCTAGCAATGGACCAGTACCAGTGTCAAGATTCATTTAGTTCCTAATATACCTTAAAAACTCCTTCTTACTGTCTTTAACTGTGCTGGCCATAGACTTCTCCTTGTGTCCCTTATCAATTTTCTACAGTTCCTAACTTCTGATTTATATATATTAATTAGTATCAACTTCCCGTTTCTTCTATTTGTTTTATATTATATAAAATTTGTTTTATTGTTGCCTTCGCTTTCCCACTAAATCAGGTTGATTTTATAACTGGTATGATCTTCTTCCTCAATTGCGGGATTGTGACTTTTGGAGTGTTCTTAAGTGATTCCCACTTATCATTCACATTTTTCTGACTAAATTTGTCCTCCTAGCTGATTTGGCTCAGGCTCTGAAGCCCATCCCCTATCCCAAGGCTTCAGTGCCTGAGCCTGAAAGTCACATAGCTATTTTTAGTGCCATAGCATAAGCCCCATGAGCCCAGGCTCCGAGATTCACTGCTGTGGGCTTCTGTTTGCTATGTAGACGTGCTTAGAGAGGATAAGTGGCTTGCCCAAGGTCATACAAGAAGTCCATGACAGAGTAGGGACTTGGACCCAGGTCTCCCATTTCCTAGTTAGTGCCCTAACCTTCCTTCCATAAAGTGAAAAATTACTTTGTTTATTACCAAGAAAAAGAAAAAAAAAAAAGCTTGCCATCTTTATATGAAGAGCCTCAAATGGCTGGATGCTGAAAGTGAGGAGGAGGGCATTTTAGCGTTGTGGTGAAGACTGAACTCTACATCAGCTTTGTGCACCTGTGTCATTACTGTACAATCTGTAATTTCGGGAGCTCACGCTGTTTCTCCATTACAATATATCATAACTTTTTATACAACCTTAGATCTGTGTAGAAGGCTCTTTTGATAATCAGACTGAGCACATTTAAGAGTATATCTTTAGGTATTCTTTAAAAAAAAACAAACAATCCTTCCCCTAAACAACCCCCCAAAACTCTAAGTCAATAAAATATGCCATTTGCACTGTCACTGCATTGCAGGCTGTATAGCCTTCTGTCTTGGATTGTTTAGATACAACAAATCCTGCATTTTGGCAGGGGGTTAGACTAGATCAGGGGTTCCCAAACTTGGTTCGCGGCTTGTTCAGGATAAACCCCTGGCAGGCAGCGAGGCTCTTTGTTTACCTGAGTGTCCGCAGGTATGGCCACTTGCAGCTCCCAATGGCCGTGGTTTGCTGTTCCCAGCCAATGGGAGCTGCAGGAAGTGGTGTGGGCTGGGCCACCACTTTCTGCAGCTCTCATTGGCTGGGAACAGCGAACCTCGACCACTGGGAGCTGGGAGCGGCTGTACCTGTGGACGCTCAGGTAGACAAAGTGTCTCGCGGCCTGCCACGGGCTTACCCTTAACAAGCCGCGAACCAAATTTGGGAACCCCTGGACTAGATGATCCTTGCAGTCCCTTATAGCCCTATGATTACAATCAAGTCTCAGTACAAAAGACTTTAAAAATGTCAAGATGATGTATGTGTAACTAATACTCTTGGGGGGGAAATGGTATAGTATTGTATTTTGAGAAACAATATATGATCATGTAGACTTATAATGCAAAAGCACACAGGGGTAGAGTTAAGGTTGTGAGCATAACCCTTAATATTCTCATTTCCTGAACAGGCGTAGTTGTATGGAGGTAGAGTTCTGGTTGAGTTGGCTTTCTTTTCTTTTTCATTCCCTTTTCCCTTTCCTTTCTGTTTTTCAGTGGCTTAGATCTCCATCCCCGCAAAAAGGGGTTTTGGCTGTTCTCCCTTCCTTCCTCCCGTGGCGAATTTCTTTGTAAAAGTTGTCAAGATTCAGAGAAGGTTAGCAAGCTTCAACCTTGTTTCCCTTCTCCCTCTGCAGCAAAAAGTCAGCAGGGAGAGCAGAGAGCCTCACCAGCAGATCTGCAGCAGGGGATTGGAAACTGAGAGACAGTGATTAGGAGTTCCCGGTTTATTGTTTTATAGACAATGCTTTTCGTCCTGCACCCTCATCTCTGCAGCTACCTCTGTGGGTCTCTTGGAGAGGTCTGATGGGAATACTTCTCCCCAGCCTCTCCATCAGAATTCCTGCGAGTCTCTGATCGGGAGGCCTGGTCTTGGCTTCCTCACATTGGCTACGGATGTCTGTGGAACTGCAGGTGCTGGCTCCCATATCTAGAAGGCTTAGTGCTGCTGGAGATCTTCATTCAGCAGTCAGCCTGCTTTTTGTTGTTTCCTTAAGGCTTCTGGCAAGTGGATTCACTGAAAATTGCAGACTTCCAGAAGCAGGAAGAGAGCAGTGTTTATTGGAGCCAAATATGATCTAGAATTTAAAATGTCAGTATTGTTATAATCTTCACTCAAATCCCTTGCTTATTCCATTTCACTATTACATAATACTAGCCAAGTGTACTATTCAGCAAACAATAATAATAGAAGGGCCTGTGTTTCTCTGCTGCTCCAGTACTGCACTGTTAAGATGAATTCTCTACAGTTCATTTATTTAAACTGCTCCTGTTTCTACAGTCTTATGTACAAATCTGTGTTACTGCATGTGTGGTATGTTTTGTAATTGGGTAATGAAAGACATTTTTGGAGCACGTACAGGCAGAATGCTGTTGTTAAAGTTACTGTGGGAACCTGAACTGAGCATTTCCTGATGTGTTTATGCAGTTCAGAGTGCACTATTTCACTAGTGTGGATTTTTTATATTAATTCTCCAAAACCTTTTTGTCTGTGTCGCATAGGTGCTTCAGTCAGCTCTTTCCTTTAGATGTGGGATCCCAGTGTTGCATGTAATTCCATTTCCTTGGTGGCTCTGCAACATTAAGAGTTTACTGTGCCTTTGTGTGTGTACAAGTTGAGAATGCTTTCAGAAACAGGAGAGTCAGTCCTTCTAATATGCATCTGTGTCAGACATCCTCCCCTCAACACACACTAGGTCAGTGCATCAGCATCTTTAGGGAAGAGTGAGACCTGATGATTATTTTCATGAGTGTTCACTCTCCCACCCTGGCTTGGAGGGTGGCTTATTTGATGTAATTCAATGCCCTGTGACATGTAAGACAAGGAGAACTGCTTGGAAGATCCAAACAATGATTCTTTACTATGGTTGAATAGCTTGTTACTGCATCTCATGCTGCATGAGTGTGTCCTGGTATGAGGGACGCACTTACTGAAATAGAAATTCACTGAATGAGCGCATACCTTCCTCTTGTGAAGTCATGGTGAGGTATGAGGAGACTTCTAACCAGTCTGACTGGTTATTTTGAGCTTTTAGGTAACATGTGAATATGTGACACCACTGTACATAAAGAGGTTCACTACTCAGTTCATATGACTGACACCCTCTCTCTTCAGCTCCTCCACACTGTGTCGCTGGTCTAGGGATATGATTCTCGGCTTGAATCCAAGAGGTACCAGCTTCAAATCCTGGACGAGCTCCCTGAGTCAACTTTTATTTTCTGCTACGGATGGCAGAAATACAAGTGAAACTCTGAATCAAATAGTTGGGGCAACTACAGTGCTTACAGTTGAACCAGGAAGTGGGGAGGAGAGAACCAAAGAGGTGCAATACCATATGAGTAATAGTCTAGACATAAAAAGGATAATGAAAATGGCCACATAACTGTGGATGAAACTAGGAATGCTGATCCATAGTGAGAATCTTAGAAGCCAGTATGGCTGGTCTGGACTGTTTCACGCCTGCCAGAGGATGGGGAGGGTACACTTTTCTCTATCTGGTGGAATGAAGAGTTGAGTTGAAGTGATGCTGCAGCTTCTTGTGTCAACACAGCTGTGTACAGGTGTATTTGCTGTTGCGGTTTACGCCACAGAGATTGTTGTTAGTCATAGTCAACACAAAGCGGTATTGTTTAAGCATTTTAACTTCATCAGGTTTGAAAAGGCTTCATGATTTTTCCACTAGGTCCTCTGAAGATCTGGCAGAACTGAGTGCT
This sequence comes from Lepidochelys olivacea, assembly GCF_965140295.1. Taxonomy (NCBI): domain Eukaryota; kingdom Metazoa; phylum Chordata; order Testudines; family Cheloniidae; genus Lepidochelys; species Lepidochelys olivacea. Next base: position 11,848,317 of record NC_140416.1, read on the forward strand.
GGGTCTTCCAGTCTGCAGATGAGCTGTGCAAACTCCGATCATATGGACGGTGAAGCCAGGTGGCTTACTGGAGTGCAAAACACACAATACTAGCCATGGCTAACTTTAAGAAAAGCTCTTCTAACCTTGCCCTTTTTTGTCTTTCAGTCTACATCAGCTTGTGAGCCTTGTCAACGCCCATCAGAAGGGACCCTCTGGAGCGTTCTTATCAAAATCCAACCTAGCTCTGTTACTTAACTTCCCTTTATGGATGGCTTCAAGTTCAGCATTCATTTGTGGAGTCACTCATTTTTAAAGCCTTGTCTGCGGTTTGAAAAGTCCGGAGAGTAGAGTCCTGCTTTGTCAAGCTAGGCCATTTCCTTGCTTAGTTCTTTAGCCAGTGATCAGTTGGAGCTCTGCTTGAGGGGCTGACTCTGCTCTTTCTCCTTTCCTTTCCCAACTCAATAGCGGAGATGGGTCACATAGAGGAAGACTAAGGAAGGTGCTAAGTCAAGGAACTTTAGCCTCACTTGCCTGTTCTTCAGGGGAGGCTGCTTGTTTCATCTCCTCTGCATGCGCTGAATGTTCGAGATTACTGGAGAGTGACTGTGTGAGTCTTTTGGGAGGGAGATCTCCAAAGTAAAAGAGCCTCTCCACCAGAGAGAGCTCTTAAGGGTGGAAACTGAAAGGAGGAGAAAAAAGGTGACTGAAATCCACGCCCATTCCTCTTCAGAATATGAAATTTAAATATCTGCTGTGGAACAAACCACACTTGAAGAATAGAAATTTTCAGCCCTAACCTCTAGGATCCACACAAGGGGATAAAGTATATGAACACACTATTACGTGATTCCCATCTCACAGGCCTCTAGCCTCACCCTTTTCTTCGATACTGAATCCTCCATTGAACCATAACTCAGGTGTCCTTCTTCATTCATCACCTCCCAGCTGGCGGGATTTGTCTTTTTAAACTAGAACTTGCTAGCATGTCATTGGTCTTTTCACTGTATAAACGCTGTTACATCTCCCCGCCAGCTCTAAAATCTAGCACTTAGATGATATAGTAATGGGCATTATGGAAAACCCCAAGATAAACAGAACCAAATGGAATGATGAGTCCTGCCATGAATGCAGGGGACCGGACTAGGTGACCTCTCGAGCTCCCTTCCAGTCCTGTGATTCTATGAACTAAATGTAGTGATGGAAAACTAAGCAGCTTTGGAAGAATGGACCATTCTATCACCTATCCTTGCCTAACCCAAAACAAAATCTGTAAACAAAGGACAACAGCTAGACTCCAGTCATCCCAGCCTCCTAGACCTACCGGAGATGTACCCACTCGCCTAGCTCACTATCACATTGCCTCTTATCACGCCCCAAAATATCTTCATTAGGATGACCTGTTCCCATATCTTGTAGGTCTTGAGGGACTCCATCATCCTTCAGTCAAACTTGGCCTTTTAAATGCTGGTAACCTCACACGTTCTGTTTTGTTATACCACTGTCACCATGGACATCTGTTACTGACAGCTGTTGTACTAGATGGAAGCATCCTGTTGATACAGGGAAGATCTGTAAAGTTTGAATGGTCTCCACCTCAGTGGAAGCAGGACAGGCTGGCTGGAGTAGTCGGGAGAGTGCTAAACTAATAACAAAAGGGGAGGATAAAAAAAGGGAAGATATGAGCACTCAGCACAAAATCGGGATGTTAAGAACAAAATTAATCCAGAAACCAAAGGACATGAAGAAAATGGAATTATTGAATTGTCTATACACCAACTCCAGAAACCTGGGAAACAAACAAGAGGAACTGGAATTGTTCATTTATGACCATAAATTTGATCTAGTTGGTATGACTGAAACAGGTGGGATGGTTCCCATGACTGGAATGTTAAAATCAGTGGTTATAACCAGGGATCCTAGAAGTCCATTTGCTGTGGGAAAAAGTAGAAAAACACAGAATTTGCATTTTTACAGAGAATCTTTAGTTTTTTACATTTTGTGAAAAAATAAAAACATACACAACAGAACCCCATTTATGCAAGTCTCTATTATCCAGCTCTCTGTATTAATTGAAACAGGGCTGACAGCCCAAGCCCCGCCACCTGGATCTGAAGTGCTCCAGATTGTCAGAATTGTTGGTTATCCGATCTGGCCCCAGTCCCAATTAGATCAGATAAACGGATTGCACTGTATCAGTAAAACATTGTGTTGTACAGATACCTGTATATATTGTGGCTAGGGAAAATAAGTTCAGCGTTTCATTTTAATTGCGGAAAACCACAGATTTTTATGTTGGTTTTTTTGAGAATTTAGGGTTTTTTTAATCACAGAAAATTAGGGTCCCTGGTTATAAGCTATGTAGGAAGGATTGAGTGGGCAAAGGAGAAAGGGGCGTGGTACTCAATGTCAAAAGTGGCATTACCTGTTTCCGAGTCACTGATAACGGAGAAGAAAATTATCTGGAATGCAATGTCCTCTAACAGGTAAAGCACAGGCCTGCTACAGACCTCCAAATCACATTAGGGAACTAGATGACCAGCTCCTTATGCATCTATCTATAGGAAAAAAAGCTGTGTGATCTTAGGGGACTTCAGTCTGAGTGACATATGCTGGAGGTCTCATGTTGCCAGTGCTAAAACATCCTTGGAATTTCTAAATACTATAGATGACAATTTCCTAATTCAAAAAATGTTGCACCCAGCACAGGGGAATTCTTTATTAGACCTTGTCTTGACAGATAAAGAGGAACTGATAACAGAACTAAAAATTAATGGTAATTTAGGTACAGGTGTTCATTACTTGATCACATTTATAATATCAAATAGAATAAAGTCCAGACCAGAGAAATATATACTTGGGGCTTCAAGAGATCCAGTTTCACAAAGCTGAAAATAAATATGAGCTAGATCAGCTGGGAGGAAGAATTGAATCAGAAAAATGTGAATGATAGTTTGGAATTGTTTTAGAGCACTTTACTAGCTGCCCAAAAATGACAATCAAGGAAGAAAGTCAAATTAGTTTAAAAATCTGACCTGGTTTAGAGAGGAAGTGAAGGCAGCTATAAAGTAAATGGAAGAAAGAAGAAGTTGACAGTAATTAATATAAATTAGAAGCTAGGAATTGTAGAAAATTGATAAAGGAAGCCACTTCGGGTACAAGGAGAGATCTAGGGCCAGCAAAGTTAAGGACAATAAAAAAGAGTTTTTAAAGTATGTTAGGAGCAAAAAAATAAATCCTAATATTTGGATCGGTATGTTATTAGATGATGGAAATGGTAGAATTATCAATAATAATGCAGTAGTGTTCAATAAATATTTCTGTTCTGTATCTTGGGAAAAAAACCTGATGCTATAGTCATATTATATTATAACGCTTTTTCCATTCCACTGGTACCTCAGGACGTTGTTAAAGACCAGCTACTAAAGTTGGATATTTTTAAATCAGCAGGTTCAGATAACTTGCATCCAAAAGTTAAGAAGAGTTGGCTAAGGAGCTTGCTGGACCATTAATGTTGATTTTCATTAAGTCTTAGAACACTGGGGGGAGTTCTAGAAGATTGGAAGAAAGCTGATGTTGAGCCAATATTTTAAAAGGGTAAATGGGATGATTTGGGTAATTATAGGTCTACCAGTCTGACATCAATCCTGGGCAAGATAACAGAACAGCTGATACACGACTTGAGTAATAAAGAATTAAAGGAGGACAATATAATTAATGCCAATTAACTGGGTTTATGGAAAATAGAGTCAAACTAATTTGATACTTTTTTTGGTGAGATTACAAGTTTGATTGATAAGGATACTAGTGTTGATGTACTAGACTTCTGTAAGGCATTTGATTTTGTACCACATGACATTTTCATTAAAAAACTAGAAAGATATAAAATTAACATGGCGTACATTAAATGCATTAAAAACTGGCTAACTGATAGGTCTCAAAGTGTAATTGTATACAGCTAATCATCATTGAGTAGGTGTGTTTCTAGTGCGGTTTTATGATATTTAGCATTTTAATTATCTGAAAGAAAACATATAATCATCACTGAAGTTTGCAGATGACACAAAAATTGGGGGAGTGGTAGATAATGAAGAGGATAGGTCACTTGTATAGTGTGATCTGGAGCGCTTGGTAAGCTGTGCTCAAGAAAACAATACATGTTTTTAATATAGCTAAATAAAATGTATACATCTAGGAACAAAGAATATAGGCCGTACTTGCATAATGGTGGACTCTGTCCTGGGAAGCAATGACTGTGAAAATGATGTGAAGGTGGATAATCAGCTGAGCATGAGCTCCCAGTGTGGTGATGTGGCCAAAAGGCCTAATGTAGTCCTTCGATGTATAAGTAGGGGAATATCAAATAGGAGTAGAGAGGTTGTTTTACCTCTATATTTAACACTGGTGTGACTGTTGCTGGAATTCTGTGTCTAGTTCTGGTGTCCATGATTCAAGAAGAAAGTTGATAAATTGGAGAGAATTCAGAGAAAAGCCACAAGAATGAGTAAAGGATTAAAAAGCATGACTTATAATGATTGACTGAAAGAGCTCGATATACTTTTTTTAACAAAGAGAAGATTAAGGGGTGATTTGGCCTGTAAGTACCTACAAGAGGAACAAGTCTGTAAGGACCTACAAGGGGAACAAGTATTTGATAATGGGCCCTTCAGTCTAGCAGTGAAAAGTATAACAAGATCCAATCACTGGAAGTTGAAGTTAAACAAATTGAGACTAAATAAAACAAATTGTTAACAAACTACTGAAACAACTTATCACAGGTTGTGGTGGATTCTCTAGTCAGTGACAATTTTTAAAACAAGATTGGATGTTTTTCTTACAGATCTGCTCTAGGAATTATTTTGGGGAAGTTCTCTGGCCTGTGTTATTCAGGATGTCAGGTTAGATTATCACAATGGTCACTTCTGGCCTTGGACTCTATTAATCTAAACCACCATCTTTTTTGCTGAATGGGGGAAAACCCCATAATATGTAATATCCATTGTCAAAGGGCCTGATCCAGTGCTCACTGAAGTCAGTGAAAATATTCTCAGTGACTCCCAGTGGACACTGGTTAAGGCTCTTTCAAGAAGAGGCAACGTGGACCTTCTCTCCAAGTCTTGGGAATTCTTGCAAGATATAATTTCACTATAGATGTTCCTCTGGTTCCCACCAACTCAAAGATTACACTGATAATAATTATAGCTCCTCAAATCAATTGGTTTTCCTTGGCACACCCTGTGACTGCCATCTCCTCTATTGTCCTCACCTTTGGTACATCTTCTTACTCTCTTCTTTGCTGTCTTAGAATCATAGAAGATTAGGGTTGGAAGAGACCTTAGGAGGTCATCTAGTCCAACCCCCTGCTCAAAGCAGGACTAACACCAACTAAATCATCCCATCCAGAGCTTTGTCAAGCTAGCCCTTAAAAACCTCGAAGGATGGAGATTCCACCACCTCCCTAGGTAACCCATTCCAGTGCTTCACCACCCTCCTCGTGAAATAGTGTTTCCTAATATCCAGCCTAGACCTCCCCCACTGCAACTTGAGACCACTGTCATCTGCCAGCACTGAGAATAGCCTACTTCCATCCCTTTTGGAACCCCCCTTCAGGTAGTTGAAGGCTGCTATCAAATCCCCCCTCACTCTTCTCTTCTGCAGATTAAACAAGCCAAGTTCCCTCATCCTGTCCTTGCAAGTCATGTGCCCCAGGCCCTCTGATAATTTTCGCTGCCCTCCGCTGGACTCTCTCCAATTTGTCCACATCCTTTCTGCAGTGGGGGGCCCAAAACTGGATGCAGTACTCCAGATGTGGCCTCACCAGTGCTGAATAGAGGGGAATAATTACTTCCCTCGATCTGCTGGCAGTGCTCCTACCAATGCAGCCCAATATGCCTTTAGCCTTCTTGGCAACAAGGGCATACTGCTGACTCATATCCAGCTTCTCATCCATTGTAAACCCCAGGTCCTTCTCTGCAGAACTGCTGCTTAGCCAGGCGGTCCCCAGCCTGTAGCGGTGCATGGGATTCTTCCGTCCTAAGTGCAGGACTCTGCACTTGTCCTTGTTGAACCTCATCAGATTTCTTTTGGCCCAATCCTCCAAATTGTCTAGGTCACTCTGGATCCTATCCCTACCCTCTAGCATATCTACCTCTCCCCACAGCTTAGTGTCATCTTGCTGATGGTGCAATCTATCCCGTCGTCCAGATCATTAATAAGATGTTGAACAAAACCAGCCCGAGGACCGACCCCTGGGGCACTCCACTTGATACCGGCTGCGAACTAGATATCAAGCCGTTGATCACTACCCGTTGAGCCCAACAATCTAGCCAGCTTTCTATCCACCTTATAGTCCATTCATCCAGCCCATACTTCTTTAACTTGCAGGCAAGAATACTGTGGGAGACTGTATCAAAAGCTTTGCTAAAGTCAAGATATATCGCATCCACTGCTTTCCCCATATCCATAGAGCCAGTTATCTCATTATAGAAGGCAATCTGGTTGGTGAGGCATGACTTGCCCTTGGTGAATCCATGTTAACTGTTCCTGATCACCTTCTTCTCCTCCAAGTGCTTCAAAATGGTTTCCTTGAGAACCTGCTCCATGATTTTTCCAGGGACTGGGGTGAGGCTGTAGTTCCCTGGGTTCTCCTTCTTCCCTTTTTAAAAGATGGGCACTATATTTGACTTTTTCTAATTGTCCGGGACCTCCTCCGATTGCCACAAGTTTTCAAAAATAATGGCCAATGGCTCTGCAATCACATCAGCCAATTCCCTCAGCACTCTCGGATGCATTAGATCTGGACATATGGACTTGTGCATGTCCAGCTTTTCTAAATAGTCCTTAACCTGTTCTTTCACCATTGAGGGCTGCTCACCTCCTCCTCATACTGTGTTGCCCAGGACAGCTGTCTGGGAGCTGCCCTTGTCTGTGAAGACCAAGGTAAAGAGAGCATTGAATACTTCAGCTTTTTCTACATCATCTGTCACTAGGTTGCCTCCCCCATTCATTAAGGGTCCCACACTTTCCCTGACCTTTTTTTTGTTGCTCACATATCTGTAGAAACCCTTCTTGTTACCCTTTACATCCCTTGCTAGCTGCAACTCTAATTGTGTCTTGACCTTCCTGATTACACCCCTGCATGCTCGAGCAATATTTTTATACTCCTCCCTAATCATCTGACCAAGTTTCCACTTCTTGTAAGCTTCCTTTTTGTGTTTAAACTCACCGAAGATTTCAGTCTTGCTACTGTCTCTTCCAAATCTCCAATACATAGGCGCTGACTCCAGGGGTGCTCCAAAAAATTAGCGGGTGCTTAGCACCCACTTACAGCCAAGCTCACCTCCCTCTCCCCCACTCCCACCCACCTGCAGCCCCGGCTGATCAACTCCTCCCCCTCCCTCCCAGCGCATCCTGCACGTCTTGGAACAGCTGTTCAGCAGCGTGCAGGAGGTGTTAGGAGGGAGGTGGAGGAGCGGGGACAAGGTGTGCTTGGGGGAGGGGGCAGAAAGAGGTGGGGTGGTGGTGAGGCCTTGGGGGAAGAGATGGAATATGGGCAGGGCTGGGGGTGGAGCGGGGACAGGAAGAGTTGGGGTGGGAGTGGGGGCTTAGGGGAAGGGGGTGGGGCTTGGGCGGAGCAGGGGTTGAGCACCCCCGGGGAATATTAGAAGCTGGTGTCTGTGCTCCAATATGATTGGTGAGCACATTAAGAAAATGGTGATTATGTACTCTGTACCTGTCAGATACTTAGCAGTTATATAGTGCTTTTAATTTTCAAAACTTTTTAGAAACAACTAAAACACCTGCTTTACTGTGGTTTAAAAAGTCTTATTGTTTGCACATAGTTAGCAGATTCTCTTTACAGAATGGCTTTATTAATCAATAAAGTAGAATTTCACCAGAACTTCAGCAGCACCAAATGGGAGCAGGGGAAGGTCCATACTAAGCAGAGTTTATTATTGAGCGCATCACATAGTAATGAAAGCCCTTCTTTCCACCAGGCAACTCTCTCCCTGTATTTCATGCCTTTGTAATATTCCTGGATCAGTATAACTTTCTGTATTCCATTCCCATGCTCTGTGCTTCTTGAGAGACATGAAGAAAAAGGGAGGCATGATTTTCCTGGCCTTTATAGAACCGAACCCTTGTGAAGACCTCTGGGTCCTAAGCCTGATTTAACTGAACTGGAAAAACAGGGCCATTAAACAAGCGCAGCATCATCCCAGATGCCTCCAAAGGTTCTAGGCCTGGAAGAGCAAGCACTGGGTTTTACAGAAAGGTGCTCCTGCCTGTACAGCTAGTTAATCATTCCTCCTCATTTTGTTGGGCTCCAACCTGCTGCTGTTGGGAAGGGCATTTACATTGATCTGTCTGAGGCCCCCTCACGTCTTTTCTTTCTTTCTTTTGTTCTTTCTTTCTTTCTTGGATTGTAGAGCATGAGGCAGGCATTTACCAGGGTGAGAGGAGACATCATGTGGGCTGCTGCAGAAATAAGTGTGGTGTGTGTGTGTGCCTGTGAAGTGTTTCCTTATCAGAGCGTGTATTAGTATATCTGCAGAGTCTACATGTTTCCTGGGGAGATGTGCCCATGGGCTAGCATATAGGCGTTCGTGTATATGTCAGTAGGTGTGTGCCTTTGGAGATGTGCATGTGTATGGGTGGGTGCATGTGAATGGTAGCTTGCATGGAGGTAGGTGAGCTAGCTCTGTGCTTATGTACTTGGCATGCTAGTGTGAAGGTGCATTAGCAGGTGTGTGAAAAGTAGGGTGACCAGATAGCAAATGTGAAAAAATGGGACCGCGGGTAGGGGATAATAGGAGTCTTTATAAGAAAAAGTCCCCAAAAACGGGACATCTGGTCACCCTAGTGAAAAGGGGATTTGTGCTTGCATGTTAGTAGAAGTGGTATGTTCGTATTCTTGCCTGGAAGTTGCCAATTAAGTCTCCAGTGTATGTCTGCATGTACGTATGCCCATATACTTTTGTCAAGTGAAGGTGTGCATGGGCACTGTATCTGTATATCCATCTGAGACGAGTTGTCTTACTAAAGAGGTTGTTTCGTCTGTTACACCAAGGAAGCAGGGGAAGCTAATGCTGTCTCTCTTCTCAGCTGTTTATATGGGTGTGTTTGTATCTGTATGTGCTGGCAGAAGTTGTTATGGATTCCTTGGGCACTGAACTCTTGGGCTAGCTAGAAGCAGTCTAGCTTTTGTGTTGGTTTGGAGCTCTAAGGCATGTCATATATCTGATCATTATCCTTTGAGACATGCTGCACTCACTTTGTGATGTATTGACACAATAGTATAATTGCCTTTGGGCAGGGAGTGGTAAGCAGCAGAAGGAATGCAGCCTATCATGCTGTGGTGAGCTTTGTTCCCATGCCAGGGCTTTCCCATCACCTGTTGCCACTTTGTTCACCTGCAGCTATATTCTTCCTGGACTGATGAATTGAGGAGGAGTTACTGCAAGTGCAGGGTAGGGTTAACAGATGTCTCAGCATACCGTAGGGTAGTGAAGCACTACAGCAGGCTGAGTACAGCGAGACGCTTGTTAGAAGTAGGTTGGCAGAGGAGGCTGCCAGCAACAAAAACACAAAGAGGAAATTACTCGTTGCGGGGCTTGAATTCTTGATGCAGCAGAGCCAGGCCTTCTTCATGCAATGGGCAGAATGAGATGCTGGTGAGGACTAAGCATTATTTTGTACTGCAAGACTATTGCATAACTGTAAGGAGACTATAGGTAAGGCTGAGATGGCACTTCCATTTTAAACCTTTGATTTTAGTGTCTTATAACTTTCAAAAAATAACTTCTGAGCTGAATATCTGTGTGCTTGGCCTTAGTCTAGAGCAGGTGGACTTGTTTGGGGAGAGTTGAATTAAATTCTGTTAGACCATTTTTATTATTTATATCAAATTAGATGTCAAAATAATTAGCTAGACTTTTCTACCATAGACGGTGATGATTTGATTAGCTCCTCGAGCTAAGCAAGATTGGGCCTAGTAAATGGATGGGAGAACTCAAAGAGAAAGGAGGAATCCATGTAACAGTCAGTATCCATCATGTTCTGTCTTCGAAGCACTGTGCAGAAAGGAACAAATCACTCTGTTAATCCTCACAACATCCCTGTGCAGTAGGCAAGATGGTATCTTCTGTGCAGGAAACTGCAGCTCCTACTTTGCCCCTCTCAGAATCTCCAGTTGCTGTTTCAGTTGCTTCTCTCCCCTTCCCACACCTTTTTTCCTTATACAGTAGAACCTCAGAGTTACAAACACCAGAGTTACGAACTAACCGGTCAACCACACACCGCATTTGGAACTGGAAGTATGCAGCCAGGCAGCAGCAGAGACACACCAAAAAAAAGAAAAAAAAGAAAAGCAAATACAGCACAGTAATGTGTTAAATGTAAATTACTAAAAAAGGGAAAGTTTAAAAAAAGATTTGACAAGGTAAGGAAACTGCTTGTTTCATTTAAATTAAGATGGTCAAAAGCAGCATTTTTCTTCTGCATAGTAAAGTTTCAAAGTTGTATTAAGTCAGTGTTCACTTGTAAACTTTTGAAAGAACCACCATAACATTTTGTTCAGGGTTTCAAACTTTTCAGAGTTACGAACAACCTCCATGTCCGAAGTGTTTGTAACTCTGAATTTCTACTGTAATTTAAATTATAAGCATAAAGACGACTTAAACACAATGTAATTGCTGAGCTTTTAGTTGGACAAAAGACAAGAAGCAGTAACCCTATTGCCCTCTTGTATGGGTGCATGAGAAACAGGGGCTTTAGTGAGGGATCATAGTACTGTGCAACATAGTGTATGGTTTGGAAAATGATTCAGCCTAGTAGAATAGGAAGAAATGGCACTTGTTTCAATAGTTGTAAATGCAAATATTGAGCACTTTGTATTATTGGCCATGTATCATGTGGGCATGAAGAGACACCCTCTTGAACACAAACGCAGAAGATGGCAGATCTAAGGCAAATGGAGGAGTTTCACTCTGAATTACCTAACTTAGGCAGCTAAAACTGTCTTAGTGTTAGTGTTGACTTAAGATAGGCTTGCTTTGCATATTGTTGGACTGTAAGTTAGCTGGTGCAGTGCCAAAGCTCTCCTTTTGCTGACTAGCCTGGGAAATCACAGTTTTTCAGGCTTTGGTGTAAACCATAAGGACTGAACACTCCTTAAGAATGACTCTGTACCAAGTGTTTAATTTGAACTCTCAGTCCTTTCAACTGGCATAGTTTCACTAATGTGTTTCACTTAGCACTGACATTTGAGGAAGTAAATCTGCTGGTGGATAGAGTGAGTAAACACTGTGTTCCCCTCACCCTCCCTCCTCTAATCCCATTCTGGATCACCTCCAGTTAGCCAAGATTTCTGGGCTGAAGCTTCCATGTTGGCAGTAGGGGTACCAAACTGATCCTCCTCTGTATCTGAAAACATAAGTCTTCAGGACAGAGCCAGAGGATATGATGCTGAAGTCCCTTATGTGTTAAGCCTAAAGAAGCACAAGATCCTGCTACCATGTCTGTTTGTTTTTTCCTGTGTTTGTTTTAGGATGAACTTGGCAGTGTTTGCTCAGCTGCCTTTCACCTGACTGCTGACTATTTGCAGAAGGTTTTTCGTGGAGTTTGTATTTCACAGTGGAGGCTTTTTTAAACTCTCCCAATTTTTGGAAATGTAAAGTGGCAGAGGAAAGATTGGGGATGCTGTGCGGGGCAAGGCAAGGACAAGAAGGCAGATTTGATGATATCCGAGACTCAGTCACCCTTCCCGGACTATGTAACTGCTGCTTCCAGAGTTCTGGAAGTTCCCTCCAAAGCTTGTTTGTGATATTCCATGCATGACCTGAAATCACAGGTTCGTGGCTGTTGTGGTTTCCTTAGCTCCACCTGCACCTGCTGTTGGGAAGGGGTTCAGAGGCTGGAAACAGTTCTTTCTTCATTGGCCATTTCCAAGGAATTGATGAGAAGTGCAGGGGCTTGAATTTTCATCCAGATGGGACTTTGTCAGGAATGCTGGGAGAACGGGTTAATTTTTGGTCTGGATAGAAATCTGATGAAGAGCTGGATTTTTCTTCCAACCAGGAATGGATCAGGGAGGGAATGAAGGGGCTGCATTTTCCTGTGACTGGGATGGGGGAGGAAACGGAAGAGACTTTATTCCTGATGCATTCTCCTCAAGGTTGTGCAGCACTCTGTGCTATTCTTGAGTGCTACAGAGAGTTAAGCTCACAGTGGACAGTGAAGTTTAGGAATCCAGCCTGTTGCTGTTTTATGGACTTGATAGTTCAATTGCTCCTTTTGTGTGGAGGGAGCGGCGGAAGACAGCGCATGTCCTCAGGACTAGAACACACACAACACTCTTTATTCCAGGGAGCAGCTGAGCTTCTGGCAGAGCTCGTATCATATCTTCTGCACCAAGGATAGGCCTAGTGTCGTTTCCCCCGTTTGATTCTGTCTGCTGACCTTCATTTCACCTTTCCAGAATGATTTGCTCAGAGTGATTCCAAAGGGCTTTCTTGAATCCATTTCCTCCACCCCCACTGGAGCAGGGAACACATGCAGTCAAGAGCTTCCATTTGCTGGTCCCATTGCACTGTTTTACAGTACACTGTTCAGAAAGATGCCCAGTAAATGCTGCTCTCCCCTGGAAGGGCCCCAGCATTCTGGACTTTGCACACTGGAAGTCTTAGTGTGCCTGACCTCTTATGGAGGCGATCAGGTGACTTGTTATAAGCAAAAGTTTTCCTTATTCATAAGGAGTTCGGTGATATGAGGTTTGTTTGTATCCCCTGGCAAAGGGATTGAATTATGTGATTGAGCTCGGATTGGAATCCCAGGACTGGATTGAACTCTTTCTTGGAATTGTAAAGGAAATGGCAAGGGAGACTAGGGGGAGTACTTTTAATAGATTTTTAAACCTCTTCAGATGGGGAGGTACTGCTGGCCTGGACAGAGTTTCACAGCTGCATTTACAAAGGGATCAAGGAAAAATCCCGGAGTTGCCTTATACAGGGCCTTGACCTGAGACTGAAGTAACCTTGTGATCTTGATTCCTTTTCGATATAGGTGTAATTAATCTCTCTTGAGATTAATCTCTCTTGCACCCATTGCAGAAAGAATGCTACAGTGCCCCATGAAGTTTTACCTTGTATATCACAAGCATATGTACAAGCCACATGTTCTGGCTTCAAGTGTGTATCTTTGCTCTACACTCTGAGGAATAATTAGGACCTGTAACTCGCCACTGGTGGTGGTAGAACAAGTGGAAGCTGTAGCATAGACAGGGAAATAATGCTTTGTTGTCTAACCCTGTCTTAAGTAAGTTTAGATGATACAGTGGTGAAAATGTCTGAGCCCTTTCTGAATTTATAGCTACAATCAGTGCAGCTTTGTCCATTGGGAATTACAGGTCCCATTTCTGCCAGTGTAGATGCAACCTGAATGTGGTACACTTAGTACTTTTAAATATGCTCAGCTGTGAGGTCCTGTTTCTCATTTTGTTGTAAGGGGGATTGTTGCCACATCAAGGTCTGTCGGTCTAGCTCATTGTCCCCAGAAAATATGCTCAAGAAACTCCCTGAAAAAGCACAAGAACAAATCCGCACAGACACACCCCTGGAACCCCGACTTGGGATATTCTATCTGTTACCCAAGATCCATAAACCTGGAAATCCTGGATGCCCCATCATCTCAGGCATTGGCACCCTGACAGCAGGATTGTCTGGCTATGTAGACTCCCTCCTCAGGCCCTACACTCCCAGCTATCTTCGAGACACCACTGACTTCCTAAGGAAACTACAATCCATCGGTGATCTTCCTGAAAACACCATCCTGGCCACTATGGATGCAGAAGCCCTCTACACCGACATTACACACAAAGATGGACTACAAGCCGTCAGGAACAGTATCCCCGATAATGTCACGGCAAACCTGGTGGCTGAACTTTGTGACTTTGTCCTCGCCCATAACTATTTCACATTTGAGGACAATGTATACCTTCAAATCAGCGGCACTGCTATGGGTACCCGCATGGCTCCACAGTATGCCAACATTTTTATGGCTGACTTAGAACAACGCTTCCTCAGCTCTCGTCCCCTAATGCCCCTACTCTACTTGCGCTACATTGATGACATCTTCATAATCTGGATCAATGGAAAAGAAGCCCTTGAGGAATTCCACCATGATTTCAACAATTTCCATCCCACCATCAACCTCAGCCTGGACCAGTCCACACAAGAGATCCACTTCCTGGACACTATGATGCTAATAAGCGATGGTCACATAAACACCACCCTATACCGGAAACCTACTGACCGTTATTCCTACCTACATGCCTCCAGCTTTCACCCAGACCACACCACACGATCCATTGTCTACAGCCAAGCTCTACGATACAACCATATTTGCTCCAACCCCTCAGACAGAGACAAACACCTACAAGCATCCTTACAACTACAATACCCAGCTGCTGAAGTGAAGAAACAGATTGACAGAGCCAGAAGAGTACCCAGAAGTCACCTACTACAGGACAAGTCCAACAAAGAAAATAACAGAACACCACTAGCCATCACATTCAGCCCCCAACTAAAACCTCTCCAACGCATCATCAAGGATCTACAATCTATCCTGAAGGAGGACCCATCACTCTCACAGATCTTGGGAGACAGGCCAGTCCTTGCTTACAGACAGCCCCCCAACCTGAAGCAAATACTCCCCAGCAACCACACACGACAGAACAGAACCACTAACCCAGGAACCTATCCTTGCAACAAAGCCCATTGCCAACTGTGTCCACATATCTATTCAGGGGACACCATCATAGGGCCTAATCACATCAGCCACAGTATCAGAGGCTCGTTCACCTTCACATCTACCAATGTGATATATGCCATCATGTGCCAGCAATGCCCCTCTGCCATGTACATTGGTCAAACTGGACAGTCTCTATGTAAAAGAATAAATGGACACAAATCAGATGTCAAGAATTATAACATTCAAAAACCAGTCGGAGAACACTTCAATCTCTCTGGTCACTCGATTACAGACTTAAAAGTGGCAATTCTTCGACAAAAAAACTTCAAAACCAGACTCCAACGAGAGACTGCTGAATTGGAATTAATTTGCAAACTGGATACAATTAATTTAGGCTTGAATAGAGACTGGGAGTGGATGGGTCTTTACACAAAATAAAACTATTTCCCCTTGTTTATTCCCCTCCCACCCCCCACTGTTCTTCAGACGTTCTTGTCAACTGCTGGAAATGACCCACGTTGATTATCACTACAAAAGGTTCCCCCTCCTGCCCTCCACCCCGCTCTCTTGCTGGTAACAGCTCACCTTACCTGATCACTCTTGTTACAGTGTGTATGGTAAAACCCATTGTTTCATGTTCTCTGTGTATATAAAATCTCCCCACTTTATTTTCCACTGCATGCATCCAATGAAGTGAGCTGTAGCTCACGAAAGCTTATGCTCAAATAAATTTGTTAGTCTCTAAGGTGCCACAAGTACTCCTTTTCTTTTTGCGAATACAGACTAACACGGCTGCTACTCTGTAAGCTAATTTGAGTTGTTAGTAGGGGGTATATGTAATGGTTAGCTCAGGACTGAAAAAGTTCACTCATTGATAGTCAGTAGGAATGTTTTCCTGTTTCCTAAACTTTCACATTTTCTGTAGAATTTCACTTTTCATTTAAATAACTACAGTCCTACACTACATGGTTGTGAAGAAAACCTGCCCAAAGTGGCCCAATTCAGGGGTTTCTTAGTCTGCAGGCAGGCACTGTACTCACCTTCTTTGCAGCCTCTGTGAACTGATGAGGGCAGTTACCTAGGCAATGTAAAATCTTTGCGAGAGAGAGAGAGATATTTCAGCCTACTTTTTCAAAGATGTTCACTTATTTTATGCGCCTCAGTTTTTGTTGAGACTCATGAGACCTGGTTTTTAAGGTGTCTGAGATTGCGCACCCAATAACTGAGGCAACCTAATTTAGTGGACATTTTTAAAAAGTGGGCCTTGATTCATTATAATCTCAATACATCAGAGTCTCTTTGCTTTCTTTACAGGTGGCTATTGCAGTGTTCATTCCACTTTGCCGCCTGCTCTTGACTGGGTAATGGAATGCCAAGTGTTATTCCTGTGACTTAAAGGAACTTGCTTGCAGCAGGCAGGGGAGTTAAGATGGCTGTTCTAGCTCTGTATCTCTTTACTCTCTAGCTTCTTTCCATATGGTCTTTTATGTGATATTTTGCTTTTGAGTTGCTTGACTCAAGAAAGCCTGGCTATCCCAATTCCTTTTCCTCTGTCTGGGTCTGAAGGTAAGTATTTGTGGAGTGTTTCAGAGGCTTGAATTACCCCCACTAGCACCACTGCCAGCACATGTGTTCACCCTCGGAAGTGGCTTTCCATTTCTCGCATCTTGCTTAGTCCCTCTTACTTGTCTCCTCACTGTCCTGCTGGGGTGGGGTGGAGTGCAGTGGAGTGGCTGCTGGAATTGCAGCTCAAGCACAGGTGCCGCCAAAAAAAATTAGTGGGTGTTTAGCATGCGCCCAGCAGCCAGCTCCCCTCCCTCCCCCGCAGCACCTCCTGCCTGCCGGTGTTCCCGCAGATCAACTCCTCCCCGTCCCTCCCAGCGCTCCTGCCTGCTATGGGTCAGCTGTTCCGCGGTGTGCAGGAGGCGCCGAGAGGGAGGGAGGGAGAGGAGCATGCGCAGGAAGAGGCAGGGAAGATGTGGGGTGGGGACGGAGTGGGGGCAGAAAGAGGCAGGGCGCGATGGGGGTTTGGAGGAAGGGGTGGAATGGGGGCAGGGCCTGGCGCTGTGCGGGTTTAAGCACCCCTGGGGAAAATTGGAAGCTGGTGCCTGTGAGCTCAAGATCTACCCAATGAAAGGAAGTGAGGATGTTCTTATTGTATCCTCTGTGGGCATTTCTCCCAGGTGTACTCCTGCCTGACAGCTGGAACATCTTTCAAGTTTCAGTGATGCCAGGAGAGATCAGTGGACTGTTGATGAATTATTGATAACTTCATTGTGCTAGCATTTTTGTTTCCTCTCTCTTTCTGATGATCTTTCTGGACTGTTGACAAGACTATCTTCTCAAGCGAAGCAGGATCCTACGTGCTAATGCCTGCTCTTCCGTTGCACACTATGAGCCGAACTGTGATTGAGAGAAGGATGCAATAGAGAAAGGGAGGAATATGTGGGCACTCGTTTTATCCTCCTTTAAGGAAGCTCAGACTCACAAAGTGTTGGACAAGATACTTTGCTCAAAAAGCTGAATACTGTAGCAGACTTCACTATGTTCTGGGCTTGTTTACTATTGTTCTTTGCTACCAAGGAATAGAAAGAAAGAGAGTGAATTGGCACCAGGTAAAAATAAAGTTTTTTTCAAAAGCAACGTATAATTGGAACTTGCTGTCACATGATATTATGGAGGCAAAAAAAGTCGAAAGAGATTGTGTACATGGCTGGCAATGTGCACTAAACAGGAAATGATTTCTAAAGCACGTCAACAAGTTGTGCACTAACTAGCCCATGTAGATCCAGCTAGTGTGAAGTAAAAGTTCCCGAGAGCGCATTAACATAGTGCTGTTTCAGTATTATTGCAATAGTCCACCCTTTGGTGAGAAAAGCATAGATAACTGCACAGTTAGGTTCATTTTAGAGATTTTACGCCTTTTATCTGAAACATCTAGAACAGGATACCAGATGAGCTGTGCCAGTGACCTGTTATTGTCTGGCAATTCTTTTCATCTCACTCTATTTGCTCCTGGGTAAGGCAGCAGATCTTGCTTCCTCTTCACTTGCTGTGCGCTGGCCCAAAACAGACATGTCTTTTGGATGGAGTTCCTAACTAAACAATCTAAAGGCCTGGTAGGCAGGAGTTGTGGCTGGAGGAGATACCAAGTTCCCATTTCCTGCACACCACTTCTCTTTGGTGAGCTCAGCTCCTTTTGTTGAGAGTAATGGTTTTGTCTCATTCACATGCTCTTCTTTGTATTAGTAACCTTGGTTCTGATTTTTGTTCTGAATGGTTTCATGCTGCTTTTTCAGACTTCCTACGATAGACTCATTGCAGCCTGTAACATTGGGCGTAGTGGAATCCTGCTATGTGTGGCTAGCCCATGTTTCCTATGTACCATTAGTTTATGGAGCAGAAATTCTTAATCTGCTTTTCCTCACCTGGAAGTTGGTCTCTTGTTGTTGGTCATAGATACTTTATAATTTGTACTCTCAGTCTAGAAATGTTAATGACCATTGAGAATTGGTGCAATCTAAGGAAATAAGCTCAGGATTGCAAGTCAGAATGTGACTGTGTTTTCTGATCCCGGTTCTCCCACTAAGATTTTGGGCAAGTATTTTATCCTCTCTGTCTTTGTTCCCTCCCATAGTTAAAGTCTGCACAGCTGTTTGAAACTAGAGAGCTGTATTGCTAAGTTTTCTTATTTCCATAATTGGGGCTACAGCTCCCCTCTCCCTCTCCTTGAGTTATGCAAGAGGTTCTCTTCTGCCTCCCATCCCCTCACTCTTGCCTCTCTTTACTGACTGGCTTCTGACACTGCGCTGAAGCAATGCCACTCCTGCAGTGACATGCCATCCTGACACTACACTTGAGTGCTCAGTGATTCCTTGTTTTCTCATGTCCGCAGCTGCTGGAGAAAAGTCTGTAAATGAGGGGGGAAGATGGCAGCAAGGAGGAAAATAGTTTTGGCTTAATAAACCATCAAGGCAATCAGCTGGGACATTCCATCAATACTTTGATTATATACCGGACTGTACAATTCATTGAGAAACATACACACCCCGGAACTGTGTAAAGGAGTCCACCATGGTCCACACAGGCCCCTTTGTGTAAGTCTCTCTTCTGGAGCCTGATTAGTTAAATCAGCAGAAAATAACTTTTAATATAATGCTCCTTTTAGAGGATTATAGCATGTTAGACCTGGGAGGTTCCATGGCAGCTGAGGATTGCAGAAGAAAAGAAGTAATGTGCCCCAACCCCATGGCCCAACCCTGATCCCCTCTCCTGCCCTCCAAACCCCTCAGTCCCAGCCAGGAGCATCCTCCTGCACACCAAACCCCTTATCCCCAGCCCTACCCCAGAGCCTGCACCACCAGGTGGAGCCCTCATCCCCCTTCAAGCCCCTGCCCCAGCCCTGATCCCCCTCCTGCCCCAGCTTGGTGGAAATGAGGGAGTGAGTGAGAGTGGGGAGAGCGAGTGACGGAAGGGGGTGGAGTGAGCGGGGGTCAGGGCCTCTGAAAAAGGGAGGGTGGGGGCAGGGCAAGAGTATTCAGATTTGTGCGAGTAGAAAGTTGCCAACCCTCGTTCATTATAAAGACTCCAGAGACCTCCAGGGAAAAGGAAAGTTACTGAGGAAGCAAAGGGATTGGCAGTGGGGGTGGGGGTAGGGGAGGGTGTGGCTGTGACAGAAGAGACAAAGAGGTTTGGGAGAATATCCCATCAGGCACAGCAGAGATGATCACAGGGCTCATAACTAGAAAATTAGAGGATCAGAGAGTTTAAATAGATCTTTTAAAATTGGGTTATCTGATTAAATCAGAAATGGTCTAGAAACTGCTTCCCATTGTCTGCCATCATCTCCTCTCGGGGATCAGGGAGAGGGGTTGTTGGAGGTGGTGAGAAGCACTTTCTGTGTAATCAGAGGACCAGGCAGAGGTCAGAGGCCTGTTACATGGGTTTGTGCAGAAGATATATGTATGCAGATGATGTGCTCTGTGTGTGTGTGTGTTCAGAATGCACTGTGTGAGTTATGTGGGCGTTGTGGAGGAGGGGTGTGTGCTGGGTATTCAGAAGTGTAGTGATTGGAGGGTCTGTTTGTGAAGAGAAGGGTTCTTAGCTCTGGGTTGCCAGAGGCTGTAGATGTGGTTTAAATATGACAGAAGTTCACAGAAATCCTGGGCTTGAAGTAGGTGAGAATCTGTTTCCTGCCTTATCTTCCCTACCCCAGACATCTTCAAATCTCACATGCAAGAAGAGTCCTGTCTTTGTTGCCCCCATCCATAGCAGGTGGTTCTCCAGCTACGTACCAGGAGCAGAGTGAGACTGATGAGAATGATAGCCTCTTACCCTGCTGCAGCTGCTGCCATTAGAGAAGGGCTACCAATAGGAACTCCTGGGAGAAAAGGAGGCATTTAGTCTCTGCGCCCCCATCAGCATCAGCGTAGGGTGATGCTGGTACCCGTGCTTCTCCTTTTCATCTGTGGCCTCTGTGGCGCAGAGTTCAACTGGGAGGATTTGACTGCTTCTGTGAAGATGCAGTGTGCAGGAGTAGCGTCAGCCTCAGTAGCACAGGCACAATCCACTGAGGGGTGGGGTAGGAAAGGGAGACTGACAGAGCAAGGGGGAACTGCACCTGTTGTGTTGTCAGCATTAGCAGTAGTTTGGGTGTCAATTTGGTCTTTTGTTTCCTTGGCCATCAGGGAGTGGGGTGTGCTGTGGAGACAGTGGGCTCAGTGCCAGCAGGGAGGGAGCATCCAGCACTTTTCGGCAATGCATGTGTGTATACTATGTGTAGCGGAGATGTGTGTTTACAGTGGAGTGGAATGCAATTTTTAGTGCTTGGGTGTGTGTATGAGAGGTGCCCTATGCATAGGGGAGTGCAGGTTTTAGAGGGTCTGTGTGAGGTGACTGGGATTCTGGGTTGTCGTACTGCAGTGCTGAGCCCTGGAGAGTGTTATTTATAGCACTGAGGCAGGAAAAGTTTGCTCAAGCTGTCATTTGTGTGAGCTGGAGAGCGAGTCTCCTTCCCTCCCTCTCTTTCTTCCTTCTGATTTTCACTGTAATTAGTGAGCTTTCCATGAGTGGAGTCAGGAGCTGGCATCTTCCTTTGGAAAGACAGCATTCTTCATACAGGAATGAGAAGAGTTGACCCTCCGGGACTCTTTAACTGTGTCCCCTGCTGTGTCTTGAGCAACTTTCTGCACCCAGATTCCGAGGTAGAATTCATAGGGAACAGGTATTGCTGCAGACCCCTTCTTAAGTTTCAGCTAGAAAACCCTGTTTTCCAGGGGCCACAATCAGAACCTAAATGTTCCCTTTGGGCTTACATGTGACAGCAACATTTGTTTGTCGAACGAGAAGCTAAAATAATTCTGTCTGTTTTAGCTTTCAGGCGTGGGAACAACCTGTTTGCTGATAGGAGGCATTCTGTGCTCATTTTCTTCTAGAATCTGCTTCCTCTTTAAAACAGAAAAGGTTCCTGTTGAATGCAGCAAATAAAAAGGACAGAGCAATAGCGGAAAAGGGTCACTGCACAGGTCCAAAATACACACACTGCACATGTGTATTTCTACAGTAGACACTAGCAGCTTCTTCTTTGGCAGGTGATATAGCATCTCCCCTTCTGAATATAATACTATTGAGTAAGGAAAAAAAATATCAGGTTGGGGCTGCAACTGTGTTGTGCTTCAGGCCTTTTGCAAAAATTGGGCAGTTCTTGTGCTTTCAGATCCATTTTTGCATATCTTGGAAAGTACAAGAGCACATGCATAAATTGATAGGGTCAGAGAGTTTAAAGCCAGAAGGGGCCACCAGATCATCTAGTCTGACCTCCTGTGTACCACAGGTCGCCAATACCAACCAACACTCGCACATTAAACCCAACAACCAAAATTAGACCAAAATATTACAGCCCACAGAAGAGTAAACTGTTATGTGCCACAGGTGGAGACTAGGAGGGAGCGAGGTGCACCAAGGCCCCTGCAATGCTAGTGAATTGATTAAGTGAGATCTATATACTCAGATAATCCCAGCAAGTGGCCCTCATTTCATGCTGCAGAGGAAGGTGAGAAAACCCCAAGGTCACACTGCCAATCTGAGCTGAAGGGAAATTCCTTCCCAGCCCCCATATATGGTTGGCAGTTAGATCCTGAGCATATGAGCAACAACTAGCTAAGCTTGTGACAGAGAGACTACTCAGTGCCACCTCAGAGCACTGGCCCACCCTGTCCAATGTGCCATCACCAGCCATGTCTATCCCTGATGCTTCTGAGGAAGGAGACCAAAAAACAAACAAACCCCAGAATACATTGGGAGGAAAATCCCTTCTTGACTCCTTCAGGTGACCAGCTGAAACCCTGAAGCATGCGCTTTAGGAACATAAGACTCAAACTAGAAGGGTTCCCCTAAGGCTGCTGAGCCCTGCCCCACCATCACAAGCAATCCTGTCATGCAGTCCTGCTCATAAATTTGTCCATCTCTCTCTTAAAACTAATTAAATTGTTCATAACTATGGGGAGGCTGTTCCAGAACCTCACTCTGATGGTTAGAAACCTTCCTCCAATTCCTGACCTGAATTTGTTCATGGACAGTTTATATCCATTGTTCTTGTGCCAATACTGTCCTTATGGCACTTCATGGAAACATAGGTACAGGTCCAAACATCCACCCCAGCCTGTACATGCAAACACTCATGCTTATTCATTGTCATGCACGTCTTTCACTAGACAGAGCTCTTGTTACTTTGGCATTTGATCACTGCTTCTTTAATGCAGTAGGGAAAATGTTAAAAGTGAAACTGTACACCTTGTGATGTTGTTATGTGGCCTAGATTAGTCCTGAGCTGAAAGAAGCCCTATCTTGAAAAGCAGTGTTCCTCTGGATTTAAGAAGATCATTCGGTGTGGTGTCTCACAGAATCTTACTGGAAAATTGAATTCCAGCTAGTTTAGATAAGGGACCAGTTACATGGAGTGAAAAGTAGCTGGAAAGTTGTATCCAGGTGGGAAATGATGCAATATATAGAGTTAGGGAGAAGCTTCAAAGGGGGGGAGTGCTGTAAATATTGATGCTGTATTACATTTTATTAATGATGAAGAAGACAAGAATAAATGAAATCTATGTATGGTCCTAAATTGGAATGCATTGCAAACAGCAGGGAGGCACAGAAATAATAAAGAGGCATCTAAAAAGTCCAGAAATATGGGCAGGAAATAAAATGAGATTCCATCTAGAAAAATGCAGGCTAATGCTTCTAAGAATAATCTAGTGCAGGGGAGAAAACTGGAGAGCAGGAATGCGGAGGGAGACTTAGGGGTGACAGTGAACCGCTAATGTAGATATGTGTTTGCAATGCAGTATGGCAGCAAAAAACACTGGGATTTTGCAGAGGAATTATGCCACAGAGAAGCCAGCTGGTAGCCCCTCTTTCAGAGACTGATAATAATAAGATGGCACCTGGGGTCAATGGAAGTTATTCCTATCCTGAAGGATGTCTCTATAATAATATGTAATTGTCCTAGGTTTCTCCTTAGTAGATAATTCGAGAGAATTTCAAGAGCACTTTCAAACAGAAAAAGATTAAGGGAGCTGGAGGGATTGATTTATGAGGAAAGGTTTTAAAACCTAAGTATGTATTAGCTTGACTAAAAGACAGTGGTAAGGGAAGGGTATGTAACTGTCTTCAAGTATCTTACATAAAAATTAGGAGGGAGAGGAAGTGTTTAGGGTTGTCCGTGGGAAAATAATGGGCTAAAATTGAGCAAAGGACAATTTATATTGAGTGTTAGGAAACATTTCTTAATGATGAGAGTGGACTGGAAGAGCATCCCAAGGAAGTAGTTCAAGCTTGATTGTTTGTCATTTAAAACAAACGTAGAAAGAGAGATCCCAAACTCAGATCCCAGGTAATCTAGGTGCTTTCAGGAAGTAATAAATAGAATAGGTAGGTTTGTCAGAATTAGATGTGTATTTTTTTTTATAATTTTGACAGATAATATTGATGTTTATTTTAAGCATTTTTTATTTATCAACTTAAATTTTCACAGTTGTGCAAAATTATGGGTTTTAATCATTTTTATTTTTTAATCAATCTAAATGTTCACAGTTGGGGGGATATTATGGGGGAATGTCAGACAATAATTATTTAAAGACAGTAGATGTTGAGATTCAAAAAGTTAAAGCTTTATAATCATTAAAACACAGATTGTTAACATCACATGTCAAATATACAAAGTAAATATCCTTAAATCAAACTCTAAGTTCTCATACAGCATTTTTCATACATTGCCTTTCTGTAGATTTTGATTATTATAGATGCAAATAATTTTGGTTTGTGTGTGTACAGTGAAATGGGTGTTTACTGACATTTACCAGTAAAAATGAAATCCTTCCAAGCCTAACTAGAGGAGATAGTCTTGCATTGGTTCTGGGGTATATGGACTAGAGACTAGATGACCTTAATAGGTCTTTTCTGTGTCTAATTTCTAGGAGTCTAAGATGCATGTTCCTCCTCTCCAAAGCAGAGAATGTGAAACAAAGCAACCAGTCTCCATAAGATTCAGCTGGTTTGAGAGATCAGCAGATGACACATTCAGTGCAAATGTAAAATAACTTTGAGACCAATGAACCAATGTAAGGCCCAGGCATTAAATTATAAATGGAACTATTAGGCCAACATATACTGATCAGAAATAGGATTATGGGGAAATCTTTGAACCTCTGAGTCCAGTGCTCAGCTGAAGTAAATGAGCATAAAAGCATATCCACCATAAGTGTTATAAGAGTATCTGAAGCCACTTTCCAACATAGTTACAGCCTAAAAGGGTTGCAATAGAGTTTGAATCTGTCTTTGATACAAAAAAATCACGTTATGGTCCCCAAACTGTGGGGTGTGTGTCCCTAGGGGGGGCGTGGAGGAATGTTCTGGGGGGTATTGTGGGCCTGGGCCAACAGTCAAGGAAGGGAGGGAGGGAGCCACACCCCGCCTCCAGCTCTGCTCCAGCCCCGGTCCCAGCTCTGCACCTGTACCCATTCCCAGCCTCAGTGCGGCTCTGCACTCGGCCAGGGGCCTAGCTGCTGGCCCCCACCACAGCCCGACGGCGGCTCCGTTCCCGGCGAAGGGTGATGCTGGAGTGGGGCCAGGAGTGGAGCTGCACCCAGCTGGGGGCCTGGCTGCTGACCCCCACCACAGCCCAGCTTCAGCTCTGCTTCTATCCTGGCCTTGGCCCCGTGCCCAGCTCCAGCCCCACCCCCAGCCCCTTACCCCTGCCTGCGTCTTCCCCCTCCCTTCCTGAGCCGCGTCCCTGCTCCTGGCCCTGGCTCTGGCAGGGCATGGACAGGGTAAGGCTGGGGGGCACAACAAAAGTTTGAGGACCACTCTGCTATAGACTATGTCACGCTGTCTGGAACGGTTCACGACCGTTAGTGCCAATCTCAGGGCAGACACCCCAAATGGGTAGTGTGTTCTGTAATTAGATTTCCCCAACCCAGTAACAAATGTGAACTCCCAGATCACTGTAACACTACAACCTTGGAGTCACAGACTCTCCCTTAGGCTCTCCAGTCTATCTTGCCACCCAAGCAAGCTGGACTTAGTGATAAATGGTCATGTACACCAAAAATCACAAAATATTCAGGTTGCTCCCAGTCCCGAGAGACCTGTCACTTACCCCAGATCAATCTGTACTTTAGATCTCACACCAAAGACAACCACTCTAACTAATCCTGTAATAATCTAACTAAAGGTTTACTATCTAGGAAAAAGAAATTAGAGTTATTTACAGGTTAAAGCAAGCAGGCATATGCACATTAGTTATCATATATGGTTCCTAAAGATGACAACGATGCAGTAATCTATCAGTTCAAAATGTTTTCATGGTAAACTCAGGGGTAACCCTTACAGATCTTTGCCTTACTTTAGAGTCTCTGATCCTGTGAGAGTTCAAACAGCAAGGAGGTGCAAAATTGTCTTGTAACTCTGTTTTATCTTTTACATTTAGTCTTCCAGTCCATGAGACCAGCTTCCTTGCACATAGGATTTCCAAAGCATAATAGGGCCATTCACCAATCCTTTGTATCATGATGTTCCTTAATGGCCTATTGAATCTTGAAAGGTATTCGTAATGGATGGGGGAGGGGAGAATGATTCCCATGCCTGGGTTCACAAGTTCAGTGCAAACCTTTTCAAACTTATTAAGCAAAACTTACATATTTCTTTATAGCATGGAATAGAGACATTAAAAGTGAGATTAATGCATGCAGCAATTTACAGGCATTTCATAGAGTCTAGAAACATTCTTCTAAGACTAATACCTATTTTAAGCAAAACTAACATACAGGTGAGCTGGTTTGGTTTCCAGCTATGACTTTGTCGGTTCTTCACTCATGCCTACGGCCTTGGCCAGAGCCAGCACTTGGTTTACCAGCGTCAGAGACTACTTAAGGGATTAGCCGGTAGAAGTTCTCAATGTTTTTGGCCTGTGACCAACCGAATGACTGAAAAATCTTCTAGTGACACATCCTATCCCACAGTCCATTGGGAGTGCAAAGGATTTAGGTCACAGGATGAGTTTTCAACCATTTTGTGGGTTGTGGATCAAAAAAGTGGAGGTACTGGTGCTGCAGGGTGGGGGGGCTTTTTTGGGAGAGGCAAGGCTGAGGCTACTGGGTTAAGAGTTACATAAGAAACTGGTGGAGTGAGAAGGACTGTTCTGTGACAGCCAATTGATACTTTGCTGTCCTCCCAGGATTCTCTCTGTCTTCCCACATGTCCCCTCTGAGTCATCCTACCTCAGATCCCCTCTCTCAGTGGTGATGTTGTGGAGGGCTTTCTCTCTCACAACACTATCTTTACAAACACAACCACCAGCCACTTCTCAACCCAGAGATGCTTTCTCTTTCTCCAACACTTGGCCAAGCACGTGGGGGGAACCAGCAGTTCCTCCTTTTTTGGCATGCAGCTGTAAGGAGGGAAGCTGTTCTCATTGCTGGCTGAGTCTGGGGCTCCCTCTCTGTGCTGTTGAATGGCTCTTTCCATAGCTGACCAGCAACCTCAGTGTTGGGAGTTTGGTGAGGGAGGAGCCCTTCTGAGCTTGGCACTGGTCTACTGTTTCCTCATTTGCTTTTCCTGCATCCCTACTATAAGAGGGGTCTGCACACCTGTGGACCCTCCTCTCTGGGACCCCTGGTGACACCTGTCAGGTGATCTATGTTTACTTGGTCTGCCTCAGCAAAGGAGGCTGCACTTGATGACTTCCTGAGGTCCCTTCTAGCCCTACATTTCTATGATTCCATGATGACGCACAGGATGGAAATCCCACTGGCGTGGTTATTTAAGCAGGGAAACAAGGCCACAACTATGTGGAGAACAAGTTGTCATGCTCTGTTTTTGAAAACTGTTTTTGAGCATGGCTATAGTAGCATGGTTCCATACCTACTGGTGGCAAAGCCTTCTCTAGAGGGAGAATTAGTCATAGCTGGGGTATACCAATGATGTGTTCTGATATTTAATTTTTTGCCTTAAAGTGTGCTCTTCTTTCGTTTTGTTTTTCTAAGAGATGATTGATCTGATGACTTTCAGATTTGCCAGTATTGTAGTAAGAAAATAGCCTGTTTAAAGTAAATAAGGCAGTCTAATTGGCACTCAAATATTCTCTTTCATAAGTATCATTTCCTAGTGTAGCCAGCCCTGGCAGACATCACCAAGCCCTTTGTTTTTCTTACTGTAGACAAGTTGAGAGTTGTATAGTTTACAAGCACAAATTAGTATATTTTGAATACACTCTTAGGATAGGTTTCAGAGTAGCAGCTGTGTTAGTCTGTATTCGCAAAAAGAAAAGGAGTACTTGTGGTACCTTAGAGACTCACAAATTTATTTGAGCATAAGCTTTCGTGAGCTACAGCTCACTTCATCAGATGCATTCAGTGGATATTACAACAAAACCACAAACTACCATCTCCAGTGCATGTGTCATGATAAAATTAACAACCTTTGGGCTGATGCCTTTGTAGCATACACACACGGGCTGATTTTCGGACGTAGTGAACACTTGTAGCTCCCATTAACTTCATTTGGGTTTGTGTGCGGTCGGTATATCTGAAAATCTGGTCCATGCTGCATCTGCAAACTCTTACAAGTGTCACACCCTCAATCTTATTTCTTCTCTCAACACTCTCTCCCTATCCTACTCACAGTGATGGAATCATCAGGCACTACTATCCCTAAAAGCTGCCTGTTGGCTCATGGCAGGTTGTAGAACTCTGTGGAGAAGTTTTAGGCCATGTCTACATTACCGAACTTTCAGCGGCACTGCTGTAAGATTACTTGTGTAGCTGCTCTATGCCGATGGGAGAGAGTTCTCCCGTCAATATAATAAAACCGCCTAAATGGTTTGCGGTAGCTATGTCGGTGGGAGAAGGTCTTCCACCAAGATAGCTCTGTGCACACGAGCGCTTATGCCAGAAAAAATTATGTCGCTCTGGGGTGTGTTTTTTTCACACCCCCGAGTGACATAAATTTTGTCAGCATAAGTGGTCGTGTAGACATGGCCTGAGCGAAACCCTGTAATGTCTGGTTTCAGAGTAGCAGCCGTGTTAGTCTGTATTCTCAAAAAGAAAAGGAGTACTTGTGGCACCTTAGAGACTAACAAATTTATTTGAGCATAAGATTTCGTGAGCTACAGCTCACTTCATTGGATGCATCTGATGAAGTGAGCTGTAGCTCACGAAAGCTTATGCTCAAATAAATTTGTTAGTCTCTAAGGTGCCACAAGTACTCCTTTTCTTCCTGTAATGTCTGTCATTTTAAACACAGATTTCTGCAATTACTAGGATGGTCTTTTAGCTCAAGCTTGGAATAATCTGCTCAGATTCTGGTCTTGTAAGCACCAAATGTGGGTGGTTGCAGACGTATTGGCATTGACACAACACCTGTGTGTTGTTTTTAACCAAATTAGTGTCACTAGACTTTGATCATCTTCCAAATGCAATGGTTAGTCTTAACCATATCCAAGGCAGCAGCATTTGTTGGGTTTGTCAAAGTCATTCCTTGGTGAGTAATACATGGAGATGTTTTGTGTTCAGTTATTCTAGTAAATATGAAACTCTGAGATCAATCCGATCCATTCAAATTAAAGGCAAAAGTCCCAATATTTAAGTGGAAGCAGGACTGGGCCACTGCCAGCAGTTTCCATATTTCACAAAATTTCCTCTTTCCTGGACCTGGGAAACCAGTCTAGGACTTAGAAACCTGATTAGTTTCTTCACTCCTGGTGATCACTAGCAGGCATATTCTGACTAGTTTGTCACAAACTGCCAGTGATGTGCTGCCAATATTTTAATATGTTGTGTGTGTGCCCCCCTTCCTTGAAAAATGTCCTCCTGGTTCTTTGATAAATCCTTGCACTAGGTGTGTCGACTCATAGAAGGGAGAGTATGGGACTGAGAAATCAACTCATTTGTTTTCCCATTTAGACAAAAATGCTTTCTCATAGCCACAACTGAAAAAATGTTCTTTTGCATGGAGTCATGTGGTGCATTCTGCTAAGGATAGGAGTCCTGGGGACAAATCCTGTTGCTCAGGGGTAGTTTGGCAGTATCCAGAGAGAGGGTGCCTTCAGAGACAGAGAAATCATTCCAACTTCTCTTTAATTTGGTTGATCTTCCATCACTGCTGATTGTAAAGGTCTGGGAGGGAAGAACAATATTGCAATTAGCAAAAGTGTAGTTAGCTAGGAAATTGATTGTCTCCATTTAGAACTCCCTCCGATCCCTGGACCAAAACCACCATAAGTTGTAACATAGTCTCCAACAGTGTCATGTGAATGCTTGTTCTCACTTTCAGGTGACATTGTAAATAAGAAACGGGCAGCATTACCTCCTGTAAATGTAAACAAACTTGTTTGTCTTAGCGATTGGCTGAACAAGAAGTAGGACTGAGTGGACTTGTAGACTCTAAAGTTTTACATTGTTTTGTTTTTGAGTGCAGCTATGTAACAAAAAAAATCTACATTTGTAAGTTGCACTTTCATGATAAAGAGATTGCAGGACAGTACTTGTATGAAGTGAATTGAAAAATACAATTTATTTTGTTTATCATTTTTACAGTGCAAATATTTGTAATAAAAATAATATAAAGTGAGCACTATACACTTTGTATTCTGTGTTGTAACTGAAATCTAGATATTTGAAAATGTAGAAAAACATCCCAAAATATTTAATACATTTCAATTGGTATCCTATTGTTTAACAGTGCAATTAATCACGATTAATTTTTTGAGTTAATTGCGCAAGTTAACTGCGATTAATTGACTGCCCTAGTTTATTCTCATGAGGGAAAGGGGGCCTTCTAGGGGAGACTGATGGAGACTTTTGAAATTCCAAAAGGGGTCAATAAAGTCAGTAAAGCTGCTGGAGCATTCAGCTATGTAGAAAACATTACCTCGACTTGAGGAAATAGGGAACTTGGGAGAGCTACTTTGCACTAAGGGACCAAGGGGATGATTTAAGTGTGGACAATGGAAGTGCCCAGAAGACACCTTGATTTGTGTCTGCAGCACAATGAGGCCTGGGAAAAGGACTTTGTGAGAAAGCAGAAGGCAGGAATAAGATAAACTGGAGATGGGGCAATACGTTGGGCCAGCTAGTTGGTCTTTTCTAGCTCCTAACCATATCTTTTGTTTTTGTGGCCTACGTCATTCCACTTCCAGGAGTGAAATCTTGCCAGATCTCATAAGTTAAGCAGTATTTGATCTGGAGATAAACGCTTGTTCCTTGGGGCTTGCAGGTCAATTTGATTTCCAGAATTTACTTTGGGTATCTGTGTCATTAGTTAGTGATGCTGCACTAGACATAAGCACATTATTATAGTGTTATTAATAAACTAGGTTGGGTTGTGGTGTAATGGCTTTGTCTTGGGCCACATACGTCTGAAATCCGCCAACTCTAGGAGTCTTGACCTAAAGAGGCTTCTTGAGCCTTTCCCTTCTCAACTGGGGAACAGAGGCCTGGTCTACAACCAGAACTTAGATTGACCTAGCTCCATCGCTCAGGGCTGTGAAAAATGTCATGCCCTGAGGAGTATAGTTAGGTTGACCTAACCTCTGGTGTAGATGCAGCAAGGTCAACAGAAGAATTCTTCAGTCCACCTAGCTACTGCCTCTTGGAGAGGATTACCTCAGGAGGTCATCTAGTCCAATCCCCTGCTCAAAGCAGGACCAACACCAACTAAATCATCCCCGACAAAGCCCTGGCTGAGGTGCTTTGAGCAGGGGGTTGGACTAGATGACCTCCTGAGGTCCCTTCCAACGCTGATATTCTATGATTCTACGATTACCTACATCAACAGAAAAACCCTTTCCATTGGTGTAGGAAGTGTCTGCACTACTACACGACAGCAGCACAGCTGCAGTGCCATAGCTGTGCTGCTGTAGCAGCTGTAGTGTAGACACACCCTTAGTCTTGTCTCTCTTCTGTTTGCTTCATTTCATTTTCCCTCTCGTGTCTCCCAGCATAAAGGAACTGGAGAAGTATAAGGGAGAACCTTTAAAATCAGGTGTGAAGTTGGAACTTGTGATAAATTCCAATATTAAAGTCCCCATCAATTTACCCATTACTCCCTACCCCATATTCAGGAACCCATGTCTTTGGGAGCTTTAGATCTAAATAAAATGAGGTGGATTTTTTTTTATTCCTAATAACTGTTTACATCAGTAACGGGCTCATTCTCCAAACGCTCCACCAACACGCACACCAGCTCCTCTTATGGGAAGCAGAGAGGTTCTTCCGGCGGTTGCTGTGGGCTTCCATCAAGAGATATATAGTCTTCTACCAGTAAAACACAGCCCTGCCCTCCAAGAGTATCAAGGAAATTCAGTCTCCCTGTTTATTCAGCCTTTAGCTTCTCTCCCATGCTGCTTCCAGGTTGGGACCCAGCCCTGTCTTGGAGACACATTCTACTTCTGGGATGAGAGGGGAATTTACTTTCTCATTATTCTGGGGTTCGTCCCTTGCTGTTTTACCAATGCTGCTTGGAGGTACTACTAATGCTTACATTTGTCATGGGCAAATTGTGCAGGGGAGTGATCTGGGAATGCAGCCGTTCTGTTCAATGGACACTAGCATGCCTTCAGAGTGCCCACTGTGAACCTCACACGAGATTCAGCAGGAAGAGATGTTTCTTTGTAAGTGTGCAGCCATAGGCAAGAAAGCACCTCCCCACCAACCTTAAGACATTTCCTAAAGATGAAATCACATCCCCCCCAGTGGAAGAACAGTTCCCAGATTGTGAGGATCCAGACTCTGAAGCAGAAAGAGCTCCATTTAGGGGCTTTAAAAATAACCGATTGAAGACTGATCATGTTTTGTACAAGTTCTAATTGCCGATTTCCGCTGGAGTCGAGTACAAGTACGTGCGTGTAGTCTGGTGTATTCGCAGGAACAGGGAGGGGCTCTGTGTGCGGCATTTGTGGTCACACAGCCCATGAGTTACGGGGCATGTACCATATCTGGCACACTTGCATGGTCGGGGGAGTGCAAGTCCCAGGAGAACACTCTGGTGGAGCTGGAAACCTGTCCAGTGGTGATGTGGCTTGTTGGGATGTGTGGTAGTGGGTTTTAATCCTGTGAACGCTCAGGGTATAGCGAGAGTGGTGGAACCCCTCATTGGCTTGTGGGCACCAGAGATAGACTTGTTTGGCTGCTTTCAACTGCTGGTACACTTTTAATTATTTTCTTCAGTACAATACAACTTTTGTGGCATCTGTATAAAATACACAAACAACCTTAACCGATTTAACAGAGTTAAATAATTTCAAAAGGGGAGAGAAATAAAAGTGTACAGGCAAGGGACAATAGGATTCCATCTGAGAGGCGAAGAGATATAAGATGCCACAGAGAAGGTTCTTACAGCTACAGTGGTCAGACTGCATGGCAGGATAGAGAAGAGGTCAAGGCTAGATGAAAAGTGGAGGCAGAGAGAAGGTTTTGAAGTCACCTAAAGCATGTCCTGGGATGGTTTTAAGAACACTGAGGACAGTTTTGAACCTAACCTTGAAATGAGTGGGGAGATGATGGAGTATTTTGGGGTGAATGTGCT
This sequence comes from Lepidochelys olivacea, assembly GCF_965140295.1. NCBI lineage: Eukaryota > Metazoa > Chordata > Testudines > Cheloniidae > Lepidochelys > Lepidochelys olivacea. Next base: position 11,881,122 of record NC_140416.1, read on the forward strand.
CATTCATCTGTGAGTGTGTGAGAGAAGATGGCAGCAGCATTTTACACATGCCAGAGTCTCTGGAGCCAGGATCACAAGGAAAGGAGTTTCTGTAGTCACAGGCAGAGGAATGAAGGCCTAGCTGAGGATTTCAGAACGCAATTGTTTTCTCTCTTTTGGGTTTTCCGTTAAACGCTGCGAGCCCCTCCTGGAGCTGGGGTTGGGGAGATGGGTTGACGGCGGGGGTGGGGGTGCGGTTACAAGTGTGTCACATGGATGAGGTTGGTAAGGGATGGTTTTCAGTGCCTGTGTTATGCCACACTCAGCCTGCTATCTCATGCACGGATGGAGATGGCGAATGCCTCGGGACTGCAGATTCACTAAATCTCAGGGCCTCTCTACGGACGTTCCCTAGCAAGACTCTCTCTTTCCAGCACGCCTGTTTGAGCCTTAAGAAACTGTTGGTGCCACAGGGAACCCAGAGTTTGGTCACTTGAGGGCTTCCTGCTTCTGTTTCCCAGGAGAGGGCAGATTAGTTGGGGATTGGTCCTGCTTTGAGCAGGGGGTTGGACTAGATGACCTCCTGAGGTCCCTTCCAACCCTGATATTCTATGATTCTGTGACACGGGGTTGAGTGGAGAGCTGATAGCAGGTCGGCAGTTTCAGGATTATACAGGTGGTATACGTGAGAGTAAGCCCATTGCCTGTGTGGATTGGTGGTGGGGGGCGGGGGGGAGTTTCAGATGGGGGAGTACTATAGGCTGCTGTGTCAGAGACTGTGTGGGTATAGGTGTTGTGCCTTGGGTGTCTGCATGTGAGGGTGTGAGCATGACAGCTCATTCCTCTGTGGATTTGGCTAGTGGGGAGTGGGTGATCTCTTGGGTTGGTTTGTCAGGGGCTGTGTGTATGCAGGTGGTGTCTAATGTCTAATGGGATATGTGTGAACCTATTTCCTTAGATTGCAGCTGTGTTCAGCTCATGTATTTACTTGTATACCTTCTTCTGTGGTTAATGTCAGACACATGAGGATGTTGGATTAAACTAAATATAGGTTTAGCTGGAATCTTGTCTCGCTGTAGCATGTCTCTCTCTCTTGCTCTTTTCTCTAAGCCTTCACCCAACAGCTTTCTCTACCCCTCCCCCATGTCCTGCCATACCTAGAGAGCATGTCACAGGGAATTAAGGGCTAACAAGGCCTGGGAGAGGCTGTTCCTTTTGAACAGTCCCTCCTTTCTCTGACCAGGAGGGTGGCCCCTCCTGGCTGCCCCTTTCATGTCCTGTCCCCGCCTCCCCTCTGCATTCAGCGAATGCCAGGGGATAGAGTAGTGTCCCACAGCCTTTCTGAGCTTTCCTCCAGCAGCACCGTCTCTGATGCCATCCACTGCAGGGGAAGGGGGGTTCCTGCAGGCAGCCAAGCTCCAGGTCATTCCCAAAGGATCTCTGCAGCAAGCTGAATCTTTTCTGTTTCCCTGTGGCAGAGGGGAGGCGGTTTCCGTGCTGCTGCACTTGCTGGCTGAGAGCTCCCTCCTCTCTCCATCTCTCTGTGTGTTTCTCTCCCCATGACTCTGACAGCATCTCATGCTCTCGCTTTCAATCCTTCTTCCCACAATTCACACACAATCTCCTCAGAACAGGGATGATGTCACTTCCTTCTAGAGTGTGTGGAGGGGTGTGTGCGAAGGGGGGGGAAGTCACGACCCTGGCTCATTCGCTCCAAGCAGCCCCAGTTGAATAAATGAGGTTTCCGTCTTGGAGGGAGGGAAGTGCTCTGAAGATGATGCCTGGCTTCCTTGGCAGACAGTCATCAAGCTGTCCTTTCCTCTTCTGACTGGGATTTTCAATGGCTGCATGAAGAGTTCGTGGTTTCCTCCTTCACTCGTGATGTCTGTCTCCGTGGACGTGAACTTTCCCTGAAACACCCCCTCGGGAGAGAAGAATGTGCTTCTGCTGGACCACTTACCATGTAAGCGTTTCTGATTCCCATAGATCTAACTCTGGCCTGAAGGGTCAGGGTCCTGGGGCTCCTCGCACTGAGCACTTGTGCATGCATGTGCTTTCCCCCTAGGCGGGGCTCAGGGTCCCAGGGCTTCTCACACTCAGTGCTCTCTCAATCTCTGACCCTGGTTTTAGGCTGCTGGGCTTCCTTGTATCGTAAGTGCTTTTGCGTGCTGTAACCTGGGGAGCAAAGTCTGGGGCTCCTTGCACTCGGAGCAGTCTCTAACCCACTGTTTTAAGGTTCCAAGGCTCTTTTGCAATCAGTCCTCCGACTCTTCTCCTTCTTCCCCAGTCCCCTGCTAGGTTCATGTCTTCAGGCCTCCTCAAATATAACTCTTTGGCTGCATCCCAGGGTTCCAGATTCCAGGACTCCTCCCCCTGAGAGCACTATTTCTATCTTGCTGTAAGTCAGGTATGATAGTAACAGGCCTTCTCTCACTCTCTCTTTTGCTGTTTGTAACACAAGGGGTAGGACCCCTGGCTTCCTGGTTTAGATTTCACACAGACAATCATTAGAAATTAATTGCACTCTGTCTACCTCTGGTTTCCATGTTATGTGTAGGGTCTTCGTAAAAGAGAGGACTAGCAGCATCAGTCCCACAGTATTTATCATGTTCAATAATGAAAGGTTGGATACCCCATTCCAAGCCTACCTGTTGCTTTTCATCAGGAATCTACCCTAGGGCTCATTTTTTTCTGTAAGATATCACTGCTTAAACTGGTAGTAGGCAGGAAAGTCTGCAAAGTACAACTGCATGTACGGCTAGGTGCAGAAAAATGGTGGAATATACATTGATGGGGTACACTAGTAAACCAGGGAATGCTGGGATTGTCTGCATGGATAAAGAGCAGTTACAGGGAGGGAAAGGCTGGGAGGTACCACTGTGTTCATGGGCAAGGAGCAACAATGTGTAAGAGCAAGGTAAAAAGTATCTCTGTGTGCACTGATTTAGGGTAGCAGTATTCATGGTAAAGCTGGAAAGTACCACCATGTACCAGTGGTAGATGGTGGGGTTATTCATGATAAGGCTAGAAAGTATTGCCATATGGCCAGTGGAGTGAGCAGTTTGAAATGTACGAAGTGCGCTAACAAGTGTGTGCTAGGGGAGTGTGAATCCAAATGGTGTGTAGTTTTTTCATGTTGTTTTTTGTTCTGCTGAGCATGGAATACAGTGTTGCCTTTACTGAAGTGAGTAACAGGCTGGAAGTGTGTCAGCATGTTAATTGTGGCATTTCCTGAAAAGTGTTAGAGGTGTGTGTGTAGTCACTTCTGCTGCGTGACAGCATGTGTAGGAGAGCAAATCCAACTGGACCAGGGTGACAGCAATTGGCAGTGGACATGGGACAAGAAATGCTGCCCAGTTCTGGGATGAGCTGCAGTTCTTGTGTGCAGATTAGAGAGCAGAAACATAATTGACAGGTACAAGATGCCAGATCATGTGACCTGCTGTAACATCAGGCGTTCTAATAATATAGCTGTGTGGTGCTGCTAGGGCAGCTCGTGGGGCCTGTCATAAGCTGCAAATGTTTTTGTGGTTTGAAGATTCTAGTTAATTTAAATGTGATAACTCATCAAGTCATTTTATCCAGAGTATTTGAACTGGATTTTGAGATTTAATGTGAAAGAGTTACGATCAGTTTTGAGTTAGGAATGGGACCTGGCAGATTAGTATAGTAGTTTGTGCCCTCTGAAATCCTGATGCAAATCCTGATTATATCACAAGTAATAGAAATTAGATGTTTTTATTTTTGCCTTTGGGACGCTTGACTGGGTTATCCTGCTTGGCAGTACTTCACAGAGACAGCACTGGACTCGCACAGTTGCTGTAATTTGGGATTGAGGTGCACTGTCTCCAGTGTCTGGGTGTGAAGGAGTAGGATTAGAATAGCAGGCGGTACTGCAGATTAAGGTTGAGGTGCATGGGCAGAGCTGGATGGTGGCCCAGACTCTGTAATAGCATAGGAAGCTGCAGGTCAGCCTTGAAGTGCTTTGACAAAGCTGAGGGTGAAGGCAAGACTGGAATTGCCAAGGATTCTGTAACATCACCATGGATGTACACTGGCAGAGCACAGGGGGTTGCTGGTGGAAGCCAGAAGTGGAATAGCCTGAGATGCTGCAGGTCCGGATAGAAATACATTAACAAAGCCAAGCAGAGGTCTTACAACTGGTGTTGCAGGTCGCTATTGAGGTGCATCTTCAGACTGAAATAGCAGGGGGTGCTGCAGGGCAGGATTGAGGGTCTTTGGCAGAGCTGTGTAAGGGGTAACCTTGGACTAGAATAGCGGGGCAATTGTTGCAGGGCAGGATTGAGGTGCAGAGCTGCATATGCAGGGGAGCTTTGTATAACCCCTGACTGCTGTTGCCAATGCTAATTAAGGATTATCAGGTTGAAAAACTAATAAATAAAAGAGAGAGAAAGGGAGAGAAGCAATTGTCCCTTAGGTCTCCAATGATTTAATGCATACAGGAGGCAACGTGAGGAAACGGGGCTTCTAAACAGTCTGCAGTTAAGATTGAGATCTCCTTGGACGCTGCTTCCTTAGCTCTGGCACACCATGGAGGCTGTAGGGTGCACACCCCCAAGAGATGGGAAGGAAATGTACAGCTCTCCAGGTGGTGTGTGAGGGCCAAGTGTTAATGGATGCTTTGGAGCACCTGGCCAGCTGAGAGGAAGGTATTCTGAGGAAGCTTTTGAGAGAAGCACCTGGTGGCAGATGTGTGGGAGAACACGGTAATAGCGAGCTGTACAGAGGTTAGGCTGGCACAACCTGTCGTAGGTGCCCAGCAGGGATCACTTACAAACACAGAGCTCTGTAACAGGATTCCAACTCATCGTGTTCGAGTGAGGGTTAATTACATTCAGCGTGAGCTACACACCTGTTTAAGCTAATGCTTCCCACGATCTTTGACTGCCTTTCTCTCTCCCCGCCTCCCCACCTTGAGTTTGGTATGCCTACCCCTCTTCGTCTGCTGGTGATGGCTAGAGGAAATATGAAGCTGTCATGGGAGTGGGATGGAAAGGACTCTCAAACAGGACCCTCTCCTTGGTGTGTGGCGGATGGAGGGGATTTTAAGACAGCACGGGGTGCACTGAGGAACTGGAGGGGACCTGCATCCTTCATTCCTGCTTTCCTGTTTCAGGAGATGAGCATCGTGCCTGCTGAGCCTCCTCAGACCCGCTAGCCATGCCAGGGATTGTGGTGTTCCGCCGTCGCTGGTCTGTGGGCAGCGATGACCTCGTTTTGCCAGCCATCTTCCTCTTCCTCCTTCACACCACCTGGTAAGTGAAGAGCACAGATGCTCAGGAGAAGGCTGCTCTGCAGCAACTCATGACTTCCTTTTGCTACTCCCATCTCCAGTGGCTGGAGTTCTCTTCAGTTCCCCTGTATAGCGCAGGAAGATTGTATTGGACACTTATGACTGGTACCAAATTGTTCTGAACTTCTGGTCCCTCTTGCTTTCCCCTTTCCTTGGATCAGTGCTATTCAAAGCCCTTGTCCCACTTTCACAGGGGAAGCCTCTGTTAGAAGCCTGGTGCCTGTAACTCCAGATACATCCCCACCCTTTATCCTGAGTGGTCTATTGAAATTTGGGGTTGTGCTTCTTTAGGGGGGCCCACAAGACAGAGATTTGAGTGTGGTGCCTCTGGTGTGTCCCAGGGGATATCTCAGAACTGCCAAAGGTGAGATCTGGGCAGCATGTCTCCCAGCAGCTGGGAAAGAGAATTCAGGACCAAATTAATATATAGATGATCTATAGGTGAGTGGGAGAACTAGCAGGAAATGTACAGGCCATCTAGGGTTCCTTCTTTTAGTCCTAAGGATAAAAAACCTGGCTGTGAGGAGACTCTAGCTGAGGGAATATTACCAGATGCTGGGCTGCTTTGCTTGGTGTTGCCACTGGTAAATAGTTGGCTTGTGCATGGCAGGTTTGTGATCCTTTCCGTGGTGCTCTTCGGGCTGGCGTACAATCCCAACGAGACCTGTTCCCTTAACCTGGTGGACCATGGCAGAGGCTACCTGGGCATCCTGCTCAGCTGCATGATCGCAGAGGTGGCAATCATCTGGCTCAGCATGCGTGGCAGCATCCTGTACACAGAGCCCCGGGACTCGATGCAGTATGTGCTCTATGTCAGACTGGGTAAGAGGCAGCAGCATAGGGCCTTCTAACCATTTACCCTCCACTCTGCCGTCTGTCACTCTCAGAAGACTTTTCCTCCCTACACCCTGACAAATACACAGCCCCTAAGAGACACCTAGATAGCCACTCTTCTGTGACATGCACATGAATAGCTATGGAGCTCTTCTGGAATGGGTACACAACCCCCTGTCCTCCCATACATACCTTCACCCGCCACCCAAAACACCCTCCCAGCAAACCTTTCATTCATCCTCCCCTCACTGTGACACCGTGTACACCCCATCCCTACAACAAATACATTCATCCTTCTTCCTGCAGTACAATTGTACACTCACTCTGTGACGCATTTACACCTTTGCCCCCTCTTTCGCAACAAGGTTTCCAATAACACAAGTATATGCCTCAGTACAACACATGCCTGTCACCCAGCCTTCACCCACCGACTTAAAGGCCACCTCTCAATACGCATACCCATCTAGCAGTGTGCACGTACATAACCCACCTCCATATAGATAACTATATTTACTGGATGCCTCCCCTCCTCCTGAGATGTGCATACAGACCTCTTTTCCTCCTAAGACCTTTCCCCCTGTCACCCATCCTGAGCTCCTCAGAGTCATACCAGAAAGGGTAACAGACACTGGTCTCTTGTGCAGGTGTTGGGATATCCCAACACAAGGTTTCTCACTCTATCCTTCCATTCATCCCACAAGGTATGGAAATGTATTTAGGCCACCACATCTTTTCCCTGGGGGAAGTATTTTTATAAGGAGTCTGGTGGAGAAATCTTTTGGGTAGACAAGGAGTTGTGCCCATTTTAAACATGAGGGCAGGGCAGCCTGTTGCCTGTCCTTGTTTTGCTGGCTTCTTTCCACTTAGGACTTATCAAAAGCCCAGCATCCTCTCTTGAAAGCTCTCTCCATATGGGAGGCAGTTCCATCTTTGCTGAGTGCTAAGTGCAAACCATTAACGAGCAAAGCAAACAAATCTTCCTCCCTCCATTTCTCCCAGACACTGTGGAGTCTCCCAAGGGAAAGGAGTGGAGCCTGGCAGTTTGAGACTGACTGTATTAAATCAAGGTTGAGTGGAAGGGGCAGAAAAAGGGAAAAACCAAGTGAGAGATCTCTTTCCCCCACACCAGCTCCCTGCAAAGTCACCAAGCCCTTTAATACCATATATGCACTGGACTTATTCCGTATTAGGGAACTATACTGAAACTGAGTCTTGGGCTTGTCTGTGTTTAATTTCCAAAATTTCTCACTGTTGCTACCACAGTTTCATCAGTTCCTCTGGTATTAGCTGTGTGGGTGTTACCACTAGTGTAGTCAAGGCCCCTGTGTCTCTGCCCCCAGAAGTCTTGTCTATGCTAATGCTCCCATGGATGGAGCTGATGTGATGGTAGCAATGGTAGGAATTTGTGCGGGAAAGAGCCAGTGAACACAAGGCCTAGTGCACAGTTTTTAAACATGCTACTGGCTGGCCAAACAGCATGAGAAAGTGTTTGCTGGAAGTGTATTTAAACCAGGCTCAGTAGGATGGTGCAAGCCCATGGCCCTAGAGATGACAGGAGTGTGAGTGCCTGACAGGTCTGCAATTAATCGAAGAAACAGCAGATCAATGTCTTGGGCAGGTGCCTGTGTCTCAGTTGAGGGAAACAACTCCAGTGGCTGAGATGTACCAACTGGTGAGGGAAGTAGTACCCAAAGTGCTCAAGGAAGACAGAGGGTTCTGGCCTTAAAGAAGTGGCAGCATGTGACTAGAACAGACCTTGAGTCTGCCAGAGCATCCCCTGCTCCTGGAGCTGGCAGAGTTGAGGGGGTATAATCCCTACCCCAAATCTGGTAGAGCCCAAGGGAGGTGAGCACGCCACATTCTCTCTCAAGTCTGCCGAAGCTAGTTGGGAACAGACCCCGCGTTACACATACATCCTCCTAGGTTTGCTAGAGCCCATGGAAAATTAACCCCGCCCTGTATGCCCCTTTCTGAACCTGCCAGATGCAGGAGGGATTATCTGTGTCCCGAGGCTGCCAGGCTTGGGGGCTTAACTTCCTCTGCCCTTCTCGCACGCTGTGAGTCTGCTAGATGGTCCAGTGGCTAGGATGCAAACTTGGAACTTGGAAGACCTGGCTTCAGTTCTCTGATGTACCACAGACTTCCTGTGTGAGCTTGGGCATGTCAGTTAGCTTCTGTGCCTCAGTTCCCCACCTGTAAAATGGGGATAATAGCATTTCCCTATGCCACAGTGGTGTAGTGAGGATAAATACACTGAAGATTGTGCGGTGCTCAGATACTGTGATAACGGGGGCTATATAAGTACCTAAAATAGATAAATTCCCTTCCACACACACCAGATTTGCCAGAATGTACAAGGTGGGATTAATCACATATACAAACCCTCCTAAATTTGCCTAAGGGAATTAACCTCTCCCTTCCAAATCAGGCAGGCCGTGTATCATGGGGAGGCAGATGCATGGTTACACAGTGGTACATTATGTAGGAGAGTCTCTGTGCATTGGAGTGGGGGTGTGGGAAAAGACAAGGTGGGGTATGACTGTGTGTCTGAATCAAGCCGGGTGTTGCAGCTGTGTGTATGTACAGTCAGGGTGTAACATAGGGGTAGGGGCCGTTGAAGAGCTAGTGGATCTCTGTACTTATTCCTTGAGGATGAACTCGGAAAGCACCGTGGCCAAAATCTGTTTTGTGCTGCTCTCCTGCTGGAGAGCAGTGCCTATTCTAGTGGGGCATGAACCAGCCACTGGTTAGAGTTCATTTAGCATTAGGAACTGGGATTTCTCTCTTGGCATGAGGCTGCTGATATGAGATACAGGTGGGATTGACAGAGCTGGGGCTAGGAGGATGCCCACCTTTCTGGGGAGAAGCAGTGCTTAACTGTTAGAAATTTGCTGCTATTGCGCTCTGTGTTCCTATTGTTTCAGCCATCCTGGTGATCGAGTTTGTGTACGCTATTGTGGGCATCGTTTGGTTAACACAGTACTACTCCTCCTGCAATGACCTCACTGCCAAGAGTGTCACCTTGGGTATGTATTCGGGTGTCCTGAATGTAGTGCTCAGTTAGTGCATTCATGTGCTCTTGTGCACGTAGGGGGTGCTCCTTATTGGGGAGTTACTCCATACATGGGGAGGTACCCCTGGGAATGGATTGAAATACAGTCACTGTGAATATAGTGCTTGCTGTCTGGCTATGTTACTGCACAGAGCAGGCATTGTATTCATATGTTTGAGCTGTCTCCAGAGGGACAGGAATCCAAGTTCCCAGCATTGGGTCTGGTGGGTGAATCTGAAGGACACTGTTCTTTACAATTTGTTCTGCAGAGACTTAACTAGTTACCCAGATTTCTTTTCAGGATCTCAGCTAGTCTTAATGGGGTCCTGACATATGTCCTAGAATCCTTCTAGGTATTGAACAGATATTTAGGTGTCTCCCTCTGTGTGGGTAACCTCCAAGCAAGAATCCTGAGGCTGGAGAACCCAGCTGTGATCAGAGACCCTCCCAAAGGAGTTCTCTGCAAGAGTGAGATGGTTAATGCCATCTCTTTGCTCGCTTTGCAGAAATGGAAAGATGAACTGGTATGCACACAAGAGATTAGGGTGGATGAACCATTGCTGTGGCTCCAGGACAGACCCCCCGACTTTCCCCTTCTTCTCTCTCTACAGGAATGGTCGTCTGCAACTGGGTCGTCATTCTGAGTGTCTGCATCACTGTTCTGTGTGTCTTTGACCCGACGGGACGGACCTTTGTCAAACTGCGAGCCACAAAGAGGAGACAGCGCAACCTGAGGACGTACAACCTGCGGTAAGGAAGCAGGGCACAGTTCTCCAGAAAGAGGAGGTCCGGAAGCCCATATTGATCTGTCCAACTCTTGGCTCTTTCCCATCCTACCTCAGGGTGCTCTCCACTACAAGCATCAGTGCATTTCTCTGTTGAGCATCATTTCAAAAGAACACAGGCCAGATGCTCCGGTATATGTATGCTGCACAGCACATGTACATCAGTGTATGTGTCTGCAGTGAGCGGTCTGATTGGATCCCAATGTAAGCCCAGGGTCTTGCTGTCCCCAGTGAGCCCTGGTGCGGCAGTGCATAATATCCTATACCAGTCATCCTTTTGCCTGGCTGTTTGCCCTTCTACACTGCTGCAACACTGATGCTCTAGTTAAGGTTGAGACAGCATCTTCATTCCAAGCTCCTTTCTTTGCTCATTGTTTGTCTTTTTTTTAATTATTCCCCTCTGGTATGCTTTGTCTCAGCCCAGAAGCAATTACTTTTGTGTTGATAGTTAGACATTATAATTAAGAACCCATTGTGCCATTTGTGAGTAACCCAAAATAGAGGAGAGGTTTTTTTTTCACCCAGTAAGATTTTTTTTTTTGGATTTTTTTTAAAATGCTGGACAGCACAAACTGGCTTTGTTTTCACCTGCAGTGTGGACATGTATATAGCCCTTGGTGAGGAATGTGGCTTTGCCAGTTGAGGACATTTCCTTTTGCATGTGCAAAGGTATGACCATTTGAAAATAGCCTGCAAGTCATGTGTTTCAGATCAAGAATATACAGTGAGGGGTGGTGCTCCAAACATTTGCTCCAACTTTGACTTGAAAAGGGATCGTTCAAATGCTGTTCATGTTTTGGGAAAGACCCTTGAACCATCAAAGAGCCATACAGCAAACTCATGTACCCTTTAAGGAGTTTGGATTTTTTTCAATGGGGAGATCCCTCCTTACCATTCAACATGTAACTTGCATCAGTTCTGGAAATCCAGGGCTCTTCAGTACCCTGTTAGTCTATCTTGCATGCTTCAAACTTGCTCCGTTGAAATCAAGACGGTCCCGGGTAGGTCAGGATCCAGCTCTAAGACCACATGCCAAATCCCAGCAGGTTTGATTCAGGTCTTCCTCCTCCTGAAAGAGAGAGAAACTGAGCACTCTGCAGTCTGAGAGGTTTCTTTTGCCTGAGATCTCAAAAGTCACTGTTCTGTGGATATTAAAGGCCCCAGGGCACCGTCAGTCAGGGTATGGCTTTGTCCCAGTGTCCTTGACCAAATTTCTCCTCCCCATATTGTTATGCAGTGTGCTATTGTCATGGAGTGTGGGGGAGTCCGGGCCCTGCACCCCTCTTCCTGGGATTCACTGAGACTCTCAGCCAGCCAGTAAAACAGAAGGTTTATTGAACAACAGGAACACAGTCTCAAGCAGAGCTTGTGGGTACAACCAGGACCCTTCAGTCAAGTCCTTCTGACCCAGCCCTGGGGTTCCCTGCGTTCCACCACCCAGCACCAAACTGAAACTAACCCCCCCCAGCAGGCTCCCTTCTGCAGCCTCTGTTCACATTCCCTGGCAGAGGTGTTACCTCCCCCTCCCCCTCCTGGCTCAGGTTACAGGCTCTCAGGTCTCCCAGTGAAACTCCCCTGCCACATTCCCAGGTCAACACTCTCCCCTCCCTGCTGCGTCACATCTCTTCCCCCTTCGAGACTGAACTGAGCGGGGTCACTCTGACCATTGACCTGGGGAAGTTCAGTGCCCCCTCTCCAGGACAGCGCATCCGCTATCATGTTGGCACTTCCCTTCACGTGGACCATGTCCATGTCGTAATCCTGCAGGAGCAGGCTCCACCTCAGGAGTTTGGCGTTGGCTTCTTTCATCTGGTGCAGCCAGGTCAGGGGAGAGTGGTCGGTGAACACAGTGAAGTGTCGCCCGAAGAGATATGGCTCTAGTTTCTTGAGGGCCCACACCATGGCCAGGCACTCCTTCTCAATGGCCGTGTAGTGTTGCTCCCGGGGTAGCAACTTCTTGCTCAAGTACACGATGGGGTGTCTCTCCCCCTTTTCATCCTCCTGCATTAACACCGCCCCCAGTCCCGTGTCTGAGACGTCGGTGAACACCATAAAGGGCTTGTCAAAGTCTGGGTTTGCTAGAACTGGGCCACTGACCAGAGCCTCCTTCAGCGCCCGGAAAGCCTCCTGGCACTGCTCGGTCCAGACCACCTTGTCTGGCTTCCCCTTCTTTCATAGCTTGGTGATGGGGGTGGCTATGGCGCTAAAGCGGGGCACAAACCTTCGATAGTATCCTGCCAACCCAATAAAGGCTTGGACCTGCTTTTTGGTGTGGAGAGCAGGCCAGTCTCTGATCACCTCCACCTTAGCTGGTTCCGGCTTTAGGCGGCCGCTCCCCACCCAATGGCCCAGGTAAGATACTTCAGCCATCCCCACCTTGCACTTCTCTGCTTTTACAATCGGTCCAGCACTTGTCTAACCTGGGACACATGGTCCTCCCAGGTCTGGCTAAAGACACAGATGTCATCAATGTACGCTACGGCAAAACTCTCCATCCCCCTCAGTAGCTGATCCACCAGGCACTGGAAGGTGGCTGGCATTCCCTTGAGGCCGAAAGGCAGGGTCAGGAACTCATAGAGCCCCAGAGGGGTAATAAAGTCTGATTTCAGCCGGGCATCTGCATCCAGCGGCACTTGCCAGTAGCCCTTTGTAAGGTCCATAGTGGTAAGGTATCGAGCTCCTCCCAGCTTGTCTAGGAGCTCATCAGGCCTGGGCATGGGGTAGGCATCCGGTACAGTGATGGCATTGAGCTTCCGATAGTCCACACAGAACCGGACTGACCCGTCCTTTTTGGGGACTAGCACCACCGGCGAGGCCCAAGGGCTGGCAGATAGCTGGATCACCCCCAAAGCCAGCATGTCCCGGACCTCTCTTTCCAGGTCCTGAGCAGTTTTCCCTGTGACTCGGAAGGGGGAGCATCTTATCGGCAGGTGCAACCTTGTCTGCACCCAGTGGACAGTCAGATTAGTGTGTCCAGGCTGGTTGAAAAATAGCTGTCGGTACGGATGCAGCAGCCCCCTGATCTCAGCTTGCTGGGCAGGGGTTAGCTGATCCGAGAGGGTAATTGTTTCCAGGGGGGAACCAGCTCTGGTCCCAGGGAATAGATTTACTAAAGGGTCATCTCCCTGCTGCTCCCAATGTCCACACACGGCCAACACCACATTCCCCCTGGCATAATATGGCTTCATCATATTCACATGGTACACCCGGTGGTGGTGCGCCCGGTTCGACAGCTCCACCACATAGTTTACCTCATTTCACTGCTTGACAACCTTGAAAGGGCCTTCCCAGGCGCCCTGTAGTTTGTTCTTTCTCACGGGGATGAGAACCATCACCTGATCCCCGGTGGCGTAGGTGCGGGTTCGCGCCGTGCGGTCATACCAGATCTTCTGCTTCTTTTGGGTTCTGGCCAGATTCTCCCTGGCCAGGCCCATGAGTTCAGCAAGTCTCTCTCGGAAGATCAGGACATACTCCACCACTGACTCTCCATTGGGAGTGGCCTTCCCCTCCCATTTGTCTCTCATCAGGTCCAGGGGGCCCCTCACCCTCCTTCCATATAACAGTTCGAAAGGCGAAAATCCGGTAGACTCCTGGGGTGCCTCCCTGTACACGAACAACAGGTGAGGTAAGTACTTATCCCAGTCCTGCGGGTGCTGGTTCATAAAGGTTTTCAGCATCATTTTTAGCGTCCCATTGAACCTCTCCACCAGCCCATTGGACTGGGGGTGATAAGCTGAGGCCCAGTTGTGCCGGACCTCACATTTCTCCCATAAGCACCAGAGCAGGGCAGACATGAAGTTGGATCCTTGGTCTGTCAAGACTTCCTTGGGGAACCCCACTCGGCTGAAAATGGTCAGGAGCGCATCCTCCACGATGTCTGCTTCAATGGAAGCTAAGGGCACTGCCTCGGGGTAGCGGGTGGCAAAATCTACCACCACCAGAATGTATTTCTTCTCCGACCGGGTCGTCTTGCTCAGAGGTCCCACTATGTCCATGGCCACCTTCTGGAAAGATTCCTCTATGATGGGCAAAAGTTTCAAAGGCGCTTTCCCCTTGTCCCGGGCCTTCCCCACCCTCTGACAGGGGTCACAGGATCGGCAATGCATCCTCCCTGCTACCCCCTGACCGACTGTTCACAAACTCGTCGGCCAGCTGCCCTGCGTGCTGTGGGTTCTCTAGCTTTTTGTCCTCCAACCATAGCCTCAGGTCGGAAGGGCACTGTTCATAGAGTTGCTCCAGTACGATTAGGTCAAGCAGGTCCTCTTTAGCTTGGGCCCCAGCTGTCCACTTGCGGGCATATCCCTGCATTCGGTTGACCAGTTGTAGGTAGGTGACCTCAGGCGTTTTACGCTGACTCCGGAACCTTTTCCAGTACATCTCGGGGGTCAGCCCAAACTCACGGAGCAGGGCCTGTTTGAACAGTTCATAGTCCCCTGCCTCCGGCCCTTTCATTCAGCTGTACACCTCCACGGCTTTGGGGTCCAGTAAGGGGGTGAGAAACTGGAGCCTGTTGGCAGGGTCAACCCTGTGCATCTCGCAGGCATTCTCAAAGGCCGTCAGGAAGCTATCTATGTCCTCCCCCTCCTTACGCTGGGCCAGGAAGCACTTATCAAAGCTCCTTGCAGTCTTGGGTCCCCCCTCACTCACCATAGCGGGGCCCCACTGCTCCTCAGCCTGGCCAGCTCCAGTTCATGCTGTCTTTGTTTCTCCTTCTCCTGACATTCCCTCTCATTCTCCTCCTGCTCATGCTGATGTTGTTTTTCATGACCCTCCAGCTGCCTCATTTTCATCTCCCTCCCATTCCAGGCGCATCCGTTCCAGGGATGGGGAGCTCCGTTGGGAGGATCCCCTGCTGGCTGCCAGGGTCAGGGTGCCCTCGGTATTCGATGGGCTTCTCCCAACCCCTTACCCAGGCATAGGTAGGAAGGGTCTCGGGATGTCCTCGGTAGCAGTCTGACCCCTCCCAGCCCGGTCAGGCCCCAGGGCCCACGCTGCATCCACCGGGCGGCTTCCCTCAGGGACAGGGATCAGGTCATCCAAGCGATCCCTCTCCTCCAACTGGGCAATCAGCTGTTCCTTGGTGGACCTCCCAATGCGCAGCCCCCTCTGCCTGCACAGCTCCACCAGGTTGCTCTTACGGCATTTAGCGTACATCTCCCTGCTGGCCACTCGCAGGCCTGAGCAGCTTTCCAAGGTTTCCAGGAAAAACCTCTAGTGTGCCAGTCCTTCTTGAGGTCACCACCTCTTTGCCAGGGTTGAGCTGCAGACTCCTCCGCCCCTGGGACCACTCGCTGCAATCCCCCGGGGGACCCTGTTACTGCAAAAGTCCTTCTCTCTGGTCACACACCCCCAGGGGTTAACCGCCCCCTGAAACCGTCTCTCTCTGAATCTTCAGCACGCCTGGTCCCCGTCAATCCCCCTTCGTTTTACTGCTCCCCAGTCACTTACTGCAGGAAGCGCCGTCCACGGGGTGCAGTAGATCCCACCGCTACCACCAGTTGTCACGGAGTGTGGGGGAGTCCGGGCCCTGCACCCCTCTTTCTGGGATTCACTGAGACTCTCAGCCAGCCAGTAAAACAGAAGGTTTATTGAACAATAGGAACACGGTCTCAAGCAGAGCTTGTGGGTACAACCAGGACCCCTCAGTCAAGTCCTTCTGGGGGAGCAGGGAGCTTAGACCCCAGCCCTGGGGTTCCCTGCATTCCACCACCCAGCACCAAACTGAAACTAAACCCCCGCTAGCAGGCTCTCTCCTGCAGCCTGTGTTCACGTTCCGGGGACAGAGGTGTTACCTCCCCCTCCCCCTCCTGGCTCAGGTTACAGGCTCTCAGGTCTCCTAGTGAAACTCCCCTGCCACATTCCCAGGTCAACACTCCCCCCTCCCTGCTGCGTCTCAGCTATGTACCTGATGTTTACAGCCTTCCACCCCAGAGATGGCTGAATTTCAGTGGTGATTGGTGTATGTAACCAGAGATCTGCTGCGATATAATGTTATATGGAAAAAATGCTATGATGTATTTTTTATTATTATTATTATTTATCTATTTATTAAAACAATAGCCCCCAAAAGGTTTATTTTTAAATCATCTTCTGGTCTTGGCCCTAATCCTGCAAGGTGCCAGGCATTGTCAGTTCCCATTGGGATTAAAGGGAGTTAAGGACACTCTCCGCCTTGCAGGATCAAGCCTTTAGTCCTCAGTGGCAAGTGCCTGTAACATGTAAGAGTCAATGTGACCTTTGTAAATGCATTTAAAACTTGAGCTGTGTTTTCGCTGTCTTAACCCTTAACAGAGCCTGTCAAGATGACAGATTTCCTTTGGATTTATTTGTCACATTTAGGACAGTTCATTTTTGGTGGCTTCCTTTTTGTGCTACTCAGCTGTTGTTATTAGACTCTCTGTTGTGTTATATGGCTATTTTCATGCTCACAGAAGTCAAAGATAGTTCAACTAATTATGTTCAGACTTACCTGACAAATTCACCTTTGGGCTAAGACTAAACACATGAAATTCCAGCCCAGAAAGGCTGGTTTGTGCCCCCCTGCTCCCCCCGTTAGAGCAGTTGTGAAGTCCTTGAAACTGACAGAGGAAGTAAAAATTCTGCCACCCGGGTTCCTTAGCATTTCAGAAAGCTTATGATTTTCTCTAGCTCAGTTACAGTACAGTGCTAACTCCATTTTAAAACTATATTCTTGTTCATCTTTTGGAATCTTAGTTGCAAGTTATGGGCTACTTTTTAAACCTTTACATATCCCCTTTCTGGCACTATATGTTGAATTGCTTGACTGGGTCCCATGCTTTTATAGGAGTCATCCTGCTTACCAAAATCTTTTTCCAAAAGCAACCCACTGTACTCATGAGCTTTTCCAATCAGGATCCTGTGCCTGGAGAACAGGGTTGAGGTGACTTGTTTTTAATCACACTGAAGCACATTAAACCTTAATTCATCTGTGCTGGCACCAACAGAGCAAGTATCCGATTGGGATACCAAGGGATGATCCCTATAGTAAAAGACTTTCAGCAGAGAATCAAAGGCACTACCATCCCCAGCCTTAAAGTGAGATGAATTTCAGTTTGCTTGATCTAATCCTCTTTGCTTTGCATGTGCCTCAGTCAAAAACAGGAAAGGAACTGGTCACAAAATGTAGTTCCCCAAGGCCAGTGGCACCTGGGCTTGACTTGAGCTTCACTATGGTGTATTGTAAAATCCAGTTTGAAAGGAGTCAGTTTGTCCCATAGAGGTAAAAGTTCTCTCCTTGTGAATAGCAGTAAATCCTAGGGAAGGCACCTCACCTGCAAACAATTACCTTTAGGTACCCCTCCAAGCTCCAAAGAATGAGACATCCTTGGACATTCTGCTTCTAGCAGACCATGGAACATTGATGTCCTCGTTACAACCATCCAAATCAGAAAAGGACATCATGTATGTGAGCACTGAGGCTCAGCACTGGCCAGACAAGTCAGAACTTTCACAAATGTCTCCCCCTCCCTCCCAACACACTCTACTAGCTGTCAATCAGTCATACGTGGAGTGCTGTCTCATAAACAATCTCCCCTGCCCTGTGTATGTTTGTCTATATACAGCATGGGCCAGACTCTCAAATCCACTAAGTCCCCTTTGTACTGCTGCCAGAGCAGTGTATAGGGGCCTTAGTGGAAATGAGAATTAGGCTCTCTATGTATATTATCCTTGACATCACATAGTCTGCATGGTTTGTACACCAGGTCCTAGTGCTTGTCTCTCTGTGTTCTTGTTGCTGTTGTCTTTACTCCTGCACCTCTGCTATGCAACTGCTTTTCCTTTGTCCATATGCATTCTTTGTTTCCCTGATGCAGGCATCGCCTTGAGGAGGGACAGGCCAGCAGCTGGACTCGCCGGCTCAAAGTTTTCCTTTGCTGCACACGGACAAAGGACTCCCAGTCAGTAAGTAACAAACAGCTCTGCATCAGAGGGCAAATTCCAGGCCCAGCCAGCCTTGTCCTGGGCTTTTCTGAATATAGCACTGTGAGAATCCCCAGGACTGACAAAGGAAGTGTCTCACTGGTTTCAGCAGAGGGCACTCTCACCTGGTTGGGATTTAGGGGCACTAAGTGCAGTGGGAGAGGAGAACAGTGGAAATTTTCCTCTAGGAGCAATAAACTGAACAGCTCTCAGAATAGGTGGGTGCAAAGTCTTGCAGTATGGTGGTCCCCTCATCCTCCTTTGAGTTACAGGTTTTCTAGAGTAGACTGGCTGATTGTCAGGAATACGAATGATAAGAGAAGCTAGAGGATCGGTTTGGAAGGTGATCACCTGGATCACTGAGCCCAATCCCTGTACGGCACAGGAAGGACTATATATAACTGCTATAACCAGGTCCAGAGAGGCAGGTCCCCAGACAGGGTGATGGTCTCTTAAAGGTGGATAGCGTTTTACCCATCTGATCCTGGAAATTATGGAGTCGTGGGACCAGGATTAATAAAAGGGGGCATCCTCTTACAGTATTATTTAATACAGCTGT
Organism: Lepidochelys olivacea; assembly: GCF_965140295.1. Classification (NCBI taxonomy): domain Eukaryota; kingdom Metazoa; phylum Chordata; order Testudines; family Cheloniidae; genus Lepidochelys; species Lepidochelys olivacea. The sequence continues at coordinate 11,899,586 of NC_140416.1, forward strand.
GTCCCACCTGAATGTCACTATGGTGATGTCCAGTTGTTGCTCAGAGTCTCTTACCCTGGGTGTGGGTGAACCATCCCTTAGTTCCATGATATAACGTAGCACCTAGATGAGTACAATATGAGAGGGAGAACCCAACACAGCTTGAGTAGGGGAAAATCATGTCTGAGCGCTGGGATTCTTTGCAAGGGTTAACTGAGTAGTAGTTAAGGTGGAAACACTTGATATATTGTTCATTTAGACTTTGAAAAAGCCTTCGAAGAAATTCCCTCACAAAAGGTTATGTATGTGGAAATTTAGTAGTTCCTAGGGACGCTGTCAGCTTTAAGATCACACTTCTGCCTGAAGCTTTTTTACCTGCTGTTGTTAAATGTAGCACCTAAGATTCCTGTAAATGAAGATTAGAGCAGAAAAAAGTTTTTTATTGTGTTTACTTTCTGCATTTCATGAACTTTGATGCTTCCCTGTTTCTTCATCATTAATACTTACTTCAGTTTTCCCTGTTGTTTGTGAGATCCTTTCAAAGAGCAGCAAGGGAGAGAAAGAGAGACATCTTAAAAATAGGAAAGTGCAAAGCCACCAGAATTGGCAGGAGGTCTCTTACGGGCAGATGGAGTGCCTAAAACTACTGCTAAGTACAGTGACTCAGTGTCAAATTAAGTGTTCCTGTGAAGTCTTGTCGTGGCTTACAAACTGAGGTAGGAGACAGTGACCAATTCTCAGTGTGGAAAGTTTTATAATGTAGATCAGTGGTTTTCAATCTTTTTTCATTTGTGGACCCCTAAAAAATGTTGATTGGAGGTGTGGACACCTTTGGAAAGCTTAGACATAGTCTGCAGAGCCCCAGGAGTCCGTGGACCACAGGTTGAAAACCACTGCTGTAGATAGTTCCCCCACAGATCTGGCCTAATGGCTTAATCCTGGCTCCCAGTGAAGTCAGCAGAAGCTTTCGTATTGACTTCAGCGGGAGCAGATTCATGCACTAGATCTGGTGTTCACTGTATTTATTAATGGCCTTCTGGAGAGGTAAATAGTAAGGTGGCAAATTTTGCAGAGGACACAGTAATAATTAGGTTAGTCAAAACTATGGAGCATTTGTGAGGAACTTGTGAAGGATCAGGCAGAATGAAGGAATTGTTACCGATGGCAGATGAAAGTCATCAAAGATAAGGGCAAGCTAATACACATTGCAATGAACAATTTAAATTACTTGTACACGCTGATGGGCTCTAAATTAGCTATAACCTCTCAGGAAAAGATCTAGGAGTTATTGAGGACAGTTCAGCAAAGACATCAATGTACAGCGGTGGCCAAAAATCAGAAAAGATTCTTGGCTGCATTAGAAGGGAATAGAGAACGATATGGAAAAACTCTGAGGGCATTCAAAATCAATAGTACATCTGCACTAATTACAGCTTGCAATTTTGGTATCCTAATCTCAGAAAAAAAGACACAGGACAGGTGCAGAGAATGGTACTGAAAGAAATGTGGGGCTGTTTATGTTCTTTACCCTGGAGAGGAGATGGGTTGAGAAGATTCAGAGCACTGTAAAATAGTGGATGGTCTGGAGAAGGCCACCGGAATGCTCTTATTTGTCCTATTTGTAAATCAGAGATTAAAGTGAAGGCTTTGTTAGATAGTGTGTAACTAACCTGGGGATGTTGTTACCGAGCCGCACGGGGCTTAATGAGAATCACCAAAGTATCAGGCACTTGTCACTTTTGAAATCCCCCAATAGACTGGCACAATTGGCCACCCTGATTACATGCCCCTGCAGTACTGGGTATAATGCCTTGCAAATGCCATAGCATTTCCTGGGAACTTCCAAGCCCTAAATTGGTGCCCAACTGACAGTAACTATCCAACATAACCAGTTTCCACAGGTCAATTGCTGGATGGAAGATCCAGCTGGGAAAAACAAATATTTTGTTTCAGGTCAGATTGCTCTGAATCTAAGCATTTTCATTTGAGTCATTCTTCCGTTGTGTCCACCTGAGCTGCTGCGACGTCTCCCTGGAGTTGTAGTTTTGGTGCCTGCCCATCCCAGATACATCACAGGGGCTAGCCAGAGAGGAAACTGTGGCGCATCATTGGAGATGTACGGCAGTCGGGGAGCCCAGCCCATAGGGTAGGAGGCACCCAAACTACAGCACCCATGCGGCACTGTAGTGGCTCAAGTAGACATAGTTTAATATCTAAATAACCCAAAATGAAACATTCTGATTGAGGAAAGTGAACATTTTTTGTTTTGACATTTCTGAATCAGGTTTTTTTTTTGTACTTTTCTTTATGTGACAAGTTTCAGTGGCCTGATTCAGGGTAAGAACAAATGTAAAAATATCAAAATTTTCTATGAGATGGAAGTTCTGTTCTTCTGTCAGCTCTAGCAAAAACTAGTCTCGTCTGTATGGGGATAGGAGCTCCCATCTTTGTGATCCAGTGTTGCAAGATTGGGGACAGCTCCCCACAGAGAGGGAAGAAAAGTCTTTGTCCTCATTCTGAAGTTTTGTAGTCATGGCTGCCTGGCCCAGGCCTCAAGGAAAACTTGTCCCCATCAGTCTGTGGAAACCTGTGGTTGTTGTCTAGACACACAAGTGGAGTGTCACCAAGTGGATATCACCCTGAACTACTTGGACAGAGATGGTTATTGTGGGATTGGGGAGTGACCTGTGCAACTATGAGTCTATTAGTGCTGGTCTGGAGCACTGCAGGTCCTGCCCAAACAATGTACACTGTCTCTCTAGTCATCTCAGAGGTCTTGTACCTACTTTTGAAAAGCTCCAGCACAAAACTTTCTTGCTGAGCAAGGAATAAGAACTCAACTTTTACGCTGGCCTCTCCATCTTGACAAAAGGTCTGGGAAATCTCACCAGTTCCCTCGGATTTATGGGAATTTCCCCTCTTCTCCTTAAGGCCTTTTGCATTTCCCGCATGCCACTGGTTCAGGGCCCTGTGGGATAGGTTTCCAGAAGGCAGTGCGATTATAATGCTGCAGTGCAATGCAAGGATTCGTACAGGTTAAAACTGCATTTAAATCAATATAGCTAGTGTAGAGATTGTGCATCATTAGTATTTGAAATCCCATTGGTTCAGTCACTGATGATAGAGATCTCTAGCGCAGACTGTGCCAGAGATGGAGGGAAATAATCTCACACCCCAGAAGCCTGCCCTTCGTAGTTTGCCAGAGGTGGAGGCATTTACCTCTGGAAAAGAAGAGCTTCCAAGCAGTGGGTAGGACAGGAGAAGGGAGACCATGTTCTCCAAACCAGACTCTGGTTTCAAGCACATTCTCCAGTCAGGGAGTTACATGTCTAATGACCACATTCACACATGCAGATCAATTGCACACAAAATCACAGTTGTAAATTTAGATGCTGGGTGAAGGTCCCTTTGAAAGTTGTGGGCCGACAGTTCAGGGTAAAGACTGTGACAAACCTCCAGGAAAGATTAAGTGATGGGGAAGAGCCAAAGTAATGGCTAGGTATGTGCTGCAGCGCTAGCTGGGCTCCCCTTTGTGGTTAGATACCAGGTTGCTATATTGGACCAAACCTCTGGATCCCATTGTTTTTAAGCCTGCTGGATCTGAGCAGCATCCAGATACTCTCTCTTAATCTGGCCTCTCCTGTTTAGACTCCTCCTTGGGATATGGGGCCCTGCGGCCCAACTGGCCTTGGCCAGTGCTGGCCCCCCATGTCTCCCCAAGAGCATAGGCATGCTCTCCCCAGAGCTCCACCCTCCTAGGTACCTGAGTTAACAGTTTAACTCTTTGGGGACTATGTGACCACTAAAGCATAGAACGCACAGACTTTGCAAAGGAACTTCTAAACCATACCCCCTTTTCTCATACAGTTACACGGGAGTTACCAATCTAAGCAAAAATAGCACCTGTTTGCAAGATCCTCAGTCCTGCACAGAGTCACTTGAGTCTTGAGCAGTGTCCTTCAGCGACTCGAGGATCCTCCTGCATGTTGCTCCTCCTGCTTAGTCTTCTCTTTCTTTCAGTGCTCTTCCCCCTCTGTCTGTCAGGGGCTCAGCTTTTAACAGTTTCAGAATCCTTTGTTCCGTTTTTCCCCTGTGTCACTGCAGGTGGTGAGCCTCAACAGTCTGAGCTAGACTTAAAGGGTTTGTCATCTGTATTGTCCCCTAAGTCGGGGTGACTGGGGTTATCCATAGCCATTGTTTATCTTCCTGCAGATGTACAAAACCACCCATGATTGACTTAACTCATTGAAACCATGTAACAAACATGATGGCAATCAGATAATTGTTATAAAAATAATACGCTATCTCCCCCCATTCTTCACAGTATGGCTGGGACAGCAGGGTTTGGGAGACTGTCTGGCTTCAGTTTACTAGAGGTGATCAACCTATGACTCTGAGCTAGAGAATGATGGGGTCAACAAGTAGAGGAAATATGGGGGATTTTCTTACTAACATGAATTGTTCAAATTAAATCAGCATTAAAAAGGAAGGCTGACCTTGAGGTTAAGGCACTGGACTGGGACCAAAGTTCAGTTCCCAGCATACTCTCTTTGTGCCGCAGTTCCTCATCTGTAAAATGGGGCTAAGAATACTTCCTTTCTTTCCCCTTTTGTCTGTCTTGTCTATTTTGATTTAATGTTAAGAGACAGTCCCTACATACAACCAGCACAGTGTAGCTCTAATCTCAACTGAGGCCTTTAGATGGTACCGTAATATAAATAATATATATTAATAATTATTAGACCAGAGACTTTTCCCCATGAGGTCCTTTTGGGAATGTTTTCAAAGGGCACTCTGGGAATGAGGCCATTGCTGCCATACTGATTCCCACTCACTCTTTCCCTCTTGCTCCTTCCCCCAAACTCCTCTTCCTTAACCCTCCCCTCTCCCTGGATTCCACAGGATGCATACTCTGAAATTGCCTACCTTTTTGCTGAGTTTTTCCGAGATCTTGACATAGTCCCATCTGACATCATCGCGGGCCTGGTCCTCCTGCGTCAGAGGCAGAGGGCAAAGCGCAATGCAGTGCTAGATGAGGTGAGTGCATGGAGTGCGTCTGGATTGCACGGTCCCAATGCGGGTTCTGTGACTGCGTGTATCTCACTCATTTCCACTTGGCCCCTGTTTTACCTTTGCTTTTACCTGCCTCAGGCTCTGCCCACTTCATTTCGGTTGTATGATGGGCTGTTACCAGTCATTGGGTTGTGAATTAAATATAAAATACTTACTTCTTCTGCAACACCTTGATCTGAGACTCCCAAAGTGCTTTCCATACAGCGATCCGTCCTGATTCTGGTTCTATTCAATATCTTCATAAATTGTTTGGATAATTGCATAGCAAGTAAACCTGGGGCAAATCTACACTACAGCACTACATCAGCGCAGCTCTGCTGATGCAGCTGCACCGCTGTAGCACATCTGGTGAAGATGCACTACTATGTCGACGGGAGAGGTGCTTTCCTGTCAGCATAATTCCTCCACCTCGGTGAGAAGCGGAAGCTATGTCTGTGGGAAACTTGCGTTGCTTGTAGGGGGATTTTTCACACCCCTAAGCGATGTAAGTTATATTGACTTTGGCTGTAGTGTAGACATGCCCTAATAAAATTTGTGGACAATACCAAGCTGGGAGGGGTTGCAAGCACTTTGGAGGATAGGATTAGAATTCAAAATGATCTTGACGAACTGGAGAAGTGATCTGAAATAAATAGGATGAAATTCAATAAGGACAAATGCAAAGTACTGCACTTCAGAAGGAATAATCAATTGCACAAATACAAAATGGAAAATGGCTGCCTAAGAAGAAGTACTGCAGAAAAGGATCTGGGGTTTATAGTGGATCACAAATTAAATGTGAGCCAACAATGTAATACTGTTGCAAAAAAAAGTGAACATTGTTCTGGGACGTATTAGCAGGAGTGTTGTAAGCAAGACACAAGAAGTAATTTTTCCAATCTACTCAGCACTGATAAGGCTCGACTGGAGTACTGGGCTACACAGTTCTGGGTTATACACTTTGAGAAAGTTGTGGACAAATTGAAGAAAGTCCAGAGGAGAGCAACAAAAATGATTTAAGGTCTAGAAAACATGGCCTACAAGGAAAGATTGAAAACGTTGGATTTGTTTCGTATGGAGATGAGAAGACTGAGGGGGAGATAATAACAATCTTCAAGTATGTAAAAGGTTGTTATAAAAAGGAGGGTGATAAAATTGTTCTCCTTAACCACTGAGGATAGGACAAGACGTAATGGACGGGCTTAAATTGCATCAAGGAAGATTTAGGTTAGACATTAGGAAACACTTCCTAACTGTCAGGATAGTTAAGCCCTGGAACTAATTACCTAGGGATCTTGTGGAATCTCCATCGTTTTAAAGAACAGGTTAGACAAACACCTGTCAGGGATGGTCTACTCTAGATAATACTTAGTCCTGCCTCAGTGCAAGGGGCTGGATTAGATGACCTGTTGAGGTCTCTTCCAGTCCTACATTTCTATGATTCCATTAAAGAATTAAACCTCATAACCCCTTTCTTTTTCTAGGTGGGTGATATATGCAGATTTAGTTTCCCACCCCCGGGTAGTACATTATAATTATTTAACCATGTACATCAAGATTATGCCCCCTTCTATACTTTTGTGTAAAGAAGATTCCTGTATCCAGCCAAAATGGCAGGAGGAATATTAGGGATAGTTACTGTACTCAGGGAGTTAATGAAAGTGAACTTGGCTAATTGATACCCCTGCAGAAAAATGCCATGGGAGCAAAGTGGTCCAGGACCCCAATTTTCCAAGGCTGTCATGCTAGTGATAAGAGAGATTCAAAATCAGGGGACTAGAGATCAGACTGGGTGGGAATTGGAACAAAAATAAGCTCAGAAAACTGACCAGATGGTAGGGAAAAAAGATCTCATCATCTGCGAGTTGTGTTGGCACAGAACAATGGGACCTTGCCTTCCCTTGTGCACAGCCATTGTTTCTTTGTGGATGGAGGGAACTCACCCATATGTGTGTGTGATTTACAGGCAAACAATGACATCTTGGCCTTTCTGTCTGGGATGCCAGTGACCAGGAACACCAAGTACCTGGATCTGAAAAACTCGGTAAGTCACCGGCCCATGAGCTCACCTGCTCTGTGCAGAGCCATAAAACAAACAGCAAACTGACTGTCTTCTCATAGCTCGTTTCCCTTTGTCTCTTAGATGGTGTTTGCTCTTTCATTTATTTCTGTCTGTCTCACATAATCAAGGAAATTAAAGATGAAAAAGACCTATTAGATGATGATAACAATAAAGCTTAGCTCTTGCTTGGGTCTTTCAAAGCTTTCTAAAGCATTATCCTCACCATGTCCCTATGAAGTAGGTGGTATTATCCCACACGGAGGAGAAAGAGCAATTAATTGACTTGTCCAAGGCCACAAATGAGGAGTCCGTGACACAGGCAGGGTGTTAATAGACGACTTTCATACAGAAGTGCTGTCAGCAAAGATCAGGGTTCTATCTCGATCAGAGCAGAAGGCCACCTACACCAAGATGGAACATTGCATGCTGGAACCAATAGTGTCTGAAGGTTGTATTTCTTTAATGAAGGTGAAGACAGCTGAAATCTGTCCCATTTTGTGCAAATTCTGTTTAGCTTTTGGTTTCCTGGCATGTTGCCATTGCAGCCCTTGAGAGGGCACACTTTGACCATCTTCCTGGATTGTTGCAAAAGAGTTGAGGTGGATGACCCAATCCGCTTCTTTTCTGATCAAGTGATTCTGTGATTAATCTACCTGTGGTTCCATTCTGCTCCACTGTGTTCCACTTTGTCTTCAGACTGCCTCTCATTATAGACAGGTGGATAATTGCCTATGTGTCTCCTTTCATAGACAAGGTCAGCACTGTTCCACACGTGCTTTGAGGCACATGGCCCTAGACTTGAAAAATGGCTTTACAATTCCATCTCTGTGCATCTCCATGACCATCTGTGGCTATATGGGAACAATATGTTGGAGCAGCAGTACTCAAACTGTGGGTTGGGACCCCAAAATGGGTTGGGACCCTGTTTTAATGGGGTCAACAGGGCTGGTTTAGACTTGCTGGGGCCTGGTGCTGAAGTCAAAGCCCAAACCCCACCTCCCGTGGCTGAAGCCAAAACCTGAGGGCTTCGGTCATGGATAGTGGGGCTCAGGTTACAGGCCCCTCCACCCAGGTGGCGAGGCTGTGGTTTTGGCCCCCTACCCGGGGCAGTAGGGCTTGGGCAGGCTCAGGCTTCGGTTCCGCTCCTGGGGTCATGTAATAATTTTTATTGTCAGAAGGGGGTTGCGGTGCAATAAAGTTTGAGAACCCCTGTGTTAGAGAGATCCTGTTACTGACAAGTAGTAACCTAGTATCTCCTCTCCTCAATTAGGGCAGTGCAGGGCACTCTGGGTTTTGTGCGGATTGGGACTGGCACTGGGACCTCCTCAGTGTAATTGAGCTAAGACCACTGTGGGATGGCTTCCCTTGCAAAAGTCTGATAGTTTGCTGATGTACTGCAGGAATATCTTTAGATCTAATTCTTAATGTTATTAAACATTTATGGGTGAGAGCCTCAGCTGGTGTTAATTGCTGTAGCTTGGTTGATTTACTCCAGTGGAGGATCTGGCCAAGGATAACCAATGTGCCCTCCACAAGGCAACTGATGATGTACTCCAAGGTCTGTAGCTGCTCTGGTGGTGGGGATAGGGAGGCCTGATGTAATGTGCAGACACCAAGAGGAAACAATGATGCACTTCTCTAACACGTGTTAGGGAGTTCTTGGTGGGGAAAGCTCTGGATAAGGGAGGCTAGGTGAGGCAAGCGCCACCAAAGAGAATATGAAGGGCACTTAATCTCTCATCTCTTTCAGCAAGAGATGCTGCGGTACAAAGAGGTCTGTTATTATATGCTGTTTGCCCTGGCAGCCTATGGCTGGCCCATGTACCTGATGAGGAAGCCCACCTGTGGACTCTGTCGCCTGGCTAGATCCTGCTCGTGAGTGGCCTTCCCTGCCTCTCCATCTGCCTTCACTTTCTCTCTCTCTCTCTCCCCATTTTGCCTCCTCTCTCCCTTTTCTCATTTTTCCCTTCTTTCTCCTTTTCTTTATCTATCTCCCCTTTCCATCCATTTCTCTTCTCCTCACCTCTCCTTCTTTCCTTTCTTTCTTCTCTCAGGCTCCATTCCCTCTCGTCTGCTCAGTTACTTTCCCTATCCCTTCCCGTCCTTTCTTTTCAGTCCCTTACTCCCAACTGCTCATCTGTCCTCCCTATTAAATAATCCAGGCTGTGTCTCAGTATGCCCTCTCTGACATGCTAAAGACCTTGCCAGACCTGTGTGCTTCATACAGCCAGAATGGGGAATTGATTAAGACTATATTCACTGAATCAGAATTGCCATCTCACAGCTCTGGGAAGCACAGAAATGCAAGGAGCTGACATTTGGCGTGAATGAGATTTGGCTAGGATCTGTGCTCCTTGCTGTCTGGCATTTATTTCTGACTCCAGGAGTAGCATGGTCACCTCCAGGTAGCAGCACTGCAGTTAAAGTGAGGTAGCACTTTCATTTTAAACATTCTATATTTTCAGTTGCTTGGAACTTTCTCATTATTTTCTTTTTTTGTGGGGGAGAGGGGAGCTACGCTTTTCAGGCACGGTCTCAATCCAGAAGTTGTTTTGATTTTTAGGAACGTTTTTAATAAGAGTCTGTCCACTTTTCAGTCATTTGTGCATGAGGTGTAGGGAAACACATTTTTCAAGTCCTTTTGGTGATTAGGTTTGGTGGTTAGCCTCCAGAACTGCTTTGTTTTTTACCGACATAGACCTGAATGAGGGATGGCCTCTTTTTCTGTTACAAGACATTTGGGATTGCAGTAACAAACGTATAGCATCCCTCCAGGCATGCAAAGTTGTGCAGGGTTCAAAGATCCCACAGTCACATTGATTCTTCAAAAAGAACAGGAGTACTTGTGGCACCTTAGAGACTAACCAATTTATTAGAGCATAAGCTTTCGTGGGCTACAGCCCACTTCATTGGATGCACGAAAGCCCACGAAAGCTTATGCTCTAATAAATTGGTTGGTCTCTAAAGTACCACAAGTCCTCCTGTTCTTTTTGCGGATACAGACTAACACGGCTGTTACTCTGAAACCATTGATTCTTCGGTCATTAGTTGCACTGTTGCTCCTCCTGGTGTCCACAAGCAACATTGCACCCCCTCATGAAGATTTTACATGGTGACACTGAAAAAGAGGGTGTGTCTACTCTGGGAAAAACTGAGCATTTTTTGGCATGGGTGCAGCTCCACCTGTAGCATAGGGGAGCACGGGCATTTTTACCGCCATGGCATCTAAACCTACTCAGGTCACAGTTAGGTGGTAAAAATGTCTGTTCCTTCTTGGCTGTGATACAGCTTCATGGCACCAGTGCATAAAAAACAATGGCCAGAGACTCGCATGCAAAGTCTCTCAAGCCCACATAGTATCTCCCTCTGTTTTCCCTTCTCGGCTCAGTGCCTCTCCTGCTTGCCCGCCCCTCTTCCCAAAGCCCCACTTCTCCCCACCTTTCCTTTTTCCTCAGAGTAGTTCTTTTTCTCTGCAGATGTTGCTGTCTCTGCCCCTCGCGGCCCCGCTATGCCCCTAGTGTCACCATTGAGGAGGATAACTGCTGTGGCTGCAACGCCATTGCTATCCGTCGCCACTTCCTAGATGAGAATATGACTTCCGTGGACATTGTCTACACCTCCTGTCATGATGCGGTAAGGAGACTCTATGTCACCTGCTGTGCTCCGGACATGTTCCCCAGCCACTTCCCCATGAGAGCTATGTGCTCTCTAGCATGGCTGGAAGGCTCTTAAGCCATTCCCCCGACACTGGAGATCCCCCTCCGGACTGACCGCACCATGTGTATACAAGTCTTTACGTTCCTGCTGACCTTGAACAGTCCAGAGGGGAGATCTGTCATGCAGATGGTCTGCTTCCCTCTAGCTGGGAGGGAAAGTGTGTGTGTGTGTGTGGCGGGGGGGGGGGGGGGGGAAATCACAGCTAGGTGGGGCTGAAGGTTTTAACAGGGTAATGTATTTTACCCAGGTCTATGAAACTCCTTTCTATGTGGCTGTGGACCATGAGAAGAAGAAGGTGGTCATCAGCATCCGAGGAACTCTGTCTCCAAAGGTATGGATGCTCTGTGATGGAAGTCTCCTGGCGTTCACCCTCACCAGCATGCACCCAGCTTATGCTTGGTCCTTGGGAATCTCCTTCGGTACAAGCAGAGAGTTCATTTCACCCTCTTGCTGTCTTTCTTTCTCTCAGTCTCTGAACTGTATTGGTTTCTCTCCCTCCAGGATGCCCTGACTGACCTGACAGGGGATGCAGAGCGCCTCCCAGTTGAAGGTCACCATGGAACCTGGCTGGGACACAAGGTACTCAGAAAATGCTGCTTATTTTGGCCTTCTAATTTTACAGTGTAATCCCAACCCCTGTCCCCCAAAATGTTGTAAGATTTATTAATTATTTGAGAGCCTTGGATTAAAAAACTGGCTGTATCATGGCCAAGTGGCATTATTAAAACCCCCAAAATCTTCTAAGGTCACTGTGCCATTAATCAAAGAAAAGAAAGATACACAATTAATAAAAATATGACTTTAATAAAAGGAATCTGTTAAGGTGGAAAACAAAATCACTGACAGCAAATTCTGATAAGCTCAGTCGGAAGAAAAATAAATTTAGCCCTGACAGAGTGTAACAGTCTCAGTGTTGCAAGGCAGATGGTCACCGACCCACACCAGAGCCTCATCTCTATTGAGAAAACTTACACTGGTGTAACAAAATTGATGTAGCATGTCTATATTAGAGATCTGGCCTGGTGTAACTAAATCGATTTAGTTAGTATAGACAACACCTTTGACCCCAGGACAGCAAAGTGCTAAATTTAAAGCATGTGCTTAATTTTAAATACATGAGTATCTTAGTCAAAGGGACTAATTCCATGCTTAATGTTAAGCACATGCTCAAGTCCTTGGCTGGACAGTGGTCTAATATCCTGATCCGGAACGGGGGGTGGGTTAGCTCAGTGGTTTGAGCATTGGCCTGCTAAACCCAGAGTTGTGAGTTCAATCCTTGAGGGGGCCATTTGGGATCTGGGGCAAAAATTGGGGATTGGTCCTGCTTTGAGCTGGGGGTTGGACTAGATGACCTCCTGAGGTCCCTTCTAACCCTGATATTCTGTGATAATGTGAAGACTTGCTCATGCAGGTAGTTCTTATTCACATGCATACTGTCACTGGGACTCTTGTGTTTGGTTAAGGATTATATCTATGGATAGGCTTTCAGAATGGGGCCATATTGTTGAAACCAAGGTTGCATTCTTGCTCTTGTAAATGTGAATGCTGTGTTTTAAGCTTCCGAAGTAACAAAAATTAATCAGCATAACAAAATAATATTCAGAAATAAATGAAGTAATGTTTTTATCATATAATTGGCATTCAGAAATTTAAAGTCTGTGCTGCTCGTTTCATTTACTAAATATTATGCTTATCAAAAGGAGCTAGCGCTAACATCTCCTGCTGTTCAACTAATGCATTTTGTTCAAAATTACGTAGTATAATAATAATTGTAAACAATTTTTATGAAATAAAAAAGATAAAATGTAAATCCAAATGAAAATGACATTAATAAAATGAAAATCTAAGTTACAAGTATCTTATTATCTATTGTGCAAATCTAAAATCCATGTTAGAGATAAAGATTTTCTCTTGACTGATCTTTTTCGAATATTTGCATAAATATGTCTGATTTTATTACATATTTTATCAGAGCATTTGCTTTTTTCTTTTTGTATTTTTGTTTGGCCTTTTTATTAAAATTTTCTTTGCTATTCTTTGATTAATGGCTTCGCAACTTCAGATATAACTAAAAGAAGTTTAGTTTGTTTTTTATTTTATAAAAACAAATTATAATTATAAAATATATTTGACTATATTTTTCAGATCTTAGATAACCCCCAATAATAAATAGCAAAGACATATATAACTGTATTTTAAAATACTGTTATCAGGCCTGCTGACGGGGGGTGGAGGGGGCGATTTAAAAGGGCCCAGGGGCTCCCAGCTCGTGCCACAGTAGCAGTGGTGACATCTGGGAACGGGCCGCAGGGCTCCTAGGCACACGAGACCGCTCCGGGTCCTGCAGGCCAGTGTGATTGGCCAGCATGGGCAGTCCTGGAAGTGACGGATTTGTCACTTCCGCCCTGGGCCCCACCCCCTCAGGGAAGGCCCTGGGCCTGGGGCCCAGAATTTCTGTTGGCGGTCCTGACTGTTATTAATATGAATTACTAGATAATTAAAAGCTATTGGCTCCCAAGAAAGACTAAATAAGATAATATTTTGTATGTCTCTTGATACATTTTTAATATATTGTATAAAAATCAAAAGTTAATGTGAAAATAAATGAAGTGCTTCACTCATACTCACATGTATCTTTGACAAAAGTATATGGCAGTATTGGGACTTACCATAAGTTGTTTTGTTTTCTTGTGTTGATTACTTTTTCACACATACACAAGTAACAGGAATAACCCACCTCCGTTTGCTGAGCCAGTTCACTGTTCTGTTTCATGTACAGTTTATCATGTGATCTACAATTGGAAACTCTTGACAGGTTTGTACTGACCTCACCACCGATTCATTACAACTACAATAGGAAGGGAGTGGTTGAGTCACATCTGTTGTCATAGTTTCATTAGTTAAGAATGACCTGTGCTATTGCTGGGGCCTTGACTATATCTATATTCAAGGTTGGCCGGTTATCATTGCAAAAGTAGTGTAAAATCACAAGTCTATGGGAAAAATAATTTTAAAAAAAGTCATAGGGTTACATTATATTGAGCAAAATGCCCTTAAAACTCAATCTAGTTGTAGTCATATTGATCCCAGGATATTAGACAAGATGGTGAGGTATACCTTTTATTGGACCAACTTCTGCTGGTGATAGAGACAAGCTTTCGAACCATAGAAGAGCTCTGTGTGGCTCGAAAGCTTGTCTCTCTCACCGACAGAAGTTGGTCAAATAAAAGATATTATGTCACCCATCTTGTCTTCTTAAAACTTAGGTTATTCTTTCATGGTCCAGTGCAATGAACATATCTAGAGCCAAATAGCTAAAGAAGAAATAAAATAATAAGGTAACAGAGGAATCTTTCCTGGTAGCAAGCTAGCCAGGGTGACAGACAGGGACCATGTCTTGTAACAAAAAGCCTTAAAAGTTATGGCTATGACAAATAGCATGCTCTTTTAACTATAACAGCTAGATACAACAGTTCCTAATAACAATTAATAACAACTTCTCTTCTTCCAGTAGAGCCTATGTATGGATTTTCAGAAAGATTTATCTCTGGGGAAAATGTGAAGGGGTTTTGAGCTAGAGGGATCCAAAGTAATATTAGACTCCCCAGATTTCAAAAAGGAGTCATTTTTAACTCCTTAGAACTACAGAACAGTACAAAGTATTTTCTTGTAACTCCCCAAATTCTCCTTTCTGCCCCCTACCAGTGATGTGCCAGTTTTTAAATTAGGCCCCGTTTTTTATTCCTTCATAATTTACAGAATGATATCCCAGTTTAACAGGAAAACTAAATGCAGCTCTAACGATAATGATGAAGCTATGACTATGGTTCCATAATAGTAAAATGACTGTGTGTATTAGACTATCAATATCAAGAATATATCTATAAGGCTGACTAATTCAACCCAGTAGTAACATATCATCATGGATTCAGGTCAGGATTTTCAAAAATAGGAGCCTAAAATCCATGTTAGTTATCTAAATAAGTGACCTGATTTTCAGACGTTCCCATTGAAGTTAAAGATGAACAGGGACTGTTCTTGAATGAGGTTGAAGTTGAAGAACTGTCAGAAGGCCTGGAACAGAGACTTAAATGATCCTGATAGCAACTTTTTGATGATATTAGCATCACAGATGTCTCATTTGTAGGTTTACAAACTCATAAGTGTTCTCCTCTTCCCTTTCATTACCAATTTCATTCAGTTCAGTGGTACATTTGATCTTGAAGAATTTGAAGAAACCCAAGTTGCTGCACATTTTTGCAATGTGCATGGATCCCTTATATCTTAATGGACAACACTTGACAATGTTCACTTTTTACTTTAGAGCTGTTTTAGTTATTTCAGGCCATCCAAGCCCTTGTTTCCTATCATATTGTTCACCTTTAGGCAGATTGAGTCAGGTGATTCATTGTAATAGGGTCCTCTGGGGGCAGAGGGGCCTAGCGGTAAGTATCGGCTCGTTGCGGGGGCAGTGGTAGGGGAGTCTGGGCCTGCCCAATCCACTGGGCTCCCAGGGTCCTAGGAAGGTTAGCAGTGTTTGGCATCCAGCAGGGGGCCCTCTGAGCTACCTTCCCTGGGTCACTTCCTACCACTGCTTCTGGTCTCAGATAAGAAAAAAGAAGGAAACCAAAACCTGCTGGCCCTGGCTGGGCTCTGCATATGGTCTTGTCTCCTCTAGGAGGCTTCTCCAGCTCCTTTTGGCTTTCTGGGTAGGTCTGCACTCCTTCCCAGCCTCTCCCTTCTGAGCTGGGTTGCTCCCTTTTTAACCTGTGTCTCCATACTCTTGGGTTGGAGTGGCAGGGTTAGCTGGGCCCAGGAACTCCTTTAACCCCTTCCGTCCCAGTGTGGGGTTTGTATACCCCATCACATTCATACGTTGGTGTTAGCTGATCACTAAACACTAATCATCTCTTGCAGTGTGGATCAGCAGCCTCCATATTTACTATGGATAGAATGAGAAACAGCCATGTGCTGAATTCAACACTGTGTAGACTGAAGGCAGACAAATAAGATGAGCTGGCCAGCTTTCTATAGAACTGTGTTATCAGTTCCCCAGCCACCTTCCAGAAGTTTCTAGATTCTACCTAACTAAAGTCCCCCAAATAGTTTACAACTACAAACCCACTCTGATGTGTTCAGTATCCGTTCACCAGTGGACCCATTCCTCTACCCATCTGGGCTTCTAGACAGTTTTCTCACTCTCTGTTGCTAGTAAGCATAACAAGAACCTTGATGTTCTCATTATTTTCCCGTTAACTTGTTAGAATAGTTAACATTTTTTATTTACAGATTGAAATTAAGAGGAACATGGTTAAGGTGCTAGCACTCCGGAGATCCGGGTTCAATTCGCTGTTCTGCCAGAGACTTCCTGTGTGACTGTAAATACCAAAGATAGATGGCCTAATGTTCCAAGTGTCAGAAAGCTTTCAAAGACATGTTGGTTTCATACTTTGGAATGACAGTGGGCCCTAGTCCTGACTGGAGCCTCTGGGTGCTACCATAATATAAATATTTATTACTTCTGCTACTGTATAGCAGTTCACAACCATGCTAACTAGACACATACTTGCTGATACCCCAATTAATTCCTCTCCAAATGAAGTGAAAGGCTGAGGCAGTACTTTCCCCCATCACGCCTTGGGTGCAGTCCAGAGCCTTAGCTGGAAAGCTCACTAGGTCCTTGCAGTAATTTGCTAGCCTCTGTGTGTTGAGACTGTGCTGATATGCTAATGATCACATTTTGGTCTATGCTCTTTGGTGTCTGCCCTCAGGGAATGGTGTTGTCTGCTGAGTACATCAAGAAGAAATTGGAGCAGGAGATGGTGCTTTCTCAAGCCTTTGGACGTGACTTGGTGAGTCCTTGCTCTCTTGTGCCCCATGCAGAGTGTTTAAGAGATAGGATTCTCCTGTGCCACTGATATTGTCCCTCCATCCACACTTCCCTGAACTATCTGTAGTAGAATTGGTCCCAGGCACTCAAAGCTTTCTTCTGATTCCTGCTGATCCTAGCCATCAGAGCACCAACTTGTTACCCGTTACTCCAATGTCCTTGTTCCTCCATGCTCCCTGTTTTGAAGGGTTCTCCACACCAGTACAGCATAGCTCCAGAGCTAGTTTTCAAGGCAAGGAAGTCATCCCATAGTGACACAGAGCAGAGAAACATATGAATAAGACTAAAATCTCATGCCCATGGAATCCATTAGTTTAGAGAAAGACGACTGGGGAGCAGTGCCCACTAGCATTCATCTGGACAGCTCAGATATATTTTTTTGCATGAGCTGATCTTCCTGTACCATGAAGAAGACCATACCACAACTCCAGAATGCTGCCCTCCAAAGTGAATGTAAATTATACCACACTGACAGACTGATTAACTCTTAGCTAAGGGAGGGCTTCTCTGGACTGTCAGGTTCCTTGCCATGAGAAGATTTCCCTGTTCTCGTGCCCAAAGAAGGCCTTGGTCTGAAGACGGACTATTGGGATGTAGCAAGGAATCTAGAAACGAAAAAGGAGAGGAAGAAGGAAAAGAGGTTATCAAGGAAGGATGGCAGACTGCAGGACTCGATAGCCAAATACCCCAATGAGATTTCCACCTTGTAATGTGTGGTAAACGTATGGAGGGATGCATGGGTCACTACTCTGATGATTTCTTAATATGATGCTCTATTCCTTTCGCCGTAGAAAGTGGAAATTGGCCTTATTAAGTGAGTTCTTACTCATGAGAGGGAAATTTTCCTGCTGTCCCATAGATCTCAATAATTGCTGCCCAGACTTGCAAGAATATAGTGGTGTTAGAAGCTCTGATACCTTAATTCTCTCCTGCACATTGTACACACAAATCTTGTTTTTGTTCCTGTCTAAATAATACTTGCTCATCCATCACACATCAAGACAATTTAATTTGATTTCCTTTTGGTAAGATTGTTTTAAATATGATGGGTCCAATCTTCAGCAGGTGTAATTTGGTGTCGCTCGGTAGGATCTGGCCCAGGAAAAGTTAAGGAGATGTCTCCATTAACGTGCTACAGGGAAGCAACTTTGTGAAATAGTCAAGTGCTGTCTGAAGGACAACTTTACCAGAAAGAAGCTGAAGAAATGGTTCCTTGATGGACAAAGCATTTGTTTCACTTATTCTCCTAATAGACGCGCTGGCCTTTTAAGAATGCTACTTTAAACTGATAAGAAAAACAAAAACAGTATTGTAGAGATTGTTTCTAATGGTTCCATTTTGTGTCCTAGTACCAGATTTGATTTCCCATCTTAACTGGAGGGAAAGGTTTGATCCCTGACTTGGTAAACTTGGAGTACTGAGGATGTGATGGTAGACCTTCCTTTCCTCTAGAAAGCCTAGGGGCCCCTAGTGCTGCTGTTGGTCATGCAGAGAACTGAGACTCAGAGCTTTAATAAAGCCAACATAGCTTTTTATTGGTAAGCTTTATGATTCAGGCCATGCCTAGAGCTTCAACTTCTGAATATACACCCAATGCAATAGTAAAGGTCAGAAGTGGATTTTTTTTTATTACAAGAGTAAGTCTGCCAGGTATTGAGAATATCTGAACTCCAGAAGATGCAGCCATCCAAGTTCCAAGCACTAGTTTGAATTTCTCAGTTTTTGGCATCTGATTGGACCTTTAGTGGGAGATAAAATTCAAGGGAACAAACTGACATTTCTAGGAGCTAGGAAAATTAAGGACTGTGGGGCCAGATCTTGGTGTTTTCAGGAGTACTCTGGCTACATGAGCAAGGAGTGGGAAAGGAAAAAATGCCCACATTAGGGGATCAGACTGCTGAACTGAGAATGCATCAATTTTTCCATGCCTTCCTCTACCAGTGACTGCAACAAGAAAAGTCCAACAAGGCAAACAAATTGATCTGTGGAGTTCTCCATTCTGAAGATGAACTGATGGAGGTTGTCTATTCATTTTCCATTCTCCATGGGCACAGAGTCTGTTGGCCTGAATGTTGTGTTTGCTTTGTACTTAGGTGGCCAAAACCAGCAGCTTCCACTTTTTCACCAGTATAAAATGCGTAGTGTCTCTCTTCTTGGAGGAGAGATTGAAATTCCTCCTGGCCATTTATGTAAGCTACTATTACATAATTGTCACTCTGAACCTAGACAAGGTCAAGAGGGGAACTAGACATTTCATGGCCTTCCTGATCACCCTCAATTCCAGCAAATTTATATTCATCCTCCTTTCCAGAGTAGACCATTTTCCCTGACAAGTGTGCCACCCATTGGGAGCAGCCCAGTCTGTTAGATATGCATCTGTGGTTATTCTTGCCACACATATCTCTAAGGTTTCCCTCTGAAAAGGTTTCTGGCACTTGTCCCCCTTGTCTTGAAAATTATTCAAGTTGCCTCTGTGAATGGTAGTGGATGTGGTTACCCACATTCTATCTCCAGGCTGATGGATTCCCTGCTATGAGGAGACAAATTCACAGGTAGTAACAAAACTGTCCTACTCCCATCCATCAGATGGGGCATAGTTGGTGCCCTGCAAAGTTATGGATGTGACTCCTAGGATTGAGGGAATTCCACTTTCACTTCAGAAGAAGGGTCCTTCTGGGGCAGGGATGGGATTTGCTTGCTAGAACTGTCCATTGTGTAGCCTAGACTAAGGCAGCATGGAATCTGAATTCCACTACCACTCCAGAAGGTGTCATCCTACCAGGCCATAATTAATTTCTATTGGTGGAAGGAGAGAAGGTCTAGAGCACTAGTGCATGGGAGAGTCAGCTTTTGCTAAGCCATGGGAGCATTGTAGGAAGGTGCCCAAATTCTTCCAGTATCTCAGCTGGTCTTTGTTTTGCAGGGCAGAGGAACAAAACACTATGGGCTGATTGTGGTGGGCCATTCCCTAGGGGCAGGAACAGCTGCCATTCTGTCCTTCCTGCTGCGTCCGCAGTACCCATCGCTGAAGTGCTATGCCTATTCTCCCCCAGGAGGGCTGCTGAGGTATGTGTTGGAAGATGAGACCTGACTGGGGGGTTGCAGCTGATCATTATTGTGTATTATTTGTACTATGATAGCACACCAAGGCCCCATTATGCTTGGTGCTGTACTGAAAAATAGCAAGAGACAGTCCCTGCCCTAAAGAACTTACAGCCATGGGGGGCGATCTACTATAGAAGCTGATGTTGCTGTTGGTTGTGTCCAACAGGCCTGGTTCTATCTGTCTTGGTTTTGGATCTTGATTATGATGCCAGATGGACAGCTGCCCCAGACACTCACTAAATCTTTGAAGTCACATGGCACAGGAGTCCCCTGGATAATACTGTAGCTTCACCCTATTTACAGTAGCAAGCACAAGTCACAGTCAAGAGGCTGGCAGCCCAGACAATGTTTCCCTTCCCACATCCTTCACTGTATATTATGTGATTCAGGGCGCTGTGCTCCTCTGTCCATTGCAGATAGATTTACAGCAGGTGACTCATATAGTAGTTTAAAAAAAAATCACCCATCTTGACCAACATAGAAAGGGGTGTGGTCCCTTGAGTAGTCACGACTGTCACTGCAGGGGGTATTTACAGCAGCTGCAGAGACTCGTCCATCACGTTAGTCCTGGGTCTCTGTAGCACCCAGGGGGGGTTTCCATTAGGGTAATCACTCTGGGCATTATCCTTCAGGTCCGTTACCATGATAGGAGTTGCCACAGTATCTGTTGGACAGAGAGTCCTCTGCAGTGACTGTCAAAGGAATTATTCCCCAGGACGGTCACTGAGGGAACTCTGTAGCTTATCTATTTGGATTTCCCCTGGCAGAAATCCATTAGGCTGTGGTGGACACAACCATGGCTAGAGTGTGCTGTTAAACCTCAGACTATCCAATAGCTCTAGGGGGTGCCCTCACTTATCATATTTCTGATCTTCATTGCACTCTAACACAGTTTGCAGTGTTGTCTGTAGACTCTGTCATTTTACTTCTGTCAGTAGTGTTGGCCTCTAGCTATTGTGAATCTATCCACGATTCAGAGAGAGGCCAACGAAGATGTAAATCTCAATAATGAACAGCGATCTGGGAGCCTTGGCTCACTTACCTTGGGCCAGCGGGAGTGGTGTGGTGCAGAAAGTGATGTTCCTAATCCCACGGGCACCATGTAATGTCAGTCTCAGAAGGGCATGGGATGTTCTGTCCTTCCTACCTCTCTCAAGTGTCCTGGCCATCTGAAGACTTTGGGACATTCAATTTGAGGCACAATATTTGAGTACTTCCTTTCCCAAATGTATGCTAGGGCTATTAGTACCTGGGGCATAAGGAATGGATTTCAAGCCTTGCATCTGTGGAGCAAGGTGGAAACCCCAGATGCCGTGAGGAACAGAAATTGTGGCCTGCACAACACCACAATTCCCCAAATCCAGCCTCTTGGAAATCAGACCCTTCAGAGGCCAAGAGCAATTTGGCCATGGAGTCCTGGTCTTTGCTAGTGAAATCCTACTTGTTCTTCTTGGATCCTATTTCTCTTCCAGTGAGGATGCCATGGAGTACTCAAAAGAGTTTGTGACTGCTGTCGTGCTTGGCAAAGATCTAGTTCCCAGGCAAGTTGAAAAATCTCTGAATTCCTCACTTTAGTATCCACTTGTTCTATACCAAAGGCACCCGTTTCCTGTCTGAACCCCCCCACATCATATCTATCTCCAGTTTCCTCATTTACCTGTCCTCATGTGCTTCTTACTTGTCCCTCTTTTCCTAGTTACCTGTATTGCTGTATCTTTTACCTGGATACTTTTATTGGTGTATCACACACCTGTGTATTGGCATATCCCTCCCCTCTCTCTCAGTTGCCTGTATGAGTAAAAAGGTGAATATCCTGACTTCACAATTATGTTCATTGTTACATCTGATATATCTGTGCCATCTTGATAGTATCTGTATTGTCATCCCACACCTGTGTACTGTCTCCCTGGGTCCATGTTCTCTGTCATCTCACACCTGTGTACCCTCTCCCTGGTTACCTAGAGTTGGACATCTCACACCTTTTTATCATCACCTTGGAGACGTGTGGCCTAATGGCTGGGGCTTTGGACCAGGAGACCCAGGTTCTATCCCTAGCTCCACCATCAATTCATGGTGTGACATTGGACAAGTCATGTCATTTCACTCTGTGTCTCCCCATCTTTGAAATGGGGATTATGATACTGACCCACTTCTGTAAAGTGCTTTAAGATCTCTGGAGGAGAAGCACCCTGAAGTACTGAGTATTATTATTGGTAATCTGTATGATGACATCTCTCATCTGTCCATTGTCTCCCTGATGATCTGTATAGTGGTGTCTTACACTGCTGTACCATCTCCTTGGCTTACCTGTTTTGCAGTCTCTTATATCTCTAAACCATTTTCCTGGTTCCTCATATTGTGATGTCACACCAGGTACTATCTACCTGTCTCATGCCATCTCACTTCTCAGTATCCATCTCCTTGGTTATCTGTATTGTCACGTCTCATACCTATACACTATCTTATCAATTTATCTGTGGCTTCTTACACCTCATTATCTATATTGTGTAATCTCACACCTCTGTGATGTTTCTTGGGTCATCTGTATCGTGGCATCTCCCAAATCTTTGTAGCATCTCTTTATTGTGGTATCTCACTTTTCTGTTCTGTCATTCCCACCTCTCCTTGGTACCTGTGTTGTGATGCTTACTTCTCAGTAGTCACCTGTGCAGTTGTGGCTAACACCCTTTCTCTCTCTCTCTCTTCCAGGATTGGTCTCTCACAGCTAGAGGGATTTCGCCGGCAGCTTCTTGATGTTCTCCAGAGAAGTAACAAACCAAAGGTAAGAAGATTCAAATCCCCCTGGAATGAAAAGCCGTGACAATTATTCTCATGGAAACACCAGACCGAACAAATAGGTGGTGTCCTGAGCTGAGCCTGTTTAAGATCTCACACTCCAATTCTAGCTCTTCCTGGCCTTTAGTGAGCAATAGCCAGTAATGGACTAAGTAATGGAGCAGGTGTGGAGTTTTCTACCCATGACTCCATGGTCTCTGTCTGGTTGTGCAGTTTTGGGTTAAGTGGATTTGTTAACACTTTGGAGATGAAGGATTTATATGTATATTATGTCGTAAAGATTCATTTCCAGCAGACTGAGAAATGCCAGCATTCTAAAGCAGTGGTGTCCAACCTTATTATCACATAAACCTAAGCACAACCTTATGTGGGCCAAACAGATTCAACCTGTTTTAATAAGATTTAAAGTCACCCGTATTGAGTTATATTTTAAGTTCAGCTTGTTTCATATGTATTTAGATAGGTTGTTTCTATGTACAGTATTGTCTATTTACACACTTGTGTGAACTAAAATGAGGTAAACAAACAATAATGAATTGGCTGTTAATATATATTATGTTGAAGCAGGCTGTGGGCCGTCGGAAATGCTCTGGTGGGCTGTAGGTTGGGCACCCCTGATCTAAGGGATAACAGAAGCCTTATTAACACTAGTAGCAGTTTTAATATCAAGGATTTTAAAGGTGACCTGCAAATGGGGGAAAAGGACTCTGTGTCTTTTTGTGTGGTTGTGTAGCGTGACATGCTTGAAAAGGGTTTTTTTTGTTGGTTTGTGGTGTTTGTTCTCTGCTTGTTTTTCACATTGAAAATTCAGCTCTTGTCTATGCTGCTTGTCTTGCAGTATTCTGTGGGTATGTGAAACTGTTGGGATTATGATCTCACAAGGACCAGGAAACTGAAACCTAGTTAACTGAGAGGGGAAGTGGTTTTCATGCAGATTCTTTAGAACTTTGTTTTCTTTCTTTTGTTGCTAATATCTACTTAACTCAAATGCCTAATAAATAGGTATGAGAAAATATCTCTTTGTAAAAGATTCACCATACCTGGCCCTCCAATGCAGGGCTGATAACACTTCCACGCATGTCTCTGGCTCCTCTAAGGAAACCTTCAGCAAAAACAGGGAAGACAAGACTTTGCTATTTCTAAGGTAAAAACAAGCAGGAAAAAAAACTTGGGGAGTGGGGAGACCTTTTAACTTTCCTTTGTTTTCTGATTAAGCAAATAAGGGCACAAGCCAGAGTTTGTTGTTTTGGGACACTTTTAAAGTGTTATGTTTCAGAGTAGCAGCCGTGTTAGTCTGTATCCGGAAAAAGAAAAGGAGGACTTGTGGCACCTTAGAGACTAACAAATTTATTTGAGCATAAGCTTTCGTGAGCTACAGCTCACTTCATCGGATGCATGCAGTGGAAAATAAAGTGGGGAGATTTAATAAAATAAAGGGGACATCATCAGAGGGCCTAATCACGTCGGCCACACTATCAGAGGCTCATTCACCTGTGCATCTACTGATGTGATATATGCCATCATGTGCCAGCAATGCCCCTCTGCCATGTACATTGGCCAAACTGGACAGTCTCTACATAAAAGAATAAATGGACACAAATCAGACGTCAAGAATTATAACATTCAAAAACCAGTCGGAGAACACTTCAATCTCTTTGATCACTAGATTACAGACCTAAAAGTGGCAATTCTTCAACAAAAAAACTTCAAAACCAGACTCCAACAAGAGACTGCTGAATTGGAATTAATTTGCAAACTGGATACAATTAATTTAGGCTTGAATAAAGACTGGGAGTGGATGGGTCATTACACAAAGTAAAACTATTTCCCCTTGTTTATTTCCCCCCCCTACTGTTCCTCACACATTCTTGTCAACTGCTGGAAATGGCCCACCTTGATTATCACTACAAAAGTTTCCCCTCCTGCCACCCTCCCCCTCCCCTGCCCCCCCGCTCTCTTGCTGGTAATAGCTCACCTTACCTGATCACTCTTGTTACAGTGTGTATGGTAACACCCATTGTTTCATGTTCTCTGTGTATATAAAATCTCCCCACTTTATTTTCTACTGCATGCATCCGATGAAGTGAGCTGTAGCTCACGAAAGCTTATGCTCAAATAAGTTTGCTAGTCTCTAAGGTGCCACAAGTACTTCTTTTCTTTTTAAGGTGTTATGTATCCTGTTTAACCAAACCCAGCAACCGTCTAATGTGAAGTGACCCTAGGAATATGACACTGTGTGCCCCCTTCTCCCCTGGCTTTTTATCCTATTCTCATCGCCACGCTGTTCCTTTCTGTATTTTGGCATCACGATCCGTTGCATCACCTCCTCCTCCTTTTTCTCTTCTTGGACAGTGGCGAATCATTGTGGGGGCCACAAAGTGTATACCCAAGTCAGAGCTCCCGGAAGAGACTGAAGGGAATTCAGTGACCAGTAGCCGTCTCTGGACTCACCCCAGTGACCTAACCATTGCCCTGTCTGCCAGTACGCCACTCTATCCACCCGGCCGCATCATCCATGTGGTGCACAATCACCCTGCCGAGCAGTGCTGGTAAGTACAGCTGGAGCTGCAGCCATGCTGCAAGCCAGCCCAGGGTGCAGGGGCACGCTTCAGTTTTGGAAAGGGACCCAACAGGATAGCCTTCAGGAAAGCCACGGCATTCTTTGGCAGCTTGCTTTGTCTGTAAGTGGGAGTTATTTAGCACCATCCTGTGATGGTTGTGTCTGTCCTGGGGAGAAGATAGAAGGAGGGGAGATCTTGCATCACGATTGGTTAGTGTTGGTCCTGGGAGCAGTGGCAGCAGTATATGTAACTCGGCATCTCTTCTCTTTTACTTTCCCCCTCCCATTCTCCTGTTCTCTGTCTCTGACCCCCACTGTCTCCTTCTCACATTCTCCCTTCTTCCTCCTCTCTGACTCACATGCTCTCCCATGTCTCCACCTCTCCCTCTCTTTTGATCCCTGACTTCTATTCCAGTTGCTGTGAACAGGAGGATCCCACTTACTTTGCAATTTGGGGCGACAATAAAGCGTTTAATGAAGTCATCATCTCCCCAGCAATGCTGCATGAACACCTCCCTTATGTGGTCATGGAGGGGCTCAACAAGGTAATGCAGGGGGAGACTCAGCACGGCAATATAGCTTCTGAGTCCCAGACCCTGGGAGTGGCAGGAGATGGGGAGGTTCAACGAGGGTGTAAGCTGGTGGAGTCCCCACTCAGCTGCTGCAAACCAAAGCTACGCACTTGTTGGAGAGTCGAAAAGTCACGTGCTGGCACCTGGTTTTATTAATTCTTATACATAGTAGTGTATTCCAGTAATGCTTAGAGGCTCCAGCCAAGATTGGTGCCCATTGTACTAGGCATTGTACATACACATAGTAAGAGCCAGTCCCTGCTCTAGAGAACTTACAATCTAAATGGACAAGATAGTCAAAGAGTGGGAGGGGAAACTGAGGCACAGAGTGGGCAAGTCTGGCCCAGCATCACATAGCTCATTCATTGCAGAGCTGGAAATAGAACTTGGGTCTTCTGAGTCCCAATTAAGTGCCCTGTCCACTTGACCATGCTGCATTTCTAAAACAGCACAGTGTGAACCCCAGCCACAGCTGTCTCCTTAATCTTGTCTGCTCCTTGGTTCCTTCAGAACCTGCCCATCCCACACCCTGCTTCTCTCTGGCAAAGGACTGCTTCTGTATTCAAAGTTAATCTAATAAGCCACAACTTCCCCAGTGGGGCAGCTGTGAATAACCTGGAGGTCCCTGAGTTGTCCAGCACCTGCCAACATGCTGGAGCCTCTGCAGAATCTTTCCAATATTAGGCATGTGCATGTCACACAGCAGGATGTGTCTCAAGTCGTTGGGCTTGATTTTACAACCCTTATTTAAGTCAATGGGACTGCTCATCTGAGTGCCTACTAGCACACATGGGTAAGGCCTGTAGAATGGTACAAATACAGGTCCTAGTCATGAGGCAGTGGCATGTAGCTTTACCCAGGTCTCCTAGGCCCTGCTAATTGTGGGGCTACTACAGGCAGGTCCCTAGTTGCTTTCCCCTTGCTGGGCTCCAGCGGTACTTACTGACCGTGTGGCTTTGGTGTCAATATTTGTATAATATCAGTGTGTGTGATCCTAGGTATGATCCTTGCCTTTGAGATCCCTCTAGGCTTGCAAAGGCTGCTGATAAGAAGCAAATCAGGGGATAAGTATGCTTGTCTGGGTGAAGTTCAGAGGTCAGAACAGAAATGGTCACTGAGCAAAGCTGATCTTATTTTGACTAGGTCCTGGAGAATTACAACAAGGGCAAAACTGCCTTGCTTTCTGCGGCCAAAGTGATGGTGAGTCCAACAGAAGTGGATCTCAACCCAGAATTGATCTTCCAGAATCAGCCCCTGCCCAGCGGACCCTCATTACAGATCGGGATTGGAGCCATAACAGTGGACAGAAGGAACAGCAGCGTCAAGTAAGGATGTGCCTTTAATTTCCTTGAAAGCTTTACCCAAGGCCTGTGGACGGGTTGTTGCCTCCCACAGGATCCCTGATCACTGTGAAGCTGTCCTGCAGTGGCTCAAGAGCATAAGACCAACCCCTGTATAGATTGTTAAGGAGCAGGGCACAAACCCCAAATTGGTTGTGAGTTCTGTACTTAAATTTCACCAAGCTATTATCAAGTGTGAACTCCCCAAGCACTACATCAGCCTTAACATGGAGTCACAGACAGTCCCCTTGCGAACTCAGATCTATTTTGGCACCAAGGTAAGCTTACCTTCAATAGATGGTTCCTCCCACCAAAGATCCCAGTAATATTCAGGTTATTCCCAATCCCAAAGGACCAGTCACTTACCCCAGGTCAGTTGCATCTTGGATCTCATGCCAAAGACAACAGTTGTAGCCAGTCCTATAATTAACTATCTAAAGATGTATTAACTAAGAAAAGGAAATAGAGTTATTTACAAAGGTTAAAGGAGCTAAACACATACACACACAAATGAGTTACAGTGCTAAATTTCAAAAGGTAATAAAAGCTTCTATAATAAGCAAGCTCTCTATGTCCTTTAGGGCTAACACAGACTAGGCACTGCGGATCTTTTGCTTATGCTTAGTCTTCCTTGCCGCTCAGAGTCCAAGCAGCATAAAAGATACTGTTTCTCCTTGTTTGGGCCTTTTATTCCTTCCCCACTTCTGCTTCGAGTTGCAAGTTCAACTGTTGGGAGGAATTGTCTTCTCTTCCTGAGCAGGGCCAGGGGTGGATGGGCGGAAGCAACGAACAAAATCTTTCATCCTCTGATGTTCCACAATGGTTTGTCTGGTGTTGGTGGACCTTCTTTTGTTGGGCAGGAGCTAACATCTCCTATGGCAAAGTAGTATTTCGCTTTCGTTAATTCCTCTCTCCTGTCTGGTAATTTGCAGTTACAGAGCAAATACTTTTACAGTTATAGAGCAAGCACTTAAATATTAACTTATAACATGGGATACAGATATTATCAGTTTTCAGAGTAGCAGCCGTGTTAGTCTGTATTATCAGTGAGATTAATGCATGCATCAGTTTATAAACATTTCATAAAGTCTAAACACTAAGCACACTTATGTACTCTAATACCTACGTTAATGTTACCAACACACATGAGCCAGATTGGTTTCCAGTTCTGTATTTGTCAGTGTTCAGTTGAGACCTAAGGTCTTGGCATGAGCTGGCACCTGTGCTGCCAGCATCACAAGCACCCTTTGAAAAGTGTGACTGGCCCATGCGTGCAGTGTAGATTCAGTGGCTGCTCAAGTGCTCTAGGAAATCGAAGACCATATCATGCTAAAAGTCCACTGATACAGCAAAATGAAACCCAATGGTGAAAGGACATTGAAACTTTCCCTCTAACTCCAGGACAAAGGGGGGGTTTCCCTTGGGACAAGACTGGGATTCGGTGGTGGGGCAAAGCTTGCATCCCTGCAGAGTAGATTTCTATTTTCCAGTACCCTGTAAATATGATGGTGTTGGTAGTAATAGATGGTATCAATGGTAATAGATACGATCTGAGACGGTCATGGTGAGCAGAATGCTACATTTTGTATAGGTCTTCATGTAAAGTGTATCCCAAAATGTTTTACAGAGTAAATAACGTTATTACAGAAAATTGCAGAGGAAGAGAGAAGTACAGAAGCATGGGCAAGGGGGGAAGGTATGTTCCCAGCTGAGATGTGAAATGGAGAGACTGTAAGGCAGATGAACCCAGGAAGGCTGGCAGGAGCTGCAGAGAAGGCTGTCCTAGTGAGGGAGGCCAGATTAGTGAGGGACAGGGGCCAGGGCAGAGAGAGTTGGGAAGGGAGTAGGCAGTGACTGTGAGGCTGCCTGGAGCCAGACCATGGAGAGTTATACAAACAAGGAAGGTAATTTTCAGTCAGAACCAGAAGTGAATGGGGAGCCAGTGGAGTTGTGTAGGGGAAAGGGAAGAAGTGTGGTTGCACTCCTTTTTACATGTGTGAGGGTTGGGGCATATGCACGTGCTGGGGTTGGCAGAGCTGGGACTGGGGAGTTCACAGAACGAGAGTTGCAAGTAGTCAAGGTGAGAGGAGGAGAGGACTTGGATGAAGACTGCAGAAAATATGAAGTTGAGGGAGTGACTTATGGACATGGTTGCGTTGGAGATAGGCCAGTATGCAGACATGATAGATGGAGTAGGAAGACTATAGACAGTTGGAGCAAATGGGGGTGAAGAGACGGAGCTGTGCTTGAAGGGGCCACTTCTACCCCAGAAAAGGACTTCTGTTTCTGAGATTTCAGATAAAGGAAGCTGAGAGGAAGCCGTGCACTTATCTGGCTAAGACAGATAGGGAGGCCGAACATGATGGAGTCATTAAGGGTTTTGAAATCTGCACCCCGGGATAAAACTGAGTAGTATCTGAAGTTAAAGAAAAAGAGGAGATGAGAAGGGAGGAGAAGACTGGAAACAGAGGGATTCTAGGCCCTGAGCAGGAGCCATCACCAGAGACAGAATGAGAGGCTAGGCAGGGGCAGAACCATGACAGTAGAGCAGCCAGAGGAGGGAGCAGTCCTGCCATGAGAGCAGGGGACTGGACTAGATACGACCTCTCAAGGTCCTTTCCAGTCCTTGATTCTGTGATTAGTGAAGGCTACAATGAAGCCAAAAAGAGGGAGATAGGAGCAAGCAGAGAGGAGGAAGAGGCTGTTGACTACCCAGAGGAGCGAGACTTCCATGTTCTAGCCAGAGCAGACTCTAGAGTGGAATAATATGAGGCCATTCTTGTTTTGGAGGTGGGTGAAGGGGAGAGGAGGTTACTTTCTCAAGCCTTGTGCTGTGAAAGGGAGGGTCAGAGATAGGGCGGTCCAGGATTGGAGCCTGCTGCTGCTTCACTTTCCATCATTTCCTTCCAGGTGAGAGGCTACTCAGGGAACTAGGTACAGGGTGATGGGTTAAATTTGTGGCAGGCGAGAACTTTAACTGACAGTGTTGGGAGTTAGGAGGTGGAGAGTGAGATGCTGATTGCCACGGTATATGTGACGGTGCTGGGCCCAGAGGTGATGTCTGACATGCACTCAGTAAGCAGAGCTATGTTGGTGCTGAGAGATGGTGTCTGGGACTCCCTCATTTACACAGGAATGAGCTGGTATCAGTCAGGTTTCAGAGTCATGCAGCTGCCTCATGTTTCTGTTGTCTCTTTGCAGGAGCAAGTCCCATTCTGAAATCAGTTTGGAGGGGTTTTACGAGACCAAGCTCCTTTCTCCTGTGCAGAAGGACCCTGTGGAGCTACTGCTTCTGGATACCAAAGAGCGTTTGTCTGTGGAGCTGCAGGACCGTCGTGCTCCTCTCGCTACCATGGAGAGTCTGTCTGACAATGAATCCATCTACAGCTTTGAGTCAAGGCGCTCCTCTGGATTCCGGAGCATCCGCGGTTCACCCAGCCTCCACGTCGTCATGGAGAAGGATGAGACACACTGCTTTTATATAGACCCCATTATCCCCGAGGAGAACCCCTCCCTCAGCTCACGGACAGAGCTGCTTGCTGCCGACAGCCTCTCCAAACACTCCCAGGAGACCCAGCCCCCGGAGGCCCTGCACAACAGTGGTGGCATTACCCCCCAGCGGCGCGGCAGTGAGGAAGGGGCTGGTAGTGAAGGGGACCACGTTTCCTTCGTCCCCGAGGAGGAACTGACCCTCCAGAATGGACGGCTTACTGATGTGCCCAGTCCACAAGTGCTGGAGTTTGCTGAATTTATAGACAGCCTCTTTAACCTGGACAGCAAAACCAGCTCCTTCCAGGACCTCTACTGCATGATGGTATCTGACAGCTCCAGTGACTTTGCTGAGATGCCCAAGTCAGTCAGTGATCAGGAGATCCTGCTGAGAGCACAGTATGAGCCCAACCTAGTCCCCAAGCCCCCTAGGTTGTTTGCTGGCTCAGCAGATCCCTCTTCTGGCATCTCAGTCTCCCCCTCATTCCCTCTGAGTTCCTCTGGAGAGCTTATGGACATCACTCCCACGGGCATGAGCAGCCAGGAATGCCTGGTCACTGACAAAATCCGGACTTCCACTCCAGCTGGTCATGTGACCAGCCCTGCCAAGCAGGAGGACCTCATGATCTCAGCCCTCTAGTGCAGGAGTGGAGGGGTGAGGCTCCAAGAGCCAATCCCATGAGCTGAATACTGGGATAACACTTGGAGGAGCTGGTCATTGGGCAGTTCGGAAGTGGGGGAGACGCCTGAGAATGTTCCTTCTGGGGTGCCTTGCTGGTGGCATCGTGACGTCAGGGGGATGGATTCCGTATGCTGGGTCATATGCTTAAGTTTGGGAGAAGATGTTCTGCCTCTCAAAGCCTGCTACACTAAGAGGGTCTCATCAATGGAGTTAGATGTTTGGTTTCCCTACCTCAGCCTACTGGATTAAATCAGAGGGCAGATTCCCTGCCTCAGGGCATCTGCTGAGGCACAGGGCTCAGATTTCCTGCTCGAGGGAGTCTGCTGGAGACAGGGGGTGAATTCCCTGAGGTGAGAGGACTGGATTATCAGAAGTAAGGGTGTATCACCTCCCGTTGTCATTTAAGTGGTGTCAATAGTGAGCAGATTGCGACTTTGGGCCCAATTGCACTAACACGTCACGTCTGACCCAAGCACCAATTCATCACCCTTTCATGGTGTTTGTTTTTATAAGACACTCTCTCCCGTTTTAAAGCCATTGGATCTGTATTCCCAGGGAATGCAGCCACCCTCTCCCTGACCAGGCGCAGCGAGAATCAGGCTGGCACTGTGTGTTTTCGCTTCCCTGATTACCTCTGAGTTCACTGACTACCAGGCTTCTTCTGAGAAGAAAGGAAATCCATGTACTAGAGAGCCGAAGGCCACTGCTGCATCCGTCCTCCACCAGAGGGGTGGGGAAGGTCTCTTGGGTCTCGCCTTCATCACTTCACAGCTCCCTGGAACACTCGGAACTGGTGATGTTCCCACCACAGACTGACAGGATTTTCATCTCAATACCGCATGGATGGATTGGTTTAAACTAGCTTTTGGTATTTAAAAGGCTTGCCAGTGCCAAGCATTATCTGCCAGGTCCCTGTGGTGCCAGGGAGCCTCCTTGGGCCTGTTCCTGGTCGTCAGTCCACCTTCCTCACAGACCAACACTGGTCTCTGCCCTCGGAGTTCAGGGAAAAGATGAACCTTTACCAAGTGTTGAAATCTCATGTATGTTTACAGAGCTGCTAAGCTTTTCAGAAGGTATTCATTACACAAATTGGAAAGCCTTCCTGGAGCAAGAAGAATGTTCTGTTTCCCCTTCCTTGCTGTTCCCTCAGTGTGGGGGCTGAGGGGAGAGTGGAGGGGGCAGGAGGTGCTGTTATTGCAAATCCTTGTTTCAAAGTGGAGGCCCTTTGATCCAAGCCCAAGGGGAAGCTGCATGCCTCCCTCCCCACAGGGGTTCATCCCCTTCACCCTGCTGCACGACAACTCGTTAAAAAGCCCCAATATATTGTCAACAAAAATAGTGACTGAGCAACCAGTCCTGTTGCTCTCAATGCCAGTGCCCAGGGTAGCCTGCTGGCTCTACTGAATGAATGGAAGGGATTTTCCGATGATGGAAGCAGGAGGGAGACTAACTGCCTAGGCAGTTAAACATACTGTGACCTACAAGAGTCCTCTAACTGGAAAAAGACTTCATATCAGAACTCTGCAGAATCAATCCGTGTCTCTGCAGCTCTGCCCTCCTTCACCGGAAAAGAATCTCCTGTTTGAGTCAGCTGTAAAATGCCCCCATCATACCGGAGCCCTTGGCTGTGCAATTCCCAGGACAGTGAGAATTCCATGCTTCTGATAGGTTAGCCCCATTACACAACAGGAATTGATGGGTCCAGTTCACCATCATGGTACATGTGTGTTGTTGGTTGTTTGTGCTAGGTGCTGTACAAACACCAAACAAAAAATAGTGTAAAATGGCACCAAATAAGAACAGGAACATTTTTACACCCACTCAGCATGGCAATGTTGAATTGGCTCCTATGTGTCCAGTGTGACAATATCATGTAGGGTAGATTCCCCAGTCCCTACCATGAAATGCTTAGTCACTGGGAGTGCAGACATTTCCATTTATAAATACTAAAACAAAATCTTTTTAACTGTCCCAGTAGTTTAGATTCCAGATGTGACCTTTCTTAAAACTCCGGCAATCAGAGGGAATAATGTCCTTCAGATTCTAAATATCTTTTTTTTAATCTATTAGTTGCTGAGCAACAAAGTTCCTTCTTTTTTTTTTTTTTTTTTTTTTTTTTAAATAGGCCCTACCAAAAAGAGCAGTGTGGTGTGTTCCCCTTGCTGGCTTTGCAGCAACAGTTGACCAGCATTGTGCTGACAACATGAATGGTTCTGGCACCTGTACAAGAACAACTGTATTAATACTTGCTGGAGGATTCTCTGCTCCTTGAAGTCTTTAAACCACGATTTGAGGACTTCAATAGCTCAGACATAGGTGAGAGGTTTTTCGCAGGAGAGGGTGGGTGAGGATTCTGTGGCCTGCGTTGTGCAGGAGGTCGGACTAGATGATCATAATGGTCCCTTCTGACCTTAATATCTATGAATCTATGAATACCATCCTCCATTGGAAGTGCAGGGCAAGAACACATGGTAAGGGAATTAAAAGGTGATTTTCAGGAAGGCGTTACAATGAGCAGTACAGTTTAGAATAACAAGGGGAATTTGCAGAATTTAGGGAGTAGGACTAGCAGGCTAGGCTCACCACCTGCAGCAGTCTGCTGAGGGTGCTGCAGTGTGGACAGGGTGACACCCTGCCTCAAGCCATCTGCTAGCCTTGGGGAAAGGGCGCATGTTCCTGCCTTGCCCAGTAGGCTGAGGTCGGGTAGTAATTATAACACTTAGCACTTATCTAGCGCTTTATATTTTCAAAGCACTTTACAAACATTAATGAAGGAATCATCCCAACCCCTAGTAGTTAGGTACGTACCTACTGTATTAGGAGATGCCTCGGAGAATCTGCTGAGGCTAGGTGAAGCCAGTTCCCAATTTTGGGAGATTAGGGGGTCAGAGTCACAGAAATTATGGGATCAGATAGCTTCCCTGTTAGTGAATGTTTTGTTAGCATCTAAGTGATTTCACAAGTGACCAGATTATAACTAATGAGTCACACTACTGCACTAAGATGTCACGTCTGACCTGGGCACCCCTTTGTTGCGGTTGTATGTTTTAACACTGTCTACGTTTTCCAAGCCATTGGATTACAGGGAATTCAGAAGCTCTCTCCCTGACCAGCGGTAGAGGAATCTGGCCAGCAGGGTTTGTTCTTGCTCCCCAGTTTACATGCTCTGTGGCTATGGGGCTTCTGCCAAGAAGTTGGAAATATGCAGCTTCTGGTGTCCCAGGGCTGCCACTGACCAAAGAAGAGGGGAGTTGAGGTGTGAGAGGGTCCAATTAGCAAAGTTTCCAATGACAGTATCTCATGGCCTCCCCTCTTGTAGTCATTTTTCATTGTCCCCTCCTGGGAAATCACAGAGTAAACCCATGCTCTCTGCACCAGCACTGCCCAAACACATGTTAAATTTCCCCCTTGAAGTGACTGATGCATAACTCCACCCCATTGTCTTATGCATTATAGAGAGCATTTGCAAAACGCAGCCTCCCATTGCACCCAAAAGAACATATCTGATGTGTTCGTGTTTAACGCTGAGCCCGTCACTAATCCGCCATACATATCCCATGCTGCACTCCACCTTCTCTGTCTTTCCTCTACTCTGATACGTTTTCTGAGACAACTATACCTAGCACTTAAGGTTCCTTCACTGCTTGACTGCCGGATCTTATCCTGCAGCTCCTGTGCAGCCACCTTGTGCCTTTAATGTTTGGATGGTCCATTGAAAAGTCAGTGGGACATCATAATGTGACTGGGTCAGTACTGGATGTACCTGACACGTTAGAGAGCAGCTAAGCTGTTAATCGTTTGTGTCAGTTCTTGGGGCACACTCTTGCCTTTCGTCCCAATCAGTGAGTGATTAGTACTGGAGTGCCGTTCCAGTGAACAGTCAGAGCAGAAGGCACCCAAATTGCTGGAGCTGAGAGGCTGGGTTTTCTGCACCTTAAAAATTAAAATGTATAAAGTGAAACCTAATACACCAATGCAGCTTTGCCAAAGAGTCCTACAAAGAAACCTCCCCAATTAGGCACTTCGTGGTTAGCTGAATAATAATGAGACAGCACTTGCATAGCAAGTTTTATCTTCAAAGCCCATAGCAGACTGTGATGGACTGTAACCCTGAAACCTTGGAACATTCAGGGACAACATGGGAGGCTTTAAACCATTGTAACAGCACTGGTTTAACTCCCATACCTCCTAGGTCAAAGAGAGATGGGCTCTAATCCTGTCTCTGAA
The DNA here is from genome assembly GCF_965140295.1 of Lepidochelys olivacea. Taxonomy (NCBI): domain Eukaryota; kingdom Metazoa; phylum Chordata; order Testudines; family Cheloniidae; genus Lepidochelys; species Lepidochelys olivacea. Next base: position 11,935,057 of record NC_140416.1, read on the forward strand.
AGTAGTGAGGATCCATGAAGGGCGTATGTGCTTGGGTGATGGATATTGCTCTTGTGCTTTTTCAAACAGAACCGGACCCAGAACTGATCCCTGTGGGACCCCCCTTGAATTACTGATAACTACTCTCTGGAAATGGTTTTCCAACCAGTATGCACCCACCTTATAGTAGCTACATCTAGGTTGTATTTCCCTAGTTTGTTTATGAGGAGGTCGTGCAAGACAGTATCAAAAGACTTATTAAAGTCAAGATATACTACATGTACCGCTTCCCCCCCATCCACAAGGCTTGTTACCCAGTCAAAGGTACGGTCCCTTTCCATTTTTTTGAATGTTCCTTCGCACTGGAACACCTTATCTACCATCTTGATATCATTCAGTATTTTATATATCTTTGATGTCCCCTTCTGATTTGTCTCATCTCTATACCTATGCCGTCCCAATCTTACCCATCTCTTCATATGGACATTTTTCCATGCCTCTGATAATTTCTGTCTCCCATGTGTGAACCCCCCTCTATTTCTTGCCCTATTCTCTTTTTAGATAGGGTGACCAGAACTGCACAAAGTATTCCTGGGGAGGGTATCTCATTGACTTATAGAATGGCATTATATAATATTTTCAGTATCTTTCTCTCTCCCATTTTTCATGCATTCCAACGTTTTGTCTGCTTTGCTGACCACAGCTGGGCATTGAGCAGAGGTCTTCATTGACCTGTCCGCACCGATGCCCAGGTCTTTTTCCCTGAGTTGTGACAGTTACTTTGGAACCAGTAAGGCATATGAGCTGTTCAAATGATTCCTTACAATGCCCATTAGCTTCATTAATCAACACTGAATTTCAGCTGCTGGTGTGTTTCCCATTTGCCTTTCTTGGCTAGGCCCTTCTGAAATCCCTTAAGGTTTTAGTCTTCTCCAATCTTGGCTAATTTACATATTTTTTTTGGTCATCTACCAGTGTTCTAACCTTACTGCTTGCCCGTTTTCCAGATCATTGTTCCATATATTACATAGCACTGATTCTCATATGGAATCTGGGGAGCACCCCACTAACAAGGCAGAACAAATATCACCCAGCCTATGCAAAATGTGCATATTTTCCTTTGCATGTTTTACTTGCAGAACAAGCAGGTCTATTATAAATTCAGTGTGGCTGCTTGGAATATCCTGGACTGCTCAGTTCTAGGCTATCTGCCATTCCTCTGCTTGTGTACACGCATATGCACACACTTGCAAGTACCTTGTGTACTTTTAAATGCCGCCTGCTCCAGCTAAGTCTCACTTCACATTGTGCAGGAGGGCAGCCTAGTATAATGTTTAATTTCCCATCGTGATGAGCAGCGCTTTCTCTGCAATAGATGCCTTGGGAACTCCCCCCCTGCTCGTGTTTTGCTAGAGCCTGGTCTTCATTATGCTAAGTAAAGCAAGCACGCTTACATTTAACCAAAAGGCTAACCCCAGTTTATCCCTTTTCTCCATATACACAACATACAGACAGTCTGGCTGCAGAGACTTTCCTACTCTGTGGCAAGGACAGTGGCTTTTAATCTACTCTTTCTGGTTACAGTAGCTCTGTGTGATTTGTATGTTCTGTAGATAGCACATAGATTTTAATACTTTCTTGATAAGGTGATTAAGTAAATAAAATGCCTATAATACTTGCTGGCAAGACATCCTAAGTTAACCTATTGCAAACCTCTGCTAGTTCTGCCTTTTATCAAACCTCTGCTAGTTCTGCCTTTTATCAAAGTCCCTCCAGCCTTCCTCCAATTTGCAGAGTTAATTGTTTTCTTTTTTTTCGGTCTGTAGTACGGTTTAAGTCTCAGATTCCTTCTTCTGAATATCCCTCCGCACTGCCCCCAGTTTGTCATTGACATCGCCTATCTGAATCTACCCGAAGCTGGGTTTTTGCTAAGAGGGTTATTGTTTCGTTATGTTGCCCCAACCCTCATGTGTTCAGTTTCTCTGCATTTTTTCAGAGTGAAGGGACAATCCCTCTGATCCCTCTTCTTTCAGGTTAGGGTGATTTGGGGAGTAAATGACTGTTAGCTAAGTGCGTGCTCCTTCTCTATCGTTCCTTAGCAACAAAAGTTAGTAATCATAAGAGCAGAGGGAAGTAAAAGAGTAATGGATTAAATGGGTAATGTATTAAGTCTGAGGACTCAGTGTAAAAGAAAAACCCAACATAGAACAAACAGGGATACTATTATTATGCGTATGACTAGTGTGGTAGACGCTGTACAAAATGATACATTACATGAACTATTAAACAAGGAAACAGGATAAATAGATTTAACAGTGTGGCAGCCTGCCTAGAGCAAGGCATTATGTGCAGTGAGCACGGTGTTGGTCCTTTCATAGTTAAGTAAAGTTAAACTCAAAATTGGCTCTCCGCACCTTTAAACTTGTAAACGAACACAAAAAGTAACTGCTTGGTCATAACATGCAAATGAAGGTCCTGACCCAGCCCAGGTTCTAGGTTAGGACTGAGGAAGTCCTCTACTGGCCCAGCTCCACCCACCACCCCTCCTGGGATGAAGCAGGCAAACTTTCTTAATTTGCCTGTGCTTTCCTGATTGGTTAGTGTCTCTTTCTAGATCTTCAAGGCTCATGGAGGACTAAGTCATGTGGTACCCAAGCTTGAGTGGGTTTGTTTCAGGCAGGGTGGTGTCAGGGTGCTGACGCTTCCAGCCAGGAGCAGAGAAGGCCTGATAGAGCATTGGTACAAGTAGCAAATAGTCCTTATTGTCACTGAGAGATGAGACACACACACACACACACACTCATTCCTCACAAGCAGTGCACACAACCCCTCTTACGCTGTCTGAAGGAATGATCTAGAAATCCACTGCTCATTTTTCACCGATGTTCTCTCCTTTGGTCTTCTATATGAGAGATTGTTCCCCTCTCTAGCCTCCAGCAGGACTGGCACAACCAGGAACTCCGCTCTTCCTTTTCAGTAACTACTGTGGAATTTAAGGTCTCTGTATATTCCCACCATCACTCTCTTCCGAGCTGGAGCATCTCATGGCCTCTTGTTAATGTCCAGATTTGCAGTCAACTGAGAAACTAAACTAACGGATGTCAGAGCCACATCTCTTGTCCCTGGGTTACCTCCACTGTTGTTCCTGAATTGTACAAGGTTACATTCCATTGCACATGCTGTGACTGAGCAAGCCTCACTGTCCTGCTGTGAGTTAGGCAACTATTATCCCCATTTTACAGGCAGGAAAAGCGAGAAAGGGAGGTGGTTACTTGCCCACGGTCACATAGTGAGTCTCTCTTAGGGCATGTCTACACTTACCAGTAGATACACTGCAATCGATGTAGCAAGTGTCAATTTAGCAGGTCTGGTGAAGACACGCTAAATTGATGGGAGAGTGCTCTCCCGTCAATTTTTGTACTCTACCTAACCGAGAAGCGTAAGGGAAGTTGACGGGAGATGCTCTTCCGTCGACACAGTGCAGGGTAGCCACCGTGGTAAGTGGATCTAACTATGTTGACTTCAGTTACGTTGTTGACGTAACTGAAGTTGCGTAAGTTAGATCAACTTACTGCGATAGTGTAGACCAGGTCTCAGATATAGGATTAGAATGTGGGAGTTCCTGGCTCTGAAGCCTGTGCTCAAGTCACTAGATCATCCTCCTCTTGCAGAAAAGTTTATAAAGAATCTGTGAAATGGATTGATCAGCGTTCTTTTCCCTTCAGCCTCAAGCCCCTGTTGGGGTGTGTCTCCTATGTGCTAGTAATATTCCCTTCCTAACTACTAGAATCCCTTATGATAGAGGCCACTCCTGGCACCACCTCTGCCCCCATGACAGGAAGTTGTGATACAGCAGGGATCATCCCATGGGGACTGCAGTTCCTGTTTGCTTTGATCAGTGTTTTACACCCCACTCTTAAGAGTCAGGGGCTTCACTGCCAAGTAAGATGGTAGGAAACCATATTAATGTGGTGGGCAAAGACTCAAACCCAAATCTCTGTGAGTATAAATCTCTGTGTAACTGGAATTTTGATGAGTTCTCTAGTAAGGAAGCCCCTAGACTAGAACTCTAGTCCCAGAAGTGTGGGGTGCTGGTCTCCCCACATCAAGAGGCTAGTTGTGGGGCTCTCAGCTCCCTCCAGGAGGTGGGTGTACCAGAGGCAGCATGCTGCCTTGCTGCTTCTGTTCCCACATTTCACTATAGTAGGTTTCTGCTTCAGCATCTCCCTACCAAATTCATGCCCTGTGCTTCTCTCAGAGCCATCTCACTCTGTACCCTGAGCAGGAGGAGAGGGGATGAGGATGCTGTTGGCATAAACTTTGGTTCTTTAAAGGCATATGCACTGGAAAGTCAAAACAAAACCAGGGAGAGAGCAAATCCAGTTCCCAGATGTGTATGACTTTTGTCGTAGGAAATGGTCCCAGGAGACATCAGGAAATGTACGAACTTGCCTTCAAGCACTTTGTTGTCTCCATTTATGTTTTCATTGCTTCTGTGCTTAGATTCATGTCTTTGTTGTGCCTTTGTTTTCTATTGCAATGTAAGGATCCTGTTTGGGACAGGACACCTGGCCTACTAGCTTCCTTTTCCCACCTGCAGAGACAGTGCTTCTACCTGGGAATGGGGAAGGAAGGGAGATGACAGGTGGGGACTGGACCAGCATCACTCTGGCTGCCAGTCTCTGTTTTCCCATCTTGGTTAGGCCATGCCATGTTTCCTCACTGTCCCCTGCTCCCTCAGGTTGTCTTAAAGTGCCAATAGCAAAGCCTGGCTGATCTGAAGCAGGTCTCCTTCTCATACCCACACAAGTATATAAGTCACCCTTCTGGATCGATCTAGTCTGGTATCTTGTCTTGGGCAAGGACAGTTTCCTGCTGTACTATGGGAAAGTGACCCCTGACATGCACTATGTCTAGCCAGTCATGCAATTCTGTATTTGTCCCCTGGCTGGTGGTCAGAAGATTTAGTCATAATAAGCAAAACTGCCCCCGTTTTTAACTATGGCTCTATTCTGCAAGATTTCATGATGAAAGGAACTGACTATATTTAAACTGTGCATTGTATTTATGGTGTAACTGACTGCACTTAGACTGTGGCTCTAGAACAGTGATTTTCCAATGCCAGACTCTGACATTAGTGGGGTGGGATTTCTGCTCCTCTCATCCCTGTGTTTGAATCCCCTGCTAACATGGCCATGCCTTGTTTTGCTTTTCTCTTACATAGGAGGGGTCCGTCCAGCCATTATGTCCATGAGAGAGGGAAATGGTTATTTTGCCACTAGTTTAAATGATTTTGCAAAAATAAATACAATGCAATGTAGGCAAAAACCTCCATCAATTTTGATTGGAGCTCCACTTCTCTGCTGTTTGTCATAGTCCTAGTGAAGTTCTGATGTTCCAAAGTACATGGTACATGGGCAGTACTGGAGGGGCATTTTCCACTCCCACATAGCATGTATGTTACTCAACATTCAGACTGATTTATTGACAGTCGCCCACGTGGTCTGTCTTGTCTTAATACACACTTTGGGGGCATGGTGCATACAAAGCACTTGCATCAGAGGTGTGATTGATGGATCACTCCCTTGTACCCTATCACGTCTCAATGCCCATATCAGCATGTCTGAGGCGCCCGCTGGCGGCCACTGTCTTGTGGAGAAGTGACTTCATCTGCGATGCAGAGGCCTCTGCTCCAAGCTCCCTCGCCGAGCTGCTGCAGTCAGAGGTGTAGAGGTCACTTCAAAGCAAGAGCCTCGAGCTTCCACTCCAATGACAGACTCTGTTGATAAATCCAGTGAATGGTTTATAGGTGGTGAGTCACATCCCCATCCCTGTGGTCAGAATGGTGGTCTTAAGGAGAAGGGATGCTGCTGCCCTTTAAGACTCTTTCAATTAGTCTGGCCTTTTGCAGGAGAGTCCTGTAAGGAGAACTGCCTGCCTGCCTGGCCTCCCAAGTATGCTGCTGCTCATGTGCAAATGGCAAGAATAGAGGAGCCCAGATGAAGATTTCTTTATGCCCTAGTCTGCTCACTTTCCCTGTTGCATGTCCCTTGGGATGGAGCCGAGTTACATGGACTCAGTGTTACAGAACACCCAGCTTTGTTCTAATGGGGCCTTTGGGCCCTCGCACTTGGGAGGGGTTTTACCAAATGATGGTTGCTATGGAGAAAGGTTTGTGTACAGGAAATCACACTCCTTTTCCATTCCCCATTCCCCCCCCTTCAACAGAAGTCGAGGCCACTCTGTGTAGGAAAGCCCCACTGCCTGCTTCTTTCACCCTTTTTCACATCTTGTGCTGGGGCAAATTGGACCAGGGCAATTTCTAGCAAACTCATTCACCCCAACCGCCTGTTTAGAGTCTTTGTATCACTGGGGAGAAGGCAACCCCCTTCTATCCAGCCCTGAGCTGCTCCGACTCCCTCTCCTGGGCCTTAGAGAGCCTTCATATGCAATCACTGGGGAAGCAGTAAAGGAGCCCATGTTCTCACACTCACTCAAGAGGTCACTGCCCTTCCCAGGAATGCTGCCTGCTGGATCCCTGCTCCACACTGCCCCAGCATGAAGGCTAAAAGGAAACTCAAGCTCTCTTCATGTGCCATTCTCACGTGACTTTTTTGTACCTATGTATGAAAGATCTAAACTAATATTGCTGTAAAGAAAGATACAAATTAATATAGCATATTATATAAAGATATATGTATATAAAGGTTTCTGTATATTGTATAGAGTTGTGTATAAAATGGATGTAGAAGTATGGCTGGTGTATGTGCCTCCCCAAGCTTGGCCTGGAGAATGGTAGAGCCATGTAGTTTGACTGATGTGATGTCTTAAAGGACTGAGCAAGGATGAGAGAGTTGGGAGAAAATAACCCTATCTCTATTGCCAAGGCCCAGGGAACAACCAGATACTACTTCGTCATTAAAGCTGCCTGGGGCTTTCTGTGGAGAGGCATTCAGATGATGCTGAGGTCATCTCCAGGGCCATGTATCTCCCCTCTATAGATCCCTGGGTTCTGTATCTCTCCCCCATACAGCTCTAGAGCTGGTATCTCCTCTTCTCCTTGGAGATACTTGTGGTCCTGTATTTCCTTTCCTCTTCCCAATCCCCTGCACCCACTCTGACCTCTAAGCCTTGTATCTCTCCCTGAACATACCAGCCTCTCTGTGTCACTGGGCAGCTCAACATGGATCATAAAGGAGAATCCTGATAGCGACAGGAAACTTCATGAGCTAGAAAGTAGAAAATGCAACCTAATTGTCTTCTTCCTAGTAAGGAGGAGTTGACTAAGAACACGAGGGTTACAAGGCAGTTTGCTGCTAGTGACTATCAGCTATCTGAAATCAACATGCTGAAAAATGGGGTTAACATGAGCAAAGGCAGTAGATTCAAAGAAACAACTCTTTTGGGGAAAAGGTGTGCAGTGGAAAAAAGTATGAAAACCCACCAGTGTGGAAGAATGCTGGAAAGATGGCATCAGAAAGAGGCCGTAATCCTTCTGCAAAAGAAACATGCAGGGTAGAAGTGGTGACCAGTGTGGCTTCACAGAGATCTGAGAGTAAAAGCTCTTCAAGACAAAGGATTTATCTTAATCGATGCTTGTAAAGCTGTTTGTGAATGTAAAGTGCTGCTCACATTATTTTTAGGAATAATAATAGTAAACCTGTCCTGGAAATGGAAAAGGAGCAAGGGAACCAGACAAGAATACACAGGTAAGGAGAATATGGGGAGCAATCTGGATGAAATCATGCTGCACAAAGGGGCATGATCAGCTGTTAGAAATATATGGGCAGAGGGAAAGAGCGCTAGAAAGAAAATAGCCCCATTAACTCCCTGTGTGAGGGTTAGACTAGATGACCTTTGTGGTCCCTTTTAACACTATGATTCTATGATTAATAAATCAAGTGGAATAGTTCTCTGAATATTTATTATGGTCATTCCCAGGTGAGACCCAGGGCTGTTGGGGGAATTAATAACTTCTAAAATGACTAAGCTATTGAACTACTTATAAAAATGTCTAACAGAAAAAAGGAGTTTATATTTATATTAATCCATAAACAGGAACAAATAACCATGTAAATATAGCTACTGGTGAGGAAAAATGTGAATATATACAAAGCAGGCACTCTGGATGTTAAACATCTTACAGCGTTAAGGGAACTAGCTAACGAAGCACTGAGAATTATTTTTGAAAAATGGAGTACTGTGCAGGTACTAGAGAAGCAAATGTAATGACAGATCTTCAAAAAGTAAAATTAAAGGATGATCCTGGCAATTACCATCTGGAAAGTAATTTCTGTTCCTAAACAAGAGATAGTGAGAGCAAAGCTGTAGGGGTTATCTAAGAGATGATGGTATGAAGTGAATACAGGGCAAATTGCACCAAACGAACTTGATAATTGTTAATCAGATTCCAAAACTGGCAGACAAAGTAATAACTAAGGCTGTCAAGCAATTAAAAAAATTAATTGTGATTAATTGTACTGTTAAACAATAACAGAATACCATTTATCTAAATATTTTGGATGTTTTCTACATTTTCAAATATATTGATTTCATTTACAACACAGAATACAAAGCGTACAGTGCTCACTTTATATTTATTTTTATTACAAATATTTGCACTGTAAAAAACAAAAGAAATAGTATTTTTCAGTTAATCTAATACAAGTACTGTAGTGCAAGCTCTTTATCAAGAAAGTTGAACTTACAAATGTAGAATTATGCACAAAAATAACTGCGTTCAAAAATAGAACAATGTAAAACTTTAGCGCTTACAAGTCCACTCAGTCCTATTTCTTGTTCAACCAATTGCTGAGACAAACAAGTTTGTTTACATTTGCAGGAGATAATGCTGCCCGCTTCTTGATCACAATGTCACCTGAAAGTGAAACCAAGTGTTCGTATGGCACTGTTGCAGCCGGCGTCACCAGATATTTACATGCCAGATTTGCTAAAGATGTATATGTCCCTTCATGCTTCATCCACCATTCCAGAGGACATGCGTCCATGCTGATGATGGGTTCTGCTCGATAATGATCCAAAGCAGTGCAGACCAATGCATGTTTATTTTATCATCTGAGTCAGATGCCACCAGCGGAAGGTTGATTTTTTTTTTTTTTTTGGTGGTTCAGGTTCTGTAGTTTCTGCATCAGAGTGTTGCTCTTTTAAGACTTCTGAAAGCATGCTCCACACCTCATTCCTCTCAGATTTTGGAAGGCACTTCAGATTCTTAAACCTTGGGTCGAGTACTGTAACTAGCTTTAGAAATCTCACATTGGTACCTTCTCTGCATTTTGTCAAATCTGCAGCAAAAATGTTCTTAAAATGAACAATGTGCTGAGTCATCATCAGAGACTACTATAACATAAAACATATGGCAGAATGCGGGTAAAACAGAACAGGAGATATACATTATTTCCCAAGGAGTTCAGTCACAAATTTAATTAACGCATTATTTTTTTAATGAGTGTCATCAGTATGGAAGCATGTCCTCTGGAATGTTGGCTGAAGCATGAAGGGGCATACGAATGTTTAGCATATCTGGCATGTAGATACCTTGCAATGTCGGGTATAAATGTCCCATGCGAATGCCTGTTCTCACTTTCTGGTGACATTGTAAATAAGAAGTGGGCAGCATTATCTCCAGTAAATGTAAACAAACTTGTTTGTCTTAGCGATTGGCTGAACAAGAAGTAGGACTGAGTGGACTTGTAAGCTCTAAAGTTTTACATTGTTTTGTTTCTGAGTGCAGTTATGTAACAATAAAAAACCTACATTTGTAAGTTACACATTCACAATAAAGAGATTGCACTACAGTACTTGTATGAGGTGATCAGAAAAATACTATTTCTTTTATTTGTCATTTTTACAGTGCAAATCTTTGTAATAAAAATAATTATATAAAGTGAGCACTGTACACTTTGTATTCTGTGTTGTAATTGAAATCAATATATTTGAAAATGTAGAAAAACATCCAAAAATATTTAATAAATTTCAATTGGTATCCTATTGTTTAACACTGCGATTAAAACTGCGATGAATCGTGATTCATTTTTTAAATCGCAATTAATTTGAGTGAATTGCATGAGTTAACTGCAATTAATCAACAACCCTAGTAATAACCTGTGTAGTTGTATTGTACTTAAGAGTTTTTACTAAATCATTTGAGACAGTATTTTACAAACTCTTACTTAAAAATGTCATTCAGATGGTCTTGGCTGTCAGGCCTGTAAGTAGACGAGAGCCATTATAAATGGTAGTATGTCAGGTGGGGAGAAAAGTGCTAATGGGATGCTCAAAGAACCATTGGTTAGGCCCTATTTTGTGTAGTATCTATTTGAGAAGGGTAGATTAATGATTTATGACGCCTCCAACTGAGTTATGTCGCGTTACCTTGATCACTGTGGCTTTTAGACTGGAAGAGATGCCCAGTGCCACACCAGTGGAGTAGTATCTGTTGGGTAAACATTCTCTCCTGCAGCAGGTGGCGCTGTCTCCCTTGCACTCAACCCACTGCTCTTCCTTATTGCAGAATCACCTCTCCCTCCAGGTTTCAGGCTCCCCGCTGCTCTGAGCCAACAGCCAAGTGAGCAGAGTACTGTTCACTCAGTCTGTGGGAAAGTTCTCTGGGGGCTTGCTGAGGTGGTTCCCTGATTAGGCCCCTGACCGGTGCTCCTGTATCAGGCACTTGTATTCTGTATTCATATAGATACAGTTACAGGACTTTTTTATTTAGAAGAGAGATCCAAAGTGTTCAGAGGTTTCTAAACTGTACTAGTTATGATGCTCCCCTCCCTCAGAGATCTGTTCAGTTGGGCTTGTGATGCTAAGTCAGCCCTGCTGCACAGCAGGAGGCTTATGAAAGAGTAGCAGTAATAGAAATATTCAAAACTCTCTGAAAGTTACCGCACCGGCTGGAGCTTGGGCTCTGATGCCTCGGGAGTGGGGTGGGCTTCAGAGCCCAAGCTCCAGCCTGTGCGGTAACTTCAAGGCTGTGACTTCAAAGCACTGTTTATGTGGTTATTTCTGGAGTGCTAGTGTGAGCCCTGCGAGCCCAAATCTCTCGCTCTGGTCTGGAAGATTAGCTTCTGCGGGCTGCATAACTGTACCCAGCGCGGCCCCAGTGCATCGAGTGCGAGACTGGGACTCAGGAGGCCTGGGTTCTAATCCTCTGTCTACTGGGTGACCTTGGTTGACCCCATTCCTTTCCAGTGCCTACAGTACAGTCAGGAGCTGTGACACACCTGATATAGCTACCAGTGTAGCCACGGCGGCACGGGCCAGCCTTGCCAGACCAGGCCCCTGGTCTGTGTTCATGCTGCTCAAGTCTTTGCTGCTGTTGTTACTCGAGCCAATTTTGATTTAGCACGCTCAGTGTGCACGTATGCTGCACTCACACTCCCCGCTGCAATGTAGACATACCTTCTGTGCCTCTGTATCCCCACCGTCTTGTCTAGTTAGATGGTGAGCTCTTAGGAGCAAGGGCTAATATGTACATAGCCCAGCGGGGCCCGGATCTCGGTTGGGGCAGTAGAAACAGGAGCAGCACTTGCTTCTTCCTCTGAACGCCTCCAACATGTCAGACCTTATATTTAGGTGTATTAAGAGATTAGATGTATTAAAACTATTTTAAGTTATTTTTATGGCTCCCTTTGAACCATACACAGCTGGGCTGATGGCAACTACAGCACCTTGCTTTATAGGGGAGATACACAGAACACCTCCAGTGTGGTTTTGGTTCCATATGTACATAAAGAGACGGTATCTGCCACTGTGGAATGGAAGTTTTAGAAGAGGCTGGTTGGAATGATTTGCCTCTCTCTTGTGTGGCTTTGCTACTTGTGAATACTGCAGCCATCCCAGACTTGTGTGGGTAAACCCTTTCTATCACACCATCCCACATTTCCTCTCTCTACCTACACACTTAAGGGGAGGCTTTCAAAAGGCATAAGTGGGAGTTTGGTGCCCAAACCCCTCACCTTCCAATGGGAGTTAGGTGCTGAACCCCCTGTGTGCCTTTGGGAATCACTCCAGTATGGAATAGCAGAACCACATTCGAATATTGTAGTTTTAAAAAAATTAAAATTCAGAGTTAAGTTGCACAAACCCCACAGGGCTGCCCCACCCATGTAACGGGGGTTAGGATGATTCTGAAACATCACTCATTTTTCTAACTTTTGAAAGGAACAATGAACGACGCATTTTTGGCCTGACCCAGCTCAAACTGAAGTCAGTGACTCCCATTGACTTCAATGATGGCCAGGGCAGCCCTTTTATGCATGGCATCCTTCGGTGTAGAGCAGCCAACTCCATCGCTCACCAGGTCTTCAGGGTAGAATGGGGTGCTGTGGATACTGCAGCCAGTATCTGATGACTGAAAGTTATTAAGGTAGCTAATTGTTTTTATGTGGAGGGGAAGTCACTGGGCTATGGAATAAGGTAAGTAGATAGGGGTTGCATGGGACAGATTGGGCTTTGTGTCTTATAGCGGAAGGGTTGAAGAGGAGGACATTGCAGACTGCATGTATGGGATATAATTCATATTTTATGGTCTCTTGACTACAGAGGGTAGGAGGGGAGGGGAGGGCCTGGACTTTGGTCTGTGTATGGTGGGCTGGAAGGGAGATGTTTCAGCTGGCTCGTAGAGGGAGAGTGAATTGGTGGAGGGCATCTGGTTGGTTAGGTGGCTGAGGTAGTGGACTGGCTTTTACGTGAGTGCATTGAGGGTTTCTGCTATCACACTGATAGGTGCGGTGGTAGATGAGAGCTACATTGTCTCACTCTGTTGGTACTGGAGGGCATATGTGGGGAGGCATCCATGGCTCCTATTGGAAAGAAAGGGAAGGTGGGTGTAAAGACATCTCAGAGACAGAGGTGTTGGGTTAGGGATTCAGGGGCCAGGGCAGAGTAGAAGCTTATGGAACCTTAGCTTATGAACGTTGCCTGCTTTTTGTAACTGCGCTGTTCTAAGGAGGTTCCTTCTGTTGAACTTACAGCGTTGTCAGAGCCACCCTTCTATGTGGTGTCTTGAGTATATGACAGTGTGGGAACCGACAGGAGGAAGTGCTGGAGCAGTAGAGGGGACAGTGTCATTCACTCCCAGGTCGTTGGCCTCCTTGGCTTTCGCACATTCTAGTTAGCAATGATTACAACACAGGTGACGTAAAGTACATCCCAGAATACCTTCATCCTGCACCATGGGAACAGCCCATCTCCACACAATGGAGAAAGAGGCTGAGAGAGGAAATAAACCATCCATAGCTCTGCCTCGTGAGAGCATTCCCTGCTGGTGCCAGCGAGGCACTTCCATTCTTTTCCCTCCGAGTCTGACGCTCCCCTCCCATGGCACTGTCACAGCACCTCAGCTGCTGAGAGCTCTCCCTGACGGTCCACACCACGAACTTGTGCTAAGGGCTGGACAAGAGGATCCAGACCGGAGAGCTCACAGCTGCCCTAATGGTACAGTCTGCTGTCACTGTATAAGTTCTCACACTAGGGCATGCTGATATCTTGCCAGATTTCGTGGTCTCTCTCATTGTCTTTGTCTTCATATCATTTCTGCCCTTCAGGACTCTGTATCTGCTCGGCCTCCCTCAGCATGCCTTCTGCTATATGGATCTCTCCCTCTCAGGCACTCAGATTCCACGGTGATGGGCAAGCAGCCTTATAAAATTAAAGTTGGATTTAGTTCTTTTCCTCCCCACCCCCATCTCTCTCTCTTTCTGTGCGTGTGTGGGTCTCTCTCTGCGCTGCCTGATAGCTTTTATCTCTGTGTTATAGCATCCCTTGGCCTCAAACACTGCTGCAATTCTTCCCCTTGTCAGCGAGCATGGTTATTATGGGAGTCCCCGGCCAGCTGTGCAGAACCCTTCCATTTCATAATGTGGGTTGTGCAGCCACCTAAACAAAACCCTGCTTGCTTGGGCTGCCTCTCACTAGTGCTTCAGGCAAACTGGAACTCCACAGCGTCTCTTCAGGAGCCTTCGCCCCCGCCCCAGGGGGGCAAAGAAAACTCAGGATCCTCACTTCCCATGAGCAGCATTTGTCTTCAGAACACAGTGCAAGTCACATCCCTTTGGGCAGACGGTTTTGGAGCAGTCAGGCAGAGGCACCTAATCCCTCTCGGAGTGGGCTCCTTCAAGTCAGAGATTCAGAGCGTGGGTGCAAAAGGAGAACAGCCGTACTCCATTCACAGACAGTCCCCATACTCTGTTAGCAACCACTGCAGTGGACCCCACCGACATTCCTCTATAGCGCCAGTGGTAATCAAAGCCAGGGACGGTGTCCCTCAGCACTTTGCATGGTTTATAGCAGGGGTGGGCAACCTATGGCCCATGTGCCAAAGGCGGCACGTGAGCTGATTTTCAGTGGCACTCACACTGCCCAGGTCCTGGTCACCGGTTTGGGGGCTCTGCATTTTAATTTAATTTTAAAGGAAGCTTCTTAAACATTTTAAAAACCTTTATTTACTCTACATACAACAATAGTTTAGTTACATATTAAAGACTTATAGAAAGAGATCTTCTAAAAACGTTAAAATGTATTGCTGGCATGCAAACCCTTAAATTAGAGTGAATAAATGAAGACTCAGCACACCACTTCTGAAAGGTTGCCGACCCCTGGTTTATAGCCATAAAGTCATCAGCATCTTTATTCACAGCCCATGATGGAAGGGCACATGTCCACGTGCCAGCTGAAAACACACACACACGAGCAAGCCTGTCAGTAATCCACCCCTGAATCCTCACACTGGTGAATGTATGCTAGTATGGACAGGACAGGCGGGCACAGTCAGGTCTGTCCAAGCAGAGGGTCCTTCCATAGGGGTGGTCTGGTTTGATGTGGACCTCCCAAGTGCTGGGAATGAAAGTCCATCTGTGTAGGGACACCTCACTGGCTAAATCTGAGCTCCCCGCCCTGAGACCCCCGTGCCCACTCGCTGGCTGAGACGGAAGCAGAGCTGGGCTTATTCTGTTATCTCTTCTCAGCAAGGGAACTGCACTGATAAATCTCCCGTTGGTTATTCATTAACCACGAATGCCTGTCCCTGAGATGGCAAAAATTACACCATTGATTTAAAAGAAATAAAAGGAGGTCGCACAAGGGAGTGTGTCCATCTGTGCTGGGGCTGTGTAGAAGTGTCCCACTAAGGGGGGCTTGTTTGTGTGTGGAGGTTACAGGATGGAGGTGCATGAGCAGCAGTTTGCGGATCACATGCGGCTGTAAGATAACTTGTTGAGTGTGGGTCTTTGAACATGGGCTCAGGGTAGGATGCTGGAGCAGATTAATGTTGAAAGATGGAAAGTGCCAATTGCCAAGTATTATTCATTGGCGCTGATACTGTCTACTACAGAACTGACCTCACCCAGGAAGTGGCATTTCCAGTGAAAGGGCACAGAGAAGCAGCCACTGCCCAATAAGGCTCTGAGACTAGAGTAATTCTCCATGGGCCCCAATACATCTAGCCACTGCCGGTTAGGAATGAATTTGCAAGACTTCCAAAATGGCAGCCGCTATTGCAGGGGAGATCCCATTCCTTCACTTGTTGCTGATCATCTAGTTCCTCTTATTGGTAAACAGTCATTGGCCTGGCTTCATATATATAGGGAGAGTAAATCAAATGATGAATTCACACTAGTGTGGCTCTTTTGGGTAATGTTGATCGCTAATTTGGCTCCTGAACCACTGAGTTCTCAGTATCACTGCTCTAGGTTGTCTAAGTTTTTACAAGCGTGCTAAATGCCTGTTCATATGTGAAGACCCTGCTGAGGGATAAGTCAAAGGATTTGTCTTGATTGGGATAAAAGGTGTTTTTAGAACATGATACCTATGATGCTCTGACTAACACATTCTGAGGCAAGTTGTACTTGCCTAAGTCTTCAAGTTGACCAGCTAGTGTGTGCCGAAGTACAACTGGCCTCATCTGCTCTAGAGTTTTATAACATGCTAACCACCATGTTCTTAAAAACACACACCATTTAGCCTAATCCAGATGTACCCAAAGAAGGGCCTTTTGCATTTGCTTCTGGAAGTGGTCATTCTCACTCCTCATTCTTCACTCTTGCAGGAGTGAGTTCCCTACTCCAGCCCAGCTCCTGGGAAAGTTCTGTCTTTTGCACTCCTGGTCCCGCCCCCTTTATTGATCAACAGTTTGATTGATCCAGTGGACTATAGTGGTCATGGGAGGCTCATGGCTGCAGAAGCCAAGGCAATCTCTTAGATAGCTAGCGCTTAGTGAGAGGTTTTGAATATCAGGGCAAAGATATTCCTGGAGTCAGTGCAAAGAGCAGATTACCTGGGTGTTCTGTTCATGGGGACTGTGCTGCTCAGCAGTCAGGCTGTTGTGTTTTGTATCAGCTTTTTCAGCCACTTCATTCCTAGAGAATTCCCACAAGACCATCATTAGTAAAGAGCTAAGGTGGATCCCGTGCAATTGCCATTGACGCAAACCTTCAGAGTCCAGGAAATAAACAGTTACAGTCTAAGCCAAAGCCCATTTAAGTTAATGGGAGTCTTTCCTGTGACTTCAATGGGCATTGGATCAGACTCTAAATCCATATGTGCCTAAAATGTTAAACAAACAGGCACACACACTCGCTACATCCCATGGTAACATTAACTCAAGGGACATCCACAGGACCCATCCACACAATTTCATCAACTGCAGCAACCTTAACTGTGCCCCCGGGAAGCGCCACACAAAATATGTCAAGCTATGGTGTGACAGAGTGCAGCACGCAGACAGGCGCGTCTGCACTCTGATCACTCCAGTGTTAATTAGTTCCCCTTGAGAAAGCTGATGGGGTGGTAATTAGACAATCAGGCTGGCTGGCTGGCAAGTCTAAGGAGCTCATTACCCCATCAGCCCAAGGCTGATAGGAAGGAAGTGCGGGAGGGACCTCTGTTCCCCTCGGGTCCTGGGGAGAGGGCCAAAAGTGCTGTTGTAAATAGACTGTTGCACAGAGATTGTTGTAGAAATGGTGGAGGGGGCTTAAAATAACAAGACACGGTGAAGGCACAGCCGCTGGGGTATGTGCCCTTTCTGTGGGGAGACGGCAGAAGGAGCCACGCCCAGTGACATATGGTCTTGCTCAGGGGTGAAAGTAAGATTAAATTCTTGCTGGTACAGAGGCCCGGCCTCGGGCGGAAGGGGCAGGGCTGGGAGACAGCCTCCCCCAACCAACCCATCCGCGCTACCTGGTCTGCACCGCCCGGGGCTCCAGCGGCGATTTAAAAGGGGCCGGGGCTCCTGGCCACCTCCAAATCACTGGCCCCGGGGCAGCTGCCCCTTTTGCCCTCCCCCCTCTTCCCGCGTCGGCACCCCTGGGGGGGCAAAAGGGGCAATGAGGTTAAAATGCTGCTGCGGCCCATACCGTACCGGCCCGTACCGGGCCATACTGGCCCACTTTCCCCCCTGGTCTTGCTTCTTTCAACCCAACAGCTCTATTCCCCAAACACCCAAGTAGCGATATTAAAAGGGGGAACTCTGCTCTACACTCGGCATGCTAATTTATAAGCACAACACTTTTCTTTCTCCAGTTCTGTGTCAGCAACGCAACGGACCCATCCCATAACAAGTAATGAGCTGTGGCCATGGGGTCACAATAACCAGTACTGACATAGTAGCAATGCCCTCGCTCCCAATTCCCAGACAGGGTTACAATGACCCTCACTCCTTCTTCACCAGCAGGTAAAAGGAGATTCCAGGGATCTATAGTATCTATTTACATCCCCACAGCTTGGCTTAGTGACTCCAGCTCCTCTGGCCCCATTGACCCCTTTCAGCTGGAAATAGACATGGGCATATCCATAGGCTGCTGTTATAGGCTGGTGTGCCCCACCTTGGTGAAGGTGACATCAACAGCCTTGTACCTGAAGGAATCCCCTTTAGCCACTCTACAGGGAATGAGGACCCTGCCCTGGTTTGGTGATGAGACAGCAAGAGGAAACAGGTCCGAGGGCTCTGAGGCTCTGGCTCTGTCGGAAAGGCCTGGCCGTTCCCTGGGATTTGTAGGGGGTGTTTAATTATTTTTTTGCTGTAATTCTGGACTTTGAGATTTAGTGCTGAAGGGAGCAGCACCCACACCTTGGGTGAGTAATCCCCCTCCCTCCTCCTGGCTTGCACTCAGAATCAATGTACCTGACATAGAGGGAGCAGTGTTTACGGACAGCAGGACCTAGAGGAAATGAGGAAGGGAGTTTGTGTGTGAGGGAGGGAGAAGGATGATGGAGGAAGACACAGCTTGCAAGAGAGAAAATGATGGAGGAAAGCAGCAGAAGGGAGAAAAAGAGCAAACAGCATACCATGAAGGGGACTCTGGAGAAAAGCAAAGAGAGGCACCGGCTGGGGTGACCCTAAGGTCTGATCCCATGATTAGACCCTCACAGGGTTTACTTTTTAGGTTACAGTGGTGGGTTAAAGCAGCGCTGCTTAATTTCACAAGGTTAAAAATCTCTCCAAGAGCTCATTTGTTAATTACACAATAACCCCTATGTAATGGCAAGTCCTGGCTTGTTCTGGAAGTGACTCTTCTCCCTCCTTTCCACAGCGGCTAAAACTGGGCTCATTCCTCACCCTCTTCAGGATCCTGTGCACGACACATCTCTTACCCTTAATCAGATCCAGAGAGAGTGAGCAGCAGCAGTTCCTCTTCAGGCCAGGGATCATGATAAGGCCTCTGGGCAATGCTGGAATTCACTCAAGTAGAAGAAGGTGAGCAAGGGAATGAGGGTTTTGCCTGTTTCAGGAAATGGGGAGAGAAGAGTGAATGTGGGTAAAAAACTGAGTGAGACTGAAGTTGGCACTCGACTGGGACTAAGTCTGAGGAATTAAAACTAGGTCCACTTTCTGGGTGAAGTTGGGAAGTCACTGCATCTATCCTTTGCCTCAGTACCCCAAGTGTAAATTGGGGGATAATACTTCCCTATCTTAAGGACAAACTCCATTAGTGACTGTGAGGTGCCCCTGATGCTGTGGTGATGAGGATCATATAATACACTGATAAACAGAACCTAGCAGGTGCTCAGATACCATGGCGATAAGCTCTGTACAAATACCTGGCAAGGTTGATACTATTGCCCAAAGTCACCAAATTATTCCATAAATTATTTCTAAGTCACTGGCCTGGTAGTTCTTATAACAACTCTGTAGAGCAGACACCAGAAACCAGCATGTGTTTATCCTGCATCTCCAGGGTACAGGCTGAATGTATGCTCAGAAGTTACTATGTAGGAGGACACTTAGCCAGTGGTTAATAGTTACTCTCTGTTACAGTTTAGGTAGTTAACAGGATACTCTCAAAGGGCCTTTCTTCATTCTTAAAATCTCCTCTCCTCTCTGTTTCTAGTCAGCAGGGTAGCGCACGACTGCTCTGTGGCACATGCCTGTGTACTGTGCTAGGGGTACAGGGCTCTGCACACTGTTATTGGAAATGTGTGCATGGGGCTGAGCCGTGCACACTGTCAGGCTGCAGCGTTTCTCGTGGGGACTGAGCCGTGCACACTGCTGGGCTGCAGCGTTTCTCGTGTAGGCTGAGCCGTGCACAGAGCTGGGCTGTAATGTTTCTCGTGGGGGCTGAGCAGTGCACACCCTCGGGCTGCAGCGTTTCTCGTGGGGACTGAGCCGTGCACACCCTCGGGCTGCAGCGTTTCTCGTGGGGACTGAGCCGTGCACACCCTCGGGCTGCAGCGTTTCTCGTGGGGACTGAGCCGTGCGCACCCTTGGGCTGCAGCGTTTCTCGTGGGGACTGAGCCGTGCGCACACTCGGGCTGCAGCGTTTCTCGTGGGGGCTGAGCCGTGCGCACACTCGGGCTGCAGCGTTTCTCGTGGGGGCTGAGCCGTGCGCACCCTCGGGCTGCAGCGTTTCTCGTGGGGGCTGAGCCGTGCGCACACTCGGGCTGCAGCGTTTCTCGTGTAGGCTGAGCCATGCACAGAGCTGGGCTGTAATGTTTCTCGTGGGGGCTGAGCAGTGCACACCCTCGGGCTGCAGCGTTTCTCGTGGGGACTGAGCCGTGCGCACACTCGGGCTGCAGCGTTTCTCGTGGGGACTGAGCCGTGCGCACACTCGGGCTGCAGCGTTTCTCGTGGGGGCTGAGCCGTGCGCACCCTCGGGCTGCAGCGTTTCTCGTGGGGGCTGAGCCGTGCGCACCCTCGGGCTGCAGCGTTTCTCGTGGGGGCTGAGCCGTGCGCACACTCGGGCTGCAGCGTTTCTCGTGGGGGCTGAGCCGTGCGCACACTCGGGCTGCAGCGTTTCTCGTGGGGACTGAGCCGTGCGCACACTCGGGCTGCAGCGTTTCTCGTGGGGACTGAGCCGTGCGCACCCTCGGGCTGCAGCGTTTCTCGTGGGGACTGAGCCGTGCGCACACTCGGGCTGCAGCGTTTCTCGTGGGGGCTGAGCCGTGCGCACACTCGGGCTGCAGCGTTTCTCGTGGGGACTGAGCCGTGCGCACACTCGGGCTGCAGCGTTTCTCGTGTAGGCTGAGCCATGCACAGAGCTGGGCTGTAATGTTTCTCGTGGGGGCTGAGCAGTGCACACCCTCGGGCTGCAGCGTTTCTCGTGGGGACTGAGCCGTGCAGACTGCCAGGATGTAGAGGTTCTTGTGGGGGCTGAGCAGTGCACAAAGCTGGGCTGTAGCGTTTCTCGTGAGGGCTGAGTGTGCACACCCTCGGGCTGTAGCGTTTCTCGTGGGGGCTACGCAGTGTATACCCTCTGATTGTAACATTTCTCATGGGGCTGAGCAGTGCACGCTGCCGGGCTGTAGCGTTTCTCGTGGGGGCGATGCAGTGCACAACGCCAGGATGTAGCGTTTCTTGTGGGGGCTGATCAGTGCACAATGCAGGGCTGTAGGGTTTCTCATCGTGGCTAGGATGGAGGCTCTTTATTTTCCATTTAAAACAAATTACACTGAGGCATTTGCATTTGGGGAAGTGTGGGGGTGAATCCCATTGAAAGAATTACACAGTCTGCAAACAGAAGGGTATAAAACCCAAGGTAGATCAATACTATTGCCAACCTGCCCTAAAATCTCTTCAGTATCTTCCGACAGTTTTAAACTGCTCCCTGACAGATTGTCACAACCGACAGGAGCTCGTTGTCCTTCCGGCTGGGGCTGTTTACAGGGTCTCTTCACTGCTTGACGGTCACTAGCAAAGTGACCCACAATAACCTTGATCTCCTGATGTAGCTTTGTCACACTTAGTTAACTGAAGCCAAGACTACAGACCCTCCTGCAAATTGTCTCCTGCCTCCCAGTTCTTCACAGGAGAGTCAGTGGGCTCCGGGGAGCTCCTGTAATTTCCCAAGCCCTGGCTGACCCCCACACTGGAATTGCAGCCAGCTAGCACGATCACCTAACATATTTTCTCCCAAATGTTCTCCCCTCTTTCCTGCCTGTTAGTCTCCTGGTCCTACATGGCAATCTATGTCGCTCCTTTCCTAGCATTCGCAGTGACGAGGGAAACTGAATTGCCCTCTTTGCCAAGTTTGGGGGTCTTGCAGGAAGACCTGTGGTCAGGAGGAAGAGCTGTGTGCGGGAGATTAAGCTAAAGATTTAATTAACTGAATTTTTGGTGCAAGGACTGTGCAGGATAGGAGTGAGGCTTGCGAGTGGTCAGTGCCCAGCATTGGCCTAGCTGTGCTTCCGTTGAAGTAAATCGTCTAATGAGCCACTGGTTTCAATGGGGGGCACAGTGGAGGCAATGTCCATTAACAGCATGTGGAGTTAATGGCCAATGCAGAGCTCTCTGGAAAATCCCACCCTAAATCTATGTCTGTCCTCTAGAGAGGGGACTTCTTTTAGGACAGGGGGTGGATCGTCAGCTGGTGGAAATCAGCATTGTCTCTTTGATTTCAGTGCAGCTACGCTGATTTCCATCAGCTGAGGATCTGGCCTAGAGTTTGGGTCCCTTGGCAGAGCGGTAAGGGAGGGAGTGAAGCCCAGATCTAGGTGAATAAGAATGTAACAATGGCCATACTGGGTCAGATCAATGGTGCATCTAACCCAGCATCCTGTCCTCGGACAGTGGCCAGTGCCAGGTGCTTTGGCGGGAATGAACAGAACAGGGCAATTATTGAGTGATCCATCCCCTATCGTCCACTCCCAGCTTCTGGCAGTCAGAGGCTAGGGACACCCAGAGCACGGGGTTGCATCCCTGACCATCTTGGCTAATAGCCACTGATGGACCTGTCCTCCATGAATTTATCTAATTCTTTTTTGAACCCTGTTGCAGTTTTGGGCTTCACAACATGCCCTGGGAATGAGCTCCATGGGCTGACTGTGCGTTCTGTGAAGAAGCACTTCCTTTTGTTTGTTTTAAACCTGCTGCCTGTTAATTTCATTGGGTGACCCCTGGTTCTTGTGTTATGAGAAGGAGTAAATAACACTTTCACTTTCTCCACACCCCTCATGGTTTTATAGCCCTCTCTCATCTCCCCCCTTAGTCGTCTCTTTTCCAAGCTGAACAGTCCCAGCCTTTCAATCTCTCCTCATGTGGAAGCTGTTCCAAACCCATCATCGTTTTTGTTGTCCTTCTCTGTAGCGTTCCCAACTCTAATATGTCTTTTTTGAGATGGGGCGACCAGATCTGCACGCAGTATTCCAGGTGTGGGTGCACCATGGATTTATATAGAGGCAATATGATATTTTCTGTCTTATTATCTATCCCTTTCCTAATGATTGCTAACCTTCTGTTCGCTTTTTTGACTGCTGCTGCACACTGAGCAGATGTTTTCAGAGACCTATCCACAATACAGACATCAAGGGGCAGATTTTCAAAAGCACAAGTCCTGCCCCATTGAATGACTGCCTTTCAACATCTCCGTTCTCTTCTCATCCGGGAGCCCCATAGTAAAGTGAAGTGCAGGATCTGAATGAACAGGGACCTGCAGGGCAGAAACGGGGTTCCACCGGCAGGACAGGGAGCTGGTGGGGGTAAAGTCCTCCTCAGCCCCCTTTTCCCCATGACACATTGTCCCAATGCTTAACACGATCATGGAAGTTTCTAAAAAACAAGAACAAATCAGCCAACCCACCCACAAACAGAAGAATAAGGGAGAGAAAAGTAACTGAAATAGCAGAGAAGCACGTGAGGCACTTGCTTCTGAAGGGCCAGATCCAGCCACCTGCACTCACACCGAGTAGCAACTTAGTCTGCACGCAGCTGTGCTACATGAGAAGTATGTAGCTACTCTTTGTGAGTAAGGGTGGCTGGATCTGGCCTTAAACTATCAAACAACAGCCCAAATCTCCAAGCAGAAACAGAGGGAAATAAATACATTTATTAGAATTGGTCCTGGCCAATCAAGAGCTTATTCTGTGTATCATGAGGTTCAGGGGTGTCTAATTCCAAGGCTCTGGTTCAAAGTCCATCACTGCATGTGGGGAACCCTTCATTACATCCAGATCCAGCTTTGGGGGAGTATTTGGAGCTGGGTTTTGATTCAGGCCTGTGGCTAACATCAGCCTCCGCAGAGAAACGTTTTGCTTCCTCCCCGGGTGCATGCAGCTTGTGTCTGTGGGCAGGGGGAGTATGTGTGTGGGGAGGGGGGATGGGATATAATGGAGAATAACAATTGTCTTAATGGAAAGAGAGAGAGAGAGGGGGAAAAGGCTGTTGAGCTCTTGCTTTCCAACCCCAAAAGAATAGACCTATTACTATCCCCAAACCTCAGCCCCCTCCCCGCTCCCCAGAGAAGAATTGGTCACTGCACAGCTGTGTGAGAGAGAAAAATATATTTATATATATAAGAGAATCTGCCCTTCTGAATTGGTTTGTGGGGATGGACAAAACCTCATTGTGTGCTTTATCTGCCCAGAAGATAATGGGCCCACAGTCTTCTGCTGGCAGGGGCTCTGCCTTTGGTTAACTGTGGTCAGATAACTGTAACTTCATTTAGCAACTGTAACTGCTATGTTTTTTTGAGGCATTATTATTGATTGTGGACACATCTGGGGAAGAAAACCCAAATTGCCCCCCCCCCCCCCCCCCGTGGAAAGAAAGAAAGATGACCAGTTTTAAGAATGAGGATTGGACCCATGGGCTTGTGAGGAGGTCTCAAACAGTTTGTTTTTGGCCTCTTGCTGTTACATTTCAGTTGTGATTGGCAAAAATAATGATCATGTTAATGAGGCTCTTGTCTGTAAAGGGGGCGTCTAGGAACGATTGTGTCTTTCTTTCTTTCTGGGTCTTCTTCCTAGGGCTGGGAGCTGAGTGCTCAGAACCTAAGTGGAGTGGCAGGACACTCACGCTTTCTCTCATGACACTGATGGTGATGGAGGGGTAAGTAGTTTGTGTGGAACACGCAGAGGGCATTTCTGAAAGTGAGAAATCGGTTAGTAGTGTCTCACCTCGGGAGGTGAAACTGGGCAATAAGGCCAAAGGTCTGACTGGGCTTTCTCAGATCTCTTTGTGAACTAGCTCATGTTCTCGTCCCAAAACACACGCTTTGGGGTTATTTTTCAGCAGGGCTGGCAGTCTAGCTCCTGTCAGCGAATCAATGCAGTCCAGACTCCCTCATACAGCCTACAGTGTGGGCAGGCTAGTGTTTGTGGGTGACTCTACAAAGCCCTGTGTTCAGTCCAAACCCCCAAACCCCAAACAACTCTACAGTAAGGAGACAGTGTGGGCAAGCTGGTGTTTGTGAATGACCTTACATTAACAAAGCACCGTGTGCAGCCCCTCCCCTACCACTGTTCCTGACCTTAACAAAGCAGTGGGCTTAGCTCAGCCCGACAAAGGGCAAGGCCAGTAACAAACCAGCGCTTGTGACTGACCTTATTAAAAAACAAACAAGTTTATGCAAGCCACCCTACAATAACAAACGGTGGGGGAGGGGTGTTGTTATCCAGAGTCCCTGGGGGTGTGCGGACCTCCCAGAGCTATCCTACAATAACAACAACCCTCCCTGGCGGGGAAGGGGGGAATGAGGGTCCCAGCCCCCGTGGGGGAGCAGGAATGACAGGCGCTGTGCAGGCTTAGGGGGCAGGAGCGTGGGGGGAGGAAGGTGAGCGCGGCTGCCCCCGGCAAGGCGGCGGGACAGTCCCAGGGCCATGGAGGGAGCGGCCCCCGGCTCCCCCGGCGGGGTGCTTGCATTGCCCGCGGCGGCCGGCAGAGGGGCCCGGCCGGGCCGGACCGGGCCGGGAGGCGGAGCGGCGGGGCCGGAGGGAGGAGCCGCGCGGCGGGCAGGGCGCCCGGAGCCAGCCGCCCAAGTTGAGTGTCAGGGCTGCTGCTGTTTCTCGGAGGCCGATGGGCAGCTGCCGGGGCCGGACGGGGCCGACACCCCCCGGGGGGAGCCGCGGCGGCTGCTGAGGGCTCCGCAGAGGGGCGCGCTCGGGGGCGCCGGAGCCGGGTCAGCCGGGGCGCGGGGAGCAGGCGGGAGAGCGGAGCGGGGCACCCGGAGCGCTCAGGGGCCGGTCCCCGCCGGCGCTGCGCGGCCCGAGCCCCCGGGCGTCCCCGCTGCGTGCCCGGGGGGATGCCCCCCTGCGGGCTCGGCCACTAGCCCGGCAGCCCGGTGCATGGCCCAGCTATGGAGGTGGTGGATGAGACGGAGGCTCTGCAGCGCTTCTTCGAAGGTGAGAGACCGCGGTGGGCAGCCCGGGACCCGCGGCCAGAGCGGGGCGCAGACACCCCCCCCCCGCATCCCCACTGATCCCACACGTCTGCCCAGGCACCCGAGAACACGACCCACCTCGAGCAGGGACCTGGGTGCAGGCCACCGTCCCCCCCACCCCCCGCCTGTACCCTCAAGCAGGGACCTGGGCACAGAAGTTGGTCGGCGAGACCGGCGCCCATCCCCAGCCCTCGCACCCCTAGCGGGGAGCTGAGCCTTGGTGGCCACCCTCGTGACTGGGCACCTGCCTCACCGCAGAGGGAGGAAGTTGAACACAAGCCCCCCACACCCAGACTGGGGTTTAGGCATGGGCTCTGCCCGTCGCCCCGTGAGCACAGCTCACCACGGGGACAAGGCCATCAAGCTGCCGCCTCCTTACCGCTGAACAGGGCCATGCCAGTCCCAGCACTGCCAAGTCAGGGACACGGGCTCCCAGCAGACACATGCCACCACCGTAGTCTTCACTGTCACACGGAGCCCAGCACCAGGCCAGCCTCTACAGTCACCTCCAGACCAAAGGCCTCCAGACTAGTCCCCTGAGCCATGGATGTCAGGCTCCTTGACTGAGGACCTCAGCACATCTCCATCACCCCATGGCTTGCAGTATAGATCCCCCTGCTCCCAGACCAAGGACATCAGCACAGGTTCCCTCCCCTGCTCCCTCTGTCCCCTTGGAAAGGGACTCCTTACAGAACTCTTCCTGCTTTGCTGCAACTGTCCCTCTGATTGATAATACCTACAATAATATTCTGGGCTGGGGCCTAAATCACCATTTTAATTAGCTTCCGTAGGCTGGCGCTGCACAATCAGAGACACAGATTCCCCGCAATCCACAGAAGACCTTGGCTCCTATTCTCCTTTTAACGCCAATGTGAATCAGGAGTGACTCCGTTGAGGCCAGAGGAGCTATGGTGGTGTAATGTTGGTACAAGAGGAGAATCAGGCCCCTTTTGCTGGGTTCTGGACAAAGATGAAGGGTAGAACGTGACCATTTAGTAATAACTGAATAGTGAGTAAAGTTAAACTGTTGCATTAAGAATCACTCAGTTGAATGAAGGTTATGGAGCGGTTGGGGCCCTGCCACCATTTCTGACCTTTGTTTTAATTCATCTTTCCTCTCACTGTTTCTCCTCACTGCCTTGTCTTTGTGCACCTCTCTTTGCTCTGTCTCTCTGCATTTCATTTTTTGTCAGTTCTTGTTCTCTCTCCTCTTTCCCTCTTTCTCTTTCCCTTCGTTAGTTGTCCCGAGTCTCCCCAAGAGCCCCCTTCCTGTGCTCTCTGCTAACTTGCTTTCCTAGGGGAAGGACGGCAGCAGTGGGAAACTGACTAACGTTTCAGGTGTGCATGTGCAGAATATCTGCACTTTGCATTCAGCTCATTGCACAAAGAGCCTGTGGCAAAGGGAAAATATGGAGGATCATCTTAGCCAGTTTCTCTTTTTATAGCAGGTCCTGGGAGCTTTTGTTGCTGGTGACGATATAATCGCCAATTGACTTGAGGGCTGGATTAATCGATTGATCAAGCCCAGAGTTTGGCCCCTCTCCTGCTGGTATTTTTGTTGAGATTCACTCGCTCTGTGTTTGGGGAGTGCAGCTTGCTGATACTGTATTCACGGAGAACAAGGGGATGGGGATTGTATGAGGAAATGATGATGAGCTTGTTTGCCATGGAAGCTGCCCAGATCGTAGGGAAATGAATACATGGTCAATGGAAGGTGCTTTATCTAATGGTTTGGACTATGGCTGCTTCTCTTTCTGTTCCTTCTCCTGTTCTGGTTTCTGTGAAATCTTTCCCTTTGTTGTCTTTATAGCTCCTCTCTCTCTTTTCCTCAAAAGGAAAAGATTCTCTTGCTTTTCTAGTCATGATCCTGAGTCCCATGTGGAACAGGATTAACCAGGCAGGAAGCCTTGCTTTAGAGGCTCTTACATGCACCAAACTGTGTCCTAGTCAGCCTTTGTTTTCAGTTGGGGTCCAGTTGGACATAGTTCCTGGTGGCCCCACTCCCAGTCCAGCCGCATCCTCAACCCGCTGAACACCAGTCTCCTAGCTTCTAAGCTCCATCACCCCCCACCCTTGGCTGTCCCACTCGTGCTGTGCTGTGTGATATTTAGAAGTAGTGAACTTTGGTTGCCTTTCTCTCATTGTCACTTTCAGGGGGGTGTTTTATATTTCACAGGGTTTCGAGAGCCATCTGATTGATTTATTTTTGGTGAACCCTAAAAATCTCTTGCCCCTGCCTTCCCCTGTGAAAATGGAAAGTGAAGAAAACCGGGGCTGCGGGACACTTCTTTCACATCTGCAAGTTGCTCAATTGTGTAACTTTTTTATTTTAGCTCTTAGTTTGCACTGCAGCCTGCAGCATGGCAGTTTGTTTCCCATGGGCAGCTCATCCTGTTCTGTTGTGTTAATCCATGTCTGTTACACTGTGGTAGGTGAGGATGAGAGGGGAATGGAGGAGTAAGCTTTAGCACAAAGGATCACCGCCCATGGAAAGAGGTGATGAGGAGATCCTTTTCTCTCTCTCTCATACATGCCAGCTATCCAGGGTGTTCTGAAGGAGTGAACGGTGAAACTGATCATCAGCTATTAGGATTTAAAGGTTGGTGCCTATCTTGCTAGACTTCCAGCAAGGAGTCAGATTTAACTTGGGATCTCAGTGTCCTGAGAGATCAGTGATCTCCAGACGGGTAGTATACAGGTGAACAAACATACCTTGTTTCTTCTCGGCATGCTAGACGTGTATTCATTTACAAGGATAAACTCTGTTTGTAGGACTGATTCATATCCACACAATTAACTTCTTTAAACTGAGTATCCCTGTTGCTTCCCATGGAAAGCTGCACGTTTGAATCAAGACTTCCCCTCATAGAGTGAATTCCTTTTTCTTTCTCCATAGCACCCTCTGAGTAAGTGGAGATTTCACAGTAACAGGAATTTCTTTCTGCACATTGCAACATGCTGAAATAATTCGAGGAGTCCATTCTACTTCACTATAAACTGAGTCTCACCAGATCCGAGTCTGCTGTTAGCACTTCCACCATATTTATGAATAATCTTTTAGCACTTGATATTTTCGAAGTGCTGTACAAGGGTTAACTAATTAATCCTTGCAACCTTTTGGGAAGCAGGTAGGATTAAAACCCATGAGATCCTAACCCCTAGCCTCATATTCAGTCTGCTCGACATAGAATCATAGAACTGGAAGGGACCTCGGGAGGTCAGCTAGTCCAGTTCCCTGCACATTGCTGCCTCTGATATTTACACATCTAGTCATAGCAAAATCCTTCTGTAGAGAACTGTTGAAATCTTCTATGGGGAAAGGGTTATTTTTCCATGTTTAAACTGGTGTTGATACGGCATTCGGAATAGAAGCTTTTCCTGGGATCACAGCATCATCATTAAGTTTGCATTTTGCCTAAGCAGCCATTCCCTTGTGTGTGAACATCCCTTAGATCCCCGGCTTTGGGCCCAGCTGGTGAGGTGTGAGCTTGATTCTGGTTCCCCTTGGGTCTGAAAATCTAAGGAGCTGGGACTTTATTTCAAAGACATTTCCTGGTTTCAGTCAGACTGGAGTTACCCATCTCTCTCCCATAGGAGTTTGCTGCTTTGGCACGGAGCTTGGAGGTATGGGAAGACAAAGGAGATAAAGAGAGAATGGAAATGTTTGGGACGTTGCTCTGAGATTTGGGAGGTATGAGGAGATTTTGGATTGAATGAGGCTTTGAAGGCACCTAGAGGAGGTTTGGGTGCAGGCTTTGCTGATGAAAGGAAGATGCTGGGGTTGGTAGTGTATGCTCTGAGGGTTCTCTGGACAGGCGTTTCCCTATCCTTAGTCCAAAAGAACCTAGCTGTTTGGGTCTGACTGTTCCTTAGTTTTTGCTACAGCCCATCACATTACCACCCAGCAGAGTTGCCTGCAGCAGAGGAAATGGAAAGCCTCGCGGCAGAGAGTGGGATGGTGGAGGCTCTGGCGGGGAAGGTAAAGGAATTAAGTTTGGTCTCTGCACAGTGTTCAGTGTTTACCTAGAGCGTTTGTATTTTGTATCAAAGGGAAGGTGGGGAGTATAAAAAGCCTGACCCTTGGCTGGCATCCTGCTAGAAACTCTACCTTCTTCCCTGCCTAACACTCACACGAGGGAACCAGTTACGAAAGAGCTCAGCTATTCGGGATCCCTCTCTCTCTCGCCTAATTTACGAGATAAGAGGTAGTTAAAGAATGTACATCGGGAAAGATGTGCCGAGCAGCTTTAAAAGGAAGAACAAGCAGGACTGGGGGTGGATAGCGTCTTGGCAGCTGTCTGAGGGTTGGCCTGTTAAATCTTTTTGTAGGGTGTTAGTGGGTAAAGTTCCTCTGTGTGTAGCAAGCCTGTGTGTGTGTGTGTGTGTACACAGACTGATTGTGTTTGCTTGCATGCTCACGAGGGCTGCCCTAGCCCTGCTGTTGAATTGTTAGTCATTGCCTGAAGGGTCACAGGAATCTCTTAGCTGTGAGTGTGAATGAGTGAGTGTGTATCGTTGTTTATCAACCAGGGAGCGAGTGGATGTTTAGTCAGTGTGTGTGTATTAATGGGACTGAGACAGTGCCCTTCTCTGGTGCCTTCCATCCTGGATCTCAGCTGGCTTTCCAGACATCATTAAAGAACACAGCCCCTCTGCAAGGCAGCTCAGGACTGTCATCCTTGTTTTACAGATGGGGAAACTGAGGCAGAGAGCGTTGAGGTGACTTGCCCAAGGTCAGATGAGGGAAGAGCAGGCAATTGAACCTGGAACTACTGACTCCCATTCTCATCCCTTGGTCTAACCACTCCCTATCCTTTTGTTGGCATGTTGGCATGTCTGCACTATAGCTAATACAGCCGCACAGCTACACCACTGCAGCCATGCTGCTGGAGAGCCATAGTGTAGATGCTTCCCACAGTGACGGAGGGTTTTTTCTGTCACCGTAGATAATCCACCTCTCTGGGTGGCAGTAGCTAGGTCAGCGTGGCCATGTCTACACCGGAGTTAGGCCGGCATAGCTGCGGTGCACAGGGGTGTGAATTTTTCACACCTCCTGAGTGCTGTGTCTGTGTCACCCTAATGTTTCCATGTAGACTGGGTAATGCAGTGGAACAATAAGCAGTCACACAAGGGGTGAGCAAAAATCAGTTGGTCTTTGAAGAAAGATGGAGCAGAATTCCACCCCACCACTGGGTCCCCGGCTGGGGCAAAGCATCCCCACTCAAGTGATTGGAGCTTGGCTGATTTCTGTCTGCTGAGGATCTGGCTCATTGTTAGTGAGCCTATAGGGAGGCCTCTCAAGACAGGCGGTAGTTTCAGGTTCCTGCCCCACCAGGGTGTTGTGAGGGTGTGACTGAGGGGTCCCAAAGGAGCCAGAGAGAAGCTGATTTGAGGACTACAGGGGTGTGAGGGGGCTTATGATGGGACCCAGATGGACAGTTTGGGGGTCTCCTGTGACAGAACTCGCACAAATGGGTTATCATAGTGGGAGCAAAGGGACTTCAGGCCTGGGGCCTCCAGGGTGGAAGCTGGAGGCTGCATGCCTAGACACCAGGCAGGGATGCTGTGTAGGAGGCAGAGGCAATACTGCTGAAGTGTCGTGAACATGGATATAGGCTGAATCCGTGACCCTGTACGTCTGACGCCACAGCCTCAGAGTGCCCCGGCTCTGAAATCCTCCCCACCGCCCTGTGCAAAGGAAAGGTGGCTGTGGGAATGGGAGTGGTGATGCAGAATTTTCCATGGAGAGGGGTGGGGTGGTGCTTGGAGGTGAGACCAGAGCAGGGAGAGGACTGCAGGGAGCTTGCATCTCTGCCGCACCTCTCATCCAGCTGGCTCCCAAAGGACTTTAGTATATTTAGTAGGGGTCATTTCCCACATCACTGAAATGCAGCCACCTCTGGGGTGGAATGTGGCAGCTTTTAGCTCACACAGCAACGTTTCATATGAGTTTGGGACAGGAACTGACCATGATGCTGTATCTAATTAAGAATGTAGGGAGCATTTTGTTGGCGGAACATAATTATTTGAATTGAAATTTGCCCAGAAAACAGGATTAATACCCCTCCTCTTGTGAGGGTCTCTCATGACCATAAGAGATCAGAGCCTCAGTTTGATGTCTCGTTTGGAAGATGGCCCCTCCAGCAGACCAGGATCTCGTAGGGCTATGCTGTGGGGCTGGGTCATTCCTGACTCAGAGGGAAGAGCCCCATATACTGAACACCAGCAGGTGCTCTGCATTTATCCAGGAACAGGGCTTCACAAACGCTCCTCAGCCCTGGTTACTGGGCTTGCCAGCTCAGCTGCGCTGCTGTCCAGGCCTCAGGGCTTGCTGGCTCAGCCATGCCGCTGCCCCTCAGCCTTTGCCACTGGCTTCCTCTGAGTACTCCCCGCTGCTGCCATTTCTGAGGAGAGCTTTCCCTGGGGAATCACACCTCAGCCAGTTGGGGTGCAGACACTGAGTGGGGAACCGCAGGGTGCTCTGGCCTGTGCGTGACTGCCGAAAGCCCCTCGCCGCCCCCCAGGAGAGCTGGTGGGTCACCCGCTCCGAATGCAGGACACATCTGCTCCGGGGCTGGTGTCCAGCTCAGCCATGCTTGCGTGGAGGAGGATGGGGGACAGTGGCCCCGCAGGGTGGCTGTCTCGCTAGGGGCTGTTTGTTGCGGGCAGGAAGCTAAGAGGCTTTGTGTGGAGAATTTCGCTGAGCAGAGTTAGCCTGTGACAGAACAGCCCTGGGGAAGCTGGTACAGCACAAACACATGACCAGCCCTTTCGGTAATCCCCCCGCAGACCCAAATCCTGGAGGGTGCCTGTTAGAGTGAGGCGCTGCGCAGAGGTGGCAGCCTCCCGGCCTTCTTGGCCCCCCACCCCTCGCAGAGAGAATAGAAAACCCAGCCGGCAGCAGTGCTGGGGTCCACACAAGCCGAGTGAGACAGCGGGATGACCGAGGAGGAGAGCGGGGACGCTGGAGCGTGACATCCGTTGTCACCCGCACTCAGGATGCGCTGGATCCGAGCAGGTAGCTTCCTACGGCCCTTCCACTGTGCAGTTTTCCTCTCTGTCTGCCTGTCTGTTCTCCTCTCTCTTGCCATCTGACTTCCCCTGCCCACCTGTCTGCTTTGGATCTACATGTCGGTCCCAGAGGAGAGCGGGCAATTTGAGGCCACTGGTGAGCATAGCCCCCTTTCCAGGCCCCCTGCAGGGGAGAGGGAGGAACCCAGCACCCACTGAATGCCAGCCTTGGTCCCAGGCACAGAGGGAGATAGCAGCTGTGGCCTGTCTTGGGAGGATGGAAGGAGAAGGCTCCCAGGAACCATGGCCACATCCTGCTACCAGGTGTGAGCCCAACACAGAACAACCTGCTCCCCCATCCAGGGTCTCACAGTTCTGGCAGTGCTTCCCCAGGTGCAGCCCACTGCCCCTCACCTGTGCCATATGGGCTCCTCTTTCCCTGGGGCTGAGAACATGGGGGAGGGGAGAAGGGAAGAGGAAGTGAGAGAAGGGCAGAGCTGTTGGTGAGGATGTACGAGGGCTGGGAGTAGATCCTGGAGGGGCTTAGGGTTGATGAGGAGCTCGGGGTTATTCTGGGTGCTGCGATTCAGAAAGAGCAACATATGCTAATGCCCACAGAGGTTCCCTCTGGAGTTCGGGTGACCAGGGTCTGAGACATTCTTTGCCGCAAGTTCTTCCCGATGTGGGCTTCTGTTCTGGCCCAGGTGGCTGGGAGTGCTGGCTGGAGAAGGCCCCGGCTGGTGGCCAGTGGGAGTTGGCAGCTGGAGGTGGTGGCTGCCAGTGGCACAAATGGAGTCCTGCCAGGGACTGGGAGTCCCTGACTGAAGGGGACACATCAGTGGCTGAGGTTGTTAGAGGGGAGGGCTCCTCCCAATGTCGGGGGGGGGGTGTGCTGGTGAGGAATGGCCAGGATGCTGGTTGGAGTGAGCCTGGCTTTTAAGGATTGCATCCCTCGGAGCTGGTTAGTAAGATTTGAGCAACGGTGCACCTGGGCATGGTCCCTTCACCATTCATTCGTTTGTAGGCAGCTGCAGCAGGCACCAGCTGTGATTCCCTCTGCCCTGCTGTGGGGTGAAGGATCAGGTCCTGCCTTGTGAATTGCATCTCAGGGCAATTTGAGGCAGAAGGGCAGGGGTTGAACTGAACTGGGGTGCTGGTTATTCCACTGAGAAGCCTGATGGGGAATCAGGGCCTTGATGCACTGCGTTTCCCCTTTGCTTGGTCTGGCGAGCCCCTGGAGAATGGAGATGCCCTCTGGTCTTGTCAGCATCTCCAGAGCTGGCCAAACCCTGCGAGGAAGCCACCCTGAGCATTTTGCTCCGACGGTGCCTGCAGCCCTTCCCCAGGAGCATTCATCTCAGTGAATGCTCGCGTACCAGGTGGTTGGTGGGAAGCAGAAGCCTTGCGGACGCACTGTGGGCTGGTCTGAACCAGAAGCCGCTCGTCGGAGCCCTCTTCCTAGTTTATAAAAGTGTGAGTCGCCCAATGAGGGGGCATAGACAATAGCAGGTGACCAAAGCGACCTATCGCCCAGCTGGGAGGATGAATATTCAGATAGCTGCCATGAGCTGTTGGTGGGCATCCCTGGGGCTGAGGTGGGTTTGTGTCAAGCATTCATGGAACAGGATTTGGCGATCAAGCAGGGAGTGCCCACCGTCCATCCGGGAACAGAAGCAGGGGCGCCATTGGCTGGTACGCTCCTTGTCCCCAGCTCACCATGTGGCCTGTGCCGGAGTCTCTCTCACATGGTGTCTCTGAGAGGGCTTTGTGCACCAACAACCCAGGAGAATGGAGTCTGCTGTATCCACAAGTGCCTCTTCCCCTTCCAGGCTGCCCCTTGCCAGGTGTGTTCCTAGGGGGCTCAGGCCTAAGGGGAGCAGGAAGTTTGGTCATCGGCCACAATCAGCTTTTGGCTTCTCTGCTCCAACCGTCAACGGTGAGGCTGCCAACAAGTACTGGATAGAGTGGGCTTTGCGACCCAGACACCGATCTCTTTGGAAGTAGGCTGAGGTCACTGAGTTCATGGCACTGTAAAAGTATCACACAGGTATACCTCGTAGTCACCTCTGAGCTGGGGCTGGATTGGACCCAGTGAGAGGGGAAAGGCTTGGTGCCTGGCTGGCAGCCCTTGAGCCCACTCCTGGTCCTGGTGGCTATGCCTGCTCCACAAAGGCTCCACTCGTGTGGTTTGGTGGCCACTTTTCTGTCTGGCTTATGTGCAGTCAGTGTTTGTGACTGGCTTGCTGGCTGTGATGAGGCCTCTCTTAGCCCTTTGCTCTGCTTTGCTAGAGCAGGGAGGTCGCCAGGGTTCTTGGGCCATATTCATCCGGAGTGTAACTCTAGGGCTGTTACACCCTTGGTCTGTTCATTGCCCAGAAGTGCTGTGGAGGCTCCGTCTGCGACTAATCTGGTCCTAGGTCAGTAGCTGCTCCTCCTGGGGAGCTCTCCCCACCCTAGGGCCGGGGCTGGCTCCTCTCCTCTGCTTCATTCTGTCCTGGTGTTTCTTCTACACCTGACCGTGTAGCTGGAAATACAGACAGCAGATGCATTTTAAAGGGAGAGAGAGAAAAATGGTATCCTCCTAGAATCTCCCTGTCCTGGGCTTGGGCCATGGCTGATATGCCCAGCTGGGGCTGACCCTGTGTGTGCAGGGCCCCTGCCCGCCCCCCCCCCCCATGGACTTATAGACTCTCTATTCTAAACAAGGGGCCCATGGAGTTCAGGGCTGTAACTGGTGTGTCCCTTCCCCTGTGCTGCCTGTCTCCTCTCTGGCTGAAGAACCCTAGGGCAATACCCTTGTTGGCCCACAGCTCAGGTGACCCTGGGGGTAGACCCCATTGGAAACTCCCAGTGTGGTATGCCATTTGTCATGCATCCAGCGAGGAAAGCTGTGGGGTGGCTGCCTTGCACAGCATGCTGGGTAACTCCCTGCTCTTGATTGACTGGGCCTTGCCCTTGGACTTTGCGCTGTCTGATAAGAACCCCAATGAGCTAAATGGATCTGAGCAATGATTAACTCAATGCGTGCACTGCCAGGGAATGGGGAGCAGCTCTCTGGAGACACAAACAGGAGCCCAGCGCAGGACTGATTGAGCCCAACCTGTAATTCCCCATTGGGTGCCCCTCCCTTGTGCCAGCTCTTAGCACTAGTCATCTCTGGGCAGCATCCTTCATGGGAGACAGACCTGGGCAAACACCTCCTTCCTGTCTCTTCCCGGCAAAGACAAACTGATGGGTGTAACCAGCGAGGCAAGAGCAGCCCCCTAGATAAGGGGGAGAGACCGCAGGAGGACAGCGCGCTCCAGGGGGTAAGGTGTGCTCTTAGCAGGAATAGGGAAAGGATTCCCATGGACACATCTCATTATAAAGGTGGCTTCTCCACCCCCTTTCCTTTCTACGCAGTGCCCCTTGCTGGCTGGGACCCATTGGCCTGTCCCCTGGGTAACTCCCTCTCCTCTATCCCTAGGTTGCTCTCTGCTGACTGCGGCGGAGTGGCTTCCTAGTGCACACTTGCGAACCAGGGCTGTCTGAATGGGTAGGGCCTGGTAGGGGGATCTGTCATACATGATGGTGGTGGGGTGCCTGGCTGAACAGGAGTTCCCCCTGTAGCATGCACTGGAGAGCGATAATGAAGGGTGTGTCTGAGCGGAGGGCTTCCCTCCTGTAGAAGGAGTGTAACGTGACACCTCGAGCCGGGTACTTATCTTGCTGAACTTTATGATATCTTTACCTAAGATGGCGGGAGAGAGATCTCTGGGGCAGAACTGCAAGTCCCAGGAGAGTGGCTGGCCATGGTTGCAAAACACAAATGGCAAGCGGTGTGGAAAAGCGAGTGAGGGCAGGGCAGGGCACTAACCTGGCTCCTGGGATGGTGACGTGGGCTGCTCTTCATGTGGGCGACTAGAAACACATGGGATGGATTATTAAATGGCCTCATTTGTTCAGTTCTGTGATTTGTGGGGGAAGTGTAAATTCCAGCAGATGAGCAGCGGTACATGAGCCAAAGGCTTCACCTTGTCTAACCCTCCACCAACCACTGCTCCCTTTCCCTATCTTTCAGCCTCTCCTCCCACTCTGTCCATCCACCCCTCTTTCCCATCATCTCTCCCACCTCCCTGACTTCCTCCTTTTCTCTCTCCATATCTGTTGTAACTCTTTTCCACTTCATTGGGGCAGGTGGATGCTTTTATTCCATTCATTTACCATAGTTATCTGCAAGCTACCCTAAGAGTAAGAACAAAAAGGAGACAGGATTGAAAACAACATGCTGCTTGGGTATAAATTCAGCAGGAGCAGCGTGGAGGGGCCTAAAGGCATGCTGACATGTACATACTATCCAAAATGTGGGGACCCCAAGATTCGAGGTCCCTTTTGGCCTTGGAATCTATGATTCCTTTAAAAAAAACACCAATGGAAAAACTTTTTGTTGAGATTTAAACCTTCCCCACAGAGTGTGCAACCCTAACATTGCAGCACTGGGCTACTGTATGAGAGTCGAAGTGTCAGATCGACTAGGCTGGTTTTGTTGTTGCAAAGCAAACATATAGCAATTGATGGAGGAGAGGAGCTGTAGAGGCAGCATGGCCAAGGGGATAAGCCACTGTCCTGGGTCTTCCAAAAGAACCTAAGAGAGTTAAATGCCCACAGTGAATGAGAGCTGGGAGTCTCAGTCCTGAAGGCTCCTTTGCCAATCCCAGTTCAGGGATGCTGGGTAACCTTGGGAAGTCGTGTCCCCTTCTGATCGTTGTCTGTCTTGTCAGTCAGTAAGCTGCTTGGGACAGGGCCTATCTGCTGCAATGTGTTTGTACAGCACCCTGCACAATAGGGCACCAATCTTCCCTGCAGCCTCTAGGTGCTACTGAAATGCAAATAATGAAGAGAATTTAAATTTAATCTTTAGTAACTGCTTAGCTGTAATAATCTTAGGTGTTGCTAATAGTAATCTCCAGATAAATGGTTTTTAATCTCTTGATGCCTCTTTACAAAATACAAATCAGCCAATCAGTGGCAACCTAGATAAAGAGTCAATCAATCAATCTACCAGCTTGTTCCTTGAGCTTTTCTTTTCTGACAAATGGCTGTGATTGGCACTGATAAAGCA
The DNA here is from genome assembly GCF_965140295.1 of Lepidochelys olivacea. Classification (NCBI taxonomy): domain Eukaryota; kingdom Metazoa; phylum Chordata; order Testudines; family Cheloniidae; genus Lepidochelys; species Lepidochelys olivacea. The sequence continues at coordinate 11,972,755 of NC_140416.1, forward strand.
AAGCCCTTAAACGTGTGCTTATGCCCTGTCACAAGGTGACTGGCCCCTTTAAGAGGGAACAGGACCCGTTCACCTGTGACTGGTTAGTTGCCTCCCAGCAGGCCCTGGTAGAGGACGTCTGTCCTCTATACAGGCCCAGGCAGTATATGAGAATGGGGAACAAGAAAGGGCAGCAGGGAACGCGGTGAGAGATGCCTGGAAAGAGCTGCATGAGGCCTGAGAGCTGGCAATGAAGAGAGCTGGCGCACAGAGAGGACTGATGAGAGCAGTTGGCGAGAACTGGCTGGAGCTGGGGAACCCGGCCAGTAGAACATTCATATGCAAGCTCCTAGGTAAAAAGGAAGAACCTGCTCAGTCAGGGCAGTTGAGCCCCCCAAAAAGAGGATTGATTGTTCAGAGAGGTTCCCATGAGAAAAAGGCGAGCAGGACTTGTAGGAAAAGGAGTCTGGGGGGTGGGAGCCCTCCTGCCGAAGCCCTGAGTTGAGGGCTGCAGGAGAAGTGTTGCAGAAGGCTTGGAGAATTGCCAGAGGCCCTGGAATAGGGGCCCAGGAATTGAAAAAGAGGGACTGTTCGCTCTCAGGTGGCCTGGAGAATGGGGCCCTGGAACAGGGCCAGAGGACCAGGGGAGTGGAGCAGTTCACTCTTGGGTGGGCAGCCTGGAGAATGGGGCCCTGGAGTGGGGATGGAGCACTGCTGCATTCTAACCTATCTTACTGTGGCATTTCAGGAATTGTCTGTTTTAAGAGGGATCAGCTGGTGGTTGCTGTTATACTAATACATTATGCCCGGACGCAGGACTTGAACTGGGCTCTGAGTGGGACATTTCTGTCCCTGGAGAGGTGGTAACGGTCAGTCTGATATGTGAGAAGATGGGCAATGTAGTTGGCACCAGGCACTGTAGGGGAGGGTGGGGCAGGACTTGCCTGTATTGCCACAGGAGGGCTCTCTGGATGGGAATGAGCCATGGTATGTGCCCCTTTGACTTCAATGGGGATTACGCAGCTGCTTAAAGTAAAGCATGTGCTTAAATGCTGTGCTGAATTGGGGCCATTAGGGGTCTTTCATTATTTGTGGCATGCCAATAGAACGTCTTTGGCACTGAGCGCTGCGCGGAAAAAGGCAATCCTTACCCTAAGGAGCAGCAGCTACAGGTTAAACCACAGGTGCGATCCACTGGCAAATCTTAGGCATGGGGGGGTGGGGTTCTTCTGTTTTAATCCTAAACTTGTTTCCTGTGGAGGTTCTAGGAGAAATGAGTTTCTGGAACGGGGGGAGAGGGGTGGGTGGGTCCCATGCGGAGGGGCAGCGTGGCGATGTGCATAGAGAAGGGTAGGAAGCAATAAATGGGCCATTGAGACAGGTACCGCCCTGGGAGTGAGGATGGCATAGTCAGAACCAAGGTGGGGAAGGGCCGAGCTGCATAGAGTTTGGAAGGCCAGGATGAAAATTTTGAGCTAGATGTGGTGTTGATGGGGGAGCTGCTGGAGGGACTCACAAAGGGGAGCGACGTGATTGCCCAAGAGTCAAGAGGGAGAATTTATAATTAGAGATGTGCTGATTTGCCCCACGGAAGTTCTGCTCTTGTTGAGAGCTGGGTTCCTCTGGCTTGGGATCTTGGCTTCCAGGATGCTCTTACAGGCACGCATCTGGGGAGTCCTATCTCGGGCACCACGGTTCTGATCGTCCCAAGGAATATTTCGAGGCGAAGGAGACGATCGTTTTAGGTGCGTCTGCGCTGGGAATTGTCAGTGGTAGCAGAGTTAGTGTAGTCCAGGCACAGCCATTCTTCTCATGGTCGCCTTGTGGTAGAAGCACCCTGTGTATGCTAGAGCTTCTGTTGTTGCCATTCTTTGTGGGGCCACACTGGTTCGAGAGAGTGCAAGGCCTTTGGGGGTGACCACAATCATTGGGTTTAGGAAACCTGAGGGGACTCTGTCAATCAGTTTAGACTCAGGATTGTGGACGGCTCCCGCAGCTGATGTCAATTGGCGTAACTCCCTTGAAACCAACAGAACTATGCTGATTTGCAACCCTTGAGGATCTGACCATAACATAAGGACTGGAAAGTTTTCATTATAATATCTTTAAATGAAAAAAAAAAGATTTATTGTATTTAAACATTCTCCGTGCAGTGCTGGAAACCCAGACACAGCAGCACTGAGCTAGTGTCTGAGAACCAGAGAGTAGGAACTGACGGGCACTAGAAAGTGGAACTGATTCATCTTGTTTTGCTGCTCAGGCTGAGCGAAGTTCAGCAACTAAACAAAGAGCAGCAGGGAGTGCAAAGGAAGTTAGGGTCCAGTGCTGCAAATTACTTACAGGAGGAAATGTTATTCATGCGAAGAAACCCGTTGAAGACGATGGCTTTGCAGGATTGGGCCCCTAGCCTTGTAAAAGTTCTTTCCATTTGAATCAAGCTGTTGGTCAAATGGGTCAGGATGTTTTTCAAAATACACGAGAACCCCACTAATTCCCACTCTGCTGGTTCACAAACCCAATTCCTCTGGATTTACTGTGAGAGCTCTGAACGCGCTTCTCCATTAGAGGTCTAATATCCAAGAGCTGTTGTGACGTCTCATGTTACTCCTTGCTATGATTTGTGCTGTGGTGGTGACTAGAGCCTGCACCTGAGATCAGGGTCCCATTATGTGAGGTGCTGGACAAACACACAGTAAGAGACAGTCCCTCCCCTGAAGTGCATACAATCCATATAGACAAGCTGGACAAACAGGACTGGCCACTGGGGTGGCCTCTCTGGGCAGGGGTCCAAATCCCTGAGTTTTTTCGCCTGTGCTCTTGGGGGGCGGGGTGGCTCTGGAAACATTTTCCGTCTTGGGTGACAAAATATCTAGGGCCAGCCCTGTGGACAAAGCGGGGGAGGAAAGGAAAGATGATTATTTCCATGTTACAGTTGGTGAACTAAGGCTCCCCAAGGGAGTCAGCAACTGAGCTTGGAATTGAACCTACATCTCCTGGGTGTCTTAACCACAAGACCAGCCTTCCCCTCTAGCTGTACACACTTAACTAGGGAGTGTCACAAATAATTAAAACTTAGCTACGTTGCTAAAATAATTGAGCAAAGTCCAGTTTGTGAGTTCATATCCCTTGTGTACTTTCTTTCCCCCATTTGCTTACCTGAAAATTCACAAAATTCCATAACTGGCGATGAATTTTTTAGCAAAGTTCTGCTGTGTGTGGTTTTTTATCTTGAAAATGTCTCTTCTTTAAACAAAGAAGTTGTGAAGTTTCCTAGATTTTTAAGCCCAAAGAGGACCATTAAATCATTTAGTCTGCCCTCTTGTGTAACATTGGCCTGAATAATACTAAAACTGAGGGGGGAATTCATGAAAATGTGGGTGGTATTTACTGCAATTGGAATTTATCCAAGACATTGAGGTTAATACCCGTGTTCCTGCTAAAAGACCCATGGGATTTTTGATCATGTGTGACCATGGTTTGAGAGCTCATCTGAAAAATATTATAGCCCCATGCTGGGGCATTCACAGAGAAGACCATCTCCTTCTGAATCGGTCTTTACGGAACCTTTAAAGATCCAAGTTCTGTCATGGTCCAACCTCGTGAGAGCTGCTGGGATCACAACCCATGGTGGCATGGCTGCGTGGGACAGGAGCCCCAGCGTTAGCTTGGGGGAAGGTGGAGAAGTCACAGGAGGATTAATGCAGATTAACAGTTATATATTTTTTTCAAACTAGGCTTTCTTTAAAACAATAATAATGTTTCAAACAAGAACATAGAGCTCAACGGGCAGCCAGGGCTCCTGACTCCCTGGACAATCATGTTCTCAGCACGGGGTCTCTGGAGGAGACTTTGTGTGAGTAGGATCCTTGATCTTGTCAGCCTCAGCCCCTGTAACCAGCCCCCTGTATGCTCTGTGTTATATCTCAAAGAGGGAGGCAAGGGAGTTGAGAGGACTGGGACCCAGAGATCTGGTCTGGGTCTGTTCCTGGCTCTGACACTGACTTGCTTTGTGACATTGGGCAAGACACTTCACCTCCCTGTGGCTCTCTCTCTCCTTTTGATCTTTGTCTTGTTGATTAAGATTGTCAGCTCTTTGGGGCAAGGACCGTCTCACTCTGTGTTTGAACAGCTCACTTCACAATGGGCCCTCCATCTTGGCTCAGGCCTCTAGGTACTAGCATAATATAAATAATTAAGAAGGTGCCCATGATCTAGGAAGTTATTCTCAGCATGGGATATCGAGGGTGGCTATGCTGTATGGATCAAAGCTCTCGAGACTGGGGATATCTGGGAAACTGGAGAACAGAAGAGGAATGCCCTGTTGGCTTGGGTGGGTGTGGTTGACTGGCCCATTGGCATGTCCCCAAATATGAGTGCTATCTGGTTAATAATAGACTGTTATATTGAAGAGCACTGTGGGAAACTGTATTTGCCTCTCACGTGATGCTTGTACAGTAGTGAGAGAAGTGCAGGGAGGATGTGGCCTCTAAAGTGGTTACACTCCCAGTACCTTGGACAGCAGTGTTGTCATTTGAATATGTTTCCTAATGTCATTTGTCCTGCAAGAAGAATAGATCTCTGCTCACTTCCCTAGCATGTTTCAAGCTCTGGAGGGAAACGTGAGGATTAACCTCCATATATATCACCCAGGGAGGTGCAGTGGGATGAAGGGAAATTTGAGTTTTCTCCAGTGAACTTGCTGTGCCTTTCCTCCGTCTGTTATTCTCCACACAGCATCTTGGGAAAGGTATGGCCCATTAGGCTTGTCTTCTCATTCAGCCCTAAACCACAAGAGCCAGGGAACATTGCCCACCACTGACGGCCATGAAAGAGACCAGGTGATGCTGGAAGAGATCAAGGAAATCTAAGATTGGGGAAATGCTTTTTTGGAAGAACCCAGTGCAACTGATGGGCCTTTGGAAGAGAGAAATTGTAGCTCTGAATGGGGTGGATCTTTGGAAGAAGACAAGTTTCACTGGCAATGGAGACAAGTCTTTGCAGGGACCAGGTGCAGCACATGACTTGAAGAGCCAGAGTGCGTGAACCCATCAACTCTGAGAAGGCTGCTCTGGGGTGTAACTTGTCTGCAGTGAAAGCCCATGAGGAAGGGCCTTCCGGGTTCAGAGAAGCGTCCATGGTGTGTGGCAGCAGGGGGTTTCAGGTGGAAATGGAGAAGAGGTTTGAAGATAGTATTAGTATCAGGTGAGCAGGACAGGGAGGTTGGGCTGGAGAACAGGTGGGATGTGGGTTTGGATAATGGATTGTGGGCTCATCAAAGGGAATAGAGATTGGGATGGGTAGAGAATGGGTCACTGGAAGTAGGGTTGGGGGATACTTTCCCGAACCAATTTTAACTTTGTTAAATGGTTCTAGTTCAGGGCATGTGCAACCCACTGGAGAGCTTACCAGAGCACAGAGGTCTGTGTGATAGCGTCATAGAGTTTAAGGCCAGAAGGGACCACCAAATCAGCTAATCTGACACAGGCCACCACCACCACCCAGTACTTGCATGCTAAACCCAGTAACTGAAATTAGACCAAAGTATTGCAGCCCACAGGAGACTAAACTATCATGTTCCACAGGAAGAGAACAGGAGGGACTGAGATGCACCAAGTCCCCAGCAATGGCAGGAAATTGATTGTGAGACACACCCAGTTAATCCCAGCAGGTGACCTGCACTCTATGCCACAAAGGATGTTGAAACCCTCCGAAGGTCACTTCCAATCTGACTGGGGGAAAATTCCCTTCTGACTCCACATATGGGGATCAGATAGATTCTGAGCATGTGAACAAAAACCAGCCAACTAAGCACAGAACAAGACAACTAAGCTCTTAGTCCTTATGTCACTAATCTTCAGATGTGTGTCATCTTGCTCCAAGGATGTTTAGATCATGTCTCGTTTTACAATCAGCAGGTCCGGAGAACTTGCACCCAAGAATTTAGAAGAGCTGGCTGAGAAGCTCGCTGGATGGTTAATGTTGATTTTTCAGTAACACTGGGGATGTTCCAGAAGGCTGGAAGAAAGCTGATCTTGCGCCAGTATTTAAAAGGGTAAATGGGATGACCCAGGCAATTATAGGCCTGTCAGTCTGACATCGATCCCAGGTAACTTAATGGAGTGGCTGATATGGGACTCGATGAATAAAGATTTAAAGGAGGGTAATTTAATTAATGCCGATCAACATGAGTTTATGGAAAATAGATCCTGTCAGACTAACACCTTTTTTTATTTTTTGATTACAAGTTTGGTTGGTCCAGTTAATAGGGTTGATGTAATAGACTTAGACTTCTGTAAGGCATTTGACTGGGTATCACATGACATTTTGATTAAAAAACTAGACTGATGTAAAATAACATGTCAAACATTAAATGGATTAAAAGCTGGCTAACCGATAAGTCTCAAAATGTAACTGTTAATGAGGACTCCTCATTGAGCTGGTATGTTTCTACTGGAGTCCCACAGGGATTGATTCTTGGCCTTATGCTATTTAACATTTTTTATTAGTGACCTGGAAGAAAACACTGATAAAGTTTGCAGATGACACACAATTTGGGGAGTGGTAAATAATGGGCAATCAGGTGACTGATATAGAACGATCTGGATCACTTGGTAAGCTGGGCACAAGCAAATAATAAGAACATAAGAACGGCACTACTGGGTCAGACCAAAGGTCCATCTAGCCCAGTATCCTGTCTTCTGACAGTGGCCAATGCCAGGTGCCCCAGAGGAAAAGAACAGAACAGGTAATCATCAAGTGATCCATCCCCTGTTGCTCATTCCCAGCTTCTTACATTTTAACAGGGCTAAATGTAAATGTAGACATCTAGGAACAAAGAACGGAGGCCATATTTACAGGATGGGGGGCTCTATCCTGGGAAGCAGCTACTCTGAAAACAATTGGGGAGGAATGGTGGATAATCTGTTGAACATGAGCTCCCAGTGTTAGGCTGTGGCCAAAAGGGCTAGTGTGACCCTTTGATGCATAACAAGGAAATCTTGAGGAGGAGTGGAGAGATTATTTTACCTCTGAATTTGGCACTGGTGACTGGAATACCATGTCCAGTTCTGATGTTCACAACGCAATAAGGATGTTGGTTAATTGGAGAGGGTTCAGAGAAGAGCCATAGGAGAGATTAAAGGATTAGATCCCATGCCTTAGCGATAGACTCAAGAAGCTCAATCTCTTTAGTTTACAAAAGAGAAGGTTAAGGGGTAACTTGATTACAGTATTTCTTGTTTGTTTTATTTGTTTTTATAGACCTTGTAGGCCTCATTGGTCCAGTTAGGCCAAGAATATCCTGTGGTATTACAGTAGGTCTGCTTCTGGCCAGCACCAGGAGGCTCGGAGGAATGGGTAGAAATGAGGGAGGGGGGAAAAAACTTTATAGAACCTCAAGGAAAGTGTGATTCTGCTATCTGAGTCTCTGTTTAGCTCATTCTGTTTAACTATTATCTGTTTAGCTCATCCTGCTACAAACTGACCATTTCCTCCATCCCTACTACTTCCCTGTTATGTCACCTTTCAGTCCTGGCATCCAAAATGGTTACCAAACATTGCTGAAATCTCATAACACCCTTGAGAGGCTGGTAATCTCCTGCCTGGAATAAGGGAATGATCTTCCTTCTTAGTTTATGCTTATAAACTATAAACTGACCCATGGCTGAAGAATTATGGACAAAGCATAATGTTAAACCACAATTCTCTGTTCTATGTATATTCTTACAGTATGTTTGTCACCATAGTATCTGAGCACGCTCCAGCAGTGCATTAAGCATTGTGACGAACATCTGCCACATTGTTTGTTCTGTCATCATCTCCTTGGGGGAGAAGTGTGTGTAATGAAGTGTTTTGTATTGGTAGTGTGACCTTTTTTTAAAATATACCTATCACTCTGTTTTTATGCCAGAGAAGGCAAGGTCAAAGAAATGCGCCTTGCACTTGGTGCAGAAAGTGGTGAGGTTTGTCGTGGTCCTGGGAGAGTTCATTCCACAGTCTTGGGCCAGCCCCGGAGAAAGTTGTGGCTCCTGCACACTTGAATTCTGCCCTTTGTGTAGAGAGTTCCATTGTGCCAGAGAAGTAAAGTTGTTGACCACAGTCTCCATCCCAAAGCTTTACACCATCTTTTAGATATCCTGGCCCCAGGCCATGGAGCACCTTGAAGATAAAAGACCAAGAGCAGAGGGCAGGTGTGATGTGCTCACAGTAGCTTCTGTTGCTGAGGAGATGCAATGCAGTGTTCTGTGCTAGTTGGAGTTTCCTAAGTGCTGAAGGTTTCATGCCCAGGTATAGCGCATTGCTGTAGTCTGGCTGAGGGGTGGTGAAAGCATGAACAACAGAGGCTAGGTCATCGTCTGCTAGGGACAGTGTCCTAGCCTAATGGCGACGATAGAAAGTGTGGGATACATCTATGGGAGAGGTCAGCGAAGAATTGTGGGTGTGTGTCTTCAGCCAATGGAGGCCAACTGCACCATGGCTGCAAGCTCTTCAGAATACCTTCTTCTGTCCATCAGCATTGCCACTGTCTTGCTCAGATTCAGCCAGCTGTTCTTCACCCATGAGCTCATCCCATCCAAGCACTGGGCTATCTTGGTGGTAGTGGTGTAGTCGTATGTGGCGAAGGATAGGTAGAGCTGCGTAACTTCTGCATATCACTGGCACTTGAGTCTGGGTTGTCTGACCAGTTCACCTGGTGGCTGCATGTGGCTGTTGAAAAGGAGAGAGAATTGAGCTTATGGGATTCTGTGATGGGGTCCTCCACTCATTGCTAGGATGGCACTGCCTCCTGGGCACTCTGGAGAAGAGCTTGCCAGGTCAGCGTCCCTTCCCATGGTTGCACACCATCGCTCTGTCTCTCTCACCCAGTCTGCAGCCCCTCTCTCACTGCACAAGCTGCTGCTGCCTCTTCGTGACTCAGCCCTCCAGCCAGGTCACTATCTCTGATTCCCACTTCTGCGGTATCAAAGTCCCTTCTCCCTAGCAGTCCTAGGCAGTCTTCCCTCTCACTGTCCCCTGGTGCCACTCCCTCAGTGGCTGGTAGGGGAACCTGGGTCCAGCCTCCACTCTGCGTTCCAGCTCAGAAGCCGCCTAGCAGCCAAGGTCTGTTCTCTTCTAGACCTTACTGCCTTTCCCTGAGCCTTCTCCTCCCAACTGGCATTCCCCGCTCTCAGGCTTTGCCAGCTTCCTAACTCCCCCCTCCCAGGGAGTAACTGTGGGCTACCTGTCCCTGTTGCCTCCAAAGACGTCTCCCTTCTTGCAGGGAGTGACTGCAGACTCTCCCAGCAGCCCCCTTTCGGCTTCCAATTTCCTGTCTTTATAGTCCCAGTCCAGCTCACTCCTTCCCAGCTGGGCTCCCTCACTCAGTCAGGGGATTACTTGGCCACCTGATTCTCCTCAGCTGTGGCTCGCTGGGTTAATTGGCCCCCTTCTCACTCTGCATTAACCCTTTCTGGGCAAGTGCGGGGGTAAACGCCCCATCACAGACTCCACAAATGAGAGGACTAGGAGATGTGTGTACAGTTTTCCATCCCTTCTTGTTGGGTGTGTCCCTCCAAGAAGAACTCACGTTATTTAGTGCATTACCTTGCACCCCTGCCACATGTCTTAGGTGAGACAGCAGTGTCTTATGGTCAACAGTGTCTAATGTTGCAGAAAAGTCTGGGAGGATGAGAATGGATGTCTGTCCTCCATCCACTGATGGGAGGAGATCATCCATCAATGCCACTAAAGCGGTTCCAGTTCCATGCCCTGGCCTGAATCCAGATTATGCTGGGTCTAGAATATTAGCTTCAGCTCTATAGGCTTGTGCATGGTCTGTGGCTAGCTTCTTTGAGCTTGCTCGGGCATGGAAGGTTTGATGCTCCGTGGTAGTTGGGTAGAACTGATGTGTCCAGGGAAGGTTTCCTCAGTGTTGGCTGGACTGTTTCCTGTTAGAAGGAGGAAAGGAAGATTTCTTCTCTGAATGATGCATCGGTTATTTGAGTCAGGGGTGGCACCAGTTGCTCCTGGCTGTATCATGTATCAGTGGATCATATTAGAGGGAGGTGTCTAGAGGGGACTGCACAGTGGTCATTGTCCACTCTGATCCTATTTCGTGTCTTCGCTTATGAGTTGGAAGACCCCCACCTCCCAAAAAAAACATGGACAATGGGTAAGCTGTGGAAGTGCTGTGGGTACTGCTTTTCATGCTGACCAGTAATGTCTCATTGTTTCCTTCTGCTGCACTGTCTGTTTGTTGAGTGCAACTGTTGTCTCTTTCTTAACCTTAGATTGTAAGCTCTTCAGGACCTGGACCATCTCTTTATTTGTGTGTACAGTGCTAAGCATTTTGGAGCCCTGATTCGTGATTGGGACCCCTAGGAGCTGCCAGAATATAAACAATAATTAGTAATTTAAAAAGAGTTAAAGGAATCAGAAATGTGGGCCAAAAATATCAAAAGTGAGAAAGATGGGCCAGATCCTTTGACCTGAATTTCTGTTGAAGTAAAGGGAGCTTTGTTGATTTATACCAGCGGAAAATCTGGCCCTCAGTTTGGAAAAATACGAGTTAATTCATCTGGGGAAAAATAGTTCCAAGCATGGATACTCAATGGAGGGAGGCTGCTGGGAAGCAGTAAGACTGCAAGAGACCTTGGGTGATAGTGGACGGAGAATTAGATTTGGAGTTTGCAGTGTTATATAGCAGCATGAAAGGTCAATGCAACGCTGGATTATGTATGAAGAAGCATCACATAGTGCATCATCCTTCTCCATTTGGTTGTTGAGTGACAGCACCTAGGCTTTTGGGCTAGGTGGCTATTGGGTCTGGGGATCACATTACCAGAAAGCTTGGAGGGAGGTCAGAGAAGAGTCACAGAAATGATCAGGGACTGGAAAGGCTGACTTATTAGGAGAGACTAATGGAGTTTAGCTAAAAGACAATTAATAGTCTGACTATGGAACCCATATGTTGGCCAGCAACAATTTATACCAGTGGACCCCTTCATTTCATTGGTTCTTGGGTGCGAATACAAAGGGTGTAAACCACAAAGAGGGAGAGGAATTATTTAGTACAAGGGGTCTCAGCAGGGGTGATGAATAGGAATGAGGACAGGCTGAATATCAGGAAGAGCTCCCTGACCGTGAGATGGCTTAGGCTGTGGAATAGTCTCTCAGCAGAAGTGGGGGAAGTCCCATCACTTGGGAAGTTTTCAAACTAGACTGGACAGAACTGTGGAAAATGAATTGTCATGCGCAATCCTGTTCTGTCCCCAGTGGGACGAACCGAATGATCGAATAGATCTTTTGATTTAATGACTCACGCCACTGGTGTAATTTCCCTTCCTTCCCACTCCCTCTTGTCGTCCATCTCTTTGTTAAAGATGCACAGGCTGCCAGTGAAACTGAGTAACTGGTTCAAACACTTATTGCGAAATTTTATCCCCCAGATAATTTAAAATAAATGTTAAAAACATGAAGTGCATGCAATGCTGGTAGAAAGAGCTGGACTAGCCGCTGGGGAGGGGCAGTGTGGGAGACTCAAGGGTGGCTTTTGTGGTGTGGACACCTGGTTATTCAGAACTGGATTGAGACCCCTAAATGTATGCCACATAAGCCTCTGACCAGTCAGCAGATGGTGATTTAATTTGCTGTTAACTGGATTTGAACAGTTAACCAAGCAGTGAAAGGTTCTGTCTCCTATTGCCTGTCTGCTCTGACCTATGGGACCAGTTCGGCTTTCATGATCAGTGGGAGTCTTGCGACCGACTTTCAAAGGAATGGGATTGTGGGGAGGGGTAGCTCAGTGGTTTGAGCATTGGCCTGCTAAACCCAGGTTTGTGAGTTCAATCTTTGAGGGGGCCATTTAGGGATCTGGGGCAAAAATTGGGGATTGGCCCTGCTTTGAGCAGGGGGTTGGACTAGATGACCTCCTGAGGTCCCTTCCAACCCTGATATTCTATGATGGGCCCTATTTGTGTGATCTGTCTGCTGTCCGTGCCCCTTCTAACCCTTCTTCTCTCTTAACTTTATTTCCCAATCCCCTGCCTTTTGCAGGCTCCCAGAGGCTTTTACCCTCCTAGCCCCACTGTGATAGCATCCACCACCCCCTTCAGTGCTACTCATGCAAAACCAGACATCTGATCTATTTTTCATACCATATTCCCCATGGATTTTTATTCTGCCCTTTCCTGTGCTGAGTTTTTGTTTGTTGTAACTCTGATACACGCTTTCACCCTGATTGATTTCCCTTTCTATCCAAGTACAGCTCCTCCTACTCCCGCCAGCCAGGCTGTCCTGGGGAAAGTGAGTTTTGATCCTGAATAGTAGTGAGGTATATTCTGGTGTCCAGAGGATCAGAGATTAGCTGAGGCTGGCTTTATGAGACACTCGCTGAGGAAGCCAGACTAGAAGCACCTGAGATGGAAATTCTAGCAATAAGATGGCCAGAGTTAAGGGGAAAGGATGAATGTTGTTTCGTGCAGCCATCTGCTGGCAATGAACTTTGAGCTATTTCCCCAGCTGCTGTTCCAGGATGATCTTCACGAAGGGGAGTATGTTGCATGGGTATGCAGGCATCTGTTCCTGGTGGGGGTCTGACTGTGTGTGTGTTTGCACGCAAATTGTGCCCGTAGAAAGGAATACAACATGCCTCTTCCCTTCCCTCCTTTAAGGGACAGCCTTTCCTGGACCCAAAAACAACAGGGTCCTCGAGGGCGAGGCCCCAGTAAAGGGCAGGTGGAGGGCTGGGGCAGGAAAGTTCTATGGTACTTGGAATATGACAGCTGATCAGGAGAGGTGGTTGATCTGTGCCCAGCCGAGGAGTGGGAGACAGTGGGAATATTTTTTTTTTTAAAAAAGGCAGCTGTCCAAAGGTGGCTCTTGCCCACCCCAGCCTCCAGTGCAAAGAGAGGGAATAACCTGGTCACGCCTCTCCCAGATAGGTTCCCCAGCTTCCTATGATCCCCATTTTCCTGCCTGTCATCTCCATCCTGTCTCTCTGGGCTCTTGTGGCTCTTCTTGCACTGACTGTAGGTAGCTCTTCCCCTTCCATCAGCCAGGGCCCCTCCTGAGCCCAGCATCCTGGGAACATAGGGGTGGAGTTGAAGAATCTTTCTGAGAACAAGGATCCTCCTCAAGTTCTACCTTCTGTTCCTGGAACCCCACTGAACCTGCCCTCACCCAGCACAGCAGGGAACTCCCCTTGGCCAAGTCAAGGTCTCTTCTCCCCTGTCATCTTCCCTGATCTGTCCACTGCTGTTGACCCCATTGATCATTCCCACCATCTGGGCACCCTCTCCTTCCTTGGCCTCCGTGATTGTGTACTTTCTGGTTCTCTTCTTACAGCCTCTTCATTGTCTCCCTGGATGGTCCCTCTGTCTCTGCTCTCCTTTTCCTCATGCTGTCCCCCAAGGCTCTGTTCTGGTTCACTTCTTTCTTCTCTCTACACAGTATTTCTTGGTGGCCTTATTCACTCTTATGGTTTCAGTTACCATCTTGCTATGCCGACAGCTCACAAATCTCTGCTTCTTCTACCCACCAACATCTCCTCCATTCAGTGCGACTCTCATCGCTGTCTCTACAACAACACTTCCTGGATGTCCCACCAATTCATACTCGACATGGCTAGCACAGAACTCCTCCTTTCCCCCAAATCCTCCCTTCTCTATCTCTCCTGATATTTCTGCTCCCCTCCACATCATCCAGACTCACAACCTCCATTCCTCTCCACTCTCCTTGCCAGCTCTCCATGTAGAGCATCTCTATGTCCCATGCTTTAACACAAAGACCCTCCTCTACGCCTTGGTCAGCTCTCACCTACTCTCAGCTGTTCCTCATTGGCCTCCGGAATTCCCATCTTGCTCTGAGCTCATTCAGAATGCTGCCATGAGAGTTATCTTGCTGGTCTGCTACTCTGACCACATCATTCCCCTATTTGAATCCCATTACTAGCTTCAGCTTGCCTTCTGCATTGAGTTGAGACTTCTTGTCCTTAGCTTCAAGGCTCTGAATAATACTTCCCTTGCTTTCTAGCCAAAGCCTTCCGCCTAACCAAGCCCAATGTTACCTTCTCCCACACTTGTCTCCATGCCTACTTCCTCGCTGCCCCCTACACACGTAGTGCTCTCATGCAGTGCTGGCAGAATTTTCCCTCTCTCCATTTAAATCCATCCCGATAACCTACTTCTGTGAAGTCAAAAATAAAATGCACCAGGAGGTCAGAGAGTGAATTTAACACAGTCTGTCTACTATCTATTTAAATGGTAAGATCTCTAGTGCAGGAACTGTTTCCCCTCTCTGTTCTGTGCAGGGCAGAATACACAGAACAATTGACAAGCAAAAAATACTTTTTTATAAAAAGGACTTTTTCAATATAAAAAATTTAAAATATTGTCTGGTCAAAAATTATTATTTTGCAAAAATGGTAATAAAAATGAATTGAAAATGTTCATATATTGAAATAAGAAATTTTCATAAATGATTTTTTCAGATTTTCAAAAAAGTTAAAAATCAATGTAAAATACCTTAAATTAGAAACAATATATGAACAGCTTCAGTAAATGAAAAATTCCAATTAAAATTTCATGTGAACAAAAATCATTGTTTCAGAAAACGATTGAGAAGTTTTCCAGGGTTTTTTTAAATTTTTTGAACTTTAATAAATGAAGCCAGTTGGAAGCGTGGAGGCTTGAAGGAGCACGGAAATCCATTTCCATTCCATTATGGGAATGCTGTGTCAATTTGTGATATCCACACTTTTAAAAGGATGTGGACAAATTGGAACAAGAGTTACAAATGTAGGCCTGAAAAGCTGGCCTTGCAGTGAGATGCTAAAGAAGCTCAAACTATTTCGCTTAGCAGAGAGAAAGTTTAAGGGGTGACTTGAGCACAGGCTAAAAGAACTTGTCTACAGGGGCACGCTGAGCAAAGTTAATCTGAATTAACTAAGGCCATGTCTACACTATGGGTGCTAGAGTGATGTAGCTACGGTACCGTCCCTATGCCTCTGTAGCCCCATAGCGTAGCTGCAAACGACATCGATGGAAGGGGTTTTTCTGTCACCATAGGAACTCCACCTCCCTGAGCGATGGTAGCTGGGTTGACAGAAGGGCTCTTCTGTTGATGTAGATCCCTAAGGACATGTCTGTGCTTAAAACACGGCTTCGGTGCTGCTACAGTGCTTCAGTGAAGATACTCACTACAGCAACAGGAGGGGTTCTACCATTACTTTGCTCATCCTCCTCCAGAGAGGCGGTAGCTAGGTTGACAGACTAATTCTTTCATCGCCCTAGCACTGTCTACACCAGGAGCTAGTCGAGCATAGCTACATCTCTCAGGGGTGTGGATTTTTCCCTTGTGACCTTTATGAATCTACGAAGTCTGAGATGAATAACATTTACTATATCCTTGGCTCCATCCCCTTGCAAGAGCATGGTATGGTTCCCCAGTGGAGGATGAGTCCGATATTAAATCAATCCTAGACCTTGGCCAAACAGCCAAGAAAAGTTCTAATTTGTTCATTTCAAGCAACTCCTGGTTGGTACTGCGTGCTCTACAATGGTGTAATTTACACTGGGTGATTGGTAGTAGCATGGAGGTTCATACACCTGCAGTGGTACATTTTGAATCACCGCCTCGTTCCTTTCTTCAGGAAAGGAACAACTGTCCTATCTTTCAGAGTAGCAGCCGTGTTAGTCTGTATCCGCAAAAAGAAAAGGAGGACTTGTGGCACCTTAGAGACTAGTCTCTAAGGTGCCACAAGTCCTCCTTTTCTTTTTGTCCTATCTTTACGTTTTTAGTGTTAGTCTAATCCTCTCTCCTCTACAGCATACCTTAGATCTTGGAAAATGCTGTCATGTCTTGGGAAGTTCATGCAGGGCATATGAAAGATGTTTGTAAAGAGGGCTCTCCTGTGGTGATGGTTTCTCCTGGGAAATTCTCACTTCGTATTGTGCTCAGTTAGGTCTTGCAGTCTTAGGCTGTGATCTTATCAGATGTTGTTAGCTAAATAGGGTTTGGTCTGCTCAGATTTTGGATGGGAGATGGATGTGCTGCCATCAATCAGATGAGCAGTAAAGCCCACTGACCTGATACTTTTGATCATTAAAGGTCTGATGTCAGTTTTGCACAAATAGCGGTGGCAAAGCCTAGCGTCCTGGCAGAATTTCTGTCTGGATAAATATATTCTGCCTTCCTGAAGTCACCCTAGCAGTTCAACTAGATGGGATAGTCTTCATTTCCTCTCTGTTTTGTGCGCAATTACACAGCTACTGCATTCCACCCCAGCAGGGATGAAACAGAATGTCCCCCCTCTGTATGTGTTCTGTGAAATGCCTGTAAGATTGTATTATCTGTATCTATTTTATTAATAATCATCCTGCCTAAAAGATTGGGGAAGGGGTGGGATCTTTCCCAGGACAGCTCACATAGGGCTCAGCGTGCTGGATCTTTCCAAATCACTTACTGAGCTCCCAAGCAGTATTAGTGGGGTGCATTTCTTGAAAACTGACCTGTCCATCTAGGTAGCCCACTTGGTCTCGTAAGGGTGCATCTGCTAATCGAGTCTCTTGCAGCCGCCTCCGGCACTAGCAGACCATTCGTGTTGGCTTCTGTTCATTTTTAGCCATTCTAACGTTTTTTAATGTCTTTCCAGTCTGTAAGATTTATAGAGTATTCCAGGGGCCAGTCCTGCTCGTGGCGTACCAGGGGACGTCACACTGATGCTAGGTACAGCAGCATGGTTAACGTGGCATACTGCAGCAGCATGGTTCAGTGGGAAAGGCAGTGGATTTTCAGTAAGGAGATCTGGTGTTTGTTTCTGGCTCTGGCACTGATCTGCTGTACAACCTTGGTAAAATCACTACACCTCTTTGTAGCCTCGGTGCCCCTCGCCCCCTTTGTCCATCCTGTCTATTTATATTGTAAGCTCTTTGGGGCAGGGGCTGCCTCTTATTTTGTGTTTGTACAGGCCCTTGCACAATGGGACCCAAAGGCAATACTGTCATACGAACAATAATAGTAACTCAGTCTGGGCTTTGAAATTCCTTTTCTACATGCAAATATGCTTCAGTGCATGTTAATACTAAAAGTGATTCTCTCCAAAAGGCTCTGTTTCCACATCGGAAACCTAGATTTAAATCTATTAATTATTTATATTACAGCAGCGCCTAGAGGTCCCAGCTGTGGCCCTGTTGTGCGAAGTGCTGCCCAGACACATAGGGTATGTCCGCACTGCCTGCACGCCCAGCCCGGACCCAGACTTGTGGACTCAGTGGGTATGTCTGCGTGGCAAAAAAAGCTCACGGCAGTGAGTCTGAGCCCGCCTCGCCCCCCCCCCTTCTGGTTCACTGTTCCAGCTTGGGCTGTTTTAACACTGTAGCGCCAGCCTGGGCCCTGAGACTCTCTGCCCTGGGGATTTTGCTGTGTAGACATACCTGATGTTTCCAAGCCTGTGCTTGAGCGTCTGTACTGCATTGTAAACCTGGATTTACAGTTGCTGGACCCAGGTTTTACAGCTGTGCTAACATGTTCATACCGCACTGCACAGACCCTCTGACTGATCTGCGGCTTGAGCTACGTCCACACTGCAAAATGACAGGTGTTGGACTTGAGTCACAGTGGGACCCTGCTAGCAGGACCCAAGTCCTGAGTGCTTGCTGGCCCGAGTCAGACTGATATGTGTGTAGATGGATGGGGGGGGGGCTTGGGCTCAAACCTGACTCAGAACCCAGGGTCAGCATGCAGTACAGATGTGAGAGATGGTCCCTGCCATGAGGAGCTTACAGATAAGGCAATTACCAGGTGGGAAAAAAGGAGGAGGATTATCCCATGTCACGGGTGGAAAGTGACATGGGATAAGTGGAAAGTGACCCACCCCAGGTTACACAGGAAGTCTGTGGCTGAGCAGGGATTTCCGTTCAGATTTCTTGTGTTCCGCTTCTGTCCTTTAGCCACAAACCCATGAGCTTCCTGTTCTGATCTGGTAGAGCTGGGTGGTGGGCGCATGGTAAGGCCCGTGGACGTTTAAAGGATCTGGGCGTGTGTATTTAGCGCTTGACTCCATTGTTTCTCTAATTGGGTGGGCTCCTGGTCAATAGAGGTCCATCGTACACAGGGGAGGCAGTCAGGGGACTGTGTTGAGAGGCCTCCCCCTTTACATGTCTAAGAAGAGGCAAAACCCCTAGTACTCTGCTCCAATGTGGCTGCCAATTTGCCACTACTCTTCAGGAGGTGGAAGAGGCTGCCCTACACTGTGTTGTCCCCGTCAATGCGAGAGAGGAGTCAGAATAGAGAAGCTGTCCCCATTCTTGCTTTCTTGTGATGGAGAAGCAAAGGGCTGGACTGTGACACACCCTTTCTCCTCTGCGATGAGGCCTTCTCCCCCAGTCCCGGGGGAAGAAGAGCACATGACAGGTGAGCTGTTGGTGTCATGGGTGAGCACTATGGGACTGGCTGTCTCATGGAGGGGGTGAGCCCATGTGAGAAGAGTGTGTGTGGAAGGCTGAATGTCTTGGAGGGAAGCAGGCATGTGGTGGTGTTTTGAAGGGTTACTACTTCCCACGTATTGGGGAGGTGTCTCGAAACATCAGAGTGACCCATCAGTGGCTTCTTGTACCAAGATCCCACCCTTTGGGCAGAGGGAGAGGGAACAGGCCTTAGATCCCCTCAGGCCCACTGCCCCTGGGTAGGTGGTGAGGTGGAGCCCGCCACCTCTCGCGAAGATCCCCTGGAACAGATCTCAGTGACACATTTCACCTCAGTTGGGCCTTGATTTTTATTCCTATCCATCGCAGGGGGGTGGCTCAATCCCTAGTCTCTCCCGGTCGCTGGGCAATGTGGCTCTGTCATCCCATCTGCTGACCCTCTCAGAGCAGCCAAGGGAGCAGCAGACGTGCACCAGCAAATTGACTCCTCAACGCCACTCCTAGGGGTGCCCGGTTGAGGACTGGAAGCACTGGGGTTAGAGGCAGGGAAAACTCTGTGGATATCTCGGCATCGGTCCTGGGTCTGATGAGGTCAGGAAGGCCTGCCGGGCTCCAGCCACGGGGACTCCACCTGGTCTTGCCCTTGTGACCTCCCCAACGTCCGCTCCTGAGGGAGAACGGGACGTGTTCTCTGTGGCAGTGAAATTGGGTTCCAAACAAACAGGCCAATGTGCTCTCCCGAGCAGGCGCCTTTGCCACCACCAAATGGCAACACTTGTGTTAGCTGCGATTTCCGCCATCTTAGCGCATGAATTGACAAGCAGCCCATTGACGGCGGAGGTGGAGGGGGGAGCAGCAGGGAAATGCACAAACGCTCCACTGTGTCTCCTCTCACACCTTCCCCCTCCTCCTCTCTCCCCGTGCCCAGAGGACAATGGCTCCATCCATGCCAATGCTCACAGCTGGCAAGGGCAGAGGACAAGCTAGGAGAAGGGTGGAGAGGCCGGATGGAGAAAGGGGTAGGCCAGTAGAATGGAGATGCTGGGAGGGAAGAGGTCTGGGGGAATAGTAGGGAGGTGGAGAAGAGGTGGCAGTAGAAGATAATGAGAGAAGGAGAAGGGACTCGAAGAGAGGCTGGGGAGAAGGGGGAAAGGGAAGACCTTGGGAGGGGGGAGGAGAAATGGCCAGGAGAGGGGGGAGATCCCAGGAGGATAGCGGCTGGGTTGAGGCATTTCTTCTGCATGGCACTGCCCATCTTTACTCACTGTGCTTCTGGAGCGATGCCACATGCCCTATGGCTGCACAGCGTGGTGCTGTCATAGAATCATAGAACTGGAAGGGACCTCGAGAGGTCTTCTAGTCCAGTCCCCTGCACTTGTGCAGGACTCAGTATTATCTAGACCATTCCAGACCGGTGTTTGTCTAACCTGTTCTTAAAAATCTCCAATGAGTGAGATTCTACAACTGCCCTAGGCAATGTATTCCAGTGCTTAACTGCCCTGACAGGAAGTTTTTCCTCATGTCCATCCTAAACCTCCTTTGCTGCAATTTAAGGCCATTGCTTCTTGTCCTATCCTCAGAGGTTAAGAAAAACATTTTTTCTTCCTTGTAACAACCTTTTACATACTTGAAAACTGTTGTCATGTTTCCTCTCGGTCTTCTCTTTTCCAGACTAAACAAACCCATTTTTTTCAATCTTCCCTCATAGGTCCTGTGTTCTAGACCTTTAATCATTTTTGTCGTTCTTCTCTGGACTCTCTCCAGTGTGTCCACATTCTTCCTGAAATGTGACGCCCAGAACTGGACACAAGAGTCCAGTTGAGGCCTAATCAGCGCAGAGTACAGCGGAAGAATTACTTCTCCTGTCTTACTTACAACACTCCTGCTAATACATCCTAGAAGGATGTTCGCTTTTTTTGCAACAGCGTTACACTGTTGATTAATATTTAGCTTGTGGTCCAGTATGACCCCGCAGTACTCCTTCCTAGGCAGTCATTTCCCACTTTGTATATGTGCAACTGATTGTTCCTTCCTAAATGGAGTACTTGTCCTATGGCTCCATGAAAGGGTGGGGAGCTCCCAGTACAGCTTTGGTGGGAAATCCCTCATGGCACCTCCTGTTCTTCCAAAGGCCCAGGAAATCGGGTAGCCAGCTCACCTCTGTGTAGGCAGGTGCAGCTCCCGTTTTGCCCAGTGCATTAGGAATAGCTGTGCAGTGCATGGTGGGAGTGGATAGTAAAGAGTGGCAGGAGGGAGGCAATCTGTGAACCAAAGCAAAATGAAACACCAGGAATTGCTCTATTCTGAAGTTGGGAGAAAGTTCCCTTTTCAGTATATATATAAGGGCCATGTGGTCCTCGGTGCTCAAGCTAAGCCGTGTCAGGTCTGGATGATATCTGGATGGGAGACCTATGGGGAACACCAAAGTATTATGGGATGTGGCATTGTGACTTAATAGGGAAACACTTGCCTTGGAGACAGTGCCCCATCCTCATGGCAGGGGACATGTGCTGCGGGAGGTGATGATGATGAAGTAACGTCAGGAGAGGGGTCATTGGTGGTTGCGTCCTGCGTGGCGCTGGGGGGGCAGTGCCAGGAGAGGGGTCACTGGTGGTTGCGTCCCGTGTGGCGCTGGGGGGGGCTGTGCCACGAGAGGGGTCACTGGTGGTTGCGTCCCGCGTGGCACTGGGGGGGGGGGCTGTGCCAGGAGAGGGGTCATCGGCGGTTGCGTCCCGCGTGGCGCTGGGGGGGGCTGTGCCAGGAGAGGGGTCACTGGTGGTTGCGTCCCGCGTGGCGCTGGGGGGGGGCTGTGCCAGGAGAGGGGTCACTGGTGGTTGCGTCCCGCGTGGCGCTGGGGGGGGGCTGTGCCAGGAGAGGGGTCACTGGTGGTTGCGTCCCGCGTGGCGCTGGGGGGGGGGCTGTGCCAGGAGAGGGGTCACTGGTGGTTGCGTCCCGCGTGGCGCTGGGGGGGGGGCTGTGCCAGGAGAGGGGTCACTGGTGGTTGCGTCCCGCGTGGCGCTGGGGGGGGGGCTGTGCCAGGAGAGGGGTCACTGGTGGTTGCGTCCCGCGTGGCGCTGGGGGGGGGCTGTGCCAGGAGAGGGGTCACTGGTGGTTGCGTCCCGCGTGGCCCTGGGGGGGGGCTGTGCCAGGAGAGGGGTCACTGGTGGTTGCGTCCCGCGTGGCGCTGGGGGGGGGCTGTGCCAGGAGAGGGGTCACTGGTGGTTGCGTCCCGCGTGGCGCTGGGGGGGGGCTGTGCCAGGAGAGGGGTCACTGGTGGTTGCGTCCCGCGTGGCGCTGGGGGGGGCTGTGCCAGGAGAGGGGTCACTGGTGGTTGCGTCCCGCGTGGCGCTGGGGGGGGCTGTGCCAGGAGAGGGGTCACTGGTGGTTGCGTCCCGCGTGGCGCTGGGGGGGGCTGTGCCAGGAGAGGGGTCACTGGTGGTTGCGTCCCGCGTGGCGCTGGGGGGGGCTGTGCCAGGAGAGGGGTCACTGGTGGTTGCGTCCCGCGTGGCGCTGGGGGGGGCTGTGCCAGGAGAGGGGTCACTGGTGGTTGCGTCCCGCGTGGCGCTGGGGGGGGCTGTGCCAGGAGAGGGGTCACTGGTGGTTGCGTCCCGCGTGGCGCTGGGGGGGCTGTGCCAGGAGAGGGGTCACTGGTGGTTGCGTCCCGCGTGGCGCTGGGGGGGGGCTGTGCCAGGAGAGGGGTCACTGGTGGTTGCGTCCCGCGCGGCGCTGGGGGGGGGCTGTGCCAGGAGAGGGGTCATTGGTGGTTCCATACCACGTGGCGCTGGGGGGGCTGTGCCAGGAGAGGGGTCACTGGTGGTTGCATCCCGCGTGGCGCTGGGGGGGGCCGCTGTGCCAGGAGAGGGGTCATCGGTGGTTGCATCCCACGTGGCGCTGGGGGGGCTGTGCCAGGAGAGGGGTCACTGGTGGTTGCGTCCCGCGTGGCGCTGGGGGGGGCGCTGTGCTGCATTGCTGGAGGTTTCCCCCGTTATCTGTGAGATGAGGAACTTGTGGCCACTGAAGATCCCATAGGTCTTATTGCAGAAATAGGGGTTTTAACTCTAGTGTCCTGGTGAAGTCCCATCTTGGGCCCCTATAGTCCACGTCTCTAAAATCCCCCCTCTGCCCCTGGAGTTTCAGTCGGATGCAGTAACTTCTGAGCTTCCAGCCCTGAATGCTAAAGCAGACGCTACTGGTCACTCCGTCAGCGACTGCAGGTTAGCGGTGGATGGAGGGATTCCTGTGTCTACCCGCTTTTGCAAAGGGCCAGATTCTGATCCCGTTACATGTGTTGCATCTCACTTGATTCCAAGAAACCCCACTGAGTTCCGTGGGACTATGCATGGAGAAAGGTATCGCTCCCCACGAGGCAGGGATTAGACTGGGATCGTTGGGGCTGAAAGGCACTATGGGGAAGTAAGACAACATTAGGAGGAGCATTGGCCTCTCCACAACGAAGCTTTTTGGCTTTGATGAGACTTTCAATCCCTCTTTGCAACTCCACCCCCTTGTCCCTTTTAAAAATGAAAAATGGGCCAGAAACTTGGAGGTGCCCTTGGAGAAAGGATTGACGAGTGTTCCTGCAATGTGTTCTAGCCCCCTGCTCCCTTTGCTCTGACCTCAGGCTTCCCCCAGAGCATGTCCCATGGCCCAGAGTGACCTGGCCCCCACCGTGTGTTCAGCCGGAGCTCCTAGTCTCCAGTGAGGCTCTGTACCCGTGGGAAAGGGGAGGCCCGTTTCTGTGGCACGCTGCAGATAATGTGATGCCAGAGGACAAAACAGAGGGCAGACTTCTCCTATAGTTGGGCCTTTGCTTGCAGTTCTGGTTTTGTGGGGGTGGTTTGTGCCCTGAATCTGGTGTAAATCGGAGTAGCTTTGTGGACTTCAAACCAGTTCAAGTCATGGAGTTACACTGATGTCCACCAGCCAAGGGTCTGGCCCTTTTGTTTCTGGGGGAATTACTGCAGTGCCCTAAATGTGTGCGGAAAATCACTGCAGTCCCTGGAAAGCAGACTGTCCTGGCAGTGCAGCTAAGGGCACGGTTGGCCTGGGGAAATCCTAGGTGAAAGTGACTCAGGAGTTCAGGCTCAGTGTGTGTGTGAGATGGTGGGAGCTCAGGTCATGGGTGAGTCTTATTATCGCCCAGCTGGGCTGCTCTCCTCGCTCCTGTACTGATGCTGTGTATGTGTGTGTGTAGGGAGCAGTGGGGCTTCTTCCAGGGTCTAGGGCAGAGGGGGTCTTGCTCCAGGGTGGTCTCTGAAGCATTTGGGGAAGGAGGGGTTCAGCTTTGCCTCCTGCTCCGGTTACAGGAGTCACCTCTCCTGGGAGCGACTGGTTAATGTTACAGTCAGGTAATAAAGGGCATAATTAACGAGGAATGCTGGGCTGCATATCTCGGGGAGGTTGGGGTGGGGGGAGGCATGGGCTGTGACTGGAAGGGAAGGCAGGCAGCCTTGATCAACCCCCAAAAGCTCCTGGGACAGGAGTTGGATCCTCTGGCACCCCAGGGGGAGGGGAGAGAGAGAGAGAGAATGCGTGTGTGTATTTTGGAAATTTCTGTCCCTAGAAAAATCACTCCTATTTTATTCTTTAAGCAGGGTGCTGACTGTTCCCTTGGCTGGCTTGGCCTCCTGAACTTGCTGGTAGGGCCCCCTTCTGAACCCCATGTGTCTCATCTCATGGGAGGGACAGAGTCAGAGATGCCCCCTGGGGAGCAGGACATCCGTGCTGCCCCTGACTCTCTGGGTGTCCCGTGTCACTGGTGGGTGGAGCCGAATCAGGTGCTGATGCTGCCTCTGATCCCTGTGTGTCCCATCTCGCTCGCAGGTGGGGATGAATTTGGGGGAGCAGGGTATTGGTGCCGCTCAAACACATGTATTTCTCACGTCCCTCAGGGAGGGGCTGCACATGGGTTAGGCCTTTGGCCCACTGGGGCTCTGGTGTGGCTGGAAGGAGGGGGGCCAGGGCCAGGGTGATGAGGCGATGAGAGAGAGGAGCTGGAGCGTAGCTGCTGGCCCCCCAGCTCCCCAGGCTTAGGCAATGTTTGGTTAGAAATCTCTCCGGTAGCTTCTTCAGACTCATGGCCAGGCCCCGAGCCAATCCGCAGGGAGGGAAGTGTAAACACAGCAGGGGGCTGCGAGCCGAGCGAGGTGCTGGGAATGTGCCGATGCTGCAGCCCAGTGCGCTGATTTCACAACCCATTGTGTGTGTTCACGGAGCCCCGCTGGCAGCGGCACGCATGGGGCAGTCCCTGCGGTTAGCATCGCGCCACTCGGATGCCACCTGGGGGGAACACAGCTGTGACACCAGTAGTGAGAGCCTTGATTTTACGGGGCAGGGGCCTCTCCGAACACCGCAGAGGAGTTAGGCAGAAGGCCGGCCTGCATGCAGGTCAGCCCCCAGCTGGGAGTTGCTGCACCACCATGTTAAGGAAGCACAGTGCCCGCTGCACCAGATGAGGGGAGCTGGTGCACACGGCGGT
Source organism: Lepidochelys olivacea (assembly GCF_965140295.1). NCBI lineage: Eukaryota > Metazoa > Chordata > Testudines > Cheloniidae > Lepidochelys > Lepidochelys olivacea. The sequence continues at coordinate 11,997,613 of NC_140416.1, forward strand.
GTCACAACGACAGCCGTGTATGTGTATGCAGCGCTCGCTGTCCAGGGCTGCTCTGACACCCGCCTACAGAAATGCAGTCTAGACGGGCGAGTGCAGGACTGGGAGCCAGGAGCTCCTGGGTTCTTCAGACCTACCGTGCTGGCTGCTGCCTCACCACAGCTCCAGCATGGTACTCTGCCAGCGACTCCCGTTGTGGCCTTGGTAAAGTCACCTGAGTGCTCTGTGCCTCAGTTTCCCAATCTGTACAGTGGGGAGAATAGCACTTACCTACCCCAAAGGGGGCTGCGGTGAGTGACTAGCTGTGGTTTACATGTGGGGCATGCTAGATGGTCTGTGCTGAGGGCCCTTGGCTTCGTAGCGCTTTGCCATATGTACCGTGCAGCCACTGAGCGCTCCCAGTAAAGGACTGAATAGCTGATGTCCAGGCATGAAGGCTCTTGTCATATGGGTTAATCCGGCATGAAAAGTCATTGGACTTTGCCTTTCTCTACTGCCTTTCAAACCAAGATCTTCAATCCCGTTACAAACATTAATGAATGGATGGCATGCAAACCAGGTATTAATGCCCTCTGAACCGGGCGCTAATCATTATTCCCAGTTTTCAGATGGAGAAACAAAGGCACAGAGAGTCCATGTGACTCACCCAAGTGCCCGCAGGGAGACAGCGGCAGATTCAGGAATAGAAGTCAGATGTTCTGCTTCCCTGCCCTACTCTTACCACTAGTCGTGGCTGTCTCTCCTAGCTTCACTGCCTCGTACACCCAGGAACGCCCATTGTGAGAGCCAGAGCATTGTTTGCTCCAACTCAGTATGGGGAACATCTTCAAAGGCAAAAATGGCAGCTGAACACCTAGCCCCTCTCTCACTTCCCACCCCCACTGCCTCTGAAAATCTCCTCCTATGATGTTGAAAGTGAACGTGTGGCCATCCCTGCGGCTGGTGACCTGGACTAGCAATGGGTGCGCCTCAGAGGCTGAGGGGATCGGAGAAACCCCCCAACATTCAGATCCAAAAGGGGTCTGAAAATCCTGAGCTCTTCCTTGTGCCTTTCCAGCACTTCCGCTCCGGGAAGCAGGCTGGGCAGAGATGGTGAAAACCAAACCTGCTGGGGCATGTGGGGAAGAGGGAAGAAAATGGGAACATGCTTGGGAAGCTGCAGGAAAGTTTGTTGAGGGGGCTGGCTCTGCATCTGGACAGAGGGTTGGGTCAGTTTTTACTCTACCCAAACTGGTTCTCTGCTCCTCGGTTTCCACAGCTCTGTGATACGACCTCAAGTGGCCAAAGGCCGTATTCTGCTCTCGGCTACAGCAGAGCAACCTCCACCGATGGCAGAGTAACCAAGAGCAGAATTTGGCCCGAGCTGGCATGTGGCGGCATTGCCCTGGGGAAGCCTACAGACCTCTTGGTTGGCTTGGGGTCATCTCTTTGCAACTCCCGCCCCTCATTCCTGCCTCTGAGAGCTTCTTTGCTTGTACTCACTTATTCCTCTTGCAGAAGTTCAGCAGCCCATTAAAATGGTTGACCTTGTCATCCTCTCCAGGTTCTCACATCTGGTTCTCGTTAAGAGATCCCAGGATGCAGCTCTCTGTCAGTTGCTCTCCCTACCTCCCACCCCTTTTGTGACCCAGGGAGGATTATGGGTGATTAGAAGACAGGCAGCAGAGCAAGTATAGATGGGGGAGGGATTGTTATAAATAGAAATACCATAAACTTATCAGCCTATCACTCGAGGTGAATTCTGGTTTTAATCTCTAAGACCCGTAAATACGGTGACTGGAAGGGGAAGGGCGCTGTTAACCCTTTCAGAGAGCTGCAAAACACTGCAGTCCTCAGGCACGCATTTCACACAGGAAACAGGGAACTGAGCAACGTGTGAGGATTCCCGGATCCCTTCGGTGTCCCTGAGCGAGATGTGCTGAGCACAGGAGCATGCTGCAGGGTGGGGTGGCACAAGCAGGTGTTCCTGGCTTGCTGATCGGGTGCCTGGGAGTCTAGTGGGACAAGAGCAGAGATGAGCCGCAAACGGAAAACACAAAGGAGGTGGGCGGGGTACTGCTGGCTCTGTTCAGAGGCTGATTGAGTTGGGAAGTCTGAGGAAGGCAGAGAAACCCAGTCCAAACAGTGGGATTCCTGACATTCTCCCACGTACGGGGGGCCTCTGCTCTCCCAGCTCCTGACTCCTTCGGTGAGGAACGAATGCCACCCTGTCCTTCCCAAACAAGCTTTACCTGCACAGCTGCCCACGCTTTTCCTCAGCTCCTTGGGGAGGGAACTGGCACGAGAGAGACTCCAAAGGAGCCTCTAGGGGTATTCCGGAGCATGGAGGGAGGGTTATGGAGTAAAGGGAGGCAGGACCAATGATTATGGAGGGAAAGGTGATTCTGGGGACAGAGCATAACCTGAACATGGTGAGGGCAAGGGAGCCTCTTGATGTGTTTTTGCAGCAGGAGTGACTGCAAGGGGTTACAAAAGGGTGGGCATCCCAGAAGGTTTTGGAACTGGAAGCTCTTGAAATGGCTCTGGGATGAGTTAAATTCTGCTCAGTTACAATGGGTGGTGCAAAGCAACTCCACTGAGGTCAACAGAGTTACTGCGGGTTCACTGCACGGTGACCTGTGGCTCACTGAGTTTGGAGACTCTGGGAGAGGCTGTAGGTCTTGTGATACAGCCTGTGGAGTAGTGGATGGTGGGGGACTCTGGAGTGGGTTATGAAGCCTGGGTGCATTAGGCAGAGTTATGGACAGTGGTGGGTGCTGTCTATTAGAGTTAACACTTTTATTTTGAGCAAAGGAAATATGAGCTCATTGGCTGATGGTCACTGCTGCCCTCTGCTCCATCTCTCTTTGATCGAGACTTCGAGATGAGTTCTGTTTCCTGTGGAGCCTTGGGGTGTTCAGCTTCATGGGTCCATTTTCTGTGGCTTCCTACTCCCTCTTAATCCCCCGTTGCAAGGGGAGGAGGGGCATTGTTAATGTCGTTAGGAGCTCGTGACTCTAAAGAGAGGTATTAGCTTTTGATTAATCACCTAAGCTGGCTTTTGGTAACAGTCCCTACTGAACAGAAGTTTTCAGGCAATGAGATGCTCTTAAGAGCTCGTGCTCAGCGGCAGACATTCCAGAGATACTTTCTGCCCCACAGAGACAAACAGGGGCGCTCAGAGGACCAGAAGAAAGGCTGAAGATCCAGGGGAAGAGATTCTTAGTGCTGGCTGAATGAATCAGAAACATGGGAGATGGGGACTGGCAAAGAACTGGGACAGCAGTCAGCCAGGGACAGGGAATGTCACCGCATGGAGCCCAGCTGCTCTCAGTCTCTTTGCAGAAGGCTCAAGGGCCTCCAGTCTCTTGTTGAGAAAAGTCCTTCATTGGATTTATTTTTAGTAGGTAAAGAACTGCCCCTCCCACCCCACAGCCGGTCCTCCCTGTTGTGGCCGTTATCAATTCTGTTGTAGCTCCAGAGCAGTTCAGCTGACGCACCTTCTGCGCCACGGTGCTTATCATGCCCTTTGCTTGGGTCTTGATTGAATTTTCATGAAGGTGACCTTTCAGGCAAGGTGGCTAAGAGGGGGTGAGCTGAGAGACCAGCAGAGCTGGGGAGGTTAGTCTGTGGAACGGCCACAGTCCAACACCAAGGGATATATGTGAGCCCATGTCCCCCAGGAATTCTGTCCATCCGTGCAGAGCTTGTTAGAGCTTTGACCCTGGGAAGGGGTCTTCTGAAACCAGCAACCTGGAGAGCTCTCCTCAGGGAAGCTTGGTAGCCTGTGGGTGGGGAGAGGGATTAGTGCACTGGCTCTTCGCTTCTGGAGATCCGGATTCAAATGCTGGATCGTGTGGCAAGTGAACTGGGCTCTCTGAGTTGTTCCCTGGTGGGCACATGTCCACATCAGCCCATGATGTGGTATGGTTGAAAATCTTTGCCCAAGAGAGAACTGGCACTGGAATAGTAAGGGAACTGAGAGTCGTGGCTTGAGAGCATTAGTAAACCTTGGTGGGGCAGGGCTGGAATAGCTGGGGCGCGCCAGGTCAGGACTGAGGAGCATTAACAAGCTGGGGGCAGGGCTGGAGTGGCAGGGGTGCTGCTGGACAGGCCCAGAGCTGTGTGGGAGCACTCAGGAGTGAGCATCCGGGAAGGGGGAGGGTTGCTGTGGGTCAGGTGGAGAAGCAGTTGCATAGCAGCTGGGGGAAGCATCCCAGCACCTGCCTGCGCTGATCCTGGCTCCAGCCGATGCTGTCAGTTCGAAGGGCACCTGAACCAGAAAATGTCTGCCACTTTGTAATTCCAGCCCGCGCGATGCCTGTGTCTAAACAAGCTTCTCCGGTGAGGAGGGAGATCCTCAGGCCACGGCTGGGGAGCAAGCCCGACACTCCTGCACCCCACGGCCCTTCTCTCTGTGACCGTACCGTGGAAGTGTCTGTGCGTCTCGGCACTCAGAGTTGCACGCTTGTCCTGCCCATTGCTTTTCTGTGGGATCCCAGCCTGGATACTGGAGGGGCCGGGGACTCCAGGCTCTACTGGGGTGCGTGTTAAGCTGGATGCTTTCTTTCGTAGCAGCGAGCCCCCCTTCCCTGCAGCCTGCTGTTGAAGGGTGTGGTACATAAAGGGTTAGGTGTTTTTCAATGGAATCCCGACCCGGGCTTTTCTCCCCGGCCTGGGTTACCAAGGAAAGATCTCCCCCCCCCCCCCCCCCCCCCGTTCGCTTGGCAAAATTCCTAGCTGGATTTATTGCTGCCGATTTGCTTGTCTTGGTATGAAAGGGATTTTCACAGGGGAAAGATCTGATTGGCTGGATGCCGGCTGAAGCCCCTCTTTTTCACGTTTGCGGTTCATTGGCTAACCTTTCCCCCCAGTGTGGCTTGGAGGGGGCGGTGGTCCTTTGGTGGTGTGTGTGCGCGCCCCTGCTGGGCAAGTGACACATCGCCTCTGGCTGAAGGGGTCGGGCCGTTGTGTCTTTGTTAGCCGAGCTCGGGGAAGGGGGCTGGGGCTGCTCTTCCCCTTTCTTGGCAGTGTCTTTGGCACTTGGGGTTGGCATAGGCCCCAGCGGGCTGCACACTCCTACTCCAGCGAGGCAGATAAAGAAAGCACTTTCTCTTGACGAACCCCAGCCTGGCTTCCACAGCACGGGAGGAGGAGGAGGGACCTGTAGGAGAAAGGGGAAGATAGTCTAGTGCTGCCCGAGCGGGAGGCGGGTGCGTGAGGGGAGCTGAGATCTGTTCCAAAGCTGGCATGGCAGCGGCGGAGAGATTTCAGCATGTTCCGTGAAACCAAGGCAAGGGTCCAACGGGGAGGGAATGAAACCAGACTCCCGAATCCACCCACAGAGGCCACACAGCGCGGCCCTGCCGCTGGGCACTAGCTACAGGCTCCTGCAGCCCACACCAAGCAGCTCTTCCACCAGGGCAGGTGGCCCAAGTAAAGCCAGTGGCTTCTGCAGCTCATGCGAGCAAGGCCTATGCTACTGCCAGGCGCTGTCATCCGCATTTCTCAGGAGGCTCCGTGCAGAGGAGTCCAACAGCCCAAGCAACCAGGCCCGGCCCAGCGGGGCCCTGCAGTCGGCACAATTTACCATCAAGTACTCCTTGTGTCCCGCAGACTTTCTGATAACTCAGCCTTGTCTGCATTTGCACTGTTGCACCCATGACCCCCTGAGAGGCGCCCATCTGTGTTCTCAGCTTGTGGGATGGCAGGGGAGCGGGTGGACACTGAGGTGGTCTCTCTAAAAGAGCATGATCTGTTGATTGCGCAAGGATCAGTGGCTCTGGCCCTCAGCTCAGTCCCTTTTTCCTCCTGCGATGGAGGGGCCTGGGGCAGTAGGAGGAGCTGTAAGTCACTCTCTGATCTCTCAGGGAAGGGGGCATGACTTGTCTGGTTTTCTAATGGCTCTCGCCCCTTCCATTCCCTCTCTTCTCTGCAGGCCACGACATTAATGGAGCTCTGGAACCTTCCAACATCGACACCAGCATTCTGGAAGAGTACATCAGCAAGGAAGACTCACCAGATATGTAAGTCCCTGCCTCACGCACGGCCCGGTGGCGGGGGGCTGCCAGCGGGGGCAGAGCTGGTGGCTGTTTTCCCAGGGAGAAGTTGAATTTTCTCCTTTACGAGGGTGCAGTGCCTTGTTTGTAAATAGCTTCCCTGCTCCCTTTCGCCCCTGCTCTCTGCCTCTGTCAGGGCTCCCATGTGTCGCTCTGTGCTACTGTCCTTTTCAATCCCTCCTCTGGTCTCCAAACCCCCTTCTTTCTTTTCTGCTTCCCCCTTTCTACTTTTCTTCCTCCCGGGTAGGGTCATTGAAGAATCCTTTAACTCCCGTCCTTGGAGACGCCCCTGCTACCTTTGGACAGGAGTAAAAATGGCACAGAAGAACATCAAATGAAGGCATTTGGGCCCACCCCCCCTGTGCTGCTAGGAATAGCTATTGGGGCATCATGCTGGGAGCAAAATGCACTGGCATTTTGGGGAGAGAGCTCCCCAGGAATGAGTGTGTATGGAAGGGAAATGTCTCCCTGGGACCAGAAGGGCGTGCTCTCCACACCACGCTAGGGTGCACTGACTGCAGAGGGGGTGAAGAAGGGCACGCACCACAGGAGGGAGGCTGCAGCCCCTCTTGGTGCTGGCAGTGGGGCACTGACCTGTTGAGAGGGGAGGTGCTGTCCTGTTTCCAGCAGGTGTGTGTTACACTGGGCTGAGTGAAGCCTCTCAGCACATCTGGCAAAGTAAGCAGGGTTGGGTTTGGTCAGTCTTGGCCTGGGAGCCCTCAGAGGAAGACCCGAGTGGTGTAATGGGGCCTGAATCAATGCCACAGCATGGGGTGAACGGGAAGTGAGCTGTTGGAGTTGCCGCTTTCCCCAGGAGTCAAAGAATTGAGGTCGTGGGCAGTTCTAGCCTTTAAAGACCCGTGAGCAACGTTAGGTTAGTATCCCCTTTCCTGGGAGATTACATCCATTCCCCTGCCAGTAGCAGCTAGACACTCACCCTTCTTCTGCTCCCCGACTGAGCCCTGGGGTGCAGTTTTGCTGGTGCTGTCAGGTTGCGGTGCCTCCTTCCCAGTGGTGGGCGTGTGGGTGGGGGCAGAAGGGCTGCGTGGCCGGCGAAAGGTGCAATACGTATACACTGCTGAGGTGCTTGACTTCTCTCCCACAGCTGCTTCCCGGACATCCCTGCCTCAGCCAGCTATGCGCACACCCAGCCTTCCGGCTCTGCCACAGTCAGTGCTCCTGTTGCCAGTTCCCTCTCCGGCGTCGCTCATGTGACCAACCCAGCTTCCAGTGGTGCCCTCCATCTCTGTCCCCCAGGCAGCCAAGGCCCGGTCCGTCATGGCCCTCTTTTGGCCAACCCCTGTGGACCCAACTACAGTGCTCACCTCAACTGCAATAACAACAATGGCATGGTGGTGCCCAAGGGGTACCTCAGCGGCCACTGCCTGAGTAACGTGGTCCCTCCAATCAAATCGGAGCCCAAGGCCTCCTATGCACCCGGGTAGGTGTGGCTGAAACAGGGAGGAGGGGTGGGCAGAGTTTCTCCATCTGGAGGTGATTATACATGAGGAACTCTGAGGCCTGCTGTGTTTGTCCCACAAACCTTCGGGTGCCTAAACATTGATTCAGGTGCTTAGTTATTGGTGCTGGAGTTTGAGAGCGTTGGCTGTGGCCATCATGCCAGTGACGTGCATTGGGCTAGGTGAAATAGTAACATCCTGTATGAGAGTAGATGGCATTAAAGCCAGGGCCGGCGGGGACCAAAGAGATGCATGGAACACAGAGCAGAAGACTCTGCAAGTGCATGATGGGAAAATCTTTTAGTATCTCAGGCAGGAACAGGGGCATATTTGGAATCCATTCCAGATTGAGAAAAATCCTCATTCCAGGATCTCCCTGGGGCTATCCCAGGTGAAAGGTGGTAGCTAACTCAGACAAAAAGATATGGAGTCTGGCATTTGATATCTCACACTCTGTGTAGGAAGGAGATAGACCCTGGGCTGGATTTGCACCCACTTGCAATGGACTCTAGGCTCACCCCCTGCAAGAGGAGGAGGAGGACTGAGTTTCTGTATCTTTGATGGACTGAACATGTAGCCCCAGGAGGAGAAAGTGCACCCAGGGAGACACTGCGATTCCTGCTCTCTGGGCAGGTGTCTACCTCAGTGGGCAGGGATGGGGTCAAAGGGAACTGTGGCAATTCCAGGCCAGCGATTGCTCTGGTGGGTGAGCAGGAGAGCGCAGCGGTTGGTGGTAGAGAGAGGACTGCCGTACCATGCTGGGCGAGAACGGGGCTGAAGCTGTCTTGGTGGGCAGGGTGGGGATTGCTCCAGAGAGTGAGACATAGATGGAGATAATGCTTGCCATGGGTAGAATGTGTCATAGCTCCCAGAGGCGAGAGCGCTCCCCACACATGATAGTTACATACATTTCATTCCTGGCAGCCGTTAGTCCCTAGCCCCCTGCTGGGAGGAGCACCCCAGCTTCTCCCTTCCTCTGACTCTTTCAAGGGTGCGGCTGGGGAGACCCTTTCCTCACTGTTCGCAGAGGAAGACTCCAGAGGATTCAGTCAGACAATGATGGAAATTGATAGCGCCACATCCCTCTCTCAGCATGGCCACCCAGCAGTCCGACATCATCCACTCCCTGCTGCATGACCCACGCCAGTGTCTGACCCATCCTGGAGTCTCCTACCCCTCTGCCTAGCACCTCTGTCTCACGTGGCAGATAGCCTCGCTGTGTTACATTTGCAGCCATCTCCGTCCTCTTTGGAATTGGTGGGTATCGGGTGCGGGGGCCCAGGCCAGGATGGAGTCCAGGTTTTGTGCACATCTGTGAATCTCATGTTGTCATCTGCCTTGCGTCTTCTAGTGATGCCAACAAGGAGAACATCATCATGATTCCAGGAGTTGGGAAGGCTCTGAATTCACGGGGCCAAATTTAACCTTGGTGTAATTCCACTGAGGCCATTGGAGGGACTTGGAAAGATCCTCATGAATGAGGTGGGGGTAGAGAAAATCACCGATTGTATCCATTGCCGTTGGATTCCCAGTCTGGGGGAGGACACGGAGTTTTCCCATGAGGCAAACAGCTGGACAGGGGCCATTTCTAGGGGCTGTCAGTCATCTTAGGGGCTACCCTGCAGGAGGCTTCCAGTTGTTTAGTATGGCTCCGTTCTGTCCTTGCCCTCCACTGAGAGAGCCAACCAGGCTAATAGAGCCAACAGTGACCATGGCTTGTGCGATGGGAACACCTGCCCGCCAGGGCCTGGGCCCTCCAGCCCATTGAATGGCAGTTGGAGGGTGATGATTTTGGGTCCCTAATAACCTCAGCTTTGGTCACACTGGAGGCTTGAGAGTCTGTCTCCCAGTCCCTGGTGCTTTGAGTCACCCAGTCCCCGAGTTGGAGCCCCAGTGGAGCCAGCGTCATAGAGGTGAAGGGCTCTGTACCCTACCCAGTCCTCTAGCCTTGGGGGATCATTGTGACAAAAGGCACAAGGAAGTAGCTGAATTGGGTCCTGAGATGACTTTACAACAACTCCGGTTTGGTTTCTGTTATCTCACTGCAATATTCTTGCCCTTCCACCCACCCACGTTAGGCTTGGTCTAGACGTAGCTGTGTCCATCACGGGTGTGAAAAATCCACACCCCTGAGGACTGTAGCTGTGCCGACCAAACCCTCGGCGTAGATGCAGCAAGGTAGAGGGAAGAATGCTTCTGTTGAGGTGGTGACCGTCATTCCGGGAGGTGGTGTTCCTACAGTGACAGAAAAATCCCTTCCATCACTACGCTATGGGGTTATGCTGGTGTTAGTCCCTGTAGTGTCAACTTACCCTGAGCCCGCTCATGTCTGTTTCCCCCACCCAAGCCTGCATATCGCACCTGGGCCGTTAAGATCAGCTGGGACTCTGGAGCTAGATTTGTTTATCCAGGGGCAGGACGTTCTCTGGACCTTACTCTGACGGAGACCAAGTCTTTTGACCTGTCGGGCACGCTACGCGGCCTGTGTTTTTTCCCAGGCTGTCTCTGAGGGTAACTGAGGAGGAGCCGTTTAGCTTTTCATAAGGGGCTGGGAGTGCTGGAAAGCTAACGTTGGATCAAACTGGATTTTTCGGCGTGTGGTTTTTAAATGACTGAAGTGTCCGTGTGCAGGGAGCCTGTGTTTAGCCTCATGGTATAAGGCAAAATAAATAGAGGATAACTCAACGGATCACTCCCCTGCTGCCCAAGTGCCCCTCAGCACACAGGAAGTTGCTTGTCAATCCTTTTATCCCCGGACATGGTGTGTTTGGTGAGGCCAATAGAGTTTCCTATTCATGTTTGGTTCCCTTTTGCAGAGTTAGGGCCAGATTCTGCTCTCGGTGCTGCCTGTGTAAATCCAGAGGAATTCCATTGACCTCTGTGGGCATTGCCCCGGATTTCACCAGGTGTGAGTGAAAGCAGAATCTGGCCCTCAGCCTCATAGCCTTCACTTTCATGCATCAGATTGCAGAACAGAGCCAGGCTCCCCTATTTATTCAGGGCGAAACCAATGATCTTTTTCTGGGGAACAGATACAATTCTGTTTGGCTTCTTTTAACTGGACATGAGCTGCAAAGAGAAGACTCTCTGATTAGCAGGTGAACAAAATGGCTGTGAAATGAAATGCCTATACATACAATCAAAGGAGGTACTGTGCAAGGGTGCTGACAGCTGCTGCCGTGCCAGCCCCTTCCAGCAGGAGGCACTGTAGCAAATGTTCTCAGGCCCTGGTGTCCGGGAGCTCTGGGCCCAACAAGGGATGCAGGAGGGAATGGTGCAGGGACTCTGGCTGTGCAAGGCTGTCAGCCACTCCAGTCCTAGCCTGAGGCGATGTAGGTAATGGAGGGGCTGGCTGGGAGCTGTGGCTGTAGGGAGCTGGGGCAGAAGAGCTGCCTGTGGGGCAGCTCACGGCTATTTCAGTCCCAGTTTCTGCTGGTATTAGGGAGTGCTGTGAGGATGGGGCAAGAGAGCTGGGTGTGGGTTATGGTGCCAGTCTCTGGCAGCAGGAGTCTCTGTGGGCAGTAGGATTACCCGGGGTGCTGTTTGAATGGGTTTTATCCTGGAGTGTGGAAGTCACAGTGAGCAAACTGGAAGTCTTGGTTTTGCTGGAAGCTGGTTTGCAGTGACCTTCTCCTCTCTTTCTCCATTGCTCTCCAGCACTTTACCCGACTCTCCCCCGGACTCTGGATCAGAAGCCTACTCCCCCCAGCAGGTGAATGGTAAGTGCTTAAAAAAAAAAAAGCCCAAACCTCCCAGCCTCCCCCCTCTTTGTTTAACGAAAGTGGTTGGCTCTGAAATCTTTATCAGACGGGAAAAACAGACGGCTGCAATACGTGGAGAGATTATCAGTTAGTAAATATCCCTAGACTTTCACCTATTGTTCTCCGGCTAGTCTTTGAAAGGAGGGGAGTGAGAGGGAACGGGAGAGGGGGAGGAAGTGCGGATCCACACACACACAGCGCGGAAGAGAGAGACTCGTACCCAGGCAGGGTGTGAAATGGAGTCTGCGAGCCTCCGTTTGCTGGTGTCCATGGTGGGGGTGTAAAACAGAGAGCCAGGGCGCGTGCGCCTCCTGGAAATGAAGCCCAACTTGTGGAGACACTAATGAACTCGCCGTTTAGTGGTAAGTTCTTGACGGGCCTTTTCCTGCCGTCCGAGGAGCCCCACCGGTCTGAGGGGGGCACCTCTCTACCTCCCTTCTGCATAGGCCGGTGGGAACTCAGGGCCCCTCCCAGAGATGATTGTTTTCCCCCAGAAGGCGGGGTCAGGACCATTCTGTCCCACTTGGCTTGTTGTGGGCTGAGGGAAGTGGGTGGATGTTGTTTGGTCCCAATGGCGACGTTTCCCATGCCTCGATGGCAGCGCTCAGAGCGTCTGGCCAGGGGGGTGAGAGAGTGGGAGGGGAAGGGAGCAGGCCAGCCTCCCCGCAATTGCACCCCTTTTCCAGGCTCCAACCCAGTCCATGCTGGGAACAGCTCCTTCTCTTTTCTCTATGGAAGAGGTCAAGAGTTCTGTTTATCTTACTAAAAAAATCCCTGGAATTCCTTCTGGCCCTTCCTTAAATATAACAAAGAGGCCGGGCTACTCGCAGCAGGGAGGGCAGATTTCCCTCACTGCCAGAGCAGCAGCACCTTCGTTTCAAGAGAACAGAAGAAGAGGCGGCTACGGAGAACCTGTCTCGATAGGCTCACTTTTCGTAAGGGAGAAATCAAACCCTTCAACCTCCTTTTGCCCTGGGTTTGGCAGGGGCTGGGTCCTCAGCAAGACTGTGGGGCCTGGTTTTGGTGCATGTCTCGGTAATTGACTTGGCCTCTTCCCCTGCTACGGGATTAGAAGCATATGAAAAACAGAGAGAACTCTTCCCTGGAGACGCAGAAGATAACATAAGGATCATATACCACGCTGGATCACGCCAGGGTCCACATTGCGCAGTGTCCTGTCTCTGACAGTGGCCCATACGAGAGCTTCACGGGGAATGTACAAAAGAGGGTAGTGACCCACCCCTGTCTAACACTCCCGGCTTCCATTAGTCAGAAGCTTAGGGTTGCCTTGAGCATGGGATTTTATCCCTCACCATTTCGGCTGATAGCCATTGGTGGTCTTATCCTCCATGAATTTATCTAGTTCTTTTTTGAACCAGTTGCACTTTTGGCCATCACAACATTCGCTGGCAACAAATTCCACAGGCTAGTTGTGGGTCGTGTAGAAAAAGGACTTCCTCTCATTTGTCTTAAACCTGCTGCCTGTTAATTTCATTGGGTGACCCCTAGTTTTTGTATTGTGTGAAAGAGTAAATAACACTTCTCTGTTCATTTTTTTCCACACCATTCATGATTTTACAGACCTCTATTGTATCCCCCTCAGTCATCGCTTTTCTAAGATGAACAGCCCTAATTCTTTTTAGTCTCTCTTCTTATGGAAGCTGTTGCATACCCTTGGTAATCTTTGTTGATCTTTTCAGAACCTTTTCCAGAACCAGAACTGGCCACAGTATTTAAAGTGTGGACACATCATAATGCCATGATATAAATCCATGGTATTTTATTTTTTATTTTCTATCCCTTTCCTAATGGTTCCTAACATATTGTTAGGGTTTTTTGACTACTGTTGAGCAATGAGCAGAATTTTTCAGAAAAATATCCATGGCAACTCCATGTTTTTCTTGGGTGGTAACAACTAATTTAGAAGCCATCATTGTATATGTATAGTTGGGATTATGTTTTTCCAGCGTGCATTATTTTGCACTTATCAACACTGAATTTCATCTGCCATTTTATTGCCCAGTCACCCAGTTTTGTGAGAGCCCTTTGTAACTCTTTTTAGTCAGCTTTGGACTGAACTATCTTGAATAATTTTGTGCTGTCTACATACTTTGCCACTTCACCGTTCAAATCCCTTTCCAGATCTTAATGAGTGTGTTTAACAGCTCGGTCCTCAGTACAGATCCTTGGGAGACCCTGTTGTTCACCTCTCTTCATTGTGAAAACTGACTATTCCTATCCTTTGTTTCCTATTTTTCAACCAGTTACTGATCCATGAGAGGACCTTCCCTCTTATCCCCTGGCTGCTTAGTTTCCTTAAGAGCCTTTGGTAAGGAACCTTGTCAAAACTTTTTCTGAAAATCCAAGTACACTATATCCACTGGATCACCCGTGTCCATGTGTTTGTTTACACACTCAAAGAATTCTAATAGATTGGTGAGGCTTGATTTACCTTTACAAAATTTGTGTTAACTTTTCCCCACCATGTTGTATTCACCTGTGTGTTTGATAATTCTGTTCTTTACTATAGTTTCAACCAGTTTACGTAGTACTGAAGTTAGACTCACCAGCCTGTAATTGCCAGGATCCCCTCTGGAGCCTTTTTTAAAAATTGGCATTACATTAGCTACTTTCTAGGTATCTGGTATATAGAGGCTGATTTCAGTGTCGTATGTAGGTTATATACAACAGTTCTGCAATTTCACATTTGAGACCCTTCAGAATTCTGAGGTGACTTTATCAATGAATTACTGTTTAATTTATCAGTTTGTTCTAAAATCTCTTCTACTGACGTATCAATTTGGGGCAGCACTTCAGATTTGTTACCCACATCACAGCTATTATCCTCTCCAGTGAAGACTGGTACAAAGAATTCATTTATCTTCCCAGAGTGCTCCTTTAACACCTTTGCCATCTAGTGGCTCCACTGGCAGGCTTCCTGCTTCTGGTGTATTTAACAAAAATGTTATTGTTAGGTTTTGCATCTTTAGCAAGTTGCTTCTCAAATCCTTTCTGGGCCCTGCTGTATTCTACTTTTACATTTTACTTGCTAGCATTTGTGCTCCTCCCTAGGATTTGACTTGCAAATTTTAAAATAACCTTTTCGTCTGTAACTGCCTCCATTACTCTTCTGTTCAGCCACGATGGGATCCATTTGATCCTCCTCCTGTCCTGTTTTTAAATCTGGGGGTAGACTTTTAATCTGAGCCTCTGTTATGGTATTTTTAAGTAGCCTACATGCTGTTTGCAGGCATTCTACCCTTGTGACCGCTCTTTTTAATTGCCATCTAACTAGTGTCACCAGTCTTGTATAGTTCCCCTTTTTAAAGTTAAGTGTCACTGCGGGGGGGAGCTTTTTAATGTTTTCCTCCCTACAAGGATGTTAAATTTAATTCACTACGGTCACTATTACCAAGCAGTTCAGCTCTATTCACCTTTTGGACCAGATCCTGTGCTCCACTTAGGATTAAATCAAGAATTCTTGTGGGTTCCAGGACTAACAGTTTCACAATGGAGCCCAGAGGTTCTGCTCTCCTGGGATATGACTGGAATAGTGCACACACCGTAACTGGCTCCATATTCCCCCTCCGCTGCTTTGTCAGTGGCATGATTTACCGCCGTTAGTGCCCATATTGCCAGCGTCAGACCTTCTGACTTGACCACACCACAAAGGCCGAAGTAGTTCCAGTGGGCTATCTCAATAGCTCTCAAGCTGTGCTCCTAGAGCACTTCCAGGGGGGTTATGGAGCTTCTCTCACAATCGGGAAACATCTGACTGTCTCCAAGTGCTGATCCAGACAAGAACTCTTCTGGGGTTTCCAGAGGCTTTGTCAGTTAACTGGACTGAAAAACACCTAGCCCCTCCCTGCACAGCTGGGTCATGCTGTTCTTTGTCAGGGGTTTCACTGGTGTAAATTCAGTAACAATGGGCATCAAAACTGGAGGGGGAGAGGAGCAAGCTGCAGAGTGACCTGGCAGGATTGGAGCCAGGTGTGGGTGGGTGTCAGGACAGCCAGGGGAAATTCAGAGCTAATCAGTGTAAAGCCCTGCACCACAGTAGAGGCAGTAAACAGCACAGATATACTGCGTAATGGGATGTAACCAGTCACCTCACCCATCACATGGAAGTGAGTTCAGTGTCCCCTTGTCTCTTCACTCCTGCCTACTGTCCCTTTCCATGCATCCTAGCCCTGTGGCTTTGGGACATGGGCAAACAGGAGCCTGATCCCCCATTGGAGCTCGATTTTTAGGAAGTGACCAAAATATGGGAAAGTTTGTGACAAAAGGGTATTTTTAATCGTCCTCTTTTTCTTTCTCCCCTCCGGGGCAGTGACAAGGAAATGGGCCACGTGCAGGCACCCCTCTGGGTTTGTAACAACACAATAGCATCTTGGTTTATAACAACACAAGCCCTCCAGTGCGGCTGCAGAGACCCCTGGTGCGCAGCCTCAGTGGAACATGCTGATAATACATGCGGAGAAAATCTCGCGTTGTTATGAAAACCCATCTAAAGGCAAAGAGTCCAGTTCAATTACACACAAGCCTCCCCTCGCCCTAGGCTCTCTCTCCATGGAAGGGTGCTGGGCAGCTCAGTTAATTTTGCCAGCCCCCCATGATTCCTATTAAGAAAGTTTTGGACTTGTCAGGCAATGCCATGCAAAAGGCCTGACCAGTTCCCAGGCCTGGTCTCTCCCCATTGCAAGTTGCCTGGACTTCGCTCCATTCTGCCACCAGGGAGCCGGCTGGTGCTCAGGCCTCATTCCCCCTTATTGTTAGGGGTTGAGAGGTGGTTGGACCTCATCTGGCCCCTAGCCAGAAGTGGCCTGTCTAGCTCCTGTGAGCGATCTCCATTCCCTTCTCGGGTGCACGGTGGTAGCATGGAGATGTGGAGGGGCAGTGCTGCAGGGTGGGGGTGTATATCAAATGAGCTTGCAAATCTTACCCTGACCTCTAGCACAGATAGTTTACTGCAGATCCTGGGTCTGCCAGCAACTTCTTCCGGGTCACAGCTAGAGCCCTCCTCTCCTTGCCTGTTCTCACTGAGCGAGCCCCACCAGGGTGGTACCCGTCTGCCTCACTCACATCTAGTGCCTTCTGCTGTTCCCACGTCATCTGCTGACGCTTTGCTTCCTCTGCTGGTGTCATGGAAGAATCCCCTAATCTGGCTGGCCCGAAACCCAGTGTGAGTGAATCCTTAGGCTGGCCTTGTGCAGGTTCCCTGTGCGGGCGGGTGGGCCGCCCAGCGGCTTCTGGTCATCCAGGAATGCTGTGTCCCTGCTGCCCCATATCCTCCTCCTCTTTTCTCCGCAGGGGCGGAGGAGGGAACTTCTCTCTGCATTTGAAACACCTGCAAACTGTACCCTTCTCCATGTCCCAATGTGGGGTGCTGGGATCCAGTCATTCCCTTGTGCAGGGAGAGCATATCCCTCCAGGGAGGAGGGATAGCTCAGTGGTTTGAGCATTGGCCTGCTAAATCCAGGGTTGTGAGTTCAATCCTTGAGGGGGCCATTCAGGGATCTGGGTCAAAAATTAGGGATTGGTCCTGCTTTGAGCAGGGGGTTGGACTAGATGATCTCCTGAGGTCCTGTCCAACCCTGATATTCTGTGATGCTATGAGACCCCCCCCCCAAGAGATCTGAAATCACAGGCTAATGCACCCCACATTCCCCAAACACAGTTCGGCAAAAGCCTGTGTAAACAAACAAGGTTTGCCTTGCATCTGGGTCAATGGATTCTGGTTTTGTTGGCTTACTGGGAAAAAGTGAGTTTGAGTTGAGAGGGCGACAAGCTTCTCTCAGACATGGAAATCGAGGGCCTCAGCTGAATTCAGCCCTGCTAGTGGTGTAATGAGCTGGGAGGTCAGGGCCCGCAAGCAGGGTTTGTGGTGATTTCCTCCAACCTGGAAAACCCAGGTGTGTGGGGTTTTGTGGGTTTTTTTTTTCCCCCGTATGAAAGAAAAATCAATCCCAACTCACCTGCTGGAAAACCCCAGGAAAACCCATGGAGGTATTATGAAGAAGTTAGGCACCAGACACATACTGTGTGATTTGCTTCATAAGCATGTTTAAGACTCAACACGTAAAGGCAGGTTATGCCCAGATTGGAAACCTGCAGTTCTGTAAGTAGAATACAGCATCCAACCTCCCATCTGCCAGCTGGATAGGCCTGCTACTCTCTTCCAACTGCCTTTAGCTCATGATCCCCTTTTACCGATGTACTTGCTTTCTCAGCACCCAGTTTATTATGAAGTCTTGACCAAACCAATCTGAATATACTAAACGTATGTTTTGTCGGTGCTGTGCTGGATTGGAGTTTGCAGGTCTTTTCAAAATGGATAATAATCTGAATTCAGTGGGTTCTGTCTTCCATTATTTTGCATGGACATGTTCCCACCATGTTGACGCAATGAACTGCAGTGCAACCTCCTTCACAAACATAGATTCAGGGGAGTAATGTGGCTCTTCAGTTGTAAATATTAAAAGGGAAAGGAAGGGACTCAATATGATGTTCCATTACCTAATACTAAGCAATAATACCTAGCTCTTATCT
The DNA here is from genome assembly GCF_965140295.1 of Lepidochelys olivacea. Classification (NCBI taxonomy): domain Eukaryota; kingdom Metazoa; phylum Chordata; order Testudines; family Cheloniidae; genus Lepidochelys; species Lepidochelys olivacea. The sequence goes on from NC_140416.1 coordinate 12,015,418, forward strand.
AGCCCGTTTTGTGGGTAGATCTCACAGTGGTTTACAAAGGAGGTCAGCGTCGTTATCCCCATTTTACAAATGGGGAAACTGAGGCACAGAGCCGAAGTGAGTTGCCCAAGGTTACTCAGCAGGCACTTAGAGGAGAGGAAAGTGATCAGGAACAGTCAGCATGGATTCACCAAGGGCAAGTCATGCCTGACTAATCTAATTGCCTTCTATGACGAGATAACTGGCTCTGTGGATGAAGCAGTGGACGTGTTGTTCCTTGACTTTAGCAAAGCTTTTGACACCGTCTCCCACAGTATTCTTGCCAGTAAGTTAAAGAAGTATGGGCTGGATGAATGGACTATAAGGTGGATGAAAGCTGGCTAGATTGTCAGGCTCAACGGATAGTGATCAATGGCTCCATGTCTTGTTGACAGCTGGTATCAAGTGGAGTACCCCAAGGGTTGGTCCTGGGGACAGTTTTGTTCAATATCTTCATTAATGATCTGGAGGATGGTGTGGATTGCACCCTCAGCAAGTTTGCAGACGACACTAAACTGGGAGGAGTGGGAGATACGCTGGAGGGTAGGGATAGGATCCAGAGGGACCTAGACAAATTGGAGGATTGGGCCAAAAGAAATCTGATGAGATTCAACGAGGACAAGTGCAGAGTCCTGCACTTAGGACAGAAGAATCCAATGCACCACTACGGACTAGGGACCGAATGGCTAGGCAGCAGTTCTGCAGAAAAGGACCTAGGGGTTACAGTGGACGAGAAGCTGCAGTGGGGGAGGTTTAGGTTGGATATTAGGAAAAACTTTTTCAACTGGGAGGGTGGTGAAACACTGGAATGTGTTACCTAGGGAGGTGGTAGAATCTCCTTCCTTAGAAGTTTTTAAGGTCAGGCTGGACAAAGCCCTGGCTGGGATGATTTAGTTGGGGATTGGTCCTGCTTTGAGCAGGGGATTGGACTAGGTGACCTCCCTGAGGTCCCCCAACCCTGATATTCTATGATTATATGATGGCTGAGTTGGGAATAGAATGCAGGTCTCCTGATTCTCAGTCTAGTGCTCTATCTGCTAGGCCCCACTGCCTCCCATACCTCTACGCTTCAAGCCTCCTTTTCCTGTTCTGGGCTTGCCTGATGAACCTATGTATCTGGGACCAGTCACTTTGGCTAAGTATCCAAAATGTTCCATAGCTTCTCGGACTCGCTTTTCAGTTTTGTCCTAGTGTGGTTTCAGTTCTTCGTTATTTAGGTCAAGCTAGATTTTCCTGAACTCCAGCAGAAGCCTCGTCTGCCTGTTTTCTATCAAATTCCGCTTAAACCTTATTCCGTTGCTTTTGCGAGCCTAGTGCCTCTCTAGAATCCCTATGCAAACAGCATGAGAAGTCCTGCTCTTGCTCAGTGCCCAAACTATAATGAAAAGGAGTACTTGTGGCACCTTAGAGACTAACCAATTTATTAGAGCATAAGCTTTCGTGAGCTACAGCTCACTTCCTCAGATGCATATCGTGGAAACTATAATGGTTATAGTTGGATGCAAATGTAACATAGGGACAGATCCTCAGATGGCATAAATTGGTGGAGCACCACTGAAGTCAGAGGAGCTGCACAGATTTCCACCAGCTGACGGTCTGGCCTGCGGGGTTCTGAGCCTTCTGCCAAGAATCCTAGGGAAGCTGAGACATCAGTCCCACGTTTCCAGTCAACCAGCTATGAGGATGGTGGCAGTTGCAGGACAATGTGTGAACTTCCATCCTGTGCGTTTGGTGTTACTTATTCCCCAAAGAGGTTTAATTGAACGCCCCATGTCTGCATCCTACCAGTTCTAGCATCATCATCATTTTATGTTCATTGTCTGAGCACATGGTAAAGTGTTCCTGGTCATACTTTGTTCTCTGTCCCTGCACAGCATCCTCACCAACTTGGATACCATATTCTTTTGTTCTCTTCTCAGATATAGAAGCAAGAGAATTAAGCCAAAACGCAGGTTTGCCTCTATATATACTTCTAGCCATTAACAGGCCATTTCTCGTGTTTGACCACGTTGCATTAATGTCAGTGTTGATTCTTTTAGTTCTTGCTCTGTTTCTTCACTTGCAACATCTCGTAATGGAGGAGTTTAAATCTGCCTGGAGGAGGAGTATCCCGGGGCAAGAGTTTCAATCATTTATTTAAATTGGTTGCTTTGTGTTGCAAAGAGGATGGTGAAGGTAGCTCTCAGGTGGTCTTCGGTTGTAGCCCCATGCAGAGCGCATGGCAGCAATCTGTTCTGGAAGTGAACAAGGCGCTGAGGAGTGTAGCAAGGTCCCTTCTAAGAAATGGCTGCAGTTTTCCTGCCACAGACGAACCTGGGAATCCAGGAACAACCAAGAGGCCAGTAATACCTTTCAACTGCAAACTTCTGTGACAAAAGGTAGATGTGCCCCCTCGCTAGTGGGGACAGTTCCTAACCATATTATTTGGTCATTTCCCCCAGCCAGTGAGCAATGTCTCCATTTTATACAGTCTGTGCTGCCTAGGGGTCGCCTTCCTTCAAGCCCCTGTCACGGCCAAGTCCAGGGAATGCAGAGGCACCACTGTTTTCAAGTGTGATTATAAAGTGATGCCTGTCATTCACATAACTAACACTGTGTCTCTAAAAAGAAAAGGAGTACTTGTGGCACCTTAGAGACTAACCAATTTATTAGAGCATAAGCTTTCGTGAGCTAGCATCCTTGCATGTCTGTGCTCAGGAGGGATGTATGATGGGGTGGGGGAGATTCCCTTGATTAGCAGGGAGCTCTGTTTCCAGATTTTCCTTGCACCACCACCTCGATAACCTCCCCCACAAAGGCAGACTTGAGATATGGTTGTAGCTGGCAAGATCGTCCATGTAGGCAGCTGGTTTCTTGAGCCAGGGTCTAACAGCCGCTTGGTTAGAGTCTTTGGAAGGAGGGGAGTAATAACGCTTTGCGCTCAGCTCTGTAAGTTCACAAGCGGCCTCTGCTTGTGCCGGAGGACAGGGGTCATGCCAGAGTCTTCATGTGCACCTCCCATTGTGTGCACATAGGCACCTAGCACTGTACTGCCCAGTGTGACTTGCCCCAGACGTTCCATAAAACCCTCTACCCTGCGCTGAGACGAGGCATGTGAAACTTCAGATGGATGAGTTGGTTTTTGGGCAGGGGCAGAAGGGGAGGTGTTGACAGTAATGGGTAGCTGGTTTCTATGGCGCCAACCCCAAGTTTTCAAACACTTGAGTGATTTCCTCCCCCCCACCCCCCCCCAAAATCCTGAGATTGCCTTAAAATAATGAGATTTTAAAAATAAGTAAATATTGTGTTCTTTGTATTTACCCTTTTGGTGTTCGAGCCTTTGGAGTTCATATTTTCAAACTTTTCTCTGTAACCACAAGAACTAGAAACTTACCTTTTGTTTACAATGCAACTCACATCTTCACAGGACTCCAGGATCTGGGGCTTTAAGATGATCATCAAATATAACTTGACTTGCAGTTTCATAGAGTTGGCAACACTGCTTCAACTTCAAGCTGGAGTGTGTAGTGCCGCTCCTTAATATTCAAGTATTGTTACCTAATATCATATCCAAGATATAGTAATTCAGGGTAAGGATAGAGATGAACCCAACCAAAACGTTGTATCTGGGGCCCAAATCCAATTACGATTTATTTAATTCCTTGACCTTTCTTCCAGATGTTTACTATTTTCTGGCCCCAAAAAACGACCCTTGGGGCTAAAATTTCTCATGCCTTTTCTCAGCTCCCACGTGAATTTTATTTTTGCAGGGTGGAGTTGGGGTCTCCAGAGATTCATGTGTGAAAACAAATGGGTTTCAGCAGTTCATGTTAGAAACTTCCACCTTTCCTTGGGCCTTATTTCTTAATGTATTGCACTGGGAGACATTTGACTTAGGATCAGTCCAGCTGAATGTTTGAAGCCTAGGGACGCCATTCTTTCTAAAAGGGTAAGGGCCTGCTGCTGCAAATAATACTGTGAGTAGTCCCATTGACTTCAGTAAAAAGAAAAGGAGTACATGTGGCACCTTAGAGACTAACAAATTTATTTGAGCATAAGCTTTCGTGAGCTACAGCTCACTTCATCGGATGCATTCAGTGGAAAATACAGTGGGGAGATTTATATACATAGAGAACATGAAACAATGGGTGTTACCATACACACTGTAACCAGAGTGATCACTTAAGGTGAGCTATTACCAGCAGGAGAGTGAGGGTGTGAGGGGGAACCTTTTATAGTGATAATCAAGATGGGCAATTTCCAGCAGTTGACAAGAACGTCTGAAGAACAGGGGGGGAATAAACATAGGGAAATAGTTTTACTTTGTGTAATGACCGATCCACTCCCAGTCTCTATTCAAGCCTAAGTTAATTGTATCCAGTTTGCAAATTAATTCCAATGAATTGACTTCAGTGAGACTGCTTGCATCAGTATGTGGTGTATTGGGTAGTGAGTGTTTGCAGGTTAACGTGTAAGGCCTGGATCTTGCCAGGAGTTCCATGTGGACACAGGGTTTTCCTTGTGAGGAATTTGTTTCTGGATCGGGGCCTGTGGTGGGGACAGTTAGTTTGCATACACCCCCAGATGCCTCTCGTTAAACATTTATTTTGATGGCAACACAGTCAAATAAATCCAGATAGTGGCTTCATTTCAATATCTGATCCCACATATAGAAGTGGGGAGTAGGAGTGTGTATTTGAATCTCCCTTGTTTATTTAAATGTGAGGAACAAAGTCCTCTCTGTGTTTAAAAATGTATATTAGTGAATTAAATGCACACACACAAAAATATCTCGTTATTGTACCACTGAGGGTGAGATTTCCAACCCTCAAAAGGCAGGTTGGGCCAGTCTGTGTCTTTCTCCAGTCAGCCCCCACCTGTGGCTTCCCTCCCCAGTGGCTCAGAGAGGGTCACTCCCATGGCAAGCGTTGACTTCAGTGAGAATGAGAGTGCAGCCACAAAGTGCAGCCAAAGTGCAGCCAGCGTGCAGTCGAAAGCCCAGGCTGGGAGGGCTGTGTGGTTAGGAGAGGAGGCTGTTGAGGTGGGGGGGGGGGGGCAGTGACTGGAGGGCGTGGGTGTGGCACGGAGAGGGAGAGGTTGGAACTGTGGTTACAGGATGGCTCATGGCTCCAGGATAAAGGGGCAGTGAGCAGGATAAGCTGGGAGTGAGGGAGCAGGGAGTTGCTGGGCTTGCTGATACAGGAACTGAGGAAGGATTGTCCAGTGATTATGTTACTAGCCTTGGACTGGAGAGACCCAGGTTCAGTTCCCTGCTCTGCCCCAGATTCCCTGTGAGGCTGTAAGCAAGCCCCTTCGCCTCTCCACGCCTGAGTTCCCCAGCTGTAACCAGGCCCTCTCAGAGGTCCAGGGAGGCCCAGGCCACTTCCAGCTTTTGAGGCCTGTAGTGGGGCAGCTGCCCCACTCTAGTAGACAGGGGTTAAAAGCAGCCAAGCTATGCTGATTGGGGAAGCAACCACAGGTGTGGCCAGCTCAATTAGGGCCCAGCTGGGCCTGATAAGAGGGCTGGGGGCCAGGAGTTGTAGGAGTCTCACTCCAGCCCTGGAGGGGGAAGGGCTAGCTGCCTGGGAGCAAGGTACCTGAAGCGGAGCAGTGCTGGGGAAGGGCAAAGGGAACTGGGGAGCTCCAGCCTGGTAAACCCCCAGGCTGCAGGCCTTGATGAAGGCCTATGAAAAGGTACTGGGGCAGCCTGGGGAGAGGCAAAGGCAGTAGGTCCTAAACCCTTGCCAGTGATGAGTGGCCTTTACAGACTGCAGTCTGCCCCAGTGAGAGGGGGCTAGATGAGGACGGGCAGTAGCCACTGCGGCAAGGTGGGTTTAGAGGGTTGGGAGACCCAGAGTGTGGGGGGGTACTGCTGGGGCAGAACCCTGAGATAAAGTAGCACCGGGGTCCGGGAGGGACACAGGGACCTGAGGCAGGTGAGCCATCGGCCAGCAGAGGGCGCTCCGTACACTGGAAAAGAGCTAATTCCCAGACGACCAGCAGGAGATGCCACACCAGCGAGTCGTCACCTCGCTACAAGGCCCCTAGCCATAATAAAAAGAAAAAATGACGACACCTGGTCTAATTTTGTGCCATCAGAACTGATATATTTTTATTAATATTTATGAACATTTTTAACTCTTTAATATGACAAAATCTATCAGTTAGCAAAAAAATTATGTGCATAAAAACAAGTTGCAAAACTTAACAAGTGTCTCAATTTGAGGCCCCCTTTGAGCTTCAGGCCCAGGCCAAATGGCCCTCCTGGCCCTCCCTCCCGATTGGCCCTGGCTGTAACATGGAGATAACAGCATTTCCCTGCTCCTCGGGGGGCGGATTGATGCTAAATACCCGGAAGATTGTGAGGTGCTCAGATCATGCAGTGTTGGGGGCCAGAGAAGTATCTACGATAGGCAGGAGCTGGGCAGGGCTGGTGCAACGAGGGGACTAGTCTGGGCTTGCAGGGTGGTGCTGGGGGCACAGCAAGTGAGCTTTCCCCTGTCTTATTTCCTGTGCAGCTTCTGAGTGTGCTCACAAAATTGTCGGCTGCGGCTAGGCAGCAGGAGTACTGTGACCGCTGCTTATCCGGCTGTCCCAAAGCGTCTTGCTGTTACCTGACGCGCCCTCCTGCTGCTTGTCTCTTGTTTTATATTGTCAGCTCTTTGGGGAGGGGCTGTTCGTTGGCTCTGGATGTGCACAGCGCCACCTAGTACGATGGGGCTGTTACAACCCTCATGAGCTCTCCCATCTGGATGCTCCCCAGGCTGCTCTTAGCTTGCTGGGCCTGGGCAGAGTTCAGCCAGACTGTCTCTCAGGTTCTGGGCTTCTAGGCACATGCTGCAGGGGCAGACCCCTTGTCTGACACCCCTCTTGGCAGTGGGGGCCACGCGGTCTGATTGCATAGGCCCTGGAACTAGTGCTGCCTTATCCAAGCCTCCCCAGTAGCTGCTGCATACTCCCCAAGTTCTGCCGAAGCAGTGGACCCTCTGATTTCTTTGAGGGCTCCGTGGCAGTGTAAACAGGTAACACGCAGACTCTGCAAAGGAGTTTCTAAGCGCACATTCTGTTTGCATAGACAAGATAGATACAGATCTCTAGAAAAATAAAGCCTGCATGCAAATCCCTCCTTGCCACTCAGAGAACCCTATGGGTCTGGGACAGACTTTTCCAGGGTCCCTGGTCCTTCCTGTGTCCCTCTCCTCCCGCTCAGCCATCAGGTTCTAGTGCGTCTCCCTCTCTAAATATGGTGGTCTGTGAGGGAGCTGCCCTTTTGTAAAGCTGCAGTCCCCTTGGACGGGTGACCAGTCAAGTCCCTTGTCAGGTGAGCCATTGCTTGGTTACTAGCTCACCTGGAAGGACGGGATATCTGTGGGCTCATTGGCTGAGGTGTTTGCATTTCAATAGGTGATCCTCCGGATTAACAGCTCCTGATCTCTCTGCATTGTTTGCCCTGTGGTTTGCAATTCCAGGCCAAGATAGAGGCACAAAGACATCAGGGATGGATGGGTTCTTCTCACAACGGAAGTGGCATTTGTAGCGTGCTATAGAGACAGACAGACATAAGCTAAATCATCACAGGAGCCCCGATTCCTGATGCTACAGCAGTCCAGCTAAATACTAACTCTGCCCCATTGCACCTACATACCAAGGCGTTAGTGACTTGTGTGTTGGGAGATACTGGGAGCTTGAACTCTGAACATCCTGATTGTGTTGTTTGAACCTTAGCTGTAATGTGGTGTCAGCCTCCTATTACGCATTGACTAGATCAGATGTGAGCCCTTTGGGACCCTTGCTAACTGTGGGCGTGGGGCTTTCTGCTCATCCGGCTTCCTCAATCCTCCTTTCCAAATCACGGGGCCCAAAGCCCCACCATGCTGCTGAGTTTATAAAGGAAAAGTAGTTGGAACTCTCCTTACAAACTGGAAATCCCTAGCCATCCCCGTGGGACGCCTGGGCCTCCCAAGAAGCAGGAGATTGGAAGAGAAATCCAGTCCCAGAATTGCCTGCACAGTGACCCACACCAGAGTAGACTCATTTGGGAGAGGTGGGCTAGGGGCCCAAGTGTGTTGGGACTGAGGCAGGGGGCAGGCAGGTGGAGGTACAGTGGGGGATGCTGGAGCGGGGTACCTGTGGTGGGGGTACTCACTGGAGGTGGGGAGGCAGTGTCATTCCCTGTCACAGTGACAGGGCGGCTGGCACAAGCCCAGGACCCACTGCTAGCTGTCACTCAGCACCTCCCTGCGGGACCCCCACCCTGTAGCTGGGAGCTGGGACCTGGGTCGGCGGGATCCAGCCACTGTGGCTTATAGGGGAATGGACCAATCAGCTGCCAATTCACAGGAGGCTCTTTCTGAGCTGCAGCGTGGTCTGCTCTGCAAAACCCTGGATATTGCCTGTTGTTTTTCAAATTGTCCCTCCCCAGACATAGGGTGGAGGCTCGAAAAAGAGGCTGTGTCCAGGGAACCCCAGCCGTTTAGTAACCTGAGCTTGGGGAAGCGGAGGGAGTTTGCGGGAACATGATCTGATCTGCCGTGGGTGGGTTGGGACTCCCCTGGGACTCGGAGAGGGGAGGGCGGTTGAGTGGGATGGGCGGGGTGGACTCGGGACAGATTGTGTTTGGCTTTGTATGTCGTTCTAATAAATCCATTATATTTTCTTTGAAGATCCTCACCTCCTCCGGACCATGACCCCCGAGAACATGTGCCACATGACCCCACCTTCCCGGCTGGAGCACCCTCCCCCGCCTCCCCACCTTCAGGGTCCCCCACCACCTCCGCCGCATCCACACCAGCAGCAGCACAACCCCCACTATCCCAGCATGCAGCGGGACATGTTCATGAAGCCTGAGCCGCTGATGCCGCCGTACGTCATCGGGCAGGGCATGTCCCCAGGTGATCTCCACCACGCCCAGCAGTCGCAGATGCTTCACCAGCTCCTGCAGCAGCACGGAGCAGAGTAAGAGCACCGGGGAGGGACTGCGAGGACCGAGGGGGATGTTTGGATCCCGGACGTCCTCGCTGCTGTAGGGCTGTTTCCGAGCGATGAGTGTGCGCGGAGAGTGAGGATGGTGAAGAAGGGTGCACTAGTGGGGCGCATTGGGCGCGGGGGATTTTCTGTGCTGAGGGATAACACAGCTAGTAGGTAAACCCCCTGGTGAAGAGCCAGACTAGGGTGAGGAGGGGCGTCGTAGCAGGCTGGAGAGTGTGATCGTGGGGATTTGAGGACATGGGGCAGAGGTTACGATACCATGGCCTGGAGGGCAGAGTGGTGAAGCACAGTGGGGGGTGGTGCGAGGGAGATAGTGGGGGTGGGGAATGGAGGGTGTATGGCAGAACATGCAGTAAGGGAGTGGGATGGGGAATGGAGGAGGTGTAGGGGTGGGGCATGGCGGTAAGGGGGCAGTGGTGTGGGGAATGGAGGAGGTGCAGGGGTGGGGCATAGCAGGGGGGAGGGGCAATAATGACACGGAAAAGTAATGGGTCTCCCTTTACTGAGAGCACAAAGCCTTTAATTTATAAACGTTTGAACCAGATGTTTGCCCTCACTTGAGCCCCTGCCCCTATCCTGCTCCTGCTGCTGGGGCCCATCAGCCCCCCGCTTGCCTTTTCCTTGGTGGAGGTTGACAGCTGCCCTGCTTTCCTGCTCGCTGCCTCGCAGCTCAGGGTTTGCTGTCCCGGTTGATCTCTGCAGCCTCCCAGTTCACCCAGCCAAGAAGCGGAAACACTCAGAGTCACCCCCCAACACACTCAACGCACAGATGCTCAACGGGATGATAAAGCAGGAGCCAGGTATGGGGTCTGTGCCACTCAACCCTGACAGAGTCCAAACGCCTCCCTGGCACCAGCAGGGGGCACTCTCACCAGGTATGTGCTCTTCGTCCCACCCCTCCCCCAACATTACCAAACACCTCCCTGGCACCAGCAGGGGGAGCTCTCCCCAGGTGGGGTGCACGGGAGAGGAGCCTGCAGGACAGAGTGAGAATGGAAGTGTCCCCCCAGATAAGCAAATGAGAGAGTTGTTCCCGGAGCTGAAAGTGCAGAGGGTGGATGCTCTCCCTTTGGCCCTGGGTTGGGGCACAGATAGCGCAGTCAGGACATGGGCCCCCCGGGTGAGCGAGTGCAGAGTGGAAGTATCTCCCTTGCACCAGCATGGGGAGCTCTTGCCTGGTCAGGGACCTCATAGAAATGATTTCAGTAAATATTTCCCCATGGCTGCAGGGCTGATTCAAGACAACGACAGCTTAAACGGCTCCTACCTGGATCCCAACTACCAGTCTATAAAGTGGCAGCCGCATCAGCAGAACAAGTGGGTGACTCTCTACGATGCCAACTACAAGGAGCTGTGAGTAACTGACTGGTCTCCCAGAGATACAGCCACACTCATGTCTACCCCACCAGCCCTTTGTCCTCCCTTACCCTGGGAGTCACAGGGGGGTTGGGGGGCAGCGTTGTGCTGGAATCCCTGGGATCCTGCATCGGTCTCCATTGTAACCTGCCCAGGGGAAAGTTAATTCTCTGCGAGCGCGAAATGCCGGCTGACCCCAGGAACAGAGCTGTGTGTGAGCGGCTGATTGCACCATCCGAGGCAGTTCTGGCTATTGCCGTCGCCTTACGTTACTCAGAGCACAGCCCAGCCCCGCTTAGCAGGAGCCTGTGATACCAAACCCAGCCTGTCTAAGGGTCTCTTTGGATCAGAGGGGCCTCTGCCCCCAGCTTCAGGCTCATCCACCGCCCTGAATTTTTAAAATGAACATTAACTCTCCTCTAAAGGCGTGAGACGTGGCTCATCAAAAGAGACCTTGGTCAGGAGTGTGGAGAAGTGGGCTGCTGGCTCCTGCTGCCCACAGGCTTGGCGAGAGCTGGGAAGTAGCCACAGCGGGAAGGGAAACATGCAGAGGGAGTGGGGGGATAGAAAGACAGAGGGTAAGTCTGCACTGGAGGTGGAATTCGCAGCTCAGGCAGACGTACCCAGGCCAGCTCTGATCCAGCTGGCACACTACGAACAGCAGCGTAGCTGCAGCGGTTTGAGTGGCAGGAGGGACTAGCTGCCCGAGTAAGCACCTCGCTTTCAGACAGGCTCGTGGCTAACTCCTTGCGCAGCCGAGGCTACACTACGACGTTCAGTGCGCCCGCTGGATCAGAGTTAGCATGGGTAGGTCTGCCTGAGCCGGAAACTACACCTTTGGCTCCAGCTCCCACGTACCCAGACAGAGCCAGACGGGGGCAGGAGGAAGAGGAAGAGAGTTGCAGGGAGGGGAAGGCCAAGAGGCTGCAAGAGAGGGCGGAGATGGAGGGAAAGGCCAAGGGGCTGAGGTGGAGTTGAGGGGTGCAGAGAAATGCTGCAAGGGGGGAGGGAAAGGCTGGGAGGCTGAAGTGGAGGGAAGGGCGGGGTGCAGGGAACAAGTGCGCGCAGCTCACAGGGCAAGGAAGATGAATGTTCAGGAAGAAATTGCTGCAAATCCTCCCCGCATTCCGGAAAGGTGACTGAACACTGGCAAGCAGCAGTCTGGATTCCAGGAGCGGCTAGTCCTGTAAACACCCCGTACTCCTCCTCAGGTCCCACCCAGCCAGTCTCTGTTTGGGGCCCTATTTTGGGGCTCGGGGGAGGGGCTTTGTTGTGCAGGATACCAGCTAAAATGAGAGAATGATCAGGCTTCGTCAGAACGACGTGCAGAGAAAAGGCCAAGGACTCCTGGCAGGGCTGGCTCCGGGAGCAGGGAAGGGCGTGTGACCTAGGGAGGCTGCCTCAGATGCCAGAGTGTGTGGCCAGCTGGTTCCAAGTTCCCACCGGGTGTGTAGCAACACTGCCTACCGCTGAGATTCTCAGTGAATTAAACCCGATATTACAGCTGGGGAAAGTGAGGCACAGAGACATGACGGGACTTGCCCCAGTCACAGGATGAGCTTTTGGCAGATCTGGGAACAGAATCCAGCTGGGCTGACTCTCAGGCCTTTGCCTTAGGGGGAAGACCGTCCTTCCTCTCATGCAGAATTAACCTCCCTCTGGAAGGACAAAGCTGTTTGGGCCAGTGCCATGTGGGCAGCCAGAGGGGGTCACAGAAAGGGAGCAGGCCCAGCTGGCCTTTCCTTTCCAGGCCTCAAGGAGTGAAGGGAGAGCTGATCCTTAGGAGGCAGACCTAAGTTGTCTCTCACAGCTCAGCCATTTGGGAAAGCCCCGGCCGGGAGCCCACTGCAGCAGTGCTAGAATGAGAAGGCGGCTTTGACCTCTGCAAAGCTCTTGGAGCTTCTTGTGTACCAGCTCCAGAACTAGATGTCGGGGGAAGATGAGGTGCTTTGTTCCAAACTGGAGGAGAATTGCAGCAGAGAGGTGGGTTCTCCACAGGGTTACTCCAAGCCAGGTGACCACGTGTGTGACTGGTTCTGTACTAGGTGTTTCGTTCTCCAGAAGAAGCCAGAGGGTTTTTAGCTCCAGTCTCAGCCCTAGGGAGCTGAATTGTGGGATCAGAGTCTCATCCTTTTCTTACTCTTGCCCTTCACATGGGTCCAGCAGGTGAGAGTGGGGAGCGAGTGCGGACCCACAGGAAATTGCTCAGGTTCCCAGACCCAAGCTGCATTTCTCACCAGCCCCTGGGCAGGGCCGTCCTTACCTGTAAGCAAAGCACGCAGCTGCGCAGGGCACCAGGAAATTTTGGTGCCCCACAACTCCTGCTCCGGCTCTGCCCCGGCCCCACCTCTTCCCCAACCTAGCTCGGCCCCCACTCCCCTGAGCTCTGCAGCAGGGCTGGGCCTGCACTCACCGGCATCGGGAAGTGCAGCGACCCGGCCCCAGCCGCACCGCCAGTGAGTGCTGGGGGGTGGTTCCCGCCTGGCCTCCTCCGCAGAGGCCTGGGGCCCCACACCACCACCATCCCTCATGTCAGACACTGGCTTTGGGGAGTTCATAACCTTTCAGCTTCACTCAGCATTAGGAGAAATCACCTCTTCTCCAATCCTGAGCTTCTGAAACCTGCGTTAATCTACTTTTCATCAGTGGAGGCCTTTTGGCTAAAATAATCCATTTGACCCTAGACGACCTATTCCCAGGAGTTTGCCCTCTGACCTTCCCACTCTCACTGGAAAGAATTAGTGTGGCTTTGGCTGTGGCCTGAGTTTTGATTGGTTGAAATGAGGCAGGTTGCAAGTCAATGAATAATCTTCATTCTCACTCTCAGTAGTGGAGCCTGGCACCTAAGGTCGTTTATCCCCCAATGCCAGATTGGCACCAAACATCCATCAAGGATGGAACCATCCAGGGGACACGTTTAAAACCCAAGAAATGTATGTTAATTATCCCCATGGCCCAGGGTGCTGGAATTTTGTAGGCCAGTGCTTCATGGGGTATAATTCTGCATACCAGTGCCACCAAAGGCAGTGAGTTGAAACTTGGGGGAGATAGTTTCCAAGGGGATACAACACCCATCTGGCAGGAGGCCAGAGATGGTGTTTTTGCTGTTACAGGATGGATTTTTTAACAGTGAGGGTAAATAATTACTGGAGCAATTTACCAAGGGAGGTGGTGGATTCTCCATGCTTTAAATCAGGATTGGATGTGTCCTGCTAACAGAGCTCAACCAGGAGTTAGGGGCTTGACCCAGGGCTCGGACTAGAAGATCAGAATGGTCCCATCTGGCTTCAAAAGCTCTGAAATGGAATTTCCACATTAGACCCTGGATGTTTGCAGAGGCTTGTTGCCCACGGAGATGACATCACTCACAGCCAATCAGAAAGCTCTGTCTGTTTGGTGCTATGGGGAATTGAAGTATGGGGAATCATGTTCATCTGGGCAGTATGTTCTGGGAGGCGGAGGAGGGGGGACCCTCTGAGGGGTTTTTTCTCTGTGCGTGTGCATGTGTGTTGGGCAGCCATCAGCCCGAATGGACGTTAACCAGAACACATTTGGGAGGCTACTGTTTGTTTTGTGAACTCCGCCCCCCCCCTCCTCCTCACTCGCTGTATCCCTCTTGGCTGCAGCTGGCGCATGGTTCTCCCCTGGTACAGCAGTGGCACATGCAGACCACCGCCCCTCCAGCAGGGCCCTGGTACGCTACGGAGGCAGTGAGGTTGAGGCCCAGGGGGATGAGCGGAGGAGACTATGCAGTTTCTGAAGGTGCCGCGATAGTGTAGGGCGGGAGTGAGTGAATTGGGTTTCTGTGTGTGTCAGGGTGAGAGCGGTTGTTAGGGGAGGGAGGGTCTGTGTGTGTATATGCATGCACACGGTTGGTACAGGGACCAGGGCTTGAGGAGCCCAGACTGCATGCGCTCAGAGACCCATTCACGAGGGACCAAGGGGAAAGACAGACAGACCTGGATCAAATGACAGAGCTTGAGGAAGAGGAGAGACCTAACCTGGAGGGCAGATAATCCCACTTCTGCCTGCTGCAGGGTTTTTACACCTTCCTCCGAAGTATCTAATGCCTGCTACTGTCAGAGATGGGCCAGGTCTTGGGTCTGATCCATGATAGGCAATTCGTACGTTGCTGAGAGAGAGGAACCCGCGAGAGCAGATGAAGGAGTTTAGTGGGAAGAAGTGGAAAGCAAAAATGAAGCTCTGAAGCTGTGAGGAAGGGGCAAGAGCGAGAGAGGGAAATTCCTCTCATTCTTTCTGGCTAAGGTAGCGCTCTCCACTTCCAGCATCTGCTTTTTGTTCAGGTCACATCTCAGGCGGCCCAGGGTCCCTCTGCCACTCCAAGGAAGAAATAAATGGTTACTCATGGAGCTGTCCCGGCTTCACTCACCAGAGCCTGAATCACCAGGAAGACGTCATTCAACGTTAACCCATTTGCCACTGGGGAGTCCAAAAAACACAGCCCAGGGGGGTGGTGTGTTTCTGCTGGCGGAATGGTGGGAGACCAGTGAGGGGATGTGGCTTGTGGGGGAAGCAGGAGCAGTGGGAGCAGGAACTGGCTGGCGAATGAACTTTGGGATGACATGGGGCTGGGCGATGCTTCTAAAAGAGGGACCCAACTTACTGTTTCTGTTGATGCTTTATGTTGTTGTTGCTCTGATCCAGTTTGTGTCACTGTAGTTTTAATTAAGAGTCTTGATTGGCTGATGGGAAACCTGGCAGTTACAAACCATTCGGGAAGCAGTCATGAATCTGTAGATCACAGGTCGGGAGCTGAGGGCTGCACTTGCTCCTTGCCAGAAGTCCTGAGGCTGCGCTTACTCGGCACTAAATGAAGTAGATGGCAGTGACCCTCATCAGAAGGCCGTGTGGTCCGCAAGGCCCTGTGACTGTGTCAAGAGCATAGGACTGGGAGTCGGGACACTTGGCGTCCAACCCCAACCCTGTTACTCTGTGACCTTAGGTCAGTCACCCATCCTCTATACCTCACTTCCCCACCTGTAAAATGGGGGTAATGATACTGGTAATCATAAAATAAATGAAAACTATTACCCTTCTCATCAGGGTGGAAGTGCAGCCCATACAGCCGATGATATGAAAGCGTGAGTGAAAGATCCTTTCATTAAAGCTTGAATAAGTTGCATCCTCGCACGTCTTCTGTCACCTGTGCATGATCCAGGTGCTTTTGCCAGTATGGAAATGCCCAGCGGGCAGTGTGGCTGGGCTGCCCAGATCAGGACGGGGCACTGCATACTGGGACTGTAGCCTTTGTGGGCCATGTTGCAGTGTTAAGGATGAAAATGGTCATGCTGAAGAATTTCCTGGACCACATTTCACCCACTGGCTGCTGTTCAGCTATTGTTCAAGTGAAAATACCCCATCTTCTAGGGAACCCACACATCTTGCCCTCGATTAGTTGGGTCTCTTGTGCGTGCTTCGGGGAATGAATTGCCTTTTGACCCCAGAAGAGAGGGGCTTCTTTTAGGCCAGGCTGGTAGTTGTGGCACTGAATTGACTAGGCCTGAGGGAAGACGCCTGTGTAAAAGGGAGTGACCCTCTCCTGCCTTTACTTCTGCCTACGAAGTCTGTCCAGTCTAATAGTCTGGTGGAGCCGTAAGTCTTTCTGTCAGTGGCTGTCCTGCCCTCCCAGTCACTCTTCTCCGACACTCAGACCTTTTGAAGCTCTGTTGTTCATTCATTCTAAAAATTAACACCTGGGAGGAGAGGAAGGTGGCATGGTTTTTTCTTTCGTGGAAGGATGCACTGTACTTTTTAATGCCTAGTGTGAAAAATGAGTCCTGGCACCTGTAATTATGTGCAGATGCTCCCTGTGATTTGAAAATTGAGGAGAGGGGGGAAAAGATTGGATTTTGGTCTCCCAGTTGAAATGCTGAGTGAGTGACTGACTTGAGGGTGTTTCCTTTCCCACCTGTGCCAGGCAGGCAGTGCCCCGCAGAGGGGCCCTAGCCCAGAGTGCAGGCCAGGGATCTTGGGAGGTGGGAGAAAGGGGGACTTGGTGCGAAGGCCACATATTTTTGCCGTTCCCATGGTAACCAGCCCATTAGGGAGATACAGATTAAACCTCCCCAGCTGGTGCGTGTTTCTTCTCTGTAGCCCAAGTTTCCCCGCCCAGCCAGGACGTGCCATGGTGGGAGCTGTTAGCAGTGGCAGCAGGTGGTTCTGATTTCCCCAGGAATCCGGCTGCTCAAGGCGGGTACAGCCTGGCAGCAAGGCCGGGATGGGTCACTTGGAGAACGGAACCCCATGAGGGGTCTCATCAGTCTCTCTGAAAGATCCTGTTCAGGAGAGAAACCCCCAGAGAATGTCCAGTGCCCCCCCACACCTCCATCCCTGCATGGCTTCCTAGGTCAGCCTGATCCACCAGCACTGCCCCCTGTCCCGAGGAGCAGAATTCAGAAGTCAGATCCCAGACGTTAAGCAGGGCTGGACCTTGGGGGTGAGTGGATGGAAGACCTCCAAGGACAAGGCAGGGGCAGCAGGATGTGCTCACTCTAAATCTGTACGAAGTCAGGGCTCCAATGCGTGGCTCAAGGAGGGGCAGTGTGATTGGACGTGATGCCTCTCTGTTGCCTGGTGGTCATGAAAGATTCTGTGGCACCTTGTGTAAGAGCTGGGAGTGACCCTGGCGGCCTGAGTGAATTCCAAGTCAAATAACTATATTCCCTTTCGATCCGGAAACATTCTGCCAGCCTAAAATCCCCCCTGCAGCTTCCAGTGGCTATGGGATTCTCTTACGCTCTTTTCCCTAACCGGCTGCATAGAGCAGCTGTGCACAGTTAAACAGCTGCTTGTGTTTGAACCCAGAACTAGCCATGGCGCAGTCCTGTCAAGCACATTGGGATCCTTGGATAAATTACACTGTACACCAGAAGTTCGCACAAAGGGGTCTTTGGGTCACTGGTGACCCATGAAGCAGAGAGCCTGCTGGTGATCTGCACAGAGGTGGGCTAGTCACATGATGCTGGCTCCTCCTCCCAGTTTCCAGCTACTGAACTGCATTAAAAGACAACTAAAAATACATACAGTGCTTCCCTATTGTTACTTTCCCACATTAGCCATTCTTGTAGTTGCCACGGGGATGTTATTTGGTTGTAAACACGAGGAGAGCTGGTCTGTGTGATCATTAATGAGATGAGAAGTGTCTATGAAACACTCTGTCTGTTTATGCTGCTCCCCTGCTATAAATTATCAGACCATGCAGAGATATCAGTGGGTTGTTTGTCCTTCAGTCTAATGCCTGCTGCCTTTTCCCCCTACCTTGGTGCACAGCCCCCCACCTACGTACCGGGTGGATGCGGACAAAGGGTTCAACTTCTCCGTGGGCGATGATGCCTTTGTGTGCCAGAAGAAGAATCACTTCCAGGTCACGGTCTACATCGGCATGATCGGAGATCCCAAGTACGTGAAGACCCCTGAGGGCCTGAAGCCCCTCGACTGCTTCTACCTGAAGCTGCATGGAGTGAAGGCAAGTTCTGGGGGAAGGGGGAGAACCCTGCAAGAGCTGAAGGCCATTTCAGGGTGCGTGTGCGAGCATGTGTGTCAGTGTCCATAGGCCCACAGGCAGTGTTGTTACCGTGTGTATGATCTTGTCAGTCTCTGGGTGGGAATGATGAGCATTATATCACTGTGTACTGTTTGTGGGTGAGTGGGTCAGTGAGTGGAGCCTGCGTAGGGGAGCCAATGCGTGTGATACAAGCATATGTGATCCGGCCTGCATGTGTGGAAATCACAAGTTTTGTGTGACCAGGACGTTACCTAAAGGAAGGATAGGAGCCTTGTGCCATAGCCCCATCTGCTGGGTGAAGTCTAGTCACGAGAGAACAGGCAGTAAAGAGGGTTCCCCTGGGCAATCTGGCTGGGCTCTGTATGTACATCAGTGCCTGTACATTTGAGTCTGTGTGTGAGGAGCAAGGAAGAGGCTGTCTGGCCCTGCTGGTGCAGAGAACTCCTGCCCTCTCTTACAGCTGGAGAAGGGGTGGGGGAGGTACAGGCAATGGTAAGGGGACAAAGTAAACCTGGTCTTTTCTGAGCAGTGGTTATGGTGCCAGTGAGGCAAATTCCCAGGGGGTAATTATGGGTGCCCAGACACTGGGGAGATTGGCGCTGTTGATGTACTTTGGGTAAGTGGCTGGATAGATTGTCCTTGGGACAATGGTGATGAGGGAAAAGGGGCTGAGAGAGGGGAAAGCCATGCCGTTCCACTCTCTGTAATGTTCCTGGATCTTTCCCTTCAGTTAGAGGCCTTGAACCAGTCGATCAACATAGAGCAGTCGCAGTCTGACCGCAGCAAACGGCCCTTCAACCCTGTCACGTGAGTACTGTCCAGGGCGTGGCGGCCTGAAGGTGGGGAGCCTGTCACAGGAGAGCCACCCAAGGAGGGGGAGATTGAGGGACCCTGGGATGAGGACCCCTAAGGGTAGGAAGGCAGAGTGGAGCGAGGGGGTACTAGAGGGTGCTGGCATGGAGGGCTCAGGCGGGGAGTGTATTTAAAGTATTCTCGCTCTCTGTCTCCTTCACTTCCCAAAACAATGACTCCTCTCCGCTCCACGCCCAGAGCTCACTGACCTGTGGTGGGTCCCCCTGGCCCCCAGAGCCTGATCTGAGGCATTTTGGCAACACCCCTTGAAGTGAGGAAGAGGTGGGAGTTCCCTAGATGATTGCAGCTGGGGGCTGATCTTCCCACGTGAGGGGAAATGGCCGTTCTCCGTGCGGCCTCCTTTCCAGCTCTGTGTCCTCAGTGGCTCCGCTGCTTCCCCCTCCAGGGTCAACCTGCCTCCGGAGCAGGTCACGAAGGTCACTGTGGGGCGGCTGCATTTCAGCGAGACCACGGCTAATAACATGAGGAAGAAGGGCAAGCCCAACCCTGACCAGAGGTACGGAGCAGCATGGTTCCCTCCGAGCCTGTGACGGGGGCTTGGCGGGACTGCGAACGTGGGACTCGGGGAGGCTGAACTGGGGAGCAGAGTGCTGCAGAGCTGCCCCTGGCGGCTGGGAGCACGGCTGCTTCGTGCAGGCCACCTTGACGGGCAGAACGGAAAGGGGGTGTGGGGATGGGTGCTGAGGAGCTGTCCTGCCAGGCACTGAATGCGCTGGCTGAAGTGTTCGCAGGGAGAGCCCCTGGACAAGCAGCCATGACTGTCTGAAAGCTGGGCCCTGGGCTCCAGCAGCGCCGTGGCCCCTGGCGCTGTGCTGAGGAGCTGGCTCGATATCGACCAAGAGGGAAGAGCATACCCTACTCAGTCACTAGCACCAGTCACCGTGGTTACCTGGGTTTCTTTTGCAACCTCCGGTCCAAATACTGAGCTGAGCCCAGCCCTGCTGAGCTTGTGAGCAGTGATAGGACCGCAGCCTGGGCAGGCTGCAGGCCTTGGAGGAGACCGGGCAGTCGATGAAGACTTGTAGACACGGCTACAGTAGAAGAGTGCTGCCATGGGGGCAGCAGATGTTTGGAGACCTGAGTGCTAACTGGATCAGACAGTGCCCGTGAGAGGCATGTCCCTGTCTGGGGGAAGTGTAGGAATTCCAGCTGTGCCCGCCGTGGCGTGGGGACTTCCCTGTCTGTCTGAGGGGAGGCAGTATCCGCCATGCCTCTCCCCTCCAGGGGGATGCACTCCCTTCCTGCTGCAGATGACCCTAGTGGGTGTCTGTCATTCGCAGGTACTTCATGCTCGTCGTGGCCCTGCAGGCCCATGCCCAGAACCAGACCTACACGCTGGCTGCCCACATTTCCGAGCGCATCATCGTCAGAGTAAGTTTTCTCCTGACTCACAGAACACCCCTATCCTCTTGCCCCCTTCTCCTGGCTTTTCGGTTCCCCCACCAACCCTTTGCCTGGCTCTTCAAGACCCCTGCTGCCCTTCCCCCCTTTCTCTGCCTGGCTTTCTGGGACCCCACTCCCGATCCTTCCCGCACTTTATGAAGAAGGCAGCCCACGTGTTCCTGCAGGAACCCAGCACAGAGAGACACGGACAGAGAAGAAGGCACATTCTCCAGGAGGGGAGTGCAAGGCTGGGGATGCGTTGCCCAGGAAGGGGCTGTGGGGAGCGAGGGAACGGTCTTGGGACTTTCAGTGGGTGTCCTGGCTGAATTTTCCAGATGCCTGAGGGGCAGCAGGGCTGAAGGCTGGAGTCAAGGCCAGGCAGGAAAGAGACTGGATTCCCCTGACAGGTTCTCCCAGCGTTCAGCTAGTCGAGCTCTCGTCTCCCATGGGGAACGGGAGCGTAGGGGTCTGAGGAACATAGGTCGGTTTTGGCCCCGCGTGGCCGCTCAGAAGCAGGAAGCAGTGAGAGTCAGGCTGTGACGTTGTGATTGGCTGTCTCCGCCCTGCCGCCTTTTAAGTGCTTTGTCCGTTTCCTCTAGCAAAGGGCCAGTTCGGGGGTAAAACACAAACGGAGGGCGGACGGGGACCCCGGAGTCTGCAGACAAGTAAGTACATGACAAGCTATGCAGCCTCCGGGGGGCTCCACAACAGAGCTGTGGGAAAAGCGGACAGCCTGGACCACACAGACTCAACCCCTGAGCAGGGCACAGCTGCAGCCATGGCCTAGCCAGTGCAGAGATGAGATACAGACCAGTAGCTCCCTGTGAGAGACCCCCCCCTCAGCAGCACCTTGCAGGATTCAGTACGATCCTTGCTCCAGGGAGGGAGAGTTGGCACGTCCTGGTAGCCCCCTGCTCTCATGCAGTCCCAGTCCCAGCAGCGCTGGCCTCTGGGGAGATGAGTCTGTGTGGTCCTTATTTTGGGTAGGGAGAGCGTCAGTACAATTCCAGGGGCTCAGGTAGCGTAAGGCTCAGGAAATGGGAGAGGAAAGGTGCGGACACAGATTCTATTGGCCGGTGCCTGCTGAGAGAGTCTCGATCAGAGATGGGGATCGGAGAGCAGAGAACACCCCACTGTAGGGCTGTTTCCTCACAAAGTGCAGGCAGGGCTTTGTTGCCACAGGCTTGGGGAGCAAAGTCCTCACCCCTCCTTGGCCCACACAGAACCCCTGTCTCCTGCTCCTCTGTCTGGTTTCGCTGCATTGCTTCATACTGCCGCAGAGCTCTGCATCATGCCCAAAACGACCCCGGGGCTGTGTGTGTCCTCGGCTGGCCGTGCCGCCCTGCACTGGGAGGGGGAGTTCAGGCAGGTTGCTCCCCTAGCAGCCTCCTGGGGAGCTGGTACTGCTGGCTTTTGAGCTCTGCGGTCACAGCCTGATAACCGTTCAAGTACCTACGCCTGAGCTTTTCCATCGGCAGCTGGACAGGGAGCCTCCTAGGGTGTGTCTGCACTGCGATAAACACCCCGCAGCCTGGCCACAACTGGCTGGGGCAGCAGGCTCAGGCTATGGGGATATGAAATTGCTGTGTAGACGTTCGGGCTCAGGCTGGAGCCTGTGCTCTGAGACCCCGCAGGGGGGAAGGATCTCAGAGCTCGGCCTCCTGCCTGAACCCGAACATCTACACTGCAATTTTACAGCCCCGCAAGCCTGAGTCATCTGACCTGAGGCTTGGGGCCGTGGATATTTTATCAGAGGCGTATCCTGACATTGCTGGGTCTGCAGGCACTTGCCAGTTAAACCCAGCACGGCTCCTTGTCCTTCCCAGGCTGCCCTGGGCTCACAGAGGTTCCATCCCACCTCACATACAAGGTAACCTTAGAATAAGGGCGCAGCCTGGCTGCACGGTTCAGTCTTGACACAGGCTCCGTTGCTGCTCCTTAAGCCCGTTTACCACATTTCCCCATCCCCGCTAGTGACTGGAAGCCTGGGCTAGAACGTGGATGCCCTCAACCGTGGCAGGCAGCCATGATCACTCCGGGGTCTTCTCATCACACAGGGGTGTAATCCTCTGTGTGGGGGCATCCAAACACCGTCTATGCCAGCTGCGCATGGTGCCCTGGCCCTCTGGTGCGTGTTTCAGGGGGATGAGTCTGGGGGGGTCCCTGCTTAGGATTCTGTTGAAGGCCCCCGTGCTCATGCTGTCTCCACCTACCAGCACCGGCCCCTCCTCTCTTTGGTTTCATCTCTCTGCTGCTGCTCTGGACGCTCTTCAGTCGCTGCCCTCTTGCTTTTCCACAGGCCTCTAACCCGGGTCAGTTTGAGAGTGACAGCGACGTCCTCTGGCAGCGGGCTCAGCTTCCTGACACGGTCTTTCACCACGGCCGAGTTGGCATCAACACCGACCGCCCCGATGAAGCCCTGGTGGTCCATGGCAACGTGAAGGTCATGGGCTCGCTGATGCACCCGTCAGATATCCGAGCGAAAGATGACATTCAGGAGGTGAGAGCTGGGGAAGGCTGGCAGGACACAGGAGGCCAGTCTGAGTTGGATGGTGGGGCTGGAGAGGCACCTAAATCAGAGTTTCTACCAAATGACTGGAGGATAGCTAATGTGATGCCAATTTTTTAAAAAGGGCTCCAGAGGTGACCCTGGCAACTGCAGGCTGGTAAGCCTGACTTCAGTACCGTGCAAACTGGTTGAAACTATAGTAAAGAACAGAATTGTCAGACACATAGATAAACATAATTCGTTGGGGAAAAGTCAACATGGTGTTTGTAAAGGAAATCATGCCTCATCAATCTACTAGAATTCTTTAAGGGGGTCAACAAGCATGTGGACAAGGGGGAATCCAGTGGATATAGTATACTTAGATTTTCAAAAAGCCTTTGACAAGATCCCTTACCAAAGGCTCTTAAGCAAAGTAAGCTGTCATGGGGTAAGAGGGAAGGTCCTCTTATGGATTGGTAACTGGTTAAAAGATAGGAAACAAAGGGTAGGAATAAATGGTCAGTTTTTAGAATGGAGAGAGGTAAATAATGGTGTTCCCAAGGGGTCTATACTGGGACCAGTCCTAGTCAACAGATTCATAAATGATCTGGAAAAAGGTGTAAACAGTGAGGTGGCAAAATTTGCAGATGATACAAAACTATTCAATATAGTTAAGTCCCAGGCAGCCTGGGAAGAGTTACAAAGGGATCTCTCAAAACTGGGTGACTGGGCAACCAAATGGCAGATGAAGTTCAGTGTTGATAAATGCAAAGCAATGCACATTGGAAAACATAATCCCAACAATAGATATAAAATGTTCGGGTCTAAATTAGCTGTTACCACTCAAGAAAGAGATCTTGGAGTCATTGTGGATAGTTCTCTGAAAACATCCACTCAATGTGGTTTTAGAAAAGGTAGATCATGCCAAACCAACCTGATCTCCTCCTTCTTTGAGAAAGTAACAGATTTTTTTTGGACAAAGGAAACGCAGTGGATCTAATTTACCTAAATTTCAGTAAGGCGTTTGATACTGTGCCACATGGGGAATTATTAGTTAAATTGGAAAAGATGGGGATCAATACGAACATTGAAAGGTGGATAAGGAATTGGTTAAAGGGGAGACTACAATGCGTCCTACTGAAAGGTGAATTGTCAGGCTGGAGGGAGGTTACCAGTGGAGTTCCTCAAGGATCAGTTTTGGGACCAATCTTATTTAATCTTTTTATTACTGACCTCGGCACAAAAAGTGGGAGTGTGCTAATAAGGTTTGCGGATGATACAAAGCTGGGAGGTATTGCCAATTTAGAGAAGGACCGGGATATCATACAGGAGGATCTGGATGACCTTGTAAACTGGAGTAATAGTAATAGGATGAAATTTAATAGTGAGAAGTGTAAGGTTATGCATTTAGGGATTAATAACAAGAATTTTAGTTATAAGCTGGGGACACATCAGTTAGAAGTAACGGAGGAGGAGAAGGACCTTGGAGTATTGGTTGATCATAGGATGACTATGAGCCGCCAGTGTGATATGGCCGTGAAAAAAGCTAATGCGGTCTTGGGATGCATCAGGAGAGGTATTTCCAGTAGGGATAAGGAGGTGTTAGTACCGTTATACAAGGCACTGGTGAGACCTCACCTGGAATACTGTGTGCAGTTCTGGTCTCCTATGTTTAAGAAGGATGAATTCAAACTGGAACAGGTACAGAGAAGGGCTACTAGGATGATCCGAGGAATGGAAAACTTGTCTTATGAAAGGAGACTCAAGGAGCTTGGCTTGTTTAACCTAACTAAAAGAAGGTTGAGGGGAGATATGATTGCTCTCTATAACTATATCAGAGGGATAAATACTGGAGAGGGAGAGGAATTATTTAAGCTCAGCACCAATGTGGACACAAGAACAAATGGATATAAACTGGCCACCAGGAAGTTTAGACTTGAAATTAGACAAAGGTTTCTAACCGTCAGAGGAGTGAAGTTTTGGAATAGCCTTCCAAGGGAAGCAGTGGGGGCAAAAGATCTATCTGGCTTTAAGATTAAACTCGATAAGTTTATGGAGGAGATGGTATGATGGGATAACATGATTTTGGTAATTAATTGATCTTTAAATATTCATGGTAAATAGGCCTAATGGCCTGTGATGGGATGTTAGATGGGGTGGTATCTGAGTTACCCAGGAAAGAATTTTCTGTAGTATCTGACTGCTGAATCTTGCCCATATGCTCAGGGTTCAGCAGAAGGCCATATTTGGGGTCGGGAAGGAATTTTCCTCCAGGGCAGATTGGAAGAGGCCCTGGAGGTTTTTCGCCTTCCTCTGTAGCATGGGGCACGGGTCACTTGCTGGAGGATTCTCTGCTCCTTGAAGTCTTTAAACCACGACTTGAGGACTTCAATAGCTCAGACATAGGTGAGGTTTTTCGCAGGAGTGGGTGGGTGAGATTCTGTGGCCTGCGTTGTGCAGGAGGTCAGACTAGATGATCATAATGGTCCCTTCTGACCTTAGTATCTATGAATCTATGTGCAGCAGCAGTCCAAAAAGCAAACAGAATGTTGGGAATCATTAAGAAAGGGGTAGATAATAAGACAGAAAATATCATGTTGCCTCTATATAAATCCATGGTACGCCCACATCTTGAATACTGTGTGCAGATGTGGTCGCCCCACTGCAGAAAAGGTATATTGGAATTGGAAAAGGTTCAGAAAAGCGCAACAAAAATTATTAGGGGTATGGAACGGCTGCCATATGAGGAGCGATTAATAAGACTGGGGACTTTTCAGCTTGGAAAAGAGATGACTAAGGGGGGATATGATAGAGGTCTATAAAATCATGACTGGTGTGAAGAAAGTAAATAAGGAAGTGTTATTTACTCCTCATAACACAAGAACTAGGGGTCATCACATGAAATTAATAGGCAGCAGGTTTAAAACAGATAAAAGGAAGTATTTTTTCACACAACACACAGTCAACCTGTGGAACTCCTTGCCAGAGGATGTGAAGGCCAAGACTATAACGGTTCAAAAAAGAACTAGATAAGTTCATGGAGGATAGGTCCAACAATGGCTATTAGCCGGGATGGGCAGGGATGGTGTCCCTAGCCTCTGTTTGCCAGAAGCTGGGAATGGGCAACAAGGGATGGATCACTTGATGATTACCTGTTCTGTTCATTCCCTCTGGGGCACCTGGCATTGGCCACTGTTGGAAAAGAGGATACTGAGCTAGATGGACCCTTGGTCTGACCCAGTTTGGCCGTTCTTATGTTCTAAAAGTTCGTATATTGATGTGAGATGCTCCATCTGCACAGCTGAGCAGGAAAGCCCTTGAGTACAGAGTTTCTGGAGAGCATGTGAGCTGCCTCATGCCCTGCAGGCCGGAAATCCCATGAGAACAGAACAGCCTCTCTCCAAGGCATGGCTTGTCTCATGGAATTTCAGCTCTTCTTCTAGCTGGAACCAGAAAGTGCCAAACAACAAATATGAAAACCACCAAAGACATCAAGCCAAACTTTATCCAGCCTCAGATCAGAGCCAGTCAGAGCCTTGCGGGAAGGTCCTGGTGGGTTCTTAATTGAACTGATCTGGATAATCTCTTCCAGCAAGGTCAAATGTTACTAGATGCAGTGAGGTCTTCAAATCTCAGAGAGCTGTCTTTTCCCCTTCCCATGGTGTGTGGGGGTGTGATGGGGCTCACTCCCTTTTCTCGAGTCATTTGACCTGGTCCTTTTTTGATAAATCCTGGATTTTAATCCTGGCTATGACTGTTAGCAGACTGTGTCCAGCAGGTGGGTGTTCTCATTCTGGGTCTGGTGTCTGAGACCTGCCGCGGTGGGCACTGATGAGAGCCCTCGTGGCCATTGCTCTTTGCTGCCTGGGGCCAGATTCTTGGACTTTTAAAGAACAGCGTCCTACTTATAGATCCCATGTGTTCGCCTTGTCCCAGGTGGACACCACAGAACAGCTGAAGAGGATCTCCCGTATGCGGCTGGTGCACTATAACTACAAGCCAGAGTTTGCTGCCACTGTGGGCATTGAAAGCACGTCTGAGACAGGTACAGTCCCTGCACCAACCCACGGGCGTCATCCTCACAGTTGTATGCTACGGGGGAGTTCTAATGCAAACTAACATTTCTCCTTCATCATAACTCGCAGCCCCTCCTGCTGCTCCATGCCAGCTGAGCTGATGCCTCTCCATCCTGCCCTGCAGCAGTCCAAAGAAAGTGTAGAATCCAAATATGATATACAAAGAACCTGGGAATCAGTCTTTATCCAGTTGTTCCTTTCCCAGCTGTTTTTCACTGGCGTTAGCCTGAGGTTACATTCTGGCTATGCATGGGCCTTTCAGGAAATTAAGTCCCCTACACTCTGTCTTGGCAGCTCAGGGGTGGATATTGGTTTCTTATTAATCGCTGCATAGTGTGTGGGGTTCATGTCAGCAACCAAGTGTCTCATGAGAAGAAGTCAGCTATTGTGGAAGGCGTTTTGGGGGCCAGAACCATGGTGATTGGTGCTGTGGTTTCTGTGCAGGTGTCATTGCTCAGGAAGTGAAGGAGATTCTTCCCGAAGCAGTGAAAGACACCGGGGACATGGTCTTTGCCAATGGGAAAACCATCGAGAACTTCCTGGTGGTGAATAAGGTTAGTGGTACCCTCCACAGAGCAGATGGGGGATGAGTAAGAACTGGTGATTAAAAGGGTGGGGGGAGGATGGTGAATTTTGGTGTGTTTTCTTTTTCCCCTTCACGTAAAGATAGAGGTGAAACAGAGTCAAAATCTGACGCCTGGGAAATGGTCTCTTACCAACACTTGTAAACCAAGTCTCTCCTGCTTGAGTTTCAGCCAGATGTGTTCTGTGAGCTAGCATTGGCATCACTCCACAACCTGGACTCTGGACTCATCCTTCCTGGTTGGTGAGGGCCGCTGGGGAAGACCTGAGCCCAATATTAGTGGGCATTGACAGCAGTTTTTGAGGGACGGCAGGTTCCTGGCTTCCTTTAAGTAGGCTGTTCCGAGGCCTGTGCCCCATCCCAAAAAAGCTACTTGCCAAATTAGGACTCTGTATCTAATCTTCCCATTCTGGTTCAGCTGACAGAGGAGGTTGTGGTGAGATAGCTTGGAGTACCTGGCTCCCTCAGATCTCCTCGACAGTCTTGATCCAGACCCAGGTGTGGCCTGAGGCCACACTAGCTCCGTTGGAGATGATCTCCACCAGCAGGGGATAAAAGTCAGGCATCCATGCTGATCTCACTAGGTTTACCAGCTGCCTTTTGTGTTGCTGGCCATGGGGTTTGGTTGACTTGCCTGTAGACCATAGTGGGAATGAACAGGGCCGATCTTTGGTGCCTCCGTTCCTTTCTGGCTGTGGGTCAATTCCCCTCTGCAGTTAGATGACCAGATGGCAACAGTGGCCAGGCATGTCTTTTTTCATCTGACTCTTGTAGGACCTTGTTACTGCCCCTTGTGGTTTTTGTACACTACCAATTGGATTCCTGCAGTGCACCCTACAGGGAAGCAGGAGCTGGGGCCAAGCATGGTGGGGGCCTGCCTGTTTATGTGGGGTGTCTCGCAAGGAGCATGTTATGCTGGGCCTGGATGATCTGCACTGGCTGCCTGCTGGTCGCCAGGGAGAGTTTAACATGTTGGTTTTGAGCTGGGACCTGCCTATTACTATGAATTACCTGCGGGGTCCAGAGGTCCCAAGCAAGGACCAGGCCTCCACTGTGCTAGGCACATAGATCAAACAGTTGTGCACAGGGCTCAGGCTGGGATTGTGACAAGACCCAGTGCAGGGAAGAAACAGGGAAAAGGGTTTGGGGATAATGAGGCGATGCCTGAGAGTGTGCCTCTCCCCCACCCCCATGGGACAGCGCCGCAGTTGTGAGCAGTGGGGCCTGGGACTGGAGTGCCCTGGTGTACTGGAGAAGCCGAGGCTGGTAGGGTGCTCACTCTCCGAGTGTCAGGATTTGGGGGTGTAGGCGAATGTCTTTGTTGTTGAGAAGGACTGTACATTGACAGGTTGCCAAGGCCTGCTGGTGCCCGAGAGACCCTCCTTTATCCAGATTTGTTACCAACTGAAGTAAGCGCATTAAAAAATGTGTATAAATATCAGTGTCCCGATGGCTAGGCCGTGGTTGGGTGGGTTTCCTCTCGTGCCTTTCCCCTGCCGGGATGCTGAGCAACACATTGTGACCTTTCCACTGGGGAAGGGTAGGTCTGCAGTGGCTCAAGAGATTTGAAGGAGGCCAGGCAGGTCTGTGTGTGTGTGTGTCCCTCTACTCCTGGAGAGGGCTCACGCAGAACGATGTGGCCCTTGGCAGGAGCGGATCTTCATGGAGAATGTTGGGGCAGTGAAGGAGCTCTGCAAGCTGACTGACAACCTGGAGACCCGCATTGATGAGCTGGAGAGGTGGAGTCACAAGCTGGCTAAGCTCAAGCGTCTGGACAGCATGAAGTCAACGGTCAGCTCTGGGGCATTCAGGTATAGGCATCCTCCCTCCATCTCCAAACATGGGGCAGGGGAGCAGAAAGGAGCATCCCACCTCAGGCCTGTACACCAGTCAGCCTGCACTGGGGAGAATACAGGGAGATTCCTGCCCGGGCACTGGGGTGCGGGTGCAGGGAGATTTCCCCTTGGGCACAGACAGCCTGGTGTTGGGGGTGGGTGCAGGGAAATTCCTCCTTGGATCCAGGCAGCCTGGCACTGCGGGAAGGGAGCAATACAGGGAGATTCCCCTTTGGGCACTGGCTGCCTGGCACTGCCATAGGGGGTATACAGGGAGATTCCCCTTCGGGCTCTGTCTTCCTGGCAGTCGGGGAAATCAGGATTTGGTGCAGTGCTGGGATAATGGGGACTGGAGATGATCCACGAGCTGCTGTTGGGGAAACAAACTGAACCTCGGGCTGTGTACGAGACTCCAGCATGGAAATGGCGGCCTGGTCCGACTCGACTGTCCGTCCCAGGGCGAGCCACATCCTGAGGGTTAATGTTTTTTGACCCGAGAGGAGCAGATGAAGCCTGTTTTGCAGGCCCTAACTGCAGGATGGCTTGGTGAGGGGAGAGAGCTCACTCTGTTTCCTTTCACCTGTTGGAGCCTTCGCCAACAACTGGGCTGTTGGACAGGGCCCTTTAGCCCAGCATGGTGCTCAAAGCTTTCCTCCTGCAGTTACTGAGTCAGGTACACAACCTGCACCCCATTGCCACCCAGTGGGTTCCCCTGGGGTCCCAGCCAGACACATCCCACCTCAATGCCTCTTCTCTGCTTGCAGCCAAACAGGAAGTCAGTTCAGCCGCGCAGGAAGTGTGCCCCACAAAAAGAGGCCCCCCAAAATGGCCAGCAAGGTATGGGAGCCTTTTGCGAAGGGATGTGGGGTTTGACATGCGGGGGGCTGTGTGTCTGGACAGTGTGGGTGTGTCTGGAACAGCGGTGCAGAGCCCGGGGGCTGTGTTCTGCAGTGGGGGACATGTGAGCGGGCCCTATGTCGGGCCAGAGCTAGCTGTGTCCTCCTCCTCCCACTCCTTCTCCCGCTCCCAGTGCCCTGCGGCCATCCTGCCTCTCGCAGCAGGACGAGCCAATGCCTTGTGGATGAGCCATCCTGCTGCTGCTGCTTCAGTGACCACCAAAGGGCATGGTGTGATGCAGGAGGAATGGCCTCCCGCACTGCAGTCCTCCCATCCCGGGGAAGGCTGGGGCCAGGGGGAGAGGCCCCAGGGCAGAGTGGAATAGAAATGCAGTGAGCCCTGCACTGGGCGTGCAGTTGATTCCCCTGCATTTCTCCTTCAGTCCCCGTCTGTTGTCACGGAACAAGCCTGCATCAGCCAGCGCTTCCTGCAAGGAACCATCATCGCCCTGGTTGTCGTCATGGCGTTCAGGTGAGAGACTGCACAGCTCCACAGCTGCTAGCTGCCCTCGGCACTGGGAGGCGCTTCTGCTGCCCTATGGCACAGCCAGGGTGGGGACTAGCCTGCGGAGATTCCCGCACCCCATGGCACAGCCAGGGTGGGGACTAGCCTGGGGAGGATCCCCCCCACCCCATGGCACAGCAGGGGTCTAGCCTGGGGAAATATTTCCCCCCACACCCGTGGCTCTGCAGGGATTGCTCTGTTTTATTTTAAACATACCACATTTTCCTGAATGAGTATGTGTTAAAATGTTAGGCCCGTGTCTTGTCTAACTGCTGCAGAGTGCATCATCCTCACACACCCACAGCAGGATTTAGTTCTCTCACTGAGGGCAAGGACTGTGCAAGCATCTGTTAGGCAGCTTCACCAGCACAACCCAGACTCGCCGTACACCGTCCCTGAGCAGGGGCTCAGACGAGCTGCCTTTTGTTGGAGGGAGAGATCCCCATCCCGGCCTCTCCAAACCCAGCCCCTTGCAGCCCTCGGGTCTCTCACCTCCACTGTGACGCCCTCCGGCTCGCTGACTCTTGCTGGCTCCATTACAAGCATCTTCCTCGCCAGCCACGCTGGGCGTGGCCCCCTCTGGGCGCTGCTCTATCCCACCTCAGTTTCTGGGACAAACTGGTTCCCAGAGTGAGTGGGCACAGCTCTTATTGATGTCCATGGGAGTCACGCCTGCTTACTCAGGGCTGAATTAGGCACCTGGCTTCACCTTTAAGACTCTGGGCTACGTATTCTGCGCCACCAGCACCTCCCACCAACAAAGGGGGCCTCTGTTTCCTTCTCCAGCTCATGTTCGTCCCTCTGTGCTGGCCCCTGTATCTGCAATGCCCTTCCTGTCCCAGATCCCTTTCTTCTCCTCCGTCTGCCATCAGCCTCAGTGCCCCTACCTGAGCAGTGCTGGCCTATTGCCTGTTCAGAGAGGGGGATAGCTCATGACAACCCCCCAGCCAGCTAAAGAGCTGATGATAAAAAGAGCCCTGGATGAGGACCCTGTAAGCATCATCTGGGCTCGGGAGGGAGTGGTAGCTGGCCTGCAGCTGCCCGCCTAACCTTGAAGGGTTTGGACCATTGAGACAGACAGCCACTGTGGTGCTGCAGAGGGAGAATCTCCTTCCTCTTGCCATAGTGCAGATACTTATCCCTGGGCGTGTAATCTTCTCTCTCTCCTTCCCAGTGTGGTGTCCATGTCCACCCTCTACGTGCTCAGCTTGCGCAATGAGGAGGACCTCGCAGATATTGATGGGTATGTGTCCCCCCTCATGCACGCGTCCTCCAGAACATGCCCCGGCTTCCTGTGTTCCCTGGGGGTCTGCAATAGCTGACAGACTGGAGGGAATACAGAGATGAGCAGAAAAGACAAGCACAGGGCTGGAGGGATAGGTTGGTGCAGCGAGATTAATGGAATGACGTGGCTTTGCCCAGACAAGTCAGTGCAGGGAAAGTGGGGTTATGGTGTCTGTCTTTTAAATCTTAGCTGGGAGCATGGGGTGAAACTGACCAAGAAATATCTATAGAGATATCAGGTGGGTGAAGTTGATGAGAGAGACAAGCTTTCGAGCTACACAGAGCCCTTCTTCAGGGCTGGGAAAGGTACTCCCAACATCCATAGCTAAATGCAGGGTAATGTTTAGCAGAGTAATGAATTTAAGCTCCCGGACTCATCTTGCGAAAGTGTTGTGCAGGTTTCCTTTGAGGATGAGGACTGAGAGATCAGATATGGAGTGATCGCTTTGTGAAGAGTGCTCACCCACAGCTGATAGGGTGTTTTGTGTGTTTTATCATTTTCCTGTGTGAGTTCATTCAAGAGTATAGTGATTGTCTGGTTTTACCCACGTAGTTGTTACCGGGGCGTTTAGTGCACCGAATGAGGCACACCACATGTTGTGATAGGCATGTGTAGAACCTGTAGGTCTTGACAGGTGTGTTGTGGGGGGAGCTGGTCATTATAGCAGTGGACCACAGGTTTTGCATCTGTTGTTCTGGCAGGGTCTGGTGCCGCTTTGCATTGGTGTGTCCTGGTCTGTGGGGAGCTTGCTTCTGATGATGAGCTTGGAGAAGTTGGGGGGTTGTATGAAGGCCAGAAGAGGGGGTTCATGAAAGCTTTTTTTCGGGATGGAGTCCCCATTGAGTATGGATTGTAGTTGTTTGATGATACCCCATAGGCTTCCAGTGTGGTGTGGTAGGTGACAGCTTACGGTTGTGTGGTCAGAGGGGGTTTTATTTCTGTACTGCAGCAGGTTCTCTCGGGTATCTGGGTGACCCGTTTCATGATGGAATCTATTTCTCTGGTGGAGAGTCCTTTGGTGAAGCTGGTTTTAAGTGTGTTAAGGTGTTTATCTAGAAGATAATAAGGTGATAAGTAACAGTTAGCATGGATTTGTCAAGAACAAATTGTGTTAAACCAAACAAATAGCTTTCTTTGACAGAGTAACAAGCCTTGTGGATAGGGGGGAAGCAGTAGAAGTGGTATATCTTGACTTTAGTAACGCTTTTGATACTGTCTCACATGACCGTCTCATAAACAAACTAAGGAAATACAGCCTAGGTGGAGCTACTATAAGGTGGGTGCCTAACTGGCTGGAAAATCATTCCCAGAAAGTAATTATCAGTGGTTCACAGTCAGGCTGGAAGGGCGTATCAAGTGGGGTCCCATGGGGATCAGTTCCGGGTCTGGTTAAATATCTTCATCAATGATTTAGATAATGACAGAGAGAGTACACTTATAAAGTTTGCAGATGATACCAAGCTGGGAGGGATTGCAAGTGCTTTGGAGAATAGGATTAAAATTCAAAATGATCTGGATAAATTGGAGAAATGGTCTGAAGTAAATAGGATGAAATTCAACAAGGACAAATGCAAAGAACTCCACTTAGGAAGGAACAATCAGTTGCAAATGTACAAAATGGGAAATGACTGCCTAAAAAGGAATACTACGGAAAGGGATCTGGGGATCATAGCGGATCACAAGCTTAATATGTGTCAACAGTGTAACACTGTTGCAAAAAATTCGAACATCATTCTGGGATGTATTAGCAGGAGTGTTGTAAGCAAGACACGAGCAGTAATTCTTCTGCTCTACTCCGTGCTGATTAGGGCTCACCTGGAGTATTGTGTCCAGTTCTGGGCACCACATTTCAGGAAAGATGTGGACAAATTGGAGAAAGGCCAGAGAACAGCAACAGGAATGGTTAAAGGTCTAGAACACATGACCTGTGAAGGAAGATGGAAAAAATTGGGTAGTTCAGTCTTCTCTTCTCCAGACTGAGAGGGGACATGATGATAGTTTTCAAGTACATAAAAGGTTGTTACAGGAGGAGGGAGAAAATTTGTTCTAATTAATCTCCTGAGGCTAGGACAAGAAGCAATGGTCTTAAATTGCAGCAAGGGAGGTTTACGTCGGACATGAGGAAAAACTTACTAACTGTCAGGGTAGTTAGGCACTGGAATAAATTGCCTAGGAAAGTTGTGGAATCTCCATCATTGGAAATGTTTAAGAGCAAGTTAGACAAACACCTGTCAAGGATGGTCTAGATAATGCTTAGTCCTGCCCTGAGTGCAGGGGACTGGACTAGATGACCTCTCGAGGTCCCTTCCAGGCCTATGATTCTGTGATTTCTTGCATTATTTCCAGGTAACTTTCCTGTGTTTTTTCCTTCCGTGTGTGAAAGCTTAAATTCATTGCTCTGCTAAACACTAAAAATCAGGCACTGGATTTATGGCTTATTACTAGGGCCCTACCAAATTCGTGGTCTATTTTGGTCAATTTCACAGTCCTAGAATTTTAGAAATCGTAAATTTCATGATTTCAGATATTTAAATCTGAAATTTCACGGTGTGGTAACTGTAGGGTCCTGACCCGAAAAGGTCTTGTGCGGGGGTTCGCAAGGTTGTTGTTGTGGGGTTGCGGAATTGCCGCCCTTACTGCTGGTGGCGACGATGCCTTCAGGGCTGAGCAGCTGGAGAGCGGCTGCTGCTGGCCAGGAGCCCAGCTCTGAAGGCAGAGACACTGCCAGCAGCAGCGCAGAAGGAAGGATGGCCTGGTATGGTGTTGCCACCCTTACTTCTGCGCTGTTGCCTGCAGAGCTGGGCCGTTGGCCAGCAGCCGCCACTCTCCAGCCAACCAGCTCTGAAGGCAACAGCAGCACCTCAGTACAATAACCTTGTGAACCCCCTGCAACCACCTTTTGGGTTGGGACCCCCAGTTTGAGAAACGCTGGTCTCCCCTGTGAAATCTGTGTAGTCTCGAGTAAAAGTACACAAAAGAACAGATTTCACGGGGGGAGAACAGATTTCAGGATCCGTCAATTTGGTAGGGCCCCTACTTATTACAATAATATGTAACCCACTAACTCCCTCTTTTTGTCTTATGACTATGTCTTAATGGGCCACTCATCCAGTGAAGTGAGCTGTAGCTCACGAAAGCTTATGCTCAAATAAATTTGTTAGTCTCTAAGGTGCCACAAGTCCTCCTTTTCTTTCTACCTTGAATGGTCCCTTACAGTATGTTCCACAAACAATCTGTTCCACCCCGCATTTAGCTGTGATGCTGGGAGTACCTTTCCCAGCCCTGAAGAAGAGCTCTGTGTGGCTCCAAAGCTTGTCTTTCTCCCCAACAGAAGTTGGTCCAATAAAAGATATTCCCTTCCCCACCTTATCTCTCTAATCCCCTGGGACTGACATGGCAACAACTACACTGCATACAAGATACATCTATGACAGCAAATCTTTCCTGACAGTGAGTTGTGCTGGGCTGGGGAACAGTCCCCCAGGGTAGTGGTGAAAGTCCTGTCACTCGAGGCGCCTAAAATGGATTGGACAATCCCCTGGCGAATGGACTGTAGAGCCTCAGGGGGACAGATTTGATGAGACGCAGCAGGTCCTTTCCATCTCCGATGCCTGACTGGTCTGTGATATTAGACATGCAGCTTTACCCGAACAACCTTTGGGTAGCTGCCTGAGGAATGACAGGTTGAATTTGGCCACTGGGGGAAGCCCATAACAGAAATGTTATTAGGAGCTCCTTGACTGTAGAGACTAATGAGCAGATGCTGCAGAGTCCAGCCAAAGTACGTCCCGAATTCATGCCAAGATCAGTGGGAAGAGGTCAGAGTGAGGCCTCCTCTGTTTAGTTGCCTCAAGCAAACTGGGAGAAGCAGAGGAAATAAAAACAGTGTACTGACGTTTGGCTAGAAATGTGCCTTTGCGGCACCTGTTTAAAGAGCTGCTCCCGGGTGTCTGGAGCAATTGGCTGCGTAGCTAAGAATCAGCATCACTCTGCTGACATCAATGGAGCTAGGCCAGTTTGCACCAGCGGAGGCTCAGGCCCTCTGAGTAGAGCCTCCTAAGGCCTGAGGAGAGAACGTGAGCACAAGGCGCTGCCCGGATTCCCTGCCCACTTTGCTTCTGCACAGACAGCGGCAGACAGGGTTTTTGCAGACTCGCCTCAAGTCATTGTTGGCACTGGCATTACTGAATAACTGATCTCTCTCTTTCCTTCTCTCTTCCTCTCATTTCTGGCCATCTCCCTTCTGTCCCATTTACCTCTCCATCCCAACCCATTTTCATTCCTGTATTTTCGTGTCCCCTTCCCTCCTTTCCTCTATCTTTTCATTTCTCCTCCCTCTCTTTCTTTGTCTTTCCCTCTCTCCTTGTCTTTCCTCCTCTCTTTTCTTGGTGCCCTGCAGCTCTTTTGCTGTGCCCACTGCCTGTCTCCTGGCCCTTTTTCGGCACAGGGGTCCTGCGGTCCCGGTTGCTCTGTGCCCACGGTACGTTACTCTTCTTTCATTATACTGTTGGTTTGAGTGCTGCCTCCCTTCTCTGCCACCTCTTTTTCTTCCTCCTCTGTCTGCGTTACGGAAGGCACAGACGCTCCTAAACAAAACAGGAAGGCCGGGGGAAAACCAGCATGGCTGAATGGCCAGGCTGTTTGAGTCAAACGGGTATCCTTCTGACTATGAAGATCCAACCCTAGTGAAGCCAGCAGGAAGGAGCCTAGATGCAAGCAGGCAGTGTTTAAGATGGGAATTGGGAGGCTAAGATGGAATTTGAAGAGCAAATAGCAAAAGGGGGATTAAAAACAAAGAAAAAGACATTTTTAAAGTAGATAGAAGCTGAAAAGCAGCAAGAGACTCATTAGGTTGGCAGGATCATCAGGGAGCAGAGGGAGCACGTGTGGAGGGTACAGGTAGGGTTCTGCCACCTGTTCTCATGCTCCGTAGAGCCACCATACACAAGTAGCCTTACTGCCAGCTGTGGGACCAGCCCTGGTGTATGGTGCTACTCACGGTGAGCAAGGGTGGCTGAATCGGTCCCCAAACACTTCCGTTATCTGAGTGTCCGCTACAGTGGGTGTTGGAGAGACGCCCACCCAGCCCTCTGACT
The DNA here is from genome assembly GCF_965140295.1 of Lepidochelys olivacea. Classification (NCBI taxonomy): domain Eukaryota; kingdom Metazoa; phylum Chordata; order Testudines; family Cheloniidae; genus Lepidochelys; species Lepidochelys olivacea. The sequence goes on from NC_140416.1 coordinate 12,052,304, forward strand.
CTCCGGTAATATAAGAATGAGGTGGCAAAAGAGGAAGTGCTGAAACACATGAATAAATTAAAGAGCAACAAGCCATCCAGAGCAGACGTACAGCCAAGAGTTATGAAGGGGCTGAGCTGCCAACTCTAATCTGTGATCTCGCATTAAAATGAGCTCCTGCCCTGGAAGAACAGAGGGCACCAACTGTTGTACTTAGCTTTAAAAAAGACACCGGGAACTGCAGCCCAGAAAGCCTCACTTCAGCTGAGGAAACAGGCTGAAATACTGATTGAAAAGAGAACTGTAAACCACCTGTGTGATCAAACCAGCACAGCTTGCAAAGTGAAAAATCATGCCTCATCAGTCTCTTAGAACTCTTCGATCATGTCAACAAAATAGTGGATAAAGGAGAACTGGGTGGCATAATTTATTTGAACTTTCAAAAAACCCTTGACATAGTCCTTCACTGGAGGGTATTATAGCAAGTAAGGAACTAACGTTGACTTAAATGGTAGTGAGACAAGGCCTCGGTGTTGAAATAGGTAAAGTAACGCACGCAGACGGGAATAATATGAACTATTCCAGTGCCTTACCCGGCTCTAAATGTGACCATTTAGGAAAGATACCTGGGCATCTTTGAAGTCAGCTCAGTGAAGACCCCTGCTCACGCTGTAGCCATGGTCAGGAAACCAAATCAAGTGTGAGGGTGTAAGAGGAATGGAGTGGAGAATAACCTTGACAGTATTATCTCCTGCTGTTATAGATCGTGAATGAGCCACGTTCACTTGGCATCCTGTGATCAGTTCTGGTCACTGTGTCTCAACGAGGGGACAGCTGAAAAGAGCAGAGCTCTGGAGCTGAGTAGTGGAGATTATTGAGGGCGTGGAGAGATTTCCATATAAGATGAGAGAGAAGAGATTGGGGGGGGGAGCGGGGGGAGCTGTTTTGTTTAGAAAGGAGGTGAGTTTGAGAAAGGAGAACACAATAATGACTGGGAGGGAGAAGGTAGACTAGGGACTTCTCTTCACCCTTTCTTGTAATTCTAGAATAAGGGGACATTCAAGAACATAGTAAGGCAATACATTTGAATCTGATAAAAGGAAACCCTTTACACACAGCATAATTAGCATGTGAAATCCACAGGCACAAGAGATGATTGAGACCCAGGCCTACTGGGTTCACAAAAGGATTAGACATGTATCTGGGTAAGAAGAAAAGGAGGACTTGTGGCACCTTAGAGACTAACCAATTTATTTGAGCATAAGCTTTCGTGAGCTACAGCTCACTTCATCGGATGCATTATGCTCAAATAAATTGGTTAGTCTCTAAGGTGCCACAAGTACTCCTTTTCTTTTTGTGAATACAGACTAACACAGCTGCTACTCTGAAATGTATCTGGGCAAGGATACCCTCCGCTTATGTGGGGGAGCACCAAGAGATCTTTTAGAAAGTATGTAAAGCTCCATGCTTCAGGCAATAAGCTAACCCCTAGCTGACTGGAACAGAAAGAAACTTCCCCGGGGGGGCAGGTTAATTCATAATTACCCATTAAGGGGCTTCTTAGAACTTCTTCTGCAGCAGCTAGAGCTGGTCAGTGCCAGATCCAGGATCCTAGGCTAGATCTGGGCTGACAATCCCTGTATTCCAAGCTCTGCTCTGTCTCTGCCAACCATTTCCTTCCCCAGCCTGGCACTCTCCCCCTTCCCTGTCCTGCTCACTAATCGCCCATTCTTCCTCTTTCTCCATGTCTGCTCTGCTCACTGCCCCTCATACCACCCCTTCTCATTCCCCCTCTATACAGATCTAGACAGTGCTTGTGTTTCTTATCTGAAAGGCTCTTACACACATTTCCTGCATTTTAGATTAAATCAGAACTTTGATAAGACTCAGCTTGTTTCTTCCACGGCTTCGTCAGACAGACCTAGTGATGGCACTTCCCCACACCCTGGTAGGTACCAGCTCTGCAGGCTGGAGCGGGGAGCGAGTGGCAGGGGGCATGCTTCTGCTCCAGCCAAGCCACTGCAAACAATGCTGGCAGTTTCCTGGCAGTTCCATGTACAATAGTAGAGCTCATGTGGTTTCCCAGAAGCTGTGATACAATAGGGGATGCAGCCGTGTCTCGGGGAGGGGGCACGGGCGGGCGTGTTCCCAGGGACTGTAATATAGCAGAGGGGATGGGGCCGGGTCTCAGTGCTGGGGGTTCCCGGGGGCTGGGAAACAGCAGAGGGGATGGGGCCGGGTCTTGGTGCTGGGGGTTCCTGGGGGCTGTCTCAGTGCTGCTCATGCTGTTCCATCCCTCTGGTGTTGGCTCATAGGAAGTCTCCTTGGTGTTTGTCTTGCAGTGACAGTGAATGGGCCTGACTCTGCCTATCTCTTGCCCGGCCATAGCATAGCTGTGTGTTTCAGCCCTCCATGTTTCTCCGTGTGCTGTTCTGCCGCTCCCACCAGTGCCTCCCCTGTTGCTGTCTCTGGGAGCAGCCCCACACATGCCCTCAACCGGACAGGTAAGTACCTGGGACATGCCAAAACTTGGAGCGAGCATCTGCTCTGGAGGGTGCTTCTGCCCAGGCCCAGTGCTGCTTCCTGCCTCTGCACCTTCTGAAGGGACGTGTGCCCCCTGTCTGTGAGCTTTGTCTCCCCTCGGTGCTGGGTGCTTTGAGGAGCTCATACCCCCATGCCTGGCCCCCAGCAGCCTGTGACGCCTGGAGGTGATGGGTCTCACACACTAATGTTCATGCACACGCTGTAAATCACCCTCTGTGGTTGAAACCTCTCCGGGGCAACACACGCTCTGCCTGGGACGTATAGCCCAGATGCTACCTGAAGTCTCTCCATGGTGTTGTGGGAGGATTTAGAGAGAGTCTGTGCCCTGAGCTCCAGCCTCATTCCTTCTGGCCAGGTCCCCCCAAAATGGAGCAGTGTGTGTGTTTCCCCACCAGCCGTGCTAGCCGCAGCTGTCACAGAGACTGAGCGCTCGCCCCGTCTGTTACAGCTCCTGGGTCTGTGCCGTTATAAGTTCAGACTTGCTAGGCCGTCATCCAGCTATGATCGGCCCATACGGTAGCTATATGGGCAATGGTTCTAGAAGCTGGCTTGCTCCCTTCTGCCTTGTATCACAGCACGAATGGCACCTGAGATGGCCACTACAGATCCCACAGCAGCCCCAGCAGCAGAGATCTCTGGGCAATAGTGTTGTTCATTAACCCATGCTGCACCCGCCCCGATGGCAGAGCTTAGCTCCCGCCTGGGGAATCTGGCCTCTGCTTGCCAGAGGCTTCCCCTGCCCTCCCTTCCCTCAGCAGATCCCAAACTCTCATCGGCTCTCCTTTCCGTCAGTGGCTCTGGAGTTTCACTCCGGGCACAGATGGGATGGGGTCGGGTTATCTGGAGAAAGGGGTATAAATGGGGTGGCGAGAGGAGCGGTGGTACAGATGAACAGAAGACGGGTGCTCTCCGTCTGCCTCCTGTAACAAGCTGCTGCCTTCCTCAGAGATGACCTGATGGTGCTTCTGCTTGGTCTCTGTCTCTTCCCTCTCTGACTCTGATCCCTCTTTTCCCTTCCTCCCCAGACCAGATCCACACCTCCCTCCTGCTGGGGATGAGTAGCAAAGCTAAATCAAGGGGCGTGACGGGGAAGGTGACCTCTCATGCCAAGTGGCCAAAGACCCCAGAGCGGTCGCAGGGCTTTGGCAGCCCCAACGCCAGCCCCTCCTCCCCCTTCACCCACATTCAGAGCAAATCCAAATACATCTCCAACCTCTCACTGTCACGAAACAGCTTCCCGCTGGGGCAGACCCGGCAGCGGCGCAGCATCACCCAGCCTGCCAGCCAGCAGCCCGACACGGTGGGCACCAGCCAGGACGGTAAGTGGGCCCCCTCCCCCTCTCCCAGCAGTCTGGTCGGCTAGATCCAAACAGCAGCATTACACACCTGAAATGTCCTTCAGCCCCTCTGTAACCTGACCCCCGCCCCACGCACACACTGCGGCCATACCTGGACCCCAGCCTGTGCCCCCCTCCCTCACACTGCAGCCAAACACGGACTCCCATCTTCCCCCATATGCGGCCAGTCCCATAACCCTCTCATTCCCCCCACCACACACAGTGGCCGTGCCGGCACACTGCCCCGGGGATCTCATAGACAAGAGAAATCTATCCCCTTAGCACCCAGACTGTGACATAATGCCCCATTACATCCCTGCAGCGTCGCTGTGGTGCATCTGTCGGGGTGGCCCTGTGTGCAGTCTAGTTGATATCCCCCCCGGCAATTTGCGACCGATCTGTTCTTCCCTGCTGCGTTGTCCGCCTCACCAGGGCACCACCAGAGCTGAGGCGCTACTTACGTCAGCGGAGCTGAGTTTTGCCCGATGCTTGTAAAGCGCTTTGGGAATGAGGGGTCTTTGCAGCCCTGGGGGTGAGGCTTTCTGGAAAGGCCGGGGCTAGCAGCCTAGCCAGCAGGGCCGTTGAGTGTGGAGTTCTCCATCTTCTTGGCTTGAGCACTCACAGCCTCTTCGCGCTTTGGGGTGTGACGCTTCCCAGAGGTGCCAAGAGTTGTGAGGCACCTTGCCATCACCTGCCCTTAGTGTGAGGGAGCCTCATCTGTGCCTGCCGAGGGTCAGCTCCCCAATCCCATGGGCAACACAAGCACTGCCCTATCAGCCTTCTAGGCCCTGCTGTCCCTCCACAGATTAGCGATAGGAATGCTCCAACCCCTGAGCCCTCTGAGCGTCTCCCTGGAGTGTCCAGCCCTTGGCCCACTGGCAGTGTTCACAGATTTGCTGCTTCCAAAGAAGCCGTATGGCCCAGCTTACCAGTTCCAGCTCAGATCACCACTCTGCTCAATTCACAGCACTTGGATATGTTTGAAGTGAAGTCAAGTATAAGTTTATTTACCAAAGCAGAAAGATTCAAGTAGTAGCAAGTGGAAGCATTGGAAACAAATGGCTACATATAAAACAAAATCATAACATGCATTCAAGAGCCTAGAATAATTCACAAGGTACTCTCATGTCTTGTAGAATATTGCTCACCCAAAATCCTTGCTGAATTTTAAAGCCAGGCTGGTTGTGTATCCTCCTTTCATGAGACAAATACACTGTCAGCTGGCCTCCTAGGTGAGAGATCCTGTATGTTTCTTTGCCCCCCAAGATATACCAGTCCCATCCTTTGTCTTTGTTCATCAGCAGACACCCCCACTGAAAGCCATTTCATCTGGTAGATTTCCTTTCTTGTAGACTTTACATCTCTTTATTAGCACCTGGCTCAGTGTGCAACCAGGCACACAGTGTGAGCCCACAACACACAAATGGCCAGACAGGGAGAGAGCCTAGGCTTCTGTTACCTCCAGCCTGAAAGGAACATCTTTGAGGTATGTCGCCACCTGGTGACTGACCTTAACTCCAAGACCTTAAGAACATAGTTTTTACTATAAATACGTGACTCTTTAATTATTACCCACACATACATTTCACACTGATTGACGACCAGTAGGCTACTGGATCTCGATAGAGACCTCACATGCCACCCTTCGGTGAGATATAATGCAAATAGTCAACCCAGAGGATCCCTCTAAAACCCTATGCTCCCCTTGTGCCCTCTGCCAGCTCCCTGGGTCACAGAGGGATGTCGCCCAGACCCTAGCCCCATGCTCCCAGTTGCCCATGGCTGTGTGGCTCCCACACAAACTCTTTGCCCCCAGCTTGCTCTCTGCCAAACCAAACTAAAGGAAATAAATGGGCGAGAGAGAGAAATGCTGCAGAGAGAAGACGTGGATTTAGCCACATGATGGTGCCAGAGCCCAAGGAATGGCCACTCCCAGAGCTGTCTGCGGAGACAGAGAGACCCTCTTATCTCTGCAGTAGTGTCCCGTGCTGGGTGTGGCCCTCCCCCAAGCAGTGGCGGTGGTGAAGCTGTATAAAGTGGGGATTGGTGCTACCTGGGCCCAGCTGTAACGCTGCCTTATCTGGGTTAGAAACCCAACCAGGTGACCCAGCGCAAACACACGGAAAGGGGGCAGTGAACTCCCTGGCTGAAGGGTGCAGTGATGGTGAGGCTAGGAGAACTGCATGTGTCTAGCGCTAACAGTCACCTCCATGTCCCAGCTGGCCAAGGAAGGGGAGAGAGGGACCTAAGGGAGTTGGGCACCTCTAAGTCCCTTAAACTGCTCTGAAACCCCAGTCTGAGTCAGCAAGAGTTCCCTTCCCCACCTCTGAAGTTAAGCACCGAAATACACATCTAGGCACCCAAAGCGAGTGAGCTTATTACCGGGGGGTCGAGCACCCCAACTGCCATTGCAGTCCCTGGAGTCTGCAAGTACGCAGCACCTCTGAAAACCAGGCCACTTATTGGAGGAGGGAAGCCGTTGTTAGAAAGCCTTGGCCTAATCCCTAAGGCTGAGCAGCAGGAAGTGCTGTCTGCCAGGGAGACCTAGTGGGCAGTGGACTTACCCTGCCCAGGGGAGAACTAGCCCGGCGATTAGCGGGGAGCCTGCAGAAAACTGTGACTCCTCTGCTGATGGGCTTTGGGGGAAGGGATAGCTTCAGGGACCCCAGAAGTCCCTGCCAGTTCCAGCTACTCTGACTCTCCACGCCCAGGAGTTCTGGCCACTTTTCCCCTTCTCAGTACCCTCTCTTCTCTCTGCAGGACCGGACACTTCGCTCCGCTCCATCCGGATTGTGGAGAATGACATGGCCATCACTCCCCACTACTGTGCAGCCAGGGACGCATGCAGGTGAGTGAGAGGTAGGGCCCGGCCTCCCCCTGGATGCTGAGTGAGTGCCAGATTGACAGCTCCTGGAGCCTGAAGCCCTCTGGTTACCCATAGGGCATGGACAGCAATTCTGGCTTCCCCCATGCTGTCCCGCTAGCCTGCCACAGCCTGCATAGGCCGCCTCTGGCAGGGAGGGGCACTCAGTCTCCATCCTGCAGTCAGTCCTTGACCTCTCTGCTGGAGTGCCAGCAGGGAAGCCTGTTACTGTCTCTGCAGGGATGTTTGTAATATGTTCACCTGACTCAGTAGGAACTGGACTGAGACAACCACCAGCCCATTTCACACATGCTCCCAGTCATCTAATGACTCTGGGCCACTGCCAACATAGGGCCATGTATGGAGTTGATGCTCTAGAGGTGAGAGATTCCATCTCCACTCCTGGATCCTCTGCCCAGCCAGCCCTGACGGGCTGGGTTAGAACCCGTGTGCTGGCGATGAATGGATGCGTCTCACGTTAACGATCCCTTGAGCCAAATTACCCAAGTTCCGTCTTGTGCTGCCCCCCGAAAAGCCAAAGAGCCTTGCTGGGGTGCTGCCTGCTTGGGCAGGGAACCCAGCGCCCGTCCCACAGAAGGTTCTGTTCAAGGTATCGAATTCTCTGTCTGTGTCTGCAGGAGAGGAAACATCACCTACCGCATCCCCATCAGCCCATCCACAGCAGTGAACACCAACCTGACCTTGGAGATGAAGTGAGTGAAAACACTTGTCTGCCGCTGGCATCCAAGAGCCAGGGTTACAGTGGCAGGCGTGTGAGGGGTTTATCAGGATGACACTGAGTGGAAGGGGACTCAAAGGGATTCCGAGGGTAACAATAAATACAGAGTGGGAAGGTGTCACGGATCCACAGGATTGGTGCTGTGCCCCAGCTTTGGAGCAGCCTCTAGGAGGAACCTCTCAGTGGGCCAGACCCCCGAGGGGTCTCGCTTTTCCTCCAGGGCAAGCCACATGGTGTCACCGTGTCCTCAGCCTGAACCTCTGGGCTTTCCGCACTCCTGCGTCACACCGTGAGCTCTGTTCAGCGAGTCCCATGCAGACAGACTCCTGGCAGAGACCTGTCCACCCTTCAGGGATTAATGCACCTCACCCAGCATGAGCGGTGACACCAAACGGTGTTGTCAGAACAGCTGGGTTTATTAGTCAGTGGGAACGCGGCATAGGAAGGCCTTAGGTTAGCACAGAGGAATGAAGGTTAAAGCAACGTCCATTCTGGGTAGGCCAGCGCCCAGCCAACTTGTAGTGACCACCAGTATTCAAGTTCCGTGTCTCTCTCAGGCCTGGTCTATACTAGGAAACTAGTTCGGTTGAACTACATCACTCAGGGGTGTAAAAAATTCTGGGGCGCAAAGGATAGCAGTGGGCTCTGGGGGACTGGTGGGAAGGGAGGGGCATGAGGGGGAGGAGGGGGCTCTGGGGGGACCGCTGGACAGGGAGGAGTGTGAGGGGGAGGAACGGGCTCTGGGAGGACCGGAGGGGTGCGAAGGGGAGGAGTGGGTTCTGGGGTGATCGGTGGGAAGGGAGAGGCGCGATGGGGAGGAGCGGGCTCTGGAGGGACCAGTGGGATGGGGGGGCGGGCTCTGGGGGAATGGTGGGGTGGCAGGAGCATGAGGGGGAGGATTGAGCTCTGGGAGAACGGTGGGGTGAGAGGGGCGTGGGGGAGGAGCGGGCTCTGGTGAGGGAATGGTGGGGTGGGGAGGAGCGGGCTCTGGGGGGACCGGTGAGATGGGAGGGGCGTGAGGGGGAGGAGCGGGCTCTGGGGGGACCAGTGGGATGGGAGGGGCGTGAGGGGGAGGAGCAGGCTCTGGAGGGAACGGTGGAGTGGGAGGGACGAGGGGGAACGGTGGGGTGGGAAGAGTGGGCTCTGGGGGGGAGGGAGGGGCATGGGGGGGAACAGTGGGGTGGCAGGGGCATGAGGGGGAGGAGCAGGCTCTGGGGGTGACTGTGAGTAGTGGGTGCGATGCAGGGGGCAGGAGGCGGTGACGGGGTAACTGGCTGAGGTGTGAAGCTGCTGGGGTTCAGTCGGAGTGGCCAGTCTGCTTTCCAGGTGCCAGGCAGAACTCTCACCTCTCTCTCCAGCACCTCCTCTGCTGTGTCCATCTACCTTTGTGGCCTCCAGTCCAGTGACCCATGTCAGAACACCGTGAGCGTGGACAGCTCCACCAATACCACAGACACCCAGGTAGGGACACAGAATCCCGCAAAGGACAGGCACCGCTTGGGCAGCCAGACCGTCCTTGAGGTCCCCCACGGTTTGTCGTAAAGGTCCCTGGCACCCCAAGCTGCCTGGCTTCCTGAGAAGCAACACGGGGTGCTAGGGACAAACCTGGCAGCCTTTGTCTTCATGTTGAGCAAACAGGGCGTGGTGTAGTCTGGGTCTGAGAAAGGGAGAGACCCAGTTGGCTGACACACGAGTTACTGACACTGTGGTTACTAGAACTACTGCTTCGTGAATCTGAATCCACCACCCCTGGCCTCGGGGCTGCCTCCCTCTTGTGTGACCTCCGGGAGTGTTAGGAAACAGCCCGGGTAGGGCGGAGAGCCTCAGTGTCGGTGCAGAGCTGCTCCCAGAGGGAAGGAGGAACTAATCTCTGACTCCCTTAGCTCCTGTGGATTCTCTGCCTGTGGATCTAGAAGTTCTAGACTCACTGAGCTTTTCTTCAGGGTTCTCCCCCAAAAAGCTGTGCTGGTCTCCACGAGGTCGCTGACAGGATTGAGGTGGCTGCCTCTGTGGAGGGGTCCATTGGTCCATCTCTCAAAGGACGTGCAGCCTGAGTCTCCTTCATTCACTGGACTCCAGTTAAAACAACAAGAAGTCCTTGTGGCACCTTCGAGACTAACAAATTTATTTGGGCATAAGCTTTTGTGGGCTAAAACCCACATCATCAGATTCATGGAGTGAAAAATACAGTAAGCAGTATATATATTTCCATCTTTTCATTATATATATAATATATAATCTTTTCATTTTATATATATATATATATATATATATATATATATATATATATATATATATAATGAAAAGATGGAAATTGCCTTATCAAGTGGGGGGGTCAGTGCTAATTAGGCCAATTCAGTTAAGGTGGAAGTGGCCTATTCTTAACAGTTGACAAGAAGGGGTGAATATCAACAGAGGGAAAATTACCTTTGTAGTGTAGTAATGGGTTCACTCTGTCTCACCCCACTGGTTGTATCTTCTTCTCCCCCAGGAAATGACACAGCGTTGGCCCATGGTGATGCTGTCTTTCCGGGAGTTCACCTACCACTTCCGAGTAGCCCAGCCTGTGAGTATGGAACCGGCTATGCCCTCTGCACCATCCAGGGCAGAGGGGACCAAGATCAGTGGGGCAGCCCCTGCACTGAACCCCCTACAGGCATGGGGCTCTGGATCTTGCCAGGAGGGAGGGGGCGTGTGAGAATTCCAGAGCCTTGTGCCCCCCTCAGGGCAGGGATGCATGTGTAAATTGTGACTGGGTTCCCCTTGTACACAGCGGAGCAGATTGTGGGGGAAGGGAAGTTAGTTGGGGTGAGTGGCCAGGACTTTCCACGTCACGCAGTGCAGGGCTGGGTGTGGGCAGGGGAAATGCAAAACTGGAGCTCTTTACTCCTACAGGCTGAGATTGTTGTTGTTTTTAAACACTTGGGAGGTGATGGGGGCCATATGCAAATCTAGCTGGCGAATCCTCCACTTCCCCAGTGCATAAGTGGGATAGCAACTGAATCTTGCTCCTTCTGAGGAGGTTTCTCTTGACAGCCCTCTCTCCCTCCCGCAGGGCCAAGCCCACTGTAGTACCACCCCGGAGCACATGGGACACCTCTTCACTGACTATTATTTCCAGTTTTACTGGCTCTGTGAGTGAGTCCCGGCAGCACCAGTGCCCTTTGCTGGGAGAGAGGAAGGGGACTGGTGAAACATATCAGACTGTCACATGCCTTCCTCTGAAAACCTCCAAGCCCCCTTCTGCTCCCGCCTTCCCCTTGGGGCTTTGAGCTACTTTGGTTCTGTCCTGGGGATAATATAGACACTGAAGTGCTCCATAAGGAATATAGGACCTCTGCCAGGAGCAACACAACCAGCCCCAGGGATCTACTGGACATGCCAACCAAACACCATAGTTCACAATCCTGGGATGCCCTGAGCAACTCTGTCCATCTCCTTCCCTTCTGGGGATACTGGCACCCTTCTCCCTCCCTCTGCTACACTGGATTTGAAAGTGTTACACTGGATCATGTGTGGACAGGCTTGTCCCAACCTCTAGAGGTGGGGCTATGGTCTGGCTGGGAACAACAGCCTGAGAGGCCTATTGGTTCCTATGGCAATGCAGCAGCTCTCTGCAACACTGGAATTTATCTTCCAAGACTGGAGCTCTTGTCAATGCTGAAACACTGGAATTCCATCCTAAAGGAGGGCTCCCCCTGGACATACTGGAAGTCATACACTGGAGTTGCTGTTCCTTCTGGTCAGCCACTGGCTATTTTCCTGCATCCCTGCTCCATAGGATTCCTGGTGACATTGGGATGCTCCACACGGACAGCCAGAGAGAAACCCTGCCAAGAGGGGGCTGCAGAAGCAACAGGGTTCTCCTTGGTCCCTTTCCTCCCTGCCCTGTTTCCTACACTCCATGGAGACCAGGCCTGAACAGATGAACTTAAGAACCCCACAAAACCACTAGTCAGCCTATGCCAGCCTGTTGGCAAGGGCTTGCCCTTGATTCCTTCCCCCCCCCCCCCAGGAAGTGGGGAGAAGAGGCACCTTGGGAGCAGAGTCATCCCCCAAATACCTCTATCTAAGGGCCCAGTTTGCAGGTGTTTGTTGCTGTACCCCATATTTCTGTGGTTGGGGTGGGGACTGTCCCTGTTACTCTAGAGTAGCTAGAGCTGGCTGGTCCCAGGGCCAGCCCCAGAGAACATCCCTGAAGCCCGGGTTCACCCTGCCTGCCTCTGCTCAGGGGTGCCAAAGGGAGGCCACCAGCACGGACTGCTCTGCAGAATGGACGTGGAGACTCAGGTAACTGGTTTCACTGCACCTACTGGTGAATGCAGCTCTGGTCCCAACAGGTCTCTGCCAGGCAAGGTGGCCCCCTACCGATTTCCCCTAGGAGGGGAGGGGGCAGGTGACTCAAGGCCTGGCTCCCATTGCCCCCTGGTAAGCTGGTGAGTGTATTATGGGTATTTTACTGTTACAAGGTTTTAACTTGCTAAACTACTGATTTTTTTAAAGCAGTGTAAAAACAGACCTCTTAATTCTGTCCTTACTGATCTATTTGTGTCTTACATAGGAAACCAAAGGGGGCGAGTGCAGAGGCCCAGCCTGGCAGCTATACTGGTGCCGGGGGAGCTAGGACCTGTCAGACTTTGGCAGCTCTTGTATGTGTGTCTTTCTCCCACCCCAGCACTTTTCACTGACCGGGGAGGGAAACTTCTGCATTCCTGCAGTCTGAACCTGTGCCAGGATAACCCTGTGACCCAGTTCTGTAAGAAAGTGGCAGCAGCCTCTGGAGAAAGGGAGGGGCAGGGGAGGAAACTCCACTGCAATGCTGAACCAAAGCACAAAGCTGGCTCCAGAGGCGTCCGTGCTTTTCCCTTTGCAAAGTGCCGTCACCTGGTGTAGGCAGCTTTACCAAACTGGGGCTGGGTAGCTGTGGCAGGGCCCGACCATGGTATGGCAGGGACTCTGCCGACTCTCTTTTCTTGCTGGTAGTGGAGACAAATACAACAATCACTGAATCCCAGACTTCAGTGGCTGTCTTTAGACAGCAGAGCAGGATCTATTCATGTCCCAGCTGTAATTACCGTTGCCCCCAGCAAAGCAGTAAGGAATGCTTTTTTAGTCAAATATAGATGGCTCCTATGCAGCCTTTGGGGGCTTTTGCTTATCTGTGTTTTATTTTGGGGGTGATACATAGCAAACATAACTCCCAATTGTCTCTGTGACTGCCCCCCCACACCAGGCCAAATGCCTGCAACTCTTGGTGACTTCTATGGGAGCTAGAGATTTGGTTCCTCTAAGGATCGGGACCTTTATTTGAAGGTGTGGTTTCAGACCAGCTCTTCAGTTCCCATTCTGTGCCTGTTGGCGGAGCACACTTAGCTGTGTTAGCAATCTAGCTCCTATGGCACACTGGCTGCAGAGAACGAGTATTGAATGCCCGGTGAGTGAGAGTGTAGGGAGGGGCACGTTTTCTGTGCTACACTAGGCAACTAGTAGGGAAGGACAGAAGGCTGATGGCCCTGTGGTCCCTGAGTGTGAAGCAGCCACAATTCCAGTCTCCATAGGACTGCATTCCTGCCAGCAATTGACACGAAATCCTCCACGGCCGCTCTTTGCAAAGTACACTTTTTACCTTACTTCCCCCGCCCCGCATTTGCCCTGAACTTTGCTTGGTCTTTACGCTGGGAGATTCCTTTAGTGGCAGCTGTTGTCCTCCAGATAGCAATCGCTGGCCCCAATCTTCCAAACTCTAGTCAGTAAGCACGCTCACAGATTTTGCTGGGACTACTCACAGGAGGGGTAGTGCTTATCAGGGCCACTCAAAGTTTTCCTCTTGTGTTTTTAATAGAGCTGAACTTACTGCCTGTGCTTTAATTTAGGAGCGCTGGCCTTTCCCCAGGCTGAATTCCTCACTGTCTGCCCGCAACCACCACCATATAAATCTGCCCCCCACCTCCCCCCAACCCACTGGTGTTCTCAGAAGTGGCAGCTGTGGGTCTTCCCAGATGCCTTTCACAACACTCCAGGGGATGCAACGCACTGGGTGCAGTCACCAGAGATTTATAATGGTGGGTGGCGGGTTGTAGCCCTAAGTAAGGTCTGTAGCATTTCAGGTAGCTCCATGATGCTTAAGCATAGGGTCAGGGTCACTGCTTCTGCCCACAGCCGCAGTCCTTAACGTCTGCAGTAACGCCTATCTCCTTTTCCTGCCAACACACAGGCACAACACCTCCTGTGGACCTTGAAGATGATGGCTGGTTAGTTTCTCTGTAGTGAGTTCACCTCCTTTCCAAAAAGGAAGGGAATAATTCAAATCCCGAGGCCTTTCCTACATGTACAACTATTTTAAAGCAAGATGGCAGTGATTAGTTAATACCTTAGATATTTACAAGATACAGGAGGATTAAACTCAGCCTGTACTCTCAGAAAAACTTTTTATAGTGCTTTTCATCCCAAAGTACTCCACAAACTACACACAGAGAGATCATCCAAACCATAGGGTACCTCTCCAAGACAGGAACCAGAGTTTCACAGTAGGGTGGTAATTGTTAAGGAGTGAAATGGCCACATGATGGCACCAGAGCTCATGGAAACAACTGGCCAGTGGCCAACTGTGTTGCTTAGAGTCAGCCTCCTAAGGAGGTCTCCACTCTACTCCCCTGTAATTAAAGAGGTTTTCTCCCCATCCCCTTCCCAAAATAGTAGCAGGAAGAGTTAAGTTAGGCTTTTCCCTGTGTGAGACGGAGAGAGCTCTGAGCCAGTGTTTCCAGCCTCATCAAGGCAGGGAGCTCCCCTTTCTCTCTGCATCTGGAAACTGAAGCTTCATCTCTCTAGACACTCTTAGCTGGAAAGAAGGATGACAAGTGTGAACATGGGGCCACTTTCTAAAGTTTGCCTGTTTGGGAGAGAGTTTGTTTCAAAAGCAAATTCACATCTCTTTTGCTCTACTTCTAAAGCTTAAAGCCTGTAAATAAAGACTGCGGCACCACTGCGAGGATTAAGGAAAAATAAAGCACTAATTTGTTTGGTTTAAATGTTGCTGTCACAGCTTTGATCACTGTATATTGTCAGCAAGTTTGTAGAGTTGCATTCTGAGCAGATATTAATGGTTATTGGTTTTTATTTGCTCTGGGGGGGCTAAGCACTGCTTCCCTCCTTTCTTTCTGATTTGTATTTATATTTTGCTGAGTTTTAGGGGTGCTGGTTCTCAGGACTCCCCCACTTTTTTGTTTGGCTTATCTAGACTTTGTTTTATGCTGGAGGTAAATATACCTATATAAATAAATATATAAATACAGCTTTGTATCCAAGTATGGCTCCTGGCTGCTTTCCTCCACCAGTGGAAAAATTGTGTTTCTTAATGCAGTTGTTTACAAATTGTCCCTTTCACACAACTGGGCCCTGATACCACAAACACCATGGGTTTCTTCCAGATGGCATCAGTTACTTAAGATGCTCAGGTGTGGGCAAATCAAATTCCAAGCTCTGTCCATGCTCATGGCTGTGGACTGCATTTTAAACTGTACTTAAGGATAGGTATAAAATGGAGCATTCCGTTTATACTCCAGCGCTGACAGATACTAGGATGTGGAGCAAGGGAATTTAGGATCTTTTTGCAGGACGCCATCTGAAAAATAGATGAAGCTACTGCTTTAGATCTATAAATTGTAAACTGATCCAATGTTGGCATAGTGGCTCCAAGTCACATCATGCTCCCCATTTTCAAAGCAGTGTACAAGTAATGTTACACCATGCCTATAAGGTAGGTAAGTATTATTCCTCCTTTTATAGGTAAAGAAATCATTGATTTTCCCAGGGCCACACAATGAGGCAAAGCCAAGATTACTTCATACTTTCAGTAATGTCTGGTTTCAGAGTAGCAGCCGTGTTAGTCTGTATCCGCAAAAAGGAGTACCTGTGGCACCTTAGAGACCAACCAATTTATTTGAGCATGAGCTTTTGTGAGCTACAGCTCACTTCATCAGATGCATAAATTGGTTAGTCTCTAAGGTGCCACAAGTCCTCCTTTTCTTTTGTCAGAGCGCATGGCTGACGCACATCGAACCGGCAGGAACTGCGGTCTCCAGCCCTGAATCTGTATCAATTTTACAGGATACTGCTGCTACAGCTGAATGGTGGTGTTAGTTTGTCTAAGCTCCTCCTCCCACTTGTTGTTGTATTGGTTTCATATCAAAGACTTCCCCTCGATAGTGCCCACTTGTGCTGCAGGCAGAGGAGCCTGAGCAGTAGCATTGTGACTGAGTTCCAGCTGCTGGCATAGTCTCCCTCCAGCAACTCTAGCCCCTAACCCTGCTGCCTGCCTCGGTGTTACCTCCCCTGGGCGGTGCCTGTTTGGTGCTACAAGCAGTGAGTCCTCTGCCTGCAGCACCACATGGGCACTGCTTATGAACAAAACCAATTTTGACTGGGCAAAGGTAAATGATCCTGCCTGAGCCAGGCATAGTGTGGAGGGAGCCACAGCACAAATCTCCTGCCTCACTCCTACTCAGCCAGTACAGCTCCTGATCTGAGGCAGCCCCTGCATTCCTTCAACTCTGCCAAACAGCCTCAGTGCTGGCCAGCAGAAAAATGCCATCAAATGAAGTCTTAGACGACACTTCACCCAGCCAACAACACATTCTTTCAGAGGATCTCTCTTCTCGGAACAAGCATTGATTAGCACAACACTCACTAGGCAGGTATCCCCACTTCACAGCTGAGGGCACGGATACTGATATAAAAAGTGGCATTGTGAGAGGGTGTACAAACCCTGCACCAGGCAAGAAGGGATTAAAGAGCAGCTTTGGGCTCAGGCAGCCCCACATGCGAGGTGTTCAATCTCAGAGGAGCCTTGAAAAAGGGAGAAGCCCAGTACAGAAGAGCCAAGCCTGGGAAGGTGGACAGACATCTCATCCTCCGCTCCCAGAGAGCACAGTAGAGGGTCAAGCTACATTAGATTCTCTGTGAACACAGAGTGGTAAGCCAGTAGCTGAAAGATCCTGGTAGGAGAGAGGAAGTGGTGTTGCTCATTCTTTCTGATCATTTAGTTTTCTGTTGTTTGAAATTTTGAGAACTGGGACTAGGGGGTTGACCCAAAGGCAGACCCCCATTGAGAATACAAGCCCCCTCAGGAGAAACTGGGCCAGAATAGGAAGTAGCAGCCCAAGGAAGAAGCAGGAGGTCTGAGAAGACAGACCGTAGCTACAAGGGTCCAGAAAAACTTTTGGGCCTTGATCTGGGCCATCTATCTAGTGAGATGTCCTGGGACTTTTCTGTGAAAACCCTGATTTACCCTGAAAGGGGTAGCAGCAAACATGACCTGGCCAGAGAGCAGAGTCAAAAGGCAAAGGGGACCACCAGACAGTTGAACTACAGAGGAAAACCATATGCCATATTGAGCCACAAGGTGGCCCAACAGCTCAGTCACTCTGACACATCACACAGGGGTTCATTCTCCCAACAAATTTTTTGGTGGCCTCAGAGTGCAGCCACCAACTCTTGCTAAAGTAAATAAAGTAATATGCACATTTATACATCCAAATCATTGTAATTAATTTATGTAAGGGTTGGGGTTTTTTTTTTTGCAGACTCGATAATAAAAATTATGCAGTTATCTCTTATTGTTTCTTTTGCTTTTTTGGTAAAGGTGTTTGTATAACAATTCTGAAATAAATTTAAAAATGCTTTTACATAATAGAAGTCCAAATAATAATGAAAAACATATCTGGGTGGCTTGGGGCTGGAAGGCATGGCTGCAGCTAGCCCGGGGCTCCTCCAGGCAGGTGGGTGGGGCTCGGGGCTTCAACTGACACACAGGAGCTCCGCCAGCCTGGGGCTCCTTCGAGCAGGTGCGGGAGGGGGGGCGCTTGGGGCTTCAGCTGCCAGGGGGTGGGCCTCCCCAAAGGGGGGCTCCACCCACTGCCCAGGTGCCTGCCTCCTGTATCCCTCCTCACTCCCCTGCCAGACCACCCCCCCCAACACAAGACCTCCCGCTCACCTCCTCACTGCCCAGCTTGCAGCCAGACCCCCCTGCCCGCACCGTCACCCTGCTACTGGCTCGTCACTCGCCTCCTTACACCTCCACCAGGACCATCCCTGCCACTCACCCCAGCCCCCCACCTGCCCCCTCACCCTGCTGCTGGCTCGCTGCTCACCTCCACTCCTCTTCCAGTGCATCCCTGCCACTCACCCCCCCCTCACCACTGACTTCCTCACTCACCCGCCAGGCCCCCCACCCGCTCGCCTCCTCACCTTGCTCCTTAAGCATTGTCTGGAGACGCAGGTGGGACACACATGTGGCGCATGCAGGAGCAACAGGGAGGAAGGGGAGGGAGCTGATGTCCCCCCGCCTCAGGGAAACTTGCTGTATAAAGCCTGGCCTTCTCTTCACCATGTATAAGAGGCCACAGGCTCTGATGATTAGAAAAGGACCTGGCGATTACAGTGGGCGAGAAGCTGGATATAAGTCAGCAGTGTGCCCTTGTTGCCAAGAAAGCCAATGGCATATTGGGCTGTATTAGTAGAAGCATTGCCAGCAGATCGAGGGAAGTGATTATTCCCCTCTATTTGGCACTGGTGAAGCCACATCTGGAGTATTGCGTCCAGTTTTGGTCCCCCCACTACAGAAGGGATGTGGACAAATTGGAGAGAGTTCAGCAGAGGGCAACAAAAATAATGTAGGGAGCTGGAGCACATGACTTAAGACGAGAGGCTGAGGGAACTGGGCTTACTTAGTCTGCAGAAGAGACGAGTGAGGGGGGATTTGACAGCAGCCTTCATTACCTGAAGGGGGGTTCCAAATAGGATGGAGCTAGGCTGTTCTCAGTGGTAGCAGATGACAGAACAAGAAGCAATGGTCTCAAGTTTCAGTGTGGGAGGTCTAGGTTGGATATTAGGAAACACCATTTCACTAAGAGGGTGGTAAAGCACTGGAATGGTTTCCCTAGGGAGGTGATGGAATCTCCTTCCTTAGAGGTTTTTAAGGTCAGGCTTGACAAAGCCCTGGCTGGGATGATTTAGTTGGTGTTGGTCCTGCTTTGAACAGAGGATTGGACTAGATGACCTCCTGAGGTCTCTTCCAACCCTAATATTCTATGATAGATAACGTGCTAAGAGCACGCACCTGTATAACATTTTTTGGTCCCTTGTAAGGACATTGGAAGGACGCTGACAGGAGATCAATACCTGGTTGAAGAGCTGCTGGCTCAAACATGCACAAGACTGAAATGATGCTGACCAGAAAGGGAAAATTGTCCAAAGAATTACCGGGTTCGCTGTCCTCCATTTATCAGTTGGTGCAAAGCTTTGTGGTCCTGAACAAATCATTAAACTTGGATAATTGGATAACGTCGGTGGCAAAAAACAAAACAAAAAATCCACCACCATCTCCAGCTTGCTAGGAAATTTGGCCCCTTCCTTCCAGATGAGAAACTGGTCAATGATCCACCCATTTGTCACCTCCAGCCAGGATTATCAAACTCACTGCCTCTGAGACTGAATACAATGCAGAGACTCTAACCTGTGTGGAATGAACATACCCACCGCCCACCCCCAACTACTTCACCAGGGCAGACTTCCATAGGCACATTACCTCTGTGCACCACTCCTTCCAGTGGCTTCCAGCCTGCTTCTATTGCCAGTTCCAGGCTATGGTCTAAAATGATCAACATTTTTAACAGATCACAACCTAAACTACATCAGTATCCTCATCTCTATACATGATGCCACACCAAGACAGCTGGGATTGTAATTTACAAAACCAAATACAAAGTGAGAGGCAGTGATAAAGCATTCTTGGTTGAGAGAACTGAACTATGGAATGAGCTTCCATTGCAAATTCGATCAATTCACAGTCAATCTTGGGAGCACTGTGAGAACATCCTCTTCGATAAAGCTGTACCACTATTAGGCATTATGTTTAAAATACACAGATACAGTAACTCCTCACTTAACGTCGTCCCGATTAACATTGTTTTGTTGTAAAGTTTGGCAGCTGCCTGCTTTGTCCACTGCTTGCAGGAAGAGCAGCCCGTTGGCGCTAGCTGGTGGGGGCTTGAAACGAGGGTGGGCCAGCAGCCCCTCTATCAACTTCCCTAGGTTCCCTGTGCAGCAGCTGCCCAGCAGGCTACCAATTGCCAAGCAGTTCAGGTGTCCCTCCCCCCACTGCCGTGTGCTGCTCCTGCCCTCTGCCGCTCTTGCCCTCTGCCTTGGAGCTGCTCCTGGGAGCCTCCCGTTTGCTGTGCGGGGGGGAAGAGGCATGCTGATGTCAGGGTATCCCATTCCCCCGCTCCTGTACCCCATCTCCACAGAGCAGGGGGGGAGACACAGGGCTCAGGATGGAGGGAGCTTGCTGGCAGCAGCTGCTGTCTCAACTTGCTGATGTACTTAAAAAGGCAGTGTACTTAGAGTGGGGTCAGCGTACTTAAAAGGGCAATGTGCATCTCTCACACCACACACACAGACAAACACAGAGCGTGTCTCTGTCTCACACACACATGCACCCCCCGGACACTTTGGAAAGTGAAGGGAGTGCTGTGCTCCAGTGGGATAGCGTGGGTTCATCATCATGTTCAGTTTCTGCAGGGAATGCTTGCAGCCACTGCCATGCCTCTGTTGTGTCTCCTCCCTCCATTTGTGCTGCCTTGTAGAGTGTGAGGCTACATTAACAACGTGTTAGCCCTTGAGGGCTCAGCCAAGTGTTAGTTCATCATTTAGCAGCAAGGCAGTCCCTGGGAAATATCCCACCCTCTGACTTCACCACCTCAACCAAGCTTCACAATCATCATTGTGTACTGTATTAAATCGTTTGTTTAAAACACACACATTATATATACACACACACACACATTATACACACACACACAGACAGAGGGGAACCTAACCCCCCCACCCCCTTTACATTAATTTTTATGGAGAAATTTGCTTAAAATCGTTTTGCTTAAAGTAGCATTTTTCAGGAACATAACTATAACGTTAAGCAAGGAGTTACTCTATATATATCCCAAGCAGAGCTTCCTACAACCAGAGAAAGGAGAAGAGCACAAAATTCCATAAAGTCCAACAGGACATACTACATACATTTAATTTTTCTTCAAAGCACTAAGATACCACAGCGGTGGCCATTATAGAAAACCCTAAGCTTGATAAGAATCAGTGACAGTTTACAGACCAACTCTCTCACAACCAACAAGTACTAGAAGCAAATGTTGTATATCATGAGATTCCCACACTGGTCTCTGATTTAAGAGTAGCAGCCGTGTTAGTCTGTATTCGCAAAAAGAAAAGGAGTACTTGTGGCACCTTAGAGACAAACAAATTTATTTGAGCATAAGCTAGAGTACCAAGCAGTGAAGAATTAGGGGTTTGGTGAGGGCCAGTGAGAAATCCCAGCTTTCTCACTGGTTACAGTAAAGGCTCTCCATCTGTTCCGGTCTGTTAATCTATCCCTGAGAGAGAGATCCTTTCATGGATCATAACCCCTTCACCATGGTCCTCTAAAACTTTACTTCTGCAGACCATAAAGACAGACTTCTTAACTCTAGTGATGGTCCACGGACTACAGACTGAGATCCACCGTGCTGAGTTAACACTTCATAAAGTGGGAGGATTGCCACACTAATGTCAGTGTCTCACAGATACCAACATCTTCAGTGCTGAGGCCCTGATTATCCAGCAACAGCTGAAGTGGAGCGGGCACTGAGTGCACATGCCTGATGTACACTTACCAAAACAACTGCTGTATGCCCAACTCACCAAAGAAGAAAGGAAACGAGGAGGCTGAAAGAAATGTTTTAAAAACACCCTCAAGATAAACATCAAGAGATGTGGCATCGACACTGCACACTGGGAGAGAGTAGCCCAGGATAGGGATGACTGGCAAAGACTTATCAGAGAAGAAACGTCCACTTTTGAGGAAAATCACCTTGCCTTGGTCACAGAAAAACGCCAGAGAAGAAAAGACAGACGACTGTCACACAACAATCTGACTTGCAACATCTGCCAATGAGCTTGTGGTACAAGGATCAGACTACTCAGTCACCAAAGGACCCTTAAAAAATAAAACCTGTGAAAGAGATCGTCCTCAAGCTGAGCTAACAGCTTATTCCCAACCCTACGCCACATTCACCTCTGGGGCCTATAGATTTCAATGGGAGTTACAGCACAAAACCTCTGCTGCAACATGACTGACTTGCACCAGTAATGAATTTGGCCATATAACTGTAGCTGAGAGTTTATTTGGGAACACGATTTCCTCATTTCACCAAACTTGTACAATAAAATCAGGTCAGCACCAGTTTGACTTCACACTTCTCCTGCACTAGCTCCATTATGATACAAGATCACACAGGGGGAAGAACATCTACTAGAGAAGGAAGCAGTCTTTTGGAGCGGATGTATTCACTATTAGATTGACATCTGATCTCGTCTCTGGTCTCTCTACAAGAAAACAATTACTTTAAAAACATCTTTTCATGGTACATTTCTACACCTGTGAGATGCTGTGAAAGCCTGTTTTGTTTGAAACAAACCTTTAACATTATGCCTACGCTCCTTGACAGTGGATGGCCAGTTACAGTGCAGCTTTCCTTACAGTTTGCATCTGTAAGAGACAACTGGAAACTAGCCCCATTCTGCACTGCAGAGGGAAGTGGATCCCTTCAGGGCTATACTCAGTTCCTCTCAGTATGACTGCAGTTGGCTGGAGCCTGTAAAAGGGCCATTTTATTTCTGAACACAACAGAGGATCTATCCAGAGGATGCTGATCTTGTGCTGAGATCAGAGGACATTTGAAAGTCAGATAAAGAGCCCCCAAAACAAAGAGTAGGACCCCGAAGTTTGCTACATCACAGAACCAGCTTTATTCAGGCTTGAGGTGATGCAGTGGGCTGCGATCACTTGGCAGGACACAGAGTCTGCATCTGCGATGGGCCATATCCTTAAAGTACAAAAATAGAAAAAGGAGGAGCTTCTGTGAGGCCTTCCACCTGGAATCTGAAATGACAGAGACAGGAAGTTGGAGTGACAGCTTTCCCCCCAAAACAAACTCCTGCTGCTCCCATAACTGCTTCCCACGGCATTTGGTGGGAGTGAGACTAGGACTCAGTGAACTCCAAACCCATTGTCTGACCCAGAAACACATGGGTGAGTGGGATGCTTTACTGAAGCAGTGCCAGAGGGAGTGTGTGTAAAAGCAAGCAATGAGACACAAATTCAATTCCTTAGCCCCACTCATTCCAGATTCATTTGTTTATTCACCATTTGTCAGAAGACTCTGGGAATGCCAGTTTATAGCATTAAGATGAATATGGATTCCTTCATAGAATAACTGGTTTGGGATGTCATGTGTGTGCCGCTGAGCTGCCTTCATTCAAAACCGCCTTGTACACAGTCCATACTGAGGAAATGATAAGCAGCTCCACATCTGCAGAGAAGTGTTAAATAAGGAGCGGAGCTCTGCCTCATAATAGTTGCAGCCCCTGTTACAGTGCTGGAGAATTAACCAGCAGCAGCTATTCCACATATAGGGGGAAAACGGTGGCATAGCAGCATCTATGTTCACTGCCCTGTACCTCAACAGTGATCCCTCCAAGGGAGGTTTCTGTACAGAGCATTTACCAGCTCAGGGTGTGACACTGTCTCCAGGAGATGAGATATCTACAAATGCTTAACTAGCATCTATCAGCCTCTGGCAGCTGTAAGCTGGGCCTGTCACTGAGGACAGCTGCCTACCTCTACGTTCTGGTTCTACAGGTCTTACCTAGAGTAGGTCCCTGGCTTAGTGTCACACATAGATACCGACCCACAACAGCAAGAAGAGAACTCCAAAGCCCATGAAAAGTGAAGCCACCAGGGAGATAAGCAGTTCCTTGTAGATGTCCCGTGTGTACTTAGTGGAAGTCACTTCATAGCTGAAAAGGCTAGTTAAAGCAATAACCAAAGAGACAGATCAGAGGGCTTACAGTACCACACTCTAACTTTGGCCTGAAAATGAACCAAAAGGGTCTGGCAGGGAGGTAGCCTTATACAGTAAAAGCTGTTTTATCCAGCACTTCACCAACCAGAAACCTCTATAAACTGGCATTTCTGATCTTAATTGAAAGTCCATTTGGTGTGGGGCTGGCAGGGGTTGGGGCACGGGAGTGGGTGTGGAGCGCAGGCTCTGTGAGGGAGTTTGGGGCACCGGATCCAGGGGCCACTCACCTCAGGTGGCTCCCTGCAAGCAGCGACCTGTCCTGGCTGCTCCTAGGTGGAGGCATGGCAGGCGGCTCTGCACATTGCCTCTGCCCGCAGGCATTCTCCCCACAGCTCCCATTGGCTGCTGTTCCCAGCAATGGGAGGTGTGGACACAGCGCTCGGGGCAGGGGCAGCACGCAGGGTCATCTGCGATGTCTCCGCCTAGGAGCAACCAGGACAGGTCGCTGTTTGTGGAGAGTCGCCTGAGGCAAGCACCCCCTGGATCTGGCACCCCACACCCCCTCCCGTGCTCCAAGTCCCCTCCCGCACCCAAACTCCCTCTCAGAGCCCACGCCCTGCACCCCTTCCCATGCCCCAGTCCCACACCTGCACCCAAAGTCCCTCCCTCTTAGTTAACTGGCATTTTTCACTTACTGGCACCCCCCAACCCCCGAACATGCCGGCTAAAACAGCTTTTACTGTACCAGGGTAATATTTACTATGCAATCTAAGATTCCTGAAGAGACTGCTTCCATGGCTTGAAGGGCTCCTGCCAGGCAGCCTTTCCCACTTCATCCTCAACACCAAGTGCTATCAAAGATCATCATCAAAAAGCAGGTTACTGTAGGTTCACACCAAGCCTGACTCTAACACATCCCCAAGCTGTGGCTCCTTCTTGCTCTTAGCCCTCTTGCCTGCCCCCCTGGCTTCTCTACCAACAGCAAATCCTCTCCCCTTCAGTCCCAGTTTAGGTATACCCACTGCTCAACTTTTCAAGCAATCCAGTTCAACCACAGTGTATCCTGGAGTGGGCAAACTTTTTGGCCTAAGGGCCACATCTGGGTATGGAAATTGTATGGTGGGCCATGAATGCTCATGAAATTGGGGGTGGGGAGAAGAGGGCTCCAGCTGGCTCTGGGGTGGGGCCAGAAATGAGGAGTTCAGGATGCGGGAGGGGGCTCCGGGTTGGTGTGCAGGGGGGAGACTCCAGGGTGGGGCTGGGGATGAGGAGTTGGGGTACAGGAGGGTGCTCCAGGCTGGGACCGAGGGGTTAGGAGGGCAGGAGGGGGATCAGGGCTGCGACAGGGGCGAAAGGCATCAGGGATGCAGGCTCTGGGCGGCACTTACCTGAAGCAGCTCCCAGAAGCAGTTCCCAGCCAATGAGAGCGGTGCTTGGGGGCAGGGGCAACATGCAAAGCCCCCTGGCTGCCCTTACCCGTAGGAGCCAGCGGGGGAACATGCCACTACTTCTGGGAGCCGCATGGAGCAAGTCCCCTACCCTGCAACCTGACTAGAGCACCAGAGTGGGGCAAGCCCCAGACCCTGCTCCCCGATGGGAGCTTGAAGGCCAGATTAAAATGTCTGGTGGGCTGGATACAGCCCCCGAGCTGTAGTTTGCCCACCCCCAAGGTAGCCCCACCCCAGACTATTATACCCTCCAAAACTGTGGTTCTACACCCTCTGTTTCCAGTTGCCCCACCCCAACTAGGATGTGCATCTTTTTCTCCCTGAGGCTCTTCAATACTCCTAGCAGAGCCATTCCTACTTTGCTTCACAGGGCTCTTCCCCCAAGTCCAGCCTCTGCGGTCAGTGGCACCGGAGTGGCCCCGGCTACTAACTCCTGGCTGTTCCGTAGCGGGCGGATACACGAAGAACCAGGCAGTGAAGAACATGCCAATGGCCAGCAGCACCACGGTGAGGTGCGGGAACACAGCCGGGTTCACCGGGCTGGTGTATCTGCTCATGGCCTCGAGCTCCTGGGAGGAGAGAAAGAGCAGAGCGATGCTAGCGCCGCAGAGGAGGCGGCAGCCACAGGCCACGACCCAGCCCCGGCCAGTCGCCGCGGGAGAGCGGTAACCCCGGCTCCCCACGCGGTCCGGGGCAGAGCTGGTCCCCGCGGGGCAGGACACGGGCGCCATGGGGGAGGGGACAGCTCCAGGGTCCCAACCTGATCGGGCCCCACGGGGAGGGGGCGGCCCCGGGGCCCCAGGCCGTGGCGGGGGGGGGGGGGGAGGGGGCTGAGTGTGACGGTTTCTGTCCGTTTCAGGCCTAGACGCGGAGGAAAAGCCCCCGCCCCAGGCCCGCAACGCGAGCAGGCTCCCAGGGCCGGCCGGGCAGGGGACCGAAGCAGCAGCAGCAGCAGCGCCCGCGCCCGGGCCCCCCCACGGCTCTCACCATCGCGCCGCTCTCCCCTCCACCGCCGGCGACGGAAGGACACGTCTCCTCCGGTCCCCCCCCGCTGCCCCGGAAGCGGAAGGAATGGGCGCGCGGGGGGCGGGGGCCGCGGGGCCGCCCGGGAGTTGTAGTTCTGCGCGCGGGCCCGTCCGCCCCTCTTCCCGGCAAGACACTGCGGGAGGAGCCGGGCGAGCGGGACTACGCTTCCCGGCGGGCAGTGCGCGGCGCAGCGCGCGGGACCCGACGCGCGATTTCAGAACGCGGGAAGAGGGAGTCAGTGGCGGTGTCTGGAGGCGGCGCGCGGGGCCGAGTGACCCAGCAAAGGCAGGTCCGTCCCCCCCCCGCCCTGAGAGCGCGCGCCCCGCTGCCCGGGAGCGCCGCGCGGGTGGCGTGACCCCTCGGCACGTTCTCCGGCTGGGGGGCTGGGGGCTGTCCCGCGCGGGGCGCCGTCCTGCGGGAGGGTGGGGGCTGGGCTCGCTGCAGGGGGCGCTGTCCCGCGCGGGGGGCTGGGGCTGGGGCTGCAGGGAATGGGTGGTGTCCTGGGTGCAGGACATGCTTTGTAGGATGCTGCAGAGCACTCTGGGGTGGACCTTAGATCCCGGGGTACTGAGGCCTATGTGGTAGGGCCCGGCGTGCACAGTGTGGCCGTTCCCCCACGCCGTCTGAAGGGCTTTTTCCCCCTTTGAGCTCTGGCTCATGTTCCCTGCGGGGTGCAATGTGCTTTGGGGCCATTCCTGGCTTAATTCCCCTGTTTCTTGCTGCTAGGATGGGAATCCATGGCCTGGCCAAACTGATCGCAGACGTGGCGCCCGGTGCCATCCGAGAGAATGACATCAAGAGTTATTTCGGTCGGAAGGTGGCCATCGACGCCTCCATGAGCATCTACCAGTTCCTGATTGCCGTGCGGCAGGGAGCTGACATGCTGCAGAACGAGGAAGGTGAGACCACCAGCCACCTGATGGGCATGTTCTACCGAACCATTCGTATGGTGGAGAACGGTATCAAACCGGTCTATGTCTTTGACGGCAAGCCCCCCCAGCTGAAGTCGGGCGAGCTGGCCAAGCGGACTGAGCGCCGGGCCGAGGCAGAGAAGCAGCTCCAGGAGGCCCAAGAGGCAGGGGAAGAGGACAACGTGGAGAAATTCAGCAAGAGGCTAGTCAAGGTGACCAAGCAGCACAATGACGAGTGCAAAAAGCTGCTGACCCTCATGGGCATTCCTTATGTGGAGGCACCAGGTGAGGCTGAAGCCAGCTGTGCCACCTTAGTGAAAGCTGGCAAAGTCTATGCAGCTGCCACTGAGGACATGGATTGCCTGACCTTTGGCAGCCCCGTGCTGATGCGGCACCTTACAGCCAGTGAGGCCAAGAAGCTGCCTATCCAGGAATTCCACCTGAACCGCGTCCTGCAGGACCTAGACCTAACATGGGAGCAGTTTGTGGACCTGTGCATCCTTCTGGGCTGTGACTACTGCGAGAGCATACGTGGCGTTGGGCCCAAGCGTGCTGTGGAGCTCATCAAGCAGCATAAGACCATTGAAAAGATTGTGCAGCACATAGATCCCAAGAAGTACCCCCTGCCTGAGAACTGGCTGCACAAGGAGGCCCAGCAACTCTTCCTACAGCCTGACGTGGTGGACCCGGAGACCGTGGAGCTGAAGTGGAGCGAGCCAGATGAGGATGGGCTTGTCCTTTTTATGTGTGGGGAGAAGCAGTTCAACGAAGAACGGATCCGCAATGGGATCAAGAGGCTGAGCAAGAGCCGCCAAGGTAGCACTCAGGGCCGGCTGGATGACTTCTTCAAGGTGACTGGCTCCATCACCTCAGCCAAGCGTAAGGAGCCAGAACCCAAGGGCTCAGCCAAGAAGAAAGCAAAGGGCAATAGTGCAGCAGCAGCGAAGTTCAAAAAGGGGAAATAACCAGACCTTCCAGAACTGTCCTAGTTCTCTTCCACTCCCAGATCCTCCAGTGGTTTAAATTTGATAGAAGATCCTGTATTCTTCCTGCACTGCTCTGAGTTATACCCTGCACGGGAGAATGTTATCTGTGCTGCTTCCGCTCCTCCATATAGTGAACCAGATGGCTGTCTCGTAGCACAGAAGCAATATAGGCACAATGCTGAGGGAAGAGAAGGACAAATGACAAAGGACAATGACAGTGTTCATCAGCTTCAGACTTACTTTGTCCAAGGCCTATAAGGACTGGGGGTGCTGCAAAGATTGTGCATGGCCATCACCTTGTGTTACTGTCAAGCAGTTCCCTCTGGCTGACTGAAGGAGTGCTGTTGACTAGCCATAATGCAAGCCAAACCCAAATACTGAAAAGGAGGATGTCAGCCAAATGGACCAAGAAATCAGCTCAAAGTAGAGTGTGGAAGAGATGGAGACTGAAGCAGAAAGTGGGGAAGAAATGTGTAAAATCCAAATGTGGGGGGGGGGGAGGGAGCTACAGAAAGAAGGGAGTTTTTACTTTAATGGGGATTCTTTATGGTCTTCCTTCACTTATCTGTATGTATTGGATTGGTAATTAAGTGATTGATGGAGAGAAAACGGAGAAATTTAAAATCCTCTTGAAGTTTTAAACTCTCCCCCTCCCCTATTTATAGACGTATCTGATTGGGGAAGGAAAGATTCTTCCCCCCACAAAAAGTACTGAAGTTTAATCATTTGATGCAGATTATTCTGGTTCCACTCCAGATCCCAGCCTTGGGATGATTTGGTTCCAATAGGTAAATGAGGAGGAGCTGTGAAGGAATTGTAACTCCCCAGGTTTAACATTTGTCACTAGGTTTTATTTTATTAAGTTTTTTGAAGAAAAATATAAATAAACCTAAAAAATGGAAAACTGTTCAGTTCATTCAGATTTGAAATGGCTTCTTCACTGCAGCCCATTCCAAAGAAAAAGTTACTCAAATGGAATAAAGGTTAGAAATCCATAGGAATAATGCAAAGTGAGAGAAACCTTGAACATTAACCCAGCCCTTCTTACAAGCTGCATTCATTTTAGCAGAGATTTCCAGGCTCTGTGGAATGTGAAGGAGCTAGGATTCAGGGAAAGACATTTGGTCTTCCCTTGTGCCATTCTCTGCTTTTCCAGGCTGTACAGGGGACCTAGTACTTATTTGCATTTTCCATTATAAGTGTTGTACAAACATGAATTTGTGCCTCTTGTAAGGAAGATTCAGATTTTCCATATCATTACAATGGGAAAAGAGAGACTGATGAAGTGGCTCACTCATGAGCAAGAGTGGTCTTGCAGATTCAGTGTAGGAGTTGAGCATAAGGTGATCTGAAATTTCAATCCTGGCTTGGACGGTAATTTTGTGTAGGCTTTATACAAGTCAATTAAGTGATCTGAGATTCAGTTTTCGTCACTTATAAAATGGGAACAGTAATACCTACCTCACAGGGTGTTTGAGGCTAAATTAATTAGTTTTATAAAGCACTTTGAGATCACGGAATGAAAGGCGCTATTGGCAGGAGAATATCAGGATCCATGAAGCGACAGCAGAAAATAGATCTCTTGAACATTTTTGCCATCTTGCTTGGTTGCTACATTAATCTCTCTTCCTCTGCCATCTAGTAATTGTTGGTATAGTAGCTGACAATGTGTACAGGCATAGCCTGCATTCATCAATCTGCATGTTCCATACAGTACAATTTTAAGTGAGCAAAATTCCAAATCAGTAAATATAAAATAGCAGCCCATATTGAAGCCACCTGAACAAAGCAAGTTTGTGCTTTGTAGGACAAGGTGGAGTTTGAAATGACATTAGACTAATTTTCAAACGGATGAAACAATGTTGAAGTTGGAGGAGGGAATCATCTCACAAATGCTCTATCAAATTATAACCAAATTTTTCTCAAAAAGTCATCTTCCTCTGGCAGACAGGTACATTTACAGGGGATTGATTTAACTTTGTTAAAATTAAAAGGTGGGAGGGGTGTCAGAAGCAGCTTTCTAATGGAAAATCAGCCACCTCATCTCTGCAGGTTGCTGAACCTTTGACTGACTGACTATCTTATTGCTTTGTAATGGAAAGCTAACAGCCTAACATTCAGTGTGTGATAGGTACATTACTTTAAGCAACTGAGACAAAGGGAACATTTTTCAAGAGCACCTAGATCCTATTTTCAAAAGAGATTTAGGCACCTAGGAACCTTAATCTCATTGTAACTCAATGGTTAACTTAAAAGGTTAAGTACCTGGCTGAGTCTCTATTGAAAATTGGAGTTAGGATTGTGTTTGTTTTTTTTAATTTACTCAAAGTTTTAAGTAAGGAACAGAATGATGGTAGAGAAACTAGGCTGCTGAAACTCTCACTAATATAAGACCTTTATTATCCCAGACATTCTGGTAACCAAAACAGGATCATGTTCTATATATCCATTGTTTTGATATTGTGATTATCCAAACATATGTATTCTCCTCACTAAGAGCCAAAGTTTTAGCATACAAAGCTTAATCCAAATCAGAGTGACAACGATGGCACCAGAGCCAAAAGGATCAGGCAGTTGCCCTTTGTAAAAGCTTGACTCTGTTCAGTTCATCTGTATTTAAAGGTCTCTTGAATCTCACACCAAAAACAGGGAAGAGGTTGAATGTACAAGTATCCTAGTACAACAGAAGTAGCATGGTCTGAGAGATTCATAGATACTAAGGTCAGAAGGGACCATTATGATCATCTAGTCTGACCTCCTGCACAACGCAGGTCACAGAATCTCACCCACCCACTCCTGCGAAAAACCTCTCACCTATGTCTGAGCTCTTGAAGCCCTCAAATTGTGGTTTAAAGACTTCAAGGAGCAGAGAATCCTCCAGCAAGTGACCCGTGCCCCATGCTACAAAAAAACTCCAGGGCCTCTTCCAATCTGCCCTGGAGGAAAATTCCCTCCCGATCCCAAATATGGCAATCAGCTAAACCCTGAGCATATGGGCAAGATTCAGCAGCCAGATACTACAGAAAATTCTTTCCTGGGTAACTCAGATCCCACCCCATCTAACATCCCATCACAGGTCATTAGGCCTATTTACCATGAATATTTAAAGATCAATTAATTACCAAAATCATGTTATCCCATCATACCATCTCCTCCATAAACTTATCGAGTTTAATCTTAAAGCCAGATAGATCTTTTGCCCCCACTGCTTCCCTTGGAAGGCTATTCCAAAACTTCACTCCTCTGACGGTTAGAAACCTTTGTCTAATTTCAAGTCTAAACTTCCTGGTGGCCAGTTTATATCCATTTGTTCTTGTGTCCACATTGGTGCTGAGCTTAAATAATTCCTCTCCCTCTCCAGTATTTATCCCTCTGATATATTTATAGAGAGTAATCATATCTCCCCTCAACCTTCTTTTAGTTAGGCTAAACAAGCCAAGCTCCTTGAGTCTCCTTTCATAAGACAAGTTTTCCATTCCTCGGATCATCCTAGTAGCCCTTCTCTGTACCTGTTCCAGTTTGAATTCATCCTTCTTAAACATGGGAGACCAGAACTGCACACAGTATTCCAGGTGAGGTCTCACCAGTGCTTGTATAACGGTACTAAAACCTCTTTCTCCCTACTGGAAATACCTCTCCTGATGCATCCCAAGACCGCATTAGCTTTTTTCACGGCCATATCACATTGGCGGCTCATAGTCATCCTATGATCAACCAATACTCCAAGGTCCTTCTCCTCCTCCGTTACTTCTAACTGTTGTGTCCCCAGCTTATAACTAAAATTCTTGTTATTAATCCCTAAATGCATAACCTTACACTTCTCACTATTGAATTTCATCCTATTACTATTACTCCAGTTTACAAGGTCATCCAGATCCTCCTGTATGATATCCCGGTCCTTCTCTAAATTGGCAATACCTCCCAGCTTTGTATCATCCGCAAACTTTATTAGCGCACACCCACTTTTTGTGCCGAGGTCAGTAATAAAAAGATTAAATAAGATTGGTCCCAAAACTGATCCTTGAGGAACTCCACTGGTAACCTCCCTCCAGCCTGACAGTTCACCTTTCAGTAGGACCCGTTGTCGTCTCCCCTTTAACCAATTCCTTATCCACCTTTCAATGTTCATATTGATCCCTATCTTTTCCAATTTAACTAATAATTCCCCATGTGGCACAGTATCAAACGCCTTACTGAAATCTAGGTAAATTAGATCCACTGCGTTTCCTTTGTCCAAAAAAATCTGTTACTTTCTCAAAGAAGGAGGAGATCAGGTTGGTTTGGCATGATCTACCTTTTCTAAAACCATGTTGTATTTTGTCCCATTTACCATTGACTTCAATGTCCTTAACTGCCTTCTCCTTCAAAAATTTTTCCAAGACCTTGCATACTACAGATGTCAAACTAACAGGCCTGTAGTTACCCGGATCACTTTTTTTCCCTTTCTTAAAAATAGGAACTATGTTCGCAATTCTCCAATCATATGGTACAACTCCTGAGTTTACAGATTCATTAAAAATTCTTGCTAATGGGCTTGCAATTTCGGGTGCCAATTCCTTTAATATTCTTGGATGAAGATTATCTGGGCCCCCCGATTTAGTCCCATTAAGCTGTTTGAGTTTCGCTTCTACCTCAGATATGGTAATATCTACCTCCATATCCTCATTCCCATTTGTCATGCTACCATTATCCCTAAGATCCTCTTTAGTCTTATTAAAGACTGAGGCAAAGTATTTGTTTAGATACTGGGGAATGCCTAGATTATCCTTAACCTCCATTCCATCCTCAGTGTTTAGCAGTCCCACTTCTTCTTTCTTTGTTTTCTTCTTATTTATATGGCTATAGAACCTTTTACTATTGGTTTTAATTCCCTTTGCAAGGTCCAACTCTACTTGACTTTTAGACTTTTAGATTTTATCCCTACATGTTCTGACCTCAATAAGGTAGCTTTCCTTGCTGATCCCTCCCTTCTTCCACTCCCTGTATGCTTTCTGCTTTTTCTTAATCACCTCTCTGAGATGCTTGCTCATCCAGCTTGGTCTACTACTCCTGCCTATGAATTTTTCCCCCTTTCTTGGGATGCAGGCTTCCGATAGCTTCTGCAGCTTTGATTTAAAGTAATCCCAGGCCTCCTCTGCCTTTAGATCCATAAGTCCTTCAGTCCAATCCACTTCCTTAATTTTTGAAAGTCAGCCCTTTTGAAATAAAAAACCCTAGTAGCAGATTTATTTTTGTTAATCCTTCCGTTCAGTTTGAACTGAATTAGCTCATGATCACTTGAACCAAGATTATCCCCTACAACCATTTCTTCTATGAGGTCCTCACTACTCACCAAAACCAAATCTAAAATGGCATCCCCTCTAGTCGGTTCAGCAACTACTTGATGAAGGAATCCATGAGCTATCGCATCTAGGAAAATCTGAGTCCTATTATTATTACTAGCACTCATCCTCCAGTCTATATCTGGGAGGTTAAAGTCTCCCATGAGCACACAGTTTCCATTAGTATTTACTTCATTAAAAACATTAAAGAGGGCTGTCAAGGTTCCTCCCCCACTCTGAACTCTAGGGTACAGATGTGGGGACCTGCATGAAAAAACCTCCTAAGCTTATCTTTACCAGCTTAGGTCAAAACTTCCCCAAGGTACAAAATATTACACCTTGGACAGGCCGCTACCACCACCAAACTAATACTGGTTACTGGGGAAGAGCTGTTTGGACGCGTCCTTCCCCCCAAAATACTTCCCAAAACCTTGCACCCCACTTCCTGGACAAGGTTTGGTAAAAAGCCTCACCAATTTGTCTAGGTGACTACAGACCCAGACCCTTGGATCTTAAGAACAATGAACAATCCTCCCAACACTTGCACCCCCCCTTTCCTGGGAAATGTTGGATAAACAGCCTCACCAATTTGCATAGGTGACCACAAACCCAAACCCTTGGATCTGAGAACAATGAAAAAGCATTCAGTGTTTTACAAGAAGACTTTTAATAAAAAATAGAAGTAAATAGAAATAAAGAAATCCCCCCTGTAAAATCAGGATGGTATATATCTTACAGGGTAATTAGATTCAAAAACATAGAGAACCCCTCTAGGCAAAACCTTAAGTTACAAAAAAGATACACAGACAGAAATAGTTATTCTATTCAGCACAATTCTTTTCTCAGCCATTTAAAGAAATCATAATCTAACACATACCTAGCTAGATTACTTACTAAAAGTTCTAAGACTCCATTCCTGTTCTGTCCCCGGCCAAGACGACTACAGACAGACACACAAACCCTTTGTTTCTCTCCCTCCTCCCAGCTTTTGAAAGTATCTTGTCTCCTCATTGGTCATTTTGGTCAGGTGCCAGCGAGGTTACCTTTAGCTTCTTAACCCTTTACAGGTGAGAGGAGCTTTCCCCTGGCCAGGAGGGATTTCAAAGGGGTTTACCCTTCCCTTTATATTTATGACACGCCCCCCAAATCTCAGCTAGGGTGAAACACTGGCTGGGATTTCTTCCTGGAGCTCTAGGAAAACAGAGTTAATAAGACACATGCATCTCTAAATATACTACCAAGTACATAAAGACTAACAATATTTTCCACATCTCAAGGACGATTTTAACCAGTTGATTCTGGGAAACTTTCACGGGAGAGTGCATCAGCCACTTTGTTAGAAGCTCCTGAGATGTGTTGGATGTCGAAATCAAAATCTTGGAGAGCTAAACTCCACCGAAGAAGTTTTCTGTTAGTTTCTTTGACGGTGTGAAGCCACTTTAGTGCAGCATGGTCGGTTTGCAGGTGGAAACGCCGTCCCCAAACATATGGGCGTAGCTTTTCCAGAGCGTAGACAATGGCATAACATTCTTTTTCAGTGACTGACCAGTTGCTTTCCCTCTCAGACAGTTTTTTGCTGAGAAACACTACAGGGTGGAATTCTTGATCAGGTCCTTTCTGCATTAAAACTGCTCCCACACCACGCTCGGATGCATCTGTGGTTACTAGGAACGGTTTGTCAAAGTCTGGGGCCCTTAGTACAGGGTCAGACATGAGTGTCGCTTTAAGCTTGTTAAAGGCCTTCTGACACTTTCCGGTCCACTGAACAGCATTTGGCTGTTTCTTTTTGGTTAGGTCTGTCAGTGGGGCAGCGATTTGGCTGTAGTGCGGTACAAATCGTCTGTAATAACCGGCCAAGCCTAAGAAGGATTGAACCTGTTTCTTTGACTTTGGGACAGGCCACTTTTGGATAGCATCCACTTTGGCCTGTAGGGGGCTGATAGTTCCTTGACCCACCTGGTGTCCAAGGTAAGTCACTCTGTTTAGGCCTATTTGACACTTCTTAGCCTTAACAGTTAGTCCTGCCTCCCTTATGCGCTCAAGGACTTTTTGTAGATGTTCCAGGTGGTCTGCCCAGGAATCCGAAAATATGGCCACATCGTCAAGGTAGGCAACTGCATATTCTCCTAATCCCGCTAGGAGACCATCTACAAGTCTTTGGAAAGTGGCGGGTGCATTTCGCAGCCCGAAAGGGAGTACATTAAATTCATACAGCCCGAGATGTGTGATGAAGGCTGACCTTTCCTTGGCAGATTCATCTAGCGGTACCTGCCAGTACCCCTTGGTTAAGTCCAAGGTAGAGATGAACTGGGCCCGTCCCAGTTTCTCTAATAGTTCATCTGTGCGTGGCATGGGATAGTTGTCTGGGCGAGTTACAGCATTTAGCTTACGGTAGTCCACGCAAAAACGTATTTCCCCATCTGGTTTGGGAACTAGAACCACTGGAGATGCCCATGCACTTTCAGAGGGGCGGATTACACCCATCTGTAACATATCCTGGATCTCCCGTTCTATAGCAGTTTTAGCTTGAGGAGACACCCGGTAAGGTTGGACCCTAATTGGGTGAGCATTACCTGTGTCAATGGAGTGGTATGCCCGTTCAGTCAGTCCTGGGGTGGCTGAGAACGTTGGCGCGTAGCTAGTGCACAGCTCCTGGATCTGCTGTCGCTGCATACGCCCAAGGGTCATGGAGAGGTTCACCTCTTCCACACCACCAGCACATTTCCCTTCGTAGTAGACACCTTCAGGCCACTCAGCGTCGTCTCCTCCCTGGGCTGTAAACTGACAAACCTTTAATTCTCTGGAATAAAAGGGCTTTAGAGAATTAATATGGTACACCTTAGGCTTCCGGTTGGAGGTGGGGAATGCTATGAGATAATTAACAGCTCCCAGGCGCTCCTGGACCACGAATGGCCCTTCCCACGATGCTTCCATTTTATGGGCCTGGAGCGCCTTTAAGACCATGACCTGGTCTCCTACTTTGAAGGAACGCTCTCTGGCATGTTTATCATACCAGGCTTTTTGCTCTTTTTGAGCATCCTGTAAGTTTTCTCTAGCAAGGGCTAAAGAGGTTCGGAGGGTGTTTTGTAGGTTGGTTACAAAGTCCAGAATGTTAGTTCCTGGAGAAGGTGTAAATCCCTCCCATTGCTGCTTCACCAACTGCAATGGCCCCTTAACCTCACGGCCATATACAAGTTCAAATGGGGAAAACCCTAAACTGGGATGTGGTACAGCTCTGTAGGCAAAGAGCAACTGCTGCAATACTAGGTCCCAATCATTGGAGTGCTCATTTACGAATTTACGTATCATGGCCCCCAAAGTTCCATTAAACTTCTCCACCATGCCATTTGTTTGATGATGGTAAGGAGTGGCAACCAAGTGATTTACCCCATGAGCTTCCCAAAGGTTTTTCATAGTTCCTGCCAGGAAATTAGTCCCTGCATCTGTGAGGATGTCGGAGGGCCAACCTACCCTGGCAAAAATGTCTGCTAGTGCCTGGCACACACTTTTAGCCCTGGTGTTGCTTAGAGCTACTGCTTCCGGCCATCGGGTGGCAAAATCCATGAAAGTCAGTATGTACTGCTTTCCTCTGGGTGTCTTTTTCGGAAAAGGACCCAGAATATCCACAGCTACTCGCTGAAATGGAACTTCAATGATGGGGAGTGGCTGGAGAGGAGCTTTGACCTGGTCTTGGGGTTTTCCCACTCTTTGGCACACCTCACAAGACTGGACATAGGTAGAAACATCCTTGCCCATTCCCTCCCAGTGGAATGACCCCCCCAAACGGTCTTTGGTCCTGTTCACCCCAGCATGGCCACTAGGGTGATCATGGGCTAAGCTCAAGAGCTTGGCCCGGTATTTAGTTGGAACTACCAACTGTCTCTGAGGATGCCAGTCTTCCTGGTGTCCCCCAGAAAGAGTTTCCTTGTATAAAAGTCCTCTTTCTACAACAAATCTGGATCGATTAGAAGAGCTGAGAGGCGGTGGGTTGCTCCGTGCCGCCGTCCAAGCTCTCTGGAGGCTTTCATCTGCTTCCTGTTCGGTCTGGAACTGTTCCCTTGATGCTGGAGACATCAGTTCCTCATGGGATTGTGGACCTAGGCTTGGTCCCTCTGGAAGCGATATAGGGGATGGAGCTGTTTCTGTTGACTGTGAACCGCTCTCCGCTGGTGCACTATGTTGGGATTCAGGCTCCGGCTGAGCCTCTTGTGTAGGGTTATCGGCTGCTGCCAGTTCAGGTTCGGTGGGGCCCTCTGGTGTTGAGGTTGCAAGCACTGGATTCAGTGCTGACACGGGGTCTGGTGTTGGTTGTTCGGCTGGTTCCGGTTCTGGGACTGGTTCCGTCTGGGTCTCTGGGACTGGATCCACTACTGCTGTTGCAGACATTGGCCTGGGGTCCAGGTCCATCACCTCTGACTGGGTCCTGATAGAAGTTTCCGGAACAGAGCTAGGCCTCACGGCTTGTTTAGCCTGGTTGCGGGTGACCATTCCCACCCTCTTGGCCTGCTTCACATGATTGGCCAAGTCTTCCCCCAACAGCATGGGGATGGGATAATCATCATAGACTGCAAAAGTCCACATTCCTGACCAGCCCTTGTACTGGACAGGCAACTTGGCTATAGGCAAATTGAAAGAGTTGGACTTGAAGGGTTGAATCGTCACTTGGATCTCTGGGTTGATTAAATTGGGGTCCACTAAGGAAGCATGGATAGCTGACACTTGTGCTCCGGTGTCCCTCCACGCGGTGACCTTCTTCCCACCCACACTCACAGTTTCCCTCCGCTCCAAGGGTATCTGGGAGGTATCTGGGCCTGTGGACCTCTGGTGTGATT
The DNA here is from genome assembly GCF_965140295.1 of Lepidochelys olivacea. NCBI lineage: Eukaryota > Metazoa > Chordata > Testudines > Cheloniidae > Lepidochelys > Lepidochelys olivacea. The sequence goes on from NC_140416.1 coordinate 12,090,198, forward strand.
CCGGTGCAATGAACTGTAATCTGTTGGGGTTCTTGGGGCAGTTGGCCTTTACATGCCCCAGCTCGTTACACTTAAAACATCGTCCAGCTGACGGGTCACTGGGGCGAGGAGGGTTGCTGGAGAACGGGGTGGTGGGACGATAAGGGGTCTGGAGGGTTCTTTGGGAGGTAGGTGGGGCTTTGGGCGGCCCCCGGTAATAGGGTGTGGTCTGGGGTGGTCCCTTCTGGTCTCCGCTCCAACTGCGACCAGTTTTCTTCTTCTCTGCCACCTCCACCCATCTGGCTCCAATCTCTCCTGCCTCAATTACAGTTTTGGGTTTCCCATCTAGGATGTATCTTTCTATTTCCTCAGGAACACCCTCTAAGAATTGTTCCATTTGCATTAGGAAGGGCAAATTTACTGGAGATTCAACACTTGCTCCTGATATCCAGGCATCCCAATGTTTTACAATGTGGTAGGCATGTCGGGTAAATGACATGTCTGGTTTCCACCTTAGGGCTCTGAACCTCCGACGAGACTGCTCGGGTGTTATCCCCATTCTGACTCTCGCCTTGGATTTAAACAGTTCATACTTGTTCATGTGTTCTTTAGGCATTTCAGCTGCCACCTCAGCTAAGGGTCCACTGAGCTGCGGCCTCAGCTCTACCATGTATTGGTCAGTAGAGATGTTGTACCCAAGGCAGGCCCTTTCGAAGTTTTCTAAGAAGGCCTCAGTATCATCACCTGCCTTGTAGGTGGGGAACTTTCTGGGATGGGAAGTGGTACCTGGAGAAGGATTGCTAGGGTTTGTTGGTATATTCTGCTGGGCCTTTATCCTCTCCATCTCCTCCACATGCTTCCTCTCTTTTTCCTTCTCCTCCTCCTTCAGCCGCATGAGTTCTATCTGTCTTTCATGTTCCCTTTGTTTTTCCTCAGCCTGAAATTTGGCTAATTCCAGCTGTAGTCGAGCTGAGGATTTGGCCATTCTAACCTCTCTGTTTTTAACTAACTTTACACCCGAGATTTAGAAATAAACAAAACTTGGCTGTAAACTTTTGCTGTGCTGGAATAGAGTACCTATTCTCTGATAGTGATTGTCAGCCTACAGAAAAAGACAATTCCCTTGTCTCTGCTCTGGGCCCAAATTAAAGCAAAAAACCTCCAACTACTTGGAAAACTGCTTACCCAGCCCAAAGGAAAAAAAAAAATTCTTTTCAAACCTGTGCTCCTTGTAAAACAGAAAAAAAAATCAAAATCCTAAAAAAAAACCCTGCCACTTTTGTCTCCAGGCAAATGGGTAGAGCACACACCCCCTATTTACTTTTAGGAAGAAAAGAAAAAAAAAAAACCTCTGGGTTGGAAGACTGTGAATTTCCCTGCAGGAGTTAAGTACCCTGCCTCCAGGCAAGAAAACCTGCAATTCACAAGATAATCCCCTTTTGTCTCTGCTTGGCCACAAAGCAGAGAGAAACCAAGCTGCTTTCAGTTTCAAAGCTGCCTTCTGGACTTCCTAAAAATTCCTTTTTAAAATCTGTATTTCTAGTTCAAAAAATCTCAACTGGATCTCAACATGATTTCAGGTTAATCCCACCACTGTGCCACCATGTCAAGGTTCCTCCCCCACTCTGAACTCTAGGGTACAGATGTGGGGACCTGCATGAAAAAACCTCCTAAGCTTATCTTTACCAGCTTAGGTCAAAACTTCCCCAAGGTACAAAATATTACACCTTGGACAGGCCGCTACCACCACCAAACTAATACTGGTTACTGGGGAAGAGCTGTTTGGACGCGTCCTTCCCCCCAAAATACTTCCCAAAACCTTGCACCCCACTTCCTGGACAAGGTTTGGTAAAAAGCCTCACCAATTTGTCTAGGTGACTACAGACCCAGACCCTTGGATCTTAAGAACAATGAACAATCCTCCCAACACTTGCACCCCCCCTTTCCTGGGAAATGTTGGATAAACAGCCTCACCAATTTGCATAGGTGACCACAAACCCAAACCCTTGGATCTGAGAACAATGAAAAAGCATTCAGTGTTTTACAAGAAGACTTTTAATAAAAAATAGAAGTAAATAGAAATAAAGAAATCCCCCCTGTAAAATCAGGATGGTATATATCTTACAGGGTAATTAGATTCAAAAACATAGAGAACCCCTCTAGGCAAAACCTTAAGTTACAAAAAAGATACACAGACAGAAATAGTTATTCTATTCAGCACAATTCTTTTCTCAGCCATTTAAAGAAATCATAATCTAACACATACCTAGCTAGATTACTTACTAAAAGTTCTAAGACTCCATTCCTGTTCTGTCCCCGGCCAAGACGACTACAGACAGACACACAAACCCTTTGTTTCTCTCCCTCCTCCCAGCTTTTGAAAGTATCTTGTCTCCTCATTGGTCATTTTGGTCAGGTGCCAGCGAGGTTACCTTTAGCTTCTTAACCCTTTACAGGTGAGAGGAGCTTTCCCCTGGCCAGGAGGGATTTCAAAGGGGTTTACCCTTCCCTTTATATTTATGACAAGGGCTCTATCCATATCCAAATTAGATCCCGGCAGTCTATAGCACACCCCAAGTACTATCCCAGAGTAGTTTTCTTCCCCAATGTAATTTTTGCCCAGACGGACTCTGTCTTATCCATTCCATCGCTTCTTATTTCTTTACATTCTACCTCATCATTGATATACAGTGCTACTCCACCACCTTTACCTTTATTTCGGTCTTTCCTAAACAGCACATACCCTTCAATACCTGTAGTCCAGTCATGACGACTATTCCGCCATGTTTCTGTTATCCCTATAATATCTGGTTTCACTTCCTGCACCAGTAGCTCTAGTTCCTCCATTTTGTTACCTAGGCTCCTTGCATTGGTGTGTGAACATCTTAATTTTTGCTGTTTGGCCTCGCTCACATTCTGTACCCTATTAGGCATGGTCATTCTACAGCCAGTATAACCTATTAGACTGGTATCCACACTGCCCTTCCTCCTTATATACATTCTCCTACCCCCGGCTGTATCCTTTGTTACTTTGTTTTCTTCCCTCTCAATGCTAAAATCCGGTGTGGAGATTACCTGGACATCTCCCAGCCATCTCCCCCAAATTCCTAGTTTAAAGCTCTCTTAATCAGTTGTGCCAGCCTCCATCCTAGAAATCTATTTCTGACCTCTGCCTATGAATGCCTCCCAGTGGCCATACATCCCAAAGCCCTCCTCATAGTACCACTGCCTAAGTCATCTGTTGATAGTCATAATCTTGTCACACCTTTGTTGCCCTTCTCTAGGAACAGGCAGAATCCCACTAAAGATTACCTGAGCCTCGATTTCCTTAAGCGTCTTCCCCATCCTAGCATAGTCTCCCTTAATACTTTGCAGCGAGAAATCTAGCTGTATCATTTGTTCCCACATGAAGGATAATTAGGGGATTCTTTCCTGCTCCCTTTAGGATCCTTTTCAACCTCAGGTCTACATCCCGTATCTTAGCACCTGGAAGACAGCACACCCTTCTATTTTCTGTATCAGCTCTGGTTACAGGCTTGTCTATTCTTCTCAGTAAAGAGTCCCCGATCACATAGACCTGCCTTTTCCTGGTGACGGTGCTATTCTCCAGTCTATCCCCTGTTCCCTCCCCTGGTAGAGAGTGGAAAACTGAATAGAGAAGTACAGCCAATCCCTCTCTCTTTCCCTCTTCATCCTGGAACAATAATGGGGAATTGCATTTGTTTATTTCTTCCTTGCCACTCTTAATAATCAGACCTCAAATGAGAAATCAAGGAATTTGACCTGTGCTTGCATTTAGCAGGGCATTCTGACTCCTCTTTTACCCTGGGCTCACTTTGTCCTCCCTCTCCTGGTATATAACATACTATTAACAATTTGATTTTAAGCACTGAAATCAGATCAGAGAAAAAATTCTACCACCACCTGAAACTTGTTTGTGTTTTCTGTATGTTATGTATGGGACTAACTATTATGTCCTAATATACCTGTAACAGGGCTGCACTTTAGTTTCTCAGTGAGGGGAACCATAACTTTGAATGACCTGAGTGTTTTGCATTTGAGTTCTGTATAGTAACATTACATTAAGCTAAGGTTTCTGCACTGTATGTGAAAAGAAACATTAGATGATGCATAAACTGGTCTATCATTCAGTGGCTTATGGGAGTCATGCATGCGGGGATTTTGTTCTTCACCTAAGAAGAGGAGGGTTATGTTAATCATAGAATCATAGAATAGAATATCAGGGTTGGAAGGGACCCCAGAAGGTCATCTAGTCCAACCCCCTGCTCAAAGCAGGACCAATTCCCAGTTAAATCATCCCAGCCAGGGCTTTGTCAAGCCTGACCTTAAAAACCTCTAAGGAAGGAGATTCTACCACCTCCCTAGGTAATGCATTCCAGTGTTTCACCACCCTCTTAGTGAAAAAGTTTTTCCTAATATCCAATCTAAACCTTCCCCACTGCAACTTGAGACCATTACTCCTCGTTCTGTCATCTGCTACCATTGAGAACAGTCTAGAGCCATCCTCTTTGGAACCCCCTTTCAGGTAGTTGAAAGCAGCTATCAAATCCCCCCTCATTCTTCTCTTCTGCAGGCTAAACAATCCCAGCTCCCTCAGCCTCTCCTCATAACTCATGTGTTCCAGTCCCCTAATCATTTTTGTTGCCCTTCGCTGGACTCTCTCCAATTTATCCACATCCTTCTTGAAGTGTGGGGCCCAAAACTGGACACAGTACTCCAGATGAGGCCTCACCAATGTCGAATAGAGGGGAACAATCACGTCCCTCGATCTGCTCGCTATGCCCCTACTTATACATCCCAAAATGCCATTGGCCTTCTTGGCAACAAGGGCACACTGCTGACTCATATCCAGCTTCTCGTCCACTGTCACCCCTAGGTCCTTTTCCGCAGAACTGCTGCCTAGCCATTCGGCCCCTAGTCTGTAGCTGTGCATTGGGTTCTTCCGTCCTAAGTGCAGGACCCTGCACTTATCCTTATTGAACCTCATCAGATTTCTTTTGGCCCAATCCTCCAATTTGTCTAGGTCTTTCTGTATCCTATCCCTCCCCTCCAGCGTATCTACCACTCCTCCCAGTTTAGTATCATCCGCAAATTTGCTGAGAGTGCAATCCACACCATCCTCCAGATCATTTATGAAGATATTGAACAAAACCGGCCCCAGGACCGACCCTTGGGGTACTCCACTTGATACCGGCTGCCAACTAGATATGGAGCCATTGATCACTACCCGTTGAGCCCGACAATCTAGCCAGCTTTCTACCCACCTTGTAGTGCATTCATCCAGCCCATACTTCCTTAACTTGCTGACAAGAATACTGTGGGAGACCGTGTCAAAAGCTTTGCTAAAGTCAACAAACAATACATCCACTGCTTTCCCTTCATCCACAGAACCAGTAATCTCATCATAAAAGGCGATTAGATTAGTCAGGCATGACCTTCCCTTGGTGAATCCATGCTGGCTGTTCCTGATCACTTTCCTCTCATGCAAGTGCTTCAGGATTGATTCTTTGAGGACCTGCTCCATGATTTTTCCAGGGACTGAAGTGAGGCTGACTGGCCTGTAGTTCCCAGGATCCTCCTTCTTCCCTTTTTTAAAGATTGGCACTACATTAGCCTTTTTCCAGTCATCCGGGACTTCCCCGGTTCGCCATGAGTTTTCAAAGATAATGGCCAATGGCTCTGCAATCACAGCCGCCAATTCCTTCAGCACTCTCGGATGCAACTCGTCCGGCCCCATGGACTTGTGCACGTCCAGCTTTTCTAAATAGTCCCTAACCACCTCTATCTCTACAGAGGGCTGGCCATCTCTTCCCCATTTTGTGATGCCCAGCGCAGCAGTCTGGGAGCTGACCTTGTTAGTGAAAACAGAGGCAAAAAAAGCATTGAGTACATTAGCTTTTTCCACATCCTCTGTCACTAGGTTGCCTCCCTCATTCAGTAAGGGGCCCACACATTCCTTGGCTTTCTTCTTGTTGCCAACATACCTGAAGAAACCCTTCTTGTTACTCTTGACATCTCTGGCTAGCTGCAGCTCCAGGTGCGATTTGGCCCTCCTGATAACATTCCTACATGCCTGAGCAATATTTTTATACTCTTCCCTGGTCATATGTCCAACCTTCCACTTCTTGTAAGCTTCTTTTTTATGTTTAAGATCCGCTAGGATTTCACCATTAAGCCAAGCTGGTCGCCTGCCATATTTACTATTCTTTCGACTCATCGGGATGGTTTGTCCCTGTAACCTCAACAGGGATTCCTTGAAATACAGCCAGCTCTCCTGGACTCCTTTCCCCTTCAAGTTAGTCCCCCAGGGGATCCTGGCCATCCGTTCCCTGAGGGAGTTGAAGTCTGCTTTCCTGAAGTCCAGGGTCCGTATCCTGCTGCTTACCTTTCTTCCCTGCGTCAGGATCCTGAACTCAACCAACTCATGGTCACTGCCTCCCAGATTCCCATCCACTTTTGCTTCCCCCACTAATTCTACCCGGTTTGTGAGCAGCAGGTCAAGAAAAGCGCCCCCCCTAGTTGGCTCCTCTAGCACTTGCGCCAGGAAATTGTCCCCTACGCTTTCCAAAAACTCCAAAAACTCATCTCTTCATATTTCAGGCCAGAGAGTGATGTGAGAGTTTCCATCAAATCTCTGGGGAAGTTTGGGGCTCTTCTCCAGTCTGAAGAATGGGGGCGAGTGGGGGAAGTGTGAATGCCCTGACTCTAGCCTCCCTTTGCTCTATGCCCTTGATTAATCCAGGTTTGTATGCTTTTCAAGTTTCCTTTTCTATCTTTCCTTGTCATCCCATTCCTGCCCATGTGTCTGTGCAGAAAAGACTCCTAAGCAGCTTGTGTCTTTTTCAACTGGAAGGTGTGGGAAGAACACTTCAGTATAAAATTCCTGTGCCTGATCTCATTCTTACTGACCCTATGAGGCACAAACTGCTGAGTCTGGAGGAAGTAAAGAGGCTACTGTTAGTTGAGTAGAAATGCCTGCAATGTGGGCAAGGGTGGGGGAGGAAAGGGTATGGGATGGGGGGAAACCAAGGCATGTATCTAATGTTTTTGGGGTTTTTTTTGCAATATTAAATAAGTCACGAGCTAGCATATTACAAGCACAACCTTTAGCCTGTGATTTGGCTAGGTTGACTATAGCATTTGAGATTTTTTAACGATTTTGTAAAAAAAAATTTATGGCTACATTAATTGCAGTTAGAGGATAAGAGAGTACGCTTAAGGGCTTGGGTGGTTTGGCCTTTGACCCAAGAATTGTATGTCCTTTTAGAATTTAAATTAAGCGTATTTAGTATGGAATTGGAGCTTTTAAATTTTTTTTTAATGTTACTTAACATGCTATGGTTTTGTTTTTTGGCTTTTTAAAAAATATTTTGTGACTTTGCATTTTGAAATTGCGGGTCCTATATATGTGTGCCCACACTCCCTGAAGCTAAATACCCAGTTATAGTCCAGATCAGGTGAGATGCAGGGAGGGAGCCAAAGACAGCTTCCGGGCTGTGGTAGTTGGATTAGACCTTGGAGCCTGGATGTTTTTTTGGAGGTGAGCTATAACCACGATAGGTCCCAGGTGGTCCAGTCTGGGGGTAAGCCAAGTGTGTGGGGTTTTTTTTGTGTTTTGGGTTTTTTTTACCCATTTGCTGCTGTCTCTTGTCGGGAGTTGCACATGCTGGCCAGTTTTGAAACAGGTATTTTGTGTAACGTACCCAGGGCGGGTCCCAGGAGGCTGCATCAGGTATGTTTGTCAGAAGGATTAATTTGGGGGGCCACGTTTGTTACCTAAAAGGATACAATATAAACAAAATGAATTTGACTTCGTTTGCCACCCCAAATAAGGTTAGTTGTATGCGGTACTGAGGAGTAGTTTAGCCGCCCTCAATAAGGTTAATGCACTCGTGCTGAGAGGTTTTTACCGCCTCAAATAAGGGAAAGGTTGGATTAAGTCCGGACATAAAAGAATTAAGGTTATTGTACATGAGATGCATCTAGATACGGGGAATGAATGTGTGTGTATGAATGAATAAAGTGCGGTATGAGCCGCTCACCAGGTCTAAGATTTAAGCTGACTCCAGCCGCACCAGGGCTACCACATGTGGGAGTTCTGAAAGCAAGGGGGGTCAGCCGAATCTTGTGGCCCAGCGGGTAGGAATTTTTCCTTATTCATGAGCCGCTGACCAGGTTCGGACATAAGCCACTAGTCAGTGAAATCTGTGACCCAGTGGACCCTTTCCTTGGGATGCGAGAGAGAGTGAGAATTTCTCTAGCTCATGAGCCACTGACCTAGCAGACAGGGTGCCCTCCCTGGAGTGTGTGGAAATCTTCCTTAGTTTATGAGCAGACAGGGCACTCCCCTGTGAGATTGGAAAATGGGTGGGGGACAGTCTAAGAATTCCCCCTCACTTCTAAAGGGCACCCCTGCATACTACATGTATGTGCATTATGGTCCTAGGACCTGCAGGTATTTAGAAAATTGGAATTGCTACACGCGTGATCATCCATCTAAACAATTCCCACTAGAAGGTACCTTCGATCTAGATAAACTTACATACCTCAGAGGAACCCTTATATCACCAAAAGCCTCTGATACACAGTGGGAGCAATTTGTCTATTGGTGGGAGGAAGCTACAAAGAGACTCCATGAGTCTCGAGTGCAGAGTCTGAAGGACTCCCAGAAAAAATTAAAAACTCAAGTACAGGATTTGAAAATTAAATGCAAAGCATCCGGATGCCTCCCTGCCCAAACCACTTTATTAACTCCCTTGGCTTCTTTATATCCCCAATTAGTTAAGGCTGAAAGTGAAGAGGGAAAGAAATAGGTTAATTTAAAAATTCAGCTTGGCCTAGAGATAAAGAGAAAGCTGGTCTGCGTTCAAGGTCAAGAATCAATACAGTCTGCCTTGCTCTGCATGCCAAGCACCAAAAAAAACCCAGCTGGCTGTGAAAAATATAGACAGAGGCAAACAAAGGCAACACAAGTTACAGCACTGAGATTACAATTTGCAAAGGTTGGCTGCCCAGTGAGACCAAACAGTCTGCCTTTGCAACCCTGGAGCTGATGTGGTTTGGGGATACTGAAGAAGCCACAGGCAGCCGGCTTGGACTGGAATAGTGAGCAAAGGTCTCTGAAAGGGACACCCCAAGAGACTCCAGGGGAAAAAACAAAACAAAACCCCAAGAGCAGAAGCAAGTTGGAGATTTTTTTGCAGTGCACCTCTGGACAACCGGTGCACAGGATAACCTCCCGTCCACCTCTCTTTCTCTCCTCCTGGCCAGCCCGGGCAGTGTGTTTGTGAGTATGAAGGGGGAAAAAAAGGGTGCTGGTGGGTCTACCCCCAGTCATAGCAGGACCGGGCAATAAGAGGAGCTGCAGAAACGGGAAGAGATGTGTACCTGATAGCTAGAGAAAACTGAACAGTTAAAATGCCAATTTCCAATATTGCTTGCATATTTATACCTGCCTCTGGAAATTTCCACTACTTGCATCCGACGAAGTTGGTATTCACCCACGAAAGCTTATGCTCCAATACGTCTGTTAGTCTATAAGGTGCCACAGGACTCTTTGCCTCTTGAAAGCATAGTGGCAGAAGTAAAGGACGCAGTAAATGCAAATGTGGGAAATTCAGATCCCTAAAATAATACTTGGAATGGTAAAATCTGAGTTGATGAAGGTGTTATGGAAGGAATTAAGCAGTGAAACTTTGTAGAAATGTGAAAAGAGAAAAGGTGTTATGAAAAGAAAATTCCTGGTTTCTTTGCAGCCATTCTGAAGGAGAAATGGGCCCTTTTCCAAAGGAATGTCTGTAAATAATCCAGGCAAAGAGGTTATTTAAGTAGAATCATTTGACTATGAAGAAGTTAGTTGAATTTGCTAAAAGAACACTCCTGGTGTGTACAATTTTTGTTTTATAAGTCTGAGATGAATTGGTGTTGTTTTAAAGTTGTAAAACCGAGAAATACTTTTGCCAGATACAGGAAACTAGTGTTGTTTAATTTTGGTATTTAGCATTTAATCCTTAAAGTAACTTAATGCTTTACAAGATGTGAAATGTTTTTAAACAAAGACCAAAGTTGTGGCTGCAGCAGGGCAGTCAAAGCCAGGAGAATGGGAAAATATTTTAAATCTGTTTTTGGTAACAAAACAGCAGATAAGAGTTTGTAGTAAAAAAGAAAAAGACCATGCCCCACACTAAGCCTTAAGGTGGCTCTGTGTAATCAAATGGTCACTTTGCCAAAGGGGAGCCACAATACGTTGTGTTTTTCCTTTTCAAATCACTGTGTGTTTTGAAAGCAGGAGTTAAAAGTTAATTGTGTCCTTCAGAGACCAAGTCTCTAAGTGGCTGATAATTTTGAATCCAAAAGCAAACCGAAAGCATCTGTGTTAATGCAAATCACCTAAATGATAAAGATAGAAGTCATTGAAATATTACCTGCCTATAAAACAAACACAGGAAAATATGGGGGTAATTCCTCTGTTTTACCTGCAATCAGCAAGGGTATTTGTATAAGAAAGAAATATTTTAAACAATGACTGCCCCAGAAGGGGTGGAAATACGTTTTTGTCTTTCAAGAAAATTAGAAAAAGCTTATTGTTGTATCAACCAAGCGAGGTACTAACAAGCTTCAACAGGACTTTATTTTCAAAGTGGAAACCTCTTTACCAAGCTGCTTCTGCACCCTCTGTAGCTCTCTCCCAGCCTCTCAACTCCTCCCCCCTCCTTCCTGTTTCCTGTCCTTTCAGACTCCCAACAGCCAGTGCTCCCAATTCTAATAATTACAAGCAACATCTAAACACCACATTCCCTCCTCTCTTAAGAAACTCTCCCAATTAAAATAAACATTATTGTTCTAACCACAGGAACAAATATGAAACAAGTCACTACACTGCTGGCAGAAATATTACACTGAAAACACTGTGGATACTACATAACAGTCTCTAGTCCAGACAGGTGGTTGTCTGGGTCTGACAGGCCGTCTCTCAAGCCCCAGTTCCAGTGCAATGTCTTGTTGTGTTGGTACTACGGTGAAGTCATCCAATGCAGACTGGGTGTTGGCATAATCTCCTCTTGGTGCATAGGCATGTGCAAGATAAGAAGCATTCCATACCCGCCCATCAGAAAGTCGATAGATGTAAGGTCCCTTCTCTATGATTTTAAGAGGAGCTGTGAATTTATGGTCCCCTTTGCATAAAATTCCAGGTTTTCATATTCTAACAAAGGAACCACACTCAAACTTTGGTTCCTTAGCACCCCGCCGCTTGTCTGTGAAAGCCTTAGACTTTGCTTGTTTCTGTTCAACTGTTTTTCTCACATCATCCTCGTTTGGGGCATCAGGTCGTGCCTTTAACAATCCAGCAATGTTCAGTTTAGTATTCATCTGTTTCCCATGCAGTAACTCTGCGGGTGATCTTTGCATTGTGGCATGTCGTGTAGCCCGGTATTCTTGCAAGAAATCAGTAGTGAAGGGTATTCACAATCACCCTTCCAGTTTAGCCATTTGCAAACTCTCTTTCAAACTTCTATTAAACCATTCCATTTCCCCATTGGCTTGAGGGTAATATAGGGATGACCTTCTGTGTAAAATGTTCCTCTGTGCTAGAAAAGTTTCAAACTCCAGGGAAGTAAATTGACTACCATTATCTGAAACCAGTTCTCTGGGGTTAACTTCCTTGCTAAAAACTGAAGACAGGAACTTAATTACTGTAGCAGAAGAGATTTGTGATGTAAATGCTATCTCAGGCCATTTACTGAAATAGTCTATTCAAGTGATGGCATAACGGCAGTCAATTGGAGCAGTATCAAAGGGTCCTACAATGTCAATTGTCACTTTTTCCCATGCAGATTCAGGAAGAGGAACAGGCTGTAATGGAGGGGTACATGTCACTGCTGTTTTATCATTCATTTGGCAAGTGACACAGGATTTTATGAGTGCTTCAGTTTGAGAGTCCATCCCTGGCCACCAATACAGATCCTGTAGTCGTCGTTTGGTTCGGACAATTCCTTGATGAGTACCGTGTGCCAGGTGTATGAGTTTTGACTGTAATTCTTCTGGCACAAGGAGCCGGTGTGTACCTCGTAGCACACAGCCATCAAACAAAGAAAGTTAATCCTGAAATCTAAAATAAGGCAGCAAAACTGGGTCAAGGTTTTTAGGATGACTAGGCCATCTCTTTGTCAGAAATTCCCATAGTTTTTGTTGAATTGGACACGCTGAACAAGCATCTTGAAATTGTTCTCTTGTAACTGCAATAAGAGTGCTTGTAATAAGCTCAACCACTACATCCTCATCCTCCGGTGGACCATCTGGTGAAGGCAAAGGCAGGCGAGAAAGGCAATCAGCGACCACATTCTGGTTTCCAGGCATATATTGCAGTTCATAATTGAAAGAGAGTAATCTTGCAGACCATCGAGCAATACGGTATCCTGCTCTTCCCAGTCCTTTCGTGGTGAGCCACGTCGTCAAAGGGCTGTGGTCTGTGCGCAACTTAAACGCGCGGCCGCACAGGTAAGTTCTCCATTTTTCAGTAGCCCAGACACAAGCAAGTGCTTCTTTTTCGACTGTAGAATATTTTCTCTCAGCATTACTTAGTGTCCTTGAAGCAAATGCAACAGTCCTCTCTGTGTTTTCCTTATGCAGTTGTGTAAGAACAGCCCCAAGTCCATAATCAGAAGCATCAGTAGTTACAATTGTGAGCAGTGCAGGACTGAATAGTGTAAGTATTGGACCATGTACAATCAAGTCTTTCACCGTTTAGAAACTAGCTTGTGCATCCGTTGTCCACACTGAAGTTGAACTTCTCCATAGTAATTCCTGTAACAGTTCAATGACAGAAGCATAATTGGGAATGAATTTTGCAAACCAGGAGGTAAGACCCAAGAAGGAACGTAAGGTTTGCAAATCTGTTGGAGGCAATTTGAAATTGCCAGGATATGATCTGTTTCAGGTTTTAGTCCAGCCTGTGAAATTGTATGCCCTAGAAAGGAGAGCTGTTTGTTTAAATTTGGACCTATTGAGCTGGAGGCCTGCTGTGCTGTGCTGATGCAGTTTAGTACAGACTGCAGGTTATTGTAATGCTCCTCAGAAGTATTTCCAAACACGATAATATCATCGAACTCCATGTTGATTCTTCAGAATCAATTACATCATTTTTGAAAGGCACTTGGGGCAGATGTGAGACCATATGGAACACATTCAAAACAAAATAGTCCCTCGTGTGTAATAAATGCTGAGAAGTCTCTGCTATCTTCATGCAACATAACCTGGTGGTATGCGCTCTGCAAATCAAGAGTAGAAAACATCTTTGCTCCACGGAGTTCTGCAAATACCTCTTCTATGTGAGGAAGAAGATGACTGTCAATCACAATAGCTTTATTTGGCTCCCTTTAAGTCCACACAAAGGCGAATGCCTCCACCCTTCTTCTGCATCACTACTATAGGTGAAACCCATTCCGAGGAGTCGATCTCTTCAATAATGTCCTTTTGAACAAGTTTTTAAAGTTTCTCTGAAACAGCTTCCCTGACTGAAAATGGTAGGCACCATAACTTCTGTCGTACAGGCATCACATTATTCCGCATTTTAATTTTATGCAGAAACCCTTAAGCACAGCCGAGTTTCTCCTCAACCTGATGTTGGGTCCCAGATGAAACTGGTGTGTGTACTGCAAGAGTGCTATGCTGAGGAAGATCAATTTGTCCATTAACTACCCTGAGATTTAAAGCAGTCAATAAATCTCTGCCAAGGATAGGAGTGCCTTTGTGGACAATGTAGAACTCTGCAGTTACACAGCGATCACCAAAAGTAACTATTACTGGCAGGCAGCCATGTACTGGAATATGGTTTTTCAAATAGCACATCAAGTGAAGTTTGGATTCTGTAAGAGGCACATCTTTAAAGTAATGCAGCTAGATGGAATCAGGTAGTATAGATACTGCTGAGCCAGTGTCCAACATTAGCTGAATAGAGTGTGATTTGCCTGAGGGTATGGCGGAAACGTTTACAGTGCACTTTATCTGTTCTGGAATATGTGCAGTAATGATTTTGTCCACGCTCAGCACAGTAACATCTGGTATTGTAACTGCATGCACCTGTTGATTGAACTGCCTACTGCGACATACTTTAGCAAAACGTCCAATCTTTTTGCAATGATTGCACTGAGCTACTTTTGCCGGACATCCTGTGTAGCTTGCAAGGTGTTGTGAGGATCCACAACGAAAGCATGCTTTTACTGTATTTTGAATTTGCTGATTCGGTGGTTTTTCATTAGTTTTCCTCTTGCAACTGTGTGTCTGCAGTGGTAGTGAACTTTTCTACAAAGAAGTCACAGCCTGGACTGTGCCTCCTGTATCCTTTCTCATTATTTTGGCTTCAGGTGTAGCTGACTCAATCTGAGTAGCAATGGTTATTGCTTTTTCTAGTGTAAGTTGTGGTTCTAGAAGTAAGTGTTCTCTTACATGAAGCATGATTGTTTTCTCAATGAGCTGGTCTCTAATCATCTCATCTGCCATATTCCCAGAGTCACAAATTACAATCAGACGCCTCAGAGAAGCAATATACTGCATTATAGTTTCCTCTGGTTTCTGCTCACGCTGGCGAAATCTGTAGCGATTAGCTACTACATTCACTTTTGGCACAAAAATGTCTTTAATGCAGTGAGTTCAGTCTCATATTTATCATCTGCAAGGGGAAAAGTGTAAAAATATACACTGCCCTTCTGCTCCAAGGCAGTGGATTAGCAGAGCATGCTTTCTTACTTCAGAAATCTCTGTAGCACTGATTGCAAGCAGATAAGTCTCAAACATATGGATCCAGGTAGTAAAAGCAATTGGAGGCTCACCTGGGTTTTGCAGAAAGGGTGCAGGTGGGTTGAGAGGCAGAACATCCCTCCTCGTCGCCAGAATGTTGTAACAACCAGGCGAGGTACTAACAAGCTTCAACAGGACTTTATTTTCAAAGTGGAAACCTCTTTACCAAGCTGTTTCTGCACCCTCTGTAGCTCTCTCCCAGCCTCTCAGCTCCTCCCCCTCCTTCCTGTTTCCTGTCCTTTCAGACTCCCAACAGCCAGTGCTCCCAATTCTGATAATTACAAGCAACATCTAAACACCACACTAATGCCAGCTAAAGAGCAATCCAATATACCATGCATTTACTGGCACAATAGACATTGTGTTCTGTGTTCTATGTCCTTGTGGTGTTTTGTCTTGTGACTAGAATTGTTGTGTTTTAATTTTCTACAGGACAGCCTAGTTCAAAACCAATGGAAGGATTAGAACTAAATGCAGATACTTGTTTTATTCAGCTTGAAATACAAAGTGTTTTGGATACTATCAGGAAATACTAAGGTTTTAATATACGTGACAGAGGCTGTGCCAAAAGCTGAGAAATGTTCTTGGAGTTCTACTGGGTGCACTTCACATCCATCAGGATGGATGGATCCTGATGGATCCAAAACTGGCCATTGTGCCCAAGCAGAGGGCCCCTCCCTGCTAGGTAAGTGTCCATGAGCAAAGGCGGGGATGATTGCTGCAGTTAAACGAGACTGGTTTGCACCAGATTTTTCCCCTGTGGCCCAGCACTACTGCCAACAATGTGAGATCTGCCAGCAGCATAATGTTGGTAAAACTGTTAAAGTTAGGCAGGTAGCACTTCCCCCTCCCTGGGGACCTTTTGTAAATATTCAGATTGATTTTATTCAAATGTTTAAATGTTGTAATTATGAGTATGTGTTCGTTTTAGTTGATGTATTTTCAAATTGGGTTGAGGCCTTCCCTTACAGAAAGGCAGATGCCAAGACTGTTGTGAAACTTTTGCTTAAGGATTTTGTACCGCGATTTGGCATACCTGTGAGTATTAACAGTGATTGTGGAACTCATCTGACTGGACAGATTGTAAAGGAGTTATGTGCAGCTTTGCAGATCCAACGCAATCTCTACTGTCCCCACCACCTGCAGTCTGCTGGGACAGTGGAACGTCAAAATGGGATTTTGAAAAATAAACTGGCCAAGATCTGTGCTGAGATGAACTTAAAGTGGCCAGATGCCCTCCCATTAGCATTGATGAGTATGAGGGCAACTCCCAATCGAAAGACTGGACTCAGCCCTCATGAGATTCTGACAGGATGCCTGATGCGGATTCCAGCGGCACCTCCGCTGACCATTCATTTAATGGATGATACAATGCTTAATTACTGCCAGGCACTAATGAAATGTGTCAGGTCTTTTTATACACAGGTGAAAGAAGTACTACCCAAGGATCCTGAGCAACCCTGCCACTCGTTGGAACCAGGAGACTGGGTCTACATAAAGATCCATCAGCGAAAGACCACTCTGACCCCGTGCTGGAAAGGCCCTTACCAAGTCCTGTTAACTACCAACACCGCTGTGAAGTGCCAAGGACTGCCTGCCTGCCTGCCTGCCTGGACCCATGTTTCTCACTGCAAGAAGGCCCCTCCACCTCAAGATGACCCTCCGACTGCTGATCAGCCTGTCCCTCCTTCTGGTACTTCTTTTCCTCCTCCTAAATAGCAGGAGAAAAGGACAAGGTGAAGTGCTGCTAACCTCTCCCTTATCCACTAACAGAACCACCATACATTCACCATCTGCTGGAGGAACCCAGCTATTACAGGGTGACGTGCTGGTAACCTCTCCCTGTATGATGCTGAACCACGACTGTTCCAGGAAAGAAGAAGGTACGTTCGTTCCACTGAAACTGCCAAAGTCCAGGGATTCTTAACTACAAAAGACATTAAAAATTGGCCCTGGTGGAAGAGATGGAGTATCGTAACCTGGCAGGGAGAAACTTGTGGGAACCGCGCTTGGGACTGTGGTATTGAGTGGTGGTTTGGGTTTATTCCAGGGTCTGGGCTTTGTGCCTACGGACAAGTACCACCAGCATGCGCTGCCCTCCCTAATTGGCTTCCCGATGACGAACCCCAAAGATGCCTTGCTGCCACGAACATTACTCCCACCATCCCCTCCACCTTTGCTACCCCCCCGCCCCCTGTAATTTACCCAATTACAGACAATACTGTATATTCTAATGAAACCCATTGGCCAAGGCCTTCACATCTTAGTGATTTATTGAAATTTTGATCAGAAAGATTTTTTTTTAAGGTTCAGAATGGTTCGTATGAGCGAACAATTGAGTGGAAAACAAATAGGTCGGTGGAAATAGAGATAGATGATATCACTACAGATGAGCCCCAAGAATCAGAAATTGAGATTAATGGGTTCTATAGCGAGGTAGATATGATGGCCGTTCCTGGAGTCTGCAGTATGTTAGATGAATGAGACCCTTATTGTTATTTGGTCACCCAATTAGTGAATAATCAAACGAATACCCAAAGAATCTGTTCTGCCACCGGAACTTTTACCTGTACTGAAATCATTCCAGTAGCTAATAATTTAATCTGTACCATATTGCAATATACCTATGCTATTAATTCTAATGCCTCTTGGAAGTATATGAAAGAGTTTAGCCGACAGATGTGGTATGGTACTTCACCAAAGAGAAATGTGTTAGGATATCGATGGACTGTGGGACTATAAAATTCACACTGCCCTTATCCAGTTTTCAGGTCACCTCTACATATCCAGATTGCTCAAAAGGGGCTGCCATTAGGTTAGCACAGCAAAGGGCCTGGGTTTCCTTTAGAGAGAAGAGGGACTTGGCTGGACACCTATGGGATGGTGCCAATAGTGAAGCAGCAATTTGGAATATTTATAAAGGCCAACAACATGAAGAGAAATTAGGATCGTTGGAAAAAGCCACAGGTCTTATTACTAGAGCACAGTTGACCCAGGTACAGGCTGGGGTTGGTGAATTACATGTTATATTTGCCCTTAGGTCAAGGACCCGGAAGCTGTCGATAGGGATGGTATTGAATATCACTGAGACTGGGAAGGAATGGCAGTGGAACTGGCATGTTCAGAAATTTAGAATTTTCTGAATGACCAGCTGATGGCCATTCGGAGTGATTTTGAGCATTAGGCTTGGCCCACTGCCCTTACAGATACTTCAGGAGTGTCACCTGATCTGTGGCCATGGAGACATAGTTGGAGATTTTCTGGGTGGAGGTGCAGATGTTCGCTGTGCTGCTTGCAAGCATACGGACCGGTTGGAGGGGTTTGGGCTCCCACATACTGAATCCTGCTTGGTCCGTGGGGAGGATGCATGTGGGATTGGATAATTCACCGTGATTTTTGGGAAATTAAATACTTGGTATACCTAATCAATTTAAAGTCAGTGCTCCTGGAATAACACCCGACATGTGGATAGCGATAGGGAGTCAATGGACACTCTGGCTGTTAGAACCCCCACAGCTTCAGTGGGTACAAAAGCTGAAGCTAGGAGAAGTTGTCACTATTCATGACAACGTTTGTTGGGAGGATATGGGACAAGGAACTACCCTGACAGAACACCTGCTTTTCCAAGCTAATGACAGCTGTGTGCATGTTAAGGCCATCACTTTACAAGACATACATTTTAATTTCACCACTGCTGCAGGCAATTATTTTACAATCAGCCCTTAGGTTTCAGATACCCTTTAATTGGACTGCCTTAGTACCTGACCGGTTCCAAAATTTGCTTTCACTCCTACCAGGGGTTCAGAAAATCTCTGAATTACAAGGGCAAATTCATATGCTCCAAAATATATATCAAGTTGAAAAGTATGCTTTTCATACAGCCTATAGAGTGTCTATTTTATGTACTAACTATTTTTTGTGACTAAGGTTGTGCGACAACCCCATTATATTATTACTATGGGAACGTTATTGCTTTTATTGTTGTTGTTTAGTTTCGGATTATGTTGTTGTAAAGGATGTAATAATCATAAGACCTTCCATGTTCATACTAACCATGCATTGTCGTTGGATCCAATCAAAGCACATAAGGCTAAATCATTTAATTTGGAACCTGACATACAAGGTTTGATGAATATAGAGATTTAAGCATAATAGTTGTGCTAGAAGCACGAAACGGGGGAGTGTGGAAGTGAGGATAAAGGGAATTTGGATGCAGGCCTCTTAGCCTGACTCCTGCTCTTTCAGAGAAAACTAACTCTAACCGTCCTAACACGAGACTTAAAGCAAGGCCTGGGCGAGTGGGAAGCTAGTGGGAAAGAACTGTAAGAGATGTTGTTTGACCTTGTGTAAGATAAGAATGAAATGTAGACTACAGCAGAAATTGCTGAGAAAAATAAGATATTAGGAAGGAATATGTATAAACAAAATGCAGCTGTTGATCATTACTGTATGTAACAAAAGGTATAAATGCTTGCCCTCATTGTTTATCTTTTGAGAGACCTGCCTAGACAGGGTGAATGCCTGTCAGTGTGCACTCTCTCCTCCTTGCAATTGCGAGAGAATAAAAACTGTCTCTGACTTGCTGCAACCAACCTAAGAGTGAAGGCTGCATTTCTTCCACAAATGCACCTCTTCAGTTAAAAGGAATATCTATGCAACAACTTCAAAAATATTTAATACAGGTCTGTTTGTGCTAAAGAATTGAGAAAAATAAGAACAAAAGCATAGCTTGTATTATAAAAGACTTGGTCCCTATTAACAAACTAAGTTATTCTGTGTATTAAATTTGGGTTACTGAAAAAAAGAGAATTATAAAACAAACAATCAAAAATCTTATTATGCTAACCAACTTAAGCTGTTTAAGGGTGGATCCCACAGACCCGAAGACACCAGGAGATATCAGTGCACAGTACTCCTGGGGGAAGTCTGTGCCACTGTGCACGCGCAGAAATTATGTCTCCCGCAGATTGATTTGCTTCCATGCAAAAAAAATGACTTTCTGATGGGGAAGCAAAGGGAAGCCACAAGAGCGGTCATGCGACCCTCCCCAGCAGTATGTTTTGGGTGCCCAGGGCATCCGGAAGAGAGGTAAATCACAGTGGTGCGAGGGGTGGGACTGGGGAAGACCCGGCCGGTGGCTCCTACCTTGCACTGGGCTCAGCTGCTACTCCTGGCTGGGCTGGGGAGGACGGAACTTCCTCTTCTCCTGCACGGCATCTGGGGTCTTGTCAGACCCACCCCCAGATTTCTCCTCTGGCTATAGGAAGCTCTGGAAACTCCTCCTGCCACCCCACTACGCTTGCTGCACCCATTGCTCCTCAGGGGGAGGGATCCCTGTACAGAGAGCTGCTCCCACATCCGCCCAACCCCTGTGCATCTAGATCGCCTCATACCCAGGCCCTCCTGTTGAGCCTCACCCCCCCTGCACACAGGACTCTCCCGATGGGCCCCACTCCCCCGGAACCTGGACCACCCCGATGAGCCATCCACACCTGGATTCCCACTCCACTGAGCCCCACTCCCCCAGCATCTGGACTCCACCACTTTGCCCCTCACACCCCACCCCCGCTGCTGAGCTCTATCCCCCCCCCCCCAAGACACCCACCCCGGCTCAGCCCCAACCACCTTCACCTTGACCCTCCCTGCAGAGTCCCATTACCGTTGCACCCAGAACTCCCCAACAAGCCACTGTGCATCCAGATCCCCCCCCCCTCACCAGGATCCCCCACTGAGCTGCCCGCTCCCTGACTGCCCCACACAGAACCCTGTCAACCTACACCTGGATGCCCCACATTAACCCCCTCCGCACTTGGACCCTGCCTTGCTGAGCCTGCCTGCCCACACCTGGTGCACTTGGCATGGAGGGGCAGGGCGCTGGGGTGTTTCTGGGGCCGGTCCTGTCCTCGCGCTGTGTCAGGGTTGGGTGCATCCTCACTGCTGAGTCCGTGTCCTGTGTTGGAGCTGCACGGTGATCTCCCACCTCTGTGCAGCCAGTGGCCTGTGCTCCCCAGTGCCATGCTGGAGCCTCCACATTTATTTGACAAATAAAATTTGCAGAATTTTAAAATATTATATGCATAATTTTTATTTTTTGTCACAGAATTTTAATTTTTTTTTTGGTGCAGAATGCCCTCAGGAGTAGCAGAGGGAAGAAACCTCTGGGTATCAAGAAAGAGAAATGAATTGCTTTATAAATAACAGATTGGTCAACTACATCCCCGTCTACCATATATGGACAATTTAGTATGCAATCATCTGTAGACACATTATAGAAACGCCTCCGGGCCAAGTGCACCTGGTGGGCCAGGTCTAAATGTTGTTTAAAAATATGTATCATTGGTGAAAGTAAGGTTTCAGAGTAACAGCCGTGTTAGTCTGTATTCGCAAAAAGAAAAGGAGTACTTGTGGCACCTTAGAGACTAACCAATTTATTTGAGCATATACACAGAGACCATGAAACAATACCTCCTCCTACCCCACTCTCCTGCTGGTAATAGCTTATCTAAAGTGATCACTCTCCTTACAATGTGTATTGTTTCATGGTCTCTGTGTATATAATGTCTTCTGCAGTTTCCACGGTATGCATCCGATGAAGTGAGCTGTAGCTCACGAAAGCTCATGCTCAGATAAATTGGTTAGTCTCTAAGGTGCCACAAGTCCTCCTGTTCTTTTTGATGAAAGTAAGTTCCTTTGCCTGTGGTTCTGAATCTTTATCACTGAAATATAGATGAATTTGGCTACTGTGTAAAAGCAACTGTATTATTGCCATATACTTCTTTGTTAATTAATGTACTAGCATTCGATCTGCATTCTTCACTCACAGCCAAAGGAAGGTCCATGTGGGTACAGAAGCTGTCAGCTAGCTTTCTGTGTAAAGGAGATATAGAAGATGGATTCAAGGAAAGGTCCTTCATCTCTGGACTGTTTGGATTCCAGAAGGGTGGAAATACTGAGATCCCCCGAGCCATTCTGGGTAACCCCAAGGGACTTTTGGAGATTGGCAGATTACTATATCTCTGCTATCATTTTGGACTTATAAAGTTTGACTCACCTGTTAATGTATTTTACCTGCTTTAACCTCTCATTAACTCTCATTTCTTTTCTTAACTAATACATCTTTTGTTAGTTTGCTAGAGAATTGGCTGCTGGCGTTGTCACTGGGTAAGATCCTGAATACCAATTAACCTAGGGGTAAGTGACTGTCCCTTTGGAGTTGGGAGTAACCTGAAGTGGTGTGATTTTTGGTTCATGTGACCATTATCACAAAGTCCAGTTTGTCTTGGAGGTAAGATTGGCTGGAGAGTCCAAGAGGACTGCCTGTGACTCCATGTAAGATTGGTACAGTGATCCAGGAGTTCACATTTGTTACTGGCTTGGTGAAATCTACTTATAGAATATACCACCAGTTTGGGGTACGTGCCCTGTTTTCTGACAGTCTGCCCTGAAATTAGCACTCTCAGTGGTGAGCCACTCCCGACAGTGTGACTGTGGGCTTGGGAATGTGCTGTTGGGTAAGAAACTTTTAAGTAGCTGCCTGGCCTGATATAAGTAATTAACACATAGGGGGAGGTCCCATTTTTTGAAAGATAGGATTAGGGAAGGAAATAAATTATTAGGTTGAAAACAGACCGTTTGTGCTAAATAAGATAAGTAAATAAGTCAGTAGGCTAAGAAGACAGAATATCTGAGTCAACTCATACAAGAGGGAAAACGCTCAGAGAATTCTTTTCTATGAACTAGGTAACAGGGGACGAAGACGGTAAAGATGAGCTAAAAAGCAAATTGAACCAAGGTCAGTGCCACGGGGTGAACAACACATGCTGCACAGGGATTGGTTCCCGCAAAGCAACCAAGCCAAGCCAGAAATCTGTGACGCAATTTACAGTAAATGCAATGGAATGTGTAAAGTGTATAAAGGGAAAAGGGTTTGGTGTACCTTTGGAGCTGTAATGTACCCTGCATCCATTCCCCCTGTCTTTGAGTCTAATCAACTCAGTGTAGCACGGCTGTATGCAACTTGCAATTTGTATAGACACATTTTCTGTTAGTTCCAGTCATAATTTGAGGTCCGTGACACTGCACTCTAACTGAGGCACATGTGATTCAAAACAATCTTGTTCAGTATCTGGTTACCAGTATTGAATCCTGACACTGCAATACTTAATAAATTGGTTCCTGTCCATTCAGTAGAGTATCTGGAAGACAGCAGCTATAAATATAACTGGAACTATGTAAGCTACTGGTGAGTCATGCAGCAATGCAAACCTAAAAGAGCATCACACATGGCTTGTTATGCTAGAAATGTCTTGACATCGCAATCCCAGTGGGTGGCCAGAAAGATTCAAGCCAATCCAATGGAACAGAGAAGCTAGCTGCTCCTGTCTCCTGCCCAGAAAAGTCTACAAGATGGTAATAACCAATATTAAGGATAACCTATAACATGGAGGGACAGTCCAGTGTACTAACTAATTACAAGACATTTATATGTGAAGGACTCATTTGTGATGTCACTGCACCAAATTTTTGTTTTACTTTTCATATGTAGCATTGTGAAACACAATATAATAATGCCTATCCCAGTAGTTTAGGTGGTAACAGTAATTGCCCTACTTGAACTCATGGGCGTAGTTTGGGGGGTACAGGAGGGCATTGCCCTCACAAACAGAGGGTAGGTGTGGGCACGTGACCCTGTGTGATACCTACCGCTTCTGCCTTATTTGATATAGTTATAAATAAAATGTTGGCACCATTTACCTACCACTTCTGCTCCCCCCCATTTCTGTGAGTGCCAACCTGCCCTGCAGGGCATGCTCAGCTCAGCCTGCCCGGGAAGGGGCCTCTGCCCTTCCCCCGCTGAGCCTCCCGGGCACATTTTGATTCGTGGGGAGTGGAGGGGGCAGGACAGAGCAGCTTTTCCCCTGTGCTCCAGGCTGCTGCCTTTGCAGCTGGATGCCGCCTCCTGGGTCCTAGCGCCAACTTATTTCCTGTACAATGGTGAGTGTCTGCCACTGAACTGATAGAGACCAAAAGATTTCAGATGCAATAGATATTCTATGTCTAATCTCTGTGGTGATGGGTGCCCAGACCAAAAACCTTTTCCATTTGGCTGCATAAAAGTTCTGGTGGAATCTCTTCTGCTGTTCACTAGAATGCCTTGGACCTCTCAAGAGCAAACTCCCTCCTCATTGCTCAACCAGAGATCATCCATGAAGAGACTGTAAGTGGTGTGCAGTGATTTGCCTTGGTTTTGAGATAAAAGATCCTCAACCAAATGTAGAGCTGGGTGGTCAAACTGAGAGCTCATGTAGGTCTGTGTAGCAGTAGGATGTTGGACAGGCCGGTGGTATAAGGTTTAAAGTTGCCTTGGCCTTTTTTAGTTTCCTGATTACCCTAGGAGCCAGAGGGACCGTGTACAGCACATGGCCTGACCAGGAAAGAAGAAAGGTATCTGTCAGAGAATTCAGGTTTTGACCTGACCTGGAGCTGATCCTCCCACACTTGATGATCAGATTGATTGCAAAGAGGTCCATTTTAGGATACCTTCACTGATGAAAGATCTGCCGGAGAAAGTTCCTTCTTATTGATCACTCGTGATGATCTATAAAGTTCCTACGGAGGGAATCCATTAGAGTGTTCTTCACTCCTGGAAGGCTAGAGGTGTTGAGTGAGATACTGCTCTTTATGCAGAAGTTCCAAAAGTGGATTACTTCTTGGCACAGCTGACATGTCCTTGTATCTCCCTGCATGTTCAGATAAAACATAGCAGTGGTGTTGTCAGTGACAACTTGGACAGCTTGACCCCTGATGATGATGATGAATGATCTGCAGGCCAAGTGAATAGCTCAAAGTTCCAGCATATTTATGTGTTACAAGACTTTCTGGAAATCCAAAGTGCTGGATCCTGAAGTTGGCCCAGATGTGCCCCCAAGCGCTTGGTGGACATGATTCTTACTAGAATTGGAATCCCTCTGCATATGTTCTTTGGTGAGGTGCCAGCTATGCCCGTTTATACCATCCGTGACTTTAACCGCTAGGACGCACTGTCCCTTCGCGGCGGGCAGCCCGGGCTAGGCTGACGGATGCCCCAAGGTCCTAACCACCCGTGACTTTAACTGCTAGAGCTCAGAGCTCCTTCGCAGCGGGCAGTCAATACTGACTGACAGGTGCCCCAATGGCAGCACTAAGAGCCTCTCCACACCCGTGACTTTAACTGCTAGAGCTCAGAGCTCCTTCGCAGCGGGCAGCCAGGATTGACTGACAGGTGCCCCAAGAGTTTGCCCCGTGGAGGCGGCACAACTCAACGCTAGGCTCTTAGTACTCTCACCTAATGGCCAGGCTTTAGAGCCAAAACGGCTGAGGTTCTTTAATTGTGTTGGCTGCTTTACAGTAAACCAGAGAAAAC
Source organism: Lepidochelys olivacea (assembly GCF_965140295.1). NCBI lineage: Eukaryota > Metazoa > Chordata > Testudines > Cheloniidae > Lepidochelys > Lepidochelys olivacea. Next base: position 12,115,396 of record NC_140416.1, read on the forward strand.
AAGTCAGGCTTATGCATAAATGGTTACCAAAATTTATTAAGCTAGATTCTAATCATGTGGTTACAAAATTGCTAGTGCCTACTTATTTAAATGTAGAGATGTTACACACACAAACAAGTTACAAAACTGAAGCCACAATCCCAAAGAAAGAAAACAAAGTATAGAGCTCTATTTCAAAATATGTGTACACTAAAGATAGGAGATCAGGTGTGGGTGCTTCTTACCCTCCTTGCATCTCTCGATTCCAGCGGTGCCAAGCCAGGATCGGTCACTCAATTCCGCGGAAAGACGAATAAGGGACAAGGCGTAGGGACCCTCTTAGCTGTAGAAGCCTTGGGAGGCTGTCACTTATCTGACCAGCAGATAGATAGTGAAAAGCACTCAAAAATCATGGTGCTGTAGGTCCCCTACTTATACCTCTGTACTCCTTTATTCTCTTTCTCCTTTCTTATGCCAAATTGAGGCTGGTCTGTCGGGGTGACGCCAGCTTTCGCAAGAGTAGTTTACACTTGCAAAGGAGAGAAACAATAAGTTTCGACTACTGGACATTTCTTTTATCAGGGTAAATATTTTCCCACCTAGGATGTTGGTGTGTGTGCATCACGCTATTTAGTTGGGGCTAAGAGCCATGTCTGTCACAGGGCCTCTGCCTGCTGTGAGCTTAATCCTTGTATCTGTTCCCAGAGGCACATTGTAGCAGCACACCTGTGCTTTCACAGCTTCAAAGGCTATGCTGGAATATATGTTAAGTGCCCTGTTCCTGCTTCCTCCTGTGTTTCCAGCAATGCTGGTCTGAGGGCGGGGGGGGGGGGGGGGCTGTCTGTCTGGCTACACCTCTGCATATGTTCTGAGGGCCTAATCACCAACTTAGGGACTGAAGTACTCATGCACGTATGCAAATCAGCAGGAAGAGGTCATGTCTGCTTGGAAGATATACTGAGTGAAGCCAGGCTTAAAGACATCAGAGGTGAAATCTGGCATGCTGAATCACATATATGCACCAAGCCATGTGTCCCAATAGTTGCAGATACACAGACACTGTCGTTGAGATGGACATGAGGCTCTCAGAAAGAGACATAATGTACTGGAACCTGTCCATTGGCAAGTAAGCCATGGTAAATATGGTGTAGAGGCCTACTCCTGTGAAATTTAGTCTCTATGTTGGTTGTAATATCTATTTCTTTACTTTCCATTTTAGACCTAGATGAGATAACAGATGTCTGATGACAAGGATGCTGTTCTAGACGTGACACTTTGATCTTCCCTGAACAAACCAATCATCCAGGTAGGGAAATATTGAAATTTGCACATCGTGATATACTTTGTGAACACTTTTTGGGCTGAGGAGGGGCTGAAGGCAGGACTGTATGCTGGTTGTACATGGTGTTTACCCAGAACCGAAGAAACGTTTTTTGGCCAAGATATATTACCACATGAGAGTAAGCATAGTGCAGGTTGAGGGCAGCAAACCAATCTCCAGTTTCCAAGGAAGGGATAATAGAAGCAAGGGTGATCATCCTGTATTTGATTTGTTTGATAAATCTGTTCAAGTTTCTTAAATCCAGAAAGGGTTGAAGACCACCTCTCTTTTGGGGAATCAGGAAGTAGTGGGAATAGAAACCTTTCCCTCCGTGCTGGTAAGGATCTTCCTCTATTGCTCCCAATTCCAGTAGACACTGTACTACTTGATATAAAAAATATTCTCATGAGATGGTGCCTGAAAATGGAGGGGGAAAGTGTGTTGGAGAAAGAGAGAGAGGTGAATTGAATATCTTATCCCTCCCAACTGTGTTGCTGTACAGAATATGGGAGTCACATTATGATATTGTTGATACCAGTATTATAAAATTGCAAGGAATCTGATTAGATATGTCATGTAACGTCTCTGTGAAAATGTTTTGATTTGCCAAGTATGATGATCTTGTTTATATGTTTGTATTGCCTGTGTATTGTGAGTTATAGATATGTACATTATATCTATATTTCAAAACTTGTGCTGTGTTTCTGGGTGACACCCCAGACAGATTGGCATCAGCACTGCTTAGCCTGTTCAATGGCCCATCAAGGGTCATCAGCTGTACAAAGAACCCATTGAAAGAAGCTATGGGCTACACCAGGACTTGTAGGGGCATGCCTATGGACAGGGGCCTCTAAAGCTTTTCCATGCCATGTGCTGTAAAGCTTGTGTTTGGGACACAGGAAATACAAACCACATGGCAAAAGGAATATAAAGGTCAGCTGCATCATCTCTATTTTGTCTTCATTTCTGCTTCTTACCTCTTGAGTAACTTTTCTACAAACAAAGCTCTGAACAAAGGACTGAATGACCCATACACTGGTGAGGTGAGGGTTAGCTTTAGATGCCGAAAGCCATGCTCCCTCACCTCTGCTGGACATGCTGCCAATGGCAGTAGCATTTAAAAGCTCAGCTCAATTTGGCATGACCAAAGAGGAGAGCAGTTGGGTGCAACAACCTCCTGCCGGGAGGTATTTCTGCAATTTCAAGCTCTCTCTATTTTTTTGTTTTTTGTTTTGCTTTAGCTGTAGTTTTGCTGTTAAGGTTCTTGCTAATGTAAATGGATATTTGTGGGGTTTTTAAAACTTAATTAGAAGTGTCATTTTGATGTATATGCCGAATTGGATTGTATCCAGGAAATTAATTTGTCCTTCCTTCAATACAGCTGTAATTTCTGTCTTACCTTCTACCACCAGATACGGAATTGTTCTTGTGTTTATGACATCCCTCCCCAGGCCTGCCGATGGTGGAGGAGAAGGGAGGGGGCGGGGGGCAAAGAGGGCAATTGCCCAGGGGCCTGGGTAATTTTAAATTGCCAGGATGGGCCGCAGGGCTCCTAGGCACGTGCAGGGTGGCACCGGCGGCGGTGAAGGCAGCCAGGTGGGCATGTGAAAGCCCTGGCCGTGCTAGAAGTGCATGCCCAGCAGCATAGCCAGCAGCAGCTTGCTGGGCACCAGCCAGCACAGGCACAGCAATGCCCAAATGCCAGGCGGACTAGGTCTGCGGCTTGTGCGCGCGTTCGCCAGCTGCTGCATGTGGTCCAGCTCCACGCCCGTGTGGCGACGCCATGCCGGGCCAGCAGCAGCATAGGGCCTGGCTCCAGCCCGCCCTGCACGAGTCAAACCTCAGCTATCCCTTTCTAAGGGGCCCATTGACTGTTCTGCCCTGGGCCTGGAATTGCTGTCGGCGGGCCTGTCCCTCCCACATTTCTCTCTGTGACCTGAGTTTTTCTCAGCACCTGCTAGATTTCCCTCAGCTCCAACTTTCATAGAATATCAGGGTTGGAAGGGACCTTAGGTGGTCATCCAGTCCAACCCCCTGCTCAAAGCAGGACCAATCCCCAACTAAATCATCCCAGTTTGGGCTTTGTCAAGCCTGACCTTAAAAATCTCTAAGGAAGGAGATTCCACCACCTCCCTAGGTAACCCATTCCAGTGCTTCACCACCCTCCTAGTGAAAATTTTTTTCTTAATATCCAACCTAAACCTCCCCCAATGCAACTTGAGACCATTACTCCTTGTTCTGTCATCTAGTACCATGGAGAAGATCCATCCTCTTTGGAACCCCCTTTCAGGTAGTTGAAAGCAGCTATCAAATCCCCCCTCATTCTTCTCTTCTGCAGACTAAATAATCCCAGTTCCCTCAGCCTCTCCTCAAAAATCATGAGCTCCAGATCCCTAATAATTTTTGTTGCCCTCCGCTGGACTCTTTCCAATTTTTCCACATCCTTCTTGTAGTGTGGGGCCCAAAACGGGACACAGTACTCCAGATGAGGCCTCACCAATGTTTGTTTACCTGCCACATCCACAGGTTCGGCAGATCGCGGCTCCCACTGGCCGCGGTTCGCGGCTCCAGGCCAATGGGGGCTGCAGGAAGGGTGGCCAGCACTTCCCTCGGCCTGCGCCGCTTCCCCCAGCCCCCATTGGTCTGGAGCGGTGAACCGTGGCCAGTGGGAGCCACGATCAGCTGAACCTGTGGACGCGGCAAGTAAACAAACTGGCCTGGCCCGTCAGGGGCTTTCCCTGAACAAGCGGCGGTGGCCCTAGTTTGAGAACCACTGCTCTAGGACATATATACTCAGAAGGCATTGCTGCTGACTCAGTTGAGCAAAGCAATAGTGTTAAGACAGGGTAAAAGAGAAGCTTGCTCACTAAATATGGGCACTAGCGTAAAGTGTGGATGTACTGAATCATGTCAATTACAGTTGATGCAACTCCTTTGGAAGTTCTTGGTAGGATGGAGCTGAACAAGCTTCCACATAGACAGAGTGAAAATGTTTATTTAGATGTATTCGTGACTTTTACAAGCAGTAAGACCCATGCTTTACCCAAATGAGATTACAATCTAAAATAGAGAAGAACACGGAAAGAATTAGGAAAATATTTTAGGGCAGCGATAGTGAGAATAAAATAAAACAGAGTGGCTGCTGTTTGCACTCCTAAAGCGCCTTCTCTTTGGGGGGCCTGAACCCCAATCCTTGATGCAAAAATGTATTGTCCTTATTTTAATTTATTACTTGCATTAGAGTGGTGCTAGGAGACCTAGTCTTGGACCAGGACTCCATTGTGCTTGGTGCTGTACAAACACAGAACAAGAAGACCGTTCCCATTTCTGAGCCCCAGAGAGAAGCAATGGAAGAAGCATGTGTAGGAAAATGAATGGGTTTTTAAAAACCAAACATCATTCCTGGAATCAAACTTTCCCACCAACTGCCACCTCCTACTGGCCAGGCTTTCCCATCTCCAATATCTGCTAGCCTTACAGAGGCTTCATGGTTTTGTTTGTTTGTTTGTTTTTCTGCTGTATTCGGAATGTCTCATGGTGCTGCTGCTTATTTATGCAGATAGGCATCAAGCCAGAGCTCCCCAGAATCCTTCAGAGAGCTGCAGGAGAGAGAGGGGAGCCCAATTAACCATAGTAATTGTTGTGCTACGTCAGCCCAGTAGCTTTATCTTAACTCTGACATTTCCTACCTTTTGAGTGCTTGATTCTGCCACCTTAGCATTCTTTTAGTACAGTGTTTTAAATATAATTTGATATACTTTTAGCATATCCCCTCTTATCTGTATCCTTTCTAATGTAGACAGTCCTGTTCTTTTTAATGTTTCTTCATTTGGAAGTTTATTTATGCCTTTAATCTCATGTCTCTGAACCAAGTTTACTTCTGTTATATGCTTTTTGAGATGGGGTTACCTGTAGTGAATACAGTGCTCAAGGTGAGGGCTTCTCATTAATTTAAACAGTGGCATAATATTTTCAGCATTCTCTATCCCATTCCTTATGGAGCCGAACACTGTCTGCTTTTTTGACTGCTGCTTCACATTGAGCAGAATTCGCCATTGAGTTATCCAGAATGGTACCTGGGTCTTTCTCTTCAATTGTTTCAGTTAATTTAGAAACCAACCAAGGTGTATGAATATTTCAAATTAAATTATTCTTCCCACTGTGCATTATCTTGCAATTGTCAACGTAAGTTCCATCTGCAATTGTGTTACCTAGTCACCAATCTTTGTTAGGTTCCGAAGTCTTCCCTGGTCTTGGCTGAATTAAATACATTTGTCATCTGCAAACTGTACCAGCTCTCTGCTCCCCCCGTTGACAGATCTTTAATAAATATATTAAATAACATGCTAATACTGATGGCTCTTGTGATAACCCACAACTAACCTCTTCTGCCAGGATAAAAATGGGCCATTTTCCTACCTCTTTATTTTCTGGCTTGTAGCCAGTTTTTGATCTGTGACAGTCCTTTGTCTCCCATCCCAAGAAACTGAAGTCCAGTTTCTCTTCAGAAAAGGTATGACAGGCAGTGGTTGGAGCAGTTTCCTTATGCTGTCCCCTGCCAGTATACCTCCTTCCTTATCTAGAGGATCCCTCTAGGGGTCAAAGGGCAATTCTTTCGACAGTCCATTCCATCCTATGCATCTCTGCTGACATTAATCAACAAGAGGAAAAAACAGGGCCAATTATTAGGGTAAGTTTTGTGATGCGGACACCTGTCCAGTAAGAACTAAAATTAGAATCCTACCAACAACTCTGACCCAGGCTGTCAGCTGATAACTAGTCATTACCAATGACTTGGTTCTTAGCAACCTGCAGTTAGATTTCACGTAGTGATTGAGAGGTGAAAGGCTCCCTGTAACACTTTCAGGGCCCTGACCCATCCAGTCCCATCATATCTATCACTTCTACTCACTATCTCATACTGTGCACCTGTCCTCCAGTTTGCAGTGCTGTGGACTCCTCTCATCTGCTAGTGCACTGAATCTTCCAGATCAATACTTACTGCACAATGTCTGCAAAGCCAGTGAGAAGGGGCTTGCAGTGGTACTCGATGCCGTGCTTGGCACACAGGGACTTCACCAGGGGGGCCACCTTCCAGTAATTGTGTCGAGGCATTGTGGGGAAAAGGCTGTGAAAGAGAATGAGAAGAAGTTGAATTAGGATTCATACCCTTTCCCGGTGCCCCAGAGGGATCTCTCCCCTCTCCAGGAACCTGAAATGGTCCCATATAGGGTTTTTGTTTCTTCTCCAAGGCCTATATCTACAGGTGCCCCACAGAAATACCATCTTTCCTCAGACGTCCAAACCAACTGATTTCCCCATAAAGATCCTAACCCTCCCACTGGGAAACACTCACTGATGCTCTACAGGGTTCCTGTCCCTAGGCGCGGGCCCATACTCACTGATGCTCAATATGGAAGTTCAGATGCCCAGTGAACCAGTCATTGAACAGAGACTGATCCACGTTGCATGTTGCCTGGAGCTGGAGGAGGAAGAGAGAAAAGTGAGTGTGGTCTCATGTCTCATCTCTCTGGATGGAAGTTATAGTAACAGAATGCCACTAATCATCACCTACAGCCCCCAACTAAAACCTCTCCAGCGCATCATCAAGGATCTACAACCTATCCTGAAGGACAATCCCTCACTCTCACAGACTTTGGGAGACAGGCCAGTTGTCGCTTACAGACAGCCCCCCAACCTGACGCAAATACTCACCAGCAACTACACACCACACCACAGAAACACTAACCCAGGAACCAGTCCCTGCGACAAACCCCATTGCCAACTCTGTCCGCATATCTTTTCAAGGGACACCATCATAGGACCTAACCACATCAACCACACCATCAGGGGCTTGTTCACCTGCACATCCACCAATGTGATATATGCCATCATGTGCCAGCAATGCCCCTCTGCCATGTACATTGGCCAAACTGGACAGTCTCTACACAAAAGAATAAATGGACACAAATCAGACATCAAGAATTGTAACATTCAAAAACCAGTAGGAGAACACTTCAATCTCCCTGGACACTCAATAACAGACTAAAAAGTGGCCATTCTTCAACAAAAAAACTTCAAAACCAGACTTCATCAAGAAACTGCAGAACTGGAATTAATTTACAAACATGACACCATCAAATTAGGCCTGAATAAAGACTGGGAGTAGCTGAGTCACTACAAAAAGTAATTTTCCCTCTGGTGATAGTCACCCCTTCTTGTCAACTGTTGGGAATGGGCCACATCCACCCTAATTGAATTCGCCTTGTTAGCACTGACCCCCGACTTGGTAAGGCAACTTCCATCTTTTCATGTGCTGTATATTTATACTTGCTTACTGTATTTTCCACTCCATGCATCTGATGAAGTGGGCTCTAGCCCACAAAAGCTTAAGCCCAAATAAATGTGTTAGTCTTTAAGGTGTCACAAGGACTCTTTGTTGTTTTTACTGACACAGACTAACACGGCTACCCCTCTGGAAAAACATTAAGATAACTAGGAATCCTCCCCTCACACACCCCACCTTGCTCTGAATAACCATAAGTCACTGGGGGGTGGGCAGAGAGGAGGAAGTAAAGCCTTTTAAAAGCAGGCTTGTGTCTGAGACTTTTTATCCAGAAACTAAGGGAGGCTGTCTGTGAAACACTGGATCCCCCAGTGACACAGGGTGTGCTGAGCAACTGTTCAGAAGCAAAATATAACTTCTTAGACAAATTCCCTTTTCTAATATATCAAAGTGTGAACCCTGAGTTGTCATATTTGCTCTCTGTGTAACTTGTTTGCTTTTCCTTACTATTTCATGTTGGAATCTGATTTTTTTTTCTATTTTTTTTTCTTTGTTACCCCAAGGAGTGTGCAAACTGTGGAGTTTGTGCCAAAGAGAATTAATAACTGGGGGCTGTTTTTATACCTTCGGGAGTGACAAACGGGAGGGGGAAAGTCTGAGAGGCTGGTAGTTAAGAACTCAGGGTCGGGTGGGTTTGGGGAGACTTAGGACCAGAAGAGCTTTTGGGGTCACCCTGCAAGGAGTAATTAGGCTGCCGGAGCCAGGGTGGGACCTTTATGCTTGTGGGCTGGCCACTGGGGCAAGGGCTCTGGGCCACAGCTGCCTAGGATTAAGGCATCCAAAGTTACAAGTGGTAACAAAGTTACAAAGGGCTGAGAGAAAAGGAGGACTTGTGGCACCTTAGAGACTAACCGATTTATTAGAGCATAAGCTTTCGTGAGCTACAGCTCACTTCCTCAGGAGAAAGGCTGAGAGAAGCCCTTACTGGTTTGGGTGATGACCAAAAGTCACATCTTCCTCCTTTATCTCCAAGCCATTGTACATCCCTCCCTGCCGCAGCCATGAGTTTCTTGCTGGCCCCCTGTGAGGAAGCAGAGAAACTGCTGCCTGGCACAGCAGAGGTTAAAGAAAATCTTTGGGTTCAGCTAGCCCGGCTCCACTATACCTGCAGCCAATGCCAGGCGTGGAGGGGGAGAAAAGAAGGGAGCCTGGCTCTCAGTTGGGGGCAGCCTGGCAAGGAGGCAGGAGCTCTCTGTTTGCCTGCTGGAAGGGACGGATCAGTGACCTGCCAACCAGCACAGCCCCTGGAGCCAGGTAAGTCTTCCCCTGCCAACGGGAGCCTGCAGTTAAGCCCGAACGGCAGGGCCACTGGACTAGTAGGGCCATGCCCCAAATTAGAGAGACTTTAGTAGGAAGTAGCCCAGGGAAACTGGTGTTAACACCCGCACCCCCGCTGGGAGGGAGCCCCATCTCCCCTGTTTAGGGATTAAACTACACAGGGCCCTGGGCTGGGACCCGGTGGAAAGGGAGGGCCTAGGCCCCCCTACTACCCTCTCTGATTAATGATCTAGCCACTTTGCCACCCAGCCATGGAAGGCCCTATCACACCCCCAACACCTAGACATCCGAAATGCTCCCTGTGCCTATGTACCTCTGGACTGGAATTCATATCATAGGGGCACAGAGTGTGAGAGGGGAAAGATCGTACCTGGGTAGAGAACCAGTCCAGGTTTTTATCGTAATCAATGTTCATTGGGATGTGATTCATTTGTGTCACCCAGACAAGCCAGATACTCTCCAGAACCCTGTGGAGACAAACACACAAGGCAGTCACCGATTCTCTGCTTGCCCAATCCACTAATACATCTATAGATCTACCTGAACACTACAACACAGGCACGTGACAATCCCATGGACCCAAGCCAGCAACTGTCGAGTTAAATGTCTGCCCAAACAGTCAGACTCCAGAAAAACATTTGCATACTCCAGCCAGCCAATGGTCAGTAAAAAGGATGGCACAAAGGGAAACCATGTATTATCTGAGTCAGGATCAGGGCCCATTGTACTAAGTTCTGTGCACACACAGAAGTTACAATCATGCCTTGAAGCATGTACAGTCTAACTGAGGACAAAACACAAGATGATGCATCAAACAAGCAGGAAGGATGAGGGTAGGAGGAGACACAGAATAGGCATGTGCCTGATTTGCATATTGAAGGTTATTTTGCAAACCAGATATTTTGCCCTGCTGGCCCCCTGCCTTGCTGTTGGGAGTTAGTGATTTACCACAGGCATCCAAACAAATTTAGGGGCTGTAGAAGGATCTTAAAACCAAGCTATTTTTGTAATGACCAGAACATATTTTATCATGAAAACATATCTCTCTTTCCTTTGCATGCTTCCTGCTGCCCTGGTCACAGCAACTGCGAGCAGGTAAGTGCAGATTTCCTCTTCAGTGCTGCCGTTGTTCTCCTGCACAGTTCTCTGTCATCTTGCCGGGTCAGTGTAACCTCACTTGGCGTCACATCACAGTCCCCTACTTGGCAGATCCACTAAAAAATTTGCTTGAAAGCATTTGTTACAGTGATTGCAACTTCCATGCTGTCTCTCAGCACAGCAATTGGAGGACAGGCCATCCCTTGAGGGATGCAGAGTCTAATTCCAGTCTCCCAGACAAAATATTTGCTCTTGCATTAGAGAGAGATCTGACTGGGTACAGGAAAACGAGGCAATTTGGAAAATGAGACCGAAGGGTTAGATGGTGTCAAGGCCCAAAGAGACAGAAAGTAGAGACAGAGCGAGGCTGAGAAGAAGGCACAGCCAAAGGGAGTTGTGGGATCAGTGAACGATACCTGATCAGCAGATAGAACCCCAGGAGACTCTTCACCCCCAGTAAGGGCTCGTAAGTGAGAAAGAATCGGATGTAGAAGCTCAGCATCCAGGCCAGGTCCTGCCAGAGAGGAGATGAAGAAGAATAACAAATCATGCCCTGCCTCTGTCCCCACCTGGGTCCTAGAAACTGCTGGATTCCGTTGATCTTTTTCTTCTCCCCTGGTGACTGGGGTATGACCAGTGGGTACCCACCCACAGCACACCTGAAGAATTTAGGGTTGAGAAACACTAGACTGCAGCTTTGCAGCCCCCCAACAGTGTCCTGTAGCATTAGACACCCTGCTTTGATCCTCCCTATGCATTGTAGTGCACATCCACTGTATAGCTGTTTTATTTATTAACATTTGTGCCTATCACCATGATCAAAGGCCACATTGAAAAAGCTAAAAGAGAGCAAACTGTCCCTGGTGAGTGGTTCAGATCAAACAAGTGGCCCTGAAAGGAGAGATTTCCAGAGCCAGGATTATCCACTATTAGAAATGCCCTGCCACCCACATCTCACTCTAGCGAGTTCCTCCCTCAGTACTGAGGGGTGGAGCTTTCTATCAGAGCGAAAATGCCATGGCCAGAGCATAGCGGGTGAGAGGCAGATTCAGAGACACTCAGCTCCCAGTTAGTCAAAGCTTTTATAGAGGGTAATGAATAGGGAGCAGGTGCCGAGTTCCTAGATCGCAGTGTGCTGAACATCGTACACACAGGAAAAATTTGGCGGAGGGGGCGTGAAAATTTTCTTTAATTTGAAAGCGAGTCACAACATTCACTGTGGAGAGACAATTTAGTAATATCCATCTTCAAACCACTACACAGAGAGTAATTACTATCCCAAATACTCTGTTATGAAACCTTTAAAGTTGCTACACACTCAATATACCTGACACAAAAGCAAGGAAATAAAAAGCTAAGCCACCTGCCAGTTTATCATTGTTTACAGGCACACACCTTGCCTCTATCACAACTATTGTACCTCAAAGCAAAGAAGCTTCATTGTGCCCCCTCTAGGGATGCCAGGCTTCCAGCACCTTCTTCACCAAACTTCCCTCACCAAACACACTGCACAATACTACAGCCTCCCTTCTGCTCTCCTCCCTCTCAACACTGCTCACTGTGCATATTTAGTGTAATAGTCTGTTAAAGGGGATCCTGGATGGTTCGTATCATTAGGGGGTCAGGGTTAAGGTTACGGAATATGTGATCTGTGGAGATGGTGACCAGAAAACAGGACAATTACATTCTTGTCATGGAAGCAATGAAACCTGGATTTCCACATGAATCATTGTATACCTGAAATAGTGATGTCACCCAGGCCAGAACAATAAATCTTAGAAACTCCAGGCCCAGTCCCAATAACAGCTCCTTTATTGTAGTAGGGTACTTAGGAAAGTACTGGTATTCATCCAGACTTTTACCCAAACTCACAAATCAGATGGTCACTGTGAAATGAACGTTCTAAGGGTGTAACACCTCATATACTCTTGTTCCTTCAAGGGTCGTCGTATATACACAGTCGTCATTAGGCAACACTTACCGCCCAGTCTCTTCTCTGGATTGTCTTGTGCAGTGGAAAGTATTGGAAGTAGACAGGAAACAGGAATGGGGGCAGTGCTGGAAGAGGGAATGAGGAGAAGATAGAGATATTACTAATCCCATCTGCTAATCATTGACACCAGCTACACAGGAGGGGTCAGCTGCTGTTTAACATCCTCCCTATTTACTGCTGCAAGAGAATGTGTCTTATTATCACAGTAAAATGTGAATACATCAGCTTGCTTCTGTCCAAATCCAGAATGGAAATACACTTTGGCCTTTTCAGCATCATTACTGACAATTTCACCATCCCTGTCTGGTAATGCAGCTACACACTTGCTACGATTTCTCTTGTTCCTGATTTATTTTAATAATTCCTTCTTATTGTCCTTAATCTGACTGGCCGTATATTTTTGTTCATTGATACCTTTAGCTTTCCTAATCGATTGTCCATTTCATAACTGCTAATTTCCATTTGTTCTTGTTGTTCAATATTGTTGTTTTTTTATTGCTGCATTCACTTTCTTCCTTAACTAGGATGATTTTTTTTTAAACTTAAGAAACTTTATTTCATGAATGTGGAATTGTGGGGTTTTTTTGTGCATATAGTAACGTTTTCTAACACAATTTCCAGTTATTATTCACATTATTTTGTTTAATTTTCCTCCCAGTAAATTTTGTTTTCAACTTCATAAAATTGGCCAAGTCCATGTATTACTGGAACTGTAATCAGTTTGTAGAGAATGAATGTAATTAGGTCATGCTCACTTGCACTGAGGCAACTACTGATTCTTCTTCAAATATGTGTAAACAGGGATCTCATTGTAGGTGCACATGTGCCTTGTGTTTATGAACTTTGAATTTGTTCTAAGTAGCAGTGTCTTTTGGAGTCACACATGCTTCCTTGTGCTACCATGTGACAGCATAAAGAGCGGAGCAATTGTGCCCTTTCCCTCAGTTCCCTCTTATTGTCCATGGCAGTGAGACAGAACCTGGTCAGTGCCTGATCTATTCATTACTAGATTTACATTTCAGTGTTTACTGAATAGTGTGAAGTTCTATCTTCGTTTAGGTCTTTTTGTTTTCTAATTGGATTTCAAAACAAAACATCCAAATCATCTGACCCCTGTACACCTTCCTGTATGGCAGTGTGAAGTTTCATCCCTGTTCATTGTACAATATTTTAATGCCCTTGATTGATAGGCATGGCAGATCTCTGTTCTGCGTCATTGAAGGACCGTATCCCAACAAATGCTCAATCTGCCTCTCCTCATTCTACACTCAGAAATCCAGGGATGTGAGGCTCAAATTACATTTCCTTGGGCAATCTATGGAAGTCACATCTGATCCTGAAGAGGTAGGAACCACTAAGATGGAGCTGAGATGGCAAATTCATGGCAGGTGTCCCCACAGGCAGGCATCATGCCCTGAGTTTGAGCAAAGAGAAGAGCAAATCTGATGCTGTGCTTTGAAAGATGCAAGGGGCAGATGCTCTGCTTTGAAAGACGCAGGGGCAGACCCTCACCAATCATATGCACAGCTCTGGGTGTTCCATGGGGCCATCTTGCAGGGAGGACTCAAAGCGCAGCTCCAGAGACAAACCATCCAAGACCACGTTGACATCAAGTGCTGTGATGAAGTGCTGATTGTGATGAAGGCCCAGAAGAGACATTTGGTTCCAACTGCAGTGCTGAGACCCAGACTGATACCACCCCGGCACTCATAAGCAAGCCCATCCTGTTAGCGAGATACATATTGACAGAAGAACAGCCACCTCTTCTCACTTCAGCATCAAGACTGGGATCACCTGGTACCAGGACGACATCCAATTGCACCTCTGTTCCAGATGCACTTCTTATCACCATCTCCTGGCTGCTCCTTCTGTCCTACATGAAGTAGAGAGCTTTGTCCCCTCAGGATAGCAAGGCACACTACAGGGAGTTCCAGAGGTGCCCTATACAGTGTACTGCTACACAAGTTGCAATGGGCTAGGCCAGCACAGCCTGGCCAGCATCCCTGTAACACACCTCCTTGACCTCCTGGGCTTTACTGGGGTCGATACTCCCATATGTCTAGGAGCAGATCCCCACCGCATGCCTTAAGGAAGAGGGGGAGGTCTCAGTCACAGGTAACTTCTGTGGGTAGGGCCTCTATGCCCAAACCTGAGGGGAACCCCATAAGCAGGCAGAGAAGATTCTGGGGACACAAAAAGAATCTTCACCTGGTCAGGCATTCACTTCAGCCCCAACACTTGCTGCCAAGGACTTCAAGGCCTTCCAGGACTCACTTACAAGAACAGCCTAAACTTTCAGCGCCAAGGCACAGGTGATCCAAGACAACACACACAAACTGTTTGACATCCTGTTTGAACCTGAGAGATGATTATGTAAATTTACAGTAAATTTACTTGTGTTTACCCTTAGCACTCTCCCCTTCTGTTGCTAGTTTAAGACTGACAAGGGAGTCACAGAACGATGAAGTGGGGGAGGAGAGACGTGGTGCTGCTAGTTAGGACCAGAAGAGATCAGATTCCAGAGGGGTGACAACATAGGAAGACAAGGAGATGATGAGAGAGGAGGATCCTGTGTCCCACACTCAGTTTCTCACACACTGTGACCTGTCAGACTGGACAGAGGAAGGGGAGTCCTTTCTCTGCCCTTCCCCCCTGGGAGGAATTAATTCAGGAGTCTGGAGCAACTGCTCGATGCGTGCTCTTGGGGAAGCAGAGATACTCACTGACAAAGAAGTACTTGTGCTGATGGTTGTAAGGCATGAACTTCTTCTTCATCCCGAGCTGTGAAGGGAGAGAGGACCAGGGCAGGTCAGCAGGGCTAAAGAGACCCAGGCACATGCTTTCCAACCCTTCCCCACCCTCAGAGTTACCCATTGAGCCACTTCCCAGGTTACATGACCTTACTGGTAACGACAAACTGCACAAGTGCAACCAGAGTGCAGTAACGGTCAGTGTCTGTCAGAGGTAACTAGAATACAACAGGCACGTGCCTGGGATGGGAGGTTTGTCTCTTGTTCATTCCTCAATACTCTCCTTTCATCCCTTAGCCTCCCTGCCAGAGGCACCAACCCATGCAGAACGGGCAGGCAATGGACTTGTCCCGCATTTATTAAACACAGGAGCAATCTCAGATGGGGAGAAGTAGGAGATGGGATAGAAAATGCACAGGTTGGTACCCCGAGCAGGGAGAACCATCTTGTTATGGGAGTTGCCATAAAAGAAAGGACTTTACAGCTGTTCAGATCCCTTCTCTTGTTCCTCATTTGGACATGAAAAGCTGCTGCAGGATATGCCTACTGCAGCCTCCATGTTACATTGTATTTTAAAAAGAATTGCTCAACTGTTTTTGCTCCAACCTTTCCAAAATATTCACCTTTGGGCAGAGACCACATCTGAGTAATTCAGTTTGGAAGAAGAACTTTTGAGAAGTTGTGATAAGCAATTTAAATGGAGTGTTAGAATGGAAACACAAAGGCAACCTAAACTATTAGCGTAGATATCACTAACTTTCCGGGGGTTTCTCCTTTCCTCTCTTCCGCCCTCTTTTTCTCTCTGTTTCTGTTCTTTCTTCGTGTATATCTGCATGCCTCACAGGAACTAATGAGATTTTAAAGCACAAGGCCATGTACCCACCAGCCCTTTCCCAGCATGCCTGACATGCAGGTAGCAAAGCTTCTCTGAAGCCTTACATAATAGACACTTTGTTTCTATCCATTTACAGCATCTCCGATTTGGAATCTTTCTTTAACCCAAGCTGTCCCTCATGCTCACCTCCACAGAGAGCACCTTCCCTAAAGTAAACCAAGGGTGCATATTGAGATCAGGATCCTTGAGGAAGCAGTTGGTTTTAGCATGATGTTGGGCATGCCTTAGATTCCACCAGCTGGCCGGCAAGCCCTGTGGGAAAGGAGACCAGAAGATACATACCACAAGGCTGCAAAAAAAGGAATAATCTCATCCCTTATTTCTTCTCCCCTCTTTGATTTAGACTATGTTCCCCTCCTTGCTATATATATATATATATATAGAGAGAGAGAGAGAGAGAGAGAGAGAGAGAGCGCAGACCCTCAGTGAGGCTTTTTCTGAAGTCAGGTGGATATCAAATATTAATCAGTCCTACTGAAGCTTCAGTTAGCACTCACAGGATCAGGATCAGGTACTTACCAACAGTTGGCCTATCACAAACTTTTGAACCACGTGGTTCCATTTGGGCTTGCTGAATACTGAGAAGTGTCCCAAATCATGTTGCAGATACCTAGCTTGGGACTGGAAAGGGAAAGGATCACTGAGAAAATGAAAGCCAAGGTACTGCAATGTCTATTTTCTACACGTTCATCCTAGAGACTCCTCCCTCATTGTCCTGTCAGTATCCCCTCACCCCACAGTCCCATCTAGGTGAGATATCCTCTGTCTGCTGATACTTGGGAAACATTTCCAGTTCTTGCACAATCAATCCTTAGGGCAAAGGACACAGGAACTTATAGACAAACTGACCAGTAGCTGAAGTTAAATTCAATCTGGCCATTGCATCTGCAGAAGTACCAAAGGACTCTGTCTCTGTTTGATACCAACAGTATCTGTTTGATACTTTGCACGTTGTGTACTATTTATAGTAGTGCAAAGTGAGTATAAAATGTTACCAAATCCAATTTCTTTACTCACTCACACCCATAGCAAGACTTTACATTCAATGCATGCAGGTGTAAATGACTACTTAGGGCAGTGGAGAATCAGGCCCCAAGTTGCGAAGAGGGTCTTTCATTATAGCAGAACTCACGGAGTGAAATACATTAGTGCTAGCAGTCTGCTTTTTGGCAATGGCACAAATATGAAACATAATAACTTGGAGTAGCCCTAGTCCACTGCCAGTGAACCCTGCCCTCAACCTTGTAAAGTGGCAGAGAACAGTTTTTTCATGAACAGAGGTATGAACCGGTGTCACCACACTAGCTGTTGTTTTTTTCATGAAAGTGATCTAACAGCCTGGGGTGAACATACCAGGTTTATATACAAAACCCCAAGGAGAGCTACCCACAAGGGGAACAGCTATGGAATAGGAACACGTAACTGGTGTTTAGTGTATGGAAGGAACAGGCTGGTCTATTGCTGTATACTGTAGAATAGGGACTTTACCAGGGAGGTTGTCAGCAGCACTGCAGAGATGAGGAATGGTACTAGGGAAGTCCCAAAGTACCAGAGAGTGATCCAGCTGGCAGCCTCTAGCAGCAGAATTTGCAGGAAATTCAGGAAGAAGAAGAGGCCGTTGGGGTTCAGAAGTCCCATCCTTTCGATGGTGGCACGTAGCTCACGGAAATCCTCTACCAGCAGTATCTGGGGGGAGACTCAACATTGCACACTCTGTGCTCTGGATGTGCAGCACAGAAGTCTCAGTGGTGGGGGTGTTTCTCTGCTTACTCTAGAAAAGCCTTTGGACTCTGCTCCTTTGGAGGGTGTGGCTGGACACTGTAGGATAAGATGCACCTGACTGATTGTGCTTCTTCGTGGGATCTCTCCAACAGTGGGAAAAGGCTATGGTTGATGAATGCAGCTCATTCACCACCCATAGGGAGGGACGTATACATGTGTCTGGGGGGTGTGGGGTGGAGGGGTGTCCCTGTATGACTACTGAGCTGAATCCCTCCTGTTCAACTTTGCTGTAAAACATGCAGAAGCCAACAACCAATGGGCCCCTTTCCCACAGCAGCCTCCTTGTGACTCCATGAAACAATGAGCCCAATGCTACAGCTGAGGGTCCTGGAAGCCAATAAATAACTAGAAACCCAGATTTGCATGATTTTACCCTGTTCCTCCCTACTGGGATCCCAACCTGCAGCCATCCTTCACGGCACTTACGTTTTTGCTGGGCTTCATGCTGATTTCATCTGGTGCCAGCTCCCCAATCAGCAGTGAGCTCATGTATTTTCTCACCAGTGCATGGTTGACATGGAATGCGACAAAAAACTCCTGCGGAGGTAGGAGGAAATCGGGGGAGAAAAGCACACACCTGGGATGAGCACAAGCCAGGTACCATGTTAACCCCTTACTGAGGGAGATCACCATGGTTGCTCAGTGGCTCTGGCGGGTCCCCTCCTCCTTTCTCTGCCTAAGCTCATGCTGACTTTTCTTTTCTTTTCTTTTGGCTTTTTGTTGCACAACCCAACATGAAGAGCAGAGGGAAAATTCGCTCAGTGAAAGGGAATGCAGGGAAAATACAGAAAACAAACTACTCCTGCACAGTTCCAGTTCAAAGGGGATCATGGGCCTGTTCCCTTTAACCCCCTGAAAATCTGTGGCTCTGACTGGGTTCCCTTTTTACTAGAGACCACTGGTCTTGATTTCTGCATTGTGAGTGATGGATTGGTGGAAGGCAGTAGAATCACGGTATTAAAATATTGACACAAATTTTGAGAAATTAAGAAACCTGGGAGTCCGTCTAGTTCTCAGTGAATCATTGGACACACTCCTACCGTTCAAACCACCTTTGCATTTCCCTAATTTTGGCTGCTCTGGGGGCTGGTGCAGCCCATGTCTCAAGTAAGTAGAGCAGTGTATGGCTGCAGTCTAGGATAGTATTGTGGCCTCCCTCTCATCTACCTCCAGCCCCATGCTTATGCTAGCCGCAATAGAGGAGGGCAGTATAGGGCTGCATGGCACCTTGGTCAATGATCTTCTCTCTGTAAAGTTCACATGTACATGCTGGTTTTATTAGGACACATGAGCATGGCCTCTGTAAACTACAGTTGTGCCTCTCTGGAAAACTTTCAGCTTCTCAACAAAACAGTGGATAAATGAGATCCAGTTCACATATTTGATCTGCATTTTCAAAAAGCCTTTGACTAAATCCTGCACAAGTGGGCAGTAAGGAAACAAACTTGTTACAGAGGAGAGGTAAAGTCTCGTCATGTATTTAGGCACTGGCTAAAAAAAAGAGAGAACAAAGACGAGGGAAAAGGATCTTTTACAACATGGGACGAAGTTAACAGCACGGACCCAGGTGCTCTTCCTTCTTCCCTCCACCGCCAGTTCTCATTATGGCAGCCTGCCCTGCAGAGTAGCTGTTAATGTGGATTCCCACCACCTGTAGAACTCACCGTGGCGTCTTGTCCCGCGAAGTGACTGATGACTCGGGCGCCCCCCGGGTGCCGCCGGTAGAACTGGCTAATGTCATAGACCTTCCTGTCGATCACCAGCCACCGCTCCTGCTGCGGGTGCCCCCGGCCCGTGCGGAGCCCAATCTCCTCCCAGGTGAAGCGCCGCGGGGAGGAGCCTGCACCAGACTCTGGGTTCTTTTTAGCCTCCTTGACTTCATGTTCTGGCTGCAGCGTCATCACTGCACTTCACATTTAGACCCACTGATCCTCCCCACTGCTGTTACCTGCCTCATCTGACACTGTGCAGGCTCTGCCTTTTTACACTAGCTGTGTGTGGAGTCATCAGGCAGCCTGCCAAGCACCCTGCCCTTATGAGCATTATACACTCTGTGAACGCCTTTTGGGCTGAGGAGGGGCCGAAGGCAGGACTATTTGCTGGTAGTACATGATGTTTACCCTGAACCGAAGAAACTTTCTGTGCCAGGATATATTGCCACATGAGAGTAGCATCCAGCAGGTTGAGGGCAGCAAACCAATCTCCAGTCTCAAAGGAAGGGATAACAGAAGTGAGGGTGATCATCCTGAATTTGATTTCTTTGATAAATCTGTTCAGGTTTCTTAAATCCAGAAAGGGTTGAAGACCACCTCTCTTTTGGGGAATCAGGAAGTAGCTGGAATAGAAACCTTTCCCTCTGTGCTGGTAAGGAACTTCCTCTATTGCTCCCAATTCTACTAGATACTGTATTTCTTGATATTAAAAACGGTCTCATGACATGGGTCCCTGAAAAGGGACCTGGAAAGTAGGTTGACGAAAGATAGAGGTGAATTGAATCACATATCCCTCCTTTAGAGTGCTGAGCACTCAACTGTCCGATGTACCCTCTGTCCATGTACTGAAAAAGAGCTATGCCAGCTTGAGGACAAACTGCTGAGTAATAGGGCAGACACCCCCCAGACTAGTGATTATTCTACCATTAGATATACCTAGGCAGTAACAAAAGTGTACGTCTGTCTCACCACACTGGTTAACAATAAGTCAAAAATGCAGTCTCCTCGGGCATTCCAACATTTATTTCACCAGCCAGACACTGGACTTTATGACGAGTGATTATTGAAAACCAATTTAATCAAACAAAGGGTTCTTCTGTTCTGAAAACATCTGAAAAGATCAGCCACATAGCCAGGTCAATAACTCAGATCTTACGCAACAAGCATGCTGTTGCCAATCTTTTAGTAACTAAAATCTAAACATTTATTTTTAAGAGAAAAGAATTAGAGTTAAAATGGTTAATAGGTCATATACATGCAATTGTTGCAAAGTTCTTGTAGCAGGTTTGTAGCAGAGCTGGAATAGTTTGCAAAAGTCTCTCTGGAAATTATCCAAACAGCTTAGGGGTCATCGTCCTTTTTTAGAGCTTCCTTGTTCGCAATATAGTCCAGAGAAATGATGTTTCCAGGGTCTTTTATACCCTCTCCCATGAGCATGGAATTTTACTGTCCCAAACAAAGCTCACAGTCTCAGTTTGTGGAAAATTACAGGCACAAGATGGAGTCCAGGGTCACATGAACAAGTCACATGCCCTTACATGGCTTTGATGACTCACAGGAGCAGCCATTGGAAACTAAGGAGTCCACAGAAAGACTTGATGGATGGGACGACTTTCTTCTATGGCCCATTGTGAGAGTCAATTGCCTTTGATGGGTCATCAACACAAAGCTGTCTGGCTTCAGTGTTTTTACCTGAAGAGTGGAATAAACACATTTGGGATATAGATCTATATAGTCAATATTCATAACTTCAGATACAGTGATGATACATGGATATAAACAGGATAAACACACTTAGCAAATCATAACTTTTCCATTGACACGGTACATGATACACTTTGTAGAAAATGTGTTGCAATTGTATAACAGTGGTAGCAACAATGATATACATGGTCATATTTCAGTCATCCAGCATCACACACCTTCAAACTGTAGACCATCGATTGTATTTTGCAGCTCTTTTGGGACTAAAAATGCCCGTAGCCATCGAATATGACGTGGTACCTGACATGTCAATCACTGATTGGAGGGACGTGGGAGCAGAGAAATGACCTTTGGGTATTATGGCCAAAAACTAATCCCTGTAAGCCTCTGACACCCTCATCTAAACGCTTGTGGTGGCATGACGGGGTGTCTCAAGCCTGCATTGGTGAGGCGAGGCTTAAGTCGCTGCTCTCAGGATGTGGGACCTCCGCTGGTCATGCTGCCTGTGGTGGTAGCATTTAAAAGGGAGCAACTCATCTCAGTCTGGGCTCACTGAGGAGAGCAGTTGCGTGCAGCAGCTGAGAAGACACCATCCAGGCGACAGGGACTGAACCTCTCAGCCAAACGGTTGGAAATCTGTCAACCGCAGGAGCTGAGGACGACGATTTGCTGTCACTAGGGGAACGGGCTCTGGAGACAAAGCAGGGAGGAAGCCGGGAGGGATCCCAAGCCTAAGCTACGTATATTGTCCATTGCTTTGCAGAGACCTGTGTCGGAACCCAGTAGAGTGGGCCCGGGTTCTGCTCCCCCTCCCCTCTCACCATTAGGTAATGCTACCCTTAAACTGTTGCTGCTAGCCAAATTGGCCTTTGGACTCTTGCCAGCAAGTGACACTCCCCTGTAATATTGCCACTAGGCAAAGCAGCCTTCGGGCTCCCACCAGTTAGCGAGACTCCCCTGTGATTGCTGCTCGGCGAAACAGCCTTCAGACTCTCACCAGTGGGTCACGCTACCCTGTGATAATTTTGCTAGGCAAAGCAGGCTTTGGGCTCTCACCATTAAGCGTTTTATCCCAGAACATCACCAGGAGGCAGTGCTGTCGGCCCAGACCACTCAACCAACCCCCGACAGGAGCCGACGATGCCGGAGTTGAAGGTCTCTCCCGTAGAGGCAAAGGCATCTGTCTTGATGGCCCTGCTGGCACTGGGGTTGACAGTGCTGGTGCATGTCAGTGTCAGGGCTTGCGAACAGATCTGGACTCTGAACCCCAGGGCTTTTTTAGAGCCTTTTTATGAGGATTTTGAGCACTTTGAAGAAGCCGCTGGAGAAGAAGATGAGTGACATTTCTCAGAAGACTTCAGCTTAGCGGCTGGGGCAACCAGGGGGACTCCTCCCGGATTAACGCTCCATTCTCTCATGGTCAGGCTTAAAGAGGGAAGCATCATCTCCTTGAGAAGGTGTGCTTTCCGGTTTAAATCCCCTGGTTTTTTCATTTTTGTCGGGAAGGAAGTATAAGTGGAACATTTACTCCTCACGCATTCCTCCACTAAGCAGATTGGGCAACTTTTGTGCTTGTCACTTATAGAGATCACAGCTCTGCATGTTGGCACATTATTTGAAACCTGTAGATTGCTGCATAGTAAACACTGTGACGGGGTCCCGGGTGTGTAAATGGGGACTGTGGGACCGCTGTGTCGCCTTTAGTCACTATTCTGGGTTTCCCAGACAAGAGTATCTTGATCTTATCAAAACCCTTTTGGCATGCCTCTGACTAAACCACCTTATTGGGTTGGTGCTTTTTGCACAAGTCCGTGATGGGGGATATAATGTTGCTGAACTCACACACAAATCTTCTGTAATAGTTTGTTAGGCCTATGAATGATTGGAACTGCCATTTAGTTTGAGGCACAGAGGCCAATTTATGTCTTCTACTTTGAGCGGCTCAGGGATATTTGTCCCCCTCCAACTCAATGTCCTAAATAAGGGACTTTGGCTGCTCCTATTTTGCATGTAGAAGGTTTTATGATTAGACCAGCCTCTTTGAGCTGTCAAAGCACGATTCCCTGGTGGTGTCCCATGAGTTACTGAACATCATCTATGTTACTATGTCATCTATTGTATGCCCAGTTACTATGTCATCTATGTATGCCCTTGCAAAATTTTGTAAACCACTTAGCACTTTGTTGACCAGTCTCTGGAAGGTTGCACCAACATTGACCAGACCAAAAGGTAACATTGTGAATTCATAGAGGCCAATGTCAGTGATAAAAGTGGATTTTTTCTGTGCAGCCTCATCCAGAAGGATTTGGCAGTAACCTCGAGTTAGATCAAAAGTACTGAGCTATTTGGCTTTGCTCAGTATATCCAGCATGTCATCAATCCTAGGGAAAGGGTATGCATCTGGTACTGTAACAGCATTACATTTTCTGTAGTTGACACAGACTCTTAGTTTTGTCCTTTGTAGGGACCAAGACTACAGGGGATGCCCAAGAGCTGTCAGACTCCTTAATCACTCCCAGATCCAACATATTGTCTAGCTCTGTACAGATTTGTTCTTTCACCTTGTCAGTGACCATGTAAGGCCTGAAAGGGGGTGGTTGTATCCTTTTTGTAAGGATTTTGTGGGTTAACGTGTGTTTTTCCTGGCTTGTTGGAAAACACCTCACTGTATCCTGGTAGCACTGATAATACTTCCCCCCCCCTTTCAGTTGGCGTTAACTCACTGCAGATTTCAACGTTTTCTATGGTTGAACCCTCTTGGCATTCAGCCATTAAATCAATAAGGGGATGTGCCTCCATTTCCCCTTCCATGCAACAGATCAGGTTTGTTATGGCTTCCCTACTGTGATAGGCTTTCAGCCTGTTCGCATGCACAAGCTGTGAGACAGCATCATCAAGGGGCTTTTTAACTTGATACGTGTCCTCATTTGCCACTTCTACTACCTCAAAGGGTCCCTCCCAAGAGTTTTGCATCTTATATTTTTTCACTGGACTTAACACCATCACCAAATCCCCCATTTCAAACATGCATTTACAAGTATTTTTGTAATGCCATGCCTTTTGTTTGGACTGACTGTCTTGGAGATTGGTTTAACGATTTCCATCATGTCTTTTAATTCTTTCCTGAACCTCTGAACGTATTCAGTCACTGGTTCTTCATTTACTTCAGTGTTCCCCTCCCAGAGATCTCTAATGAGATCAAGGGGCCCCCTCATTTTTCTTCCATACAAAAGATCAAATTGGGACAACCCTGTGGAATCTTGGGGTACCTCCCTGTATGCATACAACAGAAATGGTAATAACTTATCCCAATTTTGGCCCCTTTTCTTAGTGTACTTCTCTAGCATGGATTTTAAGGTCCCATTGAACCTTTCCACCAAGCCACTGGCCTGTGGGTGATATGGGGTAGTTTTAAGCTGTTTCACCCCACACAACTTCCATAGCTCGTTGAAAAGTTGTGACATGAAATTTTCCCCTCTATCAGACAAAATCTCTTTAGGGAAACCCACTCTGCTGAATATAGTGAGAAGGGTCTTTGCCACAGTCTCAGCTTCAACATTAGTCAGAGCAACTGCTTCAGGGTACCTGGTGGCAAATTCCACTACTATTAAGATGTAACCCTTCTGCCCGTCAGAGTTGGCAGCAACAAGGGCCGGGTTCAATATCTAGGGGTTCCATTCCAATAACACAATGCAAACCGGCTCGAGCCCCCACCCAGTGACCTGGGACAAATATATACCACCCCCGCTGGGTGCCTCCAAGAGGCAATACTTCCCCTCTCGCAAGCACATAGTCTGAGTGTAGCAAAAGTCTTTTAATAACAGAGAGAAACAATGTGGCATTATGTTGGGGAAACACCACCAACAGGATTCATAACACAACCCATGAGCAAAAACAACCCCACCCCAGGCAAATTGGGGCATGCCCTTTTCCCTTTGGTTCTTGAGTCCAGCAACCCCAAATCACCCAAAGTCCCAAAAGTCCAATGCCCCAAAAGTCTCTGTCCCTGGTCAGGGCAGCCCCAGAGTTCGAAAGTTTATCGGCGGAGCTTTACCTCCCAATCTGGGTGGAAATGGGACGGGGGTAAGAGGCACCTTACGTGATCTGAAGCTGACCGCCCCATAGCTCCATAGCAGCGCTCCGCTCCGCCAGCCGCCCCACGAACTCCTTCGCTCAGCTGCGCTCCGCTCCGCTCCGCCAGCCGCCCCACGAACTCCTTCGCTCAGCTGCGCTCCGCTCCGCCAGCCGCCCCACGAACTCCTTCACTCAGCTCCATGGCCCACAAGCAGCTCCTGCCATCCACACACTGCTCCACGTCGAACTGCTTCACCAGCCGTCCCGCAAACTGCTCCACAATATATCTTCAGGCTCCCCCACTACTTAACACAACACTCAGTGATTTCAGCTCTTAGGTGAATTCAGCTTATAGTAGGGGAGCCCCAGTGCTGGTGCACTGTCAGCCCAAAGTGAGCTCAGCAGCCTATAACTAGACTTCAAATGAAATCAAAATTAGTTCTGACATTCCACAGTGGAGAGAGGAGGAAGTGCAATTAGCATGTAAGGCCCTCACCAAGGGGCCCATGCCACCAAGTATTAATACTTGTCCCCAGCCTCTCTCCATTCACACAGTTTTGGAACCCATGACCCTTGCCTAGCGAGTGCTACTTAGTTGATGGTGAATCCCTCCATCATAACAAAAGGCCACGTGCAGTTCCAAGCACAGTTCCCATAATCAGGGTAATAACAATTTATTCTTCCTGCCCCAATAACAGAGACACTGGGGATCCCACAGCAGCCAAAGTGACCATTTGGGCAGCTATGGTCTCATTCTAGGCGTGGTGGGTGTGCCTATGCAAATGAGATCGGCCCCTGAAGTTCTTTTCCACAACTTGCCACACCTCACCACCAGATGTCAGGGTGGAGCTCATCCTGACACTGCTTACATCCTCCCCCCAGCCGAGACTTTGTCGTCCCGACAAATCACACTCCCTTTATACCAACTCATTGGTTTCCTCCAAAGGGCCTCAGGAAGTCCACTTTAGCTTCCACAAGCCTGCGTGCTAAATGTATTGGCTCCTCACTAGTCACCCCAGGTGCATCATAAGTTAACCGTTTCACTGGTCTTATCACCCTGTCTCGTCTATTGAGAATCTCTGTTGCCGAGGTAGGGGGAACATCCTCTTGAGTGACGGATGGAGAGGCTTCCCTGGAGGGTCCCTCGGCTACTGGCGTAGGCCCCTGCACTCCTAGTTCTAACGCTGGAGGGTCCAAGGTGCCCAGGACATCCTCTACCTGTCTGTCCCCATTGTCCAATAACCTGTGTGTGTCATCACAGGGGGGTCTCATCAGCAGCACCGGGGTATCAGAAAGGGGCTTAAATAGTTCCGCCATTGGGTTTAGGGCGGAAGAGGGAAAACTCTCGTTTGGTTCAGCTGATCGAGACTGAAATCTTGTCTCCATCCCAGGATACACCAGGGTTGTGTCTTCCTCCTCAGACTCACTCTCAGATGTGCAGAATAGGGGTAAGTTAGCTGCAGGGGGTCCACTATCTGTGTTGGATGGCGGCTTTGGTCTAGCACCTCTGTTCTGCCCGGCAGCCCTGCTGTGGCCCATCTCACAAGGGGTGCTTACCAATTCCCCCACAGGGAGCAAAAGGTTTCTATGCACCGTCTTTATTTGCCCTGGACCGTCTTCAGGTTTGATCTTGTAGACCGGCAGATCTTCCAGCTTTTCCATCACCAGGTAAGGTATTGCCTTCCATCTGTCAGCTATCTTGTGTTTGCCAGCAATACCCAAATTTCGCAGCAGGACTCTGTCCCCCGGCTGGAGCTCCTGCGAACGCACTCTAGCATCATATCGATGTTTGTTGCGGTCTGCGTTCTTCCGAGCCGCAGCGGTAGCTAAGCGATAAGCATCCCACAGCTTTTCTCTTAGTCGGGATACATATTGCTGATGAGTTTCATAGCTATCTCCATCCTCTGATACACCAAAGCACAAGTCTATGGGTAATCTTGGTTCTCGCCCAAACATCAAGAGATATGGGGTGACTCCCGTAGCATTGTTCTTTGTGGCATTGTAGGCATGCACCAGAAATGCGACATGCTGGCTCCAGGTTGCCTTCTGCTCTGGTCGCAAAGTTCCCAACATATCTAATAGGGTTCGATTGAACCTCTCTGGCTGAGGATCACCTTGGGGGTGATAAGGCGTTGTCCTAGACTTTTTAATTCCTGCTATCTTCAGCACCTCCTTCAGAAGGTGACTCTCAAAATCCCGCCCCTGATCAGAGTGTATCCGAGCCGGGAATCCATAGACTGAGAAATATTTGTCCCACAATACTCGAGCAACGGTGGTGGCCCTCTGATCACGTGTGGGATATGCTTGTGCATACCGTGTAAAATGGTCAGTCACTACTAGAATGTTTCCAACATTCCTCTTGTCTACCTCTACAGACAAGAAATCAATGCATACCAACTCCAAAGGTTTGTTGCTGGTGATGTTCTTGAGATATGCAGCCCTCGTGGGCAGAGTTTTCCTTTGAACACATCGAGCGCAAGTCTCACATTTCCTGCGAACATCTTCAGCCATTCGGGGCCAATAGAACCTACTACGAATAAGTTCCAGGGTCCTCTCCATCCCTAAATGCCCAAAGTCATCATGCAGGGCCCTCATGGCCAGGGCTCTGTACTTTTTTGGCAGTACTAGTTGTGCTCGTTGTTTTTGTAAAGGGTCAGTGGTCATTCGGTGTAGCACTCCCTGAATCAGTTTTAGTTTGGTCCATTCTCTCAATAGTAGTTTACCCTCCGGGTTAGGTGGGACAACCGCAGTTGGGCTTCGCCCCTCCCTTTTGGCAAGTAGTGTATCACGAATGTCAATATCTTGCCGCTGGGCTTCTTGCCAGTCAGCTGCATTGAGCATGGGCAAAGGAGATTGGTCTAATGCAATATAGTTCACCGAAGCAGAAGGCATGCATTCAGGGGGCAGGCCCAAAGCTTCTGCAACAGATCCCTGAAAGTCTTCACGGGCCTCTGGCTCTCGGCGACTCACACTGCAAATAGCTCTCACTCCATCTGTGGGTATCACAGCAACTTCTGGAGCCTGCGGACGCCTGGACAATGCATCTGCATCTACATTGCTTCTCCCTGATCGGTACTGAATGCTGAACTCATAGCTAGCCAAGGCGGCCACCCATCTCTGCCCTGTAGCATCCAGCTTAGCACTTGTTAACACATAAGTCAGTGGATTGTTGTCTGTCCACACCTGGAACTGAGCACCATACAAGTAGTCTCGAAATTTCTCAGTGATGGCCCATTTCAAGGCCAAAAACTCCAGCTTGTGGGTGGGATAGCGAGTTTCACTATCAGACAATCCTCGGCTGGCAAAGGCTACCGGTTTACATTTGCCTTCCACTTCCTGGTACAGGACTGCTCCCAGACCCTCCAAACTGGCATCAGTATGCAGGATAAATGGTTTGCTTGGGTCAGCAAAAACTAGGACTGGAGCATGAGTTAGGCAAGTAATGATTTCTCGAAAAGCCCTTTCACATCTCTCATCCCACCGTGGCCCAAATGGTGCAAAGGGGCCATTGTGTCTCTGCACAGGAGGCTTTGGGGACCTCCCCTTATTCTTGGGCTTAGATTTGTTCTTGCTGGACTGATGTCCCCTGGTAAGATCATTCAGAGGCTTTACAATCGTAGCATAGTTTTTCACAAATCTGCGGTAGTAGCCACTAAATCCAAGGAAGGTCTTGAGTTCTCTGTAGTTACTTGGACGTGGCCATGTAGTGAGTGCTTCTATTTTATCAGGATCAGTACTCACACCTTCTTGGGACACAATGTGACCCACATACTTCACTGAGGTTCTGCAGAACTGGCATTTGTCAATTGAAAGCTTCAGACCATAATCCTCCAACCTATCAAGCACTTTAAGAAGTCTTTCTTCATGCTCCTCTAAGGTTCTTCCAAACACAATCAGGTCATCCAAATAAACTAACACTTGCAGTAAATTCATGTCTCCCACAACTTTCTCCATGAGACGTTGAAAGGTGGCAGGTGCTCCAGAAATCCCTTGGGGCATGCGTTCAAACTCATAAAACCCTAATGGGCAGATGAAGGCTGTCTTCTCCTTATCTTCTTCTCCCAGAGGGATCTGGTAGTATCCACTTCGAAGATCCAACACAGAGAACCACTGGCTTCCCAGCAAACAGTCTAAGGCGTCTTGCACTCGAGGCATAGTGTACTGGTCGACCACAGTACGGCTGTTTAGGGTGCGGTAGTCAATACACATCCGGATTTTCCCATTCTTTTTGCGGACTACCACAATGGGTGAGGCGTATGGGCTGCGGGACTCTGTAATGATGCCATTCGCAGCCAGCTCCTGAAGATGATGTCGCACATCTTCCATCTCAGAGAGAGCAATCTTCCTAGATCTCTCCCTGAAAGGTCGAGAGTCATGTAGTCTGATATTGTGCTCTACTCCTTTTGCACATCCCACATCCCACTCATGCAGTGAGAACACCTTGGATCTTTCACAAAGTTTCTTCCTCAGGCGATCTTTCCAGTCCTCGGACACTGGTGAATCTCCAAAGTCAAACTTTGCTGGGTCTATTGCCGAAACTGGAGTTTCATACTGGGGTTTTACAATCGACTCAGGCTCAAAGAGGTCTGCTATCTTTTGTCCTTGCTTCACAAAAATATCACGACTCGTTTCATTAGCAATCAGTATAGTCACCCTTTCCTGGGCTTCAGCAGGTAGGGTTATGACTCCACTGGGGACCAGCACTCCTTCAGGGAGCTCTCCTCCCATCGGCTGCTCTATCATTGCTAACGTCCCTTTACTGCCTTTCAGACAGGTACTCATGACAAGCACTTCTTGCTCCGTCCTTGCAGGCACTACTAAGGGGGTTGTGCCCGCGTACTTCAGTGCCCCAAGCGGTAGCTCAGATGTGTCCCTTTTAGCGCTCTCAATTTTCCTATAGGCTTCAGCACAAAGCGTATGGATCATCAGGGTATTCAGGTACTGGTCCCCAGCCCGCCTTCTGCAGTAATCTGCGAGTACCTTGAAGAGACTGGAGTTGGTCCCTATCAGCACAGACACATCAGAAGTCCCTTTAGGGTCAGGGCATATTAAGGCAGCTGTGTCTACCTCTTCTCTTACCCCAGCAACCTCCTCTGGGAATTCCAGGTGCACTATGACATACCCTTGATAGGGGTATTCATCCATGCTGAGGCCACATAGGCCAAGGCCAGTCAGTGGCTGTATAGGCAGGTGCCTAAGCATCTGTTGGTAGAATGACTGAAATATAATAGTCACTTGAGATCCAGCGTCAAGCACTGCTTTAC
The DNA here is from genome assembly GCF_965140295.1 of Lepidochelys olivacea. NCBI lineage: Eukaryota > Metazoa > Chordata > Testudines > Cheloniidae > Lepidochelys > Lepidochelys olivacea. The sequence goes on from NC_140416.1 coordinate 12,145,592, forward strand.
ACTCCACCCCTTCGATCCTCACCATGACCTCTGCTCGAGGCCCTATCAGTCCTGCAGGGATCCCAGCTGGACAGTCTTTTCTGGGGGAATCTTCAAATCCTGCAGACCTGGGGGGTCCCCGTCCCCAAACCCTCTGGCAGCTACCGGATCTCTCCCAACTGATCCTCAGCTTTCCATACACTAAGGAGGGGTTTTCTTCATTACGGCACTTGGCAGCACTGTGTCCATCCTGACCACATCGGTAGCAGAAGAATTGACCTTTCCCCCTTCGCCTGGGGGGGATGGTGGCTCTAAGTGCGGGCTTCTCAATCGCCACAGTTTGAGGCTTCTTATTCCTAGAAGTCTTAACTCGGTCAACGGTACTTTGCAGCTCAGCTATCCGTTCCGTCAGGACCTGCATTTGTTGGGCAAGTTCCTCTCTGGTGCTCACCATCAGTACACTGGCCATTTGCAGTGGTGTTGTGCTGGCTGGCTCCGATGTTTGGGCTTCCCAAAACTCACTGGCAGCCTGCCTTTCTTCCTCCTCTCGGACCTCTTTTATCAGCTGGGAGTAACTTGGGGGATGTTCCCGTCGTTCTCTTAGCCGGAGATGAAGTAGAATCGGGTTCTGATACTGAGTTCCTCTTACAATTTGAGCCAGTCTGGTCTGATCCATCTGCTCAGCAGTCACTGCTCCCCTCATGACAGCTCTCTGAAGCAGTCTCTCCAGTCTCTGTATGTAGGCTGAAGCCTTCTCGCCCTTTTGTTGTCGGGAATTAAGGAACTTACAGTAGCTGTCTTCAGGGCCCTCTACGCTCCCAAAGTTGTGTTCAAGGGCCTCTAGGCAGTCCTTCACACTGACCCCAGGGTCAATGAGCTTCAGGGTGCGAATCACATCTAATGCTGGGCCGCCAAGGCTCTCTATAAGGCATCTTCGCTTTTCTGCATCTGGTACGGCCCACTCTTGCAGCATTTCAGTGGTATGCTCTAACCAGGGTTCAAACTCCTCCTCCCCAGCAAATAATCTTAACTTACGACAAGAGTCTGACTCAGCATGGGGAAGCACAACCTTTTCCAATATTTGCCCCAGAGCTTTTGTCCAATCATCAGCCGAGGCTGCAGCCTCTGAGCTAGAAGCTGCTGAGCCAGGGCCCAACAAACCTGACATATTAGCCATTATACAAACAGTAATTTCCTCAAAATATAAGCACAAACAAAAAAAAATATAAATTGTTTCCCAATGTAGTGGATCACTCAACAGGTGCTTGCGAGGGGTACTGACCCAGGCGATCCCGGACGAGCCCCCAAAAATGTAACCCTTCTGCCCGTCAGAGTTGGCAGCAACAAGGGCCGGGTTCAATATCTAGGGGTTCCATTCCAATAACACAATGCAAACCGGCTCGAGCCCCCACCCAGTGACCTGGGACAAATATATACCACCCCCGCTGGGTGCCTCCAAGAGGCAATACTTCCCCTCTCGCAAGCACATAGTCTGAGTGTAGCAAAAGTCTTTTAATAACAGAGAGAAACAATGTGGCATTATGTTGGGGAAACACCACCAACAGGATTCATAACACAACCCATGAGCAAAAACAACCCCACCCCAGGCAAATTGGGGCATGCCCTTTTCCCTTTGGTTCTTGAGTCCAGCAACCCCAAATCACCCAAAGTCCCAAAAGTCCAATGCCCCAAAAGTCTCTGTCCCTGGTCAGGGCAGCCCCAGAGTTCGAAAGTTTATCGGCGGAGCTTTACCTCCCAATCTGGGTGGAAATGGGACGGGGGTAAGAGGCACCTTACGTGATCTGAAGCTGACCGCCCCATAGCTCCATAGCAGCGCTCCGCTCCGCCAGCCGCCCCACGAACTCCTTCGCTCAGCTGCGCTCCGCTCCGCTCCGCCAGCCGCCCCACGAACTCCTTCGCTCAGCTGCGCTCCGCTCCGCCAGCCGCCCCACGAACTCCTTCACTCAGCTCCATGGCCCACAAGCAGCTCCTGCCATCCACACACTGCTCCACGTCGAACTGCTTCACCAGCCGTCCCGCAAACTGCTCCACAATATATCTTCAGGCTCCCCCACTACTTAACACAACACTCAGTGATTTCAGCTCTTAGGTGAATTCAGCTTATAGTAGGGGAGCCCCAGTGCTGGTGCACTGTCAGCCCAAAGTGAGCTCAGCAGCCTATAACTAGACTTCAAATGAAATCAAAATTAGTTCTGACATTCCACAGTGGAGAGAGGAGGAAGTGCAATTAGCATGTAAGGCCCTCACCAAGGGGCCCATGCCACCAAGTATTAATACTTGTCCCCAGCCTCTCTCCATTCACACAGTTTTGGAACCCATGACCCTTGCCTAGCGAGTGCTACTTAGTTGATGGTGAATCCCTCCATCATAACAAAAGGCCACGTGCAGTTCCAAGCACAGTTCCCATAATCAGGGTAATAACAATTTATTCTTCCTGCCCCAATAACAGAGACACTGGGGATCCCACAGCAGCCAAAGTGACCATTTGGGCAGCTATGGTCTCATTCTAGGCGTGGTGGGTGTGCCTATGCAAATGAGATCGGCCCCTGAAGTTCTTTTCCACAACTTGCCACACCTCACCACCAGATGTCAGGGTGGAGCTCATCCTGACACTGCTTACAAAGATATACCTGTTCCCTCTCTGGGTGAGATGCTGCATAAGGACCACGATGTCCATCGCTACCCTTAGGAATGCCTCCTGTATCATGGGCAAGCGACACAGAGGAACTTTCTGAGGTCCTACAGGTTTCTTGCTGTCCTGGCACAATTCACAAGACCCGCAATAATCTTTTACATCATTCTGTATTCCTGGCCAGTAGAAATTTCTCTTTAGCCTGTCATATGTTCTCTGTACCCCCAAGTAAACAGCAAAAGGACTATCATGTGCTAGCCACATTAATTCCCCACAGTGTTGGCTGGGTACAAGCAACTGCTTAAAGGGCTGCCCGGGGCTTTTGTTCTTTCCCACAGGAGCCTCTCTATACAATTTCCCATGCGCTTTAAAAAACTTCTTCCCGTTCCCCTTGGTTTTGCAGCTGAGCAAAAGACAGACAGCTAACAACTGGGACAGCATCCTCAGTCACAGACAACATTTCCCCTGCCCTTGGCCCTGAGTGTATGCGGTCTTCCTCAGGCGTGGAGGAGTTCATCCCAGCCCCTCCCCCACCTGAAAGCAGGCTGCTGCCTTCTGCTGCAGGAGAAGCAGAGAGACTTTCTCCATTCCCCTGAGCAGTTTCTGGGGCCTCAACACTTTCCTCCGGAAACCCAATATACTGGCGTGATATATACTAGTATACTGCCTGGCCAAATGGTAGAGATTGTTGGGCTCACAGGGTAGTGATCAATGGCTCCATGTCTAGTTGGCAGCTTGTATCAAGCGGAGTGCCCCAAGGGTCAGTCCTGAGGCTGGTTTTATTCAATATCTTCATAAATGATCTGGAGGATGGTGTGGATTGCACCCTCAGCAAGTTTGCAGATGACCCTAAACTGGGAGGAGAGGTAGATACACTGGAGGGTAGGGATAGGATACAGAGGGACCTAGACAAATTGGAGGATTGGGCCAAAAGAAATCTGATGAAGTTCAACAAGGACAAGTGCAGAGTCCTGCACTTAGGACGGAAGAATCCAATGCACCGCTACAGACTAGGGACCGAATGGCTTGGCAGCAGTTCTGCAGAAAAGGACCTAGGAGTTACAGTGGATGAGAAGCTAGATATGAGTCAACAGTGTGCCCTTGTTGCCAAGAAGGCCAATGGCATTTTGGGATGTATAAGTAGGGGCATTGCCAGCAGATTGAGGGACGTGATCGTTCCCCTCTATTCGACACTGGTGAGGCCTCATCTGGAGTACTATGTCCAGTTTTGGGTCCCACACTACAAGAAGGATGTGTAAAAATTGGAAAGAGTCCAGCGGAGGGCAACAAAAATGATTAGGGGACTGGAACACATGAGTTATGAGGAGAGGCTGAGGGAACTGGGGATGTTTAGTCTGCGGAAGAGAAGAATGAGGGGGGATTTGATAGCTGCTTTCAACTACCTGATTTAATTGGGGGTCGGTCCTGCTTTGAGCAGGGGGTTGGTCTAGATGACCTTCTGGGGTCCCTTCCAGCCCTGATATTCTATGACTCTGTGATTGTGGGGGTGGGTGAAACTAGATTCCCTGTACCACTAGCTAAAATCTATGTGGCATAGGAAGGTCTGGAAAGTGATCTGATTGTGTCAGTAATGGACATGCTAGTGGGGAATGACTTCTTCCACAAGGCTAGGACTGTTAGTTTGGTGATCAGTAGCAAGAAAGAATACTGTATTGGGTCCCCACAAAACTTGCTCGGTAAGATGTGGGTGTTCCTGTCTGGTTTCCCTCCGGGGCCTCTTTGCTGAGGAAAGCTGCACTAACATGGGCTAGTGGGGGCTTACTTTCCCTCAGCTTGGGCATCTATTCTTCAGGTACTCAGTGGACTTACAGAGGTAGCACCTTCTGGGCTCCTCTGTCTTGATAGGAGGTTTGAGATAGGAATTACCAGTAAGGGGATGTTTTTGCGGGAGGGGAATGTCTGTGATATGCTTATAAGAAGCACACAGGATCTTCTTCAGGGTAAAAGGCAATACGAAGCGTGTATTGAAGATACAACAATTAGCATATGCATTCAATCACACCACACACACAGAGTCCTGCCACTCAATGTTATAGTTACCAGTCCAGAGTCTGGATCAATCTAGTGGCCAGCTAGGTTGATCACAGGTGGGGAGGAGCCGGGTTCTGTCAGTCGCAACATGATGCTCCGGGGAAGTCTTGGCAGGACGAACCCGAGTTTCATGGCAAGGCACCCTGTTCTTATAGTGATTTTCCTTCATTGGGACCAATGAGTTTTGCACCGTCATGCTGTAATCAATTGTTGTTTGACGAGTGCTTGTTTTCTTAAATTGTCCTTCTCACCCTTTATCTTGTTCTTTCAACAAGTTTCTCAGGGAGTTATCTGATGCTGGTTTTGATCACAGCTATCTTGTCCCAATTGATAGGTACCTGTCTCATCTTTAGAGTCGTCAATCTGCCCTCCTGTGATATTTCAATCGGGGCGTGTTACAGCCTCCTGGCACCCTTGCGTCTGTCTCCGGTTCCTCCCTAGAATGGCCTTCACACTTATCTCTTATAACACACATTCCTCATTCACACACAAAACAGAATTAATTTACACAGAACATTTTGAACAGGAACATCAAGTTGCAATGCAAAAGAAAACAATCATGGTATTCTTTTACTTATTTTAAAATGCTAAACCTACAACAAAGTGGTGACCCTCAAAGGTCTGTTACTGCCTTGAAATCAGTCCAGACAGAAATTCTGGCTGATGCATCTCTACCAATAGTGCATTAGGCCACTACTTTCTGCTATTCAAAACGGGTGGCTGGCAGGATATGGTCACGTCATACATTAATACATGTTACATTATTATCTCATTATTCATTATCCTTCATTCTAAATTGTACAAAGTACAAACATAAAATCCTATTACTAGATCTAGACTCCCAAACCCTCTCCTTCTTGCTAGGGATAAAACGGGACCCTCCCTTCCCATCAGGTTTAAACCCCTCTTTTGGTGGTTTGCTTTCAATAGATGCCTATGTCTGTTCAAAGATGCCATCTCATCCACAGACTTTACATTTTTGTCCCATAGACACTTAACATATGCCTAGGAAATGCTCTTGAGCAACAAGATCAAACGTTCCCTCAAAGCTTGTAACACCTTTGCCCTTCACCCATTTTCCCATCAAATCTTCCTCCCCCCCGCCACATATTCCCCATTACACATGCCAATATCCCTCTTAAGATTCCTAAATTTAACTCTGTATGTTTCAGAGATAATCTGAAACCTTTGCAAAACAGTGTTTTTGAATTTATAACAGCATAAAGCATCCTTAATGGGCAGTTCATTGAATACATTTAGAGCTTTACCAGTTAATTTCACAATCAAGGTAGGAACTCTCTTGGCCTAAGGGATTTCATGCACTGCACACAGCCTTTCAAAGGTAGTCAAATATTCAGAAATATCATCTACTTCATTGTATGCAGGACATAAATGGTCCCAATTGTGGATTTTTGGAGTGGTGGGAATCGTTGGGGTCAATGGGTTCTGGTCCTGCTTCTCTAGCAGGTCCAGTTGGTGTTTTCTATCTCTTTCTTTTTCCTCAGATTCTCTAACTCTTAATTCTGGGGCCCTTAGGGTATGTCTACACTAGGGAATAAGGTCGAATTTATAGAAGTCGGTTTTTAGAAATCGGTTTTATATATTTGAGTGTGTGTGTCCCCACAGAAAATGCTCTAAGTGCATTAAGTGCATTAACTCGGCGGAGCGCTTCCACAGTACCGAGGCTAGAGTCGACTTCCAGAGCATTGCACTATGGATAGCTATCCCACAGTTCCCGCAGTCTCCGCTGCCCATTGGAATTCTGGGTTGAGATCCCAATGCCTGATGGGGCTAAAACATTGTCGCGGGTGGTTCTGGGTACATATCGTCAGGCCCCCCTTCCCTCCCTCCCTCCCTCCGTGAAAGCAAGGGCAGACAATCGTTTCGTGCCTTTTTTCCTGAGTTACCTGTGCAGATGCCATACCACGGCAAGCATGGAGCCTGCTCAGGTAACCGTCACCCTATGTCTCCTGGGTGCTGGCAGACGCGGTACGGCATTGCTACACAGTAGCAGCAACCCCTTGCCTTGTGGCAGCAGATGGTACAATACGACTGGTAGCCGTCATCGTCATGTCCGAGGTGCTCCTGGCCACATCAGCTGGGAGCGCCTGGACAGACATGGGCGCAGGGACTAAATTTGGAGTGACTTGACCAGGTCATTCTCTTTAGTCCTGCAGTCAGTCCTATTGAGCCATCTTATGGTGAGCAGGCAGGCGATACGGATTGCTAGCAGTCGTACTGTACCATTTTCTGCCAAGCAGCCAAGAGATGTGGATGGCATGCAGTCCTTCTGCACTGTCTGCTGCCAGCCAAAGATGTAAAAGATAGATGGAGTGGATCAAAACAAGAAATAGACCAGATTTGTTTTGTATTCATTTGCTTCCCCCACTCTCCCGTCTAGGGGACTCATTCCTCTAGGTCACACTGCAGTCACTCACAGAGAAGGTGCAGCGAGGTAAATCTAGCCATGTATCAATCAGAGGCCAGGCTAACCTCCTTGTTCCAATAAGAACAATAACTTACGTGCACCATTTCTTATTGAAACCCTCTGTGAAGTCCTGCCTGAAATACTCCTTGATGTAAAGCCACCCCCTTTGTTGATTTTAGCTCCCTGAAGCCAACCCTGTAAGCCGTGTCCTCAGTCGCCCCTCCCTGCGTCAGAGCAATGGCAAACAATCGTGCATCTGAGAGTGCTGTCCAGAGCAGTCACAATGGAGCACTCTGATGGGGCTAAAACATTGTCGCGGGTGGTTCTGGGTACATGTCGTCGGGCCCCCGTTCCCTCCCTCCCTCCGTGAAAGCAACGGCAGACAATCGTTTCGTGCCTTTTTTCCTGAGTTACCTGTGCAGACACCATACCACGGCAAGCATGGAGCCCGCTCAGGTAACCATCACCCTATGTCTCCTGGGTGCTGGCAGACGCGGTACGGCATTGCTACACAGTAGCAGCAACCCATTGCCTTCTGGCAGCAGACGGTGCAGTACGACTGGTAGCCGTCCTCGTCGTGTCCGAGGTGCTCCTGGCCACGTCGGCTGGGAGCACCTTGGTAGACATGGGCGCAGGGACTAAATTTGGAGGGACTTGACCAGGTCATTCTCTTTAGTCCTGCAGTCAGTCCTATTGAACCGTCTTATGGTGAGCAGGCAGGCGATACGGATTGCTAGCAGTCGTATTGTACCATCTTCTGCCGGGCAGGCAAGAGATGAGGATGGCTAGCAGTCATACTGTACCATCTTCTGCTGGGCAGGCAAGAGATGAGGATGGCTAGCAGTCGTACTGTACCATCTTCTGCCGAGCAGCCATGAGATGTGGATGGCATGCAGTCCTTCTGCACTGTCTGCTGCTAGCCAAAAATGTAAAAGATAGATGGAGTGGATCAAAACAAGAAATAGACCAGATTTGTTTTGTATTCATTTGCTTCCCCCACTCCCCCGTCTAGGGGACTCATTCCTCTAGGTCACACTGCAGTCACTCACAGAGAAGGTGCAGCGAGGTAAATCTAGCCATGTATCAATCAGAGGCCAGGCTAACCTCCTTGTTCCAATAAGAACAATAACTTACGTGCACCATTTCTTATTGGAACCCTCTGTGAAGTCCTGCCTGAAATACTCCGTGATGTAAAGCCACCCCCTTTGTTGATTTTAGCTTCCTGAAGCCAACCCTGTAAGCCGTGTCGTCAGTCGCCCCTCCCTCCGTCAGAGCAATGGCAGACAATCGTTCCGCGCCTTTTTCTGTGCGGACGCCATACCAAGGCAAGCATGGAGGCCGCTCAGCTCACTTTGGCAATTAGGAGCACATTAAACACCACACGCATTATCCAGCAGTATATGCAACACCAGAACCTGGCAAAGCGATACCGGGTGAGGAGGCGACGTCAGCGCGGTCACGTGAGTGATCAGGACATGGACACAGATTTCTCTGAAAGCATGGGCCCTGCCAATGCGTGCATCATGGTGCTAATGGGGCAGGTTCATGCTGTGGAACGCCGATTCTGGGCTTGGGAAACAAGCACAGACTGGTGGGACCGCATAGTGTTGCAGGTCTGGGACGATTCCCTGTGGCTGCGAAACTTTCGCATGCGTAAGGACACTTTCATGGAACTTTGTGACTTGCTTTCCCCTGCCCTGAGGTGCATGAATACCAAGATGAGAGCAGCCCTCACAGTTGAGAAGTGAGTGGCGATAGCCCTGTGGAAGCTTGCAACACCAGACAGCTACCGGTCAGTTGGGAATCAATTTGGAGTGGGCAAATCTACTGTTGGGGCTGCTGTGATGCAAGTAGCCCACACAATCAAAGATCTGCTGATATCAAGGGTAGTGACCCTGGGAAATGTGCAGGTCATAGTGGATGGCTTTGCTGCAATGGGATTCCCTAACTGTGGTGGGGCCATAGACGGAACCCATATCCCTATTTTGGCACTGGAGCACCAAGCCGCCGAGTACATAAACTGCAAGGGGTACTTTTTGATAGTGTTGCAAGCTCTGGTGGATCACAAGGGACGTTTCACCAACATCAACGTGGGATGGCCGGGAAAGGTACATGACGCTCACATCTTCAGGAACTCTGGTCTGTTTCAAAAGCTGCAGGAAGGGACTTTATTCCCAGACCAGAAAATAACTGTTGGGGATGTTGAAATGCCTATATGTATCCTTGGGGACCCAGCCTACCCCTTAATGCCATGGCTCATGAAGTCGTACACAGGCAGCCTGGACAGTAGTCAGGAGCTGTTCAACTACAGGCTGAGCAAGTGCAGAATGGTGGTAGAATGTGCATTTGGACGTTTAAAGGCGCGCTGGCGCAGTTTACTGACTCGCTTAGACCTCAGCGAAACCAATATTCCCACTGTTATTACTGCTTGCTGTGTGCTCCACAATATCTGTGAGAGTAAGGGGGAGACGTTTATGGCAGGGTGGGAGGTTGAGGCGAATCGCCTGGCTGCTGGTTACGTGCAGCCAGACACCAGGGCGGTTAGAAGAGCACAGGAGGGCGCGGTACACATCATAGAAGCTTTGAAAACCAGTTTCATGACTGGCCAGGCTACGGTGTGAGAGTTCTGTTTATTTCTCCTTGATGAAACCCCCCCCCCCCCGCCCCTTGGTTCACTCTACTTCCCTGTAAGCTAACCACCCTCCCCTCCTCCCTTCAATCACCGCTTGCAGAGGCAATAAAGTCATTGTTGCTTCACATTCATGCATTCGTTATTCATTCATCACACAAATAGGGGATGACTACCAAGGTAGCCCAGGAGGGGTGGTGGAGGAGGGAAGGAAAATGCCACACAGCACTTTAAAAGTTTACAACTTTAAAATTTATTGAATGACAGCCTTCTTTTTTTTGGGCAATCCTCTGTGGCGGAGTGGCTGGTTGGCCGGTGGCCCCCCCACCGCGTTCTTGGGCGTCTGGGTGTGGAGGCTATGGAACTTGGGGAGGAGGGCGGTTGGTTACAGAGGGGCTGTAGTGGCAGTCTGTGCTCCAGCTGCCTTTGCTGCAGCTCAACCATACACTGGAGCATACTGGTTTGGTCCTCCAGCAGCCTCAGCATTGAATCCTGCCTCCTCTCATCATGCTGCTGCCACATTTGAGCTTCAGCCCTGTCTTCAGCCCGCCACTTACTCTCTTCAGCCCGCCACTTACTCTCTTCAGCCCGCCACTTACTCTCTTCAGCCCGCCACCTCTCCTCCTGGTCATTTTGTGCTTTCCTGCACTCTGACATTATTTGCCTCCATGCATTCGTCTGTGCTCTGTCAGTGTGGGAGGACAGCAAGAGCTCGGAGAACATTTCATCGCGAGTGCGTTTTTTTTTCTTTCTAAGCTTCACTAGCCTCTGGGAAGGAGAAGATCCTGTGATCATTGAAACACATGCAGCTGGTGGAGAAAAAAAAAGGGACAGCGGTATTTAAAAAGACACATTTTATAAAACAGTGGCTACACTCTTTCAGGGTAATCCTTGCTGTTAACATTACATACATAGCACATGTGCTTTCGTTACAAGGTCGCATTTTGCCTCCCCCCACCGCGTGGCTACCCCCTCAACCTTCCCCCCTCCCTGTGGTTAACAGCGGGGAACATTTCTGTTTAGCCACAGGCAAACAGCCCAGCAGGAATGGGCTCCTCTGAGTGTCCCCTGAAGAAAAGCACTCTATTTCAACCAGGTGACCATGAATTATATCTCACTCTCCTGAGGATAACACAGAGAGATAAAGAACGGATGTTGTTTGAACGCCAGCAAACATACACTGCAATGCTTTGTTGTACAATGATTCCCGAGTATGTGTTACTGGCCTGGAGTGGTAAAGTGTCCTACCATGAAGGACGCAATAAGGCTGCCCTCCCCAGAAACCTTTTGCAAAGGCTTTGGGAGTACATCCAGGAGAACCGTGAATGCCAGGGCAAAGTAATCCTTTCACATGCTTGCTTTTAAACCATGTATAGTATTTTAAAAGGTACACTCACCGGAGGTCCCTTCTCCGCCTGCTGGGTCCAGGAGGCAGCCTTGGGTGGGTTCGGGGGGTACTGGCTCCAGGTCCAGGGTGAGAAACAGTTCCTGGCTGTCAGGAAAACCGGTTTCTCCGCTTGCTTGCTGTGAGCTATCTACAACCTCATTATCATCATCATCTTCTTTGTCCCCAAAACCTGCTTCCATATTGCCTCCATCTCCATTGAAGGAGTCAAATAACACGGCTGGGGTAGTGGTGGCTGAACCCCCTAAAATGGCATGCAGCTCATCATAGAAGCGGCATGTTTGGGGCTCTGACCCGGAGCGGCCGTTCGCCTCTCTGGTTTTCTGGTAGGCTTGCCTCAGCTCCTTCAGTTTCACGCGGCACTGCTTCGGGTCCCTGTTATGGCCTCTGTCCTTCATGCCCTGGGAGATTTTGACAAAGGTTTTGGCATTTCGAAAACTGGAACGGAGTTCTGATAGCATGGATTCCTCTCCCCAAACAGCGATCAGATCCCGTACCTCCCGTTCGGTCCATGCTGGAGCTCTTTTGCGATTCTGGGACTCCATCATGGTCACCTCTGCTGATGAGCTCTGCATGGTCACCTGCAGCTTGCCACGCTGGCCAAACAAGAAATGAGATTCAAAAGTTCGCGGTTCTTTTCCTGTCTACTTGGCCAGTGCATCTGAGTTGAGAGTGCTGTCCAGAGCGGTCACAATGGAGCACTCTGGGATAGCTCCTGGAGGCCAATACCATCGAATTGTGTCCACAGTACCCCAAATTCGAGCTGGGAACGTCGATTTAAGCGCTAATCCACTTGTCAGGGGTGGAGTAAGGAAATCGATTTTAAGAGCCCTTTAAGTCGAAATAAAGGGCTTCATCGTGTGGACGAGTGCAGGTTTACATCGATTTAATGCTGCTGAATTCGACCTAAAGTCCTAGTGTAGACCAGGGCTTAGACGTGCTTGTTTCTGGTTCTCAGGTTCTCTCTTTCTCGTTTATCTTGAGATCCTTTAGCTCCAATATTCTCTGGTGCTCCCTCTCTTATTCTGCAACCTGCAGTCTAAACAGCTCCAGCTTCTCAATGGCTTCACTGCTTTCACTCATTTTCCTGCTTTTCTGTCCCTACTTCCCTTTCCCGAAATAAACAAACAGAAAATTACAAACTGGTAGCCTCCTCTTGACTGTCCTTAGCCACCACACCTGAATCTCACTTAAAATCCCTATACCAGTGTATGAAGTGCAAATCTTGCTCACTACAACACACTGTGTATTTACCCAGCTCATTGCACCACTGGGATCTCCCCAGGGTGCAGCCTGGCACTGTGGAACCGCTGTGCCCCTTTTACTCACTATTCTGGATTGTCTTTCACAATGACTTACTGGTGGCAAGCAACCCCTCCAGGTGCTGTTACCACTCAGTACAACCGCATGTGGAACCCCACACCCAGCAAGATTGCATGAATGCTCCCAGAGTCATTCATGAATCACACAGAGAAAGGCACCAGCCAAACCTCTGCAGCTCCCAGCCTAGTACCCTAGGAATATACCGTCTTGCACTGCTCAAGACCTTCTTTTTGGGCAATGCATGTTTATTAACTGGTTCACCACTTCATCAATGGAAAGTGGACATGCACCAGCCTTTGTGACCTGAGCAGATTTACCAAACAGTTCAGGCAAACTCACTGGTACAGATAAACAGTAAAACAAGTTTACTGGTTACAAAAGATAGATTTTAAGTTATTATAAGTCATTGGAAAAAGTCAGAGTTAGTTACCAAAGAAAACAAAATAAGTGCACAATCTAAATCTTAAACCTGTAAGACACTAGGCATTATTTAGACCAAGCAGTTTTCTCATCCCACTGGATATTGCAGTTCATAGTACGCAGGTTTCACCCTTGAAACCTGGGTCAGTCTTCTCTGTTAGAGTCTCCAGTCTTCTGAGCAATCTTGCTGCTTGCAGTGTAGGTAGGGGAGGAGAAAAGGCAAAGCCTGGGGCCACTGTGTTGTGTTTTATACCCTTAGTCCCTGTGCTTGGAAAACATAAGCCCACCAGGCATGTCTGGTGGGCATTGCTGAGTCACAGGGTGAAGCAATACCCCTGGTGTGCCTCCTGTGAGTGAGTCATTGAATTGAAACTCCTCTGCTGAACAATGGCTGGTGATGTCTGTTTGGCATCTGCCCGGGCATTGGTTACCTCCCTTGCTATTGTCTTTGGGAGAGATAATATCAGCACTTCCCAAACCCACAACATATTTTGGTGACAACCATACAACACAATTCTCATAGCTTCATATTAATTAAAGATATACATATTTATTCGGAACAGTGGGTTTCAAAGGATCATAACCTTTCCCATGATACCTTACAAGGCATGCTTTATATGCATATGACGGGGTGGGAGAGACCACGTCCAGTGCAGGGTGAGTTCACGCCATCCTTCAAGCTACCCTTGGTCTCCAGGCCATGAGACCTAAGGGCAGGAGTCTGTAGAGCTGCTCTGATCTGCAGGGCTTTAAGGCCCAATGGCCGGAGTCTATAGAATCGCCTTGTTTCACAGGGCAATAGGGTAATGTGACCCACATCTGGGGGGTAGCCCTTCTCTGGCAGGCAGTAAGGACTAGTGTCCAGAATCCATAGGGGTACCCCAGGGTTTGCAAGGCAGTAAGGCCCAATGGGCAAAGTCAATAGAGATACCCTGGGTCTACAGGGCAGTGGCCAGAATCATTAATGATCCACTGGGTTCACCAGCAGCCAGGTCTAGCAGCCCGAGTCAATGGAGATACCCCTCCAGGCGTGGCTGTATGGCCTAGCAGTCAGAGCCAATATAGTCACCCTCCGGACTCGGCTGTATGGCTTTGCATCCAGAGCCAACAGGGTCACATTCTGGGCACGGCTGTATGGCCTAGAGGCCAGAGTCAATAGGATGGCCCTCTGGGAGGGGCTGTAGGGCCTAGCGGGGGTGTGTGTGTGTGTGTGTGTGTGTGGGTTGCCACCCGGGAGGGGGGGTGGCAGCCAGGTAGGGGGCCAGGGCTCTTGCAGTGGCAAGTGAGTCCACCACTGGGTCAGTGGGGATCCATCCGCAACATGCTGACTTGTCCCCCCCCCGGGGCTACTTCCTACCTTGTCACTCCCATCTGTGATCTGTGCGTCTTTGGGGTCTCTGGATTCCCTCTTATACTGCTGCTACACTTGGAGCATGCCTGGTAGGGATGTGGGGGCGTGGCTTCCTTTACCCACAGTGAGGAGTTAACCCTTCCCGGTCCAGTGTGGGGTGAGTTCACAATGTCACAATGCAATGTCATAATTATATACAAATGATGAATATGGGGGCTATAGGGCGCTCCCCTGAGGTATAGTGTGTCACAAACACCAGATAAACCACTACATTACTAACTACACTAAATTAAGCAACAACTACAGACAATACAAGAATTCCTGAAGGCTGATTAACCAAAACTTAAAGAGCGACAGTGAGCTCCAGCTCTTTCCCATGGTGGTCAGAAGGAACTGAGACAGAAGCAGCAACCTTGCCCCTTTTTATCCTTGGCTTGGTGCATGAAGACAGTGGGGGCGCATGTGCTGCCTGCAGATGTGGCTGACAGACTCTGACTTGAGTGCACTGGGTCCATATACACCTACAGTGGAATGTCTATGTGCTCAATCACTCAAAGGAGAACATGCTTTTTTTTTTTTTTTTTAATCCTTACATGTTTTTGGCCTCAATATTTGCTAGTAATGAGTTCCACAGGTGATTTCTGTGTTTGACAAAAATACTTCCCTTTCAATCAGTTTAAATTTGTTGGTTTTCAGTGTCATTGAAAGTCACCTGGTTCTTGTATTATGACAGAGGATGTGTGCATGGTGACAGAATGACGAAGGACCTATTGAGAGCAAAATATAGTGCTCAGCGGCTCTTAGGATTTGGACCTATTTGAATACAAGTATTAGGATGATCCTTGGGTTGGGCTGAGTGTTGACTGGGGCAGGGCCAGTGCCGGATTAAGGTATAAGCTAACTGAGCTACAGTTTAGGGCCTCACAATATGAGGGGCCTCTAAAAAAACCCAAAACTGACTCCATTTAAAATTTTATCAAAACCGGTTGATAAATAAAGGAGATTTGGGAAAAAGAATATTCTCTCTCTATATAGACATTTTCATTCAAATATTATAAAAATATACACATCTGGCTACACAAATACCCACACCCTATCCTTACCCTTCACTAATTGTTTATTATTGACAGGCGGGAGGCCAGGGCTGAGAAAAAAACGATAATTGCACTTGTAAAATTACTATTTCTACAACTAAGTCTGCTATCAGTCTCCCAAGGCAGCGTTTTGTGGCCAGCTGTTCCTGCTAAAATTCTGACAGTGCCTTCATAATTTATTTAAATAAATAAAGAATTTAATATTCTCACTGCTGATAAAATCAGAGAAAATGTGAGGTCGGAGAGGGCAGTGTCGTGAAGCCGCCCTGCCACGCTCCTACTCGTAGGTTCGTGGGTTCTTTCTTCTTTGGGTCTGTACATACGGACAATTGTGTATTTTAGTGTGCACGTCACTTTCTGCTTCATGTGTTACCCATGCTTCACATGACTGAGTGTGCAGGTGATCGTCGTATGGACTTGGGTCGAGTGGATCTTGAGGAAGATAAATTTTTGTTGGCTTCCCGCCATCAGTTTTGGGAACCTTCACAGTAAATGTCAGAGTGCTGACGAAAGGATAGATAGAGGGTTTTGAGAGAAGTGAAGGAAGATATACATATATATCAAAATATTCTGAGTACTTGGTGAGCAAGTTATTTCAAACTATGTGCATATATGATTTATAAGCTATTAAAGCCTATAAAATTCATTATATTTGCTTGACTATAGACTTGTTTTTCTCACTTTCTCAATGCCTGTCTAGAGATTACCAATCTTTTTTCTGGTAAATTCTTTCCTTCTCTTTCATGCATATAGTTTGTTGTCACTCTGTGTGTCCAAGGTGTTTACATGAGATTAATTAGTGGTCTTTGGGGAGACAGAGGACAGAGAAGCAAACACGAAAAGAGATGTCTGCCGAGAAAAAAGACTGGGATTTTCTGCTTGGCAGGTTTGGAGCGTGCAAGATAATATTTTATAATAGGTAGTATGTGATGTAAAAATTCTTATATAGTCTTATAAATCACATATCATATGCATAATATATTGCATTTTTATAGTATGGCAAAAGAAAAATCCCAACAATTCATTGGTTTGTGGCAAAAATTAAATCAGGATAAACATTTGTCAATATATTTTATATCTACTGTGGATAAACTTTGTATTTCCTTAATAAAATTAATCAAACTTTTTTTCATTTATTCATATGAAAAGAAGGATAATTTTCCTTATTCACGGTGTAAAAAAATTATATATCCTCTCTTGTTTTCCTGTGAGAACATAGACAAATAGCAGTAACTTTCACAGAAATATCCTGGTGAAACAACAAAGGTTTTTGGCGCGCGCACACCCACCCGCACACACACATATATATTGTTGTTGTGTGGATATATAAATCTCAATATTTATAATACAAAATTAATTTTTTACTGGTTTCAAATTTTAGTACCAATATTAGGTAATTCAGCATAACTGTCTATAAAAAAACAAATCAATTTATTGGAAAAATACATTCCGCATACAATTTTCCGATGGTTTGCTTATTACCTAGGTGTAATTCATATCAATATAACTAATAGTTGAGCTTTAAGCTTGTGGGTTATCTGCAGCCTATATCCTCTATTGCCTCTTGTATCTTCTAGCGTCATCTTATATCCTCTAAGAGTCTCATAGCGCATTCAGAAAAGGAATTCCACAATTTAGATGCCCCAACAGAGAAGAAAAATTTCCTGAGAACTCTTCTAGTAAACTGTATTATTTACTATATTTTTTTATTTTGTATTTTTTATATTGTATTGTTTACTTCTACTTTACTTACATACGCAATTAGTTCAAAGAATTTGTCTACAATTTATTTTGTCATGATGTCATCGTTACAGAGAGGGCTGCTGAAAATGAAGATTATTATTCTATGTTTACAACTACACCTTTGTATATATCCAAATATAAAGCATTCATGTTTATATATTCAATGTCCTTTCTGTGAAAATAATAAATTCATTTTTTTTATGGTACGGGGCCTCTTACACTTGACATAGTTTAGGGCCTCAGAAGATCATAATTTGGCCCTGGACAAGCTGGGGTGGAGGTGGTTTTATGCCAGTGGAGGGTCTCTTCAGCCCCACCACAAATTAGAGAGGCCTCAGGACTATCCTAATTTGCACTTGAGTATCACGGCTTTAAGGGCCAGTGTGGCATCTTGATGCATCAAAAGCACAGTGGTTCTCTGGCTGTGGACACTCTACTAGGTTATACAGCCAAGGCACTGCCTGCAGTGGGACAATCCTTCTACCTGAACCAGCTCTACCCGACATGGGAAATGTCTAGCGTAGGGGAACTTCAGCTGGCCAAGTTGACAGCCAGAGTATAAAACTCAGCTCTGAATCAGGAGAGGGGAACTAGTTATGAGGAAGAACTTGCTGAAACCTCAGTGCAAACCCAACCCCTTTTTTAAACCTTTCAGCTGTCAAGTAGTCAAATCCAGGTCACCTCTCTTGTGTTTCAGTACGTATGAGGTGTGGAGTGACACAGTCCTCCGAAATGCACTCCTCTGGTCCTCTGTGAAAGAGACGAGAAAAGCGTACTCCAATCTGGGAGGATATGGTCAGCGCATTGAAACTCACATGATCTATGCTATGGGAATTCCATCCCTTGCACAGATTACTTCTGTCCATGGCTAGAACACTCTGTGCAGGGAGCTTTCCCTGGTTGGGTCAGTATATATCCCCACAGTAATTCTGCTTTCATAGCATTGAACTATACCCATTTTCACCTCACAAAAGACCAGCATATAAATTTAGACCATGATGTCTGGGGCCTGCAGAGAGGCCAAAATTTCAAAATTGAGCCTTGGGCAATTGTGACCCAGAGAAACCAGGGACTGCTAAATGCAAGGTTTCAGCACTGTAGATTCCTAACTGAGGGTAGTAAAAGGAAAAGAACCCTCTTGCATGTTGTTTGGTATTGGAGCCATCCTTGAGTGTATTTCTATCATATCCAGAACAGCATGAATCCCATGGGGCTTTAGGCCTTGATAATGCTTCAC
The DNA here is from genome assembly GCF_965140295.1 of Lepidochelys olivacea. Classification (NCBI taxonomy): domain Eukaryota; kingdom Metazoa; phylum Chordata; order Testudines; family Cheloniidae; genus Lepidochelys; species Lepidochelys olivacea. The sequence goes on from NC_140416.1 coordinate 12,163,906, forward strand.
ATTCAGTAACTAGCATTTTCCTATTGTGTTTGTTTTCTACAAATACTTTTTCCAGTGGAGATATTTTCAGTCACCCAAAAGTAACCCAGGTTGTCAGTGAACCACATTGGTGTTTAATTCCCAAAGACTGTGGACAGTTCAGCGCTCAGTTTGCTTTCATCGACCTGAAATAAATGTATTCAGAATGTTCCCTTTTGAATTGACAGCAACAGTCTGGGGAAAAGTTCACCATGGAAACGGTCAAGGATTGTCTTTGCCACCTACAGTTGCTATGACGAAAAACACCCTCACAAATTGTTCAATGGAGTGTAAAGAACCTTCTGTTCAGTGTTGATTCACCTTGGGGTTTCAGACCCCTCTCACCTCCCAACTATCATGCCTAGACACCAGGATGATGGGCATCTAGTAAAGAGTTTATAACATCTTATATTTATATTTTCTATTTCTAGTGCATTAGGGGCTCAATTCCCTTTGCACACTTGTGAGAATCATGAGTAAGTGGAATGACACTGGGTAAGACTAGTGTAAGTGGGAGGAGAATCAAGGCATAGATCATAATATACTAGAAGAAGTAATTCCATTACAATATCGAATATAAAAAGCAGACACTTGTAACAGGTCACTGACACTTTCTATTTCTATTGATCTAAAAATCTATACTTTGCCTTACTTTGTTGAGGCAAAACTCACTCATTTCCTGGGATTGAACTTTATCAAAAAAAGAAATGAGATTAAATCCAAACCAGTTCTCTTACTCAGGACTGGCTCATTTTAGGGTTCCTAGCTCAGGGCTGCTTAGGCTGCTCCAGGTCCTTTCTGCTGCAAATCCGAGACCTTTCCATCAGGGAAGAACATACTTTTTTTCCTTTTATTGCAGCCAGGTTTCTTATTGCTGGCAGGGCTTATTTCCAGGAGAGACCTGTGACGTTATCATAGACTCATAGAATATTAGGGTTGGAAGAGACCTCAGGAGGTCATCTAGTCCAACCCCCTGCTCAAAACAGGACCAACACCAACTAAATCATCACAGCCAAGGCTTTGTCTACCCAGGCCTTAAAAATCTCTAAGGATGGAGATTCCACCATCCTGCTAGTGAAATAGGAAAATTGGAAATTGGAAATAGTGAAAATTGGAAAGAGTCCAGCAGAGGGCAACAAAAATGATTAGGGGGCTGGAGCACATGACTTATGAGGAGAGGCTGAGGGAACTGGGATTATGTAGTCTGCAGAAGAAAAGGATGAGAGGGGGATTTGATAGCTGCTTTCAAAGAGGATGGCTCTAGACTGTTCTCAGTGGTAGCAGATGACAGAACAAGAAGCAATGGTCTCAAGTTGCAGTGGGGGAGGTTTAGGTTGGATATTAGGAAAAACTATTTCACTAGGAGGGTGGTGAAGCACTAGAATGGGTTACTAGGGAGGTGGTGGAATCTTCTTCCTTAGAGGTTTTTAAGGTCAGGCTTGACAAAGCCCTGGCTGGGATGATTTAGTTGGGGATTGGTCCTGCTTTGAGCAGGGGATTGGACTAGATGGCTTCCTGAGGTCCCTTCCAACCCTGATATTCTATGATTCTATGAAAATCCCACTGCCTCCAGCCTTGTTCTCCATGACCCCCAAGGATATGCTGACTACATCCAGCCTTGCTCTCCATGACACTGTATTACCCCACCGCCTCCAGATTCACCCTTATTGACCCCCTCCATGACCGTAGCTGCCTCCAAAGATTTACTTGTTGACCCATTTTTGGCTCCCACTACATAAAGCTATGCTCTGTTGGACCCCAACTGTTTTCAGCTTCACCCTCAGTCTGTAAGCAAGGGTTGGCCTGTCTCCCAAGGTCTGTCTCCCAAGGTCTGTGAGAGCGAGGGATCGTCCTTCAGGATAGGTTGTACAGTCCTTGCTTACAGACAGCCCCCAAACCTGAAGCAAATACTCACCAGGAACTACACACCACACTACAAAAACACTAACCCAGGAACCTACCCCTGTAACAAACCCCGTTGCCAACTCTGTCCACATATCTATTCAAGGGACACCATCATAGGACCTAACTACATCAGACACGCTATCAGGGGCTTGTTCACCTGCACATCTACTAATGTGATATATGCCATCATGTGCCAGCAATGCCCCTCTGCTATGTACATTGGCCAAACCGGACAGTCTCTACGTAAACGGATAAATGGACACAAATCAGACGTCAAGAATTATAACATTCAAAAACCAGTTGGAGAACACTTCAACCTCCCTGGACACTCAATAACAGACTTAAAAGTGGCAATTCTTCACAAAAAAAACCTTCAAAAACAGACTCCAACGAGAAACTGGAGAACTGGAATTAATTTGCAAACTGGACACCATCAAATTAGGCCTGAATAAAGACTGAGAGTGGATGGGTCACTACAAAAACTAAAAACTAATTTCCCCCTACTGTTACTCACACCTTCTTGGCAACTGTTTGAAATGAGCCACCCTGATTATCACTACAAAAGTGATTTTTCATCTTGTTGATAATAGCCCACTTTTATTGAATTGTCTTGTTAGAGCTGACCCCACACTGGGTAAAGCAACTCCCATCTCTTCATGTACTGTTATATATATCTTCCTACTGTGTTTTTCACTCCATGCATCTGAGGAAGTGGCTTTTAGCCCACGAGAACTTGTGCCCAAATAAATTAAGGTGCTGCAAGGACTCCTCGTTGTTTTTTCTGATACAGACTAACATGGCTACCACTCTGAAATATAGGCAAAGTTAATGAGGCAGCTGTAAGCAACTGGCATTGGTGTACTAAGGACCTCTGCTTATTTTTTCTGGGTAGCAGTGGAGGTCATTTGAAAAGTGAAATTAACACACACAAATTCATTTGGAGTTTACATAATGTAAAACAAAGATCATATTTTGTTTGACTTCACAGAGTGCAAATAAGTCTGGTCCTGACTACCCTAAGGCCTGGTTTACACTTGCAAGTTTTTGCGCCAAAAGGCAGCTTTTGGCAATGAAACAGCAGAGGAGTACACACTGCAAAGTCACATTTTGCCATGAAACTCCTCAGCTGCAGTGCTGTAATAAAACCACCTTGAACAGAGTGATAAGGCTTTTTGCACAAAGGTTTTAATAAAACCACCTTGAGGAGAGTGATAAGGCTTTTTGTGCAAAGATTTTATCGCCAAAGTGCCAGTGTAAACACCTTGCTTGCTTTTATCCTTGTAATTGGCCTCCCGAGGTGTCCCACAATGCCTGAGTGACCACTCTGCTCATTGGTTTGAACTCAGCAGCCCTGCAGTCATATGCCCCTCCCCTTTTAAAGCTCCATTCTGACAGCGGTGCTGTGCTGCTCTGCTCTGGGAAGCAAAGAGCAAATCAGGGGCTGATGCTGGGGTTTCCCCCTCCCCTGCCTCAGCACAGGTTGCTTTCAGCAGCTGTCTGAACTTAGGAGACAGCATGCCACCCACATACTTGCTCTCCCCCAACACGCACTGTCTGTCTCTCCCCCTTTCTCCCCTACACACACTCCCTGTCACACACTCTCCCCCCCTACACACTTCAGTTGAAAAGCGGCTGACAATCTAGTAGGATGCCTATGGAATGATGGGATTGAGAAACCTGCATCATGTGATGTTGTCCCTGCCCCACAAGGCATTGCAAAGCCTTCCCAAAGCACCCTGCTGCCAGTTGCATGGTGGTATGGCTACCACAGTGCACTGCTCTCTGTGTCATTGCTAGTGTGGACACGCTCCAATGACACAAGGAGCTGGGGTGGACATGCAACAGTGGTTTTAATTAAAGTGGTACAACTTTTGGCAAAAAAACTTGGCAGTGTAGATGTAGCCTTAGGATCTTCCACCCTGGAAAAGAGAAAGAAAAACTCCCACCTACCATCTCATAGCTACTTTGACCTTAATTCAGCAAGGCACTTACACACCTTTGAAGTCAATGGGATTTTAGCACATTCTTATGTGCTTTCTTGAATCAAGGGTTCTCTTTTCAGGGAGTCTTGAAAAGAAGCAGACAGTGGAGCAGAAGTCTATATTTACTAGCTAATCTAACTGCACCAAAGGGAGTCTTCCTAAGAACTGATCTGTTCCTTCCCCTGGACATTTCCTGAAACAAGCAGCAGAAGAGGCTCTCTTTCAGAGAGGAAACTCTCTTTCAGAGGGTTGTGAGGAAATTGGCTGATGTGATTGCAGAGCCATTGGCCATTATCTCTGAAAACTTGTGGGGATCAGGGAAAGTCCCAGATGACTGGAAAAATGCAAATATAGTGCCCATCTTTAAAAAAGGGAAGAAGGAGAACCCAGGGAACTACAGACTGGTCAGCCTCACCTCAGTCCCTGGAAAAATCATGGAGCAGGTCCTCAAGGAAACCATTTTGAAGCACTTGGAGGAGAGGAAGGTGATCCGGAACAGTCAACATGGATTCACCAAGAGCACATCATACCTGACCAACCTGATTGCCTTCCATGATGAGATAACTGACTCTGTGGATATGGGGAAAGCAGTGGACATGATATATCTTGACTTTATCAAAGTTTTTGATATGGTCTCCAACAGTATTCTTGCCAGCAAGTTAAAAAAGTATGGATTGGATGAATGGACTATAAGGTGGATAGAAAGCTGGCTACATTGTCGAGCTCAACGGGTAGTGATCAATGGCTTGATGTCTAGTTGGGAGCTGGTATCAAGCGGAGTGCCCCAGGGGTCGGTCCTGGGGCCAGTTTTTTTCAATATCTTTATTAATGATCTGGATGATGGGATGGATTGCACTCTCAGCAAGTTCACAGATGACACTAAGCTGGAGGGAGAGGTGGATATGCTGGAGGGTAGGGATAGGGTCCAGAGTGACCTAGACAAATTGGAGGATTGGGCCAAAAGAAATCTGATGAGGTTCAACAAGGACAAGTGCAGAGTCCTGCACTTAGGACAGAAGAATCCCATGAACCGCTACGGGCTGGGGACTGTGACAGGGTTGGGCCAGATGGCTACAGGAAAGTGACGGAAGGCAGATATATTAGCCCCAGGTTAAATAGGTCCCTTTTCCCTGGGTAAGGTAACAGGGAAGGTTCCAGAACAATCAGGAACTTTCTGGAAACAATTAAGACAGACAGGCTGATTAGAACACCTGCAGCCAATCAAGAAGCTGCTAGAATCAATTAAGGCAGGCTAATCAGGGCACCTGGGTTTAAAAAGGTTAAAAAAACCACTTCAGTTTGTGGTGCGCGTGTGAGGAGCTGGGAACAAGAGGCGCTAGGAGTCGAGAGTGAGAATGTGTACTGTTGGAGGACTGAGGAGTACAAGCATTATCAGACACCAGGAGGAAGGTCCTATGGTGAGGATAAAGAAGGTGTTGAGAGGAGGCCATAGGGAAGTAGCCCAGGGAGTTGTAGCTGTCGCACAGCTGTTCCAGGAGGCACTCTAGACAGATGCATTCCACAGGGCCCTGGGCTGGAACCCGGAGTAGAGGGTGGGCCTGGGTTTCCCCCAAACCTCCCAACTCCTCGTCAGATACAGGAGAAATTGACCTGAACTGTGAGTTCATGAAAACAGCCAAACTGAGGGCTGCCGTGAATCTCTGAGGCAAGCAAATCCGCCAATAAGCGCAAGACCCACCAAGGTAGAGGAGGAACTTTGTCACAGGACCAACTGGCTAAGCAGCAGTTCTGCAGAAAAGGACCTGGGGATTACAGTGAATGAGAAGCTGGATATGAGTCAGCAGTGTGCCCTTCTTGCCAAGAAAGCTAACGGCATATTGGGCTGCCTAAGTAAGAGCATTGCCAGCGTTCTCCAGCCTGCTTCCCTCTTTCTCACCATGCATCTTTACTATGCCACTTGCTACTGCACCAATTCTTCCTATGACACTTACTGTACAACATCAGCTAAGGCAGTGAGCAAGGGCTTGCATTGGCGCTTGATACCATGCTTGGCACACAGAGACTTCACCAGGGACTCCAGTAGTTGTGTTGAGGCATTGTGGGGAAAAGACTGTGAAGAGAAGAGGCAATTTCATTACACAACTTGTTCAGCACAGAAGCCAGCTTCGAGTATAGTAGGACAATTAGAGCATCATGATCATCAACCAGAATAAGAACCAGGTTCATGATCATCACTATTACACATAGGGAACCAGGGATTTCCATCACATCATCAGGCCTCTCTCTTGTTCCTGAAGGATGTTCTGACCAAAACAGGAATCCAAATATGATCATCCTCTCCAGGGCTCTGTCTTGAGCAGTCCTTAGAGGAGGTCCTAAGGTATGTCTACACAGGAATAGAAAACCTGCTGTGGTTGGCTAGGGTCAGCTGACTTGGGCTTGTGGGGCTTGGGCTGCTGCGCTATAAAATTGCAGTGTAGACATTCAGACTCAAGCTGGAGCCTGGGCTCTGTACCCTGCAAGGGTGGACGGCCCGAAAGCTCGGGCTCCAGTCCCAGCCTGAATGTCTACACAGCAAGCTTTAGCCAGCAGCCTGAGCCCCACAAGCCCAAGTCAGCTGACCCTGGCCAGCTGTGGCCATGCCACGGGACATTTATCCCTGTGTAGACATACCCTAAAGGTCCTGCTGTTGCCTCCCTACTGTATACGTTTCTTTCCCACTGCTCTTTGCCTTCTCTTCAGTAAGAGTTGGCTAAGCCAGCTGGAACAAATCTTCCTTTGCTATCTTAATTGGGTGTAACCTTAGTGGCAAGTTGAACACAAAGCCTTGAGCAGCCCTATGCTGATTAACGTTTTCTGGGTCCTGGAGTGGCATCTAAGATTGTGTGTTACGGTTTGGTCTAACAGAACTAAACTGCAAACATCAAAGAGAAATGGCATTTTCCTATCTTTTACTCTACTTTTCTCTTCTCCCCCCTGGCCCCGGTGCCATTGTCTTGTTCTAAGAAGAAGAAGAAGTAGGATCAGACTTTAACCATTACACTCTGAGAGCTACAGCCCAAAACTGACTCTTTTCCATCAACAAAGGCATTGAATGACATTTAGAAATGTAACTTTATGTTAAAAAGACTACAAAAAAAGTGTGATTAAGTAAGGGAATTTATTACATTAAAAATGACTTTGTTGTTCTGAGTTTTACACCCCCTTTTTAATTTTGTGTGTGTTAAGTCAGGGGTAAGAAGAACAATTTGTTTGGTGCAAACCAAGCAAAAACAAGTCCCTGGTACAGACCTTGAATCCAAATTACAGTTACTGTTGGAGCAGTAAATAAAGGTAACAGAAAAAATTAAAAATGATATCTTAAAAACCTCTTGCTAGCATAGCTGGTGCACTGACCAGGAACAATCCGGCTGGCTTCTCTCCTGTGGATCCTATTACTCACGTCTAGATTCAGAGATTCCAAGGCCAGAAGGCACCACTGTGACCTAGGAGGAAAGGTTAAAAAAACTGAGCATGTTTAGTCTTGAGAAAAGACAATAGGAGGGGACTTGATAACAGCCTGCAAATGTGGGAAGGGCCGTTCTAAAGAGGACGGGGATCAATTGTTCTCCATGTCCACTGAAGGTAGGGCAAGAAGTAATGGGCTTAATGGGGTCTAAATGGGCTGTTAGCAGTCAGGAAAGAGATCTTGGAGTCATTGTGGATTGTTCTCTGAAAACATCCACTCAATGTGCAGTGGCCATCAAAAAAGCAAACAGAATGTTGGGAATCATTAAGAAAGGGATAGATAATAAGACAGAAAATATCATGTTGCCTCTATATAAATCCATGGTACACCCACATCTTGAATACTGTGTGCAGATCCAGTCGCCCCATCTCAAAGAAGATATAATAGAATTGGAAAAGGTTCAGAAATGGGCAGCAAAAATGATTAGGGGCATGGAAGAGCTTCCGTATAAGGAGAGGTTTCAGAGTAGCAGCCGTGTTAGTCTGTATTCGCAAAAAGAAAAGGAGAACTTGTGGCACCTTAGAGACTAACCAATTTATTTGAGCATAAGCTTTCGTGAGCTACAGCTCACTTCATCGGAAATGGCCCACCTTGATTATCACTACAAAAGGTTTTCTTCCCCGCCCCCCCCCCCACTCTTCTGCTGGTAATGGCTCATCTTGACTGATCACTCCCCTTACTGTGTGCATGATAAACACCCATTTTTTCATGTTCTGTGTGTATATAAATCTCCTCACTGTATTTTCCACTGAATGCATCCGATGAAGTGAGCTGTAGCTCATGAAAGCTCATGCTCAAATAAATTGGTTAGTCTCTAAGGCACCACAAGTACTCCTTTTCTTTTTGCGTATAAGGAGAGATTAATAAGACTGGGACTTTTCAGCTTGGAAAAGAGACGACTAAGAGGCGATATGATTGAGGTCTATAAAACCATGACTGGTTTGGAGAAAGTAAATAAGGAAGTGTTATTTACTCCTCACAAATACAAGAACTAGGGTCACCAAATGAAATGAATAGGCAGAGGGTTTAAAACAAATAAAAGGAACTATTTCTTCACACAACGCACAGTCAACCTGTGGAACTCTTTGCCAGAGGATGTTGTGAAGGCCAAGAGTATTACAGGGTTCAAAAAAGAACTAGATAAGTTCATGGAGGACAGGTCCATCAATGGATATAAGCCAGGATGGGCAGGGATGGTGTCCCTAGCCTCTGTTTGCCAGAGGCTGGTAGTGGGCAGCAGGAGGTGAATCACTTGATGATTACCTCTTCTGTTCATTCCCTCTGGGGCACCTGGCATTGGCCACTGTTGGAAGACAGGATACTGGGCTAATAAATGGACCTTTGGTCTGATCCAGTATGGCCGTTCTTATGTTCTTATCTGCGGCAAGGGAGATTTAGGTTAGATATTAGGGAAAACTTTCTAACTATCAGGATAGTTAAGTTCTGCAATAGGCTTCCAAGGGAGGTTGTGGAATTCCCATCACTGGAGGTTTTTAAGAACAGGTTGAACAAACACCTATCAGGGATGGGCTCAGTTTACTTGGTCCTACCTCAGTGCAGAGGCCTGGATCTCATGACCTCTCGAGGCTCCTTCCAGCCCTACATTACTACAATCAAGTAGTGTGACTTCCAAGCTGTTGAATTTTCCCCAGAAACTGGATTAAAGTGTCTTTTAGAAAGATACCTAATTTTGTTTTAAAGACCCCCAAGTGCTGGTGAGCTCAACATCTCCCCGAGTAAGCGGTTCCAATGTTTAATTACCCTCACTCTTAGGTGGGTCCCCTATCCCTCTGCAATGCTTGCACTCACTGGTGCCCCATGAGAGTTCCCACCCTTCTTCCCAGGACCTGTACTCACTGGTGCTCAATCTGGAAGTTCAAGAGCCCAGTGAACCAGTCATTGAATAAAGACTGGTTCACATTGTATGTTGCCTGGAGCTGAGAGAGGAAGAAAGAAAGGAGAGAGTGTGGATCCATAAATTATACATTTTATATCTCTTTGAACAGCAGGATGAAAAATGCCCCACTTCCACCCTTCCAGGCTAATCTAGGCTTCATTAACAATATCCTTAAAGTGACACAGATCCTCAGTGCTATTGCCAGGAGTAATGATATTTACACTATTAACTCTTTAAGCATCTATAAGTGCCTTCCAGCACACCTAAGAGGAGAGAGGATCTTACCTGGGCAGAGAACCAGTCAGCGTTCTTATCATAATCAATGTTCATTGGGATGTGGTTTCTGTGCGATACCCAGAGAACTACAATACTGTCCAGGACCCTGTGAAGAAAAACAGGGGGAAAAGGTAATCACTGCCCAGGATAAATGATTGATACACCAACACTGAACAAACTCTGTTTCTCTGTTTCTCCAGGGAACCACTAGTGTTCCAAGCAGCAAGTATGTCTCAGCACCAGCCCCTTTCCAGAATGGCTGCAATCCAGCAGTGGCTCCAAAATCCCACACACTGGACAGTTTATTCCCAATACACCACAGCTTCCTGACATCTGGATCTTTTAGCACTGTATCCTTTCAGAAACCAAGTTTGTTCAAAACCATTCCTTCACACTCACCTCCACACAGAGTGTCTTTCCTAAGGCAAAAAGGGAGTGATGTAGTAGAATATCAGGGTCCTTGGGGAAGCAGTTGGTTTTGGCGTGATGCTGGTTATGTTGGTGATTCCGCCACGTGGACGACAACCCTTGCAGGAATCAAAACACACTGCTGCCAAATATAAATTGCCTCATTTTTTATTATTTTATCATTTGAACTCTGGTAGTGCCTAGAAACCCCAACTGAGATCAGGGCCCTGTTGTGCTAAGCACTGGACAAACAGTCCCTGCACTGAAAGGCTTACATTTTAAATCGACAAGACAAAGGGGTAGAGATGGGGGAGTAAAAGATCTAATATACAAGCAGAGCGAATAATATAATGGCTGAAAACATATTAATTCCACAAAGTAAATAAATAAAAATGAGTTCTGAGTGAGGTTTTGTTGGGGAGGAAGAGAAGGAAGAGAAAAGGGACATAGAAAGGCAGGGGATAAAAGAACAAAGAGAAAGAAAAAAAGGAGTGAAGAAGGGGAACAGGGAGGGCAGGCTGAGTGAGACTGAAGTGAAGAGATTCTGAAGGCAGGAACTGGAGGGAACAGCCAATAAACATAAGGGAAGAACATCCGAAGGTCTCTGTTGCAGTGCCTTGCCTCTCCTGTTGGATGAGTTTTTGGATGACCCTTTAGCAGTTTTCCTTCCATGAGCTCACATGTCTGGGGCATGGGGAAGCCTGTGTGAGCCCTCGTCCATTATTTGTTCACCTGTTCCTTGAGAACTGCATCATGTTCTCCTCTCTGCTACGTTTATGGGGCAGGCTATCCATAAGAGACTTTCTGAACAGAAGCGGCTCACTCTTTTAACCTACCTTGCTGAAGTTCCAACAGGCATTTACCTTTAGCTTGCACATCATAAACTCATGACACAAGTGGTTCCATTTGGACTTGGTGATGACTGAAAGGTGCCCCAAATCATGCTGGAACCACCAGCCCTGGAACTGGAAGAGAAAATGCATCACTGATAAAATTGGGCCAGGGCTCCTTGCACTTCTGTAACAGAGGCAGGGCAGTGCTATGTCCTCTATCCATATGCAGTTCTAGATGATCTTGTGGTCCCTTCTGGCTTTAAACTCTATAAAACCAGCCTCAACCAGTGAACCCCAGCTCCAACTGGATGGCAGTGCCTCCTGATGACACCAGGAATCAATTTCTACCCTCCATACTCACAGTGCAGGGTAAAAGATGTCCCTAGGACTATCATTTAAACAACGTAATTTGATGAACGTGCCCTTTGCTATTATGGGGGACATCTTTTGTATCCGCTATACACTCAGTCCTAAAGAACACCCCCACCTTATTATCAGTGCATCCCAAGCCCATATTGGGGAGAGCACAGTGAAAGGGATCAGAAACACATGTGTCTCTATACATGAATTCCTGGGGACTCCTCTTTTCAGTGCATCCCAACCTCAACCTGGTGAAGGTACAGAGCACCACCTGACTTGGCTGACAGACACAGCTTGTCTACACGTGAAAAGAGGTTGTCATTGGTCAGATAACCTCAATTTAATTGCAACCTTTTTCTGAGTGTAGATGCAGAGTAACACATTTCATCTTGATTGCGTTATTTGAGGGATGACCTCAACCAGCTCAACTCAACTGAGGGAAAATAAGTTCTCTCTGTCTACAGAAAGGGAAAGCTTCTGATTAGGGGGAGTTCAGGTAACATACTCGAACCTAATCGTTCAGACACAAAAGCTTATACGCAGGCCATGCCATGTCCAGTGCGGGAAGAAGACTGGCAAGAGGAGGGGACCCAATAAACTATAGATAGGAGAAATGTGGGCTGCTAGTTCTAACTACACTCACATGAAAAGCACATTACAGAGGGCTGAGTTCACGTCATGCAGTATCTCTCTTGTATGTGCTTTCTGAGACAGATAGGGACTGGAGTTGGTCTGAGCTCCCTACAGCCAGTGCTCCTTCACTACTTCTCTTCAGAACCTTTTTCTGAGTCAGGGTGACAACTTAAGAGGTCTGAGTTTCCCACATCCATAGCTTCTACAAGACACAGTTCCTCCTGCAGATTAAAAAAGCTGTGAGCTCCCTGTTCCCAGCAGCACTACAGTATTTTTAGCTGTTCTGAACAACTTTGCCTGAACCTTCCAATAAACCATCACTGCTGGATGCTGCAGACACTCCATTGGAGAAGCTGCATCTTATGAAACAGGGCAAAGGGCCATAGCAGAGTCAGCAGCTGAGGAAGTGACTAGAGTAGGAATATATGACATGTAAATACATGTGTCCCTCACAACACTGATTTGGGCAGTTTACCTGAGCTGTTGTCAGCAGCAGTGCTGCAGTCAGAAATGGCATGAAGGATGTTTCAATGTACCAGAGAGTGAACCAGCCTGCAGCCTCTAACATCAGAATTTGCAGGAAATTCAGGAAGAAAAAAAGATAACTAGGTTTGAAGAGTCCCATCCTCTTGACAATGGCACGTAGCTCATGGAAGTTTTCTACCAGCAATTTGTGGGGGGAGAATTATTATTACAGCACTTTAGGGACATACTTAAAACTAGTGACATAAGGGTAGGTGTGTCTTCAGCTATTGTAGCTGAACTGGTTCATCTCTACACTTGATAAGGGAGTTTGATGGAGTGGCAGAGTTAGAGACTTTCATTTTCATTCTGTAACTTTTCCAAAAGTTGAGGAAGTTTTAAAAATTTATGAAATGCACCAAAAGGAAGAAGAAGAAGAAAAGAAAAACACTAACATATGATTGTATTCAGTGGGGAAAGGGATAAGGAAGGGGAAAAAACAACCCCCCAAAATTTCAAGAGTTTCAAATGTTCAGTTTCAATTTAAAAAAACCCCAGACATTTAAAAAAAATTAATAGAAGCTTTTGCTTTATTAAAATGGCCCTTTTTATCCATTGTATGTGATCAGTTGAGGTCCCAGAGGAATGCTGTGGCTAAAAGGGCTATCACCATCCTTGGATGTATAAACAGAGTGGGTCCGGACGCATTCGTCATTGGTTTGAATATTTGATTGGGATCATGACCCCATCTGCTGATGCCTCAACCCCATGTGGGTTCCCATAGTTTGGGAACTGCTATTTTAAATCAAGATTGGATGCCTTTCTAAAAGATATACTCTAGTTCATCCAGAAGTCAGTGCAGGAATTACTGGGTACAACTCTATGGCCTGAACAGCAATATTCGGTAGATTCATAGACGTTTAAGGCCAGAAGGGATGATTAAATCATCTAGTCTGACCTATATAAGAACCAATACTTTCAGCTCAATCACTTGTGTTTGACTAAAGCATATCTTCCAGTCTTGATTTTGAAATAAATTGCAGCACAAAAGTTTTAACATTTCTGTTTACCACAGTTCACACCTCTACAAATTAGTGTTTTCTCAGAAACAACCTGTTGAGGGACACATCCTGAATAACATGATCACTGGTGGCTTAAGGGAGTGGGTCCTGACCCTTGCATCCCAAGAGTGTGCATTCAAATTCTTTCCCCAGGAAGTCTAAAAGGTGTGTATGTTTGTGTGTTCTGCTGCCCAACATCTGGCCACAGTGGAGCCCCTTCTGGAAGTGTGAGAGAGGTGTGCAAATATGAGGAAGCTCTGCACCTCACAAGTGAACCCCCCCATGATATCTACCCATCTGCCTGGCTCCTATTCTGAGACAGTCTTGTGGGTTGTACTGTGTCTGGGATATAAAACCCAGAATGGTGGTATGCGGGTGGGCTGACATGGGAATGACTAGTTACCACATTGAAAATGACGCCAGAGAGGCAAGTTTGCCACGACAAATTGGTTCTGTTATCGGAGAGGCTCACTGAACTTCTCCTGAGTGGCACTAGGCACAACGGACCAGCTCCATGATGGGAGCTGGGAACAAGCATGCTCAGTGTATGCCACAGGAGACGTTTGGGGAGCAGAGAATAGGCATGACTGATGTACGGCCCAGACGTACAATGCTGAAATTGGAATGGGGAGCTGCAACTAATCCCATGGTCAGTACAGCTACACCTAACACAGTGAGGGTCAGTGAGAGGATCTGAAGAGGAATGATGGTATAGAATTATGTTGGACACAACATAAGAAAATCTGCCATTTTCTGTGTTAGGGATAGGTCAGATTTTGTTTGGCCCCTGTGCCTATTGCTAGTTCCAGGGAAGCGGAGTTAAGGTTGTGTGAGTGTAGAGACGTTACCTTAATTCTGTATTTCCTGGTTTTCAGAAGTTTAAGTTTGCCTTAACTCTGTATTAATTAAGTTTTGTGGCAGTGAATATTCAACCTTATATATGCAACCCACTGGCCAATATGTATTATATGGCCCCCTCTGCACCGAATCCACAGAGGATGTCAGACTGTTGCCAGTTCAGTCCGTGGTGTGTTGGCCAAGGTGGCGTCTTTTAAGTATCTACCCTCACATACACACTCGTATTTTAAGTATCTACCCTCACACCTCTGAGAATAGAGCCTCTCTGGAAGCAAACTTAATTTGAAAATTCCAGAAAAGAATTCCTTAATAAACACTTATAAATAAACACTTGAGAGCTTTTACATGAAATGCATGCAAATTGCAAGAGAACAGATAAATGCCATAATTTAACCTTTACACTGAAAAATTTCTGAAATAAATACTGTTAATGTAACTTTTATGTTTTAACAAATTAATTGGGCAATAAGAATCTTTCCTAGCGAAGCCTGTTATTTCTGTACCTGACGGTGAATGCTGCTATGTGAAGGAGAATGTGATATATTCCATAACATGCATTGATTGATTTTGCAATGTAGTACATAAACAGAATTGCATTGTGTTGTAATATGAGTTACCTTTTGACTTCTTGCTTTTGATGGGCAACAAGAAAAGTCCAGTTTAATACCTTTCTGCACAGAGATCACTGTGGAAATGGGGGAAATCTATGCTCCCGCAGAGGGAGTCTGTACTTGCCAGGCTGTGCCATACCTAGAGGGAATCTGTGATACTGTGGATATCCAGTGGCTGATGGGTTCTTCCTACCTGCTACCACTATATGGGGAATCACTGCGATGGGGGGTGGGGGAAGTAGGGGAGCTCAGTGAGGGTCAATATTGCACCAAGGTAAAAGCATGGCTGATCAGTATTCCTGTCCATTGGCATTGTGGCTCTATGATGCAGTATGATGTATAATGTGTACTAGGAGCTCTGGCTGCCACTGAGTGAATGAAAAATCTGGTTTTGCATTTTTTTGGGAACAAACTTGACTCCCAGATCCCACCCTACATCCATCTCTTAAGTACACTCACATTTTTGCAGGGCTCAAAGCTGGGTTGACCAGGTGCCAGCTACCCAGTCAGCAGCATGTTCCTGGACTTTCTCACCAGAGTTTTATTAATATGGAAAGCTACAAAGGCATCCTGTAAATGCACAAAGGAATAGGGTGAGAAAACAACACACCAAGGATTGGGAAACACAAACAACATGAAACAGTAAGAAGCAATACAGTTCGGGAAGGCCCCCTCCCTCCTCCTTCTCTGTCTATTCAAGATATTGCTGGGATAAAATTTAATACAACACTGCATGCACTCTATTTTAAGCTTAATTACATTAAAATAAACTGTGGTTGATTGGTATATGTCTGCACATGTCTATAGCAAACTACAAACTGCGCTTTGCTTTGTGATTGTCATTTGGATTGTAAACTGGACTGTCTCTTCAGTTTTGCCCCTTAGCCTCTATTTTGAGCCAAAACACACTGGAGGTTTTGGAGAAATTCCTGCACCTAGCAAAGGGCTAAAAATAGCAATCCAAAATCATTAACCTGATGCTCTTCCAATCAAACAGAAGCACCACAGAACAATGATCTGGCTGCAGACCAGAGGAACCAGTTCCCCCTGGTGAGTGACTCATCTGGCAGAGGGGACTGAAATTTATAAAAGCGATGATCTCTCAGTGGTCATTTTAGAAGAGACTATAAAGAGATGGTAAGAGTGGATAGGAGAAGAGATCTTTTTATTTTCTAAATGAGTACAAGTAGAGATTCAATCTATTGAAACAGCATCCACAAAACATAACATAAACAAAACATGACAGCATCAGCAAAAAGATATGTCTGAATCTAATAAGGTTGTTCAGAAATTACTGGCATTCTAGCAATAAGAGCTACAAAGAGTGGGAAGGAAAAGTCATTCTACTCAGTAGTTTGTGCAATATTAGATAGGTTCAAAAACATCCTACTGCACATCTTGGGCTATAAAAAACCTTTTAATTCAAATATGCATCAAATAACAGCTTTGTCTCTTTGTGGTTTAAAAAAATTACCTGAATTTGAATATTCAGATTAGGAAGGTAAGGAATGGAAGTTTCCCATCCCTTTAAAATCATTTCTTTCTGCTACTTCATAAACATCCAAAATTAGGATTTGT
Organism: Lepidochelys olivacea; assembly: GCF_965140295.1. Taxonomy (NCBI): domain Eukaryota; kingdom Metazoa; phylum Chordata; order Testudines; family Cheloniidae; genus Lepidochelys; species Lepidochelys olivacea. The sequence goes on from NC_140416.1 coordinate 12,180,257, forward strand.
GTAACCTTAGCCGTGACAGAAAATATGATTCTTACTACAGCTGGTTGGGAATTTTCTGATTGTTGCTGTTCTTGGAAAATTTCAATTAATTGAAGCTGAAATGTTTCACGGGAATGTACCAGTTTTGATGGGAAAAGTTTTTTGGGTTCAGGATGGAATGTCTGAGAGAGACTCACCCCAGAATAGCCAGGTGGTTAAGGCACTGATTTGTGAGACCAAAGTGCAGAAGAAGATCTTGAACTGGGGTTTCCCACAGCCCAAGTGCAGGCCTTAACCACCAGGCTGTTCTCTCTCACATACAAACACACACACATATTTTTACTTTTGAAAGGTCTCAGATGCATTTCGGAAGGCAGAAAAATAGTTTCCCACCCACCTCTATTCTTAATCCCTAAAAACTGTGACCCACATCTTCAAGCTGTGCCACATCTGAAGACATTCATATTATGTGCAGTGGCAGCCAAAAAGGCTAACAGAATGTTAGGAACCATTAGGAAAGGGATAGATAATAAGACAAAATATCATGCCTCTCTATAAATCCATGGTACGCCCACACCTGGAATACTGGGTGCAGTTCTGGTCATCCCATCTCAAAAAAGAGATATTAGAGTTGGAAAAAGTACAGAGAAGGGCAACATAAATGATGACGGGTTTGGAACAGCTTCCACATGAGGAGAGATTGAAAGGCTGGGACTGTTCAGCTTGGAAAAGAGGCGACTAAGGGGGGAGACAAGAGAGGGCTATAAAACCACGACGGGTGTGGAGAAAGTGAATAAGGACGTGTTATTTATCCCTTCACATAACACAAGAACCAGGGGTCACCCAATGAAATTAATAGGTGGCAGGTTTAAAAGAAACAAAAGGAAGTGCTTCTTGACACAACACACAATCAACCTGTGCAGCTAGTTGCCAGGGGCTGTTGTGAAGGCCAAAAGTATAACTGGGTTAAAAAAAAAATTAGATAAATTCATGGAGGATAGGTTCCTCAATGGCTATTAGTCAAGGTGGTCAGGGACACAATCCCATGCCCTGGGTGTCCCTAGCCTCTGATTGCCAGAAGCTGGGAGTGGATGACAAGGAATGGATTACTCAATAATTGCCCTGTTCTGTTCATTCCCTTTGAAGCACCTGGCATTGGCCACTGTTGGAAGACAAGATACTGGGCTATATGGACCACTGGTCTGACCCAGTGTGGCTGTTCTTATGTTCTTAGGTCTTCTCAGGGCAGCTTGGGCTGGGATGGGATGGAGGACAAGGGAGCTGTAAGTCCCTGTATTCCCCTGCACACCTGCACTGTTAAGGGCCAGGCCAGTCCCAGACATAATTTAGACATCCCTTAGGCTGCTCTACATTATGGCTGGCTGCAATAGCCTCAACGAGGCATTCCACGGTGTGCTGAGAAGCAACCCTGTATTCACAAACTACCCACTTTGTAATAATCTTTGTACAAAATATGCTTTGTGAGGTATCATTTTAAAAGTGCTGGTCAATAATATCACGGTGAAATGTATGTAGCAATATTATATGTAAAGTTATGAAATCCCCCTTATGATGTTATTAGCATATGTTCAAAATCACACAGCCCTGCCTGGGAAAAAGTTGTTCAACAGGTCTGTCCTAAACAAAGGAATACGTGTGTACCTCAGTTTACATATATGTAGTACACAGAGTCCTCATGACAGCAAAGTGTGTGTGTGTGCGTGGGGGGGCATAAAGGCAGGAGACCAGGAAAATCTGCATTTCAGAAAACATTGAAGAGGTGAGAAGAAAGAGCATGGAGCCACCTTCACCACCAATTCTTTCTTCACTGTTTGAATAAACGTTGCTTTGAGGGATAATTATCAGAAGAATCCACTTCAAAGGGTGACTGGACTATAAAAGCGATGGGCAAAAATACCCCAAGGCATCTTTCTTTCCATCTCTCTCTCTTTCACAACAAGGGAACCAGCCCTTTGACTTTGGGGGAGAGGGGAGAATCCCGACCAGAGAATTTGGTCAGTCATGTTGCTGGGAACATGTGGTAAGGACTTAACAAGCTAGATTTGGTTCAAAGTAAAGTTTTAGCTATTAGAAAGTGTTTTATCTTTATTTGTCTTGTAACCATTGCTGACTTTAATACCTTTTACTTGTACTCACTTAAAATCCTATCTTCTACTGTTAATAAACTTGTTTTATCTTTTAATCTAAACCAATCCAGTGTTGTCTTTAAACCAAACTGTTTGGTAACTCCGGTTAAAGTAGTAAACTCTTGAATATTGACCCACTTACATGGGCAAGGGACCTCTGTTCTCCAAACTACCCAGGAGAGGGCTGGACAGTGCAGAACACAGTTTTGGGAAAATCCAGGACTGGGAGTGTGTTATTGTCACCCTGCAAGTAGTAATCAAGGCTGGTGGGAGCCAGGGTGTGGCTGGTGTTTGCTGACAGGCTGCTGGAGACGGAGCTGCTGGACCCGGACTGCTGCTATACCCAGACACTTCAGTGTGACCTGCACATGGATGGCTATTTGTGAGCCGCCCAGGTTGGGAGCTACAACAGCAAAGCATTGTGAGGCACCCAAGATTGCACGGCAGGCAATGACACAACCCCACACTGGTCTGGATTGTACCTTGGCATGTGACACACCGTCAGGGGTCATTGAAGTCCAGTCAGTCCAGCCCTGTCCTATTCCACTTGATTCACTTGCAAATAGCCTTTTAAGGTCTGGGGAAGGGGTGGGGAAGGCATACAGTTGACCATAACATCTCTGTAGTATTTCCCTTGAATTCATTGGACACAAGAAATCCCAGCTGGCTTTTTAAGCCAGTTTTCCAGCCCCTTTGATTGGTTGGTCACACCTTGACAAATCTCCTGGGCCTCACCATGGTATCTTGTCCCACATAGTAGCTGACAAGCAACATGACCCTACTTCTCAGTTCTTACCATGTCATCTTGCCCTGCACAGTGGTACCTTCTGCTATACGCCGCCCCCATCCTGGCTCTTACTGGGGCATCCTGCCCTGCATAGAGACTGATAAGCCGTGCGCCCTCCGGGTGCCACCAATAGAACTGGCTCATGTCATAGACCTTCCTGTCAATCACCAGCCACTGCTCCTGCTGCGGGTGCCCCCAGCCCCGGGTGGAGCCTGATCTCCTCCCAAGTGAAGAGCTGCAGGGGCCTGCCTCCTCCACTATATCCCTCATTTGCACTTTAGGAGGACTTGACTCTGAAGCTATCTCCATCTGCCTCAGCACTGAGCAACTTCACTCTTCTCCCTGCTTCCGTCACGCTCCTGAGCTGGTACTGAGCTAGCTGCCTTCTCTGCATTATCCGTATTGAAAGTGACCCTACCCAGTCTTGCCCACCCAAGAGCCAATTGGCTACTGCACTCCTCTCAGTTCCACCTCTCCCAGGGGCCTGCAAACCCACTGGTTCTGCCAAACTTTTCCTGTTCCACTCCTATTAGAACTCCCTTTGCCATTTACCTCTCTCCCCCGGTAGTTTCATCAGGGAACTACATGATCCACTGAGACCACTTAACTCCAAAAGGGATGATGCAACTGGATAAACATGGATTCTGGCTCAGGTTCCAGGACCAGAACATTCTTGGTAGCATGATCCCAGCTGTCAAGTGCCATTCCAGAACAAATTAGATTAAGAAAAATCCTGACTGCTCTTGCTTTGTCAATAAAGCCTTCCACTGGGATGAAAAACAGAACAGCAACAAATTCTACAACCTTAAGTTTTGGCTGTCCCGCACTACGTGTAAAAACAGAGGTGAACAAATTATTAAGCAATAAATCTGTAAGCACCTAGAGGACAATGGGGCTATAAATAATAACTAACATGGATTTGTCAAAAGAAATCATGCCAAACCAGCCTAATTTCCTTTCTTTGACAGGGTTACTGGCCTAGCGGATGGGGGGAAAGTGTAGATATGTTGTAGCTTGATTCTAGTAAGGTTTTTGACACAGTCCCATATGACATTCCCATAAACAAACTAGGGAAATGAGGCATAGAGGGAGTTATCAAAAGATGGGTGCCCTACTGGTTGAAAGACTGTATTCCAGAAGAGTTAACAATGGTTTGCTGTCAAAGTGGGGGGACACCTGTAATGAGGTCCCCCAGGGGTCTGTCCTGGGTCTGGGTACGATTCAGTATTTTCCTTGGTGACATGGATCATGGGGTGGAGAGTCTGCTTACAAAATGTACAGAGGACACCAAGCTGGGAGGGGTTGCTAGCACTGTGGAGGATAGGATAAGAATTCAAAATGACTTTGACCAGCCGTCCCCACAAGGGAACAACCTGACTTCTTCAATTCCTCTCCCACACACACTTCTGGCAGTCATTGGTTCACACCCTCTCGGGAGCCCTTTGGATGCTGAATACACCAGGTGCTGCCCATGACATGCCTCTTCCCTTACATATGCTTTGCTCCCCCAAGACCACTAGTCTCACCATCAGTGAGTTACTTTGGGGGAGCAGGTCCCACGGCCCCAGTCCATTTTCAAACTTGGCACTTTAACAGGAAGAGGTTTTTAATTATTATTTTTAAATGGCTCCCACCTCTAGCCACAAGGGAGATGGTTTATTTATATTCCCTTTGTTTTTAAACTCCATTGGTCCTTCCCTAATCTCTACAGCTACCCATTGTCTCACTCACTGTTAGAATGGCAAACAATGCTCTCCATAACAAAGAGAAGAAATCAATATCCCAGATCACACCACAGGTCCTAAAGCAAGGAAGGATTACAGAAGGAAAGTGTTATTAGAGCACAGCGAAATACTATTATCAGGGCTTGTCTACACTACACATGCATTGCTGGATTAGCTATCCTGGCTGAGCCCCCTAGTGGAGACACAGCATAAGCCAGCAGGAGTTTTTCTGCAGGCGTAGCTAAACCACCCCCCTGGAAGACATTAGCTTTGCCGAGTTGCACCCGTACTGGGGGTATTGCCAGCATAGCTACATTTGCAAACAGTGTGCTTTCCCCCCCACCCCCACATTCCCAGCTGACATAGCTATGCCAGTGAAACTTTGCAGTCTAGGCAGCAGGTGTATCTACTCTAGCAATGTAGCATAGACATTTAGGCTGGGTCTACACTAGTGAGCTTACAGCGGCACAGCTTGCAGCTGTGCTGCTGTAAGATTCCTTGTGTAGCCGCTCTATGCTAATGAGAGAGAGCTCGCCTGTCGACATAATAAAACCACCTCAAGGAGGGGCAGAACCTATGTCGGCGGGAGAGGCTCTCCTGCTGACATAGCGCTGTGCACACTGGTGCTTATGCCGGTGAAACTTATATCGCTCAGGAGGGGTGTTTTTCTTCACACCCCTGAGTGACATAAGCTTTGCCGGCATAAGCGGTAGTATAGCCATGGCCTCACACAGCAACAGAAGGAGTTCTTCCATCACTGTAGTAAATCCACCCTCAGTTCCTTCTCTGCCATGAAGTTCTATAGCAGAGCAGAGCAGAGGGGAAGGAGGGAGGGTAGTGGAGCACCCATAAGGACACACTTTTCGAAGAACCGCAGATACTGCACAGGGCAAGTAACCTCTTTTTCTTCGAGTAGTGACACTATGGATGCTTCACTCTGGGTGACTACCGAGCAGTTTCCACTGAGGAGGAGGGAGCTTTGGAGTCGAGTCCAAAACTGAAGATAACACAGCAGAGCCAAACGTAGCACTGGAAGCTGAGATCTGGGTTACTGCATAATGTTCAGAAAAAGATACATATAGAGGTCCAAGTCCTGGACCTATACATTTCAGTAACGGGAACATTTTTCAGAAAGGCTATTCAAGTAGAAAGATCTCGTTGAGTGCATTTGTACACCTGAAGGAAGTTGGAGACCCTGAGATTGATAGCAACAATTAATGCAGCCCTATATCTGCCTAGAGTCTCTGCTTGGAGATGGCCGACCCTTTAGATCTGTCCACAATAGAGAAAGAATTTGAAAGACTTTCTAAAAGATTTAGTCCTCTCAAGTTAAAAGGCCAAAGCCCTCCTAACACCATGCCTCAGTGGGTCACAGCTGAGGATGCCAAATTCAGGATAAACTGCTGAGAAATAGGGCAAACACACCCAACTGGTTGTGTTTAGATTTAGTTTAGACTCATTAGATTATATGAAGCCAGTAACAAAAGTAAACTTCTGTCTCACCACATTGGTTAACAAGAAGTCAAAAATGCACTGTCCTTAGGCATTCCAGCCCTTCCTTCACCGCCCAGACACTGGACTCTATGATGAGTGATTACTGAAAACCAATTTCATCAAACAAATGGTCCTTCTGATCTCAAGAGATCAGCCACGTAGCCAGAACGCAGAGACTGCGGGGGAAGGGTTTGCCTGGCTTCTTGAGAGAGAAGATGAGGGATGGTCTGGAAAGTGATCAGAGGGCAAACAGCCAGCTAAATGAGGTAAGGGAACTATGTCTGTCTTGGCCACATCGGGACTAGTAGGATAGCCCTGGCCTTTCCTTTCCTTATCTTGATCAGAACCAGGAGTGGCAGAAGTGCCCTGAAAGTGCGGGAGAGGGGCCACAAGTGCCCCCCTAGGGTTCCCAACTTTGCTTGGATGTATTCCTGAAGGTTTCATCACATGACATAATCTTTAATTAAGGATTAATCTTTAATTCCTGGAGACGCCAAGGCAATCCAGGAGGGTTGGCCATCCTACCTCCCAAGGTCCCGCTCCTGCCCCGCTCCTTCTCCCCAAGCACCAGCCCTCGTGTTGCCCATCCCCCTCTGAGCCTCCACCCCCACACCGCTTCTTCCCCTGCAGCCCCACTACTGTGTCACCTCTACCCCTCAAGATCCCACCCCCAATTCGCTCTTCTCTGCCCCCTCCTCCCCATTGCTCACCCTTATGGCCAGTAAAAAGGGGGGCATGGTCTTCTGGCCCCCCTATTCTGGTGCCCCGGATCAGAACTTTGGATATTAAATGCTTTCAATCTCTTAGGAAACTCGCAATTATATAAACAATGTTTTTGTTATAGATCTAGTGTGGAAGCCTCTCTCTGCCACTTGCAAAGATTACGTTTCCATTGAGATGAATAGTCTTTTTATTTGGCTTTAATCTTGCTGTTTATATAATGTTGTTATATAAATCAACGGATCACCCTTCTTGGAATACTGTGTTCCATTCTGGCACCGTATCTCAAAAACGATATAACAGAAATAGGAGTTCAGAAACAGGGGATGAGAATATTTGGAAGAGTGGAGAGATTTCCATATGAGGGGACATGAAAAGATTGGATCCATTTAGTTGAGAGAGGAGTTCAGTAAGAGAAAACATAATAGAGATATGCAAAATAATGTATAGCATACGGACAGTAAAGGGGATGCTCCTGTTTATCCTTTTCAATAATACAAGAACAATAGGACTGTCCCAGCTTGCCTGAGCCTTACAAAGTGTCTTACAAAATGGGCTCACCTAGCTTTCAATAGTCCAGCTGATGTCTAACTTGCACAAAATAAATCTAAAAGGGGTCTCCATAACCTAAAACATAAAGTGTGGTCAGTAGTAGCCCCTGACTTGACCTGATTTCTTGGGTTGTGGTAGAGGGAAGATCCATCCTCCCTCCCCTGGCTTCTATATCTGTAATCACCTCAGAGAACAAGCACTGGTGAATATTTTCTTTTCTATTTTGTGCTATTTCTGATTTATCCAGGCTGGTTCTGATCTAATACTAATGCAAGAAATAGCATGGACTATTCAGAAACAATCATAGAGGGATGGGGCTGGATAGAGATTGACTGGAAGGCTGTTCTAACCATAAGGGGCAGAGTTAAAGAAGGCACAGAGTTAGGAGTAAGGGAAAGTTAGGTGTAGGCGTGAGCACTGGGGGCTGAGGGAGACTTCTTGCCTGCCACCCCTAAATTTTTACTCTCCTGTTGATTGAATCCCTCCATATGGCTGTACAGCTCAAGAATTCTCAAACTGGTCTCCCTAAGTATTCTTAGGTAGTTGAGTCTAGGACCCCAACCTTCCCTTCCTTCTCCAGGAGAGTGGCTGCAGGAGGTAGGAGCAATGACTTACCAGCAGGAGGAGGGGCCATTTTTTCAAACTTGCTGTCCCAGCAATTGCCTTATTACTGACATTTACATGGGATTCACTATCGAGTTAATCTCTGTCTTTGCATTATGCAGCTGGTGATGCAATGTCTCGTGGGCCAGGAAGAGAAGAAACTAAAAAGGGGATGGGAAGATTAAAGCCAGGGACATGGCAGGAAGTTACATTTGGTCAAAATGGAAAATAAAAGGGGTGGGCTCAAAATAAGAAGGGGAAAGGATCAAATGGAAAAGGTTTCAAACTAAAAATGGAGCAAATACGTTAAAAAAAATCCCTCATGTTTAATCCCTGTCCCTAATCGTCTATCCTTTCTCTATGTAGCCCTTCTGCCAGGTGGCGTTGGCAGCAACAGGGCTGGGTTCAGTATCTACTTAGCAATACAATACAGAACCGGCTCAAGCCACCACCCCATAACCTGGGAAAACTAACCACCACCTCTGGGCACCTCTAAGAAGCAATGCTTCCCCTCTCGCAAGCACTGCGGCCCTGTATAGCAAAGAAAACTTTTAATAAAAAAGGGAAAATAACCTGACTTGGGAAAACACCACAACCATGATTCAAAAGCATATGACCATGTGTAAAACACCTACCCCAGAGTACGTTGGGCAGTGTCCTTTGCCTCAGTTTCTCACCTTGTGGTGTGAAAGTCTGACAAACAAATGTTCCTTTAACATGCCACTCCCTGCTCCTCCACTGCAACCCCACTCACACTTGCTGTCCTTGGTCAGCCAAGACCCAGAATTCAGAAGTGCATTCATGTGTGTTCACATCCCATTGAGGAGCAGAAGGAGTGGGGAAGGGGAGCAAGGCATCAAGCAATGCCTCAGATGCTGCTGCCACGCCGTTTACTCTGCGTCGCTGCCTGTTGCCATGCAATCATTCACTCTGCCGCCGGCCACTGTGCCATTGTTCACTCTGCTGCCAGTGGCTGCTTGTGCCGTCACTTTTTCTGCTGCCACCAGCCTCTCTACTGCAACCTCTGCAATGTCTTGAGGTCCCACCACTTAATATAGCTCTCAGGGATTTCAGCAGTTATTGGGGGAATCTCACTGCTCGTGCAGGCTGAGTTGGCGCTTTCACTGAAAATGCTGTCACAAAGCAGATCCAAGGCTTAGTATTTAGACCTTGTTTTCAGCAATTTCAGTTCTAGGGATCACTGAATGGGGCAGAACTGTGAAGCCCTTATTTCCCTGAGGGACAAATTCCGACTACACTTCCACATCTGTATAAATTCTCTGTTTCACCCAAATCGTGCTTTCAGCCCTGAGGCTTTGGAGGATATTTCTTGTAGTTCTTGTTGCAAAATGATTTTATGGCTAAAGAACAGATTTATTTCATTGCTAAACTTATTCACCATAAGGCTGGTTACACCACTGTAACCTCTCACTGCCCAGTGAAGTTGAGCTTTTGCCAACAACTCCACCAACTTGTACTGCGCCAGCCATGCAGGTTTTCATTATTGGTGGCTGGGTAACAGTTTCTGTTTTGTCTGGCATTTATTTCACTGCCTTGAGTTTGAGGTTATATCAGAAGTGAAAGAATTAATTTTAAAGTACCATGCATACCTTAATCTGCAATTTAGCCATTTAGGTGAGCTGTCAAGTCTTGAATGGTGGCTTGGTCTGAATTAAAAACAAGAGTAAAAGCTTCTAGTTGTCCATGGAGGGGTGATTTAATAAAGGATCACTGATGCAGAACTGTGCAAAACAACCCTTGTTATGTACTTTAAAGTCACTGGAAGCTGTTAAAATTTCAGTGTGGGAGGCATGGCTAGCTAGTTTGGTATTGTTTATTTGGAGTTTAAATGTCTGCAACTAGTGTGATCCAAGAACCACCCTGCTGGGACTAGTAATGCCATGAAAGGAAATGCAAGTCTCTGCCTGGAAGGAGGTGGGGGCAGGGGGGAGAGAGAGAGAGAGAGAATTTGAATGAATAAACCCGAATGTTTTTCATATTGTTGGCCAGCAGATACTTCATGTATATGGAAGTAAATCTGAAACAGACAAGCCTGGGCCTGTGGCAAGTATGTGACGGTGCACCCCATAAGCTTTATGGAAATATGCTTATGAATGTATATATGACACAACTGGAATATTTTTATGCTACATATGCCACGTAACATATCTCTGTAAAGGTTATGATCTACTGAATCTATTCATCTTATTTGTATGCATGTATCATTTTTGTACCCGAAGTTATGAATATTGGCTGTGTACTTGCTTGAATTTTAAGTAGCCTTAGTAAAGCATTTGGTCAGCTTCTTGAGAAAGGAATGTGCAAATTAAGTGCCCAATCAAGAAACACTTAATGAACAATGGATCTTGGAAGGCTCCAATCCACATAAGAAGTCTTCCTGCAGACATTCAAGATAGCATGTGGGCAATGGCTGCTGCCTGTAAAAACCTGAGTCGTGCATGGACATGTGACTTGCCCAGGTGACTCCCAAGCTCCATCTTGGAGCTGGACTTTGCATAGGAGAGAGGAGGGGGTCTCCACCCACAAGAGAAAGTCTATTTAAGCCTGAGGGAGACCCCTCCATTTTGTCTTCAGCTGGCTTAAGAGACAGCCTCTCCACCCCAAAGGATACCTGAAAGAAACTGGAACAAAGGACAGTAAACACAGGGGGTGTAAGTGATTGCTGGACCCAGACTAGAAGGAGACTAGTCTGTAAAAGGAAGCTTACTGGAATACCTCTGAGGGTAAGGTTTTATCTGTTTTCAGTTTTCTTACTGTATTAGGCATAGACTTGTCTGTTTTATTTTATTTTGTAATTTACTTTGTTCTGCCTGCTATTACTTGGAACCACTTAAATCCTACTTTCTGTATTTAATAAAATCACTTTTTACTTATTATTTAACCCACAGTATGTATTAATACCGGGGGGGGACGGGGGACAGCTGTGCATATCTCTCTATCAGTGTTATAGAGGGTGAATAATTTATGAGTTTACCCTGTATAAGCTTTATACAGGGTAAAACAGATTTATTTGGGATTTGGACCCCACTGGGAGTTGGGCATCTGCTTTTTTCAGTTAAGCTTGCAGGTTGTGGGACTGGGTTCAGACCTGGATCTGTGTTTCTGGCCATCAAGCATGTCTGGCACAACAAGGTAGGGCTCTGGAGTCCCAAGCTGACAGGGAAAGCAGGGGCAGTAGTAGTCTTGGCACATCAGTTGGCAGCCCCAAGGGAGTTTCTGTGATCGAATCCGTCACAGTGTATATGGGGCAAAGGAATGTTTTAAAGACACTGTCGCTTTAAGTGTAATTATTTTCTGTCTCTGGGAAAGGGAAGATTGTTAAAAGGCTGATTGTACAATTATGCAGGCCAAAGAGGGCTGCACAAAACTTGGCAGCTGTGTAGGTGCTCAAAAATGTCTGGCAAAGCTAATTTTGTGGGATTGTCTGGACAGAAACTAGAAGGCTGGGTAGGTGGAAGTGGCAGGGGGAAGCTGGGGGTGAGCTACGAGAAGTTGGGTTTGTGAGGTTGGAGGTTTGGAAAAGCTGAGGGTGTACTTAGATTTGTGGGGGGAGAATTTGAGGGAGATGCGTGTGTGTGTAAGGGAACACTGGGTGACTGGAGGGGGGATATTGAGGAAGCTGGAGGGGGTCTGGGGTGCCTGGGTCCCCTGGACCTCCCTTCACTTGCTGCGGCTTGCTTGGTTCTCCCCACTGCTCTACCCCTGCACAGATCCAGCAGAGGGAGCAGTGAGACAGATGCTGTAGGACTGCAGGCACCACAGTGGCCTCTGGTGGCTCTGAGCTGTATATGCAGGCTATTCAACCTGAATGTGGGACAATCAGATAGGTCTATGCAAATTAAGAGGCTGGGTTGGAGTGACAGTGCTAGGCATAAGAAGACTAACTAAGCAATTTCTTAAGGCCCCCACACAGCTCAAGAGGGCCCCACATTGTGGAGATACTGCAATTAGGACCACTGATCCCCCATTATTCCTGCTTAGGGTTCCCAATGGACTAGTACCGGCTCTGGTGGCTTGCATGTATCAGTGCAAGGTTCATACGAGGTGCATGAAATTGAGTAGATCTGCTCTTCTGCTAGATTTCAGTTTCTGCTAGAGTTAATAGGGGTGCAATATAAAAGCCTGATTGTAGTAGGCCAGAAATATTAACGCTTGTTTGATGTTGTAGCTTAACAGACTAGGGTAGCCCTTTAAAGTAGGGATAGGTGATAGCAAAATATTATAAGCTATTTTTTTTCCATTATAAATTCTGAAATAAAAAGCTACAAGCCCATTTTCCCCACGTCATGGCATCCTTAACTAGTTCAGTTGTTTTCAGTATATAATTACCCTGCAATCATTATAGATTCAAAACAGTATCAAACTAACACACAGCAAAGAATGGTTATTTATTGCTACTACAAGTTACATACACTACGAATTACAATTTTATGCAATATATTGTATGCTTGTCCTCCACAAACACGTCAATTTAGATCCATCATATGTCTTTGGTGGTGGTGGTGGTGGTATATTTCCTTGTATACTGCAATACAATATTAAAAGTGTGTGTGGGAGAGGGGGTAAGAATTCTCATTTTCTGCCTGAAGAGAAGGTTATTCACTCTGTGCAGTAACTGAAGTTCTTTGAGATGTGTGTCCCTGTGGGTGCTTCGCTTCAGGCATTGTGTCCCAGGACCCAGATTGGAGATTTTTGGTAGCCGTGCCTGGTCAGGGTGTGAATGCACAACAGCCGTCTCGTAGTGCCACTGGCACGTCATCTAGTGCTTGTGCATCCTGACCCCCTCAGTTCCTTCTCTACTGTAGAGTCCTTAAAGCAAACTCCAAAGTAGAGGGGAGGAGGGTGGGTAATGGAGCACCCACAAGGACACACATCTCAAAGAACCTCAGTTACTGCACAGGGTAAGTAATTGTCTCTTCTTCAAGTGCTGTCCCTATGGGTGCTCCACTTCAGGTGAATGTAGAGCAGTGCCCTCACAAGGATGGAAGGGACTTCGGATTGAGGTTCATCGCTGAGGCTAGTACCATGAGGCCTCGTCTTGTGTCTGAGCTTGAACCGAGATTAACACATAGTGGTTTGTGAATGTGTGTTTGGAGGCCCAGGTGGCCGCCCTGCATACGTCTAGAATGGAAATGTTGTGTAGGAATGCTATGGAGGTAAATAAAGCTCTTGTTGACTGGGTTCTGATGCCTGGCAGGGCTTCAGGGTTGTATAGTGAATAGCACATGTGGATACAGCTAGATATCCATTTAGGTAATCTTTGCATGGATATGGTAGAGCCCTTAGACCATTCTGTTGTTGACACAAAGGGCGGGGTGATTTTCAGAAGGGTTTTGTTCTGTCCAGGTGAAAAGCTAAGACACAGCGCGCATCCAACATGTGCAGGGTTGCCTCATACGTGTTAGTGTGTGGGTCTGGATGAAACGCACATACATGGATTGGTTGGTTTAGGTGGAATGAATACGGAAATTTTGGCAAAATTTAGGGTGTGTTCTAAGTATTACTTTATCCTTGAAGAATATGGCGTATGGGGAGTGAGACATGAGAACCTCTATCTTGCTGACTGTCCATGCTGATGTAATAGCAACCAGAAATGCCACTTTCATAGATAAATGAAGTAATAGGTATGTGGCTAAAGGTTTGAATGGGGCTCTGGTTAGCCTTTGGAGCACAAGGTTTAAGTCCCATGCTGGTGTGAGTTCTTAGATGTCTGGGTACATGTTCTGTATGTCTGTTACAAATAGTTTAGAAATGAGAAAATATTGAGGTCCCGTCTACCTCTTGATGGAAAGCTGTGATGGCAATCTCATAGCAAGTCCTGAGTTCTTTAGGGATAATAAGTATTCCAGTATTAGTGGAAGCGGTGCCTGTCTTGCAGATATTTGTTTGGTCTGGCACCATAAGAAGAATCTTTTCCATTTTTGGAGGTAAGTAGTATGTGTGCTATGTTTCCTGCGGTTTATTAACACTTGTTTTACTTGTTCTGAGCAGGTTAGTTCATTGCATTGGAGCCATGCCTTCAGCTGAAGTCTCTCTGGGTCCGGATGGAGGACTTGAGTGTCATTCTGAGAGACAAGATTCTGTAGACGAGGGAGAGTGAATGGTGTGCAGATCACTATGCGTGACAGGTAAGGGAACCAAGTCTGTCTAGGTCATGTCGATACTAGGAGGATTATTTTGGCCCTCTTGGTTCATATTTTGTGTATTACCCTGGAGATCAGAGGTATCAGTGGGTATGCATATAGGAGGGGAGCATTCCATTTGATGAGAAAGGCATCTCCTAGGACTCATGCTCCCAGTCCTGCTTGTGAGCAAAACTTTGGGCACTTTGTGTTTACTAATGTCGGGAACAGATCTATGTGTGGGGATCCCACACATGAAATGTGTTGTAATATTTCGTTGTTCATTTCCCATTTGTGTTCTTGGGGAAACAAACAGTCTGTTTAATGTGTCCACCATTATGTTCAGGTGACCTGGGAAGTATGCTGCGGTAATAGTGGTGGTTTTTTTTATGAACTAGTTCCATAGTTTTAAGGCCTTGGTGCATAAGGAGTGGAATCGTGCTCCACCATGTCAGTTTATATATAACATACATGCAATGTTGTCCATCAGGACGCTTGTCGTTTTTCCATGTATAATAGGGAGAAAATGTAGGCAGGTGTTGCGGACCATGTGTGATTCAAGCAGATTGATGTGTAAGTGTGTTTCTGTAGGGGACCATTTACCTTGGATTGTATGTTGGTTCAGGTGAGCTCCTCATCAGATCAGTGAAGCAGCTGTTGTGATTTGTAGGGGTGGTGGGTCTTATTGAAACGGGATGCCTGAGCAAAGGTTTATTGGGTTTGTCCACCATCGTAGTGACCTCTGGGGTCGGTGTGAGTCTTTTGTTTAGAATGTGCTTCTGTGGGATGTATACCAAGCTCAGCTGTCCTTGGAGGCAGCACATGTGTAGTCTGGTGTGTGTTACAATGAAAGTGGTGGCCGCCATACATCCCAAGAGTTGTAGGCAGGTGCATGTAGATACCCACAGGCTGTCTGAGACCACTGATATGAGGGAGGTCATTGCTGTGAATCGAAGCATTGGCAATGATGCTTTGGCCTCCACTGAGTCCAGGTGCGCTCCTATGAAGTCAATTGTTGTACTGGAGTTAGAGTAGATGGATGGTAATGTGAAAATACGCATTTTGTAGATCCAGAGCTGAGAACCAGTCCCCCTTGTCCAGCGTAGGGATGACAGTGTACAGGGTGACCATTTTGAATCTGTGGGTACAGATACCTTTGTTGTGTTTCCTGAGATCAAGAACGGGTCTCCATCCTCCATTTTTCTTTTGGGTCAAGTAGTAATGGGAGCAGAGCCCCTTCCCACTGTGTCCTGGAATGTGTTCCACAGCACCTAGCTGTACAAGATGGATTACCTCTTGCTGAAAAAGATGCTCGTGAGAAGGGTCCCTGAAGAGGGATGAGTAGGTGGGATGGAGACGAAAGAGATGGTGTAATCAGATCGTACTCTCTCTAGTACCCAGTGATCTGTGGTGACGGATGCCCACGCTCGATAAAATGGCCGTAGTCAGAGGCCAAACCTCTGGATAGGTTGTGTAATATGTGCTGACTGCCGTGGGAGGTCGATCAGACCCTGGATCAAATCTTCAAAATTGCATCTTGGCCGGTGGTGCGTATGATGCAGTTGACTGGGACTGAGGTGGTCAGCATCTCTGGGGACGATGTCTTTGGCGTGAATTCTCGAAAGGTCTCCGTTGCCTGTGAACCAATGTGTCCCTCTTTCGGTTATAAGGTTGGTATCTCCTGGGTCTATTGGGGGTATGTCTATGCCCACGGTTCGGAGCATTGTTCGAGAGTCCTTCACTGAGTGTAGGACTTCGACAGTCTTTGTGGAAAATAATTTTTCTCTGTCAAAGGGAAGGTCTTTAATCTGGAGGTACTTGGGGATTCCGGAAGATTGTAACCAGGATGCCAGTCTCACGACTATAGCTGTAGCCGTCGTGTGAGCGGCCACGACCATGACATCAAGGGATGCTTGTACTGCAGTCCTCGGAGATAGGCATAGCGTCCTTACATTAAGTGCAGTGTTTAAAACCAGGGGAGCCTGGCATTTTCATTGTCCAATTTTGTCATAGTACAAGGAGATAGAAACTGAGAGGAGAGCTTTCAGAGTGTAAAAAAAAACCAAACCAAAAAAAAACCACGCAGGAAAGTCTAAGTGGTTAACTGGAAACCTAAGATTAACTATGAACTAACTGCTGGGAATTAAACTTAGCAATAACTATTTCTAAATATTTTCTAGGTAAATTTCTGACACTGCTGTTGGAGCTCTCTCTGCAGCCGAGGACAGTTGAGAAGGAACTGAGTGGGTTGGGACACAAGATGGCTACTGCGCACATGTGCCCTGACCAGGCACTGCTACTAAAAATCTCCAATCAGTGGTGCTGGGGCGCACCGACACCTGTTGGAGCACCAATAGGGACAGCACTCGAAGAACTGTATTTATGAGGACCCCTTCAGAAGCACGTAACACAAGAAACAACTAGGTGTAATACACTGTAGGCAGCATATGTGCATCATTGGCTCAACTTGATGGAAAGTCAGGTATGTATCATAAGCCTTAATACTGCTACATTTAATAAAGATTCTCTAAATGCTAGGGGCTTGTGATTGTGGAGTAGAATGATGCAAGTTCCATTTCTACTGACAGCTGTTAAGTCTGGGGGAACTTGGATCTGTTATACAGTCCATTACAGACAGAAATGATTCAGCTCTATTCATTGGCCAAACACCCATGTTCAAATTAGCAACCCTTTTTTTACTTTCTAAGAGAAGCCAGGGAGACAGCACCACTCAGCTGCAACTTTGGGAGTCCCTTAAAGCTTCAGGTAGCACCATATAGGTAAGCACTAAAAGCCACAGTATTGATGTGTCTGTGACATCTTTTACACCTTATGATACAACAAAAATGAAATCACTCTACCATATATCTTCCTCTGAGTCTTACAAGACTCTTTCTCCTAAAATACCTCTAGAGGTTTAGCTTAACAGCCTAACTAATGGACTGGGGATTCCCCTGGACTAATGTATATCCTTATCACACATGTAATATCAGTATTTGCTCAATTAACCCTTTTATTCAACTGAATTTGCCTCAGGCAGGGGAGAAACTGCTTATACTCTTTTCACTGGAAATTGCAAATGGACAACTAACCTGAGATCGAAGTTCTCTACTTGTTTTACACACACATATATGTGGTCCACTGAACATGCCATATCAGCTCTAGTCTCATGTCTATGCTCTTGTATACTGCCTCTGGTTTCATGGCTAATCCTGCTTGGTGTTTTCACCTCTATGGTCTTGCATCCATCCCCACCCTGAGTTTTGGCCCCTCTAATCTCATGTCCACGCTATTCGGTCTCGCATCCACTTTGTGGTTACATACTTAGTTTATAGATTTTAAATGTATACTGTAGTCTTTAAAGGCTCTTCCTTCTTTTTCTCAGCACTGGTTTTGCTCCTTATTTCTCCACATTCTCCCTCACCCCAGAAAGTTTTACACTGTCCCCATTTTCACTTTGACTCTGTCACACTAGGAAGAAGCTGGATAGGATTCACTGCCACATTCACTGCAAGGAAAATGTCAGCAGAGAAGGGCTGCGGTTCCCATTGCTAAAGCCACCTTTCCCCTTGTAAGGTTAACCCCTAGTGGTCCCCATATACCCATACCACACCTTATAGAGGTAGAATAGGAGAAAAAGTGTACTATAAAACCCCACACTCACACTGGAACTAAGTCCACCAGCCCTCCCACTGCAGCAGCTAGGCCCACTCATCTCCCTGAATCTGCTTTCCCTCCTCTGCTGTGTACTACATCTTCATGGCAATCAATCCCATGGGAGTTGCTGCTGCTTATCCATGCAGATAGGCATCAAGCCAGAGTTCCCCCGAATCCTTCAGAGAGCTGCAGAGGGGAGAGAGTTAGAGCCCAATTAGTCAGCAAAGGAGACTGAACATAAAATCAAGAAAAAAAATACAGGGGTGAGACAGAACGCAATAATCTAGTGTGAAGCCCCATCTCCCCTGTTGAACTCTGGAAGGACAAGAGGTGATGGGCTCAGAGCATGCGTGACAGCATTCAGCCACTGGACTACCTGAGAATGCTTCCTCACAATATGAAGCTCTTTCTGAGGTTTCTACAGAGCTTTCTAGGCCATTTTGCCACTGCTGACTGAGAAGTACTGATGAGGGAAGCACATATACCAAAGTGCCCAGAGGAAACAAAGCATCAGAGCTCTGACACTCTCCAGTGAGAGAGAGATGGGGCAGGAAGAAGAAATAAATTTTCACTACTGCTTAGAAACAAACCCAAACATGTAAAATAAAGTTGAAATCAATACAGGCAAAAGAAGCCTGAATCTCAGCTTTTTCCACTGGGAGAAAGAACTCTGTTGAGCTGTTTTGAATACCCACACCGACCAAAGTGCAGCCCAACAGTGATAGGGGCTGATATCAAGATCCAGAGAAATCACACACTTCCTCCAAGGGATTAGGTGAATGCTAATAGAGAGCCCATATACAAACCAAACCAAAGTAAATTTAAAAGACCAGTGATAAATCGAGTACAAACTTACTCAATAGTAGCACATTATTGTACATCTAAATGGTTTGCCTAAGACCAAGTCCTTGTGTACTAATCATGAAACCAAAATTATGTGGCAGGACCCCTTAATTCTGCCCCTTTGTTTGTCCATTTTAGGCATTGAATGAGGCAAGGGTCTGGGGCAGGGGGGACTGTATGTGATCATGCAATTAAAGACATCATCATAATGCATATGGAAAAGATTACAGAACTATGGTTGTACATTCAACTGCAAATTTGGTATTTCCTAACTTTCAGGTTCTTGACTTTGCAAACTAACTAATCTTTTCATGAGGTTGTGTGTGTGTGTGTAATTTCCTAGGTTTTTCTTAAAAAGAAAGGTAAAAAACAAATTCCATTATGTGCAACTCTAATAACCTACATCCCTCCTCCAAAACCCATCATGAATGATCAAGAGTGTTTGAGCCCTAAACCTTCACAGGGCATCACAGGATATTATTACTCAAGTTACCGAACTAACAACATTAACTGGCAGCAGGAGAACGTAGTTTTCCCAGAAGAGGGAATAGGGGGACAACCCTGTCCCTCTCCCCTTCTTCTGCAAAGCTGGAGTAGCTCTTGACCCATGTGTTCCCACACAGGAGGGACTGGCCACTGTTACCCTGTGCTGGGTGAAGGATAGTGCTTGGAGAGAGCCCAGCCTCTGCCTTCCTTCCTGTAGGGGGGAGTTGGGGGAGCTTCTGGCCCATGTGAGGCCTCAGTAAGTGTAAATGGGCCACTGGGGTGGGGGGGTGAGAAGCTTTAGGAGAGAGACAGCTGCTGGCTGGCTGGCCATACCATGCTACCCTTACTTCTGTGCTGCTGCCTTCAGAGCTGGGCACCCGGCCAGCAGCTGCCACTCTCTGCTCTGGCTTCAGAGCTGGTTAGCAGTATATGTACTTGTGTGGTGGGAGCCATGGGGGAGGGAAGGCAGAGCGTAAACGACTACAGACACAAAGAAGCGGGGCACGATAAAATAAGTTTGAGAACCACTGCTTTATAATGGAACATGCTGGGCAATGTAAGAAGAGGGATTACTACCAGCTCCCCCGCATAATTATTCACATGCAGTACACACACACAGAGCTTTTATATAGAATGCTTCTAACAGGAGGTGTTTGTCCTCACTGTCTCTTGATGTTCTTTTAAGGGTAGCAGTATGGAACCAGGAAACCCACTGAACTCCCCTTATGGAGAAACACAGAAGAAATGGACAAACACAGAGAAGAAAAATTCAAAGACAGGTGGAAAGAGCTGGAGGAGGGTAAAACAATGGACATTCTGTAGATTTATGCAATGTGAACACACAAGGGGACTTGCATAATATCATTTGCTGCTATTTGCACAGCCACCTAGTTGTATCATACGGACCTAGGCCTAGACTGGAAGCTATGATCTAGAAGTGAAAGACTTAGTATCCCATTCTAAGGCAGCGGTTCCCAAACTTTTTGCCGTCGTGACCCCATTTTAATTAATTATTTCCTTCCAGGACCCCAGACAACATGGAGGATACTATTTTGAAAAGCAAAATGGGTGTCCTCTGCACAGTACGACCTTGCATAAATGGTACTTGTGAGGTCACGCCATATGGGGAGTGCCATTTTGTTCTACCAAATTGCATTTTCTGCATTGCATGATCCTGTATGTATTATGCATGCACAGTCACAATGTGCAGACCAAAATGGTGTCCTCCACACACTAGGATTGCTGCAACTGACGGAAGAATCCCATGCACTGCTACAGCCTAGGGACCGAATGGTGAGGCAGCAGTTCTGCAGAAAAGGACCTAGGGGTTACAGTGGACGAGAAGCTGGATATGAGTCAACAGTGTGCCCTTGTTGCCAAGAAGGCCAATGGCATTTTGGGCTGTATAAGTAGGGGCATTGCCAGCAGATCGAGGGACGTGATCGTTCCCCTCTATTCAACATTGAGGAGGCCTCATCTGGAGTACTGTGTCCAGTTTTGGGCCCCACACTATAAGAAGGATGTAGAAAAATTAGAAAGTGTCCAGCAGAGGACAACAAAAATGATTAGGGGACTTGAACACATGATTTATGAGGAGAGGCTGAGGGAACTGGGATTGTTTAGTCTGTGGAAAAGAAGAATAGGAGTAATGGTCTCAAGTTGCAGTGGGGGAGGTTTAGGTTGGATATTAGGAAAAACTTTTCATTAGGAGGGTGGTGAAGCACTAGAATGCGTTACCTAGGTAGGTGGTGGAATCTCCTTCCTTCAAGGTTTTTAAGGTCAGGCTTGACAAAGCCCTGGCTGGGATGATTTAGTTGGGGATTGGTCCTGCTTTGAGCAGGGGGTTGGACTAGATGACGTCCTGAGGTCCCTTCCAACCCTGATAGTCTGTGATTCTATGAACCCTGTCTGCTGATGGTGTGATCGACTCACAATCTTTAATGTATTTGTTCTCAATATACCCCTGAGAGCCCTATTAGCCTATTTTACAGATGGGGAACTGAGGCACAGAAAGGCAAAGTGACTTGCCCAAAGTCACTGAGGAAGTCTGGCAAAATAAAAATTGAATCTGGGTCTCCCAAGTCTTAGGCTAGTGCCCTAACCACTGGACCATCTTTACTGTGAGTCATTCACAATCTTGAGTCATCCAGTCCCAACCCACCTATATCCTGCATCCCTCTGTCTCAACACCTGACCCCATCTTGCCAGCAATTATTGCACCAACTCTTTCTGTTCATACTTACCGCAAAATGTCTGCAAAGCCAGTGAGCAGAGGCTTGCTCTGGTACTCGATGTCATGTTTGGCACATAGTGACTTCACCAGGGGGGCCACCTTCCAGTAGTTGTGTCGTGGCATCCTAGGGAAAAGACTGTGGAGAGATAATGAGGCTGTTTCAATAGGATCTAAACTCTTCAGTGCTCTGCAGAAATCCCATCCCTCCCGCAGGGGCCAGTACTCACTGGTGCTCCATTGAGAATTCCTGCCCTTTTTGCTGGATGCATTACCTAGTGGTGCCCCTGGGAGTTCCTTCCCCCTCCTGCGGAGACCCATTGCCACTCGTGCCCCCTGGGAATTTCCTCTCCTCCTGAGGTGCCTATACTCACTGATGCTCGATTTGGAAGTTCAGGTGCCCAGTTAACCAGTCGTTGAACAGGGACTGATCCACGTTGCATGTCGCCAGGAGCTAGGGGAGAAAAAGAGAGAAATGAGCATAGATCTATGGAAGTGGATTAATTGGTACCAACCCCTGACCTCCACTTTCCTCTAACTTGAGCAGGGTTGCCTGGGGGTGGTGTGGAGATTACAGTTCCTTGTTCATTAGAACAGGGAGACCAGGCCTAGGTGAGAATGGCATGCTAGGATATGGAATAGTTACTGCATTAATCAGGTCCTCACTCAGTAGGAGTGACATGACCTCGACAGTTGGACCGGCATAGACCTGTCCTCCCACTCCTTATCTCATATCTTCTATTGGGGAAAAATGGCCACAGGATCAAGGAAGCAGAAGGGAGAAAACTATCAGAGCCTCTTATGCAGGGAGAACTGTATGTGAGTACTCTGGATCAGGCAGCTTCTACCTGCCAATCTCTTTGCTTCCATGTCTATATGTTCTCATTCTGGTTTTTACATCAATGCAGTCTCATCTAACCCCCAGTCAGTCCAGGCTTCATTCCCACACCTTCCCACACAGATGATCACAAGTCTCCTCTCCCAATATCTCATCATCCATGGGCTCCTTGTTGACCTTTATCCCGACTGCAAAATTTCATGTATGCTCCCTGTGTCCCTGACCTGGGATTCACACCCACAGACCCTGGTAAAAGATTGGTCTCTTACCTGTGTAGAGAACCAGTCCATATTGTTATCATAATCAATGTGCATAGGGATGTGGTTCAATTGTGATATCCAGGTAAACAAGATACTCTCTAGGACGCTGTGCAGATACAGACAAAGCAGTCATTGCCTCATACAGTCACAGCAGATAGAGACTCACATCAAGCCAACCCAAGAACTGCGACCCAAGCCAAATGTTGCCAGATAAGACCCCAGTCCAAACCGGCAACAGATAAGTAACTGGCCACCTCATCCAAAGCACTGACTGCTCAGTAAAATGCCCATGCAAACTCGCAATGGCCAGTAACATGCCTGCAATCTCAAACCAATGTCTGCCTGGTAAAGCACTTTCTGGTTAGTAAAAGGCCCCCTCAGACCCACCAGAATGAGTGGCTACCAAGTATAACTTCTCTCTTATGTTCCAACCAGTGAGTTGTCAGTAAAAGGCCCCCACAAAAGTGAGGGCAATGTATGGAAAACATAATTTGTACGCTTATAAGAGAGAAAGCAATGATAGGGAAAGGGAGAAAAGCAGAGTGGCCAGAGGCAATCACAGATGGGAAGGAATGCACTATGAGGGCAGAGAAGAGGGGTCAGTCAGGTGTGAGTACCAGTAGGCAGAGGGAGTCATGGCTAGAATGAGGATTACTTGAGCAGCAGGAGGAAACCCAGGACACCTGTCACTCCCAGTAAGGGCTCGAAGAAAAGAAAGAATCGGATGAAGTAGGTCAGAGTCCAAGCTAGTTCCTGTGAGACAGAAGGAGAGAAACCTTCATCAGGACAGCAGTTTACAGCAGAACAGTACCTCACCACCATCCCGCAATGGGAGGAATAGAAGCCCCAAATCCCCCCATGTAAGGCTCACTCTGTGTCTATCCTTTGCAGCTCTCCTCAATTCTCCCATATCAGTGAGGATACAGCTTGGGAAGTTTCCTTGTAACCTGCACGAATGGTCTATGTATTGTGGATTTCCCCCATTACCTCACACCAGAGAGAGTGCCCAGCCTGAGAAACCTCACCCAGAAAGGCCCACTCACTGTTCCTGCACTATAGCTTCCCTCAACTTCCGTGGAGTAGCAGGAATCCAGCTCAAGAAATCAATCCTCTAAGCCTCACTGGCTGCCCCTGCATTCTAGTTCCCTTTCACCACCTCAGAGCAACATGAATCCAGCCCCAGAAAATGCCTTGGATCCATATGCTGTAATTCCCCTCCACCATTCTAGACAAACAAGGGCCTGGTCCTAAAACCTCCTCAGTTAGAAGAG
The DNA here is from genome assembly GCF_965140295.1 of Lepidochelys olivacea. Classification (NCBI taxonomy): domain Eukaryota; kingdom Metazoa; phylum Chordata; order Testudines; family Cheloniidae; genus Lepidochelys; species Lepidochelys olivacea. The sequence goes on from NC_140416.1 coordinate 12,203,991, forward strand.
CAGCTGCCTGTTTGCAAAGGTTTGTGGGAAATGCTGAGTGCACTTACCCTCCATAGTTTGCGCTGGAATATGAAGTACAAGGAGTAAAACTGGAACACTGGAACCACAAGCAGGGGCATAGCTGGAGAAGAAAACAAGAAGAGTAGAGACATTAACAGCCTCACCTAGTTAATGAACACCCTGGAAACCAGAATGAAAGGAGAGCTCTGTGCAGTGCTCATCACCAAACTATGCTTCCAAGAGATTTCGCTCCTCATCTTCCTTCCTTACTCTTCTCCTCACTCCCCTTCCTTTCTCCCTCCGTTTTATACATTCAGAGGCCAGCAATCTGTAGACAACTCTCAACTTGTGCCTGCTTCCAACTGAATGCAAATCGTACCATCTCCCTGCACCTGAGAGTCAACAGGTGAACCTGATGCTACACACCATCTTTCTGAACTCATCAGTGCTTCTGAATACCCAAATAGCTACAGCAGTGAAATTGCACTCTTCTATCCACTGGTAGCCTGGAGAGTGCACTCCTTTTGGTCAGATTTGGACTTGGTCATGATGATCCACATTTTCATGACCTCCAGGCTTGACTTCTGTAATGCAATATATCAGAATGAGCGCAATATCCTGTAAAGTGTTCCAGCTGGCTCGATATGTGTGTGGGTTGCTGCATTTTAACACAGACCATGGACAGTGCATGACTCTGGCACTACACTGTATGCCAGCTCCCTGTCAAATACTGAATGAAGTTCAAGGTTTTGATCCTGATCTTTAAAGCCCGCCATTGTATTGTTCCTATCTCCCTGACAGCCCATCTCACTCTCCATAATCTCCACCTTGCATTAGAGCTATATTTGTCTGTAATAATGGAATTGTCAATCACCTCAGCAGCACCTCTCCACCTCTGGACAGAGACAAAGACTCTTCTGAGTAATAACATTTGTATCTATAAGGTGCTTAGATAGCATAGTGATGGTAGGGAATAGATGGATTCTCCCTCCCCCCCCTCCCCCTCTCCCCCATCTCCTCTCCTCCATGACTACTCCTTAGTTTCCTTTAATCTGTCCCTCTCATTTTATCTACTTCTTCTCAATTACCCTCATCTCTCCTCTCTTTGCTTTCACCTTTTTGCCATTGCTGTGTGTCAGTTGCTTTAGCACATGAGGTGACAATTTCAGCCATAGATTGTGTACCCCAAGCACTGTAATCTCCTATAAGGCTGTCGTGGGAGAGAAGTCCTCTCAACCCCTGGGATTATTTAATGTAGGAGTTGGTGGTGATCGTTAGACAAGGACCTATTGGGCAAAGCAGGTGTACTCACTGATGATGAAATAATTGTGCTGATGATTGTAAGGCAGAAACTTCTTCTTCTTCTTGCCGAGCTGTAAAAAAGAAGGGATCATGGCAGGTCAGCTGAGCAAGAGAAACACCCACTCAAATTTCATTGCCTCCTCCTCCTCGAGATACACCTGCTCAGAGATCTAAATCCATTGAATTACAACAGCATAAGGAAGATCAGAAGAGGCCTCATTACATACTATTTCACACACAGAAAAGGAGTACTTGTGGCACCTTAGAGACTAACCAATTTATTTGAGCATAAGCTTTCGTGAGCTACAGCTCACTTCATCGGATGAAGCTCACGAAAGCTTAAGCTCAAATAAATTGGTTAGTCTCTAAGGTGCCACAAGTACTCCTTTTCTTTTTGTGAATACAGACTAACATGGCTGTTACTCTGAAACCTGTTATTTCACAAACAATGCAATATAATAAACATGTTCCCTACAATCTCAAATACATACATGTAGCATCTTGTAATTTTTTTTCCCACTCTTGCATACTTAATGTCAGTGACATACTGGTCCAGAAACTTTACACCCAAAATTGTCTTCTAAGGAGCATATTCTAGAAGAAGATATAAGACCAGATGGCCTTATAGAAAAACCTGAAGGAGGGCGCCAATTGGGAGGAATACTTCACAAGATTCCAGTTGAGGAGTTTTCTCCAAATTCTTCCTTTATGATGCAGGGTTCACCATCCCTCCAGAAGAAACTGGAGGTTCATAAATTGTGGATATTGGAGATCTGCTGGCAGCCATTGTCACAACCCAATGGCCCCCATCCTCAGGGTGTCCCCTGGGGAAGCAAATCAGAATTGTACGTTGCTAACATGGTTAAAGGCATTGAAAAGTATTCTGAGAAAGGTTAAAGGTGTGAGTTCCTTTGCAGATTGCAAAAGGCTGAAGAGAGAGGAAAAGAGAAAAGAATGGATTAACTTGACAATTCAGCTAGGCTCGAAGATAAGGGGCGAAACTGCCGCTCAAGGCCAACGCACACACAAACAAGCTCCCTGCTGCTAAACAACCAAAAGCCTGTGGGAAAGGAGAACTGAACCAAACAGACCTGAAAGGGGGGTGCAAAACTAATAAGAATGTGAAGCTCAGCAAATGGTAACATAACTGTCTCGCGACCCTGAAGCCAATGTGTTTTGAGGAAACCAAGAAAGTCTCAGAAGGCCAGTTTGGACTGGTACAGAGAGCACGGGAGACAAAGGTCCCTGAACAGAATGCCCCCAAAAGACCCCAGGACTTAAAACCCTCCTGAGAGCTAAAGCAAATTGGAAATCAACAGAGGACCCTAAATGACCTGTGCACGGAACAAGAACTCCTGTCCACCCTTCCCCCTCTTCTTCTTATGTTACACCCAGGCTTGGCCAGCCTCGGGTAGTGCGGGTGTGAGTATGAAAGTGGGTTAGAGCTTGGGGCACGAATGCTTTCTTCCTTCCTCTGAGTGACATGGGGAACATCCCCCCCACCAGCACTCTCTGCTGTTATTTTATTATTTTATCAATAACACTTTAAAACTCAGTTACTTGGTGTGCTCCATCATCTCCTCCCCTAAGAATCCTGTGGCCTCAGCCTAATCACCTGACACCTCAGGCAGATTGCGAACAAAAATCTGTCACACCATCACCATTTGTGCTAAGGCCCTGCGCCTCCACACTAGCTCTGCTGCCCCTGCTCCAACTCCACCCAAGTTTTCTAGAAGAAAGGCCACCAATTTCTGCACAGAGGGGGTCTATGAATAGGTTAATGCAGTATCTGTCCACCACTTTCCCTGCAAAGTTGCTAGCACAATGCCATACCTGACCTCACCTACTGATCTCAGGACCCATGTGGAGGGGCATGTAGCTGCAGAGGTGGCTGATTTCCCCACTCTTCCATGTGAAGTGGGTGAGAATCAAATGTGAAGGGGACCCTCCATGTGCAGGTCTCAGATGCCTCATCATGATTAATGGCAATAGTGGGTATTGGCAGATCTCTCCTCCTGCTGCTAAGGATAGACTCTTGATATTCATTTGGGTTAATATGGATACCTCTATGCTGCGGCTGGGAGCGAGCTTCTCAGTGCAGTAAGACAGACATGCACTAGCTCTGCTCAAGCAGCAAGCTAAAAATAGCAATGTTGCTGTGCGCAGGTTGGGCAGTGGCTTGGGCTAGCTGCCTGAGTACTCAGGGGGGTCAGGTGGGTTTGTATTCCTGCTGCCTATGCTACCCTGACTACACTGCTATTTTTCATGCACTAGTTCAAGCAGAGTTAACGCACATCTGTCAGCCCATGCTGGGAAGCACGTAGATGTACCCTTTGCCTCTAGAAAGGTCAGTGATATACACATACACACATTTGTTATAGGAAATAGAGCTTAGCTCTGTCACAGTTAAGTGATGTCACTCCAGCAGTTAATGAAGTTAGGTTGTGTGTCAAAGTTCTTCCTCTGCCTTCGTGGGTCCTGCGCTTATTGGCAGATTTGCTCGCCTCAGAGATTCACGGCAGCCCTCAGTTTAGCCACTTTTGCCAGTGGGTCAAACCTGCCGTTCACTCAGTTAACCTCATCACTGGCCAGTATGGGGAAAAGGAAGGAGAACAATCCCTGCAGTCTCTGCTGGTCCACCTAGTGGATAGGGGAACAGGCCAGGGACCTTCCCCTCTGGTGGGACCCACAGTCCAGGTCAACTTCTCCTGTATCCAATAGGAAGTTGGGGGGGGGGGATGGGGGGAACCCACGCCCACCCTCTACTCTGGATTCCAGCCCAGGGCCCTGTGGATCACAGCTGTCCACAGTGTTTCACGTAACACCTGTGTGATAGCTACAACTCCCTGGGCTACTTCCCCATGGCCTCCTCCCAACATCTTCAGTATCCTCACCACAGGACCTTCCTCCTGATGCCAGATAGCGTTTGTACTCCTCAGTCCTCCAGCAGCAGCATGCCCTCTCACTCTCAGCTCCTTGAGTGCCCCACACTGACTGAAGTGAGGTCCTTTTTAAACCAGGTGCCCTGATTAGCCTGTCTGCCTTAATTGGTTCCAGCAAGTTCCTGATTGTTCTGGAACTGCCCCTGTTACCTTACCCAGGGAAAAGGGACCTGCTTAACCTGGGGCTAATATATCTGCTTTCTATCACTCTCCTATAGCCAACTGGCCTGACCCAGTCACAGTTGGAACTGTTAGATTGGTCTATAAGGGGGAGAGGTACCACTAAGTAGCATTGTGCAAAGCTCTAATACAGTGGGTGTTAGATTGTGGCGCATGGAACACAACCAGGTGATCCACAGAGCTGCTTTTGTCACAGTGGTGAAGCACCAGGAGGCATCACCGCTTGAATACTATCTGTCTTGATTTTTATACTAAGCCCATATTTTTATGGACTTTTTTATTGTGGGGAGGCTAAGCCATATAACTGAGTGTTGCTCTTTGTCCTGAAGATAGTGGATTTCTCATTCTCACATGTTCCACGGGTGAGAGTTCTGTCTCCAATGGTCAATAATCTCATCCTTCAAGTTGACGGTTCCATGGTACCACAGGAACATAGCAGTGAGTAGTCAGTCTCAGAAAGAAAAGATTCTCAGGTAACTGGGCTAATCCCTGGACAGTTTTGAATATTGGGACCAAAACTCTGCAAATCATTCTGTATTGCCTGGAGAGCCAATGCAGAGAGAGGAGCACAGAGACAATGTGCTCTCAGAGGCCTTGGCTGATGAGTAGGCAGCTTGTGCATCCTGAACCAACTGGAGCTTTTTGCGGGGTCTGTGGTTCATTCATAGATATGATGAATTGCAATAATCAAGCGTGAAGTTCACAAATGTATGGATTACTATGAACAAATCAGTGTATGACAGGACTGGATACACATTCTGACCAGTCATATATATAGATGAGGGCATTTTTAGCAGTCAGTTATTTGAGTATCTCAAAGTAGTGGGTGGGTCATTGCTTGCTAGGTAGCTGTTCATTGGCAGGAAGGGAACATGTGCAAGGGTCAACAAAGTTAGCAAAATTAATTAGCAAAGAAACAACAAAGTTCCTGTCCAGGGAGAGTGCCTGATACCCTGCTCCCAGGTGGAGAAGCTTCTCAAAGGAGGGAGAGGACTACAAAAAGAAAAGCAGGATGCCCCAAATGATCTTTCCCCTTGCTCTGCCCATGGCATTCACGACATCTGAAGAACAAAGGAAGCAGCATTGGACTATGGGAGCGATCCTAATGGAAAGTTCAGCCAGTAGAACTGCTGAAGCATGTGGGGAGAGAGACTTTGCTTTGGATTTACTCATTTGTTAAATTAGGCATTAGTTGCATTTTACCTTTATTTTACTTGTAACCAACTCTGACTTTTATGCCTTGTTACTTGTGTTCACTTAAAATCTCTTTGTATTTAAGAAACTTGTTTTATCTAAACCAGTGTGTTTGGACTGAAGTGTTTGGGAAACTGCATTTCAGGATTTGTGCACATCATTTTCTATTAATAAAATGATAGACTTTCTATGAGCTTGTATTGTCCAGGAGAAAGCTGGGCAGTACAAGACGTACATTTCTGGAAAAAGCCTGGGATTGGGAGGGTGCTAATGTCACCCTGCAGTGTGGGTCCCACTCTAAAGCCACTCTAATGTCACCCTGCAGTGTGGTTCAAGAGTGGCTGGCTGCAGCACTCACACTCTATAGCTCAACGTGACTTACATTCTGAAGGCTGTGTGAGAGCAGATCAGGAGTGGTAACTACTGCAGCAAAACAGTCTGAAGGGCACCCTAGGTAAGAGGGCTGAGGTGACACAGCTGTTCATCAGTCTAGATTGTATCCTGGGCATGTCACAGAGAGGAAGTAGGAAAGGGAAATTAATCTGGCGTCTTAAGGAGACAGAGGTGAGAATCAGCCCATCCTGGTGTGTGGTACACCTATCTGATATAGGCAAATGTAGGCCACAACAAAAGCTCTCCCTCATTTGCTAGTTGCCTTTTGCCCTGTTTTCCTTTCATCTTCTATTCTCTGTTTCTCTCTTCCTTTTTCTGTTTCTGATAGAACCCAAAGAGATTTCAGGCAGCAGATCTGTATCCCATCCTTGCCCCTTGCAAGATCCAGTGATTAGCTTGTTCCCAAACATACACCCTCCTGATTTCAGATGCTTTTAGCATCATATCTTTTCAGTGGTCTAAATAATTCCTAACTCACCCCCACACTCACCTCCACAGAGAGAATCTTTCCCAAAGCAAACAAGGAGGGATGCATTGCAATATCAGGGTCCTTTTGGAAGCAGTTGGGCTTGGCATGGTGCTGGGAATGATGGAGAGACCACCACTGTGCTGAAAGCCCCTACAGGAAAGGAGGAGACCACAGGAATCAGACTACAACACTACCAAAAATTAAATCACCTCATCTGTCACATATTAACCATCTTCCCAGTGTTGCACCACATTCTTCTAATTACATGTACAGTGCAGAATGTCAGTGTAATGCCATCTAAACTGAAAGGGAACCACCCCCAATGGTTGATCAGTTTTGCAAAGCAGGGTGAACACCCCCAGTATCAGGCACTTACCTTCAGATGGCTCATCACAAACTCATGAACCAAGTGGTTCCATTTGGTACTGCTGAAAACTGAAAGGTGCCCCAAATCGTGCTGCAGAAAACCAGCCTGAGACTGAAAAAGAATAGGATTCATTCAACAAACAGGGCCAGGTTTTAGTACACGGCTGCATCAGGGCCAGGGTGGTGGTATGCTCAGTCCTACCAATTCCTTGAAAACTGGGAGATCAGTGCTCCCCAACTCAGTGAGACCTTCTCTTCCTAGTACCAGGGAGATGTCCGTTCTCTCGAGTGATGTTCTCTCCCTGTACAGTCAGTGCAAGCCAACCCGATGAGAATGCCCTCTGCTGATAATGAAGGAAACCTTTTGTATTGTCAATATACTCTGTCCTAAGGTACCCCTCTGTGTGCAGTGTCCCCTGCCTGAAATCTGTTGAGACTCCATTCAGTGAACTCAAAGGCACTTGCTCCATTTTCACTATCAGAGCATTCAACCCCAGATTGGTAAAAACGTGTTCCTGGTACCAGTAAAGCATTTTTTTCACACTACCAGCTACTTTGGTGGGACGAGAGTAGTGGGTGAAGGGAGGGTTGTGAACTAAGACTGGAGCTAACTCTACAGAAGTAGTTTGAACTCTGTAGAAGAGTACCCTTCCTTTAAGAAGAACCCTCCTCTGGCCTCCTGCCATCTCCTCTGAGCATTAGTAATGCCAAAGGACCAACCAGGCAACTGTGTCTTTCAGTGCTTCTGTGTCCTCAGCTCCAGGGCACCTCATGCTCCCATTTGGGACTCAAGAAAAAGCTTGGTTCATACACAGAATGTGTCTCGAAGTTCAGACTCAAAAGATCAAAGACCAGAAACAACCTTTTTGTTATAAGAAGATTGTGTGGAGTGAGGTTGTCTAGCAGACTATGGGAAGGAGATGTACTGATAGTTCTGACTTCATTCACTCAGTCAGAATAAAACAAAAGAAATATTCCACAGGGTTGAGTTCACTACATGCAGCATCTCTGCCTTAGGCTAACTTCTTTACACAGACTCCTGGGAGAAGCTGTGACTAGAGCTGCTGTGAGCCCCTTAGAAACTGCATTTCTGCATCATTGCCTACTGTACTTCCACCAGCTGGATAAGGCTGAGGACTTGAGAAATTGTGAGCTCCCCACATCCATCACTCCTATGACATTTTCTAAGGTGCCTCTGACAAGAACAAGACCAAGACAAGAACTCCAGTAACTGTGAACTCCCCCAAATCAGGATTCCAACAGCATTTGCAGTCCTCTGAGTACCTCTACCTGAACCTTTTATCTTTGGTATTGATACAACCTGAGGTGAAGAAAGAGCATCCTGCTAGTCAGGTGACTAGTCACAGGAAAGATAAGGGGGATGGCCATGTAATAGGAATATGTAACTGGCCCCGAGTGTAAGGAAGGGTAAGCTGGTCCCAAACTACATTCTGTGGGTTGAGGACTTTACCTGAGAAATGGTCAGCAGCACTGTAGAGATGAGGAAAGGCACTAAAGATGTCCCAAAATACCAAAGAACAAACCATCCAGCAACATCCAGCATCAGAATGTGCAGGAGAAGCAGGAAGAAGAAGAGGTGGTTGGGGTTGAGGAGTCCCATCCTCTCGACGGTGGTGTGCAGCTCCCGGAAATCCTCTACAAGCAATTTCTGTGGAGAGACCCAAAGTTACAGCACTCTTCACTCTGGGTTGGCAAAACAACAGCTTAAGGAGCCGGCAGGTTTACCCTGCTTCTGCTCTGCAGAGAAGCCAACATGGCAATGAAGGAAACATTTTACCAACCGGTTCTATACCCTCTGAAAGGAGACACTGCAACACTACGGAACAGCTGACAGGCTCTGTCAAGCCCATTGCCAGTCTTTGTACCACTGGGGAGATCCTGTGGCTGACGCATTCTTCCCCACTGTCGCTGCTATGTGGGATTCACTGTGGGAATTGCGTATTGGGCAGAAGTCTGTGAGAGACTGGACCGGCCATTCCCAGTGTGAGTCACTATGACACCAGGGGAAGCTCTCAGCCAATGTTTCTTCAGCCTTCCTCCACCAGACACTCTGGTTTCTATATGCAATGTGAAGTCTATTGGGGGTTCTGACAGACTGCACATGAATGGAAATGTGGATTTGCATTTTTCTAGAGCATCCTCCCAATTCCAGATCCAGTTGTGTTTCTGGCCTTTTGTACAAACTCACATTTTTGGTGGGCTCAAAGCTTGGTTGATCCAGGGCCAGCTCCCCGATCTGCAGTGAGCTCATGTACTTTCTCACCAGCCCCTTATCAATGTGAAATGCCTCAAAGGGATCCTGAAAAAACATACAAGTGAATGGAGTGAGAAAAATCCCAGAAGATATTACGCTAACATCTTATTAAGAAGATATTAAGCTAGCCGAAGAAAATTATGTTCCATCTCAGCAGGAAGCAACTCTGGATTAAAATTCAGTAAAATACTGTATGTTTTCTGTTCTATTCTGCATCTGAAATCAATACATTAAAATACTCATTAAAAAAAAAGTTTAACTTTTATAATACCCTAAACTGAGTATGCCTCCAACATTTAATTACAAATGTATACTTTCATATAAAACTCAATTTATTTCAAAATATTAAATCATGTTAGATCTGTTTCAAACATGAAAAAAAAAATCACAAAAAATATCAAAATTGTTCCCCTTTCACTGGGTTCAAAACAGACCCCTTTTCCTTCCTTCCTTCCTTCAATTATTTGTGAATTTTTAAATCAAAACATTTATCCAAAACATTTTTAAAATGGTTATCAGTGTTTCAGAAATTTTGTAAATAAAAAATTAAATTTACAATAATGATTTGTATGAAATAAAAGTTTTGATAACCATTTCCATCATGTTTTTGGTAACCCTTTTAATAAAAAAAAATGAAAAAAAATCAAAACATTCTGCAAAAAATGAAAAGTTTCAAAAAGGTGAAGTTTTTTGGGACAAATTTCATTTTCACAAGGTAATATTTTCCATGAAAGTCTTTTTGTTCAAAAAAATTTCAGTCAGGACTATGTGTTGTATTTAAAAATAGCTTCAAGAAAAAATCCATATGATAAATCTGCGCTCATACATTTACTCTTAAGATTACTGGAGATGTGGCATTAAAGGGGTATAAAAATTGGTAAGAAAGAGTCATTCTTGGTAGTTTGGACAATGTTCGATGGATTCAAAACATCTTGCTTCATATCTGGGTCATCTGAAAGAGATGCTCCTATTACAGAAAAAATAATCCTTGAAAATTTGAAAGACCTCCTCCGGTCTCTTTCAACCCTAATATAATATAACAAAATATTTTGAGAGAAATGTTCATTTTGTCTCATTTTAAAAGTATCTTTAGTATCTAGAGCTTTAGTATAATCTATTTGAAAATATTGGTAAAACGTTTCCGTTAATTTATTCAACGGACATTGTAAGCACCTTAAGGCAGGAACTGTCTGTTTGTACAGTACATAGCACAATGAGGTCCTGGTCTATAACTGGGACTCTTAGGCACTACTGCAATATAAATTAATTGTTAATGTTATCAGTAATAACACTATCTGACAAACTCTAATGGGACTTGATCCTACTCCCATTCAAGTCAATGGAAAAAACTCCCATTCATTTTGAATGGTGAAGGATTACGCCTTTAGTATGCATCAACTGTCTTATAATGAAGCTTTAGACAACTCATTAACTGACACAGAGAGAAGATGGGTGGGGTATTAGACCAACTTCTTAGAAGATCTCTGTGTAGCTCAAATGCTTGTCTCTTCTGCCAACAGAAGTTGGCCCAATAAAAGGTATTACCTCACCCACCTTGTCTCTCTCATATCCTGGGACCAACACCACTACAACAACACTGCAAACAACTTGTTAATTGCCAGTTTTACAATATTTCAGTTGGCAAAATGTTGTTAGACCACATGCCCTCCAGATCCAGCCACAAATAATTTGAACAAACCCAGTCGCGAGCTCCCATGCTCTTTGACCTTCACGACATTTTGCTTTGTGATCCATTACAAAATACAGAGGAACAAAGAAGTAGGATAGCAGAATATTTTTTTAAATGAACCTGCTCCTTTGTTTTTTGTATTTTCATGACACATTTTCTTCTCCAAAGAGCAACAAATTCTCTTTCTCATGTCCTGAACCTCACAAATATAGATAGATATTAATGAATGAATGCAACAAACTAACAAACCAAAGTTCAGGAACAATATTTAGCTAGGCTGTGCCCTTCTGGCCCTGATCTCCAAGTCAATACTCCCAGACATTGAAATTCTGCCCGGCTTTAGGTAGCCACTGACAAAGAGGCACCTGCTGATCCTCAAGAAAGAGTCAAATTCCTAGCATCACTTGAGTGGAAGCCACCACGTAGCACAACCTCCAGAAGATGCTGTGATAGTTGGAAACTGCGGGTGGTGTTTTGAATCAAAGATGCCATTAGCATCACAGCATATAGGCACATTTATTAACCATAAATCTATGCTAGTGGTGCTGGAGTCAGGACTTGTGGTTGCACATTAACCAGCTGAGTGCTTTGAGAGAGAGGGTATGCTCAGAGCCAGAAATATGTCCTCTCACTTTGCCAACATCATCCAAGCCAAAGTCAATACCATCTGTGAAGTGCTCTCCATTTCTTCATTCTCCTCTCCCTCCCCTCCTGAATTTCTGTCTTGGAATCCAGTTTCTTTTATTATGTCCATCTCCAGCCTCCAATCCCATAACGTATTTCCTCAACCTTGTCCACTCCCAGTCATTCTCTTATCCTAAATCTCTCCTCTGGTTTTCTCCCCTCTACCTCCAAACATGCAATTATAGCTCCAGTCCCAAAATATCCTTTTGACACCACTTGTCTCTTTAATACCCATATCCCTCCTCTCCTTCACCTCTAACCTCATGTGAGCAGTTTACTTCTGTGCCCTCCATTTCCTTTCCTCCAGTTCTCTCTTTGACCCTCTACAGTATGAGCTTCACTCACTTCAGAGTAACCTCTGTCACCTATATCCCTAATTACTCTCTCCTTTAGCCGTTTCAAATGGGTCTCTTCTCCATCATCCTTATCCTTGACCCCCGCCATTTCAGACACAGTAGAACAAAGACAGAAAAAGTTCCAGTGGCAGAAGATGAGGCTAGACAAATTTGGACTAGCAGTAAGGCACATGTTTTTAATGGTGAGGGTAGTTTACCATTGGAACGACTTACTAAGGGCTCTGGTGGATTTTCTATCAATGGAAATGTTTAAATCAAGATTGGATGTTTTTCAAAAAGATATCGTTTAATTCAAACAGGAATTAATTCAAGGAAGTCTTATTGCCTGTGATGTACAGGAGATCAGACTAGTTGATCACAGTGGTCCCTTCTGCCTTTAGACATTACAAATCTCTGAAACAGATACTTCTCTGCCCAAGGCTTCCATTGTTCTCCACTTTCTTGGTATCCTCTTATGTTTTTGACTTATCCTTCTAGGACCTTCACATACTCCTTTCTCTATCAGAGTCCTCCAGGTCTCTCTTCTTTTCCTTTACATTCTCTCCTTTGGATAACTATATTCAATGACTCTCCCGGGTTCGGGTATCACCTCCACGCTGTTGTTTCCCAAATTTACCTCTCAACCCCAAACTATTACCATCAGTCCAGTTCCACTTCTCCACCTGTTGCCTATATTCTCCCCTTGGAAATCTCATAGCTACTGAAAAGTCAATGGGCCAAACACATTTCTGATCTAAGATCACTGACTTGGTGGGGTTTCACCAGAACTAATTTGCTCCAGTTTCCTATCTTCCAAGTTGACATCATGGGCATCATCTTTGACTCTTCTTTTTGCCTTTCCTCACAGACAGATTCTGCAAACCCAGCCACTTATTTCTCTACAACAAACTAAGATTTCTGAGTAAAGGAAAGATTAGGGAAAAAGTACTTTCCCTCCTTGTGACCTTTTCTTGAACCACTTTACAGCCAAAATGGCACAGGCTTGAAAGCTGAAATTAGCAGGGAAACAACCCATATCGAAGGGCCTTTGAGACTATATCTACACTGCAGCAGGGTGGTGTAATTCTCAGCTCAGGCAGACAGACACACGTGAGCTCCGCTCAAGATAGTGCACTAAATATAGCAGTGTAGCCATGGCAACATAGGCAGTGGCTTGGGCTAGCCAGTGAGGGGCTGTGTCACCACTTGCCCTGCAACCTGGGGTGCCTCCAAACCTAAGCTCCTCACAATCAGCCTGCAGGTCCCACCCGGAGTGTCTGTGTATAGTCACAGCCCTGGTCCACCAGCTCTGACTCTAGCAGACTGCCAGCAAATACTAGCCACACTCTGGCTCCCACCAGCTTTGGTTACTACTTGCAGGGTGACCCCAACAGGCTTCCAGTCCCAGTTTTTGCCCCCACAAAATGTGTTCTGCACAGTCCAGCCCTCTCCTGGACAGTCCGCTGGTCTGGATTGCACCCCATACTGTCCTACTTACCCCCTTACCAGCTGGGGCGGGTGGTGTGTCTCATTCTCTCCCTCTCATGTTCACGACCCTGCTCCCCAGCAGCTCACTCCCCCATCCCTCTGCTTGTTCCCATCTCTCCAGGTAGCTCCTAGCCCCTCCAACTGCCCATCCCAATGCCATAGAACCTGCTGGACCCAATATTCTGCCCCATCCCTGCTAATGGGGCATCACCCAGAAGATTCTGGTGCCTGTTTGAGCAGCTGGAGGGAGGGTGCATCCCCCATCCCAGGCGACACAGACTGACCAGTGCCCAGTATTGGTAACTGTCCCAATGTTTGTGGGACAGAGCCTGAGTTCAAAGGACTGCCCCACGTCTCTCTGTGCTGTAAAGTGGTTCTGTTAACAGCCCAGTTTTTTCCTACTGGGTCCATGTATGGTGCTGGGCTTGAGGCACAGCTGATGCATACTTCAGGTGGCAGTCAGGTGGCCATATCTCCCCCCAAGAGGTCTGGAGCCTCTGCTATCGCACTGCAGAGCTGACAGCAGAGGCAGCACTTTGTGGGTCACCTACAAGCAGCCAGGAGACCAGACAGCCCTGCAGTGCCTCATATCTATCCACAGAAGGGACTGTGCAGGCCCCAGACCCAGCCAGACATAGAGATCAGAACAGAGCAACAGAAAGATCCCTGAGCACACGTAGCCCTGTTGCCTGCATGCACCAAGCAGTGGAGCTGAAGGTAAGAGAGACCTGGAGAAGGGGTCTGGTGTCTGCACTGGCCTGGACCTGCCACCACATTCCTTCCAACCCCCTGTATAGCAGATGATAGTGCCAACTTGGCCCACTCATCCCTGCCCAAGTCATTACTCAGGGTTAACGCCAGCCCAGGCCAAGGAGTTGAATGTGCAAGTGACCATTGATGCTGGTGTTTGGACAGGGTGGGGGATCCTCTTTATGTATATTAGGGATTATTTTTTCCAACATGTATTACTTTGAACATTGAATTTAATCTACCGTATTGTTGCCCAATCAGCCAGTTTTGTAAGAGCCCTCTGCAACTCTTTTGTAAGAGCCCTCTTGCAATCAGCTTTGGATTTATCTATCTTGCAAAGTTGGAAAATAATACAACTTCACTGTTCACCCCCTTTTCCTGATCATTAATGAATATGTTAAACAGCACAGGTCTCAGAAACCAAGGATCTGTACTGTTCACCTCCCTCCATTGTGAAAACTGACCATTTATTCCTATCCTTCGTTTCCTATCTTTCAATGAGTTACTGATCCATGAGAGGACCTTCCCTCTTATCCCATTTCTACTTATTTCCCTCAGAGCTGTTGGTGCCAAATATCACAAGACTCATGATAAAAATCACTAGAATTGGCAACACTATTGTAGGCCTGCGACTAGTCTTAATTTTGTCAGCCAACACGTTTAGTCAGTACAATACAGGACTGGGAGTTAGGAGAACCCAGGCTCTAGTACCCGTGTTTGTCACAGTCTTGCTATGTGTTCTTGCACATGTCACTTAAGTAGTCTGTACTCAGCTTCTTTGCCTAAAAATATGGATAATAATCCTTACCCACACTTGTAAAATGCGGTGAGATCTTCAGATGAAAGGTAATGTGTTAACCTAGAGTATACTTATCATCTCAGGGCTAGATTTTTACTTTAGGCACAGTCCTGACCAAGCTGCACCACTCCAACTGTATGTTGGGATGCCTTGTGACTCTGAGCCACACTTCTGAACCACAATTCTTTCCTCCATGCTCAGGAGACCTATACCAACAGTAAACTACTTCCTCCTCATGCTGGCTCAGCTACTCTGGCCCATTCACTTGCTTGGGGTGGTAGTAAGCAGGTGAGTAACCCCACTTACTCCTTTATAAATGAACCAAATGTCAAGGTAGCTTACTCATGGATGTAGGGAATTTGTTACTCCCTTTTAGAAGTACGCAGTGCAGGTAACAATCTAACCCTATGTATATAAAGCATGATATATAGGCAAACTGTGTATTTCTTAATAATTGTTTTGGTGTATAAGTACTGTGGCGACAGACATGTTACAGATAGCTATAGTATGATACACTTTAATGCTACCCACACCTTATCTGGGTACAAGGAGCACAACAATAAAGCAGGATGGAAAGTGAAAGCAGGTGATGGCTAGCTTTTGATAATGGGCTGATCAGGGAAGGAAGAGAGAAGCTAAGATGGGGCCATAGAGCAGAAAGGGCATGGAGAACATCAGCAGTTCTGTTACTGGAGCTGACAGCTGTTTGGCATTATGGCATGAGGTAGCAAGACACCTTATGTAACTGAGTAGGTTGGATACGCCTAAGGCTACTAGTTTCTCCATTTGCGTGTTCCTGTTGGACGGCCTGGATACATAGACAAAGCAGGAATGACGACATTATCATTTAGACTAGTCATTGTATCTTTCAAGGTGCTTCTATAGCCATGACCATAGTATCAGAGTGTCTCAATCTTTTATTATATGGATCTGTACAACACCCCAGTAAGTTAAGGAAGTGCTATTATCTCCATTTAACAGATGGGAAACTTCAGCACAGAGAGATTAAGTGACTTGCCCCATATCTCACAGGGAGGCTGAGACAGCAGGTACTTGAACTACTGTTCTCAAGTCCAGTCTACCGCCCTAGCCCCTGGGATATCTCCTTTCATTCACCTGATGGCTGTAGAGTGGCAGTAACATCTAATGGAGGCAAAGTCTCTAATGCACCTTTTGGAAAGGATAGTACTAACAAAGAAGAATCATGAGCCACATTCTTAAAAGGACCATGCACTTTTTTTGTGAAAGAATTTTATTTTAGATTTCCTTATTACCTCTGGCCAGCAATCCTGGGGTTACTGTAGAGAAAGTAATTGTGCTATTAAGGAAGTACATTCAGATCAGTCTCCTTTTGTAATAAAACAAAAACCCACACGTAAGCACACAATCTGATCATGAGGAGAAAAAACAGCTTCCTCATGAATTCCTAGCTCCACTACATCCCTTGGAGAAAACCCACCCTCTGAGAATAAGGCAGTCAGCATATCAGAGCCACCCAACTTCCTCACAAGCTGATTAGCTAACTGGTGGTTACCTCTTTCCTCTTGATTCCACTTCCCCTATCTGAAAGTAGTCAGGGAGCTCCCTGCACACTTCCCTCCATGGTGAGAGCTTCAAGACCTTGTATGAGATGGACAAGGGAAGGAAACACACATGATTCCTTCCATCCCCTCATCCTTCTACAGTGAACCCCAGTCCCTTTTATTTCCTGCTTCTATTCCCACAGGCAAAAATCAGACCAACACACACAGGATTGGTGATAAGGAGGTGACATCCAGTTCTGAAGTAAGGCTGATATTTACCAGTATGTCTTGACTTGTATTTCATCACCTTTTCTAAGGAATATTTCTTTAAATCAATAGTGCCCCTCTTCCTTCTTATATTTCTCATGCTGCCCTCAATGCAACTCCAGGGATGCTGGAGCAGTTTTTAATAGTGGGGTGCTGAGAGCCATTTAACCAAACTGTAAACCCTGTATATAATGGAAACCACTTCAAGCCAGGGGGTGCTGCCACACGCCCAGTTCCAGCACCTATGTGCTATTCCCACCCACCCAGTCAGCTTTTTGGTGTGAAACCAGCTAGGAGTAGTGCACAGCTGATAAGATCAAGGTGTATGGATCAGCTTTCAGGGTAGGAAGGTACAAACAGTGTTCTAAAATGCTTCAAAATTGGAGGTTTACATTTTGAAATTTACTACCAAAAATGATATCCCAGCCCTATGGATTGGCTAACATATCCCAAACACCAGATGTGACTTATATGCGGGAGCTGAAAGTGCAAGTGCAGTTATTTTTTTTTAATATATATATTTTTAGGAAGATTGGAAAGGGAAGCAAGAAGAACACCATTTTTACCTGTTAATTTTGTTTCCCAAAACACAGTTAAGAAGCAGGAGAACCGATGAAATTGCAGACATCTTTAGCCCCTTTCTAAACACCACCTTTTCTTTCTCAAGTCCCCCAGCATCTGATACTGTATCACTTAGCAACAAAAATGAATTATTAGCCATTTAAGGAAAGGGTGAGAGAGGAGTTCTTGCTATTAAAAAGCCAAAAGGAGAAAGCGAATAAAAGAAGTGATAGCCACTCCAAAGGGGAGCAAGAAATTAACTTTTATGTGAAGAAAACTGAGCAGTAATACAAAGAAGAATTTAAATGCAATACAGCCATAATGTAGCCCAATGATTTCATTGGGACTGTAGGTTGTAAGATGCAGCTGTATTTTCAGTCACAGACCAACCGTCATAAAAACTCCTAGGTGAAGAAGGTGGATGAATCAGAAACAATTTAGAAAAATACCTTTTGCTAGTAAAAACTGTCTCTCTCCGATTGTTTCAGGTTGGGCCATAGCCAGCTGCCCAAGTCACAGAGGGTGGCATAAGACTGGAGGCCCCTGAAACAGGGGGTTACAAGGGTATGTTTATGGTCTGCCAGCATACACTGATAATAGGATGTCAGATAATTGAATTTCTGAGACTGATTTTAAAGAGGCATATAAAGGGACATCTACAGTTGGGCACTAGGGACTGAGAGCAGGAAGCATGGCCTATGGAATATTGGGTTTTGGCTTTGTTTGTCTGCTCAGGGATATCCTTTCACATCTACATAATGTGCCAAGAGTTAACAGATTCTTTTCCACCCACAGAAACAGGAAACTCATCTCTTAGGAACCTGTGACTCCTAGTTCCTCAAAACGGCAGAGTGTTTTACCAGCCAGTTATTATTTCTCCCACAAGAATCCCTCTGTCACGGAGGAGGGAGGGATCTGAGCAAACAGAACATTTGTTTCTATCTATGGGCATTAGGGGAGGCAGTTTCTTCTGCCTCTCAACTCCCAGCATAAACCACCTCAAGTGACACATCTGTCTATGGGCACCACACTCCAACACAGATTGAATAGGGAAGTTCCGTTGGCTAGAAGTCACCTGAAGTCACCAGCCTAGTGATATCAGTGATATAAAGGATCAGATAAACACTGTGCAGTTTAGGGTGATCGCAGGCACAAATCTCTCTCATATGACAAGTACCTTTCTCCTCAGCCTGCAGTTCTGAGACCTTGCCCCTTCTGTTGTCTTGATAAATCAATCATTGTCTATAGCTCTCCAGTGCAGCTGTCTTAACCCTACAGGTTTCAGAGTAACAGCCGTGTTAGTCTGTATTCGCAAAAAGAAAAAGAGGACTTGTGGCACCTTAGAGACTAACCAATTTATTTGAGCATAAGCTTTCGTGAGGACAGCTCACTTCATCGGATGCATACTGTGGAAAGTGTAGAAGATCTTTTTATACACACAAAGCATGAAAAAATACCTGCCCCCACCCCACTCTCCTTCTGGTAATAGCTTATCTAAAGTGATCACTCTCCTTACAATGTGTATGATGGGCCATTTCCAGCACAAATCCAGGTTATCATACACATTGTAAGGAGAGTGATCACTTTAGATAAGCTATTACCAGAAGGAGAGTGGGGTGGGGGGGGAGGTATTTTTTCATGCTTTGTGTGTATAAAAAGATCTTCTACACTTTCCACAGTATGCATCCCATGAAGTGAGCTGTAGCTCAGGAAAGCTTATGCTCAAATATTGGTTAGTCTCTAAGGTGCCACAAGTCCTCCTTTTCTTTTAACCCTACAGAGGCCAATTACTTGGGCCCTCCCCTCTGCTGCCACCAGCATGGCATCCTGCCCCACACAATAATTGATAACCCAACTAACCCACCCCCTGCGCCCCAGTTCAGTTCCCCGCCCTGCGCTCGCTAATAAACCGGACGCCTCTGCCGCTCACCGTGGCGTCCTGCCCCGCGTAGCTGCTGATGACTCGGGCGCCCCCCGGGTGCCGCCGGTAGAACTGGCTGATGTCATAGACCTTCCTGTCGATCACCAGCCACCGCTCCTGCTGCGGGTGCCCCTGGCCCGTGCGGAGCCCGATCTCCTCCCAGGTGAAGCGCCGCGGAGAGGAGCCCGCCAGCTCCGGCTCCTCCATCCCCGCCTTAGGACCCCGCAGCGGAGCCATTCCCCGCCTGCTGTCTCACCACTGAGACCCACTAAGCCAGCTGCTCCCCTCTATCATAACCAAACTGCGCACTGTGAGCGAACCGACCCGCCTCTGCCGCGCCCGTCCCTAATCTGTCCGCCTGGACATGCCCTGGGGAACCCATTGGCTCACGAAGGCCCACCCACAACTTCACTTCCCTAAAGCTGCATCCCATCCCATCCCTCAAGAGCCCATTGGTTGCCCCGCTCTCTTCAGTCCTAAGCCAACTCACTGGCTATCCCGGCAATCAATCGAGCAGGACAAATCCCAGCCGGGCACTTTACTACTTTATTTTTAAGGGGGCCCACGTTGCTAAAATCACTCCCATTCGCCTTTTCCCGCTGAGTCTGTGGGAGCAGGGGAGAAGAGCTGGATTCCCTAGCCTGAAGCTGCTTGTGGAGGGACAGGCTCAGGCTGTCAAGTGAGACTATCCTGCTGCCACCAGCTGTGGCACCTGGTAGATTCCCCTCTGAGCTTCAATAGCTAGGACAATACATAATGAAGGAGACAAGGTGGGGGAGGCTGCAGAGGTGCAACAAATGATTTGACTAGCATGCAGAACTTTTACTTCTAGTGATGATGCACAAAATAGAAAAGAGCCCCGACATGGCTGTCACAGCCTAGACTGAGTTTTCAGGGCTGGCAATTAAAAATGTAGTGTAACTTATGTTACATTTGATACAAAGGTCATTGAAAGACAATAAACATGAAACCCCACGGTGCTATCTTTACAGACCCTTTTCAGAGTAGAACTACACTTTACATTACTTTGACCCAGACCATGACAAATTTTAAAGATTGTCATTAACACTTTGAATTGTACCTGAAGTGAACGATGACCAGTAGAGTGCATGGAGCACGGTGTACAATATCATATAAACATATAGTCTAATATACAGTAAATGTAGTATGTAGGTCCTAGTCCCAAGATGCAGGCAGGGATGGGTGTTTTGAAATATTTAATAGACATTTTTAAATGGCAATCGGCAAGTTAATATTGAAAAGCCATACAAAAGAAGTATATGTTTTAAGGGAGCATCTGAATGAGAACAGGGCACTTGGCTGCCACACAAGAAGAGGAAGGGTGCTCTAAACTTAAGGAGCAGCATGGAAGAAGGGGCAAATACAAGAATGGATGGAGAATGTAACAAGGAGAACACTAAGGAAGATAGTATTGATTGAATGTCAGCAATGAGAAAGGAGCTCATCAAACAAAATGTATGACAAATGCTATGTTATAGGACAATGGCTTTCAACCTGTGGTCCTTGAACCCCTGGGGGTTCACAGACTATGTTGAAGGGGTCAGCGAAAGGTGACTATGAAAACAGAAAGAAAAGGAGTACTTGTGGCACCTTAGAGACTAACCAATTTATTTGAGCATGAGCTTTTGTGAGCTACAGCTCACTTCATCGGATGCATACCGTGGAAACTGCAGCAGACTTTATATACACACAGAGATCATAAAACAATACCTCCTCCCACCCCACTGTCCTGCTGGTAATAGCTTATCTAAAGTGATCATCAAGTTGGGCCATTTCCAGCACAAATCCAGGTTTTCTCACCCTCCATCGCCCCACACACAAACTCACTCTCCTGCTGGTAATAGCTCATCCAAAGTGACCACTCTCCCTACAATGTGGTAGGGAGAGTGGTCACTTTGGATGAGCTATTACCAGCAGGAGAGTGAGTTTGTGTGTGTGTTTTTTGGAGGGGGGTGAGGGGGTGAGAGAACCTGGATTTGTGCAGGAAATGGCTCACCTTGATTATCATGCACATTGTGTAGAGAGTTGTCACTTTGGATGGGCTATTACCAGCAGGAGAGTGAGTTTGTGTGTGGGGGGGTGGAGGGTGAGAAAACCTGGATTTGTGCTGGAAATGGCCCAACTTGATGATCACTTTAGATAAGCTATTACCAGCAGGACAGTGGGGTGGGAGGAGGTATTGTTTTATGATCTCTGTGTGTATATAAAGTCTGCTGCAGTTTCCACGGTATGCATCCGATGAAGTGAGCTGTAGCTCACGAAAGCTCATGCTCAAATAAATTGGTTAGTCTCTAAGGTGCCACAAGTACTCCTTTTCTTTTTGCGAATACAGACTAACACGGCTGTTACTCTGAAACCTATGAAAACAGAGTTTCAGATCCTAGAAAAGGCATTCCATTTTTCTGACTAATCAAAAGTATGTGAATACTCCCACCTACAGGTCAAAAGCCAGAAATGTTGTTACCATAGAAGCCCACAGTTTAGCACTCTCTCTCACACTGCATCAAATACCATGCCAAGCATATGCAACATTTATAGTTTAATTCTGTTCAGTCAGTTTTCAGTCTAAGACTTCTATGGTAGGGGTTCATGGACCACAGGCAGAATTTCCAAAGGTGGCCACACCTCCCTCTGAAATTTTTTGGTGGTCTGCAAATGAAAAAAGGTTGAAAACCATTGTTATAGGACAGATATCTATAGTGTTGGTGGTTGTGAGCAGTCAGACAAAGAAAACCACAGAGTGGTGGGATAATCCATCACATAGAGTAGTGTTTCTTAACCTTTCTGATTCCAGGGTTTGCTGCCTTCCTAAACTGTTATGGACTGCTTGAGAGAGCGGGGGGTGGGGGGGTGGGGGGGTGGGGAGGAGAGGGAGGCGGGGGGGGGGGAACCAAAACAAAAAACAAAAGTGTTTCACTGGTATTTCTTGCTGTTTTCTTAGTATTGCCAGGAGTTTCCTTTTTGTACTATCTGCATGTAAGACACTTCTTACTTGCTTACCAACACAGGGCCACTACTCCAATTCCGTTTATTTGTTAAAATAAAGTCCAGTTCAACTAGTTATATGATATGAAAAATCTTATCCTTCATTTGAAATAATGTATAAAAATCAGGTTACCAATAATTTTGTAAAAAGAAAGGAGTACTTGTGGCACCTTAGAGACTAATAAATTTATTTGAGCATAAGCTTTCGTGAGCTACAGCTCACTTCATCAATGACCATTGATAACTGGAGATAATTTTTAAGTCTTCTGAAGCTGTAGAATAAGCATTCTGCAGTTCAGGAGGATACAGGCACAGTGAGAAGGATTCTTATAAATTTACAGTGCTCTGGAAGGGTTAGGGTTCCAATGCCAGCTACAAAAGTGCCATGCAAATGCCTGTTCTCACTCTCTGATGACACTGTAAATAAGAAAAGGGCAGCATTATCCCCTGTAAATGTAAACAAATTTGTTTGTCTTAACAACTGGCTGAACAAGAAGTAGGACTGAGTGGACTTGTAGGCTCTGAAGTTTTACATTGTTTTGTTTTTGAGCGCAGTTAAGTAACCAAAAAAAATCTACATTTGTAAATTGCACTTTCATGACAAAGAGATTGCACTACAGTACATGTACGAGGTGACTTGAAAATACTATTTCTTTTGTTTATCATTTTTACAGTGCAAATATTTGTAATCAAAAATAATATACACTTTGATTTCAATTACAACACAGAATACAATATATATGAAAATGTAGAAAAACTTCCAAAATATTTAATACATTTCAATTGGTATTCTATTGTTTAACAGTGCAATTAAAACTGCGATTAATTACAATTAATTTTTGAGTTTATTGCATGAGTTAACTGCGATTAAACGACAGCCCTATTTGCAACAAACCCATACTTAATGTATGACTAATTGCATTTTTGATTGAAGGCCGAACATTTCCTTTTCTTTTCTAATCCTTCTTCCTTATTATGTTCAGAGACACTCACATCTCTATTCTGTTTTTCT
This sequence comes from Lepidochelys olivacea, assembly GCF_965140295.1. Lineage (NCBI taxonomy): Eukaryota > Metazoa > Chordata > Testudines > Cheloniidae > Lepidochelys > Lepidochelys olivacea. Next base: position 12,227,148 of record NC_140416.1, read on the forward strand.
GAACTTTTGTTAGTTCTGAAAAATAGATTCAGAGGTAACTGCTTTGACAATGACATTGTCTGATTTAGCTAAGTAAAAGCTTTTCTAGAACTTAAATTTTGCTTGCTGCTTTCTGTTAACTACTTTCTTTCAACAAATGTGACCTAATGTGCTTTGCATATCAGCATCATGGCAACTGATGTCAGCCCAGTCAGTTTATTTTTCAGTGTTCAGAAATAATTGAATGAATATAGTCATGTAAAATGCAGTACAAAAAACCTTTACATTTTAAGAATTAATATTCTGTGTCAGAGAAATCTCAGGCACTGGCAAGGAGGCTGCACAGACTGGCCACAGACCAGTCGTTAAGAAAATGACAGAATATAGTGTGCCAATGATCACCCACAATATCAGAATAACATGTTTCTGTTACTGTCACGCACACAGGTCACTATGATATACAGTCTAAGAGCCATAAACACAACCCATCCCAAGAAGCAAATAAAATAGATGGCAAATACCCTGATTGGAAACCAGAAGAGAACACAAGCTGAGGCAATCCACATTTGTTTATACAAAATGACTGCATAAGTAACTGTCTACAATGGAAAACTTGCCCACATACAAATACAAAAAAATACTAGCATCAGCAGCCTGTAGGTTTTCTAAAGGTATTCTTGTTTTGCAAACTAGAATACGATTTCACATCCATGGGGTTGCCAGAACAGAGCATTCAGACTCTGGGCGTGTCTACACCTTTAACTTGGCACACATTTTGTTTTTCTGTGTTGTGATCTGCAACAACCATCGCGCAATCAGCTCATCACACCACATTGTTATCTTGTGACCAAGTTAATGTTGCACTATATCTATGTGGCCATGCAGCACAGCTGTGTCTCACGAGTGCTCAGCATTCTGGTCAGGTTTCCCATGGTACATTGTTCCGCAGCTCTGCTGCATGTCTTCTGAGATGTTTTGAGCTCCGCATTCTGACATTTTTACTGGAAAGTAATGGTATTATGGATATTGTAGTCAAACAAAATAATTTCCGTGACTCCTTGTTTCACCATGTGGTAAGGCAGATCCCCACACCACCCCAATCAGGAAGGCACCTCTGGGCACAATCTGCCTCAACCCAATGCACTTGTAAGCCTGGAGATGGTACTTTTCCCTTTGGCTTCCTGAAGCTGTAGGACTGTTTTTTTTGCAGGCTTCAGAAGCATATTGACTTTTTTTGTTTGTTTTACTCTGACTGCAAGGGGGCAGACACTCTGAACAGCACAGCTAGAGGGCTGTGCCCTGGATTCTGAGACAGGAGCAGTGCTCCCAAAGGGAGTACTAGAGAGGGATAGCCAGCCTACCTCACCTAATCATCCTTCCTGTTTCTATGATCCAGTGCCATTTTTAAAGCACTGTCAGGCAGCATGGAGGAAATGCTGATGATCACTGTAATCCTCACACACTCATGAATATAAACAGACTACTGGTAGACTATCTAAAGCAGGGGTCAGCAACCTATGGCACACATGCCAAAGACGGTACGCGAGCCCATTTTTAATGGCACTCTGCTGCCTGCTGGGTCCCAGCTGCTGGCCTCGATCAGCCCGCTGCCGAACCCAGGCTGGAACCCCGACAGGCCGCAGTGTGCCATTAAAAATCCTGTCTGCCCTGGCCCATGGGGGCAGGGTGAAGAAGCTTGGTCCTGCCGGCTGCTGCTGCAGGGCAGGCAAGGTCCCTCCTCCCCCGCCTCTTCCCCTGTGCTGGGTTCCTGCCCCTCCTCCTCCGATCAGCTGATGGCCCTTGCGAGGGAGGGGAAGAAGCGGAGCCACAGTGCACTCACTGCTCCAGGGAGGAGGCGGAGAAGAGGTGGGGACGGAGCCTTGGGGAAGGGGGGTGGAATCAGGGCATATCCCCTCCAGCCCCCTGCCGTGAGCCGCTCTGGGCAGGGAGCACCCCCACAACCCTAGCCCACACCCCCCGTGCTCTGTCCTGACCCCTACACCCCCCCCCCACATCCCCAGCCCTCTGCCCTGACCCCTGCACCCTGCCACGACCCCAGCCTTGGCTCCAGCACCCCCCACACCCCATGCCCTGACTCCTGCACCCCCCCACATACCCAGCCCTCTGCCCTGACCCCTGAACCCCCCCACAATCCCAGCCTTGACTCCAGCACCCCCCACACATACCCAGCTCCCCCACCCCATGCCCTGACTCCTGCACCCTCCTCACACACCCCAGCCCCCTGACCTGACTCTTGCACCCCTCACATTCTCACCCCCACCCTGAGCACCAAATGGGAGCTCCTGCACACCGCACCCCCACATTCCCACCTGCACCCCTCACACCAAATGGGAGCTGCCCAGGTAAGCACTCCACACCCAAACCTCCTGACCAAACCCTGAGCCCCCTCCATCATTCTAGCTCCTGGCCAGACCCTACACCCCAACCCCCAGCCTGCTTCTTCACTCCCAGCCCTGTGCTCAGTGCACCCCCACCATCAGCTCAGTGCAGAGAGAGAGGAAAAGAATGGGCTAGAACCAGGGAGAAGGTAGGTACCCACTCTATGTGGGCAGGGCTGGAATCCCAGATTGGCAGCGGGCTGAGCGGGGCAGGCAGCCGGGACCCTGGCTGGCAGGAGCTGGTGGACGGAACCCCAGACCGGCAGCAGGCTGAGTGGCAGCCACTGCTGATCTGGAGTACCGGCCGCCGGCCCCGCTCAGCCCACTGCTGGTCTGCGGTCCTGGCCACCAGCCCTGCTCAGCCCACTGCCAGTCTGGGGTTCTGGCTGCCGGCCCCTTGCCAGCGGGGGTCCTGGCCACAGGCCCCGCTTAGCCTGCTGCTGGCCTAGGTGAATGGAACCCCAGGCTGGCAGCAGGCTGAGCGGGCCGGTGGCGTAAGATCAACATTTTCATTTAATTTTAAATGAAGCTTCTTAAACACTTTGAAAACCTTGTTTACTTTACATACGACAATAGTTTAGTTATATAATATATAGACTTATAGCGAGAGACCTTCTAAAAAACGTTAAAATGTATTACTGGCACGCAAAACCTTAAATTAAAGTGAATAAATGAAGACTTGGCACACCACTGCTGAAAGGTTGCCGACCTCTGATCTAAAGACATGCAGTGACTGTAGAACCAGGGTGATAAGGGCCCCTAAGGAGGCTGACAACAGACACTTCTCTTATTTACATCTTTTCCTGGAACAGTATCTCATGGTGGAGCACTGCATTTGGCTCAGTCAGCTAATATTGACTGGTGGGACAGGATAGTGCTGCGGACCTGCGATGACCAGCAGTGGGAGGCAAAACTTCAAGATCTTAAAAGCCACTTTCTTAGAACTCTGTGCAGAGCTTGCCCTTAAGCTGCAGCAGCAGACCTCCACACATGACAGCCCTCAGTGTGGAGAAGTGCATGGCTATTGCCATTTGGAAGCTTGCCACTCCTGATTGCTACCAGTCAGTTGCTAACCAGTTTGGTGGCAGTAGAATCAACTGTCTGGGCTGTTGTAATGAAGGTGTATGCTGCTATAAGGAAGATGCTGTCCCCCCGTGTCATAAGACTAAGCAATGTGCAGGCAGCTATTAAGGACTGCATGGTTAGGGTTCCCTTATTGTAGAGGGTTCATTGATGAGATTCATGTGCCTACTCTTTGCCCCGCACCCTCAACACCAGGCCTCGGAGTTCATCCACAGAAATGGGTATTTCTCCATGATACTACAAGGCCTTGTTGATCATCAGAAAAGATTCACCAATATTTATGTGGGGCTGCCTGGAAAAGTCCATGGTGACAGGCTGGATTTTTTTCAGTCATTCTAGGAGGTGCGGCTTACCCTCTGCTCTCCTGGCTTATGAAGCTTTCACTGGACAACTGTATAGGTAAAAATATAAAACAAATGTATTAACTACAGAAAGATAGATTTTAAGTGATTATAAGTAGTGAGTGTACAGATCAAAGCAGATTACCTAAGAAATAAACAGAACTTCCTCCTCCTGGTGTGATGGATGGCCATTTTGGTCAGCACCAGGAGGAGGTTGATGAGAAGGTTCTGTAGGAGTTGGAATAGGGGCTGCAACCTGACACACCCTATATAGATGTGTGCCAAGGTGATCTTCTGAAAAAGGGGGAGGTGTCAGGAGAGTTCGTGAACTATGCTAGGTACACTCCTGTGCTCACAGCTCTATGGAGGAGCCACCAGCTAATATCCCCAGCAAGCCATGGAACCAGAGTGGAGTGCCCCACTCAGGGTGCCCCAATTCGCCTTCTCACCCTCCTCAGGTAGCAACAGGTCCTGCCAGTTGGTGTCGGGATGGGACACAAGGGCGAGCAAGTGAATGGTATGAAGCACAAGCATGTACAGATGTTCTCTGGGTGTGGTTTGGAGGCAGACTGCCTGGATATTGTGCTGCCAACACACGTAGTGCATCAGGGATGGCCAGGCAAGATCACACTGCAGGGGCCCCAAACACAAGTTTCTCAGGAATTGGGGTGAGGGGTGGGTGGAGAGCACTTTCCTGCAGGACCTGTTCAAGGAAAGGAAGAGAAGCAGGAGGCAAGGCTGCCCTCATCTCCTGGAACACATGATAGGGAGCCCGCAGTGTGGACAAATCCATGCATTGGCTGAGCACCACAGGATCCACCCAGTCCCTCTGACTGTAGTCCAGGAGGTCTCAGATTCTGGTGCCATCAGCCAGGACTAACCTCCGGCACACCAAGAGAAATTCTGTCACCTACACACATAGATGGGGTTGTGTAGCAGGGGTTCTTCCAGGAAGTTCTTCCTCTCAGTGGCTGCCATGGACCTGGTTGTTGAAACTAGTTCCAGGTTTGAGGCAGTCCTGGTAAAAGACCATCAGCTCAAAGAAGTCTTGGGAGACTTCTTGGGTGGAGATAAAAGAGCTGCCAGTCATATTGGAGCCCTCAAAGGTGGTGGAGGAAGGTGTGCACCAGCATCCTCCATGCCAGACTACCTGCACTATAAAGGAACCTCTGAAGGAAGTGGAGGTGGAATGAGTGGACCTGGCTGTGGCTGAAGACCAGGTCTTGTTTGCCCTCTGTCAGGGGGAAGCTCAAAATACCTGCAGAGACCCAGTGCAGCCCCGGCCAGAAAAACTCCAGGACCTTCATCGGAGGCTGTCCAGGAGTCCTAGGGATGGGCTCAAGGTGTTGAACAGTTGCCAGAGCATGGACTGGACCAGCTGATTGAGTACCAGTGACTCCCCCTGAAAGGAAGGCAGAGGAGCAGCCCCATCCACCTCTGCAACAGGTCAGGAACCCTGACTTCTACATTGGTCCAACTCTCCAGTGGGGAGGGAGTGGTGGCAGAAAGATTTACACCCAGATAGAGCAATGGATCCACACCCTACAGAATGGTACAAAGCATGGGTGGGAGGGAGTCTGCCTGTCACCCGTCCCAGACCATCAGACCAGAGTTCTTGACCCAGTTGACCTGGGCAAAGGAGGCCACTGAATAGATGGCTTGTCAAGCTTCCACCCATGCGAGGTCCACCACCATGGTGGGAGAGAGAGCCACATTGAGTGGGTGTGGGCTACATAACCTAATCCTGAGACCTACCTTCTTTCTCTCCCCCTGCTGCCACTAGGTAATGACCTGTGTTGTTTTCTCTTTTTCAGTGTATTTTAGCAGTGTTGTCAACTCTAGATATTTTATCATGAGTCTCAGAACATTTTATATTTTTGGTTGCTATTTAATGGAATAATTTGGGCAATAAACCATTACAAATTAATAAATAAGATGCAATGCAAGATACACAAGAAAACCGTAATTTTCCATAGGCTTTTACTAAAGTGTAAAAGCATAGCCAAGATAAAATAACGAGTGACACAATTTGCATCCAGTAAAAACAACTGCAATGCTCGCAATCCAATCCACTGCACCCCCACAATAACAGCTGGATATACATTTGCACATTTTCAGGCTTCAGACTCAAAATAAGAACAAAAGGTGTTGTAACGCTGCACCCCATATCCTTCTTAGAAATATTGTTATAATATGATTATAGCATATCTAAGATGTATTTTGATACACAAGATGGGTCTTGTGAGGTATCATTAGAATCATTTCTGTATCTGAAGTTATGAATATTGACTATGTATCAATTACAAGTGAGTTTACACCTGGGGAATGCCCACCAGACAGAATGCAGTCAGTCTGGATGGGCCATTAGGGAGAACAATAGGTCTTTGAAGATGCTACCCTCTCACCTTCCTGAGAAGTTTCCTGGGATGCTACAGACAACTCATGGCTGCTTTGACTCTGCAGAGTCATGTGATCATTTCACCTAGTAATGGATTCCATGATAGAATACCAGTATTTTTCCACTGAGGGGTGGGAAAACAAAGGGTTCCCGCCATATGTAAAACCTATTTAAGGCCAGGGAGTGACTTAATCAGGGTTCATTTTTCACTGAATCCCCACCCAGGATGACTGCTGGAAACATCTAAGAAACAAAGACAAAAGTGGGGAGAAGAGCTGAGCCCAGGTTGGAAAAGGTGTCTGGCTTGTGAAAGAAATGCCTAAAACAACATTTAGGGTGAGAAATTACTACTTGTAACCAGTTTCTTTAGTGTATTAAGCTTAGTTTGAATGTTTGTTTTATTTGTTCAGTAATCTGCTTTGATCTGTTTGGTATTCCTTATAATCCCTTAAAATCTATCTTGTGTAGTTAATAAGCTTGTTTTTGTTTTCTCTAAAATCAGTTTGTGGAATTCATAACTGGGAGGCAAAAAACTGTGCATATCTTCCTCCACATTGAGGGAGGGGATGAATTTCAATAAGCTTGTGCTGTACAGTTCTCTGTTCAGTGCAAGACAATACAGTTTTGGGTTTGCACCCCAGAGGGGGTGTGCACTTGAGTCCTGGGCAATTCCCTAGCTTAGTCTTCCCATCTAGAGCTGATTTCAGTGTCTTTCTGCAGCTGGGTGTGTCCCTACCTGTGTGTGTGCTGGAGGAGGCTTGATGGCCTGGCTCAGCAGGACAGCGTAAGAGAGCACAGACTGGTGGAATAGGTGGGCTCAATGGTACCTCCAAGAGTGGCAGGTAACCCATCATAGGCATACCTGAGAATATTGCTCGTGTGGGCAGGGGGTTTATAGTGGATGACCCCTGAGTCATAGAATATCAGGGCTGGAAGGTACCTCAGGAGGTCATCTAGTCCAGCCCCCTGCTCGAAGCAGGACCAATCCCGAATTTTTGTCCCAGATCCCTAAATGGCCCCCTCAAGAACTGAACTCACAACCCTGGGTTTAGCAGGCCAATGCTCAAACCACTGAGCTATCCCTCTGCACCTCCCACCCATTGTTAAGGCTTTCTCCCTTAGTCATGAATATTGTGCAAAGTACAACATGCAGCTATAATCCCAGGGAAGTTTTCTTCTGCAGCTTTTAAAACATCACCCAGAACACTCAGCCCTAAAACATCACCCTCTTGCTTTCAGAAAGCTAAATGAACACTGCACTGCCATTCTGCAACTACTGAGGTGATCGTTAAACAATTCCTATCTTTTGTCCAAGCGGCCTGTAAATGGCTTCACTGGCCAGGGAATAGAAGATAAGACAGGTCCCCAGGATAACTGGAGCAATGTCCACACCATTATTGATGAGTGGTTGCAGAATGATTTACTGAGGTTATCTGCTAGCTTGTTCTGCACTCCTGGGAGACATGACACCTCCAGGTGAATGGAGTATGCTATGCAGAACTCCCATAGTTGGAGGGCTTCTCGACACAGGAGGGAGGAACGGGCTCCACCCTGTTTGTTGATGTAGAACATAGCAGTGGTGTTGCCCTTCATCACTGCCACGCTTTGGCCTTTTAGCCGGGACTGGAAAGTTTGGCATGCCAGTTGCACTGCTCTGAGCTCCCTGATACTGATATGAAGGGAGAGCTCGTCCCACAATCACAGGCCCTGGGTTCGGAGATCTCCCAGGTGTGCTCCCCAACCCAGATCTGACGCGTCCATTATTAGGGACAAGGAGGGCGGCGGGCTGTTGAAGGGGACACCTACGCATACCATCTGAGGGTTGAGCCACCACTGTAGGGACTCGAGTATTGTCCTGGCACCATAACTACCGAGTCCGGCCTGTTGTGCCCTGGTCAGTATGTCTGGGTGAGCCACGCTTGAAGGGGTCTGAGCCGCATTCTGGCATGCCTGGCTATATATGTGCAGGCTGCCATGTGTCCCAGGAGATTCAGGCATGTCTTTGGCTGTCACCTCTTTGGGGGCAGGGACTCTCTGTGCAGCGCTATACAAACAGTCTAGTTGGGAGAGGGGTTACACTCTCACCGCTGTAAAAGAACTGAAAGGGAAGAGCAGGAATTAAAACTTGTCCCTTGCTGAAAGAAATGTCCATTCACCAGATGGCAGTAATGGTGCGAGCCGCTCCCCCGAGGCGGTAGTGGTTGGGTACTGCCTAAGGCTTTGAATAATGTCCGTCATGGCCTGGAAATGGGTCTCTGGCAGGAACTACCTTGCCTGTACCGAGTCCAGCACCACGCCGATGAATTCAATTCTTTGGGTCAGTGATAAGGTTGACTTGTTCACATTGAGGAGGAGCCCCAATCTCTGGAAAGTGGACCTGACCAATCGTACATGAGACTTTACCTGCTCCCTGGTATGGCCCCTGAGCAACCAGTCATCTAGGTGTGGGTATACCTGCACCTGCCTCCTCTGGAGGAAGGTTGCTACGATTGACAGGTACTTGGTGAATACTCAGGGGGCTGTCGTCAGACCAAATGGGAGGACCGTGAACTGATAGTATTTGTGGTTGAGCGTAAACTGGAGAAAATGTCTGGTTGAATGGCTATGTGAAAGTACTCATCTTCCATGTCGAGGGTGGCATACCAGTCTCCCAGATCCAGGGAAGGGATAATTATGCTCAAGGAGACCATGCAGAATTTCAACTTTACCATGAACTTGTGGAGTCCTCGCAGGTCTAAAATGGGTCTAAGACCCCCCCACACACACACTTTGCCTTGGGAATTAGGAAATAATGGGAGTAAAACCCCTTACCCCTTAGCTCTTGAGGAACCTCCTCCACTGCCCCTATGGCGAGGAGTGATTGCACCTCCTGGATAAGGAGTTGCTTATGAGAAGGGTCCCTGAAGAGGGACATGTGAGTGAGTTGGGAGGGAGGGGAGGAGCAGAATTGGAGAGAATATCCCACTTCTACTGTGAGAAGAACCCAGCAGTCCAATGTTATTTGGGACCAAGCATGGTAGAAGTGGGAGAGACGATTCAGAAAACATGGGTAAGGAGCCGGTGGTGTGGTGGGTGCGCCGTCCTCATCTTCAAAAGGCCTGTTTACAGCCTGATGAAGGTTAAGACTGGCCATGACCTTACCCTGAAGGGGGGTTGGAAGGTTTCTGCATGCCGTTCTTGCCCCTTTGTCTTTAAAAATCCTGCCTCAGCTAAGAAGGATATGAGCGTTGTTGTGGTTGGGGCTTGCATTGGGTTGCCAGCGATGCATTCCTAACGACTTCTTGGTTGCCCTGGAGTCTTTCAAGCTGTGCAGCTTGGAGTCTGTCTGCTCCGAGAAGAGCCCCATGCCCTCAAAGGGAAGGTCCTGTAGGGTTTTCTGCACTTCCTGGGGTAGCCCGGATGCTTGAAGCCATGATGTTCTCCTCATGGCTATGCCTGACGAGAGGGTACTGCCGGCCGAATCCATCAAGTTTAGGGACACCTGCAGAGAGGTCCATGCTACCACCTTCCCTTCCTCTATAATGATGGAGAATTCAGCCCTAGAGTCTTCAGGGATCAGTTCTTTGAACTTCAGCATGGAGGACTATGAATTGAAGTTATACCTAGTGAGGATAGCTTGCTGGTTAGCTATACTCAGCTGGAGGCCCCCAGTGGCATAAACCTTTCTACCAAATAGATGCATCCTTTTTGCCTCCTTAGATTTGGGGGCTGGTCCTTGCTGTCCCTGACACTCTTTCTCATTAACCGCCAACACGGCCAGAGAGCGTGGCTGTGGGTATGATAATAAGTATTCATAGCCTTGGGAAGGGACAAAGTATTTGCACTCCATACCCCTGGCGGACAGCAGAACTGAGGCTGGGGTCTGCCATAGGGTCTTGAGCAGTTTTGATCAAAGGCAGAGCTACCTGTGATGGACCTTTGGGAGTGAGAATATCCACCATGGGGTCCCTGACCTCGGCCATCTCCTCCGCTTGCAACCCCATGTTGCGGGCAGTCTCCCTAAGGAGGTCCTGATGTGTCCTATGATCAATCGGAGGAAGGCCCAAAGCTGATGCTCCTGCCACAACTTCATCAGGGGAAGAGGACAAGGTGGCCAGACGGGGTACAGGATCCTCCGGCCCTCCGGCTACCTGACCTCCCCTTGGTCAGTGCAAGCCCCTGTGGCAGGTTACAGCCTGGGATGCTGTAGCTCGACTCTGTGGCTGGTCCTGTGTTGGGGTCACCTCTGCTGTGACTGGAGCCTGAAAAAGGTGGTTGGGACAGAGTGACCTCGGATCCCTGAGGTGTAGGACTGTCCCTAGGAGGGTGGGGTGGCCGATGTTCTGATGTTACCGATCTCAACCCCCTTGAAAAGGTACCCTGGGCCTGATGGTAAGTCCAGGGGGTCCAAAAGGGCCACTGCGCTGGGGGCCACCACTGTGGCTGCCAGGCCGGTGGTGCCCTCCTTCATCGCCACTCAGTCCTATGTCGACTGCACCTCCAGTAGTAAGAGTCGGCAGCAGACTCCAAGGAAGCGGATCCCAATCATGAGGACCATGGCGGTGCCAAGGGCCCATGCACTGACGACCAGTGCTGCGATGAGGTGGGGGACCAGTCCCGGGACGTTGTTGCTGGGGACTGGTGCCTGGAATCTGGCAATGCGGACCAGTAGCCAGTAGTCTTTGCCAGCAATTGAGGATAAAGGCCCAGTGCCGCGGGTTGGTGCCGGTCCTCTGATGTCTCCGTGGGTCAGTGCCAGTTCTCTGCTTGTGCCGGGGATTGGTGTCAGTCTGGCCTCAGTGCTAGGGAGGGGCAGCATCGCATCGCCAGTGCCAGAGGTGATCTCGTGGGGCTCGGTGCCAGGGAGTGGTGACACGGCAAAGGCGACAGAGAGTGGTGCTGGCTATGGTGCCAAGCCAGGGACTGCGAGGGTCGCATCATAGCGGGGTTGGCTCTAGACCAGTGGTGGGTAACCTGTGGCCCATGTCACTTCCCGCAGCTCCCATTGGCCGGGAACATTGAACCGTGGCCACTGGGAGCTGCGGGTGATCATGCCAGCAGACGGTCAGTGTAAACAAACTGTCTCGCAGCCTGCCAGTGGATTACCCTGACGGGCCATGTGTGGCCTGCGGGCCGCAGGTTGCCCACTACTGCTCTAGACAGTATCGGTCTTATCGGCACCAGAGGTTTGCCCCTGAGAGCCGGGGGCTGTGCAGCCATCATCTCGATGAGGTCTCTGGCGGTTTCAAAAGTGTCCAAGGTGGAGGGTGGCTCTAACACCTCCGCCTGGCATTGCTCTGCTGGAGAGTCACTACGTGATGGACTCAACGGTCCCCTGTGGGGCACTGAAGTCAACGGCACTGATTCATGCTGACTTGGCACCAGGTCCTTTCTGGTGTGCACCCATGCATCTCCTGACGGTCCTGTAGATATTGGAGCTGGTGAGTGCCCTCTTTCAGCCTTATTGTGTCTCTTGTGCGGCACCGGGGAAGTCAAGTGGTGCCGGATTGCTATCCCTGGGTGCAGTGCGGGGGAGAGCCAGTGCCGAGCGTCTCTTGTGGTAGAGTCCTTCCTCGGCTCTGTGTCGCATATGGATGCCAGAGCACTCCATACGGATGCGCTCGGTGCTGGGTCCTGGCAGTTTGCAGCCGGCTGTGGGCAGAAAGCAGATTCCATTAACAATTGTTTTAGTCAGAAATCACACTCCTTTTTGGTTCTTGGCTGAAAAGCCCTGCAGATTTTGCACCTTTCCATCTGGTGCGCTTCCCCCAGACACTTTAGATAAGAGTTGTGGGGGTCACTGATGGGCATAGATGTATTACAAGCACTGCAGGGCTTAAAGCCTTGGGCTCACGGCTTGCCCCGGAGCCTGAGGAGGGTTAGGGATTGGGAAGACACCCTGCTCCCAACCTACTATCTAAACTAACTATCTATACTAAATGAACTATAACACTAACTATAAACTGTTCTGACTAACAGAAGAACGCTAAGGGAGCACTTGCTGAGCAAGTGAGCACTGTTCCAACAGCTCTCATGGATGGTAAGAAGGAACGGAAGGCGGGTCAGGTCGGCAGGGTCATATATTGAGCAGCACCATGAAGACGTCACTCCAGGGGGCTCTACAGCCGACCCAATGGGCACTACTAAGGGAAATCTTTCCCATGACCGTGCACGCAGCACGTGCACACCTGATTGGAATCGATGTGAACAAGCACTCGAAGAAGAAGTAAAGGTTCATAAAATATCACAATAACCTATAACAATAAATGTTTATCGGAAAAGATGCAAAAGAGAAACAGACTGTATTGGTACAAACAAAAGGCCTACTAATATAATACTGTATTAAGATCATGCCTGGTAAACATGAAAAGTGTGGCAGAGAAAAATCAATGGATCAAAACTGATTTGTCAGAAATTAGGCCTAACTGGTGAACAAAATAATGAGGGAACAGACTATTCCAACCAACACTCCCTTTTGGGGTTCTCATAAAGAAAAGACTTTTGAGGGAAAAGCAGTGGAAGAAGCTGCTGTCTGCCAACAACTGCTGTAGTGAGATTTACCATCAGGGCAGCCACCCCCACCATCTTCTGGAACCCCAGGATCTAACATAAAACCATTGGTCTTTGTCATCCTGTGCCTGAGAGCTATCCTGGCCAGATAGGGCCACAGAGAGGGACCCCGCTGTAATTGTTACCTCCATCAACTCCAGCTAAATCTCAAACACTACCTAGTAGTAAGACTTTGTCTTCCCCTCCATGCATCCTTTTCCTTTCCCAACTTATTTAATCTCTTTCCTATATCTCTTTTTCCTTCTGTCTAATCAGAGTCTGGCTTACCCAGCCAAAAACTGTATTTTGCCATACCACTGTAAGCCTGTGATCAGAAAGAGACAGCTAACGTCAATGCCCTAACTACCCTAATGCTAGCACAAGTTTGCCAGCTCTCAGAATGTTGGATAAGACCATGTGCATTCCTTCCTGTGTTTCTCCAGCAGCAAGGTTGCAACTAAAAGGCAAAAACAGAAACAGAAGCTGTGTTTTCTACCTTTGCTGGTCTTTTCCCTCCCTTTTTGTATGGGTTTGACTTATTTTGTCTTCTAGGAAACAGGATCAGACTTTAACAACAAGACCATTAACAACAGCTTCAACCCATCTCAACAAACTTTTTATCTTTTCCCCCAAAAGTACAGTTATTATTACCATCTAAGAGACTGTAAAACAAAGGGGCTAAAGATCTCTCCAGCTAACGGGAAAGGGAACAAGGGAGGCTGTTAAAATGAACATAAGAACACATAAGAACATAAGAACGGCCATACTGGGTCAGATCAAAGGTCCATCAAGCCCAGTATCCTGTCCTCTGATAGTGGCCAATGGCAGGTGCCCTAAAGGGAATGAACAAACAGGTTATCATCAAGTGATCCATGCCCTGTCACCCAATCCCAGCTTCTGGCAAACAGAGGCTAGGGACACCATTCCTGCCCATCCTGGCTAATAGCCATTGATGGACCTATCTTCCATGAATCTATATAGCTCCCTTTTGAACCCCGTTATAGTATTGGCCTTCACAACACCCTCTGGCAAGGAGTTCCAGAGGTTGACAGTCCATTGCGTGAAAAAATACTTCCTTTTGTTTGTTTTAAACCTGCTACCTATTAATTTCATTTGGTGCCCCTTGTTCTTGTATTATGAGGAGTAAATAACACTTCCTTATTTACTTTCTCTATACCACTCATGATTTTATAGACCTCTATCATATCCCCTCTTAGTCGCCTCTTTTCCAAGCTGAAAAGTCCCAGTCTTATTAATCTCTTCTCATTTGGAAACCGTTCTATACCCTTAATCATTTCTGTTGCCCTTTTCTGAACCTTTTCCAATTCCAATATATCTTTTTTGAGATGGGGCGACCACATCTGCATGCAGTTTTCAAGGTGTGGGTGTACCATGGATTTATATAGAGGCAACATGATATTTTCTGTCTTATTATTTATCCCTTTCTTGATGATTTCCAACATTCTGTTTGCTTTTTTGACTGCCGCTGCACATTGACTGGATTTCAGGATTGACTGGATTGACTGGATTTCAGAGAACTATCCACAATGACTCCAAGATCTCTTTCTCTAGTGGTAACAGCTAATTTAGACCCCATCATTGTATATGTATAGTTAGGATTATGTTTTCCAGTGTGCATTTGCATTTATCAACATTAAATTTCATCTGCCATTTTGTTGCCCAGTCACCCAGTTTTGTGAAATCCTTTTATAGCTCTTTGCAATCTGCCTGGGACTTAACTATCTTGAGTAGTTTTGTATCATCTGCAAATTTTGCCACCTCACTGTTTACCCCTTTTTCCAGATCATTTATGAATATGTTAAATAGGACTGGGTCCAGTACAGATCCCTGGGAGCCTTATTTAATTCTTTACATTTCAAATGCCTTAATTGCTTTTCCTTCTCTTCTATATCTCTAATAGAAGGTTTAAAAGATTTCTAATCATGTGTTTGCCATGGTACTAAGCAGGGTGAGGTTGCTATATACCAAACCCCGAACATTGTACAACACAGTTTTATACTGGACAGTGACAGGGTCATATTAACACTTCTGACTCTCTGGGCCCATTTATTCCATCAAATTAATAAAACAGGACAAAGTCTTCATGATTCATTAAAGTAAACAGGCATGCACGAGTTCCAAAAGATCCTAGCATCATGGACCTTTCCAGGACTCCCTGCATTTATGTTTGTGAACCTGCCATGATAGTCCTTTGAGCACCATGGAGAAATACCCCTCTGTTTATAAACTTTGAGCCCTGGTGCAGGGGACAAATGATGGGACAACTGATGGGACCCATAAGCCTAATACAGTTCAGGAACCCCAGGCATGCAGAGCCATAAATAATCTCCCAAGCATTACAGCCCAGCGGAACAATATCTTCTGCAAGGCAGCACATACCTCTATGACAACCCCAACGGTCAATCTCCCCATTCTAAATTGGTTGGCTACCAATCAGTAACATTTGAGGGAGGCCAGCTTCCAAATGCCAATGGCGACCCACTTCTCAACAGGTATGAGACACTGCATGTTGGTACACTGCAGCTGCAGCTCCAAGGCTAGTTTAGAACAGATCTGAAAAAAAAAGTAACATCATCTTTGTCAATGATTTTCGCTTCAGCATTTATTTCCCAAGCTGCATGCTGCTGCTCCAGCTGCTGCCTGTTTAGTTTGGAGTAAGATTCTTGCTTACTCATTGTACGCTGCTCTGTTTTATTTCCTTTATCCAAAATAAAAAACAGAAAACAACAGACCATAACCTTTTTCTTTATTTGTTTCCAGCCTTCTCACTTGTGAATCTCTCGGTAATTATATTATCTGGTATATAAGTGCCTGAAATGTGATCTTTAGCTGAACAGCAAACTGGTGTAGCTACTGCCATCTACGCCACTGTAACCCTTTCTGGGGATATTGTGAGACACCTCACTACCACCTGCCCTTAGTGTGAGGGAGCCTTGTCTGTGCCTGCCAGAGGTCAGCGTCCCAACAGTCCCTGCCATAGTACTCTCCTCTCAGTCCATGTGGGCTCCACTATCCCTCATGCAGGTTAGCAATAGATACTCTCCAATCCCAAGAGTCCTCCAAGTGTCCTCCTGAAGTGTCCAACCCCTTTTCCACTGGGCAGTCACAGAATTACCAAATCCTCTATTCCCAAAGGAACAATACACCACAGTTTACTAGCTACACCTTAGAACAACTCTGCTTAACACTAGACCACTGTGACACAGGCTTTCAGTAGAAACCACACATGACACTCTTTGGTGAACTAGAATGTAAACACCAGACCCAGGGGATCTGTCTTATACACTCCTGTACCCTGTGCCAGCTGGCATCAAGAGGTCCTTGGGTCACATTTGAATTCAAATCCCTGTTCTACATCAGGTAGAGGGGGATTTGAATCTGACTTTCCCACCTCTCAGGTGAGTGCTCTAAACAGTGGTCTAAATGTTACAAGGAAAAGAGGGGTAACACCTTCTCATTTTTTTGTGAGTGGGAGTTAGGTGCCTAACTCCAGGAGTGGGTTCCTCGCTGTGAATCCCAAACAGAGGGAAGTGCCAGACATTGGAAACCTGCCTGACAGGTGACGTTCTGTCAGAAGCCTGCATGGGTTCCCTCAGAACTTTATCAAAATCAAACTGTCTCCACAAAACATTTAGACAAATCAGTAAAATTCTGATGGAAAAAAAAATGTTTTGTCATAATTTTTCCAACCAGCTCTACTCAAGAGCTCTTCTGCTATCAGCAAACAGCTGCGAAACCCACTGACAAAGTGCATCTCGTCCCTCCTGTAGTACATGATCCACATGGAAGATAACAGTTTAGTACTACCAGTTCCTCTGTTAGCTCTGGTAGAGAACTGTGCTGTGGATCTCCATGTCTCAGCCCAGACAATGACCCAAGTGGAATCCCAGAATGGAATTTTTCTTTTTTCCAGTTTCATTTAAAAAATCCATTAAAAGAAAGATAAGGTTGCAAAGTCAAGTTAGAAAACATCAGAATTCAGATTACCGGTGCAATTCCAATTTCTTCAAGTTGAATCAAAACTGCCCTTGGGACACATGCTTGGAAGTCTTGAATGTACAACAAATCAGTCATGTGATGCATCAGTCCTGAACAAGCTTCTAAGGAAATCTAATTTAAAGTAGATTTTGTAATGCATGTGTTTGTGCATGCTCACAATAGCCTCCCAGTTGGCACAGATGTGCACAATAAGCGATTGCAGCTGATACTCTGAGGGCAGAAGCTGCTGTATCTATGTTTAGTCTGAGTGGTGATCTCCTGGCTGTGGGTTTGCCAGGCATACACCTTCAGCTAATTTCATTATACCTTTACTAAGGAGACTGCAGCAGTAGGCTTAATTTTAGGCAGATTAATGAAGAGCTTTTTGTCCCTAGGTACAAATATGTCTTAATAGAAATTTCCATTTCACCATAATCACAACCTGATAAACCAGGTCAGGAAAAGTTACAGAGCTCTTTAAACTTTGCAAGATTAGTTTTATCTGGGGTTTTGCTGAGGCAGGTGGTTGTTTCATTTTCTAAAAACATAAGAATCCATGAAGTTAGAGCTGCATTCGTGCTTACTCACTTAATTCTGGGAAGCTTAGCAGCGAGTCTGAGGAATATCACTGAAACTCCCAGTTTCAGAGGTTTCTGCTCTTTAGGAGATGTAGAGGAGAGACACTCTCACCAGAGAGTAAGACTTTGCTCACATGCTGCTTTTAAAGGAGCCTGCACAAACTCCTTCACCCGTCTCTGGGCCATACCTTAAAGAAGAGTGGGGTGGAGCCCTGTAAGAGGGAAGAACATGTTGCCAGGAAGATGTATAGAACGGTCTACACATACATATCCTATATGTCTCAGTGAGGAAAACAGCAATCATGCCATGACCTCCTGAAAAGGGAGGGGAGGTAGATCCATGCTCCCTGATGTTGTGTCCAGGCTGAGTAAGGACCAACCGCACAGAATGAGCAGTGAGACAGAGTCACTGGAGACAAATGACTCGTGTATCAGAGAAATTGTAGGAGCGTGGAGAATTCTGCACCGCTGCATGTGCACCGAATTCATGTGCCCTGCATTCTTTGCTTCCCCACAGAAAAATGTAAGCAGCACAGGCATGTCATTTCGGGTGCCTAGAGCAGCAGGTGGAGAGGTAAGTCACCACAGGAGGGTTTGGGGGAGAGGCTGGGGATACCCTGGCTGGTGGCTCCTACCCTGAGCTGAGCTGGGAAGGATGGGGCATCCTCTTCCCCTGCAAGGAGCAGCCTGGGCCAGGGCTAGCCCATCCTGAGAAACCTCCCCCAGCTGCAAGAAGCTCCCCCCGCTCCTCCCCCCTGCTTCCTGCCCTCATTGTTCCGTAGCCATGGGGGGACAAGTCACTGTACAGGGAGCTGTTACCCCATCTGCCCAACCTTGTGCATCCGGAGCCCCCCTGCACCGAGATCCCCTCACTGAGCCCCACCCCCCTATAGCTGGAGAACCCCGATTAGACCACCCCAAAGCTGGACCTCCACCCCACCATGTCCCACTCCCCCAGCATCCCCTGCTGAGCCCCAAACAACTTCACCTGGACCCCCCTGCAGAATCCCATTCCCCCTGCACCTGTATCCCCCATAAAAGCTCCTGTGCATCCAGATCCCCCCCTGCACCTGTATCCCCCCACGAGCCACCTACACCCAGATTGCCCCACACAGAATCCTCTCACTGCACACTAAGCCCCTCTATACTTGGCTCCTACTGGGCTGAGCCTGCCTGCTCCACACCTGGATTAGGGGATAAGGCTAGTTGTGTGTGTGAGATGCTGATCCTCTTGCTTGCTTTCTTGGTGCATCTGGAATGGAGGGGCAGGGCCCCAGGGTTATTTCTGGGGCAGACCCAGCCCTTACACTGTGTCAGGGTTGGGTGCAGGCACACTGCCAAGCCTGTGTCCCAGGAAGTGGGGGCGGGGGGCTGCAGGGTGATTTCAGACCTCTTTGCAGCCAGTGGCCTGTGCTCCCCACTACCATGCTGGAGCCTCCATATTTATTTATTGACAAACAAAATATGCAGAATTTTAAAATATTGTGCACAGAATGTTTACTTTTTTGGTGCAGAATTCCCTCAGGAGTAATAACACTGATTCTGGCCTGGTCACAGTGAAGGAAGCTTCCATTTGGCCTCCTGAGCTGTATCAGTGTGTACCTCGCCCTCATGCTGGCAAAAGCCATGTTTCCCTGCAGGCTGTGCAACTTTCTTGGCGTGAACCTCGCCATGTGCTGGCAACAGCCAGGTTTCCCTGAAAGCTGGTTGACTCTTTCATTCACAAGCCGGCTGGGAGCTGAGTTCCTGCATCCTGCTGTCTGTCTTGTATTCCTGACCGGGGAGGGGAAGATAGGGGCTGTCCTTCAAAGCTTCCCCATAAAGACAAAAAGGTTTTTTTTATTTTTTGTTTAGTGGTTTTGAGAAGGGAGAGCCTACAAGCCAACGAAGAAACAGAGAAATGTAATTTAAAATATTTTTTAAATCTTGTGAAAGCTCTGCTACAAAAGGACACCTGGACTCTGCCCAGTGCTGCTTGGAGGCAGAGAATTCTGCAGAGTTCATCCTGGTCTACACTACACAGTCAGGTTGACACAAGGCAACTTATGCTGACATAACTGTAGATATATCTTCACTTAAATTTGGCTCCTGCCATTGTAAGTGCCCTGCTATGCCGACTTAATAACACTACCTTCCCAAGCACTGTAGAGTCACGATTGATGTAGTTACGTTGACGCAGTGAGAGTGTAGACACTGTGTTACTTACTTTGATCGTTAATGACCTTCAGCTTGGGTTGCTAACCCTCTAGGATTTGTCCTGAACTCTCCAGGAATTAAAGATTAATCTTTAATAAAGGATTATGTCATGTGATGAAACCTCCAGGAATATGTCCAACCAAAATTGGCAACCCTACCTCCAGCAGCAGTCCAACAATGTCCCACACTGACCGCTCTGGTCACCATTGTGAACTCCACTGCCCAGGATTCAGGTAGACAGGAAGCCCCCACTCCCATTTAGAGCCCCATGAATTTTTAAAATTCCTTGTCCTGGTTGCCCAGGTTGACGAACACACCTGGCAGCTCTCCATTGCTGAGTGTAATGCCTAGCTGACTGTGCCAGCTACAGGCTCCTGCCTGGAGTAGACAGTAGATATTGGATCTCCTATGCTTGTGGGGAGAAGAGGCTGTGCAGGCATAGTCTGATGCAGTTGAAGAAACAGACATCTATGAGCAACTGCTTGGGGGATGCAGAAGAAAGGCTACAACAGGGACTACCAGCAGTGCTGCATGAAAGCCAAGGAGTTGCGGCAGGCATACCAGAAGGCCAGGGAGGCCAACAATAGATCCGGTGCTGAGCTGCAGACCTGCCACTTTTACATAGAGCTACACGCCATCCTTGGCAGAGATACCACCACCTCTCCCAACACCACCATGGATACTTCTGAGGAGCCCGAGTGACAGGCCCCTGCCATAAACAGCTAGGAGGAAGAGTATGGGGGACAGGCGACTGAGGGACCTAGCTCCAAAGCAAGCCAAGATCTGTTTTTGACTCCACCATAGTCCCACCAGTCAAGCCTGGGCAGGGCTGAGGCAGGGGCAGGAACCGCTGGTAAGTATACAGTTTACTTTGAAATTACAGAGATGGCACTCCCAAAGTAGCAGGACACATCTTTTGATTTACTCATTTTTACTTATGCTAGAAGAGGTAGAGGAACAACCAAGAGAGGTAGAGTTGCTATCTGCTTTTCATTTCCTTCTAGAGTTAGGTGGGGCAGCCACACAGAGTAGTTTGTTTATGTGCACCAGGTTGCCTGTGAATCTTCTGTAGAGATCTCCATGAAAATTTCATGGAGGTACTCTGCAATCCTCTGCCAAAGGTTTCTGGGTAAGGCTGCCTTATTTCTTCTGCCACAGTAGGACACTTTCCCACGCCGCTCAAAGATTACATCAGCAGACATCATTGCAGTACAAAGGCTAGCAGCATACAGGCCCGGGTGGCATTGGGATGCCAGGACCAGCTGTGCTCTGTTACCATCAGGAAATAAAGAAGGAAAGGAAAACAGCTGACAAAAAAAATTTAATCTCCTTTGCTCTTTGGACTCTCATGGGGCCGGAGTTACAAAACTGAAGCAGAGATCTCAAGGGTTGACCTAGGTTGACCTAATGCCATAAAAGACATTCAGAGCTGATAGATTACTACAATTCTGTCACTTTTTAAAACCATAGACTGTAACTCATTTATGTATGCTTGCCTGTTTTAACCTTGTAATAAACTCATTTCTTTTCTTAGTTAATAAATCCTTGGATAGTTTACTTTAGGATTGGCTACAAGCATTGTCTTTGGTGTGAGATCTAAGGTGCAAATTGACCTGGGGGAAGTGACTAGTCCTTTGGGACTGGGAGAAACCTGAGTACTATTGCAATTTTGGTGTAAAGTAAACCATCTCTCACTAAGTCCAGCTTGCCTGGGTGGCAAGATTGGCCCCATGGGTACTCCAGTCTTGCTGTGACTCCATAGTAAGATTTTTACAGCTTTTGGAGTTCACACTTGTTACTGGGTTGGTGATATCTAATTATAGAAGACAACCAATTTGGGGTCTCTGCCCTGCTTATTGACAGTCTGTCCTGAGGTTGTGAGCCACCCAGAAAGTTGCATAAATAGCTCATATTGTTCCTTCCAATGTGCATTACACTATCATTGACACTGAATTTTATCTGATTGTGTTATCCATTCAAACTTTGTTACATTGCTCTGTGGTTCCTCATACTCTTCTCCAGTCTTGACGAATACATTTTTTGTGTCACCTGAAAATTATGCCATCTCACAGCTCTCCTGCTTTTCCAGATCACTACTAAATATTGTTATGGCAGGCATCACCAGGTGCCACTTTAAACAGTTTCCAAGTGTTTTTTCTTAGCTTGTAAGCAAGTTTTGATTCTTGGGAAGACATGCTTGGTTAGTTTTTGATTATGCAAATTTGCATGCAGAGGCAGCTTCAGGAGAGAGGGAACTGTGCAATATGTAGAAGAGTTTGCTATCTGACTTGGGCTCTGATTAAAATCAATTCTTGAGGCAGAGTTGCTGTCTGGAAACCAGGCATTAGTGTTGGACTGAGATTCAGAAGAGGTTGCAACTTACCTTATTTACATATATACACACACCAGTCCTGACAATAGGCAGGTAGACTATACCCTCCCTCCCCAGCACTGATTTCTCCTTTAGTGAGACACTAACATTGCATGGCAGTGGGGAAACAATAGTGTCAGAACAGGACACTGGTGTCAGAAACAGGAGCAATAATGTTTTAAACAATGCCAATTCTAGTACAGATCCTTTTAGTAACCTTTTATCACAATGAAACTTTACCATTTATTACTGCTTTTTGGTTTCTATCTCTTAGCCACTTTTTGATCCTTGGCAGTATTTTGCCTCTCATCCCACAATTAGTATCTTTAGTAGCCTATTATGGTGACCTTTTGGAACTTTAAATTATGTCATCTAGTTATCCTTTATCCAGTAGTTTACATATTTGAAAAATTCTAATTGATCAGTGAGGCACAAGTTTCCTTTGCAAAAACCACGCTGGTCAGAGCTTCTTATAGTTTGATTTTCTAGGTGTTTTTCATTTCTATTTTTTATTATTGTTTTGTTCAGAGGTAAGTCTTACTGGTCTGTAATTCCCTGAATAACCCCCTCTAGAGCATTTTTAACTATAATGACTGGCAATGAAAAAGAGCCAAGACAGAATAGGAATGTGTAAAACATGATGGGATGACAGTCAATGGGACACAAGAACACCAGACTAAACACTATATAGGAAAGGTAGATTAGGTGGTGGAGGTGAGGGAATAGCACTAGATGTAAAAGATTCCATGGATTCTAATGCAACTGGATTTCTGAGTGTATTTTTGAGAAACTTCTGTTGGTCTTCTATGGACAGAGCTCAGGGTTCAGAACCCAAACAGCACAAAGCTGCAACAACAACTATACATCAGTGGATACGGTTACATTTTTCTTTTTTGTTGGACCAGTACTTCTGTGATCAAGACCTAAGTCTTGTCTACACAGGAAAGTGATTCCGGAAAGCTAGGATGTGAATGTAACATGCAGTAGCTATTCTGCAGTAATTCCTTATGTGGATACTCCTATTTTGCAATGAGTGTGCCTTTTTGTGGTTTAGTTTAATCCACTTCCAAAGCTTAACTCCACAATATCTGTTCCAGTCTATTTCCCCACATAGACAAGCCCTTAGATCTGGAGTCCCACCCAGAGAACATTGTTAATGCAGGCAATACCAAATTAAGTTTAAGCCACAGTTTTTCTTCCATAGGAAAGCTTTGTGGGCATTTACCAAACCATACTGCTCCTGAGAAAGAACTTCATAGGTCTTTGAAGGTTCTTTGAGGCCAATGGGTCTCATGGGTACCACCACGTATGTGATAAATTATGCTAGACTCTGGATGACACCACTACAGCATTAGCTGCCAATGATTTAAGCTCCAAATATAGACGGGGAAAGCAGTGAATGTGATATATCTTGACTTTAGCAAAGCTTTTGATACAGTCTCCCACAGTATTCTTGCCAGCAAGTTAAAGAAATATGAATTGGATGAATGGACTACAAGGTGGATAGAAAGCTGGCTAGATCATTGGGCTCAACGGTTAGTGACCAATGGCTCAATGTCTAGTTGGCAGCTGGTATCAAGCAGAGTGCCCCAGTGGTCGGTCCTGGGACTGGTTTTCTTCAACATCTTTATTAATGATCTGGATGATGGGATGGATTGCACCCGCAGCAAGTTCTCAGATGACATTAAGCTGGGGGGAGAGGTAGATATCCTGGAGGGTAGGGATAGGGTCCAGAGTGACCTAGACAAATTGGAGGATTGGGCCAAAAGAAATCTGATGAGGTTCAACAAGGACAAGTGCAGAGTCCTGCACTTAGGATGGAAGAATCCCATTCCCTGCTAGAGGCTGAGGACAAACTAGCTAAGCAGCAGTTCTGCAGAAAAGGACCTGGGGATTGTAGTGGATGAGAAGCTGGACATGAGTCAGCAGTGTGCCCTTGTTGCCAAGAAGGCTAACGGCATATTGGGCTGTATTAGTAGGAGCATTGCCAGCAGATTGAGGGAAGTGATTATTCTCCTCTATTTGGCACTGGTGAGGCCACATCTCGAGTATTGCATCCAGTTTTGGGCCCCCGCACTACAGAAAGGATGAGGACAAATTATAGCGAGTCCAGCAGAGGGCAACGAAAATGATCAGGGGGCTGGGGCACATGACTTATGAGCAGAGGCTGAGGGAACTGGGCTTGTTTAATCTGCAGAAGAGAAGAGTGAGGGAGGATTTGATAGCAGCCTTCAACTACCTGAAGGATGGAGCTCGGCTGTTTTCAGTGGTTGCAGATGACAGAACAAGAAGCAATGGTCTCAAGTCACAGTGTGGGAGGTCTAGGTTGGACATTAGGAAACATTATTTCACTAGGAGGGTGGTGAAGCACTGGAATGGGTTACCTAGGGAGGTGGTGGAATCTCCATCTTTAGAGGTTTTTAAGGCCTGGCTTGACAAAGCCCTGGCTAGGATGATTTAGTTGGTGTTGGTCCTTCCTTGAGCAGGGGGTTGGACTAGATGACCTCCTGAGGTCTCTTCCAACCATAATTTTCTATGATTCTATGACATAAAGGCACCTCTGGATGTTACTCCAAAATTTAAGCATCTCAATTAGTGAGAAATAAAGGACAGTGTATTGAAAGAGGTTTTTCTTCAACCCACCCTCTACCTCAGTAGCAATCAATAAGGATGCATCTACTTTCCCACTTCTACAGTTCATAGTCAATGGAAGGTTTATGGTCAATGAAACATAAAAGCTCCACATAAATATTTTAGAGCTACAGGCTGCAGACTCTCAGATGGCCTCCACAATTCTTTCTGTTTTTAGTCATGGGCTGCCTATTCCAAGCGTTGATAGGTAAAATATTAGCAGTGTTCTAGATCATCAAGCATGGAATTTTGTTAGGAAGCAATGGCTTAGGGGAGTGGCATCTGGCTGACTAAATTTCTCCAATGTCCCTCCACTTGACCAACAGGAATATTTGTTGATGGATAAGTTAAATTGCAGACTACGAGATCATCGTAAATCATCTCTGAAGGAGTCAGTCCTAGGTTTGCTGTTTAGAAGGTGATGTTATCCTGCATCCTTTGTCACAAGGAGCAATGCAGGGTATCTTTAATTTTGTTTCAGAGCAGCAATGGACAGAAATTCAACAGATGCATGGCTTATTTCTCCTCCAGTAAGAAACAGACCCATTTTAAAGTCCCAGCCTCTACCTATGACTGCTGAGAAGATCAGACAATAATTTGCTCCCATTCCAGTGCACAAAAGCATACATGTCTATGGTAGTATCTTGAACAGATGTCACAATGTTTCCATCATAGACCCAGACAGGATAAGACTGGCAGGCAGAGTCAGGGCTAGAACCCAGGTCTCCTGTGGTTAGAGAATGGATTTGGAATCAGAAGACACAGGATGAATACCAGGTAGCCATGAATCTGTGTATCTGGGTCTGTAACTTACACATGCATCCACTTCACTCAAGAAAGCAGAATAGCTAGGCAAAGAATGTTTGAGATATGGAGATATGCACTGTCAGCTCCTTGGACTGGAAAAAACCAGTCTACAGAATAAATAACTGCTTGGGCAGGTCTGCCTGGTGTTGGCATCTGTTTCTATGTGGGCATGTTGAAACACCCATTTCTGTGACTTAGCTCTTCCACAATCGTTGTTGTTAGAGTACTCCCACATAGGGGGAAGGAAAGGGGAAGGGAAAAAAATCTGTTACCTTTCAAGCTTCTCCTTCAGGCAGAGGAGGGAGAGAGTTTTGTTTATTGTTTTTTCCTTTACCAATGTGGAAAGTGCTCAGACACAGCTGGCCAACGTCAGGCACCTGGCATGACACTCACACATTTGGATGTCCTGTCGCAATTGAGCATTACTGGCTTTTTGCACTAGTGAGAAATGAAATAAATGGTTACTAATCTGTTCCATAAGTGTTATTCTTCATGATGTATTGCACATATGCATTCCACTTTAGGAATCATCAAGCACATGGTTGTTGGAAATTTTTCCCTCAGCAGTACCTGTCAGCATGACACATGTGTCCTCTGCTGCTGCACAATGGTATAAACCCCAACTTCCCTCAGTTTCTTCTTACCAGACAGACTCCAATACAGAGAGGAATGAGTGTGGGCTATGGAATGGACAATATGCAAAACATCTCAAAGAACAACAATTAAGGAACACGTTAACCATTTATTTGAGTGATTGCACAGGTCCATTCCACTTCAAAGGACTCATAAGCAGTTTGATTTGGAGGTGGGCTCAGAGTCTACCTGAATAATGCTTGGAGGACCAAACCTGGCATCATCTCTAGAATGCTGAAATCTGGCATAATGTGAGACAAAGGTATGCACTGGAGCCCACATTGTCACTTTACAAATGTCTAGGATAGGCACTTGAGCTAGAAAGGCCAGAGAGGCCACCTTAGATCTTGTTGAATGTGCTATTACTCTGCTTGGTGGAGCTACATTGGCCAAGTCATAACACAAGCATATAGAAGAAGATATCCAAAATGAGATCCTCTGAGAAGAGACTGAGAGTCCCTTCATCCTGTGTGCCACAGCCATAAACAATTGTAAGGATGATGTAAGCTGTTTGATCCTGTCCAAGTAGAATTCTAATGCTTTAACATCCAAAGTGTGAAATTTCACCTCATCATTATGACCATGAGGCTTCAGGAAGAAAGAAAGTAGATATATTGCTTGATTGACATGGAATTGAGACACCATCTTTGTCAGAAACTTTGGATTGGGACATAGGTAAACCTTGTCCTTATAGAAGGCTGTGTACAGAGAATGAGACATTAAAGCATATAATTCATCTATTCTCCTGGCTGAGGTGATTGCCACAAAAAGGCTACCTTCCTTGAGAGATGTAGCAAGGAACAGGTACCTAAAGGTTCAAAGGGAGGACCCATTCATTTTGACAACAAGTTCAAGTCCCAAGGGGGAACAATTTCCTCTACCTGAGGGTATAACCTTTCCAGACCCTTTAAAAACCTTATGTAGAGAGAGTTGTAAAAAGACAGGACAATTCTCATTCAGAGGGTGGAAAACCAAAATAGCTGCTAGATTAACTTTGATTGAACTAATGGCCAGTCCTTGTGGTTTTAGGAATAACAGATAGTTCAGACTATGATGCATTGGAGACTGGACCAGGGAAACCCCTCTCTACTGGGACCAGATGGAGAATCCCTTCCACTTAACCAGTTAAGTGTACCTAGTGGATGGTTTTCTACTATTGAAAAGAATATCTTGAACTTCCCTTGAACAAACTCTTCCTGGGAGATTAGCCACAGAGCATCCAGGCTGACAGGTAGAAGACCTGCAAGTTGGGGTGGAGGAAGCGACTAGGATCCTGAGATATTAGATCTGGGTCCTGTGGTAGAGAGAGTGGAGCTTTGATCAAGAGGAACAGCAGAGTGAAATAAAAACAGTGCTGTCAAGGCCACACTGGAGGTATATGTATAATTTGAGCCTGGTCTTTCTGATTTTCAGTAAAATTCTGAGTGAGTTCCTGTTGATATTTAGTTGTATTGTTGCTGGTGAGATATTAATGCTGCTGAGATTTAAATTGTATTGTTAGTGGTGTTAGGCATCTTTTTAGTTATTTAAATTGAGATAAAAATATAAACAATATTAACAGTAATTTCCACATGTCCATGTTCCTCATGGTGGCTCCAGAAACAGTTGGAAGTGTTTGGTGGGCTTTCCAGTGGGTGGCAGCAACAGCACTACTGAGTTATGAAGAAGCAGTCATTG
Source organism: Lepidochelys olivacea (assembly GCF_965140295.1). NCBI lineage: Eukaryota > Metazoa > Chordata > Testudines > Cheloniidae > Lepidochelys > Lepidochelys olivacea. The sequence goes on from NC_140416.1 coordinate 12,254,768, forward strand.
TGCTCAAACTCTTTGCATAGGAATCCCCACCTTCACTTCAGTCAGAGGCATAATCTTCCACCTCACTGATATGGTAACTGCTTCCAGCTGTCCTAGAATCTTCCAGAACCTTCTCCCTCAGTTCTTGCGAGGTCACTCACCAAGCCAGTCTTCTGTAAGAAACTGGCTGATAGTGAAGAATCCTTTGGCCACACACCTTACCACTACCATATACCACAGACCACACACTCATAACCTTAATTCTGACCCTCTACCAATCTTTTAGCATCTCTTTCACCAAACTAATCTGTCCAAACTTCCAGACTATTATACCAAACATCCACAAGTAAGCTTTGGAAGGGGAGTCATGCAGAAGGGAAGGTTGAGGGGCAGTGTGCTGTGTTTGGAGAGAGAAGTTTGGTGAAGAGGTTAGTGGAAGGCTAGTATCCTTCTTGGGGCAGAATTAAGGTTTTGTTTGGTGATTTACTACTGTGTCTGTCTTTGTCTCTGCTTTCCCCTCCACTCTATGGCCCTTCTCCTTCCCTATCTGGCCACCCATCCTGTCTCACTGTCCACCCTACTGCTTTTGTCCAGTGCCCAGTTCAGCTCTTTCTCTAAGGTAAGAGCAATCCCTATGCTGTCTTGGATATTGGAATTAGACTCTGCAGCCCACCCCCACCCCCACCCCCCATGCGCCAAGTGATTGCACGTCTCAACACAGCAATCACAGAACAATCACTGTAATAAATGCTTTCCAGCAAATTTCAGAGTATTAGATCTACCAAGTAGGAGATTATAGTGTGATGCCTTGTGAGGTCACAGTAGCCTGGCACAGTGACAGGGAAATGTTCAAGGGAACAGTGGCAGAGCTGAAGAGGTCTGTTCTCCCCTGCTGGCAGCTGCTGTGACCAGGGCAGCAGGAAGCATTCAACCTTCTCTTTATTAAACTAAATAGATTGAGCTGTGAGTCTACAGCTAAAGCATGATTTCTAATCCTTTAATCATTCTCGTGGTTCTTCTCTGAACCCTCTCTAATTTATCAACATCCTTCTTGAATTGTGGACATCACAACTGGACAAAGCATTCCGGCAGTGGTTGCACCAGTGCCAAATTACATGGGTAAAATAACGTCTCTGCTCCTACTCAAGATCGCCCTGTTTATGTACCCCAAGATTGCATTAGCTCTCTTGGCCACAGCATCATACTGGGAGCTCCTGTTCAGCAGATTATCCATCATGATCCCCAAATCTTTTTCAGATTCATGTCTTCTCAGGACAGAATCCCCCGTTGTGTAAGTATGGCCTACATTCTTTGTTCCTAGAGGTATATATTTTCATTTAGCCATATTAAAATGCATAGTGTTTGCTTGCGCCCAATTTACCAAGTGATCCAGAGCACTCTGAATAAGTGAGCTGTTCCCTTCATTTACTTATCTGCAAACTTTCTGATTATTTTATGTTTTCTTCCAGGTCATTGATAAAAATGTTAAATAGTGTAGGGCCAAGAACCAATCCCTGCAGGACCCCACAGCAAACACACCCTCTTGACGACAATTCCCTGTCAACTGATGCATCTAAAAATATATTTGTAAAGTCAAGAATCAAAGCCTGGATCAAACCCATTGTCCTAGGCATAACAAAGAAACATAATGAAAAAAGACAGTTTTAGCACCAAAGAGCTTACAATTTAAGGTATTTGGGGCAAGGACTATACCTCCGTTTGTCTGTGGACAGGACCTTGCATGTTGTGAGAGCTACCAGAATACATAATTATAATAGGGAGAGAAGAAAGAGAAAAAGGAAATATGGAGAAACAGGTCCTGTGTAAGGGAAGGGACTTTAAAAGGCTAGATCATCAAGCAACTATGTGCCTGAAACTTAAATACCCAACCAACTAGCTGGCACAGGCATTTGATCAGAGAATCCAAACTAGCCATTGCTCCTAAGCATAAGATTAGAGAGGCCAAGCCGCTGGGGAAGGGGGCAGTAGACGAAGGTTTCTAACCATCAGAGGAGTGAAGTTTTGGAATAGCCTTCCGAGGGAAGTAGTGGGGGCAAAAGATCTATCTTGCTTTAAGATTAAACTCGATAAGTTTATGGAGGAGATGGTATGATGGGATAACATGGTTTTGGTAATTAAATATTCATGGTAAATAGGCCCAATGGCCTGTGATGGGTTTTTAGATGGGGTAAGATCCAAGTTACCCGGGAAAGAATTTTCTGTAGTATCTGGCTGATGAATCTTGCCCATATGCTCAGGGTTTAGCTGATCGCCATATTTGGGGTCGGGAAGGAATTTTCCTCCAGGGCAGATTGGAAGGCCCTGGAGGTTTTTCGCCTTCCTCTGTAGCATGGGGCACGGGTCACTTGCTGGAGGATTCTCTGCTCCTTGAGGTCTTCAAACTACAATTTGAGGACTTCAATAGCACAGATATAGGTGTGAGGTCTTTTTTAGGAGTGGTGGGTGAAATTCTGTGGCCTGCATTGTGCAGGAGGTCAGACTAGATGATCATAATGGTCCCTTCTGACCTAAATATCTATGAATCTATGAATCTATGACTTGAATGTCAATGGGTACAATATCTACATGTGTGCTTCTTTCTGTATTTGCATAAAAGCAGATGCTCAGCATCTGCATTTCATGCTTTAGATCTGAGATCTCCATTTGTGACAACACAGACTCCCCTAAACCTAGCAACCAGCTCTCAAACAACCACCATTGTGAAAGGGTTCGAAACAATCATTACTGGTGGCTTCAATTTGTCTTTTGTCCCTTAATTCATATCCTGTGGACAATAAGTATTCTGTAGCAATTGACCAGGAAGTGGCTATAACAGCAGAGTCCAGGTGGGATTTTCAAAAGTGCTATTGACTTTCAATGGCACTTGTTGTTTTTTAAAATTTTATCCTCCATCCCCAGTCTTTCAGTATTGTTTGCCTCCTCTCCTGGAAGCATTGAGCATACCTCAGCTATTTGAATCCAGTAACTCTTTGCTGGATCATAAAAACAGAGTTAAGAGGACTTGGGATAACAAGAAGGACCACACTAGGAAAAAGACATGACTAACCACTGACTGTGCATGTTCCCAGTATCAAAAATAATCCCATAAAGCACCCTTCAAAGGATCCCACCCCCAACATGCAAGTTTTCACAGGCAGAAATGCCTGAGGACATGCTGCAGGGGCCACTACTGCAAAATAAATTTTATTGTTTCATCATTCAATTCTAGGTGTGAGAGAGGGAACAATACAGAGAGACTTTTCCAGGATTCAGGCGACATTTGCATTTGAAGCATAGGGTCCAGGCAGGTTTGTACTCAGGGTGGCTAGCCTGTGCCACTGCAGAAACACTACTATTTTTAACATGCTAGCTGGATGAGAGCTAGCATGAGTACATTTACACACCCCTAGCTCCAAGTGTTGACATACCCTCAGTTTGTGTAACAGATTCCACTAGAAGCCAAAACAAGGAGCTGGCAAGTTTTCATCTGCTTGTGGCTCAAGAATTAAAGATTTCCCAACTAGGTGCAAGAATTTTCCACACTCCTCCCCTGTGTGCAACTTAATCTGGGCCTCAAAGGTCAGTAGTCTTAGTCCTACTTTGTAGTGTAGCACTTTGCACAGTGAGAGAAGGTGCAGAGGAGAGTTCCCATAGTGTGTGCAAAGAATATCATATGAGGGAGCACTGAAGGGAGGGAGATCCCATAGCAAACAGTGATGTGATAGTGGAAGGTGTGTGTGAGAGAGGAGGCAGGACCACATCTTGGATCTGAAATGCAAGGTAGGAGCACCATGTCCCTACACAGATTAGGAGAAACTCACATCCTAAAATGGGAGAATATGGCCTCAGCAGGAATGTGGTATTATTAAACCACAGTGGTAGGATCTGGAGCCACAACTGCCTCCAATAGAGTGGGAGAAGGAGGCAGGATCCAGACCTGTAGCATCATTTACCAGTGACAGAATGGGCAGGAGTCAAACTCCAGGGTCAGATGAGTCATGGTTTGGTGTTGCAGTAGGTGGCATCCAGACTCACAGCTGGATGAGTTGCAGTGAGGCTGCATCCAGAGCCATGACCGAGGATCCTGTAGGAAAGAAGGACTGTATCTGAATCCATACCTCAGCGCACCATTAGGAAGGCTCTAGATTCACACCTGTTTGTGTTTAGCATGAAAGCTTCTGATAATTGTTCCATTGAGTGGGAACTGATGGGCAACCATTACTGCAGCACCCATAGGAATCTCTCCGGGCCCCTTTCAGGTAGCATAACACATGTCCCATATATCCATCACCTACAAGGAACAAAGGGAGAATTTTGTGCTAGTTCTCATTTGCCCACCATTCTTCAGGGCTTACCAGACTGTTCCTCTGATGCCTCCCAAAGAGCTCACTGAACCCCAGGGGAATATGTACCCATCCACCATGCCTGCATTCTACCTGTTATTAGCCTTGGCTACTTGCTCTTCACATTTCCCTTTAAGCCTTCTACTTTCCTTTTTACCTCACATTGTAGTTTATATTCCTTTCTGTCGATATCACTTGGGCTGGATTTACACTTTTTGAATGATATGATTTTGGCCTGAATAATCTCGTCATTGAGCTATAGTTTGTTTTTATTTGCTTTTCTGCTTTCTTTCGTTTAGTAATATACAGATTTTTTTATTATCGTAACAGTTTACTTAAATGACCTCCGTGCTGATTCTGAGGAATAAATTCTCACCTTTTGTCTTTAGATTTTAAATATCGTCTTCATTTTAAGAAAAGGAGGACTTGTGGCACCTTAGAGACTAACCAATTTATTTGAGCATAAGCTTTCGTGAGCTACAGCTCACTTCATCGGATTCGATGAAGTGAGCTGTAGCTCACGAAAGCTTATGGTTAAATTGGTTAGTCTCTAAGGTGCCACAAGTACTCCTTTTCTTTTTGCGAATACAGACTAACACGGCTGCTACTCTGAAATCTTCATTTTAATAATTCCCATTCCTCAAATTAAGTGTTTTGGTGCTAGTTTTTGATATAATCACTCCCACAATGGTAATGAACTAAATTATATTCCATTAAAAAGACTACAGTAAGAGAATATTATAAGTTGAACTACTAGGCACTCAAAAGTAAAGAAAATTTAATGTTACATGCCTCCTTGTGTGTATGCATCATTTTAAGCCTTTAATTACTTGATCACATATTATTTCCTAAATAACAGTCATTCAACCTAGACTGAAATTGCAGAAAACTTGTGAGTTCACAGATTGTCCTAGTAGTAATGCACAGCATGTAGCTTAATTGCCCCAGGAGTGGATCAGTTGGGGAAGGGAGAGTCAGAATCCCAGTTCCATCCCTGGTTCCCCAGCAGGCGAAGGGGTCAGCAATCTGCTGCTGTTCTCCCCACCATGCTGGGCTCCACTGTGTACACAGCCTTTAGAATGCAGCAACAAATGGAGTGGTTGCTTCTACTCCACTATTGCTGTACTTTGGCTCATCTAAAGTTGGCAGCTTAGTTACAATAGAATCTGCATCTGATACATACTCACTGATATTTCTAATAACTGTGTGTTGGCTCCACAGAATCAGGAAACTCCGACTTACTTGGGCAATACAAGCAAGATCACCTCTCCTCTACATTTAAACTCAACATAGCCCACTCTCCTTTGGCATTACACTGAATCAGGCCCACAATATATTTTAAGAGCAAAAATTAACAACTAAATTCAGAGCAAGAATTAGTTTTCCCCAGGAGCCCTGCAGCCTCAGAGAAAAGAACCTAATCTGGGACTATCTGTGAGGCTGCTCTGCAGAGGAATGGTAAAGATCCAGGATCCAGTGAGCAGTAAATTATATTATTGGAGTGAGGCCAATAAAATATGAAGTATCAAATGGAAGGGATGTGTTGGAGCTGGGCTGCAGTGACCCTGTGTCTAGTGGGCTACTGGGTTAGCAACAAATGTGACGTTTCAGAGTAGCAGCCGTGTTAGTCTGTATTCGCAAAAAGAAAAGGAGTACTTGTGGCACCTTAGAGACTAACCAATTTATTTGAGCATAAGCTTTTGTGAGCTACAGCTCACTTCATCGGAGTGTTTTATGAAAATGACAAATGGCCACATGATGGCACCAGAGCTCAAGTACTAAAACTGGGAAGATGCCTGGATTTACAGGGCCCTCATTTCCTCACATCAGAAGCGGGAAAGCAGTTGAATGTAATATTTTACATCAGTAGTCCAGAATGTGTAAATGCCTAATACTGCAGAAGCAGCATGGTCTGTGAGAAACCATTTCTCCTTCTTTTGGGGAGGAGGATGGACAGAGAAGTGCAGCTAATCCCTGTCCATAACACTCAGAGGTGAACAACAGGGGAACAATATGTTTAGTTAGAGGAGCCTTGATTAGGAGTTTAAATGATAAACACTTATGAAGAGGGACATCTCTACTACTTTCTGCTCATACTTAACAGAGGAAACTCCCCTACTGCTCACATTTGATCTCAACTCTCTAGACACTGAACTAACAGAGACTGTAAAAACTCCAAAGTCAGAAAACTCAGAGATGATTCCGCAGGACCAAAGGAATTGCCATGCTACATCAGAACAGCAATGCACCTACTCTGATATCCTGCTTCTTACAGGCCCAGTACCATGGGCTTCAAAGGGAGGTGTAAAGCCATGACAGACAAACATTTATGCAATGACTTTTCTCCCTATGGGATAAATTTCTTCCCTGGCCCATTCTCTTAATGGTTGGCTTTTGTCCTGATGCATGAAGGTTGATACCTCTTTTCATGTCTTATGATTTTGTTGTCCTTCTCTGGATTTTCCTATTTCTGCTGCATCCCTTTGAAATGGAGAAAATTCATCATGGTACGTATTGGTACCAAACACATGGATAAGTGTGAGTCTCAGAAGCTAGTTTTAGATTACAAAAAAGGAAGTTTTAAAATTTCTCTAGCATATCTTTATTTTTAAAACCTTCCATTCTCCATTTTCACATACAGGGCTAGTCAGACAACATGCAGTATAGGCATGACAAGATGGAGCAGAAAAGATGGGTTTACATTTATTAGCGACAAGGGAATGTTGTTGGGAGGGGAGATCCAAAACAGAAGAGATAGAGGCCCCACCTTAACCACAACAACCATTCAGTTGGCATAGTGTGCAGAAAAGAAGACTAGTTCAAGTAGGAGCTGGGGAAAAGCAGACAGGTTCTGGGAAGCAGGTCACAGAGATGTGTCAGGAATGTCACAAAGAGAAAAGTAACTTGTATCTGGTAGTAGAAATTAGAGCAGAGATTACAGCTGCAATGGAGGAAGGGCAAATTACTTTCATGAAGGTCCTAGTTTCAGATTATGCCGCTACATCAAAATTATTTTTACTTAGTGTAACGGTATTAAATCTACAAGTGTCTGTATACATAGACAAAAACCTTTAGAGGAAAACAAAGCTAGAAACTGGAAAACATCAAAAATAGAGCTGGAATTAAAAAAAAAAAAAAAGAAAATAGAAAAAAAGAAGCTAGAAATGACCTGGCAATAATATTAAAAAAAAGGACCTAGACATATACGGACATTTCAGAAACCTAGTGGGCCATACACTTCAAGGCCTTGTCAGTTTGAGATTTCCAAAGAGGCCTCACAGAACTATGTCTACTAACAGGAAAACTACTAATAGGTTAAAATTTAAGCAGAGGTAATATCTACATGAACACCCGCTACTGCAGCACAGCAACTGTAACTTTTGCTTCAACTAGTGACAAATCATAACATTTTGAATCACCAGCAGAAGTGAATGATGGAGGAGGATCAGCATAGCCATCTCCATCAAATGTACATTCTTTACATGAGGAGGGTTGGATTTGTAGATTTCCCCCCAAAAGCAGAAAGGACATTCTGGAGAGCAAGATAACTTTTTTCCTAATCTTCTGCACAGGAGAAAGGCTGCAGATCCATTACAGTAGGATATCCAATAGCAGTCTAATGAGGAATGGTAAGTAACTAAGACACAAATATGTACAGAAAAAGTCCAGACAAAAAATATAGGGCTACTGTATAACCATGGTATGCAGAATCTTCCTGCCACAATATAGATAAATACAAATAACTCAGGTTCTGTTAACTGGCAAGGAAATTCTAGAGGGGAAAATTCACTTTCATTGTCCAACCTCACTCTCTGCGACTGCCTTGTGAAGCAGGAAAAACCTGGGACATTCAGAGAAATCAAAGCTGAAGGTGAAAATTATGTTTCTTGGCTCCTTCCTTTGTGACCTGGAAATATGGTCAGAGAAGCAGGTAACAAAGCAGGGTGGATAAAATTGATTTTATTTAAAAAGAGAAAAATAAAATTTTTATTTAATTTTGATTTTGTTATTTAAGTTATGGTTTTCTTTCTAAAAATAAACCTGTTTAAAATGAAATCTGAATTTAATACAAAATATGTTAATGCCTAAATTATAATCTCTTAAAACACTTCAGTAAAAAATAAATATGCTGAATCAATGAGCCTCTATCAAAAACTTTGAGTTAAAGCCTGTTTTACTACATAAAGAAAGAATCAGAGATGGGGGGACGGGATTAATTTTTGAAGTCAAGCTTTATAAAAATAGCATGTACTGTATTAAGGGCTTGATCCTGTGCAGGAACCAGAGGCTGTGCTACTTGGTGCAAGAGACTGGCAAAGTCATCAAAAGCAGGGAAACTTGTCTCTCTTTCAGTCTATGAATAAAAACAAGGAAGGAGGAAATGAGATCTAAGTTTTAAAAGTTTGAAGGACAGTCTAAGTAATTTAGGAGACTATCTCATTGTCAAAAGACTTAGGCGAGTAGGAATTTATGCTCCACTCACTTTCACTTAGGCATTTTTGAAGATTTTCTCAGCTTGGCCTGAAATAATCAGTTTCATTCATTCACTATGGTTACATATAAGAATGGCCGTACTCAGTCAGACCAATGGTCCATCTAGCCTAGTATCCCGTCTTCCAACAGTGGCCAGTGCCAGATGCTTTAGAGAATAATGCAATTATCAAGTGATCCCTCCCCTGTCACCCAGCCCAGTTTCTGGCAGTAGGTTTAGGGACACCCAGTGCGTGGAGTTACATCCTTGACCATCTTGGCTAGTAGTCACTGATGGACTTATCCAGTTCTTTTTTGAACCCACCCATTCATACTTTTGGCCTTCACAACATCCCCTGGCAATAAATTCTACAGGTTGACTGTACATTGTGTGAAGAAGTACTTCTTTAAGTTTGTTTTAAGCCTGCTGCCTATTAATTTCATCAGATGACTCCTAGTTTTTGTGTTATGTGAAGGGGTAAATAACACTTCCTTATTCACTTTCTTCACTTCATTCATGTTTTTATAGGCCTCTAGCATTTCCCCCCTTAGTCATCTCTTTTCTCTTCATAATGAAGCTGTTCCATATCCCTAGTCATTTTTGTTGCCCTTCTCTGTACCTAATATGTAATCCTTGTTTAATAAATCATTTAGTTGTAAACATTTCTGATGAGAAGTTTATGTACCCAAAACATTTAAGGTTGTTTTGTTTAATAAAATTAAGTCTTATATGCTGCTTTGTGTCCAGTTACCAATCTACTGCAGTTTAACAAGTCATGAGCAAAAAGTTAATTATCTTTTAAATAAGCAATATATCAGTCACCGTTGTCTAACATACTAAAATATACATTATTATACATATACATCTGAAAATATAAATTATATAATTGCTTAAATAAATGTACATAGTTATAGCATACCCTCCTAGGTAGGAAAAAGATGTACCAAATCTAATGTAAAGGCTCTACTTAGTTGTAATTCAACATGTTTTAACGGTTATATCAACCAATGAGAACCATTCTTTAGAAAATAAAGAAAGTACAAGTGAAAAAGTTGATTAAAATCGGTGATTTGAATCAAGGATTTCTACAGGGTGATTTAAATTGCTTGATTTAATCAACCCACCCTGGAACAAAGACTATGACCAGCTCCACACCTGCCTCTGAGATATGTCAGAACAGAGGGATTTGAGGTACTGACCAACAACATCCACCCCCTGCCAAATTTTCAGCAGGGTCAGCAAAACCTAGTGGTCAGAGGCACGAACAGCGGCTCCTAGACGAGTCACACAGGGCTCTCGTGGAATTCAGCCAGAGCAGCCTGGACCCCACTGGCCCAGAGAGCACCCAGACACAGGGGACTGGGCTCTGGTGAGGGGCTCTTACCTTGGTAGCTGAGCTAATGCAGTTACTGCCTCAGTTTCCCCCAGTGACAGGTTGGTTCTTCAGGGAGCTGGCTGGGGGGTTAGTGCGGGTCAGTCTCCCTCTCTGCAGGAGGCCAAGGAAGGTATTTATATCCCTGCCCCTTTCCCAGGATTCCTTGCTGGAGCCCCCCTGGTCCCTGTGGGAACAACAAAGCCCAGGATGCCCCTGGGTTCTGGGCTGACACCAGAACAGGCAGGGCTGGGCCTGAGGCCGGTCCTCAAAGGGACAGCACACCCTGCTGCTCGCCTGGTCAATGCCGAGCTGGCCACGCGGCGGGGGGAAGCTCACTGAACACGAGCTGGGCCAGGCAGCCGCTCGTGCGCCGTCCCTTCCCGCCCCTGAGGCACAGCCAGGAGCCACGTCTTCCCCGGGGGGCGGTCCTCAGTCTGTTTCTTTCTCCCCGTTATCCCATCCCCGAGGGCGGGTGAGTCTCTCACTCTCCCCCTGCCCCTCACCCCTTACTGCCCCCCTGCTCTCACTGCACTTACCCCTCCAACTGCCAATCCCAACTGCCATGGAACCTACCGGACCCAACATTCCGCCCCACCTGTTCGAATGGGCAAAGGGAGGGGACGTCTCACCCCGGGCGTTACCATCACATGCAGACTGAGCAGGAGGCAAGAGCCAGCCCAGTGAAATCGCTAGAGCTGTTATCACTAAGAACTGGGTGCGGTGGTGGAGCCTCAAAACACCTCGTTGGCCTCGGAGCTGAAGGCAGCCCGGTGGTGAGAGATGCTGCCGGAACAAGGTGCCCCCTGCCCAGCAATCCTAGCGTTGCAGAACAGACCTTGTTGAGAAGAACTGTGCCTAATTGTGCCTTTGTCACATGCATCCGACGAAGTGGGTATTCACCCACGAAAGCTTATGCTCTAATATGTCTGTTAGTCTATAAGGTGCCACAGGACTCTGCCGCTTTTACAGATCCAGACCAACACGGCTACCCCTCTGATACTTGTGCCTAATTGGTGGATGGAGCAGAGCTGGAAGGCTAGTTCAGCCATCAGGGAGAGGATTCAAAAATGCACAGGAAGGAAGTAGTGGGGGGAAGAGTGAGTGAGAGATTGATTGATTGTATTTTCCTGCTTGTCTCAGGTGCTGAGGGCTCCCTAAGGCTGTATGTTGTACAAGGGTGGTGTGGGAACCTACATTGTAAATAAACTGCACCAGATGTTTTACCAGTATAAAGGTCTTTGAGCTGTTTGTGGACTTGAGTAGAGACAGGAGCGAGTGGCCCCTTCCACAATGTGCTAAAAGGACATTTGTCCACTGTAAGGTGGGGATACTGAGGCAAAAGACTACTGCCCAAGTTACTGTGGGGTGGATGTGGGAATCTTTGTGGTTTGGGAGAGTGTTCTTCCTCAGGGAAGAGCTGGATCTGATGAAGAAGAAAGAGGTGGTAGGATACTTTTTTAGGTTCTCGTGTGGTTCCAGGACTTTCTGACTTTCTTAATTTCCTTTGGTTGTTTAGGAGAGAGACTCTCCTCCATGGCAGGGGTTTGGTTCCATTTCTTAATCCCAGGGACTTTGTTCCTCATCAGCATATGTAATTGAAGGGGTAGGGGTATATCCCTGTACAGGCTCAGTTCCTTCTCTTGGGAAGAAGGGGAATCAGATGGAAGGCGATTTAAGCACATGAGACAGGACCCTCTAGCTTTTCCTCATAGAAACGAATTGGCCCTCCCGGAGTTAAAGGAAAACTTTGGACTTAATCCAGAGAATGTCTGGACGAATATGACACTCTGGCTTGTTGAGCCCTGGTATTAGAGAGGATTTACAGAGGTGTTTTCAGAGGCGTCTTGGCTGGTGTAGAGATATGCAGATCCCCTATATGACATCCAGACTCTGAACCCTGATAGCCTGAGGGGCCACAGTTTAGAGTAACTAATAGCAAAGGTTCCCTTCTGTGGATTCTGAGATGGTCTCCTCACAGATGGAGCATCTTCTGGCCACAGGTATACTCTATATAGTCTGCTCTGCTGTGCTGGGGAGAGGGAAACAAAGAGAAAAACCTCTAGAGCACAGCCCCATTAAAACTTGTACAGTGAAAGAGGGAAACATGAGTTTTGTTCACTGCTACCTTAAAATTAGCTTGGAAAGCAAGGATGGAAATACATAAAGTGAGAGTACAGAACTGCTGCTTTGTTCGCACATGCAAAAAGATAATCAGGCCTGTGGGCAGAAGGAATATGGCCAAGCCCTAGAGCCTCAGAACAAGTCTGAACTGCCTCGAGAATTTGCTTGGAGACAGGTCAAATACACAATCATCCAGGTGGAGGGAAGAGATCAGGATCCAGAAGGGGAGAAGCTATCAGAGCCCAGACTCATTAGGTTCAAAGTGCATTTATTCATAGGCCCCCCTCTGGGTGTCATTACTCCACACTTTGCTGTAACTGAAACAACTGGAATAAGAAGCCATGCTCTGTCTTAAAGCCCTAAACCTTTTATATACTGCTGTCCTATCCTCTGATTACATAACTACTGTATAAGGGTTCATAAGTATAGGTGTCTGGTGTTTTCCCATTAAGCAATAACATGCAACAGGCAGGGTGTTGTGCTAGGATATTGCTGAGCTTTGGGTAAGTTATTTAGGAATGACGTTAAAGGATGAATGTGAAAACCACCTGAAATGTGTCAATATCTCAACATTACACACATGCCCAGAAGATCTCAAACTGCCATTATATTGACATTGAGCCAATTTATTATTGATTTTGATGAAAATTGGGAAAACTGGAAAAGTGTGATTTCCACTAAAATCCAACTACATAATCCAAAGTTAATTGCATCGCAACCCAATTTAAGTCTCAGGAAATTTCCCATGAGAATAAATGTTAGTCCTTTGCCATATATTTTCCTAAGAAAAAAAATCTCAGGTTAATTTAAGTACTACTAATGGAAAGGCGTTGGCATTTATTTCATATATATATTGCGCTACACCTACCCTTCATAGAAACCAAGTATTCTCTGTGGTGCCAGCCTCATTTATTCATGGTTCCCATAGACTCTTACCCTCTAGGGACGTGTTGGGGAATTTTACCTCAATTCATGTTTGGTTATGCTTACTGTAAGGTTCTGTAAGGTTTCATATGATTTATTGAATGTTTTTCTATGTTTGTAGTTGATGTAAGGTTATGGGGATTCAAATCAAAGATGGAATCTGAACATTCAAATTGGCATTTGCCATGAAGGACAGCAGTGACTCCATATTGATACACCATCTTCATGGACAGTTTTGCATGAAAAGTAACTGACTGTGAGGTGACCACTTCTAACTGGCTCTACCACAGAACTGTCATGCCACCAAGGTTATAAATAGACTGCGCAAAACGGACTGTCTTGCTGTCCGTTCAGGAGACAGCCAAGTGCCATATTGTTTGCGTGGGCAACGGACCAAGATTCATCGGATCCAGAGGGCAACAACATCATCTTAACTGCACCTTACCTGTGGTATCCTGGTTCTTGATCCACCCTCCATCTGTGGGTCTGGGTTCCAGAACCGTAGATCCAGGAACTTCCTTGGACTGAGCCTGGCCTTGGACAATTGAAGGTCCTGGGTCCAACGATCTCAAGCTTCAATCAAGGCACTCACCATCATCAACCTGTCCAGAAGTCATAAGACTGCAGTACAGTATTTGGGGGATTTATGTTTTACGTTAGGCTGTTACCAAGGGAGGGGTTGTTTGGGGTCATGAGCTTCAGGCTCAATCAGGGAAGCAATCACATCTGCATGTTTATGTTTTTCCCCTGTTATCTCATTCTTTGTTCCCTAATAAACCTGTAGTTTGTTTTCGAAGAATATCTTTCTCTCTTGCTTTTCTGTTTCACTGCACCACACTGGTGCGAGATGGGACTGACATTACTGCTCCACAGGTGATAGACCCTGAGTCTCAGACAAGAACCTGGGCCCTGTAAACCAGGAGTAGATTCTTCTGTTTACAGACGGGGGAGTGAAAAGAAGCAGGAACACAGCTACATTATATTCTTTACATCAGGGGTTCCCACGCTTTATTTGTTGTGCCTCTCTTGGAGATTCATATGCCCCCACCACCATGGGAGATAGGGGAGGGATAGGCCAGCCAGCTAAACTGGCAATGCTGAGGAGAGCAGGAGGCAGGTGGAGGCAGGTTTCTGGAAGGGTGCAGAGGTGGTTGGAGCCTGAGGCAGGTGGGGAGGCAGGGGTGCCTCCCATTCACCGTAACCACCTTTCTCCCCCACACACACCCCTGTCAGTAGCAGGTTACCAGGAGCCCAGCTTGTTATTTGCTGCCGAGCCCAGCAAGCCCCTTTGCAGCTGCCTAGGAGGCTCAGCCTGCTCTGTGCTGCTTGTTTCCCACAGCATGAGGCTATGGTGACCCCTCCAGGTCCTGCCAAATCCAGTGCCTTGGCAGTGCAAATGTGCAGGCTCCTCAGGGCTGCCTACCTGACCTGGACTGGAGTGAAGCCCCCTTCCTGAGCTCAGGCCAAATTTCCAGTTGGGTATGGCAGCAGTCTCCTAATGGCACCATCAGGTAGGGCCTGCAGCAGCCTGCAAGATGTGGCTGACTTGGAAGCACTTCTGCTCTGTGCTGCTCACTGACCCCCTGATAAGTTGGTTGTGCCCCCCCTCCCAGGGGTGCGCACCCCACATTTTGAAAACCGCTGTTTTCAATAGTCATCCACAATACATTGCTTTCTTACTTGTAATGTATTTCTCTGAACTTTTTTTCTTTTGTAGCTTGTGTGAGCAGGCCAAAGAAGAAGCCTATTAATCTGTCAGAGTGGATTAGGGACATTCCTGAACATTTCTATTCCATTCTCACACCCCCACACTGCTTGCGGTTCCATTTGAGTAACTCCGTTTACAGCATAAGTTCATGCATTGAGCAAACCATGTTCAGTAATAATTCCCAATCCCGGTGCATGTCCCAGTACTGACACTTCAGGATTTTGTGACTATTTCTATACTCCCCTTCCTCACTTTGCTGATCAGCCAACTGTGGTCAGCCCTTGTATTTGGCTGACACATTTAAGAGTTTCTGTTCGGGCAAACTGCAACATCACATCATGATGTTTCAGTTGTTAGCACATCTTGACACGATATGATGACATTGCAGCTGGCTGCCAGCTTGTCATGGTGCAAATTCATGATATAGGTCACACTTGTAAGACAGAGGACTGTATCATAGAAAGCTGTGACTCTGAAAAGGACTTTGAGGTCACAGTAGATAACCAGTTGAATGTAAGCTTCCAGGGTGATGTGTGAATCGTCACACATGCTACTGCAGGCTTTCTTGGTAATCACATAGCAAAAAAACAAGTTGAATCCGCCCTGGAGTCTGGCTGTGGGTGCTTTGTCCAAAGCCATATTCTGACTGGTCAGTTGGGCCTCTTGGGTGAAGTGTCTTGGTGCCACATAGGTGTGATGCTCTGTACCTTGGGGGAACACCCAGCACCCTCATGTTTATCCTTGTAAAATGATGGTGTGGTATCCAGTGCAAACCTTCGGAAGGCTCATGATGCACTGAGCATTGTTGTTGTAGTGATGTCATAATAATTGTTGTTACAGTAATCTATGTCAAGAAATTAAAATAGAAAATGTCATGCAGATTGGATTTGATTTGAGGAATTTAGAGGAGGTATCTAAATCAGGATTATAATGGAGAGCTCATTACAGCCTTAACTATGGAAAGACTATTGTCTCTGCATAAAAGGTAGATTAAAAATTGAATTTAATTAAATTAAAAATAACTCACCTGTGTGGTTAGGTTGTTGATATCTGTGAGCAAACTGTTGTGAACTGGACATAGGCTGCCAAGATCTATCTGGTTTCTCAGCCTGAGAACATACAGTTTCCTGGAAACCATATTCTATATTTCCTGTCTGCAATTAATGGATTTTAGGATAATCAACATATTAAACTTTCTACCATCAAATAATTGCTACAGCTGGTCAAAAATCAAAAAGAAAAGTGTGTGAAAATTTAAACCATTTTCATTCCATTCATTTTAGAAACAGGCCAATTTTTAAAAAATATTTTGCAGAATTTTTATCAAAACATTTGTTTATTTTAGAAATAGGTAACTTTCAAAAATGATATGTTATGATTTTTTAAATAGAGGGTTTTTTTTAAATTGCTTTTGTAAAATAGGGCACTATGTTACTAACCTATCTAAATCAGAAATGCAAAAAACAAAACAAGACAAATGAACACTTGGAAAAAAAAGCAAAACCTGGGCCACCATCAGCCCCTCACTCCTCAATCACGCCAATCCTCCTGGACCATTCATTACTCCCAGTCCACTTCGGCTATCTCATTTACATGGGCCATGATGATGACCTATCAAAAAAAGACGGATGACAACCAGTTATGAAGATCAATGATGACTGAATATGGAGAACACCAATGACAACGATGACCAAATATAAAGATGACTTAACATGAAGTCTGGGGTAAAATTTTCAAAAGCATCTGAGGCTACATCTTTACTACATACCAGTTTTGGCAGCGTGTTGTGTAGGTGTAGTGTACCTACATGCTGCAGTGAAAAGCACGTCGTGCCTACACTGTGGCGTGTAGCTAAACGTCAATGAAAGGATCTGGCAGAGGTGAGGCAGCAGGAAAGGCATCAGCAACTGGCAAGCAGAGAGCTGCATATGGTAAGTACATATACACACCCTTCAGTCATGTCTTTATTCTGTTAAGTCAAGTCTTGCCATCTACACATTTCACTAGGAGGGCAGTGAAGCACTGGAATGGGTTACCTAGGGAGGTGGTGGAATCCATCCTTAGAGATTTTTAAGGCTCGGCTTGACAAAACCTTGGCTGGGATGATTTAGTGTGTGTTGGTCCTGCTTTGAGCAGGGGATTGGACTAATGACCTCCTGAGGTCTCTTCCAACCCTAATATTCTATGATTCTATGATTCTACACTGCTATTTATACCCGTGCTAGGAGGGTTACACGGGTATGTGCAATACATGCCACTGAAAGAAGCAATGCAGATTCACCTTAAGTAATTTAGGAGCCTGCATTCCAGATTTTGAAAGACATTTAGGTGCCTAAAGATGGAGATAGGCACCCTCTGAAATTTCCAAAAGTACCCATTGTGATGTCCCCCTCTGGTGTTATCCAGACCAGTGATCTGCTAGGTTGCTCCAATCCTTGACTCTGGAAACCAGCCTTACCCTGCTCTGCTGTGAGAACGTCCACTCCTGGGCTGTTCATGCAAAGCCTCTGATATGTAAGCTACTCCTTGGATTGTGAAACTGAATGACACTAGCCAATATCTCTGGTCCCAGGCACAACCCTAGTAACCTCCGTCTTGCAGTGTCCAGTTATGCCCGCTGGACGCTGCAAGCTTATATGAGTTCAGCAATTTAACGAAGAAATTGATATGTACCAGGCTTGGTATCCCAAGGGGAGTCTCTGACACACTTAAAACTAAACACACTGCTTCAGGTAGAATGAACAAACAAATTTATTAACTACAAAAGATAGATTTTAAGTGATTATAAATCAAAGCACAAGAAGTCAGATTTGGTCAAATGAAATAAAAGCAAAACACATTCTAAACTGATATTTATACTTTCAGTGCCCTTACAAACTTAGATGTTTCTCACCACAGTCTGGCTGGTTGCCCTTCAGCCAGGCTCTCCCCTTTGATCAGCGCTTCAGTCGCTTGGTGGTGATGTCTGTAGATGGAGGTGGAAGAGAGAGAGCGTGGCAAATGTCTCTCCCTTTTATCATGTTCTTTCTTCACTCTTGGCTTTGCCCCCCCCCCCACTTCAGAGTCATGTGAACATTACCTCAACGTAGTCCCAAACTGACCAAGGGAAGGGGGGTGACTCACTTGAGAGTCCAACTGATCCTTTGTTGTTGCCTAGGCCAGCACCCTTTGTTGCTGTGAGGCTGGTCTGGGTTTCTCTCATACATGCCTTGATGAGGTGTGAACTGCTCCTCTGCTCTTGGAGAGTTTTGCCTG
The DNA here is from genome assembly GCF_965140295.1 of Lepidochelys olivacea. Lineage (NCBI taxonomy): Eukaryota > Metazoa > Chordata > Testudines > Cheloniidae > Lepidochelys > Lepidochelys olivacea. The sequence continues at coordinate 12,272,944 of NC_140416.1, forward strand.
GGCGTGTTTTAAGACATGAGGACACATTTTCAGCCTTATAACTATATACATGAAATTACAACCTATAACATTACTATAGCAACAATGTTCAGTGCGTCATGAGCCTTCCGAAGACACCCAACATGACAAACTTTGCATTGGATACCACACAATCATATTATAAGGATGAACATGGGGGTACACGGTGTTCCCCTGAGGTACAGAGCGTCACAATGGTATGCAGAGAGTAATTTGGGTATATCTTTTCTCTTATGAGAAGAGACCAGGGTAACATTTAATTAAATTGAAAGGTGAGGAATTTAAAGTTGATAAAAGGAAAACTTTCCACCCCCACCCCCAACATAATAAATGTGTGGAACTCATAGCCACTACACACCACTAAGGCTAAGAGCTTAGTAGACTTTGAAAGAAGAGTTGACATTTATATGGTTAACTAAAAGGTCACAGTTACATTAGGCAATATGACAGGTTTCAGAGTAACAGCCGTGTTAGTCTGTATTCGCAAAAAGAAAAGGAGGACTTGTGGCACCTTAGAGACTAACCAATTTATTAGAGCATAAGCTTTCGTGAGCTACAGCTCACTTCCTCAGATGCATATCGTGGAAACTGCAGCAGGCTTTATATATACACAGAGAATATGAAACAATACCTATTCCCACCCCACTGTCCTGCTGGTAATAGCTTATCTAAAGTGATTTCCAGCACAAATCCAGGTTTTCTCACCCTCCACCCCCCCACACAAATTCACTCTCCTGCTGGTGATAGCCCATCCAAAGTGACAACTCTTTACACAATGTGCATGACAATCAAGCTGGGCTATTTCCTGCATGAATCCAGGTTCTCACATTCCCCCCACCCCCATACACACACAAACTCACTCTCCTGCTGGTAATAGCTCATCCAAACTGACCACTCTTCAAGTTAAAATCCAAGTTAAACCAGAACATCTGGGGGGGGGGGTAGGAAAAAACAAGAGGAAACAGGCTACCTTGCATAATGACTTAGCCACTCCAAGTCTCTCTTTAAGCCTAAATTAATAGTATCCAATTTGCAAATGAATTCCAATTCAGCAGTTTCTCGCTGGAGTCTGGATTTGAAGTTTTTTTGTTTTAAGATAGCGACCTTCATGTCTGTGATCGCGTGACCAGAGAGATTGAAGTGTTCTCCGACTGGTTTATGAATGTTATAATTCTTGACATCTGATTTGTGTCCATTTATTCTTTTACGTAGAGACTGTCCAGTTTGACCAATGTACATGGCAGAGGGGCATTGCTGGCACATGATGGCATATATCACATTGGTGGATGTGCAGGTGAACGAGCCTCTGATAGTGTGGCTGATGTTATTAGGCCCTGTGATGGTGTCCCCTGAATAGATATGTGGGCACAGTTGGCAACGGGCTTTGTTGCAAGGATAAGTTCCTGGGTTAGTGGTTCTGTTGTGTGGTATGTGGTTGTTGGTGAGTATTTGCTTCAGGTTGCGGGGCTGTCTGTAGGCAAGGACTGGCCTGTCTCCCAAGATTTGTGAGAGTGTTGGGTCATCCTTTAGGATAGGTTGTAGATCCTTAATAATGCGTTGGAGGGGTTTTAGTTGGGGGCTGAAGGTGACGGCTAGTGGCGTTCTGTTATTTTCTTTGTTAGGCCTGTCCTGTAGTAGGTAACTTCTGGGAACTCTTCTGGCTCTATCAATCTGTTTCTTTACTTCTGCAGGTGGGTATTGTAGTTGTAAGAAAGCTTGACAGAGATCTTGTAGGTGTTTGTCTCTGTCTGAGGGGTTGGAGCAAATGCGGTTGTATCGCAGAGCTTGGCTATAGACGATGGATCGTGTGGTGTGGTCAGGGTGAAAGCTGGAGGCATGCAGGTAGGAATAGCGGTCAGTAGGTTTCCGGTATAGGGTGGTGTTTATGTGACCATTGTTTATTAGCACTGTAGTGTCCAGGAAGTGGATCTCTTGTGTGGACTGGACCAGGCTGAGGTTGGTGGTGGGATGGAAATTGTTGAAATCATGGTGGAATTCCTCAAGGGCTTCTTTTCCATGGGTCCAGATGATGAAGATGTCATCAATATAGCGCAAGTAGAGTAGGGGCTTTAGGGGACGAGAGCTGAGGAAGCGTTGTTCTAAATCAGCCATAAAAATGTTGGCATACTGTGGGGCCATGCGGGTACCCATAGCAGTGCCGCTGATCTGAAGGTATACATTGTCCCCAAATGTGAAGTAGTTATGGGTAAGAACAAAGTCACAAAGTTCAGCCACCAGGTTAGCCGTGACATTATCGGGGATAGTGTTCTTGACGGCTTGTAGTCCATCTTTGTGTGGAATGTTGGTGTAGAGGGCTTCTACATCCATAGTGGCCAGGATGGTGTTATCAGGAAGATCACCGATGGATTGTAGTTTCCTCAGGAAGTCAGTGGTGTCTCGCCTACAAGATCTCTGTCAAGCTTTCTTACAACTACAATACCCACCTGCAGAAGTAAAGAAACAGATTGATAGAGCCAGAAGAGTTCCCAGAAGTTACCTACTACAGGACAGGCCTAACAAAGAAAATAACAGAACGCCACTAGCCGTCACCTTCAGCCCCCAACTAAAACCCCTCCAACGCATTATTAAGGATCTACAACCTATCCTAAAGGATGACCCAACACTCTCACAAATCTTGGGAGACAGGCCAGTCCTTGCCTACAGACAGCCCCGCAACCTGAAGCAAATACTCACCAACAACCACATACCACACAACAGAACCACTAACCCAGGAACTTATCCTTGCAACAAAGCCCGTTGCCAACTGTGCCCACATATCTATTCAGGGGACACCATCACAGGGCCTAATAACATCAGCCACACTATCAGAGGCTCGTTCACCTGCACATCCACCAATGTGATATATGCCATCATGTGCCAGCAATGCCCCTCTGCCATGTACATTGGTCAAACTGGACAGTCTCTACGTAAAAGAATAAATGGACACAAATCAGATGTCAAGAATTATAACATTCATAAACCAGTCGGAGAACACTTCAGTCTCTCTGGTCACGCGATCACAGACATGAAGGTCGCTATCTTAAAACAAAAAAACTTCAAATCCAGACTCCAGCGAGAAACTGCTGAATTGGAATTCATTTGCAAATTGGATACTATTAATTTAGGCTTAAAGAGAGACTTGGAGTGGCTAAGTCATTATGCAAGGTAGCCTGTTTCCTCTTGTTTTTTCCTACCCCCCCCCCAGATGTTCTGGTTTAACTTGGATTTTAACTTGAAGAGTGGTCAGTTTGGATGAGCTATTACCAGCTGGAGAGTGAGTTTGTGTGTGTATGGGGGTGGGGGGGATGTGAGAACCTGGATTTATGCAGGAAATAGCCCAGCTTGATTGTCATGCACATTGTGTAAAGAGTTGTCACTTTGGATGGGCTATCACCAGCAGGAGAGTGAATTTGTGTGGGGGGGTGGAGGGTGAGAAAACCTGGATTTGTGCTGGAAATCACTTTAGATAAGCTATTACCAGCAGGACAGTGGGGTGGGAATAGGTATTGTTTCATATTCTCTGTGTATATATAAAGCCTGCTGCAGTTTCCACGATATGCATCTGAGGAAGTGAGCTGTAGCTCACGAAAGCTTATGCTCTAATAAATTGGTTAGTCTCTAAGGTGCCACAAGTCCTCCTTTTCATTAGGCAATATAATAACCAAATACATTAGGAACATGAACCCTCAAGCATCAGAGCATAAGTCAACCTAACTTATGGTGGTTGGGGGTTGCTTTCATAGAATCATAGAACATTAGGGTTGGCAGAGACCTCAGGAGGTCATCTAGTCCAACCCCCCTGCTCGAAGCAGGACCAACACCAACTAAATCATCCCAGGCAGGGCTTTGTCAAGCTGGGACTTAAAAACCTCTATGGATGGAGATTCCACCACCTCCCTAGGTAAACCTAGCACCTCCCCACCACTCTAGTGCTTCACCACCCTCCTAGTGAAATAGCTTTTCCTAATATCCAACCTAGACCTTCCCCACTGCAACTTGAGACAATTGGTCCTTGTTCTGTCATCTGCCACCACTGAGAACAGCTGAGCTCCATCCTCTTTAGAACCTCCCCTTCAGGTAGTTGAAGGCTGCTATCAAATCCCCCCCACTCTTCTCTTCTGCAGGCTAAATAAGCCCAGTTCCCTCAGCCTCTCCTCATAAGTCATGTGCCCCAGCCCCCTAATCATTTTAATTGCCCTCAGCTGGACTCTCTCCAATTTGTCCACATCCTTTCTGTAGTGAGGGGCACAAAACTGGACACAATACTCCAGATGTGGCCTCACTAGTGCCAAATAGAGGGGAATAATCATTTCCTTTGATCTGCTGGCAATGCTTCTCCTAATGCAGCGCAATATGCCATTAGCCTTCTTGGCAAAAAGCGCAAACTGTTGACTCATATCCAGCTTCTAGTCCACTGTAATCCCCAGGTCCTTTTCTGCAGAACTACTGCTTAGCCAGTTGGTCCCCAGCCTGTAGCAGGGAATGGGATTCTTCCATCCTATGTGCAGAGCTCTGCATTTGACCTTGTTGAACCTCATCAGATTTCTTTTGGCCCAATCCTCCAATTTGTCTAGGTCACTCTGAACCCTATCCCTACCCTCCAGCGTATCTACCTCTCCTCCAGCTTAGTGTCATCCGTGAACTTGCTGAGGGTGCAGTCCATCTCATCATAGAATCATAGAATCATAGAATATCAGGGTTGGAAGGGACCCCAGAAGGTCATCTAGTCCAACCCCCTGCTCAAAGCAGGACCAATTCCCAGTTAAATCATCCCAGCCAGGGCTTTGTCAAGCCTGACCTTAAAAACCTCTAAGGAAGGAGATTCTACCACCTCCCTAGGTAACGCATTCCAGTGTTTCACCACCCTCTTAGTGAAAAAGTTTTTCCTAATATCCAACCGAAACCTCCCCCACTGCAACTTGAGACCATTACTCCTCGTTCTGTCATCTGCTACCATTGAGAACAGTCTAGAGCCATCCTCTTTGGAACCCCCTTTCAGGTAGTTGAAAGCAGCTATCAAATCCTCCCTCATTCTTCTCTTCTGCAGGCTAAACAATCCCAGCTCCCTCAGCCTCTCCTCTTAACTCATGTGTTCCAGTCCCCTAATCATTTTTGTTGCCCTTCGCTGGACTCTCTCCAATTTATCCACATCCTTCTTGAAGTGTGGGGCCCAAAACTGGACACAGTACTCCAGATGAGGCCTCACCAATGTCGAATAGAGGGGAACGATCACGTCCCTCGATCTGCTCGCTATGCCCCTACTTATACATCCCAAAATGCCATTGGCCTTCTTGGCAACAAGGGCACACTGCTGACTCATATCCAGCTTCTCGTCCACTGTCACCCCTAGGTCCTTTTCCGCAGAACTGCTGCCTAGCCATTCGGTCCCTAGTCTGTAGCTGTGCATTGGGTTCTTCCGTCCTAAGTGCAGGACCCTGCACTTATCCTTATTGAACCTCATCAGATTCCTTTTGGCCCAATCTTCCAATTGGTCTAGGTCCTTCTGTATCCTATCCCTCCCCTCCAGCGTATCTACCACTCCTCCCAGTTTAGTATCATCCGCAAATTTGCTGAGAGTGCAATCCACACCATCCTCCAGATCATTTATGAAGATATTGAATAAAACCGGCCCCAGGACCGACCCTTGGGGCACTCCACTTGATACCGGCTGCCAACTAGACATGGAGCCATTGATCACTACCCGTTGAGCCCGACAATTTAGCCAGCTTTCTACCCACCTTATAGTGCATTCATCCAGCCCATACTTCCTTAACTTGGTGACAAGAATACTATGGGAGACCGTGTCAAAAGCTTTGCTAAAGTCAAGAAACAATACATCCACTGCTTTCCCTTCATCCACAGAACCAGTAATCTCATCATAAAAGGCGATTAGATTAGTCAGGCATGACCTTCCCTTGGTGAATCCATGGTGGCTGTTCCTGATCACTTTCCTCTCATGCAAGTGCTTCAGGATTGATTCTTTGAGGACCTGCTCCATGATTTTTCCAGGGACTGAGGTGAGGCTGACTGGCCTGTAGTTCCCAGGATCTTCCTTCTTCCCTTTTTTAAAGATTGGCACTACATTAGCCTTTTTCCAGTCATCCGGGACTTCCCCGGTTCGCCACGAGTTTTCAAAGATAATGGCCAGTGGCTCTGCAATCACAGCCGCCAATTCCTTCAGCGCTCTCGGATGCAACTCGTCCGGCCCCATGGACTTGTGCACGTCCAGCTTTTCTAAATAGTCCCTAACCGCCTCTATCTCCACAGAGGGCTGGCCATCTCTTCGATCATCCAGATCATTAATGAAGATGTTGAACAAACTGGCACCAGGACCAACCCTGGGGCACTCTGCTTGATACCGGCTGCCAACTAGACACTGAGCCATTGATCACCACCCGTTGAGCCCGACAATCTAGCCAGCTTTCTACCCACCTTATAGTCCATTCATCCAATCCGTACTTCTTTAACTTGCTGGCAGGAAGACCTAACTTTGGTTAGATCCTTCTGTAATTCCCTACTGTCTTATCCAATTTTGACTAACCTACATAATTTTGTGTTCGCTACCAGTTTTGTTATGGCGATTCACCCCTCTTTTATAGGTCATACTCCCCTAGCCATAGAACTGGAACTAGAGATGCTGCTGCACCCCTTGCTTGAAGTGGTTTCTGTCAGACCTGGGGTTTAGAGTTTGGTTCAATGGCACTCCGCACTCCCACTATACAAACTGTTCCAGCACCTCTGCCTTACTTAGGTAGCCAACAAGACAACAATATTGGCAAGACATTGGGCAAACTAAGTGACTGTCTCCATTGGCAGAAGAGATCACTGACTAGTAAGAGACAGTCCAAAATATCCAGTAATTAGTACTGGATGATTCCTCTCAGCTGAGGAGTCTCATGTGGGACACTGCAAATTTATTTTGTCACTGTTTATTTTGCCCAGGGAAGTGGTGGATTCTCCATCTCTTGATTTCTTCAAATCAAGACTGAATGCCTTTCTGTAAAATATGCTGTAGCCAAGCACAAATTATTGGGCTCAGTACAGGGGTATCTGGGTGAACTTTAATGGCCTGTTATACACAGAGGGTCAGACTGGATAATCTAATGGTCCCTTCTGGCCTTAAGTGCTATGAATGATGTGAAGTTGCTGAGGGAAACAACGACATAGTTTTGGCTGCAATTCCATCAGTATGCTAATAACACCCAGCTCTTTTTCTCTTTTTGATCAAATTTGGAAAGGACTATCTAGCTAGATAATGAGAAACACTCAATTCAATATTTTAAGTGAAGCAAGCACAGATTGACCAGGCTATCTATCATCTAGAATGGTTCCTTTTCACTATTGACGTCCCAATCAGTGTAAGTGACTGTTTCCTCTTTGCTGGGAATTACATTGTCATTTCTTATCAAATTGCCCAGTGTTGTTTTTAGGCTTCATTTGTAATCATAATTAGTTTCCTTTCTTTCTGTACAATAGTAATTGTATTTATTATATAGGCTACTGAAGGAACATGTTGTTCTCTTATCTAATTCAGTTTCTCTCTAGTAAAAGAGAACTTTATAGTTGTTGTTGTTTTTTGTAAATTCATACATTTATAAGACACCATTACTATTTTTTTCAAAATTACCCTGGCACAGCAGAAACTCATCTTGCACTCACAAGATTTTGCAAGCGGATTACTTCTTGCACTGTGTGAATGCCAGAAATCTGCTTTCATCTGTGTTCTGTGTGGGCAGCGTCTTAAAAGTTTGCATTGTGAGCCTTGCTTTCTTTACTGTAGCAATACCATTTGTTAATTTCTCTGATGGGCTTGCAAGAGCTCAGTGGGGATAGCAGGCTGTAACTTGCCAGAGCTGCATGTTCCTGTGAGTTAATTAATTTTTCTCTTTGCTTATTCTTGGCATCATTTATTAAATTTATGGTTTGGTATTTAGGCCACCAAGACCTATGAATTTGTTTGTATATTTCAGTAAGCATGCATCGCTTTGTTGTTAGTTACAGAACCATAGCAATGTAGGGCTCCAAGGGACCTTGAGACTTTATGTAGTCAAGACCCCTGTGCTGAGGCAGGACCAACTATACCAGGTTATACCCGCACACATATCAGATATTTCTGAAGAATGTACTGTTCTCAAAGTTTCAGAGTAACAGCCGTGTTAATCTGTATTCGCAAAAAGAAAAGGAGTACTTGTGGCACCTTAGAGACTAACCAATTTATTTGAGCATAAGCTTTCGTGAACTAGAGCTCACTTGAGCTGTAGCTCACGAAAGCTTATGCTCAAATAAATTGGTTAGTCTCTAAGGTGCCACAAGTACTCCTTTTTTTTTATTCTCAAAGTGTGGATTTGGTAAGACTCCTTTGCAGTTTCCCAACATGACAATATTGCCAGTTCAGAGAATTGAGAAGCACTTCTCTCTCACAAGCACATGCACACACCTATACATAAAATCATGAGATTTATTTACATGTTTTTTGTTTCCAGTCCCTGATTTTTGACCTCTTGTTTGAAATCTTACTGACTCCTAATTGTATGCCTGTCTCAGGATGAAAATTCAACCTCAAACAAACAGGAAATGCACATGTAAAAATGGGAGTGCGGAAGGAGTTTCCTTGTCTTCCTTCTAACAAGGAGCCTCTACTTCTTTCTCTTACCTTTGAGAGGACATCCCTTCACTCTGTGCACCCTGCCCTGAGTACTCTCCAGCTTCCCCAATCCTGCTTCTCTTCTCCCTTCTACATTTCCTCTAGCCCCTCTGCACCTACTGCCCCAACCCATCAAACTGCAACCCTCCCCATTTTGCCATAACTAGCCTCTAGCAGACCCCATCTCTAACAGGCTCTTGTTTCCCCTGCCTTGTCTTTGGCACATTCCAGCTCTCCTCAGTTTGGTTCACCCTCCTCTATGAGAAACTGCAGCAAACCCCTTACTCTCCTCATACCACCCCAGGAGACTCCAGCATCCCACCCTATTCCTGCATTTCTAGTGCTGCCTAAAAAAAGGACCCCCATAACTTGGGTCCAGCTGCTTCGTCAGTAACACCAACAAATATGCATAACACTTCCTATCTTGGCCCATAGGCGACAGTCTAACATAGCCTTACAGCTCCTATTATTAGCTAGAATGCCCCTTTTCGTCTGTTCCACTGTTAGAGACAATTAGGTATCAGCCTGCAGTTCCTACTGGCCAAGATAGAGTTCTCTGATATATTCTTTCCTTGGGACTCCCTGGCACATTGTGCTGGTATTAACATAGTGGTTCCCACACATCTCCTGCTAGCAGGCTATTCTGACTATGGGCAACAATTAGGCTGCAAGCCCTTCCTGACAGTCCCCATCCAGTACATACTACATCTGCCTTATGAGAACAACAGGTTCTCCACTGTGGACCTAATGCAGTCGTATCAAACTGACCCCTTCCCCATATCTGGGCACTTTGGCGGCCACAATTTGTGTCCAGTTATAGTTATTGCCCTTCTAAGTGCCTGCGAGGGAGTTTGGGGGTGGGTGATTGTCTCGGTGCTCCTGAGAGCCCCTTTAGGCCCTTGTTTGTTCAGCTCTGCTGTTTAGACCAGTATTACGCTGCAATATGTGCCGGGAACAGCCTACTCCCCTGCAAGGATCTGTTCTCACAGACTGTCTTCTTCTTTTGCTGGATCCCCCGCGAACAAGTCCCCTTCCTGGAATAGACCCTTTAAAGGGTTTCCACCTCGCTCATTCTGTTAGCCACAGAATGGGACTAGATCTGCTCACCAGTGCAAGGAGAAAAGTAGTACCTGTTTGGTATGCAGAGCAGCCCTGCTACCAGCAGTGGAAGTGCTGTTGAGTCTTGCTATGAGGCGTGGAGGAGGGCCTGGGTAGGTGCAACCTCCATCGTTAGAGATGAGGCAGCAGGAGCTCAGAATGGGCCACAGTAATTGAAAGACGCTGCCAGGATGACTTTGCATGGGAAGTAGGAAGAAGACAAACTGGACATGAGGGCACGTGGACAGCAAGCAGGATATTGGAGGATCACATACAGTAAGAGCCAAGTAGTAGGACATAATGGAAACTGGGGATGGAAGGGCAGAAGAGATGTTCCATAGAGAGAGCGTAGATGGGTGGATGCCACCTAATAACAGGAGAAAAAGAAATGGGACACCAGTCAAGTGGTTATAACATGGGTAGTTGTAGTGGGGGAAGCAATGGGGAGGCTAGAAGCAGAAGAAGGAAAGACAAATTAGAGATAAAATTTATATCAATGAAAAAGAATTGCAGAAGAGAGAGAACAGCAAAGAGAGAAGATAAATGAAGTTAGAGAAAAATCTGAAGGCTTGAAAAAGGAGAGGAAAGAGAAGAGAGAACCAAAATTAGGAGACATAGTCATTTTAGTTAAATTCTGCTGTTAAATTTACATGATGCGTAATCACCCTTGCCCTAGCTGCCCAAATATCTGGTTTTAGATTCGTGTCCCCACCACTCCTGTGCCCCAAGTAATTATTTATATAATAATTAAGTATATGAATATAGCTCATGATAAGAGGCCCCATTCTTAACACATGAAAACATGGCCACAAACACCTCAAACATTTGTTCTATTTGTGTCTTAAGCATTCTGTCATTGGCACTTAGAGCGGAGTGGGCAGCAGAGGAAATGCAAGTGAACAGCGGCCCCTAGAGACCACAGAGGCAAACTTAAAACAGCTTGGCAACAATTCCTTGACTGCTTGAGCCTGCTTGTTCATGAACAATATTTACAAATTGTGGCACTTGTATAATGGAAGAATAAATCCTGATACCATGGTAATGGGTGAGGTATTAAAACCTAGATTATAGAGACAGATGGTCATTATGGTTCAAATGATAGTCCCATGTCTAAAGGACCTTACGGAAATACAATGTTATTCATTAACTGCTTCTTAAACACTACACTCCATGAAAGTCAGTAGACTTGATGTCAACAGACAAATAGAAGAATCAAGTTCCAGAAGCAATCAAGAAAACCCTGTCTCCAGTTCTGCAGCATTTACATCCATGTCTCTCTGGTAGTGATTGTTCTTGCAGGATTAGAGAAACACCTCCAAAGCACCCAGACACAAACGTATTAGAAGGAAGACACCCCAAAAAATGACTGATGGCACAAATGGTAGCTCTATCTTATAGTAAATATATATCTAACTTTTCAGAATACATAACACAGCAAGGAAGGCAGTGATAGCAGCAGGGCAAAAGAATAAGTAGCACAGCAAGTACCTAGTATTATTAACAGAAAACTGTTCCCTTAATGAACTGTAAGTGATTTGCAGAACAATGCGTCTCAGTTATTATAAAGGCTCCTAGACCTTTCCTGTTCCTGACTCTTTGCTGATGTAACCCTTCTGCCAGTTGTAGTCGGCAGCAACAAGGGCCGGGTTCAATACCTAGGGGTTCCTTTTCAACAATACAACACAAAACTGGGTCAAGCCCCCACCCAATAACCTGGGACACTTACATATCACTACCTGGGTGCCTCTAAGAGACAATATTTCCCCTCTCGCAAACACAGTGTCTGAGTGTAGAAAAGAAGCTTTTAGTAAAAGGAGGGCAGTAACCTGGCATTAATTTGGTGTAAGCAGAGTCTGAATGAGCTCTCCCCTGACATCTAGTGGTGAGTTATGGAAAAGACTTCAGGAGCTGATCTCATTTGCATGAACACACCCACTCTAGGTGCTCAGCATGATGGGATTGCTTGCCTAAATGATCCCATGTGACTGGTGTTGGATCCCCAGTCTCTTTGTTATTGGGGTGGGAGTAATAAAGCATTGTTATCCTTGTTGTGTGAACTGAGGGCAGCAGAACTGTACCTGCCATACCCCAATGGAGGGACTCACCCTCAACTGAATGCTACTCGCTAGGAACCCTAGCTTTTCTTTCTGTACCTAGTACCATCTGATGTTTTGTGTTCACTCAGTGCTTGGAAGAGATTGGAGTTATTCTGTAGCTGGATCCACCAGGGTTGCTATGCATAACAAAAGCTTTGCAGCACCCCACCCTGGATCTCTGTCTGGGAAGCTCAGCCTTTAAAGGCAGTCTCCATTACCATGATCCCTTGCTGCCACCCCTGCTCCTCCCAAGGGGAGGAGAGCCACAGGGAGGCCCCAAATGAGTAAAATTCAGCCCTGGTTGAGAGTTTTGGATGTAGATTCCAATGCACCATTTAGCAATCACACTAATGAGGCAGCAGAGCAAATAGCCACAAAAGGATCTTGGATTGCTTTTACTGGACCTGAATTCCCAGAGTGAAGAATGAGTTGTGAGGAGGTAACGTTCATTCCACCTCAGTACCTCTAGAGGGCAGCCATCCAGACATGTCTAGCTCTATACCTGTGATATCACAATATTACCCACCTCCAGCCCCTGGGTACCCATGGACTGTGCAAGTATTTCTCCTTCCCAGGGGCCCCTTCATGGAAGCAGGGTGCAGATCACAGGGTGTTGGAGCTCATATTTCCTCAGGCGGCCAGCCCAAGTGTTACTAGGGAGAGGGCTGTCATCCAAGTGTCCTCAGACCACAGGCACCAAGAAGAAAGCGATACCACCCTGCCCAAACCACCCCCTCAGTTCCATCACATTCCTGATGTTTATCTATTGAAAATGGCCCGGAAGCCTGTGGCTGAGCCAATGAATCCCACATACCAGATGTGCCAGCATGCGGGAGCTCGAGAGCTACTGACCATGATTTAGGGAGAGTGGGGCAAGGAAAGAAACCAGCGACAAGACAATATTTAACTGCAGATGCTATTTCCCTGAATTGCTTCAGATTCATCTCCAGTTCTTGGGCTTCTGTCCACAACATACAGCAAGCAGACAGGAACACCAGTGAAACTGCAGGTGTTTTTGAATTACTCTAGGCACGGCCTGCCACTCCATAGCAGCTGCTGCTATAGCACTTAGCGTGAAATTCAGTGTTAATTTAAAGACTGGGAGAGAGGGAGGAGGCACCTGCATTAACCTTCTGAAAGGAGAAAGTGAATAAAAAATCATTTGCTTCACATCCACCTTTGCAGTATCTCCCACCCCATGCCCCTTGTGCACTCTATGTTCCATGATCCTCTCCAGTCTTCCCTCCCTCCTCTAGGCCTTCTGTCCTCATCCCATTGCTCCTTCTTTCCCTCTGCAATGTCCCTCCTTCCCAGGGCTCAAAGTATAAAATGAAATAATAATAAAGGAAAAACCCATGTGGCCATCTGCTAAAGCATCTGAGTACATCACAGCTGCAATGCAGCCTAGCAATTCCGGTGGAGGACACACGAAGGGAGGAGCTTTTTCAGATATAGATTGACAGTGCCCCAAAACCCCTGTTGAGCAGCGAGGATGAACATGAAACAATTCAGAGCAATAGTGTTTGCAAGCCAAATCTCTCTCCTCTGATTGTTTCAGCACAGTCCCACTTACAGGGCTCTAGCCAGCAGCCCCAATCAGTGGGTGGGGTCTGACAGTGGAAACAAGTCAGTGAATGACGACACACTTGAAGGAAGACTGGGGCATTTTCCAAATCCCTGTAGTGACAGCTGTTTGTTTGTCAACACTGACTTACAAAAGTCAGTGTTTGTGTGTTTCTGAGATCCCAATTTTGATGAATCATGTGACAGGTCTTTCTTTTAAAACATGAATGTTCATGTTAAAGTAGCACCGGTTTTGAAACAAAAAATCTTTTTTGATAAAATAACTCCATGGAAATTTTCAAAAAGAGAGATATCAGTTTATTTTGAAAAAGTATAGAATGGAAAGGCCTTCAAAATTTTAAAACTTCCCACAAATTTTTTCTCTTTTTTGACCAGATTTCTTGACTATGAGACCCTAAAAGAGCTAGATCTTAACAAGGTCCAGTCACAAACTGAGTGGATAGATGATGAAGGAAGAAGTCTTAAAATGGCCAACCAGCTTCCAGTTGACAGCGACCAGGCAGGATGCAGAGGTTATGTTAAACATCATGAATGCAAAGACTCAGGGTGTGTTCAAAATGTCCAGTTTACACATTACTGCCACTGAACACTGTTGTGATGCTCTGGGCAACAAACGAATAGCTGTTTGCATCATCATTAACTGAAGGCAAACTTGCTCACATAAATAATATACACAAGGGATCATACTCTGGGCAAAAAAAATCTGCTGAAGGGCATCTGATGCGGAGGTTACAAACAACTGCATCAGTCAGACAAAATACCAAAACCTTTGCAATCCCAAATGGGTTGATAGTTATCAACCATCAGCATTGCTTCTGGGGGTAATATGGTTTTAACCAGCCCTTCATAGCTACCATCTATGACCATGCCTGAGCTTAACACTCCTCTAGAGTGTAGTCTGAGGTTTGATACAAATCCAGCATACACAGTGCTTCTTATTAAGGCTTTTGAAGAGAATTATATAAGCACCTGCGTGCCTGACTTCAATGTGCTCTCTCAAGGCTGAGATGGAATCTCCAAATTTTGAGCGGCCACAAGAGATTTCAGATTTGCCAGTTGTTCCGCTTTGGCAACGTGAGGGTCACAGACTGAGAAACGAAGCAAATAGTTTTAATTTTTAATTTTATAAAAATGCACATGGGCAAAAGTTAAAGGAGAATGTAGCCCAATCAGATACAAATCACTCACTTTGTTCCATGCAAACTCAAAATACAGGCCATACTCTGGATTACACCATTGTCATTACCATGGCCTCGGAGCACCTGTACATAGATTCTGAGTGATGTTCTCACTGGCTGCCTGATTGACCAATCCAATGAGTGCACTCAGTTGATGTGACAGGGGAACATTACTTAATCTCTTGTCACTAGTGGAGCAATCTTGGAGATTACCTACACTTAAATTGCTGCACTTAAATTGTGGCGCTTAGTGAAGACACTACCTATGCCGACAGGAGAGCTTCTCCCATAGTGTAGGTCCCCTGCCTCCCCAAGACGCAGCCACTGTGTCAATGGGAGAAGCCCTCTTATCAACATAGTGCTGTCTACACCAGGAGTTAGGTCAGTATAACTGCATCATGGGGTATGGATTTTCCACCCCCAAGTGATGAAGTTATACCAACATACATTTGCAGTGTAGTCCAGGACTTAGATACCTTTAGAATGAATGGCTTTGTATGCACATCAAATACGCATTGGGTACAAAATATGTCCTTTGTAACAACTTTCATTCACTGTTGATCTGAACTGAATTGGCCATGGTAATGTAAATGTGAAAGGCCCCTAAACTATTCACTCTTCCAGTAAAGGGTTGTTTTAATACATTCATACATGTTCTGATATCTCCCACTTAATAATGGTCAGCACGTTTTAGGAAGTCTTCTCCCACATTAGCAAAAACATGCTTTGAACTGTGGATTGCTGCTTTTTTGAACAAAGTTCTGACCCTTTAAACATTCATCAGTGTTTCTTAAATATCCTGTAACGCTTGTCAGCCTTCCAAATTCCTCTCCTTTCTCTTACCACTGTGTGGTCATTTCATGTCATTCATTTAAGGCTACATTAATTATGTTAAAGTTGACCTACACAGATGAAAGGAAAATGAGTACTATATGCTTATTTAAACTACACTATCGGGGCAATCAACTGAATAAATTTTCACTCACCTTTTGAACCATCTCTAGTATGTATAAAAGAAACCTTATGGCAGTTCAGTGTGAGTGGAAATTTCAGCCTCTCCAGAAGAGCCACTGGACTTTCAAAAAAAGAACAGGAGTAGTTGTGGCACTTTAGAGACTAACAAATTTATTAGAGCATAAGCTTTTGTGGGCTACAGCTCACTTCATCCGATGCATAGAATGGAACATATAGTAAGATAGATAGATACACATACAGATAAGTTGGAAGTTACCAACTGTGAGAGGCTAATTAGTTAAGATGAGCTATTATCAGCAGGAGAAAAAAAGGTTTGTAGTGATCATCAAGATGGCCCATTTAGACAGTTGACAAGAAGGTGTGAGGATACTTAACATGGGGAAATAGATTCAATATGTGTAATGACCCAACCACTCCCAGTCTCTATTCAAACCCATTCTGAACTTTCAGTCACTAGAAAAGTCCCAGGATGCATTATTCTGGGACAGACAAGGTGAGGTAATATCTTTTATTGGACCAACTTCTGCGGGTGAAAGAGAGACGCTTTTAAGCTACCCAGAGATATGCTTGAGGCTGAGCTGACCTGAAAAAAATCTCAGTGTGTCTTGACAGTTTGCCTAAGTTGGCCCAGTAAAAGATATGACCTCACCCACCTTGTATCTTATATCCTGGGACCTACACAGCTACAACAACACTGCAATAATTCTGGGATGTCCGTGCTACCAGAAATCTCCAGGACTCTTCTGGAATGTGTGGCACTCCAGGATAACACATCCCTGGGCATCTTTAAAGAACATGAAAGAGCCAGTGGATTTTCACAGAGGAAAAATATTGTTCAAATTTTAAGTTTTAGATGAGCTCTTTAGAAACTGAGGCTCTGTCTGAACAGTGATACTGAAAGTCTCAACATTACCTACTTTTGTGGAATCTGAACAGCCCAGAATGACAAAAGCTGCTATAGAAAGGTAAGATTATTAGAATTTGTTTCTGCTCTAAGATCATCCTATAGCTGGGTGACTTGGAGCAGAGTCAGCACATGCAGCATTTCCGGCCTTGACTCAGTCTCCCCTTTGGTTTTGCACTTTAAGGCTTCCCCTCAGTTGTTTCACCTCTGTTTGCTATTTCAGTGCATGCTGTATTTCCAGGTGAGCTGGAAGACGGGGTCACTGCACTGTGGGTACTTCTTTTTCAGTGTGACAGAGGGAGAAAATGCAGAGTTCTGAGAAAAGTTCTGGACAGCACCCAGCCTGGAAGATGTTCATAGGTGTGTGATATTACACTGCATATTCTTTATGGAAATATGCTTATGATATGAATATGGCATAACTGAGATATACTTTCTGCAAGATGGCTCATGTAACTTATCATTGGAAAGGTTGTGATTTACTGAATGTGACTATCCAATTTGTATGCATGCACCATTTCTGTATCTAAAGTTAGGCATATGGACTAGGTAACAATTACAACTGGGTGTGTATTGGGAAGACACCCACAAGACAACAGGCCATCAGATTTGACGAGCCATTAGGAAAAAACAACAAGACTGTGAAGATACTAATCTCTCTCCTTTCTGGGAGGCGTCCTGGGACATAGCTCTGACGCTACCAGGTCAGGTGGTCCCGTCACCTGATACAAAGTACCACCTTGGACACTGCTGGCATTTTTCCTCTGTAGGGAGATGGGAATCAAACAAAGGATTCTTGTCTCATGTAAATCTTATTTAAGGGTGGGGAGAAAGGCAAAGGGGACACTCCTCCATGGCCTACCCAAGAAGAAGGATTGCTGAAAGTACCTGAAGGGACAGGCAGGGGACAGTCCAGACTGAGACAGGGGTCCAGTCTGTAAGAAGAAATAACTAGAACTCTGAGCTACAGAAACTCTCCATCCTGCCTAATTCAACATTTAGGGTGAGAAATTACATTCTGTAACCTGTTTCTTTAATGAATCAAGCTTAGTTTGTGTGTTTTGTTTTATTTGCTTAGTAATCTGCTTTGTTCTGTTGGCTATCCCTTTAACCACTTAAAATCTGCCTTTTAGAGTTAATAAATTTGTTTTGTTTGTAACATTATTCAGTTTGTGCAATTCATATCTGGGGGGCAGGGGAGGGGGGAGAGAGAAGCTGTGCATATCTTTCTTCACATTGAGGAAGAGGGCGAATTTTTATGAGCTTGCACTGTGCAGATTCTTCTATACAGCACAAGACAATATACCTTTGGTCTGTACTCCAAGGGAGGTGGGCAACTGAGTGCTGGGACAAGTCTCTTAAACTCAGTCTTCCCAGAACTGATCTCAGTGTCTGTGTCTTTCTGCAGCTGGGTGTGACCCTGCCTGTGTGTGTGCTAGAGGAGGCTTAAGAGCCTGGCTCAGCAAGACAGGTTATAGGGGGCCCATTCTGGCAGAACAGGCAGGCTCAGTGGTATCTCAGCACATCAGGTGGCATCTTGAAGGGGAGCAACCCATCACAAGGTGAAATGTAATTCTGTCCTGAAGTGATTTAAGGTGGGAAGAGAGCCTCCCCTGGGTATACTGCCCAATGGACGAGAGAACTCCCTTCACAGATGTGTGAGGATTCTTCCAGATCCTGAGAACCTGGACAGGGAGTAGATGATCAGGGTAGAGCAGCCACAGACACTGCTGCTGCAGCATGGACAAATAGTTGTTCCCCTAAAGATTCCTTTGACTTGATGGATTCTATTTTAGTCTTTATAGGTTCATATTCTGCCCCCACCTCCAGATTATCTCAGCACCTACCAGGCACGCATTCAGCAATGTGACTAAATTCTGTCAGGTGTGATCTATTTTCCCCCCTCATCCTCACCCCAGGGGGAGAATGGTGTATAGAGTTTTGTTCTGGTAGGGTGCGTTAGTTTGTGTAAAATGTACCTGCTGCTCTGTGTTTATGCTAGTGATGGCCAGGTTGAAGAAGTGCGCCTTGAACTTGGAGCAGAAGGTGGCAAGGTTTGTGATGGTCCTTAGCTCCTGCAGGAGGTTATTCCACAGTTGCAGACCAGCCCTCAGAAAGCCATGTTTCCTGCATAGATGAGATTTACTCTTATGATGGAAGGGATTGCGGAAGGCAGGGGGTTTCCTTACTAATCCCCCACATGGGGGAAAGTGATGGGAAAGAAAAGGGACAAAATAGGAGAAAACAACCACAGGAGCCCAGAAGATTTCATTTAAATTTACACTCTTTATTCAACACTCTGGACCTATGATTTAATGGCAATTTAACTATTTCCATTAAACAAAAATGAATTCTCATCCCAGCCGTTGTCGAGGGTGAGGTGACACCGCCCACTTCACAGGCCCTCCAATCTTTTGGATGGTGGCCAGAGAGGGGAAGTTACATTTCTTTCCCAGTCCCCTTTAGATACTATGGCCATGTCTACACTAGGAGTGCTTTGCTGGCATAATGACACACAGCAGTATACTCTCCTGGCAAAGCTTGCCATGTGTGGATACAGCTATACCAACAAAACTGTGCTTTGTAATGGCATAGCTTATTCCAGTCCCACCCTCCTCCCGCAGGCAAAACCAGCTATCTACGGAAAAGCAGTTTTGTTGGTATAGCTGTGTCTGCACTAGGGGCTTTGCCGGCACAGTTGTGCTGGTCAGAGGTCACCCCACTTCTCGCCCCTGACACAGCTGTGCCAGCAGAAGTCTGTGCTGTATTCATGGCCTGAATCAGCTATTACCATAGTTGGGAAAAGTTGTCACAATGTTGTCTGGCTGCAGGACACACGGGAGCGAGGGGAGGGCAGGGAAGATGGGGAGAGTCCTTGCGTCACACTTGTCCATTTAAGAACTCCAGAGAGAGAAGGAAAGAGGCTGGACCCAAAACTTGGAGAGGGGAGGCTCAAACACAAAGAAATGATGGGGGCAGGCAGGGTGCGAGCGATCAAACTGCAACCTTTAGAAAGGTCACGCGAGATGCTACATTTGCTTTGGCAGTTGGGCTGTTTGGCCTTGTAGGTAGCGTCGGCAAAGGCCGTAAGGCTAATTAATACTCTGGCAGAGTTACAGTGAAGCGCATACCCCTTCGGAGTATGTCTTGGAGGCACATTACCTAATAGGGTACGTCTACACTGCAATCAGAGACCCATGGCATGGGTCTTGCAGGGAGGGTCTTGGAGCCTGGGCTCTCGCCTGAGCCCGAACCCCTATACTGCTATTTTTAGCCCCACAGCCCAAGCCCCCCCGCACCCAAGTCAGCTGACTCAGTGCTGTGGGTTTTTTACTGCAGTGTAGACATACATACCCATAGAGAACCAGAGGCACAACATGCTGGCCTGTGTTTGTGCGCCCACAATGCATGTCCCCCACTGCCCTCTGCTGGCTGGAATGTTAGACATGTTCAAGTGGAGTCCTGAACCCTAATGCCTCCACAGTGGAAGAAGATTTGCCTGTAGCTCACATGGGAGCATCCTGTGCTTTTGATGCAAAAAATCCTGAGTTCTCTCCCTATTTACAAAGTCCTCAGTAGCCAAAGGGTGCAGTATAATAAGTGTACACTCCCAAGGAGCCATGGATTGGTTATACAGTCTTCTTCTTCCTCATCTAAACTGCTGGGGGCACCATGGCAGCCAATCTGGGGGGACTAGAGGTTCCACTTGCATTAACGTCTATCTTTTTAGCGTATCAGTAACTGGTCCATCAACTTTTTCACTTTTAGAGTATGGCACTGTGGAAGCTACTCAGGCCATCTCCAGCAGAAGTTGCAATATGATAATTAACCCAGAGATCCAGGGGCTCACCGTCCTACCTCTAAAAAAAAAAAAAAAAAAAACCACTCAAGGCATATATGTAGCAGCACTCTCATTGGACTCAGCATGCCAAGCCCCCCACATCTAGGAAACAGCTCTTGCATCCCACCTGTGCCTGCTCTGTGGTTTGGTCTCTCTCTTCTCACACTCATCCCTACGAAGTAGTCTAAGCTCTTGCCTGGTGGTTTGGCCTTTCTTCTCTACCCCACACCCCCAAGGTCTGGACACTTGGTTTACCATTCTTAAATGCACAAGGATGTTTAACAACGTAGCCCCTACACAGGTTCTTCTCTTTCCCACACTTACATTTCTCCTTATTTCTCCCTCTTCCCACCACCTCAACTTCTACCTTCAGTGATCTCAGCCTGTCCCAGCTTCCTTGATTCTTTCACATGGGGAAGGAGCAGAGTAGGGGTTAGATACCAAGCTGCCAGGCATCTCAGAAATATTTGTTAGATAAAAGGTTTCTCTCCTACAGACACAGCAAGTGAAATGTCACCAGACAGAAGGGCGTTAATTCCCAGACCTACAAGCTGCTCCTCCTTCCCGGCAAGTGGTCTCCTCCATTCTGATCCTCTCTATTATTCAGTACCAAAAAAGGAGGAGTAGGAGAAGCATGAGAAGGACTAAGAACAAACATCTTAGAAAAACCCCACACTCATTACTGGAATTAAGCTTGCCCAGCTCCACACCCCTGGCTCAGCCAGCTCTCTGTCCAGTGTCTTCATGGTGACCATCGTGGGAGGCAGCGAGGGTGGGGGAATACCTCTGTTTGGAGCTGCTGCTGCTTATTTATGTAGATAGGCATCGAGCCAGAGCTCCCCCGAATCCTTCAGAGAGCTGCAGGGATAGAGAGAGGGAGGCGGATTAGTTTAGAAACAAATGATGAAATGTGGCAGCACAGTGAGAGTAAAGATCAATAAAGCAAATTTGAGAAGGGGGGGCTGATGAAATCTAGTGTAATATTCAAATCCCTTGTATGGAACACATCAGGGAGATACTCAAAGACACAGTGATTCAGGCTACCGATCCTGGGAAAGACACAGGACAAGTCCCTATGGAGTCACGAGAGACGGCTGTATGATCCGAGGGTTAAAGCAAACAACCCAACAGGAGACAAAAAGGAAGGAAGCAAGCAAAGGAGAAGACATGGTTAGGTAAGGTTTCAAGGCTATAAAAAATACAAAGAAGGAATGAATGAGGCTTGGGACAGACCTGACTAGGAGACCCCACCCCGACATAATTCTACAGTGACAGCAATGGAGGCACCTGAGATGGGAGAACAGGCTGCTGGCGGAGTGTTTTCCATCAGAGTGTCCACACTAGCTATCTGCAACTGACTGAAACCAGTGGCTAGATCTAAAAGGATCCATATCCCACTTTCAGTCCCACGAACCATCCAATCCTATTTCTATTGCATCTCTTCTGTTCCAGCTGCGGCCCTCCCACCCCACGTCCCTAGTGGACCTGCCCTCCCACAACGGGCACTGTCTTCCCACAAGGCCCAGTGTCCCCATCTTGTCAACGGCTGTTGCACAACATTTTTACATTGACTGACACCTACTGCACAATGTCGCCAAAGGCAGTGAGTAGGGGCTTGCTCTGGTACTCGATGCCGTGCTTGGCACACAGGGACTTCACCAGGGGGGCCACCTTCCAGTAGTTGTGTCGAGGCATTGTGGGGAAAAGGCTGTGGAGAGAGAAGGGGGCTGATTCCATGAGATCTCATAGACTTTAAGGCCAGAAGGGACCATCAGGATCATCTAGTCTGACCTCCTGCGCAACGCAGGCCACAGAACCTCACCCCACCCCACCTCACTACTGTAATAGACCCATAACCTCTGGCTGAGTTACTGAAGTCTTCAAATCATAATTTAAAGACTTCAGATTACAGAGAATCCACCATTTACACTAGTTGAAACCTGCCAGAGAGCTGGTCTCTCATTTAGTGCTTCACAGGCTTCCTGCCTCCCCTCAAGGAGCCAACCTCACAGGTGGCTTATTCTCACTTTGAATCTGGAATCAATTAGTGCCCTATAGTGTTCCCTTCTCACTATATTCAGTGCCTGTACTCACTGATACCCCATGCGGTTCCCATTCTATCTCCCTCAATGGGTGTAGTCACTGGTGCCCCAGAGAGTTCCTGCCTTTCCATCTGGTGCCCAATAGTTTCCACTCCTCCTCCATGTCTTGTGCCCCATAGATTTCCTGCCCTTTCCTTTGTGCCTGTTTTCACTGATGCCGCACAGGCTCTCTTGCCCTCCCCTGGTGCCCATAGTGACTGGTGTTCCTTAGGATTCCTTCTCTCATCCCTGCACCCATACTCACTGGTGTTCAATCTGGAAGTTCAGGTGCCCACTAAACCAGTCATTGAACAGAGACTGATGAACATTACACGTTGCCTGGAGCTGGGGGAGGAAGGGGAGCAGTGAGTGTTGTTCCATGAATGCTCATCTCTCATTTGCCTGGACAGCAGGATACCCTGGTGCCACCCTCTCATCCTCACTCTCCTCTAGACTGAGCAGACTAATCTGAGGATGGGGATGACAGCTCTTATTCCTGAGGACAGTGAGACCAGGCCTGGGCATTCTGGGATATGGGATCAGAGTCCTAACCAATACGGAGCTGGTCTCACCAGCAGGATTAGGCCAAATCTGCCCTGACTCTCCTCTGTGGAGGCCTCCTCACCCTTACAGAAATGGGCACAGGGTCAAGATACAAGAAGAAGGAAGGACATAGGAGCGTCTTGCACTGGGAGAGCTCCATGCAAAACCCCAGATCACCTGCAGTCACCATGTCGCCCCCAATGAGTGCAGACTCCAACCCTATTACCACGAATTTCAGAGTGCTCACAATGCCTTTCCCTACCGAACCCTGTAACCCTCTACGGGCTCCCTGCTGACCCCTAGCATCTATAGCAAAGTGCCATCTGGTCTGGAATTTACACCCACAGCTCCCAGGGACAGAGACGGTCATACCTGAGTAGAGAACCAGTCCACATTCTTATCGTAATCGATGTGCATGGGGATGTGGTTCATTTGCGTCACCCAGACAAACCAGTTACTCTCTATGAGCCTGTGGAAACAAACACACACAAAGCAGTCACTCACCACATGCCCACCTAAGCCTATGAGAGCCAAGGAACAAACACTCTTCCTGGGCCAAAGCAGTTACTGCTTGATGAAACTTCTCCCATGGATTCCAACCAACCGGACAGCAAAAGGCCCACACAGGTGATGACACCACAGGGAAAATAATCTCCCCTGTCAGGTCATAGAAAGTCACAACGGGCAGAAGATTAGGGGGCAGTTAGGAAAAGAAGAGATGGGCAGGTTGGCTAGAGGACTAGAGAAGGGCAGAGCAGAGGGATTGATAAGAAACAGTTATGAGCTGAAGCAACCATAGGGGGGTAGTAGGGTGAGTGATACCTGACCAGAAGAAAGAGCCCCAGGAGCCCTTTCACCCCCAGTAATGGCAAGTAGGTGAGGAAGAATCGGATGTAGAAGGTCAGCATCCAGGCCAGGTCCTGTCAGAGAGGAGACAGAGAGAAACCTGCATCGAGGCTGTAGATTACAGCCCTTGCCCACTGCCCTGCACTGGCAGCCCCCGAAATCACCACTATAATTCACAGTCTTTATCTCCCACCCCTCCCCTAGCATGCGCCATCTGAAATGCAGCCCTGAAGACATCCACCCCTCCTTACTGCCCATATGCTTTAGCTCCACTTCGCTCCCTGGCACGTAATCAGCCTGACCTGGGCCATGTGCCAAAAGAAGGCGCACCCTGAAGGGCCATCTCTCGCTCACCTCCGATGCTAGGATGGGCAGCGAGGGCAGAAAGGAGAGACTCGGGAAGTGGAAGGGGAAAGCAGCAGCAGCTATAGACAGCTTTGTTCTGCCTCATTTCCCTCCCACCATTCCTTGTTCCTCTGCACTTTTCTGCGGGCTTTTCTCTGGTACTTATTCTCTTTCCTGCAATAATCCTCTCTCAGTTGCTTCTCTCCCCAGTCAAGACCCCCTTGCACCTAAATCTCAGGTGAGAGCTCTTCCTTTTCTGCATTTGCCTCCCAACCCCCATTATCCCTCCTTGTCCCAGCATACCCCCCTACCATGCTCCTGAAACACACACCCACCCATATTCTCCTTTGCCCGGTCCACTCTGTGCTGCTGGAGGACTGGGTTATAGGCCATTTGGGAAGCCCGAACAGTGTAAAGGGGGGATAAAAAGAGAGCTTCTGGGGGCAGGGAGAAGTGGCTGATGAGGCCGGATCTCTGCTACAGGAACCTGGCGCTGCTCTGGGTGCTCTCTCATGCTGGGCTGTAGAGCAGGAGCCTGGGGGCCCCACCACTGAAACTGGGTGGGGGAATTAGGAGAAAGGGGCCTTCCCCCCAAAAGAGAAAAATCTATTTTTTTTTTAAATGTATTTGTCCCAGGCAGATGAGGCACTGAATTTCATTCTCAGCCCCTCTCATTTCTATTGCTTTCCTTCCCGCTCCCCTCAGCTTTCAATGGTTTTCCCCCTCAGGCAGCCACAGAAGGGTAAGCACTGTCTCCCTTCCCGCCCCAAACCAGCCACTGGTTTGATGTGACATTTGATGGTCAGGCTCCATAGAGCTGCACCAACCCCACAACATGAGGGGAAGGCCCCAGAAACCCTTGCTGACTGACCACCATCGGTGCACAGCAGCAGAGCCCATATAACTCCCTTTGTTACCACAGTTCTCACAGACTGAGAAGCACATGCATTAGGGGGAAGACACCCGCTCTCCTCTTCTGTCAAAGGATTAGGCACCAGTCATACACCCATCCACTGTGTCACAGTGAGACATGGTGACCAGCCACTCCACACTCAGGACTCCTCCCTCTGACTTTTCAGTCCCAGCTCCTCACACTGAACCTTACTCAGAAAACTAGGGGGAGGCACCGCAGGATCTGGCAAAATTGGACATACTCACCACCCACTGTCTGCGCTGCACTGCAAAGTAGAATATGTACCACTGGAAGTAGAGGGGCACCAGGGCTGGGGGTCCAACTAGAGAAGAGAAAAGAAGAATGCAGAGACATGAAGCAGGTAATCATATTCCAAAGGAATTAATTCGGAGGGTTCTGGTGATTCATAGAATATTAGGGTTGGAAGGGATCTCAGGAGGTCATCTAGTCCAACCCCCTGCTCAAAGCAGGACAAACACCAACTAAATCATCCCAGCCAGGGCTTTGTCAAGCTGGGCCTTAATAACCTCTAAGGATGGAGATTCCACCACCTCCCTAAGTAACCCATTTCAGGGCTTCACCACTCTCCTAGTGAAAAAGTTTTTCCCAATATCCAACCTAGACCTCCCCCACTGCAACTGGAGACAATTGCTCCTTGTTCCGTCATCTTCCACCACTGAGAACTGTCAAGCTCCATCCTCTTTGGAACCCCCCTTCAGGTAGTTGAAGGCTGCTATCAAATCCCCCCTCACTCTTCTCTTCTGCAGACTAAATAAGCCCAGTTCCCTCAGCCTCTTCTCGTAAGTCATGTGCCCCAGCCTCCTAATCATTTTCGTTGCCCTCCGCTGGACTCTCTCCAATTTGTCCACATCCTTTCTGTAGTGGGGGGGGTCCCAAAACTGGATGCAATACTCCAGATGTGGCCTCACCAGTGCCGAATAGAGGGGAATAATCACTTCCCTCGATCTGCTGGCAATGCTCCTACTAATGATTGCTGGTACTGCATGGGAGTAGAGATACTCACTTATGAAGAAGTACTTATGCTGATGGTTGTAAGGCATGAACTTCTTCTTCTTCATCCCGAGCTGTGAAAGGAAAAGGGATCACGGCAGGTTACCTGGGCTACAGAGACACTTATACAAGTACTTCGATCACTCTCCCTCAGAGGGAGGCTCAAAAATCCCCTACCAACTCCATCAGGAGAAATGTCTGCATAAATACCTTCCAGAGACAGGCATTAACAGGAACCCGCCAGCCGTCTCTTCATACCTGGGTCCCCCACAGCACTACTTCACCCTATTTTATATCTTCTAAAGGGACCCCTCCCCACTGCCTCTGATGCACAACTGCCTAGGCTAGGCCCTTGAAATGTGAATTCTGACCTGCACAACAAGCTGTTCCCCAGTAGGGGGAGCTGGAACCACTTCACAAATGTGACTCCATTTATTACTATGACCACGACCAAGGTTTTGTCTTATCACAAGTCCTCTCAAGAGACCATTGAGCTGATAAGAGCCACACAGACAAATAGTGGTACTCTACTGAATAATACACCCAACAGCAGGCCATATGCTCAGGTTTCTCTGTGCTCTCAGGGTTAACTCACACCAGCCTGTTAACCAAGAGGAGAAGAAAGCGAAGTTGGGAAACAACCCACACCCAAACCTCTCCAAGATCCTGACCATCACCCAATCCATATCCTTCAATTCAGAGACAGTGGGGCTCAGAAAACAGGAATGCTCTGATGGGTACGCTAAGTTGTTAATGTGTGCAGTGTTGTTGCAGCCATGTGGGTCCCAGGATACTAGAGAGACAAGATGGGCGAGATAATATCTTTTAGTGGACCAGCTTCTGTTGATGAAAGAGATACGCTTTTGAGCTACAAAGGGACCTGAAGAAGAGCTCTGGTGTAGCTCAAAAGCTTCTCTCTTTCAACAACAGAAGTTGGTCCAATAAAAGATATTACCTTACCCACCTTGTCTCTCTCAGTTAGTAAGACAGATCTGTAGCAGGCCCTGATTAGAGCTGTCACCTTTGTAGAGAAGGGATGGACGGTCCTACTCTGCTCTACCCTGCCTCCACTGAAAGAATGAAAATCAGCAAAATGGCTCCATGTGGATGATACTAATCCAGAAAGCTCCCTTCACTCTGGCATGCACAAAAGGTCTCATCACATGGTCACAAGAGAGTGCTTATCACCTGGATAATACAGATAAACCAACAGACTGAACAGTAACTGAATTTTGCCTTCAGTAATGCTCTGGAATGAACAAGAGAGCAGCGGGGTCCTGGATCTGGGATAGATTCATCTTCACCTCCAACAATACTCACGTGAGTAGTCCTGTTGAAGCCAATGGGACTACTCATGTGCATAAAATTAAGCACATGCCGGACTGCGGCCTTACTCCCCACTGTAACTTGCTATTGGTTGCAGAAGCTGGCAATATCTAGGCAGGCTGCCTTCTAGAACAGTTGCTTAATACAGTTCCGAGAACTGGAAAAATGCATGTGGTACAAAGCATAATTCACATGCTATGCAAAAATACAGAAACCAAAATAAAACACAATGCTATTAATATACGTGGCAGTGTTTAGAACACCCACCCATATCAGCCTCCAAAGCAGAGACAGATAACCACCTAGACTGTAGCTCATCTCCATGGAAACAAGGATGAATAGATTTTCCTATCTGGAGACACTTGATTTTCAGTGCCCTATGTACAGATAAGTGAGACCATATCACCGCCATCGTCAAACAACTCCACTAGCTCCCCATAAGCCAGGGGTGGGCAAACTTTTTGGCCTGAGGGCCACAACTGGGTATGGAAATTGTATGGCAGGCCGTGAATGCTCACAAAATTGGGGGTTGGGGTGCGGGAGGAAATGAGGGCTCCAGCTGGGGGTGCAAGTTCTGGGGTGGGGCTGAGTGGTTGGGAATGCAGGAGGGTGCTCCGGGCTGGGACCGAGGGGTTCGGAGGGCGGGAGGGGAATTAGGGCTTGAGCAGGAGGTTGGGGTGTGTGAGGGGGTCAGGGCTGCAGGCTCCAGGGGGCATTTACCTCAAGCAGCTCCCAGAAGCAGCAGCATATCCCCCCTCCGGCTCCTACACGGAGGCGCGACCAGGCAGCTCTGCATGCTGCCCTGTCCGCAGGCGCTGCCTCAGCAGCTCCCATCAGCCGTGGTTCCCGGGCAATGGGAGCTGCGGGGGCCACACTTAGGGTGGGGGCAGCATGCAGATCCCCCTGGCTGCCCCTACGCGTAGGAGCCAGAGGGAGGACATGCCGCTGTTTCCAGGAGCCAGGCGGAGTGGGGCAAACCCCAATCCCGCTCCCTGGCGGGAGCTCGAGGGCCAGATTAAAACATCTGCAGGGCCGGAGTTTGCCCACCCCTGTCATAAGCACAATCACAGAATCATAGAAACGTAAGGCTGGAAGTAACTTGGACAGGTCATCTAGTCCAGCCCCTCACACTAATGCAGGACCAAGTGTACCTAGACCATCCCCAACAGGTGTTTGCCTAACCTGTTCTTAAAAACCTCCAATGATGGAGATTCCACAACCTTCTTGGGTAATCTGTTCCAGTGCTTAACTATAAAGTTTTTCCTAATATCTAACTTGCTGCAAACTAAGCTGATTACTTCTTGTCCTAGCCTTGGAGGACATGGCGAACAATTAATCGCTGTCCTCTTTATAACAGCCCTTAAAACATTTGAAGACTTATGTTCCCCCTTAGCCTTCTCTTCTTTAGACTCCACATGCCCAGGGTTTTTTTTAATCTTTTGTCAGATTTTTCTAAACCTCATATAATTTTTGTTGCTCTGCTCTGGACTCTCTCCAATTTGTCTACATCTTTCTCAAAGTGTGGTGCCTAGATCAGGACACAATACTCCACTTGAGGCCTCACCGGTGCCGAGCAGAGTGAAAGACTTACTTCACAAGTCTTCCATATGACACTCCTGGTAATACATCCCAAAAATGAATCACTAATCACGAATCAATCTTTAACACATTCTAAAACATAGCCAAAAAAGCAACTTTTAATGAAGTTTAACTGTATGGAAAGTTTAAAGAAGTTGTAACAAGCTGTTTGGAGCTGGGGAAGACAAAGTAATGTTAAATATAAGACAACATTTCAAATCTGGGTAATTTTTATACTGATTCAAAAGCAGTTTAATGAACTTTCTCTTTGTTACTCTGAAACCTGACTAAAGCTGGACATTTTCAGGCTAAACCAATTTTCCAAGTCAAAGTTATACCAGGACAAAAAAATAATGGAAACTGGTTGCAACCACAGCTACAGGGAGGTTACTGCCACTCCATGATCTCTCACTTCCTCGTCCTCTCTCTCAGGAAACTGGATTTTAAGCAAGAGGTCCATCCCTCCCAACTCCTTCCCAGAATGCCTGAAATACAGAGGCAGCCCAGCTGTTCTGCAGCTCTGTATCATAGTGTTCTCCCCAACTTTATGCTGCTTCCTGACTTTGGATCTTTTTAATGTTGCTTCGTTCCAGTGACCCAACCTGCCCCCAGACATCCCTCAGACTCACCTCCACAGACAGTGTCTTTCCCAAAGCAAAAAATAAGGGGTGCATGTTAACATCAGGGTCCTTGCGGAAACAGTTGGGTTTGGCATGGTGCTGGAAGTGCAGATGATTCCACCAGCTGGCCGGTGCACCCTGCAGGAACAAATGTGACCAGAGGATTCAAACATCAATGCTGCCAAAAATAAGTCAACTCCTCCACCACTTATTCACCCATTCCCCAGAGCTGCACCACATTCCCCTCCCTGTCAAGATTAGGGAACAAGATCCTTCTTGAACCCATGGGGCTCCCTTGCTCATGAGTCCTGTTGAAACTCTGGCGATTGATCTCAGCACTGAACACTTACTTTCAGATGGCCAATCACAAACTTGTGAACCAAGTGATTCCATTTGGATTTGCTGAACACCGAGAGATGCCCGAAATCATGCTGGAGCCACCCAGCCTGGGCCTGGAAGACAAAAGGAATCACTTAGAAAAAAGCCAGAGTTTAGTGAGCTTCTGCAACAGTGTTCATTCTCCACACATACAGTCATAGGAACAACACTCCTGCTCTCCTGACTGTTGACCTCAAGCAGGGGAGAGCCCCCTGTACTGGTCACAAGGAGATATTTCCATTCTCTACACACAGTCCCAAACATCACTCCCTCACTATACTGCCACTAGACTCCAGCCCAGACCGGGTGAGGTTACAGAGCGCTGGAGAGTTGTTTATGTGGAGAAGGAGGGGCCAGGAAGAAAAGGCTATGGAACTAAGAATCAGGGCATTTATTCTCTTCAAACTGGTCGGAGCACCGTAACAAAGTAGCCTTTGATGAGAAGCCTGCCTCCTCCCAGTGTTTGCAATTCCAGAGGGACCACCTGGGCAGAGGAGGAACAGCTGGGGCTTTCAGAGCTGCTATGTCCTCAGCTCCAGAGCACTATGTGTTCCCATGGGAGCACAAGGAGGGCATGGCTACTGCCTAGTGTCTCTCAAAGTTCATACAAAACAGAGCAGAGTACAGCCTTGTTTCCACTATAGCAAGAAGTCCGGGACCAATGACGCGCTCTAGCAGACTATGGGGAGGAGATACGTAGGATACCAGTTCTAACTCCGCTCACTCAAAAAGCACGCGTCAAGGGGCTGCGTTCCCCCCTCCCGCCCCCCAGACCCTGGGAAGGAGGGGGCTGGAATTCTCATGAGCCTGCCACATCCAGAGCTTCTGCTGTATTTCCAACAGCTCCTCCTCCTAAGAGAGGCTGAGTCTAAAATAGCTGGGAGCTTCCCACAACCATTGCTCCTCCCTTCCAGCTCCTTCTGTTAAGACACGCAAGGAATGGAGAAGCTGTGAGCTCTCCACGTCCGGAACTCTCTCCTGCTGGGAGAGACCAGAAATGGAGTCGCATTCAGCTCCCCACCCCCAGCATTCCTGAAGCATTTTCAAGTTTATCTTTCCTTGGCTCACCAAGTAAAAGAGCATCAGAGGTACTGACAGAAGCACCCGGGGATATGTCATTGGTCCCGAGTTTGTGGAAGTACAGGATGATCCCTAAGCAGTATACCTGGACGGTGCCTAGCAGCAATGCAGAGAAAAGGAAAGGCAGCAAGGATGACCCAAAGTACCAGATGGTGAGCCAGGCGGCAGCATCCAGCAGCAGAATGTGCAGGAGAAGCAGGAAGAAGAAGAGGTGGTTGGGGTTGAGGAGTCCCATCCTCTCAACGGTAGTGCGCAGCTCCCGGAAGTCCTCTACCAGCAATTTCTGCAGGGAGACCCAACATTCAGCACTCTCCCATGGGTGTGCAGGACAGCAGCCTCGGGAGCCCTGGGAACTCCAGAGGGGTCACTGCAGCAGGAGTGGAAAGCTGGAGTTCCCTCCGAGGCAGTAGCTGTGACATCAGGGAAAGTATGCAGCTCACATGCTATGATGCTTGGGCAGGTGAAGGGTCTCTGTGACACCGGGGAGAGCCTATGGCTGACTGGATCTGCCCTTCTCATTCCCACCCTCAGGTGAGGGTCACTAGGACACCAAAGGGATCCCCTGGTCCGTAAGAGCTGCCCTCTCCCATCTGCGTCCCTGTATCACTGAGGGGAGCCTGCAGCTAACATGTTCTGCTCCCCGCCTGATGAGTGTTGCAGTAACACAGGAGGGAACCTGTGACCAACAGGCCCTGTTTTTCTAGCTGGTATTGCCGGACACCAAGCGGAAGCCTCAAACAGGCATGATTCTAAGATGGCCATGTGATTTACCATTTACTGGAAGTCCTGGTTGCCAGTAAATGAGCGATATCAGCACATCCCCACTGCTGCCGCAATCCATCCCAACATCCGTCTTTTACGACACTCACGTTTTTGCTGGGCTCAAAGCTGGGTTGCTCCGGTGCCAGTTCCCCAATCAACAGCGAGTTCATGTACTTTCTCACCAGAGCCTTGTCAAGGTGGAATGCCCTGAAGGGATCCTGAAATACAGACAAGAGGATCGGGTGAGATAAATCACACACTGGGGCAGGGGAGCAGACAAGATGCTTCGTGAACATCCCCAGTCTAGCAGAATGTCATCCAGTGGTGGAGCTACTGGACCCTTCTTCTTTCCCTGCCCAACAGCGATCTCTTCAAAGCCAGAACAGACAGCTTGCAGGAGGAGCTCTCTGCCACTTTCTAGCTAGATATTTCTAATGCATGTCACCATGGTATCTG
This sequence comes from Lepidochelys olivacea, assembly GCF_965140295.1. Taxonomy (NCBI): domain Eukaryota; kingdom Metazoa; phylum Chordata; order Testudines; family Cheloniidae; genus Lepidochelys; species Lepidochelys olivacea. Next base: position 12,305,221 of record NC_140416.1, read on the forward strand.
GGCCCTCTTCCTCCCTACCTCTGAATCAGAAGTCTTTCCTTTCCTGTCCAACCCATAACATGCCTCCTTGACCCCATTCTCTTCTACCTCCTGTTTCCTCTCATTTCTCTCCTTTTGTGCAACGCCAGCCATTCCCTCTCCTGGCTCCAACCCCTCCACTTTCAAAATATAAACTTATATGCCCTCTTCTGCACTCCACCTGGTTCTCTAACACCCCATTTCCCTCTCTCCTTTGCCTCTAACCATTCCAAGCAATGGTTTATTCCCATTCCCTCCATTTCCCACACTTCCAGCTGGGCTAAGGGCAGGCAGCAAAGCTTATGCTGCAGTCGCTCCCCCTGATCACAGGAACTGCTGCGACATCTCCAACGGGCATTGCTAGTTTCGATGCTCTGCACTCTCCCTACTGGGCTAACCAGCATGGTCCATCCACCGCAAAGGGCTGGAGGCAGAGTACTGCCTCGTTGACCTGCAGAATGGGTGCACAAGAGCTAGAGGAGAAACAGGCTGGGGATTGGGGCAACTGGAGGGTAGGGACAGGACTGGGCTGGCTGAATTGAAAAGGTTAATCAGTTAAAGGAGGAGGGTTGGGGAGGTTCCCCCAATTTTACCCCAGGTTCTGCCACTCACTGCAAACAAAACCCCCAGGCTCTTCCCCACTGACAATCTCCCACGGGAACATCTCACAGCTTCCCTGTTTACTACTGCTCCCACTCCAGCTGCCTTTGGTTTCCTCAGATGCCTCCCCCACCATTACTGAGCAGTCTGTGTAATAAGCTCCTGACTCCTCCAACACCTGTGCACTGCTGCTTGGGAGAGCCCTGCAAGGGAAATCAGTGACTTCCTGTCACTTGGGAAAATCATCAATCACTTAACAGATCTATGTTCCCTCTGCCCTCTCCGGGAAAGCGTGGCCCCAACCAAGCAAGTCAGGGTTTATATACCCGTATCACTATAGTCACAGTCCAACTTGCTTTAGATTCCAAACCCACTGGAGGGGGCGCACATGTTAGTTTGGTGCCTCACCCCCATTAAAAGTCTCCCGCTTTGTTTGATGTTACATTTCCTCTCCCCGTGTCTGTCCAAGCACTGAAGTTACAGTCTTCCCAGGACTAAGTTTGCTTTCTCTTTTCAAGGGAATCCCTGCCCCCACTCCTGGTTTTCTTTGTTTCCAGTACATTGCTCAGCACTGCACGTGCCCACATGGCATTGTGTTCTTTTGCAAAGTGCTGGCCCTTTAAATGGCACCTAGCCAGGAACAAACCGTTTTCAAATGTGGCTGATGCAGCCATTTCCAGCTTAGCCTTGTTGTATTTAATCAGGAAGGGGAGAGGGCATCCGCTCAGCCCAGGCTTACCTCAACAGGGGAGAGGGAGAGAGGTATTTCCGTCTCTGTTCTCCTATTGGAAGGGGGAGAATAAGGGGGTGGTACACGGGCAGACCAGGAGCCCGTGGTACCACAAGTTCAGACCAATCACTACAATGGTGGTTGTACAACCTGGCAGTCAAGTCTCAAGGGAGAGGGGGTAGGGGATTGTGATGGGGCTTTAATGCACCTTCTGAGAATCATGGTAATGAGGCAGCAAGCCACACATTTAAAGGGGAAGTGCTTTTCCTTTTTCTAGGAGTCTGATTTTGGATTTCCAGTATAGAAATATCCAAAAAAGCTGGAATTCACTCCAGCTCAGAAAAAAGAACAGGAGGACTTGTGGCACCTTAGAAACTAACCAATTTATTAGAGCATGAGCTTTCGTGGGCTACAGCTCACTTCATCGGATGCATAGAATGGAACATAGAGTAAGATAGATAGATACACATACAGATAAGTTGGAAGTTAAGTTACCATAAAAAACTGTGAGAGGCTAATTAGTTAAGATGAGCTATTATCAGCAGGAGAAAAAAAAAGCTTCTGTAGTGATCATCAAGATGGCCCATTTAGACAGTTGACAAGAAGGTGTGAGGATACTTAACTTAAGGAAATAGATTCAATATGTGTAATGACCCAGCCACTCCCAGTCTTTATTTAAACCCAAGTTAATGGTAACTAGTTTGCATATTAATTCAAGCTCAGCAGTTTCTCCTTGGAGTCTGTTTTTGAAGCTTTTCTGTTGCAAAATTGAAAAGGAGGACTTGTGGCACCTTAGAGACTAACCAATTTATTAGAGCATGAGCTTTCGTGAGCTACAGCTCACTTCATCGGATGCATACCGTGGAAACTGCAGCAGACTTTATATATACACAGAGAATATGAAACAATACCTCCTCCCACCCCACTGTCCTGCTGGTAATAGCTTATTTAAAGTGATCATCAGGTGGGCCATTTCCAGCACAAATCCAGGTTTTCTCACCCTCCACCCCCCCCCCACACACAAATTCACTCTCCTGCTGGTGATAGCCCATCCAAAGTGACAACTCTTTACACAATGTGCATGATAATCAAGTTGGGCCATTTCCTGCACAAATCCAGGTTGTGATCCCAGGGGGGGATGTGAGAAAACCTGGATTTGTGCAGGAAATTACACAATGTGCATGATAATCAAGTTGGGCTATTTCCTGCACAAATCCAGGTTTTCTCACATCCCCCCCTGGGATCACAACCTGGATTTGTGCAGGAAATGGCCCAACTTGATTATCATGCACATTGTGTAAAGAGTTGTCACTTTGGATGGGCTATCACCAGCAGGAGAGTGAATTTGTGTGTGTGTGGGGGAGTGGAGGGTGAGAAAACCTGGATTTGTGCTGGAAATGGCCCACCTGATGATCACTTTAGATAAGCTATTACCAGCAGGACAGTGGGGTGGGAGGAGGTATTGTTTCATATTCTCTGTGTATATATAAAGTCTGCTGCAGTTTCCACGGTATGCATCCGATGAAGTGAGCTGTAGCTCACGAAAGCTCATGCTCAAATAAATTGGTTAGTCTGTAAGGTGCCACAAGTACTCCTTTTCTTTTTGCGAATACAAACTAACACGGCTGTTACTCTGAAACCTGTTGCAAAATTGCCACCCTTAAATCTTTTACTGAGTGGCCAGAGAGATTGAAGTGTTCTCCTACTGGTTTTTGAATGTTATGATTCCTGATGTCAGATTTGTGTCCATTTATTCTTTTGCATAGAGACTGTCCGGTTTGGCCAATGTACATGGCAGAGGGGCATTGCTGGCACATGATGGCATATATCACATTGGTAGATGTGCAGGTGAACGAGCCCCTGATGGTGTGGCTGATGTGATTAGGTCCTATGATGGTGTCACTTGAATAAATATGTGGACAGGGTTCGCACCGGGCTTTGTTGCAAGGATAGGTTCCTGGGTTAGTGTTTTTGTTTTGTGGTGTGTAGTTGCTGGTGAGTATTTGCTTCAGGTTGGGGGGCTGTCTCTAAGCCAGGACTGGTCTGTCTCCCAAGATCTGTGAGAGTGGGGGATCATTTTTCAAGATAGGTTGTAAATCTTTGATGATGCGCTAGAGAGGTTTTATTTGGGGGCTGAAGGTGACAGCTAGTGGCGTTCTGTTATTTTCTTTGTTAGGCCTGTCCTGTAGTAGGTGACTTCTGTTTTTTCACTTCAGCAGGTGGGTATTGTAGTTTTCAGAATGCTTGATAGAGATCTTGTAGGTTAGTCTCTAAGGTGCCACAAGTACTCCTGTTCTTTTTGCAGATACAGTCTAATACAGCTGCTACTCTGAAACTCCAGCTCAGCTACTTCAGAGGTGAGCAATTCTGTTTCACCCCGTTGTAGATACTCTCTGAAGATCAGAAAGTGTAACACTTGTTGTGTGTCACAGTTCGGGGCAACTGCTCCCATATTCCCTCCATATGGTTCAGCAAGGGCATCCCACTCTAGGCTTCTGGCTCCTCAGCCTTGCCTCTCTTGAGTGGAAACCTGCTTCTCTCTCCCTTCTGAACAGGTATTTCCAGGCTGAACAGTTCCCTACCTACACTGTGTTATTCCCCAGCAAGGCGGACTGCCTCAACAGGCCAGGGTCTGTGCTTTGTTTTCTCTTCAGAGACTAATAAGAGGGCAATTGCCAACAGTTATGAGTTACCACACAGCTCTTTCTAAGCAAGCACTTTAATTCTTAAGGGCAAAGCATTACAGAGAGAACATATTTTAAAACAATAGAAGAACCTACAAGCAGGATAATATGCTTGCCAGAGATCACCCCAATTCCAACATGGGCTCTGGGAGCTTAACAGTCCTTCAGATCCCTCCCAGCAGTTGGCCAATGGTTTCAGGTTTATAACACCCTTTCCTCAGAACAAGAACCCAAGTTTTAGGGCCTCAGTGGACCAAAGACCTCCCAACCCTCTCCTAAGGATTGGGAACCCCCTTGGATAAGAGGGCCTGGCCATTTGCTGGATCAGAAAGAAGCTCCAAGTCAGTTTTAACTCAGGCTATTTAACCATAAGTCCTTTCTTTGTTTGTTGAGCTCTGGAGAATCCAGTTTATGCGAACCTCATCAGGGAGGGGTGCTTCTCTGGAGATGTTATAACCTGAACACCTTTGACTAATCATCCCTCCCTGCTTTTCTCAGTTCCTGGAGGAGCTGTATTTACTCTTCCTGGGAAAATACATATAATACACAATGATATATATACCACTCATTTAATATCTTTGGAGTCCAAAGATATTAAACACAATTCAATAACATAAGATTTAACTCAGTTCAATAAGGTTTGTGAAGGCTATTGCAGGATATTATCATATCTGTCACAGTTTGTTCCCCGGGTCTGTTAATACCAGATAGCACATAAATCCAACACTAGGTGCCTATGACCCTTATGACTGACCCATTTCTCAGACACTCCTTCACTGGAACAGTGCTTAAAATGGATGGAATTGTCATGATCTTGTGGAGGTTGTGAAGGTCTGCACAACCTTAGGCTGCTGGTTATGCCCATATTGTGCAGCCCTAGAAGACACTGGGTCCCAAATTCTATTCCTACCCCGGTCAGTGTCTGGGATTAAAAGGGACGTAATGAAATTGAAATGTCGTCAATCACAATAAGTTAAGAGTAGTTTCAGGTACTATGTCTGCCCCTGAGTCCATGTGCCAAACTTTGTGGTTTACAACCAGAACATCCTAATTTTTTAAAAAGTTTTTCTCTCCCCATGTGTAAAAGACTCAGGCAGCCAACAGAGAGAAACTGACTACACAGGGAAAGAGTAAACGTGATCTGACTACCCAGGTAGGTGCTACCAAATAAGTACATTTTTCCAGTCCTAGTAATCTTAGTTATTGTTTCTTGTAAAAGTAGCAAAGAAAACATTTTCGGACAGCAGAGTGATTTTTAGGTTGACAGTATCCTTTAATAATATTCTGCAATTATATAGCTCTTTGCAAACACTGGGCTAGATTTTCAAAGGTAGAGGAATATAATGGTGCACACACATTTGCACGTTTAATTTACTCAGGTAAATACTTGATGTGTACCTTATATGCACAAGTCAAGTATTTGTATATGCAGTATATGCAGATGTGGCCTGACTGTCCGTGTATGAATGCACATGTGCAATAGTGCACACCTAACCTTGAAAATTGGGCACATTATGGAGATTGCATTTGAAAATCTTCCAGTGTTGCCTTAGATAGTTTTACCTCCTGTGAACAGCTGTTTATACCCACCACAATATCTTGTGCTTAGTACAGACAATACAGTAGAACCTCAGAGTTACGAACAGCTCAGCAATGGAGGTTGTTCGTAACTCTGAAATGTTCATAACTCTCAATAAAATGTTATGGTTGTTCTTCCAAAAGTTTACAACTGAACATTGATTTAACACAGCTTTGAAACTTTACTATGCAGAAGAAAAATGCTGCTTTCCCCTTGTTTTTTCAGTAGTTTACATTTAACACAGTACTTTAATGTGTTGGTGTTTGTTTGTTTGTTTTTTGTCTCCGCTGCTGCCTTATTGTGTACTTCTGGTTCCAAATAAGGCGTGTGGTCGACTGGTCAGTTCGTAACTCTGGTGTTCATAACTCTGAGCTTCTACTGTACCTAATAACACTGAAAATACTGATCTTACCTAAAACAATTGACAAGTGATGTGCTCTTACACTATGTCTGTAGTTATGAAGTACTAGGTATTTTTCATTATCTCCTTTTTATAGATGAGGAAACTGCAGCTGAGAAAGGTTAAGACCCAAGGACCTGACCCAAGGCCCTTAGAGAGGTTAAGACCCAAGGCCCTGACCATGCAAGCACTTACCTCAATGGGACTACTCAGCTGAATAAAATTAAATGCGCAGAAGTGTTTACAGGTTCAGAGTCATCATTTTCAAAAGTGTTCACTAATTTTGTATGCCTAATTTGAAGACAACTTAAACAGATGGATACCAGTAGGCACCCTCAGTCAAAAATGTTGGCCTTAACCTTTCTAAGCCTGAGTTTCCAAACATGTAAAATGTAATATCCACATGTGGCTGTGCAGATTTTAAATTCAGTATTTTTTTGGGTTCTTCTCTCTGGCAGAAGTTCTCATTGCCACTTCTCAGGTCCAGAGAGTTAAATTGCATTATTTGGGCTGGGCATGTTGTAGTCTACTGGATCAGGAATGGAGCAGGCAATTAAAATTGCTTTGAGTTTTCTCATATCTCACAGCAAAAAAAGGGTCTTCTGAAATCTTTACAAACTTCACAGTTTGTGGGTCTACAAAAACCACACAAAGTGAACTAGTGAAAAATCTTACGCGTGAAAATCTTTTTACCACTTTCACCCAGCCCAAGTCCCTACCCTCTGCTGTCAGCTGCCCCGATTGAGATGTCTTGGGACAGCTGACAGTTGGGGTGCACACAGCCAGAGCGTACATGCAAAAATACGTACCATGCTTTAACAAAGTAGCCATTTATGTGCTGGCCAGTAAACCCCAGAAACCATATGTGGAGTGGACAGACAAGTGATCTCATGAAGCATAATGGGCATAAGTCAGCTTGTGCATGTTTAAAGTGAAAGCTCAGCAGCGCAGGGATTTTGGTCTCTGTCTAGCATAAGTTACCTAAATACCAAGTACATCTACACTGCTATATAAAAAAATAAATCAGAATTAAAATCCAGGAAAGCAGATGCACTTTAGAGACCCAGTACACCAAACCGGTTAAGCAAGTGCTTAAATTTTAAGTGTGTGAGCAAACCCGTTGATTTCATGCTTAAAGATAAGCATATGCTTAAGTGCTTTACTAGATTGGGGCCTAAGTGAGGGAGCTGAGGCTAATACTGACAGCAATACCCTGGTAAGGCTAAACAAGAAAACCCCATCTCTCCAAATTATTTCTTGCCTGCTGAATCTACATGTTCAGCAACATGCTACCAGGACTCTTGACCAGGACTTTTCTGGTGGGGCCTTCCCTTCACCTTTCATATCAACCTCCAGCTAGATGATATATGGTAAATTTACAAGTCCAATGCTAAACATGCTGTGATCTGCTTTTTACCTCAGACCGCAGCTTCAAAATCTCTGATTCATAATCAGAATTACACAATAAGTCAAGCTACCACTTCAACAGAGGTAAGCAGATCCCACTACTTATCTCCCTCTCCCCATTAGGGCATCCCCTTGCCACCAGTGGGGCACATGTTCTACACAACCTGCTCTTTCTTCTTCGTCTTACTACAGACTTTCCGGATCCCCATCGCCATACAGCTGCTCCAGAGAGCCCCTTCCCCAGACTCTCAGTCAGGTACATAGGAGAACTTGGACCACATAGTCATCCTGCTGGCCTTTACCGGGATCTCTGTGTGGGGACTAGTGCTGCTCACAGAACGGTGGAGGTATCACATCCCCTGCACAGGGCTTCAGAGGGCAGGTGGCCCTTTGGACCTGGCCTAACTCAGGTGCTCCGGCATCTGTGCCCCATACACACGCCACGCTGCGCCTTCCTCCCCTGGGTTGCTCCCTCCGTTCCTCTCATTTCCTGGCACTGCCTCTGGATACAGCCCTTTGATTTTTCCAACATACAGCCCTCCACCCCCACTACAGGGAATAAAATCCCTGCAGTTGAATCCTTTCTTGCCCTCTCCCCCTCACATAACATTTAGCGGGTGCCTAGTACCACCCCTCCCGTTAGCTCGCCCCGCCAGGCTCTGCCACCTCCCATGCCCGCTGCCCCTGCTGCTCTCCCCAACCCTTGCCACACACACCTCCCCAGGGCGTGCAGACACCGCAAAGTAGGGCACAGCCTCAGTGCCACCCCCAATCCGCGTCCGCGATGACCCGCCTGCCCCAGCCTCAGGGCGGGGCTCAGCGCGGCCCGGGGAAGAAAGGGGACCCGCCAGCCCCGGCCCTCACCGTGGCGTCTTGCCCGGCGTAGTGACTGATGACTCGGGCGCCCCCCGGGTGCCGCCGGTAGAACTGGCTGATGTCATAGACCTTCCTGTCGATCACCAGCCACCGCTCCTGCTGCGGGTGCCCCCGGCCCGTGCGGAGCCCGATCTCCTCCCAGGTGAAGCGCCGCGGGGGGGAGCCCGCCGGCTCCGGCTCCTCCATCCCCGCCTGCTGCTGCCGCCGAGCTCAGCCCGGCTCTGCCACTTCAGCCCGCCCCCGTTCTCCGCCGGAGCGCGAGCGGCGCAGCCCAGCCCCCGGGACACGCCCCCTCAGAGCTCATTGGCTAGCTCGCTCCTCCAGCCGCGCCCATTAGAGAGCGCATTGGGTCATCTCTTCCCTAACCCCGCCCCCACCACCGCCCCGCCGAGAGCTCATTGGCTGCATTCCGGCACATTGGAGCCGATCGTGCAAAGGGCGGCAATGTCATTGGTTCTTGAGTCGCTCCGGCCCACACTTGGCTGATCTTTGCCATTTTATTGGCTAATTTTCTTGTCAATCATCCCAGACACCCACTCCCATGCTCTCCACGTCTCTGCTGTGAAGGGAGCCCCCTGGGTTTTAATGTTACTCTTCCCCTGAGGCTGCCAGCGGGGGCGGGGGCGGGGGCGGGGGCGGGGGGGGAGAAAGGGGGCGTGTCCTGCCCCAGGGATAGCTCAGGGGTTTGAGCATTGGCCTGCTAAACCCAGGGTTGTGAGTTCAGCCCTTGAGGGGGCCATTGGGGATCTGGGGCAAAAATTGGGGATTGGTCCTGCTTTGAGCAGGGGGTTGGACTAGATGACCTCCTGAGGTCCCTTCCAACCCTGAGATTCTATGATTCTTCACGGGACGCAGTTCTTAAGCAATCCAGCCCCAATAGCTCTGGATTCCTCTTTTTAATTCTTCCCACTCCTCCTTCCTGTCCCCTCTTAAAAACCAGGGGATTTAGCAACATCAGCCCGGCATTGGTCCCATCGTAAGGTTTGGATTTCGAGCTCACTAGAGTCAGGGTACAACTGACCTTCCCTCGCCCACTGCCACAGAAGCTTCTGACACCCAACATCCTGACCAGCCGAGTCCTTTGGATGGGCATCAATCCAGTGTTCTGCGCCTGTTTGAGCATCGAAGCCAGAGAAAGAGGATAGCTCTCACCCAGGTGCCACCCTGTCATCCTCTCCCTCCCCCCTGGGGGGGGGGCTGAGAATGGGAACTGGAGTGTCACTTCTGCTTGCCTCTAAAGGCCGCCAAATGGCAGAAGAAATGGATGATTCCCCAACTCCCCTGCTCCTTGTCTACATCCTTCTTTGGGCTTCATTCAGCCAGTTGCTTCCCATGCTGCATTTCAGGACAAAAGCACATAGCTACTTCTGCAGGGTTTACAGAGATGTGACGGAAGATCCAGCTGGGTTTGGTAACAGTCAGGCGATGTGGGGAAAGCAGAGGAGATCAAGTGAGTGAACATGATACCCAGGTTGTGAGCACAGGGTATGGGGAGGAGGACAGCAGGGGATAGTGAACAATGTTAAAGAAGATAAAATGGTGAACAGAGATGGGACATCAGCTACTAGCGATCGGAGATGAACAGTGTGTGGCATGATGAGGTGGAGAGAGGCACCGAGGAAGATGACCCTAGATCACTGGTCAACCAACTGGGAAAGGGAGAAGAAGTGAAGGGCCACGCCATCAGATGAGGCAGCAGCCTGGAAACTGAAGACACCCAGGATAAGTATGGGAGGAGGAAGGAAAGCTGGGGAGCCAGGCTGTCAACAGGGGAGCAACAAGGGAGGAAGACCCAGGCCCACTTTGGCACTTGACCAGAGCTGTCATAACTGTGGAGTTCTTCCCTACTAGAATGACAGAGCGGTGGCTGGGCCAAATTTGAGTGGTGTTGCGACCCCATGCACCAGGTTGCAACACCACTCAAATTTGAGGTGGCTAGGCAGGTAACACCCTCCTCAGCCGCCCCCCGCTCCCTCCCACACACACACACATCCTCTCTCTCTCTCTCTCCCTCTCTCTCTCTCAGTTTTCTGTTGCTGGCTTCTCTTTTTCTATTCATGGGGCTGCAAAGTAACTAAGACCACCTGAGCTGTTGCCACTGCCTCTTATCTAAATTAATACTGTACTTAAATAGCAAACCTACATCCCTCTTCTGCTTTGGGAGGGGACTGTGGCAGTTGTGAGCAGGGTGACCAGATGTCCCGATTTTATAGGGACAGTACCGATATTTGGGGCTTTGTCTGATATTGGCACCTATTACCCCCCACCCCTGTCCCGATTTGTCACACTTTCTGTCTGGTCACCTTAGTTGTGAGGGATGTTAACTTCTTCAGCACCAGCAGAGACTAGTCCTCTGTATGAGCCCTCATTGCTGATTTCCAAATTCCCCTTCCTTCATATTTTCAGCTCTGAGCTCTGCTCAGAACATGGACCCAGGTTCTCTCCTCAGAGATATTTAGATGCCTAACTCCCACTGAAATCAATTGGAATTAGGTTTCTAAATATATGTGAGGATCTGGGCCTTAGTGTTTAATTAACCATAGGAAGCTGGGGTCACTGGAGTAGATCGTTTGGTCCTTTTAGTACTGTATCTTAGACTCCTACCAACTGAGGTCAGGGACGGATTAAGGCAGGGGCTTTAGGGGCTGCAACCCGGGGCCCCAGCTCAAGGGGGGCCCGCAAAAATAAATAACAGGCAGTGATCTCCAGGGTGCTCAGGCTGCCTTCCCTGGCCCCATGCAGCTCCCAGATGTAGCTGACTGCTGGTACATCTTTGCAGCCCCTGGTGTGTGTGTGGGGGGGAGGCGGTGCCCAGTCCCTGCAGCTGTTGGGGCAGTGCTGACAGGCACGGGCAGCGCATGGAGACATGCTGTCCCCCTCCCCGCAGGGCTGCGCAGAGATGTGCCAGCAGCCCACCGCTTCCGGGAGCAGCATGGGTCTATGGCAGGTAGGCAGCCTGCCTGAGCCCTGCTGCGCGACCAGCTGGGAGTCACCTGTGGCAAGTACCTCCCAACCGGAGCCTGCACCCCGTACCCCCTCCTGCATGCCAATCCCCTGCCCCAGGTCAGAACCCCCTCCTGCACCAAACTCCCTCCCAGACCCCGCACCCCATACTGCACCCCAATCCCCTGCCCCAGCCCCCTCCTATCACAAACTCCCTCCCAGGAAAAAGACTTGCATACAGTGGCCCCACAAAATCTAAAAGTCTTGGGTCCACAGGAGAGTTAATCCGGCCCTGACTCAAATCTATCTATCCTGGAATTCTACACCCTTTGGGCTTCTGTATTCTGCCTCTGGCAGTAACCATATCTAGTGATTCGGACCAAAAGACAACTCCATCATAATGTACATGCAGTGCCATGCATGAAGGAAAAGCTTCTTTCCTGACCTCTGTGCCAATCAAATGTCGCCTCATAGCTTTTGATTTGACCACCTCTGTTAACAAATAGTTGTTAATAAAATTTACCAGCTCCTTTCTAAATCCAGCCACAGTATTTAAACTGGTGATCTCCTGCAACAGTGAAATTCCATAGGCTGATCACCCACAGTGTGAAGGAGCATTTATTGTAAATTTAGGTGACATTACATTTCATGGAGTGGCCCTATCACATTATGGGCTAAACATTATGGGGGAATGACCAGTTTTCATGGTCTTAAATCCGTGTTTCAACAAAAACCCCTCTATCTCTTCTCTTTAGTAGACTAAACCTTTGAAAAGCTGAATCATGGGAATTTATGGATGCTCAAGAAATGAACCCCACTGGATATGAATCTCTCCACTTTTCTGTGGTCCCACATGTGGGTCTGTGAAGGCTGAGGCCCAGTGAAATACAGACACTCCCAATGCCCTCCCCCCCGAGGACTGGAGGGAGCGTTGTGTAGGTTTCTATGTTGTTAAAAACCCCTTTCACAAAGTATAAAATGCTTGTCATCTACAGCTACTTTGGATTACAAGAGCCGCTCAAAAAGAGAGGCATTTCATGGAGACTACACAATTCATCCAGCTCTGAGCAGGGAAAGGTTTGGTGGCCAGCTACAGATTGCAGACTTCATAACAAACTACAGTATGTCAAGAGCGGTAGATCTTCCTGCACTTGCCATACGCAGCGTCTCAAAGGGCCTCACACAGGCAAGAATGAGACCTTTGTGATGGAGGCTGCATGAGAAAAACCAGTTGCCAGTGCCATTACACACTCACTAGCATCCTACATCCAACTGTGACCATCTGCATTAGCAGAGTTCATCTCCGGTGAAAGGCAGTTAGCAGGGAAATACGATAGGAGAGCAGGTCGCTCAACAGCCTCTACTTTTCCAGCAACATTTTTAACTCTCCCTGTCTCTGTCCAGTTGTCCTTCCCCCTCTTCTCTCAAATGTCCATTTTTATGACTTTCTTGGCCTAACAAAGTATATAAAATGTAGCCAGCATTAGTATGTGTTCATAGGCAAGTTTTCCCAGTGAGAACTGGATGACAGATATTATACACAATATCCATTTGGCATTACCGTTTTTTTTCTGATTCAGTGGCAGGAGTTCACATACTGTAAAGCAGTTGCTGCCGTCTCTTTCCTTTGTCCCAAAATTGTACAGTTTCCCTTCCTACCCTTTAATGGGAAGTTGTTTACTATTCCTGGGAGGCTGAGGAATTTCTAGTTCTGTCTTTATATTTTGGGCTGTAGATGTGAAAATGTCTCTCAGATTCCATTTTTCTTCAGTTATGCTGGTTACCAAGTCCAGCCTTCTTGGGCTTCCAATAGGCTTTGTACCCCTCAGTTCCTAGTTGCACATTGTGATTCCTGGCTCTGTGTTTGGTGAGAAGCTGTCGAGGTCTGACCCTCAAGCATCAAAAAATTGTGCTAGCCCATACTATATATGTTATCAGGATGGTATTAATTGTTTCCTGAAAGCCTTTTCGCAAAATCACTAGATAATTAAATCATTTCAGTATGACTCCCTTACACTTTTTATTGAAATTCCTGTTTAAGTTGTATTTTCCACCCCCAACATGCAAATCAATACAAAAATAACTCTGTTTCCTCCATGGCTAAAGTAAAGTTAATAATGTACCCCCAAATGGGTCCCTCCCTTCACTGTAGTACACTATATACTGCTAGTTTCTGGTCTAGGATGGAATCAGAATGGCTCAAGAGTTTCACAGGGCCTGTACTGCTAATAGCTATCTAATGGAGAGCCTCCTTCAACTCGAGCATTAGGGACTTACGATTTTGGAGCAGAAGAATTGCAGTTTTACTCCCACTACCTCAATTAAGTTCTAAATGGTCATGGTGTGCAGCAAGTGACATGTGTGTAGACCTCAAAGACTCCAGATTTCATACAATATGTTAAAGGTACAATCCTGCTCCCATTGAAATCAGTGGCAGTTTTGCTGTTGACTTTACTGAAAGCAGGACCAAACCAAAAGTGCCATTTCATTTCCCATGGTCCAGCCCTTTTTCATCACTCTGGCAGTGCAAAGGAGTTGGAAAGCCACTTGATCTGCCAAACTGTGGATTTCTGAAGCTCAATGATCACATGAATGACACAATCATCAATGTGTGCTTTGGACCTGATATCTGCCAGTGTGAGTCTTCTGTGCAGGAATGTATAACCACCTACACTGGCTTGTTATGCTTTTTCCTATCTTCTTTCCAGATGATGACAGTGTTTTTTAAAGGTATGAAGTCTTATTCTCCTGTGGTAGTAATTTCAGGGAGGGGAGACATTCTTATACAGAGATGGGCAAATTGAGCCCCAGATGTCTAGATCATTGTTAATTATTGAACAAGAAGGAACTGTAACTTTATGCTGCTTGGACATTGCGGGGAAGGATTGCTAGGCATAAGCAAAAGATCCTCAGTGCTTAACCTGGGTTAGTCCTAAAGGACATATAGAGTTTGCTTATTATAGAAGCTTCTATTACTTTTTGAAACTTAAAATTCAAACTCATTTGTGTGTATATGTATTTACCGGCTTTAATCTTGTAAATAACTTTCTTGTTTCCTTTTCCTCTGTATCTTTAGATAGTTTATTGTACGATTGACTGGAAGGATTGTCTTTGGTGTGAGATCTAAAGTGCACTTGACCTGTGGGACTGGAAGTAACCTGAATATTGCTGTGATCCTTGGTGTAAGGGACCATCTTTCACAAAGGTAGGCTTACCTGGGTGGCAAGACAGATTGGCCTACCCAAGGGACTGTATGTGACTCACAGTAAGGCTGTAATAGTGCCTGAGAGTTTACACTTGATAATTGGTTGGTGAACATCTAAGTTTAGAACTCACAACCAATCTGGGGCTTGTACCCTGATTCTTGACAGTCAGCCTTGAAGCTGGTACTCATGCCTATGAGCCCCTGTAGGGCAGCTTGACATAATCTACCTGTCTCATGGCAGTTCCTGGCCTCATTCACGAACATGTCAGCAAGGCTTTATAAGGCAATCATCTGAGCTGACATCAGGTGGACAGCTGAAAGGGAGAGAGAAGGAATCGCTTAGAGAGTGGGGTATTGTGAGAAAGTTAATGAGTTTGGAGGGAGTCAGGTCTTTTGAGGAGAAGAAGAGGAGTGGATCATCCGCCAGGAGGCAGCCACACTACATGTCTGGGGGGAGACCGAGTTCTGAGGATGGGTATCATACTTCACTGTGGTTCATGTCCTCTGGGTTCTGAGGGTTAACTTGAAGTGCAGCATTAACACTTTGCCAAGGTGAGCAGCCACGAGTCAATTTGCTAAATTTTTCAGATATCAAAGCAAAGTTTGAAGGGTGGGAGGGGAACCTGTTCCAGCTCTTGGTGCTCACAGAACATAAGGAAGATGAAGTTCTTATTAATAAGTTAGTTAATATTTACATCAGTATTGACCTTTATCTGATGCAATTGCCAGTAACTGGGGCTTTTCTTCACAGAAATCATCATGACATAGTCCATAATTCCATAGTTAAGGAAAATAATCCAAGTAGTCTAAATGTCAGAATTTTTTTAACAGGAAGAGTACATTCTCCAGGCCTCACAGAGAGTGGACATTCCCCTGACTAGTGATACAACCACATAGAAAAAGTTGGAGAGACCAGGAGTGAGAATGTATTAGTCATGCAGCTAAACTGAGGGAGAAGTCCCCAGGATAGTAAAGTGTTTGGGGGACAATGTCCTCCTTTAGTGAGTGCACCGGTGTCCATGGTTCCTCAAATAGTAAGTATTACTTCCCTGGCATCTGAAAAATTAATATCAGAGTTTTACCATTTTGTAGCACTTGTCTTATACCATGCAAAAATTTCCCAGCACTTTTCAGTACTTAGCATTCATCTGAGACAAATCAGGGAGCAGGAGTTCATATTAGAGACCCGTACATGAGGGGATTTTATAGATGTTCTTACCCCATCCACCTTTTAAGATTCCTGAGCTGTTGCTGTGTTGACTATTTCCAGTCAAAGGTCTCCAGTCTTTATAGGAATTTAGAATGTTTCAGTATCAAGGTTATAACAAAGGTTGATCTTGCCTACACAAGACTAAACTGGGTTACATGGTGTCCCAGCTTGATAAAATATCTGTGTTTTGGGTTTGTAAGACAAACATTTTCTCTCATTTTCAGTAACAGTTCTACAGTGAAATATTTTTGATGCATCCATTAGTTCCAGTCTTCTAGATATTCAATTAAGAATCCATGAAAAGAAAAGAAAACAAAATTAATCCATTCCCAGCATCTCATCTAAGGGTCAAAGAAGGGAAGGATACTTCACAAAGAAACATAAAGTAGATGTGTGGAGAATAGGGGACTAAACTGTAGTCTGTTGGCATTCAAGCCAGCCTGCACTTTGACTCTGTAATCCACATGGCTCATCCAGTGCCCACTCTGGAATGTAAAACTCAGTCCAGCAGTGGAAACACAATGGGAATTTCTGTTTTCTGTTTGTTGGGCTTGTATAGCTAGTCAGTTCCAGCCCAATGTCCCATGCCAACTCAACAGCTATAAATTTCTTCAAAGGGCTGGAACACGTCACTAGGTGGCATCACACATAAATTGGATTTAGTTTTGTCCTCAGATCAAACAACAAAAAATATAAAAATACTTCAGCCCAGAGACCAATAATGAGCCAGACCTGGTACCTGGGTAAGCGCTAGGTATCCAGTCAGAGCTGGTATCCAGGCTGAAGGCTGTGAATGTGATCAGTCAGTATCATTTACAAGCACTACCACTGCCCAGTCTGAGCCTCTAGCTGGGGTGAACATTCGACAGAAAACCTTCATGTGTCTAGCCATTAAATCCCATCCATTAAATCCCTGCGGCTAGGAAGAATCTTCCTCCTTGAAATGTTATTGCATAATTGCCTAGTACGAAGGGATTAAAGTTTCTTATGAAGAATCTGAAACTTGCAACTGTCAGAGACAGGGTACTGGACTGGATGGACCATTGGTCTGATCTGATAGAAGTTGCCCTGTCATGCCAGAGATACTATTCAGAGTGTGTGCTAAGTATCCAGACTAGACTCAGTTCCTGGGCACTGGAAAGAGAGGCTGTAATGATATGTTGGAATGAGGAGATGGAGGGCAACTGAGGCATTTGCTCCTGTGACATGTAAGTCCTTGTTACAAATTGGTATGTTTAAATAAGATACTTCTGCTGCTTTTCACTGAAATGGACTATAAGGTGGATAGAAAGCTGGTTAGATCATCGGGCTCAATGGGTAGTGATCAATGGCTCCATGTCTAGTTGGCAGCCAGTATCAAGCAGAGTGCCCCAAGAGTCAGTCCTGGGGCCAGTTTTGTTCAATATCTTCATTAATGATCTGGAGGATGGTGTGGATTGCACCCTCAGCAAGTTTGCAGATGACACTACACTGGGAGTAGAGGTAGATACTCTGGAGGGTAGGGATAGGATACAGAAGGACCTAGACAAATTGGAGGATTGGGCCATAAGAAATCTGATGAGGTTCAACAAGGACAAATGCAGAGTCCTGCACTTCGGAAGGAAGAATCCCATGCACTGCTACAGATTAGGGACTGAGTGGCTAGGCAGCAGTTCCGCAGAAAAGGACCTACGGTTTACAGTGGCCGAGAAGCTGGATATGAGTCAACAGCGTGCCCTTATTGCCAAGAAGGCTAACGACATTTTGGGCTGTATAAGTAGGAGCATTGCCAGCAGATCGAGGGACGTGATCATTCCCCTCTATTCAGCATTGGTGAGGCCTCATCTGGAATACTGTGTCTGGTTTTGGGCCCCACACTACAAGAAGGATGTGGAAAAATTGGAAAGTGTCCAGCGGAGGGCAACAAAAATTATTAGCGGCCTGGAGTACACTACTAATGAGGTGAGGCTGAGGGAACTGGGATTATTTAATCTGCAGAAGAGAAGAATGAGGGGGGATTTGATAGCTGCTTTCAACTACCTGAAAGGAGGTTCCAAAAAGGATGGATCCAGACTATTCTCAGTGGTAGCGGATGACAGAACGAGGAGTAATGGTCTCAAGTTGCAGTGGGGGAGATTTAGGTTGGATATTAGGAAAAACTTTTTCACTTGGAGGGTGGTGAAACACTGGAATGCGTTACCTAGGGAAGTGGTGGAATCTCCTTCCTTCGAGGTTTTTAATGTCAGGCTCGACAAAGCCCTGGCTGGGATGATTTAGTTGGGGATTGGTCCTTCTTTGAGCAGAGGGTTGGACTAGATGACCTCGTGAGGTCCCTTCCAACCCTGATATTCTATGATTCTATGGCATTCCTTAACTGAGTTAAACAGAACACACAATTAAGTGGAAAAATAGCTCTTCATCTCTGTTCTCTCTTCCATGTCCATTTGCTCTGTCTAGGTCTCAGTCCCACAATCTCTTGCTCTCTAATGTTTTTAGACCCAATCCTTTTTAAAAGTTCAGTCTATTTACCTAGTAACTTCAAAGATATCTACATGCTTCAAACCTTTCCCTCCAAATATGGACTAATCTATACCTTCAATGTCTTTAATTTCTCACTCATATATTTCAAACTCCCCGTAAACACATGACACAGCAAGTACATTTCGTCTCAGCAACATGAATCTCTGTGACCTACCTCCCATAGACAAGTCATCTCTGCCAAATTTATGAATGTGTGGTTTCACCCGTGAAGGAAGAAGCTTCCCTTCACAAATCAAAAATAGCATCTTGATCTCTCTCTCTCTCACTGGCTGCCTTTTCCTTTCTGGTCTCTGTCAGTCTTTTCCTTTAGTTCTCTTGTTCTCGCCTCATTTCTTCTGTATTTATCTTTCTTTTAGTTCCACTCTTTTTTCTCCTTCTCTGTCTGATCTAAGTTTTTTGGAGAAAGCAAAAGACAAATAGATGCACACCGAAACAGTCATCTGGCCTGATGTAAGTAATGCTGGGAATTCAAGACTCAAGTCATGTCACTGTGACATGCTGATAAGTCCAAACAGTCCAAATCATGTACCCAGAGTTACTGACCTGGCATAGGAAATCCTAACATAAGTTTATAAACTAAGGGTTGAGGTTCCTGTGTTTCCACATTACTTCTACATGCCCCATTTGGAGTGTATGTTTTTAGTAGGGCTGTCAATTAATCGAAGTTAACTCACGCGATTAACTCAAAAAAATTAATTGTGATTAATTGCAGTTTAAATCGCACTGTTAAACAATAGAATACCAATTGAAATTCATTAAATATTTTGGATGGCTTCATACATTTTAAAATGTATCAATTCCAATTATAACACAGAATACAAAGTGTACACTACTCACTTTATATTATTATTTTTATTACAAATATTTGCACTGTAAAAATGATAAACAAAATAAATAGTATTTTTCAGTTCACTTCATACAAGTACCATAGTGCAATCTCTTTATTGTGAAAGTGCAACTTACAAATGTACATTTTTTGTTATATAACTGCACTCAAAAACAAAACAATGTACAACTTTAGAGCCTACAAGTTCACTCAGTCCTACTTCTCGTTCAGCCAATCGCTAAGAGAAACAAGTTTGTTTACATTTACAGGAGATAATGCTGCCCAGTTCTTATTTACAGTGTCACCTGAAAGTGAGAACAGATGTTCGCATGACACTTTTGTAGCCAGCATTACAAGGTATTTACATGCCCGATCTGCTAAACATTCATATTCCCCTTCATGCTTTGGCCACCATTCCAGAGGACATGCTTCCATGCTGATGACGCTCATTAAAAAAATAATGTGTTAATTATATTTGTGACTGATCTCCTTGTGGGAGAATTGTATGTCTCCTGCTCTGTGTTTTACCCACATTCTGCCATATATTTCATGTTATAGCAGTCTCAGATGATGACCCAGCAAGTTGTTCATTTTAAGGACACTTTCACTGCAGATTTGACAAAACACAAAGAAGATACCAATGTGAGATTTCTAAAGAGAACTACAGCACTTGACCCAAGATTAAAAAATCTGCGGTGCCTTCTGAAATCTGATTGGGACAAGGTGTGGAGCATGCGTTCAGAAGTCTTAAAAGAGCAACATTCTGATGCAGAAACTACAGAACCCAAACCACCAAAAAATAAAATCAGCCTTCTACTGGTGGCATCTGACTGAGATCATGAAAATGAACATGCGTTGATCTGCACTGCTTTGGATCATTAGCGAGCAGAACTCCTCATCAACATGGACACATGTCCTCTGGAATGGTGGTTGAAGCATGAAGGGACATATGAATCTTTAGTGCATCTGTCATGTAAATATCTCCAACGCAAGCTACAACAGTGCCATACGAATGCCGGTTCTCATTTTCAGGTGACACTGTGAACAAGAAGTGGGCAGCTTTAACTCCTGCAAATGTAAACAAACTTGTTTGTCTGTACAATTGGCTGAACAAGAAGTAGGACTGAGTTGACTTGTAGGCTCTAAAGTTTGGCGTGGTTTTATTTTTGAATGCAGTTATTTTTTTGTACATAATTCTACATTTGGAAGTTCAACTTTTATGATAAAGAGATTGCACTACAGTACTTGTATTAAGTGAATTGAAGAATACTGTTTCTTTTATTTTTACAGTGCAAATATATATAATAAAAAATAAATATAAAGTGAGCACTGTACACTTTGTATTCTGTGTTGTAATTGAAATCAATGTATTTGAAAATGTGGAAAATATTCACAAATATTTATATAAATAGTATTCTATTATTATTTAACAGCACGATTAATCATGATTAATTTTTTTAATCTCATGATTAATTTTTTTAATCGCTTGACAGCCCTAATTTTTAGCAATGCTTTAACTGTCTTTTCAGTTTGTCACTTAAATGTTTCTTGGCATTTTGACTCTTAGAAAGATTTTGCAGCGAGCCCATAGTACTCCAGTTCCAGCCAAACTTTTCCCAATGGAGAGAGGCCTCCAGCTAGAAAACTTGGTAGTGACCAAAAATCCTCACCACCTGACAGCTGTGTTGTTGCATGTGTGAAATGAATTGTGAATCTCAGTCCAACTCCCCATGGACATTCATGTCCGCATCACAAAAACAACCACCACGGATGTCATTAATTGGGCCTATTGTTTGCAGTCTCAGAAGAGTCTGAACTCCTTTAACCTCAGTGAAACAAAGATAATAGCAACTAGAATCTGCTCTATTTTATGCAAATTAAATATGCACCTCTGGACTCTGACAGGTTGCAAATGTGGCCCTGAGTCAGGTAAGATTTGAGCAACACCCTTGCCTTAAAGGTACAAGAAAATACTAGTGTAGCTGATGAGCTGAAAGATTGGGAGGGTGGAGACTGGAAGACACCTCCCATTTTTCAGATCAAATCCTCAGACTGCCAAAGGGCATGGAAAGTCAATTCTTAGTTTCTTCCTTTGGACCCTGGATTCTCCAAAGCCTGGACATGTTTACAAATCCAGGCAACTACATCAAAATCACCACCACACCTAGCCCGAGAAAGGATGAACAACTCGAGCCTGTAAGCTTCCCAGACAGTCTGAGACGCATATGGAGCGCATGATCCTATTCATCCCTCCTATTCAGGAACAGAAGATTCTGCTCCCCTCAGGAGTTGCTCGGAGATGAAGGGAATATCATGGCACTTAATGATGACCCTCTTAGTCCCAGGGCCATCAGCCCTTCAAAGCCCCTCCCCTCCAATGCAGGGAGAGAGGCAATAATCCAGCATCACTTCTTTCTCAGGTAGGTTTCTCAGGGCTAGATTTTTAAAGGTGTTTGGGTACCTGAAGATGCCAGTAGGTGCCTCAGCACTTTTGAAAATCCCACTAGGTGCCTCTCTGCATCTGTAGGCTCCTAAACACCTTTAAAAATCTAGCCCTCAATCTGTTTTTCTTCCTGGGACTGGTGGGTTCTCTCCAGGGGTGAAAGTAACTTAAAGGACTTACCGGCACGCTGGAGTCCTGAGCAGGGGGCGTGGCCTCAACCGGAAGAGGCAGGGCCTTTAATACCCGGGCCCTTTAAATCAAGATTTAAAGTCCCTAGGGTGCCACAGCTGGGAGCCCCGGGCCCTTTAAATCACCCCCAGAGCTACCAGCTGCAGAGGTGGCTGGGAGCCCCAGGGCTCAGGGGTGATTTAAAGGGCTCGGGGCTCCGGCCGTCACTACCGCATTGGAGCTCCGGGCCCTTTAAATCGCCAACAGAGTCCCAGGGGCTCCCGGCTGCCGCCACTACCCCAAGGCTCCAGCCGAGATTTAAAGGACCTGGGGCTCCACTGCAGTAGCAGCGGCTGGAAGCCCCTAGCCCTTTAAATCACCACCAGAGCCCTGCCACCGCTACCCCGAGGCTCTGGCAGTGGGGCTTGGGCGGCGCTTTAAAGGGCCCGGGGCTCCAGCCGCTGCGGGAGCCCCGAGCTCTTTAAATCGCCAGCCTGGGGAAGCCGGTCCGGTCCGGCACGGCGTACCAGCTCTTGCCGGTATGCCGGACCGGACCGGCTTACTTTCACCTCTGGTTCTCTCAATCTTTCTCCCCACTCACATCCCTGGCCTTGGCCCCCACACACTCATTCCCCAGCTCCTTATTCCCCCCACAACCCTCTGCCTGTTCCCCACTCCAGCTGCCAAGCCCAATGGCCACGGAATCATCCGGCCCCAACCTTCTGCCCCATCCTCAGCTAACAGGGCATCACCCAGAACATGCTGCCACCTGTTTGAGCAGCTGGAGGGCGGGGACGTCTCACGCCTTCACACGCTCATACCAGCTACTCACATACTGTGTGGGATTTCACCTTGGTGTAACGGACTGTGAGGAATGTGATTTAACAAAGCCAGTAACCATGGATACACTCATAGGCTATGTGCATGGTTTCTCCCCTAGTCCAGTTTTTCTGGAGCTGTGCAGTTTATTTCACAGCACTGTAGGAAACACCAGTTGGTCCAATTATAGCTCATGCCACGCACCTGGTGACCCCTAGCCATGCTGCTTGGGCACAGCACACTTTACATTCTCCAGGGCAGCAGGAGGAGCATTAGGAATATTGCACTCCAGGACATTAGGACTATGTTTGATGCACTTCCTTGACATTCCCTAGTTTAATTTACACCTGCTTACTTCCTCCTGTCAGTTGTGTTTTTGCCACACTCTTCTGACCCCTCGGCATGTGTAATACACCAATTTAGACTTCTCTAGACTCATTGAGCCATATTCACAGGTGATGTGTAAGGTTGCATAAGTGACACCTGCTTACTGATGAGTATGAGTGAATCTAAGAATCTGACATGCTGAATGAGGAATTATAGAAGGTGTAAGCTTGAACTCCATAGAATCAACTCTGAATCTTCCTCATGCTCATTTTCACATATCTGAAAAAGTTTTATCAAATTTCATAGGAATAACATCAATAGGATTTTATTGCCATTTAATAGGATTCTGCAGAAATTACCCTACAGATCTTAATAGAGAGTGAAATCCTTCCTGTTATTTTTTAAAACAATCCTAGCAAATGCTAAAGCAGGAATATAAAATTCCATAGAAGGGATAAAAAAAAAAACCTATAGGAAGGTGATAGTTTTCTATTAAATTTGACAGGACTTTTCCATCGGGATCTCTCTCTCTGTCACACACACACACACACACACACACACCTGCTTTGTCTATCCATCGCATAGCCTCTTCACCTGTCTCTTTCTCCTACTCTACCCTGCCTCTTTCACCTATCCCCCTCTTTCTTCCTTTTTTCTCTCTCCCTCCTTCCTGCTTATGTCTTCCCTCCTCCCCCATCTCTATGTCTTTCTCCTGCCCTCCATTACACAGGATCTTTTGTGTAATTAAAGCTACTCTGTGCCCAGCTCCCAAGCTTCAGCAACAATAGGAGCAGCCTTTCACCTAGTTAGCTGCTGAAACCGTTGTCAGAATAAATAGTTCATTTCCACCTCTCCACTGACCGCTTTATGCTGGTTGAACCAAACCAATTCATGTCCCAGCCTTGATGGTGGAGAGGGATGCAAATAGTTCCTGACAGTGCCAGAGGGCTGAGTTGTATAACGGTGATAATGCTGTTCCTTTGGCACCTTTCAGTCACTTCTGATTAAATTAAACAGCTAATACAGTGGTAAACACTGTAAACCATCCAGCATGACAAATGGACAGGTATGTGCACAGGTGCTCCAGCTACTATACCTGCAGGAAATGGCCAATGGCTTTCCAAACCCATCTGCTTTCTCATCAGTGTGTTTACTTGAAAGGGGATCTGCTCATGCAGAAGAGGCCTGAGGCTCAGAGTTTAAATATGTAACCAGTCCTGCTTGGGCTGTCAGCAGGTCTGAACTATGGACTTTCACCACTAGAAAGGTGATCCCCCCAGACCAAATCCACTAGCTGGAAGAAATAACACTCAAACTATTTAAGCAGATCACCCACTAGAGGGGGACAAAGTTGTGGGATTGGCCATCCCTTCCTGCTTAGCCTGTCCCTACAGAGAGAAAGAGAACTTGATCTGCATATCTTAGAACAGAGAGACTTCTGTGGCATTGTGGGAAGGTGGTGCAGAGCACAGCTCCCTCACTCCCATGCACCGTGGGAGAGAGGCACTGGATCTGGGTTCTCAATACTAACAGAAGCTGAGGAGGTGATCCAGCTCTAAATAGCCTTGAATGAGATATCTGACAGTGTCCATACAAGTCCTCCAAAACATCATCAGAGAAAAGGAAATACAAAAACTGAAATACTGCAAACCAGAAAGGTAGGAAGAGAGATCATGGATTCAGCTCTGTAAGCTACAGGAACACAGGGATTGCCATACTGGATCAGAACCAAGGTGCATCTAGTCTAATATCCTGTCTCCAACAATGGCCAGAACCAGATGCTGCAGAGAATAGTGTGAGAATGCAACAGTAGGCAGATGTGGGATAATCTGCCCTCCACATAGGTCTCTTCCTGATCTCAAATAGTTAGAGATTGTCTTAACCCTGAAGTACAAAGTTCATGCATTTTTATTGTCATTCATTATGATAACTTGGGATATTCTAGAGGCCCAACACTGCCCTGACCCCCCAGGCTTCTCAAATGCAACATGCTCAAAAATCCAACCTGAGCAAATTTTTTTGCAACAGGTAAGCTATTAAGATGCATCTGAATAAATTTACCAATGACAAGGAGGCTATACAAATGCATATATATTTCCCTTGTGTTTGAATCTCTATTTGCATAGAATTGATATGTAAGTTTTAGCTGGCAAAGCCAGAATATCTTGTTTATAGTTTATGCCTGGTTGTCTGCGATGAGATGGCTCCACCACCCCACCAAAGAGGCTTCCTCTGCAGATACTCAGCCATGCTCTTCAACCGGCCATCTTGGAGATGTATAGGACCTGTGAAGGGTTGGCTGATGTGCCAAGACTACTTTTGCCCCTGCTTTCCTGCCCTGGCAGCCTGGAACTTCAGTGCCCTGCCTGGTTTGAGCCAGACCCACTAGCCTGCTGCAAACCCAGACTCAGGTCTGAACTATGTCCCCCAACAGCTGTAGGCTTAATTGAAAGCAGCTTAAGACGTGTTCCTGTCTTTAACACTCAGTTGCCCAACTCCCAATGGGGTCCAAACCCCAAATAAATCCGTTTTACCCTGTATAAAGCTTATACAGGGTAAACTCATAAATTGTTCGCCCTCTATAACACTGATAGAGAGATATGCACAGCTGTTTGCACCCCCCCCCCAGGTATTAATACATCCTGTGGGTTAAATAATAAGTAAAAAGTGATTTTATTAAATACAGAAAGTAGGATTTAAGTGGTCCCAAGTAATAGCGGACAGAACAAAGTGAATTACCAAGCAAAATAAAATAAAACACGCAAGTCTAAGCCTAGTACAGTAAGAAAACTGAATACAGATAAAACCTCACCCTCAGAGATGTTCCAGTAAGCTTCCTTTTACAGACTAATCTCCTTCTAGTATGGGTCCAGCAATCACTCACACACCCTGTGGTCACTATCCTTTGTTCCAGTTTCTTTCAGGTATCCTTGGGGGTGGAGAGGCTACCTCTTGAGCCAGCTGAAGACAAAATGGAGGGGTCTCCCAGGGGGTTAAATAGACTTTCTCGTGTGGGTGGACAACCCTCCCTCCCGCTGTGTAGAATCCCAGCTACAAGATGGAGTTTTGGAATCACATGGGCAAGTCACATGTCCATGCATGACTCAGAACTTACAGGTAGCAGCCATGATTCACATGCTACCTTGAACATCCTCAAGTAGACTTCTTATGTGGATTGGAGCCTTCCAAGATTCATTGTCCATTAAGTGTTTCTTGATTGGGCACTTAACTTGCATATTCCTTTCTCAGGAAGCTGACCAAATGCCTTACTAAAACCTACTTAAAATCAAACAAGTATACAGCCAATATTCATAACTTCAAGTACAAAAATGATACATGCATACAATAGGAGGAATAGATTCAGTAGATCATAACCTTTACAGAGATATGTTACATGGCATATGTTGCTGTCATAAACATACTGCTAAGAGTAGCATAAAATCCCTCCTTTACCTGTAAAGGGTTAAGAAGCTCAGATAACCTGGTTGGCACCTGACCAAAAGGACCAATAAGGGGAGAAGATACTTTCAAATCTGTGGGGGAAGGTTTTTGTTTTGTGTTTCTTTGTGTTCTCTCGAGAGGCAGAGAGACACCAGGTCAGGGAAATCCATCTTCTCCAAACAATCCTGAAACGAGTCTCTGATATTACAAAACGTGTAAGTAAACAAGGCAAGGCGTGTTAGGTTATCTTTTGTTTTAGCTTGTGAATTTTCCCTGTGCTAAGAGGGAGGTTTATCCCTGTTTTTTGTAACTTTAAAGTTTTGCCTAGAGGGGAATCCTCTGTGTTTTGAATCTGATTACCCTGTAAAGTTACCTTCCATCCTGATTTTACAGAGGTATTTCTTTACTTTTCTTTCTTTATAATAAAGTTCTATTTTTTAAGTGTCCTAAAAACCCAAGCGTCTGGTCTGTGCTCACCTGGTTTACCTATTTGGTTGGTAGATTATTCTCAAGCCTCCCCAGCAAAGGGGGTGAAGGGACTTGGGGGGATATTTTGGGGAAACAGGAACTCCAAGTGGTCCTTTTCCTGAATCTTTGTCTAACTCACTTGGTGGTGGCAGCAGTACCCATCCAAGGACAAGGAAGCATTTGTGCCTTGGGGAAGTTTTTAACTTAAGCTGGTAGAAATAAGCTTAGGGGGTCTTTCATGCAGGTCCCCACATCTGTACCCCAGAGTTCAGAGTGGGGAGGGAACCCTGACAGTAGCATAAAACATATTCTAGTTATGTCATATATACATTCATAAGCATATTTCCATAAAGCCTTATGGGGTGCAACGTCACCGGACCTACTTCACCTCTTGATTATGGCCTAATATTCTAAACCCACTGAAGTCAGTGGGATCAGGACCTCATACTGCATAGTATCCAAGAATAACTCCATTAAAGTCAGTGGAGTGACACCAGCATCAGACTTGTGTTAAAGGAGGATGAGGCCTGTAGCTTTTCATAAAAACACTCCATAGATTAGAGACAACATGCTCAATCAGGGAGCTGTGCTTTCCTTAGAGAAATAAGACAATATAGCCAGGATCCATACACTAGCTCTACAGCAGCTGGTAATAGTGGTTGATAACATGCAAACTGATCACATGCATATGTATCCAGCAGGGAAAAGAAAACAGTGGGGCACACAGAGGTGGGCACAGGAAAGCAGCAGCCAAAGCCACAGAAAGGGTTTTTGTGCTGTGCAGAAAAACACCCAAGAATTGAAATTTGCCCCGCAAAAATGTTGTCACAATGGAAAATGCAATAAAGGGAACTCATTTTACCAAGGGACAGGGATCTGACATCCACAGAGCTATGCATGCTATTGACTAACAGGTTGCACAGATCCACACTGGTTATGTCATGCACAACCAGCCCCTTCTCTTCAGCCTTGCAGAATATAGCTGTTTTAGAAAACCCGTGGGTTTAGAAAACCCATTATACCCTGGATCAGGGCCTCATAGCAAACAGCTTCTCAGAATGGCAGACACAGTAGCAGTTAGCACCAGCCCACAGACACGGATTAACTAATAGTTTATTCATTACTGTTTCAGCCCCCAACAATATGCTAGGCACAGACATGCTATGTGCGTCTATCTCGTGGTTACGTGGCCCCCAACATCACTGGCAGACTGCCAGCAAGGATTAGGCCCTGTCAGAGACACAGAAAGCTTCATGCTATTCTGCTCAGCATCCTGCTGGACTAGCTTATCCTATCCCTAAAGCAGGAGGTCATCCAAAAAAGGCCTCTCTGTCTGCAAAAGCTGCGGCGATGTGGGAATATACACTGAGACTCTAATGCCCCCTATTGACGTTGATGATACAACAGATTTGATCCATCCATTCTGGACTCCAAAATGGGGAGTGCTTCTGACAACAGTACAGTACATAGTCGGCATGTCTCAGTTCTTAAAATGCCCCCACCACTGATGTGGTCTTTGCTTCCCGATTGTATCAACTGACATCCGTTGGTAGCCAGGCCCTCTCAGTGCTGCCACAAAAGGCCAGATCTTCAGCTGGCCTGAACTGGCAGCACATTGAATGGTGCCAATGGAGCTCCGCTGGTTTACAGATGCTGAGGATCTGGCCTGAATACTTCAGCAAAATGATGGACACCATGCATGTCGGTCCTTTCCGGAGGTTGTTACGGACTGCTCGGGAAAACATAAGACAGGTGTAGTTCACATCAGCCCACAGACATCATGCAAATTACATTAGAAGCAGCAAGTCAGATCCTCAGATGCACTGGAGTAGTGGGGAGGAACATAAGTAAGTTTTTACCACCTTTCTGCATTGTGCAATCCTGGAGGCAGCCAGGGGCCATTTCACTAGTCCAGGATCGCCACAGCACAATACACCCTACCCATGTCCCCTCCTTGGTTGGACCAGTTGGGTGGTGTGCAGTTGACTATGCTAGCTTTATTCCACCTGGAGAGTCCCCTTCACCCTTATGAACGCACACACCCACAGAACGCAAAAGCTGGAGAAGCACTGACATGAAATAAATGAAGGAGTTAATGTTTACTGAATGACACCAATATAGACCAGAGTAAAGGTTGTTTGGGTGCTGTAAATGTGCATTTCTTACCTTAACATATTTGGATTTCTTTTAAGTGTAACCTTAAGTCTGAATTCCCTGGATTTGTAACGTTTGGTTTGGGGATAATTACAACATCTCTCTAGTGTTTTTTATCCTTATGTTACTGATCTATATGCTCAAACTTAACTCCATCTTAATCGAGTTTTTGTCAGAGAATACCATTATACTTTTCTTTCACACTGAGCTAAATAGAACAGGCTGGTGTAAATCAGGAATGCCGCCAGAAAGTCATAGAATCATAGAATCATAGAATATCAGGGTTGGAAGGGACCTCAGGAGGTCATCTAGTCCAACCCCCTGCTCAAAGCAGGACCAATCCCCAACTAAATCATCCCAGCCAGGGCTTTGTCAAGCCTGACCTTAAAAACTTCTATGGAAGGAGATTCCACCACCTCCCTAAGTAACACATTACAGTGTTTCACCACCCTCCTAGTGAAAAAGTTTTTCCTAATATCCAACCTAAACCTCCCCCACTGCAACTTGAGACCATTACTCCTTGCTCTGTCATCCGCTACCACTGAGAACAGTCTAGATCTATCCTCTTTGGAACCTCCTTTCAGGTAGTTGAAAGCAGCTATCAAATCCCCCCTCATTCTTCTCTTTCGCAGACTAAACAATCCCAGTTCCCTCAGCCTCTCCTCTTAACTCATGTGTTCCAGTCCCCTAATCATTTTTGTTGCCCTCCACTGGACTCTTTCCAATTTTTCCACATCCTTCTTGTAGCGTGGGGCCCAAAACTGGACACAGTACTCCAGATGAGGCCTCACCAATGTCAAATAGAGGGGAATGATCACGTCCCTCGATCTGCTGGCAATGCCCCTACTTATACATCCCAAAATGCCATTGGCCTTCTTGGCAACAAGGGCACACTGTTGCCACCTTATCGTCCATTCATCCAGCCCATACTTCTTTAACTTGCTCCCAAGAATACTGTGGGAGACCGTGTCAAAAGCTTTACTAAAGTCAAGGAACAACACGTCCACTGCTTTCCCCTCATCCACAGAGCCAGTTATCTCGTCATAGAAGGCAATTAGATAAGTCAGGCATGACTTGCCCTTGGTGAATCCATGCTGACTGTTCCTGATCACTTTCCTCTCCTCTAAGTGCTTCAGAATTGATTCCTTGAGGACCTGCTCCATGATTTTTCCAGGGACTGAGGTGAGGCTGACTGGCCTGTAGTTCCCAGGATCCTCCTTCTTCCCTTTTTTAAAGATGGACACTACATTAGCCTTTTTCCAGTCGTCTGGGACCTCCCCCGATCGCCATGAGTTTTCAAAGATAACGGCCAATGGCTCTGCAATCACATCCGCCAACTCCTTTAGCGCTCTCAGATGCAGTGCATCTGGCCCCATGAACTTGTGCTCGTCCAGCTTTTCTAAATAGTCCCGAACCACTTCTTTCTCCACAGAGGACTGGTCACCTCCTCCCCATGCTGTGCTGCCCAGTGCAGTAGTCTGGGAGCTGACCTTGTTCGTGAAGACAGAGGTAAAAAAAGCATTGAATACATTAGCTTTTTCCACATCCTCTGTCACTAGGTTGCCTTCCTCATTCAGTAAGGGGCCCACACTTCCCTTGACCTTCTTCTTGTTGCTAACATACCTGAAGAAACCCTTCTTGTTACTCTTAACATCTCTTGGTAGCTGCAACTCCAAGTGTGATTTGGACTTCTTGATTTCCCTCCTGCATGCCCACGCAATACTCTTCCCTGGTCATTTGTCCAATCTTCCACTTCTTGTAAGCTTCCTTTTTGTGTTGAAGATCAGCAAGGATTTCACTGTGAAGCCAAGCTGGTCACCTGCCAGATTTACTATTCTTTCTACACATCAGGATGGTTTGTCCCTGTAACCTCAATAAGGATTCTTGAAAATACAGCCAGCTCTCCTGGACTGCTTCCCCCCTCACGTTATTCTCACAGGGGATCCTGCCCATCAGTTCCCTGAGGGAGTCAAAGTCTGCTTTTCTGAAGTCCAGGGTCCGTATTGTGCTGCTCTCCTTTCTTCCCTGTGTCAGGATCCTGAACTTGACCATCTCATGGTCACTGCCTCCCAGGTTTCCATCCACTTTTGCTTCCCCTACTAATTCTTCCTGGTTTGTGAGCAGCAGGTCAAGAAGAGCTCTCCCCTAGTTAGTTCCTCCAGCACTTGCACCAGGAAATTGTCCCCTATACTTTCCAAAAACTTCCTGGATTGTCTGTGCACAGCAGATGTCAGGGTGATAGAAGTCTCCCATGAGAACCAGGGCCTGCGATCTAGTAACTTCCGTGAGTTGCCGGAAGAAAGTCTCGTCCACCTCATCCCCCTGGTCCAGTGGTCTATAGCAGACTCCCACCACGACATCACCCTTGTTGCTCACGCTTCTAAACTTAATCCAGAGACACTCAGGTTTTTCTGCAGTTTCATACCGGAGCTCTGAGCAGTCATACTGCTCCCTTACATACAATGCAACTCCCCATCCTTTTCTACCCTGCCTGTCCTTCCTGAACAGTTTATATCCATCCATGACAGTACTCCAGTCATGTGAGTTATCCCACCAAGTCTCTGTTATTCCAATCATATCATAATTCCTTGACTGTGCCAGGACTTCCAGTTCTCCCTGCTTCTTTCCCAGGCTTCTTGCATTTGTGTATAAATCAGTGGAGTTACACCAAGATGAATCAGCTGGATGTGTTTAAAATCAATGCAGCATTGTAGTGGCTGCTTCAGGGGGATATTGAATTAATTCAGGATAAGCCACATGCCATTGCTTTCCAAAACATGAAATTCCTTATCACAAAAAACAGAGTCCATTGTTTGCCTTTTTGATCCAAGTGGTGTCCAACCTTCCTCCCATTGAAGTTACATGGAATTTTGCCATCAACTCCAGTGAGAGCAGGATTGGGCTCATGTTGGGAGCCAAAGGCATATTTGGGCCTGATAGAAGCCTGCTGTGAATTTTAAAAGTCTGTTCTGATAACATTTAACAGTGTAAGCATAAGTAGAACCACACATGTGTAAGAAACTGCAGAGTAATCATGTTTGTGAAAGAAAAGAAAAGAAAAGAAAAGAAAAGAAAAGAAAAGAAAAGAAAAGAAAAGAAAAGAAAAGAGATCAGTTTGAACCAACACTGAACCTACACTGACTGGGGGAGAGTTATCGTGGAAATGAGAGACTAGTACATACATGTAGAAAAGATAACAAAAAGTTACAGATAAGTTTGTGTGACAAAGGGAAGTTGAAGCTGTATTGTCCAGTGCTGGAGGTGATTGTGGTGAGATGGTCCTGATGAGCGTCCCACTTGTAAGAACTGATCACCACTTGCTGAGTGTTTTGCCTTAATAAAGATTTGTTAGCTCCATCTTCTTAGTAAGTGAATCTCAGTCCAACAGCTCATAGAAAGCAGATGCATCTGACAATGGACCTGCTGCAGTTTTCCTCCAGGAATGTTGACTGCTGTTGGACACATCAAAATTATCCATGCCAAGCAAGGAATATTATGCCCAGACAGAAAAGGAACTAAAGCCAATTGCATTTGGCTGCAGGCACTTTTATCAGTATTGTTATGCTACACTTGAATGAGACTATAAACCGCTTGATTCAATTATTGAGAAACCATTCTTCGCATCACCACTTAGATGACAGCACTTGATTCTCCACTTGCAGAAATACAAGATCCACATTCTTTAGTGCCCAGGAAGAGATATCCTAGAGCATGATGCTCAGTCAAGAATTGCATTGGCTGGTAGCAGGTGTAGAGAATGGCATGCGAGTACATGTCATTCTGAAATATACCTATAAGCAGACGGAAAATGACCAGTATTAAAGAGGCAGCTGAACAAAGTGGCACAAGTAAGTCTGAGTGGATTGTTACACACTAAAAGCATAGCAGAGTATTGGAACCACGCTCATTCTTGGATGGCATCAGGGCTGATGTTAGGGGGTAGAGATCATATAGGCAGCTACCTACGGCACTGAATTTTCATGGGTTGTCACTCCTACACAGCAATGCAGCGCAGCAGGGCTAGCAACCACCATGGCCACACAGCTCCTGCCTAGTCACCACTCCTGCCAGGACAGTTTTCAAAGGGGGGTGGGTCTGCTCCTTTAAGTGTGTCTACCCAACACCAGCAGAAGTGGAAGGGAGCTGTTTTGCCAGTGTAACTTTGGCCTAACTGTTCCCCCAGCCCCTAAGCTTGGGAAGAGCCTTGGTGGCAGCTGGGAGTCTGTCCAGGACTGTAAGCAACCCCACTGATGTAGCTTTGGCCTGGCCACTACCCACCAGGTTAGACAACTTTTGGGAGAAGGGTCTGCTTTTTTAAGGGCATCCCTCCCTCCACCAGGAACTGGGTCCAGACTAATGGGGCTCTGTCCCATCTGCAGCCTTTCACCACCCAGGACAGCTTTCCAGGGCAAGAGGGGCTGCCTAAAGTGTGAAAAAGTCTAGCACTGGCCCTGGGAGGCACAATCCATCAAGTTATTCCACATGTACTCGGGACAGATATGCCACAACAAACATACACTAGGCAAAGCAGCATGGGAAATACAACAAAGAGCACAAGGTATAGGTCTCGCCAGCCTTGCCTGTGCCAGGAAACTGATCAGCTTTTCTCAGAGTATCCTGTTTATCCCCAAAGGGGAAGATTGGGCGTATTGGCAGAGCTGTGCAGAGGACGCATGGGTGGGATAGCAAGAGGTGTTACAGGACAGAATTGATGTTCATTGGCACAGCTGTGGGGGTACGGGGCCCAGGACTGGAATAAGCCCGGGGGCTGCAGGACAGGATCGAGCTATGCTGGCAGAGCAGTGCAGGCACCCGGGGATGGCATATGAAGGGGCTGCACTGGCAGCCGGTAGTGAGATACTTTGAAATAGTTATTTGGGGGGCAGAAACAGAATAGGAGATGATTCAGAGATTCCAAGGACAGAAGGGATAATTATGATCATCTAGTCAAGTGGTCTCCAAAGTTTTTGGATCACGCACCCCCACGGTGCAGCCGAAGAAAGGAGAGGGGAAGACTTACCGCAGGCGTGCCGCCAAAGAAAGAAGACGGGAAGACCTGCCGCCAGCGTGCCGCCGAAGAAAGAAGGAGGAAAGACCTGCCCCAGGCATGTCACCGGAGGGGAAGACCTGCTGCAGGCGTGCAAAGCTGCTGCCAAAGGAAAAAAATGGCAGGGTGCTGTCCGGAGGTGCTCCTCCTGCCGTGCACCCCCTGGGATCCTCTGGTGCACCCCCGGGGGGTGCGCACCCCACTTTGGAGACCACTGATCTAGTCTGACCGACCGCCTATGTAACACATACTATAGAACTTCCCCCAAAGTAATTTTTTTGAACTAGAGCATATCTTTCAAAAAAATCCAGTCTTGATTTTAAAATTGTCAATGACAGAGAATCTACCACAACCCTGGTAAATTGTTCCAATGGTTAATTACCCTCACTGTTAAAAATTTACACCTTATTTCCAGTCTCAGTGTGTCAAGCTTCAACTTTCAGTCACTGGATTTTGTTACACCTTTGTCTGCTAAACTGAAGAGGCTATTACCAAATATTAGTTCCCCCTGTAGGTACTTATAGACTGTAAACAAGCCAGTCCTTGACCTCCTCTTTGTGAAGCCAAATACCTTGAGATCCTTGGGTCATGCCGCTGCAGTTCAGGATTGAGATGTAGAGCAGCACTATGGGGGAATGGAATAGCTGAGGTGTAACAGGTGCACTTGGTGCTGTGTGAGAGGGGCCCAGGTTTAAAATAACTTGAATGTTGCAGATCACCCTTAAGGTGAATTGACAAATCTGGGGTAAGAGGGGATTTATGAGAGTGCCATGATAGGCCTGTTGCAGGTGAAGCATGAGGGGTATTGGCAGAGACATGCAGGTCAGGAAAAGAAGGGGATGCCACAGGTCAGGATTGGATTGCCCTGGAGAGTTGTCATAAATGTCCTCCCACACCTGAAGGAAGGCAGTGTAACTGCTGAGCCATTCTTTTTGCCTTTGAGCTGCAAAGCCCTGGCAACTAAGAATGGGGATCATTTGATCATGAAGTGCCCTGGGGGCTAAAGAAGAAGGGAATTCTCCTACCCACTAATGAAATTGACCCAAAAGCACTGCCCCAAGCAGAGAACTGTCCTGCAGAGCGATGAACCTCCTCAGCAGTGGGAGAAACTGCAGTGCCTGCTAGCGATCCTGGCCATAATTCAGCGTGATCAAAGCGACCGAATTATGCTAATTTCAGTCACAGTCCAAAAGTCTCCTTCCACTAATTACAGTCCCAGTGAGATGACCGCCCTGAACCAGCTTTCTAAAATCCAAGCCGAAATGCAAATACAAACAAACAAAAATTAGAGGCTCATTAGAAATTACACCTCCCCCCCCCATCCCTTTGCTAAGTACCCCCTTCTTGCTGCCTCTCTGGAGGGAGCGGGCCCCAATCCCAGTGGGATACAGTGTCGAGGCTTCTTCGGGTTTAGGTTGGAATTCAGCCAGCTTTCCCCTTCGCAAGATCAACCCCAGCCAATGGCAGGCCCCGGCTCCGCTGGGGGGCGAGCTGGGATTGGTGCAGGAGCTCTGCTGATCACTGTGGAAACCCCCCGCCCTGCCCAAGTGATGAATGGAGGGGGGTGCGGCTGGGAAGAGGGGGGCAGCGGGCTGAGGTTCCCGCAGAAGGGGGTTATTATCGGAGAGGGGGAAGCCTATCCCCGCAGGGAAGAGCAGCCTAGGGGGCACTTCAGAGCAGGCAGCGGGGCGGGGTGACTGCAAAGGGGCTGGCAGCGGAGAGGGAAGGGAAGACAAAGAGGAGCCAGGGCGAACATGAGAGGCGGGCAGGGGGGCGAACAGGGGATCAGCTGAATTCACCCAAGGGGGGAAAGGCTCTTTCCTTCCGGCCACCCTCCGGGAGGCGCAGGCAGGCCGCGGGGCAGCGGGCGGTTGGGGCCGGGGGGAGCGAGGGGCGCCCATGGGGAAAGGCGGGGAGAAAGGCGAGGGGGCAGGGGAGCGCCAGGCGCCCAGCCGGCTCTACAGCTGGGAGGAGGTCCAGCGGCACAACCTGCGGACGGACAAGTGGCTGGTGATCGAGCGGAAGGTTTACAACATCACCACGTGGGCAGCCAGGCACCCGGGCGGCCCCCGGGTGATCAGCCACTACGCCGGCGAAGATGCCACGGTAAGGCTCGGCCGCCCCCGGCGGGCTCGGGCAGCTGCCCGCGGCTCCGCGAGTCAGCCGGGCTGGCCGCGGGGGAGCGCCGCTCCAGTCGGCCGGGCGCCCCAGCCGAGGAGCGGGTTGGTGGGTGGGGAGTCGCTAGGCGTCCCGCCCTCCCCCCGGTGTTTGCCTTTGGTCTGGTGCGGCCGCGGCCCTTCGAGTCCGGGATCAAGCGATGCCCAGTTCTCTCCCTGCCTGGCAGGTTGGGGCGCCCCCCCAGCCCGCCCCCAAGACAGGGGCAAGCGGGGTGGGGGGTGGGGGGCAGCGCAGGCTCCGAAGCGGCTCTCGCAGGACAGGGGTGGGGGGTCTGAGGGGGCAGCGCAGGGAGCCGCTTCGCTCTCTCTCCCGCAGGAGGCAGGTCTCTAGGGGGCTCTGCCACCGCTTGGTAAGGAAAGAGCCGGATCCGTTTCTCCCAGGCGGCGGCAGCGGCTGCACTGAGCTCTGCCTCCCGTTTCCACGGCTTCCAGCCCAAAGCGAGCGGAGCGGAGCGGAGCAGCGGCAGGATCGGCCCGTGGCGCGCTCGCTGGCGGCCGGTTCCCAAAGCCCCTGCCCCAGGCGCGCAGCCACCGAGCCTGTGCTCCGGAGTCAGCGCCTCCGCCCGCCGCTCGCTGCCTCGTAGCTCTCCACGCTGGGTGTGCCCCCTAGACCGGCGTCAGGGGGCCGGAGAGAACGAGCCGCGGGACTGGGCTGCCGTCAGCGGACGGGAGAGGTGGGTCTGACATCGGTGCACGGCAGCTGGCTTCCCCCAGGTGTGCGTTTGCTGCGGGTCACTGGCTGGGAGGTTATTTCCTCCTTAAAGTACAATGGTTTCCTTGGCTGCCTCTGTACCCTTGCAGCAAAGCCTCTGAATGAATGGGCTTTGCAAATGGGCCGCATTCGCCTTTCAGTTGCATTAGCACAAACCCACTGCAACCAGGAGGGTTTGCAGCAGCAATACAAATGAGAGACCGCTTTGGCTCGGGTGTCTCCAGTTTGTCACTCAAAGGGCATTTGGTCTTGCTCTGGGGTTCAGCTTGTCTTTGCCAGGATTGTCCCACGGGTTTGTGGTTCTATCGCTGTTGTGTAGCTTCCCCAACTACATCCCACTCCACAGTCCTCAGTGCAACACTGTGGAGTAGGAGGCAGAAGGATCTCAAGGTAGGTCCAGTTTCAAGCACCCTCCGCAAAACCCTGTCAGGGAAAGGGACTCTGCCTGCATCAGGCTCACAACTTTTCTATGTACCTACAATCATCAGCCACAAAATGCCCCTCCCATACAGCTGTAAAAGGATATCAGGACTAAACTGACATAGTTAACTGAGGGCTTCAGGAAATTATGACCTGAGTGCTCAGGGGAAGGCAGTAGTGACAAAAACACAACTCTGCAAGGTAATTCACATTCTTGAGTCTTATAAGGTCCCCAGCCTTAAGGATGCTCACACCATCAGCGCCTGAGGATCCATCCCAGACTGCCCAATAGCAACACACCATCAGCGCCTGACGATCCATCCCAGGCTGCCCCATGGCAACATACACCGACAGTGCCTACACTGTTACACCTAAGGACCCACACCAGCGTGTTCAGTTGTCATGACCCAACTCCCAAGGAAGGGCATTGACACCAGGAGCTCCTGTTCGTGTCACTCACACCACCCACTAAGGCAGCTCATATCATTGCTACCACACTGGCCCTTTCTCCTGGGCCACCTATGGACACCCACGCTGATGGTGTAAGATCGCATGTGTTCATTCATCACAGGATGTCCCTAAAACTGCTGACATTGACGGTTCCCATGACAACCCATTCATTCAGCATGGGCCTACCTCTAAAGATGTTTGTACCAAGAGTGCCCATGCCAGCCTGGTTATGTCACGGGCTGCCCGTGCTCAGAGTTTGTCCTACACCGGCCACACCTCACTACGTTCTCACAGTTGGTGCCTGTGGCATTCTGTTTATGCCTCATCTCATGGACAGTCATACTGTCTTAGACCTTGAGAAGACAGACTAGATTTGCACTGTGTTCCATGGTGCCTTTTAAACTGTTGAGAATCCCAAGGGCTTCACAAAGCAAGAGCCTGGATACTATAATGCTGTGATTGGGATTGCAAATAGGGCACCCATTTTGGTGCACAGCTACAACTCACACATCTCTGGAGGTCAAAAACTGTTTTACTGGGAGAAGCCAGGACAACCTCTGCCACTGACATGTTAGCAACACCAAGGAATTTTCAACTCATCTGGACAATGTCCAACTGGGGACAGGCAGAAGAGATCTGAATGTAACATATCCAATTATTTCATAGTACATCTCCCATTCCATCCCCCGCTATAGCACTGAAGGTTAGCCCAAATCCCTATGTGGGACTTGAACCCATGACCTGCCGGCCTAGGAGAAATTGCAGATACAATACAAGAGGTGTATCTGCTGACACAAGAACTTGCTGTCATTGTTGCTCTCTTTTTTCTGGTGGTGAGAGATGAACTCAGTATTAAATATTCAGGAGCTGGTGTTCTCTAGACTGCTATGGGAGTATGTTGAAACATTCCCCTCTCTGCATAAGTCCATGACATACTTAATGAATCTCAGTCATGTTCACATGGAGGGAATCTATGACCTCGCCGCCCCTGGGATCTCCCTTGAGAATGGGAGTAAGGTGTGAGAGCACACAGGCTTTGCTGAGGTAAGGGAGAAAGTGATTCCCAAACTTTAACAACCCGCAAACCCCTTTCACTAAAATGTCAAGTCTCATAAAGCACCTTCTAAAAATGAATATTTCCAGGGATTTTCACCCTTACCTCAGCATAAATTATAAAAGCAGTGATCTTGAAAATATAAAATGTGTTTTTATGGCATGCTTATTACACACTATTTATTAATTATTATTTATCATTACAGCTTTTTTATTACATTATGAAATGGCAACACTCTTCCAAGATCTCACTTTTGTAGCTTGTATCAGTTTTGATTCAGCCTGTTATAAGACAAGGCTCCTCTCAGAGGTGCCAGTAGAAAAAAGAGGTGCGGGGGCAAAGCTTGTGTGCACCCTGGGGTCTGGGGCGCACCGCTGGAAAATTGGGGGGGGGCAGAAAAGGCCTCTGGAAAAAAAAGGGGAGGGACCTGCGGGGGGGGGGTGTCGTGCTGACACAGGGGCAGTACATGACCCTCACCCCCCACCCCCACCCCCCGTACAGGCGCCTCTGATTCATGTGGTGTTACTGGAGGGCAGCTCAAAGAAGCATCTTCTGCCTGCTACTCAGATGTCCCCTCCAGGAGTTACCCTACCAATATCCCCTCCACTTTCTTTGAATGTGTTCCCCAAATACATGACATGCATTTCATAATTCTTCCAGGGAGAGAGTCTGCCCTGGATCCTTCCTTCAATCCATTTATTTTTAGGGGCCTTAATAGTCTCACTTCTCTATAGGAAAAGACAGAAACCTGCACACACAAAAAATGCCAGGGTTGCCTGTGAGTCCCCTGTTGCTCTCACACCTTACTCCCATTCTCAAGGGAGATCCCAAGGGCGGTGAGGTCATAGATTCCCTGCATGTGAGCATGACTGAGATTCATTAAGTATGTCACGGACTTATGCAGAGAGGGGAATGTTTCAACATACTCCCACAGCAAAAAAATATCCACCTCCCTTTCTATTTTGTATAAGGAGTCGTGACGTTTAAATCTCCTCAGTGTGATAGATATGCCTGCTTTGATCTGATTAGCTCTCGGAAGTCCCCAAGGCTCCGGGCTGCTGGCCCCGTGCTGCCCGGGGTCCCTATGGACAGCTCTGTCCGCCATTAGGGAATTTTTTCCCGAGAATCCCCTGTAACATTTCGTGAACCCCAGTTTGGGAACCACTGCCCTAGAAGATTCATTTTTTCCATGAACTAAATGATGCTAATCAGATATTCTCTATAATTTCCTTTGTGATTCAAGCGCTCCTTCTTTTTTCTCAGAACCTTTGCTCTGAGTGCCTGATTCTCCATGACCTGGCAGCAAGAGTCCTTGGATATTCACCCCCAAACATTAATTCTGGTTACCACCATCCTCTCTTACTTTCCTTTTGGATCATGTTCTGGAGGTGACGTCAGTCCCACAAAGGGAGTGAGGAGGAAAGAGTCTAGTGACCTGGATTAACTTTTTGAGGGAATACCCAGGGAGGCTTGTTGTCAGATCAGAGGAAGGATGGGCCAGTGGTTAGGGCACTAGCCCAGGGCTTGGAAGAGCTGGTTTTAAGTCCCTGTTCTGCCACAGACTTCCTGTGTGACCTTGGGCAGGTCACTTGGCTCCCTGTATCGCAATCTCCCATCTATAAAATAGGAATAATAGCACTTTCCTACTTCACAGGGATGTTGTGAGCATAAATACAGTAGAGATTGTGAGGTGCTCAGATACTACAGCAATGGAGGCTATATACGTATATAGGGTATATAGATAGAACTAGTGACTCAGGACAAAGATGCTTGGGTCAGAGGACCAAACAGAAAGAGTTCCAAACTGTACCCAATGGAAGCTTATGCTGAAGGCCTTGTTGATGCTGGGGATTTATCCCATTTTCAGCCATTGATGTAGCTGTATCAGTGCTAACCCTTAGGGTATGTCTACACTACGGAATAAGGTCGAATTTATAGAAGTCGGTTTTTTAGAAATCGGTTTTACATATTCAAGTGTGTGTGTCCCCACAGAAAATGCTCTAAGTGCATTAAGTGCATTAACTCGGCGGAGTGCTTCCACAGTACCGAGGCTAGAGTCGACTTCCGGAGCGTTGCACTGTGGGTAGCTATCCCACAGTTCCCGCAGTCTCCGCTGCCCATTGGAATTCTGGGTTGAGATCCCAATGCCTGATGGGGCTAAAACATTGTCGCGGGTGGTTCTGGGTACATGTTGTCAGGCCCCCGTTCCCTCCCTCCCTCCGTGAAAGCAAGGGCAGACAATTGTTTCGTGCCTTTTTTCCTGAGTTACCTGTGCAGACGCCATACCACGGCAAGCATGGAGCCCGCTCAGCTCACTGTCACCGTATGTCTCCTGGGTGCTGGCAGACACGGTACAGCATTGCTACACAGTAGCAGCAACCCCTTGCCTTGTGGCAGCAGACGGTGCAGTACGACTGGTAGCCGTCATTGTCATGTCCGAGGTGCTCCTGGCCACGTCGGCCACGAGCGCCTGGGCAGACATGGGCGCAGGGACTAAATTTGGAGTGACTTGACCAGGTCATTCTCTTTAGTCCTGCAGTCAGTCCTATTGAACCGTCTTATGGTGAGCAGGCAGGCGATACGGACTGCTAGCAGTCCTATTGCACCATCTTCTGCCGAGCAGCCATGAGATGTGGATGGCATGCAGTCCTTCTGCACTGTCTGCTGCCAGCCAAAGATGTAAAAGATAGATGGAGTGGATCAAAACAAGAAATAGACCAGATTTGTTTTGTACTCATTTGCCTCCTCCCCCGTCTAGGGGACTCATTCCTCTAGGTCACACTGCAGTCACTCACAGGGAAGGTGCAGCGAGGTAAATCTAGCCATGTATCAATCAGAGGCCAGACTAACCTCCTTGTTCCAATAAGAACAATAACTTAGGTGCACCATTTCTTATTGGAACCCTCCATGAAGTCCTGCCTGAAATACTCCTTGATGTAAAGCCACCCCCTTTGTTGATTTTAGCTCCCTGAAGCCAACCCTGTAAGCCATGTCGTCAGTCGCCCCTCCCTCCATCAGAGCAATGGCAGACAATCGTTCCGCGCCTTTTTCTGTGCGGACGCCATACCAAGGCAAGCATGGAGGCCGCTCAGCTCACTTTGGCAATTAGGAGCACATTAAACACCACACGCATTATCCAGCAGTATATGCAGCACCAAAACCTGGCAAAGCAATACCGGGCGAGGAGGCGACGTCAGCGCGGTCACGTGAGTGATCAGGACATGGACACAGATTTC
This sequence comes from Lepidochelys olivacea, assembly GCF_965140295.1. Lineage (NCBI taxonomy): Eukaryota > Metazoa > Chordata > Testudines > Cheloniidae > Lepidochelys > Lepidochelys olivacea. The sequence continues at coordinate 12,347,135 of NC_140416.1, forward strand.
TCTGAAAGCATGGGCCCTGCCAATGCATGCATCATGGTGCTAATGGGGCAGGTTCATGCTGTGGAACGCCGATTCTGGGCTCGGGAAACAAGCACAGACTGGTGGGACCGCATAGTGTTGCAGGTCTGGGACGATTCCCAGTGGCTGCGAAACTTTCGCATGCGTAAGGGCACTTTCATGGAACTTTGTGACTTGCTTTCCCCTGCCCTGAAGCGCATGAATACCAAGATGAGAGCAGCCCTCACAGTTGAGAAGCGAGTGGCGATAGCCCTGTGGAAGCTTGCAACGCCAGACAGCTACCGGTCAGTTGGGAATCAATTTGGAGTGGGCAAATCTACTGTGGGGGCTGCTGTGATGCAAGTAGCCCACGCAATCAAAGATCTGCTGATATCAAGGGTAGTGACCCTGGGAAATGTGCAGGTCATAGTGGATGGCTTTGCTGCAGTGGGATTCCCTAACTGTGGTGGGGCCGTAGACGGAACCCATATCCCTATCTTGGCACCGGAGCACCAAGCCGCCGAGTACATAAACCGCAAGGGGTACTTTTCAATAGTGCTGCAAGCTCTGGTGGATCACAAGGGACGTTTCACCAACATCAACGTGGGATGGCCGGAAAAGGTACATGACACTCGCATCTTCAGGAACTCTGGTCTGTTTCAAAAGCTGCAGGAAGGGACTTTATTCCCAGACCAGAAAATAACTGTTGGGGATGTTGAAATGCCTATATGTATCCTTGGGGACCCAGCCTACCCTTAATGCCATGGCTCATGAAGCCGTACACAGGCAGCCTGGACAGTAGTCAGGAGCTGTTCAACTACAGGCTGAGCAAGTGCAGAATGGTGGTAGAATGTGCATTTGGACGTTTAAAGGCTCGCTGGCGCAGTTTACTGACTCGCTTAGACCTCAGCGAAACCAATATTCCCACTGTTATTACTGCTTGCTGTGTGCTCCACAATATCTGTGAGAGTAAGGGGGAGACGTTTATGGTGGGGTGGGAGGTTGAGGCAAGTCTCCTGGCTGCTGGTTACGCGCAGCCAGACACCAGGGCGGTTAGAAGAGCACAGGAGGGCGCAGTACGCAACAGAGAAGCTTTGAAAACCAGTTTCATGACTGGCCAGGCTACGGTGTGAAAGTTCTGTTTGTTTCTCCTTGATGAAACCCCCCGCCCCTTGGTTCACTCTACTTCCCTATAAGCTAACCACCCTCCCCTCCTCCCTTCGATCACCGCTTGCAGAGGCAATAAAGTCATTGTTGCTTCACACTCATGCATTCTTTATTCATTCATCACACAAATAGGGGGATGACTACCAAGGTAGCCCAGGAGGGGTGGTGGAGGAGGGAAGGAAAATGCCACACAGCACTTTAAAAGTTTACAACTTTAAAATTTATTGAATGCCAGCCTTTTTTTTTTTTTTGGGGCAATCCTCTGTGGCGGAGTGGCTGGTTGGCCGGTGGCCCCCCCACCGCGTTCTTGGGCGTCTGGGTGTGGAGGCTATGGAACTTGGGGAGGAGGGCGGTTGGTTACACAGGGGCTGTAGTGGCAGTCTGTGCTCCAGCTGCCTTTGCTGCAGCTCAACCATACACTGGAGCAAACTGGTTTGGTCCTCCAGCAGCCTCAGCATTGAATCCTGCCTCCTCTCATCACGCTGCCGCCACATTTGAGCTTCAGCCCTGTCTTCAGCCCGCCACTTACTCTCTTCAGCCCGCCACCTCTCCTCCCAGTCATTTTGTGCTTTCCTGCACTCTGATATTATTTGCCTCCACGCATTCGTCTGTGCTCTGTCAGTGCGGGAGGACAGCATGAGCTCGGAGAACATTTCATCTCGAGTGTGTTTTTTTTCTTTCTAATCTTCACTAGCCTCTGGGAAGGAGAAGATCCTGTGATCATTGAAACACATGCAGCTGGTGTGTTTGAGAAAAAAAAAGGGACAGCGGTATTTAAAAAGACACATTTTATAAAACAGTGGCTACACTCTTTCAGGATAAACCTTGCTGTTAACATTACATACATAGCACATGTGCTTTCGTTACAAGGTCACATTTTGCCTCCCCCCACCACGTGGCTACCCCCTCAACCCTCCCCCCTCCCCGTGGCTAACAGCGGGGAACATTTCTGTTTAGCCACAGGCAAACAGCCCAGCAGGAACGGGCTCCTCTGAGTGTCCCCTGAAGAAAAGCACCCTATTTCAACCAGGTGACCATGAATTATATCTCACTCTCCTGAGGATAACACAGAGATATAAAGAACGGATGTTGTTTGAATGCCAGCAAACATACACTGCAATGCTTTGTTGTACAATGATTCCCGAGTACGTGTTACTGGCCTGGAGTGGTAAAGTGTCCTACCATGAAGGAAGCAATAAGGCTGCCCTCCCCAGAAACCTTTTGCAAAGGCTTTGGGAGTACATCCAGGAGAGCCGCGAATGCCAGAGCAAAGTAATCCTTTCACATGCTTGCTTTTAAACCATGTATAGTATTTTAAAAGGTACACTCACCGGAGGTCCCTTCTCTGCCTGCTGGGTCCAGGAAGCAGCCTTGGGTGGGTTCAGGGGATACTGGCTCCAGGTCCAGGGTGAGAAACAGTTCCTGGCTGTCGGGAAAACCGGTTTCTCCGCTTGCTTGCTGTGAGCTATCTACAACCTCATCATCATCATCTTCTTCGTCCCCAAAACCTGCTTCCGTGTTGCCTCCATCTCCATTGAAGGAGTCAAACAACACGGCTGGGGTAGTGGTGGCTGAACCCCCTAAAATGGCATGCAGCTCATCATAGAAGCGGCATGTTTGGGGCTCTGACCCGGAGCAGCCGTTCGCCTCTCTGGTTTTCTGGTAGGCTTGCCTCAGCTCCTTAAGTTTCACGCGGCACTGCTTCGGGTCCCTGTTATGGCCTCTGTCCTTCATGCCCTGGGAGATTTTGACAAAGGTTTTGGCATTTCGAAAACTGGAACGGAGTTCTGATAGCACGGTTTCCTCTCCCCACACAGCAATCAGATCCCGTACCTCCCGTTCGGTCCATGCTGGAGCTCTTTTGCGATTCTGGGACTCCATCATGGTCACCTGTGCTGATGAGCTCTGCATGGTCACCTGCAGCTTGCCACGCTGGCCAAACAGGAAATGAGATTCAAAAGTTCACGGTTCTTTTCCTGTCTACCAGGCCAGTGCATCTGAGTTGAGAGTGCTGTCCAGAGCGGTCACAATGGAGCACTCTGGGATAGCTCCCGGAGGCCAATACTGTCTAATTGTGTCCACAGTACCCCAAATTCGAGCCGGCAAGGCCGATTTAAGTGCTAATCCACTTGTCAGGGGTGGAGTAAGGAAATCGATTTTAAGAGCCCTTTAAGTCGAAATAAAGGGCTTCATCGTGTGGACGGGTGCAGGTTTACATCGATTTAACGCTGCTAAATTAGACCTAAAGTCCTAGTGTAGACCAGGGCTTAGTGTCCACAAGGCAAGCTAGCCTCTAGCGCCACCTCCATAGCCATCATTGTCTTTTCTTTCTAGTCCCTTGCCTTAAAGCAGAAAGGATGAAAATCCCCTGAACTCTCTCCTACAGACTCCCAAGTTTTCTGTACTCTGTTTGCTAGGCCCTTCTCAATAGATGGGACTTAACACTCCTGGGTTCTATTCCAGGCTCGGAGACGTTGGCCAGTACCTTGTGTCCTTTGAAAATCTTAGCCTTATTTCCTTGGGTGACACAGTGACCACATTAGCCAGGCTTATTGTGTGAATAGTGAAAATCCACATGCTGGCAATGGGCTAGATCACTCGCTAATGGACAGTGTCTGGGGCAAAAGAAAACAAAGCCTGAGTCCCCTTGTGATCTCTCAAGCAAAGAGAAACATCATAAATAAGAAAAGGAGTACTTGTGGCACCTTAGAGACTAACCAATTTATTTGAGCATAAGCTTTCGTGAGCTACAGCTCACTTCATCGGATGCATAATGCAGTAAGATCTTCTGCAAGATTGTAGCTCTGGCAGTTTTGCAGCTCTTGAAATCCACTCAGTTGAACAGCAGATTTGTTAGCAGTAAGGATTCAGTGGGACTCTTCTCAATGGAGCACACTGAATCCTTACTGCTAACAAATCTGCTGTTCAACTGAGTGGATTTCAAGAGCTGCAAAACTGCCAGAGTTACAATCTTGCAGAAGATCTTACTGCATTATGCATCCGATGAAGTGAGCTGTAGTTCACAAAAGCTTATGCTCAAATAAATTGGTTAGTCTCTAAGGTGCCACAAGTACTCCTTTTCTTTTTGCAAATAGAGACTAACACGGCTGTTACTCTGAAACCTATCATAAATAAGGAATTTGGCAATTTAAACAAGTAAGCAGGTTTCTGGTGACAGTAGATCTTGTGACAGTAGATTTCAGTACCATGTGGACCTGTTGAAATTCACTGGATGGAAGTTCTGTGAAGATTCTGGATTGAATTCCAGAATTTTGCAGTAACAGAAATGACTCAGCTGGAAGGAGGGATCCTTGCCTTTGAGAAACTCCCCACTCCACTGCCAATTTGGTCCAGATTCTGGCCAGATCCTGTGGAGGGACGGGTGTGTAAAACTAAAGTGCCGGTCAGAATCCCATCAGAAATATAGTCCCTTTTCCCTGCCAGCACCTGTGGGAGCTAGATACCTAAAACTGAGCAGGAAAGGGTTGGATGGAGGAAAAGTCAAGGTTTTGCCATCAATGGAACTGGCAAAGCACGGAGAGGAGCATTTGTTACACACATGCAATGTGCACTGATGGGGGAGCCCCATGCAGAATTCTGGCTGACTCAGCAACTTGGCCTCTGCATCCCATCCAGGGTCTCAGGGTTGCAGAGCCAGAACCTTGCACATTGTAAGGAGTGAACTATCCAACACCTTGAAAACTCTGAAGAAAACCTCTCTGAGAAATGGATTTATTGTCTCCCCTCCACTGTGTGGGAGCTGGCATGTTCTGGGTGCATCAGTGGGGATCAATTTTATGAATTTGCTGAGGTTCCAGTCAGATTTTAAAGCTGAAATCTAACCATCGGATTTGCCAATTGGATAAATATTATAGCCAGTATCTGAACAGAATTTAATTTGGATAACTCCTTTTTACTGAGTCCAGGGAGTGTTTGCTTACTAATTTTAACACAAGGTTTTTATGAGGTCAACTTTTACCTTGCACAGTATTTCTCAGAGCAGGCTGCATAGGGCTTGTCTACACAGAGAATTAGTGTGTGGCAAGCCAGAGTGTAAATCTATAGCATGCTAGCTTGCCACGCACTAACTGGCTAGGTGGACCTGCTACGGTGCATTAAAAGTTCCATAGTGTGCTTTGGCATACTGCTGTTTCAGTACTATGGATGTTTTAGGGTATGTCTACACTGGGAGCGAGTCTCCCAGGCCAGATCCACACACTTGTGTTAGCAGGACTTAAACTAGTGCATTAAAAATTGCTGTGTAGACAGTGCTTTGATATTACAACTTGGGCTGGTGCTCAGGCTTGGGCATTCAAGCTTTCAAGCCTGGAGTTGCATTTTCACTGAATATTTTAGAGCTATACACAGGTCAGGGGCAGATACCATTCAATAGTCTTTTTCCTTCTGGTGTCCTTTTGTTCTGGTGTTTGTATAGTGCCCAGTGCAATGGGGTCCCACTTTATTATTTTTATATTGTTGGTAATGCAAATAAAAATAATAATAATAGAGTGCAAACACTTAGAAAGAAAACCCCAAAAGTCTTTAATCATTCCTCTAAATGTAGTGGACATCATCCATACATTCTTTGATTATATTTAATATCTTTCTTTTCATATACTTCAGGGCTTACTAGAGACATTATATTGAAAGAATGAGACTGATCATCTGCATATTGAGAGATGTTTTTCTGATACATAAGGCAGACAAATTCACAGCTTCTAATTGGGGTGAAAGATATATTGGACTTCTTTTTGCCTAGGTGCCTAACTCCCATTGAATTCAATGGGAATTAGGCACCTAGGAGCTTCTGAAAATCTCACTAGGCACCTATCTGCATCTTTAGGCACCTAAATACCTTTAAAAATCTGGCCCTTTGTCTTCAAACTGCATATTCATTCATCTACTTCTTGCAGCATCTTCTAGAACCAGGAGCCCTACACTGAAAGAGTTGCGTATTGTGGGTACTGACAGTGAACTGACACCAGAACTGGGGAAACTGCTGGGGTAATGTGAGGGAAACCCTGGGGAGAAGACATTGCTGGGGACAAACAGGAAGGAGCCAGTGTGCAGTGAGCAATCGCTTTTATTGAATCCCATCTGTCTGCCTGTGTTTCCACTCCAGGATGCTTTCCGGGCCTTTCACCTCAACCCCAGCTTTGTGCAGAAGTTTCTCAAGCCATTACTGATTGGAGAGCTTGCCCCAGGTGAACCTAGCCAGGACCGAGGCAAAAATGTGAGTATCTGCAAACCCCTCTCTGTGGGCTCTGTTTCTGGAGAAGAGTCTACAATCTGGTCATTCCACAATTTATCTACAAAGCTGCCCTCCAGGTTCCTGTGTGCAAAGCCACTACATATAATTCACAAGCCTTCTTCACAATAGACAGCTCTAGCAAGTACAGGAAACGGCAGGGAAAGACACCCACAGTCAGACAGCTCTGTGTGGCCATGTGTATATCCCACTATTGACTGGTGCAGGGATAGGCAATACTTAGGTCAACTTCTCCTGACCTGCAGCACCCCCTGCTATTCCCCTCCTGCAGGTTTTCAGCAGCTCTGCCTGTGCAGTTCACGCCTGATCTGTGACAACTAAAGAAGAGCCCAGTTCAAACTCACCAATTTGAACACTTGCAAACTTTGGATAAATATGGATCAAGATCTGGATCCAGTCTTCGTGGCTGGAGTTCATCTCTAGTCAACAACCCTGTTGCTCAAATTCTCATGACCTGGGTCTGCCCATCATTCTGTAATGCATGTCAATTTGTGCTACAGACAAAAGGCCATGAGGCCACCAGAATGAGACTGCTTGTCATCCAAAGCAGATTTGAACCCTCTTCCATCCTCTGCTCCATACCATTGACCATGCAGCCCGAGCAAACGCTGCTCTGAACTTCATATGGGCTTATCCTGATTAGCTCTCAGCAATGGAGAAGTCTGTGAAAGTGGCCACGTTTATGGAGTGAGTGGCAATAACCCCAGTGGGTGAGATGAAACAAACTGCTCTCTCTGAGCACTGTGCTTATGAAGCTGTAACACAGCAGGGCCCTTTATCCACCCCATGTCAATGTGTCCAGCTCTATGCAAGTCCCAAATGTTCCATTCATTCATTATTCAGACCCTGTGCACTACACAACTGACTCCTAAAGTGAAACCCTTTCTCCTCCGTATTGTTCTTTAGCCGACTGAGTTCATGACATGCCTGTTTCATGCACAATAGCAGTGACTACATTAACCTGCATTACCTCTTGACCTGCTTTCATGAGTGACTGCACGCTAACTGAACACATCCCAAAGAGAATGGAGCTGTCTTGGCACTCTAGTCTCTCATCAGCAGAGGTTCAGGGTTATGCATAAGTGAAGAGACTGAATTCTCTCTTCCCGAAGGAGAGGGGAGATGTTCCTTCATAGCCTATATGGAATGAATTACGGAAAACTGAGACTGAATAAATGGAGAGGTGTTGGACCAGCTGGTGTAAATCACCATAGCTTTATTGACTCCAGTGGGTCTCGGGTGACTTACACCAGCTGAAGATCTGGATTTTAATTGTAATTCAGAAGGTGGGGTAAGATCCATCAGGGTAAGGACTCGGATCAGGTTCCTGAGTGGGGCAGTGTAGAAATTCTGAAGACTGCATGAGTACAGAGACTAATTCTTCTCCCATTCTGGGGAAAACAGGCAGGGGTTAGTAGTGTGGAAGCCCAAGCTTGAATGGACACATTCACACATGTAAAGAAGGTGCACCTTAAATCCTGCATTTCCATTTTGCAGCCCCAGCTGGTGGATGATTTCCGGGCCCTGAGAAAGACAGCAGAGGATATGAACTTGTTCAAAGCAGATCCCTTATTTTTCTCCCTTTACCTGGGTCACATCATCATGATGGAAGCTTTGGCTTGGTTACTAGTTTCATACTACGGCACCGGCTGGATCACAACCTTTATCCTTTCCTGCATCCTTGCAACCTCCCAGGTGAGAAATAGCACAGAGTAACGGGGGTGCTTGTGCTTCCATGACAGGTGACCATGACAGTGTTGTTCCGAGTACCTCATTATCACAACACGCCGGGACTATCACAACACTCACTTTGGAAGAACATTCATGAACCTCATGCACCCCCCAGACCCCCTCACTGCCTTGCTCTTGCTCCTAGTGAGTCTACTCACTGCCTCACACTCAGATGCATTGAGCTCACTGCCTGTCTCTTGTCCCCCTCCCGTAGATCCAATACCAATGAAATTAATACAAAACTCTCCCCCTTCCATGCTTTTTCTGTGCATAGGACTGTGCACATTTCATACAGACACACAATACTTGCCTTCTACTCTGTGTGTCCTTTTCTTACCTTTGATTTCAAGCAGCCCTGTCACCCCTGGTCCTTTTTCCTCTACAGGCCCAGGCTGGGTGGCTACAGCATGACTTTGGACACCTCTCTGTCTTTAAGAAGTCTATATGGAACCATATTGTCCACAAGTTTGTCATCGGGCACCTGAAGGTAAAGGTCGTGTGCTGGATGCCAGCACACACTGTGCAGAAGGAAAATGATTGCAGCGAAGGAGACTGGGGATCCACTCCATCCCATTTCACAGACTGTAGGTGTAAAAACCATACACCCCAGCCCTCCAGTCGGATCTCACCCTTTCGAGGGAGCAGCAGCCTGGAGGAAGAATTAGTGACAGATTCCAGGTGGAGTTCTTGTGAGGCTCAGATAGGGGAGCCAGATCCTCAGCTGGTGTAAATCATCATAGCTCCAGTAACACAAATGGAACTATGCTGATTTATGCCAGCTGGGGATCTGGCCCATAAGAATGTTAAAATGAAGCATTATACAATCTCCTTTACTCCCCTTCCCGCCCCCCCTTTCCCTACCTAAAGCCTGAGTAACATGTTTATTGATTAAAACTCACGCATTCGGGACAATTTTAGAACTTCAGTCCAGGACAGGGTCCAACACAAGAGTCCTATACAACCCAGCTGGCGAAAGGATCCACCTACAGTGGGAAGTCTTGTAGGAAGGGATGGAATGGTAGGCGTTATTAGATGCACATTTAGTTTGGCCTTGGCCATTTTAACCACAGGCCTGGAATGACCCCACTAGCAATAAGAAGTATAAAAAGGCAGCAGTGAGACAACTGTGTCCAGACCTAAGGTGGGGCTTCATGTATTGAAAGCCACAGCAACAGGTCACCTCCTTGGCCACAGCTCTGTTCTCACCTTGTGACGGTGTCCCTCTACCCCTCTTTCTTGAGGCCCAGCTTGGGTGGTACTGACCTGGCACTTCCCAATTTGCAAGCAGAACAAATAATGCTCAATTGCTACCCAACCTGCTTTAATGCAAGGAGAGGAAATAGGGAGTCCTAGCAGAAGAAGCCCATTCTTCTTGGTGTATGCAAAGGGATTAAATATGGAGAGCCTCATTTGCATGAACAAGGTTAAGCATATTGCCAAATTTGGGATCTAGATGAATTTTCTTCTTCAGGGCATATTTGGCAGTATAGAAGAAATCAAGACAGGAGGCAGGCAAAATATCAGAGCAGAGAGATGATAGCTCAGAGAGAAAGAGAGATCAGCAGGGATCTGGGATGAAGAGACAGGATTTCCCTTCCTCTAGAGCACTGAATAGGGGATAATCTTTTAGGATTAGATTGGCATAGCCTACCTGATACATCTCCTTTCCTTCCGGGGGAGAGGAGGGGCATTCCTGGACCTTTGCCCGTCTCACGATTCTCTGTGTTCCTATTTTTTCATATTCTCTGTGTATAAATAAAGCCTGCTGCAGTTTCCACGGCATGCATCCGATGAAGTGAGCTGTAGCTCACGAAAGCTCATGCTCAAATAAATTGGTTAGTCTCTAAGGTGCCACAAGTACTCCTTTTCTTTTTGCGAATACAGACTAACACGGCTGTTACTCTGAAACTTTATAGATGATCACTTGCAGGTCCTGAACAGGGAACACCAAAAACCACAAAGCAATTTACTGCAGCAATCTAAAAACGAGGGCTCCCACGTTGGGGTTGGCTATTCCCTCACTGCCAACTTCCCAACAATGCCCCGTTATTCATAGCAACCAGAGCTCTCAGATTGCCCAGTCCTGGGACAACTGGTTTCCAACATGTGTAAGCAGGGGCAAGTAACCTCCGAATGCTCATTAACATGACTAAACTAAAGCCAGCTTTGTGAGATGGAGGCTCTCTGTCCACTCTGAATTCTTGGAAGCAGCCAGCTGCCCACAATGCTTATCACCAGTCACAAGGCAAGTGCTTTGCTGGCCTTCTGCCTGAGCATCCTTGGCAGTGGGATAGCTTGGCACTGTGTTTCACAAGTGCCAGAGGAAAATGCGGATATAGGACCCTTATGGGACACTGTCCAGTCCTTTTTTTTTTTAATACTCTCCATTAAAACCTTCTTAGACACTGGAAAATAATATTTCTTTCCTGGCCAGTTTTGTGGTTTTTCCATTGGGCAAAGAGGGATTCTTTTCACATTCTTTCTTGCACTGCATAAGCCAACATGGCTTTGCCTGCCTTATGTCATGCTTGACATCATCAATGAAATGGGTGATGGTACCGATGACAACAGAGCTCTGGGTAAAGGATGCTGTTTATCTTGGGCTTCCCCTGCTGGTGGGATGTCTGCCTGCCTGTCTTTGCAGCATATAAATATTAGGAGTTACATGTAAGCAAGGCTAACTTCTTTTTTCTCAACATGAGTGGCATTATTTTAATACAATATAATAATCCAGACAGATCCAGATCCTCAGCTGGTACCAATCAGCCTGTCAAAGCAGAGGATTTAGCCCCTTCACACTTACAACAATTTCAAAGGTAGCTAAGAGTTTGGACATAAACTATATGCCATGGGCGGTTTAGATTATACAAGTGAATGAATATCACAGCAGGGGGATCATCCAGTGGCGTAGCCAGGTGGAGAAAACAGGGGGAGTGGAGATAAGAAAATGGCGCCACCCGCTAGTATTCACCCGGCGGCGCTCCGGGTCTTCAGCGGCGGGTCAGGCGGCGCTCCAGGTCTTCAGCAGCACTTTGGCATTGGGTCCTTCACTCGTTCCGGTCTTCGGCGGCACTGAAGGACACCCCCTACCCCTGCCACTGCAATGCTGCCGAAAACCGGAGCGAGTGTGAAGGACCCGACGTTTAAGGGGGGAGGGATAGCTCAGTGGTTTGAGCATTGGCCTGCTAAACCCAGGGTTGTGAGTTCAATCCTTGAGGGGGCTATTTAGGGATCTGGGGCAAAAAAATTGGGGGATTGGTCCTGCTTTGAGCAGGGGGTTGGACTAGATGACTTCCTGAGGTACCTTCCAACCCTGATATTCTATGAAGTGCTGCTGAAGACCCGGAGCGCCGCCTGATCTGCTGCCGAAGACCCGGAGTGCTGCCGGGTGAGTAAAAATTAAAAAGGCACCAAAGAATTAAAAAGGCACCACTTCTGCTCGGTGGGGGAGCAGCCGCTGCCCCACTCCCCCCCGCAGCTACGCTACTGGGATCATCTCTCCATTAGCGGGAACCATGCCTCCCCATGGACTAAACATTTCCTTCCTCTTCCCAGGGTGCCTCAGCAAACTGGTGGAATCATCGTCACTTCCAGCATCATGCCAAGCCCAACATCTTCAAGAAGGACCCAGATGTGAACATGCTGCATATTCTTGTCCTGGGAGATTCTCAGCCCGTTGAGGTAAGACAAGGAAGTGGTGGTTGCTGGTGGGCTTTAGAGAACTTTTTCTGTGAGGACAGGGGTTGATCAGTGTCTCGAGGACCAGACCTTTGCTGTTAAGACTTTGTCTTTGAGGAAAAGTTGAAGGGACACACCCCAGTTCCCTGCATCTATATTTTCTGACAGGAGTTTGGGTCAAAATTTGAGAGGATATGAGGGCCAGAAAATTCAGTGGCCGATATAATTTCTCATGCTTGTTTCCAGCCCAAAGGTGATCATATGTTTAGGTGGCTTGAGAGGTAGGGAATGAGAGTAAAGAGAACTCAGAAATAGGGTCAATTTTAATCCCGTTGTTCTGAGATATCCAAGTGTGGAAAAAATGGTGCAGAATACTCCTTTGCTGACTTAACCCAAACTGGGCTTCTTTCTGATATTTCCAACTTCTCCTTGGTTTAGTACTTCTGTGAGGACAGGCACCTCTTGTGAGCAGTCAAAGCAAATTCATTTTAAAAGTTTATCTAATATTGAAAGAAATGCCTTACGATATTTGTGTACAAACAGGGATCCTCACTTCATTGGAGCCTTGGCAAATTCTCTTTAGAGCAGATTGCATGGTAACATCAGAATAATGGTTTCCTCTTGTGTCTTCTGCTTGGGGAAAAACATGAGGAAACTCTGTCGGGGGGGTGGGGGGGAAAAGACCTACACTAATGCAATTGTAGTGCTGATGTGTTAAACACCAAAGGCTTGGCTGTACTTCATGACCTTATAGGGGCATAGGGGAGAGGAATCCCCCATGTGTGCTCTTTATGGGCAGTCCAGGCTTTGGGTCTGGTCATGCAGGGGTAAAAGATACTGCATGCTTACTTACTTCCCCACTGGAGCAAGTAGGGGTGGGGCAGGGAATCAGTGAAGCTTTGGCTGCATTTCCCAATCCACCACCCAGCAGAGCTCAGCCAGCATAGCAGGGTGAATGGTAATTATACCCCTGAAGCAAGCGGGGAACGTGGAGGGAATTGCAGCTCCCTGAGATGTAATTCCTTCCTGGGGCAATTCAGCCATGGGTGGTGTCCTTGGGACACAACCTAGTTCTGCAAAAATCTGTAAATTCAAAAGACAGGGGGCCAGATACTTGACTATGTAAATCCATGAAGTCAATGGGGCTATATTGATTTACAACAGCTCAGGTTCAGAGCCATGGTTCCCAAGGCAACTATGAGCCAGCCATACTGCACACAGTAACTGTATCTATTAAGGTAATGCAATTAAATCCAATTCTCTGGGGCCACAATATTTACTGTCTGTATTGCAGAAAAACCCAAGGGAAGGGTATAATAAAGATCAATAGTGGTATATGACGTATCAGCATAAGGACATACAGTAAAAAAAAGCTTATAAAGCCAATGTGTGGATCTGAAACACCACAGCAAAGGCATTTGTAACAAACAGAATATAGGGAGACATAAAAGAAAATACTGGGGCACATTCATGCCACCACAACCCACTTCTATGCCACAAAGAAGCTAATTCCAGATACATGGTGGAGAGGCAGCCTAAAAGGTGAATTACATGCATGGGTACTGAGAGTGTTCTATGAAGACAGAAAGGTCTAACCATATGTCACTGAAATGAATCACCCCGAATGGACCATAACAAACCACTAACCAACCATTACGCTATGGTAACTAAATATCTGGAGTCAGATCTTCAACAGGTGTAAATTGGTGCCACTCCATTGACGTCAATGGAGTTTGCTGACTTACATCATTTGAAGAGCTGGCCCCTGATAGCTAGGTTTTGAGGATGATGATCCCATCACTTCACAAATAGCGAGCAGAATGGGGGTGCTTATAGCAATGAAGGAATTGGTTCTGTCTTCCAAGATGAGTGTCTGACGTATATCAGTGCTTGGATGTGCTTTCACTGTTGTATATTGAAACCTTACCCTGATGCAGCCTTGCAGAACTTGGACTGCACTTAATTCCCTTCTCATAAATCTGCAATTCCTGAAATCACCAATGCCCCGCCGGCCATGTGACTGTATTACAGGTGAAAGGTGTTAGCCTGTTTGAACTCGGATGAAGACATGGACCAGGTCCCTGGAAGATGCCCCTCAATCAGAGGGAAGGGAACAAAATGGAACAGAGGTCAATCAAGATGGAAATGAACAAGGGAGTGGGGAGAAATAGTGAGATAAACAAGTAAGAGGAAAACACAAGTATGGGAACACTGTCTGGAGAACCCCAGACAACTGCTGACAGGGACTGGGCTATTTCCAAGTCTGGAGTGGTGAGTGGAGACCACGAAGAACTAAAGGAACACCCCCTCAGATGAAGAAAGGGACAGAGGTCCCCAGTAATCAGTTGACTACAAAAGAAGAAAACAGGAATGAAGCGTGCAGATCAAAGGTTTAAAGCAAAGGAACCCCAGATGGGGACACTGAGCTGAGAACCCTAGACAACTGACAATGAGTATTGGATTGATAGCACAGGAAACTCTTCCCTACCCACAGAACAGTCAGCAGCAGTCCAAGCTTCCCAACACTGCCCCATCATTGTGTGAAGAAGCATTTCCTCACACAACGCACAGTCAACCTGTGGAACTCATTGCCGGGGAAGTTGTGAAGGCCAAAACTATAATTGGGTTCAAAAAAGAATTAGATAAGTTCATGGAGTATAGTTCATAGAATCATAGAATATCAGGGTTGGAAGGGACTTCAGGACGTCATCTAGTCCAACCCCCTGCTCAAAGCAGGACCAATCCCCAACTAAATCATCCCGGCCAGGGCTTTGTCAAGCCTGACCTTAAAAACCTCTAAGGAAGGAGATTCCACCACCTCCCTAGGTAACGCATTCCAGTGCTTCACCACCCTCCTCGTGAAAACGTTTTTCCTAATATCCGACCTAAACCTCCCCCACTGCAACTTGAGACCATTACTCCTCGTTCTGTCATCTGCTACCATTGAGAACAGTCTAGAGCCATCCTCTTTGGAACCCCCTTTCAGGCAGTTGAAAGCAGCTATCAAATCCCCCCTCATTCTTCTCTTCTGCAGACTGAATAATCCCAGTTCCTTCAGCCTCTGCTCATAAATCACGTGCTCCAGCCCCCTAATCATTTTTGTTGCCCTCCGCTGGACGTTTTCCAATTTGTCCACATCCTTCTTGTAGTGTGGGGCCCAAAACTGGACACAGTTCTCCAGATGAGGCCTCACCAATGCCAAATAGAGGGGAATGATCATGTCCCTCGATCTGCTGGCAATGCGCCTACTTATACAACCCAAAATGCTGTTAACCTTCTTGGCAACAAAGGCACCCTCTTGACTCCTATCCAGCTTCTCGTCCATTGTAACCCCTAGGTCCTTTTCTGCAGAACTGCTGCCTAGCCACTTTGTCCTTAGTCTATAGCAGTGCATAGAATTCTTCTGTTCTAAGTGCATCTGCACTTGTCTTTGTTGATCCTCTAATTTGTCTAGGTCCCTCTGTATCCTATCCCTACCCTCCAGCATATCTACGACTCCTCCCAGTGTAGGTCCATCAATGGCTATTAGTCAAGGTGGTCAGGGACACAGTCCCATGCTGTGGATATCCCTAAGCCTCTAACTGCCAGATGCTGGGAGTGGATGACGGGATGGATCACTCAGTGATTTCCCTAAGTTCTGTTCTGTTCATTCCCTCTGAAGAGTATAGCATCGGCCACTGTTGGAAGGCAGGATACTGGGCTAGATGGACTATTGGTCTGACCCAATATGGCCATTCTTATGGCTTAACCCAGATGGGGGGATCACTCAGAGGGGAGAGGGCTTTTTAGGGCCAGTCAATCTTTGGCCTCTCTGCTGCCACTGCCACCTACCATCACTACCAATTGGTGACAGTATTTTGTGATGGGGACACCTGTCCTCTGGAAACTGGATGGAAACCCTAGATTTAGTTCACATACTGGAGACTACCAAACAGCCACTGATCTGATTCCTCCCTCTCTTGTGCATGCCCACTGTTTTTATGGCTATTATTGTCATTGATCTGGACTGCCATAACTGTACTGATGTCACTGAGGAACTTTCTCCACTGATTGCTGCAGGCCTGCAGTGTGATACAGTAAAAAACTGCAGTAAAAGCCGTATCAGCCAGGACTGCACACAGTATTAAAAGCTGTTACTTCTGCACAGTTTGTCTGAGTGATAGATGCTGTGGGGAGACCAATTATGAATTTCCTGATGTCGGTATACTTAAATCTCAAATGTAACATTGCAGAGGTGCAGTTTTAATGGCTTGAATTGTACCTTAGGGTACATTGATACACAAAAAAGAAAAATCCTGCAACAGCAAGTCTCAGAGCTTCGGTTAACTATTCAGCCTTGTGGGGCTAAAAATAGTAGGGCAGATGTTCAGGCTCAGGCTAGAGCCGTGGGCTCGGGCTGGAGCCCAGGCTCCGAGACCTGGGTCTTGGCTTCAGCCCAAGTCCAAACATCTACGCTGCTATATTTAGCCCCACAGCACAGGCTGCTCAAGTCCAAGTGAGTTGACTGAGCTCTGGGACTCTCTGCCACTGGATCTTTTTGCTGTGTAGACATATGATAAAGTACTTTAGTTGCAATTACAGCACCCTGGCCTCTCATTGATGTGAGAGCAGTGCCTAGAGGCAGAGACTGAAATCAGCCCTGCATTGTTCTAAGCCCTGTCCCGACCCTGAGGTGTATACAACCCAAATAGATAAGACAGACAAAGGGGAGGAGGAGAAAGGAAGAATTATCATCCCTGTTTTTCACATGAGGAACTGAAGCACAAGGAAATTAAATGACTGGATCGAGGTCACTCAGGAAAGCTGTGTAGAACTGAGAATTAGCCTGAGATCTCCTGAGTCCCACTCTAGTGCCTTACTCATTAGACCTTCCTTTCTCTTGCCTGAAGGATGGTTATGAGACTCGTGCATGTTTATTACAGCTGGTTGATATTTTTTCCTCAAAATATTTTATTTGGTGAAATGTGGCTTTTGACTAAAAATGTCACAGTACCTTTTCAGTGTGGCCACAATTTTCCATCTCTTTCATGAAAACTGGAAGCCAAAACCCAGCCATTTTTAGACAACTTGCATTTCAATGAGACTCAGGCTCCTAAGTGCCTATGTCACTTTTGAAAACAAAACTTAGGCTCCTAAGTCAGTTAGGCATTGCAACACTGAGGCCTAAAGGGGAAAGTCGATCTAAGCTACACAATTTGAGTTACGTGAATAGCGTAACTCAAATTGACGTAGCTTAGATCTACTTACTGCGGGGTCCACACTACGCTGTATAAACGGGAGACGCTCTCCCATCGACTCCCCTTCCTCTTCTCGATCTGGTGGCGTACTGGAGTCGACATCCAAGCGATTGGCGGTCATCGCCGCAGCATCGATCCCGTCTGTAGTGTAGACAAGCCCTGAGTGGAGCAACACCTTTAAAACTCTGGGCCTCAGTATATCTCCCTCAGTTCCCCCTTTGTAACAGGAGGATAATAGCATTTCCTACCTCATGGTACATGAAAGACTGAGAGGTGCTCAGGTACTTCGGTAACAGGGGCTAAATAAGTACTCAAGTTGAATGATTTTAAATGGGAACGTGCCTCTAGTGTAGACAGGGAAGTCATGATTAAACATATTAGCAGGGCAAGATCAACCCTGACAACAATCAGTTAACACATCTTAAAACATGACATATTCTCCTACTCTAGACATAGCCTTGGAGAAGGAAGTACTGTATGCTAAGACAGCTTTCTAAGGGCTTGCTCCCTGCTCCCTGTAAATGGTAAAACCCTCATTGCCTTCAGTAGGGTAGGATTAGGCCATAAATCCCCAGTTCTGACTAAAGAGAATTAACCAAATATAAAGAGGTGTCATTGAGAGTCTCCTCCTGTGGAGAGTTTTCTCATATCCATGGGTGTAACGAGCTGAGACAGTTCTCTGTCATTTATCTCCCCCTCCAGTATGGCAAGAAGAAGCTGAAATACCTACCTTACAACCACCAGCATGAGTACTTCTTCCTAGGTGAGTATGCCTGGGCCCCCTATGCTTCCCTATATGGTGAGATCAAGGGGATGCATCTTTACCTTGTGGCTCCCTTTTGCCTCAGCAGAGCGATTCTTCCTAACTAACCCCTCCCTATCCAGGACCCGCTATCCCTTTCACATCTTAACTGCAATAGAAGCCTGCACCTCAGTTCCTCCATAACATCATCATTGAGATCCATGGATCCTTACCACCACCAAAGAGGCTAAATAAAGTGAGACAAGTGACTAAATCTAGGCGGCATCCCCCAGTAGATAAACATGTCAGCAGAAGTCCTGGGCTTGCTCATTGTTAGTCTAGAATCTTCCATACCAGAAGGTGAGCAGGAGATGGAGGAAATACCTCCTCCCTTTGCTGAAAGACAGTAGCAGAGCTCTGGTTTCCCCATCACAAGCTCTTGCCTCAACTCGTATTTTCAGGTCCCCAGCATGTCTGTTCACCTCATGCTACACATCTGTCTCCCTCATCTGCTCTCTTTTGTTTGCCTTTCAGTTTTCCCACCTCTCCTCATCCCCGTGTACTTCCAAATGCAAATCATCATGACCATGATCAGACGCAGGTTCTGGGCGGTAAGTGAAAGCTTGTCTCTGCTCTGAGTGTCAAACTGTGTCTCACGTGGATGGTGAAGAGAACCTTATCTGGGGAGGGAGAGACGAGGCTTCTGTCCACTCTGTAAAGAGACCTGGCTTAAGGAGGGGTGTTGTTGGGGGTGAGGGGAGGGTAAGTTGCTTGTAATGCATAATCTCTTCTTTCTTTCCCTAGGACCTGGCCTGGGCCTTCAGTTATTACATGCGCTATTTCATCATGTACATCCCTTTCTATGGAGTTCTGGGATCCCTGTTTCTCCTCACCTTTGTCAGGTAGGAGACACTGCTCTCCCCTATCTCCAGACATGGGCCCCACCCATCCCACGTGATGAGCGATGTCAAGCTAACTCATCTATGCCATGACGTCCTCCCTTATTAATCAACATTCTCTCCACTCATTTACCCCAATCTGTGCTACATCCTACTGCCTTGACTAGCTTCTCTTGCCTCAATCTCCTCCAGAAGATTTGATTCTGGTGTTTAGTCTCTTTCATCATCAGGAAATCCTTAGTGGTGGTGATGGCATGTGGAGATGGGAAGCACCATTCCCTCCTTCCTTCCTCACTCATTCCCACCCATGTAAAGCTCCCACACTGGGTCTAAGTCACCTGAGGAATTTTGGATGTGGTTCCTTTCAGAGCCCCTCCCGAGTCAGCTGGAAAGTAACTCAGGAAAGAGGCAGGGAGCTCCCTCCCCTAGGAACTGAATGTGCTGCCTTCACATGATACCCAGCTCCTGCCAGCTCAGGGAGCGAGAAGTCAAATGCTGTCCCCCATTTGGATCCCCTGTATGTAGCATGCTTTGCTGGATGGCCCCTGACTCAAGCACTCACTTTTACACCCCAGTACAGAGACAGTACTATGAGTGACTGGACTGATGTTCCGACCATAGGATTGTATTGACATCTCCACCCTGGAAGCAGTGACTGTGATGGCTAGCTCATGCCCAAAGGCTGGCCTGAATTTAGATCCATTGTTAGGGTCCTTAGAAAAATAATGTTTTAAAAGAATTTTTGCAAATCTGTGTAAAAATCTTTAAACTGTAGGATCGGAATTCCACCTCCCATGTTATTTTAATGGCTCTGATCATGAGTTAGGAAAAATTCCCATTGATATCAGTGGGCTTTGGTTCAGGCCCTTAGAGAAGCATGAACTTCAAAAGATTTCATGAAGTCATGATAATCATCCATATGTTTAAAGGTTTAGCCAGCCTCTTTTGTGTCAAATCCAGTTGAAAATCTCACAGTGACAGACATTGTAGTTAGATTTCCAGTACTACTTTGTTTCCGTTGGATCACAAATGCAACAAGACCAGCTTTCCTCCCAGTAATGTGGTTAATGAAGCATCACAAAGCTTCCTTAAAATTGCTTATTTAAATTTAAGACAATAAGGAAAGAGTCCAAGGAGTTTTATAGAGCAAACCAGCATTCTAATCCGTTATGAAATCTCTCCCTAGCTGCTCTCTCATTGGTCAGGGAAGCCAGAATTCTTATACTGAGTTACCACTTCTATTCAGGCTGCAGATGCAAGCTCAGATAAAAGCATTTACTTTTGATGTGAGGCCAGGCACTTCTAGCCAGTAGGAGGAAGACAGCAAATTCAGATTGTTCTGATTAAGCTATTTGGCCCATATTACCCTTCAGTTGCTGGATTAAAACACCATGCGAAACAAATATGGTGTATAAAAACCCATCCAGGCCAACATCACAACCTTAGAAAAATTCTTGGATCTTTCTTCACATGCACCACGCGCGGGGGGGGGGGGGGGGGGACATAGCTCCACGCGCTGCCCCTCCCTGTAGGCACCACCCCCACAGCTCCCATTGGCGCCAGTTCCCTGTTCCCGGCCAATGGGAGCTGCGGGGGCGGTGCTTGCAGGCAGAAGCAGCGTGTGGAAACCCCTGCCCACCCCCACCTCCAAGGGCTGCAGGCCAGGAGTGTGTTGGCTGCTTCCAGGAGCAACGCAGGGCCAGGGCAGGCAAGGAGCGTGCCTTAGCTCTGCTGTGCTGCCGGACTTTTAGCAACTGGAGATCACGATCGACTGGCAGAGGCTCCAGGATCAACCAGTCAATTGCAGTCTACTGGTTTAGGATTTAGGACGGAAGAATCCCATGCACCGCTACAGGCTGAGGACTGACTGGCTAAGCAGCAGTTCTGCAGAAAAGGACTTGGGGATTACAGTGGATGAGAAGCTGGATATGAGTCAGCAGTGTGCCCTTGTTGCCAAGAAGGCTAATGGCATACTGGGCTGTATTAGTAGGGGCATTGCCAGCAGATCGAGGGAAGTGATTATTCCCCTCTATTCGGCACTGGTGAGGCCACATCTGGAGTATTTCATCCAGTTTTGGGTCCCCCACTACAGAAAGGATGTGGACAAATTGGAGAGAGTCCAGTGGAGGGCAACGAAAATGATCAGGGGGCTGGGGCACATGACTTACGAGGAGAGGCTGAGGGAACTGGGCTTGTTTAGTCTGCAGAAGAGAAGAGTGAGGGGGCATTTGATAGCAGCCTTCAACTACCTGAAGGGGGATTCCAAAGAGGATGGAGCTAGGCTGTTTTTACTGGTGGCAGATGACAGAACAAGGAGCAATGGTCTCAAGTTGCAATGGAGAAGGTCTAGGCTGGATATTAGGAAACACTATCTGACTAGGGTGGTGTTGAAGCACTGGAATGGGTTACCTAGGGAAGTGTTGGAATCTACATCCTTAGATGTTTTTAAGGCCTGGCTTGATAAAGCCTTGGCTGGAATGATTTAGTTGGGATTGGTCCTGCTTTGAGCAGAGGGGTGGACTAGATGATCTGAGGCTCTTCCAACCCTAATCTTCTATGATTCTATGGTTGGTGACCACTGGTCTATTCCATTCTTGATCTCTTTGCTAAGACTGACAACCAGAAACCTAGCAATGATTGGGGGAGGAGGGTGTTGTGAGGAGAACACGTGTCCACCAGGAAATTGAACAGATCAAAAAGGTTCATTCTGAGTGAGTGTTTCCAGGTCAGTTTTTATTTTATCCATACTGGTATCCCCGTATGTATCACAAACTAAGGGGTGAATCAAAGCTTGTAAAGGCAGGGTAGTGCAAAAGAGCAATCCCCCAGTGAGAATGCGAGATCAAGGGAGATAGCCACTAAGGGAAATACAGTTAGGTATCCTAATAATCATGTTAACGCCTAGACCTAAAATGGAGCCCCAACAGAGCAAGAAAAACCTACTGCAGAACTGATTCCTTCCATTGTCCAGAATCAGAAAGCTGCCTGCTCCCTCATCTTGGGAAATACTCCCCTAGTATCCTATGCCTCCTCTGTGTACAACATGGCTGCTGCCTGTACACCCCCTCTCCCCACTCCCTTTGTTATCACTGTTGGCCTTACCTGCACTACCCTATATGAGGATGGCAAGCTGCACAGATTATAGCCTGATCTGCGCTGTGAATGTTTATGCTTCCTTTTGAAGGTTTCTGGAGAGTCACTGGTTTGTGTGGGTCACACAGATGAACCATATTCCAATGGAAATTGACTGTGAGAAGCACAGAGACTGGCTCAGCTCTCAGGTAATGGCTGGGATATTAATGTCCCATAATAGGTTAGAAATTCACTTGCCCTTCAGAGAACAGCTGGATTATCATTGACTACCTGTCCCCAACATTTAGTTTGAGCCCAGTTTAGCAGTTTTACAACATAATAGCCTGGGGTATCTGTCTAGGACCCTTTCCCCCCTTTCCCCATTCCCCCCCCTCCCCCCCAACTCTCTCCTATAGGGAGTAAGGCTGACTATGAGGAGATGGAATTCCAAATCTGTGTGCTGAATCTGTCCCCTGAATTGATACATTTTGAGGAGCTAATTAAAGCATTCCTCATTCAGGTCTGGGGAAGTGCAAGGCTCAAGGGGCTTCACAACAATCATCCTTCATAAAGTGCGTTGACACACAGGTGTGCAAATCAGAAGTAACTCCATGTAAGTCAATGGGCCAGATCCTCAGGTGTAAGTCAATTTAGTTTCTTTGACTTCAGTGGAGATATACAAGACCAGCTGAGGACCTGGCCCAATGTCTTTCTAACTTTTACTGTTCAGGAATAACGAATTCTGAACACATCATGTGAAAACCAATCATAGCAGCTGCAATGGCTCAAAATGCCTTCCACAGACTCACCAAACATATACACCCATATATATATACATACCATGCCTCCTACCTGCAGTGTTCTAAAACTAATTCAGCTCTTACGTGGCCTGCGTCTGCTCTCCATTACACTGGTGTAAATCAGAAAGACTTCCAATAACATCAGTAGGAAGTAACTGAGTTGAGTGCAGAATGCATCTCCTACATCAGGTTACAATATCTACTGTGGCCCGCAAGGGATAGCTTTCAAAGTCTGGCAGTCACCATCTCTCTACTGGGTCCTGATCCAGTAAACACTTAAGCATTTGCTTAACTTTAAGCATGTAAATAATCCCACTGTAGTCCACTACTCATGTGTATGAAGTGAAGCACATGCTTACCTGTTTTGTTGGATGGGGGATTTGGAGAAAGAGCAAATCTGACACTGATGTGGTTTTAAGCTGAGTTCTTTGGAAACACCTATTGCTCATGCAGTCGTCATGCAGAATTCACTGCCACAGCTTAGCAAGGAAAAGAATGTAAGAGGATTTTAAGAAAGACTGTGTAATTGTATGCTCATGAATAACAATGGTAGCTATGCCAGCTAAGCAAATGTTCCCAGCTTGTTCAAACCTCATGCTTCAGGGTTCAGCTGATGATCTGTGTGCAGCTGGGAAGGGAACCTTCCACCCCCCACCTCCCACAAAGTCGTAGTATTACACAGCTGGCTAGATGTACAATGGCCTCTTGTTTTGCCTGGCTCGGAAGCATTGGGTATAGGCTCTGCTGAAGGCAGGATACCGACTAGATGAACCTGAGGCAGTATGACAACCCCTATGCTGCCTCACACGTGCAGTTCACTTTCCGAAACTTGAGAGAATCCCTGATCAAGCCTCTCTGGTGACAAAGACCTGGGTCTGATGCCTTGCAGCCTTCTCTCCTTCCTAGGCTAGTGGAGCCATGCAAGAGGATGTGGTTATTCCCAGGGGAGTTGGTCACTCTTCTTTTAGTGCTCCCAGCCCTCTCTGTCAATCTGCCTCTGGCTCAGAAGGGATGAACGTCTCAGGAGCAACTTGCGATTGGAGATAGGGAGGGACTATTATGATAACTAAAAGATAGGGATCTAAACAAGTGGGAACACCCTGACATCAGCCCTGTTATCATGAGGGATCACAGGACAACCTGCAATGTGGTTTTCTGCACACCTTGGACCTAAGAGCCATTTCCAAGATAGGCTGAGACTATGAACACCCTAGTAGTTTAACTGGCCTGGCACCATTAGCCTCTTTGCCAGTTACTGAGGTGGTCTTCCTGGTCTCTAGTCCCAGGGCGCATCAGGGGAACATACAGTAGGTCAGCAGTGACCAGATGGGATTGGTCTAGAGCAGTGGTTCCCAAACTTGTTCCACCGCTTGTGCAGGGAAAGCCCCTGGTGGGCCGGGCCAGTTTGTTTACATGCTGCGTCCACAGGTTCGGCCGATCCCGGGTCCCAGTGGCCACGGTTCACTGCTCCAGGCCAATGGGAGCTGCTGGAATCGGCCAAACCTGCGGACGCAGCAGGTAAACAAACCGGCCTGGGCCACCAGGGGCTTTCCCTGCACAAGCGGTGAAACAAGTTTGGGAACCACTGGTCTAGAGAAGTATAGGGAATACAGCCAGTGCAGGAGAAGCTGCATGAGAGAATATTTCATCCAACAGCTTGGTAGTTCAGTAAAGGTGCACACGACTGCTTGGTCTGAAGTACCCCCTCTGCCTTCTGTAATATGCAGGAAGAAGAGCCCTATACCAATTGCTTTGAGGCCAAGGCTTCATTAAAATTCACTGTTGGCATCTTGTCTTTGCAGTTGGCAGCTACCTGTAATATCGAGCAGTCCTTTTTCAATGACTGGTTCACAGGGCACCTGAACTTCCAAATCGAGCACCAGTGAGTATGGGCCCAGGGGGGATGGGAAGGAATCTTATGGACACAACCAGGTCACTACCTGGCCAATCAGGGCAGGACTTAGGAAGGGGTGCAAGCATTATGGGGCGGCAGTGAGCAGAGAAGGAAACGAGACCTCAGGAACATCATGCATGAAATCAGAAGAAACAACTGCAGTCATCGTCTCATTTCACCACTAAACACAAATAACTTTCACCTGTTGCCACCAGCAAATTCCCCTTTCACCCTCACAATCTTAATTTAGAGTCTGATTCAGGACTCATTGATTAAAATGGCCATTAAATCAGGTCATTGGGCTCATTTGGTTTGGAGTGTTTCTACTCACTTCAGTAATTCCCTCTGCCTCTTCCCAGCCTCTGATTTATGTAGCTTTAGTGCAACTGCATAGGACTATCTGCAGTTCTAGGTACCCTAGTTCAGCAAAGATGTCAAAAGATAAGATCAATTATGCAAAATGCTGTCTATGACAATACAAAAACTAGAGGAGAGGTCATATGGAGTAAGACTGAAGAACCCGGAAGTTGACTTAGGGAATGAAAGAGAACTCAACAGAGCAGCAGAGGATAACAAGTTTCAGAGTAACAGCCGTGTTAGTCTGTATCCTCTAAAAGAAAAGGAGTACTTGTGGCACCTTAGAGACTAACCAATTTATTTGAGCATAAGCTTTCGTGAGCTACAGCTCACTTCATCGGATAGTGCATCCGATGAAGTGAGCTGTAGCTCACGAAAGCTTATGCTCAAATAAATTGGTTAGTCTCTAAGGTGCCACAAGTACTCCTTTTCTTTTAGAGGATAACAAGACCACAGATTCTTTATCTGTTTGTCTGGTCTATGAGCTTCCAGACAATTTAGCTTGTCAACAGACGATTAGTTGTTGTCCAAAGGGAATGCAACTCAAGTTGCAGTGGGGGAGGTCTAGGTTGGATATTAGGAAACACTATTTCACTAGGAGGGAGGTGAAGCACTGGAATGGGTTCCCCAGGGAGATGGTGGAATCGCCATCCCTAGAGGTTTTTAAGGCCTGGCTTGACAAAGCGTTGGCTGGGATGATTTAGTTGGTGTTGGTCCTGCTTTGAGCAGGGGGTTGGACTAGATGACCTCCTGAGGTCCCTTCCAACCCTGATATTCTATGATTCTATGACAGCAATCTCAGTAGATCAACTGAGGGTTCCTCACTCCTCATTTTTCTAACAGTCCCTGTTTTCTAACCTGATCTTTCATTCTTTCTAAGTACGTTTTTGTTCTGGGGCAAGACAGCAGGAATGGGAATCAATACATTCAATTTTCAAGAGCATTTCTTTAAAGCCTGGATTTCTCTCTCTTGCTCTTTTCTGTCTGCCTGTTTTGCTTGGAGAGAAGGAGGCAGTAATTAGCCCTAAGAGGAAGCAGAAAGAAGTGTCTGTTTCCAGGGGTCTGTCGCTAGGTTTTTCTCAGGCTCTCTCTACTTCTTTATTCAAGCCTGTTTCCCATGATGCCACGACACAATTACTGCAAGATTGCCCCACTGGTGAAGTCATTGTGCACCAAGTACGGAGTCCACTATGAAGAGAAATCTCTCGGCAAGGCATTCATAGACATCGTCGGGTAAGGGGCCTCAGTACTACTCATGGGAGGATGCAGCCTGTATTGCCAGTGCCCGCCTTCCAGTAACCTCTTGTCCGTTTTAATAGAAAAAAAACCCTCTGCTTCATAGGTACCTGTGCCGAGAGCAGTGGCATCAGCCCTGTAAACTGTTTTGTTTGCTGTAGGAGTGATAATCTTTTTGCACCAATCTAAAAAGCGTCTGGATTTTTACTGTAGCAATGATATCGCTCCATTGACTTCAGTGGAGCAACAACAATTTCTGAGCCGGATCCCCAGTTGACATAATGTCATAGAGAAGAAAAGGACAAAGCTGTCTCAGAAACAGCAGGTTCCAACTCTCTAACCCACAGACTCCTTCCACCCTGGCCCTCAAACAAGGAGAAATCAGGAGTGACTTGCTCGATGATTACCAAGTCACCACTGAACTCCCCCAAGAGGTGTTCACCCCTTTCTAGCACCTTTCATACCATGCTATTCAGGTGGCTGGCCCTTTAAAGCAAGGAGCTACAGGCCTAAAGTAGCCATTTTGCACCTGACTATTGCAGACAGCAACTTCCTATTGCTCAGCTGACATTCCCGAAGAAGTGGCATCCTCAGGATAGGGGAAATAGGTGGACTTTAAGTCACTTTAAGACAAAAGGCCCCGATCTTGAGCCACACTGAGTCGTGTTTGTGCCCCTCCAGCAGTAGAGAGGGCACTTAAAAGCACACATATGCTCAGGATTTATGTGCTGAAGAAGCAGTGGTGGATTACTCCACCACTGCAGAATCCTCAGCTGGTGAAGAGTTAGCGTAACTGGTTCTGTACCACCTACTCCAAAGGGGGCCTGTTGGGGGTCGGAGGAGATGTGGAAACAACAGGCTTCAGTAACAACCCCTAAGGAACCAATCTAAGCTGGCACAAGTTAGTGCAATCCTTAAAAGGATGGAAAAGTGACAACAAACCACCTTTGCTCTTCCCACCCCTTGCCCTCAGATGCATCAAGTACTGCTCTGCTGCACAGGGGGATTCTGCCAGATGTTTCTCAGGACAGTGGCCATGGGGCTATAACATACAAATTCTCTGAAACGATGAAACATGGGTGTTGCCTGAATTGTAACTAGAAGGAGTTCCTGCTGCAGAACATACTGACCTACTTTCAGTGTAATGCCCATGAAGTCTGTGGAGTTAATCTGATGGACACTACCTGAGATTGTGCCCATTGTGTTTTAAGTCAAGTTGTGTATGGAATGAGATAGGCAGCTCATCTCGCTTTATAGACCCAACATTCAGGAAGGAATATTGACCTCCTGAGGAATGATGGTTGGATTCAGAAGTGGGCAACTCCTTGCAGAATCTCTGTTCAGGCAGGCCTGTGAGTCCTGCTTCACTAATGCCTCTCTTCTCTTTCCATAGGTCCCTAAAGAAATCTGGAGATCTCTGGTTGGATGCCTACCTCCATAAATGAAACTGGATCATAGTGGGGAGGTGCGAGTGATGGGGGAGGGACCGTGTGGTTTTGTTTTTTTTCTGTCAGATTTCAGCCTATATCTGTGTGCACAGTTTGAGGGGAGTTTCCTGATTTGTGAAATGCTACTGGGGTGGGTGGGAGGTTCAAGAGACCTTTTTAAACCAGAGAGATTTTAAAAGTGTTTGGCCCAGTCTTCAGAAGATGAGTTAAAAGATCCATTTCATACCACCAGGCTGGAAATTGACCAAGCTGAGTGGGGTTTTCTGTTTTGGAGGTGGAGGGTGAGAGAGCGGGGTGGATAAACAGAAGAGCAATTTCTTCCCTCCCCTCCCTCTTCCTGAGCCATTCACTGCAGCCCTAGCCTCAACCCCCACACACAGGCACTAGATTCATAAACATGATCAGGCCAGCGTCAGAGAGCTTCTGCATCTGTTCCAATATTTACAATCCCAGAAACCCCCATCAGCTTGCACCCTTTTCCCCCTTCTGATGCCGGTGCAGAGGAGCAACAGCGCAGGATTGGATTGTGTTTAAAAACAAAAAACCCAAAAGCCTGTTTGATCACCCATGGAATGGCAAAGTCTCTTGGCTGTGCTGTCTGCTGCATCCTCCCTGGAGAATTGGGAGGCGCAGCTGTGAGCAGCAGGTGCTGCATTATTAGTCTGCCTGCCTCGCTCAGAGCCCTGCTGTGGCTTTGTCTCTCTCTCAGCCTCTTTCTCTCTCTGAGCATAGCGCTGCTTTCGTAAAGGCCATGGCACCGGTCCTACGCTGAACTCCCGCATTAGCTTCACTGGGACTCTACACAGGCGCAGGTATCCAACTGCATGGGCCTCTGTGCTGGATCAGACTGGGGGTGTTTTTACTGCTCACCCCTGTTCTCAGGGGTCTGCGACTCAGCTCTGGGCTGAAACAGCGAGAGGGATTTAACAATCACTTCATCAGGTTTGCTTTCCATGTGGCCCATTAACACTGCTAAGATGTCTGCTAACTAATGATAATATTGATATGTATAACAAATTGATCTGCCCATTGCAGATGCTTTATTGTGCTCCTCTATAGTTCACAGACTGCCTTGGGGGGTTGCAGCTACTTAACACAAATACAGCAGAGAACCAAGCTACTCTGGTTTCACATTTGGTGTGAAACTTTCCATAGAGCACTGAGAAATGTCTTAAATTGTCTAGACCTATTTTCTGTCTGATACACAGTTACCCAAGAACTATTAATGGCTCTAATGGAGGGTAGTTTGCAAAGTTCAGTTGGTTCCATGGCACAGGGCCCAATCCAAAGCCAATTGGTAGCAATAGAAAGTCTTCCATTGGCAGCAGTTGGCTTTACATTAGGCCCGGAGACTTTAATTTAATACAGTTGAAAGCAAGATAGATGTGACATTCCAGTAACGTTAAGGGCCAGGGTTTCTAAAAAAGGCCTCTAAACTTCTGCCCATCTCTCATTGCTTGTTCAAAACCCACATTTCCTTGTGCAAAATAGGTATTTAGTCATGCAGTTACCTAACAGCGAGTTTGTAAGCACATCATTAGGTCCCAATCACACAACTGCATCCCCCCAGGCAGATCCTATCACCCAGATGGTGCCCTACTAAAATCAACAGGGCTCTGCCTGCCTGGAGGCAACTGCAGGACTGGGGCTTGACACTTGAGAAAGTTTAACCCACTTTAGAAAATGCCTCCCTGAAGATCAGATTTTACTGCACTAAAGCCAGAAAATTCATAGCGGAGATTGTAATTTAACCAATTCACTGATGCCTGAAGTTTGTAGGGGACTCTAAATATTTGGGTGATTTTACACACCCTGTTGATTGCAATACTTAAATATCACCACAGGTGGTTAGAATGAAGTTTTATTGTCCTGGTGTGTTTCAGTTTCAACCAGACCTTGAACACCTTTTATATTGCAGTCCCTAGGGTTCCAATATCTAATAGCATAATTAATAGTATCCTTCTGTATTTTGTAGTCTTTTTGAACAAGGTAGTAATGAGTTAGCATGGGATTGTGGAAAACACCATTGAAACTGCCTTAATCTCAGTCTCCTTCTGATTCAATGAATGTATCTCACATTCTCTGCTCCAGCAGGGATGAGCACAAACTTACTGCAGCACCTGCTTTGCAGTCTTCCAAATAGGCAGCTCACTTTTCGAGAAGGTTCAGGTTGTTTGCTCCTCCAGTTCTTGTTTCCAAAACAAACTCTGAGTTTGGCTGCTGCTTCCTCTGGGGTCTGGCCCCTTTCTCTTTGCTGTCTGTCTTGTTGGAATGTTGTCCATTTGCATGGTAAACGTCCAGAGGAACCTCAGGAGAGGGGTGGCCCAACAGACCCATCCCAAACCAGTAGCCTTATTCCAGTCATGTGCTTTTGTAGTTGTCATTGATCATCTTACAGGAGGGACTTGTGTTTTATTAAAAGAATAATGCAATTCCGGTAGGGCACCCTGCATTGCCAATGCTTGGGAGACGGCAGCTATCACTACTGACAGCTACAGAACCTCAGAACATTCTAGAAGAGCAATGGAGCAGGGCACCATGCAGAAGGAAGGGCCAGTCCTGAAGCAGAACAATTGTTTCGTTTGTCCTGAGCAACCACAAACAAAATCATAAAGGGAACAAGTAGGGACAGGCAAGAGCCTGATATTGGCTCTTCCCCCTCACCCAGGCGAGCTGGGTGCTTTAGATCAAACTATAGAAACATTCTTATTCATGGAAAACTCTGAGTCACTAAGACCTGCAAAATAAAAACAATGCCATTTTATAATTGGGAGAAATTTGAGTGGCATACTGTTATGTCTACTGGAAGATGAAAGTCCTCTCTCTACAGAGGATCAAGTCACTGACACCACCATAACTTGCAGTTGTGTTTATCTTACTTTATGTAGTAATGTAACCCGTGCCTGCTGAGTCTGGTGCTCTGTCCCCCTCTAGTGGCAGCTAGAGCACCTAGAGATTAATGAGTCTGCTACAGCATTGGCTAAGAGGCATGTGGCTTTTAGCTCATGCAATACAGGTTCATGCATTTAACGCCATAGGTCCCAGGTTCAATGCTGACAACTGGGGTCTGTCAGTGTTACCCTAACATGCAAACCAAATTCTCTCATGAAAACTGTATGTGTTGGGAACAATGTCAGCTGTCTCTGTATTTTGCCTCTGGGGCCAGTCCCACTTAGTCAACTTCCCAAATGAGCAGTGCTCTTCTCAAAACTTCCCTCTTCACTGGAACTGAGGCCTCTCTTCTCTCCCTCCCTCCAACTCCAGAGAGTCTTTTATTCAGACAAAGGTGTGTCCAGATGCAGCAATTCGATAGAGTGACAAGGTGTCCGTGCATACGTTGAAGTAAGTCAGACTGAGCCCTGGTGTAAAGGGATGAATCAGGCTCACTGTATTCAGAGAGATGAAAAAACGTTCATGATGAAATTTGAAATTCTAGTCAGCTAGCCTGAAAGGTGCAGAGCAGTTTGCAACCCAGGGCAGCAGAGAGAGATCCTGGCTTTATTGAAGGCTTTGGAATGAAAGCCAAGAACCACTGAAGTGGCCTTGCATGGCTTTGGTCCCAAACAAGCCTAAATTCAGCAATTTTAGCTGAATTCGACTTTGTGTATGTAGGTTTGAACTTGACACTCAAAGTGAAATTCAGGGGTGCAAACGTGGAAACTTAAAACCTAGTTTGCCCAAATCCCCAGAGAACAGCAATCAACGAGTTCCCCTCCCAGAGCGAGCAGGGAAAAATCTATAACGTTTTTTCTCTTTTGATTATTTATTGCTTTTGAATGAGATACAAGCACACAACAAACGCTCGGACATGCAGGGAGCCTGTTGGGGCTTTCAAGAAACAAGCCTGAGCCACACCACGGGTGACTTGGCTTTTGGCAGCACGCAGGCCATTTCCAGAGGCTGTGGGTTGGAGATAAGCAGCTTGTTTCAGACAGGACAATTGAACGGGTAGACATGGGGGGACAATCTTTGCGTCCCTCCAGTTAGCAAGTGGGGTGGGGGTGGAATGTTGAGGTTAGAAGGTTCCTTGGCAGTTGGGATTGGCAGTTGGAAGGGGAAGGAGTGACCTGCTGAAAGGGGGCAGGAGCCCTGGGCGGGGAGATGGGGAGTATGGGTGGGTAGGGGCATGTCATAGGGAGCTGGGGGACGTGTGAGGGGAACAGGGTCAGAGATGTGAGCATGAGGAAGAAAAATCAGCAGGGGAAAGAGAGGATGAGGAGAGAAAGGAACAAGGCTGAGATCAACTGTCCCACATTTCTCTCTCATGGCATTGTTACCTGACCAGATAATGGCTTCAAGGCTGGATTGTGGCTAGCCCTGCATGGGTGCATGAGGAGGGAGGACACCAGCTCAACGAGCGCTCCCTTTCACAAGGAAGGAGAAGGCTCACTCTCAATCCTTGATCTCCCTGAGTAAAGACTGGACGCGTGTAATGTAAGCAGTAATACTAGACAACCCAAAGAGTTGGGTTTTGGACCCATCCTACTCCCACCTAGTTAGCAGAACAGGGCCAGTGCGGGGGAAGGGAAAGAAAACACACACTGCACCCTTTAAAGGGGTGTTCCAGTTCTCTCTGAACTCTGTGATTCCCTAGCACTCTGGGAGACATGCTGGGTGAGCCAGCTAGGAAATCTCTGAAAAGCTGTGGGCTAGATCCTCAGGGGGTGTAAATCTGTGTCACTCCATTGCCGTCAATAGATCTGTTCCAGTTTGCACCCGCTGGGGATCTGGCCCTCCAAGTAAATCCTGACAATAATAGTCAGTTGTGGTGAGGGGTAAAAAAGGGTCAGGGGACCTACTGCTGAGGATTCGTGTACCATGCATTAGGGGACTCAGCCTCATAACACCATCCACACACATCAATAGAAGTCTATGTCAAAATGCCTCCTTTCTGTAACAAGCTGCTATACATCAGTCATGGCCTCTTCCAACAGATACTTTTCTAAAAGCCACCCTACCAGAGCCCTGAAATTTAGAGTGTGTCTAGAGGTAGTTAAAAAAAAAAAAAAAAAAAGCAGCAATTCAAAAATCTTCATAGAAAAGCTCCTGACTGTATCCTTCTTCAGTAAATATTTCAGTAAATCAAAGGAACTATTTTTTCTAGTGTATCTACTTCTCAATAAATTCATAACTGTTGACTATAAAACCGTTTAACGTGATTTATTCACTCACATTCAACATCATTGCTGTCCATAGCGAAACCTGTTGATGTATATGCTTCTTGGGCAGCTGCAGATGTACAAACACACTGAAGACATGCAACAAGGAGGAGCTATCTAACCTAATTAGGGCATTTTTAGGACACCCATCGCTATATTTTCTGAACACCAGGGCAGCACACCATTCCTTATGTCTGGAGTTGGGTCAAGGATGTGGGTTTAAATCCAGTACTTGCTGGGTTTGGGGTGGGATTTAAGGTTCGTTTACCCAGGGGGTAATGCACACTATGGGGTGTGATTTCTAAAGCACTGTGTTGCATGTTAATTGATCTGTATATACCCTGCTGGTGCACATTAAAGTTTCCCCAGTGTGCTTTTACATAATGCTCTTTCAGCATAACTTGTATAGACTTGTATGATTTAAGGCTGAATCTGGTATATGGTTCAGGATCCGTTTTGTTAGTGCTGTTCTTGTTGACTGCTTCCAATTCCAAAACACAGCTGAAGAAGCTTTTTCCCATTTTGAATTCCCACACCAGACCCCCAAGCCATAAGAACAGCTGAGGTCCAGACCCGCCTGGGCCTCAGAGGGATTAGGATTTAAAGTTCCAGTTGTGGCCTGTCTGCTTATTACAAATGACCACTTTCTAACTAGCCATATTTAGCAGACATGACTTTTGTGAATGTCTCTGAGAAACCCTCTGTGTTTTATGATTGCCCCAACCTCTCACTTTGTGGGGATGGGTTCGTGTGGCAACTATTTAAGCCATTGAAAATAGACATCTCAGCATGCGTTTGTATTGGAGGGTGTAAACCTTGAAGAGCAGGAGAGTTCCTTCATCTGTGAATGAACTTGGAGCCACAAAATATTCTTATGCTCCTAATACAGAAGAAACTATGACAGTCCCTGTCGACAGCCACTCCAGCCCTGCAACAGTCTCTTCTTCCTGTGATTCGGCCCTCCAGGTGAGCCACATTGTACTGCCACCATTTTGAGTCCAATGTTCTTATACAATGTCTTTGGACCTGACTCTGGCCCCCACAATTCTCACACCCTTCTCTCAGGGATCTCAGTCATCCTTTCTCAGGGGCTTCATGCTGCATTACCAGTGGCTGGTAGGGGAACCCAGCCCTCCCACTGCACTGGGTTCCAGGGCAGACCATCAAGGTTCACTGCCAAACTCCTTGCTGCCACCTTCCTGGACTTCTTCCTACCAACAGATCTCTCCTACAGCCCCTCTAAGTTCACCCTTCTTTCAGGGCCAGGACTCAAAGGTCTCTTCCCTGAACTCCCCCAATAAACCTCAAACCAAAAGTATAAACTTAAACCAATGTCTTCCCTCCTCAGGCTTGACCTTTCATACCCCTTTTCCTCTTGCTCTGTTCCTCCACTGAACATGTCGCAAGGCTCTCTTCCTGGAAGCCCAGACCCTGCTCTTTTATCACCACCAGATCCTGTTCCATCCCAAGTGGCTGCTCTGGCCTCCTGCTAGATTTTGCTACAAAAGAGAGGATCCCAGGGTCAACTCTCCCCCTAGGAAAACAGTTCTGTCCGTGTCAAAAGCTTGATCCTGCACCACTGAAGTCAATGGGACTTTTGCCACCCACTTCAATAAGAGCAGGATCACACCTGTAGACAGCAGCATGATGTGGTGATTCAGAGTTCTCACCATGGAACCTCAGGAAGTCTTCCTGCAGTCTTGTTTTGGAATGCAGCTCCACTATGTTTGGGCTTCTTTTGGGTTGGGGGAGGTGGTCCCTGCATGTAAACTTCCTGAAGGCGGCCCAATCTGAGGCACTTGCTTGAATAGTTTCTAGGCTGGCTGTGGACAAAGAGGTGATGTCACAGAAGCAACCTTTTGCTCAAATCTCTGCTTTCATCACAAAGCAAACTGGAGATTGTGTGCAGCTCCCACAGGACACAATCCTGGGAGGTGCTTCCCTCCCTTGAAATTAATGGGAAGTGAAGATTCTCAACCGGGATCGGGACCATAAGGACAATGATGAACAGGTCAGGTAGGAAGGAGGTTATTGAAGAGAAAGCTCCTGTTTGCACACATCATTTACTGTACATTTTCTCTTTGCACAAATCCACCAGAGACATGATTGGTTGGTAGATTGCAACAAACCTTGGTGCCAAATCTGTCCACATATCTATTCAAGGGACACCATCATAGGACCTAACCACATCAGCCACACCATTAGGGGCTCGTTCACCTGCACAACTACCAATGTGATATATGCCATCATGTGCCAGCAACGCCCCTCTGCCATGTACATTGGCCAAACAGGACAGTCTCTATGCAAAAGAATAAATGGACACAAATCTGACATCAGGAATCATAACATTCAAAAATCAGTAGGAGAACACTTCAACCTCTCTGGTCACTCAATAACAGACCTCAAAGTGGCAATTCTTCAACAAAAAGACTTCAAAAACAGACTCCAAAGTGAAACTGCAGAACTGGAATTAATTTGCAAACTGAACACCATCAGATTAGGCCTGAATAAAGACTGGGAGTGGTTGGGTCATTACAAAACCTAAACTTAATTTCCCCCTACTGTTACTCACATGTTTCTGTCAACTGTCTGTAATGGGCCACTCTCATTACCACTTCAAAAGTTATTTTTCCTCCCTTGGTATCCTGCTGTTAAGTGAATTGTCTCATTAGACTGACTTAATACTTGGTAGGCAACTCCCATCCTTGCGTGTATTTATACCTGCTCCTGTATTTTCCATTCCATGCATCTGATGAAGTGGACTCTAGACTATGAAAGCTTATGCCCAAATAAATTTGTTAGTCTCTAAGGTGCCACAAGGACTCCTCATTGTTTTTATCATGAGTATGGTTATCATGTTACCAATGTTGACAGCAAGGAATGCCTCAGAGAATTTCTGCATGGTAAATTCACTGTTATTCCCCATCTTGCTGCATTCTGCAGGGTGAGAAATCTACTGGTATTGAGTGAAACTGCACTGCTAATTTATATTGTTTTGTTTTTAAATATATGGGCAGCTCCACAGGGGCTATAAATTCGGTTTAGTCCTTTGAAGTTAATAGAGAAACTGATTTACACCAGCTGAGAATTTGGCTCATAAAATACTTTATGTATAATTAAATATATCATTTTGATTAGAGGAAAAAGGGAGGAATGTTCTTATAAATTTCTCAAAGATTTATAAGAAGAGAAAAATGGCCTTGTTCACAACTCCACAAATCACAAAGGGTATAAATAATAAACAATGTCAAAACTGTTCATTTATCTTGTTTATCCCTATCACGTTTGACAAAAAAAAGTCATTCAGTTATTGTAACATATAAAATCTAATATAAAAAGAAGATAACTAAAATAATCAACTGTACACAAATAGATAATCACTATGGTCAGTTACGTACAAGCAAGAGAGAGGGGGTGTATTTTTGAAAATTAAGTACTTTGGTTAACAAAAATGCATCTGTGCTAATTTGATTGCCCAAGTTCTCAGAAAAAAAATGAAAGACTTTCCTCTGGACTCTTGCACTTGAATTCATCTCTATGCCAAGCACAAGCATGAGAAATTTCAATCCTGAACTGTTTTCCAAAGCTATAACTACTGGAAATGGGAACTGAGAACGCAAGCCCCATGTCAAGCATAGCTGTAAGGAAAATAGCAATTGAATAAGTGCATTCTGGCAAAAATAGACACAAATAAGCAAATGGGCCAGCAAAGAAAATGCAGAAAGACTAACATATCTGGGATTCCATTCCATATCATACATGCCAGATCTGATGTTTTAAAACAAAATGGGTTTGTTTTTCAAATTATTTTGGTGTTGAACCAATGGCTCTGGGTCTGGAACTCTGATTTTTCATTGAACAAGTACCGCATAGGCATCAATAATGGAAGATCCAACCACAACACTAACATGCTTCAACCTTTAACCCATTCAGTCCTTGTGTTGTAGCAACCAGGCAAGGTACTAACAAACTTCAACAGGACTTTATTTTTAAAGTGGAAACCTCTTTACCAAGCTGATGCTGCACCCTCAGGAACTCTCACTCTGCCTCCTCAACTTTCCCCCATCCTTCCTGTTTCCTGTCCTTTCAGATTCCCAACAGCCAGTGCTCCCAATTCTAATAATTACAAGCAGCATCTAAACACCACACCTTGGTCTTTTTGAATCACCATGAAGGGTATCAATTGTGAGGGTGGTTACTTGTCCATTAGGAGTCTGATCCAAAGCCCAGTGAAGTCAGTCAGGACTTTCCAAAGGGCTTTGGATTAGCCCAAAGGGCCTGGGCTAAAATTTCTTTTAACTAGATCACCTAACAGCCATCACATGTGGATGTCTACCAGTCTGTGCTAAATTCAGATTGGTGACCTAAATAGGAAGCAGAAACATCATATTCCAGATCCCTTGAGTAGATCTGAGAAAAAACAACCACAGCAAAAATGTAGGTAAAGAATCCAGCCTCTTTTTTTGCTTGAGAAGTGCTTGTGAACCAATTAGAATTTCCTCAGATGTATTTGTTCAGATTTTGCTGATTAATTTCAGGGAGGTTTTTCACCTATTACTACAAATAAATTTGCTATAGAGTATCCATTATTCAAGATTAATCATTGCAACTGTGTTGGTTATATGTGATTAACCACATAAATCATGTCGTATTGTGCCTGAGATAGGAACATAGCTCTTAGTGTTTGTCCATACTTGGGATTATCCCTAACTCAGACAGCGTGGCCAGTAACCATGGTACACAAAGAAAGCTGCTCAGCACCACTAAAGACTACTTCATTTCAAGCACTGGTATCACCACCGATATATATCATGGCTTTCTTTGTTTATGCTTGGGTTTTGCTCTGATGCAGCTATGCCAATTGCTGGCCACCAATGGCTTAATTCAGCAGTTCTCAAACTGTGGGTCGGGACCCCAAAGTGGGTTGTGACCCCGTTTTAATGGGGTCACCGGGGCTGGCATTCAACTTACTAGGGCCCAGGGCCAAAGTCCAAGTCTCACTGCCTGGGGCCGAAGACCATGGGCTTCAATCTTGGGCAGCAGACCTGAGGCTTCAGCTTCAGCCCTGGGCAGCAGAGTTCAGGTTACAGGCTCCCCACCCCGGGGCTGAAGCCCAAGTTGCCCCCCCCCCCACCTCAGGTGGTGGGCTTGAGCTTTGGCTCCCCTGGCTGCGGCAGCAGGGCTTGGGCGGGCTCAGGCTTCAGTCCCCGCTGCTGGGGGTCATGTAGCAATTTTTGTTGTCAGAAGTGCAATGATGTTTGAAAACCGCTGGCTTAATCTGAAGTACAAAAAAGGCCTTAAATATTCAGGATGTCATGGGGGCTTTCAGTCTATCAGGGAGACAGATCATTTGGCAGCAGGGAGCAGATAAGCTTGATTGGGGGATGTTGACCCTTTTTCTTCCGGGCCACACAAGCCTTGCCAGAGGCATCCTTCCCAGAACAGTGTAGGTCACTGTGAGATTTATTGGCTGGACGCAGAGTTAACACTTAATCTTCTCTAATCGCTTACACTTAGAGTAATTGCATGTGAGCGGAGTCCTAGTTTCAAAGGATGCAACTGTGACGGGTTGGACCCCTTGGGAAGCCATCTGATGTGCTGAAATACCACTATGTCTACCTGTTCTGCCAACATGGGCCCCCTTTAACCTGTCTTCCTGAGCCAGGCTCTTAAAACCTCCTCTAACACACACACACAGGCAGGGCCACACCCAGCTGCCGATCAACTCTGGAAACATTCATCTTGAGGGACTTGCTCCAGCACTAAGATGTCCACCTCCCTTGGAGTACAGACCCAAAGATATATTATGAAATTTGCCCTCTCCCTCAATATGGACAGAGGTGTGCACACTTCTTGCCCCTCCAGTTAGAAATTACAGAAACCAGGTTTAATAATAAACAAAACAAGTTTTATTAACTATAAAAGACAGATTTTAAGTAATAAAAGGGGTAACAAACGTAACAAAACAGATTACGAATCAAATGAAATCAAACATGCAAACTAAGCTAGTTTCATTAAAGAAATTGGTTACAAATGGTAGTTCTCACCGTAGATATTGTTGCAGACAGTTTGCAAAGTTTCTGTGGTTCAGAGTTCCAGTTATATTCCTTTTCAGACTAGACCCCTGTCTCAGTCTGGACTCCCCCCTTGCCTTCACTTTTTCTCCTGTGGCAGACAGGCCCTGGAGACAAGGAGTCCTGTTTGCCTTCTTCCCCACCCTTAAATAGGATTTACATAAGGCGGGAATCCTTTGTTTCCCAAACTTGATCCCCCTTCCCTTACAGTGGAAAGTTACAAGAAGTTCCAGGTAATGTTTTAGTATCAGGTGAGAAGATCACCTGACTCTGGAGGATCACAGCGTCCATGAGTCAGTGGCAGTTTGGAGCATCCACAGGAAGGCCAAGCTTTTCACAGTCTATTGTCCTCGCTGATGGGCCATCCGCCTTGTCTGGCTTTTCCATTGTTGTACCTGAAGTGTTAGCAGTGGGCGTCACCCAAAGTAGCATAGCTGAAATAAAGATACATAGTCAATATTCCAAACTTCAGATACAGAAATGGTACGGGCATACAAATTGGATAACCGCATTCAGTAAATCATAACCTTTCCATCTTGCATAAAGTATATCTCAGTTATGTCATTCATATCATATGCATATTTTCATAAGGAATATGGAACCAGATCACTGCGCTCTTGTCAGGAGTCCACGATTCCTGTTCCCCTTTCGTGACCATCCCACATAAAGCAGCAATCATCCCATATAAAGCATACCGAGTGCATTTCATTTACTAGCCTGTAATTTTCTGTCATTATCAAAGTAATTACACCTATGTGCATGGTTCTAGTTGCAAAGGGTGTCATCTAATCTTTGGGCCTAACCCAAAGCCCAGTGAAATTAGTGAGAATCTTTTCATTGATTTCAATGGGTATTGGAACACGCCCTTTATCTGGACTTAGGGTGATCAGACGTCCCGATTTTATCGGGACAGTCCCGATTTTAGGGGACTTGTCCCGCGTCCCGACCTTACATCGGTCGGGATGCCCTTTGTCCTGATATCAGGACCATCCAGACCACAGCCGCGGTGCCGCTGCTCACCGCTTCCTGGGGCAGCTCCCGGTGCACCGCCCCCTCCCCTGACCCGCGACCCTAGGAGCCAGAGGGACCTGCCTGCCGGATGCTTCCAGGGATGGGAGCCACCCCAGGTAAGCACCGCTGGGACTCCCCACCTCACCCCCTGGCAGGTCCCTCTGGCTCTTAGGGTGTGGGGGGGCGCTCTGCATGCTGCCAGCGCCTGCAAGCCCTGCTCCGCGGCTCCAGCAGCCCCCATTGGTGCTTTTCCCAGCCAATGGGAGCCACGGAGTTCAAGCTTGTGGCGGGTGCAGCACGTGGAAAGTCTGGAGACCCCCCTCGCTGCTCTGACCCTAGAAGCCAGAGACCTCCCAACAGGGCTGGTGAGTACAGCCAGGGAAGGGGGCAGAATGTGATGGTGAGTGTCTGGGAGGTGTGTGGGGGCGGGGGGGTGCTGGGCTGTGAGGGTGTGGAGGGTGCTGGGCAGTGGGGGAGGTTTGTGTGTTTTGGGGTGCTAGACAGTGGGGGCCTGTTGGGGGGTGCTGGGAAGTGGGGAAGAACTGTGTGTGTCAGGCACTGGGAAGTGGGGGTCTGTGTGGGGCATTGTGTAGTTATGGTGGTGGGGCTGTGGGGAAGGGCACTGGGAGGGAGGGGAAATCTGTGTGTATGGGGGGAAACTAGGGAGTGGGGAGATTCTGTGTGGGGTGCTGGGGAGCTGTGGTGGGGCTGTGGGCAGGGGGGCACTGGGCGGGGTGTGTGTGTGCACAGCACTGTGCATTTGTGGTGGAAGGGTTGTAGGGGGGCTCTGGGCATAG
Source organism: Lepidochelys olivacea (assembly GCF_965140295.1). Taxonomy (NCBI): domain Eukaryota; kingdom Metazoa; phylum Chordata; order Testudines; family Cheloniidae; genus Lepidochelys; species Lepidochelys olivacea. Next base: position 12,387,703 of record NC_140416.1, read on the forward strand.
TGGATCCAGGGGGCGCTGGGCAGGGGAGCTGTGTGGCGCAGCATGGGCCCACCCCCAACAGGAAGGGGCACGCTGGTAGCACAGGGCCAGGCGGACCAGTGTGCCTCTGGCTGCGGTCAGGGCTGTGCACCTGTGTCTGTCTCTTTCCCCCATGCTCACCCAATGTGTCCTGATATTTCACTCTTGCGATCTGGTCACCCTATCTGGACTCAGATCTTTTAGTTGCCTTTCCATCAGGACTCAGGCTAGAGGCTTCAGGAATCCTGTCACCCTGCTGTACCAAACAGCGTCCCCACACCAAATATATTTATCTCCAGTGGAAGAACTCATGCATGACTTCACTATCTGTGAATAATCAAGGACGTAAGCTTATAATCAGCAAGTATTTGCTCATCCATTTGTAATCACAAATGAACATGAACTGGACTGAAGTCAATTTATTTTTAAACTTGAGCAAATTCTTGGGTTGGTTTGTTTTTTTTTAAACTGAATTCACCTAATTCTTCCCAGTCCAGTTCTGTTGTAGACACATTAAGGAGGGCAGCCCCCCAACCTGAAGGAAATACTCACCAGCATCGACATACCACACAATAAAAACACTAACCCAGGAATCAAACCCTGCAACAAATCCTGGTGCCAACTCTGTCCACTTATCTATTCAAGGGACACCATCATAGGACCTAACCACATCAGCCACACCATCAGGAGCTTGTTCACCTGCACATCTACCAATGTGATATATGCCAACATGTGCCAGCAAAGCCCCTCTGCCGTGTACATTGGCCAAACAGGACAGCCTCTAACATTCAAAAACCAGTTGGAGAACACTTCAATCTCCCTGGTCACTCAGTAACAGACTTAAAAGTGGCAATTCTGCAACAAAAAAACTTCAAAAACAGACTAACAAGAAACTGCAGAACTGGACACCATCAAATTAGGCCTGAATAAAGACTGGGGGTGGATGCGTCATTACAAAAACCAATTTCCCCATACTAATTTTCCCCTACTGTTACTCACACCTTCTTGTCAACTGTTTGAAATGGGCCACCCTCATTACCACTACAAAAGTGATTTTTCCTCCCTTAGTATTCTACTGTTAATTGAATTATCTCATTAGCACCCCCCACTTGGTAAGGCAATTCCCATCTTTTCATGTACTGTGTATTTTCCACTCCATGCATCTGATGAAGTGGGTTTTAGCCTACGAAAGCTTATGCCCAAATAAATTTGTTAGTCTCTAAGGTGCCACAAGGACTCCTCATTGCTGCATGAATTACTGGGTGCGCATCTATAGCTTCGGTTATATTAGAGGCCAGGCTGGATGATTATAACATTCCTTTTTGGCCTTAAAATCTATGAACCTGAGAATACACCTGTGTCACCCAGTCCACCAAATTAAACCAAACCATTTTTTGAGTAGTCCGCACATAAAAAAGCAAATGAACAATTTTCTGGCTGGCAGAAACTGCTATTTATTGATGCTGGGCCACTCAAAAGTATCTGGATGTTTTTACTTCAAAACTTGCCAAAAACGTTCATTTGGGCTCAAGCAAAGCATGAGAAGTTTTAACATAAAGGACCATTTCAGAGACAGTTATTAGCAATTGGAAACTGGTGTTTAAGATGGAATTGTGTAGTACTAAGAGAAACACTAGACTCTGTTTGGCAGTGTATCTGTTCTAACAATTTTACCATAAGAATTAACGTCAAAAAGTTAGTAAAGTTGTGTATGTTTAGACATGCTCCTCTTTAGGGGGAGAGTTTATATTGGTTTAGCCATCTGTAGTCATAGCTAGATGTGAGAGTTTCAGAGAGGTACAAATCCCATTTTTCAGAAATGGTAACTGGGGCATCAAAGCATGACTCCAGATGCATGTTCAGACATAACCAAAGATACATGAATTTTCAATTGGTCATAAAAGGATACTGAAATTGATTGAGGCAGACATATAGGGAAAGACAGTTCAAAAATGTAACTCTAAAGTTAACATCTAAAAACATGACCTGATTTTAAAAAGTGCGAGCACCCATTGATCTCAGTGCCTGGGCTTCTCTCTCTTGATCTCTGCTGAACCAATTTATTTGACATCTGATGACAGTCTCCCTGAACTTGGAAGGTGAAAGTGCAAATTCTGTAGGCACCAAGGCAACCCAGGGGAGAACATCCACGTGGGAAAAAAAAAAACCTGAGAATTATCCTATGATTCTTCCCTGATTCATTCTTTGATGTGGTCTCTCATCGAGGTTTGCAACACTGGGACCACATCCTTGGGGAGCTCTGAAAAAGTTCATGTGTCTGGTGAAGCTACAAGACAGGCAGAAGTATACTGTGTATCAGCAGGAGTATTCTCCTCAATGACCACCTCCTTTCCCCTCCTGCTTGACTCATTCAGAAATGTCACAGTCAGAGCTGTGCAAAATTCAGCATTCAAGTCTTAACCCTTTGCAGAGTAGTGAACACCAGGTCTACGTTCATATTCCCAGATGAAGGTCCACATGTTCCCACATCTTTGGAGGTTTATCAGAACAGGTTGGACAAACACCTGGCAGGAACAGTCCATTCTTGGTCCTGCCTCAGATGACCTCTCAAGGTCCCTCCCAGCCCTACTTCTCAATGATTCTATGGAGCTGAATGTTTGCTATGAGGTTAGACCAGCACCCCCAAACAAAGCTAGTCTGACACAAGTAGCTGCTTTGTAGACATCCTTGCACTCCAATCCCTTGCTCTCATTCATGTCTCTCAGTCCTGCTGAAACTTATAGGCAACCCTCAATTTTCCAACACAAATAAATCTCTAATTCAGTGTGAATGGGGGAAAAACTCTTCTGTATATATTATGATGGGACTGTGATACAGCAATTCAGTGTTGTTATGTTGCAGTAGAGCCACACTGTTTAGTTTGTGGTGCATTCTCCCCACCAGCCCCCATAAGGCCTAAAGAGGGTAGAACTATGGTCTTGTAGTTAAGGCACTGGTCTGGGGGCTTAGGAGATGTGGATTCAATTCCTGGCTGTGTTACAGCCTCCCCCAGTGACCTTGGGCAAGTCACTTAATCTATGTGTGCCTCTATTCCCAATCTTCTGCTTCTATGCTGTATCCTCTCTACCCATTTTATCTTGTTTATTTAGACTGTAAGCTCTTTGTGGGAGATCCTGACTCAGTCTACGTGTAGGGTGCCTAACACATTGAGGCCCCAGGTTCAGTTGGCACCCCTATGCACTAACGAAATAGAAATAAAGAATAACAAGCCCAGACTCTTTCCTGTTGTTCTTTGCTTGCCAGGGAGAAAGACATGGTGTCAGAACAATGTTTTGAAATTTTGAATTTGGCTGACATTTCTGTTTGCACGGTGGTGTATTCACAAAGCAAAAGCAGGGAACGTTGCACAGTTCTCCTGATGACATCTGTGAGTGAATCACATAGGGAGAAGGAGGATGTTTATTAAGGAGAAAGCTCCTCGGGGTGGTTTTGTCCACAGGTGTCTTGGTAACCAGCTATAATAGGAAGTGAATAGACAAAAGCATCGGGACATTTTGTAATTCGTTTGTTCAAACTGGGTATGCAAAATATGTCGCTGTGACTATGTGAGGCCAATTCCATTTTCAATCAGTTACACGTAGGTGGGCAAAATCTACTGCACATCCAACAGAGGGTAAAGATAAATTGGGGGTGGGGGATTGGGGTGGTGCCATCTCTCAGTTTACACCAATGTCAATCTGGAGTAACTCCAGTGCTGTCAGTGAAATGACTCCAGATTTATGCTGGTGTAAATGAAAGCAAAATCTGGCCCTATGGGTGTAATGTTCACTCCAAAATGTCATCAGTGGACTTAGGGTCCAAATTCCTTAAAAACACATAAGGGCACAAACCTGTGTGTGTAAAATGAGCCTGTGTAAACAGGAAGCCTGGTGCCAAGTGTTTTCACACTGACACCCCCAACTGCACACTTACCTGGCACACTTACCTGGCACTTGTAGGCGTGTTAACAGTATTGCCAACACCAAAAGCTCAGAAATCATGTGTCAGACACCAAGAAAATCACAAGACTGGCCCAAAAATCATGAGATTTTGTTTTAAATTATACTGTGTTTCATTGTCTATCTTCTGAGCGCCCTGCCCACCCTCTGTGTGTGTGTGTGTAACAAATCAGTGTTGTCAGCTCCCCCAAATGTATAGAGTGAGGTGACTTTGGCCCCCACTGCAGGAGTACTCACTGACTGTGTGAGAGTGCAGAGCTTCCAGCTTCTGCCATCTTCCCAATCCATTCATGTATTCTGTATCCCTCCCAGCCCCACATCTGCCCCTTCCTCAGCCAAGCAATTAATTATCCACCCCCCCAGCCCCCACATCAATTCTCTTCCTCCAATCATCACATCTGCCTGTCCCCTTGCCCCCACATCAATTCTGACCTCACATCAGTTTTGCCCCCCACCACCCAGCCTAACCTCTGCTCGTCCTGCAGCCTCAAGATCTGGAGTAGGGGGTGCAGCTGCAGCAGGGACCCCCTCTTGCCCCTCCCAGCCCTGGTGTTGCAGGGATGGAGAGGGAAGGGGGAGGACCAGGGAACAGAGCAGACTTACCCATTATTCACGGGAGGGGAGTTGCCCTGAGCTGCTGGGTTCTTTCAGCTACCTTCTCCTCCCTCTCCTCCTACAGGCCATCTCACAGCTAGTGAGAACCCCTCCTCTGCTCCCTTTCCCCTACCAAAACCTAATCTTGGCTCCTTATGGGAGGGGAGACAGCTCAGCCTGCCTCAGGCAGCAGCCCGGATTGGCTGCTCCTTCCAAGGAGGTGGGGAAGTGAGTAAGGCAGCCAGTCAAAGAGATCTTACTCCAGGCATATCTGTAGTTTTTGAGAAGGATGGAGCTCCTCAAGTCAGGGTAAGACTGGCTTAAGCGTCAACTAACATCAAGTTACTCCTGAGGAAATTATGACCGTCGGCAATTCAGGATTGTCTAGGTACTTCCCAAGTTTTCATAGAATTGACTACCCAGGAGGATTATAAAAGTCTGTAATGGGCAGGTGTTGCACTGGGCAAGATCAATCCCCTTGGCTAACCAAGCCAGCGATCAAGACATGAGGAATACATTGACCAAAAGATCAGGAAGCTGAGGGGCAAATCAAGGGGTTTAAGAATCAAGTACCATATTCTGCCCTCAAGATACATGCATGTCAGTCCCACTAATTTCAATGGAACTGTGTATATAGGTAAGATCTGACCCTCAGGTTACTAATTGTCCCCTCAGTTAGTGTTCATGGAAGTAAAGGACTGCTTAGGCAAAGTACAGGTAAGGCTTCTCACATAGCTCTGCCAGTGCACCTCAGACCTGTCTAGCAGCACTCCTGACATTTGCCTTTAGCAGGGTTGCTGTGAAAGACTGGAGTTACTTATCACCTGATTCAACTCTCAAGGAAATCAACATCAGCTGTCACTGTCACTGAATTGTCAGTGACTGCTCTGGGAATTGGATCAACCTTAATTCTTATCACTTCGCCAGGTGGCTTTCTGCACTAATAAATTGCTTGGCCTGGTGACCGGGAAGGTCACTAGAGGTACTGGAGGGTTTTCTCAGATTTTGCAGTGGGATGAGAACAGATTTGGCTAAAGAGTGACTGACATTTCCACTGGAAAGGATTCTCAACTGACTCCCTAACATGATTAGATAGTGAGATTAACACGTTGAGCCAAGGGAGCTGAGGACAGATGGAGTCTGCCTCTGAATCACATTACCATCTGTCTCTCCTGCTAGAAGAATGCTTACAGTCAAGAAGTGACAGGTTTCAGAGTAGCAGCCGTGTTAGTCTGTATTTGCAAAAAGAAAAGGAGTACTAGTGGCACCTTAGAGACTCAAATAAATTGGTTAGTCTCTAAGGTGCCACTAGTACTCCTTTTCTTTTTTAGTCAAGAAGTGGAGATTCAAACAAGAAATATTGGCAGCCATTAGGCACATACCCAGAAACTCTCAGAAGTTTTGCATGAAGAACTGAGTGTTCTCTGGAGCCTGTAGATACCTTCATGAGCTCTCCAGAGATCAGGTACGTCTCCATAGATGACCTCTCTGCCTTCCCTTTCAGCCTTTCCTTTAGCAGTTCCTCCACTTTACTCTATCGGTCTGTTAGAGTCCCTCAGGGAACTGTTCTTGTCCCCCTCCTCTTCACCCTCTACACATATCACGGGGTGACCTCACTCAATCACTTACCAGGCCCGGTCTGCTTTGCCAGTGTGGCCTGCTTCAATATCCTCTTGATTTCCTTTTCCCACTCATCTCTGTGTCTTTTTCCACGCTGTAACCATGTATGAAATCACTGGGACTACTTGCAGAACAAGGTACTACTCAGCACGAGTAGAGATGGCAGAATGCAACACTCATTATAGTCAGTGGGCATTTTTCCGTATACTTCATCAGGCATTAGATCAGGCCCTTGGTCATGAGATGGCAAGTGAATGTATCCAGTGCTACACCACTCAGCTGCCACCTTCACTTCTCTAGGTGATCTAGGGCTACTCTCTTTTGAGTGTACCCTTTCCACTCCTGGATATCTGTGATTGAGAGCTAATCTTCCCAAGATTTCCCCTTTGCACTCCCTCAGTTCCAGACTAGCTGCAATTGAGGCCAAATTGCTGAGGCCACAGTTCCAGTGCAAAATTAGCCTTAAATTGGGGACAATCTCCATGGCTGTGTCTATACTGGAATTTGTTTACTCACTACTACCAGTAGGGGAAGCACTAGTGTAGACCCAATTTGAGGCATCTAGTGTGTGTCATCTAAGCCTGATCAGAGCAGGTCTCCATGGCACAGTGCTTAAAATGCCAGAAGCCAATGGCACGTTGTCTACACAAGGGCTTCCACCATAACTATCATGACTGGAGAGAAATCAGAGGTAGCAACAGTGGCCCGGGATTTTAGCAAACATTTCCTAGTGCAGATGAGTCCTCTGTCCTGCTGTCAAGTGCCAGGCTGTTTGTGACTGATAGATAATTACCCTCTAACTACTAGCTTGTAAACTTTTCAGAGCAAGGTCCAAGTCCTCCTGTGTGTTTATAGAATGCCCATCAAAATGAGGTCCCAATCTTGACTGGGCTGTACTGCAACACAAATAGTAGCCCAATGCTAAATCTGTAACTATGGGCTGATCTTCCTTGCCCTCCCTTTCTGATCCCAGATCCCCTTTTTCCCCAAACAGACCCGTAACCATGTGGCGCCACTGACTGCTGAGATCCGAAGGTTATCTTGATATCTATGCTACAAACTGTTGCCGTGACCTACCAAGGACGTTATGTGACTTCAGTGGGGTGATTGTCCATTTACTTATGTTACAGCTCACTTTAACCCCCAGATAATTCAGACAACTATGATGCGATACAGGACAAAGTTTGGCTGCCTTGACAGCTGGGGTGAAGTCTCTGTTTAAACTTGTTATCAGCCTGGTTGATAGCCCAATAGCCCTCTTTTAAACAAGTAAACACTGAAACACTTGTCCAACAGATGACAGCTGCGCGAGTGATGGTGCCACTGAGATTGCTCCTATGCAGGAAATCCTATGCACCATGTGGGAGCAGAACTGACAATAATTCCCTGCAGCCCCCAACACTCTGGGGGGGAGCCAAGATGGGAAGAGGACGCATAGGCAGTAGCCAGTTACCCTGGGGGCAGGGGGAGGCATAACGATCTAACACAGACTAGCCTACTTGTCTGCTCTAATCAATATTGGACCAACACAGAACCAGCCCCCAGATGAGGGAACCCTTTCTCACTCCCTTGTGCTCCCTCCTACCCTCCCCCCAAAACCCCAGTTTCCAATGCAGACAACCTAGCCCATGACTTCTAACCTGACAGTGACTTTTTAAGGAACAGAGCCAGGTCCTGGTGGGTAGTGTCGGGTGCCAGGCTATCTGCTTTGCCTGATGCTATAATGATACATTGCTCCATGTTCTGCAGGGATTGCCGCTGTTTCTGCATTTCAGCCAGATTGAGGGTCATCTCCTCACATTCCAGGGGTTTATACATCGCAGTTATGTTGGAAACTTTGTGAAGTACCTGCCTCTTAAACACTCAGCATTACCTGTACTCTTGCTCTGCCCCTCTCACCCTCTCTTTATCTGTGGCTGAAACTGAAACTTGCATCTGTTGATTCTCAGTAACACAAATCTCTCCTCTGCGTCTCTAAATCTGCCTGTTTTAGAGTCTGTCCAAATCTTTGGTGATGGGGGCGGGGGAGAATGGACAGGAAGGACAGTCCTGGGGGAATTACTGTCACTGGCCAGCTAGCATCTTTAGTCTTGTAATCTCACTTTCTCTCTTCCTGTCACTCAAAACTGATGTTAAATTTCACACACACGTGCACATGCGGGTCCACCACAGAAACTAACAGACGTAAATGAACCCCGTTCAAGCACTTGAATGTAGTGCAGCCTCAGCAACCTGGTAATTTGAGAGTGTGCAATTCCATCATTTGAGACCGTGAAATTCGGTCCTTATGTGAACATCCCCTGCTAATCCAATCCTGAGTTCCCTCCCAGCTCTGCCAGTGCACGTCAGTCTTAACCTGAAGTCCCCCTACTCCCCAGCTATATAGGTCCACTAGACTGGGGGTCAGGAAACTTGGGTGCTAGTCCCAGCTGTACCACTGCCTTGTTCTGTGACCTTGGGCAAGTCACTGCACGGTGCCTCAGTTTCCCCTTCTGTAAAAATCGGCTAACGATATGGACTTCCTTTGTAAAGCACTTTGAGATCTAGGGTTGAAATGAACTCAGTATTACTATAATATAGTTCCATTTCTGGGCTTCCCACACAACTCTGTTAATAATTCAGTCCTGACCGACAGCCTTCCTGCTGTTTCTGGTCTGGGCTCCCCACACGGCTGTGCCAACGCATCTCAGTTCTGAGCTGCATCCCTCACCATTCTCACATGTGAGCCTCAACACCACCTATTTATTCCAGTCCTGGAGCTCTTTAGACAGATACCTCCCTATGAATTGTGTAACAGATTGCTAATATGAACCAAAAGCTTTCCAGGCTAGGATAAGCCAACCCCACAACAAAACTCATTTTACTTGTGTCCAAAAACACATTTGAATCCTAATGCTATTTTAAGGAAACTTACCTGGATCTCTGTTACCTAAGTCTTTCAAAGCTGGCAACCTTGCAAGTGTGAGCTCAGCGCTTTAAGCAATATGTGTGGGGGAGGAGAGGAGAGGATTGCTTCAGAGCATTGGCACCTGCTGAGAGAAGGAAGAAGATGGCCACCTTGGGGCAAAATGCTTCGCCATAATGTTGGTGACCAAAGTTAGTTCCCTGCTCTCCAGGTTCCTTTCAATGTGCAATGGAGCAAGTGTTTCAAAACAAGCCAAGAGATTCAATTTCAAAGTAAATATAAATAAATAAAATACACAAATGCAACAGAAAATTGAAAATGTAAATGAAGAGAGTCAGGCAAGCCAGAAGTTAATGTCCTTATGGCACCATTAATTCCACCACTTTGAAGATGCAGAATAAATATTATAACGAGTAATTCAACCAGCTACAAATGTGGCCAAGTTATACAGGATTTAGTGGTATTTCTGTGGTGCGCATTAATTATTAGTACTTGTATTTATGTGTAACACAACAGTGCCTAGAGGCCCCAGTCAGAGATCAGGGTCCCGTTGTGCTAGATATTGTACACATGTCTAATAAGATTGCCCCAGCCCCAAAGACTTTACAATACGATGAGATACAACAGGTGGTGGTAAGAAACAAGAGCACGGGGATGCCCAGATGACAGTGAAATGATCATATTTGATATAATGTACAGTAGTCACAGTCTCAGAGCATCTCACCCCACTGGCGTGAGGTTGGGAAGTATTACTGTCTCCATTTTGCCGATAAGGAAACCAAAGCACAGAAAGGTAAGGGACTCGCCCAAGGTCATAAAAGAAAGTGCGTAGTAGGCTGGAAGTAAAATGCAGATTAACTGATTCCTAGTCCCCTCTGCCTCAACTGCAGGACCACTCATTTTTCACTCAAGATCACTCACCTTGCAGACAGTGCTGCTAGGTGGAGTTATTACTTGCATTACAGACTTCTTCGGAAAACACAGGGGCTGGCGGTTGGGTAGATGATGCGCACTCTTGGTTCTGACTCAGCATGAAGCCGTGGGCATAGAGGCACTTATGTGGTTGTGCATATATCTGTATTAACACTCTTTATGACAGCAGACACCATAAGGCTGCTCAAGGTCACGCAGCAGTAAATTAGCAGCTGAGCTGGGATCGGAACTGCTGTTCTCCCTAGTGTCACCTCTCACACTAAAACACCAGTAGCTCACTAGGAGAAAACCTGGGTGCATAGCCACTCCTCACCCCTCAGCCATGGGTCAGTCTTTCCCCCAGCGTGGGGTGATACAAATGGCTACCAGGGCCAAAGAGTTCAGGAAGAAAGAATTGCCCTGGGAAGAAGAGGTTAAAGTCACATGCGGGCGCTTTTCTGCTTAAAAGGCTCCCGGGGACGGAGGGGGTAGCCTAAAACCTGATTTGTGAAGCAATATCCCCAAACTTAATACAAAATCTTGATAAGAATGTTCTTTATGGCAGGAAAAGAGGATTGGTGAGTGAGGGAAAGGGGAAAACAAAGGAGTCAGTTCTCTTGATTTTGCCTGCTGGCTTTAGAACAAGGTAAACACATCTATGGAGTAGAGATATTTGAACTCACATCCTTGAGGGGCTCATTAGACTTTATAAAGTCCAGCAAGGAGGGCCCCCCGTTTTCATACAACCCATCTGCGAATGGGTAGTTGAATGTGAACAGGGAAGAAATGCTCATAGCCCAGAGCACAGCAAGATATGTCTGCACTGCAGTTGGGAGGTCCAAGCTTGCCCGACCCCCTGGGCCCGAGCTCAGGTGGCTAGCCCAAGCCACCACCTGAGCAGCAGTGTCCACACTGCTATTTTTAGCATGTTAGCTCAAGCTGAGCTAGTGAGAGCCTACCTACCTGGGCTGGGAATCACCACCCTCTTTCCTCCCCTCCCCCCACACCAACAGCAGTGTAGACATACTCACACAGACTCCATTCAAAAGTCACCCCACATTCTGTGCTGCCCTCAGGTACGTGGGTGAAACTCCCATTCATGTCAACTAGGTAAATCAGAGCAGACTTGGGTTCTCTCTATCTATAGGGTACCCTACCATTTAAAGCTATGGAGGGAATGCGAGCTCCAGGGGTTGGGAAGAGGATACAAAGAGTGTCCTTTTCTTTTTGCAAATACAGACTAACACGGCTGCTACTCTGAAACTAGCTAGGATGACAGTTCAAATCCAATCCAAGCCTCATGACTGAAGTTGGTACCGTCTGAGGGCCGTTTAGTGGCCTAAGCAGAGCAAGATGGTGGGATTCCGTCCATTTCCTAGTGGGGCCAGTGTCCACATCACAACTGGTATTAAGTGGCTCCTTCATGTCAGGGCTGAGGTACGTTGGCAGAGCACTGGAGGGGCTAAACTTGTCAGTATCTGTGCTGTGCCAGTTCTGTGGATGAAGAGAGGATTTCTGCTTCCTGGACCGTAAGGTGGGCTGGCCTATATTACAACAAACCACCCAGGGTATAAATTGGTGGCTCCTTCATGGAGCCGCGAGCCCAGGTGCGTTGCTGGCATGGTTCACTGCTACACCCGATACCTGCCCTTTCTGCACTGAGAGGAAGTGTAAAGGGATTCCCCTTTCAGCCCTGGAAACCCTGGCTGGTAAGCCCTCCTGCTGTGTAAACAGCACACATACTCTACCACGTACTGTCACCAAGTGCATCTTTATTATTGTTTTGCCTTATGCTCCAGTTACAAGTCAATTTAGCAGCAGATAGAAGGGGTCCCCTTCCTGCTCCAGCCTTTTATACTGCTTGTTTTCTTCTAGCTGGCAAGGTAATTATCTCATTAGCTCATCAGACTCCTTACAGGTGCAAATGACTCCCTCTAACTCTTCAAACCCAGACTACCTTATTCCCTCCTACTCTAACTATGTCCAGTGCCTGTGTCTTCTAAGTGACCAGGTGCTGGCTCCCAAAAGGGACTTTATTTATAGTTGCTAACAGCCCCCTCTCAGAGGAAGATACTGATGCATGTCTACCTGCAGTCAGGCTACCACCCCTCTTCTGTCTCCTCTACATCTTCTTGGGGTTCTGGCTGCACTTTTCCTCACATCCTTCTGTTTATTCACATCCCATCCCCAGTAAGACCAGGAATCTCATCACCAGCCTCCCCCTGGGACTGGCCAAAATGGCCACCTACCAGTCAGGAGGAGGAAGAAGCTGGCTGAAGATGTTCTTTGTGATCGTGGGCCCAATTTCCTGGCACATCTGCATTCATGGATCTGGGCACCATCCCTCTGGATGCCACCCACTAACTCCCTTGATTTCAGAGCAAAGGGAGCTGTCTGGGCTTTTCTTCTTGGTGTCCCCTTCCAGATCCCTTAGTTTGAACCTTTGACCCAATGCCTTTCTTCTTTTGTTTTTCATTGCCCCAAGCCATTCAGTTGACCTCTCCCCTCTGCTGAAGATGAAGTCTGATGTTCTCATGGGTAGAATCCTTTTGGGGACCTAATGGTTCTCTCATGCCCCAGACTGGCTTGGGATCCAGCAGCCCCTCTCTCCAGAGGGATTAGGGTTATTGGGCATCACAGGTGGCCTGCGGATTCAGGTGAATTAATAGTGTGCTCTACTTGTTCCCCCACAAGCATCAGGGAACATGGTTGGCACTGATCTCATCCTAATCACTTTAATAAAGCCAGCAGGGCTCTGAGAGCCCATGGGGCATTGGGAGGGAAATGGCTGCCCTGGAGAGGTAGTTTTATGTAAACAAATCCAGATTATTCATGCACATGCAAGTAGGCACACATGAAAATATGCATGGCCCAGAGCCACCCACAAACATACCTGGTCACAAACATGCCCTAAAAATATGCACACAGAATCACTGCCGACAATCCCTTGGAGTTTGAGGAAGATTTCCATAAAATCCTAGCCAGACAGTTATCACTGGTGATTCCGCAGGTGGCTAATGCGACCAACCCACAGATCTTGTCACAAGTGGGGCAGGACATTTCCCAATGGAAAGGGCCGATCTGGATTGATGAATCAGGCTGCGGCGCATTCTTTCCTCCTTTCCCATGTCTCCATTGGATCTCAGAATACTGGGATCCTTGCCACAAGGTCCTTTTCCATTTTGGTCAGTTGAGGGCTTGGGTTTCCCCATGAGCTTATGTCAATATTGCACTTCTTCATGTTGGCTTTCAGGGTGTCTTTGAAGTGCTTTTTTTGCCTGCCCTGCATCCATTGGCCCTGGCTCAGTTGTGAGAACATGACCTACTTTGGGAGTCAATTTTCTGGCTTTCAAAGAACATGAGCAGCCTAATGGAGTTGGGGGTGGATGATCATAGTTTCAATGCTGGAGATTTTGGCTTGGGACAGAATACTGCATCAGTCATCCCACTTGATTCAGAAGATCTTGCGGAGGCTACGCTGAGGGTATCGTTAAAGAACTTTGAGATGTCTACTGTATGTGATGCAGGTTTCAGCACCATAAACAAGAGCAAGGCTAAGAACAGCCAGGTACACAAGAAAGTTGGTTTGATTCAATACGTCATGATCTTCGAAGCCACAGAATTATGGGGAGCTGGGCAAGAACAGACCACTTGCGTCCTCCCACGTGTAATTCTGAAGGATTTCTCAGTCCCTCATTCCTACAAATGGCTTCCCTAGCCTGCTCTTGAATTTCTACAGTGGTGGTGCTTTGGCCAGATGTATATGCGTATACAGGCATGGCCACGAGCCCTTGGACATATACACATGCACATACTCAAAAGGCTTTGAGTAACATCTCCAAGCAGTGTGCATGGCTGCCTGTGCATAGCTCAGCCCATGACCACACACGCATGTGCATCTGGCCATTACAGAAGAGGTTCGGAGAGACATTTGTTGGAATGAGGTAATGAGAGATCCTGCCAAACTGCAGACTGGAGGAGCCACGTTTTAGTGCGCATGAATCTGCACCCATAATGATGGACTCATTCATCCAGACACGTGTACATCTAGGGAATCCTCCAAGTGCATATTTGCAGCCAGCACTCAGGGGCGGGCAGCAGCCACTGGCCAGCTAAGAGCCAGAGGGGCCAGATCCAGCAATAAAATCAGGGAGGCAGGAAAGGGAATGAGCTTTGAACTGCGGCCCTCTACATTCCCATGGCTCATTGCTGCTCTCCAGCCCCAACAGCGGTTCCTAAATCTCTCCAGTAGCAGCCTTCAGCCACACGTATCCACAGATTCCAGTTTTGTGGATCATGCTGTTATACCAATAAAATAAAAACCAGCAGGATCTTATTAAAAGGGGAAAAGGCAAAATGCCACATTTATTGTGAATACAGAAAGAATCACAGTAAGCAGTTAGTTATAGCTATAACATTCCATTCAATTTCATATTTATTCACACATTCATTCATACACACACACACACACGCAGACAGGTTCTGCAAAGTTGCTTTCATAGTTACCAGCCTTAGAGTTGCTCATGCCAAGCCACTGGCCAGGTGGCCTGGACACGAGGAGGGAGCAGGGCCTTGTCAGATGCTCATCTGACGCTCCTGGAAGTTGGTTTGCAGAATCAGACCCCAAAGTTCTCAGTTTCTAGAGTCCATTTTTATAGGAATTTATTCCTATGCCAGTCTATGGGAATTGCTTCATCCTGCTGTTGCTGAATCAATCAGCAGATGGCACACTCCTAACGGCTCCGTGTTGTTCTTCGGTTCTCCCATCCTTGAGGCTGTTGGGTGGATTCCAGTCTGCCCTCCCGGGGTCCTCTGGCTCTTTCCACTTGACGCCTTCTTCAGCCGATGGACAATGAATGATCAGGGAGGTGCCAGCCTAAGAATTCAGTTATTATCCACACCAAGCATCCATCCACATACATCCTCTATCTCTATTTTAATCACAATTGTTAACAAAGTGAGATAAATACAACAAAAGGGCGGGGAGTCTCTGTGTGCTGTTTCTGTTGTTACAAAGTATTGCTTTGAGAACAGACTCTGTTTTAGGATGTACTAACACAATTAGCAGCTTGCAAGTTTCACACAGAGAGGGAGAGAAACAGTACCAAAAACCAAGAGACCTCTTAATTAGTAATAGCCTGGAATTTACACTATGGGGAATCAAACTCATTTGTGATTTTAATACAGAACTTCTTTAATATGATCCAACAATGCCCCCTCCCAGTCTTGTGCTACATCTGGGGATCTTGCCTTCATCCATCCCCATATGCAACTAGGCACCCACACCAACACCCTCCCCCTTCCACACCAGCAGGCAGCCAAACACTGTACACATTGACACCTTCCCCCTCTCCCCCTCCCATTCCGAGACTTTTTATCACAAAACATGCAAACAAACAAGCTATCTTGGACAAATGGCTGGGAAGCTTTTATCCACAAAGGGCAGGTGCTTAGCCTTGTGAAACGTGGCCAGAGTTTCAAAGGGGCAAGCACAATGCAAGCCAGGTGGATTGGGAGGAATGAGGAGTACATTGACCCACTGTCTTTCTCCACCTCAGAAGGCTGCCTTGCCACCTGATGGACTGCAGAGGGAAAGGACAGTGCGGGGGGGGGTGGGGTGTGGAAGGGCACAAAGAAAAGGCAAATACTTCCCTGGTGTAACTCCACTGCAGTCAATGAATCTGGTCTGTTAAAGACTAACCCAGCCCACAGGGCCCCTCTAACTCATGCTGGGAAAGGGAAGAAACGTTACATGTGTGTTATCATAGGAGCCCAGTCATGGACCGGGACCCCACTGCACTGGGCGCTATACAAACACTGAACACAACCACACATTCCCCATCCCAAAGAGCTCACACACACACTAAGACAAGAAGAAAAGGAGTACTTGTGGCACCTTAGAGAGTCTCTAAGGTGCCACAAGTACTCCTTTTCTTTTTGCGAATACAGACTAACACGGCTGTTACTCTGAAACTAAGACAAGAGAGAACAGAAGGGTACAGACAGCTGAAGGAGTAGAAGTGAACAATGAGACAACGTTGGTCAGAGTGACAGACAGTGCTCTCTGCATACCAACAGCGTAGATCTTGTTAAGGTTTTGTAGGCATCCCAGCAAAGGCGAGTTTTAAGGAAGACTTGAAGGAGGATAACGGGGCAGCTTTGTGGATGTTGATGGGGAGCGTCTCCCATGTGCGAGGGATAGCATTAGGGGAAGCACCAAAGTGCTTGCTTGAAAATGCAACAAGTGGGCGATGGAGGCTGGCATCCTGGATTGATCAGAAGTGGGAGCGGATATCTTGATATCCCGGACAGTGCTTGGAAGTGAGGACAAGTAGCTTATGTTTGAGGTTATAGAGAAGGGGGAACCAATAGAAGGATTCCAAGAGCAGGATGACCTGCTCAAAGCAATGGGCTAGGAAAGCTATCCTGGCAGGACCATTCTGAATGGATAGGAGCAGGGCAAGATTACATTTGTCAAGGCCAGAGAGAAAATGTTGAAGAGTGAATCTCCAGCCAGCATGCCCTCATATAGCTCAGCATGGTGTAGCAGGTTCTCATCTGGCACCCCCTGCCAATAGCTGTTCCCGCCCAGCAGTGGACTGCTTCTTCTCTTGACTTAGGCCACTGGACAGGACACTTTAAAGTCTCACGGCTTCCAGCGTATCATTGTCCCATACAGTGTCCCACAAAACTAATGAATAAACAGAGCATCCTGTGCTGCTCAGACCTCTGCATCCCACTCTTCTCTCAGAGCAGTGCATTTCCAGACTCCTGCTTGCCTGGCATCCTCCAACAGAATGCAGAAAACCCCGGACAAACCAAACCCAACTAATGTCACCTCTGCCCAGCTTGTCCCACTAGGTTCTCCCCACCTCCCTGTTCTGGAGCACCAATTCCTCTTGGCAAGATCCTGTGGGAGATGTGAGTCAAAGGTGACCAAAAGGCAGCTGGAAATCGAGGACATGGGATTCAGAGTACAGTTCTTTAGCTAGGATGATGGCAGAAGAGGAGAGAATAAATGTCTGGTGGAGGAAGTCAGTGTGATCATGGGACTACTTCCAGCAGAGATGCTCCGCAGCATGAGCGGGAGGAGTACAGGAAGAGGATGTTGAGGGTGAGCTAGGGCTAGGGGTTGGCAGGGTGGACCTTGTGATTGGAAAGAGGGGCAAAAGAATCAAGGGAGGAGGACAGTGAGGAAGGAGTACTTGGGTCAAACCTGACTGTGACCCCATATGCCAGGTTGCCTGCAATGCCCAGAGTAGGGAGCCAGGCCCAGACCCACAGGACAGGAGCCACTGCTGTGGGGTTAATGTGGGACAGGCTCGCTCTCCAGCCCCTTGTGGCCTCCCCAGGCCTCTCCTCTGCACCAGCTGGGATTAGGGCTACAGTGCTGGAATTGAGGGTGCTGTTGCAGGTAACCAGTTCCCCCATGGCAGCTTTAGCCTAGCTAGGCTTGGAAGGAATCGATTTTTATTCCCAAATGTCAGGAAACGTCAATTTCACTGTCCACTCACAAAGCAATGGCAATATATTTCCATCAATAATCAAAATTTACAGATTGGGAAATTATGAAAAATGCTGCTTGGGGTCTTACCCGAGTCAGAATCCAGTGATACAGCCTTCTGAATCGGAGTTGCTACAAATGGGCACACAAATGAGTAGCAAAAAACAGTTTAATTTGTTGATTTAAGAATAGTTACTCTGTATATTTTAACATGTGATGTTGACAGTTTGTGTTTAAACTATTTATAAAGCTTTAACTGTTTTAATCTCAATCTCCATGCTCATTAAATAATTGTTGTCTGACACACACCCCCAACTGTGAAAACAAACATCGATAAAAATCTGCTTAAAAATAAACACTGATATTATCCATCAAAATTATAACAAAAGAATAACTGAATTCCGCTAAGTCTAAATATCACACTGAATGGGGAGGCTGAAGACCAAGTCAAGTGAACAGCCCTTTTGACGACAGGAAGAGTAGAACCAGGTCAAATAAAGAGGTGAGGATGAGGAAATGTGCAGTTGAGGGGTTACATGACATGGGTCATCAACATGGAAGCTGAAGTCACTGAGGATGAATGTGGGAGACTATGAGGAAAGGGAGAGAGCAATCCATGAATCAAAATCAGAGAGGAAGGCTGATGGAGAGGAGCTGGATGGACGGTGGAGGGAGAGAGACTGGTTGAATGGAGTGGTCTAGAATGTTGGCCAATTGTGGCTGGCCCTACTGACGTGTAGGAGAGCATTCAGGGAACCTTTCCCTCTCCCTTACACCTCTGTATAGGGCCTGCCACCATGGATCAGAGCCAGCAGAACTCTATGCTAGTGCATCAGCAGAACCAGCAACTGTAAATAGAATGAGGTAGGGTGAGCACACACTCTCCCAGTGTGAGCAGGAGCAGTGGGTCAGGGCCTGGTTCGTTAACAGCAGGGGCAAGGTACCTTTGCCCCGCCCCCAACGAACTCTGGTACACTGGTGCTGAGTTCCAGCGAAAGCTGCATCACAGGAGCTCAGGCCCTACAATTCTCTAAAATACACAAATAAGGAAGAGCTGCGAAGTGGTAGGGAGCTCGCCAGAGACCTGGGTTCATTCCCCTGCCAGAGTTCCTGTGGGATTTTGAGCAAGTCTGTTAGCCTCTCTGTGCCGCAGTTCCCCATCTGTACAATGGGGCTAACTGCACTGCCCTACCTCACATGCTGGCAGGATAAATACATTAAAGACTGAGAGGTGCTCAGATATGATGACAATGGAAACCACAGAAGTATCTGAGATAGATAGAAATGTGGCTTTTCCTGGTTCATCTCAATTAGAAATAGAATGAAGCGAATGCTGAACGAAGCAGAACGACAGGGGGAGGGAATGAACCTGAACAAGCACCCCTTGCAGGCCACAGAGGGACATGCCAATTCTCCCCACATCCAGCCCCAGGGATTTCCTCCTGTCATAAATATAAAGGGAAGGGTAATCACCTTTCTGTATACAGTGCTATAAAATCCCTCCTGGCCAGAGGCAACATCCTGTTACCCGTAAAGGGTTAAGAAGCTCAGCTAACCTGGCTGGCACCTGACCCAAAGGACCAATAAGGGGACAAGATACTTTCAAATCTTGGGGGGGAGGGGGGGGAAGGCTTTTGTTTTGTACTTTTTGTTTATGTGTTGTTCTCTCTTGGGACTGAGAAAGGCCAGACAGAAATCCATCTTCTCCAACCCATCCTAATCCAAGTCTCCAATATTGCAACCAGTATAGGTAAGCCAGGCAAAATAGATTAGTTTATCTTTTGTTTTATGTGAATTTTCCCTGTGTTAAGAGGAAGGTTTATTCCTGTTTTCTGTAACTTTAAGGTTTTGCCCAGAGGGGGATCCTCTGTGTTTTGAATCTGAATACCCTGTAAAGTATTTTCCTTTCTGACTTGACAGGGATGATTTTTACCTTTCTTTTTTTTTTTTTTAAATAAAATCCTTCTTTGAAGAACCTGACTGCTTTTTCCATTGTTCCAAGATCCAGGGATTTGGGTCTTTGATGATTTTGTAACCAATTGGTTAAGATATTATTCTCAAGCCTCCCCAGGAAAGGAGGTGTAGGGCTTGGGGAGATATTTTGGGGGAAGATGTCTCCAAGTGGGCTCTTTCCCTGTTCTTTGTTTAAAACGCTTGGTGGTGGCAGCATACAGTTCAAGACCAAGGCAAAGTTTGTACCTTGGGGAAGTTTTTAACCTAAGCTGGTAAGAATAAGCTTAGGGGGTCTTTCATGTGGGTCCCTACATCTGTAGCCTAGCGTTCAGAGTGGGGAAGGAACCCTGACACCCCCCGATGATCTCTTTCTCCACACACAGCCCTGGGACTCCTCTTCCAACAATGGACCTGACTCCTCACCCAGGCAGAGTGCCCCCTGCAGGCGCTGAGAAGAGGGCACAGAAGGAACATCTCCCTTCTCCACACTCTTGTCTTATGCAGCCAAGCAATGGGCTTGATGCTGCTTCAGTTATGAGCACCTGATCTTCTCACTCTTTGATGGACAAGGCCTGTGCCAAATGGCCTTTGCCCTTTTAATCTGGATTCAGTCCAGGTATTCAGGCAATGTTTTACCAGCATGTTCTGCTTCTTCAAACCTGCTGTCACTCACCAAGCTGTCACCTGTAATTAAGAAGCCTTCCCTTGGCAATCAGTCTGCCAGCTGCAGTTGTACTTTCTGGTACGGAGCCGGCAACATGGGTCTGCAGCAAACCCATAGGGCTGAGTCAGGGTAAAAATGCAGTTAAGGGGTTGCAATACGTATTCCAGCTCGTGGAATGTAACAGTTCACAGATCCTGCTGGGTTAAAATGCACAGAAATCTGCATTTCCACTCACTCTGGCTAGGCAATTAAAATCCATCATGGTGAGAGCATCACCCAGTGGTTGCTAGGGGACATTTCCATTCCCCTGCACAGTTCTGAGGACTCCTCAGAGCTCCTCAACTCAAGAAGACCACCCCCTGGAGACACTAGCATGGTCTTTCCACTCCCACCCCCCGCCCAGGCTCAGCATTCAGGGCTCCGCTCCCATTGCTCTGCCAGTGCATCCCAGTCTCGGGTACAGCAACCATGGTCCATCCTAGTACCTGCTGGGAGAGATTTCCTTTCTCCTCCGCAAGTTCCGGAGACTCTTCTGGGCTGTCAGCACAGCAAGCCCCAGACGGGGAAAGCTCACCTTGCTGGTAATGGGGAGACCATTTTACTCTCTAGTCTTGGTACTGGGAATTCCTCTCAAAGGGTGTTTTCAGAGTCCCACAATGCCAACCGGATGAGTGCCCCAGCCCCGCTAGTAGCCAGGAGACATTGCACTGTCCACGCTTTCAGTCCTTGGGAGGCCTCTCTCCTCTGGGGCTGTCAGTGAGCCCCAATCCCAGGCTGAGGGGAGGGCCTCCTTTTTAGACATGCCCATTCTTCACGTTCTCCGGTCTCCCACTGCACTGTCAGCACACCTCAAATCCCAGCCAAATGAGCACTCCCCCTGCTGGTACTGGGAAGCTCCTTCCCACCGCACCGGCTGGCACAGAGCCAGCGAAAGCTGTTGTCTCTTCCAAGGGCTCTAGCTGGTTTCCAGAGGCTCCCAGCCTGCTCTTCTTTTGCAAGCTGTGCTGAGCAGTTGTGATCTCTCGACCTTGACGAAAGTCCCTGGCTGTGCCACCCAGCTCTGGACTCCTGCGTGGCTGACCAGTGCAGATCCATAGACGGGACATGTAACAGGTAAACAGAACTGGCTGCTTACACTAATAACACGCAAGGAGTGACACAAAAATCCTCCCACATTACTCCCTCAAGACCATTTTTAGTCCCCACTGGCAGGGAAGCCTAGTCCTGTTTGGGGAAGACATCACAATCATCTGTTCTGCAATAGCACCTAGATACAAAGTGTAAAAGGGTCAGCTGGCTCCCAATCACGCCCTCACGGCCAGGGGTGGCTCTGCAGCATCCTGCCTCAGTTTCCCTTCTCAGACTCCTCAGTAACTCAAAAGGCTTTCACAAGTCTAACAGCAGCCACCCTTCTTAGAATCTAATGTGTTAATATAAAGTTCAAAACAATTCATGCTGTCCTCAAAGTCCCCAAATAATTCGAGCTGCTGTAGCCTGTGCTGGAATCCTAGGCATAGCTGACAGGGTGAACCAAAGTAGGCCTGACCTTAGCAGAATTGTCACACATTGGGTATTTGCTAACCAAGTAAGCGCAGTCCTGACTTGAGGATGGAACAAGAGCACCCAGAGTTCTCACGTAACTACACAAATAGCAAGAGATGGTCCAGGGACCACGGACCTCTCGTAAGATAAGGATGGAATGATACCAGGTTAATGGAGGAGGATGTTTTGTTCCAACTAGCAGGTACAAGGTACAGGATAATAACCAAACACATAGGAAGTGTAATACGTGATTTGTTTGTATCAATGTATAAAAGGAGCGTGGAAGGAAAGGGCACCTTTGTACTGGCCTAGGGGACAGCATCCTGCTATGTTGATTGAACTGGCACCTCGAGGCAGGCATAAATTTGTTAGTGTACCTGCAGCTCCTATGGGGCACTAATACTGTGCTTTGTTGACAATAAACCTGGCCGGGGCCTTGCCACCAAACCGAGTCTGCAGTCTTTGTGACTCGCATGGAGGTCTGCTGAATCAACACGCTGCAGACTCTGCTAACGGGCAATACGCTGGAGCTCCAAACACTGCAGAGCAGCAGCAGAATAGCAGCACCCTGCGGCATAAAGAGCAGCCACTCCTAGGCCTCTGCCGAGTCCCTCCGCAGGCCTCTGCCTGCCATGTCCAACTCTCTCTGGCCCCACGAGCCAGAGGCCAACCCCGCCCTCTCCAGGTCCCTGCCCCTCTCGACTGCATTGTCACATCAGTTTCCAGCTGGGCCCAGCCCCTCCTTCCCAAGAGATCTATTCTCTGCTCCAGCTCTCTCTCCAGGCCTCACTTTTTCTATCGCCCCCAATGACTTAATTCACTCTCTCCACTTGGGAAGGCAAACAGGCTGTGTCACAGGGGACTGGGCCCATCTCCCCTAAGGGACCAGCTACCCTGTGACACAAACACTGGGGTCCCATTGTGTTAGGCACCGAATGTACACATAAGAGACAGCCCCTGCCCCAAAGAGCATACACCCTAAAGAGACAAAGAGGAACGGAGGCACAGAGAGGGGACGTGACAAGCCCAAAGTCGCACAGCAGATCAGTGGCCAAGACTAGAACTGGGGTCTCCAGCCCATTCCAGAGCACTAATCCATAGGCCCGGGCCACATCTGGAGACAGGCTTTCTTCTCTTCTGCACATAAACACCTGCTTCTTTACACTGGTCACTAGGGTTCATTCACATTCCAAGGTTACTTATGGCCCCCCTGGCAGGAAGAATCCTCTCTGGGGTGCAGCAAACACCGCCTGTGCCTGCTGGCTCCCTGCAGGCTCTGAAAACATGCCTAAAGCTGGAATGAAACCCAGACACACTAGTGGAAGCAGGTTGCCATTGTATATGAAAGTGGGAGGGGAGAGAGACACCTCTGGGTGGGAATGGGCAGAGGCATCTCACAGAGAGCCAACTGTGAGGGCAAGGAAGACTTACTGATCATGTAACCACATGCTTCCTGAGACCCATCCCCTTAGTACCTCTCCTCTGTATTTACCCCACACAGACAGGCTTTGTATTGTATAGAGATGGGGGAAGGGGTTCATTCATACTAGAGTTTATATGGGTGTGCGTGACTGTGTAGCTACTATATGAAGTTATGGGTGGATGTGCAAGAATGAGAAAGCGTTGTCTACAAGTAGGAGTATGTATGATGGGGTGAGACTCTGTATGTTTCAGTGGGGAGTGGTTGTGTTTCTATGTAAAAGCACCTCAGCGGGTGTGTTTGTGTATATTGTTAGTGCATATTGTGTTGTGTATACAGGTATAGAGAGGAGCAGTGTGTACATCTGGCTGTTGGGGGGGTGAATAGGCTTGTTCATGTCTGGGCAGGTCACTGAAGTTCTATTAGAGCTGGGCAAATAGCATAAAAAAGCCTCATTTGAACATTTAAATGACCACTTCAGATATCTTTGTGCCTTTGTGTTTGCTTCCTGTGCCTTTTCCAGCATCAAGCTGGGCCTAGCGAGCTTTAACTGAACGCTGGAGAAAGCTCACGAAAGCAAATCTTACAATCACACTGATTCAGTCAGGGAAACGGAAATATAACACGTGACACCCCCACCCCCCTTGTCCAATCAAATGAGCATAACTTGAATCTCAAATTGTTGAATATGCACAATGAATGGCTCACAGAGACCTACCGGTGACTGTCTGAAATCATCTGGGGAGTGATTTCACATAACAAATACATCCAAGACAATCTGAAGTGGCTCACAGACAAGACACACAGGAAAAGAGGCAACATGTGTCACATCAGTGCCTGGCTGAGAAGGTATCACCCAGCTCTAGGGAATGCCTAGCACAACAGAGCCCCATTCTTGGGTGGCCCTGAGGCACTACTGTAATCAACGTGATTAAATGCCAGTACTATTCTGAACAGCATCATTAGATTGCATCTCCTCCTGTGGTCTTATCTGACTGAAGCGAGCCGAGCCAAGCCAGGGGACTACTGACGGCTGTGTTGAGTTATGTAGCACAGTGGCTGCTTACTGATTCCTGAGTGCCTCTGTAGCCATCCCATCTCTACTTTTCCTTCATCCAGGCCCCTTTAAGAACACAGTCACCAGTGACCTTCTTAGCTTAAATCCTTCCATTCACTCTTTCCCAGTTCTCCTCAGGCTGGCAACAGAACTTATCAAATAGAACTCAAAAGCTTTTCAGTTCCTCTTCCCTTCTTTAACTTCCCCTCACAGGCCTTACCTAGTTAGGGCTCTGCAGGGGCCACACTTGCTCCTAGCAGCCGCTGTTTCCACCAGCTTCAGTTTCACACACCCTCCTGAACTCCCCAGTTCAGTGCCAGACTTCCCACCACTAATGCTCTCCACTACACTCTCTCAATCACACCCCTACCTGCAGCTTCCTGCAGCCTTTTATATTGGAATCACAGGATTCTTCTCAGGTGGTGCTCATCTTGCGATCAGACCCAATGAAGCCCTAGGCTCTCCAGCCCACTGCAAGCCACCCTGTTTCAGATGGAATTAAAATTGCTCCAAATTTGGAGTCAGGTATCTGATCGCCAAGCCCCTTGCTGTCCATTAATAACTTGACACACACACACATACACCCATCTCTCTGCTCCTCCAGGGGCACTGGGTCTCCCATGGGGTCCTGCATACGCCGAATGAGAACGTCAACGTGGATTGACCGTGACATGGACCTGACTCCTCAGAGCATCAGCACCACCTGTTTTGTGGATGGAACAGACTGTTCCCAAGGCTCCACCAACTCTAGCCAGTGCTTCCCTATCCAGGCACACTGTACCTTCAACTGTACAGGCCCTGTACTCAGGCAAATGGCCGGAGGTCTGGGTCTCAGGAACAACAGGAAGAACAGTATGCTAACCGTAGTAATAATGCAAATGGGCCCAGTGCCACATCTAGGTTTTGTGACTCTGTGAAAAGTGGTCTCTGCTCTCTCCCCTGGAATGACCATAGGGAATACACCCCTGACACGGATCTCTCTCCACTGCTGTCACTGTGTCTCTGAGCCATAGGGTATTCACTGCCATGTTTCCCGTCAGATGATCACCATCCGTGTGGGGACAGGATGGAGTGCCCACCCTTAATCTGCTCCTCACCTGCCTGCAGCGCTGGTGGATCTAGCTTCCTCCTAGGACAGCTGCAGCCTCAGGAGCACCTGAACAGCATCACCTCCTTTGTGGATGGCAGCACGGTGTATGGCAGCACGGCCTCGCAACTGGCCAAGAAACTCTGCAACTTCACCCACAAGCTGGGCTGCTGGCTGGGAACCTGGAGTGCTCTGATGGGGGGCAGTCCCCCCTCCTGCCCTGCATGGAGAAGAAATCCCCCATTTCCTGCATCTTGATTAGGAACCTCTGTCCTCCCACTAGCATGTCTGTTTCCTGCTTTGTAGCAGGTAGGAGACGCTCAGGACAGCATGGCAGGATAGCAGTATATGTCCATTTAAGCTGCTGTTCTAACACTTTAAAAAACTACAGTCCCTTTCTGAATGAAAATTCCCCAAATTCTCCCTGATTCTGGAGTTTCTCCTTCTCTTCCCAGCAATGTCCCTCTCCCACGTGCTCCATTTGTGATTCTCATTGGGACTTAGACGAGAGGAAAATGATGAGGAACAGTCAGCATGGATTCACCAAGGGCAAGTCATGCCTGACTAATCTAATTGCCTTCTATGATGCGATAACTGGCTCTGTGGATGAGGAGAAAGTGGTGGACGTGTTATTCCTTGACTTTAGCAAAGCTTTTGACATGGTCTCCCACAGTATTCTTGCCAGCAAGTTAAGAAGTATGGGCTGGATGAATGGTCTATAAGGTGGGTAGAAAGCTGGCTAGATTGTCAACGGGTAGTGATCAATGGCTCCATGTCTAGTTGGCAGACGGTATCAATCGGAGTGCCCCAAGGGTCGGTCCTGGGGCTGGTTTTGTTCAATATCTTCATTAATGGTCTGGAGGATGGCGTGGATTGCACCCTCAGCAAGTTTGCAGGTGACACTAAACTGGGAGGAGAGGTAGATATGCTGGAGGGTAAGGATAGGATACAGAGGGACCTAGACAAATTAGAGGATCGGGCCAAAAGAAATCTGATGGGATTCAACAAGGACAAGTGCAGAGTCCTGCACTTAGGACGGAAGAATCCCATGCACCGCTACAGACTAGGGACCGAATGGCTCAGCAGCAGTTCTGCAGAAAAGGACCTAGGGGTTACAGTGGATGAGAAGCTGGATATGAGTCAGCAGTGTGCCCTTGTTGCCAAGAAAGCCAATGGCATTTTGGGCTGTATAAGTAGGGGCATTGCCAGCAGATCGAGGGATGTGATCGTTACCCTCTATTTGACATTGGTGAGACCTCATCTGGAGTACTGTGTCCAGTTTTGGGCCCCACACTACAAGAAGGTGTGAAAAAATTGGAATGCATCCAGTCGATGGCAACAAAAATGATTAGGGGACCGGAACACATGACTTATGAGGAGAGGCTGAGGGAACTGGGATTGTTTAGTCTGCAGAAGAGAAGAATGAGGGTTTGATAGCTGCTTTCAACTACCTGAAGGGATTCCAAAAAGGATGGATTTAGACTATTCTCAGTGGTAGCAGATGACAGAATGAGGAGTAATGGTCTCAAGTTGCAGTGGAGGAGGTTTAGGTTGGATATTAGGAAAAACTTTTTCAACTAGGAGGGTGGTGAAGCACTGGAATGTGTTAACTAGGGGGTGGTGGAATCTCCTTCCTTAGAAGTTTTTAAGATCAGGCTTGACAAAGCCCTGGCTGGGCTGATTTAGTTGCAAATTGGTCCTGCTTTGAGCAGGGGGTTGGACTAGATGAGCTCCTGAGGTCCCTTTCAACCCTGATATTCTATGATTCTATGACTCTCAAATGGCCTCTCTAATACAATGGCTGCCCCGTACATGGCCTGCTTTGCATGCTCCACCCCATGGCGATTCTAGGGGACCTCTCAGAGCACATTCTGAGTCTGTAACATGGGTGCCCCATGGAAGACTTTCTATCCTGTTTTTGGGCTGCCTTCTGTCCTCTAAGAGCCAATGCTCCAACCTGCTTTCTCCTTTCCAGTTTGGGTTTTCTGGTGGTTTCCATCTCCTCTAGCTAGCCCTGGCTAGGTGTCCCTCCACAGCATGTTTTGTTTCTGCCCCCAAAATGGGTGATTTATTCTATCTGTGCAATGGCCTGCAGAGTGCAGTCTTGGTCTAGCTGCTCCTGTCAGGTCAGCAGCACATGGGAGGAGCTGGCTTTCAGCACTGAGCATTTCACTGAAGTGATATTAGAGTTCCTGCTTTAATGGCCTCTTCCCTCCCCAGGGCACTCGAGATCTGATGAGCATTTAGGAATACAGGTCCTGGCGGGGGTGTTCCTGAGGAAGAACAAGAGAGTCACTGCAGCGTCCACCAGCTCAGCCTCTCCGGGCGTGATGAGAGCTGCTACCAGGAGACCTGCAAGATCATCGGTCAGGGCATCAGCTTGGAGCTGCCCAACCCGTGGCATGGCATCCCTCACACAGGACCACACCCAACTCCTACTGAAGCCATGGGACAGATTTGCTGAGACTTCAGTGAGTGTTGCATCAGACTCATAGTTGCCACCACATATTTCTCAGCTGTTCTCTTATACCTCGCTGCTCGGCAGACCCTGCTCTTTTCAGAGAAGGGCTGAGACTGCTACACACTAAGCCAAGTTAATGCACACGTAGATTTATATAAGAGCAGCCCTGACCTTGGGAAACCTTGGTAAAGCTATACAGCAAACAGAAACTAATGCTAGGATCAAACTGCAGCTGGCAGGGGCAGGGAATGGCCCTTTGCCTGGAAATCACGGGGCTCCCAGAACTCTGTCTCACTTCAGTGGCAGGTGGCTCAGCACCTCTGAAAATCAAACCTTTAATCCTGGCCCAGGGCAGGAGCAATGGCACAGCCATCCACCCATCCCTAGTGTAATAGAGGTGAGTGAGCTCCTGGCCTGCCTGCTAGGGAAGCCGTTCTAGACTCTGTTTGATGGAGACAGGTGAGGAGTCCTGTGACAAAGCAGCACTTTGTCATTCAGTCCCCAAATGCTGGCTCCGAATTCCAGCACTGGGTGATCACAGCATTAGCTTCCTCAGTTTCCTCAGGCCACCCAGGATTTATCACAGGGAAGGGATGCTTATGTCTGCATTACATAGCTGGGCACTACACATTAGCTACACCTCCCAGCAGAGAGAAGAGCTGGCAACGGTAACTCTCTTCTGGATCCTGTGCAAGAACGCCCACATCCGCCAACTCCCCACAGACGTCTTGTCCAGCAGCCACTTCCTGGACCACTTTGTCCCCCTGCAACAGTCTCCTCATTCCCAGGGTGGATCTGGCTGCCTGGAGACAGGACCCGACAGGTAAAACCTGGAGCATCTGGCTGTCGGATAAGGAAAGCCCTCAGGCAAGGCAACTGCTCAAAAATGTTCATCTAACAACCATATTGCAAATAAGGTGCATATATTGTAGCTGTGTACCTGGGATGACCTTTACATTTCTAAATCTGCAGAGATTAGCAGCCACGTGGCATTCAGCTCAGTGCACAATTTCAGATCACACACACGCACACTGTGTCCTTTCTTGTTTGGTCACTCTCCATGCATTCCCTTTGTGCCTGGAAAACCATGATTAGCTAGGGACAGCCCACATTTATCAATACAGGCCATTGCACCGTGTCTGAGACAGCAAGGCTATTTTGTACTCTAGGCCTAGGAAAATATGCTGTCTTTGGTACCAGTGTGTGGTAACTGGCAAGAACTAGGGACTGTTAACTAGAGATGCACGTAAAGCAGTCCTGCGCTCACCAGTAAGTAGTTTTATGGGTCCTACAAAGCCCAAGAACTATGTGGTGCATTCCTGAGTGCCATCTACTGCCACTTTCTCTGTTAATAACCACTGCCTCTTTTACAAAGCACTCCTGTGACACTGACCATGCTGGGAGCCTGATTAGTTTTTCATTTACATCAGCTCCACACAGGTGTAAAACCATGGACTTCAGTGGTTACCTCTGGCTGACGCAGGGCTGGGGAGCAGAGACTCAGGCCTGTGCATTGTGCGACCATAGAACAAAAGACCTTGCTGTAATGCAGATGCATGAGGGGGTCAGAGTTAAGGCTGCGGTGGCAATCTCCTGCCTTTAGGAGGGTTAAAATCCAGGCTGCCCCAACCCAGATTTCATGGCATTTTGCACATTCCAATGACCATATCTGGAAGTTTGTCCATACTCTATAAAGTCTACAACCCAATTTCCTTTGCTATAGAGTCAGTGGCCAACTCCCTTCACTGTCTCTCTGTCCCTCTCCCCAGTCCCTGATGCAGAAGGAGCCTACTTTGTTCCCTGTAAATCCTGTGTTCTTTGAGTACCAGTCTGGCTACAGCCCAGAGGGGCCTTTGTCCCTACTCTGCAGCCATGCTAGCAGAGTGCAGACCCCACTGTCCATGTTCCAAGGTCAGGCATCCAGAGAGCCAGCAGCAGGAACCATTCTCTGTACTGTGCTAAAGAACTGGGTGAAAAACCCCTATAAGTGGGTAAAGCAGGTTATCAGGATGGAGCAGGAGGAGAGGCTGCTTCTTGGGTAGCCAGGACCCGAACCAGACAGTTCCCTAACATTGGACACTGCATTTTCAGAGAGAGAGAAATGGAGTTAAGGGACTTAATTTACAACTTCCTGAAATTTATAACAAGCTGCTTATAGGATCATTCTGTATCACACCCTAACCTGTAATCAAGCTGCTTGTGGTAGCAGTGTATGCCTCATCTATAGTGCCACCTAGTGGGGGAATGGAAAATAACAGAGCTATTATTACTACTATTTTACTAAGAGGCCCCATTGTGCTAGGTGCTGTACAGCATGAGCGACCGTCCTTGCCCAGGAGACGTTACGATCTATCACAAACAACTCAGACTAATAAATCACTTTCCACGTACACAGCACCTGAAGGATCTCCAAGCATTCTACGAATGGGGCGGCCAGTTGGTTTACCACTGAAATGCTGCCACCTCTGCAGCAGATGCATGTCCAAGTACTGGTCTGGTGCCCAGGCCCCATGCTGGCAGGCTCTGGGAGTGTGGTGGCCTCTGTTCCCACTGAAGGAGATCCACACATCACTCAATTGCTTATGACCGGCTGCAAGGAGAATGCCACTCACACAGCTCATCTGAGGAGTGAGTACAAAGCATAGGGATGATGGACCCCATGTGGAGAGCACCCTGAGGAAAACAAAACCAAAGAGGACACCGGTCCCACTGCCTGCCTCTGCGTGGCTACATCAGTTAGGGGCGAAGGTGATATTTCTAGACTCAGCCCTCTGTGCTGGGAGGCATGAATGACTGATTCTCAACTACACATTACAGGCCAAAGGGCCCATTTCTGATCTCACCCACACAGGTGTAAATCTAGAGTAACTCCATGACCTTCAGTGGAGTGACTCCAGATGTACACTGAGCTTGGTGTTAGGCCTGTAGTGAGGACACCCTGGCATTCCTGCTCTCTGTGACTATAAAAAGTCTGTTCGATCCATTCTAACACCATTTCTGTTCTCTGATCTGGGGACGCAGACCTTCCTGCAGCTGTGGGGTTGGAGCAATTTCCCTATTCACTGCAACTGTGAGACTATACAGAAAATAAGTTTGCGGCTTAGCTTAACCTCGCCCCTGTGCTTTCTTCATAGCCTGTGCCCAGGCAAGGGAATGAAACAAGGGAGGTACAGCAGCTCGTTTTAGATCCCTTCAGACACAGAAGAGTCCCAAGGGCTGATTCTCCTCCCGTTTATGCTAGTATAAATCCACCGAGAGAAAGACAGCTGTAAGGCTGATGTGAGATCAGCACCAGGTCCTCTCTGTCTTACTGTTGTCACAGGAATCACAATGGCCCTGGCAGCCTTCCTGCCTGTTTGCTCCTGCACAGCCATAGACAGTTTTCCTTCTGATTTCCTTCCCAGATATTCCAGAGAGGGAAGGACTTGGCTGTGTCTGAAAGTACCAACTGTCCCCCGGGGCAGCCCCAGCAAGCTCAGAAGTTAGAGAGCTGCCAACTCTAACCATCCCCTCCAGCTCTCATCTCAGGAATCCCAGCAGCCACACTGGCACCAGCCCTGATCACAGAATTTCCAAAGCATCCTGGACAAAAGAACCGTGCAAGAGTGGAAGCCAGATTTCCTTTAGCCCCACACGTACCTCTAGGGTGACCGAGTGCTGTGGTACAGACCCAGCAGGTGTCGTACACTCTGGGAGCTCATCAACCAACTCACCCCAGAGTTGTCTAACTCTGCCAGAGCCCAACCTGCTGGAGTAACTCCCTAGCTGCCCCGCACCATCCCTTCTTACTCAGTAACTACTAGTCACCTTGGTGGCAATAAGAACGAATAAAGCCTGAGGAACTCAGGCAGGTCACAAGGGAAAAGGACAATGACTGAAAGACACCAGCACTGGCTGGTAGCCATCTTTACTGTAGCCCAGCCTCCACATCCAAAAGCTTGAGGGAAATGGCAGCCAGCTTGACCCAAGGCAGGCTATTTCTTCAGTCCTATGGAAAGGCAGGGGAAATGGTGGCCATTTTGAATAGGGGAAGAAATTCATGAATTTGATGCCATTTGATTCCCCTTCAAGTGTGCCGTGAACACAATAACTGCCACAGACAGGCGAGAGGGGACTACAGAGAGAGAGAGACACAGCAAGGGAGCTAGGAATCAATGGGATTACAAGGGTGCTTCACCCATGTATTTGAGGGTAGAACTGGACCTTTACGGGCTCAGGACCAAATTCTGCCCTGACCTACGCCCCATGCAAGTCCGTAGATGTAGGTGTGACTGTGGGAACAGTTAAGCCCAAGGTGGGTATTGGACCCTCTATCAACCC
Organism: Lepidochelys olivacea; assembly: GCF_965140295.1. NCBI lineage: Eukaryota > Metazoa > Chordata > Testudines > Cheloniidae > Lepidochelys > Lepidochelys olivacea. The sequence goes on from NC_140416.1 coordinate 12,419,719, forward strand.
TGCTTTAGGATCAGTATAAGCCTTCACACCCAAACCCTTCTAAGCCAGTGTTTACTTAAATCCCTGTTTTTATTTCCTTTCCCCAAGGGGAATCCTGACAGATCAATCTTCGTGCTGCTCCTGGCTGTGAACTGTATTTTGACTGATTAAAAGCATTCTAAGGTACACCATTAACTTTCCCATGTAAACACTGTGCACGGTGTGAAGCAAGATTGGGGGGGAGGGAGGGAGGGAAGCACAACCCTCCTGAGCCTTCCCTGTGGGACAGTGCCAGAGGAGGAGGAAGGAAAGGCTGAAGAGCAACCAGTTTAGGTGGGATTTTCCTTCTGAGTGGTTGTTTTGTGCCAGTCTGAGCCCAGGTGAAACTCAAGGCCTGCAAAGATGTACAAGTTTGGGATAGCAGATTAAGCTGTGAGAGCCCTGAGGGAAATGAACGGAGACTCAGCACTTGGGACGTCTCACACGAGGCCCAAACACCACGTGATACGCTGTAGGGAATAGCCATGCGCTGGGCCCAGGGACATGAACTGTCAATCTAACACATCTGCTGGCTGTGACTTACATCTGCTTTTCCAGCCAGGCTCTGCAGAGGCACGCACGGTACATTATTGGCATTACAATAGGCAATGTGCCCAGTGTGAGATCGACACCCGCTGGCAGGGAGCTGCCATACTCTCTCCAGGAACACGCAGGCGCTCTGTGGGGAGGACAACAGATACACCAGCCGACGTTCCTTGCTCTTCTAGGAGGAACCATCATGAAAGTGGCCCAAGGGGGCTGCATCCGATTTCATTTCTGCTCGGGAGAAAAGAAGCATCTTTCAGACAAGCTTCATTTGAAATCAGAGGGATACTCTGGGATGGAAGGAGCAGGCACAGCCCCTCTGTTTCTGAAACGCCTCAGAGCTTAGCCTCAGTTCCCTCTTGGTGAAATAAAGGCTTAATTCATCCTTGCTCAGGGCCCCTTTGCACTAGCTCAGCTGGCACAAAAAGGCCATAGGACCACCCTGAGATCGCTTCCCCTCCCAAAGAATAAACCTGGCAGAGAAGGCCCATACTCCAGCTGTGCCACTCTACCCTGCCTCCGCATGAGCGCCAGGCACAGAGGGCATGGCGAGGCAGAGCACAGGCAGGCTGGAGGGACAGCCCATGGCAGATCCGCTGTGCCCCTGCAATGGCTCACAGCAGCCAGATGCTGGGGCACAGTTTAAGGCAGGCCTGAGCACCATGCCTGGGGACTGAACCATTGCCCACAGTCTCTGAATGATTTCCCTCTGTTCCTGTGCTGGCATGGTGTCGAGTCTGCCCCTATGTTCCCAGCGTGAGTGTGTGTGGTCTCTTTCTCCAGATAATTATCCTCCCTAATCAAATCAAGCCCCAGCTGCTGGGTAAGTCTGACCCCAGCAGGGATCTAGATGCACTCAGCAGGCCAGTTCACTCTTGGCACTTCCCCCAGGCCTGTAGGAAGCTAAATTGCCTCCGCATTAGGGCTAACCCTCTCCCGTGGGGAAGGCAAAAGCATGGAAGCTCCACCTTGAAAAGGTAATGTTTCTTTTGCAGCTGGAGGGGAGACAGGCTTCGGAGGAATAAAACAGTGCTGAGGCGAGAAAGGCCACTCCGCTCTCAGGAAGAGAGGCTATTTAAACAGGACAATACGGGTAAGGAGATAATGATGCACCCAAGAGACCAGTCACATCTACCCCTTCCAGTGGGCTGCTAAAAGTCGAGTCAGGCCCTGCCAGATTGATTTCCTAGAATCCCACTGGATCCCAAAGTCATGGGCTGGGATCACCCACTGCTTTAGTGCAGGAGAGTCTAATGTGCTGTAATGACACAGGAGAAAGGAGGCTAAATGCTGGGGAACCCACATCCCCCAACACTGGGGCCCCATTTTCAAAGGTAATCTCTGATATATCCGGGCCCCAATGCTGGTCCCACACCCACCTACTGAAGGTAGAATGCTAGGAGTATTGGTCCTGGGGAAACGGTGTAATTACGAAAAGAGGATCATTGAATAGGTGGGTTTCTGGGACAGACAGTCCATCCTGTGGAGTCCTGTAGGTGGCGATCCTACAAATAGACAGGTGTTAGGAGGCACCAGTCCCATAGGAGAGGGATTCCTGGTGGCTATGCTGCCTCCACAAAATGAAGAGCACTATCCACTGTCAGGCTGTAACACCAGGTAGTGTCCCTTGCTTGGTTCCTGCCAGACCAAGGAGAAGCAGGCCAGATCACAGTGCAGGAGAGACTCTTCATTCAGTGGAATACACAGAGAGACTTAGCTGTCCAGATCCTCACAAATGACTCTGGCTCCCAGCCACCCCTGTTAGCCGCACTAATTCTGCATGAGAATGAGCTCTCATTCATTCAGCTGTGCCTGCTCGAACCACCAGTGGAGGCCGTGCTGTTCCACACCTCAGTCCCACGCCTGCCAAAGCTCCAGTGCAGAAATGAATGGGAATTGCCTGGTATTGGCCTCCCCTGCCCCTACTGAAGTCAGTGGGAGTTTGGCTGTTGAGTCTTAGGGGCATGCTCCAGGTCTGTTGGAAGTGAATGAGTTGCTATAAAACCACGGCCTTAGGACACATGTATTGCCAACTCACGTGTAGAGCTGAAAACTTCCCAGGATCCTTTTATATTTAAGTGAGAACTGACCTCCAGGGCATCTTCAACCCCAGCAGCGATGGGGAATGGCATTTGGCTGCTGTGTAAACTCATCTGAGGTGACGTCTTGCAGCTGGAGCCCACTGAAGGCTGAGGGTGACCTGATGCAGCAAATGATTTAGACTCTAATGTAGCACATTTCTGGAGACTTTTCTGCTCTGATCTCACCCTGCACCTTGTTCACCTTTGATTTGCTGAGTTTCTTTCCCAGTCATCAGGTCCCACATGGCAGAAGTGAAGATGTGGTGCTGCAAACCCCCTTAAAACTCAGCATTTGCCTGACCAGTAAAACGATTATAACCAATCTACCCCCATCTACAACAGTGGGGTTTGAACGCAGCAACCTTCAGCTCCAGCATCTACTCCTTGAGCTAAAGAGTTAACTCTCCTGGTCAGAAGGGTAGCAGACACATAAGAATCCTATGCCGCTAGAGGGAGGCAAAGACCCACATTCTCCTAAACTGGCTATACAATCACTGCCATTCCACTCTTCATGTAACACTACCATGGTATCCCCTGTTCCTACTGCAATTCTGCAGTTCCAGTGTCTCGGATTTGCCAGTTTCTACAGTGGCACCAGGGCATCTCCTAGTCGAGGCAGTGCAGGAACCCAGGGTGGTGCACTGTGCTCAGCAACTCCACACCAATCCATGTGCCCTACATAAGCTCATCCTGAGGAGCCTTAGTCCAGCTTATCATCACAGAGCGACAGTATTCGGATCCTCATTGTGGCCACTAAACTGCTTCCCTGCCCTCCCTTGGTGTGGCCAGGCCAAATATGGAGTCCGGAATTGTGATTCTTCCTCTAGGCAAAGGTTTATTTTCCTTTATAAAGAGCAGAGTGCAGCCACCTTGCTGTTTAAATTGAGCAATTAACACACTGTTTTTGTCTTACATTTAAAACGAAGTGTCTAGACCAATAACAGCTTGCAGTTCTCTAGCTCCTTTCAGCCCAAAGCACTTTACAAACTGATAGGAAAATCTACACAGAGGGATCATCTCACTCACTGCTGACCTGCAGTGACCTCCAGGCTGGAACACGGCAGCTGGTTAACAGCACAGAGCAACATTACATAGCAGTTTAGAGCAGAAACCAAAGAAAAATAGATCCAGGTGGAACTGCAAGGAAAGAGCTGAAATCTGAATTTGAGGAGGACATTCTCAGCTTTCCCTCATCACAGCTGGTGTAAATCAGAATAGCTCCACTGGACTCAGAGATGCTGATTCACACCAGCTCAAACGCTGGCACCCAGCCTAGCTTGTCCTTAAATGCTCTCTCTCCAGGCCTGTAATTCACAGTGTAAAACAACATCTTTCCTTGCAGAAAACAGCTAATATTTTTTTCAGCCAGGATCAGAGTGAGGATTTCCACGACACCCAGCTGCTAAAGAGGAATTAAACTTTGCAATCCCACTATGGCTCGTGGCAGAAGCAGAGCCAAGCCGTGGGGCCACAACTGGGTGCTGGTGTTTCAGACCAGCCCTGTTCTAAGTAGGAAGAGGCAGGTACCATGGGAGCATTTCCAGCATCCTCCTCCCAGCTACCTTTGGGGAGCAGGACTTGAGTTTCACTTATTGACCAACCTTTGCTTGCAAGTGCCACTGTATGCCATCGGGGGGCACCAAGGGCCACCAGGCAGAGCATCCCGCAGAGCAGCAGGGCGCAGCCAGCATTCGCACGATCAAAGGAGTGCCTCTCCCAGGATTGCTGCCCCACGCTCAAGAGGCTCTTATGCAACGAGGCATCTGCTGACCTGCAAACAGCCCAGAGGTTCTATTGCCATTTGCCCCCCGGTCCCAGACAAACGCAAAGCGGAACGGAAGGCAACTCACGCAGAGCGTTTTCCTTTGGACATTATCAGGTTACTTGTGCAGCAGCCCCTCTGGGGAGAGGCTGTGACGTCACAGATGATCTGAGACTGGGTGCTAACGGGCCAAATCATGCCTCTGCTGATAGCAGTGGAGTTACATCACAGAGAAACGCGGTCCAGCAGCACCATGCGAGACGGTGTAACAGCACAGGACGGCAGCCGAGATGATGACATAGTAGAAAAGGTTAATTATTCAATTATAAAGACAATCCAAGGCAAGGATCATGGCTTTGCAAGGTTCTGTACAGCACCGTGTATATTTAAATGTCTGAGCCCAAGCCACTCGGAGTCCAAGGATGTCAATGAGCTTTGGATCAGGCCCTCCCAGCACTACTGCATATACTCCTATATTAACGACAGTGGGAGGGGAGATGTGAGCTGCAGGGGGGGCTAGGAGATGGTTGCCCCAGGCGCTGTCACCCACATGCAGTGGTGTCTCAGGGCTCCCCTGCTAGGGAGCTGGGAGACCTTTAAGGAAGCACTGACAAGGCTCGGGTCCAATACAGGAGTCACTGGGTGAAATTCTACAGCCTGTTATACAGGAGGTCAGACTAGATGATCTAATGGTTCCTTCTGGCCTTAATCGAGCAGCACAGAAGTGAATGCCCAGGGCCAGAGCCTATAACTGGCCACTGAGTAGTGACTGCCTGAGTTGGGGGCTATAAGGAGAGCCAGAGAGGAGACAGCCCCAGGGAGGTGAATGCCTGAAGCCACAGCCTAGAAATAGGAGTGGCTACAAGGCATCTGTCCTTGGCTGGGGTTGAAAGCAGAGCAATAGGGAGATGCTCATTCCTGCAGTGACCATAGCAGGGCACCGCTGCCTCACGAGGACCCGAAGAGACACTGTCTGCAGCCTAGTACAGCCAACCTCAGCATAGCTGTGGCCAGCTTTTCTGTTCTGCAATTTCCATTTGCACTGAGACCAAGGCCCCAGGCATGGAGCTTTGGCCTACGCTGTAGCTCTCCGGCTCTGAGCTGGATTACAAAACCAAACCCTGAGCTGAAAAGAGAATCAAACCCCTCTTTGTGACTGAGTGAATGGAAAGTGACTCCGATAGGCGACTGCCACAGGAGCAGGGAAGCACTTGGAAAACATGCTTTGCATGGCTCTTAGTGAGGTTTTTGTGCGGTGCTGGCATTTGCAGGGGGCACCAGTGAGGGCTGGGGGACAGCTGGGCAATACTGCACCCCTGCCTCAGGCAGAGGGGTGGATGTGGGAAGGCCCAGCTGCAGTTCGGTGCCGAAGGACCCACTGCCAAACGGGGGAGCCCCGGACCAGCCTCATGCACAGCAGGTCTGGGAGAATCCGCAGAAGCAAGATCGTGTATAAAATTAAAAAAACTGGCTATAGGCAGCATAGAGAAAAGGGTCCACTATGGACAGAACTTAGAGCTGGCCACCCCACAGAGCTCAAAGGACCAGCCCATCTCTGGGGGGAGAGGGGGTGTCTGCATCTCAGTCGCTGTGAGAACGGCAGCAAGGAGGCCTTTGGACGGGGGAACTCATGCTCCTCCCCTCTGCAGTTCATGTCAGGCCAGGAGAGGGAGGGAACCCCGTGAGCATAGATGCACTGCCTCAGTCTGTCTGCCTGCTGGAGTATGTGACCTTCAAGCTGGGGCAGCTCCCTTCAGACGGTGAGGCCCAGCCTACATCGCGCTGGGGTGGAAGCCCAGCTTGGCCATGGACATTTCCCTCCTGAGCCGCATGATTTCCCAGTACATCGGCTCCACTGCAAAGCAAAGGGGCAGGGGGGTTAGCCAGCCCCACGTTAGGCGCCGTGCGAGCCACCTGGCTCAGCCCCCTCCCCTATGAGTGGGACGTAGCTCCACACTGAGAGTACACGTGGACTGGAGTGAGCCACAGGAGTAGGGCCATCCTGCTCAGCCAGCCCTGCAGCATGGGGCACAGCCCCCAAAGCACAGAGTGTGAGCACCTCCTTTCCTTCTCCACCCCACTCCTGCCCGTCCCACACCTCAGGCCTCTTGTCCCCCTCCCTTGCTTCCCTGCCCCTTTACTGACCTCTCTCCCTCAACCTGTCTAGAGCTCTCCACATCTCCTTCCCATTCAGCTAGACTGGGGCCCTCCCATCCCTCCAGAGCATTTACTAGGCCGAGGGAAAATCCCATCTGCCCTCTCGCCTCCCTTCACTGAACATTAGGAACCCAGTCCCTTTCTGCAACAGGGAGCAGCCCTTGCAATAGCTCCCACTGACCAGCAGTAGGCAGCCACACCCAACCCTCTGCTGGGGGCCACCAGCTGCCTCTTACCATCCTGTCTCACCAAGCCCTGCTGGATGTAGCGAATGTAGGTGAAGAAGTTGCATACGGCTGTGATCTAGGGGGGAGAGAGAGAGAGAGAGATTGCTGTAAAACGGCCTCACCAATAATAATAATAATAGCACAGCAGGGGCTGGCCAAAGCAAAGGCAGATACGCTGGCCAGAGGACCCCTTTTCCTTAAGTCTGCAGGGTTTGGCATCGCCACCACCCACCTCAGTGCTTTGGCGCCACCCTCTATGGTCACAGGGCTGATTTTCACAAGTGCAGAGCACCCGCAACTCCAGCTGGAGTCAATGGGAGCTCATGACTACTGTCACTTTGGAAATCCTGGCACAAACCCATGGGACTCTCCCTGGCAGGAGGAGGAGAGTAAAGTGGGATAGGCAGGGGAAGCGCAGATATAGAGCTAGACTGGGAGTAAAGGGTGGTGGGGTCTAATGTCTGCTCTGCCACTGAGGCACTGTGTGACCTTGAGCAAGTCACTTCATCTCTCTGGGGCCCTATTTCCTCACCTGCAGCAATACTGAAGTACTTTGAGAATTATGGATGAAAAGAGCTTTCTAAGTCCTGTGTATTTTAAGCCATGGAGGAGAGTTTGGAGAGAGGCAGATATTTATTTGTATTCAGTATCCGAAATTAAGGCTGTGTAAAGATGATAGGGGGAGAGATAGCTCAGTGGTTTGAGCATTGGCCTGCTAAACCCAGAGTTGTGAATTCAATCCCTGAGGGGGGCCATTTAGGGATCTGGGGCAAAAATTGGGGATTGGTCCTGCTTTGAGCAGGGGGTTGGACTAGATGACCTCTTGAGGTCCCTTCCAACCCTGATAGTCTATGAGCAGGGGCTGGCAAAGTTTCACTACAATATTTGTAACTGAAACATCCTAGGCCAGAAATAAGGACCTAGAACTTTTGCACTTTGTGAACATTCAGACTTGAAAGGAAGAACTGAGCTCTGCTGAAGGAAGTTTTACAACATGGGAATTTCTTTTGTTTGAAAACAGCCCTAGAGAAAAACTACACTGTTTGTGCAAGGAGCGGTTGTACTAAATTGGACTGCTTTTGTTGAAGTGACAAAGTTTGAGCTCTGTTGCCAATATCCCCCACAGCCCTATCCCAGACAGGGATTGCTGTAGGGAATGATTTGCTCCTTTAGGCCCCAAGTCAGCAAAGCACTTAAACACATGGTTACCTTTTAGGCAAATGCTTGATAGCTTTGCTGAAGAGAGCTAAGCATAACCATTTGTTTAAGTACTTTGCTGAATCAGGGCCATAATAATACTGAATAATTTATCTGTTCAGTGCTCTCCAGAGTAAAAGGAGAGTCTGCTTCCAGAACAGCCTTAGTCACGGCTCTCCACTGCACAGTAACGAAACCCAGTATTCAAGGAACAGTGAAATACAGTGTTTGACAAAGGAAATCAAAGCTTCACAGAGAATCAAATCATGGAGAAGAGAGAAGTAAAGACATATTTTGAAAGTTACTGTTGCCTTAAATGAGTGACACAACCCAGACCACTGCATGGTATTGTACCCTGAGAAACAGGGCAGGGGAGCAGCAATCAATGCAGACTGACTGAGAGCCAACCCAACTCTATCAGCCCAATTCACTCCTACTGTCTTCTGTGGAGCTACACCAGGGATTACTGTTTCAGTTCCTGGAAGGAGCTGGGAAGACAAGCTGGCCCCTGGGATACTGGAGGACTTACCCTGGCCCTGCAGGATGGTGAGATGTAATAATAGTTCCCAGAATCCCCCAGCTTGATGCGGTGTTTGCAGGCTCGGGACAGGCCACTCAGAGCGCACTTCCTGCCAGGAGAAAGGAAAACAGTGCTTCAGTGAAGGAGAACTCCTGGAGGAACAGAGCATGGCAGCTAGCAGCTTCCTCAAGCCAACCCCCAGCAGCCAGGTCTGAGTCAGTCAGAGCCCAGGAGAGGAAAGAAGAAGGTGGGATTTGAGTTCTCTGCTGCCAGGAACAATTCAATAAAAGCTGCAGGAAGGGGCAAGTACAGGAGAATTCTCATCCTACATTTGCACAGGAGGCACCAGGAGCTACACAATCCCCAGGTAAACTGATACAGGGCCCTGCACGCCAGGGCTCCCCGGGATGGTCTGAAACCAGAAGGACATGCAGTGCTGGCAACAGGCCAGGAGAAAAGCTGTTAGACATTAGGATAAAGCAATGTAACAAGTGTAAAGAGCTCTGTCTGTTCTCTGCACCCTCTCCATCATACATGCACTGTGGGTTACTCAGCCTTAGGAAAAGGGGCTCTATGTTCTGTGAGGGGAGAGGGCTGTTCCTTCATCACAGCTCAGGGCTGGATCTGTTTGGTCAGAGTGCCGTAAGACAGCTATTCAGACTGCCCCTGAGACCTGGTCTAGTGCACATCAGAAGGTCTGCGGCCAAGCTCAGATTGCGGTTCAATTTCTCCACACAGAAACATGGCACCATACGCTCCATACTCAGATCTTTAAGTTGTTCCATTCTACTACTATCACAATGGGAGTGGTGGGGTTTTAGGACATATTCCCTCCATAATACAGATTCCCTGATGGACCAGAGCCACTTGGACCACCCAGTCTGATCCCTGCATTTTGCAGGGTCTCTCACTATTTTATTCTCATTAACCTAGTCTCCAACCTTCTCTTGAACTCTGTAGCAATGGTGCCTTGACCAACCATCCCCTTCACTACTCCATTGCTCTGAGCATCCCTCTTAGACCTTCTTCTTCTTTATCTTTAAAGTTACTGCTCTTTGTCCTACCATCTTCCAAGACTGGGAATGTTCCCCTTTCTCAGTTTATATTGTTGTTACTCTGAAGGTATTTATACACCAAAGGCCAGATCCTGAGCTCAGTCACACTGGTGTAAGTCCAGAATGCCTATGCTTTTCCCTTGGCTCATGCCCAGTTCAGAGCCAAAGCCTGGAGCCCTTACTCAAGAAGAGCTTTCACTGAAGCCAATGGGAGTTTTACCAATGTTCCTCATCATCTGTCTCTGTGCACACAACCACTCACTGGGAATTGAACCCAGTTTCAAAACACAAGCCTCTATCATGTGAGCTAAAAAGGACTAACTCCATTATCTGGAGACAGTCGAAGGCTGACAACCTCTTCTACAGTCCAGCCACAAAGGGGATACGTAATACTCTCTGGCAGCATGCTACTACATAGCTCCTTCAACCTCCCCTTATGCATGTCTTCTCTTCCAATCAGTGTATCATTCCTTTGTTGTCCTTTAACGCGTGCTCTTTCGGGAAGCTTTTTCTGCTGGAACCCACAGCACAGTCGGTCAGTTCTAACCTGTGCCAATGTCACACAGAGGCCAAGTTCAAACATTAACTTTTAAACTTCAAACACGAACTTAAACAAGAAAAGGTTTATAAATTAAATCCCATCTGCAACAAAAGTGGAATGCCCATGTGGTCTGGCATCTTCACTGAGTGACCACATGGACTATACACCGGGGCTCATCGCTGATTATACCCAATGATTGCAGTTGGTATCTTGGAGGCAGTGAAGTTATAGTGCCCTCCAGAGTCCCCTTTAATCAGATGGGGCCTGATCCAAAGCCCACTGAAACTGAGGGGAGTCTTTCCAGATCAAAGGCCAGGAGATGTTGGGGTGTCCTGATCTTCTCTGACTCTTTTCAACTGTCTGTAAAAAGAACTCCAGTTTCCAGCATTTGCTGAGAAATTCCAGGAACATTTCCAGCATCACTCCATGCAGCCCAATAGGGATTTCCTGGGATTTCTCAGCATTTAACCACCGTCACATCCTTCTCAGTCCCCACGCCTCTGTGCTGGATGCTGACTTCACTCCTTAGCTGTGAAAGTAGCTAGGATGGCCATGAATCAGGCAGGAAGAATCAGAGAGATTGGAAATGTGACACCAAATGTTCAGGAAGGCTTGTGAGCCTGTTTATCTTCTCTCCCCCACTAGCAAGGGATTTAAACAGACAAACGCACCAAAAAATAAAAGAAGAAGCCTGGCCTATGTTTTCTGAAGTGAGGAGTGATTTGGGCTGCCTGGTTTTCGAGACATATTAAAGGGAGAAGATTTTCAGAGAGTGCCGAGCACTCACACTCCAGAAACCAGGCCTCTCTATAAGTTGGGCCCAAAATCATTAGTCACTTTTAGGCATTTGTCCCAAAGAGTATTGTAAGTGGGACCTTCAATTCACGTTCCGGCATTAACAGGATTAAAAAAGTTACTGGCTAAACTCCAGCCACAAAGCCATTAGTAACCAGGGGAGTTAGTAACTTGTTAATGGATCAGAGATATTTAATCATTGGCTAAAAATCACTTACGTTACAATTTGTGACCGGAACCCGCTGTGAGAAGAGACAAAAGAACAAAAGGCAACCAGTCAGGATACACACAGGACGGCTTGGTTTTGGCATGGAACTAACACTCACAGAGTGATTTGTTTTGAGAAGAGAGAGAATGTGGAACAGCTTGCCATGCAGTCTATGTGTCATTCAGGTCATTGCCTCGTGACATGACAGATGACCTTTGGCTTGGACCAAGCTGACCTAAACACAACAGCTAAGTGAAATCCTCTCTCTTGGTCAAGAAACATAAAGCTCAGGAGTCTGACCCCTCTCTGTTTGCAGTGATACTGGATTGAACCATTTCCTGCCACCGCCTTCCTGGGGGAACTGAGGCCCTGTAACATCAGGAGCACAGACAGACAAGTGATTCCCAAGCTGTCACAGTAGTAACTCTGAAAACAGTCGATGCAGCTCTCAGGAGGGGTTGGGGTGAAACACAGGGAGGAGAGATGAGTGAGCTCATTTTGCCACATTTCAAACCCACCTAGAGCATCATGGGTTCAAAAATGTGATGTGAACTTGGACACTATGGGACACATGCATAGGAGAAATTGCAAGAGGGGAGGAATAAAAAACACCACCTGCAGGTCACCCCGTCCTGCCGGCTCAGCTTCTGGGGGTTCTCCTATCCACAGTACATAGCAAATTCTACCCTTGAGAGATAATGTTTTCAAATGACTCACCCTTGGATGACTCCCCCCGCCCCGAGTTTAAGTTAGAGGAAGAAAACATTCAGTAAGTTTGTGAACTCCAAATAGTTTTTCCAGCCCCCAAAAATGATTCAGGACTCCAAGGCCTCAAACTCCATGTGGTTCAACCAGCCCCTAGTGGTAAGTGCCTGGATCCAGGCCAGCTGCTGGCCTTGGTTTGGGATGGGAAAACACACTGTGAAATATTAGCTAAAGAGGCGTTTCTACACCAGACTACTCAGCTACTACCCAGTACTGCTCAGATGCTCAGGTGATGGGACCCCTAGAGAGACCTGAGATAGCGCTCTAGAGACACAGCTGAAGACTGAGCAGATGTGTGGGATGGAAGCTGCCGTAGCCTAGGAGGAGACTGGATGTGAGAGGAGTCAGCGATGACTAAGGGAGCACCTGGGAAGTTCCTTACTTTGGTCCGCCACATTCCATTGCCGACACCTTCACCACGGGCAGCGTCTGGGTAGCCACAGGCTCTATGGTGAGTGTGTTCTGCTCCACGGCCTCCCGCACCAGCTCTGATAGCTACAGCAAGAAACACAGAACTGAATTCAGATCGGCAAAGCTCATGTCCGGTGAGGTGGCGACTGCGCCCCTCCTCAGCATCAGTACAGCCTGAATGTCTGAGCAGAACGATCCCCCAAGTCCTTGCTTCTGCTCCAGCGCTCACCTCCTGTTTGGTGAAGTCTAGACAGGGCCCCACATCTTCCCGGTAAATCCTCTCCAGGAAAGAGCAGGATTTTTCCAGAGTCGGGGATTCCTTCCAGGCCTGGAACTCGGCGAACAGGATGGAGTCAACCTGCAGCGAGTGTCAGGGGAGACAGAGGAAGAGAGAAGGTGTGGGATTGGGGAGAGGGGGAAAGACACCACAAGAGTTAGCACAGCTATTCCCCAACTACAAGGCTGCCTTGGAACTGCAGAGAAAAGCAGGATCGCCCCCAGGGGAACCTCTGCATCTGCCTTGTCTGCCACCCACATCACCATCTCTGTGACAGATTAACATGCCAAGTGAGGGTAGCTCAATCTGAGGCCTGTGAAATGCCCGAGTTCCCCAAGGGCAAGGCAGAGTTCCCACTGGGGGAGGCAGCCAGAGAGCGAGTGAATAGACCAAATTCCCCTCTCATCCCAGGGCTAGCCCATGATGGCAACGAAGTTCAGGACATAAAGGCAGAATCCCCTCGGAGAAAGAGGTCAATACAGCAAAGGAGTGAGTCAGGGAAAAGTTTTCAGTGAATAGCCATCACCATTTCTATCCATTTGTGTAGCAGGTGTGCTGGCCCTTTAAAGACAGGTCCAAACCCAGCAGCCTCGGAGCTGCAGCAGCCCAGAACTGAGGAATTCTGAGAGGAGCTGTTCCCAGAAGTGATGGGGATTATAGGCAGCAGGGCATGCACAGAAGGGAAAGTAGGGTATAAGAAGCAGCCTTCCTTCAGAGCACCAAATGGCTACATTTGTTATGGGTTCTCTGCAGAGAGGGAGCTTTCCAGGGCCTGGGAGCTGCTACACATATTCCCCTTTGCAGATGGGACTCAAATTCACAGCTGTGAGGGACCCACAGCAAATCTTGCCTCTTCCCTAGTCTCTCTCATTTTATATCCTGCTTCCCTGCCTGCTCCCAGCATGCCCTACAATTCCCATCAGTCCAACGCCAAATCCCAGCATGCCTCGGCTCTAGGCTGCAGCAGTGACAGGACCGTGCTGGGCCTGGCCCTATCCTTAAACAGCCAGCAGACCCTGTTATAGTTTGTTAAAGGAACATGGGGAGGGGGAGGGAGGAACAAAACAAGCCCAGCATGAAAAAAACATAAGTGAACAAAGCAGCCCAGTCTGTCCTGACAGTGCACTAGCTCTATGCTATGGAGACTGCTCACCTGGTGCCAGGAGACAACTCCAGCGCCACAATATGGAAGTCAATTAGAGAAACAAAACAAAACAAAAAAAAATGGATGTTAGTGTCAAAGAAAGGTAGAGCTGAAAGGCTGAAGCTGGGAGAGGCTGATGAATCCCACCCTCCGCCTAGCCTGTCCTCTGTGCCACATCTGTTCTAGCTCAGAGGTTACCTGCCGCAAGGAGGACGACGAGGAAGAGTCTCCCACCAGGGCCTGCCAGCCTGGCTCATAGGTGATGTGGATGGCCTTCCCCGGGACAATACAGAGGAGCAGAGAGAGAAGAGTGGGCACCCCAAACTTTGAAGGACGAGTGGAGAGAAGAGAGACAGACAAGGAAACAGTTCAGAGGGGCAGGCAGAGAAAGAAAGGCAAAAACGTGAGACAGACGATACAGAAAAATCGAGTTCTGCCCGTCAGCATGCCGAGTGCCTCTCAAAAGGTCCTAGGTTCTTCAGCATTTCCTTGGCCTATGATTTCAGAAGCGACCAGTGATTTGGGGTTGCTCAGTTTTTGGGTGCCCAGCTTGAGCTGCCTTAAAGAAACCCAATTTTCCCAACATGTTGCACAACCCTGAGGCCCCATAAGTGTGTCTCAAGTCAGGCACCTAAAAACAGAGGCATTCAAATTCACTAGTCACATTTTTTAAAATGTAGGCCCTGGATTTTAGGCAGCTGGTTAGCTGCACCAATGGAAATCCCTTGTGTAGACACAGTTTACACCAGAGCAAGGGCGCAGTAGGGACCTTGCCAGGATTATGCATTTAGTGAGCAAGAAAGGGAAAATAATTACCATCTTTGGTATTCTACAAGCACCTTCCAGCCAAGAATTTCCCATTGATTACAGACCTTCGGTGACTGACCCTCGTAACTATAGCAAGCAATTGACAGCATCAGCAAACACAGCCCTTTGTTGTTTATGAACTGCACGCAAACAGAGCAGGACTTTTACAAGTTTGTCCCCAAGTCACAATTGTTCAGCTAATGCCTGGCACTGGCTGCGCTAGCTTTTCAGCTGTTCGATATCAGCAAGTCAATAGTGCAGCTACCTGACTGGACACCTGAGTCATAGGCTATTGCTTCTGGTCCCTGATTGGATCACCTTGTTTAGCAGCTCACTGGAGTTTTGATTCATGCAGGGAGAGGAGCCTCTTTCCCTATTGCCACAAGAAGGATCCTTCTATTTGGCTACATACTCGGACTTCAGATTTCAACATATCTGGGTTCTTTCTTACCTGAGCAAGAGAAAGGTAGATGTAAACCAATGAAGCAAGACTTCATGGCTATTTAACAGACCCTTCCTTTGATTCTCTCCTCATGTTCACACACAGACTGTATGTGTAATTCTAATCCCATACACGGTGATATTAGCAGCTGCTGAAGTGCAGACTGAATCCACCCATCCCTACTGCCATTCATTGAAGTCACTGTCAGACAAATGAGCCATCCGAGAGGTCAGCCTAGTCCTCTCTGGTCACCTCTTCCTGGTCTGATTAGCTGTCTCACTTCCTGGCTGCGTTCTAGGTACAAGCCAGATTGGCCAAGTGCCTCCCTGCTCTTGAAATGCTTCCATGCTGCAGACACCAATGCTCCTGGTGGTGGAGGCAAAGCACATGCAGCCCCCACTGCAACCACGTGTTTTTTCTTCCTGCTCAAATACCAAAACTTGCTTCCTCGTCCCTCCAGCTCTCACACCCACAAGGAGTTTTCCAGATGGCCGTGTAAACACTCGTGCAAAGGTGTGTTCACACAACTAGTCACAACACTGTTTGCAGAAAGATAAATTCTGGCAGACCCATGTTGTACTCACATCAGTGTTTAGGGAGACCAAATGAAAGGGGCCACAAAACTCAGTGAAGGAAATTAATAGGATTTTAGTTGAAACAACAGCCACAAAAGCTGTTTGTATTTATTTGCCTGGCTCTATCCAGGAGGCGGGCAATACCTGCTTTGCAGGTAGAGAAACTGAGACGTAGGGAGGAAAGGTGACTTGCCCAAGGTCACACAGTGAGGCAGTGGCAGAGCCAAGGAACAGAAAGCAGAAATTCCGACTCCCAGTCCTGGGCTCTAACCACTAGTCCACACTAGACAGATGGGAAATCAAAGCAAACAGCATTAGTCAGAGCAGCCGTTAGACTGCAGAGGCAGATCAGGAAAGCCAGTTCTCAGTAGTTGCTTACGGCCTGATGCCAGCACAGCTACGAGCCTTATCCATACAGCCAGGAAAGTCCTGCAAAGGCATGCAGGTTGTTTCCAGAGGTTCTCTCCTGAACCCAGACTGGAGTTAATCCTGTAAGGGGAAGTCCCCACAGTCTGGGATTTTGCCAAGAAACCTCCAGCTCCCAGCACAGCAAGACTCAGAGGACTCTTAATCCACGAATGGCATTACAGTGAACATCGCTGAAACCGCGGAGCAGGGGAAAGGCTGTGGGCTCTGCAGACCTCAAGGGAATCCCTGAGAAGATCCCTCCACCAGCTCCCTCCCCAGCATGTGGGCTCAAGCCCACGCAGGGCCAAGAGCTGATGTGGTGAATGGATTTCACCCACCTCTTTGCACTCGTTGCTGACCGACTCCAGGGGCAGGCTCTGGCTGGTGGCTGCGACTACTGCACTGCTGGCACTCTTGTTCCGCCCGTGCCCTTTCCTGAAGACAGCTTTGGAGGGGCTTTGGAGCTGGGGATGCAACTCCCGGTTTGGAGAGGAAGGTGTGGAAGTGATCACCAGAGTTTTCAAAGCAGTCACCTCTGCTTGCAGCATGTCGATCTGGGAGACCAGGAGAGTCAGCAACGCCACCACCTCCACCCAGCAGAGTCCCATGCACCACACAGGGAATGCATGCTCAGGATCCCGGGGCGTCCGCACCACCCAGCCACCCACTCAGCCTAGGAGACATCTCTTGATCCATCCACAGCGTCCGCCCAGCTCTTCCACCCCCTGCTTGTCCCAGAATCTCAAACCAGGGAGCAGGGTCTGTGCAGATCAGAAACAACTTGCAGAGCCTTCCCTGCCCCTCCCAATCCACATCCCCCCAATGGCTCAGGCTCTGCAGGCAGGGCATATTTAAGTCTTGTAGCCAGAGACCCCTTCCCTGATGAGACATCAGCAGCAGATGTAGCTCCATGCCCCCTTGGTACATCCTGATCAGGGAATCCTGTCCCTAACTCCTATCTCCCCAGACTCCCTTATCCATGGTGCCTCAAAGCAGCAGCTTGTCCTGCACTAGGCAACAAACTGCAGCTAGGTGAAGCTGCTGGTCAGTTCTGTGCTTGTGGGAGCCCAGGTGAAATTCAGGGCCCTGTTTTTCACAGGAGAGTTGGATCTGCTGCTGGTTTCAATGGCACGTTTCCCCACATTCAGTAGCAGCTGTGCGGTGAGCTGAGAGACCTGCTGACTGTCTAGAGGCCAGTAGTCCAGGAGGTCCCACTGGGAGGAGACTGGATGGGATGTGACCCTCAGCTACGTTGCTATCCCCCTGCCCACAGGCAGCCCTGTGTCTGTACAGCAGGGGGATGGGATTGGAGAGTCCTCACCTTTCCTCGGGCCTCCCTCAGCTGCTTCTCTGATGCAGCCTGCTTAGTGTTTGCATCTCTTACCATCTTGTGCGCTTCCTGCAGCAGAGGGAGAACGTGTTACCTCCTACTCATCGCAGCCAGAGTCCCAGCTACACACAGCCCCTGCGATGAGCAAACCCACAAAGCCAAGCAACACATTCTACCCTGCACCCTGGCGTTTTACATGCGGCTCAGCAGTTCTCCTGGGGGGCAGGGTACTCAAGGGTCCCCCTAGCGAGTGTGGCAGCCTTCCCAAGGACAGCGGGGAGCTCAGAGCACAGTGCCCCCGGCGCAGGCCTGTCTCCAACTGGCACAATAAGGCCCTAACCTTCCTCTGTCCAGTGCTAGGCATTTGAGTGTCCTGGGCTGCTGGAAGATAGGATTTTACTGGCCTGTGAACTCATCATGAGCCATGGCACAAGAACGTGGGTCCTTTCATTGTGCACCCTCTCCAGCAGAATGCAGTAAAGCAGCTCCCAGGGGTGGTGCACTGAGGGCATTGTGGTGCCTCTCTCCAGGCAAGGGCTGGGTGCTGGCATCTGGGAGAGGGTTGGGGAGCAGCAGGCAGCCTGTAGAATGGGCCACATGAGAACAGCTGCAGCAAGCCCAGGGCACAGCTAGGGCACCAGCGAAAGGACTAAACTGCCTAGCTTCAGCAGCAACAGAAGCAACAGTCGAATAAACCAGCTGCTTTGGGGGGAGCAGGACACAAACACCCAGACTTTCCTAGACTAGATCCTGCCTCAGACACCGCTGGCTGAAAACCGAAGTGTAACGAATACACGTGCTGCTTCATGTTTCCTGCCAGAGCGGCTGGGGTGCCTGGAGGTGGAGTGGGGGAAGGCAGAACGCCTGTTCCCCATGCCAGTGCCCTGCATGCTGCCCCTCCCCATTAACACAGGTGCCAGCTTGCACCATGCTCTGCCATCCTGCATATGCAATCGGCCAGCTCTACTGTTCAGACTGGGAAGGGCTAGCCATGGATGCCCGAAACCCTGAGGCGTGGGCAAAGTGAGGAGAGAGCCTGTCCCAAGGGGGACAGTGAGTGATCTCCGTTTAGGGAGTAACTGGGGAAGGGGGAGGGAAGTGGTACCTCGAACAGACTGGCTGTCAGCTCCTCCAGCTCCTGCTCCAGCTGCTCTCGGACCTTTGACAGCCTCTCACATTCCTCATCCTTCAGCTTCAGCTCCTGCAGAGGGGAAGCCCGGGGACTTCGGCATGCTGGACAGAAGCACATGCCAGGCCCCAGTACGCTCTGCAGACAGCACCACCCTCTTCCACCTGCCTCATTCTCTCCCGCTGCATCCTGCTGCCCCCTCCCGCTCTGCGCACACTGACGCTACCCCTCCCCCTGCCCCACATCTGTGCGGATTCCAGCCCCACCTTCCCCACTCACCCCCAACCACTCCAGACGCTCACTCTGGGCTCTTTGTTAGTACCCTAACAGGGTGTGCTCCCACCTTCCAGCCCATGGAAACTCCTGCTCCGTCTACCCTTTTCACTCCTCAATTCCCGGTCTGTGCCCCCGTCCCCTGGTGTGCTTGTCTCCCCCCATATACACACCCGCGCCCAAGGCTTTACCTTCTGGGCTCTGTGGAGCTCCTCCTTCAGGAACTCGGATCCCTTCTCACGGATCTCCACCGAGGAGCTGCGCAGGCGGGAGACATTGAGCTGCGCTGTGGATTGGCCGTCATCTCCCCCACCTGCCTCCCTGCAGCGTGGTTCCAACTGTGGCAGCTCCTTCCCACCGCTGGATGATGCCAGCGGCTTCCACTGTCCCACCGCCGGTTGCTTCTGGAGCTGCTGGCTGCCTTCCTTGAACGGGGCCTGGCTGGGAAACATGAGCCAAGGGTCAGAGATCCAGGGTGTGGACAGCGCCAGGATCCAAGCACCTTATGGCCCCACCCAGATCTCATCATTTAAGGGGTTCTCCATAGAAAGCTCTCCCCACAGTGGAAATGAGCCTTCGGCTAATGGCCAGCACTGAGAGGGATTGCGATACCCAGGGAATGATAATGCTGGAGGAAGAGTGTATAGGTCTCAGGAGCGTGGAAGGGTGAGGGGGCGACATGGGGTGGATGTGCCACTTGAGACAAGAACACAGAGCAGGCTAATCCGCAGCTCAGGTTATAAGATCACTGCAGAGTTGAGGGGTCTCCAACAGCATTTGCAGGCCGGCTGGATCGTGTCATGCTGGTGTCTCGCCCCACTGCGCGCACGGCTCTTCCCCTGGCTTGGTGATCCACGGAGGAGATCGACAGTGCTGGACAGACCAGGGCAGCACACATATCTGGCCTGCTGCCCTACGGGAACAGGACAACCATGCAAGATGTTAATTGCAGACAGGTCGAAGGGCTGAGAGGGCGTTAACGGCAGGGGTCAGCCTCATCCCAAAACAGCCAAGGGACTGCTGGGGCTCCATTCTTAAGGGACCTGTAACTCAGGGGCTAATCCACCACTCCAGAAACTGAATCCACCTCTCTAGAGGCAAGATCAGGAAGGGGAGGCAACTCACAGGCTTCATCTCTCACCATTCCAATTCCAGGTGCCCTGGCATTTGGGGAAGAAGCACAGACTCCCACAGTGCCAGAGTCTCTCTAAAGAGTGCTGAGGGATAACGCAAGGAGCATCAGGCAGGATTAGCTCAGAGGAACTGCTTTTGCTCTGTGGGTGGCAGCGCTGGGTTCACTCTCCCTCAATGAAGGGCCTTCTAGGAAGGGAAAACCCTAAACAAGCCACTTCCCCCCATCCAGCTCTTCGAACAAGGACCGGGACAGAATCACCAGGGCACACACTGGGTGCAGGAGCCCATTATAAGAGCCAGGTTATTGTCAAAGGGAGATTAGGGTTAATGCAAGGGAAGGGATGGCAGAGAGGCCACCCCACCCTCTGTATCTGTGCTGTCACTCTGCCCTCAGCTGGCACCCAGCCAGGGAGAACTGAACAGCCCAGGGAGAGATCACAGTTCCTTGGGAGGAATAAAAGCAGAGGTGCCATTTAGAGGGGGGGCTCCTCCCCCACCCCAAGTTTCGTACAGGAGATGAGCTCCCATGCAGAGCTCTTAAGGGCAGCATAGCCCGAGTGTGGAATGTGAGTTCTGCAGAGGAGACCTGCTGCTCCAAGCTTGTGGCCCTGGGGCAGAGAGTCAGTATTTTGTTTACAAACAGAGGCAGAGTGATTAAGATAAGAAAGGGCTGGTAATTAAATTAAGGATCTGGAAGTCATTAGATGGGCCTGTAAAACAGAAATCCCTCTGCAGGGGGTGGCGGGTGTTGCAGGGGATGCAGAAGAAATACAGCCAAGCCTTCTAAGCCAAGGTTACATTCAGAAAAGTGGGAGACTTGGGGGGGGGCACTTGAAAAGAAGGGGCCAAAACCCAGGGAAGGGATAGCCGTGGTATAGAGAAGTTCCCACTCTACCTGTGGTACTTATGTGGCCCCATTACCATAGTATCTGAGCGCCTCAAAATGTCTAACCTATTTCTCCTCACAGCCCCTCAGTGAGGTAGAGCCATGTTGTTATCCCCATTGTACAGATGGGGCACTGAGGCACAGAGAGACTAGAGGCTAGATTTTCAAAGGTATTTAGGCACCTAGTGGGATTTTCAAAAGCACCTAGAAGGTTAAGTGCTTTGTAAACCCCATTAAATGCCTAGCTGCATCTTTGGATGCCTAAAAACCTTTGAAACTCTGTCCCTAAGGCATACAGGAAGTCCATGGGGGAAGTAGAACCCAGGTCTCTCAGGGCTAGTTCCTTATCCACTGGACCAGCCTCTCTCTCCGCTATATGCTGCAAAAAAAAAAAAAAAAAAAAAAGGAGGATTCTGATAGATGGGAGCAAAATCAAGAAGGCCAGTTCTCTGAGACTCCAGCAAACGGTCCGAGGCAATTGGGAAAGATATCATGGTTAACAGCATGAAAAGCAGCACAGAGGGCAGGAAGGATGAAGAAAGAAAGAGAGGGAGAATAAGAGTCAGATGAGAGAAGATCGCTTAAGCCCCAAGGGGTGGCAGGTTCTGCCCCAGGCTAGGCTGTAGAGCACTGGCTGCTGTGCAATTTTACATTTTAATTGAAAATCATTTTATCATTTTTTGTTCTGAGTTTGAGAAAAGGAAGGAATGAGAAACTGCCGTATGAGTATCAGATGCGTTTATGCCTCAAATTCTTAGGGTTTCAGCTATAACCAGGCCAATTCCAGAACAAAGAACAGAAATTGCATCCAAAGAGTCCATAGAGTCGACGATTATTGTCATGATTTGCATTATTCACTGGGCACCATCTGTGTGCTCAGCAGAATATGCCAGGAAATGTAGTCCCTGAGTTAATGTGTATAAAATGTGTAGCCCTGGATAAGATGGCTCAGATATTTAAGTATGAAGTGTATAGTTACTGAGCATCCAATGAAGTGAGCTGTAGCTCACGAAAGCTTATGTTCAAATAAATTGGTTAGTCTCTAAGGTGCCACAAGTCCTCCTTTTATTTTAATATATATGAGTGAAGATGCTGACTGCAACAGAAGTTTTACTTGATTAAGGACTAGAAGATTTGACCCTCCAACTTTCTTTCAAGAGGAAGAGCTGCCCAGAACTCCTCTGCCTGTTTATTTTTCTTTCCTGCCTGCAGTGGCCCTGATAGACCTCAGAAGTCTCAAATTTTTTCTCAACTTTAAAATGTGGCATTTTCTTGGTGTTTGGTTTTAAATAGTCTCCTGTGAAAACTGCAACGCAATCACTGTAGTGTTGTGCTTAAGAGCCTTCTGGAAAGTAACTAGCCTTTAAACTGAAATCACAGAGTCGCCAACTCTCATGATTTTGTCATGAGTCTCATGATAATTATTGTTTTCCTTAAAGCCCCAAATGCTGGAATCAAGTGGATATGTGATGATTTCAGCCTTCATTCTTAAAAAAAAAAAAAAAGAAGAAGAAGAAGTTTCGAGCCCTAGGGGCTGTGGAAAAAGCTTAAAAATGTGATCCCAGTGCACCCTAAAGGCTTGAGAAGCAGAAGGCAAAGAAAAAGAACACCAAATCTATTATTTTTACATAATCTCATGAGTTTAAAGCCAATCTCGTGATTTTTGGTGAGCCTAATTCATGATTTTTGAATGTATGTGGTTGGCAATACTGTGAAAGTGACTTGAAAGTGTCAGTTTCATTCCTGTTTAAAGTCAGTTTCTAGTCTATTATCTGTAGTGGGGAAACACCCCTAGAGCCCCAGGCAGGTGCAGTATAAACTCACGGGGCCCTGCCCCAATAGGATGTTTCCAAATGTTAAATGATCTATTCCAAGCTTGGCGAACTGCTAAAAAGTGATAGAAAGTCACCTAGACTTTTCTACAATTGTTGTATTCAATAGTTCGTAACAAAGTAAGAATATACATTTAATTTTTAAACCTAACCAGTGTCCCTTAAGTGACTTGACACAAGATGTCAGAACATGTTAGTATGAGAGCTGAGTGGGTCTAATATTTATTTAATTTTCTTTCTTTATATAGGAATTAGATACGGTGCTCCTGTAAGATATTTCTAAGTTATTATCTGCAAAACAACTCGAGTCTTCAGGTGCCTACGTAGTCCCTGGAATCACGCTTAAAGTTGCCTGCCCCACCCCAAAATCTTAAATGACGTTAGTGAATAAAAGCCTCCGTTATTCACAGCAAGGGAATTTTCCAAACCCAGACTCAGCCCAGCTGAACCCTTGGGGAAACAGAGATTGGAAAGAGAAGCTGTGTGTATTAGCAAGTCATGAACCACCAGGGCCCGAGGGTGAAATACACTGCGGCAAAGTTCCCAACTAAGACACAATGCAGGTTGCTTTAAAATGACATGAGCAATGCGTCCTTACAAGGGGAAAGACGGTCCTGTGGTTGGAGACTGGGCTGGGAGTCTGAGGATCTAATCCCAGCCCCATCCCTGATTTACTGAGTGGCTTTGGGCAACTCACTTCACCCCATTCGTGCCTCAGTTTCCCTATCTTTAAAATGCAGGTAATTTACACCTCTAGCTGACATGGGTGTTGCAAAGATAATTAACTCATTCATGTCTGTACAGCACTTTGAGAATACTGACTATGTATAAGCGCTAAATTACAGTCCCGGATACATTTTTATATGAAATAAGACCCCACAAGAGAGAGTTGTGGTCTCTTTTCAAAGCCTTGGCCTCGATTTTTAAGGTCTCACCTGCAAGATCCACATGTGGAGTGAACTGCACAGAGCTCCCATTACCTCACTCTGAGGGACAAAGAACAAAGCTGACAACAGCAGGACTCAGTCCTGTGACTCCAGGGAGCCCTGGTGTTTGTGAAATGGCCTCTGCCCTGCCCCCAAACCCAGCACCATGATCCAGGATTTCTGATGGACGTAATTTAAGAGAGACACCAGCAGGTCTGTGTGGTATACAAGCAAATACACAGTGGGCCTAAAGTTAAGGGCATTGGCTCCCACCTGATCCAAAATTTCATTGTGGCAAGTGAACCCTCACCCCCTTTCACCGCAAACCCGCATTTCCCACACACACACAGCAACCACCCCTGACTGAGGAGGAGCAGGCTCTATTTTTAACCAAATATTTACCACCCTCAGTCCAGTGCATTCCCACTGAGCAGATATGGGGTCCCTATTTGTCTTCTTTATTGGTTTCAGAGGCTGGCACGTACATCCACAGCAGAAACGGGGCCTGGATGCCAAGTTGAGCTCCTGCTGAAGAGACACCTCCAGGAGGCTCCTCTCTGAGGCTCAGCGGCTTTTTGTCAGGAGCTTGCCTCAGGCTCCAGAGGCAATATCCTTGTTTAGCTTCTGAGCTGGTGGGAGAAGAAGGGCTCTGGCAGCAGGGGATGTGCAGAGTTGGGGATTCCCAAGGGACTTGGATCGGGGTGACTCCAGTGTTGTCAGGGGAAGGCGAGGGAAATGCTCCAGCAGGGTCAGAACCCAGCTGTCGGGAGACGTCAGTGTGTGGCGAGAGTCCTTGGGGAGCTGGGGAACCCGTCAGGGATCTTCAACAGGGAAAGCTGCAACCCACCACTACTGTCAGACAATATGGCCACAGATACAATGTGCCATCAGAGGTCAAGATGGCTTCCAGGGGCACTGACGCAGCCAACCCCGGTGTCAATCAATAATCGTCAGTAGCCCCTTGTGGAGGCTTTGTCCACCTCCTGAGCTGGACGTGGGTAATATCAGCCTCACATTTGATCAGTGCTCTGCTGTGCCAGTCCATGGCTGTTCATCATGGAAGGGGGCAACAGAGGTGAGGATAATGGGGAGGTGGAGTAGCCTAGGGGGTGGATTTGGAGCAGGATCCAAATGCAAGAGCCAAAAGGAAGGTAAAGAGGCAAAGCAAAATCAGGAGAGAGAATAAAGAGAAGACAGAAAAAGAGAGAGGCAGAGAGAAGGGAAAAGGTCAGATGAGACGGAGGCCCAACAGATCACAATTGCTCTAGGAAGACAGCAAAGGACAAGCAGCAGCCAATGCAATTCAGAGACCCTGGTTAAAAGAGGAGAGGCGTGGTGCAGGGAAATGGGAGTAGAGAGTGGGAGGAAAAGATAAGAGCAGCAACTAATCCAAAAGCACAGGGAATGAATGCTGTTGGCGGTTAAAGGTGTATTGCACAGGGCCTGCGCCATTGACTTCTAAAGAAGCAGGATTGAGCCCACAGAAGCTTCTTTACTGGGGAGAAAGGGAAGGGCATTAATAAATGAGGAGGAGGCTAAAATGAATTATTAAAACCAAAAGGCTGAGAGAATTCCTCTTTAAAAGTTTGCATTTGGTGCATTGGCACTTTAAAAGCCAAATTCCTCTTTAAAAGTTTGCATTAAGGAAGAAAACCAGGAGAAAGGTTAGGCTGATTAGGCTGTGATGAAGATCCTATGGTGATTATTGTTTATATAGCACCATGGGCCTGATCCAAAGCTTCCTAAAGCACACAGAAAGACTCTCAGTGACTTCAGTAGGCATTGGATCCAGGCCCAAGTGAGCTAGGTTCTTCACATGCAGGTTTGAAGACAAGATCCCAGCTCTCAACTGTAGGTAAGAAGCACATAAATAATTGGTAGGTGGGGGCAGGGGGTGACAGGGAAGAGGGGCAGAATGTATCAGGACAGTTTGTATGGATGAATTCCAGGGTGCTAACAGAACTAGATAACAACTGGAAATTATATTTGAGAAATCATGGGAGAACTGGGAGAGATACCATAGAATTGAATGGGGAAGCAAATGTGGTACCCATCTTCTAAAAAGTAAGAAAGTATGATCCTGGTAATTGCTATCTGATAAATCCAGCCTATGTGCCATATAAAATAACACAAAAAATATGCAGAGAAAGAAGTCTTTACGCATCTATAGGATAATGGGATAATGGGAATGGGTTATTAAGAATAAATCATTCCAAGCAAACTGGATGGCACTTTTGATTGAATTACAAAACCAGGAGGAAGGCAGAATGTATAGCTGGGCTTTAGCAAAGCATTTGATGAGAATGTCACACAAAACGTTACAAGGCAGATCTCATTCCAGTTGGCTTGAACAGCAAAGTGCTGTCACATGGGTTGAATGAAAAGTGGCTGAAGGACCATAAACAAGGTGTAGTGAATGATAAATGGCAGCTTGGCAAGAGGGATTGGTGTCCAGAGGAACATTACAGAGATCGGCATGTGGGGCACGATTTTACTGAACAACCTCATTAACGCTCTGGAAGGGGAGGGAAGCCGCCCACTAATTTAACGTGCAGATTATACTAAATTGGGAAGTGCTGAAAACAGCAGCAAGTGAAGAAGTGTGTGGGGAAAGAATGGGCAAGAAATTAAATGAGCTTCTGCCAGAAAAAATGAAAGTTAATACTACGGAGCAAAAGTAATCCATACAGAGATACTCAACGGGTCGGAGGCACTAGGGAAGCAGCAACACACTTCGGGGCCCTGCTCCAAAGCCCACTGAAGTCGACAAGACTCTTTCCATTGCAAACCCATAGCAAACTCCAACCTAGAGAGAAGCGCACAATGCGATGCAAGCAAAAATAGGCAACTACAGTCTGGGAGTGCACAAATAGAAATACTGCATGACCAACCAGCAAGGTGACCGTTCTCCCTACATTGTGCTGGCCAGACCACACCAAGTCTGTATTATATTCAGCTCTGGGCTGCTCAAATCCCATGTTGGCAAATCAGAGAGTATTCAGAAGACAGCAAGAGAAATAATTAATGGTTTGGCTGCATTAATGTATAAGAGAAGATTAGCAAACATAAATATGTATAATTTGCCTAAATAATGACAAGGAAAATGGGATTGAGAGTCTTTGAAGGGTATAAACACCAAGGAAGGAATTAGTCAGGGTGATCTAACAGGGTATGACTAGGAGGAAAGGGATGAAGCTAATCAAAGGAACATTTAAACTGTTTGAGACAAACCCACGGCAGCATACCGCTGTAGAAATCAATGGAGCTGCACCAAAGATAAATATGGCACAAAGCAGGAAAGGGAGAGAGGGAGATCTATTCGGCTATTAACATCTCCAGTAAATGATGGGGTGGAATTCAAAAATTTTAAATTAGATTGGATAGAGTCCCGAAGAATATATTGCCAGAACAATCCTTCACCAGTCAGGAAATGAACTAGAGGGGATCTAATAGGTCTTTTCATATAAGCCTCCCCCTTTGCTTTTCTTTGTTTCTCCTTTTCATAGGATGGAGGAAAAGCTAATTCAGAGACAAATGAAGCGAGGGAAGAATTACAGGGGAAGCAGCAAGTAACAACGGTGGACCTAACGGTGATTCACTTAATGTGTTCCCAGTGACAGCTATATGAGGGACACCTTAGCTGAGAGGTGAGCAGTCAACATGAGTATTTTTTTTAGTAACCCACTAGACAACAGCTACATCCAGATACTCTGCAGCTAATGGTACAAGAAAGGTTGTCTGGCATTGTTCTATGGACAGGATACCACACTTGTAAAATCATGTTAGGGAACTAAGTTCCAGCCCAGGTCATAGCAAGCCCTGTGGTGCCATGTTTCACCAGGGGTCTCAGAGTTCTTTACCAACTTTAACTAAATAACCCTCACGCCATCCCGGAGGTAGGTATTATAGCCCCCATGCTACAGACAGGGAGACTGAGGCACAGAGAGGGTAACTGGCTTCCTCCAAGTCACACAGTGACTCAGTGGCAAAGCAAGGACTAGGACTCAAGGCACCCGAGTACCAGAGCCTATTTGCTAACTACAAGGCTGTTGCTGTATTAACAACCACATCTAGCGGCCACGTCATGCTTTGTCTCAGAGGGTATCACAGGAGGGTAAGAACCCAGGTCTTGTGATTCCCGGTCTTGAGTTCTGACTGCTAAGCCACGCTGCCTCCCTTGCACTTTATACCTACACACGACTCCCAAGCAACAATTCCAGCGATGCAATGCCAGGGTGCAGAGCTCTAGGCTCTAGCTTCCAGCCCCAGGCCTGCTAGTCTGGATAGCACAGGGCTGACTATCCAGGAATAGGGGGCAGACTTTGTGACCAGTCAGCCCCCCGGCTCCCCTACAAGCAATTTGGACAGGTGTTAAACAAAGGAAACATGAGTCTCTCCTCTGAGGGCAGGTGCCACATTGCCCATGGGCCAACAATGAGAAGGGATTGGGAGAACCCCTCCCTACCTAGCCTGCAAAGTAGGGAATGAACAAACCAGCATCATGATGGACATTTTTAGTCCTGCCTACACTATAACCACATTGCTGAGGAACCCTGCAATCCCCTAACTCAGTTTGACCCTAGCTCCACTGCAAGAAGGATCAGTACGCTCCCCATGTCGTGGGACAACCCTGCTGTAACTAGTCCCCCAGCACAGCCATTGCTACAGTGTAGACGGGATCTTGAAGTACCCAGGCGACTCGGCAGTCAAGCCTTGATCTATATTGTCCTGATGGGGCTTTGAAACCAACATTTCACTGAGACCAAGAAGGTGATGGAGGTTCAGTCCTTTTGCTGTTGCTATTGTCAGTCTGGCTGGAACCTGTGCTCTGTAGGATGGTGGGGGGTGTTTTGAAGGCTCTTCTCAATAGGAAACACTAGCTAGAAACTTTTTTTTTTTGTTGGATTATATAGAAAAAAAGAGAAAAATGTGCAGGATCCACAATTTTTCCAGCAGGCCCCACTCGTTTCCTGTGGTGCTGATCTGACAGTTATTTCCTGTACAAACTGCCTGCGCGTCTCTCTGGCTAAACTCTGCATTTGAGTTCACAAGGGGATCCTGGCTCTTCTATTCTGATCTTCTGCCACGGAGCAGCCTGAAATCCACACATGCAGAGACAGCAGGAGGCAGGATTCACTGTGCGGTTCGAAAGTAGAGTGTTGTCCATACTGATTTAGCACTGTGCAGCCAACCAGTCTCCACGTACATCCTCGACACACACCTGCCTCACCGGACTTGCTCAGGCACTCAGTAACACACCTCTGAAAGGCATATGCCCTGCCACAACAATAGATGCTATACTGTAGCATGCAGTTCATCTTTCTCATATTTGCTTTACAGGCAGCAAAGAGCCGGGAAGCAGGCTGGGGTGTTCGGTATACGCTGATAGTTAAGTAGCATCCAGTATTTCTATATGCAAGATGCCACACATAAATATACTCTTTTGGCACTTTATTGTGGTACATTGCCTTATTCAAAGTTTATGTTCAAAGTTTATACACACACTCCACACACACTTTAGAAGAGATCAGACCTTGAAAAATTCAACCCACGTGCTGACACTTATTAGAAACTCAAAACCAGTGGTTAGATTGGAAACACTTGGGCAACCTGAACTAGAACTGTTCCTGAAGATGCCACTATTAGCGATGGTGTAGTTTTAGTTGCTTGGAAGCTGTAAAGTCCCCCATATTTTACTCTTTCCGGGGCAAGCGTACTAAACACACACGCCACATTAACTTGCCCAGAGGCCATGAGCGAACAATGCAGTGTCTGTAGATCACACTTTAAAAAACAAAAACAAAACCAGGGGCAGTTTTCATATTAGGAAACTATTTCCTCGTTAGGTGCCCAATCCTGCTCCCACTGGAGTCAGTGGAAATGCTGACAATGACTTCAGCGGGATTCAGAATCGGACCCAAAATTCCAAGGATGACTCTTCTCCCCACCATCTCATCTCCTTTTCTCATCACCATTAACTCTCTCTCAACCCTTCAGTGTTAACCCTGTCTCTTTGCCGTTTAGCGCTCTCTCTCCCCCACGTTTCTCTTTATTCCTGTGGCACATCAGTTTCTCATCTCTCTTGTCCCTCATGTTCTTCTGTTCACACTGGTAGCTTTCCCCTACTTCGTGGATTTTGCCTTGCCCCTTTCCCAGCCTCTCACGCAGACACATCACTGTGCAGCTAAAGAGCAGTTTCTGAGGGAGAAAATAATCTCTAGTGAATAAACACGGTTTCCACGTGGAAGAAGAAGAAACTACAGAGGGCATATCTCTCTCCATGCTGCCTAAACAACTCATTTTGACACGCTGGCTGTTCCTCGGGGCCCGGGGCACAGTCGAAGGTAGCAGTGACCTCAGGAGAATGCAGCCTCCTGGATTTGCGGTTCTAGAAACTTTATGAACACTGCAGAAACTAAGGTCAGGTCACCCCCTGCTCCTCCTCTGCTGTTCTAACATGCTCCCTACTTTGGGTCTGAGTAGATCTAAACCTTTACAGACTCCAAGGGAAACAGACCCCCTTCCCACACAATCAAAGGTCTCTGCCATCCATCCATCCCTCTTTGCACACGCACACAGACAGGGGATGGGATAGATAACACAGGAAAGTGGGTCCCTGGGATCACAGTCCCAGGGACAAGAAGTTGGGGGGAGTAAGAAGCCTCCTTCCTTCCTTCCCAAAAGGCAGGCTGTCCCCAGAAGGGATCGCACAACCCCACAGCGCTCCCATTCAAGCACTGACGGAGCCATAACCAGCTGCTCCGGAACAGACCCTGAGCATTCATTCAGCACCAACATCCAAACTCTGAGCCAAAGGACCAGCGCTAGTGACGCAGAGCCAGGCACCCAACGACCCCATCGGGTGTTTCTCCCCCCGCACCTGCCCAGGGCCGTTCGCTCGTCCTCAGAGACTTTCCGCTCCTCCTTTGCAGACCTTTTGCAAGTTTCACTCCTTGCCACCGGGCTAGGAAGGAAAGGTGACCCCTGAGCGCGCCACCCCCCAGCCTGGGGCCCCCACAGCAGGCGCCCTTTGGAGCAGGGCTGGGGCACTGGAACCATTTGTACAGTGGGGGTGCGAAGAGCCATTGAACCAAACTGTAAACCCTGCATGGGGTGGAAACCGCTTCCAGCCAGGGGGTGCGGCAGCACTTCCAGATCCAGCACGTATGAGCAGGGACCAGGAGCACCCAGGGGCGCACGCCCCAGAGAGAGCCGCAGGAGGCCGCCACAGGCTCAGGGAGAGGCATCCCCGGTGCGGGTCCCGCTGCGGCCAGAGGGGACAAGCCGGGGGAGGGAGGCTCCGTTCCCCCGCTCCCCTCCCGAGAAAGAGGGGGCCGGGGCGCAGGGAAGTTTTGTAGGCGGGGAGGGAGGAAGCCGGCTCCAGACCTACCCGCTCCACATGCTGGCTCCGGCCCCGGCCCCGGCCCCGCGCCGCCCGCGGCCCCTCACGCCGGGCGCGCTGCTGCCGCCATCCCTGCGCCGGGCTGGGGGCCAGCGGCGACGGCCCGGCCCCGCGCTGCAGCCGGGCGCTGCGGCAATCCCGGGAACCCCAGCCCGTCGCGCGCCGCCGCTCCAGCCTGGCTCCGCCGCCGGGGGGTGGCTGGGAGGGGATTGGAGGTCACATGACCTCCGGGCGGCTCCAATTGCAGCGTGCTCGTCCCCCTCCCCGAGCCTCATGTGACTGAGAATTCAGCCGCGAGCCCGGGGCTCTCCCCCAGGCCCGCCTGTCATCCACGCGCCGGGCATCCTGCAGCTCCCCTGCACAGACACTGACGGTGCATTCAGCGCAGCCTCCCCCCCCCCCCCCGCCCACACACACACACGCGCGCGCTGCATCGCAGGGACCCCCAGTCTCAAAAATCACTGCGACAGTCGTGCCTGGAGACTGAGATCTGCCCGTGGAAGATGGAGGAGAAAGGTCCCTGCCCCCCAATTGTATGGGCTGGCTTCAAAATTCACCAGGAAGGGTCTCTGCTTTCCTTTCCCTGCACCCAGCACAGACGCTGACAGCGCAGCTTGTTTCCTCGGGCTCCCTGAAGAGAGGGATGCTAATGAGGAAGATCAATGGGGAGGCCTGGCTGACAGCATCCTGGGCATTTTGAGTTCATCCAGAGGTGCTGGGGGTGGGGGCGCTGCCGCACCCCCTGGCTCCAAGCGGTTTCCGTCCTACACAGGGTTTACGGTTTGGTTCAATGGCTCTCAGCACCCCCGCTACACAAATTGCTCCAGCACCCCTGGCTTCATCTGTGTGCTCTGGGGTAAACCATGAGACGGAATAATGCTGATGCTTTGTTCAGGCAAATGCAAATGGCAGGCATTAAAGCAGAACTGTGTGGGTCTTTCCCCCCCACCCCAGTTTAGGACTCAATTCTGTGGCTAATCTGTGCATGACACCTCCATTGACCTCCGTGTATTATGCAAGGAAAGCATCTGCCCATAACTGCAGGATGATAATTACATTATAGAGTTACTGTATTTCTTAATGTCTCATGTTTCTCTACACCCATTGTAAGGGCCGAATTGGACAGTTTAGTAGCCCAAGAATCTAGTCTACACAATCTACACTTTCCAGACCTAGAGATATGACCCCCCGAAGGGTCAGTCCAGCTCCTCCTCCCTGAGCTGAATTCCATGGAGTTTAGTGTCTTTAAGAGGAAACTTTAAAAACCAAGAGCTTGTCTGGGTTGGATGGACAGTCAAAGCCCTGTGGCGTAGCTGATTCCCCTTACAGACCAACAGCAGACTTTGTACTCAGGGTCCTTCAGCACTAAAAGCATGAGCGAATGCTTGAGCAAAAGGACTATCAGGCGGGCAGGCAGGCAGTCTCTCTGTCTGGCTGTGGTACTTATATGACCCCCAACACCGTAGCAAAGGAGCACCTCACCATCTTTAATATATTTATCCTCACAACACCACTGTGAGTTAGTGTAGTGTTGTTATCACCATCGTACAGATGGGGAACTGAAGTACAGAGGCTATGTCTACATGGCAAAACAAAACAGCAATCGAGACTCTCAGACTTGGGCTCACACTACTGGAGCTAAAATAGCTAAAATACTGGAGCTGTGTGGCCATTCCAGCTGGGAAACCCACCCCTCCCCACCCAGGCCTCAGAGTCCAGGCCCAAGCGTCTACACCAGGGGTTCTCAAACTGGGGGTCGGGACCCCTCAGGGGGTCACGAGGTTATTCCACGAGGGGTCGCGAGCTGTCAGCCTCCACCCCAAACCCCACTTTGCCTCCAGCATTTATAATGGTGTTAAATACGTAAAAAAGTGTTTTTAATTTATAAAGGGGGTTGCACACAGAGGCTTGCTCTGTGAAAGGCATCACCAGTACAAAAGTTTGAGAACCACTGGTCTACACGGCTGTTTTTAGCACCCTTGCGCAAGCTTTGTGAGCTCAAGTCTGCAGACCCAGGCTCTAAGACTCACTGCCAGAGGTGGTTTTGTTTTGTTTTGTTTTGTTTTGTTTTGGGGGGAAAGGGTTGTGCCACATACAGATCCTCAGAAAGACTATGTGACTTGCCCAAGCTCATACAGGATGCCTGTGGCACAGCAGAAATTGATTCCAGCTCTCCCACAGCCCAGGATAATGCTCCAACCATTAGACCATCCTTCCTCCCAGTGGCTGGTGATTATGTACTGTAGCTCACTCAGGGAGGGAGGTATAACACACAGATCAGTAGGTGATACTGGCACTGTTGTAAGCAGGAGGTAGGTGATTCATGTCCTTGATCAAATTTCCCACTATTGTTGCATTGGGTGCTACCCTCCCATCCCAGTGGGGACTGAAACATTTCTGCTTGCCTGAAGGACTGTTCCTGCAGTCCTCTCTTAGGCAGAATTACCATGCACCCTATGACATGGCAAGGTGAAGAGGGAATCAGGGTTTATGTTTATGCCATTATAAGTGGGTCGGCTCCTACAAGCCTGTGAAGCCAGTATTTGTATTTAAAGTCTGGAAGATTATTTAAATTTTGTTTAAATTAAGTTGTTGCCTAGGTACTACAAGCAACATCACTGTATATATACACATTATAAAGTGTATTACAACCAAATTCGGGGCCCCATTGTGCTATGCACTGTACAAACACATAGCAAAAGGCAAGCCCTACTACAAGAAGCTTGCAATTTGAATAGACAAGACACACAGGCTGAGCTATCATCCTCATTTTACAGATGGAAAACTGAGGCACAGACAGATTAAGTGTTTTGCCCAAGGTCACACAGGGTCTCTGGCAGAACCCGGCACTTAATCCAGATCTCCTGAATCCCAGTATAGTGCATTAACCACAACTCCATCATCACTCAAACACCCAAGATAGGTTAGTTAGCTCTGTAGAAACAGATCTGTCCTGAGCTGGAGAAGAGGGCATTGATTGCCCAGGGGAAGGAGTGCAATGTTGTCAACTCTTGCAATTTTATCATGAGTCTTGCAATATTTGGTGTTTTTCCAAAGCTCCAGCTGCTGGAATCAAGAGATTTCCATGAGACTCTTGGCTCTCATATAAAATAATGAGTAAATTCCTAGCCCTGAAACAAAAAAAACTCTTGAAAAGGAAAAGTGAGTGCACCCTATAGGCCCAGAAGACAAGTAGACACCCCCCACACACACACGTTTATTATTGTTTTTTAAAAAGAGTGTTTTTAAACCAATCTCCTGATTTTTGGGGTCCTGGCTCATGATGTCTGAATGTTTGGGGTTGCCATTACTAGGACTAGTGAAAGAACAGTGCCTTCTCCTATAGCCAAGATCTGCAGAAGTTCAGATGGTTCCTGTTCTGCCATGGAAGCAGTTTTGCAAGAGTGGACCCCGCTGCTGGTGAAGGGGCCTAGAGATTAAAATAGCATATGGCTGGGAATTTAAATTGGCACCAGCAAGTGCAACCTCGCCCCTTCCCCCCGCCACACGAACACATCACTCCAGCTGGTATCCCCTCCACCGCCTGCTGAAACAGCTTTCTGATCACAGTGGGAAGTGTGGAATTTAAAGATGTAATAATGTACAGGGATTGGAGAAAAACAGCCAGTGACAGCTGGGTACCAGTATCAACTGGATGGGTCAGAAACGCTAATATAAATTACGCCATGATTTTAAAACCTCTGTGCATTCTGGGGTTACAAAAACCTTTGCTGAGCTAAGTAAGAATTGTTATTGAGCACAACGCCGGTAAGAGGTGGAAAAGTGGTGCAGAAAATGTGATGCTTGCATTCGTATTGCAAGGACAGGTCTGCCTAGGAGAGGGAGAGTCCCAAATGCAGAACTACCTCATGAGCGCGCCAATGGAATGCACTGCTGTTGATGTGCTTGGGCCTCTGCTGGAGACCATGGCCCCAGTTATCAGCTAGTCCATCCTTGTGCTCAGTACATTAACAAGGAAGGTAGGGGGGAAAGTACCTTTGTGCTCCCTGTATTCTGGGGCACTGCGGGACCAGTGCAGCCCCTGGTGTCAATCAGAGCAGCCACAAGGCTGCTCTAATTTATGTTCTGTCTCCCAAGGTCCCCTACAGGCCATAGGAAACAGAGAACATGCTGCAGTGCTTTCAGACTACCCCTTCCCTTCCCAAGAGTAGTGCATTTTGGCCACCTCTTCCCTCCCACTGTTTTCCCTGCTCTTAGTTCCTGTCCCATCTCACCCCAGCACGCCCTTGGGAACCCTCACAGTTCTGCACCAATAGAAGAGTCCCCTTACACAGGGGATATTCCCTAGGGGCTGTCTCCCCTAGCCTTTCCACCCACAAAGCAGCACAAAAGGACCATAGGAGAATCAGCCCCACAGTCCAGCAGCTAATAGCTATGGTATTTGCTGAGGACTAATCTAGAATGTGGCCTGCAATTCACCAAATTAAAATAAGAGTCTAACAGAAGTTCTAGAAAATTAGCTCAGTACTAGAGGTGGGTCTCCAGGGAGTTACACACGGATCAGGGGAGAAACTCTGGATCCAAAGGTGTGACAGGATGGCAAGACAGTCAGACGAGCCCTGTAGAATATCACCAAAGGTAGCCCAGCATAGCCCATTCCTTTAGGAGGCCTCTAGACCAGAAAGGAAGAAGAGTATGAAGCATCCCCCAGCACTCCCCATATTTGGACACGAGCTGAAGACCTCCCCTAACTCTTGTATGGTGTAATAGAGGAGGGACAATGGGATCTGGATCAACTGGACTATGGGAAAATACTACAGGTGAAAACAGGCAGACTATTAATGCATGGGCTGTCCTTTGCTACCTCCCTCGTACTCTGCCCCTGCCCCCCATAGCCTATGCCCACCATCAGCCCCCCTCGAATGCCCTTTCAGCCTGCCCTCAGGCAAGGCCAAGGCACCTAGCCACGGTCAGCTCCACCCCCTCCCTCAGACCTGCCGAGCCCCCTCAGAGTTGGCTCATTACCAGCCTCTTCTCCCCTCACCATTGCTGCCTACCTCTCCACTGCCGTGGGCTCCCCTTGGCCCCATGGCTCACCCGCGGGGCATTCGGATGTGAGGGCAGCAGCTCTCCAGGTCTCAGCAGCCCCAGCCCCTGTCTCACTCCTGGACGGGTAGCCGAAGGCAGACGGACTGTACACAGTGGTCCCTGCGTCCATTGCCAACTGCAGCTGGTGATAGCGAGCAGTGGGTGAGGGGGGCGATCATGCGGCGAAGCCCCTCACAGGAGTCCATGTCATCCACATGGGAGGGGAGAGGGTGTTGCTCAGTGGGCAGCCCTGGGCCACTGCATGTTCAGGATCCATTCAGGCCAAGGTCTGGGAGCAGACAGCAGGGCATCACTACGGGCATCGTCAACAGTGGCCTGGAAGCCCCACAGCTCTGCCTGTCTCCCCAGCCTAGCAGCAACAGCGGGGGCCACTGTGGCTCTAACCTTTGCTACGTCCAAGAAGCAGCTGGGAGGAGGGGAAAGTATCTTCAGCTCAGCCAGGCAGCGCTTAAACTTACAACTCCGTGTAATAATTAACTCCCAGGGGCTGGCTGTCAGAATGAAGGATTCTGGGACTTGGAAGGGAAAATGCTTCTAGCAAACTGGCAAAGACAAGAAGAAAGACACTTGAGGGGGGAAGGAGCATTAGAACAGAACGGGTTCAGAAACACCTCGCTGGGTGTTCTGCCTCCACACAGCGGCTGGTGCTGTCACGGTGCCCCCCAGCTTCCAAGGACGGGCAGCTCCGGATAGAAGCAACAGGACAAACGCTGGAGCCCTAAGCACCCAAACAAGCTGGAGCGTGAGGGTGGGGAACAGCGAGGAATGTACAGCAGACAGCAAAGATCAACAGAAAGGCAGGCACAACTGAGAATGCCGTGAGGTGCCTGCCTTTCTGGATCTTTAGACTCCTAAATACCTGTGAAAATCTGGCCCTACTTCCTCAGCCACTACCCAGGAGCAGCTCCCACTGCGCCTATGGCCCATCTGCAGCGGCTGGGGAATCAGGCCCTTGTTTTGTATTTTATTCTTCCGCACAGCACCTCTTTGTCCGATTCACTGCAGCCCAACCCTGCCTTGATGCTTCCAATTATTTCCCCACTAAAACACTCATGCAGACGATCCTGGGTTTCGGGCCACAGGTGAGGTACATTTTCCACACCTCCTCCTCATTCTTCAATGAAAAATAACTTGACAGAACATTTTTGGGCAGCTTCTAGGTACACAAGAAAAGTTACCAACATGGAAAAGTGTTCCATAAAAAACAAGTGTTCAATACCATCCCCCCTCAGAGGGCCCCATCGTAGTATCTCCCACTCAACTCCCACCCAACCATCTTATCTTCATCCCCCACCTTCCCACCCAACCATCTTATCTTCATCCCCCACCTTCCTACTTCCCCCTCCCCTCCCCCCCCCACACACCCTCCTCCTCTCCAATCAACCCCAGGTCTCTGCTGAGCTCAGTTATTCTTGGCTCCCAGCACTGCCTGCCTCTCTAACTTGTTCCATAGGCTCATTCCCCTTAGTGGGAGAGAATTCTGCAAGTCCCCATGTCTCCTCTCACCACCAAGAGTCACCTTTCCAGCAACATCAATCCTTTCCAGAATGCCGAAAGCCTCCGTTTTCTCAACGGGAGGAAACCCAAATCTCTAATCTTTTCCCTTTGATTTTTTAAACCCATTAACACCCTTGCTGCCATCTGCTGCATTTAATCATCTTCCCAGCATCAAGCTCTGTATTTCTAATGAGCCCATCACTAGGGGATCTGAGGCCTGGTCTACACTTAAAATGTAGTTCGCCACAGCTACATTGCTCGGGACATGAAAAATCCACATCCCTGAGTGCCATAGTTACGCTGACCTAACCCGCGGGGTAAACACAGCTAGGTCGGTGGAGCAATGCTTCCCTCAACCTAGCTACCGTCACTTGTGGGAGGTGGCGTTCCTACAGCGATGGAAAAACCCCTTCCGTCACTGTAGGATGTGGCTCCGCTATAGGGTTATGCCAGCATCACTGCGCCTCCATAGCTACGCCACTGTAGCCCCCGCAACGCGTGCTTGTCCCATGTGCCCAGCTCCACACCCAGTATCCCAGAGGGGGCCCAACAGGTGCCCGATTCACTAACATTATTGCTGCTTCTTTGGAGCCCAAGGGCCAGATTTTCAAAGGTATTTAGGAGTCTAAAGATGCAGATAGGCAGGCGGGGGCCTAATGGGATTTTCGCCAAAGCAGGTTAGATGCCCAAGTTCCATTGAGATCAGTGGGTGCTGGGCAGTGACACTGCTTAGGCACAACTGAGAATGCCATGAGGTGCCTGCCTTTCTGGATCTTTAGACTCCTAAATACCTTTGAAAATCTGGCCCTACTTCCTCAGCCACTACCCAGGAGCAGCTCCCACTGCGCCTATGGCCCATCTGCAGCGGCTGGGGAATCAGGCCCTTGTTTTGTATTTTATCCTTCCGCCAACACTGCACAGCACCTCTTTGTCCGATTCACTGCAGCCCAACCCTGCCTTGATGCTTCCAATTATTTCCCCACTAAAACACTCAAAGCCACCTTCTGCTTCATGCCCTGAAGCCTTCTCATTCTCTCTCTCCTCCCCCACAGCCTCTATGACTGTGGTAAGTGTCTAGTTCCACCCCATCTGCCCTACACCTATAACCCGTCATAGGAGCAGGTCACAACACTGTTCCTACGTTTAGTGAGGGCAGGACCAGACTTGTGTGCCACACTCTGGTTACCTAGTCTTGGTCACAATCTGCTGACAGCACATAGGGGCCTGAGCATTGCAGTGACCCCATACATTCACCAGGTGACTTCCCCACAGCACAGACTCTGTGGTAACCTGACACACATAGACCATGAGACTAGTGGAAATTGCAGATGAAAAGCAAAGGCTTTCATTCCCTTTTTAGTTCAATTCCTTGTGTCCTAGATTTCAGTCCCTAAACCATAAGCATAGAATCACAGAAATGTAGGGCTAGAAGGGACCTCAAGAGGTCATCAAGTCCAGCCTCCTGCACCGAGACAGGATCAAATAAGCCTAAACCATCTCTGGTCGATGTTTTCCCAACCTGATTTTTAAAACTTCCAAGGACGGGGATTCCACAACCACCTTTAGAAGCCAATTCCAGAGCTTAATTACCTGTATAGTTAGAAAGTTTTCCTACTATCTAACCTAAATCTGCAGATTACGCCCATTACTTCTTGTCCTGCCTTCAGTGGACATGGAGAACAATTGATCATCATCCTCTTTATAACAGCCCTTAACACGTTTGGCTCCTCTTCTTTTCTCAAAACTAAACATGCCCCATTTTTTTTAACTTTTCCTCATAGCTCAGGTTTTCTAAACCTTTTATCATTTTTGTTGCTCTCCCTTGGACTCTTGCTAATTTATCCACATCTTTCCTAAAGGGTGTGCCCAGAATTGGAAACAGTGCTCCACTTGAGACCTCACCAGTGCTGAGTAGAGCCAGACAGTATTTCCCTTGGTCCCCAATCTATGGTTCTGCATCTTCCTCCATTCCAGTGCTCTGGTCTCCGCATACACGTGTGTATACACACACACAGAGCCTATGAGCTAGGTATAAAAGTCCAGGAATCCAATGTTTGCTGTAATCAAGGTGCGACTCTGTCCTTGGTAACAGCAGTAGCTGTTTGAGCCAGGACATGCTGACCAGAACCAGCCAGACCCTCCACTTCCAGGGCACCGAGATCCAATGCAGCTCAGTTCTGGGAAGTTAGAGCGTGGGTTGTCAGAACTGACCCTGTTATCGATGGCTCAGCTTCACCTTCCCAGATCAGGACAGCAGGGACCCAGGGGCCAGAAATCCTAGTAAAGGGGCTGAGGGTCCCAGGCTGGGAACTAGAGGCAGCCCAGAACTAACAGACCCAGACAGGATGTTATTGCCATGAAAATAAGAGAACGAAAACAAGGGCCTGGAAATCCAGGCTCCTGCCGCCCACTCCGTCCCTCCCCGCCTCAGCCAGCTGTGTGGAATGTTTGCACAACTGGCTGGAATGTTTTTGGTGAGAATCCCCCTGGGATCCTTGGATCGGGATCTCAGATTTCAGAAGAACCAGCGAGGGGAAGCCAGCAATAACAAATCCGCTGTCACAATAAAACAACTGCACCCCCTCCATGGCGTCTGGATGAAAGAGCCAATCTGAGATGAGAGACAGAGTTCAAGAGCAAAAGTCCCAAATGAAGCTGCCGGAAGAGAAGGGGACTGGCGCAGTTGTGACACCAGTGCCACATTGTTAATGTGGATGCTGGCCAGAAACTGCCTTGTCTTGGCACTGAAGAGAGACCTAGCAACGCGCTGATGCTTCCTGCCAGCTCAGAGCTATGCAGAGGCTCCAGAGAGGGAACTGGGATCTTGCTCACAGAGCCATGTAGATGTTTTTGCAGGGATTAGTCTGAACCCAGGAGTTAAAGCAGCTTGAAAGAGGAGGGGGAGCGGGGAGGAAGCACTGCTTACCCAAACCTGGGAGAGAAGGAGGAGTGAAGGAGAGAGAGCTGCACTGCCCCCGCCCCTTAACGTAATCCTTGTCTGAACCTTTCCTTCCATATCAGGTTCAGAAAAAGGTGGGAAGAGAGCAGGGTTGGATTTACATTAAGGAACTGAACTGGGAGATACGAGATCTAGGTTCATTTTCCAGCTCTGCCACAGACCGATGGGCTAGTTACTTTGGTCCGGATTTGTAATGGTATGTAGGCATCTAATTCCTGTTTATTTAAATGGGAATCAAATGCCCCTTTGTAAATACTTTTACAGATCTGGCCCTTAGGGTATGTCTACACTTTAAATGCTACAGTGATGCAGCTGCCCTGCTTCAGCTGTGCCGCAGTAGCGCTTCAGTGTAAAGTGGACACTACCTACGTCGATGGGAGGCGTTCTCCCATTGGTACTGGAGTAGATACTCCACCTCCCCGAGAGGCGGTAGCAAGGTCAACGGGAGAATTCTCCTATCAACCTAGTTCTGTCTACACCAGGGCTTAGGTGGGTTTAATTGCATTGCACAGGGGTGTGGATTTTTCACACCCCTGAATGATGCAGTTATACCAACCTAATTTCCTAGTGTAGACCAGCCCTAGGTTGATGGAAGAATTTGTCCATTGACCTAGCGCTGTCAACACCAGGGGTTAGGTCAGTATAGCTACATCGTTCAGGTGTGTAGGTTTTTCATAGCTATACCGATGTAAGTTTCTAGTGTAGACCAGGCCTTAGTCTCTCTGCCTCAATGCCCCATCTGTAAAAGGGAATAATAATGCTTCCTTTGTTTGTCGGGCTTTTTGGACTGCAAGCTTCTGGCACAAAGGTGGATTTCTTACTCTGAGTTGGTACATGTCTTTAGCTCAGAACTGGAGGCCTTTCTGGAAGATATCCTTTAGCCCGACACAAGATGTGAAGAACGCGGGAGGTATCATTCTGTAGTATTTTTTATGAAGGTGGTGTGTATCTCTATCTGTTTGATTACTATCATGCTGTCTGCTACAGGGGTGCCAGGAGTTAACTCAGTCCTGGGTGGATTTACATATCTGCAGGAAATTCAATATTGCATATCTGCGGGAAGGCAGACAGTGGCTTTGGATAACCCCAGGTTATACAGGTATCAATTGCTTGGAAGGTCTCCTCACCAAACTCTGATCAACAGGCTGGCTGTTGATCCCCAGGGGGGGAATCCAAGCAGGGAGCCCTTACAGCAAAGAACTTGGGGACAGTTAGCTTCAGCCTGAAGCTGGGAGTGGGAGGAAGGATCTGCAGAAGAGCAGACTGTAACCCAGTGCCCAGAAGCAGGGGAGTACCTGGGACAAGTGGGACCTACCTAAGGCTTGAGAGAAGTGCTCAGCTCTACCGAAGACAACCTCTGTGCAGGTGCTGTGTTGTTTTACCCCTTTTTCTCTCTGCTTGTGATGGTCCCACGGGTAAGTTCCTAATACTGTGTTTTGAACAAGCGGCTGGGAGTCACAGCATTTTCATACTGTTCCCAGCTCCTGCAGGGAAGTTTACAGCAGGGCCAAACACAGCTGGGCCTGCTAAAGAAACACGGTTGGTAAACAGGGGTGCTGTAACTGGGAAACCCAGTCTAAACGTGGGGTAAAGCACAGGAGTCCACTCTGAGAGACCTGCAGGTGCTGGGCCTGCCACTTGGAATGGTGCCCATGAAAAGAGAGGTCAAAAGTACAGCTTACCCTGGCACCTCGACACAAGTTATTGGGCTCACTGCAGAGGTAACTGGGTGAAATTTAATGGCCTGTGATACACAGGAGGTCAGACTAGATGATGTGATGGTTCCTTCTGGCCTTAGAATCTAGGAAGGATTATTATCCCCATTTTACAGATTGGGAACCGAGGCACAAAGAGATTAAGTGACTTGCCCTGGGTCAAACAGAGAGTCTGTGTCTGAGACAGAACTCTGATTTTCTGATTCACCATCCAGTGCCTCACCCACAAGACCATGCTTCCTCTCTTGCACCCTTGTGGGAGCTGAAACTCAAAGGAAAACTCTTGGGGGATTAGGAGAGGGTGGAAGGCTGTGTGAACTCCCATGAATGTAAACTCAAGGAAAGGTTCAGATGGGAGCTAGAGCAAGGGGCAGTAAGGCTGGGGGGAGAAGCACAGCTCTCTCTTCTCTGCTAAAACAGAGACCTTGGGAGAGCAGTAGGGTTGCCAACTTTCTAATTGCAGAAAACCAAACACCCTTGCCCCGCCCTCTGCCTTGCCCCACAGCCCCGCCCCCTAGCCTGCCCCTTCTCCAAGGTCCCACCCCCACTCACTCCATCTCCCTTTCCTCTGTCGCTCGCTTTCCCCCACCCTCGTTCTCTCACTCATTTTCATTGGGCTGGGGCAGGGGGTTGGGGTGCAGGAGGGGGCTCTGGACTGGGGCCAAGGGGTTTGGAGTCTGGAAGGGGGCTCCGGGCTAGGGTAGGGGTGCGGGAGGGGGTGCAGGCTCCAGGAGGGAGTTTGGGTGTGGGAGTGGGTTCAGGGCTGGGATGGGGGTTGGTGTGTATGGGAGGGTGAGGGCTCCGGCTGGGGGTAGAGGCTCTGGTGTGGGACCGGAGATGAAGGGTTTGGGGTGCAAGAGAGAACTCCGGGCTGGAGCAGGGGGTGTAGGAGCGGGTGCGGGCTCCAGGAGGGAGTTTGGGTGTGGGATGGGGTGCGGACTCCAGGAGGGGGCTCAGGACTGGGACAGGGGGTTGGGAGGGGGTCCAGGCCACGGGGTCCAGGCGGTGCTTACCTCAGGCGACTCCCAGAAGCGGCCAGCATGTCCCTCTGGCCAATGGAAGTTGCGGAGCCGGCACTCGGGGAAGGGGCAGCGCGTGGAGCCCCCATGGTCGTCCCTCTGCCTAGGGACATGCCAGCTTCTGGGAGCCGCAGGGACCCAGGCAGGGAGCCTGGCAGCCCTGCTGCACCAGCAGCGCTGCCAACCGGACTTTTAACAGCCCAGTCAGCAGTGCTGACTGGAGTGGAAAACCGGACACCTGGCAAACCCAGAGAGCCGATGTAACAACAGAAATCCTAGTACAAAACTCCTGATATCATTCTACTTCCTAATCAGGTGGTAAGTCAGACACCAGTCTGCACTCGAAGCTAGGGCCAGCATCTCCCTGCGAGATCCACTGAACCTGGGTCAAGCCTGCAACCTGGGAGCAGCTTGAGGTCTCAATAAAGGTGTACACCAGTTGCATCCTTTATAGATGGGGTCACTGCCAATTCAAATTCCAAAGTTTGGTAAATCCAACTTTAACATAACATCTCCCTTGCAAAGTTTCCATGAATGTTATTTATGTCTGATCCCATAGCAGACTGTCATTTTAAAACATATAAATATTTCCCTGCGGCCTTTGCAACCCAAACATGGCAGAACTCAGACCCAGGAAGGAGAGTGACCAGATGTCCCGATTTTATAGGGACAGTCCCAATTTTTGGGTCTTTTCTTATATAGGTTCCTATTAACCCCCACCCCGTCCCGATTTTTCACATTTGCTGTCTGGTCACCCTACCAGGAAGTGAAATGGACCATAAGCTAAACTGAATAGACTTTGCTGAGTTTCACAACTTATGGAGTCATTCTTCCTAAAGAAACCTGTTTGTTCACGGGCGGATTGTTAAGGCAGCAGCAGCTTCTCTTTCCCAAGGACAGCTTTAGTCTCCTGATTTGGGCAGAGGGCTGGGAGTCAGGATATATGGGCTCCTTTCCCAAGGCTGTCATGGTGTGCAAAGGTCATTTCCCTTCCCTGGGGCTCAGTTCCCCACCTGTAAAATGGGGACAGTGATCCTGACCTCCTTTGAGATCTATGGCTGTTAAATGCAGAGGGTTTTCATTAAACAACAAAATAAAGGCCAGCCCAGTTTCTCTCCTGGCAGCACAACACACTCCTGTGTGCTCTGGGCCAGCAGTGGCTGGAAGTGCTGAGGCCAGCTGGGGATGGGAGAAGGGAAGAATGAATAATGCCGTCAGCCTGCTAGTAGCCCCAGAGTTATTTACTTTGACACTAAATACAGCATAGTTTTATGCTGTCCCCGCAGCAGATCAGAGCCACAGGCTGCCTGCTAAATTCCTCTCGGATGGGGGCAGCAGAGTCCCCTGGAGTCCAACATACCCTGTATGAAGCAAGACAAACGGTCCACATTTGTTTCATGTTCCCATTATTTGCACTGCTGAGAGTAGAGTCTCCTGCCCTGTCCTACTCCCTCACTGTGGGG
The DNA here is from genome assembly GCF_965140295.1 of Lepidochelys olivacea. Classification (NCBI taxonomy): domain Eukaryota; kingdom Metazoa; phylum Chordata; order Testudines; family Cheloniidae; genus Lepidochelys; species Lepidochelys olivacea. The sequence continues at coordinate 12,464,290 of NC_140416.1, forward strand.
GAGTTCCCCCTACACTCCCCCCTTGGCTGAGCTAGCAAAGGAGGGGATGGGTTAAATCCACGGCTACCCCAGAACACATGGGGAGGGGAGAGCTCAGCTCAGTCCTGAACTAAGTGCCAGCACATGGCGTCTGAAATGCTTGTGGTGATTGTTTCATCAGCCAAGAGTGACACTGGATTTAATTGGGGATTGGTCCTGCTTTGAGCAGGGGTTGGACTAGATGACCTCCTGAGGTCCCTTCCAACCCTGAGATTCTATGATGATTCTGGTGGCAGGTTCAGATGAACTTGTGGAAGTTTATTAAACCTTGTGCGCTGCTCTGTCCATGAGGCTGTGTTGCTTCCAGCCCGACTCTTCGCACCCCCCGTTTTCCTGGTGCCCCCTCAATAACAGTCCCTGCGCAGAACATGGGCCCTCTGACTCCAGTGCCACTGATGACTGCTGCGGAGCTACCAGGGGGGGTCTGGCTACTATGGGGGAGTCCGGCTCCTTCCCACCCACAGCACTGATAGCCTGCCCCAATTTCCGTATATCTGCCCCACTTCCTGTACTCCACAGAACTCTTCTGGGAGCCCTGGGGAAAGCAGATCCTGGCCCTCCCATTTGTGGCATTAGCAGCCATATCACAGGGAGCCCCACCCTGGTCCATCCCCTTCAGACTGTAGCAGCTCAACCCCTGAGGAAGGGATAATGCTCATTCGTTTCCTCTCCTTGAGCTGAGAGCAGTTGCACCTCTGGATACTGTCTTGGTCCCTCCTGTAAGGGAGATGCGGTATGTGCTTGGACACCGGCAGCATGCTCTGATTATGGCTGTCCCTTGAAGGGGAGACACTGTGACAACCCCTGTACCCCTCACTGAGTCAGCCATATGCACGGGCGGTCTGGTTTGTTACTACAAGCACTCCTGTACACACCATTATCTTAACCCCCTGTCACTTATGGACTCGAGGCTGATTGCGCTGGCTTGTTATTGTAGGGCCACACCATATTTGAGGCCCTGTCAGGCACCATAGCTTCACTTGTTCTCAGTGACTGAAGACACTGAATTGCCACACACACACACACACCCCCGCCCTGTCCTCTGGCTGCCCTAGGGTTGCCAGCTTTCTAATTCCAGAAAACAAAAACACCCGTGCCCCACTCACTGCCCTGCCCCTTCCCCGAGGCCCCTCCCGCCCTGACGCCCCGCCCCCACTCACGCCATCCCCCCTCCCTCCATTGCTTGCTCTCTCCTACCCTCTCTCACGTGCTCATTTCCACTGCAAGGCCCAAACAGGCGTAGTTATTGCCCTGACAGATCTATTATGCTACGTTCAGGTTTTATTTGTTACGGGACGCTAGAGCTGGCAGCAAAATAGTCCAAAAGGGTCATTTAAAAAAAAATGAAATTCCACACACATCTTTCACGCTATCAGTTTCTTTGTACGCAAGCCAGCAAAGGGAATAAAAGTTAGGCTGCAAATTGTAATCACCCTGGGATACACACACGCAACAATACACGCGCCTCCCTCCACAAAGACACACAGTCTGTTACACACATACAACGCATGCATGTACACGCCTGCCTACACAGAGACACTTTCTCATATACTTTTCCAGGGGCTGCCTAAATCACCCAGCTGGGAAGGGAGGAGGGTGGGCTGGAGGGGAACGTATGGGGGGAGAGGGCCAGAAGATTACAAAATTAAGTTGACCTAACTTATGTCGGCATACAGCCGCCGCAGTAATTACGTCACTTGTGTGTGTCTGCCCTTTGCTCCTTGTGTCGGCAGGGCGTGTCCTCACCAAGAGCGCTTGTATCGACTGTGCGGTCAGTGTGGGGCATTGTGGGAAGGCTCCTGAAAGCCAGTAACAGTCAACATAAGCAACACTGCATCTACACTGACACTGCGTTGACCTAACTACATCGACCTTGACGCTACACCGCTCGTGGAGGTGGAGTTATTAAGTCGGCCTAGCTGGGCAGTTACGTTGGTGGGAGTAAAACTGAAGTGTAGTTAGGCCAATGTAAACTGCCTTGCGTCAACCTAACTCTGTAGAGTAGGCCAGGTTACCACAACACCCTCTTTACAGAGACTAGAAGGTGTCCGTGGTAACAGCTGGCAATTAATCATTTCCATTACTACTAGTAGTATTCGAGCAGCACCTAGAGGCCACAAGTAAGACCAAGGCTCCATAGGGTCCACAAGTAAGACCATAGGGGCTGTACAGCCACAGTGAGAGGGAAAAAGCCTTGCCCAGGATCACACAGCACCTCGTGATGAGAGCTGGGAATAGAACCCAGGTGCCCGGAATCCCTGCCCACTAGACAACACGGCTTCTTCTGTAGCCGGTAATTTTCTTCTGCTCCAAAAACCTGTCTGGAGAAAATTAAAACGGATTCCAAATTCTTGCCGGTTTTCAGAGATGTTTGTTGCGGAACAGTTCACTCACTGCAGGGGTGCCCCCTCATGGCCAGATGTGGTGTTGCAGCTCTTTCCTGTCCAGTGCCCCTGCTGATGGTCATTTCTGTCCTCCATGGTCTCGCTTCTCAGTCCTCTTACTAGGTCACTTTAGAATCTCTCCCCTTCTGGCGTAAACATGGAGTCCAATAAACAAAATTCAGATAACTTTGTCCCTACCCAGAGTCATTCCTCTGCAGACTCTTCACCCCTTCCTGGGTTTCGTGGGTTGTTCTCCTGCTCTTGTGCAGAGTGACACCTCCCAGGGCTTTCTGCCAGGAGGCCCAGCTCCAAATTCAGTAGTCCTTCTAGCCCTTATGTCGGGGTGTTTCTGCACCACCTTTCCCAGTGGATTGGTGGGGGAACCCAGGCCCATTCCAGTCCAAAGACCCTGTGACAAGCAGCTAAGATCTGCTCCCTCAGACTCCTTCCTACATTCAGATTCCTTCCCACAGCTTCTCCTTGTGCTTACTGAATATCTGCCTCTCTCTAGGCCCTTTCTTCACTCTCTAGCAACCAGAGAAAGCCTGCAGAGTTCTTCCACCCTCTCCCTGGGGCCTCCTTCTCATCAGGGCTTCCTCCCTTTATGTTCACCACCCAGCTCCTCCCCGAGCTGGGCTTCATCTTAAGCTGGACCTGGCCCACCCTCCAGGCACCACCGTGTGCCTTAATTGAGCTCGCTAACTCCAGTTAACCCTTTCAGTGCCAGTGTGGGGTATATAAACCATCATATTTGTGTCTCACCATGAATTTGCCCCTCATAATCCATCTTTCTTCCGTGGGGGAACCCTGGGCCAGTCACAGCCTCCGTGTGCCCAGGGTTTGCTCATTTGTACAATGCATATAATGAGAATGACCCAAGGCTTCATTACCTGATGCTACTAAAACACTTTGCCCCAGTCGCCCCTTTCCGTAGATATAGCCACAAAAGAAAATTGCTGGTGGGATGCCGCGGGGATTCACCCACAGATTGCAGGGACCCATGAGAACTGGAGAGGAGGAAACTGAGAGAGTGGGAAGAGTGAGTGCACCCAAAGGATTTAGAGGCAAAGGGAGGAGGGAAACAGGCGTCAGCTGGGCAGGTAAATAGGGTTGAGGGTGGCTTTCCAGGGTGGCAGGGGTTACCAGATTCTGTACAAGACTGCAGGGGAGTAGCCAGAGGAGAGAGGAAGGGACTGAGGGGACTCAGACATCAGGAGGGAGTAGGGATGAGGGGTTAGAAGTGGGCACTAGGAAGGAGACAGTGGCAAGGCCCTGGGCAGGGATGAGAAGAGGCTTTGAGAGGAGTGCGGATTGGCAAGGAGCATCTCTGTAGGCTGGAGGGGCAGGAGTCAGTCAGGGGGAGAATGGCTTTACAGTAGGGGAAGCCCCTGGTTCCTGGACTTTCCCCAGTGGTGCTGGGCAGTGCAGGAGTGGAGGAATTGGAGGCTAGAAGAGAGGCTGGGGTTGGTGGGGCAGACATAGCGCCAGGTGTGGACATCCATATAGCTCCTTGTCCACAGGGGCAAGGCCTCCTGCCCTCTCACACCAAGGTAGGAGATGGGCCATGGCGGGGCCATGCAGGTCATGAGGGAGAGGTATTTTACAGCATTTGTGAAAAATTCCAGCCCCTCTTAATCCCCGGGGCTCCTCTGAAACCGTGACACACAGGAAGGAACCAAACAGGAAAGAATTAGAGGAAAATGCCTCTCTTCTTGTAGCCACCTTGGCTGTGCCAGGAGTTAGCAGCAGCCGCCAAGCAGCCAGCCCTGCCTTCCCGCTCCCCCAGCTGCCTCTGTAAACACACAGGGGCTTACTCAGAAGATTAGACCAGAACGGCGCAAAGACAAGAGTCTCTTTTGTAATGGGAGTGAGATTAAAGAATCAAGTGACCGGCTGCAGCTCCCAAGTGGGTTTCAGGCTCCTTAGAGCACCCGGTCTCTGTCAGGTTCAATCCCGCATGAGCCTAGGGGGCGGTGGGAGGAGGGGGGTGGCGTGTGCCAACAAAGGACCCAGCGAGGACACATGCAGAACCAAACTTCCCAAGTCTCCCGTGCAGTCCGGAAGCCTGTGCCGGTAAGTACTCGCACCCCATGGGGCTTTATCACATGGCTGGAAAGATTCCCTCAGGGACTGCTAGTTTGATCTGTCTATGTATAGTATTATACCATGCCCATCACCATGGTATATTAGCATCCGTCTTTCTGTTGTGGATACTTGATTGGGTCTGTCTGTCCGTCTGTCTGTGTGAGTGTGAAAGCTGGTGAATGTCCATCAGTTTCTGGATGTGATTGTTAATCCAAATGGAATGACCAGAACTATTCAGCGAATAACCAGGCAGTGGCTGTGTAGATGGTGGGAGAACAGACCTCACCCATACAGAATGCTGGGCAGCCGGGTATCTGGCTATGCAGACTCACTGTAAATGAGGTGCGAGTGTTTTTGTCTCTTTCTGCTTGTCTATCCCAGATCCCGATATGCCAGTCCCAACACTGACCTTACGCTGCATCCCCCAGCCCCAAAGGGCAGAGAAAGCCAGCCATCCAGTCCCATCCTGCAATATTTCCACCCCAACGGGCAGGATGGCAGGGAAACTACCTTAACCATAGCAAAGGGGAAAAGCAGGGGAAATGGCCCGGGCCCTATGCCTGCAGCAGAGGAATTAGATGGAGGTGGGAAACAGCCATTATTTACATAAAGAAGAGCTGAAGTTTTCCATGTTTGGTAAAAATTTATTCTGCATTTGAGTTATGTAATGAAGAGTCTCCCTGGGCGCTTTGAGACATGAACAGCGCGCCTGTAACACACACAACACAGCCAGCTTTATCTAATAGGTCCCCAATATAGCTATGTACGTGTGTGTACCTTTCTGGGACATAGCCTATATGTGTGCAGGTTATAGAGCAGTTAAAGTTGCAACCAGCCTTCTAAGTCCTAGAAACATATATGAAAATGTACACATATAATGGGCATTACAAGAGGAGTTATCTACTTGGCAGACAAAGGTCCCAGCTGTGTAGCTTTCTGGTATCACAGTGTGGGCTGAGAGCTAATTGTCACTGAAAATGCAACACAAAAGACACTGCCAACGCAGTAGCATCTTCAGAAAGAGTAATAACGCTGGATATGTGTGCGTTCCTTTTGGGATGGAGGGTCAAGTTGGTCTTTGAGATGGTCAGCAGTGCAGATTTCCCAGCTTTCCAGGTCCATTTCCCAGGAAGAGGGTTGATTTCATGCTTTAAAGGGCACCTGCAGTTTGGGAGCATCAGCTGGGAGTGAACACTGTCTTGTATTCAACAATGTGTGTTTGTGTGGAGGGAGTGGGTAACGAATTCACAAGTGGACAAAAGCTAGCAGGTTCAGATATGGATAAATATTCATGAATTTGAAAAAAGAAGCACACATTCAACGGTATAACTTGTATTAGTCTGTCCAATAGAGGCGTGCAGGTTCTGAACTGATATTTCATTACATCCGTTTTATGGTGGTGTAACTTCTCTTGTTAATTATTATTATCATTATTATACACTCAAGGTTGTGCTAGACACCTAGTCATTAAGCTTCCCAGTGCTATTAACAGACACTGTGCTACTGGAGGGGTTGATTTCATTTCCTGAACACATTTCCTCCCTCAACATGATTCATTATGAAATATTCTGATTTAATTTATGGTTGGAGAGGTACTGCTGGAATTGCTGTTCCTACCCCGGGCATGCTCTGTCTCCAGCACGCACGCATGGTGTCCGGGGATGCTGTGCTGTACTATCTTTCAAAATCAGGACAGACCCATCCACCCAACACCCAGCTCAGCATTGGGGGGAGCTGTCACTAGCTACAGCAGAAAGTTCTCCATTGGCCTTTATTTGAATTTGTGAAAGAAATCACTCTGCCAGTGTTCTTGCAACTTGTGTGTTCATTTTCCAAGAACAGCCTAGGAACAAGCTTCCTGGCAGGGATGGTTGCCAAAAGAACCAGCAAAATTGGAATTCACGAACCTGAGTCTTCATAATAAATACCTGATTCTAGGAGTTAGGCTCATCGAATCAGGGAACAGAAACAATATCACACAGGATCTATGTCCAGTCCAACTAACCAACTAAGCTTGAATTTTGACTATCATAGAGTCCTATGAGATGACACAACTTCTTGATAATGGTTCAGGGAATACATGGCATAGCAAATAAATGCTAGAACGTTGCAACAGCTCACAAGCAATTCATGGTCAGAAAAGAGGTGACACTCGTTAAATGGGTTATTTACGGTAAACTATTCACTCCTCTTTCCCCTGTGCTGCTGGAGTCACTTTCCTTCTCAACCTGGACATACACTATCATCCACCGCCTCAGCATGGCGTTGGGGCACATTCTTGCAAGAGGTGCTGTCTGCTACTCTCAGCGTGGTGTCGGGGACATGGCCTTGCTGGAGGTGCTGTCCTTCAGAACGTGGACACACACCTGCGTCCAAGCCCAGCATTAAGAGGACAGATACTGTGTTGTTGCCAGTGCTGCCCTTCATGTGGGGGGATACATGCTTTTCTCCCCTGCCTGATCATTGTTCTCATTTGTCCTTAATTCCCAGAGGCCTGATGCAAAGCCCACTGAAGTCAAGGGGAATTCTTTCTCAATGTACTTAGTGCTGGGGAAAGTTGTCTGAGCAGCAGCTCTGGGCAGCAGGGACCATTTCTAGGGCCTGATCCACTGCCCTTTAAAGTCAATGGACCGAAGGCATCAGCCTTCTGCTGAGGCTGCCAACAGGGGGCCAATTCTCCTCTGCTTTGGAACATAATCCAGAGATGTCTTGGTCTTGAAACCTCCCCCAGCAGAAATGCAGAGTGAAATGTCTAATAAAATAAACACCGGAAAGCTGTAAACCGTGATGTTGAGAAACTGCAAACACTGACGTAACTGCCAGGAAGGGTAATCCTTCAAAGAAGGGGTCCACTACCCAAGAGGCTAGGAAACCTATAGTATGAGGAGAATTCAACCACAGGAAGCTTTCCTTTGCCTTCCCAGCCTTTACACTTTCTCCTTGGACAAGCTGCACTGGAGGAGGAGGACTCCCCAAAGCTGACGTGAACGGAACAGGACGGGCAAGAAGATGTGGATGGCTTCTTCCTTCCACACCACTGCCACCCACCCCCAGCCCCCACCACTTGTGCTCATCAAAGAGCCACAATTCAAGCCAGAGCATTCGTTTGTGGGTGGGATCAACACACTTTGCTGTTCTCTGATCTGTTTAAACTATCTCCACTTCGTCCTGGAGATGTGCCCAAGCCTGATTTAAAACATTTCTTAACAAACTGCCTCCCCTCATCTTCCCCTCCCTCTTCCTCTCTCTTCTCATCCTCCCCTTCTCCACCAACCTATCCCTTCCCTGTTTCTGTCTCCTGTCTCCACCTTTACCTCGCTCCTTCTTCCCCGTTCTCTTTCTGTATTATCTACCTTTCTCTCTCCCCTCAGAGCCTTCTTTCTTTCTTTTTCTTCCCTTTACCCTGTCGTCTCTTTTTCCACCTTTACACACATTCCCGGGGGCTTTCCGTCACTTCTGTGGAGTCTGCTTTCAGACCTCTTCCCCTCCAACCAGAGCTGCCAATCACCCAGGCTCTAGGTCTGCGTCCCAGTCACTGTGTCTCTGCCGGGGCAGCAGGTGTGACCCTTTCTCTCTCGTTCCTGCCTTCAAATACTTTAAGCTGGTTCTGCCACTCATCCAAGGGGCACTACAGAGCTCAAGGAATTGGTAGTGAATAGGAAGCCTTTTGCTACTAGGTCACAGGATAAACCTAGGCCAGGTCAGTTAGTGGCTGAATATTGATACCACCGAGTGGCTGCTTTGAGCTGGTCTGTGTGACAGGAGTTAGTGCTCCCAGCCCAGATCTCAGGGAACAGGTCAAAATCCACCATCGCAACTGGCTCCAATCTGCCCCCTTGTCAGCTACGTCTGAAGAGAGACCAAGGACTGAATGGAGACTGTGCTCCCTTCGTGCCCCTACAGAGGCGCTTTGGGAGGGGCACCTAGCACTGCCATTGGCCATAATCAGGGCTGTCCATCCAGCATAGTCCAGAGCACTGAATAACAGTAATGACAGAGCCCCTTCCCTGTTCCTGAGCCTCAGTTCAGCGGCTGCGAATGGCAAGAGTCAAACACCAATCCCAACACAAAGAGACCTTAGCAATGCATTGTCCTGGGAAGGGAGGAAGGGTAAAGCTGGCAAACCCTTCTCCCTCCCAGCAGCAGAATGGATTCTACTGGTAACTGTCCCAGTTACCAGTGGAAGAATCTCTCAGAGAAAAGGCCTGAACAGTCCCTTCAAGGAGACCTGGACACACCATCAGCTTCCCCCACAGCACCACTGCCCTCCGCTCTCCCTGGGACACTGACCAGACTTCTTGCTTGCAACAAAGTTTGCTCTGTTGTGGGTTAGGTTACTGGATATGGATCTTTTATGCAAGACCAATCTGATCCAGGCTTTTTGCAGTGGATCCTTTGAGGATTCCTTCGAACAAATTATGAGAAACATGGTGTATTTTAGCAAGATTCGTCTTTCCTGAGACAGCAAATCCACAAGTTCTACAGGCACCCAGATACTGAGGTGATGGGCATGGTATAAACACCTAGATAGATAGATAATGGTAAATCAGGGAAAGATAATGGTAAATCAGGCAGAGATATGTCCTTCTGAGTCTTCCACAGCCAGAGGCTACCAGTCCAGATGTTTCATTAAAGTGCCAGGGCTCAGCTCCAACCTAAACCATAGGAAATTCAACAGGCCCACCTCCAACTAGCACATATGGGCCAGCCTCACTACTTCCTGATGTTCTGGACTGTGTTTACTTTTGATGAATGGGCCGTGGCATGATTCTCTGAATTGGATTTCTGGGCCTACCTGAAATGGACTTTGGGGTGTCCCCAGGAAAAGAAGAACCTGAGTTTCTGTGCACAGCTGGGATGGACTCCTAGTTTTGCTGTTTCTGGACAGCGTCCCCACACTGCACAGAAATCCTTTACTAGCTCATCATGGGTACCCCTTGCTGTACCCCAGCCTCCTTCCACCCCCTTAGCAGGTTTCCTGATGGCCTCAGTGTCTCCATGTTTTGTTTCTCACAGGCTCTGTGATGACGGTGACGTACACAAATCGAGTAGCTGATGCCCGCCTGGGAACCTTCTCGCAGCTCCTGATCCGATGGAAAGGGAGTATCTACAAACTCCTCTACTGCGAGTTCTTCATCTTCATCACTCTCTACTTCAGCATCAGCCTCACTTACAGGTAAGCTTCCTCTTTCAACTGAGCCCTGAGAGACCCATCCAGGTTCTGCCCATTGTTCGGGCTGTGTGGGTTGGAGGAAAATGATACTGGCTACTGGGGAAAAGGAACTGGGCAAGAAATGTTCAGTTCAGGTCCGAGCCTGGTGAAGCAGTGTCAGTGATGATGCATTGCAGTGGTTCCATTTCCCAAGAACAGCCGAGACTTGCTCCCTGGATCTGCTGAGACGTGAAGAGAAGAAAGCTCTTTCCTCACTGTTCCAATATAGTTTACTACCTGACCGCTTTCCATTATCAATGGGGTTAGAGTTTCTCCCAGGTTACTCGTGAAATATACACAGGGTGACCCTTCTCCTTAGAAGAAGCCTGGATTCTCTGTGAAGGGAAAGTAAGTTATGTATGATGGTTACCCATCCTTCCAGAAAAGAGCAGTTTATGGTTAAATTAATGCAGATAAGCTGGATGTGCATATACAGGGGACATCTCCACTCCTCAGGAAGATGGTTTCTCTGGGCTTAGATAGTGGAAGTACAGAGGATAACCCCCGGAAGGGTGCTGTTGGGAAGAGATCCCTTAGATGGCACAGCCTGGCATTTCCTCTGGTGTCTCTCATGGAGCAGACAGAATGATTGGGGCTACTAGTTTGTCGTGGAGTCTGGTGTGGGGGTCATGTGTTCTGTGACTCTGTTTCTTGGAGGGAAAGTCACTCAGCTCATGCAGCTGAGCTAAGGTGTATCTAGGTGGCACTGAGGCCAAGGCAGGAAAGCAGCTCTGTATAAAGGCAGAAGCAGCTCCTTCCCAGTTTGCTACTATTAGAGTCTGAATGACAGGCATCAGAATAGAGATTACAATTAATTTAAATTCACCGGGGTGCTAAATCCAGTTCAATGGTACATTTCTGGTATCGTACAACATCTCTGTACTGGCCACTACGCCTCTCCTGGCTTGGACATTTGTGTATTGCCCATAGAGTCAGAAAGAAGGGGTCAGGCATTGCTTCTGATAGTCAGGCCTAGTGGCTGCAGCCTGGGTCACAGCTCGGCATAGGATTAGGCCTGAGCAAAGCGTGGTCCTGGAACCAAGATCTGGGGGCAGGCTGGAGTCAAAACCGAAATCAGAGTCTGTAGACAGGATCGGAACCGTAGCCAGAGTCCAGGTGCAGCCAGAGATCGAAGCTGGGTGGTCAGAGTCCAGAGACAAGACAAGCTGATACCAAAGCCGGAGTCCAGACAGGCGCCGAAGGTAGAAACTGGATAGTCAGAGTCCAAGGGCTGGGGGGGGATCCAAAGGCAGAAGAAAGGTTGGAGCAGGTCAGTGACACGGCTGGAGTGAGGCTACTGCAGGGCAAGGACAGGGTTCAGGCGGGACTGGGGCTGCAGCTGGAGTCTGGTGCACTGCGAGGCAGCAGGAGAGCTCCTGGCTGGGTAGCACTGTTACTCCGTCTGCTCTGCTCTGCACCTCTGCTGGGGTTATGGAAATACCTGAGCCTGGGGTCATCTGACGCAGTCTCTGCTACTGTATGCCTGAGGGCTGACAAACTCACTGCAGCACCTGAGCCAGCAGCCCTAGTTTGCCTCACAGCAGGCCAGGAAGTATCTCCTGAGCTGGCCACTGGGTCATTTCCTTTAGCACAGACATCTCCTAGATGGGATGGCAACATGTTTCTTGTGGTGCGTCCCCTGGGTAAGACAGAGTGGAGCTCCCTGGGACACCTCTCCTGGGTTGACAAGCGAGGTGTTTCCCATGGAACATCTCCTAGGTCAGGGAGCATAGTGGTTTCATTGGCTTTGCTCATGGACTCCCATCCACACAGGGCTGGGAAGGGTGAAGTCTCTTCTGAGCAGCTGATAGCGAGACTGTGCCTCTGGGTTTCCTTTGCAGGCTGATCCTGAATGCAAGCCAAAGGCTGATGTTTGAGAAGCTGGCTCTGTATTGCAACAGCTATGCTGAGCTGATCCCTGTGTCCTTCGTGCTGGGTAAGGAGTGTGCGGTTGGGGAGTGGGATGGTGCTTCCCTTTCCGATCCGGACAATGCGCTGCAGGCCCGTGGGATGCACCGGGGACGTAGCCAGCCACTCCTCCCCTGCAGACCCTGCTCCATCAGGCAGGTGTCTGGATGGACTCATTCGGCCAATTCCGCCCTAGGTTTCTACGTGACCCTGGTGGTATCTCGCTGGTGGGGACAGTACGAGAGCATCCCATGGCCCGACCGCCTCATGAACCTGGTCTCCAGTCACGTGGACGGGCAGGACGAGTACGGGCGACTCCTGCGGCGTACCCTGATGCGCTACAGCAACCTCTGCAGCGTGCTGATCCTCCGCTCCGTCAGCACCGCTGTCTACAAGCGCTTCCCCAGCACGGAGCACATCGTGCGAGCAGGCGGGTCCCCTCTCCGCCTCTAGCGCAGCTGCCAAGCCGAAGTCCTGGGAGGGCTGCCTGGGTCGCGGTGTGGGGGCAACAACTGCATGGCCCCGGGATACAGAGATACCCACTGGAACCCGCATGGCTCAGGAGACCAGGGCGAGGGGGGCAATCTGTGAAATCCAAACTAATCTGTCTGACCCGGACAGGAAGGGCCGGGGACAGGCAATGAGCATTATGGGCACAATCCTGTAAGGTGCGAAGTGGCTGCTGGAGGTGCTGATCACCTGCCACTGAGATTTCTGGGGCGCTCCCAGCCCATCCAGGAACGGCTCAGGCTTGAGCCCTATGTCATTAGGAGAGAATGCATCTTTGAGATCGACCTAGCCAATCATGTTTTTTCCTGTTGTTTGAGCTTCGGAATAGTGCAATTGAAGGCTAGTTTCTGATCACAATGAATTTGTCCTCTACTGTGCGCATGCACGCACGTTGGTTATTGCAGGTTTGGGGCTGTGTACCTTGATTTGTTATTGCAGGGCTGTTCCTGAGGACACTGGGCTGTATACACTTGCTCTTTATTGCAGGGTTCATCAGCAAGATGTAGTGGCAGGCTCTGGTTTGTTTCTGTAGTGTCACTGGGAAGAACAGGATGGCTTTCCTTCCTGCTCCCATTGACACTTTGTTATTGTAGGTTTGCTCATGAGCTGCGCTGACATGGTGAAATGCTCCCCCCACTGCAAAGGGCCAGCAGAGTCCTCTGCACTACTTGAGCCTTCAGCATGAGTCTAAGTGCTGGGGCTTGAGCAGGCCTCCTGCACTGGGGTGGATTTTGCCCAGGATCAGTCATTGTTGTGCATGATTAAGCATTGTAAGTTATGCTCATGGGGGGGGGGTGGCTATTGACAATTAGTGTACTGTTGGAGGAGAGGGAGGGAGTACACATTAAGAGAATAACACAGATGAAAGAAGCACATAAAGGCAAATAAAAGTTGAGTCTCTCATATCCGCAAGTCTCATAGGCATTCCTGACCTGTTTCTCAGATTGTTGCGCTCTCTGGTGGCCATTGAAGGTCATTGCTTTTCATTCAGCTTTTTAGTTTTTTACCTTGTTTTCTCTGGTTTTGTTAAATATGGTTTGTCTTTGTCAATCAGCAAATCAGCACCTTGAACATCAGGTTTACTTCAAACATAGAACAGCTCATAGCAAAGAGAATTCTGACAGCAGCTTAGCTGCAGGTAACCCCAGACAGTAACGATGTGGTCAGAGATTTCATCTCTTTAAAGGCCTTTTGTTGATAATGATCTCCACCAGATAGGATTTGTGGTCAGAGGCCCTGGGGGTTTTTCACCTTCTTCTGCAGCGTGGGGCATTGGTCACTTGCCGGAGGATTCTCTGCACCCTGAAGTCTTTAAACCACGATTTGAGGACTTCAATAGCTCAGACATAAGTCAGGGGTTTGTTACAGGAGTTGGTGGGTGAGATTCCGTGGCCTGCGTTGTGCAGAGGTCAGACTACACGATCATAATGGTCCCTTCTGACCTTAAAGTCTGTGATTAAAGTCTATGATTCAAAGGTGCGTTCTGAGCAGCAGTTTGGAAGCCAGCAATTTGGTTGTTTTAGTTCTTGTACTGACTGTGGAACCTTGAGCAAGCCACAGCTGTCTTGTGCCTCAGTTTCCCCATCTACAATTCCTCCTATTTACCAAAAGGAATGATAATAGTTTTTATCAGGGGTGTTGCAAGGGTTATTTAGTTGTGTGGGATGTGTCCAATATTGTTAGGGGGGTGCTTCATGGGTGGGACATCTGTTATTCCTCTTCAAAAGTCATGAGTGCCTGACATGAATGACACATTCCAGAGCTAATGCATCGCACATTTGTCCCCAGTGGGTTTCCATAAAAGCCTCTTCTTACAAAGCAACAGTGAGCCCCAGCATTGAGAACAAGGAGAGAGGACGCCAGGTTTCCGGGTGTGAGTGCTCTGAGACCTAGACAGGCTTCACTAGGTACACAGGGTTATTGCAGTCTGCTCCAGAGAAGTTTGTAATTACATGGCACTGACCCAGTAAATATCCTGCTCCTCTGGTGTAAACGCCTCATGCAATACCTGGTGCTTACAGATGCTTTCACTGGAAATACCCTGACTCATGGGCCCCATCCTATCAATACTCTGCCTCTTCTGGGTAATTATTCTGGAAGTTACCTGCCCTCTTAGGGTAATTGCCTCCAAATACCCTGCCTCGAGATGGACCTACCCCACAGATATTCTGCCCTTTGGAACTACTCCAGCTTGCATCACTTAGAACTACTTGGGCTACTCAAAATTATGCCAGGACTGGTTCGGCCAAAGACCAGGACAGAAGAAAGATAGCTTAAGAGCTTTCCCCCTTCTCCCCTCTGCTCCTACACAGATCACAGCTCGCTCAGACCCAGGAATAAGGGCCACCGAGTGCAACATAGGTGTAAAGAACTACCAGATCAGATGCACAGGGGATGTGGCAGCAGGAATGAGCCCCTCTCTATCAGACAGTGGGAGCCTGGCCCTTTGAACACTGACTGATTTTCCACAATGAGAGAACTCTTAGGACAATCTTAGGATGTGCAATGCTGACCTCTAGACAGGGAACACAACCGGTGTGGGAGGTTGTGTGTGTCACAGTGGAGAGCTCAGAGGTGCATGCCAAAATTTTGGAGAGGCACAATCCCCAACCACTCAGAACTCCAGTCAGGCTCTGCTGCCCTAAGGGCTCTGCCCCTGGATCCTCTCTCTCCTTGGTCCAAAGCTGGCCTGCTGATTTGCAGGGCCAGAGGCATGTGGGGACAGGCACATGAGTTTCCACAAGAGACTGGGCCAGCCTGTGAGCGGCAGAACTTCCCTGACTCCATGGGATCTCCTGATGTGTGGGTCAATTTGCTTTGCTAGGTGAACACCCACCCCTGGCTTCCCTTTCCCTGCAGGTTTTTCATGTGTCAAGGAAAGACTGGAAAGGAGAGGCCCTCATTGTCTTCCATCCCCCATCTGCTCTTGCCCATTTAGGCCTCATGACCCCAGAAGAGCACAAGAAGTTTGAGAGCCTGAACTCTCCCCACAACAAGTTCTGGATCCCCTGTGTGTGGTTCTCGAACCTGGCTGTGAAGGCACGGAACGAGGGCAGAATCCGGGATAGCGTGATGCTCCAGGGCATCCTGAACGTGAGTTCTGGAAACAGCCAGAGGGCATGTTAAGAACGAACCAGCCCTGCCCTCCTCTCTGGGTGGAGCTTCCTGCTGGTCCCCCAGGGGAGCAGGGAGGGTGAGGTGGGGCTTAGAGACTGTACCAATCACATCCGTGGTGTAACTCTATTAACTTCAATGGGAAACGTGCTCACTCATATCTATCACTCAATGGAATGGAGAAAATGGGACATTAGTCCAATGCGGTGTGGGGTCCACTAGAACAGCAATTGTCTGAGACAGCCCAGGACTCTAGACGAGGAGACGGTTGCTCTTCTCTCACCCTGCTTTACAAGGATGTAATGCCATTGACTCCAGAGGAGTTACTCCCAGTTTGCACTGGTGTGAGAGGAGAATCAGGCCCTGACTCCAGTAGAAAAAGGGTCCCTTCAGGACAAGCCAGAGGTCCCACTGGTGCTCCAGTGTGGTGGTGGGGAGGGCAGAAAGCTCAATATTTAAGAATGGGCAGAGCCCAGGAGTGACTGACCATAGAAAGTGAATCCCCTGCCCTACCTGGGAGGTATGTCCCCTTGGTGGAGGAGTCTGGAGGGGAAGGAGGATGGGAGAGTGTGAGTGTGAGGTAGCTTTTCTGTGGAGGGGAGCCATTCCTTTTTCTCTGGTGTTCCCCACTCCAGGAACTAAACACCTTGCGTAGCCAGTGTGGGCGACTCTATGGGTATGACTGGATCAGTATCCCGCTGGTCTACACTCAGGTGAGTGCAGGAGGTCTTCTGTAGCCGCTGCCACACCCAATGGCCTCTGCAAGGCGAATTACTGCAAGACACAATGTGCTGGGAAACAGGCAAGGCTCTTTAATACACATGTGGTTCTCCACATACCCACCCCTCCCCATGGACCCCTAGATATGCCCCATATCCACACATGGACCCCCCCCCCAGTGCACACCCTACATACACAAACTTACCCACACACACAAACACCAACTTATGCAGCAGACACGTGTATCCCAGCACACACGCACTGATTCCAGGCACGCACACCCACATTCCTCATCAATTCACAGACAGACAACCCATAGACAAACCTATGGTGGGTGACTCGTGTGTCCCCACACACGCCATACATATGAATGAACTCCAGACACACACACACACACGTATACCTCCTACATATATACACCTCCAAAGCCTGCTCATCAGCCTGGAAATGCTTCAGCTTCTCCCCACTCAACAATGCTGGTACCTTAGCCCCGAGGACACTGCTCTGGGGGCACTGGAGAATGCAGTGGGAGGTGCCATCGACACTCCCGGTGTGCAGAGAAAGCTGTTTATCTGCATTGGACACAAGGCGCTCTCACCGTTCAGTAGATCTCTGGCAGCAACGCGGGGGTAGACAGCTTGGCACCAGCCCCCTGGCTTGTATAACACAGCTGCTTAGGCAAAGCTCACTCCCACTAGTGTGGTCTGCTGTGAAAGAGGAACAACTCCGGTTCCGGATGGCTGTGAAGGCAAAGGTTAGTGGGGGATTTATTCAGAGCCCTGTGCAGATCAGATTCTCCTGCAAACCAGGATCAAAGGCAAGAGAATGTCAAGGCCACAGCTGGTCACAGTGGTGTTCCACAGGAGCTCGGTCACGATGGGTGGCCATGGGATGCTTTCCTGGAGGGCACGGCACAGCGCTACACCGCCTCTGCTCACACCCTCATGCACACACACTGCACTAATGCCCTGCGCTCGCAATGTCAGCTCCACGCAGCATTCAGCTCTTCAGGGTGATGAGGCATCCACAGACAACAGGGAACTGCACAGCTCAAGCCATGTCCCAGGAGTACAGAGCGGGGATTCAGCTAATAATGGGGCATGGCCAGGGGTTGTTAATTCACCATGGATCCTTGGCTCCAGGGCCAGAATGCCGAGCCAGACCAGCCTGCTGAGGCTGCACTTTCTGGGTGGGAGGAAGGTCACGCGCTCAAGGAGGAAGAGTCTGCCCATGCAGGCTCCTCAATCATGATAACGGAAACAGTTTCTCTCTGCTTCCAGGCACCTGCAATGGGAGTTCTGCCAGAGATATCCAGCCACAGTCCCCTGACCCAGGGCCCTACTCCCCTAGACATTGTGAGCCAGACATGTCCACAAGTGCCCCTGAAGCTTTGCCATCCCGGCTTCGGTGCTTTGCTGCAGGCCATGGGGTTTGTCCAGAGCAGGGTGGCAGGGCACCTGGCAGTTTTGCCAACTCACAAGTCGTGCCATATTTGTTTTTGTCCCTGAAAGCCCCAGCTTCTGGCGTCAGGAGATGGCACGAGAATCTTAGTTTGCATTCAAAAAACAAGAAGAAAGTTTCCAGCCCTCATGGTTTGTAGAGAAAAGCTTGAAAATGTGCCACAAGTGAAATCTGTAGGCTGAGAAAGCAGAAGGCAAATTAAAAATAGATGTATATAAAAACCCCTCATGGTTTAAATCAATCCCATCATTTCCGGGAGCCAGACTCATGATTCTTGAAAGTTTGGGGTTGGCAACACTGCAGATAGCACCCTGCTGGGAATTTTAGCAACCTCCAGCATTTGGGGGGCCACACTGGTATCTCTTGGTTTCCACTGAGAACCAGCCCAAGAACCAGCAACCCAACAGACCCATTGCTCCGGCAGGGAAGACAGCACTTTGCCACCCAGCTGGTGGTCTCTGCATCTGGGGCAGAGCTGGCAAGACTCCCTCAGTGTTTTGCCACCCAGCTGAGACATGGGGCACTCAGGGAAGTTTTCTGGGGGCAGGAGAGGGAGACCAGATTGCGCTTCCCAGCTCTGCAGATGATTTGTTGTGCAGCTTTGGGCAGGTCACACAAACACTTGGTGCCTTAATTTCCACATTGGCCCTCATGGGGGTGTTGTGAGGCTTCACTGCCTCTAAGACATGTGCTTTGTAGGTGGACGGTGCGGTAGAGGGGCAAAGCACTTAGCAGTGCTGTCCCTGGGTCTAGCTTGTCCCCAGAGTTATATGGTCATTGAGGGAACAGGGAAATAATTTGCAGGGGGTGGAGGGCATTTAAAAATGGCTGCAGCAGAAAGACACCTTCCTGCTGAGAGGGAGGTGGATTGGGGCAGTGCCCATCCAGAGAAGCACCCATCTTTGCCTTCTGAAACACAGTCTTAGAAAGGCCACAGAGTGAGCAGCCCTGCAGAGCTCCTCGGCAGCCTGCGGTAGTCTGGAGGGGTTGGAGGGGAATCTGAGGAAGGATGGCAAGGAAAGCAAGCTAGGAACTGAGATCTGTTTCTGACTGCATCCCCCTGCCCTTCCCCAGGTGGTCACGGTGGCCGTTTACAGCTTCTTCCTGGCCTGCCTGATTGGCCGGCAGTTCTTGGACCCAGAGAAGGGGTATCCTGGCCATGAGCTGGATCTGTTTGTGCCTGTCTTCACACTCCTGCAGTTCTTCTTCTATGCTGGCTGGTTAAAGGTGAGTCCAAGGAAACATGCCCTGACCTTCTGGGAGCCTTCTTTCCCCAACATGGGAAGCCTGGAATTGATTCCAGACCCAGGCAGGAGTTTCTCAGATCGCTCTGGGGGACATCCCACTGTCCGAGTGATCCAGCACTGCCATACAACAGGCTCACATTCAAGTCCCAGTGCTTAGCTTTCTCCATCTAGGCCAGCAGAGGTGAGGGCACTGCCAGGGTCTTCCCTGTATCTGAGTGCACCTCCTTGCAGGAGATCTGGATTCACATCCTAAGCCCAGGGACCTATCACTGGGGCCTGACCAGCTGGTGAGTGCTCTGAGACAGTGGGCTTCATTGGCCCTGAGGAGAATTTTTCTGTGGCCATCCCTCTGGCTGAATCCAGGAGTTACAGTGACTGACTGAGGGAAGGCCTCCTCAGCTGCAAGGCTAATGGAGTGTAACACAGCAAACACACCTTAGCACTAACTGTCCCAGAAGCCACAGGGCAGCTAATCTTCCCTTTTCAACTCCCTCACTGCTGCTGATTGGAAGAAGAAATGTAGCTGAAAGGTACTTCCCAGGCCTAGTGCTGGAGCACAGGGTCCCAGTGGCCCTGCAGGTTGCTCCCTCGGGAAGGGGGTTTGAACCCTTGCCATGTGCTCTCAATGCGCAGGTGGCTGAACAGCTCATCAACCCATTCGGAGAGGATGATGACGATTTTGAAACCAACTGGCTCATCGACAGGAACCTGCAGGTAACGGTGGGACCTGATCCCACACGGCAGGACCATCAGAGATGAGAGCGGAGATAGGGTAGCACCCAGGGACTGAGTAGACTCATGGCTCCAGGTCTCCAAACACAAGGAGAGAGGTCACGTGGCACCTCTTCTCTATCATCCCTGGTTCCTGCTCTGCGCTGCAGACAGCATAACATAAGGGCAGGGCACTGAGTGTCGGGGGCGGGGGGTCTGCATGCTTGATGAAGCAGCCCTGCTCCTTGTTCCCCCAGTAGCCGAGGAACCAGCCCACGTGCATGGAAGATTATGGGACAAGATCTGCCACACCACTGAGCATATGACTTTCTGCATATGCTGCTCCAGCTACATGGTGGCTGGCGAAAGCACGAGAGGGGCTGTGTCCCTGCATGCTCCTCCTGTGTCCTTCTCTATCCAGCCCGTGCTCATGTTTAAGGCTTTACGTGACTTGTCTATGTCTCACTGCACTCCCACTGCTGCATTGTGCTGTGCCATTCTGGCCCCTTCTCCCCTCAATGACCTTGTGCCTTTTCCACACAGATTCTTGGGCCTAGAACAGTCTCCCTCCGACTGGGGACCAAGCAACAAACTCCACCTTCTTATCCCTCCTAAAATACACCGTTCCGTACTCCAAATAGTGACTCCCTCACTTTCCCCTTCGCTCCAATTTAAACAACGTTGTATACATAAAGAACAACCCTAGTAACTAACAATCCATGTACCAAACCCAGCTGCCTATTCATTGGGTGCTTTCCTGTTGCATCCCTTCCCTAGTCAGATTGCAAACTCTTTGGGGAGGAGAATTTGTTCTCTTAAATGAAGGTACTGCACCATGCACAGTGATAATTTTACCCCCTTGAGTCTGACATTCCCATCATCCCCTGCAGGTCTCCCTTCTCGCTGTGGATGACATGCACCAGGATCTGCCCTTCATGGAGAAGGACCTGTACTGGAACGAGTCCTACCCCCAGCCACCCTACACCGCAGCCACTGCTGAATATAAGCGAACATCATTTCTTGGCTCAACCTTTGACATTAGGTGAGTGAAGCTTTCCTGCCACATGAAATTACCAATGGAGGCCAGATTTACACCCCATCCCAAGGCCACAGTGTGTTGAATTATCTCTGGACTTTACCAATGCTCTTCTAGGAAGGCAGCAGTTCTTCCCTGGCCACAAATGTCCCCCCGCTGGAGTTCAGTGTTTCTCAAATCTTCCTTTCCATGTGAAATCATGGTAAGAGATTGTGGCTATATAGCCCAGAGAGAGAGAGGTTTAACTTCCTTAGTCAAAACATGTGTGTGTTTGCATCACTTTGTGTGTAATGATGCCTCTGCCTGTCTCCAACACGAGTGGCCACAACAATGTGCCTTTTACTGCTCCCCATAGCAATACAGAGGAAGACATCAGGGGCTGAGGTTTGCCAGTGCTTGCCCTGTGCTGCAATCCTCCCCCCTAAGCTTCACTGATCTCCACTCACTGTTCTAGTGGAAGGCAAAAGTCCATTCAGCAAGGTCCTTCCTACACTCTCTGGAGGAAAATTCCATCCAGAATTCATATCACTGTACATAACAGCCTGTTTTGCCTCTTCCCAGCATGCAGAAAGAAGAGATGGAATTTCAGCCGCTGGAGCAAATTAAAGAGAACGAGGAGGCGAACCACTCTACACCACTGCTGGGACATCTGGGCCGCCTGCTGGGGGTCCAGTCACCGAGTTTCTCCAGGTCATCCTCCCGGATGAACCTGCCACGCAAGAGGAATGACCCCTTGTCCCCCTTCCCTCATTACTTGTACCAGGATGTAGGGAAATCTGGAAGCCCCTGCAGTGCCAATCAGCAAAAGGGAGACTCCTCCCACCCAGGCTCCAGTTCACATGAGCAATGGGACAATGAAGACGGAAAACTGAGAGAGTTTGATGCCTTCATGTCAACCCCCTTCTTTGAGAGACCTGGCTTTTATAGCGCTCCACAGACACCAATCAGCTCCATCCCGCTGATCTTCCCATCCAGGCGCCCAGGACGCAAGAAGCCCCCTGCTCTCTCCAGCATTGTGGCCTGTTCGACTTCAATGAGAGACAACTTTGCCAACCTGTCACCTTCCAGGGCTACTGATGTGGACAAAAGCCAGAGCTCCCTTGGTTCTGCAGTTAAGGAAACTTTTGTTTGGCCAGGAGAGCGAGAAAAAGCCCCAGACTCCCTGGTGGTGACAGTAGAGGAAGGAGAGAATAACACATTGAACAATAAAATGAATGAGGTTGCCCCTGTTAGGAGCCCAGGGCTTCAATCAATAGTATCGGAAAGCCCCAAGTTTCCCTTCCTAGCAGAGGCCCCAGACCATGAAAAACAGGGCAGCTTCAAGAGCTTGAAGAGTCTGAAAGGCCGCCGACATCCCTGGCAAACTCTAGAGAACGTGACACCAGCAGCCACCCCAAACTCGGATAATCATAGCAACTTTCATACTCCCAGCATGAGAACCCCTGGTGGCAGTGGGCCCCTCTTCTTTTCATTCACCCCTGTGACATCCCCAGTGCTGGAGAGGTCGCGCTTAGGGAACTCAGGCACTGTTCCTAGTCCAAGCTCAGATGATACATCCAGTGCTCCAGTCCAGGCTTCCATAGAGGTTTCTGGGACTGGAAGAGAGACAGGAAATGGAAATGCTAGTGCTCATCACACTGAGGAACAGAGAAGAGCAGAGAGTCCCTCACCTAATGACTCCGGTATCTCCTTAGCAGAGGGTGACTACGTGGGACTGATGGAGGTGATCATGGAAGCCAGTGAGAACGTGTCTGATGAAGGGAAGGTGGATAGATACAGCTAAATGAAGAGACCAGTTGATTCCTTCTGACTGCTGAGATACCCACCCTGTTAAGAATACTGCAGTGTCTTTACACCAAACAATATTGGTGCTCAAGACATATAGAGCTTCTACAAAGAGGCAATATAACTATACCAGCCATGTACTGCCAAAGGGTGAAGCTTCAGTACCTGATGGCCTGAACTTGTTCCCAGCATGAGTTTACTAGCGATGAACATGGTGCAATAAAGCATACAAGAACAGTTCATGGAACTTCAGTGTCACACCTTTGGGAATACCTATACAATTAAAGCAAAAAATTTTATAAAATTCTTCATAAATTGCAAGTACCTGAGAATGGAGCAACATAGGCCACCAGCCGTTTGGCAACTTGGGCACAGACACAGATTAACTCAGAAGCCTGTTTCCTAAATATGCCTGGAATGTTGACCCATCTTACAAAACCACACCACCACTCAGCTGGTGTCTGGTGACTCGCTGGTGTCTTCCACAAGAGACCCAATAACAAGTGCAGGGGGATATTTGTAAACATTAGAAATGTGGTAAAGTTTGGGGAGGAAGAGAGGAGGAAAGGGCTGAATAGCTATGGGGCAGGTGATTTCATTAGACTGGAGGTAGCTGATTGTGTCTAGGATTTGACTCAGAGGAGATGAGCATAACAAAGCTTAGTATTGCTTGCACAGTCCAACTGTTTCTCCACCCCTGAAGTATTTTGCCCCTCCTCTACTTCCCCACACCAATTAATCCAAGTGCTTTGAGGAGTGTGTTAGCACTCTTGTTTTTTTAAAAAAAAAAAAATAGAAGGGGGGGAGAGGAGTTTATATGGCAGATTTCAAAAATATTCTGAATGGAAAACCCCTTAGTCAGAATCCTATTCTAAAGTGCACTCTGACAAACACCACAAGCTGAGGTCAAACAACAGGTGCTCTACTTCCTCATTGCAGTTTCAAGAAAGCACATCAGTGAACAGAAGCTAGGGATGACTGCTCTCTCCTTCCCCACAGCCCTGCTTTTGGAGAATAGCTAGAAGCCTCTTATCTACTGATCAAACCCCCAGGCAGAAATTAGTTCATGCAGGTTTTCCATTTTAAGACACCCCTCCCACACACACCTTTGTTGCACCCATTTTGCTAGCTACAGAAGCCGTTGCATTTCAGACACCAATCACAATACTTTCTAGAAGCTTTAAGCGTTATTCGGAACAGCAGATTACTGTAAAGACAGGCTGATGAGCTTTCTAGAGATCAAATGAGTGAAGTATTGTTCTGCAGTATGTACTTGGAGAGATTTGTGCTTCAGAACCCACAGCCCTGATACAGTTCCTCAGTTTACACTGAATGGTGCTGGTGTTCCAGAGGATGTGGTGTCTTCCCCTGTGTATATATATATATATCCCAAAGACACTCAGGAGCTCTCACTGACTCTGCTTGCCCTTCATCTAAACTAAACTGAAGTATGGCACTCCTTTCTCTGGAGGAAGTCTTTAGACCTCCTGCTGAAGAATATTAGTCCACACTTCTTCCATTCTCTGCTTGTCATGTAAGCATTTGAAGTGCTTAGCTTTTCTTCCCCATGCCTTTTCAGCACAGCAAGCTAGCTAATAACGCAAGGTGTTTCTCAAAGCTTTGTGGGTGGTATCTAGAGAGGGGTCAGGGCATAAACATTTGCCTAGAAGAGCAGAGACTTTGTTGTTGTTCTTTGGCCACTTTCTTTATGATGAGCTTCCCCATTGTAGCTTTTAGCTAAGTCTTCTATGCACACAAACACCCCCCCTCCAGTGTATACTCATGGACTAATCCCTACAGTAGGGATTAAGTGGGGAGGCATTCCCTACCCCTGAGTCATAGTCTGTGATCTGTGGTGAGCCCAAAGGAACAGTGCCCAGTCAATGATGCCAGATCTGCCCCCTCAACTAATGTATTCACACAGCTGACCCCCATTCTGAAATGGGTCATCACAGAGTAAGTCAGGAATATGCTGTGAAACCTCCAAATGTAGGATTCACTCCCACATTACAGTGCAAGGCAAATAAAACAAACTTGAAACAAGTCACTTTATTGGATGTAAGGTGTTACAAACACAAAGAAACAAAGGTGAGATTTTTTGGTACAGAATGACATTATCCAACAGTAGATGCATGCACTGCTGAGCAGGAAGCTAGGAGACCTACTGAAACCCATGGGTGGCCTATCCTGAGGCTTTAGTTCTCACTGTCACTGTCCCCCAGGGTGTGCTTGTCGAAGAGGTACTCTGCCATCCCATATTTGGGTGCCCCCATCTTGCGCAGGTTGGTCACATGCTCACCCAGCTCTTTGATGGCCTTCACCTGCTCATCCAGGTAGTGGGTTTCAATGAAGTCACACAACTAAAGAGGGGAGAAGACAGTTAACTCAAGTCAGTATTATTATTCAGCCAATAGGAGGCCTTGACAGAATCAAAGAATGGAAAGTGCCAGAACCCAAGATCCAGAGGGAGCATGGAACTACCTCCTAAGCCAGTGTGTTAGGCGGAGGGGGGGCTGATTTCTTACTACATGTTTCTTCCTCGGGGGGAGAAAAAGAACTGCCCCTCCCCCCCACTCCTTAAGACAGGGTTATACTCTTGAACCACCAGAGAAGAAAAGCCTTTGATTTACCAGAGACACCAAAACATCTCAAATTATTCTAAGTGGAAGATCCCAGATCACCTATACATAGGCACATCCCAGTGCCCAGTAGTATACTGATAGGGCTTCTGTTTTTCAGGGTTTATTTTTAGTAAGTTGAGTTGTGTTTGTCTAAAGTTTTAAGGTTTTTAGAGCTTGTGTGAATACCTTACTCATTAAGAAAAGGAGTACTTGTGGCACCTAGAGACTAACAAATTTAAAAGCTTATGCTCTAATAAATTTGTTAGTCTCTAGGTGCCACAAGTACTCTCTCTTTTTGCAGATACAGACTAACAGCTGCTACTCTGAAACCTGTAATTACTCATTAAGGTACATACAAAATTACAGTATACATTACTGTAATCAGTAATCTTTGTAATGTGTGCTGTTTCAAACAAGATCTTTAGTATGCAGCAGCAAGGTCTACACAGACTAATTAATACACAATAGAGTGTACTTTAGTAATCACACCTCTGTACTCCACATACAGCTCTGTGCACAAAAGCCCTTAGATACCAGAAATGATTGTGTTTACTGGATAAATACCAGTTTCATTTTTGGAATCAGGATGTTTTATACTGACATCACAACCAACTCCAAAGCAGCTTTCACCACAGCTCAAGACTATGCTAGAGTCACTTTCACCTTCCATTATTTCTAGCTATGGAAGCCTCCTGTAGTATTTAAATTTCTAACCTTTACTATTTATACCCTTTGAATACTTCGATTGTTCATGTTTTCTTAAAATAACTAAAGGCAACTAGGTACATTTAAAAGCATTTACTCAATCCCCTGATCTTGTTGCTTGCCCCTGAATTTCTACAATGGAATCTCAGAAGATTTTCATAACACATGTGCCTACATCATTGAATCAACTTCTTCCCACTCCCCTCCAAATTCTGTTTAAGTTTCCAGCTGTGAGGAGTCTCCATAAAGTTGTATTATTCACAGGAGACCTGCAGTTTTTCAGACATGAATTCAGGATTCACAGCTACTTTTACCTCCCATGCATAAGAGCAGCCCAAAGCTTCATGGGTATCTTAGAGACAGCTATTAGATGCATATTAAGCTAAGAATCAGAATGAATCCACAGCCAGTCACCAGGCTACTGAGATGAGGAAGAGAGGGAAGAGCATCTTTGCCAGCAGGCTGGCTAACCTAGTGAGGAGGGCTTTAAACTAGGTTCACCGGGGGAAGGAGACCAAAGCCCTGAGGTAAGTGGGAAAGCGGGATACCAGGAGGAAGCACAGGCAGGAATGTCTGTGAGGGGAGGGCTCCTGCCTCATACTGGGAATGAGGGGCGATCAACAGGTTATCTCAAGTGCTTATATACGAATGCACAAAGCCTTGGAAACAAGCAGGGAGAACTGGAGGTCCTGGTGATGTCAAGGAACTATGATGTGATTGGAACAACAGAGACTTGGTGGGATAACTCACATGACTGGAGTACTGTCATGGATGGTTATAAACTGTTCAGGAAGGACAGGCAGGGCAGAAAAGGTGGGGGAGTAGCACTGTATGCAAGGGAGCAGTATGACTGCTCAGAGCTCTGGTACAAAACTGTAGAAAAACCTGAGTGTCTCTGGATTAAGTTTAGAAGTGTGTGCAACAAGAGTGATGTAGTGGTGGGAGTCTGCTATAGACCACCGGACCAGGGGGATGAGGCTTTCTTCTGGCAGCTCACGGAAGCTACTAGATCATATGCCCTGATTCTCATGGGTGACTTTAATTTTCCTGATATCTGCTGGGAGAGCAATACAGCAGTGCATAGACAATCCAGGAAGTTTTTGGAAAGCGTAGGGGACAATTTCCTGGCGCAAGTGCTAGAGGAGCCAACTAGGGGGGGTGCTTTTCTTGACCTGCTGCTCACAAACCGGGTAGAATTAGTGGGGGAAGCAAAAGTGGATGGTAATCTGCGAGGCAGTGACCATGAGTTGGTTGAGTTCAGGATCCTGACGCAGGGAAGAAAGGTAAGCAGCAGGATACAGACCCTGGACTTCAGGAAAGCAGACTTCGACTCCCTCCGGGAACAGATGGCCAGGATCCCCTGGGGGACTAACATGAAGGGGAAAGGAGTCCAGGAGAGCTGGCTGTATTTCAAGGAATCCCTGTTGAGGTTACAGGGACAAACCATCCCAATGAGTCGAAAGAATAGTAAATATGGCAAGCGACCAGCTTGGCTTAATGGTGAAATCCTAGCGGATCTTAAAAGAAGCTTACAAGAAGTGGAAGGTTGGACATATGACCAGGGAAGAGTAATAAGAAGGGTTTCTTCAGGTATGTTGGCAACAAGAAGAAAGCCAAGGAAAGTGTGGGCCCCTTACTGAATGAGGGAGGCAACCTAGTGACAGAGGATGTGGAAAAAGCTAATGTACTCAATGCTTTTTTTGCCTCTGTCTTCATTAACAAGGTCAGCTCCCAGACTGCTGCGCTGGGCATCACAAAATGGGGAAGAGATGGCCAGCCCTCTGTGGAGATAGAGGTGGTTAGGGACTATTTAGAAAAGCTGGATGTGCACAAGTCCATGGGGCCGGACGAGTTGCATCCGAGACTGCTGAAGGAATTGGCGGCTGTGACTGCAGAGCGATTGGCCATTATCTTTGAAAACTCGTGGCGAACGGGGGAAGTCCCGGATGACTGGAAAAAGGCTAATGTAGTGCCAATCTTTAAAAAAGGGAAGAAGGAGGATCCTGGGAACTACAGGCCAGTCAGCCTCACCTCAGTCCCTGGAAAAAATCATGGAGCAGGTCCTCAAAGAATCAATCCTGAAGCACTTGCATGAGAGGAAAGTGATCAGGAACAGCCAGCATGGATTCACCAAGGGAAGGTCATGCCTGACTAATCTAATCGCCTTTTATGATGAGATTACTGGTTCTGTGGATGAAGGGAAAGCAGTGGATGTATTGTTTCTTGACTTTAGCAAAGCTTTTGACACCGTCTCCCACAGTATTCTTGTCAGCAAGTTAAGGAAGTATGGGCTGGATGAATGCACTATAAGGTGGGTAGAAAGCTGGCTAGATTGTCGGGCTCAACGGGTAGTGATCAATGGCTCCATGTCTAGTTGGCAGCCGGTGTCAAGTGGAGTGCCCCAGGGGTCGGTCCTGGGGCCGGTTTTGTTCAGTATCTCCATAAATGATCTGGAGGATGGTGTGGATTGCACTCTCAGCAAATTCGCAGATGACACTAAACTGGGAGGAGTGGTAGATACGCTGGAGGGGAGGGATAGGATACAGAAGGACCTAGACAAATTGGAGGATTGGGCCAAAAGAAATCTGAGGAGGTTCAATAAGGATAAGTGCAGGGTCCTGCACTTAGGATGGAAGAACCCAATGCACAGCTACAGACTAGGGACTGAATGGCTAGGCAGCAGTTCTGCGGAAAAGGACCTAGGGGTGACAGTGGACGAGAAGCTGGATATGAGTCAGCAGTGTGCCCTTGTTACCAAGAAGGCCAATGGCATTTTGGGATGTATAAGTAGGGGCATAGCAAGCAGATCGAGGGACGTGATCGTTCCCCTCTATTCGACATTGGTGAGGCCTCATCTGGAGTACTGTGTCTAGTTTTGGGCCCCACACTACAAGAAGGATGTGGATAAATTGGAGAGAGTCCAGCGAAGGGCAACAAAAATGATTAGGGGTCTAGAACACATGACTTATGAGGAGAGGCTGAGGGAACTGGGATTGTTTAGTCTGCAGAAGAGAAGAATGAGAGGGGATTTGATAGCTGCTTTCAACTACCTGAAAGGGGGTTCCAAAGAGGATGGATCTAGACTGTTCTCAATGGTAGCAGATGACAGAACGAGGAGTAATGGTCTCAAGTTGCAGTGGGGAGGTTTAGATTGGATATTAGGAAAAACTTTTTCACTATGAGGGTGGTGAAACACTGGAATGCGTTACCTAGGGAGGTGGTAGAATCTCCTTCCTTAGAGGTTTTTAAGGTCAGGCTTGACAAAGCCCTGGCTGGGATGATTTAACTGGGAATTGGTCCTGCTTCGAGCAGGGGGTTGGACTAGATGACCTTCTGGGGTCCCTTCCAACCCTGATATTCTATGATTTATCACTCTAAGCATTATTTTCAGTCAGCTTTCCAGAAATATGTTCAGATAGATGTTCTCTGCTGTTGAAAAAAAGCCAGCTCCCTCAAGACACAACTGGAGTAAAGGGTTGCAAGACAGCCTAATGCCACCCATGTGCACACCACAGTGGTTTATCAGCCAATTCAACAACCCATCAGTTCTGTCAATGTTTTTCATAGGACTGAGTGGATGTTTACATTAACTGTAGGAAAGGGGCTAAGATACAGGCTGCCCTCCTTCAAAGGAAGACGCTCCACTCTGAATTTTACCCCTTCCTCAGGTTTGGGGCAAATTCCAGCATGTGTTGCAGAGATTGCATGGACGCCCCCCTCCCCCAAACCCTTCATCATTAAAGGCTTGCATAACCACATTCCAATCACAGCTTCAGCTTCCACTTACATGAGGGTCATTCTTGTCAGTTGCCAGCTTGTGCAGATCAAGGAGTGACTGGTTCACATTCTTTTCCAGGTGCAAGGCACACTCCATTGCTGTCAGCCCATTCTCCCAATCATCACGATCTGGTTTCTAATATAGGAAAGAGAAAGCACACAACATAAGAATGGCCATACTCGGTCAGACCAAAGGTCCATCCAGGCCAGTATCCTGTCTGCGGACAGTGGCCAATGCCAGGTGCGCCAGAGGGAGTAAACCTAATGAGAACGATCAGTGATCTTTCCTATGCTATCCATCTCCACCTGCTGACAAACAGAGGCTAGGGACACCATTCCTTACCCATCCTGGCTAACAGCCATTAATGGACTTAGCCTCCATGAATTTATCTAGTTCTCTTTTTAACCCTGTTAGAGTCCTAGCCTTCACAACCTCCTCAGACAAGGAGTTCCACAGGTTGACCGAGTACTGTGTGAAAAAGCTTCCTTTTATTTGTTTTAAACCTGCTGCCCATTAATTTCATTTGGTGGCCCCTAGTTCTTAAGTTTATTAATTAACTTAAGTTCACTTGGTGGCCCCATACCACAACTTAGCTACCATCAGAGGCAGCAGGGCAGAGAACAGACACTCAGTTCAACAGAATCTCATTGGAACCAAGACACTGGACTTTGAAGGTTTAAGTTTGGCAAGTTACCTTTCTGAACTATGGTCATAGAATCATAGAATATCAGGGTTGGAAGGGACCCCAGAAGGTCATCTAGTCCAACCCCCTGCTCAAAGCAGGACCAATTCCCAGTTAAATCATCCCAGCCAGGGCTTTGTCAAGCCTGACCTTAAAAACCTCTAAGGAAGGAGATTCTACCACCTCCCTAGGTAACGCATTCCAGTGTTTCACCACCCTCTTAGTGAAAAAGTTTTTCCTAATATCCAATCTAAACCTCCCCCACTGCAACTTGAGACCATTACTCCTCGTTCTGTCATCTGCTACCATTGAGAACAGTCTAGAGCCATCCTCTTTGGAACCCCCTTTCAGGTAGTTGAAAGCAGCTATCAAATCCCCCCTCATTCTTCTCTTCTGCAGGCTAAACAATCCCAGCTCCCTCAGCCTCTCCTCATAACTCATGTGTTCCAGTCCCCTAATCATTTTTGTTGCCCTTCGCTGGACTCTCTCCAATTTATCCACATCCTTCTTGAAGTGTGGGGCCCAAAACTGGACACAGTACTCCAGATGAGGCCTCACCAATGTCGAATAGAGGGGAACGATCACGTCCCTCGATCTGCTCGCTATGCCCCTACTTATACATCCCAAAATGCCATTGGCCTTCTTGGCAACAAGGGCACACTGCTGACTCATATCCAGCTTCTCGTCCACTGTCACCCCTAGGTCCTTTTCCGCAGAACTGCTGCCTAGCCATTCGGTCCCTAGTCTGTAGCTGTGCATTGGGTTCTTCCGTCCTAAGTGCAGGACCCTGCACTTATCCTTATTGAACCTCATCAGATTCCTTTTGGCCCAATCTTCCAATTGGTCTAGGTCCTTCTGTATCCTATCCCTCCCCTCCAGCGTATCTACCACTCCTCCCAGTTTAGTATCATCCGCAAATTTGCTGAGAGTGCAATCCACACCATCCTCCAGATCATTTATGAAGATAGTGAATAAAACCGGCCCCAGGACCGACCCTTGGGGCACTCCACTTGATACCAGCTGCCAACTACACATGGAGCCATTGATCACTACCCGTTGAGCCTGACAATCTAGCCAGCTTTCTACCCACCTTATAGTGCATTCATCCAGCCCATACTTCCTTAACTTGGTGACAAGAATACTATGGGAGACCGTGTCAAAAGCTTTGCTAAAGTCAAGAAACAATACATCCACTGCTTTCCCTTCATCCACAGAACCAGTAATCTCACCAGTAATCTGGTCCATTTTACCAGATTAGTTAGGAATATTTTTACCATAGTGGCAGTATAGAGATGCTGTTCAAGAATCTATATAACCCCAGAGCAGCCTAGTACTGAACAATCTGTGTAGACTACAGAAGTGTTCACCTGGTTTAAAGAGTCCCAAATCTATCCAAGATTTTATTAGCGCCACATTATCTAAGCATCTCTCCAAAGTGATCTTATTGGTGTCTCTCTTGAGAAGGTCTGACATTAGCAACAGTTGCTAATATAAGGCCACATATGTACAGGTGACAGCTTTACTATCTAGATCAGTGGAGGGTTTTGCCTACCCTTGTTTGGTGGATCAATCCTCTATGTAAATTTCAAGAAATGAAGCTTCTATACATGGGAAAGTGACCTAGTGTGCAGCCTGAAAATTAAGTGTCATGAGACAACTCACCAGCAGCTCAGTACTACAGGGAAATCTGGTCTTCAGCCAGATAAGCCACTGCTTTAAGCCAACCCAGGTCTCCAAAAGAAGGGGTGAGGAAGTGAAAACCAGAATATTTGTTGTGCAAGGGCCAGTGCTCCTGACCCGTGATTTTATTCAGGAAGTGAAGATAGTAGTGTTAAGTAATTACTGGTGTTCTGAAAGGCTTTGCAACACATGCAGTCTTCTGACCAGACTGATGCTCAAGAGCACCTGTTGTAGCACTGGGGATATGTAAAAACATAGAACAGTTCAGTTGCTTCTAGCAGCAAGATTCTCCTGAATGCCTTTATTAGTTTTACTTTAAATTTGAGACTCTCAACGAAGCATTTTGAACCTCTTTAAAGAGTCATTTCTATACCACATAGCTGATACAAAACCACCACTAAGCCAGTCTGGATATGTTGATTACAGACTCTTAGCTAATCTACTCCCATGGGATTCTGCAGGGAAGGCATAGCACACCACTGGAAACACCATGATATTAGGGTTTCCCTAGCAACCATGAATCTAAAGAGGACTAACATCAGTGGCAAGACAAAACAGAAGCTGAGCTGAGGGAGAGCTCCAGTTGATATGATTTGCAAGAGACTAGCATGGGAAGGTGGTTATTTCATGTACAGTGTAAAACCAGCTCTGAGTACATCTTTAGACTAAATGTGTTGTGTATCACAGGAAAGACATACATACTAGGAGATTAAAAATACTGTAGTACCAGTATCAAACTATCATAGATGGTTGTTTTTACCAGATCTCTGCACTGCAATTTTTTCCCCCAGTGCCTATTCACAAGTTCATAAAATACAAGATATCTATGTGCCTACTGTTACACTACTAGTGACTTGTTAGCCAACATTTGAGGAGATTGCCCATACTGGCTTTCATAGCCCCTCTCTTCCAGCCTGGGAGCAGGCCAGAAGAGGAAGTTACCATACTGCACTTTATGCCCTTGAGGCATCTCCTTAGCATGGCTGCTAACCTTGATGTCCTGCAAAAAGATGCGACCGCCCCTCTGGTTCTGCAGCTTCATGAGTTTTTCAGCATGCTCACGCTCCTCGTGGGACTGGTGCAGGAAATACTTGGCAAAGTTCTTTAGAGCCACATCATCCCGGTCAAAATAGAAAGACTGAAAACAAAATTCAGATACTACAATCAAGACTTCTGCATTCACAGGCTCCCAGACCGAAGATCTTAATAATCAACTGAATTCGGTCATTCCTACTGTTCCCTTCATTCCGGAGCTGTCAAGTTAGCAGGCTTTGGGATGTGGCGTAACTTCCACTCTATAGCAGATTGCAACTTGA
Organism: Lepidochelys olivacea; assembly: GCF_965140295.1. Taxonomy (NCBI): domain Eukaryota; kingdom Metazoa; phylum Chordata; order Testudines; family Cheloniidae; genus Lepidochelys; species Lepidochelys olivacea. The sequence continues at coordinate 12,497,284 of NC_140416.1, forward strand.
TACCTGTGCTCCTAAAAGGGACTGTGTGCACACATGCCCAGCCATTTCACCCCTGCACACCTCTTCACCTGAGGTGGGAAGCCAGTTTGACTTTACGGGGAGTTAACAGAAATCTTAGTTCAAACCCCTCCCCCTCCCCCCAGGCCGAACTGTATCCCTTCTGAGCACCATACTTTAAAAATCTGACAGTAGAAAGGAAGAGAAGCTGAAGAGATCAGTTTAGCATGTATGAAGTGCTATACACCCCTACTACAGTAAAAATGTTATCCAGGAAGTTGGGGGAATGGGGGGGGGCGCGCGCGCATGCTGGTTAGTCAAAAATGCTGGTTAAGTTAGAGTAATACTTACCAATGGAGGGAGGGAGTTTGGGTGTGGGAGGTGGCGGCAGCGGCTCAGAACAGGGGGTTGAGGCACAGGAGGGTTTTGGGGTGCCAGATCTAGGCAGCTCCCCACAAGCAGCCACATGTCCCTGCTGCTCGTAGCAAGGAGGCACAGCCAGACAGCTCTGCACACTGCCTCAGCCCACAGGCACAGCTCCCACTGGTTCCCAGCCAATGGGACCTGAGGAGCCAGCGCTCAGGGCAGGGGCAGTGCCCAGAGCCTCCAATGGCTGTTCTTCTGCATAGGAGCAGCAGGAACATGTCCCCACTTCAGGGAAGACATGTGGAGCCAGGTAAGGAGCCTGTCGGCTCTGCACCAACTGGACTTTTAATGGATATCAGAAATGCTGGTTTCTAGAGCTTTCAGGTTGGTAAAGTGCCAGATACCACAGCTTTTACTGTATTGGGAACAAGCTGTTGATACTGATTACAGTTCAGTATCGTGCTCCTGTAACAGCTTAAGATGGCCATTTACTATCTGAACACATTTTTGGGCCAGATACTTCTTTGTGCTTTACTTAGCCCTTTTTTAGAATGGAAGTTGTAGAAAGTTCTGTTCTCACTTTTGGAGAAATGAATATGTTTGTAAATGATAAACAAGTATCACTTTGACATTGTTTTTTTTGCTAAATTGGATTATGTTTTGAGCTCTGTACAGGACCTAGTGCTATATTCCTCTAACATCTTGTTTTCTCTAGGTCAGATGTTAAAAAGCATGTCCTGTTCTTTAACTTCTTAACCACACTTTGGTGCTTTTTTGAAGTCTGATCATATGACCAGAAGTGGGACATTTGGAAAGATACCAGAGTCTGATCTACTTCAGAGCAGATTGCAGAGTGACCCTTAAAGAGCTTCTCAAAATGTGCTCTTCTTGCAAGAGACATTACCTTTATAAGCCACTGGGCAGGTGATAAAGCTAATCTAAAACTAGTATAACAAAACTTTGATGTCACTGCAAATGACTAGAGGTGAGCATTTGGCAGTACTTTAAGTCAAGGGATCCGTGTTTACAGTGTTTGTACAGAGCAGTACAAGGGATCGGTGTTTACAGTGTTTGTACAGAGCAGTAGGCACCTACTTAGTTGAGGTCAATTCACAACTGAAGGGAGCAATAAATACACAACCCTGCTCTCCTCTGATTTGAAATGCCAAGCGAGTCTGAATCTTTCTAGTATCTGCTAATCCAAGAGTGAAGTTTCTAGTGCTGTTGTGGCAATTCATATGGCACCTCAGAAGTACACCAAACACTCCCATCTACTATCAAGGCTAGTTTGAAGTTCTCTCTCTGCCTCAAGGGGCATCCCTGACCAGAGAGTTTGAGTCCATCACTGAGGAGCTAAAGAGACACTTATGGGCTGTGAGCCTACCGTCTTCGGCGCAGTACGCGGCCTCACCGGCAGGGAGAAAACCCTTAACACACGGATAGTCAAGGCCCACCGACAGAGAGAAGCGCCCCACCCCCACCAGAAGAAAGAGGCCCTGGGCGAGGGACCCACCCCAGGGGCGGCAGCTGCCTCGCCAGCAGGCTCCGCTCCGGCCTCAGCCCCAGGCCGGCGCCGGGAACAGCCCCGCGGGGCAGCTGCCTGCGCCGCGCAGATAAACCCGGGCCGCGCCCGCGGCGGCTCAGCCAGGAGGCGCCTCCCCTGCGGGCCAGGCCGCTCCCGGGGCCGGGCCGGGCCCGCTGCGTCACCCGGCTCCGCCTCGGAGCCCGCTCGGAGCCGAGTCCCCCGGCGGCGGGGGAGGAGAAGGGAGAGCGGGGCAGGCCGCGAGGGCAAGGCTGACCCCGCCCGCGCCGCCCCGCCCCGCCCCCCGGCAACAAAGGAGGCGAGAACGCGGGGGGCGGCGCCGCCGCAGCGCCCAGGCCCGGCGAGACTCGGCGCTTCCTCCCCGGCTCCCTCCGGGCCCCCGCGCGCGGCTGAGGCGCCTGGTAGAGGCCCGGCCCGGCCCATCGCGCCCCCCCCCGCTCCCGCAGTAGTAACGCGGCCAAGGCCCGGCCCGGCCCGGCACTCACCATGCTGAGGTACACGTAGGAGGCGTAGAGCTCCAGGTTGATCTGGCGGTTAACGGCCGCCTCGCAGTCCTGGTTGTAGTTCTGGCGCACCTGGGATGGAGACGAGGACATGGCGCTGCTGTTGCTGCTGCTGCTGCTACGGGAGCCGAGAGGATACAAGGGTCGAGGCGGGGGGGGGAGTCCGAGCGGCGGCGGCGGTTCCGTCCAAACACTGTTGAAGCAGGAACCCCCGGGGCTCGGGTCTGTCTAGGTCGCGTGGTCTAAACCCCCGCAGCCCCCGCCGCCGCCTTATATAGCCACGTCGGAGAGCGCGCCGGGAGGCCACGCCCAGCCCGCGCGCGCGCTCGTCAGCGGGGGCCGGCGCAGCAGAGGGACCCGCCCTGCGCAGAGGCGGGGCCGCCTGTCTCAGCGTGACTCAGCGGGTTGCGCCGCTGGGCGCGTGTCTCGGCTACACAGCGAGGGCCGCGGGGCCCATCTGTGGCTGTCCGGCCTCCCCCTCAGGCCCCCTGTGCCCGCTCGCAGCCAGCCGGCGCTGAGCCGCACGCAACGCCAACCTCGGTGCGGGCAGAGCCTTGCTCTTCCCCTCTCCGCCCAAACCCCTTCACTGGAGCAGTCCTGGGTCCTTCTGCCCGCCAACAGTGACACACACCCGCTTTCTCTCTCAATTCATGACAGAATAATGCATCCCATGGCCTGGGGAGATGATCTGGCCCAGCTGTGTATATCCCATAAAGGACCATCCACACCTGCAGCACTTTGTAATAATAATAATAATTAATAAAGAAATAACAATAATACTTGGCACTTCTATAACGCCTCTGCTACAAGGATCACAATTTGCTTTCAAAACGTATGTTGGTATCGTTGCTTTTAGCTCACTAGCACCTTACTGAGGGCTGCTTTAGAAATATAAACAAGAAACACTTTTAACACTTCAATCTTAGATTTAATTTGTCATTGCCCAGACCTTACTTTTGTTTCCTGGTGTGAGAGAAATGGGCCTTGCTCTGATGACATCTTTTTCAGGACTGAATCTGCTCAGTTATAAAACCCAAGGAGCCAGAATGACTAGAGTCTCCTAGTCCATAATAATAGTGGTCTTGAAGCCAAATTTCTCTTTATGTACATCTGTATAACGCAAGTGAAATTAGTAGGGTTGCCAAGTAGTAAACTGAGGGCAGAATCTGGCCCTGAGTGTTTTGAAAGGTAGACGCATATTCTCCTAGAACAACAATAAGAATAGCAGTTTTAACTACCTTGATATGAACTGGATGAAGTACTTATTAATTAAGGTAGGGTATTTTGGGGAGAAGTAATTTCTTGATCACTTACATAACAGTTGTTTTTCTGCGAGTTTGTTTTGAAGATGACTCCAGTTGTACAGGAAATTAGTGTAAATGCTCCATTGGGTAACAATGACGGCTGCTAATTTAAGTTTGATATCGTAACAGACAAGTGATGCATGGACGTAACACAATGACAATGCACTTTAAAGAGAAGATTTCACAATATGAGACAGATAACCACAGAATACTATTTATGAATGACTGATTGGAGGATTACTGGGGTTTTAAAACACTTTTGACAAGAGTCTTCCAGAAAAGGCTCTGAAGGAAAATAATAACCATCTAATTTAAGTGAAAATCCCAGTGGGTCTTACAAACTAATCAAACAATAGGGAATTAACTGAGTTGTAAGAAATCTCTGCCCCTCAAAGTGGAGGGAATTCTTTGATAGGGTCTTGCAGCAATCCATATCGGGATACATGATTTTATATGTTAACAACTTAGAGGAAAAAGAGGACAACAAGTTGGTAAAGCTGACAAATGATATAATAATGGTATAACGTACACGAGTCCTGGTAAGAAACTAAATTTTATTTCCTGGTTCAAGTCACTTGATCTGGGTCAGGGTGAGAAAGTTTAACACCTTTATCATATGACAGGAGTCAGTGGTGTACTATAGAATAATTCTTTTCCTTATTTAAATTAAATGCAGAGAAAAACATAGTGTCAGTTAAAATAAGAACCAAAAACTAAGATGGCCAGTTAGTAAAATAGTAATAGAGAAGTCATGGATGAAGGTCAGGGTAGACAATCCAAGCTCTCTGACAGATGGGAGGAATATTTTTGCATCTGATTGAGTACTGCCAACCCTACACGTTCAAATATCATGAACCAGGGCCCCAAAATCATGAGATTTTTTAAAAATAATAAATCTTGAGTTTTCTTTCTTTGTTTTCTGGTTTCTGAGCCTTTAAGGTGTACTATGGTCACAACCACAGCCAAGGGCTGGAAACTCCCTTTTTCTTAAAATGAAAGCTAAAATTCTCGGGTAACTTCATAATAGGATCTGGGACTTTATAAAAAACACCAAATATCAGGAGACTCATGATAAAATCACCGTGACTGAAACTCAGCAGTTTTCTGATCAAAAGTTCACTTCTTGTTCTCAAAACAGTTCCTGTTGCAGTGACCTTGTTCAGTCATTGACATGGATACACAACCTAGAGCTTACTGTGACTCATGGAGCTCATGGAACAATGATTAAGAAATCAACTTGCAAACATCTAGAAGATAATCAGGTTAAAAGTAACAGTCAGCATGGATTTGTCAAGAACAAATTGTGTCAAACCAACCTGATAGCTTTCTTTGACAGGGTAACAAGCCTTGTGGATAGGGGTGAAGAGGTAGATGTGGTATATCTTGACTTTAGTAAGGCTTTTGATACTGTCTCACATGACCTTCTCATAAACAAACTAGGGAAATACAACCTAGATGGAGCTACTATAAGGTGGGTGCATAACTGGATGGAAAATCATTCCCAGAGAGTAGTTATCAGTGGTTCACAGTCATGCTGGAAGTGCATAACAAGTGGGGTCCCACAGGGATCAGTCCTCGGTCCAGTTCTGTTCAATATCTTCATCAATGGTTTAGATAATGGCATAGAGAGTACACTTATAAAGTTTGTGGACGATACCAAGCTGGGAGGGGTTGCAAATGCTTTGGAGGATAGGATTAAAACTCAAAATGATCTGGACAAACTGGAGAAATGATCTGAAGTAAATAGGATGAAATTCAATAAAGACAAATGTTAAGTACAGTGGAGTCGCATCATACGCGCACTTAACTTAGGTGAATTCAACTATATGCGCTCGGCAAAAAAAAAGAATAACAATAACTCGCAGCGGTGGAGTACTGTACAGGAGTCGACGGGAGAGCGCTCGGGGGTCGATTTATTGCGTCTAGACTAGATGCGATAAATTGACCCCCGCTGGATCGATTGCTGCCCGCCGATCCGGTGAGCATCTCGCCGCGCTGAGTGTGATTCTAGTGTTTAAAGATACGTATTTTTCATACAACATGGCCCCTAAACGCAAGCCAACTACTTCATCTGGTGCTCAACTGAAGAAACAGCGATCTGTTCCAACGCTGGAGGAAAAACTGGCTGCGTTGGACTTATTGAGAGATGATATGTCGGTCTCCACCATGGTGCGTAAATATGGCCTTAACGAATCTAGCATCCGTGCCATCAAGATTCGAGAGAGAGAAATTCGTCAAGCTGTGGCATCAAGTGCTCCGATAACTGCTACGGTGATGAGCTAGGTGCGTGATAAGACTTTAGTGAAAACTGAAAAGGCATTGAACTTCTGGCTGGAAGACATGAACCGTAAACGGGTGCCTATCGATGGCAACACGTTGCGAGAAAAGGCTCTTAGCCTCTACGCGCTGTTCAAACCTCCCGCCAAAGAGGGACAGCCTTCTGATGAAAAGGAATTCAAAAACAGCCAGGCAGTTTTGGGAACCGCTTCAACCTCAAAAACGTGCAGACTACTAGTGAAGCTGCATCTGCCAATGAAGAGGCAGCAAAAAGCCTACCCCGAACAATTAAAGAAAATCACAGAAGAAAAGGGCTACCTTCCGGAACAAGTTTTTAATGCTGACAAGACTGGGCTCTTCTGGGAAAAAATGCCCAACCGCACTTACACTTCGAAATCAGAAAGACAAGCCCCTGGCTTCAAAGCAGCTAAAGACCGTGTGACTGTGTTGTTATGTGGCAATACGGCTGGGCATTTAATAAAGCCGGGCTTCCTCTACAGGGGCTGCAAATCCCCGTGCCCTAAAAGGCAAGAACAAAAATCTCCTGCCTGTGTTCTGGCAATCAAATAAAAAGGCTTGGGTGATGGCAGCATTATTTCTGGATTGGTTCCACAAGTGTTTCATTCTGGAGGTCAAGCGGTACCTCGAAGAGAAAGGACTTGACTTTACAGTGTTGCTGATCGTAGACAATGCTCCTGGCCACCCTGCGGCACTCCGGTTTGCGCATAACGACGTTGAAGTCGTCTTTCTCCCTTTTTTATTCTTTCATTCTTCCGTCTCTCTCTCTTTTTGACTATACGTGATTTTCGCCTTACGCGCTGACTTTAGAACCTAACCCCTGCATAAGATGTGACTCCACTGTATTCCACTTAGGAAGGAACAATCAGTTGCACACGTACAAAATGGGAAATGACTGCCTAGGAAAGAGTACTGCGGAAAGGGATCTGGGGGTCATAGTGGATCACAAGCTAAATAGGAGTCAACAGTGTAGCGCTGTTGCAAAAGAAGCAAATATCATTCTGGGATGTATTAGCAGGAGTACTGTAAGCAAGACACAAGAAGTAATTCTTCCACTCTACTCCACACTGATTAGGCCTCAACTGGAGTATTGTGTCCAGTTCTGGGTGCCACATTTCAGGAAAGATGTGGACAAATTGGAGAAAGTCCAGAGAAGAGCAACAAAAATGATTAAAGGTGAAAACATGACCTATGAGGGAAGATTGAAAAAACTGAGTTTGTTTAGTCTGGAGAAGAGATGACTGAGAGGGGACATGACAACAGTTTTCAAGTACATAAAAGGTTGTCACAAGGAGGAGGGAGAAAAATTGTTCTTAACCTCTGAGGATAGGACAAGAAGCAATGGGCTTAAATTGCAGCAAGGGCGGTGTAGGTTGGACATTAGGAAAAACTTCCTAACTGTCAGAGTGGTTAAGCACTGGAATAAATTGCCTAGGGAGGTTGTGGAATCTCCATCATTGGGGATTTTCAAGAGCAGGTTGGACAAACAACTGTCAGGGATGGTCTAGATAATACTTAGTCTTGCCTTGAGTGCAGGGGACTGGACTAGATGACCTCTTGAGGTCCCTTCCAGTTCTATGATTCTATGTTTTTCATTGTCAGTGACTGGATGTATGTGTGTATTACATCTGTCAGTACAGGAATATGGTCAAAGGCATTATGGATGTCCTAAAGAAATAGCCAATATCCTTCTTGGTTTTGTTTAGATGTCTTCTGTCCCTCCTGAAGGACTGACCATCAGATGTGGTTGTTACATATGACCTTAGTGTGGATGATATATCAATTACTTTGGCAGGTTGCCAGCCACTCTGTTTGAAATCTTACATTTTCCTCCACTGGTAAAAGAAGTAACATTTTGACACTTTTTTCTCTGCATTTTTCCTGTTTTAGTTTCCTGCCATATTGCTCTTTTTGCACCTACTTCAGGTTTTTTATTGTTATATTTGGCTCAAGAAATTTGCCAGATGTTCACACTAAAGTTTTTCTTGTTTTGCTCATGAGTCTCTAAACTGGTGACCCGAAAAAAATCCTTGTGCAGTACAGTGCAATATTCTAGAAATGCTAATGTTGAACCTACAAAGTGGCAGTTCTCTTGAATCGAGTTCTTTCCTGTTTGTACTTGACTTGCCTGCTAATTCTTTTGACTGTGCACAACATGGTGTATTTGAACTTATATAACAGAGAATTGCCAAAATGAATTATCTGTGAATTGTGGGCCAGTGCTATTTATTCTTCCACAATCTTGTGGTGAACAAACTGTGATTTACAATGTGTTATTACATTGCTACACGAAACATTGTGCAACAGCTCAGTTTAAAAACACTTGAGCAGTAGTCCGCTAAGAGATAATCTTTCTCATTTAACTCAGATAGTTCTGTGCCAGCCTTAGGCTAAAGGTGATCAGGAATGTCATGTGGTTTCATCGGTTCTTTTACATTCTGCTTTCTGTATTGATTGTAGATTTCACAATTGTAACCTTAGCTTTAATTACAACATTTATGCCTGGCCAGAATAAGACATCTTGGGCTCTCCTCTTACACTTCTCACTATCCAGGTGGATACAATGAAGTACGCATAGCATTTCCAACCCTCATGCGGTATGTTTTTTATAATATGATGCCCTTTGTACAGAATCAATTCATATTCAGCAATTTCATATTTATAATCGCAGTAGATTTTATGCTTCCAGGTTTGTAGGCTTTTTCTCTCTAGGCCATCCATCTAGAACAGAGGTGGGAAAACTACAGCCCACGGGCCACATCTGGCCCGCGGGACCCTCCTGCCCAGCCCCTGAACCCCTGGCCCAGGAGGCTAGCCCCCTCCCCCTCAGCTCACTGTGCCGCCGGCGCAATGCTCTGGGCGGCGGGGCTGGGAGCTCCTGGGGCAGCACAGCTGCAGAGCCTGACCTGACCCGGTGCTCGGTGCTGCACGGTGCATGGCCAGCTCCAGCCGGGCGGCACGGCTGTAGCGCCGCCAGCCACCGGTGCTCCAGGCAGCACGGTAAGGGGGCAGGGAGCAGGGGGGTTTGGAGAGAGGGCAGGGGAGTTCGGGGTGGTGGTTGGGGCGATCAGAGGGCGGGGAACGGGGGGTTGAGTGGGGGCAGAGCTCCCAGGGGGGCAGTTAGGAAGGAGGGGGGTTGGATGGGGCGGCGAGGGGCAGTCAAGGGCAGGGGTTCCAGGGGCAGTCAGGGGACAGGGAGAAGGGGTGGTTGGATGGCAAGTCAGGAATGAGAGGAGGGGTTGGATGGGGTGGCGGGGGGCAGTCAGGGGTGGGGGTTCCGGGGGGTGGTCAGGGGACAGGGAGCGGGTTGGGGTGAATGGGGCAGGTGTCCCGGGGGGGCATCAGAGAACGGGGAGGGGGTGTTGGATGGGGCAGGAGTCCCAGGGGGGCCATCAAGGGGCAAGAAGCAGGGCGGGGTGGGGTCCAAGCCACACCTGGCTGTTTGGGGAGGCACAGCCGCCCCTAACTGGCCCTCCATACAATTTCCAAAACCCAATGTGGCCCTCAGGCCAAAAAGTTTGCCTACCTCTGATCTAGAAATACTCTTTCAAACTGTTGTAGGTTTGTGTTTCTCATTTGTGTTTGCCCAGTACTATTCTAGAAGTGGGTAGTATTTGAGTCATATTTATTTCAGACTCTTCTCCCTGAAGCATTTTCTTTTCACTGTTCATGGACGCTCTTGAAAACAAGTGTGTCTAAGAAGGTTCTTACCCAGCCTTTATTTCACAGTTAATGAGTAGTTTTGCAATTTCATGGTCATTTTCATACTTTTCACAATGCTTCTATAATAAGGTTTCCGGGGGGTTATACTCTGTTTCTATCACAACTGATTACTTCTCATAAATGTATTCATGAAGGTGTTCACAATCAGAAACAATTCCCACCATTTCCTTGTTAACCTCCACATAGATCTGTTGTGTTTTACTGAGTGCACAAGGAAAAAGAACCTGATAGTCCAAATGTATTCCTTCTAAGGAGTCAGTAACCTGACCGTTACCCACAACAGCCCAGGGACTGAGCTAACGTCTCATGAGAGTACCCTTGCTTCATTGATTTGTGCCCACCCTGGCTTTGGGCTGCTTCTGTAGGCAGATGCCATTGCCTTGTTGGCCTGAGATGGAGCCATTTCCCATGCGGCTGGGAGGCCAGCATGTATGGCCTTCCTACACAAGCTCCAGGCTGTTGAACCCCTGTGTCCCTTTGGACAAATGGAGCCAGCTCCCTTGTTATTTATAGTTCAGCTATTTTGCACAGAAGGCAATGTGATCTAGTGGTTAGAACACAGGACTGGCCATCAGGAATTCTGAGGACAATATCACCTAGCTTCCTCACAGGGTTTTTGGGAGGGGGATTAATTATATGTGCAAAATGCTTTGAGGTTCTCTGATGAACGGTGCTACAGAAACACAAAGTGCTGTTAGGTTATGGGATTGGGTGGATGAGGTCAGAATTTACCAGTATCCAGCATAAGGCAGCTGGGGCCCTGTTTGTGCAGAGCTCAGTCCTCCTGCATCTGTGGGGATTATAGATAACTGGCTATGCTGGAGTGTTTTGGACTCTGGAATGTAACGTTATGAAAGAGAAGCCACACCTATTTGGTTCAGGGCAGAGTTTAGCAAGTTTTATGGGAAGGAGCATGTCTCACCTAGGGCAAACAGCTGCACATAGGACTGGGCCTAGCCTAATACTGATAAAAACTTTCCATGAAAATCAATTCTGTTTTTAATGTGATCTAATTCATTTTGACTGTGTCTGTGCCCCCTTTGATGCGAATATCTCAGTGACTGTGTTTGTGGGCAGGAATATTGGCTGGAACTATGAATTTTAAGCAAATATTGGAGACTATTTGCAGAAAGTGAATTTTGAACTTGTAAACATAGAAACCAGATATAAAGAGTTGGTCTTATCCAGTCAGGGGGCTAAAACATACCATGTAACCATGCATCTCAGCAATACTAAGTCCCCACTTCTGCAGCCAGGGCTGGATTTAGGGGAGGCAACCCAGGCGACTGGCAGGGGTGCTGGGCTTGGGGGGCACCAGACTCGGGGTGCTGTTTTTGTTGTTAGCAACAAAAGGGAAAATAGAATGTTTGAAGTAAAACATTTCAGGTATTCCATATGTGGATTCATTTTTCACTAACCTCCTAGAACAGTGGTCCCCAAACTTGTTCCACTGCTTGTGCAGGGAAAGCCCCTGGTGGGCCGGGCCGGTTTGTTTACCTGCTGCGTCCACAGGTTCGGGCCGATCGTGGCTCCCAGGGGCCGTAGTTCACTGCTCCAGGCCAATGGGAGCTGCTGGAAGCGGCGCGGGCCGAGGGACGTATTGGCCATCGCTTCCAGCAGCTCCCATTGGCCTGGAGCCGCGATCGGCAGAACTGTGGATGTGCCAGGTAAACAAACCGGCCTGACCCGCCAGGGGCTTTCCCTGCACAAGTGGCCTAACAAGTTTGGGAACCACTGTCCTAGAATGTTGTGGACCTTTGTAGAATCTTGTGGAACCTTGCAGACTTTCTGAGAACTACATTTTCTTTGAACCTCCTAGAATGTTGTCAGCCATTCCCTCGCGGGTATATAAGGGGCAGGGCATCGCCCCTTATATAATTAATTTTCCTATCGCCAGTCAGTCAGTGAGATATAAGAATGAAGTGAAGTGAAGTGAAGTGAGAGCCCAGCTGCGATATTGTTAGGGTGACCATATATCACCGTTTTAGCCGAGACAGTCCACTTTTTCAGCTCTGTTCTGGCCGTCCCTACTTTTTCATTAAAACTGGGCATTTGTCCCTGGTTTGTGCAGGCAGTGCTGCCTTCCGAACTGTCCCCCCAGGCAGCAGCCCCCTCTCTCTGGCTGCAAGGCAGAGCAGAGAGCAGATTCTGCTGTCCCGGGGTCAGCTCTGAAGGCAGGCATAGCACCAGAGAAGCACTACCTTCAAATCGGTGTTGTCCCTGCCCCGTCCCCGCCAGGCGCTCTCCACCTGCAAGGCAGAGCAAAGAGTGGCAGCTGCTACCCAGGGTGATCAGCTCTGAAGGCAGCAATGCCTGCCAGCAGCATTGGAGAAATGTGCTGTGGACAGGCAGCACTGCTTTCAGAGCTGACCCCCTGGGCAGCAGCCCCACTTGCCGGCTGCAAGGCAGAGCAGAGAAGTAAGGGTGACATAGTACTGCCACCCTTACTTCTGCGCTGCCTCAGAGTCTGAGCCTTCCTTACTGTGAGGCTCAATAGAGAATGCTTTGAGCAACTTGACCAGGAGGCTGTATAGAAGCAATAAATTAATTTTCCTATCAACTCAGTGCAAGGTCAGCAACGAGAAGGTGGGAACCCCATTTACTGATGGGCACAAAACATGGCTAAATGGATTGTCAGCATCAGCAGGGTTGACGGATGCCGCACGCAGGTCATCCGATGGGGGTTAGTGTCCGTACTCTAATTTGTAAATGCTAGTTTTTGTTGAAAGAAAAGGAGTACTTATGATGTCACCTTAGAGACTAACCAATTTATTTCTCTAAGGTGCCACAAGTACTCCTTTTCTTTTTGCGAATACAGACTAACATGGCTGCTACTCTGAAACCTGGTTTTTGTTGGTTAGCTGAGTTGCAGCTGTAGGCTGAAAGCAGCGTGATGGTCTCTTCACAGCTCCAATGTTTGCCTAGCTTGGGAGCCTGAGTGATGAAACAGTGTGAAATAGGAAGGGGTTTTAATTGCATATTATGTGGTAGCTAAGAGTCCCTGGAGGCCAACAGGCTGCCTGCCATAGAGGCAGAGTGCTGTGTTCAGATGCTGGGCCACTTGCTAATCAATTCTACCCCGGTGTTTCAGTAGCAGATTTACCAGGCCATAGAGATCTCTGGTATAAACTCTTTGACTTGAAGATTAACCTGGCCCATAGCAAGGAATTGATTCAGCAAAACAGGTGCTATCAGGAGCAGGGTCCCAGCCAGAGGCAGACTGACATCATGTATCCAAAAAATCCCTACAAGGAGTATAGACAGTTCATTCACACACATGTTCTCCTTTTTCAAGGGCTGGTTGTGTTGGAAGTAAGGGTGGCAGTACCACCATGCTACCCTTACTTCTGTGCTGCTGCTGGTGCGGGTGCTGTCTTCAGAACTTGGCACCCCAGCAAGCAGCTGATGCTCTCCATTGCCCAGCTGTGAAGGCAGTGCTGCCACCAATCACAGGATGTTGCCAGGTGATGCTTTTGTTCCTTTTGTGTGTGGAAGGGGAGGGCATGTCCTGAGAAGAATCAATAGTTTGTGTATTGTCATTTTTTGCTATAAAAATGTCCAGGAAACATCTGTGTAATTTTAATGAAGACCTCCAAAAACAATTCAAGTTTTTTAAAAAAGATACTTCAACATTGGACAACAGCAAAGTTATATGCGAGACATGTGGAGCACATTTCTCCATTGCCCACGGCGGTCAAAATGACATTACCCAGCACCAGTATCTTCAAAGCAAGAAACACAGAGATGCTCATAAAAGTAAGTGTTTAACACCGAGTGTTTCAGGATTTTTTCTGAGGCAAGACACAGAAGCTGAAAAAGTTTTTGCCGGTGAGGGAGTGTTTGCTTACCCCTCAGTGCGGAACGGACAACGTTTCCGGTCTAGTGACTGTACATCAACATTAATTAGGAAACTGTACCAACCTACATTTTCATCTGCTTGCACAAAATCTGAGGCAATCGTTTGCAATGTCTTAGCCCCTTTATCCATTGAAGAAGTGCAGCCTGAGTTTGGCAAGTGTTCCTTTATTATGCTTAGTGTTGATGCATCAAACAAAAAGGAGCAAAAACTATTTCCTGTTCTTAGACGGTATTTTCTCCCACTGAGTGAGGTTTGCACAAAAATTATTGACTTTTCGTCTCTACCTGGAGAAACATCAGATTTGCAGTGTGCATTCATCCAGCAAGTGATTGAGAAGTACTCTCTTAGTGACAAGATTGTTGGAATCTGTGCAGACAACACCGATACTAACTTTGGGGGTGCCAGACATTGTGGGAAAAACAATTTGTGGTGAAAGCTCCAGGACAACTTAGGAACAGAATTCTTTGGAATTGGGTGCGGTGCACATGTTGTGCAAAACTGCCTCCAAACTGCAGTTGGCTCTCTTCCTTTAGATGTGGAGAGCTTTGCTTTAAAGGTTTACAAATACTTTCATATCTACACGATACATGTTGAAGAGCTGAAAGATTTCTGTCCATTTGTTGAAATTGAGTATACCGAATTACTAGAGTATGGCAGCACACGATTCCTCTCACTGGGGCTAGCAATACACAGGATTTTGTTGATTTTCGATGGGTTTAGAGCATATTTTCTCTCTCAAGATAAATGCCTGATGCTGCTAAAGAAGTTCTTTGATGATCCTGCCACTCAACTGTGGCTTCTATTTGCCAGCAGGCAAACTGCCACGTTCCAAAACATAATGGAGATGATAGAGAAAAACGATTAGTCAGCGACAGAAGTTGCACTACAAATACGTTCCCTACACGGTAACTTATCGGAGAGGCTTTGAGAAAGATTTGTCACAACAGAAGTGAAGAATGTAGAATGCGGGCAAATGAAAGAAAAGGAGTTTTACGATGTAGTTGACAATTTTTACACAACATGCCTGTCCTACTGAAAGCACTGGAGATCTGCCTTTGGGTGCACCAAAAAGTTTGAGTGGGCTCTGCTGAGGAATATCCTGCAGTGGGAGCAAATGCAAGCCTAGAATTCCCACTTTAAATATGTTGGATGGGAATCATCTCTTTGACGAGTGGTCTAATGCAAATCAATTGTCTCCAGTTGTCTTTCAGACTGGAACCATCAGAGAACGCCCGTCACTGAAAGGTGGCAGAAGATTTTTGGAGAGACGGACCGTAATGCAGTACAATACACAGATCTAGTCAAGGCTGTGGAATTTGTGCTGTGTCTGCCTGGTACTCCAGCGACTGTTGAACGTGTCTTTTCCATTATGAATGATGTGTGGTCTCCTGAAAAATCACGTCTGAATGAAGGCTGTCTTCTGTGTGCGAGTTAACTTTTCTCTAGACTATACTGCATTCTGCGACAAGTTGCTGAAAGACAAGCAAACCCTCAGAAAAACAGCATCATCAGAACAGCTTCACATCCTGAAGAACAGCAAGACAAGGAACAATGCCAGTAACCCACTGAGTTTTAAGTAAAATATATGTAACCATGAAACATATGAACACACACATATATATAAAATATATGAAACTGCCTTATCTTTTTTGCGTACTGTAAGTAAACTCCCCTGAGCACTGACCATCTCTTACCTGGTGTCCTGTTTCCAGTTTAGGGAAATATGGTCACCCTAGATATTGTGAACCTTGTTTTACTGTAATTGTGAAAGTATATGTGTGGTTTAAGACTTTGCAGAGAGGAAGTAGCAACTAATAAAGGACATATTTAATAAGACGCCAGAGATAGCTAGCGAGATCCCTATCTATGCAACAATATAAAAGAAATACTGTTACTTCTTTTGCTGTGCTTAACACGTAATGTCTTATGACTTTCTAAGACTGCGGAACATAGACTTTTGCTCTCTCTAATACTGTCCATTTTCCCCCATAGAAAATAAAAGATGCCCCCAAAGAAGCTTTCAGGAGCTCAGTATAGGAAGCGAAAAGCTCAGTTGCAATCTTATTTGCAGCAAGGGGCAAATTTGATGGGAAAATATCTGAAACAGAACAACATAGACCAAGCTTTAGGCAGTAGCAATCGTCCCAGTGCAGAAGAAATTGAGAAGTGAAGTGCAAATGATGGAAGTCCTATTACTAAGAAATTAGCAAATTAACCTGAAGATAAGGAAAGGAAATGTGAGGAAAGTGACTGAGAATCATCCAGTTTTCCTGGTGGCATAAAGAAGAGGGATGATAAAGAAGAATGTGGCTCTGTGATGGGGTGACTATCCCACACTCACCCTGCAGGGTTTAATGCTGGCCAGATGGACCAATTAACCCATTAGGCAGCTGATTAAGGAGGATGAGCTGAGCAGGAATAGGCGGGGTCTATAAAGCCCAGAAGCTGAAAGCAGAAGGGGCTGCTGGGAAATAGAGGGGACTTTTGAAACTGGTAGGCCCAGGAAGAGAAGGGGAACCAGCAATAGGAAGAAACCCAGGGAGTGAGGCTAGAGAGAGAAGGGCCCAGACTGCTGAGCTAAGGGTCTCTGGGCTGGAAGCCGGAGAAGAGGGCAGGCCCAGGTTCCTCCAACAGCCACTGGGTGAGTGGCACTGAAGCAGTGAGTGAGAGGACTGCCTAGGATTATTGAGGAGTTAAGTTCCCAGAAGGGGGGGAACACGGACAGTGACACAGCCGGAGGGCTGAGTCACGAAGAGGACACTGCAGTTCCTGAGGCTGAGAGAGAGAGACTGCAGGCAGACAGCAAAGACAGAGTGACAGTGTGCAAACCACGGACGGGGGTCGGTGGGGGCGTTGCAGCCTCAAGCTAACTCCCAGAGTACCAGGAAGAGGTGCCAGTTGGGCAGTAAGTGGTGCACCCTGTGACAGGCTCACATGAAAAGAAGAATAACGACAAATAAAAATCTGGTTTATATGAAAAGGAGAGAAACAATACAGAAGAATCAGCCTCACATGATGCCAGAAACAGCAGTGAGGAAAAATTGCACACCACAGATCGATACACCAGATCCTGCTTTATGGCCAGCGATCCTAAACTCTGCTGATATTGATGGTACAATTTTGAATGGGCTGGGCGAAATCAAGGAGAGGACATTTCCAGTAAATGAGCAGAAGCAACATTTCTCAAAGTCACATGGCTCAAAAGTGCTCAAGAATGATGAGAAACTGACTTGGTGTTGGCTAGTTTATTCAAAATCAACTGACAAAGTGTTCTGGTTTTGTTGCAAAATATTTGACAAGAATGCCAAATCATTACTTGCATTTTCCAGGTACAATTACTGGCATAATTTAGCTGATGCTCTGATGCAACATGAAAAGTCACCCAGCCATTTTACGGCCTACTCCAAATGGTTGCAGGCTGAGCCCAGGCTCAAGCTGAATAAAGGCATATATGCAGAAAACCAGCACATTATTAATGTAGAAACCCAGCATTGGAGGAGCAATGTGCTCGAGCATCTGATCTCAATTACCTTCTTCCTTGCAAAGAATAATTTGGCTTTCTGGTCTCATCATATAAGTTGTTCACTGAACATAACGGTAATTTCCTCGGTTTGGTAGAGCTCCTTGGGAAATACGACAATGTCATGCGCGAGGACCTACGTCTGGTAGTTTATAAAGAAGTTATGGAACATTACAGCAGCAAAACAATTCAAAATGAATTGATTGACCTTATGGCAAAGAAGGTGCTTGATAGAATCATAGAATATCAGGGTTGGAAGGGACCTCAGGAGGTCATCTAGTCCAACCCCCTGCTCAAAGCAGGACCAATCCCCAACTAAATCATCCGAGCCAGGGCTTTGTCAAGCCTGACCTTAAAACTTCAAAGGAAGGAGATTCCACCACCTCCCTAGGTAACACATTCCAGTGCTTCGCCACCCTCCTAGTGAAAAAGTTTTTCCTAATATCCAACCGAAACCTCCCCCACTGCAACTTGAGACCATTACTCCTTGTTCTGTCATCTGTTATCACTGAGAACAGTCTAGATCCATCCTCTTTGGAACCCCCTTTCAGGTAGTTGAAAGCAGCTATCAAATCCCCCCTCATTCTTCTCTTCCGCAGACTAAACAATCAGCCTCTCCTCATAACTCATGTGTTCCAGTCCCCTAATCATTTTTGTTGCCCTCCACTGGACTCTTTCCAATTTTTTCACATCCTTCTTATAGTGTGGGGCCCAAAACTGGACACAGTACTCCAGATGTGGCCTCACCAATGTCGAATAGAGGGGAACGATCACATCCCTCGATCTGCTGGCAATGCCCCTACCTATACATCCCAAAATGCCAGTGGCCTTCTTGGCAACAAGGGCACACTGTTGACTCATATCCAGCTTCTCGTCCACTGTAACCCCTAGGTCCTTTTCCGCAGAACTGCTGCCTAGCCATTCGGTCCCTAGTCTGTAGCGGTGCATGGGATAATATATTGATGCTGCTTGGCAAAGCGAAGTACTACGCTGTAATAATGAACTGAACTCCTGACAATAGTCACAGTGGAAAGACGTCATTTACAGTACATTTGTTGACGATGAGGATGGCTGTATCCAAGTCAAGGAATAATTTATCTGTTTTCAGTCTGTGGACGACTGTTGGAAAAGGCCTAACAGAATTGTTTATGAATATTTTGAATGAGAATAAAATAAAGTTTCAGAACTTCCATGGCCAAGGCTACGACAATGGCATGAACATGAAGAGAAGAAGCAGTGGCATCCAGACATGGATCCTTGCACTGAATCCAAGAGCTTTCTTCATGCCTTGTGGCTGCCATTCCCTCAAGCTGGTTATGTCAGATGCAGCATCATCTTCTTTAGATTCAGTCTCTCTCTTCAGAGTACTGCAAATAATACGTGTCCTGTTTTCAGCATCAGCTATCAGATGGAAGATCCTCACAGACAATGTTACAAATCTGACCATGAAGCCGCTAAGCGACACTCGCTGCGGAAGCCACATTGACAGCGTAAGGCCAGTGAGGTATCAAGTGACCGAGGTTTACAACGCCCTGATGGACCTGGCGCAGTTGAGTAAAACTGAGGCCGGAATCCAACACAAGGCACAAAGCCTGGAAAAACAGATCACTGACTTCAAATTTCTAGTCTCAATTGTGGTTTGGGACAATATTCTGTTCCAAGTAAATGTTGTAAGCAAGGCATTACAAACTCAGTTGATGGACACTGTGACTGCTACTACTTTGAAGAGAAGCTGCCTTGATTTCGTTGTGTCCTCCAGAGACAACAGATTTGAAGATGCCATCACTGCTGTCAAAGAAATGGTGGAAAAGTTAGGAATTTAGCCTGTCTTTAAGGAAACTTGTATTCATTGGAAGAAGAGACAGTTTGGTTACAAGGGCAGAGATGAGGTGATGGGAAGCTTGGAAGAAAAATTCAAGAGGGAATTTTTTTGCTCACTCGTTGACACTGCTTGAGTGTCCAGCAAAGAAAGGTTTGGACAAATGAAGCACCACAAAAAGACCTGGGGAGGCGGGGGTAGAAGGGGATTTTGCAACACGAGAAGCACTCTCCACTCCAAGTTCTCCAATTCATTCATGATCACAGCTGAAGGACACTTTTTCTAATGTGTGGATAGCTTTGAGGATTCTGCTCATGGTGCTGGGCACAGTGACAAGTGGTGAGTGCAGCTTTTTGAAGATCAGGCTCATTAAAACATATCTTCAATCGACAATGGCCGACGAGAGACTGACATCACTTGCTATTTTATCGCTTGAAAATGCCATTGGCCAGTCTTTGGATCTCTCTGACACTGTGCTTCAGTTCTTGAGGGCAAAGGCGAGAAAAGCAAGCTTTGGAACTAAAGGAGTAGGGTTAACATTCTAAAGCTGTCACCTCCTGTAACACTGTTTAATACTGGTCCACCCAGTGTTGGTGCACGGTTCAGTTTCTTGATGTTAGTACATTTCAGTTATTCTTAAAATTAAAAAGTTTCTATAAGAAAAGAGGAATTGTTTTTAATTGCTTAAATATGGCATGAATAAATGCTGATTTACAGAGCCTACTGTGCAAATTTATCATTTTATATGACAGGGATAAATCATGAATGCAAATTGTGCATCAAAGTAGTGAAATGGGCTACAAATGCAATAACAGATGGCTGCTACTCTGAAACCTGTCAATAAAAGATAAGGTATTCAAAAGTTTAACAAAGGGGGGGGGGGGCACCATTTGGTCTAGGAACGGCCCTGCCTGCAGCAACGCCTGTGTAGACAGACCCCTGTGCAAGCACAGAACTCATTTCAGGATCAGGACCCAAGACAGCCTGCGGGGTCCTTTTCAAATACTCTGAACTGCTGATGCACAATATCTTATCCTCAGAAATGATTCTGTAAATAATTGCAAGCAACACATAAATGTGAGAAACTCACAAGCTGCTAAAGGACAATTTGTGAAATAGAATAAATGGATCAAATACATTATTCACTTCACCTCCAGTTCAGAGGTGCGTTCTCTCAGCTGACATTCTGTACAAAGGTTACCTTCTCTGACAATGTGCCCATCTGGGGATGCCTGCTGGCAGAGAGTTGAGACAGGATTAGATCCTGCTTTGACGGAGTTATCCCCATCAAAGTCACTTCTTCATGAAATGTCACCCCCAACAGCTGCCTCAAATCCTTATTTTAATTAAGAACTTCCTTTATTGCTTTAAAATAAGTTTGTCATTGGCTAAGTGGATAAAATAACAACAGATAGGGAAGATCTGAGGTTGAAGCAACACATATAATATTGATTCAAGTCCCGTCAGAAATAGAAAATGGTATATGCTCCTCAGGTACTGTGGCTATGAAATACAGGGAGATTTTTACAGATGAGACCAAGGATATTGTAAACTAGGTGAAAGACATTTACAGCTAACTATCCTGTTGGAGAATTGCCATCCTTTCCATAAACACCAGTGCAAGTCAGTTCATAGATGTTACATAAACACAAAACCAAACCCTAGCTTAGCTCACAGGCTGGTCAAAAGACTGCGGAAATCTGAAACCAATCTTGACTGTAATTTATGTAGAACATCTGGAGTTTGGGTTTGTTCTTTAAGCTAGTTGATAAATCCGGCTGTACTCTGACATCCCTCCTGCCACCACACTGGTTGCATATGTGGATTTTTCCAGCGGAGCCATATTGTGCAAGTCCTCAGCCATTTCTCAAAGGTGGCAGATTTCCACCTGAGGGAATCCGGGTTTTAGGCAATACATTTCATGGAATATATATTAAATATGCAGAGTATGAAAGGCTGGATCAGGCAGGATTTCTAGTTCCTGGAAAAAGTCCTCAGGCTCAAAAGCAAAACTTATTATGGCGGAGCGGTATTTAAAGTTACACTGGGGAACTGCGTTTATGCAGGGAATAGAACAAGAATATCTGCTAAATATTTTATTACAGAAAAAAATCCCAAATATGCAAAATAGAGCGTAGGAGGGCTTTACATTTTCCGTGCAGTTGGAATTTGTAGGGGAGTAATGTAACAAAAAATATTTTGTAAATAAAAACAGATCGTTTTTGAAACTGGGTCCCCGGAGTCTGACTTTTCTTTTGAACCCTTTAGCAAAGAAACCTATGGAGATTTTATACTAACTTCCAGTGTAGGTGACTGTATCTGTATAGTTCACACAAATACCACTTTTTTATTTTTCTATTTTGGAGTTAGCGAGGAAAAAATAATTTGATTTCATAATGGATCAGAGCTACGCCAATTTTAAAGTGCAACATTAATGATATGATGTTTGCTAGGCAGTGATTTATGTGGATACATGGCAGTGAATTAATTTAATTTCAACAGCCCCATTTAATCTAATGTTGACTTTGATTTCTGCATCACTGATTTGAAAGCATCACTTTAACTGTGACAGCATTCTGTGCTAGGTAGAGTCCCACATCTTTTACACATAACAGCAGCTTCGCCAGGTTGCAATGGCCACATTTAATCTAATGTTGATGTTTCTTCACAGTCAAACATGCATTGCAGCCACTGCGTTTTCTATATGGTCGTCGTTGTTTGTGAGTCTGTTATTTGCTTTTTATTTTTCATCTCCATATTACCCAGTTTCTTTAAAAACAAGGGAAGTTCACACAGAAAAACTCTGTTTAATGTTAGTTAAGGTTGCTTTATTATACTTTAAAATCATTTCCCTCAAATGCTGAAAAGCTAGGAATGAAACAGTTAAGGTCAACAATCACACTTCTGTTTCTCTACCTACATAAAGCTGATTAACTCTTATCCATTCCTATCTTCCTTCTACTACACATTGTTAACATCCAAGACTTCAGAAATTACAGTGCAGCCTTAATTGCAACATACACACAAGAAGATCCTTCTTTTCAGAGAGGCTTTTGCTTTGGGATTTATTTGAAAAAAGGAGAGAATAAATTAATGTATCTCCTTCTTGTACAGCCTTAACTCCAACATACATACAAGGACACAGATGTTATATCTTCTCTTAAGATGTGGTTTTCTTTTTGGATTTCTGAGAAAAAGAGTTAAACATACACATCCTTATTGAATGTATATCAGAGCTGCCTGGCAGTTTATGAAGCTTTGGGTTGTTGATAAATATTATATTAGTGTAAATGAGAAACAGATGCATGGCTGATGACCTTCAATGTTTATTTATTAACTTTTCAGCATTTGAAGTAAAATGTTATTAAGGTGTAACAGAGCAACTTGAACTAACATTAAATGAAGATACGTCAGTGTGAATTGAAATTGGCAGCAGGTCCGATGTGTAATAAATTACCTTCCAGGTCTGGTCTACACTAGAGTCAGATTGACACAAGGCAGCTTACGTCGCCCTAACTATGAAAGTGTCTACATTTAAATTTCGGTCCTGTCAATGTAAGTGCTCAACTACGCTGACTTAACTCCATGTCCGCTTGTGGCGTAGAGTCAAGGTTGATGTAGTTAGGTTGACGCAGTGTCAGTGTAGGCATTGCGTTGCTTACATCGACTGTTATTGGCTTTCAGGAGCCATCCCACAATGCCCCACACTGACAGTACAATTGATACTAGCGCTCCTGGTGAGAACGCGAACGGTCGACATGAGCAAAGTGTAGACACGCACAAGCAACGTCATTACTGCGATGGCTGTATGCCGAAGTAAGTTATGTTGACTTAATTTTGTAGTGTAGACACGGCCCTAGAATCATTCTCCTGTGTATGATTATCTTTGAACTATGTAAACCTAGTGTTTGTGACACGGTCTGAATGACAGCCCCAGAGCCGCAATTCCTTGGTTTACTGACAGAGCAGGAAAAGCATGAACTGCAGCAGGACAAGCTTCCTTACATCGCTTCCCCTAATATGCCTCACCTCTAACCTGGTGGTGCCACTTCTAGCTGGAAGGGGAGAATTAAACCTCCATGGCCATTCACTCCTCGGTCATTCTGCTGAGACTGAATATGGGCCTTGCTCAAGCATTCCAGGTTCATACCCCGAACATGACTTAAGGCTGTGGAGTTTGTATACACAAAAAAGCAGGGCTGGGCCCAAAGACGCCAGCGCCGAATGTGAATGTGGGAGTCCTGTTCATTAGGAAATGAACTGAGACCCCCAATTCATTTCACAACACTCAGTCACTGATGCCCGGGAGTAGATCTGAGCTGTGACCTCATGATTCTCAAACTCCTGAGCCAGCCAATCTCCCATACCACATATATTTGTTATTGTCATTATTGTATTTTAATGGTCTGTGTAGCCCATGGCAGGCCAGGCGTTATATATAAATATATCACTAAACCTATGGGAGATAGGTGCTGGGTGTTCTTAAATGTAGATCTACTCTTTGAAGCATGTTGAAGAAAACTAGTTTATTCAAGGAACTGACAGCAACAGAGCAGCATTAAGATGGAATGTCCTTCCCTTACAAATATCAGCTCACTGAATAAAGAACTTCAACCCATGTCAACATTTCTCTGTAGCAAGAAGTGTTTCTTCTGGGAACTTCCAGATGACTGCCCCATGTGCACTTTCTCTTTTAGCACACATTTCGTGTCTAATTTAGAGGAACTATGGGGATTAAATCTTTCGTTTGGTTATCCTAAAGTAGAGGTTAAGAGAGATGGAGGGATTTTCCTGACCTTAATCTGCATGGGAGAAAAGTTCTGGGGGGGTTTCCAGGCCACTGTGGGCTCCTGCTATGACATAGAGGAGTATCTGAAAATGTCCAAGGGAAGGTCAGTCTGTTGTCTGTTTATTCACCTCTTGGGATATGTGTGATGATTTGAGGAATGTCTGTACAATGTATGGATTCTGGTTGATATTATGAAAATTGATGTATATCAGAATGCCTCCAACTGTGTGTCCACCATTGCTGACAAGCATTTAAGCGTGCCTCCCTGATCAGAGACAATAACGGATAGTTAAAGACTTATCAGCTCCTGGGGTGAATGAAAGAGTCACTATCCTAGGGAAATCACTTCTCTCCAGCTTCCCTCAACAAGGGGCTGGTGTTTGGAGAATGGAAAATTCCCAGAGACAGAGTTTCTCTATCATAAAGCAGGGGTTTAAAGATGACCTACAAGAGGAGGAAGACCCAGAAACACACACAGGAGAGAGCAAGAGGGCAGAGCAGGCAAAGTCAGAGAAAGCAGACTGGGCCCAAGAAGGCGCCATGTCTCAGAACACAAACCAGGCATTGCAGAAGAAATACCCTGGGTGGCCCTACAGTACTTGGATCCAACCCAAAGAATGCCCCGGAGCGGTGAGGAAACTGAGGCAAGGAAATACCTGTACGATTTATTATTTTTGTATAGATTTGTGTATTTCTCATGCTATTAAAGAAAGATCAATGGAGTAAGAATTCTGTGCAAAGTGTCTGCATGTTTCATGTGTTACACCTACCACATGCCCCTTGAAGACGTAAAGTATGGGCCCAGAACAGCCACACAGCTGGAGTTCTGGGAGAAGGCATTTAAGCTGTTGGTGAGTCTGAGGGCTCTGGCTAAGTAGTGTGCTGCATGACCGCAGCTCTCTGGGGGGAGTACTAGATTGAGGACCTGAACCCTAAGAGTGTGCCCAGAGACCCCAAGGCTAAGGCAGGGCCTAGACTGTGTTCAGACTCCAGTGGCTTAAAACATCCAGGGAATTCAGCAGCTAAATTCCCTCTCCACAGTGTGGGGAATGACCACGAGGCAGCTGTCAGCTGGATCTGTGAGAACATGGGCACAGCACTGTACTTCCAGAGGCTGAGGTAATTACATGACTGCCACTGTACACACAGCTCTCTTGCATCAAGCCCTCCCCCCACCTCAAATCTGGGCCAAGATTTTCAAAAGTGATATAAGTTGGGGTGATTCGATTTCCGAGTGCCTTGAAAGGGCCTGCGAGTCAGAAAACGCCGAGAACCTGCCCTCTGAAAAGCAGGCCACTGTAGCGTCTCTCAGGTTTGACTCACAGTCACTAATCATTTCTGAAAACCTTGGCCCTGACCCTTTACTCCTGGAATTAGGCCTCTCCCAAGAACTGTGTTATCATCTCCACTCACTCCCTGAAGGAATAACTGTATTGGAGGGTGGTGTCCAAGGACATAGTTCCTTCAACAACCCAAGACCAAGGCCTGGGTGGAAGCCTTCATGGTGAGGATGTCTGCCTAGCGGGGGGCCACACAGGTGCAGGCAGGAAGTGGAAAGGGGTTTGTGTGTCTCTCTCTGTTTCCACACTGCCCCCCCAATATCTCACACTGATGAGAACAGAACCTAAAGAAGGCTCTGACATGGTTACTGTTGTGCATGAGACCGCGCTGGCTGTTGGGGAGCAGGTAGCGCTCCTCAGCCCAGCCCCACCTTCCAGCCACCCTGGGTCCAGGTGGAGGCACCTGGCCCAGGAGAGGAGCAGGAACATTGCGCCAGCCCCTGGGGTGGGGTGGATGACAGGACGGGGCAGGGCACTGGCCCCTGGGTTGGGGGCAGGGGCGTTGGCGCATAGAATGCCAGCCATCAAGAGGGGGAACACAGGGAACCAACTACAGTAGGAGCGGCAGTAGGAACCACCAGGAGGCCCCATCCCAGCCTGGAGTTGGCTGCCCCACCTCTCCCTTCCCCCCTCCACTCACCCCATTCATAGGGAGCTTCCCTCCTGCCCCAAGAGACAGGGAGTTTCATGAAATGACACAGGGGAGAATCTTTTTAAATTGCATCTAGCTCTTCTGTAATTGTGATTGTGTTGTTTTCTGAGCTAGCCTGGATGAGAGAAGACCTATGCCCCCATCATCTGGTGTGGTCACTTAGGACCCAATCTGGCCCTGCTGAAATCAACAGAAGTTTTGCTTTTGACTTCAGTAGGACAAAACTTTGGTATAAAATATCAGCTGCTGCTTACTGTTCAAATACAGCGAAGTGCAGTGCTCCTAAAAGAATTTGCTGGGATTGGACACAGACAAACAGGGGTGGGGAGGAGCTGCTTCAGTTCCTCTCATGGAGCTCTGCCGAAGTACCCCAACACCGACCTTCACCAGCCCTACTCTTCCGCCCCGGACACTGGCACAGGTCTGTTGCGGTACCTCCCTTCTGACCAGTAACCCCCAAGCCCCATGCTTAAAGTGGTGATTGTGGGGTCACAATGGGTCACAAACTTGGCACAAAAAAAAAAAATCAAGGCAGGTCACTGAGGGGTGCACTTTAAACACAGTCTTACCAAAGCTATTGCTCCCACATTATGATAGGCCCCCACTTTTTTCAGACCATTGTAAGCACTTCTCAACCGTACACATCCTAATTCCTGACTTGAAGCATCTCCGATACCCCACTTCTGCTAGCATACCTCATTGCTGAACTGGAGTCTGATCCAAAGCCCATTGAGAAGTTGGTGGGAGTCTTCTATGGATTTAAATGGGCTTTAGCTCAGGCCCCGGAAGCACACACTGCTATTCTGGGCCTAGGTGTATCCCAAGCACAGAGCTGCCACCACACAGGAATTTGCAGGTCTGTGATCAGAAATGAAGAAGAGCAGCAGACTCACTTCACTTAGGGCAGGAACAAGATAGAAGACAAGGGGCCCTAGGTGTCACTTCTATTGTTATAGATTATTAATATGCACATATTTTAAAACACATCCACTAGCTTCAGTTTTCTTATCAGCAGACGAGGGCTATTCATCCCTCTGTTGGACTAGCATCAATTTGCTTTGGTGGAACCAGCATGAGTTCTGGTCATGATGGCTAGTAAACCCTAATTTTCTAGCTCTCCCCCCTTACAAATGCTTAGAAGTGGAGTTAATACCTGTGATTAGGAGGAGCCACTTAGCGAGGTGAGGACTGGAACCTGCTGCAGCCAACAAGGCTGCAGGCTGAGTCAGCACTGTTTAACCTGCAGCTGTTGTCAGAAGCAATCACATCCCACTCATTACACAAAGCACTCTTGATTGGTGTCAGGCTGGCAGCAGCTGCACCAAGAGGGTGGTGTCTTAGCCCCAGGCATCTCCCAGGAATTCCCCCCAACCCTCTCTCTCACACTGTCTACTCCCATTTTCATCTCTAGCCCAGCAGTATATATTCTGTATGTCAGTTTATGGAGATTTGATAAAAGCCGTAGAATTTTTTTTCCACCATTGACACATCTCCAGACATTGCTCTGATTCCTCCACACCCTATGTCAGCCAAAGGCCTTAGAAGTGGCAAGGGTCATGGAGAAATGCAGCAAATGACAGATTTCAAGCAATAAAATTACAGCTGATCATATCCATATAATGTGCACTAGGAAAGATTGTCTCTCACAAGTCTCTTTTCCAGCTCTCACTGATCACATAAAATTTGAGGCAAGAAAGCCCTGAAGTTTAGCAGAGGCTGCTCTTAGATTAAACCTCCCCCCCCCCCCCCAAAAAAAAAAGTTAATCAGCATTCTCCCACTTCCCAGCATGGAGCTTGGGCTAAATTCTCCTTTATTGGCAGTAATCTGAGAGCAGGAAAGAGAAAGAACAGCCACTTAAATTTACATGCCCTGTAGAGGAAGGAGACAATGACTGAAGACAATCTGTGTTTACTGAGCGCACTATTCCTAGTGGTATTGAAACCCTCTTCAAAACCAGGCTTCAGCATCATCTTAGGAGGAAAAGTGTGTGTCATATAGATTAGTCATATTTTTATTACAGTAGTGCTGAAAGGCCACAAGCAGGTGTCCACTGTGCTAGTGTTGCCGGCCCCCAGTGCCAAGAGGCTAAACAACAGCTGAAGTTGGTTCGTGACCCGGTGTGCGTCACCCAATAATCACAATGGGGTGGAGAAGCAGAAAAGTTTATTTGAAGCTTCAACAAGGTACAGGGAGATTTGAATCTCAAATCCTGTACACAGAGCAGGAAGTTACACAGGCTTTTATACATCCTTTTTCCCAGCATACTTATCCAATAGCAAGCTGCCCCAAGTATCCATATAGCCAGCCAATCCAGTTCCCAGCTAGTTACCTCGTTCTCTGTATCATTTATTAAACTATACAGAAAGCTGCTTTATACAGCATTGTTCTTCCGTATCTGCCCTGCGTGGCCTTGCTTAGTTTCAGGCAGTCTGACTTTGCAACATATTGTTGCAGATTCTCAGCATAACTGCTGTGTGTGCCTCCAGGCGGGGGTGGGGGGGCCAAGGACACCTGGGCCTAGTGCGAGGGGGCTTCATTGACACTCGTGGTCTTCCATCCCCTCGAGTTACCTAGTAGCCATGCCCCAGTGTCCCCAACACTAGGTACCGAGTGCACTGCAAGTTGTTTCCTTCTGGGGGAGGTGTCTATAGAGGAAAGGAGGGCGCACCCATGAGTGCATCACCAACTCTATTGCGCAAAGGCTGTTAAGCAAGTGACCCTTGCCCTCTGCCCTAGTCTAAAGTCCACTGAAAGACTCCCATTAGCTCCAACAGGCTTTAGCTCAGGCCTCAAGGCCCACTGAAGCCAACAGGAATCTTTCCAGCCAGTGCAATGGAGATTAGACCAGACCCATAAATAGCAACTTTTCAGTAGCTGCTGAAAGCAAAGAACATTTCCAAAATAATCAGCAGCAAACACAATCAGCCCCAGCTGAAAATAACTGTCAAACAGCTGGACTGTCAGAGCCCTCTTATCCTTCTGGGCTCCTACGGAGTAGCCAGCCTACCTTCAGCTCTGAAATGTCAACTTTTCTGTCTGGACTGAGAAATCTGACACTCCCTCCCCACCTTTGACAGGTTTCAGAGTAGCAGCCATGTTAGTCTGTATCTGCAAAAAGAAAAGGAGTACTTGTGGCACCTTAGAGACTAAGATTTATTTGAGCATAAGCTTTTGTGAGCTACACCTCACTTCATTGGATGCATGGTTAGTATAGGCTCAAGGACAGATTCTGACAATTTAAAAGATAGTGACTCTTGCTGAGTCAGATTAAGTCTGAGAACAGTTAATCAGTAACATTTTAGTTCCTCAGCAAAAAGCCTTGCATTCCCTACTTATCCAACACCCCCCTGAAGTGGACAACGGGTGGCTGGTGTTGTCACTGCAGTCTGCATCTTTGCCTTTTATTCTCATTGTCACTATGTTGAAATAGACTATTGTGATAAATTAAGGAGTGGGGGAGCTCCCTTTTATGGACACCCAGCCAGGCAGTTAGCTACAAAATCCCTGTTAGTGGCTGTTCTCTACTTGCTGTACCTGTAAAGGGTAAAAAGAAGGGAGTGGGCACCTGACCAAATGAGCCAATGGGAAGGCTAGAACTTTTTAAAATTGGGAAAAAGCTTCCCTTTGTCTGTACTGTTGTTGTTCTCTAGAGAGAAGGGACAAAGCTGGGACAGGGCTGAAACTATGCTGTAAAAACCAGGTATGAAAAACCATCAAATCATACCTAGAACTACACGTGAACCCCAGATATGTAAGTAGATCAGGAATGTCTAGGAGGATGCGATTAGGGTTATTTCTTATTGGCTTGTGGACTCCTCTGTGCTAACCCCCAAATGCTTTTATTTTGCTCATAACATTTAAGCTGAACCTCAAGAGAGCTAGCTTGATGCTTAATTTTTGTAATTGTTTTTCTAAGACCTTGCAAAACACCTAAGATCCAGATGTATTTTCTTTCTTTTGTTTTTAATAAAATTTACCTTTTTTTAAGAACAGGATTGTTTTTTTGTGTCCTAAGAGATTTGTGCACGTTGTTTAATTAGCTGGTGGCAACGGCTGATTTCCTTGGTTTTCTTTCTCAGCTTTTCCCTGGAGGGGGCGTGAAAGTGCTTGAGAGTATCTCACAGGAAGGAATTCCCAAGTGCTCCTTCCTGGGTTCTCAAAAGGGGTGGGGGGCGATTTTCACTTGGGTAGTGGCAGCATCTACCCCTCCAAGGTCAGAGAAAAGCTGTAACCTTGGGAGTTTAATACAAGGCTGGAGTGGCCAGTATTAATTTTTAGAGTAACAGCCGTGTTAGTCTGTATTCGCAAAAAGAAAAGGAGGACTTGTGGCACCTTAGAGACTAACCAATTTATTTGAGCATAAGCTTTCGTGAGCTACAGCTCACTTCATCAGATGTATATCGTGGAAACTGCAGCAGACTTTATATATACACAGAGAATATGAAACAATACCTCCTCCCACCCCACTGTCCTGCTGGTAATAGCTTATCTAAAGTGATCATCAGGTGGGCCATTTCCAGCACAAATCCAGGTTTTCTCACCCTCCACCCCCCCACACAAATTCACTCTCCTGCTGGTGACAGCCCATCCAAAGTGACAACTCTTTACACAATGTGCATGACAATCAAGTTGGGCTATTTCCTGCACAAATCCAGGTTTTCTCACATCCCCCCCACCCCCATACACACACAAACTCACTCTCCTGCTGGTAATAGCTCATTACAAGAGCTATTACCAGCAGGAGAGTGAGTTTGTGTGTGTATGGGGGTGGGGGGGATGTGAGAAAACCTGGATTTGTGCAGGAAATAGCCCAACTTGATTGTCATGCACATTGTGTAAAGAGTTGTCACTTTGGATGGGCTGTCACCAGCAGGAGAGTGAATTTGTGTGGGGGGGTGGAGGGTGAGAAAACCTGGATTTGTGCTGGAAATGGCCCACCTGATGATCACTTTAGATAAGCTATTACCAGCAGGACAGTGGGGTGGGAGGAGGTATTGTTTCATATTCTCTGTGTATATATAAAGTCTGCTGCAGTTTCCACGATATACATCTGATGAAGTGAGCTGTAGCTCACGAAAGCTTATGCTCAAATAAATTGGTTAGTTTTAGAATCCTTGCAGGCCCCCACCTTCTGCACTTGAAGTGCCAGAGTGGGGGAATCAGTCTCGACAACTCTGAAAGCTGTTACCAAAGAACTAGTACAGTTACCACAGGGCTAGTTGCAGAGTAGCAGCTGTGTTAGTCTGTATCCGCAAAAAGAAAAGGAGTACTTGTGGCACCTTAGAGACTAACAAATTTATTTGAGCATAAGCTTTTGTGAGCTACAGCTCACTTCATCGGATGCATTCAGGGCTAGTGGCGCTAGTCCTCAGCTGCTTTGCTAGCACTTACCCTTCCCCAAGGATTCATCTGCGTCAATGTTTTCAAAATGCATATGGAACAAAGAAGAAGCAGAAAGAATGCAGGAGGCGGCAATGGCCTTGCCTCAGGGGACTGAGTAGTAGGATGTGTTCATGTCACTCTCTTGAGGCAGCTAAACATTCAGCACATACCTTTAGCACCTTTAACCCTTCTACTACGCTTACATAAGGCCTGTTCAAAAGGAGAGGGGTCACTTTATTTTTCTTTGGTCAGCGAGGACAGCACAAGTAGTAGCTGGCACAAGCTGGAGGGGGGATGGTGCAAGATTAGTATGAGTGAGCAGGAGAAAACTTGAAACTGAAAAAGCTGCACAGGAATTTTGAGTCCCCACCCACGGAGATTGTTTAGTTTCCCTTTGACTGTCATCTACCAGCCCTGGCAGAGGACATTCCTACCACCCTGGAGCCCTCCCATGACAGACTCAGTCCATGCCAAATGCTAGCCCAGGAGACTGATGTCCTTATCCCCAGAACAGGAACAGCTCAACTAGTGGAATCTTCCCTGCGAGCGTGCCTCACGCCTGCCCTGAAGGGATCTGGTGACTAGGGTGGACAGCTATCCATCAAGTCTTGGACTGAAGCTCCAGTTCCCTATTGGCCACTGAACAGCCATTCGATAAATTTCGATCTCTACTAACTGAGGCTGGTGGAAAGATCCACAGCCAATTTCTTGAGTTATCCACTCCCTTCATAGAGCATTCACACTGCACATTCAGCTTTCAAGAACCCAAAGAAGAACTGTATATATCTATATCACATAAACACCACCCTATACCGGAAACCTACTGACCGCTATTCCTACTTACATGCCTCCAGCTTTCACCCAGACCACATGACATGATCCATTGTCTACTGCCAAGCTCTACGATACAACCGCATTTGCTCCAACCCCTCAGACAGAGACAAACACCTACAAGATCTCTATCAAGCATTCTTACAACTACAGTACCCACCTGCGGAAGTGAAGAAACAGATTGACAGAGCCAGAAGAGTACCCAGAAGTCACCTACTACAGGACAGGGCCAACAAAGAAAATAACAGAACGCCACTAGCCATCACCTTCAGGCCCCAACTAAAAACCTCTCCAACGCATCATCAAGGAGCTACAACCTATCCTGAAGGACGACCCATCACTCTCACAAATCTTGGGAGACAGGCCAGTCCTTGCCTACAGACAGCCCCCCAACCTGAAGCAAATACTCACCAGCAACTACATACCACATAACAGAATCACTAACCCAGGAACCTATCCTTGCAACAAAGCCCGTTGCCAACTGTGCCCACATATCTATTAGGGGACACCATCACAGGGCCTAATCACATCAGCCACACTATCAGAGGCTCGTTCACCTGCACATCCACCAATGTGATATATGCCATCATGTGCCAGCAATGCCCCTCTGCCATGTACATTGGTCAAACTGGACAGTCTCTACGTAAAAGAATAAATGGACACAAATCAGATGTCAAGAATGATAACATTCATAAACCAGTCAGAGAACACTTCAATCTCCCTGGTCACGCGATTACAGACATGAAAGTTGTGATATTACAACAGAAAAACTTCAAAGTCCAGAGAGAAACTGCTGAATTGGAATTCATTTGCAAATTAGATACAATTAACTTAGGCTTGAATACAGACTGGGAATGGCTAAGTCATTATGCAAGGTAACCTATTTCCCCTTGTTTTTTCCTACCTCCCTTCCTCAGACGTTCTTGTTAAACCCTGGATTTGTGCTGGAAATGGCCCACCTTGATTATCATACACATTGTAAGGAGAGTGATCACTTTAGATAAGCTATTACCAGCAGGAGAGTGGGGTGGGGGGAGAAAACCTTTTGAAGTGATAAACACCCATTTTTTCATGGTCTGTGTGTATAAAAACATCATCACTACATTTTCCACTTTTATGCATCTGATGAAGTGAGCTGTAGCTCATGAAAGCTTATGCTCAAATAAATTGGTTAGTCTCTAAGGTGCCACAAGTACTCCTTTTCTTTTTTGTATATATCTTTTAAAACTACCTTCACTTCAGATCTTAACTGCCTTTGCCCTGAAGCGACTGTAATGAGAAAGGGGCACACTTATGAAGCACTATTTGGCGTTTGAATGGTCAACATTCCCCCCCCCCAGTCATGAGGTGCCAGTCGACTAAGCACTGGCATCAGCTGAAGTAACAGGAGGCGGGGAATGACTCAGTCTCCTAGTGCATGCTGTGTTGCTCAGGAGGACACAATGTGCAAATAGATAAAACTTCTGCAATTATATCACATGAAAACAAATCAGAATTGCAGCCCTGTTTCTTAATCCAGAGGAGCTGTCAGCAATATCTACTACCAGAAGAAGCGGAGAGTCTCAGCATGGCTAGTTACTTTGTGCAGTCGTCAGCATTTATTGGAAGCCAAAACATGGCTAACACAAGAAACAGTCTGCCTGGGAAAATGGCCAAATACATGACAGCTGTTTACTTATTAAAGTTTACTTATTACTTATGGGGGGCCCCATCCACATCTGAAGGCCACTCCACCAGCCTAATGGGAGGAGCTACTGAACATAGGGCTCAAGCAAGTTTGGGGGGCAACAAATGATAAAACAGAGACAGAAGCGAGGGTCACAGGGTTGTAAGCGGGGAACCAGAGGAGGATACTGAGCAGAGAACCGTGGACAGCATCCACTGCTCCTCAAAGGTGTCTAGGGAGTCCACAGATGTTATATTATGACATGTATCAGGAAGCCAATGAAGGCTCCTGAATCATAGAATATCAGGGTTGGAAGGGACCCCAGAAGGTCATCTAGTCCAACCCCCTGCTCAAAGCAGGACCAATTCCCAGTTAAATCATCCCAGCCAGGGCTTTGTCAAGCCTGACCTTAAAAACCTCTAAGGAAGGAGATTCTACCACCTCCCTAGGTAACGCATTCCAGTGTTTCACCACCCTCTTAGTGAAAAAGTTTTTCCTAATATCCAATCTAAACCTCCCCCACTGCAACTTGAGACCATTACTCCTCGTTCTGTCATCTGCTACCATTGAGAACAGTCTAGAGCCATCCTCTTTGGAACCCCCTTTCAGGTAGTTGAAAGCAGCTATCAAATCCCCCCTCATTCTTCTCTTCTGCAGGCTAAACAATCCCAGCTCCCTCAGCCTCTCCTCATAACTCATGTGTTCCAGTCCCCTAATCATTTTTGTTGCCCTTCGCTGGACTCTCTCCAATTTATCCACATCCTTCTTGAAGTGTGGGGCCCAAAACTGGACACAGTACTCCAGATGAGGCCTCACCAATGTCGAATAGAGGGGAACGATCACGTCCCTCGATCTGCTCGCTATGCCCCTACTTATACATCCCAAAATGCCATTGGCCTTCTTGGCAACAAGGGCACACTGCTGACTCATATCCAGCTTCTCGTCCACTGTCACCCCTAGGTCCTTTTCTGCAGAACTGCTGCCTAGCCATTCGGTCCCTAGTCTGTAGCTGTGCATTGGGTTCTTCCGTCCTAAGTGCAGGACCCTGCACTTATCCTTACTGAACCTCATCAGATTCCTTTTGGCCCAATCTTCCAATTGGTCTAGGTCCTTCTGTATCCTATCCCTCCCCTCCAGCGTATCTACCACTCCTCCCAGTTTAGTATCCTGGTTTCCTCTTCCTCCTTCAAGAAGAGAGATTGCTTAATTCTTACACAGTCACTCTCTCCTTGTTCTCCCCCCATTTAGTCACTTCATCTGAGAGACAAGGATTGCCCAACTCTTCATGTCATGAGATTTCCATTTGACATAGAAAGCACTTAGCTTGTATCACACAGCTCAAGGCATGACGGCTCTTTAGAACTCCCCCACCTCCAAAAGTGCATCATAACCTTCTCTCCTCTAGGGAAAGTTTTA
Organism: Lepidochelys olivacea; assembly: GCF_965140295.1. Taxonomy (NCBI): domain Eukaryota; kingdom Metazoa; phylum Chordata; order Testudines; family Cheloniidae; genus Lepidochelys; species Lepidochelys olivacea. Next base: position 12,532,290 of record NC_140416.1, read on the forward strand.
CAGAAGTTGTCTACCAATGCTTTCCTACTATCACTAACACTTGTTGAGCTTCACTAGTGCCACCAATGCTAAGAACTCCAGTGTAGACAAGGCTCCTGCAGCTGCCATCATTTTCCTCCATGGGTGATTTGTCTTATCTGGAGCAGGATTAAAAGACATGGAATTTGGAAGAACATCATCAGTGGAAATAGCAACAGGGTTGGGTGATGTAGTATTTACAAGTTTTTCCACCATTGTTGTATTTCCCTAGCATAGACAAGGCTTTTGTAAAGCAAAGATCTGTGTTTCCAAAGACACCCTCTGCTTTGCTGAAGTTTAAAATGACATTATCCCCACCTCTGAGTAGGTATGGCAAAGCAGAACTTGTTCTTCTGTCTTCCCTCCACGTCACCAGCAGAATGGATTTAAGTTCTTCTTTCATTTAACTTGGTTGCCCAATGCTCTCTGTAGAAGGATGACCGTATACATCTCTCAATGATCTAGTTCACAACTGTGTAAGCTGGCAACTGGGTTAGATAAGCAGGAATGTTTCCCTGCCATAGGGTCTCTACCTTATTAATGAAGCATTCAGCCAGCATTCAAACAAAAGGCCATTAAAGCTTTGTACCTCTGAGCCACATGTCAAGATAATTTAGGGAGAGCAAAGTTATGCTGAGCAATGAAGCCAGCCTTAGTAACATTACTGAGCCACCCTTCCCTGCCCTCAGGCTCTGCCATTCACCTTGTTCAAATCTGAGCCAATATAGGGTGAGATTTTGAAACAGATCTAAATATCCAGCTTGACAGTTCCCAGCTCTTAATTACCTCTGTGCAGTACAGGAGACTGGGAGAGGAGCTGTGCAGAGATGGAGGCTGCAGGTTTTGTTCAGTATCTTCCTCCTACGAAGCACAGAACAAACTGTCCTCCAGCCACTCCCCAGGGACAGCACAGACAGTGGCAGGGAAAGCTTCCAATAAGACTTAACCTCTGCAGCCCAAAGGAGCTTGGCTACGTATGGAGAACACTTTTTCTAGAAACTGCTATTGTATAAGCAACAAGCTGTTGGACACAGGTTTGTATGTTGCAGAATAATTTTTGCTCAAATATCCACAAACCACGTTGGAACCTGGCCCAGTGGTACATTCAGAGTAGTACAGTTCCACTCTTTCACAGCATCCAGTTATGCTGTGTCAGACAGGAGTAACTGATGAGAGTAACTGCATGGACTGCGGCACACTTGGGACATTTCACTTTGATACCTGACTTGAGCAGGCAGTAAGGAGCATAACTCTGAAGATGCTCCTTCAGCTCTTATGGATTGGAAAGAAGTCAAGAAGAAAGGCTCCCAGGTGATATATACAGATGGTTAGAACTGCTTTTAATTTGAGTGCAAGAGCATCATCTGGAATTTGTTTTTAGTTTTTTTTTTGTTTTGTTTTAAAACAAAACACGGGTGATAAAATTCATTCAGGCACATCAACCAGTCCAAATAAAAGTCACTTCCAGCCTTAGACCAAGCATGAAGATTTCAGATCAAAGTTAGAGGGCACTATAAAAGCTGAACATTTTAACTACTAAGGAGCAAGTGAAGAGCTCAGGCCATGAAGACAGCAAGTCATACTCATGTGAGATAAAATCCTCCATGCAGCTCTTTTATTTGGGCATTTAGCTTACCCCAAAAAGATAAGCTATGTAATGCTGTCAGTTGTCCGTTGAGAACATCTGCACTGCCACCTACAGACATACCATCAGACAGGGGTTCTCACAGTAAATCATAGAATATTAGGGCTGGAAGAGACCTCAGGAAGTCATCTAGTCCAACCCCCTGCTCAAAGTAGGACGAACACCAACTAAATGAATTGGAGTGGTCTAGAAGTGCCACACAGCAGCATGGGTACACGTAAGGGAGGGGGATAGAAGGAAATAAAGTGACACTGAGGGGGCAGTGCTATAGTTTAGTAGGCCTCGTCTTCCCCACAGCAAAACTTGAAGTTTCAACAAAAACCCACCCCAGACAGGAAGGAAAGTGGCCCTGATTATTTTAACATGAACTTTTATTTAAGCTTTTATTCTATGCAAATATTAAAAAAACCAAAACAGATCTTAGAAAAGATTTTTTTTCTTTACACAAAAACCAGGACAATGTGGAAATGGCAAGTGGACAGAAGAGGGACACTCTCCTTCCTCAGTACTTTTTCAGTTTGTAGGGCAGGCCCAGTGTAGACTTGGTACCGGGAAGGGGAGGTGAGTGCCAGACAGCAGAGCTGGTACGTTTGAAATATCGCGGCTTGTTCTTGTAGAAAATGTCCTCCAGTTTAGGGCTTATGATCAGCCCGAAGAGTGTCTCGATATTTGGAGGGTTGTAGTATTGGTATGTAACAGCTTGATTAAGCTGAGCCCCTGGGAAAATAACCACCATGTTACACTAACAGTCTAAGTAGCACCTCGGTACTCCTGTTAAACCTCACTCCCTTGGTACCATGATTACTGCGAGTCAGTGCATGAAAGCCAAGATCTAAGAGCAACCCTCCAGGCTCTATCGCCCTGCAGAAGGGCCTCACAGAGCCAGCTGTGGAAGAGATTTGGGGTGGGCATGGCAGATACTGAATTCTCAGTACTGGATCAAGGTTTTTCCTGGCTTCATATAGAACCTTACATTCCCCCTCATGCAGAGAATATAATTGGTTTCCAAGGCATCTTTCATATTCCAGGTATCTCAAGTACTATGGAAAACCCACCACTGAAAGAAAGGATTGCCTGGCACTGGTGAACTCCCTAGCCTTCTGATTTCAAACAGTGCAAAAGCGCTTCAGCTCTAGGGATGGGCACAAGGGATTCTGAATTAACAGCTGAACAATAGCACCTGCTCAGACTACCACTCCAAGCTAGTACCACACGGCACTGCAATAAGTTGAAGCCTCATGCACTTCTGGCCTAAATCGTGGCTTCCTCTACTTCTAAGCCTCCCTGAGAAATCTGGGGTCTTCCAAATTCTCATAGATGACGTTTCAGTGGGTATAACAAAATATGCACGTACCGGTGGCCCAGACTGGGATGGGCTTGCGGGGCTGGCTTTCATCATCTGTGGAGTCATCACTGTTCAGATCCAGCCCATAGTTATTTGGATTTACCTTGGGAAATCTGGGTTCTTTTGAGCCTAAAGGGGGCCTTTGATAGGAGTCAGAGACAGGAGATTTCTGAAACCATAAAGAAAAGTTAGATATATAGCCTTAAAAGAAAAACAAAGCAACCAATTACCTTATAATGATACTTCTATGTAGTGGTGCTGATGAGACAGCTTGAGTTTCCAGAAAGAACCCCTGTTGATTTTGATTAGTCTATTAGTTATTTATGACAGAAATATCCCAGGTTCTAGGAGCAGGAGATTTACATTGTGTACTCCAAGAATCACTGGTGCCAACAGCAGGTGGTAGGACAGCAAATATCAGCACCAATAAGTTTAATATATACAGCTTTGCTGCTATCCATACAACACTAGGTTTGAATCACACATTACTGTTCTGCCATGAGTCCCCATGGGCAGGAGAATGAAATAGATACTCTGCCCTGGAGGGAACAAAGGTGAGCCATGGAAGACAGGAAGTGGCAATGGTATGACTCTGGCAGTCAAGGTCACGTTCATACCTGAACTTCAATCCCACTCCAAAACACCAGATCCAGAGATCATGCCTGTCTGTTTATGGGAAGGCAAAAACAGCCACATGATAATGCAGAAGGAATACACTGCTTAAATAATTTAGGCTGGGATTTTCAGTTGATCCCAACTTCCTTAGATCCCTGTGTAGAAAAAACAGCATTCTTCCCCTGCACACCCTGTAGGGGCTGAGCAGGCTGCTTTGGCAGTGCTTCCCACCCATGCCAACGGAGAGGGTTTGTGGAGGGAGGAATTAAGACTTGAACGTGGATCTCTCGCCTAGTAAGCTACCAGGCTGTGCTGAAGCATAACATTTTATGCTACAGGACTGTTTATACAACACTGTTTACTCAGTTGATCTGAGTCACATTTGATGTCAGACATTTGCTGTTCTATAATTAACCTAAAAAAAAAAAACAAGCTAAGTGTAGAGACTCATCTAAAGCCATGTGTTGCCAATAACATTTTTTAAAAATGAACTGTATACAATCAAAAGATCAAACATCAACAATATCATTCTTGGAACAGCAGGAAGTTGCCCTGTTTTTCACCCTCTAGGTGTTCAGCAGCGGCATCTTTCATACATCAGGAATAGTACGGCTGGAAAGCACAACTAAGAGCAGCAACAGCAATTACTCGGATTGTAAACTCACTGATGCTGGTGTCTGTGCAGTACGCTACATGGGACTGAGCACCATTAGCTCACAGGACCTCTTCCTTCCATCTCACTCCCTCCTCACAGCTGCAGAGGCAAGGAAGCTACTTAACACAGCCTGCTTGGTGCTCCTGCTGTTCTACAACAACAAAATCTCCTGAAAAGCACACACGCCTAAGGGGCTTCATACAACCATAAAGTGCTTCGGGAGTCGGACCTTTTTCAAACCAAGGGAAGGAGTCATTGACTCAGTGTTACATATCTTCCTCACCCAAAGAGGACGTGGGCGTCTTGTATTAGTTGTCAGATACTACGCATAGGGGACAAAAGTCAACATTTGAAGAGCCACCCACTTATCCACCTTTGAATTCCTTCTTAAAGTCTCACTCTGCTGTGATGCCTCTCCCGTACCAGATGGAAATGATTTGCAGGCAAGTGCCAAGAAGAGAATTGAATTTTTCTGATACTCTCTGTTCATTGTATAACTTCATTCCCCTCACCCTCTCCATTTGTCCACTTGTCACATCCCATCTGACCCCTGGACTGTAATCTCTCTGGAGCAGGGAGTGTCACTTGTCTGTACAGTGCCTAGTACTGTGGGACCATGACAGGAATTCCTAGCGATAATAAAAGCCATAGGATGACACGAGGTTTTAACATTCTACTCCTGACTACAGGTAAGTGCAACACCTAGTCATTTTTAGAAATAAGCGTAAGGACCCATAAGACAGTCAGTCACTTAGGCCAATTTCAATGCCTAGAGAGTTTGCTAAGAGCAGGAAAAAAATGGCTTTGTTCCAGCATGGCTGAGCAGGGGCAGTGTGTCAAAATGAGACCCACCACCTGCTGCAAGGACATTTCTTATGTGAACCCAATAAAGTTTCCCTCCTTTTTCCAGTGAGCTATAAAATACAGTCACAGAATACAAGACAAGTCAAGTTTCAGATGGTATCAGGCATCAGACAACCAGAAGTTATGGAAGAGGTAGTAGCTGGCCGCTTGAAAAAGCGAAGCTGATCCCATTGTGCCCTAAGTCTAGCTTTTCAGTTTGATTCACCGAACACTTCTAGGCTATAAACACAATGACGTTTTAACGCCAGTGGTGGTAGTTAGAGAGTTCAAAGCAACTGGAGAAACATTGAAGTTTCTCAGCTACCTGGTGTCACTAGAGAGGCTACAATACAGCACAAACTTCCAGGATCCTTCGGGATCTTGCGCCATCATGTGGCCATTTCCCATCACTTGTTTTAAATTCCAAACAAAAGGATTATCTCCATTGTTTCTATGTTGAGCCAAGTTTCTTATGGCTGCTCAGATAAGAGACATCACTGCTCTCTTTGAAGGAGAATGTCCCATACAAAGAGGAAAGATTTCCATGGACCCAGGAAATTATAGCCCAATAGACATTGGAACCCCTGTCTTTGCTCATGCTCTTGGCTCACTCACCTCCACTGTTATATTCAGCCATTTACTGGGAACAATAGCAACAGATTCTGGTGGCTTGGTTTTATTTTCCTGCAGTTGCTGCCGTTCCTGCTCTTCTGGACTCTGTTCCTCCTGTTAACAAATCCAAGTTATACACAGATCACCCTGCTTTCACTCCCATTGAATCTGACTTGTCCTATATGAGAGGCCCTAGTCTCCCATTCATCATCACCTCCATCAGCAGGATGGGACACTACCCTATGAAGGGGACAGACACTCTCTCCACAGTGGAGGAACAGCAGCAATTCTTTGTTAGACTCCAACACAGCCTTTTGCTGATTTGGACATTAGGTAGGCCTCAGTGCTACCCTACACGAGGAGAATGCAGCTGGTAAAGCTAAAGGCATGCTCAAGGCCACAGACATAAATAGAATAAAGTCCACTGCATGACACAGAGTCTCAACTCCCTACCTTCTTTTGGTTTTCCTCCTCCTCTGTAACCACTGCCAGGTCCATCTGCAGGTGAAGGGCCTTCCCCTTCTCTTGCTGTTTGTGACTCCTGGCAAATCAAAGCATAACTAAGTGAGTCAGAAAGTGAGTCATTTCCCATCCAGGATGCTCCAATACCAGCCTTCTGCACCCAGAACCCTCCGCTACAGCCCATCGCTCACACCCTTCTCCTAGTACCGACAAGATCTGCTTTGCCATGCTTGTCGCTCCACCCCCTTCCCTCTTCTCAGGAGTGTGGAAACAGGCTAGCTCTCACCTCTCCTTTGCCTGTTCCACCTGTTGCTGCTCTGCCAGTTTCTTCAGCTCCGCAATCTTTCTCCCTTTGTCCTGCTGTTCACCCTCTCTCCTCTTCTGCAGTAGCTCCTGCTGCTTCCGTTCATCCTCCTCCTGAGAAGGCAGAGCAAGTCCACTTCTTCTATGCTAAACGCGGAGGGTGGGTGAGTTACGGGTCAAGTGCCCTCTCCTAACCTTAATGCTACCTGCTCTGACCCATCTTCATCACCACCACTAGTTTCTTGGACCTTAGTTGTGCAGCCCTGCCCCCGTGGGAGAGGTCAGTAAAAACACCATGCACATCTATGGTGCTATGCAACTCATAATGGTGAGATGCATTAGAACAAACTTGGAGAGTGACCTTACACTGGGAAGGAAAGTAAGTGATAAGGCACCTCAGTCACAAAAGGGAGTAGGAAATTGGGGGGAGGAGGAGGGGAGGAGAGGGAGAGAGAGAGAGACACAGTGTGTGCGCGCGCCTCTCTCTCTCTGTAAGTGTGCGGAGGTAAATTTATTCTGACATACTCATTGGCCTGTTCTCCCACAGCTATTTACTGGTTATTGTTCTGCCCTCTGCCCCATATGAAGCACACTGTGCAGATTTCCCATCATTCTGTTTTTCCCCTGTGAACTCTTCTCCTTACAGATGGTACCTAATCTTGCTCTTACCATCTGCAGCACTTTCTGTTTTCGGGTCTCCACATCCCCAGCCGTCTTAGCTATTTTTTTCTTCATCTTTTCTTCTACCACCTTCTCTTCTCGCACCTGAGAGAATCACACACATCAGGTCTGAACCCTACCTAGCCTTATATGGGACAGTCTTGACATGTTTATCTACAATAGAAAGAAGAGTCAGGAGCTCTTCAGGAGTGCGAGGCCCATCACATCCCATAGGGGACGATGCCTTTCTCTGGAGCGGAGTGAAAGTCCAAAGCCCCAGTGAAGCGTGTACATATTTTAAAAGGCAGATGGCACCCAGTGCAGCGAGTTCAGCCCCAGTCACAGTTCACAGGAGGAGAAGACCATCACCAGGAATACCTGGAAAGAGTACATGAAACAGCATTACACAGAATCCAAAATACAGGATGCCATATTGCTACATGACCTTCATCGGAACAAGGGAAAGCCAGCAGGAAGATGGGCTTCTCTTTTGCTTAAGGTACAGTTTTCTTGCAGGCAAACTGACGTGCAAAATGAACTGGGGACATGGAGGTGAGAAGACCACAAATGCAAGATTCCCTCACTTTAGCTGAGTGGCCTAGCAATAAGCAAGAATGCGTGGAAAGGAACATGTGGTTGAGAGAAGAATACTGAGGACTGTATGTGGTTCTGGTTGTTAGTGCAGGGGAAAGATGCAGTCCTTTAGTCTTTGCCAATAACCTTGAAGGATGGATCCTGAAAAGATCTGCTTTATGCCCCATCACCCAGAATGGAAACAAGCTCTGTAGTGTGTTGAGTTTTCGTCCTCATTTGGAAGAAGAAAGAAAAGGGGGAGAGGGGTTCAGTGAATGTCAACCTTCTCCCAGAGCTTAAGCCAAACCAACCAAGCTGGATCCCCAGGCTCTTGGGCTGCCCCTAGAACAGTGGTTTTCAAACTTTTTTTCTGGTGACCCAGTTCAAGAAAATTGTTCATGCCTGTGACCCAATGGAGCTGGGGATGAGGGGTTTGGGAGGGGCTCAGGCTGGGGGTGAGAGCTGCGGGGTGGGGCTGGGAATGAGGGGTTCAGGGTGTCGGAGGGGGCTCTGGACTGTGGCAGGGGGTTGGGGTGCAAGAGGGGGTCAGGGCTCTGGGAGGCTCAGGGCTGGGGAGGAGGAGTTTGGGGTGTAGGAGGGGCTCTGGGAGGCTCAGGGCTGTGGCAAGGGGTTTGGGGTGCAGGAGGGGCTCTGGGAGGCTCAGGGCTGTGGCAAGGGGTTGGGTGCAGGGAGGGGCTCTGGGTTTGGGGGCGGGGGGGCTGAGGCAGGGAATTGGGGCACGGGCTTACCTCAGGCGGCTCCCAGTCAGTGGGGCAGCAAGGGTGCAGATGCGGGCTTCCTGCCTATCCTGGCACCGCGGACCATGCTGCGCCCTGGAAGCAGCCAGCAGCAGGTCCAGCTCCTAGGCGGAGGCGCGCAAGCAGCTCCACGCAGCTCTCGCCCGCAGGCGCTGCCCCCACCGCACCATTGGCCAGAAACCGGCCAATGGGAGTGCAGAGCTGGTGCTTGGGGTGGGGGCAAGGCGTGGAGCCCTGTGGCTCCCATGCCTAGGAGTTGGACCTGCTACTGGCCGCTTCCAGGGTGTCGGAACAAGTAGGGACTAGCCTGCCTTAGCCAGGCAGCACTGCTGACAGGACTTTTAAGGGCCTGGTCAGCGGTGCTGACCAGAGCCGCCATGAGCCAATCCCTTCCCTGATCCAGTTCTGGGTCGCGACCATGGTTTGAAAACCACTGCCCTAGAACACCAGGTCAACCACACACAGCACATCTCTAACTCAGCAGCACCTACTGATGAAGTGTTGGAGCAGCAGCAATACCCCAGATGCAAACGGTCAGCTCTGGAGCATTCTGCATATTCTCCCTGGTCTCTGCCACATGAGCAGTCTGCAAGAGCGTGCCTCACAGAAGTGGTATAAATAGAGACATCTGTCACACATGCAACTTTCAGCAGAGCTGTGCGTGGTTGTCAGTAGGCTGGAACCAAAGAAAGCAGCTCTTCCACTAGGAACTATTGCATCCAGGTGCAGGGACATTGGCCTTTGCACTGAAGGTGGATTACAGGAGTGGCTCACATGCTTTAGTGCAGTGCAAACAGAGTGACCTCCCTGCTCCAAGTACAGGTCTGTTTGGACCTAAATTTAGGCTTGACCAGGACTGGAACCGAGCTCACCTGATCCAAGCCTGAGAGAGTCGAGTTGTTCTCTGACCAAAGCGCAATACTTCCCATGAACCTGACTCAGCACCCACAGGGCCTGCAATGACTGAGCACACCCACGGCTGCATACTGTGTGCTGTGGAGTGAGTGTGCCAAGGAGCTGCAGTGCCCGTCACTCTGCTGTGCACACACAGCACAGTGAAGTGGTGGCAGCTGGCAGGAGTGGGGCACACAGCTGGCTGGAGGATGAGAGCTGAGCCAACCCAAACCTGAGCACCCCACTCAACCTGGACCCAACACTTGTATTCTGGTTGCAGGGCACAGGGCCTGCTGATAAGACCTTGATCAGCAGAACAAAAGACACCGCTACTAGTCCTCAAAGAGCTTAGAGTACCATAGATACTGAAATCCACGATAGGCATAATTAACACTGTTGCACGGACTTGACAGAGCAGAGCCTTTCCCTGTTGAACAGAGAACTACAGATAGAGCAAAGAGAGTCACTTAGGGCCTAATACCGAGTGGCCTCATTACCCACTCATGGCCTCTGGGGTCAGTGTCACTAGCATCAAGGATTTTAGTAACTGCCGATATGTTTATCACACAGTGAGGCAATCCATCGCTACGCCCTACTGGGTTCACTGCCCATTGCCGTGAGAAAACCCAACTGTCCCCAGGGGCTCTGTTTCCAGGTTGGGTCTCTTACCTTCTCGCTCTTCTCCTCAGTTTGAGAGAATTTCTGTTCCATCCGCTTTTTCTTCTCCTCTTCCATCTGCTCCACCCGTTCCCGAGCCTGCAGTGCCTTCCTCAGACGCTCCTCACGCTTCCTGGGGGATGAGTGGGGGCAGTTAGCTTTGGCTGCACTGCGGATTTGCCCTGGTTACAGCTATCAATGCCCCAGCACTGGAACAGCTCGCGCACTGGTGCACACCCCCAATGCAGAGTGTAAGAGCCTTTCATTGGCTCAGCCTACCCTTGCTTCAAACGGGGGTAAGCGCCATGGCCCCAACGGCAGCTGTACACCATTTCCACTAGCTGTTTGCACTAACGTAGCTGTAGCTAGATACCACGGGCAGTAATCAGGGCAAGTCACCAGTGTAGACAAGACCTTGAAGTGACTCAGAGCTGAACCAGAAGAGGAGCAGCTGGAGGGGTAGCCACTCACAATTTCATCTCCTCGAGGCGCCGTCTTTTCTCCTCCTCCACTTTCTGTCTTCTTTGTTGCTCTGCCTCCTGCTTCTTCCTCAGGCTCTCCAGCCGCTGGCGCTCCTTCTCCTGGGGTGGGCGGGAAGCTCAGATTACACCCAACTGCTAGGGCTTTTTTCTGCCCCAGGCTACTTGGGCACAGGAAGCCAGAGACAACACACCGGGGAACTGCCGCCTCAGTCAGAGACACATGCACACTCCCTCTGGAATAGGCACGTGTGGTAGGAACGAGAGAGTGCCGTTTTGGCAGCAGTGCTAGTTCAACCACTCCATTTCCTGAAGAAGAAAAGGAGCTCGGAGGGGGAGTGGGACGGGTCCTGTGAGTAAGACACCTCAGGCCCAATATCCTCTGCAGTACCTGTTTCTGCTTGGACACAGTCAGGCAAAGACACCATCAGTGACTGTGCTGCTGTATTCACCACAAAACGCTACTAGCCAGTGTCAGTGCTACAAATATGACGATTCCTCCGTTCTTCTGAGAGCCCTGAAGAGGACCCCTTTATGTCCTTTTTAGACACATGGTTTTTAGTCTAGAAGATAGAACGTAAGACCCTTTAAGTCATCTAGTTCATTTCCAGTGGCCAAACCATGATTGTTCCCTACAGTATATTCTCCAGGGCTTTGGCCAGCCTAGTTTGAGTGACACAAGTAGTATCACTTCCACCATATCCCCTGGAGATCATTTTACACACCATGAGATGTCCAATAGCAATCCCCTTCAGAGATTCTCAGTTTGTATTTGCCATGACTGAGTTTTATCCAGGTACTGTAAGATCCCCTTTGGGCCATTCTGAACAATTCTACTCACTTCCAGGTGTACACACCATCCACATGCTGCCCAGTACATCATTTCGCTCTCAGGTGAGACTCAGAAGAAATATTAGGTCTGCATGCAGGTTAGTGATGAGGTTAAAGAGCTGCCAGTGCCCATTACAGAGGTAATAAATGTGCCCACTATGAGTCCACAGACCCTGTGATTAAGGAGTCATTACTTACAACAAAATCCCCCTGTTTAGATATAAAAGAGGAGAAACAAGGATTACTGCTTCTGGAACTAGCCAAGTAAACCTAGAACCACAACCTTTGGACTCTAGTCTCATCTTGCCCAGTGGTTAGTTACGATGATCCTACCGCTTTTGTTCTCATTGCACTGCTTGTCTTACAACTGTCCAGCAGCCTGCTGGACAGCAGAGACCCAATTTCAAATTCAAAGAAGTGTCCACTGACCATCCTAGAGTTTGGGCTGAACGTGACAGGGTAGCCAAGATTTCTCTACATGCATAGGAAAGCTTTAAGGAGTTGATGTTCAAGGTCACAATATGTGTTGAGACTTTGATATTAGTTAACTGATAAGGGTAATGGAAGACCAGATTCATTATGATTTTAAGGTGCTCCTATTCCATTAAGGGGTTATAAAAATGCACATTTTCAAACATCTAAAAATTCATCCAAACCTTTGTTTCCCTACATGATCTTCCACTCACCCCAATGCAACAGCTGATGCCGCCACCACTACTCCAGGACCAACCTATACTCCTGGGGGAAGTCTGTGCCACTGTGCAACGTAGAATTTTGCAGAAATTAATGTTGGGCATGCAGAATTTCCTTCCCCTCCACACAGAAGTCGGCTACAGAGATGTTGGCCACCACTAGGGGCTGCTGGACCAGCTTGCAAAAAGAAAACAAGGCCAGGGGCTGAAGTGAGTGATTTGGAGGGTTCCCAGTAACTGCAGTTCCTAGTACACCCTGTAGGAAGGAGGTCGCAGCACGCAGGAATCTCTGTGCAAGCCTGTGACCCAGCATCAGGCTGTTTCTCCCTCTGGATCCCTGTGCTCTAGGAGGGCAGGGTCTGTGAGTGCGTCAGCTGGGAGGGGGGGGCATGGCTGGGCTCTGCGGGAGGTAGGGAGTGAGGGTGTCTGGCCCCCAGCTGGGCTCTGTGGGGGAGGGGGCAGAGAAACAGGAACTGGGTTGTCGTAAGGGGTTGTTTAACGCTCTATCCCTAGTGCAATATGTGTGTGTATTGTTAGAGACATACTTGCTGACAGGTAATTTTGAAATAAAATTGCCAAAATTGAAACTGGCATGATTATATCGTGTTATTTTGATAAATAAAATGTGCAGAATTTTAAAATACTGTGCACAGATTTTAAATTTTTTGGCGCAGAATTCCCCCAGGAGTACAGGCAGCCATAAAGACAACTGCTACAGGGGAAACTATCCAAACCCAGTACTTAGCATGGAAGAGATTGTCAAAAGGAATTTCAGTGGGTTAAGCTAAAAACTACAGGCAGTCAATTTCATGCTGATGAAAGATACCAGCATGGCAATGCACTCCTGTACATCCCTTACCCTGACACGGCCTATGCTGTACTCTTGCTGGGGACAGAGGAGTTTGCTCTCCCATAACACCAGTGCATCTCACTCTGGAGGGAGCATCTCCAGACATCAAAGGGGAAAATAATCTCCATGGCCCATTCAGTTTTTAGCCTCTCTGCCAAGACCACCGAGAGGAGAGAGTTTGGGTGCTGGATCGGACATTCAGTCAGCATATTAGAATGGGAAGAGTTGTGATTTAAGTTTGTTCCTTGGTACCGTTCCTCATTTGGAATCTTGAATCGCTTGTGATGCAGATTTGCAGTGCGTATTTCAAAGTGGACAACCCTGCCCCACACATTTGCTCTTCCCTTCTCACCCTCAGGGAAAAGGCATCGTCTCTACCTTGGAATCAGGTCGGGTAGGAGTGTTGCGTTTTATAAGGTTTTTCATGACACTACTGTGCCCCGCAGACCCTGGGGTTACGAGCAGCTGGTTCTTCTGCACCGTCTGCAAAAAGTGTTTGAATGGACGCACGACCTATGAGGAGAGCAGAGGGCATCAGAAGGGGATCCAGAATAGGGAGAGTGATGTGGGGCCATGGAATCTACTTACCTTGCTGGCTGGGCTGGGCGAGGCTAGAGTCTTGCTGGCAGGAGAAGAAGTGGTCTTATCATATGAAGGAGAGAGGTCACAGTCTTCTAGCTGCTGCCCATTACACAGCTCATCCACTGCTTGCTTATAACTCTGTCTCCTGAAAGAATAAAGGGTGGGTTATAGTGATGCAGCACAGGAAACATCATTCCTGGCCTCCACTTCAGCCTTTAATTAATTTTATACAACCCTTCCTGCCTACTCAGCACCATCAAGTGATCTGTGACGCCTATGTGAACACACCACATATTCAGAACACACAGCCATGAAGATGCTAGAAACAGGGGATGGGAATAGGTGCGAAGGATGGAGGGTTACTAGACTTATAAAACAATAGTTGAGATAGCCTATCTCACTAAGCAACCACAATGTTGTTCTCCAGCCCCAGCTTCAGGAAGTGATAGATGTGAGTTTCTGATAGATGCCAGATTGTCACAGCCAGCATCAGTAACGCAAGGTGGGCCAGGGCATGCGGCATAATCGAAAATGTGTTGTGTACTGTCCATACCCAGCACCATGTGAAAGGTTTAGTTTGCTTTGAAGAGTTTTTGTACATTAGCTTATTTTTAGTGCCAGAATTTGCTGCCACTTTTCCCAGGTACCCCAACTACAGGAGATGCTGTAGATTTCACAAGATCAAACAGAGCCTGAATAGGGGGATAAGAGGTTGAAAAAGGACAGAACTGAGAGCAATAACTGCATTTAAATTGGCTTTAGTGGATCTTTTACTATCATTCTCTTGTGTATGCAGGAGAATCAGCAACTGGGGAAGTAAAGGAAAGAGCCAAGCCCTTAGATAGTTTAGGCACTTAAGAGAAGAGTCTGTTCAAACTATTCTATGAAGTTGCTGCGCAGCCATCCTTAGCCACCCCACTCCTCCCCTCCAAGCAGCACTTAGAAACTTACAAACACAGTTCCTTACTATGTCCCTGGGGGGAAGAGGGTACTATTCCTATCCCCAAAATGGAAAGTAGATATAAGTGACTTGCACAGAGTCGTACCTAGGTTCCAGTCCCATCTGTGCCTAGTTCACTAGGCCATGCTGCCTTTCAAGGGACCCTATTTTGTATTAAACTGATGAAAATCTATTACCCAAAAATGTTGGCACATTATGTGGATTTGAAACCCTCTTTGGCCAACCATACCAAAGCTTTCAACCAAGGTACTTGATAGATAAAAACTTAGTCATTCCAGATCACTAGTCTATTTCTTTTCTCTCCCCTAGCCTGAGGCCAAGGAGGAACATACCGGATACTCGAGGGCTGTTCTGGTGGCTTTGCATTCTGGGGCTGCTCCCTTCTCCCTCTGCTCTGAGAAGTGCTACTCGTTTTCAAATGGCTCTCTGTGAAGAATACTACAGTTAGTTCCACATGAAAAGTTTCCTACAGCAGAGGTCCGATGCCAGAGGTTCTTGTCTTCATGGCTCCCAAGACAAGCCTCATAAGCATACTGCAGAACACAACTGCTAAGAGCTGTGCCAATCAGAAACCTTATACTGAGATAAAACAGGAGCACACTAGCTATTTTAAACACAGGTTTTGTATGCATGCATTAACCAACATCAAAGAATAGTATTAGAGTATGCACCTTGTATGATCACACGCCCCTCTGTGTGGAGACCCTTGATGAGACAGATAGCATGCTAATCCATTAAAGGATTTTGGACACTCCACCCGCACCCCAATAAAATGCTCTAACAGGATCCTCCAACCAATGCCTCTTATGGGATTACACATTTCCTACAGTAAAAGCTGATCCCATCTCATAGTTCCTCATTTTGCAGCCCCTCCCATCTCACTCTGCCTCAATCTCATCTTGTTCCACCTGAGTTTGTTTCATGTATCACAAGATAGTGTTACTAGTCCAAACACTAATTACTTTTGCTCTTTAACACTAGACACTGAACTAAACTGAAGCTTGAAGATATTTTCCTCTACAGTTCCCCACCCATTAGTTGGGCAGACTGAAGTTGTTTGTACAGACTCTGTCCAATTGCTCATTTATATTTTGCACATTTATGAAAACCCTCTGCTGAATGATCTAGCACAGGACAAATCTTACTCCCCTCTGGAGACAGCAAAGAGCCCTTGCAGGATAAGTTTGGTCAATAGGTGGCAAAGATGCAAGACAGACTATCGGATCTTTCATAAACCCCCAAGGGACCTCCACAGTCCCATGCTTCCTTGCTGTTCCACCAACACAGTTTTAGCAATATTTACCGTTACAATTTCCTGTCTGCTGCTTTGCCCCATTTGGTGGTTCAGCCTGAGCTGAAAGTTCTGCAACAGGGCTGCCTTCACTTGGAATAATGAAGGTTTTCTGCAGGTGTTTTGGAGCCTGTGGGAGAAGGAAGCAGATTTTAGCAAGACTCCCCCCCACAGAAACAGGGCTTCAACAAGCACTGTGTGTCTTGGGAAGGGGGAAAAGGAGGATTGCAAAGCCAGTGACTCTGGATGCACTCTTCACTGGTTGCAGCCCTGCTGCTAACAAGCCAAGAACTGCTCTTTTCCTCTTTGTAATGGCAGGAGGGCAGACCCACAGAGTGCTGTTCTGGCTACTACGGACACAGGATGCCTGCTCATGGAGCAAAGGCACAGCAGGGTGGGAGTGTTACAGATATCACCCCCAAAAAGCAGAAGTGTCAGATTTGTCCTTCTTCCACTGGGACTTTAAGGTCAAGATTTTTATAGACTGACTAGCAAGTTTGGGTGAAACAGCTTTGAGAGGTCTGATTTTCAGAGTTGGTGCTCAGCAATTTCGGGGGGGGGGGGGAGAAGGGAGGAGAATCCCTTCAAGAGTTTCTAGTTGGACACCCACAAACTGAGGCATCCAAGATCACTAGTCACTTTTGAAAATCTTGGCCAAGCACCTTTAAAAGTCAGTTTTAAACAGCCCTAGATTGAGGCTGCCAGGCAGCTAGTGAGGGAGGCAACAACCTCCCTGCACCAGAAGGATTAGAAAAGGCACAAGCTCCATAGGCATTAGCACCTCTCCTTATAAACAAGGCACTGCACCATAACACTCAAGCCACACAGCTCCCCTGCATAGACATGTGTGAGAAGTGAGGAAAGCAAGTGATTCAATCAGAAGCCTACACAATCTGGGTGCATACGTCTTCAGAAGGGTCTGTCAAAGCTCAATGGAAGCAAGTTGTAAAACAATGCTGACTTGTGAAATGAAATTATAAAATGTTCTGATACAAAACCCTAATTTTACTCATTTGTATTATGATACCGCATAGAGATTCCAACAGAGACTAGGGCCCAGTTATGTTAGGTGCTGTACAAAACAGTAGAGCTCTAAGGAGCTGACATTGTAAACAGACACAGAAGAGTGAGTAAAAGTGATACAACATAAAAGCAGAAGATTGGACACCAAGACATGGAGGGTAAGGGACAGATTTTTAAATACAAATATTGTTAAAGATCTGTCCCTAAGTGACTCACCCAAGGTAATACAGGAAGTCTTGTATTTGAAGCCAGGTCTCTGACATCATAGTCTAGTGCCATAATATACCAAAACCCAAGTTGAGGGGTCTTTACTTCCTCAGAAATTTTGACTCAGACAGTTGAGACAGAACAATCCCACAGACATATTCTCCAGTTTCAGTGACAGTGATTCTATCAGCTCAGCAGAGAGATCTAGACTCAGGAGCTGGCAGCTAAGAAGCAGTACAGTTAACTGACTGCATTTGTCCTAGGAAAGCCTGACCTGGGCCTTACCTTGTCACATTCAGCATTTGGTTCCAGTTCAGGCCTGAAGAGAGAGAGGTGTTTTGACAAGTTATCTGCTCTCACAGAGGAAGTAAGGAAATTATGGGTTTTATTCTTGTGGTGCCTCAGTCAGAGGCTTCTAGGCACCTCGGAAGAGCACATTACTGGTGACCAAGATCACAATCTGACTGTCTGCTTCAGTATATTAATTTTATCTAAGTGTAGTGGGGACAAGATATTCATTCTGATCAATGGAAGAACTGTTCGCACATGCTGGAGTCAAGACTCATACACTGAACTCTAACTCCACAATCTTCAGGCAGAGAGTGAATTTACTTTAGCATGAGACCCAAAAACATAACCCTGTTTGAACGGGCCAGATGGGGATGGCACAGTAAGTTGCTGAGCTATATGCTAGTGAGTTTATGCCCCTTGTAAAAGGTCTTAGCATTGCTCAGGTCAAAAAGGTAGGATATGCCAGAGCCCTGGGGCACAGACAGATGAGCCTGCCCTACCCTGCAAGTCTTGGGGACCACAAACTGCACACCTCTCCAATCTGGTGATGGGGGTGGAAAGGGAAATTAGTTTACAGGGGTCAGGAAGTTAGTAAGATACATGGGACACAGCAAACCGGAAATATTCACAGACAGAGCCTAAGGGAACAGTTTCTCAGTTAAACTGGCCAATATCTTGCAGTGCACTGTCATTCTGCACAAGCTGAAAACAACCATTCAGCCTTTTTAGGTAGCTCAGTATAGATATTGGAGAGGAAGAACAGATCATATCAGTCTTTCTGTTGGAGAGGCTTGCAAAATGGTCAGAGTCTGACGAAGGGCCAGAAATACGTGGCATGAAGAGTTTAACTACCAACCTCAAGCACAGGTGAAGGTTACAGAACAAAGTATTCATTTAGTGGCTAGGCATAGGAACGACCTGTACAGTTTCCTGCAAGATTTTCCATAGCTTCTGCCTATTTGACAGAGCAGCCTCACCTGAAATTGCTGGTTGCATCTTCATCCACAAATACCTCCAGGGAGCTATGGCCTGGAAGAAAAAGGATAAAGCAAGACACTAGCTAGCTTGGTGCTCTTAATCGGATGCATCCTATAAGCAGCTACTCCTGTGCAATACAGGCCCTCTCTCCAAGGGACATATTGCATTCCCACCCATAGATTTCCATATGAGCTCAAAGCACCCTTGCTTGACTTTCTACAGCTAGAAGTTGCTACATAGTGCAATGAACTTGAGAAGCACCATAATGGCCCAAAAACCATTTCAGTACCTCCCAAGCTTCCTTCCGTATCAGCTGGAGTAACTCTGGAAATACAGAAAGATGTACTCAAGTCTGTATTATGGAGAGGTCACTAGTAATTCCATAGTTAAAACTGTGGAGAATTTCAGTTAGAAAAGGGTTTAACTCCTCATTAGGGAAGAAAGCAAGTGTGTTTTGTATTTCTGGTAACTACCCCCAAAGAATAAGTGCACAAATTCAATATTCTGCAGCATTAACAAGGAACTTCAGTAGGTTAGGACTCGGCAGCTACTATCTGAAGTTTCATGACTTATGTTTCTCTTGCCATCAATTTACACACGGCTTTAACTTCAATTGGCTCTCCACAGCGTCTCATGCATAGGTTAGCTTTCCTTTTTTTTTTTTTAGTTACAGTTTTTACTATTACTGTATGACAATAGCGTGCCATGCATTTAGTTTTGTTTGCCTAAAATCCATGTGCTTCAGCACTTAACTGATGCAGCTGGAAGCCACTTTGCTTCTACAAGCAAGAGAGTTTAAGGAATTGAATATCAGCAGACACTTTCAAAGCCCAGAGGCTGTGCAGGAGAGGGGTGGTCTGGAGTTTGAGCTGGAGAGACAAGAGGACTGTTAGGCCTTGAAGCTTTAAGACACTGTAAGGTGAGCTTTAAAAATTTCAGTTGTACCGCCCCTGCACAAGCAGCATTGCAGGTGGCTCCGAGCCCCTCTGAGTCAAACAACACACTGATGGACAGACAGAGCAGTGAGGCTTTGAATAAAAGGACACAGTGAATTGCTTTTCAGAATTCACAAACTTACAGCTCACATGGCTGGAGGCTGAAGAGGACTCCCGAGCTGCCTTCTTCTTAGAGATAGCCCTGCTGATAGATTTCCGGATCATGCTCTCTCTTTTGCTGGCCAGAGAATACTTCTCTGCTAGCGAGGTCCTGCGGTGCTTATGGGACTTACCCCTCTGACTTCTGCGTGTAGAGGGACGGCTCGATTTGGAGCTTGTTGAGGTCCCTGTGCTGTCCTTCAAGTCCTGGAAAAGCTCCTTTTCTGGCCCCTGAGCAGAAACAATATTCTCATCTCCAGGCTCCCCATTTACAGGAGCTTTTGGCGTGGACGTATTTGCTATTCTAAAGTTGGGATCACCCCTGTCTTCTCCTGTCCCCTTGGCCACAGGAGTGTCAGGGATCACCAGTGCTGAGGCTGCAGACATAGGCTGAAGTTCAGTAACCTTAGGCTCCTTGGGAGCTTGGTCATCTATACTCAGGGAGATGACCTCCAAGGCCTGGTCGATTATTTCAGGCCTATTCCCCTTCAAATACAAGTCAGCACCACTGCGGTTGTCGACACTGATTTCCGTTAAGGGAACCCGCCCTTCTACTAACAAGATTGTTGGTTTCTCAGCCACTGCCTCCAATGAAGCAGGAAACTCCGTTTCAACCTTGGAGTGGAATCTTTTTGTTGAAAAAGAAGCATCGACTCCCTGTTGAACATCACTGGGTTTTTCCAGTCCCTCTTTGCTTCGGAGCCTTTGGGAAACTTGCTTAGAGGATGCTGGCTTGAAGCTGCTTCTCCTTCTCGATAACCTTAAAACAAAGACATATTTTTAAGTCAAATGAGGCAGGATTTTTCTCTCCAGCCATTTCAGAACCTAAAACGGACATCACTGATTGTAGACACGACTCTCAGTATTTTTTACATGCAGCTATGCTTATTTTCCAGGTACAACTATTTTTAATGAGATTAAGTTAATAAAACACTGCACCGGAACTCAGGAGTCCTGGATTCTATTCCCTGTTCTGCCTTCCTTTGGCTCAGTTCCTACCCCATATCTGTAAAATTGGTATAATGATACTTATCACTTTTGTAAAGCACTTTAAGATCTACTTATCATAAGAGCTAAATAGTACTACTATCAAAGTGTTTAGAAAGATATTATAGGCTGAAGTCCCCCAGTTATAAAAACTACCATTCCATTTAAAACCTCATTGTCTTTTCCTGGATCATTCTCTCACTCTTTACTAGGGATACTAACATGCAGATAGGATCTCGATCCTCAGGAGTCCCAGTTGGGGATACCATGAAACATGGGGCGGCCTGCTAGAAAGGAGCAAAGCAGATAGGCTCCAAAGAATTAAATGTGTAGCACTTGGACAGGAAAGGGGAACATAAAATGATGTAGCAGTATCTGAAAGGGCAATGCTGTGTATGTGGGAGGAATAAGTACAAATAGGATGAAGTTGCCTAAAGAATTTTTACCCGCATCATCAAAAAGCTTTTCCTGCAGAACGAGGTCCGTCTCCAGCATCACGGCTTAAATTAATCACAACTGACTCAATGTACAGAGCAAGCAGTGAGAGCAAGTGAACTTCTGAAATGAGATCTTGATTGCACACAGCAGTGTCCTTGTGTAACTTGAGAGAAACAAAAAACCCCAGCATCATGTGATCAGATCTTTTTCTATATGGAAAGACTCAGAGTTCAGGGATAACTTCCTCATGTACCTTGAGATTTCCCTAAGTGGGAGGGAGTGTTTAAAAAGAGTGACAAATTGACCATTCCAGAGAGAGAGGCCTAATTTTGAGAAGGTGGGTTTACATCACTTCTGAGAAACAGAACCATTTAAGGGGTCTCAAGTTGGGCACCAAAGAAAATCAAGTCAGTTTTGAAAATCTTGGCCTAGGTGACTAAGCACAGGGAAGTGTGAATTTCTTTAAGACACCACTCTTTTTTGGAGGGTGGGAGAGTACTAACAATGTAATTAAGCAGCTAGCTTCTATCTGGACATTTATGATTCCTCCCTGCTCTAGGCTCTGGACATGTTCTCCTCCCTTCCCATTCTTTACCATCCAGTTTCAGCCTCATATTTAGTTCAAATCTCTCCTCCCTTCCTCCCCCCATGGGTTTATGGTTACTGAAACAATACTGAGCACAACGTACCCTATGCTTGCAGCAGTTCAGCTGCATACAATGCAGACAGCTCGTCAGGTGTAGGCAGTTTTTCCTACTGTACACAGATCATTAAAAACATGTACCCCTCAAATGTCAGGTATCAGACAGCACACCTGTCCTAGATGGATTAAACCAGGGTTGGCCAACCTGTGGCTCCAGAGCAACATGCGGCTCTTCAGAAGTTAATATGCGGCTCCTTGTATAGGCACCGATTCCGGGGCTGCAGCTACAGGCGCCAACTTTCCAAGGTGCCAGGGGGTGCTCACTGCTCAATCCCTGGCTCTGCTATAGGCCCTGCCCCCACTCCACCCCCTCCCCGAGCCTGCAGTGCCCTCACTCCTCGCCCTCCCCCCCAGAGCCTCCTGCACACCACGAAACAGCTGAACAGAAGGTGCGGGGAGGGAGGGGGAGGCGCTGATCAGCAGGGCTGCCAGTTGCGGGGAGAGCTCATTGGGGGCTGCTTACATATTACTGTGGCTCTTTGGCAATGTAAATTGGTAAATTCTGGCTCCTTCTCAGGCTCAGGTTGGCCACCCCGGATTAAACTTTGTGAGCTTTATAGAAGTGGATTGGAAGGACAGATCTGAATGGAAATGATGGCTACTTTGCAAATGAGGTATAGGAGAGGTTCCAGGCCTAAGGAGTGATAGAGAAAAGAGTCTATAGAGAATTTAGAGGGCACAGCAAGGCTGGAGCAGGCAGACAGCAAACATCCTACTTATAACCCACAAATTTAGTTTTTGCATCAGAAAACAAGATGAAAATGGTTGCTGGGCCATAAAGAGAGAGAGGGTTTGACAAATATTTGAGGTACTAAGATTTCCTGAATCTGTGGTTTTGTTTTCCTATTTTCAAGTGTTTCTTCCCTCTGTAGTGTGTGTTTTTTCCCCCACAGAGCAAACAACAACAGAAACTGACACATGATACAAGGATAACCCTGAAACTGACTATATACAAAGGCTGTCAAATACACAAAGTAAACAAACTGATAAAGCCTTAGGGTAAAAAAGACTAATAGAAATTGACACATTAAGTTGATAGTGTACTCTTAGTTTAACAATATTTAGGAGAGAAGAGACATTGGCTTTCTCCACAGTTTTATTCTTAGGAACTATTTTTCATCTTGAAGGACAGGTGTATAAAACCCCTCTTCCTATATTTTTTTGGAATCACACCCTAATTAAAAATGACATTTAAAAAGCCAAACATAATCACCTACGTTAGACACTTAGCTTATAAAAGTGGATCCTAGAAATCCACTTTAAATTTAAATCCATGCCCTTTGAATACTTCTT
Source organism: Lepidochelys olivacea (assembly GCF_965140295.1). Taxonomy (NCBI): domain Eukaryota; kingdom Metazoa; phylum Chordata; order Testudines; family Cheloniidae; genus Lepidochelys; species Lepidochelys olivacea. Next base: position 12,555,030 of record NC_140416.1, read on the forward strand.
GCATTTCTCTCACCTTGGGCAATTAAAATAGAAAAGTCAGTTTCATTTTTAATTTATAGCTTCTAAAAATTTCACTTTCAAGTTATCATGCATTAACACAAAGGATTAGATTGCAAACAGTTGAAATAATGTATTTTTAAAAAGCATTCATTGGGATAAAAAGACCAAGGAATATTTCCATTTGTCTTACGTTACTGTAAACCACAAGCTTATACAAAACCGAGATTTTGAACTAACTTTGACCTGGTAGAGTCACATTAAGTATACGAATAATGTTTAGGTTAGCACATGTATTTAATTATCGATACAGGTGTGTATATATTTTATTTTAATGGGTAGTTTACTTTTGCCTCTGGCTTGTTTGGTTCTGTAGTCTGTTGGCACAGGAGCTCCAAGGCAACCACCTACCTTTTTCTGGTCAGTTCATTGTTCTCATCCTTAAGAGATAACGAGCGCTTCTTCCTACGATATTTCTTCTGTGATGGTGTTTTGGGCATCAGCTCAGGTTCAGTGCTTAAGTTGCTGTTAAAAAAAACAGCACACAAGAGAAGGAATTTATTTCCTTGCCTGAACACCATGCTGTTCAACCCTTAGCAGCAGCATGTTGTTCATTACAGTGGGAACAAGGCCAAGAGATGCCAAAAGTCCAAGATACCTAGGGAGGTGATGCAAACACCATCCTTAGAAGTTTTTAAGGCCCGGCTTGACAGAGCCCTGGGTGGGATTATTCAGTTGGTGTTGGTCCTGCTTTGAGCAGGGGGTTGGACTAGATGACCTCCGGAGGTCTCTTCCAACCCTAATCTTCTACGAAGTCTTTCTGATCAGCAGGTTAGGGACATTCTAGCAAGACCACAGACACTGAACACAAAAGGCTAAAACAAAGTGCCCAGCATACAGACAAATCACTAGTAAGCAGAGGCAAAAAAAAATGTTATAGTAGCAACTGGAAAAGCCAGGCTCCCCAGTGGCCTTTAGTTTGAAATCTCACTGAGACTGGCATTAAAACCAGTCCCTGAGGACTCTCAATTGCAATGGTTAGAAGTTCCCACTGGCTAATCCTATAAAACAGTAGGGGAAAAAATCGTCAAGCAAAGGCTGCTTTTCACAGGGGCACATTTGCACAGAGGGGCTGAGGACTCAGGGGACGCACTGTCGCACACATCAGAAGGATCCCGAGTACTGACAGCTGAGAGAGAAGGAAGAGCCTGTGGATGAGCCCATCAGAGACAGCTCCGCCCTTCTGCCACCCTGATGGTCCTACCTATCGAACATCTTCATGGCCTCCTCCTCAATTTCCCGCAGCCATACCAAGTGCTTGTGCTCAACATTGCACAAGAACTCGGACAGTTTCTGACAGCAAACCTCCAGCAGGTGAGTGGGACCCTCCGCCATGGCTCTGCCTGAAACACAAGGGGGGGTGGGGGGGAGCGGGTGTTCATTAGCTCCTGCCTGCAGCACCGTTCACCTGGGACACCAAAGCCACTCGCACTTCCCCCCAGCTGCTCCCCACAGGGCGGGGCAATGACACATTGCCTCAGACCACACCGGGGGCAGAGGGCGCCCGCCTCCCTGCCCGGCCCTGGGGCACAGGGCTTGGCCCAGGCTGTCAGGGATCCCCAGCCCTCACGCGGGGGGGGGGGAGGGAAAGAGGACCCAGCAGGGTCCATCTCCCTGCTCAAAAAGAGAAGAAAAAGGACCCAGGCATCCTGCCTAGCCCCGCCTCCCTCAGTCGCGGGGGTGCAGAGCCCCAGCAGCACAGCGCGCGCGCAGGCCGGGGAAAGGGCGCCCCGTGCAGGTAGCTCCCCTCCCCCCCTCCAGGTACCAACCGTCCCCCAGCCCGGGCTCTTCTCCGCAGCAGCAGCAGCTAGTGCATTCCCCGCAGAGAAGACCTCCAGACCACAGAGAGGACGGCTAGAGCGGCCTCCGTAGGGCTTTGAAGGAAACACGTTCCGCCTCAGACACCACACAACCCTCCACATACGTCAAGCGATTCCTTCATTAACTGGCACGCCCCCCGCGGTCATCCGAGTCCGCGCCAATCACAAAGCGCCCTGCCCGAGCGCCATATTCATTGGCTCCCGGCTCCGTCCGTCACGGCCAAGAGAGGCGACACAGCTAGAATCCCACCCCCCTAGCCTTACCAGCGAGCTCCTCCCTGAGGCTCCGCATCGTAGACTCTACTGGCTAGAAAGGCCTGCTTTGGTCTCTATGATGCAGGCTGCGTACGCCCCCCCCCACCTGGTTTGACGCTATGTGATTGGGCAGGAAGGGTGTGACGACACGCGCGTCAGCTGACAGTTAGATTTGAAAATTGAGGCGGGTAGCGGCGCGGCGCGCGCCCGGAAAAGGAAGGTTTCTGCCACGGGCCTGGCCTGGCCTGGGAGAGCGCCGGCTGCGGGCGGACGGAGCCATGGAGGCGGCGTCGGGCCCCGCGCACCTACCCGCGGTCTGCAACCGCAAACTGGCCGAGTTCCTGCGGCAGGTGGACGCCATCGACATGGTCTGGCTGCGGGAGATCCGCGAGGAGGCCGCCAAGATGTTCAGCGGGTAGGAGCCGGCTGGGGCGGGGGGATCTGGTCCAGCGCCGGGCGGGGGGCAGGAATGGTGGGGGATGGGTTCTGGTCCAGCCCTGGGCGGGTTGATCCAGAACCGGGGGTAGGAGTGTGCCGGGGGCGGGGGCTTGATCCATCACCGATTCAGCGGGAGGAATGGCCTGGAGCGGGCTGGTGGGTGGATTGGTCCAGCCCTGGCCGGGCGGGGTGGGGCAGGGCACGGAAGGAGGAGTTTGGCCCGGGCCTGGCCGGGGGCAGTGGAGCGCCCCGGGGTGGTGAACACTGGCAGCGCTGCCCGCTTTCCCCGGCTGCCCAGCCTTTCCCTGCACCCCGCCAGCCAGGCAGTGGGGGTGGGGGCAGCCCCCTACTCTCCCCAAGTAGAGATCGACGAACATGTGCGCACGCCCCACCGGCGGACTGAGGATCCCCACCCGCCACAGAGACAGGCGCACACCCGCAGATAGAGACAGATACACAAATGCGGAGACCCTCCTCTCCCGCCTACCCTCCGCCCATGGATCTAGACATACAGAGACCCCTTTCCCCCCCCCCGAGACGGACCGAGAACTCCCCTAACGGACTCCGCTGCGTAGCCTAGTGGTTGGCTCTGTGACTGGCTGGAGCCAAGCCTGTTCGTGACCTGTAGTATCCTGTTGGGCATGGACCCTGCTCCTCACCTGGTAGAGGCAAGACTTTGTGGACATCCCCTTTGTCTGTTTGCCAGCTGGAGTCTTGCCATGACGGATGTGCCCGGGGAAACAAGTACCTTCTTGCCCTGGGGATGCTGATTTCCCTTCCTTGCCATCTTGTTGTTAAAACAGCAGCTGCAGCGATGAGCCAGAGCTGATGCCAAAAACACCGTCACAGAAAAATCGTCCAAAGAGGCGACTTTCGAGTGTTCAGGATGAGAACAAAGACCCAATCCGGAAAAGGTGAGAAGGGCTGTATCTGCAGATGTTAAAGTAGACTCTCCTGATTTGGGATATTGGAGATTGTGCATTAAAAAAAAATTTGTTCCTTCTGCCTCCCTCAGCCACCAACCCATCACCTTGGCCCCCAGCGCCCCCCCGCCGGGTCCTGCTGCTTCCCCTGCCCCTCATTGCCATAAGCTCACTTCTGCAGCCTCGCACCCCAGGCTCACCCTGCTCCTTGCCCATGACATCTGGTAAGGCTGGTCATCCTGAAGCCCTGCCACCCTGGGCTGAAGCCCAGAGCAGGAGCCCCATGGCAAGAGTGGGGAGGGAGGGGCTGAATCCCAGAGCTCGCTGACAGAGCCCTAAGGCTGAAGCCATGGGGTGGGGGAGGGCGTGAAGCCCATCCCCAGAGTCCTGCGGCTGAAGCTGGAGGGGAAAGGGTGAAGGCTGCTCCTGGAATCTTGCGGCTGAAGCTGAGGATGGGGGTGAGGGGAGGGAGGGTGAAGCCTGCTTCCGGAGTCCCCTGGCTGAAGCTGAGGCAGTGGAGCTGAAGCCCACGCCCGGAGCCTCTGGCTGAATCAGGGGACGTGGGGGTGAAGCCCAGCCCTAGAGTCCTGCAGCTGAAGATGTGGTGGGGCTGAAGACCTCCCCTGAGGCCCTTGGTGCTGCAGAGAGGGGCTGCTGCTTTGCCCCCTCCTCCATCTCTGGCCAGGAGACTGTCATGGCCTCAGGAAAAACCCCTGGTGGCCACATTTGAGAAACGCTGCTTTAAAGTACAATATTGAACTGCACAGTAAATGTTCTGCATGCACACTTATTAATATTCTCTAACTATAGCAGCCCTAAACAAACTATACATGCACTGCTAGTGTTCTGCGACATAGCAGTGCTTGTCAGACTGCTCAAGGAGTTGCGCAAAGGGCATCTAAGATTCTGTGACTTTTTCAATTACAAAAATCTCAGAATCCGTGCCAAGCAGCCAGTCTTAACTATTGCATGAGAACTTGTGTGAAAATAGGATCTTGTTTCATTAATTCCCTTACTCACATTGCTCGCTACCCACCTAGAATCAGGTGTGACTACCTCAGGACAGAGTTGGAGACACGTCATGAATCTGATAGACTGTCTTACAAAATATCCATTTTTCTGATGGTTCAGCCTACATTTGACTTGCTGAAAAGCTGTGTCCACTCAGTTCTCCAAGCTGGGGTGCCTTTTACACTGCTTTGCTGTGAGAGCAATTGCTCCTGGTCTGCTCTCACACAGTGTCCAGCATGTAAATTACTCCCAGTTACACTGCATGAGTGCTATAGTCAGCCAATCATGAATTACACTGCAGAGCAACACCAGCAAACTCTCCAGTCCCAGACTTTGCCCCAAAAATATGCATCTTGCAATGTCAAGCACTCTCCTGGACAATACAAGCTCATATTGAGTCTGTCATTTATTAATAGAAAATGATCTGCACAAGCCTTGATACCCCAAGTGGAGTTTTTCCAAACACGCAGGTTTAGATAAAACAATAAAACACATTTATTAACTAGAGAAACAGATTTTAAGTGGTAAGGCACAAAAGTCAGAATTGGTTACAAAAGAAATAGAAAGATAAAACCGCAAGCTAATTCCTAAACTTTACCAAGCTAAATAAGATTGGAAACAAACATCGTTCTTACCACACCAGATAATGCAGGCAATTCTCAGTCCTTCGAGTGCTTGCTCATGTCCATTCCATATTAGGTGTGTGTGCTTGCCATATGCCCTTGTTCCCTGAAGTTTTTCCCCTCTGTGGTATCTGTAGGGGACGCACACATGCTGTTGTATAAGGGGTGCCGCTGGCTCCCTCCACCCTCAGTTCCTTCTTGCCACCAGTGATGGTGCTAGAACATCTGCTGCTTAGGCTAGCTTTCTTGCTTGCTCAGTAGTTAATGAACTTTTCTTTAACAAAAAAAAGTTGTAAATAGTCACGAATAGTTTTAGAAAACCCTTAGTGTAAGATAAAAGTTAGTCCCGTACGGGACTCCGCCGGGGGTTGGGGCATGCCCCGGTTCCCAGGCTACAAACCCCGCAATTCCTGCAGAAAACCTGTGCTCCACATAGCACTTGTCTGAGGTGCCTGGGCGAGTCCCACATAACCGACAAATTTGTAAGGCCTTCAAACCTTGGACGAAGGAGTGAGACATCCGTCTCAGAGCACTCCTAATGGAGTCTGCGCTAACTCCGGCACCGGAGCAGCTAAGGTCCAGTTCTGCTCCCAGCACTGTGTCATCCGTGTGGAGCGCCCCCCACCCCTCACCTGTCAAGTGACAGAAGACCAGGAGAGGAAGATCTCCTATGTCTCACAAAGGCAAGGAGAAGGCGGGAGGTGAGCCAAGATCCAAGGTGGGTGGCTCCGATCCTCCTCCTGTGGGTGGGGCCCCAGCTCAGAGAGAATGGACTAGCCCTTCCCGAGTCATGCCTGCCTCACCGGACAATGATATGGGCCTCAGACAACTGGATATCCTTACAACACCTGAGGCCCTGCAGGCAGCACAGGATATCGTGGTGCTACCAGTGCCGCCCACACCAGCAACAAGGTACCACGATCCGGGGATAAATCCGCCTTGGGACCATTCCGCAAGTCCCCATCTGTGCGGCACCGCTCCCCATCACAAGTGCCCCGATCGGTGACAGGGGCCTTGGGCAAGCCGTCGGCTACGGTGTCTCGCCCCCCTTCAGAGATAGTCATCCCAGGAGGGGGAACCACTCAGGTCCACCTGAACCCCGAGGAACGGCCACTAGGACCACCACCAGAGGTGGTGGAGCCCGCAGTACCGGCCTCATCCCCTGATGAGGCGATTTTACACACACACACACACACACTTCCATAAGATGATGCTAAGGCACATCAGGAACTATTGAAATGCGTCGCCTACAGCTTGGGGATCCATGCTGAGGAGCTGGAGGAAACAGGACTCCTTGTTCGACGTCCCCTGCTTTACGTACCGGCTAGGGTGGCGCTGTCCCTACACGAGGGGGAATCTAAAATTAACAACGCCTTTTGGCAGTCCCCCTCATCCCTGCCCCCCTATTTCAAGAAGGGCAGAGAGAAAATACTATGTGCTGGTGAAGTGTCATGAATACTTGTACACTTGGCCCCAAGCTCTCTGGTAGCTGCAGCCATTAATGAACGAGAAATGCCAGGCCAGCTGGGAGCATCCTGAGGGTGGAGGGAGCCAGTGGTGCCCCTTATGCTGTGGCATACGTGTGCCACTCCAGGGGGCACCAGAGCTAGTCCCCTACAGATACCACTGAGGGGAAAACTTCCGGCACCGGTGCATGTGGTGAGAACACACACCTAATATGGAATGGACATGAGCAACACATCTCAAACATCAGTTACGGAACAGGTAACTGTCTTTTCATAGTTTGCAGTTCACAGGCTGGCTTTTCTTTCAGCTTGGGACCAGTCCCCTTAGTTCAGTGTTCTTCAGGTATTCGTTGATGTTATCAGCAGAGAGATGTAATGTGGAGAGGAGAGGAGGCCTTCTCTTCCCTCCCCCCCCCCCACCCTTATACTCCAATCCTTTGTACTGGAAGAGTCTTTGCTGGGTCATGGGGTCAGGCAGTTCCTTTGGGTATGTGAGCTGCCAACTATCCTTCAGGTGAATTGTACATACTTTGTACACCCCCCACGCCCCACCCTGGGCTGGTGAATGTCCAATTAAGTATGGAGTATATATGGAGGATAGGTTAATCAATGGCTATTAGCTAAGATGGGCAGGGATGGTGTCCCTAGTCTTTGGTTTGTCAGAAGCTGGGAATGGGCAACAGGGGATGGATCACTTGATGATTACCTGTTCTGTTCACTTCCTCTGAAGCACTGTGGGAAGACAGGATACTGGGCTAGATGGACCTTTGGTCTGACCCAGTATGGCCATTCTTATGTAAGTAGGTAATGACTCTTTAACACCTTGCTGGCATGGTATCTTTGTGTCTGAGAAATTGGCTTGTGGGTGTTACCCAGAATTACAACCTATTTTAGTAACCATCATACAGCAAAATCTCATAATTTTACATGTAGTGTTGTTGAAATGTGTGCAACAGGACAGCAATGATCAGCACATCATGAGTTTTCAAATGATACCTCAAGGTATACTTTGTACAACTTTTATCCTAGTCTTGTAAAAGGGGTGCACATAGGGGTACAGACTGTCACACACACCCACCTCTTTCTGTTAATTTGTTGCTTTTCTCTAGATCATCTCAATTTTGTCTTGTAAGTGCCCCAAACCACACATCATCACCAACACATGGATGTGTATACAACAAGATCAACTTTTCCGTAAATGCTTAGGTAGTAAAGAATAATGGAATCATCCACAGAAAGGTGCTTTTTGATAAAAAGAAAACGGTCATCTCCAATTCTAGCCTGTAAATGAAATGTTGGCTTTTATGTGGCTCCAATTTGCTTCACTGTTTCTGTTATTAGGTTATCAAGGAGGAGTATTAAGCGAGCATCTGCTAAGCGATGTTCCAGAAGACTCCGAAGCAAAGAGGACCTGGAAATAATCAGGGCTGTGGTGGAAGAGGCCTCCCCGCCTCGAAGGGTGACAAGATCCCGGGCTGTGGTATCTGATATGCGCTCTGTGGCACTTCCTGAGAAGTCAGCTATCCAGCCAGTGGAAGGAAGGGTCCCCTTAGTAGATATCCGTGTCAATGATCGCAATAGTGCTGAGTTACATCTGAAGAGAAGTCTGCCCAAGACAGAGGCCAAGGTCTCCAAAGTCATTGTCCTGAGCTCAGATGATGACTCTCCCAAGAAAGCTGGGACGGTAGAACTGCAGCCTATGTCTGCAGTCTCTGTGCTGTTGATTCCTGAAACTACTAAGCCAAAAGGGGAAAGAGAAGGCCGGAGTGCATCTAAATTAAAAATAGCAAATACAGCCACTAGGAAAGCCACTGTAAATAGGGAGCCTGCCGCTGAGGAGATGGAAGATAACCAAGGCTCAGTAAAGGAACTTTTCCAGGATTTAAAGGATGGCACGGGGACCCCTACAGGCTCCAAATCAAGCCGTCACTCTGTTCGTCGAAGTCTAATGTGCAGATCCTCCATGAGCTGCCGTACCTCATTGGCGGAGAAGTACTCACTGGCCAGCAAAAGGGAAAGCATGATCCGGAAGTCTGTCAGCAGGACGAGGTCCAAGAGAATTGCAGCTCGTCAATCATCTCTAGCCTCCAACTGCGTGATCCGTAAGTTTCTCAGGTTTACAAGGCAATTTTGCTTTGATCCATTCCCAGGCACTCTGCCTGTTTTTTTCAGCATTGGAAAGCTATAGTATGGAATTAAGTATCAGAGGGGTAGCCGTGTTAGTCTGGATCTGTAAAAGCGGCGAAGAGTCCTGTGGCACCTTATAGACTAACAGACATATTGGAGCATAAGCTTTCGTGGGTGAATACCCACTTCTTCGGATGCATCTGACAAAGTGGGTATTCACCCACGAAAGCTTATGCTCCAATACGTCTGTTAGTCTATAAGGTGCCACAGGACTCTTTGCCAGTATGGACTTACCTGCTGCATCCACATTGAAGAACTATCCTTGGGCTAGATACATTTCAGTTAAATGTCAGTGTGTTTAAACTGGCTTGCTAAAAATAAGCACAAGTTCTAGAGAGACTCAGCTGAGTGTGACACCTATAGTGCAGTGTTAACTTCACAAAAGCCAGCACTTCTAGCCAGTAACTGGTCACCTAAATAGTCAGTATCCGTGTAGATCGGGGTGGGCAAAATACGGCCTGCGGGCCGGATCCGGCCAGTCTGACATTTCTGTCCAACCTGCCATGACTAATATTTCTGTTCGGCCTCCTCTGCCTCCTCGCGATCTTTGAGTCCGGGCCGCTAAAAGTCCCACAGTGCAGCGGGGCACTCAGGCAGGCTGCCTGCCTTCTATGGCCCCAAGCCTCTCCCGGAAGCGGTCGGCTGCTGCTGGCACGTGTCTGCACACCCCTGGCGGGGGTGAGGCGGCTCCGTGTGCCACCCCCCTCCATTCCACCCCCAGGCACTGTCCTCACAGCTCCCATTGGCTGGAAACCAGCCAATGGGAGCTGCGGGACCAGTGCTTGCGGGCGAGGGCAGTGCACAGAGACCCGCTTCCCCCCTTCCCTCAAGGGGTGCGCAGAGACCTCCCAGCAGCAGCCGGCCACAGCCGCTTCTGGGAGCGGCGTAGGGCTACGGCAGGCAGGCAGCCTGCCTGAGACCTGCTGTGCTGCTGGGAGCCACCTGTGGTAAGCACCTCCCAGCCAGAGTCTGTACCTCACACCCCCTCCCGCACCCCAACCCTCTGCCCCAGGTCTGAACCCCCTCCTGTATCCAAACTCCCTCCCAGACCCTGCGCTCCCTCCTACACCCCAGTCCCTAGTCTGGAGCCCTGTCATGCACCAAACTCCCTCCCAGAGCCCACACCCCCCTCCTGCACCCCAACAATCTGCACCAGGTCAGAACCCCATCCTGTACCCAAACTCCCTCCTAGACCCCGCACCCTTCCATTAATATAGTAGAAATGTGTGGCCCATGATGACTTACCAGAATTCGTGGAGTGACCCCCCCTGCGAAATTATTGCCCACCCCTGGTGTAGATGGTGAGAGTGTGATTTATGAAGCCATAGTCCTGGTATCTGTTCCTCTTGAGTCTCTTGCCATTGTAAAGTTGCAGAAAAAGCCAGTGAACATGATTCCCCTTTTTAAACTGGTGCTGCCAGTAGCTGACCAACGGGTGGTGAGGGCTCTCATCAAGGCCTGTGCCTTTCCCTTGGAAACAAAGTAGCAATTTTTGTGACCCAGTGACTTAAACAGAAACTGGCTGGTGGTTTTGTAGCCCCCATTTTCTGGGAGGGCAAGGAGGGGCTGGGGTTTTCAAGACCTAGTATGACTAGAAATGTACTCTATTTATTTATTTATTTATTTATAACTTGCAATGGGAACTGATGTTTGTGGGGGAATGATTGGATTTTAAAGATCCCTTTTTTGTTTTGCTGAGAAGCAAACATTGTTTTAGTGCAAGAGTTTCACTTTCTGGCTCAAACAGATCTCCCTCTGTTATGGAGCTGAGTGAAATGCAAAAAGTAAACACCAGATGAATGAGTAAGAGACTTTTGAAGTGTAAACACCACAGTCTTTCCCTTGCATCTAAAGAAGGTTGGAAATAAGCTGTGTGATGAGACTAATTGTGGAAAATAGGAAGAATAGATTTGGCAGGCTTGTCAGTTTACAGCCTGTTATTTGACCATGATCAAATATTGCCAGATATTCCAGCAAGAATGCTCTAATTTAGGTGCTGACCTCCTTTTTTGATTGCATCACAGTGCCATTCTTGCGCTTTTTATAAGTTCACTTCATTGTGTTTTTCATTTTTGAGTTAAAACAACTCAGTTAAGTAACTTGTTTTTTGTAGAAAGAACGAGGAGTACTTGTGGCAGCTTAGAGATTAACAAATTTATTTGAGCATAAGCTTTCGTGGGCGAAAGCCTACTTCATCAGATGCATGTAGTGGAAAATACAGCAGGAAGACAGATATAGAGATATATATACAGAGAACATGAAAAAATGGGGATTGCCATACCAGCTGTAACCAGTCGATTAAGGTGGGCTATTATCAGCAGGAGAAAAAAAAACTGTAATTAGGCGTAACTATCTAAGGCTATAAGCTTGTTGGAGACTAAAGTCCTTACTCTTTAGTTACTGTTCTAATAAATTAGTGCTTTAAAATATGAATATTTTGACATTATTTGACAATATTAGACTGGTCAATTGACCAATTATTTTTCAGCTGGTCAAATACCCAACCCTAAGAAAGAACGTTGCTACACTAACATTCTTTCAGTTCTATTGTTCTACCTCAGGGGGTTCCCAAACTTTTTGCCATCACAACCCTATTTTAATGAAGTACTTCCTGTGGGGATCCCAGAGAGCATGGTGGATGCAGTTTTGTAGTGCAAAATGGTGTCCCTTGTGCATCATGACCTTGCATGCAACATGCGTGCGAGAACACACTGTGTGAAGCAAAATGGCGTCCTCCGCACAGGGGTCACAGCTGATGGCCCTCCGTTTGGGAGCCACTGATCTATGTTTTCTAGCTGAGGACTTCCATGACTCTTAAAGATAGATCTGTAGCACAAACAGAAGCGCTTTCACAAACAGTTTAACATGCACCATTAACACAACTGCTAAATTGTTTCAATTAAACCATGTCTTTAGAATCATGCTAGAGGCTATGGCCTTGTCTACACTGTGGTTCTCATGTGTCCTGACAACGGCTCAGCCGAATCTGGGGAATTCTGTATAAATTTCTGCAGCACAGACTCTGCCCAAAGCACTTTGTAGACAAGGAGATGGAAGCAGTGCTGACAATATTCTCAGCATGGATCCCCATGAGCCAGTTTTGAAAACAGTTTTGTCCAGTTTATGCTAGCACTTAAACCAGGGGTGGGCAAACTTTTTGGCCCAAGGGCCACATCTGGGAATAGAAATTGTATGGCGGGCCATGAATGCTCACAAAGTTGGGACTGGGGTGCGGGAGGGGGTGAGGGCTCTGGTTCAGGGGGGAGCTCTGGGTTGGAGCCAGAAATGAGGAGTTTGGGGTGCGGAAGGGGGCTTCAGGCTGGAGGGGGGTGAGGGCTCTGGCTGGGGGTGCGGGCTCTGGGGTGAGGCTGGGGATGAGAAGTTTGGGGTGTATGAGGGGGCTCCGGGCTGGGACCGAGGGGTTTGGAGGCAGGAGGGGGATCAGGGCTGAAACAGGGTGTTGAGGTGAGGCTCAGAGATGCAGGCTCTGAGCAGCGCTTAACCTCAAGCGGTTCCCAGAAGCAGCAGCATGTCCCTTTTCCGCTCCTATGCGGAGGCATGGCCAGGCGGCTCTGCATGCTGCCCCATCCGCAGGCACTGCCCATGCAGCTCCCGTTGGCTGCGGTTCCTGGCCAATGTGAGCTGCGGGGGTGGCACTTGGGGTGGGAGCAGCTTGCAGAGCGGAGCCCCCTGGCTACCCCCATGCATAGGAGCTGGAGAGGGGCCATGCTGCTGCTTCTGGGAGCCATGTGAAGCGGGCTCCAACCCTGTACCCTGGCTGGAGTGCCAGGCAAGCCCCAGACGCCGCTCCCCAGAGGGTGCTTGAGGGCTGGATTAAAATGGCTTGTGGGCCGGATTCGGCCCGCAGGCTGTAGTTTGCCCACCCCGACTTAAACAGTTGTCATAAATTGGAATCCGTTGCTGACAATTTGGCCTTTGGTAGAGTAAACCGTGAGTAAGTCTCTTGCAGGGGTTAATGCTCTTAATGCATCTGTAAAATGGCTTAAAAATCCATGTAGGTTGGACAGGGCCTTCCACAATGAATGGAAGAGTCCAAATCTAAACACTTTGATATAAATACACAATGTGGGCATGGGAGGTTGGTAGTAGCTAGATCTTGCTTTGCTGAGCCAATCTATCTTCATGTACATTGCTTGTACTATTCTAGAGAGAGAACTGCACTATGGGAATCTGATTCAGATATATAACTGTCAGCAAGTATTGAATGCTCATCACAGCGCTTCACAATCACAACAAAAATAAATACATCAGTTGCTGGGGCGCACAAAAGTTTTTGTTCAGTAGTTTACTCATAGACCTATGTATAAATCAGGTTGTTGTCTTGATTGAGGAGAGTCTGCTATTTAAATCTGAGTGATATCGGGAGTGTATCCATTTCTGGGGCAATAAGGGAAGCCAGTCTCATTGTACTTCCAGAATTAGTTCAGCCCATTTGTAAAGCAATTTGTCTTGTAGCAGGAACCTTCTCAAAATACCCTTGCCTGATAGATGTGCAGATCCCAGGTTCTGAGCTTGATTGACAGAAATAATCTTTGCTGGGATTTGTTTATTTACATTTTGTTTTTCACCCTCTTTTTTCCCTCAGGTCACAGCTCTGTGGAGAGCCTTATGGAGGAAGAAAAAAACGTCAAAGTCAGGTAAGGCTACTCATGCAAGATTTCTCCATTCCCCAAATATTCTTGAGGCCCATCCAGCTATCCAGGCCACATCCTGAGGAGCTGCTCAAGTGGCCAGAGCGACTACAGAACCAGGCTTTTCTCTCAAGTTTGAGCTTGTAGAGTCTAGTGTAAATAGTTAAGCTACCTGATATGAAATCTAAATTTTAATGTAGTGGATTTCTTACCATTTCATCACATTTTGTTGCCTTCTGTTTTGGCCAAGGTTGCAAACCCATGTAAGAAATTAGGGTTGACCAGATGTTCCTCTTGCTCCACAGTGTTCCTCGGTTTCAGGTGGGCTTGAAAAGTGCCTTTTAGGCAGTGGAGAAAGGCATTTGGCTAAAGGCTGTGATGTTTGTAAAGCCTTCTCTAAAAGGGCCCAAAAGAACTAGAACCCTCTGCTCCAGAGCCTGCTCCTCCAAGAGGTTCTGGGAGATCCTGTTCTGAAAGGGAGCCTCGACACAGGGAGGGTGATCTCTAGGCCTGTGTTAGAGCTGAAGCCTGATGAAGAATCCCAGGCTAAAAGGGTTCATTCTCTAGCAAAGGTGCTCCATAAGGAACTAATAAAATGGGTTCTGCCAGCTAAAGTCCCAAAGTCTGACCACAGCCGAGAAAAGCAGCTCTCAGTTACAGGAGGGTGGGTGGCAAGAAAGGTGCCCTGACAAAGGATCCCCCCATTGCATTTGGCTTCTGTGGATTTTAAGATCCCAAGAAGGATAGGGGCCTCTTCAGACTCAGGCCAGTCAGATCAGTCCTCTACATCAGGGCACCTGTCAGACCCATCTGGCTAAAATGCTAGGATTCCTTACCCTGTGGAGGCTGTAGAGTAGGGGTAGTCAATAGGCGGACGGCAGGCCAAATCCAGACCGCCAGATGCTTTTGAATGGACCGTGAAATCTTTTTATTCACTTATTATTATTATTTTTTATTTTATTTTATTATCATTGTTTTTGTATTTTCACTGGAATCTGGACCTTGACTATGCCTTGACCAAGGAATTTGGACCTTGACAAAAATAATTGATTATCTCTGCTCTAGAGGAAGAAATATCTGATTCTCCAGAGCAGTGGTTCTCAACCTGAGGTCCGCGAGCCCATTCAGGCGGGCCACGGAGTCCCGCGGCTGAAACCCAATGCCCCAAGCCCAACCTCCTCCTCCCCTCCCCACCCTGCCAAGCCAGGAGCAGCGGGGGGCTGAAGCTGGGAGCCCCAGTGCCCCCCTTCCCAAAGTTGGGAGCCACACTGGGAGCCGTAGCACCCCCCCATACATAGCCCCTAGCTAGCCCCTGCTTGTACCAAGCTACTCCCCTGCCTGCACACAGCCCCTAGGTATCCCCTCCCTGCACCCTGAGCTACCCCTTCACTTCACACAGCCCCTAGCTACCCCCTCTCTGCACCCTGAGTGGTTTTCAAACTTTTTGAACTGAGTCCCCCCTTTGAGTTATATTTTTGGTTGTGTCCCCCCACAGCCCAGACAGGTTCCTAAGTGAGTTAGGGGGTGGAGGTAGCGCTCCCTCCCTGGACCTCGCTGTGCAGAGCTGGCTCAAGCCCTGCCTGCTCTTGACCCCCCACCCCCAAGTAAAACTATGCCTATGCCCAAGGGTCCCAGCCATGAGTTGTACGTCCGTTTGTCTGCCCCCGCCCCCCCTACAGGGCCCTGGTGTGTTTATAGCATGTTGAGAGCGGCTTCAGCAACAAAAAGGTTGAGAACCCCTGCTCCAGAGCATTGAGTAACTCCTTCATTTGTGCTCTTACCTGGTTCATTCTTCCAGAGTTTGGGAAAGGAAAGATTTCTGTGGTCATTTATTTTTAAAAGCAATGTCTGTTTGGGGTGGAGTTATTGTGCAGAATGCAAGTGATGGGTGAAGGGTGCAAAATAAATGCATTGAATTTCACTGTTGGAGGATACCTTTCTTCAATGGTTATCCTGGCATAAAATGTATTATTGCCCGCAGACAGCTCTGAGCTGATACTGTTTTTGCCACTAAGCATCTAACTCTTTCTTCCAGGTCTGAGCTGGGATCTACCATCCCCTGTAAGGAGGTAAGATCCGGGTAGGGCTGATGCAGCGTAAATAGTGGGGGAGAGCTATGAAAAGATATTTTTTGTCCAACACCTCCTTAGTTCAACTGGTCCTGGGCAAGTTGATGGCATCACTGTTCCAGAGCACAGCAAGGATTTGGGGTGGGAGATATACTTTTGGCTCCTGTTTCCTGGTTCAGTTTTATGTGCTGATGGTGATCAGAAACTTGGTGGGAAAACAAATGACTTTTCGTGATAGTGGAAAGTGTTTTGACTGAACTGTTGTTCAGTCTATACACTGTTACTAAATTGGGAACTTAAACTGAATGCAACTTTGAGAACTTTCCTGTTGACCTTTAAATAATATTTAGGTCTAATGGAAGGGCCTGTCCATTTCTGCATATTAGAGAATTACTGAATATTGTAACTACCATGTAGGCTGAAACCACCCCCTCACTGATTTGTGCTCCCTTCAGTTGGTCTCATGAGGAAAAGCCCCAAGATTGTGTGAGCACTTGTTTCAGAATCACTTGCTCTTTCCCCAGCTGTCCTCAATTCCTTAAATCCCTGGCCCAGCACCAGCTCTTCTCTCAGGGTAGAATCCTGTGATTCACCCCATTTTTAGACTGGATCATGGGGTCACAGCATCCCTGTTTACCAACAGTGTTTGGCGCCTGTCAGAGACTTTCCTTTGGGGCCCTGGGATCAGCTTGAAAATGTAGTGACTCTCAACAGCCTCTCCCAAGCAAAGTATTTTTCTCCAATTGCCATAGGGATCAGAAGGGTTAAAACAACAACAACAAAATCCTACAGGCATATTGTCTTACCTAAAGCCTGAGGGAAATGCTAACTGTTAAGGAGGTCTGACTTCTCTCTCATGCCCCTGCTCTTCTGAGAACCAGGTTAGTCTGTTTCTCTGCAGACCCTGCCTCCCTGGGACACTTCCCAGAGCTATCCAGGGTTGTGAGTCACCTCACCACCACCTCTGCTTAGTTTAGTCTGAGAAAGTCTCATCTGTGCCTGCTGTGGATCAGTTCCGTGAAACAAGCAGCCTCTGGCAGCATAAGGACTATCTTCCAGGGTTCACTCTCTATGTACAGGTTTGCTATAGGCACATAATAATCCCAGACTCCTCCAAGCAGTCCCTTATCCACTGGATGCTCACAGAATTACCAGGCCAACTCAATTCCCTGCTTTTAGCAGGCTGCTCCCAGCTCTACCTGGCTAGAGTCTTGTTCCCTGGTGTCTCAAACTCTCCTGCAGGAGCCTGCTAACACTCTGCAGTTTCCTTGCTGGCTCTTTATAGATACCAGCTGCCCTCTGTCAGGCTCCATTGTGAGCCTGTTAATGAGGCACAGGTGGACTGACCCAGTTCCCTCTTAAAGGGCCCAGTCCACCCTGTGACACACACTCATGTAGCAACAGCAAGATATTAATCAAATAGAGGCACACATCATATTAATAAAATAGAGATCTCCTATGTTCCTCCAACCTTTTAGCATGGAATTAGGTGTCTGAAGTAACAGGCACACAGTCGCCAAGTGGAATGTTGATCTACCATTGCCTGGGAGAAAAGGCTGCAACCAGCACAATTATCCAGCCTTGACTGTGTAGGTCATTGGTTCTCAAACTTTTGTACTGGTGACCCCTTCCACGTAGCAAGCCTCTGAGTGCGACCCCCCCCCCTTATAAATGAAAAACACTTCTAAATATATTTAACACCATTATAAATGCAGGAGGTAAAGCAGGGTTTGGAGTGAAGGCTGACAGCTCGCGACCCCCCATGTCATAACCTTGCAACCCCCGAGGGCCCGACCCCCAGTTTGAGAACCCCTGGTCTAGGTTATCAGATGGTCTGTGTTCAGCCAGCTCCATATGAGCAAAAAAATCCCTGCATATTGTGGCCACTCTTGTGTTCTATGCGAACAGCTGCTATTTACTTGTGTGCTAGAGCGTGCTGCAGCTTGTTACTCAGGTGGGGCTTTCTCGCTCTTACAGTTGCAGATTGGGACTTCACTCGAAGGGTCTGTACCTGTTGTATTCCCAGTGCTTTGCCTTGTGCCAGCAGGACACGGAGTACTTCAAAATGCTGATTGAGTTTTTATTTCTCTCTGTGGGCATCACACTGAAATCCCGTTGCCTTTTCTGCAGGGTCCCCAAAGCCCCAGGATGTCCCTTCGTTCTAGGAATGCCAAGACAGCCGTTGGCAACCTTGTCCAGGCAGAGCAGCAGGAGGGGAGTGGTACAGGTAACTCTCTTCCCTTCAGGAAAGGGCAAGACTGCTTTAAGAGTTAGTTAATTTGTCTCACATTCTATTGACCAGGTTCCTTGTGCAAGAAACTGGTCTGATCTCTGAAACCGGGGGTAGTCAGAAACATTTTTCACACTGCAATAACAATAATGATGATAAATAAATAAAAAGATGTGGTGGTCCGTTCAAAAGTGTTTGGTGGTCCAAGTCTGCCAATTGACTATCCCTGTCTCAAACCAAGTGACATATGGCTGTGCTGGACTCTTTTGTTACCGTTTTTCCTTCAGAAAATGTGGTAAATGTGCTCTCCCATTAGACAGTGGGAAGACTGTTATATCTTACATGGGTAGGGAAGGAGGATCAGAAACCTCTTATGGTCTGATGCAGGCTGCTATCTCAGTGGGTCTACATGCAGAAGGCCAGAGCATAGTGCGTACCACAGACAACGTTCATGTGCTGTTTCCTACAGAGTTTCATAAAGATAACACCTTTGTATTGGTCAGAGTGCTGAGGTTTGGAGGTGGCTAAGTCACTTTCTGCCGTAAGCAGGAAGATTCAGTTCATGGCAACAGCAGAAGAGGCTCCCAGTAATGTTCTGAGGGGGCTGAGCTGCTAGGCCTGGTGACTCTGGCTTTGGACTCTCCTGAAGGGAACCTTTTAGACAGAACTAACTGTAACACTTTCTCTGCAGAGAGCCAGTCTGATAAGAGCGATGAGACACAGGAACAACCCCAGAGTGTCAGGTACATTCTCATCAGAGGGAAGGGGAAATAGTCTGGATGGCTGGACTGATTTAATTCAACATTATATGGCTTCAATGAAAGCTTGTCTGCCTCTCTGAAGAAGGGTTTTAACCCACACCTCCTAGCACAGTGTTATAATACTTAATTAGCTGGGTATTTGCTTTGAAGGGCCCTTGACTGATTCCTGCCCCCACCCCCCGCGTGGAGCGGCTTCCAACCTGGCACCCTGGCTGGAGCGCCAGAGCGGGGCCAAGCTGCGTTGTGCAGCCCCCAACTCTGCACCCAGGCTGGAGCGCTGAAGCGGGTCCAAGGCGCGTGGTGCGGCCCCCAACCCGGCGCCCTGGCTGGAGCAGGTCAATGCCAGACCCCACTCCCCAGCTGGAGCTCTCAGGCTGGCTTAAAATGTAGTTTGCCCTCCCCTGTTTTATCCTAATAAACATTTTATGCTTTGGGAAAGCTGTCTGGTCGCTGATCAACTGTGTCATTATTCCTGAGAGAGAACTGTAAGTGCTAAATTAAATTCAGACCTGGTGGGATAAACATAGTGGATTGCAAGGGAACTGCAGCCCTAAAAGTCTGATCTGGAGGAAGAGACATACATGTTCCCTTCTGGAGAGAGGAGCTGACTAGAGGTCTGAGTCCTCAAGGGGGTGCTCTTGAGACCACAAAGGAGACTGAGGTGCAGTTAACCCTGGAACTGTGACAGTGTGAATCATGAGTGCTGCTAAGATCAGGAGAAGAATTTCCTCTGTTGGGTCGCTGTGTAATAGATATGTATTAACTCTTGCAGGAGAAAGCCAAGTTACAAGAAAGCTGTGGATGAGCTGTATGATGGGCAGCAAGCAGAGGAAGGCGGGCTCTCCCCTCCAAGAAAAAAGACTCCCTCACCACTCTGTCCAGCCAGCAAAGTGAGGCAGAGTCCCAGCCCCAGCATACTTCCTCTAGGACTCTTCCCTTCTCCTTCAGCTACCTGTACTCTCTGTGCTCTCTTCACAGGTTGTGCGTCCATTTAAGACCTTTTTACACACTGTGCAGAAGAACCAACTGCTGATGACCCCAGGTTCGGTGGGGCAAAGTAGTAAAAAGAAATCCTTCCTCAAACACAACACTCCCCTCCGAACCGATCCCAAGGTAAAGCCCTTTCCCTCTGCTAGTGGGATGGGAGGGAGAGAGCCAGAGTGGCTGCAAAGGCCTGGGTGGGTCTCAATGAAGTGTAACTGTAACCAGATACTGGCAAGGATGGGACTAGGGTCCTTCTGCAGGCTGCTCCATGCAAATGGATAGTTGCATCCATGTGGTGCCACTTACTGCGCCACCGCCTCCCAAGTCAATGGCATTCGGGAGGCAGACCCCTGTAGCCACCTAGATGAGCCAAGAAGGTCTGGTTCTAGGTTTATGTGGTGATTTCCAAAGGGAGTAACTGTTGTTTTTCCCCACGTTCTGTTTACACAGGGTGAATTTGTCGTAAGTAATGACTTTCCTTAATCATAGATTGGGCTTATAGAGCACTTCTCACATCACTAACGGGCAGTGGGTGCTTTTTAATTTGCTCACTACCTGCACACAGTCATAATATTTTTGCTTTACAATAGTGAGAAGAGAGGTCAGCATTCAGTGGGCAGCAGGAGCCAGCCAAAGTGACAGTTGTTTAGAACATCAGTAAAGTACAAAGGGATCAGGTTCACGGAAATGCCCAGTAGAGGCAAGGGTGCCATGGATGCATGCCTCTTGCTTATGCTCACTAATACACGGTGCCTTTAAAATAAACATGAGATCTGCTTGGGATGGTCTCTTGTTCCATTGTCTGAAACTTAATTGAAAGTACAAAAATCTAAATTGTATGAAATCAGGTCTTGCTTCCAGAAATGTAGACCACTGACTCCTGTCTGTCATCTACAGCCCGTTTCCAGTAACAGATAGCAGAGCTGCTAGTGCGTTGCTGGGAATCTTTGGGCCTACACCAGTTAGTAGGTTCTGCTGTACTCTGAAGGTGGACTTCTCTTCTCCACACAAGCAGTGAAGGATTTAATCTCCCTGGTGTACTGCTGATGACTCACACAAGCTTACTCTACAGATGGTGGTGCCACCTGACGTTTTGATTAAAAAACTAGAATGATATAAAATTAACATGGGGCACACTAAATGGATTAAAAGCTGGCTGACTGGTAGGTCTCAAAATGTAATTATAAATGTGCAATCATCATTGAGCGGTTGTGTGTCCAGTGGGATCCTGCAGAGATTTGTTCTTGGCCCTATGGTAGTTATCATTTTCTTTCAGGACACTGATAAAAAAAAACACAAAATCATCACTAATAAAGTTTGTAGCTGACCCAAAAATTGGGGGAGTGATAACTAATGAAGAGGACAGATCGATGATATAGAGTGATCTGGATTGTTTGGCAAACTGGGGGCAGGCAAACAGAACCATAGAAACAAAGGATTGGAAGGGACTTAGATAGGTTATCTAGTCCAGTCCCCTACACTGAGGCAGGATTAAGTATTTTCTGACCATCCCTGACAGGGTTTTGTCTAACTTGTTCATTATTGGAAGTATTTAACTAGATTCCACAACCTCCCTAGGTAACTTGTTTCAGTGCTTAACTACCCTTTAGTTAGGAAGTTTTTCCTAATGTCTATCCTGAAACTCCCTTGCTGCAATTTAAGCCCATTGTTTCTTGCCCTGGCCTCAGTGGTTAGGGAGAACAATTTATCACTCAGTATTTATCAAACAATATGCATCTAGGAACAGAGAATATAGGTTAGACTTGCAGGGTTGGGGGATTCTGTCCTGAAAAGCAGTGGCTCTGAAAAAGATTTGGGGGTTATGACTGATAATCAGCTGAACATGAGCTCCGAGTGTGACAGTGGCCAAAAGGGTTAATGCAATCCTTGGATGCATGAAAGGGACTTTTTAGTAGGAAAATACAGATTATTTTTCCTTTGTATTTGGCACTTGTGCGACCACTGCTGGAATACTGTCCGGTTCTGGCGAAGGATAAATTGGAGAGGGTTCAGAGAAAAGCCATGACAGTGATTTATAATCTATTTAACTTAACAAAGAGAAAGTTAAAGGGTGGCTTGATTACAGTCTAGAAGTACCTCTATGGGGTACTAATATTTAATAATGGGTTCGCCTATCTAACAGAGAAAGGTAGAACATGATCCAATGGCTTGAAATCGAAGATACGCAAATTCAGACAGGAAGTAAGGTGTAAACTTTTAACAGTGAGGGTAACTAACCATTGGAACCATTTACCATAGGTTATGGTGGATTGCCCATTTTTCCGATGCAGGAATGATTTTTGGGAAATTGTCTGGCCTGTGTTATACAGAAAGTCAGACTTGTGATCACAATAGTCCCTTTTGGGAATCTATGACACACCTGCTTGGTGAATGCTTTGTCATCCCTGCATGGGTTATGGTACTCTGTGCTTCACTCCATTCACAGCCAAAGGTGATGCAGGATTCCACAAGTCTAAACAGTGCCCCCACAGGGCAAGTTGCCTGTCCAGAGAGTCCTCCCTTTATCAGATGGTCTCTTTTGGCACAATATAGGTTTTTGTTTGGTTAAGATAAGGGATGGAGGGGGCCAGAGGAGTTATGTAAGCATCCTGGGATGGACTGTGACATTAATACAATGAGAAGAGACTTGTGGAAGTAGTGGCCAGAGCTGTCCCTTGAGTAGGGCGAATCAGGGCAACCGGCCTGGGCCCCACGCTTTGATAAAATCGGACTGTCCCGATATTTAGCCCTTTGTCCCGCATCCCAACCGATATATGATTGGGATGCCATTTTTCCTGATATTAAGGTGAGGGGGTGAGTGGGGTGGGGAGGCGAGTGGCAGGTGAGAGGGGGTTGAGGTGGTGGGCGGACGGTGAGGAGGAGAGTGACGGGGGCAGTTGGGCCGGACAGGCGGTGAGGAGACTTGCAGGGAGGCGAGGAGGCAGGTGGGCGGGTGGACAGCGAGGAGGAGGCGGGTGGCGAGGAGACTAGCGGGGCGGCCAGCAGGCGGGAGGGGGATGAGGAGGCAGGTGGGTGGGCAGATGGCAAGGAGGAGAGCGCCGGACGAATGGTGAAGAGGCTTAGTGGGGAGGTGAGCAGCGGGCAGGCAGGGGCACGCCGGACGGACAGCGAGGAGACAGGTAGGCGGAGGGGGGGGGTGTGTGAGGAGGTGAGCGGTGGGCAGGCGCGCTGTGAGGAGACTAGCGGGGAGGCTGATTTGTCCCAGGCCCCACACCCCCCTAGGGACGGCCTTGCTAGTGGCCTCCATTTCCCTCATCCTGGCAGTTGCTTTGGTTTCATGGGCTCTTATTTGGAATCTAACATTACAGTACTGGGAAGGATCAATTTTCCAAGCCTACACCCTCAATTCTACTTTCCTCCATCTTCTTCCCTGCAGTGGGGCCAACCCACTGACCTAGTGCGCTGCCCTGGCAGTCTGGGACTGATGGGTTGGCTGGTTCTCTTGCCCTCCAGACTAGCAGCACGTTCAGCATGGGTCACGTGGGATGTGTGCAAGGGGAACTGAGTGCTCTGCGTTGATTTATTCAGTTGGTATAGGGGGCTCACTGCTGTAATTGGGAGTCTATTCTAGTCTGCCTCAGCAGGAAGCATGGAGGCCACAATTTGAACCTTTGGGTGGAAAGTAGGAGCAATGGGGGATCTTGAGGTGTAATGTGAGCAGAGGATTACCTAGGACATCACATTTGTGCCCTTGTCTCGTGCTGAAGTCCAGCACTGACACTGGCTAGTGATAATTGAACTTCTGTAGTGAATGCAGCACAGAAATCACGGACAGTGCTGCTTGCTCAAATGCACCCTGTGCAGTAACATACTGATCTTGGGGTAATGCTTCTGACGCACAAGAACTGCCCCACAGGTCCTCTCCTGCTCCTGGAAAATGGGGTGGCTGAATTAGCACCGCTGCTTTGTCTTTTCCCATTGCAGCTACTTCTACAGGTTATTAGGGCTGGGCTGGCCACCTCGCTGAGCCTTTGTGCCCCCTTCCAGGGAGGTTTGCATCAGCTGTGGTTGCAACTGCAAGTTCCCTCGTGTGTCGTTTCTGGTCATCCAGACTGTGCCAGGAACGAGCCCCAGCAGCTGGGTATAATCTGGGCTTCCCACCCATTGCAGGAGAAGGAGCGGCAGCGGCTGGAGAGCCTGAGGAAGAAACAGGAGGCCGAGCAACAGAGAAAACAAAAACTGGAGGAGGAAAAGAGACAGCGCCTAGAGGAGATGAAACTGTGAGTAGCTGTCCCTCCAGCTGCTCCATCTCTGGCTCATCTCAGAATTGCTTCTCACTGGCTCTCTGTGTATCCTACAGGAAACGGGAAGCGCGTCTGCGCAAGGTGCTGCAGGCTCGGGAGAGGGTGGAGCAGCTAGAGGAGGAGAAGAAAAGGCGGATTGAGCAGAAACTTGCACAGTTTGATGAGAAGAGTGAGAAGGTAAGAGGGCCCAATCTGACCATGGAGCCTCTTGGGACAATGGTTTTCTTATGGGAGTGGGTAGGGTGGAGGGGTCCCCTCACTTTCGGTCATGACCTCTCTTGTATAGTGGCAAAGGGGACTGACATTGCTAAGACCCAGGGAACCAATGGGGAAATCTTTCATTAAAGGTCTGACTTGAACCTTGGGGCTAAGGGGGTTCGAGTTGCTGCTGCGTTTTGGGATTAAAGCTAATTCTGATAGGTGTCTCTGTTGGCTGGAATGATGAGGGAGAACGTGGGGGGAGGTGCATTTAGGTCAGCAGAGACTCCATTGTCAGTTAGTACCCGGTCTGGTTAATAGCCAAAGAATGTGCCAAATAAACCATCTCCCCCGTAAGCCTCCTGTGTCTGAGGGTCTTGGGCTTTTACAAATAGGGCAGGGCCTTTCAGATAGGTGTGAAGAGCCAGAGCAGCCTTGTCTGTGGAGCCCGCTCTCCGCTGTCCCCTTTTCCACCGTGGGCCATGTTTCCTCTTAGGAAACGCTTAATTTGAACCAGATGGAAATTGGCTTACTCTTGGCCTTTGGTTTGCCCTGCAGCTGCCAGAGTCTCTGCTAAGTGACACTCATTCTATTTCAGATATGCTCTGTGTGTTCTGAAGAGCTTCTCACGTGAACTATCCCAGGTGCTGCTGGACTCGCTGCACTGGGTGCTGCCAGCCTTTAAGATAAGGTAGCACCCAGAAGCTCCAATTGGGATCGGAATCCCATTGAGCAAACCCAGGGGAAGACAAGGTCATTGCCCCAAAGAGCTTATGCTCCAAGAAATATGCACAGACCCCACTGGGCCTCTAGACTCTCTGGTACAGGGAAGGGCATCTTTTACCCTTTGGGGAGAGATTTCCCTGATGACCTTGATGTATCAGAGAGGACATAATACATATAGGGGAGTTGTCCCATGTGCAACAGCAAGGTCCAGACCTGATGTATGTGTGACTGTCTCAGGTGCGGGAGGAGAGGCTGGCAGAGGAAAAGGTAAAGAAGAAGGTAGCTGCCAAGAAGATGGGAGATGTTGAGGCCCGGCGCAGACAAGAAGAGGAGGCTCGAAAACAGAAAGCGCTGCAGCTGGTGAGCTGTGCTGGGGTCCTGTATTGCAGGAAGGAAGGGTTTGGGCTGGGGGAATGGGTGTGATGACAGTGCTGCACTCTGCCCGACACACGGCAGGGGAGAAGCCAGAGTAACACTGATCTGCCACAGTCCCTGTACATGGGGAGGAGGGCAGGACTATACAGTGAGCAGCTGAGGGAGAATTAGCTTACGGGAGGGAGAAGTACAGTCTTCTATCCCCCAAAGTCCCTTGGGTCCCTTTGGGACTCCTTGTTGCCACCCCATCCTTCCCTTCACTACAGACCAGTTTCTGTGCTTTTCATGAGTGTCTAACCATTTCTTCCACATGATCCATGAGCTGCTTCATTCCTCTCCGCATCCTCAAAAGTCAGTGTTTTGGGGAGGTCAGTGCTTGTTAATCCATCTTCCCCAGTTCCTGGGGCTAGGCAGGATGTAGATGGGGAGATCTCAGACATCCGGTAATCTATAAAGAATCTCAACTGCAATTAACAGAGGACCAGAACTCAGGAACCACTGTGATCCTGGGGCTGAGGGCCATCTACATTCAGGGTGACAGAGCTGAGACCTAGTAGGGATACCACTCTCTGGTGCCTGTGGGATGGGAAGAGCTGAGCAAGTGATTGTGCATCCCGAAAGGGAAGCAGAAACTACACTGAAAACTTCAGTCCATCGCATTTCAGAGTCCTTCATGACAATGCTGTAGTGATGAGCTGCGGAAAGGCATCAGGCAGGCTGACCCTTGTGCATTTCTGCATATCCCCCTCTTCCCTTGCGAGGTGGAGGTAACTACTTCCTTTTGCTTGTCAGGAGGAGGAGGAGCGCCGACACAAGGAGCGAATGCAGAAGAAGAGGGAGGAAGAAGAGCAAGAGCGAGCGAAGAAAATTGCAGAGCAGAGACAGGTGGAACAAGAGAGGGAGAAGCAGCTGGCAGCAGAGAGAGAGCTTGAGAAGAAGAAGGAACAGGAGAGGATTCAGGCAGAGAGGTGAAAAATGACCCTCCATGTACTGAAGCTTCCGCCGTGACCTTGCAGAGAAGAGCAGGGGGCTGAATGGCCCAGTGAAAGGGCCTGGCAAAGCCCTATATTCTGTCAGCACAACCCTGGAGTGGGGGATGAGCGATGAGCAGCCAGGAAGAAGTTCTGGGCCCCATAGTGGGAGGTATGCACTGGGCAGCTGGTGAAGGCCCTGGACACTGGGGTGAAGGAGGAAGTGCAATAGGCATCATGGGGGAGATGCAGTCTGCACTCTTCTTCTTTCTGAGCGTGACCTGGTGTCTTACATTGGTTCCCAGAGAACGTGAGCGGCAAGAGAAGGAGAAGGCGGCTCGCCTGCAGAGGGAGCTAATGGCAGCTAGAGAAAAGGAGCGGCTCCAAAAGGAGATGGAAGAAAAAGAGAAGAAACGGGTAAGGAGACTCAACATGTATCTGGCTGCATCAGCCATTATAACAATGGCTGTCTCCAAGAGCAGCAACTTGACCACCAGCCTCAGGTGAGCTGTGGTGCTCCTGGAATAAATTGTCATAGAGTTTAACCGCTGGGAGAGTCCTAGCTATCCTGTCCATTGCAGGCAGTGGTGCTTGTTCCCTGTAGCAGGTGGCAGCCCACCCATGCCATGGGGGGTGGGGGGTTGGTTACTCCTAAAATCTTACTACTTTCACATTGGTGATTTCTGCTTTAGCAGGAGGAGCAGCGTCTAGCAGAGCTGGAACGGCAGGAGCAAGAGAAGAAAGCCACAGCTGCTGCCAGTAACCATCTGAATGTAACTGTGGACGTGGAGGTGAGGGGGAACATCAGTGAGATGCAAGCCTGAGCACAGCACTCAGGGAGAAATGAGGCTGTCCTGCTGTCTCCATTTGTTTTCATTAGGGGGGTGGTGCTGGTCGTGGTTACAGCAGGGGATCTGGCTTCTGTTCCTGATGCCAGCGCTGACTTGCTATGTGACCTTGAGCAAGTCATTTAATCTCTCTTTCCCCATCATTAACATGGGGATGAGCTAGATCTGTGGACTATGCTCATGACTATGGTACCCGAGCACCTTCTCACCTCTGTAAAAGGCTTTGGGGTTCTCAATGAAAAGGCCTTACAAGGAAAAAATCAGTGTTTGTCATTGACCTTCAGCAGGCAGCCCCATAGTGCACGTGGAGAGGGAGGAGTCTCTTGATGTTCTCACTCTTCCCTGAATCCTTCCATTTGAAGGAGACTGAGCCTCACAGAGAGCAGGAATGTCATCAAATGAGGGTGAAGCTTTAAATAAGAGAAATAGCCACAGGATGGTGCTGGGGGTCTGTCCTATAGTGTAGCATCTGCAACTATGTGGCCCAGAAACTGCTACTGAAAACTCTCTTCAGTTGCTGAACTTTCCTAAAGTGCTTCCCTCCTGGGCTGATCCTGGAGGGGAATGATTGTGGCTGAAACATTAGAATGAGCACATGATGTACACACTTGATATTTTTGTCTGGAGTGGGGCTCTTTTTAAACAAACTTTAAATGCACAAAAGTTAATCAAGTTTGAGGCTTTAAATCAGGAATAAATGCTCTTTTCACAGTTGCTTGGGGTAAGAATTTTGACTAAAACAGGAGCTTTTAATCCTCATCCTAGGAAAGGATTGACAAGAATGTTTGTCTCTGGGTTAGTACCTTTTTTTTTTCAAGGTTAAATGAAGGCTCCTTCATTTTAGCGACACCTTCCCCAGTTTAAGTTGTCCCGGTCAACATTCCAGTAACTGTCTTTACAGGATTATATAAATCCTGTACTACAAATGTGGCATATGTGCTTGTGATGAAGTATGTGTAGTGTTAAAGATAATCAAACAAGACTTCAACTTTAGGCTTTGGGGGGAGAAGAATGAATATTGAGTTTAGATAGTCTGCACCCTAAAATCCCCCCCAACTTTGAGAGCAGAGGAGTCATCTGTGATTTAAACCCCATTTACTGTGTAGAATTGCTGCAGCCATCTGTGAAAGCTAGTGTGTCTATCTGACCAATCTGATGCTTAGTTAAGTTAGAGAGGGGAGTATGAAACCTTGTTTGTACCAACACTCCCACTTTAGGGTGTTATGAGTTCAATACACATCACTGAGCTACCACCCAAAATGCACTGTTAGGGGTGCCTGGGGCTCAGTGTGGTGCTGCTCTTACAGTGTAAGGTTGCTTATCGACTTTCTGTTTCTAGAATTCCCCTGTCTGTAACTCCTATCAAATGACCCCGCAAGGCCCAAAAGGGCCTAAACCCCCCACCATCAATCCCAATAATTACGGGATGGATCTGAACAGCGACGACTCTACGGACGATGAGAGCCAGCCCCGCAAGCCCATCCCTGCCTGGGCCAATGGTATGTGCCAGCTCCCTGTGAAATCTATCCCTGACCATTCAGAAACCCCTGCTGGGTCCCTTGGACTGTTGATGAGACTTGGTGGTAGCTTTCTCTGCCCATGGCATAGGGAGATGAGGTATTGTGCGGTTAAAGATGCCAGCCTGGAGCTGTGCCGATGGAATGTTATACCAAGATGTACTGAGCCTCTCTGGGACAGCATCAAGATAACAAATCACTTCCTTTGAACTAGCAGCCTTGGCTATGGTGGTAGTAACACATAGCGAAAGGATGAATTTTAATGTAAGTTTTTGAAACCTACATTTTGGGCCAAAACCTGCTTGCCGGTGACTGTTGTTAAAGACCCTGTGCTCCTTTGTAGGGGTAATACCAGTGTCCAGGCCACCGTTCCCTCTGCGTGCTGCTTTCTAAGGCTGAGTGCTACAGCTGAGCTCCATGCTGGGTGCTGTTCTTGCACTTCTGTTATCTCACTGTTACCTTATTAACCCCCCTTTGGGAGCAGGACTAAATAGAAACCTTAATTTTCTCTGAGGAGAAGGGGTAGGGTTCTGCTGAGGGAGAGGCAAAGTCTCCTCTCCACCTTCCCCAATTTACTGCAGATCCTTTTGATAAGCACAGTTCAATGCTTAGCACATTCACCCTCTGTGCTCCCTAAGTCCATGCCAGGGTTCTGATTTCCTAGTGGGCCATGGCGAAGGTGCTCCTCCCCAGGGATCTACAGCCTTGGAGGCAATAGGGGGATGGGGATGTACAGCTTCTAGAGCAGTCTGAACACACCTAAGTTTCATTGAAGGAATTAAAGGCCAGTTCAATCAGTCTAATAAACTGTTCACTCTTACTTCTCCAGGGACTCAGCTTAGTCAAGCTGTCATCCACCAGTACTATAACCCTCCTGATGTCACCACACTCTTTGGGGCCATCATAAGCCCTAAACTGGAGAACATTTTCTACAAGAACAAGCCGCGATACTTTAAGCGCACCAGCTCTGCTGTCTGGAATTCCCCACCTTTTCCAGGTGCCAAAGCTGTGCTAGGCCTGCCCTACAGCCTGAAAAAATACTGAGGATGGAGGAATGTGTCTCCTATGGAGTAGTGGGGTTTTAGTCTTTGTCTACGGAAGAAAAAGGATTTTATAATATCCAATCTCTGTAAATCTCTTAATGTTTGTAGATTAATAAAGGTCAGATGTTACTGGGGCTTTTCATGTTTGTCACACATGGGATTTTTGTTGAATTTTCTCTAGTGGGGACATGGGGGAGAGACCCAAACCTACAGGGGATATTCCCTCTGGTGCACACTAGCCTCTTTTGCACACCTTTGACTCACTGGATGTTCAGTCACTGGAGAGATCAAGGTGTATCCTTAACTAAGCTGCAGGAAACACCACTGATTTAGCTCTGTCCTTATAGAATTTCGCAAAGATGCGGGTATATGCGTTAGGCTAATTCTCTTCCACACTTTCCAGCAGACCCTCTTCTATAGAAATACTTCAACATAGGACTACTGTAATTTTAATAAAACATTCACTTTTTTTTAAACCAAATGCAAGATTTCACAGTAGAGCCTGAAAGAGTTCTAAGCAGAATGAACTGATGACAACAGACAAGGTCCACAAGACAGGAACTGAAAATGAACACAGCTTTGTGCAGTCGATAAATGTGTCTAAAACTAATTCCACACCTCGTCATAGGCTAGAACAGAAGTTATTAACCTGTGACTCCCACATCCCAGGATCCTCTTCAGTGTTTCAGGAAAAAAAAATACTGTAGTGTACAAACCTAATTTACATTCACCAGTTTAATAACCTAAAGAGCTAGACACTTTTCTTAGTGGAAGCATAGCTCCTTACCAAAAACTTTTCCCCCATGAAAAGCAAGTTTGACAGACTACCCTGCAGGCATGGTGGTTTGAGTTTTGCACTGATATGCCTTAATCTTTAGTAAAGAGAGGCTGATGCACATTGAGTAGTATAATTAGGTAGTACATGTTCACAGACCAGGAAGATACACTATATATCTACACATATTCAGATTCTTAATTTTATGTTGAAGTGATGAATTATGCATGTATTTACTACTTTTTTAATCATGACTTATTTTGCACTGCATTTAGATGGCACCTGGAATTTTAAAACCGTTTATTCATTTAACAAAACTACATTAGATATGCTGGATGAACACACAAAAGTTTATCAAAACATTTTGCATTTTAAAATTGATTTATTAATACTTTTAGTTCTCTACACTCACAGAAGACGCTATTGCTGACAAAAGCTGGTTTAACACCTAAAACTGGTTCCACATGATTAGCTAGTGAATTCCAGTAGTTGAGCGGTTTGACTTTAAAACTTTGGCTGCAAACATGTACTGCAGTGGTATTCAGTTATATGGGGGGTGGGGCTGGATAAGGCAATGTCCAAATCTTGGTGCACCGCAGGGCTCTTCAGGTGTTTGCTCTCTTGAGCAAGTATGTTAATTCTTCACTTAACTGGCAGGGATTGGCATCCTATGGCATATGTGTGACTTTCTGTACTTCGTGTGAACACCCCATGTTCATCCTCATAATATGATTGTCTGGTATGTAATGCAAAGTTTGTCATGTTGGGTGTCTTTGGAAGGCTCATGATGTACTGAGCATTGTTGTTATGGTAATGCTATAGTAATCGTTGTTATAGTAATGTTATAGGTTATAATTTCATGTATATAGTTATGAGGCTGAAAATGTGTCCTGATGGCTTAAAGCAAGCCCAGGCAAAAACTCTCCAAGAGCAGAGGGGCAATTCACACCTCATCAGGGCATGTATGGAACAAACCCAACCCAGCCTCACAGGAACAAAGGACACTGACCTAGGCAACAACAAAGGATCTGTTGGACTCTCAAGTGAGTCACCCCCCTTCCTTTGGTCAGTTTGGGACTGCAATGAGGTAATGCTCACCTGACTATGAATGGCTGGGGCAAAGCCAAGAGGAAAGAAAGAACATGATAAAAGGGAGAGACGTTTGCCATGCTCTTCCTCTCTCTTCTACCTCCATCTACAGACATCTCCACCAAGCAACTGAAGCGCTGATCAAAGGGGAGAGCCTGGCTGAAGAGCAGCCAGCCAGCCTGTTAGAAGCATCTAAGTTTGTACGGGCACCAAAAGTGTTAAGATCAGCTTAGAATGCTTTTTGCTTTTATTTCATTTGACTAAATCTGACTTATGCTTTGACTTATCACTTAAAATCTATCTTCGTAGTTAATAAATCTGTTTATTCTACCTGAAGCAGTGCGTTTGGTTTGAAGCGTGTCAGAGACTCCCCTTAGGATAACAAGCCTGGTACATATCACTTTGTTAAAGTGATGAACTCATATAAGCTTGCAGTGTCCAGCGGGCATAACTGGACACTACAAGACTGAGGTTCCTAGGATTGTGTCTGGACTGGAGATATTGGCTAGTGTAATTCGGTTGCGAGTAGCTGGCAGCAGCTTACATGCCAGAGGCTGTGTGTGAACAGCCCAGGAGTGGGGGTTCTCACAACAGAGCTGGGTAAGGCTGGCTCCCAGAGTCAAGGATTGGAGTGGCCTAGCAGATCACCGGTCCAGATAACAACACCAGGGGAACGTCACAGTGGCACAGCAAGCAGGGTGTATGTGTAGCTTGTTACTCCAAGTGGAGTTTACACTTTAAGCACTAATATTTGTGACTTTAAGTGAGTCGTGCAATGACTAAGAACAGTCAGGAGGAGGTCACAGTTTTGTTATTTTCTGTTTGTTATTTCAGGAAAGGGAAGTAAGAACAGGAAACCAGGAAAATGAGTATGTAATGTTCCCCTGGTTGCTCTTCAGCCAGGCTCTCCCCTTTGATCAGTGCTTCAGTTGCTTGGTGGTGGTGTCTGTAGATGGAGGTGGAAGAGAGAGCAAGAGCATGGCAATCATCTCTCCCTTTCTTTCTTCTATCTTGACTTTACCCCTTCTCCCCCCCAGTTCCGAGTCAGGTGAGCATTACCTCATCGCAGTCCCAAACTGACCAAAGGAATGGGGGTGACTCCCTTGAGAGTCCAACAGATCCTTTGTTGTTGTGTAGTCCAGTGTCCTCTTTCTTCCTGCTCTTTCTCTTCTATTGCCCTTCTATGTGCTGCTTCTGCCTCCATAGCCCTTCTGTGGGCAGCCTCCTCCCTGGCTGTGCCTCTCTCTTCTCTCTCTCTCTTTCCCTTAGCTCCAGTTCTTTCAATTGCAATAATCTCTGGTGCTCCCTCTCCTTTTCTGCAACCTGCAGCCTGAAAACTCCAACTTTGCAATCACTTCACTGCTTTCACTCTGTGACGTTCTGTACCTCAGGGGAACACCGAGCACCCCCATGTTCATCCTTATAATAGGATTGTGTGGTACCTAATGCAAAGTTTGTCATGTTGGGTGTCTTTGGAAGGCTCATGATGCACTGAGCATTGTTGTTATGGTAGTGTTAGAATAATCGTTGTTACAGTAATGTTATAGGTTGTAATTTCATGTATATAGTTATGAGGCTGAAAATGTGTCCTTGTGGCTTAAAGCAAGCCCAGGCAAAAACTCTCCAGAAGCAGAGGGGCAGTTCACACCTCATCAGGGCATGTATGAGACAAACCCAGCCCAGCCTCACAGGAACAAAGGAGACTGGCGTCCAGTGAGCAGAACTGGACGCTGCAAGATGGAGGTTCCTAGGCTTGTGTCTGGGACCGGAGATATGGGCTAGTCATTCGATTGCACAATCCAAGGAGTAGCTGACATGCCAGAGGCTGTGCATGAACAGCCCAGGGGTGGGGGTTCTCACAGCAAAGCAAGGTAAGGCTGGCTCCTAGAGTCAAGTTAAGTAAGATTGGAGTGATCTAGCAGATCACCGGTCCAGATAACGCCAAGGGCATGTCACAATGTGTATCAAAGATGCAATGTTGGTTGATTTCTGAATGGCACACAGACTCCTAGTTCAATTGGGCACATTTTGTACAGGGCATGATGGTAATAGCCTATTTATCCAAATTTCAATTAATGGAAAATCCTGATTATCCCAATGAGCAGTGTACTCCCCCTGCTCAGATGGGTAATTGAGATTTTTGGTCCCAAGGGTGGAGAGAGGGAGCCGCTACAGGAGCCAGGAGCCGCCTTTGCACTGCTTGAGTGAGGGGAGCTGGGAGGGGAGAAGGGGCAACTCTCTCCAGAGCCCATCCCCACCTGCACCCAGCTGGGGACTTTGCATGTGGATGGTCCTGCTACTCAGCTCTGACTCCTGTGCCCCCCACCAGACCCAGCTGCAGCATCTCTGCATGCTGCACCCTGCTGCCAGGGCCAGCTGCAGCGGGCTCAGGAGGCTCTGCAGCCGAAGAGGGAATGGGGCTGCCTGGCAGGGGAGCACACAGGCTGGAGGTGCCTCTGAGGGCCTGCTGGACATCAGCTGGTTCCCTCCCTGCTAGGGGCTCTATTATAAGGGCAGCCCAGGTATCTGGCTCCAGCTGGTCCCTTTTGCTCCCTAGCTGCAGAGAGGGAAGGGGGTTGTTCAGAGGAGAGTCAACATGGGGACACTGCAGCTGGAAGCAGCAGAGGTCCCCAGCAGACCTGGAGCCAGGTAGCAAGGCCCCTCCAGGGAGCAGGATGCAACAGCTGAGGGCCAAACAGAAGGCTCTCATGGACCAGATAGATCTGGCCCTCAGGCTGCTAATTGAAGAACACTAACAAAGAAGTATTCAAGCAGTACATCAAACAGTTTTAATTAAGTAATCAGTTTAGGCCTTAACATAGGCTGGCATGGTTTAAAATTTCACTATAAATATATTTTTCCTAAACATGGATTTAAATAAAGTCAACAATTTTATTCACTCTGCCCGTTAGTCATGACACTAAATGTTAAGAACGGCATTTGCTTAAATGAATAGCCATCCCACAGTCCTCAAATGGATCAGACCATGACTTTTACATCCTTATCTTTAGATTACCCCTGTGACCTTTCAGCTCTTTATAAAGATGAGTAACTAAAGGAAAGGGCAGGTTGTTAAACTGTAGGTGCCGCTCTTCCAGGGAGTGGTTTATACTAAAAGCAAGTGATAAGTTTCTGATAGAAGCCCCTGTGAGAGTGCAGCTGTCCAACCTAGAGAAGACAGAATATGATTGCCTAGCGTCTCTTCCCCTTCATGGACGTTCATACACCTTAAGAATAGTTACCTTGTGCACAAATGTCTTCTAGTCTTTATGAGAGCAGAACAATGTCACAGGTGCCTGCTGGAGCACCTGGGGAAGGGGAACAGGTTCTTCCATAAGGGCAGCGTTTGTGTTACATCATAGAGGAAGGCCTTTGACAAAACAGTGTCTGCTCTCATGAAGAACAGTATCTTTGTGAAAGTGCCCAGCCCTGAAAGACGAGCTCCTCTGCCATCTGGGGGGCTTCACAAAGATCTTGTTTTTTGTGAAAGTAACAACAGCTGGGCGAAGATCCTTTTTGAACCTAGAAACGCTGAGACATGAATCCACAACCGCTGCGCTGTGTGGGTCAGTTCAGGTTGCACTATACACACCATTCCTAGCAGAAAAGCAAGGAAATTAAAAGCTAAGGTATTTGACAGGACATACCTTCTAGACAGAAAACACACACAGCTTTAGCTCAGCCCTAGTGAGGATGCCAGCCTTCCAGGCCCCCCACTTCCCAAACATTAGTAAGTCTGACTTTCCAGAACTGCACAGAAGGACTAGGGATAGAAAGTGGGGATGAGTCATGGTGGGGATGGGGAGGTGTTGCTCCCTGTGTCTCTCCGGCTCACATTGTGGATGGGAAACTCAGCCAGGTCCCCAACACGCTGGGGTTTCCATCTTTGTACAGAAGGAACCTCACATTCCGGTATGGTCCCGAACACTGGATGGTCATGGCTCCCCCCAGGGCAACACCCCAACTGGGACTCAGGGAGAGGAGGGTTTGGGGTAGTGATGTCCGCAGTGAAAAGGAGACAGGCTGTGAGACAGACCCTGGCACAGTCACTGCGCCCTGTCCTCACCACATGGTCCCAGAGATGGGGCCTCTGCGAGATCCCAGAGATTACCGGGAGCTATGCCCAAAACTGCCTAAAATCCAGAGCACCCCCCCCTGTACCCGTCTATCCACTTAATGGGGCCCTACAGCCTGGGAGCCAGGACTTCTGGGTTCTATCCCTGGCTCTGGGAAGGAGGTGGGGTCTAGTGGTTAGATTGGGAGAGGGCTGGGCATAAGAGGTGCTGGGTGCTGCACAGACATGGTGAGAAAAAGCCCCCACCCGAAAGCCAAGCCCTGACTATCTAACCAGACATAAGGTGCAGGAGGGATGATTATCCCCCATTTATACAAGGGGAAATGGAGGCACAGGCAGGTTAAGTGACACCCCAAGGAGTGTCTCATCTGCCCAGAGACCACCATGACGGTCTGGCTGGGTGTGGGGCTGAGACACTGAGCAGAGACACTGAGTCGGGTCCCTCACCTGCTACAGTGATCCACTCAATGTCCCTGGGATACGACCAGTTGGGCGGCTCCCATGTGGAGTGAGATCGGCAGCTTTCAAACCCTCAGTCTTCCTATCTGGCGCTGGGGATGGTGAATTCACCCCCTCTCAGCATTTCCCTACGCTGAATATGGGACACCTGGTAAAATTACTTGTATTCAAGCAAGTTCAATGGCAATCAATCAGAATTATGCAGTACAAACATTCAAATTAACATCAAGTTGACTGAGCCCCTGTTAAAAAGAAATACTGTGTAGTTGGATTTTTTTTTATTTATCTTCTTACCGTTAAGGCTTTAGGATTCACATGGGGATTCACACACACACCCCATCCCCCCCCACAGGGAGAGGTTACACACACACACTCCCATACCCCTCTCTCACATGGGGGCGGGAGGTGTCTGACCGACCTGAACCTCCCCACCCAGTGCTCTCCACCCTCCATGCCTGGCTGGGCCCCTGGGGATGGACCCGCCTTTCCTGGTGCCTCGGGAAGACATGGCGCCAGGTAACACGTGTGTGTTGGGGGCGGGGGAGACAGGGTCACACGCCCCACTTCCCCAAATTTCTGCCAGGGTTCACACCAGAATGTGGCCAGCAGCAGCCTTTTGGCGCTGTGTGGGAGGGAAGGGACGGGAGCTGCTTCCAGCTACCAGGGAGGAGTGTGTGGGGGCGAGGATGACACGGCCCATGTCTTTGCAGAGCTCATCTCTCCTCGTCTCCCCCATGGATGGAAGCAGCTTGTCCCTTCCTGCCCGCACAGTGTCAAAAGGCAGCTAACACCCGCAAGCTGCTGCTGGCCACCGACAGCACAGACCGCAGGGTAAGAGAAGTGCAAAACTGTGCTGTACAGCTGGATAACACACTTGGAGTGTGTGTGTAACCTCTCCCCATGGGGGGGATAGGGGTGTGTGTGTCACCCCCTCCCCATGTGAACCCTAAAGCCTTAAAGATAAGAAGGTAAATAAAAAAAATCCAACTACACAGTATTTCTTTTTAACAGGGGCTCAGTCAACTTGATGTTAATTTGAATGTTTGTACTGCATAGTTCTGATTGATTG
The DNA here is from genome assembly GCF_965140295.1 of Lepidochelys olivacea. Taxonomy (NCBI): domain Eukaryota; kingdom Metazoa; phylum Chordata; order Testudines; family Cheloniidae; genus Lepidochelys; species Lepidochelys olivacea. The sequence continues at coordinate 12,591,916 of NC_140416.1, forward strand.
CCACAGAACAAGATGCTGTGGAAGCTTCAAAATCCACAAAATTCCAATTGGTGAATCATCAAATACAGTAAAAGACAGAAGTAATTTAACTCAGCTGGGACAATGTTGTTATGTCTGCTAAATGAAAGTCAGGCCAGGTCTAGAAATGAATCAGGGAATATAGGCATGTAAAAGCATCTGCTGTGGGGTACACTGATTTTTCATATCATTGCTATCTTTAGATATGGCACAAATCCCAGGATCTTATCAAAGGGGCTGAAATTTTTTAGACTGAGGGCCAATTCCTACTTTATTTGCCCAGTGGTAATGACCACATACTTCCACAGGAGTTTGGATTAAACAAGGAATACAAGCCAGATTTCTGAATTCTATACCAAGTGAATCCAAGGGAATTCTAGACTGCAGGCCAAATTCTTTTCTCAGTTTCAGGCATTTGGCCCCACTGACTACTGTGAGCTTGTATAGGAATAGAGAACTGAGATCAAGACAATTTGAATTCTGTGTTGTGGATTGACTAACACAATTCTAGTCTGAATTTTATTAATGGATTTGTGTTCCTTTATTATCTGTTGGAAATCAGAAAATCTTCTCAGACAATGGAAGTAGTTAGGGTTTCCCAAACGTGTGGGAAACGTTTGTTTGTTTGTTTGTTTGTTTGGGAAACATTTGTTTTGTGTGACCCAAACGATTGTTTGGGTCACACAAAACACCAGCTCTTAGAACAACACATAAAGGAAGAACTCCACAAGCAGCCTGCCAAACCAAATCCTGGTACCTCTTGCCAAGAGAGCACACTGCATTTCTGGAGCTTTTTTCCCCACCCCTAGATATCTATTTGCCTCCAGGTTAAATTTTTTCAACTCTTATTCTTCTTTGTAACTCACGGATATGACAGGGATTTTTTTTAGCCATGACATCTTCAGTGAGGGGCTATTGCATTTAATTATTCCATTGCACTTTTGTAGCATGCAGTCCTGGGGAACGCAAATATAAGTTTTTTAATGACGGTTTTTTAATGGAAATGTTTCTGAAATTATTTTATGAAGGAGAACTATTTTTTGTACTCCATGACCAGACCCTACAGTTTGAGCTGTTCCTTGATGAACTGAAACCGTCAGGACATGGAAGGGACGTGATTGTTACATATTTATCAGATAAAAGCAGAAAAAATAAGCAAAATCTGAGTTATAGAACAGGATTCTTCATCCAGGCTTCATCACCAGCACAGATAAACTGCCCAGTAGGCTCAAAGGGAGTGATCCTTTTCTCAGTTAAGTCAATGGCAAATCTCATTGATTTCAGTAAGAACAGAATTGGCTCCACAGGGCCAAATTCTCAGATTTGTGCCCACCTAGGATCTGGGCCGGACACTGGGCAGATACTTGAGGTCAAGTGAAGGAATCCTCCCACCCAGACTGTGGTGTGGTTGCAGAGCTGCTCCCTGGAGGCTACTTCTGAAATAGCGCTCTGTGGCCATAGGACTTCTTTCTTGTTGCTGGGGTGTGAGTACTGCAGGTAGGGTGACCAGATGTCCCGATTTTATAGGGACAGTCCCGATTTTTGGGTCTTTTTCTCACATAGGTAACTATTACCCCCCACCTCCTGTCCCGATGTTTGACACTTGCTATCTGGTCAGCCTAACTGCAGGATCCAGGCAACACTTAGGGTTGCCACCTGCCCTGGTTTTCCCAGAGGTGACGCATGGCCAGAAAGGGTTAAAAAATCCTGCAAAATAAATAACCCTCAAAAGACGTGTGGGGAGATAATGTTTGTGTTTTTGTGTGTATTTACATAGGTATGCGTAGAGTCGACAATGTAATCAACAGTCCCTGTCTATGCTGTATTCTGATAGTTCAGAGATCAAAAGAACATCCTAGCATTTAAATTAATTGTAAACACGGGATATCTCAGTATTCATCTCTCCTTGAAATATACTGTGACTGGTGGAGGAACAAGCAAATTGCCTTATGTTAATTCGTATAGCTAAGTACCGGTGATGGACCTCCTTCAAAGTCATCCTATTGACCTTTTGTTCCCTGAGGAATTCCAACTTGTCAAAAGACATGAAATTGTATAAAAGATCCTTGGGTCCTGATTCTGTCATCTCAGATCTGCTCTTCACCCCTCCTTCTGGGCCCTGCAGAGTTCTTCTTTGCTTCTTTAAGCAGAGTCCTGCCTCCCAGGGCTTTTTCACTTGAGGCCCTTCTTCCCTGCAGGTTTCCCCAACTGCTTCCCATGCCCTGAGAACTCCAGCAGCTTCTCCAAGGCACCTCCCTGCTTCCAACAGGCCCTACTTCAGAGCCCCCACAGCAGCCTATCCTGCTCCCTGTAGGCCTTCTTTAGGCTGCCTTCACCAGGCCCTTTTCGCTTCCTGGGTCATCTCCTCCAACTTCTTTTCTCCCCCATTCAGACTCTCTGACACTTTTACAGCAGGGATCACCAGTTATAATTCAGTCCCTGGATCTGGTGGTGGTGAACTGCTAAATCACAGGCAAGGCTGAGCCCGACTGCCCTGAAAGGGCCAGACAGCTTGCGACAGAACCTCACAGAGGAGCAGGTCTCTCTGGCCGGGGTCCACAAAGAAACGTAGGTGTTGCGATGCTGAGCATCGCAATGGCTAACTTTTAGGCACCTAGAAATTCACTGGAAGAATGAACGGTTCCACAAAGCCTGAGTTAGGTGACCTGGCTCCCTGTTCAATGAATGGGGAGAGACAGGTGCCTAAGAATAGGATCCATAAGCGGCAGAAGGCTAGATGGATCCCTGCCTAAGCTAGCCAATGGGAGATGCTGATGACAGGGGGGTGTGCTGAGCCATGCTCTTCTTACAGAGTTAGGTGTCTGCGTTGGGCTGCAGGGAGGCGACGCTCTCTAGTTGCAATCCACAGCCAGGAATCCCTCTCCTGGAGTGAAGCAGCCTAGGTGCCTGAGCTGTTTCTTGCAAGACAGAGTTAGGCACTTGCTAAGAGCCGGATCCAAACCCCACTGAAGTCAATGGAAAAACTCCCAATGACTTCAGCAGGCTTTGGATCAGGCCCTCAATCAGACTTTTCTTGTATTTTCTGAATGGCTTTTCCACCCTTTGCCCTAAAACAACCTGAATGATTTGGGTTAGACATTTTTATCACATTCTATGGTAGCAGTTTTCCTCCAGTCTCTAAAACATTTCCCTTGCTGTACGTTTTGTGCTGGAAATGGCCCACCTGATGATCACTTTAGATAAGCTATTACCAGCAGGACAGTGGGGTGGGAGGAGGTATTGTTCCATATTCTCTGTGTATATATAAAGTCTGCTGCAGTTTCCACGATATGCATCCGATGAAGTGAGCTGTAGCTCACGAAAGCTTATGCTCTAATAAATTGGTTAGTCTCTAAGGTGCCACAAGTCCTCCTTTTCTTTTTGCGAATACAGACTAACGCGGCTGTTACTCTGAAACCTGTACGTTTTGTGTCATTTATTTTTCACTTCTTCTGGGGTTTTATCCAAAGCAAATTCAGCCACAGGCTATTCCCATTCACGTACTGAATTGTACCTTTCTGTCATCCCAGCACAGGGACTCAGTGAGGGGAGAATCCATGTTTGATTTTCTTTTGCAGGCCAGCCCTCTGTGGAGATAGAGGTGGTTAGGGACTATTTAGAAAAGCTGGACGTGCACAAGTCCATGGGGCCGGATGCGTTGCATCCGAGAGTGCTAAAGGAGTTGGCGGATGTGATTGCACAGCCATTGGCCATTATCTCTGAAAACTCGTGGCGAACGGGGGAAGTCCCGGATGACTGGAAAAAGGCTAATGTAGTGCCAATCTTTAAAAAAGGGAAGAAGGAGGATCCTGGGAACTACAGGCCAGTCAGCCTCACCTCAGTCCCTGGAAAAATCATGGAGCAGGTCCTCAAGGAATCAATCCTGAAGCACTTACACGAGAGGAAAGTGATCAGGAACAGTCAGCATGGATTCACCAAGGGAAGGTCATGCCTGACTAATCTAATCGCCTTCTATGATGAGATTACTGGTTCTGTGGATGAAGGGAAAGCAGTGGATGTATTGTTTCTTGACTTTAGCAAAGCTTTTGACACGATCTCCCACAGTATTCTTGTCAGCAAGTTAAAGAAGTATGGGCTGGATGAATGCACTATAAGGTGGTTAGAAAGTTGGCTAGATTGTCGGGCTCAACGGGTAGCGATCAATGGTTCCATGTCTAGTTGGCAGCCGGTATCAAGTGGAGTGCCCCAAGGGTCGGTCCTGGGGCCAGTTTTGTTCAATATCTTCATAAATGATCTGGAGGATGGTGTGGATTGCACTCTCAGCAAATTTGCGGATGATACTAAACTAGGAGGAGTGGTAGATACGGTGGCAGGTAGGGATAGGATACAGAGGGACCTAGACAGATTGGAGGATTGGGCCAAAAGAAATCTGATGAGGTTCAACAAGGATAAGTGCAGAGTCCTGCACTTAGGACGGAAGAATCCAATGCACCGCTACAGACTAGGGACCGAATGGCTAGGCAGCAGTTCTGCGGAAAAGGACCTAGGGGTGACAGTGGATGAGAAGCTGGATATGAGTCAACAGTGTGCCCTTGTTGCCAAGAAGGCCAATGGCATTTTGGGATGTATAAGTAGGGGCATAGCGAGCAGATCGAGGGACGTGATTGTCCTCCTCTATTCGACATTGATGAGGCCTCATCTGGAGTACTGTGTCCAGTTTTGGGCCCCACACTACAAGAAGGATGTGGAGAAATTGGAGAGAGTCCAGCGGAGGGCAACAAAAATTATTAGGGATCTGGAACACATGACTTATGAGGAGAGGCTGAGGGAACTGGGATTGTTTAGTCTGCAGAAGAGAAGAATGAGGGGGGATTTGATAGCTGCTTTCAACTACCTGAAAGGTGGTTCCAAAGAGGTTGGTTCTAGACTATTCTCAGTGGTAGAAGATGACAGGACAAGGAGTAATGGTCTCAAGTTGCAGTGGGGGAGGTTTAGGTTGGATATTAGGAAAAACTTTTTCACTAGGAGGGTGGTGAAACACTGGAATGGGTTACCTAGGGAGGTGGTGGAATCTCCTTCCTTAGAAGTTTCTAAGGTCAGGCTTGACAAAGCCCTGGATGGGATGATTTAATTGGGGATTGGTCCTGCTTTGAGCAGGGGGTTGGACTAGATGATGTCCTGAGGTCCCTTCCAACCCTGATATTCTATGATTCTATGATTCTATGATTCTATGAATGAATCCTAAAGTTGATTTGTGACAGAGAGACTTTTCTACGTACTCTGATCAGCGTTAAACCAGGCAGCAAGGACTTGAGACCGGATCCAAAGCCCACTGAAGTTTATAGAAAGATTTACACTCAGTAGGCTTTGGATCAGGCCCATGGAAAGGGTGTTATTCAGATTTTGTGAGACAAGCAGAGAAAAACAAACAACTTTATACTGAGATTATTCAACCCAACACGTACCTCATTGGCAGCTTGATAGAGTGTGATTAAAGCTCCCAAGGAGGCCAAGAAAGAGCAGGAGTGAATAATGTATGAAGTGTTTCACAGGTATTTGTATCTGTAACAGTAACCCTGTGCTCAATGCAGGGTCTGGCAGGCCTTTGTAGCTACATTAACTCTGCCAAGCGCTGTACCTTTCCAGCTGCTGCAGCACACTTCGTCAGTGTCACACATTCTATCCTTTCCTCTTATTTATCAATTGGTGTAAGTTATCAAGTGCTGTAAGGTAGAGATGAGCCTGAGCCAGAACACCAGAGCTCACTGGAACTCTGGAGACATTCAAATCTGGATCCAGATCCAAACAGTTGCTCAGGCCTGTCTCTGTAACAGGCTGCTGACATCTGTAAACTCTATAAACCAGCTAGAAAAAAAGAGCAAGAAAAAATGCAAAGGGCCTGATTCTCCTCTCACGTAACCCAGTGTAAATCAGAATCAACTCCATTGCACTTAGCTGAATGTACAGCAATGTAAATGAGAGAAGAATCATACCCCAAAACACAGGACTGAAGTAACTTTGGCACAATCTCATACTGAAGAAGGACTATATTACCCCTTTGTTGGGAACTCTGGAGTAATTTGGTTCAGCAGTGTCACCATGGTGCTCCCCAAACCTGCAAAGATCACTCAGAAGCTAGCACCATGCAGGGAAAGGGCCAAAAACACAGCCAGTACTCCAGTAGGCTAAATGCTGCTCTGCTAAACCAATGCAAGACCAGAGAACGCCACTGTCTTTAATGAAGTTACTTCAGATTTACACTATGTAGACAAGAGAAGATCTGTCCCAACAGTTCTGAATCCAAGTCAAACAAAAAACCTGTCATGCTGTGTTTGGGGACTGAGGAGTACACCTTTGTTCCATTTGACCTATGTGAACAAGAACTAAATCATGTTCTGTGTCCCTATTGTATTCCTCAGCATCAGGGAGTTCTCCCCAAAGGAGGCCCTCAGCTCTGTGGGCTCACTGGTACCACAAGGGTGAAGATCCATGCTGTGTAGTTTGTTTTCATTGTACATAGGCTGAAGGCCCTCCACGTGATCCAGACCAAACACTGAGCTTGCTTCTATACCCGCAGGATGGCTGTAATGCAGCCCAGGTGAGCTTGAGCTGCAAGAGAAGAGGAGACTGAGGATGGAGCCAGTCCTGCTTTGCAATCTTCTGCTAATAGGTTGCTAGCATGAAGCATCGGAACAAGTATGGACATGACTCCACCCAGAGCCTTACCGCTAAGAAAGATTTATCATGAGATGGGAAAAGACAACTTATCTTACATGTGGTTTAAAGGAGAAGGGAAATAGTCCTCCCATCATCCAATACCATCAAGGAGGTGGAAATTAACAGAAACACCTGTCTATCCCTGCAGCCATATACTGCACTATGGAGGATAATGGCATCCAGAGGCTTGTTGGCTTACTGAGTCACACAGTTCCATTCAGGAAGGAAATTCTCTACCACAGCTAAGTTTTATGTGTATGGAAGCTCAGCGATCAAGTATACCACATTCTCAGACAAGCAGAGAGGAAAATCTCACATTTTACTGTCTTTGATGTGGACATAGTAACACACTCTTGCATGTCTTTTCCTCACCAAGGACCAGATTCTGCCACCTTATGCTGAGTACTGATTTAAATAGAACTATTTGTGGAGTAAGACCATGCTGAATGAGAGAAAGCGCAGCAGAATTTGTCTGAGTTAGCTGTGAGCATGAGCTACTGTAGAGAAGGGTGGTGCTTAGTTTTCAGACAGAGCTCATGGGCCTGTCATTAACACTTCTCCCGGTGGCAATGGAAGCTTTTTCACTGCAAGGGCAGTATTGTGATGTGAAATGTGACATACAATATTTGTGATATTGCATGATTCATAAAGCCTTTAATCTATTTTTGGCACCTCAAGTGGGTGGAGCCTGGCCTGGGGGAGGACCATGGGTGGGTATCATTATTTTTTTCCCCCAAGTTTGAGTTATGCCATAAAGAAAGAGAAGGTGGTCATGGTCTTCTGTAAGCTGTTTGCGAACTTCTCAGGGTTTGCAACCCCCAGGTTGAAAACTCATGCAAGTTTAGTCTTTTCTTGGGGTGAGAAAGGCTTGCACAACAATAGAAAGAAGAGAGAAAAGGTCACAGCCTGCTGGCCAGATGTAGATGAAAATACATATTCCTGGGCATTGCTTTAATATGTCCATGGGGATCTAACACCACCTCAAAACGGTGAACTCAGGTGATCAGTGGAGGACGAACACCCACAGTCAATGGGGACAGTGTTACCTCTGCCTCGTCCTTCAGCTGCTTCCCCCATTTTCCCACTATCACCTCACACTCATCTGGATTAAGTCTTGGTCACCCTGCCCCTTTCCATGCCCAAATCTCAACCAGACATTTGCTAAGGAGCTTAACTGCACTGTCCTGGTCAGATTAAAGAGACACATAAAGCTGAGTGTCATCAGCATACTCCATATAGACTGAAGCCCATGCCTCGTCATTAACCAGCCTAACAGCTCCATTTACATATTAAATAAGATAGGAAACAGAATGACTGCCTGCAGCATCCCATATCTAAGGGCCCTTGGGAAAGCAGAGCAATTGCCAACAACTACTCAACATGACTCTCCAAGAAAAGAAGAACAGAGCTACATTAACACAGCTCCATTTAATCCTTCCAGGGGCCACATGACAGCCAACACCTCATGATCAAGAGTATCAAATGCAGCTGGTGGCTGACACCTGGTCTTTATCCACCACCATCTGCCAACACAACCAAGTCACTCTTTGTGTCAAGCCCAAGATGCACCTTTTGAGCAAGGGGCTGGCAAAGGCTTGTTTGAGGGTTGCTAGAAGCATACTCTTCTTGAGGCAGGCATTGTCAACAGCTGACAATACCTATCCACTCGATTTGAACAGCCAGGAGAGTCACAGATCCAGCTTACCAGTAACTGCTCAAACCTCCATCAGAACATCATGAACTTCAACTGGAGATTGTCAGCATTTGTCCTCTCCTGATACAGATCTGCTTCCATGGCTGTCGTGAGTCCAGTCTGAACATGAGTGGTCTAATCTGTAAAAAAAACCCAAACAAACAGAAAACTCATTGTAGCAAGTCACAAGGATTAAATGCCTGAAAACTATCTATAAACACCATAATAGAGTTTCAAAATAAATGTATACCCCAAATTAAAAAAAAAAAAAACCAACAGTAAGAGGACCAAACAAATGCCAATATGGCTAAACAGAGTAAAACAGGTGGTTAGAGACAAAAAGGTATCCTTTACAAGTTGGAAGTCAAATCCTGGTGAGGAAAATAGAAAGGCAACTAGCAACTCAATCGTAAAAGTGTACAAGCACCAAGAGAGACTGAGGCACGTACCAAAAATGCAGAGAAGGAAGCAGTGCTCTAAGAGGAAGAAGAAAGCGTGGGAGTGGGTGTTCTGGGGTGGAATCCAGAGCACCAGGCAAAACAAGCACTGAAGTGCTACAAAAATATACAGGATTGCTGAGGCTAAGGTATCAGAAGTCATGCAACCTACCAAACTGCCTGGAAGGATACATAAATCATGTAAAGGATAGAGAAGTAGAAAGAGCTGGAGCAATGCAGAAGCACAGCAAACTGGGAACTCCTCCACCAACAAGAAGGAACTATTTGGAATGTTCAGGGCAGCATTTATACCTCTAGGGAGTGGAGGGCAGCGGCTCACCATGCTTCAGCTATGCTTAGGAGGCCAACATTTTTTAACAACCGTAGGAGTTCCACTGGTCCCCTGCTAAGGAGTTAAGATCCAAGAGTGAGAATCTAGGCAGATGGTATCTTAAGAGACCACCTGTCTCTCTGAAAGTGTAAAAGTCTATTCGGTTTGCACATGCTGTTTGCTCTGTCATCAGACTAAGTTAGGGGAGGTCAGCACAAGTAACTCAAGGGGATGTTTATTTGTATTAAACCAAATATTAAACACAAATACTGCAGACTCATAGAAATTACAGATGGAGGAGACCAATTATGTGGGGTCACCTCGTCCATCAGAACTGTCCTTTACATGCTGTCCTTTACGTAACATATGACTCTTTCTTGCCCTTTTCTTGATCTCTAGTGCACCTTTACATAACAAGAACTGGAGACGTTTAACTCTTCAGACCATTCCATTCCCAAGAGAACAATGAAAAAGGGTAACTTTTACATTTTTTTTCTTATTTCCACTCCATTGGCAAATATGGGATAGATTCCAGTGTTAATGAGGCCATGTGGTGTGGCACGGACTCTGCTGGCAGGAACAGGTGTCGCTGCTGTGCTTATATATTGGATCTCTGCATGCAAAGCTCCTAAGCGAGTTCATTGGCTCTTGCCGTTTGAGGCGTGATACGCGATAAATCATCATCTTCACCATGAAGCTGCCAGTTGCTCTTCTGCTGATCAGCCTGACACTGTGCTGCTACTCTGGTGAGTATTACTTACAGGCCAGACTGTAGAACATTTACTGACTGAAGTCAATGGGATGATTTGTATGAGTAGGTGCTCCCCAGTGTGAGTAGGGGTTTCACAATGGAGCCTTACATAATTGGCCCCTCTTTATATGAAACCTCAAATTCTTGAAGCCTCAAGCATCAAGCTCTTTGAAATTCACATTAAGGAGTTTATAAGGTTCCCACAGCAAATGCATTCCAGTTTCTAGACTGGAAAGAAACAATTCAGGTCAGTTACACTTATTTTGCATCCGATGAAGAGAGCTGTAGCTCACGAAAGCTTATGCTCTAATATATTTGTTAGTCTCTAAGGTGCCACAAGTACTTCTTTTCTTTTTACGGATACAGACTAACATGGCTGCTGCTCTGAAACCACTTATTTTGCACTCACTGAGGACCAGATTCTGCCACCTTAGTCTATGAAATCAATAGGGTACTCAAGGAGTAAGCTACTACTCAACACTAATGATAGTGGTGGAATCTGGCCCTGAAGGTCACATAGTGGAAGCTACACAGCTGTGCAATTTAATCTACCTACACCTGTATTCTGACCATCTGACATGCACCTGCATTTTGACTGGTGCATAAGTTCTACCACCTTTGATTAAGAAGCAGCAGGATATAATTCTGATCTAACATTGGCTTTAGATTGATGTAACTCCACTGACTTCATTGGAGCTGCTCCTGATTTACATCAGGTAAACAGGGAGCAGAATCAGGTCCACTGACTTAAGTATATATGGGATTCAAAGCAGTGTTGATAAAAAGATGGGCATTAGTGTCAACTTGGTATTGTAGCCTAACGTGTAACACTACCTTACATATTATGAATTTGGGTTAGCAAGGGCTATTCATTAGAGTTTGATTAAAATAGGGATCAGTGAACTTAGGGGGAATTTAAGAGGTTAAGGGATTTTCATGCATTGCTTTGTTTTGTTTCTTGAGGTTCACAAAATTAGTTTGAATATACAAAACATTTTGCTCTGCAAACTAAAACCAAGGTGGTTTCCCCACTTTCCCAATGAGATTCAGTTTTAAAAAACTGAATGGCAGGGTGATTTGGTAGAAGAAAGCCTATACTATGTACTAGGACCCCAACCCAGGTCCTAGAGAGAGCAGACGCTCTCAAACGTTTGGTTGGGATGAGTGGGTGTCCTAAGTATAGTTTAACTGATTCTAAGAAATTATGAACAATTTTTATTCCCCATCTCATCTCCATTTTTCAGTCTCTCTCTCTGTATTTGCATTTCAGTCTGTCTGCTCACTCATTGTCATTCTATCTTTTCATTGTTCCCCCTCCGCAAGAAGTGGGGAGGCTGGGGAAAGGCTGACCATTTAAGTAATGTCCATTTTTATGGTATTTGAATGTGTATATCCCACTTGTGTACCTTGAGACATCTACACCCATGTCTTGCGTAAAACAGTAATATAGTAGACATGCCCACTGTGCTGTACTCAACCAAATTTCTTCAAAAATATCCAAGGCTCTTGGCCTTATTGAGGAAAAGAAATACCTCCATGGTCTGTTTGATTTTCAAAATATAATCTGATTTGGAGTTATCGCGGTTAGGATATAGATATTCAGGCCTGTCTGCAAAGGCCTGTACTTTAAGAATTTAGGTGTATTCTTATCACTTAGCTAGTTATAGAGGTATAAAAGAATCAAAATCATTGTCTGCCGGTGTAACGGCCTTCTCTTACTGTGACAGTCTGAGGCCCTGTGCTTAGTCTAAGGCCTCTGGCGAAGCAGCAGAGGCAGCCATAAGCTGGGAAGTGACCAGTCACCTCCTCACATTCCAAACTAGTCACATTGAAAGAAGGTGCTATTGGGCTGTTAGGAATACAATCCTGTCCTGATCATGCCTACCACCTCCAGAGAAAGGGAAGTGCCTAGAAGATGTAAAAGGAAACTTAGTTTGATAGCATCCTATCTGGCAAGAACTCACTTATCAATAGCTGGGATGTGAAATCCTCATTTCTGAGTTGCATCCGATGAAGTGAGCTGTAGCTCACGAAAGCTTATGCTCAAATAAATTGGTTAGTCTCTAAGGTGCCACTAGTACTCCTTTTCTTTTTTCCTCATTTCTGTGTTGTTCTATCACTATAGTCCCCATTTCCCAATTGTTTGTCTGTATAATCTCTGTCTGATTCTGTGATTGTTTCTGTCTGCTGGATAATTAATTTTGCTGGGTGTCAACTAATTAAGGTGGTGGGATATAATTGATTGGCTAATCATGTTACAATATGTTAGGATTGGTTAGTTAAATTTAAGTAAAATGATTGGTTAAGGTATAGCTAAGCAGAACTCAAGTTTTATTATATAGTCTGCAGTCAATCAGGAAGTGGAGGGGGAGGGAAATGGGAACAGGGAAATTGGAATCATGTTTTGTTACGGGGGGGAATGGGAACAGGGACACAGGTGTAAGGCTCTGTGGTGTCAGAGCTGGGAAGGGGGACACTAAGGAAGGAAACTGGAATCATGCTTGCTGGAAGTTCACCCCCAAAATTGTTTGCACCTTTGGACTTCGGGTATTGTTGCTCTCTGTTCATGCGAGAAGGACCAGGGAAGTAAGTGGGTGAAGGAATAAGCCCTCTAACAATTGCCAGGCAAGAAATCATCCACAACAGGACAAATTCTAATACCCTTACTCTCATTGAGTACCTTATTCTACAAGTATTCCCCATTCAACAAAAACGAGGAAAAATTTTAGCCTTACGAACACAGTGATAGAGGTATAAGCACAAGAGCACAGATATCTAGAACGGAATAGCCATCACAACCTCCACTATGGCATCAACACCATGAGTTTTAAGACACAGTAGAGAAATTGCACTAAATATTTGAGCAATAAATAGTTTAAAATATTTTGATATTATCCTGCTTAACTCTATTTCATGTTTGCATTCCAGTTACTGCTGATACGTGTCCAGTTCTCATTAACATTCTTAACAAGTCCCTCTTTGGCTCTTGTCCGAAATACATGGAGTCAATTGCTCCTTTTGTAACCAGTGATGTTATGAAGACTGCTGCTTATGAGCTCAAGGAAAGTGTGCTTAAACTTTCACAGGAACATTCAGAAGCCATAGGGGAATTGATGGTAATTTCATTTATTAATTATTATTATTATTATTATTATAATTAAATAAAGGGTACCAGTGTAAATCAGGAATAACTTCACTGAAGTCAAAATAAATACCCCTCTGTAAAAGCAATGTAAGGGCCTAATCCAAAACAAACTGAAGTCAGTTGCCTCTCATTGACTTCACTGGGTTTTGTATCAGGCCCTACTGTGAAGCATATTCAGGTCCAAAGGGTTACACTGGTGAAAAAAATCACTTTAAGAGATTTTACTGCTCTTTCTAGAGTAAGAAATAGCTCCTGTCTTGTTTATCATGACAAGTCATTGCTTAGATGCCTTTCAGTTTTGCTTAGATATATTTAAAATCAAATTTGCTTGTCAAAACCTTCTGTTACAAAGATGAAATCTCATGGTTTTAAAACACCCAGATTTAATACTACCATGACAAAAGTGAGTGTGCAGCCAGTCAACGTGCTCTTATGCTCCAAAATATTCAATTTAGCTGGTTGTATGGCACTTTACCTGCATTATCTTCTTAGCAGAGTCAAGCCCTCTCCATTCACTGTTGTTAATCTCTGTTTCAGAAAAATATCCTGGCAAAGTGTTAAGAGGAACCATAACTCCAGGGATCTGCACCAATGAAGAACTCATCATAATCCTACCTGCTGATTGCTTCTTGTTGATACCCTCTCTCTTATTTTCTTTTCTTCCTGGTTCTTTGCTCAAGAGAGTTTTTAATTTCTAATGCACAAATAAGCCACAGATGATGTTTTAGATTCACTTAAACTTTTTATTCCAATAAACCAAAAGCAGTTCAGGTCTTTGTTCACGTCCTGTTTTATTAGTGCAGGAGACAGAGGGCTTGATTTGGAAAAGGATCTAATCAGCTATTGAAATTTATAATTGATACATTACTGAAAAATAACTAAGGTTACATGGTAAATTGCTTAGAGATCACAGGATGACAACCGCTATATCAATGCACAAGTCATTCATTTACACTGATCATTCAATATTACAAAGAAGAAGTCCGTGTATCGCTACCATACAGTAGGTATGAAAGGAAAATGCCAGATTTTGTTATGATAATAACTGAGGCAAATCTATGTCAAACTGGCAACATTTACTAAGTTCCTCAGAGTTTCCTTTAAACCACATACATTAAACCTGAAAAAGATCATACAAAATAGTTACTTTGAACCCTAGGGTTGGAACATGCCTGCGGACAGTATCCTGGAAATGATGCAGCCACAGTTCCAGCAGAGATGCACCAAAGTGTTTAATTACTTTCATAAAAGCAAACACTGGGGCTGGTTAAAAGGGCCTTCATGTTTCCAAGCACAATTTACTCACTATACTCACTACTGGTGGATTTTTTGCACACAAACTTCTCTCCCATTTCAAAAATGAAACTTCACAAATCACACACACACACACACACACACACACACACACACACACAAATTAAACAGAGGATAGTCCCCATAACATAATAAAATGGGGGAAAAGCTGAGAATCATGGCAATGGGACAAAAGATTTCACAAAAGAATACTGCACACACTCAACCTAGAACTGTCTGGCATCCATATTTGTCCTGCTGTTTCTGTACATCTTGAAACTAGGTGAAGCAATCTCTGAACATTAGCAATTATCTTCAAGAACTCTCAGAAGATGGATGAGGTCCCAGAGTACTGGAGAATGGCAAACATAGTAACTATCTTTAAAAAGGGGGGAAATGAGTACCTGGGGAACTATAGACCAGGTAGCCTAACTTTTGATACCCAGAAAGATCCTGGAACAAATTATTAAACAATCGGTTTGTAAATATCTAGAGGATAATAAGGGGATAAGTAATAGCCAACATAGACCTGCCAAGAACAAATCACACCAAACTAATCTAATTTCCTTCTTTGATGGGGTAACCAGCCTAGTGGATGGTGGGAAGCATTCAAGACAGGTCTTGACTTCAGTAAAGCTTTTGTCGCTGCCCGAGCCCCCTCCTGCACCCCAAACTGAGGGGTGAGGGGGGATTTGATAGCTGCTTTCAACTACCTGAAAGGGGGTTCCAAAGAGGATGGCTCTAGACTGTTCTCAATGGTAGCAGATGACAGAACGAGGAGTAATGGTCTCAAGTTGCAGTGGGGGAGGTTTAGATTGGATATTAGGAAAAACTTTTTCACTAAGAGGGTGGTGAAACACTGGAATGCGTTATCTAGGGAGGTGGTAGAATCTCCTTCCTTAGAGGTTTTTAAGGTCAGGCTTGACAAAGCCCTGGCTGGGATGATTTAACTGGGAATTGGTCCTGCTTCGAGCAGGGGGTTGGACTAGATGACCTTCTGGGGTCCCTTCCAACCCTGATATTCTATGATTCTATGAAACTCCTCACCCCTGGCCCTACCCCCAGCCGAAGCCTCACCCCCCCTGCACCCCAACTCCCTGCCCCAGCCCAGACTCCTCTCCCACACCCCAAACCCCTCATCCCCAGCACCCCCTCCGCTGGAGCCCTAACCCCCCCCAGCCTTGCCCACTACCCCAGCCCCAACCCAGACTCCACTCCCATACCCCAAACCCCTCATCCCTAGCCCCACCCCAGAGCCCTGCCCCCCTCCCGCACCCCAAACCCCTGCCCCAGCCTGGTGAAAGTGAGTGAGGGTGGGGAAAGTGAGTGACGGAGGGAGGGGGGGGATGGAGCAAGTGGGGGCAGGGTCTTGGAGAAGGGGCAGGGCAGGGGTGTTCATTTGTGTGTGATTAGAAAGTTGGCAAACCTACCCCAGCCCCACCAGCTCACTGCAGGGCAGGAGCCCTGAGCTCCCCCTGTCTGGTAGATGGAGAATGGAGGGAGGGGGTGTCTTGGGGGGCTCCACGAGCTGCACTTCAACTGTAAAAGAGCCACATACAGCTCGCGAGCGGTGGTTTGCCCACCACTGCTATAGAAGTTTAATGCTTCATTGTACCATTCCAACTGAAATCATTAGGAAAAAGGAGTGAGGTAATTCACATTTTTCGTCTGTCTATCTCTGGACAGACCTGGCCTGGATTCAATGCTGAGGCCACGGGACCCGTCATGTAATCCTATGGAAGGAGCAAATCTGGCTGCTTTGTATGATTTGTTCTGTTCTTGTAACTTCCAAAGCAAGTTCACTGGGTTTTACATCTTAACGGTAAAATTTTCAAAAGCACTTAAGTGGCCTAGGAGCCTAAGTCCCATTTTCAAAGGTGACACATGCACTTATCCATTGACTTTTCCTTTGAAATCTATTTGAATAAGGCATATAACCTGATTAGGCAATTCTGAAAATCTCACAAGGCACCTATCTTCATCTTTTCCTTTGAAAATCTGCTTTAAGTGTCTCTGTCACTCTTGAAACCAGAGGTTAGGCTCCGATTCATTCAGGTGACTGAAAGATTTGCCCCTAACCTACAAAACCCAATGAACTCATTTTGGAATTTCACAGGAAGAGCTCAATGTATACACAAAGCAGCCAGATGCAAGCACTAGGTAAGCAGGATTTGACTATTTAACTAATATCACTTGAAGAGATGGATCAGCACTGATGATAGAGAAGTGGGCAGAAAGACTCATCACTGGGGTTTGAACTGGACTACCCTGTGGGCACGAAGTCCTTGTGCCGATCTGAAGGTCCTGTTGCCTCATTATGAGCTACTCAAGAAGTAGCACCATGATGCCAAAGCTACAGGAATGATTCATAAAACACATACACCAGGGGCTAGAATCCTAATGCTGGACAGTGTTCTAGAACCTCTTGAGCCACTGTACAAGTAATTGTGAGTTTCTCTGACAATTTCATGAAAGTTCTTCCCAAGTCCACATGGAGGGAGAAACCTAAGCCTGCCCTGCCAGCATTCCACCTTCTCCTAAAACTCTGCAGTTCTATTACGGAAAGAAAGGTGAGAAGAGCAGCAGAGAGGACAGGGTTTATTTACATATAATTAGGCTTCAAAGGACAAGAAAGGTGAATTTTTTCCTATTTATCTAGTTGGAGATTTCACAGCATCTTCATTTCTGTACAGCTTCCAGTTCTATAGTTAGCTTTATTGAGTCTGATTTAATTCAGAAACTCATGTTTTGTCACTATAGGAGCAGGACTGAATCCAGTTTTTGCCCTTCACTGCAAATTGAGCTTAATGGGATAATTGTAACAAATCATTTTCTCTCTAAACCATAAATGGTTTAATATTTCCAAGCTGGTATATTTAAAACTGTTTTCGTTAAATAATGCACTAATATATTTTCTTTTCAATATAGAATGGTAATAACAAAAAAAGGTGTCGCAGAAGGAACAAAGCACAGAAAGGGGGTAAAAATGCTACACTCACACACCTGTCAGCTGTCTAGTAGTAAACTGCTGTAATTTGCTAGGCAGGTATGCAAGAAAACACAGTTAAGTCCAAACCCACCAAATTCCAAACACAGTCTGCTAACCTCTGACACTTCATTGTGCAGACTCAGAATTATTTTTATTTAGGACACCGTCTGTGCCAGAGAAGTAGCTTTATAACATAGTTGTAAAACATTTGCGGTCCACAAAAAAACACTCTTTGCAAGTCTTCAAAACTCTACCAGACAGGCTAACATTGCAACTGACATGCTGAGCATTTTTTGTGGACTGCTGGTGTGCCAATAGCGAGATGGCTTTAAATGGAATTTGAAATTGCTAGGAAGAAGTGCACTTCCCTCAGGCTCAACCTGCTGAGCGTTCCCTACAGAAGCAATAAGCCAAAACTAGCTTTGTTTCTCCTGCAGGTTGAATTCCACTGTGTATAGCATCAGGGTTATAGGTTATCATGGAATATTTTAGTACAGGGGTAGGCTACCTATGGCATGCGTGCCAAAGGCAGCACGCGAGCTGATTTTCAGTGGCACTCACACTGCCCGGGTCCTGGCCACCGGTTTGGGGGCTCTGCATTTTAATTTAATATTAAATGAAGCTTCTTAAACATTTTAAAAACCGTATTTACTTTACATACAACAATAGTTTAGTTATATATTATAGACTTATAGAAAGAGACCTTCTAAAACGTTAAAATGTATTCCTGGCACGCGAAACCTTAAATTAGAGTGAACAAACGAAGACTCCGCACACCGCTTCTGAAAGGTTGCCGACCCCTGAACTTTAGTATATTACATTTTGAAAAGTGAATGGAAAATGGCATCATGGTCTTCTGTGTTTAAGGCCTGATCCTTCAATTACTCTTCTCACAGGAGTCCAACTGAAATCAATGGGAGTTCTATGAGCACAGCACTGGCAGGATGGGGCCATTATATCCAGTGGCTTTCACAGCATATCAGCTCAGTTTACAAACCCAAAGAAAAATTATTTTTCTAACATCCAATGCTGCAAATTGAACCTAGGATCTGTCTCTTCCTGTACATCATCGCCAGTAACAAAAGATTCTGCAGTAGGAACTTAGCTGAGTTGGAGAGGCAGGATAACATTCAGCTCCCTCCTCTGTACCTATACTGGCTCGGAGATGCCAGCTGTAGTTAAAAATCTGCATTTCCCAGAATACCAGGAAATAAAAATCAAAGATGGACACTTAGCAAAGAGTGTCATTTTTACATTGTCACTGTTTTTTCTGTAACCACATTTTAAAGTGTGTAATAATGTGAGGCACATTTAACCCTCTCAGACCTATACAGAAGAGGAAAATTGCAGTTCTTACAGAGAACAGCTGAACCTCCAGGTTTGTTTGGTTAATTCCTTATTTTAAGTCTGCAAGTACATTGTTATGCAAATGTTATTTCTTCGTTTTTCATTCTTGTAGCCAGCTTGCTGAAGAACTCTTATGTTTTGGGTTTCAGGCACCTGTGTCAGGCCAGACCAGGAACTGTTTTAAAATAAATTTCCTGAGTCGTAGCATATTTTAAAAGGAACAGCAGTAGACGGGGTGGTTCAAGACTCAAAGGACAGCAAGTTTTGTTGCAGATACAGAGAAAATAGAGCCACACAGCTGATGCTTAAAGCAGCAAAGCAGCAAGTACAGGTGAAGCTCAGGTGAGCACACAGTGTCCGATGAGAGAGATACCAGCAGGTGCAATAATGACTGCAGAAAAAAGAGGTGGAGTGAGCTGTTTTCTAGCAATTCCTTCTTACCATAACGCCTAGGAGCCCAGGACCTCATTGTGCGAGAAGCTGTACAGAGAACAAAAAGACAAGAGACAACAGATAGATACAGACAGGCAGAGAAGAGTACAAGGAAATTATGCAACAATACTGGTCAGCATGAATAGGCAGTGGTCTCAGCACACTGGTGGGCTAACTGCTGTCAATTTTTTGTAAGCATCAAGGCAAAGGAGAGTAATACAGACTAATTTGAACAGAGATAATAAGGTAGCTTACCTGAGGGCCTGACAGCCCAGTTATTCAAAAAGTGTCCTGCAGATGAGAGCGGGGTAATCTAAAAAGTCCTATTACACCATGAGAGATAGGAAGATATAAAGCTAAAGGAATGGAGGCAGAGGGTTAAGTGTGCATACTAGTGAATG
The DNA here is from genome assembly GCF_965140295.1 of Lepidochelys olivacea. Lineage (NCBI taxonomy): Eukaryota > Metazoa > Chordata > Testudines > Cheloniidae > Lepidochelys > Lepidochelys olivacea. The sequence continues at coordinate 12,611,431 of NC_140416.1, forward strand.
GGAGTGAAATCCTGGCCCCATTGAAGACAATGGCAAAAGTCCCATTGACTTCACTAAGGACAGGAATTCACCCCTAGTATGTGTACAAGTTTAGGGTTAGGCCCATAGCGGAAAATATTTCCTGTTCGTCTAGAACAGAACTGCAGCCTGAGGGATTCTGGGCTCTGCTGAGATACTGGCTAATGAACAACCTGCAGGAGATTGGAGATTTTTATTAAGTTCAAACTCTGACAAGAAAAATCTTAGTGGCAAAGACACTGTGAGGGAGGATCCTACAATTGCTGTGGATACAGGATGTGAAGGTCACTAGCAGTCCCCAAATAAAACCAGGGTCTCCTTTATAACAATTCTCTGATAGGGGAGAAAAACAGACCTCTCTGAAATGTCAGAGGAGTCCTTGTTCTGGATGCAGGGATTTGCCCTGTCTATTGCATTGAAAAGATTCTTAATATCACAGGAGTCAGGTGTCCTGTTCCTATTCCCTAGCAGATTCTCCCTCTGATAAACACGAGGAGTCACACTGATGGAAAACACCTACAATTTCCCTTCCAACAGCTGTTTTAGTGCTTCAGTACCACCATGCTACTGGCAGCAGACACCCAGATACCAAGAGGTTTCCAAGATACTCCTAGTACAATACTGATATGCTAGTAACTTCGTCAACACTTGCCATCAGTACCCACTGCCCTATATCCATTGTCTCAATGGGTTTGCTTATACATTGGAGTTGATATGCTGGATCAGATTGTTGGTCCAGTGCTTTCAGCTGAATATCTTGCCTCCATCAGGGCTAGCACCTGATGCTTCACAAGAATGCACACCCTCCCCCCATATTAGCCTGTGCAGATGGAGGTGGTCCTGATAGAATGCTCCACATCTTGATGTCTCTCTGCTCCTCATCATACCGTAAACAGGGTAACGAGTATAAAAGAAAACGCAGATTAGCAAAACAAGTAGACGACTGAGTTTGAATGTGTTAGTATCAATGGCCTAAAGAAGCAGATATCAAACTAGGTATGTACCATATGAGCAGGGGTCCTTTATTCCTGATACAATGCAATCTATAACATCATGTCTCACAGTTCCGTTAACATGGAGACTGGATTCAGAGGATGAGGCTTCAGGTGTAGTACACGTACAGGGCCAGACTGAGAATTTTTCACTGAAATGCAAAAAAGAAATAGAACTTGCTTCTTTAAGAGAATCCGCTATTAACCTTTCTACTCTCCCTTTAGGCTTTGTAACCAGCTCCCACCATGGATGACAGCGCTTGGGTGGGGACCTGGAGGCCTCATCGTCCAAGGGGCCCAATAATGGCCCACTTTACCAGCCCAGGACCAAAGTACGCAATACAGGGAACAACAGGTAAAAGGACAGAAAGATACAGAGTTTCAAGAAACACAGTTGATATCACGAGTTAAACACACTAAATCCAGATCAGTTCAAACGATTCATTTAGTACAAACTCTCACATATTCTATTAAAATATAATTCCACTGTCTCTGATGTGACAGTTAATAAAATCCTCCTATGTGAAAGGGGACTGTTGCCCCCTTACTAACATTCAGTGGGGGTGTTTTGGTTGGCTAGCTCCCAGTACTAAAAGAAAGGGGAAGGGTCAATGAGAAATCAAGACCCTGAGACTGACAGTCCCCAGGAGCAATGGGGAGAGGCCAATGCTCCAGGTCAGTCTGATTGACAGGGTGGGCAGGCTAATCAAGGAGTCAGGAGGCCAGGGTGGGGCCGGTTCTGTATGTGAGCTGGATTTTTGCCTGGGTCAGACAGAGTGGGGCTGAATTAAGGAGGAAGGAGGGGCGCAAGCTGAGCTGGGGAGCAGAGCTGGGACAGATCCAGAGGGACCAGAAAAGCAGCCCAAAGAGAGCAGACCCTGTGCTGGGAGCAGAGCTGCAGCCCCAAAGCCAGAGGCACAGCCCAGAGAGAGCAGACTTGCCCTGGGAGGAGAGCTGCAGCAACCAGAGCCAGAGGGGCCAGAAAAGCAGCCCAGGAAGCAGGTCAGTGCTGGGAGCAGAGTCACAGAAGCAGCCAGCAGAGCAGACCAGACCTGTGCTGGGAGGAGAGCTGTAGCAACCAGAGCCAGAGGGGCCAGAAAAGCAGCCCAGGAAGCAGGTCAGTGCTGGGAGCAGAGTCACAGAAGCAGCCAGCAGAGCAGACCAGACCTGTGCTGGGAGGAGAGCTGTAGCAACCAGAGCCAGAGGGGCCAGAAAAGCAGCCCAGGAAGCAGGTCAGTGCTGGGAGCAGAGTCACAGAAGCAGCCAGCAGAGCAGACCAGACCTGTGCTGGGAGGAGAACTGCAGCAACCAGAGGCAGAGGGGCCAGAAAAGCAGCCCAGGGAGCAGGTCAGTGCTGGGAGCAGAGTCACAGAAGCAGCCAGCAGAGCAGACCAGACCTGTGCTGGGAGGAGAGCTGTAGCAACCAGAGCCAGAGGGGCCAGAAAAGCAGCCCAGGAAGCAGGTCAGTGCTGGGAGCAGAGTCACAGAAGCAGCCAGCAGAGCAGAGCAGACCTGTGCTGGGAGGAGAACTGCAGCAACCAGAGGCAGAGGGGCCAGAGAAGCAGCCCAGGAAGCAGGTCAGTGCTGGGAGCAGAGTCACAGAAGCAGCCAGCAGAGCAGACCAGACCTGTGCTGGGAGGAGAACTGCAGCAACCAGAGGCAGAGGGGCCAGAGAAGCAGCCCAGGGAGCTGGAGGCAGAGTAGCAGCAGCGCTGAGGCAGAGTGGTGGGGCTGGGGCTGGAGCAGTCCGGAGCTGGGTGCGGTGAGCAGATGGGAAGAGCGAGGGGGACCCTGGGCAGTGGGCCCAGCACAGGGAGATGCCTCGGTCAAGAGGCTCTGCAGGCCAAACTTGGAGGGGGATCGTAACCGCGATGGGGCGGGGGCAACGCTGGGAAGAAGGGTCCTACCACCTAGAGCCTGAGCGCGTGTAGCCGCCGCCAGAGCAAGTGTCCAACCCACAGCATCCCTGCAGCCCAGCCAGGGCCTGAAGAGGAGGCCTGGGACTTACAAGGAGCAGACTGTGAACTGCCCGGACATTCCAGAGACACTGTTTGTGATGTTCCCTGCCACAGAGCGGGGTGATGGGTTTCCTTTAGCCTTCCCATTTTTCCTTGTTCCTTTTTAAACTAATTGCTGATTAAATAAATTGTATTTGCTTTAAATTGTATGTAATGATCAGTGGGTCAGGCAAGTGCCCAGTGCAGAGAGAGCACCCCGGAGTGGGGACACCCTAGCCCCTGTCCTAGGTGACCACAGCAAGGTTGGGGGTTGAGCCCCCCAGGAATCCTGGGCCCAGCCTTGTTGGGGTTACGAGGACTCTGCCAGACAGGAGAGTGAAAGGGGAGTCCTCAAGGGCAGGGAGGCCTCTGGGTAAAGGAAGTGGGAGCAAGGACTCAGATTCTTTCGCTAGCCCATTTCATCGGGGTAGTGCAGAAGCCAGGAAAGTTCCCCACAATAGCGGGACCATTCCCCCACTTACATATGGGATGTCTGTATTAATTTCCATTATAACCTAGGAAATAGGACAGGGTGACTCTGCTTAGTACAGACTTATGCTGAACCGTTTCAGATGGTGTTTTCTTTACCATCGATCGTTATTTTCAATCTCTCTGTGGCGAGTAGATTTTGTCGGTAGGCTGGTAAATTTTCACGACAACCTCACAAAGCTGAACTAGAAACACATTTTCTTGGAGCAGAAATTACAAAAAGGGGAAGTTGGGAAATACATAAAGAATATCCCTGCTGTGATTAACCTCACTGCCAACCACCTATGGCTGTAGCTCCACCGAAAGTTAGAGCAAGGTGTTAGATGTCTGACTGTGATGCAAATGACAGTCAGACATTTGTAAGAGGCAGCTTGACTCTTACATCACCTCTCACTTCTGCTGCTGCATACCTTTTATCTTCCTCATAATAAAGTGTCAATATTTAGCTTAGGAATTGTATAACTATCTAAACTATTTGTGTTATACACATTTTTAAGGCGTTGAACAATAAGAATCTAAATTCAGAAGGAATTTTCAATATAGATTTTTAGAAATAATGTCACTAAGGCCTGGTCTACACTAGGAGGGGATCGATCTAAGCTACGCAACTTCAGCTACATGAATAACGTAGCTGAAGTCAACGTACTTAGATCAACGTACTGTGGTGTCTTCACCGTGGTGAGTCGACTGCTGCTGCTCCCCCGTCGACTCTGTGGCGCAGAAGTACAGGAGTCAACGGGAAAGGGCTCGGGGTGGGTGGGTGTTGATTTATTGCATCTAGACTAGACACGATAAATCAATCCCTGCTGGATCAGTCACTGCCCGCCGATCTGGCGGGTAGTGAAGACATACCCTAAGAGGTTGTTGTCACTCTCACTGGGAAGCTGCCATTTGAATAACGGTATTGTACTTCCCAGCAGCAGGACACCTGGTAGGTAGCATCCCCATTAGAATGCATTGGAAAACAAGGTTTAAAATTAGTGGTAAGTAATCCGTATTCTTTATATTTAAGTTTGGGTGTTTTTTATTATTTTGGTTATTTTAACAGCTGGTTGTTAAATAACCAAAGTATTTTGTAGTTCCAGAATTTGCTTTACAACAACTTTGGCATACTCTAATCACCAGTGTTTTCACATGGAAAAGTCAATGTTTTCAGTTGTACTAGGCATGACATTGTCAGGACTGAGTTTTCTTCTTTAATCCCAAATTATTTAAAACTAGTATTTCAAACAAATTTTGTTTAGGAGTTACTCTTCTGTGTAATTGGAAGTAATTTTTATAAACTCTTATATTACACGGGAGTTTCCAGGAAAATTCTCTTGGTTTTAGGGTATGTCTATGCTGGGAAACATACCAAAATAGCTATTCCAGAGTAATTATCCAGGGATAGTTATTTCAGTATAAGCTCCAGAATAAGAGCGTCCACATGACGGCTTATACTGAAAGAACTATTGGAATAATTATTACCTGAATAGCTATTTTGGTAAGTTTTCTGAGGTAAACAAGCCTTAGTCTCTATCATAAGAACAGGATAGTACAGCTCACTTTTGCAATCTTTGGGTGAAATCCTGGCCCCACTGAAATCAACGAGTTTTGCCATTTGTTAGTGATTTACCCCTTTTGTCCAGTGACAGAACTGCTCAGAAGGTGACAGTTTAGGCGTAGTTATAAGAGAGAAACCTCTGACGTACCCATAAACTGAGATGAATGAGCAATAATAATGACCATATGTCCATCCTACAAACCAAAAGTAAAGCCAATGTCAAAGGGTATGTCTACGCTATGAAATTAGCTCGAATTTATATAAGTTGGTTTTTTAGAAATCGTTTTTATATAATCAATTGTGTGTGTCCCCCACACAAAATGCTCTAAGTGCATTAACTCGGCGGAGTGCTTCCACAGTACCGATGCTAGAATCGACTTCCGGAGTGTTGCACTGAGTACAGCTATCCCACAGTTCCTGCAGTCTCCGCTGCCCATTGGAATTCTGGGTTGAGATCCCAATGCCAAATGGGGCAAAAACATTGTCGCGAGTGGTTCTGGGTTCATGTCGTCAGGCCCTCCCTCCCTCTGTAAAAGCAATGGCAGACAATCGTTTCGTGCCTTTTTTCCTGGGTTACCTGTGCAGATGCCATACCACGGCAAGCATGGAGCCCGCTCAGCTCACTGTCACCGTATGTCTCCTGGGTGCTGGCAGACGTGGTACTGCATTGCTACACAGCAGTAGTTCATTGCTTTGTGGCAGCAGACGGTGCAATAGGCCTGATAACCATCATCATCGTGTCCGAGGTGCTCTTGGCCACCTCGGTAAGGTCAGTCAGGAGCGCCTCGGCAGACATGGGCGCAAGGACTGAGAGAGGAGTGACTTGACTAGGTCATTCTCTTTAGTCCTGCTGGCAGTCTTATTGCACCATCTTCTGACAAGCAGGCAGGAGATGAGGATGGCTAGAAGTCCTACTGCACTGTCTGCTGCCAGCCAAAGATGTAAAAGATAGATGGAGTGGATCAAAACAAGAAATAGACCAGATTTGTTTTGTATTCATTTGCTCCCCCTTCCCTCCCTCCGTGAAATCAATGGCTGACAATTGTTTCAGTGAGGTCTGTCAGGGGCACCTTGAAAAGTTTAATGGAGATTCAGTCTTGTCTGGAATACCAGAAGGAGGGATAGCTCAGTGGGTTGAGTATTGGCCTGCTAAACCCAGGGTTTTGAGCTCAATCCTTGAGGGCGCCATTTTGTGTGACAGTTGCTTTTGTTTCTCCTTGATGTAAAGCCACCCCCTTTGTTGATTTTAATTCCCTGTAAGCCAACCCTGTAAGCCATGTCATCAGTCGCCCCTCCCTACGTCAGAGCAACAGTAGACAATCGTTCCGCGCCTTTTTTCCGTGCAGACTCCATACCACTGCAAGCATGGAGCCTGCTCAGATCACTTTGGCAATTAGGAGCACATTAAACACCATGCGCATTATCCAGCAGTATATGCAGCACCAGAACCTGGCAAAGCGAAACCGGGCAAGTAGGCGACGTCAGTGCGGTGACGAGAGTGATGAGGACATGGACACAGACTTCTCTCAAAGCATAGGCCCTGGCAATGTGGGCATGATGGTGCTAATGGGGCAGGTTCACACGTTGGAATGCCAATTCTGGGCCCAGGAAACAAGCACAGACTGGTGGGACTGCATAGTACTGCGGGTCTGGGACGATTCCCAGTGGCTGAGAAACTTTCGTACATGTAAGGGCACTTTCATAGAACTTTGTGACTTGCTTTTCCCTGCCCTGAAGCGCAAGACTACCAAGATGAGAGCAGCTGTCACAGTTGAGAAGTGAGTGGCAATAGCCCTGTGGAAGCTTGCAATGCCAGACAGCTACCGATCAGTCGGGAATGAATTTGGAGTGGGCACATCTACTGTGGGGGCTGCTGTGATGCAAGTAGCCAACACAATCACTGAGCTGCTGCTATCAAGGGTAGTGACCCTGGGAAATGTGCAGGTCATAGTGGACAGCTTTGCTGCAATGGGACTCCCTAACTGTGGTGGGGCCATAGACGGAACCCATATCACTATCTTGGCACCGGAGCACCAAGCCGCCGAGTACATAAACCGCAAGGGGTACTTTTCAATAGTGCTGCAAGCACTGGTGGATCACAAGGGACGTTTCACCAACATCAACGTGGGATGGCTGGGAAAGGTACAGACGCTCACATCTTCAGGAACTCTGGTCTGTTTCAAAAGCTGCAGGAAGGGACTTTCTTCCCAGATCAGAAAATAACCATTGGGGATGTTGAAATGCCTATAGTTATCCTTGGGGAACCAGCCTACCCCTTAATGCCATGGCTCATGAAGCCATACACATGCAGCCTGGACAGTAGTCAGGAGCTGTTCAACTATAGGCTGAGCAAGTGCAGAATGGTGGTAGAATATGCATTTGGATGTTTAAAAGCACGCTGGTGCAGTTTACTGACTCGCTTAGACCTCAGCAAAACCAATATTTCCACTGTTATTACTGCTTGCTGTGTGCTCCACTATATCTGTGAGAGTAAGGGGGAGATGTTTATGGCAGGGTGGGAGGTTGAGGCAAATCGCCTGGCCGCTGGTTACACACAGCCAGACACTAGGGCAGTTAGAAGAGCACAGGAGAGTGCAGTGCGCATCAGAGAAGCTTTGAAAACCAGTTTCAGGAATGGCGAGGCTACGGTGTGAAAGTTCTGTTTGTTTCTCCTTGATGAACCCCCCCCACCCCTTGGTTCACTCTTCTTCCCTGTAAGCTAACCACCCTCCCCTCCTCCTTTCAATCACCACTTGCAGAGGCAATAAAGTCATTGTTGCTTCACATTCATGCATTCTTTATTAATTCATCACATAAATAGGGGGATAACTGCCAAGGTAGCCCGGGAAGGGTGGTGGAGGAGGGAAGCACCGGGAGGGGTGGTGGAGGAGGGAAGGACAAGGCCACACAGCACTTTAAAAGTTTACAACTTTAAAACTTATTGAATGCCAGCCTTCTGTTGCTTGGGCAATCCTCTGGGGTGGAGTGTCTGGTTGGCTGGAGGCCCCCCCACCGCGTTCTTGGCTGTCTGGGTGAGGAGGCTATGGAACTTGGGGAAGAGGGCGGTTGGTTACACAGGGACTGTAGCAGCAGTCTGTGCTGCTGCTGCCGCCTTTCCTGCAGCTCAACCATACGTTGGAGCATATGAGTTTGATCCTCCAGAAGCCTCAGCATTGAATTCTGCCTCCTCTCATCACGCTGCCGCCACCTTTCAGCTTCAGCCCTGTCTTCAGCCCGGCACTTACTCTCTTCAGCCCGCCACCTCTCCTCCTGGTCATTTTGTGCTTTCCTGCACTCTGACATTGTTTGCCTCCACGCATTTGTCTGTGCTCTGTCAGTGTGGGAGGACAGCATGAGCTCAGAGAACATTTCATTGCGAGTGCGTTTTTTTCCCCTTCTAATCTTCGCTAGCCTCTGGGAAGGAGAAGATCCTGTGATCCTTGAAACACATGCAGCTGGTGGAGGAAAAAAAGGGACAGTGGTACTTAAAGACAGATTTTATAGAAAAGGGTACACTCTTTCATGGTAAACCTTGCTGTTAACATCACATACATAGCACATGTGCTTTCGTTCCAAGGTCGCATTTTGCCTCCCCCCACCGAGCGGCTAACCCCTCCCCCCTCCCCGTGGCTAACAGAGGGGAACATTTCTGTTCAGCCACAGGCAAACAGCCCAGCAGGAATGGGCACCTCTGAATGTCCCCTTAAGAAAAGCACCCTATTTCAACCAGGTGACCACGAATGATATCACTCTCCTGAGGATAACACAGAGAGATAAAGAACAGATGTTGTTTGAACACCAGCAAACATACACTGCAATGTTTTGTTCTGCAATGATTCCCAACTACGTGCTACTGGCCTGGTGTGGTAAAGTGTCCTACCATGGTGGACGGAATAAGGCTGCCCTCCCCAGAAACCTTTTCCAAAGGCTTTGGGAATACATCCAGGAGAGCTTTATGGAGATGTCCCTGGAGGATTTCCGCTCCATCCCCGGACATGTTAACAGAGTTTTCCAGTAGCTGTACTGGCCACAAATGCCAGGGCAAAATAATCATTAAACACGCTTGCTTTTAAACCATGTATACTATTTAAAAAGGTACACTCACCAGAGGTCCCTTCTCCGCCTGGCGGGTCGGGGATGCAGCCTTGGGTGGGTTCGGGGGGTACTGGCTTCAGGTCCAGGGTGAGAAACAGTTCCTGGCCGTCGGAAAAACCGGTTTCTCCGCTTGCTTGCTGTGCACTATCTACAACTTCATCATCATCATCTTCCTCGTCCCCAAAACCTGCTTTCGTGTTGCCTCTCTCTCCATTGGCAGAGTCAAAGCACACGGTTGGGGTAGCGGTGGCTGAACCCCCTAAAATGGCATACAGCTCATCATAGATGCAGCATGTTTGGGGCTCTGACCCGGAGCAGCCATTTGCCTCTCTGGTTTTCTGGTAGGCTTGCCTCAGGTCCTTAAGTTTCATGCGGCACTGCTTCAGGTCCCTGTTATGGCCTCTGTCCTTCATGCCCTGGGAGATTTTGACAAATGTTTTGGCATTTCGAAAACTGGAACATAGTTCTGATTGTATGAGGAGAGGAATTCATACTGTGATCAGGTCCCATACCTCCCATTTGGTCCATGCTGGAGCTCTTTTGCAATTCTGGGACGCCATCATGGTCACCTCTGCTGATGAGCTCTGCACTCACCTGCAGCTCGCCACGCTGGCCAAACAGGAAATGAGATTCAAAAGTTCGTGGGCCTTTTCCTGTCTACCTGGCCAGTGCATCTGAGTTGAGAGTGCTGTCCAGAGCAGTCACAATGGAGCACTCTGGGATAGCTCCCGGAGGCCAATACCGTCCAATTGCGTCCACAGTACCCCAAATTCGACCCAGCAAGGCCGATTTCAGCGCTAATCCCCTTGTTGGGGGTGGAGTAAGGAAATTGATTTTAAGAGCCCTTTAAGTCAAAAAAAAAAGGGCTAGGTCGTGTGGATGGGTGCAAGGTTAAATCGATTTAACGCTGCTAAATTCGACCTCAACTCCTAGTGTCGACCAGGACTTAGAAATTAATCTCATGGTCCAAAGGCTCTAAAACGACTTTAGCAACAAGACCCAAAAGGGAATTAAAATAAAACCTGACACATGCATATGAACTGTAGCCCTTCTTCCTAGGTTACCTGAAGCACAACCCCACCAAAAGGAAAGCCCCTGCCTACACTTTTAAGGGGGCAAGGCCCTCGCTCCTTGAAGCCTGTTCTCCGGGTCCTCGTTACTATGTGGAACCCGCAATGACCAGGAAGGGAAAGGAAGTTGCCCCAGCTTATACCATGTGTGGGCGCCCCAAGGTGAAAACTGAGGTCACACCTGGCCCAAGTGAGTAGTATTTCTTTCAACAGTTTATTCAAGGTGAGGATAATGTGCCTATGGGTGTCCTATGTTAGGGGAATATAAACCACACTAGAATGAGGTATGGAGGTTTTCAAATGGAAAGTAACAGCTCCAGCATTTGGGAGTAGGATGTGGGAGGAACAACAACATGGATGGTAGGCTCAGGATTCAAGGAAGGGCAGTGCAGTGTCACAGGGCTGGAAAGAGAGGAACAGCAGTGCAGGGTGTTGGGAGCAGGATGGAAGAGAACTGGCAAAACAGGACTATGGGGCTGGGATGTAGGGGGAAATGGCAGTGCAGCATGATGTGGTTGCACAGACTTGGTCTGTAGGTTCAGCCACCTGTTCGGCATGAAAGGATCATTGTTTTTGCTTTGCTCACCTCTTGTCTAGGCGATTATTCAACAGAGAAGTCAAAAAAGCATGTTTATGAATCTGCTCCTGTGCACTCCATGTCATTCAGGACTGGGAGCTTCAGAGTAGACAGCACTCCAGGTAAAATCCAACAACTAATAAATGAAACCCATCTATGAGTCCTGTAGTTGCCACCTGGCCTAAAAGCCAGAAAGAAAGTGAAATTCCTGAGCCTGACTCCACAGCCAAGTATTATAATGAAGGAAGAAAGCCTTGGTAATAGCATGTGCAGTTTGAACTTGGGGCTCTTAAAAGCCATGAACTAGAGATGGTCCTGAGTTTAACATGGTTGTCCTCTACACTGGTTACGATATAGTTCCAATTTGTAGTGCAAATAGAACCTTAACTGTGTTCTGCAACTGGGCTAAGACTTGCTCACATCCAAAGCTTTTGCACAGTACATGGTTACAATACATGGTTAAGGACAGCCCTGTCTACACTAAAACAGAAATCATGTCTTAAATGAGTCAATGGACATCCATGTTATAAGAAGACTGTATCCCATTTGTATTTGTAGTGGAGATGGGCTCTTAGAGACAATTTAACTGATTTAGTGTCAAAAGAGGTGAAAGTTGAAGAAACCAAATTCTTCCTCTCAATTAACAAGGGGCAATGGGGGACAGAAACCAACAGGAATATTTCCAGGGGAGGAAAACAAAAATACTGAAAACACTCAATGCTAATGTGACAACACAGCCAGGCAGCTTATGTCTCAAAATTGAGAGGAACGCCTTTGGCACAGAGGTATAAAAGCTCACTAGAAGTCAGGAATATACCTAAGGCCTTGATAGAAGTCAGTGTTACACCCAGAGTTTGAGACATACTCTCATCAAGATTAGTAGGCCAAAATATGACCTGACTTTATCTTCCTATGTCTGTTTGAAATACATATGCAATTCCTTTTACCTACAGTTTGAATATCAGCAAATAATTAACAGCATAACTATCAAAATCAGTAGGGGTCATCACACGACAAACTCCATAATATGTCTTGAAAAAATGTCCCATTATATGAGTATAGTTTTAGAAAAATGGTTTCAGTGTTCTAGTATGAAAAAATGTCTGGAAAACCCAGGTCACTACAGATGGGTTAGGTTTACTTCATCAGAAAGAAAAGTATCAAACATGCAGAGATGAGACAGAAGAGATACAGGTTGATCAAAAATAACTGCCATGGATCAATCATTTAGACAGATCCAAAACAACATAATGCTGTACCACATCTACATATCACCACTATGCAACTGTTTCTCTACTACTTTTGGTTCTCTCTGACAGCTAACACCTTGTCTACAATCACAACAATGTTTGTGTGCCAACTGCAAAATGGATGTGCCCAAACCTTGTATAATACAGTTTGGTTTTCTTTGCATAGACAGAACCCAAATGTTACTAGGATAGCACCTAGGAGCCCCAGTCATGGAACAGGACCCCCTTGTGCTAAGTGCTCTACAAACACAGAACAAAAAGGTTGTCGCTTCCCCAAAAAGCTGACAATCTAAGTATAAGACAAGAGACAACAGGTGGACACAGACAGAATGAGGAGCACAAGGAAACATTAGTTGGTATGAGACTTATCACCTCAGCACACCAGCTGCCATCTGTTGTCACATTTTTCTGTGTGGACATAACAGTAAAGGAAAGTTTTAAGGATGGATTTGAAGAAGGACAAAGAGGTGGCTTGGAAGATATTTACAGGGATCTCCTCAGGCACGATGGGCAGACAGGTAGAAAACACGCAAGTGCTTGTTTGAAAATGTAACAAGTGATCAATAAAGGCTGCTGTAATTGGCAGAGCAGAGGTGGGCATCGTTAGACATCTCAATAACGTATGAGAGATGATAGGTAGCATGGAGAAAAGCCACAAACAGCCTTAAAAGTGAAGACAAGTAGTTCGTGTTTCATGTGATGGAGAAGGGGGAGCAAGAGGACAGATGAAAAGAGAGAGGTGGCCTGGACAAAGCCAGGAAAATGATCTGTGCAATAGCAAAACATTATGATCATGTTATGTGAACTATGTTACAACCTTGAAAAGATCAAAATAAGTCCTGTTCACAGAGGCAAAAACCAGACCACATCACAGCCCCATTAAGCCACAGCAGGTTTGTCATTTTCTGCCCCAACATAGTTGGGATTGTTGTGTAGATGGGACCAGAGATTTATGGTAGAACAATTTGTAATGATTGCATAACATTTGTAATAACTTCTCTTTAAACTGTAAAATGTTTATTATTTTTCAATGTTATGTGAAATACGTCCTTTTATACCCAGAATAGTTATCGGGGGCAGCTTTAAAAGTGCCACTTTACTCTCAAAAGTCACTCTAATGTCCCAGGGACTCCAGTGTAAATTAGATCAGCCAACGATTAAAAGATGTGATATTTTTGTTTTGTTTTTGTTTTGTTTTAAACTGCCAGCCCCATAAACTCAACCTGGGGTCTAAACTTCAAGCTGTATCCTTGGATGGAGCAGAAGGCTTTTTTCTTCCATTGTTCTTTGAGTGATTGTCCACATTGATTCTACTCTTGGTGCACATGCACCCGTTGTGCATGATCTCACATTATTGTGCCCAGCAGTATTTGTTGGAGCCGCACATGCGCCCGAGTTCCCTTGTGCTCCTAACCCAAGGGCATAAGTCATAAGCAGTGGACCAAGTCTAGCAGTCTCTCATTTCCTTCTTAACATCTGTGGCAGTGAGAATGAACCCCCACTGTGTCCACCCGCTTCTCTGCGGCTTCGTGTTTGTTTTGTTGCTCATTGGCAACACACACAAAAGTTCTGATTTCAGTCAGATTCTGGTTTTTAGGCACCCCTGTACTGACTGTTAAGAGAGCACCAATGTTAGCCATTAAACCTGCAGACAGCATCTCTCTTAGTAATGATCCTTCAGCAACTGGTGCTTCTGTACAGGCAACCTTGAAACCATGTTCCTCAGTGCCCAGACTGGTCCCTAGTGTGTTGGTACTCAAGGCATATATAGTACTGAGTGATTTATCTGTGGCTTAGTACTAGTCTCCTCTCCTTGAGCGGTTGAGGATTCTGACACATCAGTACAGCAGGTAAAGGAGACAGCTCCAGTACCGACCTCACCCCCTATCCAGCTGAGGAGAGCACAACAGAGCCAGGATGCTCCTGACAGTCCCTCCCTTGAAAGAAATGTACTCCTTTACTTCATCCCCATCAGGGCATAACAGGGACTCCTCTCCTATGCACCTTACCCTGCTTAGGAAATGCCACAGGAGCCACAAAGTACTCTAAGGAAGTATGTGTAAGGGACAGCAGGAAATGTCATAGGGAAAATCCTTTCTGGTGCCACCTTCCGCAGTACCTATACTCATATCTGCCCTGGTTCTACTGGACACCTGGAAGGGGTGGGGTAGAATATATGCCTCAGTCTGCCAGACTTCCCTTGTGCTCCATGAAAAAGTATCTACCCAGTAGACACCACATGATCCCACAAGAAGTCCTCTCCCCATTAAACTGATGAAAAGACCCAATTCAGGTATGCAAGGGAGTACTCTGTTCTGCATCTCTACCTACCAAGAGGTTAGCAATTAAAAACCTTCACTTGGGGATGGAGGACTCATCTAAATTAAACTCAAACTAAGGACCTATGAGCCCCCCAGGAAGCTCATCTTCACATAAATATCCCAGAGCTCAGAGCTATCTGCCTGGCATGCAAAGCACACCTACCGCTGCTCCAGGAGTCCATGATCCAAGCACTGACCGACAACCCCACAGCAATGTCAACAGACAGGGGGAGCAAGACTGTCTCCACTCTGGAGTTGGTGCATTCCAGATCAAATCACACCAGCGGCACTGCACCTTCCTGGCCCTCAAAACAGCTTGGCAGATTGACTTAGCAGGTAGTTCTCAAACAACCAGGAGTGGTCTGTCAAAGACTCAGTTCTGCAGAACATCTTTCACACTTGGTGATTCCCAGAAATAGACGTGTTTGCTACAGACCAGAACAACAAAACATCAGGCATTTTGCTCCTGAGGCGGTTCAAGCCTAGGCTCCTTGACACTGAGATGAACATATACCTTTCTGCCAATTCCTAAGATACCAAGGGCTCTGAGAAAGTTCAGGCAAGACGCAGTTGATTATGACGACACATCTTGAAGAACTGCAGTTAGTGTAAGGCAAGTAACTGTTCTTTTCTATTTGTTTCATTCAGCATACCAGCCTTACCAGCCATGAGCACCAGCAGTTCAGACTCCAGCTGCCGACCCTTATTCCAGGACAGAAAAGGGCCAGGGAATGTGAAAAAGAAATATCCCTCCTTCTCTCCAGCCTTTGTTGAAAGGCTCTCTCAAATACGATGCTCCCTCTAATCCATGGGGATTCACACTGTACATAACTGTCATGGTTTCTCTCTCCAGGTCCTGGCGCATACACTATCCCTCGGGTGATGGGACCCAACACAGTGGACAAAACTGCTAGCCCTTGTTATTCCATGAAATGGAAGAGTAAGCTTGGTCGCTTTGATGAGGATCTCCATAAGGTAAGCTGCTTTTCCATTTCCTCTCCAGCTACTCTCATTGACAACCAGTGATCAGTCACTGCCTCCAGGACTGAAGGCCTCTAAGCACTGGTGGGTTCTTTCCTAGTACTTGAAGAGATACAAGTGTTCTGCAGCATGAACAGATACAAATGCTGCAGCTGAAGACTGGCAGCAAACATGGCTGTTCTTAGTAACTGCATCATTGGCAAGTCAGGGCTCAAACTGTATCTGCAGCAAGTACCTGTCTAAGGGCTTAATCCAAAACCCATGAAAATCAATGGGAATCTTTCCAATGACTACCATAGTTTTCAGATTAGGCCTAGTTCTTGTGCTATGCCTAAGCACCATGTTGCCTGAAATGCATCTGGAAAAGGAATTGGGATGAGTACAAGAAATGTGTTAAGCGACAGAAATGCAGATATGAAATTTCACATCAGGACACACATAGAATATCAGGGTTGGGGGACCTCAGGAGGTCATTTAGTCCAACCCCCTGCTCAAAGCTGCAATATCATTTATGTTCCAGAGGAAAAGTCTTTTGCTCCAGTGTTATGGTTACTGAGTATTCTGACATCTTATTGTGCAGCATATTCAGTAGCAACATTTCAAACTCAAATTTCTCTGCCATCTCCAAAGAATTTTTCGTACTGAAATACCTACCGTGATCCATGTTCCCAGACAATAAGTATGTGTAAAAAGTCTTTTTAAAATACCCTGTCGTCGCCGTCATTAAAAGGTCATCAGTTGCCTGCGGTAAACACAGCAGCATCTGAAGGCCCACAGCTTTCTTACAATAGGAAATAACTGTCGGGTCTCAGATGCTGCTGTGTGGTAAGAGTTGGAACCAGATTTTTTTTTAAATGATTAGCATTGCGTGTAACAATGAGGGAGGTGGGAAAGCAAAACGGATACCTTGCTCAAGCGTATTTTCTGGAGATAATGATCCCCTCTAGGTAGAAGGCTGTAGCAACATTCCTAGTGCCACCTACCAAACTAATGGTCAGATTTCATGCCTATGATAACATCATACTAAGTGAAATAAGGCTGTGTAGCTGAATACTATGGAACGTTACATATTTACAAAATGATTATTTTTGTATTAGATGAAAAATGATCATGTGCCGATTCTTGCTAATTATCTAAAACCTTCTGAAAACATTGGGCTTTTAAACAAATCTTTTACTGTAAGCCACATATAAAAGCCAGTGAAGGTGACAGGTACCTAACGCTTGCAGAGACAGAACAATGGCACTTTCATTTCAGTTTGAGCCACTGTCTCCCTGCAGTGTGTTAAAAGGGAAATGGCTCAGGCTAATAAGACTTCAGACATCTAATGTAAACTTCTAAAGGACATGACACTGTTGAGAGGGAACCCTTCTGCAAAAAAAAAAAAAAAAATTGTTGAAATTAGTTGTTGCAGATAAACCTATGCAGTTCTCATAGGAAACTGGGGATATTGAATGTAGCCATTTTCAACGGAAGATTCCATTGACTCTCTTACAGACCCCAGGTCCAGCTGCATATAAAAAGACAGACACTGATGTGTACAAGAAGAGAGCCCCCAAGTACAGCATGAGCTCGCGGACTAAGCCTGCAGGAACTGTTAGACATCCTGGACCAGGAGACTATCACCCCGGAAAGGTAAGGCAGAAAGATCTAGAGGGTAATTTACTTGAGTCAGAGAACAAAGAGTCGTAGGCTACAGGGCTGGTTTGTATTTAAACTCCTTGCGTTGACAAGACTTGATTTAGAGCTATCACGAAAACTTGCTTTTTCCAGGAGAGTTCAGCATATAAAAATCCAGATTCATATAGCAAGGACAAAATCCTTCAATATATCAGTGCATTAAGATGAGTACTGGCAAGAAGGGACATCAATCTGCATGGAAGAGCTACAATTAATGTTTTACATTACTGCCCTGAAGAGGCCATGTTTGAACAAGTCAAAGTTAAATTAAAAAAAACAAAAACAAAAAAAAACCACATCCCACAATATTAATGCATTATTGAGACAGATTAATTGCAGAGAGTCAAGAAACTGGACAGGTTTCTTTGAGAAATCCTTGTGCATATCAATGCCGGCGGGATCTTTCATTCTTTCTGTCTAGGTATGTATTCATCAGATATCTGAGCCTTTGATGTTTCCTTGGATAACTGCGACCCCATTTTCTCAGATCCTGAGTAGTATGCTGCGTATCCATCCATTGTAATGGAACAGCCCCTACCATTTAATCACAGCTCTGAGATTCCACATATTTCTTATATCTTTCCAATTCTTTGGTCTCCAGGGAGAGATTCCCTTCACCCATACTCTTCACATTCCACGTGTCTACTCTGATCATTCCTTTACAAAGGTTCAAGTCACTCTTCCTTGGTGCAAACATCAGGTTCATCCTGAAGGATTGGGTACAGCACCATCATAGCTGCAACTGGTACTCTTAACGGCCAGAACCTCCTCCCCAGTATAGTTTGTTGTGCTTTCTAACCTGGGGGTCTTGCCATCCAGCACCACACGGAGATTAATGTTTCGCCTTTGTTCTAGCATGGAAGTACAGAAGGTTGTTTCCTGTTGACTCCCCTCTGGTTTTTAGCTGCTGTTGATTAAATACTTGATTGAACTTTTCCACCTTTTGATGGCCCTTCCTCCATCAGAGTCCCATTACCCTCCCCAGGCCCTCATCCAGCCAAAACACTGACATGAAGTGTGCCAAGTTACTTGAATGCCACTCTGCACCCAGCATCAGCCAGTTGGACTACTTTTTGTCTGGTCCCTACCCTTTGACTTGTACAGCTTGGGTGGCCCTATCAGGAGATAAAGCTCCTGCTGGCATAGCTATCAAGCTCATTGGAATATGTAAGCCTTCTCTATGCCAAGGTGCAATGCCAAGGAAGGGTTCTATGAACGCTGAAGTTGGAAGTATAAGTTCTTCCGAAGCTTACTGAAACAATGGGTTTGGTTTACAAAATGAGAAAAAGGCGTTTAGTTGAATTCTGCTGCTTTCATCACCTGGGTCTTTACAAACACCATCTGCACCCATCACCCTAAACATTTAAACACATAGAAGTCACCTGATAGTACGTCAAAGAACCAAATTGTCTATGTAATGATATAGCAATGTTGGAGATCGAGCATCCAATGGATACAGAGACTTTCCCAAGCGCAGACTGTGGGTCAGACCACCAACTGTTAGCCTCAAAAATAAACTGAAAATGGAAAAAGGTAAGATGTTCGGCAGGTCTGCTACATTTGGATCGGTCCAGAATCAACAAAAACTACATGACTTCTGTCCAAAATGGGTTTGAGGCGTTGTCACAGGTAAAAGAACAACCTGAATAAACTTTGGAATAAAATGAAAACTATCATGCTCAAAGCTGCCAAATTATACATTCTGAAAAGTCAGTGTCACAGTGCACCACACATGACTGAGAAAGGGCTTGAGCAGGGGAACAATAATGCAGAATGGAAAAGAATGGCTTAGAGACTTAAGAATGAAAGCGAGAGTACAAGGAACTAAACTGACCCAAAGGCAGATTAGATGAGACAACAGCAAATACATCAGGGCAAAATGCATTGAACTTGCGAACCACAAAGAGTAATAATACAAAAAGTTTGTTCACAGTAGTTAGACTTCTTAACAAAAACTTTTCCCTGCAATTGAACATAACAAAAGATCATGATGGCAGAATCGTCACTGCAAGTGATATCAAATGCTGAAGGAGAGATTACTCTGCCAATCTTTATGCTTCATTAGAATCACTCAGAATATAGGGCAACAGAAAGGAGAGTACAGAACCAGAGCCATCAATCCCACAAGAGGAAGTAGTGTGTACTATTATGAAAATAAAGCCATGGAAAACACCATGGAAAGGTAAAGTACCAGCAGAACTATTTAAAGTGACTCATGCCTGCAGAATTGATCTCATGGGGAAATTTTCCAACCATGTATGGATGACTAGAAATTGGCCAGACAACTAGATGAAAGGTAGCCTGCCATTACCAAAGAAAGGAGACATAACAGAGAACAACAATTGTATCCTCTGCCTGATATCACAATTGACCAACGTTTTGCCCCACACAATCCAGGATTGAATGAAGCAAATGACAGAAGCAGAGCTACTGCCACCACCAGTTGTTTTCAGAGAGGAACAAGACGCGTGATCAAACTGTGAACAGTCAGTCAGTCACATCACTGAAAAATGCAGGGAGTACGACCACCTGCTGATCATGTGTTTCATGGACTACTCAAAAGTGTTCAATACTGTCCAACTTGATCATCTTTGGAGGATAATGGCAGCTTTGCAAGTTTCTACCCTCAACAACAGACCACAGTGCACACTGCTGCAGGCAATAGCTAGTGGTTTTCCACTGGGCTGTGCGTGAGACAAGGGTGTATTCTGTCCCAAACTTTTTCAAGAGGTATGCAGAATGGAACAAACCCCGGAAAATTTTGATAAAGTGGAAGGAGCTGGGATTTTCATTGGTGGACCCCCTCTTAACTGACCTTAGACATGCCAGTGACAACACCTGTTGCTACAACCACTGGTGGAATGCAATGAATGTTGGAATTTGTAAAAAGTGACTGAGGAATGTGGACTATCCCTGAATACTGTAAAAATGAAGTGCATGTATGTTGACATGATTAACAAAAACAGGATGAAAGCGGACATCATGATTAATAGTCAAATTGTAGAGGTAATAGATGAATTTGGTTATCTGGGATCATACATATCCAACCAAGAAGGCTGTTCAAAAGAAAGTGGAAGAAGATTAGGAATGGATTGCTCAGCCATGACCTCCCTTCACTAAAGTTTAGAAAAAACATGATATCTCAAAATGTATGAAGGTTTGATTGGTGAAAAGCTTAATTTTCTCAAGAGCAACCTATAGATGTGAATTATGGGTAATGAATGTTGGTAAGTAGATGAAAACTGAAGCCTTTAAGATGTGATGCTGGCAAAGATTCCTGCATATCTCCTGGATGGAAAATACGACAAATGCTTAAATTAGCAGCATTATTGGAAAGAAGCAGACCATGTTGTTGGAAATCAACAGGTGTAAATTTATGTCCTTTGGTCACATCAGGCACAGAGATGGAAATAATCTTGATAAAGTTATCCTGGATGGAATGGTGGCAGGTCTTCATAATAGGGGATGACTGGGAAGGAGATGGACACCTACTAAGTGTTCAAAGCTAGTGATGGATTGAGAAGGCTTCTGAAAAGTCTGCTATGATGTCACCAATATTCAGACATGAATAAATAGATTTGATTTACTTCAACAAATGCACAAGTTTATTTACACAAATACATTTGAAGAGCAGCATCAAAATTAGTGCAGCCTCTTTCACCTGTATTGATTTTTTACAATTATAAATCACATTTGCTTATATATAGAAGTACCTGAAGTATCCTAAAGTGGCAGTTTTAGAAATTTACAAACTAGTTTGGGGATCATTTTAATCTGCCACTGCTGTCCCCTCAGTGATGAAATGTAGCAACTCTTTTTACAGCATATAATATTGTAAGAATGCACAGTTTAGAAAAGGAAGTCAGAGATACTGTACCCCATTGAAACTGCAAGGAGGAAGGCAGAATTATCCCAGTTGGAAATGTGGCCAAGATACTGCAAATTGCGAACTGTTTCATAAGGTGCCAGTGGGATTTTTAATAACCACACAGAGAAAAGCCCTAGTTTAAGTTTCACATGAAAGACACACTTGGCAATTACTGTGTCACTCTGCACTGTGTTGTGTCATCATCACCATACACACACACACACAACCCTTTCTTTCAGTAATGCAATTTATATGTACAAGGGGACATAATTAAGAATACTTACAAATATTTCAGTTAGAAGCCAGCTAAAGCTGGAATATAGGATTGAAAGCATTTTGAAATTTGGGTAAGTACCGATACAGACAACTTCACAGCTCATCCCTAACGCTAATTGTGTGGCAGGGTGTTAAATAAAAAATAAAACTGTTTTTAAAGGGACCATTGAAATAAGAAAGATTGAATAGATTTTACACAAATATTCCTAAAATACTCCTCTCTGGTCTAAGAAAAAAGCCCAGGAACTCTCAACCCAAATCATAGAATCATAGAATCATAGAATATCAGGGTTGGAAGGGACCCCAGAAGGTCATCTAGTCCAACCCCCTGCTCAAAGCAGGACCAACCCCAACTAAATCATCCCAGCCAGGGCTTTGTCCACTTTGTCAAGCCTGACCATAAAAACTTCTAAGGAAGGAGATTCCACCACCTCCCTAGGTAACCCATTCCAGTGTTTCACCACCCTCCTAGTGAAAAAGTTTTTTCTAATATCCAACCTAAACCTCCCGCACTGCAACTTGAGACCATTAGTCCTCGTTTTGTCATCTGATACCACTGAGAACAGTCTAGATCCATCCTCTTTGGAACCCCCTTTCAGGTAGTTCAAAGCAGCTATCAAATCCCCCCTCATTCTTCTCTTCCGCAGACTAAACAATCCCAGTTCCCTCAGCCTCTCCTCATAAGTCATGTGTTCCAATCCCCTAATCATTTTTGTTGCCCTCCGCTGGATGCTTTCCAATTTTTCCACATCCTTCTTGTAGTGTGGGGCCCAAAACTGGACACAGTACTCCAGATGAGGCCTCACCAATGTCGAATAGAGGGGAACGATCACGTCCCTCGATTTGCTGGCAATGCCCCTACTTATACATCCCAAAATGCCATTGGCCTTCTTGGCAACAAGGGCACACTGTTGACTCATATCCAGCTTCTCGTCCACTGTAACCCCTAGGTCCTTTTCTGCAGAACTGCTGCCTAGCCATTCGGTCCCTAGTCTGTAGCGGTGCATGGGATTCTTCCGTCCTAAGTGCAGGACTCTGCACTTGTCCTTGTTGAATCTCATCAGATTTCTTTTGGCCCAATCCTCCAATTTGTCTAGGTCCCTTTGTATCCTATCCCTAACCTCCAGTGTATCTACCTCTCCTCCCAGTGTAGTGTCATCTGCAAACTTGCTGAAGGTGCAATCCACACAATCCTCCAGATCATTAATGAAGATATTGAACAAAACTGGCTCCAGGACCAACCCTTGGGGCACTCCACTTGATACCGGCTGCCAACTAGACATGGAGCCATTGATTATTACCTGTTGAGCGCGACAATCTAGCCAGCTTTCTATCCACCTTATAGTCCATTCATCCAGCCCATACTTCTTTAACTTGCTGGCAAGAATACTGTGGGAGACAGTGTCAAAAACTTTGCTAAAGTCAAGGAATAACATGTCCACCGCTTTCCCCTCATCCACAGAGCCAGTTATTTCGTCATAGAAGGCAATTAGATTAGTGAGGCATGACTTGCCCTTGGTGAATTCATGCTGACTGTTCCTGATCACTTTCCTCTCATCTAAGTGCTTCAGAATTGATTCCTTGAGGACCTGCTCCATGATGTTTCCAGGAACTGAGGTGAGGCTGACTGGCCTGTAGTTCCCAGGATCCTCCTCCTTCCCTTTTTTAAAGATGGGCACTACATTAGCCTTTCTCCAGTCTTCTGGGACCTCCCCCGATTGCCATGAGTTTTCAAAGATAATGGCCAATGGCTCTGCAATCACATCTGCCAACTCCTTTAGCACTCTCAGATGCAGCGCATCCGACCCCATCGACTTGTGCTCATCCAGCTTTTCTAAATAGTCCTGAACCACTTCTTTCTTCACAGAGTGCTGGTGCAGCAGTCTGGGAGCTGACCTTGTTCATGAAGACAGAACTCATGAAGACAGTCTCACAATCTATTATCATTTATGAGAAATCTATTTAATCAAGGAACTGATGCTGGGTGTGGTGCATCCAGAAGCAACAAGGCTACTTATCTAAGGAAAGAAGCTGCATTTTCAGACAGCCAACATCAAAGGTTAAACACCAGACACTCCTCATCTTGTTAGGAAATTTTGCAACATTTCACCCGGAGTTCAGAGAAGCTGATTGCTCTTCCACCATTCTAATCTGGTTGTGTGATCTAGACTGTCTGTGCACCAACCTGCCCCTTCAGTTACAAACTTTTCACTGACAAGAATCTAGTAAAAGGGGCACGTGTGTGATAATAGGTGACCTGGACTGTCCAGATCTTGTACTTGATTGGGGAGGGCATGTAGCGTAGAAAGTAGAAACTAATTAACCTGATGCTAGTTAATGGTGAATATCCTGATTTGTTGTAAAGGAGTACTTGTGGCACCTTAGAGACTAACCAATTTATTTGAGCATAAGCTTTCGTGATGTTTCCACAGTATGCATCCGATGAAGTGAGCTGTAGCTCACGAAAGCTTATGCTCAAATAAATTGGTTAGTCTCTAAGGTGCCACAAGTACTCCTTTTCTTTTTGCGAATACAGACTAACACGGCTGTTACTCTGAAACCTGATTTGTTGTATTTCCTTTTCCATCTCCAGGTAACACTGACCAAGCCTTGTGCCCCAGTTGTTACCTTCGGAATCCGACACTCTGAGTATACAATGCCTTTGACAGTGGATGTCTATTGACCTTCACACAAGCCACCTTACAGAAACTAAACTTATTTTTCTGTATCATGTTGCTTTATATTTTAAAGCTGCCAGTTTTTATTCAAGTTATCTTACAATTAACAATCATCTATCTTCAAACAAGTAATAAGTTTCTACAAGTTCTAGCACTAAAGGATGACAAATATTCAGAAAATAATCACTTGCAATATTTTAACTTGCCTCTGGCTATGAAGGAATTTTCCATATCCCCCCTTAATGAAGAGGACATGCTGAAGCTAGCAGTATTACCTTGGCGTGTGGATCTTGCTGTATCTACCTGCTGAGAGTCTGAACCCTGGCACTAGTGCATTGCCACATCTGGATCCTGTGTTCCAGAACCCGGAAATTCACAACTGTATACATAAAGAGTCACTCAATTTTGTACTACTGAGCTATTTTGTTGTTTGTTTACTCCTGTGATGACCCTCACTGTGTGTGTCATTTATCCCTTTTATTGTGTTCTATTGCAGTATCAGCATGTAAAGAAAATAAATCAGGGAGTCAGTATTTATCATGTCAAAGTAGCTGAATACCTCAATCTACCTTTAGATTGGGGCTACAGACTAAAGTTTAAAGGGATACTGTGTGGTTAAAACAAGTTCTTACATGTGTTACATCTTTAAATTATTAAAACAAAACTTTAAAAATTTAAATGGGCTTTTCACCACTCATTCCTAGTTTACATTTTCCTCTTCACTAATCTTGGATAATGGGGAGGGGGACGGGGGGGAGAAGGGGAATGATGATTAGTGAATTTCCACTTCTGGTTCTCATGCCTTCGCAAAATATTGCCAGTTTAGAATTGCTGGAAAACGTTAAAATCCTAAATTCAAAAAACCTTTTCATTAAATTTAAGAAAAAAGTTTCATTAGAATTTTTAAAAACCAAAGTAAGCCTAGATTGCCAAACAACATCCCCTTAACCTAGGAGAAGCACTGTTCTTGCTCTCTCAGCTGCTGTATGCCGGATGGCTGTGAATATGCAGCACCTTGCAAGGTCCACCTGCAGGCCAACCATGACTGCAGGCTGCATTCAGGACCTATTCCCTTCATACTCCCCCAGAGGAGCATACTGTCCTAAAGAGGAAGAGGGGGAGCTATGGCCACACTGCAGCTGCACATCACCATTTGGAGCAGGCCTGACACAGCAGGGGAGGGAAGTTGCTCCTGTTGAAGTGGTATAGAAGGATGTAAGCAGTGTCAGGATGAGCTCCACCCTGACATCTGGTGGTGAGGTGTGGCAAGTTGTGGAAAAGAACTTCAGGGGACGATCTCATTTGCATAGGCACACCCACCACGCCTAGAATGAGACCATAGCTGCCCAAATGGTCACTTTGGCTGCTGTGGGATCCCCAGTGTCTCTGTTATTGGGGCAGGAAGAATAAATTGTTATTACCCTGATTATGGGAACTGTGCTTGGAACTGTACGTGGCCTTTTGTTATGATGGAGGGATTCACCATCAACTAAGTAGCACTCGCTAGGCAAGGGTCATGGGTTCCAAAACTGTGTGACTGGAGAGAGGCTGGGGACAAGTATTAATACTTGGTGGCATGGGCCCCTTGGTGAGGGCCTTACATGCTGATTGCACTTCCTCCTCTCTCCACTGTGGAATATCAGAGCTAATTTTGATTTCATTAGAAGTCTAGTTATAGGCTGCTGAGCTCACTTTGGGCTGACAGTGCACCAGCACTGGGGCTCCCCTACCATAAGCTGAATTCACCTAAGAGCTGAAATCACTGAGTGTTGTGTTAAGTAGTGGGGGAGCCTGAAGATATATTGTGGAGCAGTTTGCGGGACGGCTGGTGAAGCAGTTCGATGCGGAGCAGTGTGTGGATGGCAGGAGCTGCTTGTGGGCCGTGGAGCTGAGTGAAGGAGTTCGTGGGGCGGCTGGCGGAGCGGAGCACAGCTGAGCGAAGGAGTTTGTGGGGTGGCTGGCGGAGCGGAGTGCAGCTGAGCGAAGGAGTTCGTGGGGCGGCTGGCGGAGTGGAGCGCTGCTATGGAGCGGTCAGCTTCAGATCACGTAAGGTGCCTCTTACCCCTGTCCCATTTCCACCCAGGTTGGGAGGTAAAGCTCCGCCGATAAACTTTCGAACTCTGGGGCTGCCCTGACCAGGGACAGAGACTTTTGGGGCATTGGACTTTTGGGACTTTGGGTGATTTGGGGTTGCTGGACTCAAGAACCAAAGGGAAAAGGGCATGCCCCAATTTGCCTGGGGTGGGGTTGTTTTTGCTCATGGGTTGTGTTATGAGTCCTGTTGGTGGTGTTTCCCCAACATAATGCCACATTGTTTCTCTCTGTTATTAAAAGACTTTTGCTACACTCAGACTATGTGCTTGCGAGAGGGGAAGTATTGCCTCTTGGAGGCGCCCAGCGGGGGTGGTATATATTTGTCCCAGGTCACTGGGTGGGGGCTCAAGCCGGTTTGCATTGTGTTATTGGAATGGATCCCCTAGATATTGAACCCGGCCCTTGTTGCTGCCAACTCTGACGGGCAGAAGGGTTACAAGTAGATATTCTCCTTCTGAATTACAGGGGACAATTCTGTCTCTGTGAGGCTTCCTCCCCAAGTTCCATGCAGAAATGGTGCAACTCTGCACCATCCCTTGCTGTGAGCAGTGCTTAAGTGCCACAGCCGAGCCCAAAGAAGGTTAACACAATTATTGCTAAGGACAAATGGTCTCCCCCCCTTAACCAAGCTGGGAACACCAACAGTCCCTCCCCTGCATTTATTGGTCTCTCAAAGTTTTACTTAGCCTTTCAGGGCAAGGTTAGTGTGAAGGTGGTGATGGGGAAGCGAACTGTTGGACTGCAGAGGACACTGTTGACCTTTATTTTAAAAATATTTTTAAAATAAAATTTCAAAACAAGAAGTCATTTTGAATCAAAAATCCAAGTACTTCATTCCAAAAATGAAAACAATTGGGACAAGTGTCAAACAATCCGTTGAAACCCATGGGAAGTTTTGGTTTTGACAAATCAGCATTTTCCAACAAAAATGGTTTAAAAGTTCCTGACCAGCTCTATTATTGACTCCTGAGCAAGATGGGTGACTTGTACTTTAGTGATCATTTTTCCTCTTCATCCCAAAGTCAGTGGGGGACAATTTATCTTCTTCTTTATGGATACATGCAGATCCCATAGGGTGCTATCTTGTCACACCTTCTGGTCTAATGCATCTTAGAGCTTAGATGTAATCTTCACTGTCCACTGTAGTGAGTATGGTATTACTGATGTATTTAATGTTGTGCATCAATGCAGGTTCCAAGGCAATAGGTCCTATAAAAAGTGAACCATGTATATGTTTGGAAACTGGCTAGTATAATACAGCTTTGGACCACGATAAGAATATACACATATAATTACTGGTGCAGCATCTTAAGGCAGTACAACTTTATTCACACCATAAAAAGCAAAATAAAGAGATAATTGCTCTGGCAAGAATTAGAGTGCTTTGGAGTTCTTTGGTCAGGAAAGATTTGCTTGAGGGAAGCAGATGGAACACTCAAGTGAGCCACCCAAATTTTTTAGGCATGTAAAATGAGCTCAGAACAGCCAAGTCTTACCAAAAACAAGATTCAAACAGGACTGAGTCAACTGAGCCAAGAGCCAGAGTGGATCATTGCTGCATCCTTCTCCCTCTATCCCTATTGCACATTCTATCTTTGGAACAGGATAAGGACACAAGTTACAGTACATCAACTAATACATGAGAAGATCAATATTCAAGGTAAGAAGCAGATTAAGAAAACTGGATCTAAATCTGCAGAAGGATCAACGTTCTGTGGCTTGTAAGAGGGAAATTCCTCAATGTCACACAGTGTCATTTGTCAGGGTGAGGCAATATACACAGGGATTAGGGGATATGGGTTTGTTCGGGGAGAAAAATAAACTGTATAGAGGATATATTCTTTGGTCTTAGAGAGGTGGTTATATCAAGAGGAATAAGAGAGAGCCAATCATCAAGCAAGGAATACTTACAGGAAAATCCAGAGGAACCCTTGGAACAAATATACACACACTACAAAACAATTATGGTAGAGTTGTTTTGTACCATAAAAGCCTTTTAAAATAATGTATAGCATTTTGGGTGTTTTTTTAAAATAACAGTAGTATTTTTAGAATGGTTTATTATAACTGGAGGCAGATATAAATAATTCAGATGGGAGAACATACATGGGTTGGAATGAGAGGGGAAATGACAAGGTCAATGAAAGGGAGAGAAGGGTGATTTGGGATGAGCATTCTGAATCAGGGTACAATACAGAATAAAGATGTAGTGCTGAAAGATCATAAACAACCTTCATCCACACAGCATTCTAACGCACAGAATTATGTAGAATCATCATAGAACAGGGTGCATACTGTATCTCAAAGTGCTGCAAGCTCTGGAGTGATGGCTTCACAAACAATAGACAATACTTGCTCAGGTATGTATTCCAGACAGTTGCACAGTGACATGCAGCGTACCTACCAGGTGATGTACTGTGGGGGGACAAAGAATTGAGAATTCTAAGGTTACCTCTTATTTTAAATCATCCCTCTGATCAGCCCACTTAAGACGACAGATCTAAACTCCATCTTTACCTATGGAGTGGAAATGTCTTCCCAACAATACCAAAGTGTCGTATTATGGGAATGCCAGTACCAACTATACGAACAACTTCCCCCTCTAGATTATTTACACAATAGTTTCCAAGCCTTTTGTAAAGTAATGTTTTTTTCCCCTCTTCAGTTTTTCAACTCTCTCATGTCTTCTATGGTTGCAACTGAGCACGTATGTACTTGTCACAAGAGCCACGATATTTGTGCTACAGAAAAATTACTGCCACCAGCCATCTCTTTACTGCCTTTCCCCATCCTCGGCTATGAGACAAGCAGGTCAGTAGAACCAAGCTATCATGGTGGTAAAATCCTGCTCGGATACAAAACTCCATCAACCATTCATGATAACAAGTAGTAACTACTCAACTCAGTACCTACCACACGATTTAGTTCTTCAGAGCATTGTACAACAATTCTAGCCTAGTGAGAAGCTGTTGGTATTAATGTATTTCAAAACATAAAATGAGATTAACTGACTTCCCAAGAGCACAAAGTAAGCCACTGACAGAGCTGGATTAGAACTCAACAGCGCCTGCCTCCCAGGCCCACATTTAGACTTCTCAGACTCCCCAGCTCTGCTCATTTATGAATGGAGTACAGGCACATTGCTACTATGGGTTGAGTCAGACACTTTCACATAAACAACACTGCACGTCCCTAAGGTGGACACGACATGGTTATGAGCCAGGTAATAGATGAAGGCTAAAGGTCATGGACAAAGCAATAAATGAAGGCTAAGTGTCAACAAGGAGATCAAGTTGTGGTATACATACATTTAAAAAGATCAGAACGAACTATATTCATTTTATGAAAAAATCTGATGAATATGTCCAAGACTGATTAGAAAAATGACAGTAACTTGGAGTCCAGAGACGTTATGGTCCTCCAGGAATATCCCAACAATCCTTGACAGGGTAGACTTGAGGATAGCTTTGAGCAAGTCTCGGTCTATCATGGCCACAGTTTTTCTTTCCATAAAAATTCCAGGATGAGGACCCTACTCAAGTCCGTGCTTTTGACACGAGATAATAGAGGATGAAAAACACAACCACCAGTCCAGCAGAAACGTAACAAAGCAGTTTGCGATTATCCCTTCCTGAGCGTGTCATGGTGGAGAAACGCTTCACACTTCCCGTCAGCAGGCCTGTCACGCTCATGAAATCGGAGTCCTGAGGGAGACAGAATGGTGAAATGGAGAAATTATAAAACAAATGGGGCTCTCTCTAGAGAGTGCTACTTTTTAAAGCAGAACCATTTCAGTTTCTAGCTGCCTGTGGAACTGACTAACTCCTAAGTCTAGAATCAAAAAAGGAAAAGAAAAATACAAGCAGCAATCAGTCTTTAAGAAATCAGTGTCCGGTACTCCCACACTCAGGCTCCACGGACAGAATATTGCCTTCAGTTCATTCAATGCAGTTAGATATTTGAAGGTCAAATAAAGTTCTATTAAATGCAATGCACACCCCCAAAATATAACGCCAACCTATGTCAATGCAACTTTTGGTATCTTAATTGCACACAAACCAGAAAATGCAGAATTAAAGGTCCTCAGAGCAACCTTAGTTTTGTCCTATTCTACGTATGCATTACGACAGGGTCCTCAATTATGTCATACTACGCACCACACACAGTATAGCTCGTAATACAGAATGCTACTTATCTATCTTTAAGGGCTTGTCTATACATGGAGTTATTCCTGATTCCAGGTGTGGAAACTCTTACTCTGGATTAAGACTTCCCATACATGCAGTTAATTGGGGATAACTCCATGCATAGACAAGCCCAAAGGTTTAGAAAAAGGTGCAGTTTCTTGCCATCAGATTATAATGTTATTTGCAGACTAGAACACCATATTGCTCAGTGCTGTGCCATCAGACCATACTGTAATGCAAATTCTCTCCTCTCAAGCCCCCCTTTTCTTCCGGTCTTCTCACATAATTACCATTGTCAGCAGTTCCCATCCCTCTTGAAGACTTCATATACATCTTCATCCCATCTTGCTTTCAATCCTGCAGTTACCTTCTCTATGGCCTCCATGTTGCAGCTTCTCCAGACTCCAACATGTACAGAAAAGCAACTGCCTGATCTTGCTCATCAAGTAACAGCATGACCACCTTAGTCCCATCCTCAAACATCTGCACTGGATTCCCTTCCTTTCAGAATTCTTCCAAAACCCTCAGTGGGTAAGCTCTATGTTACAGATCTTCTCTCTCTGTTGCTACTATACAATTTGTATATATCAATTTAAGACTGCAGTGGGGGGTGAAATTAAGGGGAAATAAATTGAAATTAAAAATATGGAGGTTAAAAAGTAAGGTCTTTTTCCCTAGAATGCTAAATTAGGGCATCTGCTAGCCCACACAATGTATAGCAATTTCAGCCTTTCCTGAAGTTCCTGGATCTTCCATCAGCAGCCAGTGTTTAGAATACATAACCAGATTTTATTTTTGTTTTATAAATTATATTTGTTTTTCATAATACCTGTAGAAGTTAAGGTGGTAAGTGGAAGGAATAAGATACTTGATAACATGAGCAGATACCCATTTGCACAGAGTCCCAGCCTCAGCACTTCCAAAAAGAGTAGTGAATACAAAGCCCTGATTAATTCTATGGGTTTCAGAGATTATGGGAAGTAATCCTGACATATTTATAAACACTTCCAAAGTTACAAACAAAAATGACCAAGAAAGGCCTATATCTGAATATTATCTTGAGGCAGAGGTTTTAATCCCAATAAGTAGATAATCTCCATCTGTATTTCTAAAATACATTGTCCTGTTCCAATGGTTCCTGTTACTAGTTGCTAGCTGTGTTAGTCTGATCAGACACAATGATATTAGCAGCTGGTAGGCTTCTGTTGGACTATGTACCAAAAAGCCCATACAAAATAGCTTCACATTTATCACCCAGCATTTGAGACGCTGCCAATTCCAATTGCTAGAATTTAATTTGGTGCCGTTTATGGGGGTTCTATGAAGCAAACAATTAAGACAACTCTTGAGATTCAGCACAGAGGTTTTCACCCCTTATGGACTTCTATCAGTTTCTTACCGTGCCATCCAGATAGCGGTTTTGATCCTCAGCATCTTTGTCGATATCCAGTGCCAGCTACTCAAGACAGAAGAAAGTGTCAGCATCTCCAAGTGAAACAATCAACTCCTAACATACTAGAAGCTGGTGAAATTCCAAGCACACATACAAGAGTGGCTCATCACTCCTACCACCTCCCACACATACACACAATGTGTTTGTTGAGTTCAATGTACACACCAATAGTTGCAGTAGAAATTCCTGAGATCTCCAGAATCAGAAATTCAGCTCTACAACCAACCACAGACAAACTTTTTTATATGAAGTCACCATGCAAATACTGGGAAAGTGAAAATGGAAAACAGACTCCAGTATTCTGCTAACACTGTGGTCTCTGCATTAAGAAGTGTACATAAATCAAGGTTTTTCAAGCCAATGGAACTGATTTAGTCCTACAATTATTATATGAATATAATGAATATGAATATTTTTAATATGGCTTTATTGAGACCTTCCAAAGAAGGCATCCTTAACAATATATCTTTGTATATCTTGCCCCCACCCCCCCCAATCACTTACCAAACCTAATTCCTTCTCTGGATGCCACTAAAACCAGAAAATTTTGTACCCTGGAACATAGTTAAATCCCAAATAAGGGATGAGGATTTCAATAAAATGCCCCAGGACATTCCAATAGCAAAAATTAGCTACCTGACCAGTCATAGACAGTGATATACTTAAAAGCTTCATAAATAAGACAGCGCCATGTAACTTACTATGTGCTCTCAACATTCACGACGTAAGACAGTAAAGAAAATGTATGATGTGAAGTTAGCAACTAACCGATTTCAGCCTGGTGACCTTGGTGGCTAGATTGTCCGCCATGCGCTTGTTCTCCACATCTAGCATATCATCCACAGCACTTGGACTCTGACCTGAAAAAATCCTATCGGTTATGATACAACAAATGGCAGTGTATTTACTGGTTAAAATGGAGGAATGGCGTCAGGATTTCAGATTTCTATTTTCAGTTCTACCACAGACTTGCTGTGACACCTTGGGCAAGTCACTTAACTTTTCTATGCCTCCATTTGCACAGTCGTAAAATGGGGATAATAACGCTTACCTACTTTGTGTAGGTATTGTAAAGATCAATGCCCATGAAGAACTTTGAAATCCTATGACGAAAAGGTACTACAGAATTGCAAAGCATTACTACTAAAACTTTATGGAGCTTTTAAGAGTCATTTACAAGGAACTACGGAAAACACAACACCAAAGCTTTTGAGAAAATGCCTTCTTTTTAAGGCTGCTTTTCAGACAAATGGTAAACGGAAAGTTATGCAACTATGAGCAATATTATTTCAGGAAACTGTTTCAGCCCTGAACTACTGTGCCAGGTATCACTGGTCTGAAGTGAATAGCAAATTCACCAGGCATTTGACAGACAAACAAAGACACTTTCTACATCTGAGTCCCCGCTCTTAAAAAATGCCTAATTCTGCCCTTAGCTGCAGAGGTGCATATTTTGGAAAAGCTTGGGCTTAAGAGTTTGCATGTGATATGCAATAACAAATAATAGTGGTTTGTTCTTCTGCAACAACTTCCATCTGAGGATGTCTAAGAACTTTGATGATTTGCGCCTCGCAACCTGTATATAAGAAACTGTACACTAGCTTACCTAACAAGACACCTGTACAAGTAGCTTCTGAGCCACTGCAGATTTTGGTGCCAACTAAACCATGCCTCAAAAGGAGTATTACTTAAATGGAGGACCCACTGCTGAACTCTTGGGGCAGCAGAGGTGCCTGCAGTTCATAATGAGCATGCACACGAGTCCAAAACATCCCCCACCAATCCTCAGTCCATCACACAGCTACACTTCAAACTATGGGGATGCAGGCAGTATCTGTTTAGCATTAAATACTCTGAACCCCTACTGCCCAAATGGAGGCAAGCAAAGTGACTAACAGGCACCTGCAGTCACATGAGACAGAGGGAGCATTGTGTGTCCTCACATGAGGGCAATGACTAGGGAGAAGAGGAATCTAGAACGGGGTTCTCAACTTTGTTGTTTCTGAGCTCCTCCCTGCCCCCCAACATGCTATAAAAACTCCATGGCCCAGCTGTGCCACAACAACTGGTTTTCTCCATATGAAAGTCAGGGCCGGCATTAAGGGGTAGCAAGCAGGGCAACTGCCTGGGGCTCGATGCCACAGGGATCCCAGCAAAGCTAAGTTGCTCAAGCTTCAGCTTCATCCCCGGAGTGTTGGGGCTCAGGTTCCTGGGCTGCAGTCCTGCATGACAGGGCTTTGGCTTTCTGCCCTGGGCCCTAACAAGTCTAATGCTGGCCATGCTAGGGGGACCCCCTGAAACCTGCTCACGGCCCCCATTGATCTAGAAGAGCCCATTGGAGAAACCGCCATGGCAGTGGTTGCAGGAGGGAGGGAGGCGGAGGAGTAACCCACCTTCCAGAAGGTGGACTTTAAATTTAAAAAGAACAAGAGTACTTGTAAAAAGAAAAGGAGTACCTGTGGCACCTTAGAGACTAACCAATTCATTTGAGCATAAGCTTTCGTGAGCTACAGCTCACTTCATCGGATGCATAGAATGGAACACAGAGTAAGATTGTGTGTGTGTGTGTGTGTGTGTGTATCTATACACAGATAAGTTGGAAGTCACCATACAAACTGTGAGAGGCTAATTAGTTAAGATGAGCTATTATCAGCAGGAGAAAAAAACGTGTGTAGTGATAATCAAGATAGCTCACTTAGTTGACAAGAAGGTGTGAGGATACTTCACTTAAGGAAATAGATTCAATATGTGTAAGGACCCAGCCACTCCCAGTCTCTATTCAAACCCAAGTTAATGGTATCGAGTTTGCATATTAATTCAAGCTCAAAACTTTAAATTTGTTTTACGAAATTACTATTTAGAAAACCCCACAATCACAAGGTGCTTAAACAACAAACCAAAGTGAGGGCCTGATCCTAAATTCAAAACTACCAGCAAACCAAGCCAACCCCATCCACACCTATTTTGCACTGACGTGCCCCTCGCTGCCCCACAGACCCACACCTAACCAACTACCCACCCCATATCTTACCAGCACGGGCCCCATTGTCCTCCCATCCCAATCTCTTACTGACAGGCACCTCCCCACGCCCACCCTCCACCCCATACCTTACTGCCACCGTGCCATGGGCCTCATTGTCCCCTCAGCCGCCCCCAAACCACAGCAACTCCCTGCTCCCATCTCTTCGTGCCAGGCCCCCACCCCACTGCCAGGCCCCCGCCCCGCCGTTCCCTCTCCCCAGGCGGGCGCCCGGGCCCGGACAAATGGCGGCGGCGGCGGCGGCCCGCAGTTGGGCCCGGGGCTGCCGGTCGCCCCGGGGCAGGAGGCGGCAGCGCGCGGAGCCCGCCCCGGGCTCACCTCGGCCCCAGTCCGCCATGGCCGCGTCCGGCCTCGGCGCCTCCGTATCCGGCTTCGGCCGCGGGCGGGCGGCTCCGGTTGGCGGGGGCGGGGAGCCGCAGTGACTCCGCCTCCCGGGGCGGGGCCTCCCCTGCCACCGAGCCCCGGCGGCTGCTGCGGGGGAGACACCGGCCCCGGAGCGTCCCGCCCAGCAGCCCGTCCCCTCGCCCATTGCCCCCCTGCCCGGACAGTCCCGTTCGCAGCCGGCCCTGGACACTCGGTTCCGATCCAGCCCCCCCCCCCGCTGCTGCCCCTCGGCAGGCCGGGCAGGGTGGCCGGGCTTGCCCATGCTGGGCAGGGTAGGGGGCCGTGTCCCACCGGCTGGGGACCCACGGGCAAGAAGGTGGATTAGCCTAGGGTGACCAGATGTCCCGATATTATAGGGAAAGTCCTGATATTTGGGGCTTTTTCTTATATAGGCGCCGATTACCTCCCCCCACCCCGTGTCCTGATTTTTCACATTTGCCATCTGGTCACCCTAGATGCGCCCCTTCTGTCTGATGGCTGAATACTAGTTGTGTTAGACCCATTGCAGTGGGGCCCCACGCCGGACTGGGTGCGGGTCTACAGCAGTAATACACCTGTGTGAGGTGTGGGTCTTTGTAGGGCTATAACCCACCCCAGCCTCTCACCCCTTTGGGTCAGTCAAGCTTAGGGTTGCCAGTTTTGGTGCCAGGTGTTCCTGGAGGTTTCATCACATGACATGATAGGCTTTGATTTCAGATTAATCTTTACCTCCTGGAGACTCCAGGACAATCCTGGAGGGATTCCGACATCCCGATTGGCTGCTCCCCTTTGTTTAGGGTTTGGAGATTAGACAGTGCCACTCCTGGTGGTAGGCCTCAGTCCTGCAAACCATCCCCCCCGGGGCTCCGTTTCTAAACCTGAGTGCTCCTACCGCAGTGCTGTTTTGTTTCGGCTTCTTGTAACATGGGAAACGTAGGAATATTTACATGTACAAAAATAAGCTTTGAGCGGCGTGGAAAAGATTTCTATAGTTTATTTTAATTAACAAAGCCTAATATCCTGGCCTAAACTTCCTCTGTCTCCTTCTCACACTGACAAAATGTTATTATTTATTTAATCCCCGAGCCTGCAATGTGATCCATGTGAGCAGACGCGTGCGCCTGCCCAGAGCCCCCGAGAGGTGCAGGATTCCAGCGACGGGGAACAGCGGGTAGGACCCAGGCTTTAGAGAGCTCCATCCGCGGGACCACGCAGGGAGGGAGCCACTCTGCCTGGCAGTAAGTCTTTCCACCATGGGGACACCGAGAACGAAGGGAGATGGGATGGAACAGAAAAACAGCGCCTGGGCAGTGATATTTAGCACATGCCTTGTTAGTTTCATAATGTTTGCTGTTTTATATTCCATAGCTTTAAATATTGCATCATAAATATTTTTAAAAAAAAACAACGAATAGGCGAAAAACAGAGAAAGAACAGGTTTGGCCAGCCCTGCTTATTTACTTTAGGGTTTTTTTTTTTCCCATCTGACCCTCCGTCTCAAACACAATGGAAGAGAGGATTTTTCATTGTTTGTCATTAATCCTCCCAGAAAAAGGTGTTCAGCACCTACAGTATTCCCAGATTGCATCCATGGTTTAACATTCTTCTGGCGGATCCCGGGAAGTTAACTCTGCCCCTCCCCCGATCCCAGACTTCCAGTAATGCAGCTTTTCTTTTGTCTGTTTCTTCTTCCCTACCCGAGGTGTTGCCACCCACCCCTTCCGAATCGGTTATCCGATGCTGCGTTACCAGCACGGGTCGCAACTTCCGTATGAGTCACACACACACACACCCCCTCGCTCTCCCGCTCCCCTTGGACAGCGGGGAGGGGGAAGAGAGAAAGACCTTCTCTTCCCCGCTACCCTGCCCTAGGAACAGCAGCCCAGCCGGGCGGATGACCCCACATTCCACCCTGCCGCCGGTGTCCGAGCTTGAAAAAAAACAAGTTTTTCTTTAAAACAAAGCAGGTGCCCTCACTAAACGCTGCATTGGAGGGGGGACAGCTGCTGTGTTCAGGAAATAAGGCAGGAAACCTGAGCAAGTAAAGGTAATGTGCTTTATATGTACATTATTTAACATAGAGTAGCTCCTAATGTTTGTTTATACTCTTTTTCATTGATCTGGAAGGTGGAGTTGTTGTAACTGATTTAGCAACATTTTATCTTTTAAAATAAAGCTAACCCAATAATTATTATAATGAAAAGGAGTACTTGTGGCACCTTAGAGACTAACCAATTTATTGTTAATTGTTGCAGACATTTTGCTTCTATGCCCTCTGTCTCTACTAAGGAGTCCCAGTTCCTACTTTTAGTAAAATAGTTACCATTGGTCTCATTCTGTCCCTCCAAAGTGATCAGGATTTCTTAAAAGATTGATTTATTATGAAAGATTAAAAGATATGTACATGTGTAGTTCGGCTAAACAAAGACTAAGATTCTGCAAAGACCTTACACACATGCTGAACTTTACTACCAGGAGTAGTTTCACTGATTTCAGGGGACTGCTCACAGAACTAAAGTTAAGCACATGTGTAAATGTTTGCAGAACCAGAACCAGAACCAGGGGGAGGAGCACAAAGACCAGCTTCTATACATATTTGGTGGGTGTGGGCATCAAAGAGAGAATGGTACTGGGTGTGGAATTAAGACTAATGGGATGAGTTCCTCATGAGTTAAACAGAAAAATGCAAGATGAAAAACAGGATGAAAATTCCAAATAGTGAGGTCTAAATGGAAAGTGGTGGAAGCTCCATCACGCTAGCCTGGACAAAAAGCTGGAGAATACACTGTAGGGAACAATTCTGTACTGGCCCAAAGGGGGTGGATTAGATGAGCTGCCTTTTCCAGTTTTAATGTCTCCAACTGTATGGAATTTCTTTTAATTTTTTTTGGGGGGGCGGTTGGTGCATCTTGAGAGCTGTGTTCCTCTCTGTCTTCCTAAATGGCCCTATTAGTAGCTCTCAAACTTCAGGGTGCGCATCGTGGTGGGCGGTCAGCAGGCACCCTTCCACTTTATTGTGGTAATGCCATAGAAGTGGTGCACACCCTTGCAATGAGCTCTGGATGGAGCCCCACTGAAGTCGGGGGTGGGGGGACAGAGGTTTGCAGGAGACTCATCGCAGGATCATGACCTTACTGTGTAATTTTACACTACCAATATTTAGTGCCGAATTGACATCTAGCTATAGAAAAGATAAACGTCCATAAACGTATGGAATCATACTCAGTAATTTATATATTCATTATTTATTAACTAACTATCTCTCTCAGCACTATACATCAACACAGTGCTTTACAAACAACCTTAAACACAGGCCTAGCCCCAAAGAATCTATGAGTATTATTTGCATATAAATACACATCTAATTATTTAATATACTTGTAAAACACATTGGTTTCCTGGATGATACAAGCCTACTGTCGCTTTGGCCTATAGAGGCCTTTTATCCATCATCAGGACAGGCGTTTTTATAGTGCGTTCAGTATATCCTCCCATCTTCCCCAATTACAGAGCTACACAGGCACCTCAGTATTTTAGATTCCTCAGTATTCTAGATTCTTTGTTGAACCAACAAAGCAAAATCCCAGTGCTTTTAATTGAGGAACTTCTTCATGCCACCTTAAAGGACAGCGCCACCTTAACCCAGCCTGGATGGTGTTTGTCTGTCTATTGTGCATCTCTTTTACTCCACAGGGTCATTTCTGGGATTTTGCTATGTGGTAACAGAAATCAGGACAGTGGGTGGAGGAGGAGGGCTGCAGGGAGCTGCAGTTGTCTGTTCTGTGTTAATCTTCCGGCTGGGAAAGGGAGGGAGGTTTCCTAAGTGCGTTGGTGGGAGGGCATTTATTAAACATTGGAAAGCAGAGAGAGGAGGAAGAGGATTAAAGGGCGAGAGAAAGAGAGGGAGTCAGCGCCTGGTTTTATGGGGGTCATCCATCTGCTCTGCCCTTTGGATGCAACAGAGTGAGCCATTTCACTTGCTTTTCTCTCTCTGTTCCTCCCTGCTCCCTCCCAGTTGTCTGTGTATCAAGGTCCCTGTGCATCTGTAATTATCCGGGTAATTATCCGGCAACGCTACAAGGCCGCCCACCGCACCCCATAGCGTTCCAATCCATATCCAAGCTGCTGGGGCAATGGATCTCAAGAATGTGGTGGAGACTGTGGAAAGCGGGGAACAAGACGCTATCCTCAAGGTGCTGCAGATCTACAATCAGGAGGTGAGTATTGTGTTTGTGCTTGGCCTGTGCCAGTCCTCAGCTTTCCCTGTTTACGTGTCTGGGAGCAGGTTGGCTGGAGAAGCCGTGCTGTGGGATTTCTGTGCCACCCAGCTGTCCCCGTTTGTCTCCTCTACCTACATCTGTCTGTGCGTCACTTCAATAAAACTGCCATTAACCTGCTTAGCGGGTAAATCTTTTGTTTGTAGCATCAGTGGTTCCTGCATGTATGTTTTGACAGTGACTGTTCCCGAGCATCTAGTAAACCTCTCCCCTTCCTGCTTCCCTTATGTACTGGAAGTAAAGCACTCAGGCTGGATTTTTAGCATCAAGGGTGTAAGGGAAACATGGCAGGGAAATGAATGCCCATGTGGGGGCTAAATAGTGAGGTAGAAAGGAGGAGCCCTTTATGGCAAAGGAAGGTTTGGAGGTAACATATGAGGCCTAAGGAGGAAGCTATGGATGGAGTAGAATTATTATGGTTCACAATTAAAGATAATTAAGGAAGCACATTAACAGTAGGGATTTGCCACATATGCTTCATCTGAAAGTTGATAAGAGAAATCAAAAATAGCACGTGAAAACAACAAACTGGTAGGAATGAGTGATTGCCGCTACCAGCTTGGAAATGTTTAAAAACATTACACGAAGGGGTTGCCCCTTCAGAATAGGCACACATGACGTTTTCAACTCAGGAACCAATATGCAAGTGCAGGTGAAATTCACTTCAAAGGAGTCACCTTAGGAATGAATGTGGCCCGTCAGATCCTACATGACTCATGCTGCATCACACTGAAGTAGGTGGAAAGCGAGCAGAGAAAGCTGCAAATATTGTTGCACAAGTGTCATTTTCCAGGGAAAAATTGTGCATGCTACATCTGTTCCAACCGGGCAATTTTAATCCAGTCAAAGTCTCAACTAAGAAACAGTAGGACCCCATAAAAGTGACGTACAGCAGAAATAACACAAACCGTGGCAGATGAAATATAAGAGGAATTAAGATGCTAAGAGGAAATTTGAAGAGCAAATAGCTAAACATAGCAGAACAAACACCAAGATGTTTTTTGAGAGTATATCGGACACAGGAAGCCTGGGAGAGAGTTAACAAGTCAGCTAGACTGTCGGGGAGTAAAGGGAGCAATAAAGGAGGATAAGACATTGCAGAGAACCTAAGGCAATGTCTTTGTGTCAGTCTTCACCACAGAAGATGATGGGAGATTCCTGCCCCAGATATATTCTTTTCAACAGAGGGCGTGAAAGGAAGTTAACATTAGGGTGCCTGAAGAATTCATGTCAGGCTGTTTAATACTTTTATAAAGGATCTGGAAGACGTTGTGAACAGTGGAGGAGGCCAAATTTGCAGTTGACAGAAAATTGTGTAAATCTCTCAAGACTGCAAAAGAACGTCAGGAATTCCTGAGGGACCCTACAACAGACTGGATCCCCAAAGCCAATTGAAGTAAATGGCAAGACTATCACTGACTTCAGTGGGTGCTGGATCAGATGCCAATAGGCAATTGAGCAACACGGGGCAATAAAAATTCACTGTGGATTGGTGCAAAGTGAGGTACATTGGAAGGAACCATTTGAACTATTCATACATGTTGATAGGGTCTAAATTTAAGTATAATCACACTGGAAAAAATCCTAGGTCCCATTTGCAGGCAGCACAATAGAACCATCTGGGCAATACACAGTGTTGGTCAAAAAAGATGTTAGGGAGTATTAACAATGTGGTGGAGATTAATAACAAAAATATGATAATACTGTTATGTAAATTGATGAGACATCCTTGCCTTAAGCAGTGGATCAAATTCTCTGTTGGTGTAAATTGGGATAGTTCCATTAATTGCAATGGAGCTGTGCAGAGAATTCAGGGCCCATTATAATCTGTGCTGGTTACTGCATCGCCAAAGGATATAACAGAAATGGCAAAGGTCCAGAGAAGGACAACAAAAGTGATTAGGAGCATGGAAGTGGTTCCATATGAAGAGAGGATAGGACTATTTAATTTGGAAAGGGGATGGGAGAGTGGTCCTGTATATAAAATAATGAGTGATATAGGAAAGATCAGTCAGGAGCACATCCTTACCTTTTCTTGTCATAAAGGCACAAGGGGTGAAGTTCTCTGGCCTGTTTTATGCAGGTTAGACTGGATGATCATAATAGTCCCTTCTGACCTTACAATCTATGACTTTTTGATCCAGTGAAATTAAAAGGTAATACCTTTAAAACCGATGAAAGGAAATGCTTTTTACACACACACACTGCATAATTAACCTGTGGAACTCACTGCCACAAGGTATAATTCAGACAAGTAGCTGAAGAGGGTACAAGGATTGGACATTTACATACCTAACAAGGATATCTGCAGTTACATTAGATAGGATAAAACATTTATAAAGGTCTTTAAACCCTCTTCTGTTGGGGCATAAATCATAACTTCCCCCGTGGAAATGTTAGTTTATAATTGTCCATTTTACCCCTTCCTCTGAAACATCTGGCATTGGCCACTGTTGGAAGCAGGAGCTTCCAGAGTGCTGGTCTGATCCAGTATGGCAAAGGTGGTGGGGAACGAGGAAAGGCTACTCGCATCCTCCACCCCTTGCCCATTTGCACAGGGTGCAGCCACAGTTGGGTGCTGTAGTATTTTCCTTTAGCTACTTCAGCAACCTCTGCCTGATTTTAATAGGATAATATGTTTTGAGACCTTGGAGTTACATAGATTGATACCTGGCTCAAACCTTTGAAAGATGCATCATGTCGAGGTATGAAAATTGTTTAGTGCTTTAAAAGATTGGATTTGAAATGCCATGCTTTGGATGTTGGAGAGGGATTCCACTAATCCGTCTGCCATGGTGAGCAATGGGCCAAACCCTCTGATCCTTCCTCAACTGTTATACCTTCCTTACTCGCTTAACACTCCTTTTGATTTCAGCAGAACTTCACTGGAAAATAACTGAGTAAAATCTGAATAAGACCCTTAGATTTGGCCCTGTATTATTGAGACTACATGAAATGTGCCAAAGACTAGATGAAAACATTTTCTAGACAATACACCCTGAAAGTCTGCAGTAAATCATAAAGTTGACATGATCTACTAGTTGATAGTTGTTACGTAATTTAAAATGATCTGTATTACAAAGTGACTCAACGGTAGCAAGTACAGGCTGCAATAAGCTATAGAGAGGGTGTGATTACATATGCTAATCAACTGTGTTTAAAGAACACGTGGTAAATAACTGACAAGCTCAGATACTATGATAACGAGGACCTCATAATACCTAGACAGATAGACTAGAGAGAATGAATGGATGAAACAGTGCACTGGTGAGCACTACATATCAAGAAGAAAAAATGCATGATTTGGGGCGTAACGGAGTACTGATATGCATGGACATACAGTATACCTGGATCACGAATATCGACTTCTCTGCTACTGCACTGTAGTCTTTTAAAATAAGTCAGCTGGTCAGACAGGCAGTTAGGTGTGTGTTATACACAGTACTAGGCTAAAATGACTTACCCACAGTTTGAAAATCAAGTCTATACACATATGTAGACAACAAGCAAAAAGAATAAATCAGAATTTTATGGACATTATTATTATTCCTTATTATCATGCAGCACCATACCTTTATGTTGTCCTTTACGGACAATTAGAAGAAGGCCCAATTCTCAGCCCTTGCTTCATCCCCTCTGTACCTCCTGGAGTGCAAAGGGAATACAGAGTTGTGCTAACAGGGTAGCTGAGGATTCCCTTTGCATAGGGGAATCCTTGGGTGGCATAAAGTCAGCGTTGGCAGCTCTACAACATCACGTGTTCCTGGTACCACCTTCCGGATGCAGTGGGTGTGCCGGGGGGAGGAGGCATGGCAATTTTGGACTGACTGAAATGGCTTTAGAGCAGCTCTGGAGCTGTTCTAATTTGCCCTGGAGACCAAAACAGTCCCCTTCTGCCTCCAGGAGTAGAGGTAGAGGTGGAAAGCCACTTGTGTCATCACCCCATTTCATAACACCTAAGGATCTGGCCCAGTGCCCCAGCTTCAAAGAGATGAAATGTAAATACATGGCTTCCTTGCACACTTTATAAAAGAGTGAGCTGAGAAGAAAGGAATGTCTTGACTTAGTTTTGAGTAGCGTAGAGGACTTGACTGGAGCCATAGAGGTGGGGAAACATCAAAGCAACATTGCCAGTAATTCTAGTTTGGTGTGTAAATGAAGTTAATCTGATTGTGAAGGATTGTAGGGACAATAAATTTCACAGAGCCAGATGTGGAAGAGTGTGTAAAACTGGGGTTAATTGATAAGGTTGAAGCAATGGAGGAGCAAGACACAACTTGAATGTGACGGAAAGGATCCTGATGGAGAATAAAATGGACAAATTCTCTGTGCCTGCCACGTAAAAGTAAAAATAAATAAAAAAGGTCCAGTTTGACTGTTCAGAAAAAAACCAGACTCCTCAGAGGTAAGAAGGAGGAGGCACTTTTGAGAGATAACGTATCAGGGTTAGGAGAGGAATGGAAAGGCGGTAGAATGGAATCAGCTGCTTCAGTGCTGCCTGACGTACCTGGTGACCATGCGCCTCCAGGGATGCTGCGGAGGCGGCAGCAGGTGTGCCATCGCTGAAATTCTGATGTTCCAGTGCCCATTCAGCACTTAAAATAATGCTGCTGCATTCAGCTGTCATACAGAAGTGGCACCAGAGTTCAACCGTGAAGGGGTTAATTGTGCATTAAAATTGCCCTGAAAACAGAAACCAGAGGGATGAAAAGCAGAGGCAAGCTCAATCACAGATGTTTTCGGAGTGAAGGATGAGAGGCAGATGAAGGAGACTGGGGGGCCTCAGGGATGGCTCTTTGTGTTCCAGAAGAATGGGGAGTTCCCTAAATCATAGCATTGAGAACCAAGAGCAAGACACAGACCTATACGCTTTATTGATCGTATCTGAATTGCCTGGGATCCGAGGGAAGAAGATGGCATGCTGAAGGAATGGCTCAGTGATCTAAGGAATCCCATTTTGAAGTCCTTAGACATCACCCAGCCTCCTCCCACTTTTGTGCAGTGTGCTGATCGTTTGCCTGGCATTCTTCTTTTACCCTGCTGTGATGCTGCATCTTTTGTTAAGACTTTGGGATGAAGGATACATATAAAATTATATTGAAAATCAAGATCATGTCCAGAATAGCTAATCAGAAATTAGAAGATCTGAAAGCTGAGCAAACCAAAGCGTGCGGACAGGATCAATATGAGGATAACGAAGGAAATGAGACAGGCCAATTTATGCTTCTATATTTTAAACCTTTTGAAAATAAAGGGGCTGGAGAGAGGCTAGTGTAACAGCTATATTAAGGAATCCAGAGCAGATCGAGGAAACTATAGGACATGGCTGTGGAGAAGATAATAGAAATGGTTACCAAGGAGAGGGAGTAGGACCAATACCTAGAATATTTAAGATGCAAGAGGGTGTGTACATTCCTAAGTGACTGGTGTCCACCTTAGGTGCCTTAAGACCAAAAGCCTTCACCTAGCTGCCAAGAAGTCTTCTGTATTAGTTGTGAGATATATCTCTTGCCTTCCCAGTTTGGGGAGATGATCCTTCACATCTTTTTAAAAATTGTAGAAATAGGATCTTTCTTGGGAGAGGTCTCTTC
The DNA here is from genome assembly GCF_965140295.1 of Lepidochelys olivacea. Lineage (NCBI taxonomy): Eukaryota > Metazoa > Chordata > Testudines > Cheloniidae > Lepidochelys > Lepidochelys olivacea. The sequence goes on from NC_140416.1 coordinate 12,656,271, forward strand.
AAAGAAAGATGTGCAAAATCGAAGCCTGCTCAGCTCCTGACATGTTTTGCAGCCAGTCCACGTGCATCAATGGGGCCTATAGAGCTGGATAAAGAGAGCAGAGTAAGATTATGTCTACATTACAGTCTTCAGCTGGCATAGCTACATTGGTCAGGCACATGAAGAGGTTTGATCCCTGACTGACATAGCAGAAGCCCCACATGTAGACGCAGCTATGCCAACAAAACTGCACTTTTACTGGTGTTTTTCTCGTGGGGAGTGTTTTTACTGTATTGGTACAAAGTGGAGCTTTGCCAGTATAAGTTGCGTCCACACTAGCAGCACTTTGCCAGTGTAGTGTGCTGGCATTCCTGTGCTGGTAAGGCACTTCTAGTGCAGCCACCGTCTAAATGCCCATGTCACTTGCAATTGTTAAAAATACCCTTTTAGACAGATCTCAGACATTTCTGATCCAGTGTGAAGCAGCCTCGTGAAGCGGGAAGGTGCTGTACAGTCTGGGTGTGGTCTTTGTTCAGGGTTGCAAATAACAAGGTAACTTATCAAAGTCCTGGGCTAGTTGTTTGCTTGGGTATTGAAAGCATGGAGCCGTCCTTGTCAGCTGATGCCCTGTGGGATGGAGGGAACTGGGCTACAGAGTAGCAGAAGCTTTGCTGTTAGACTAAGAAACTGAAGCATGTGGTCAATCCTGAGACTCTCTTGGACGCTGGCAAATTCCTAAACTTGCTTATTAAAACCTGAACCAACTGAGAGGCCGAGGAGGAGGAGAACTAGCACTAGTGCTAAGCACTTCCTGATTATGACTGTAGATATTAGCACTGAAACCCCATGATCCACCCCGGATCACTATGGTCCTCGGATAGCCTAGGATGGAAGAAGCAAGAAGAAACTCAGGCAAGTGGTGGAAAATGTGTTCTGAAACAGCCAGCTTCCAGTACCAACTTCTGCCACTGCTATGAGGGAGATAGAGAGCCTGCCTCTCCCTGGCTATGGAGGTAGCAAAGCAATGCCCTGCAGAATTTTTTCTAGACTGCAAACTCAGATGGTCATCACTCAACCCCAGAACACAGCCGCTCTCACTGCAAGGAATTATCCTCTTAGTTCACCAAGACAATCACTCACATCCAGGATGGCCTCATAGACCACAGAATAAAGAGCCAGAAGCAGCTTATTCTCACAAGAAATAACATTTCTCTACTTTAATCAAGGCACTAGACACTCAACACACCCACTCACACAAGCAAATAAAAAACAAACAATCAGGGAATCAAGCTGTGTTTCACCCAGGCCTGGAAAGAAGAAAAGGAGAGAAAGAGTTTATTGTTGTTTCTATATTTAAGTGCTTGGGAGGTGCTCATAAACAACCATACAGCAGTGGGAGACACACAGGTATCACAATAGTCTTTAGAAAAGAATGGATTTATGGGCAAAGCTGGACACAAGCCTCTCCTACATGACAGCTCTCATCCCTACTCATCTGTTCTTTCCATAACTCTTCATGTTGTTTTATAGAGTCATACATTTTAAGGCCAGAAGGGATCATTGTGATCATCTGCCTGATCGCCTGTGTAACACAAACCACAGAATTTCACACAGTGATTCCTACATCAAATTTAGCAATGTGTGGAAATATTTGAACCCAATACAAGTCAGAAACCCATGGCCTTCAACCTAAGAATCCCATGCTGTAGGTTAGCAAGCTAAATGGGGAGCTGCGGGTTCCACAGAGGATCAAGCCCAGTACCTTGTAAAGCAGACATGATACAGGAACCACCTGCATATACAAATTGCTAAGGGATCTTAAAACTCCAGAGAACAAAAGAAAAATCCATTTTTGAAGTATCATCTTATTTCCATCGCAGTGACCGAAAAGAAGGAACATGCAGTGAAGGGATGAAACTTGTTGATGAACTGTAGGAGATCGGGGGCTGATCGGTACAAAGATGCCTATTAATAAATCTCTGAATGGCTTGGACAGACAAGGAGCGAGATCAGGGCACAGGGCAATGGAGAGAAATGTGATATAATGAGGCTTAGATTTAAGAAGAAGGAAGTCACACAAAACCTGTCAAGGTTCCTTCCCCACTCTGAACTCTGGGGTACAGATGTGGGGACCTGCATGAAAACCTCCTAAGCTTACTTTTACCAGCTTAGGTTAAAACTTCCCCAAGGTACAAACTATTTTACCCTTTGCCCTTGGACTTCCACTGCCACCACCAAACTTTGTCTGGGTTCCTGAAAAAACGGAGTTTGGACACATCTTTCCCCCCAAAATCCTCCCAAACCTTGCACCCCACTTCCTGGGGAAGGTTTGGTAAAAATCCTCACCAATTTGCATAGGTGACCACACACCCAGACCCTTGGATCTTAGAACAATGAAAAAGCATTCAGTTTCCTTAGAAGAAGACTTTTAATAGAAGTAAAAAAGAATCACCTCTGTAAAATCAGGATGGTGAATACCTTACAGGGTAATTAGATTCAAAACATAGAGAATCCCTCTAGGCAAAACCTTAAGTTACAAAAGAGACACACAGACAGAAATATTCATTCTATTCACCCCAGCTATTTTTTCAGCCATTTAAAGAAATCATAATCTAACACATACCTAGCTAGATTACTTACTAAGTTCTAAGACTTTATTCCTGTTCTGTCTCCGGCAAAAGCATCACACAGACAGACACAGACCCTTTGTTTTTCTCCCTCCTCCCAGCTTTTGAAAGTATCTTGTCTCCTCATTGGTCATTTTGGTCAGGTGCCAGCGAGGTTACCTTTAGCTTCTTAACCCTTTACATGTGAGAGGATTTTTCCTCTGGCCAGGAGGGATTTTAAAGGGGTTTACCCTTCCCTTTATATTTATGACAAAACCGTTGAAGGAATGGTGGGAACATGGAGTGGGAGGAGGCTTAATGGGATGGATGGCAGGAAGCAGAAGGAGGACAGATGACGAGGAGCAGAAGAGTGTCTGGAGAACAGTCTGGGTGTGTAAGTGGTCATTTAAAATGTAATGCAAACTCCAGGAAGTAGGAGTCTGATCCAAAGTGCATTGAAGTCAGTGGGAGTCTTTCCATTTACTTCAGCAGCTTTTGGGTCAGACCCTAATTGCAACCACGTATAAAGGATGTAATGGTATATCCAGTTCATGTGACTCCTGCTCCTCCTCTGTTGTTTTTTAATTTGGGTGGAAACATGCCTTGTGGAGTGCCTGCAGGTTCGCTCCTTGAACCTATATAACACTGGGTAACTGTTTTGCAACAGAGTGCTAGCAGAATTGTCTCCTGGGCATATAAGAACAAGGGATCCACCATACTGGATCAGACCATTGACCCATCTAGGTTAGTATCTTGCCTCTTTCAGTGGCTCTTATGTGATACTTCAGAGGAAGGTGAAACTCTCCATAATGAGTCTAGTCAACTGTGCTATACCGTGGGGGAAATAGATTTCTGAACTTTGCAAGCAATCCTGATTTCTCTGTTAACTTTTTGCCTGGTTTCTTAGTGACTTCAGCTACTTATGTTCTACTTGTTTATGTAAATATCTTAAACCCCTTTAGTATGGCAATGTTTATCGGAGGATATTAATTTCCTGCAGCAGTGAGTTCCATGGATTGGCTCTACTCTGCAAGAAGAACTATTTCCTTTTTCATTGCTGCCTTTCAGTTCAATGACTGGCTCGTAGCTCTCTCATTTTGTGGCTTGCTGGGTAGAAGCAGCCCAATGGCTGTCCCTGAACCATTTATTGTATACTATAGAGCAAATTTATTTTCTCTGTTTGTTTTTTGCCTCTTGAGGCTGATAGTTTCTGGTTTGTTTTCACAGAAGTCTCAGTGTTTCACCTTTGAAGATGAAGAGCGGGAGGAGAGGAAGGTATGTCTTTTGTTTCTTACTGTGGCCATGCAGAGGTACTTGAATGCAGAGTAGTGAATGCCAAAAGGCTTGGTGAGAGATGGCAATCCCAGAGAGAAGCTAGTGCTCTCTCACTGGGACTGGGTCACCGATGGAGGAGCATTGGGTTAGAACAGTGGTCTCCTGAGTCGGTTTGTCAGCATATCCATTCCTGATCCAGGGGCAGCTTCTACATGGCATGATGCCATGTCTGGTGTCGCTCTTCTTGCTCCCCAAGGCCAGGCACGTTATTCCTCAATGCGAGCTGTAGTAAGGTCTTCTCTTGCATCATTACTTATGCAACATATGCAGAACATTTACTAGTGTCATATGAAGTGTTGTTATACGTTGAAACAAAACTGTGCAGGGTTGTGAGATGCATTACCTTTACTCTTATTGCTGTTTTGTTTTCTTATTCACTGATCTGCAAGATATCAGCAGTTCACAATGGGACAGAGCCTCAGCCGGTGTAAATCAGTATTCATGGAACTATCCCAATTTACCCCATCAGGGAGGCTGGGCCAATGAGTCTCCTATTTATTAGTGAGAATTAGTGACATTCTACTATATCTAAACCTTCTGAGATCATTTCCCTTCTTCCCACCCTGTTCTCAACCCAGCTAGATCCTCCATCCTTCCCTTAACCTTATCTTATCCTCCTCTCAGTTCCTTCAGCCTGCTCCCCCATCCCCAGTATCACCTTCTCTCTGACCTTGGGACTCCCATTACATCTCTCCCCCCCACTCCCCCATTCTGTACTCTGTATTTGATTTAGTTGGGGATTGGTCCTGCTTTGAGCAGGGGGTTGGACTAGATGACCTCCTGAGGTCCCTTCCAACCCTGAGATTCTATGATTCTATGATACTCCTTTCCATGCATTATTGCTAGATGTGGGTGAGAACCCACACTCTGGAGACAAACGCCCTTGAGCTTTGGAAAGTTCACGTCTTGATCTGAACTTTATGGTAGGCCCATCTCTAGATACTGCTTATCTGTCTCAGCGTGGTGCATTACTCAGTGCCCATGCGTGAGAACAGCTGTTGAAATGTCCGAGCTAAGGCACTGTTTGCCGTGTCTTCATTTTTCCCTTCTAACTCCCCAGAAAATGGCCCAGCTGCTGATCAAGTTCCTGGAGAGAGAGCTCCAGCCCTCCTGCCAAGTCACATGTTTGGAAAGCATCCGCATCCTGTCCCGGGACAAAAGCTGCCTTGACCCCTTTGCCACCAGGGAAGGCCTGCAGACCTTGGCCAGACACGCTGGCATTGATTACTCAGAGGAGCTCATTCGGGAAGTCCCAGACCTAGATGTGATCCTGGAGGCCCTCAAATGCCTCTGCAACATCGTCTTCAGCAGTCCCCGGGCACAAGAGCTGACGGCTGAGGCCCGGCTCGTGGTGGGTCTTACAGAGCGCATCAAACTCTACAATGAGAAGAATCTCCCCCATGAGGTCAAGTTTTTTGACCTGCGTCTTCTGTTCCTGCTGACAGCACTGAGGGTGGACATCCGGCAGCAGCTGGCCCAGGAGCTTAGGGGCATCAGCCTGATGACAGACACCCTGGAGCTGACGCTAGGTGTGAAATGGCTGGACCCCCATGAGGTAGCCACTGAGGGGAGCCCTCCCCTACCCCTGCCACGGCAGGAGACAGAGCGTGCCATGGAGATCCTTAAGGTGCTCTTCAACATCACATTTGACTCCAGCAAGAGGGAGGTGGATGAGGTAAGTTTCCCAGAAGTCACTGCCCATGCCTTGATCCGATAGTGGTTTTCCACCTCTGCTGAGCAATTCCTCCCTGTTGCGTGTGATGTTGATGCAGTCTGTGGACTCCAGTCTGTGGACTCACGGTTACATACGCACATGTAGGAACAGAAGCAACCCATGGGGACTTCACTTCTAGAACAGTTTGATGACAACTCTGCTGTCTCTGCCCTATACACTGTTAACACTTAACAAATTGTAGCATTTTGTAAACTTTCTTAGGACTTTAAAAATAATTTTTGTGCCAGACGAGGGCAAAACGCTCATGTAACTTGCCATTGAAATGGCCAAAGCATAGCCCTTTTCCACCTTCTATATTAGTGATGGAGGTTGCAGATGGCTAACTTTTGGGAATGTCTGTGGCCTCTGCTGGTCCCTGGATTAACCATGTGGTGTGTTGGAGGACTCGGAAGGGATATGGAGCAAGAAAAAGGACGAGCAAGTGCGTGGGCGGGGCAGGAAGCAGAAAGAGAGTTCTGGGGACATTGCCATGATTTGTATGTTACTCCTCTTACTCCACTTTACCAAGATTTGGTTGTTCTTGGTATCCATGTACAGAAGTGTTCTGTTCCCAGAACAGCAGTAGAGAGGCAGAAGGGCAAACAGACTCTGGGATTTCAGGAACTGCAGAGATGTGCTTCCCTTTCATAATCAGGTTTTTTGTTTTCTGTTTTGGGGCCAGGAAGATGCTGCTCTGTACCGACGCCTGGGCGCTCTCCTGCGTCACTGCCTGATGATTTCAGCTGATGGAGAGGACCGGACAGAAGAATTTCATAGGTGAAGATCATTGTCCTACCATAAGACTTGAACCCATATTATCTTCTTACCCAGATCAGAAGGTGCTACTATATAAGCCATCCTGACACTAAGGATCAGATTCTGATACCCTGATTCATGCTGAATGGTACCTTTCTCTACAAGTAGTCCTGCTGAAGGGAATGGGACTACTTGCCAGAGCAAGAATCGCTCACCAACTTGAAAAAGGTCTTCACAATCTGGCCTTAAATATCTAACCATATCCTGAGTCATACTGAGCAGTTGCCATATGTTGTGCAATTGACATTGACAGTTGTCATTTGAGAGAGAGCTGAGACCTCCCAAAATCAGGTCATGTTTGACCTTTGTGTGCACACCCTTTGATTAGTTTGGTTGTAGAAGAGTCCACTTGCAGGTCCCAGCAAACGATGGTTTTTGATCTTACCCTCCGGCTCCTCATATTGCTAGAATTTAGAAATTAACTTGCTCCTTGGAGAGTAAAAGAATTTACATTAACACAGAGCCTTGGATGTCTCTTTGTTCCTCCTCTCCCTGTATGTTCAGCCACACAGTTAACCTCTTGGGCAACCTGCCTCTCATGTGTCTGGATGTCCTGTTGACCCCGAAGGTGCGGCCAGGCTCACTTGAGTACATGGGCGTCAACATGGACGCAGTCAGTGTCCTGCTGGATTTCTTAGAGCGACGACTTGACAGGGTAGGTAGAGGAGATGCTGTGCAGTTTTTCATTGTGCCATCTTTCCATGCAGATTTGGCCCTCCATCCCTGCCCAGCAGTGCTACTTTCTCCATTAAAAAAAACCCAGATCACCTCACGAGGAGACCACAGGAATGTCAGCAAATGATGGCTGGTTTAGAATTCACCAGAGTAGTTGGTAGCTATACCTTTAATAGAAGTGAATATTTTCCAGACAGATTCGAACAATTATGGTTGGTGTTTGAGTAGGTTCACTGGTTGACTGGACAGTAGGGTGATTGACTTTTTGTTTAAAAAGTAATAGATTTATTGGCTGTTTGCATGGCAAGATTGGTTGGATGGGAGTTGGTTAACTGACTGACTGAATCGGAAACCCTGGAACTGGTTAGTTACCGGGTGTGTTGGTCAGCTGTTTGGATATGACAGTGTAAATTGCTGTACAGTAGGCAGTTGATTGATTGGTTAGCTGTTTCTTTCCCGTGACTAACTCAGGAGGTCTGAGGACTGATTGTCACCAATCCCACTTTGAGGTGAAGGGCCAGTGGAGTTTTTGTGGGCTTCATTAAGGCAGATCATGGGGATTAACACCCACCCCCATCCCCACCCCTCAAATTCCTGGATTTACTACTCCAGCAACTTAATCTGAGTTTTTCCTGAATCCAAAAATAAAATTGTTTTTAAGTTCTCAGTTCATTTTTGACAGAAAGGTGTTATATGAAGCAAACCTGTTAAAAATATCACCAACTCAGCAGAACATTGGGTGTGGTCTTCAGGCTCTAGAAATACTCTGAGAGCTTTTCTGTGCGTGGCTGCGTGACTTCCCAGCGCGCTCTGCTGTCACTCCTGTGTTCCAGTGTGTTTCTGGCAGCCCTGTGCCATACAGCGAATGCAGAGAGGCTGCCAGCTCTGAGCACTGACACAGTGGGAAAGCTGCTGTGGTACAGAACTGGAATCTTCCGTCCTCATCTCTGGCCTGCGCTCTCGGGATCTGTCTCTGCTAGGAACTGGACAATGAGAACTACGTGAGCTTGTGATGACCTGTTGTTGTTTCTTCTGGGCTCTTTCACAGGGTCACAAACTGAAGGAGACCCTAACCCCTGTGCTGAACCTGCTGACAGAGAGTGCCCGTGTTCACCGCCAGACGAGGAAGTTCCTCAAAGCTAAGGTACCATGTTGGTGTAGGGAGAATCCAACGCTCATTCCTGATTCCTCTGAGGTGGGAGAAGAATAACACAAACTTTATGGATTCCACCAGCCTCCAGATACCCCTCTCCTTCCGTATACAGATTCTGCTATCCAAGACTCTGAGCCCCACAATACCTGCCACGTTTGCCGCGCTCCCAGTAGTTTATTCATTTAATTGATCTGTAAATTGCATTGTGGCACAAAGGTTTTCTAGAAATCCCAGTGCCGTTCCAGCCTCGTCTCTCTTGCTGTGGCTTTGCAGGTGCTGCCTCCGCTGCGGGACGTGAAGAATCGCCCCGAGGTGGGGAACTTGCTGCGGAACAAGCTTGTGCGCCTGATGACGCACATTGATACCGACGTGAAGCACTGCGCGGCCGAGTTCCTCTTTGTGCTCTGCAAGGAGAGCGGTGAGTAACGAAAACATCACAGGATGGATGAGATCCTCTGGGATCTTAGTGCCAGGGAGGCAGGCCATGGAATCCAATTTCTGGTCAAAGCCAATTAGAGCTTACACCACATCAGACCTTCCGAGGCTAGAGGACACACCTTGCCACCCCTCAGACACGCTGTCCAGGCATTCGGTGCTTGGGGCAGATAGTACAGGAGTGCACTGTGGGAAGGCAGAGTTGCCTTCTCACCTCACAGACACACCATATAGATGAGCAGCGCCAGTGGTCAGTGAAACACTCTGCAAGGAGACAGCTCCTTCCTACCTCACAGACACACTGGGCAACATTCTGACCTGCTGTCAGCGGATGCAGCTCCACTGATCCATTGTCCAGCCCCCCCAGTGTGGGGAGTCAGATGATAAATCTGATATTGTTTGCTTTACCCTCCGCTCTGCTGTCACAAAGTCCAGGGGAAGAACTGGTTCTTGGGGATTTTGTCTGAGGGAGGAGGACCCGGAGCTGAACGTGCTGCTTGAGCACTCAGGAGCAGTGTATTGACTATCAGTGCCACGGTCTGCATTTCCCACCTGCCTCTTCCATATGAGGATTTATCCAGTGGATGTCCATGCTGGCTGGTGCCTCTTGTTTAAAAGTGGTCACTTTCTCTCACTCAGCCCAGCCTGTCCCCAGGAGGGCCGGTGGGCAGCAAGGGGATGTGCTGACTCTTGTGTCTCTCTCCCTGTCAGTGTCGCGATTTGTGAAGTACACAGGGTATGGCAATGCAGCTGGGCTCCTGGCAGCACGAGGCCTCATGGCAGGAGGGCGGGCAGAGGGAGAGTATTCTGAGGATGAAGACACGGACACAGAGGAATACAAGGAAGCTAAGCCCAAGTAAGGACCCCTTTCCCTCCACCACTTCCCACCACTGTCCCTCTGTCCTTACATACTCACAAATCCCTTTCTCCATGCCCGGCCTGTGCTCACGAGCTCCCTTCCCCATCCTGTCCCTGCGCCCTCACTTACCCCATTACCCACTTTTCTCACCTTATTCCTATTCTTCCCCATCCTCTCCCTGCATCCCCCTGCCCAGGGCTTCGCCCACTTTCTCCTCCTCACTACTCATTTCATTTAATGGCATTTCATCCAAAAATTACCTACTTCCTACTCCAGTGCCCCACCCATCCCCACCAGGGGAATGGCTCCCCTTGTGTGACAGCTGCTAGTGTGCTTGTATCCACTCACTGGCAGTAGGGCACATCATCTACAGTGGAACAGATTCCCTTATTGTGCCTCTCCGGAGAGGCGTGGAGATGGGGCAGCGTGTGTGATGAGGGTTGGGTCCTATCCACCTCCAGCTGCTGGGTTCCTGTCTGCAGCCAAAGTGAACGTGTTCCTCTCTCTCCTCGGCAGTGCTTAGCCGTGACCCTGTGATAGGGTGGACAAAGGGGACTCTCCAGTCCTACCGAGCTCTGATTGAACGTAGGATTGGTCATGTCAAATCAGGCCGTTAGTCCACCAATTCTGGAATCACATGGACCACCTGTATATGGAAGAGGAGGGAGGTGAAGTCTCTATAGATGGAGGCCACTGGAAGGAAGTGACGAGGAGAGGGTGAATTCCCACTCCGGTGGCCAGGGAAGGAGGGGAGGGCTTGGCAGGACTCTCCTACCTAAGGAGAGTAGGGGGTGATGCAGTGGAGCATGGGCAAGTGCCAGAAGCACCTTGCTGGCCCCTGTGATGCCACCAGCGCTAGTATCCCAAGGAGAGGAGAGAGCATGTGCTCTGTGGCCAGCTCTGCTCTCATGCTATTGTAGACTCATAGATGCAGCCTGCTTTTCAATGAACCTGTTTCTCTCTTCTATCTCCCTCTTTTTCTCTTTCTACCTCCCGTTCCCATCATTGCATTCAGCATTAACCCAGTGACAGGGCGTGTGGAGGAGAAGCTCCCCAACCCCATGGAAGGGATGACTGAGGAGCAGAAGGAGTATGAAGCCATGAAGCTGGTTAACATGTTTGACAAGCTGTCCAGGTATCAGAAGAGAGAACGAAGCGTGCGCAGTTGTGGTTTGGGGATGCAGTGGGAATGCACTAGGAGAAAGAGTCCTGGCTAATATAGGTCAGACACTGAGACTGGGGGGACCCAGGTTTGTCACAGAATCATGACTATGGCAGGTCAGTGCTGTAGGAGAGTCTTAATGGGCACACAACTACGTATATGCCTTGAGGAGGAGGGGAATCCCAGCTCAGTGCAGTGAGTGTTTGGTAGCAGTCCAGGGCCCTGGAAGATCATAGGGGATGGACTCGGGGTGATTGCTGGGAAGATTTAACATAGGAATAAATTAACAGAGCTGGATTCTGTTACCCCAGCAAAAGGAGTTCAGGGGCCTTAGCCAAGCCTCGTTGAGACAGCAGCAGACTACCACATAGATGTGTTCTCCACCTCCCAGTGCATCGGGAGTTGTCACCTCACCAGAGTTCAGCCTGGGAGTTCTCTAGCAGATGGTGGCATTGCCCCTGGGTGGCTGCTGGTAGGAAGTAGCATTTCAGACACAGATGGCAGCCAATGGCACCAATTCTCCTTCCCCACAGGAGAGCCTTCTCCAGTAGGCGCTCATCCATCATTCAGGGGCACTGCAGACAGGGGTCTGGGATCTACCTAGAGAGTTCAGAAGGCACCGAGATGGGAAGGAAAAGGGCAGCAGGGCAGCTCATTTACTGCTCTTAGCCCATGTGTGTCAGAGAGAGAGAAACTCATCCTGGTGCCAGTCCTAAAGTTACACTACGGTGGTTCAGCTAGCACTGCCTGCCTCTGACCAGTGCTACTCCGGACTGTGCCAGGAACGCCCAGGAGATTCTAGTATCCAACCAATGTAGCAGGAGCTTAGCATGGCAGCTCCTGGGACCTCCAACGCTAATTCCAACATGACTGGGGTTCTGGGCCCCTAGCCCACCCTGCCGCAGGGGCTGTACTCTTTGGGTTGCTTGAGAAGAGGCATCAATCCGTTCCTTGGACTGGATTTGGGGGCTGTGGGATTCTCTCTGCTGCCTTTTGGAGCTTTGCAAGTGGAAGTGCAGAGCCCAATATTCAGAGGTGGGGAGTTCAGTGTGAGTTGTGAATGCCCAGAACTTCTGAAAATCAGCCCCTTGTTCTTTTCACGGGTTTATTCCTTCCTTAGGTGCATAGGAATGTTGTTGCTGGAACCAAGCCTGTTGCTTTAACTGGGGGGCCTCTATTGTGCTGGTATTCCGCAAAGCATTCTCCCTGGCTGCCATCTGGAGGTGTCCACAGGTCCCTCAGGGGTTGGACACAAGTGCTCAGCGATCTGAGCGTTCCCCAGTCTCCCAGTTCTGTAGCTCCTCCAGTGACATTATGTGCTTTCTCCTGGGAACTCGCTTTGCCAAACTAACTCTGCTCTTTCCCTCTGTATTGCAGACAGCAAGTCATCCAGCCGATGGGGATGACTCCAGGGGGCAATCTCACCTCTCTGGAGAACGCTGTGCATGAGCTGGCGGAGGAGAGGTCATCGTCTGACTCTGACTTGGGGTTGGACTGATTCACACCTCTCCACCCCCCCCCAAGGACTGTGGGCTCTCCACTCTCCCTCCAGAACTGGTGCTGCATCCAGAGGATAGTACTGGGTGAGGACTCTCCCAGTGGGATCTGAATCAGGGCTGGAGTCCACTGACCAGACGGATAACAACCACCTCCTCTCTGGTCCCATAACCACCTCTCCTTTCCCAAAGAGCTTGCCACAGCTTGGTTTCATCTTGGTCTCTTTCCCTCAGTGTCCCTGAGGACCTCACACTCCATTGTGAGGACCTCACAAACCCAGGATTGTCCAGTAGGATTTTTATAAAGAAAGATTGGGAAGGGGGACAAGGGAATATCTTCTTACACCACCGGGGTCCAGTAGCACGTGGAGCATTGTGTGTGCTGACTGCTGTGTGGGCACATGACTGTGTGCGCATCTGGGTGTTTTTATGGGGTGTGGGTGTGTTCATGGGATGTGAGGCACTTGTGCAGCATGCATGCATTTGTAAGGGCACACAAAGGTGTGCCTATGACAGAGAACATATGTGGGAATTTGGGAACATGAGATGTGCGTGAAAGTGTATGTACAAGTGGAGTACATGCCTTGGACATATGTGTAGTGATTAGAAGAGTGTGGGCGTTACATGTCTGCATACTGATGGTACGTGCTTGTATGGGTGAGCCTGGTTATATGGGGAGTATGCAATTGTATATGTACAGATGGGCACATGTCAACGTGTAATATTTAGGTACACATATAGACGTTTGTGGGCATGTAAGGAGTGTATACATGAATGGCTGTGGAGTGTACAGGTGGGGATGTGAGTGTAATGTTTAAGCACATGTGCCTGTTGGGACTCATGTTAGGATACGTGTGCTCATTCTGTGTGGGGAACACATGTGGAGGTATGGGAGTGTAGCTCTTTCAGCACTCACACTGACTGCAGGGTTGACATTTGCAGGTGACTGTTTGCCAGCAATGCTCTGATTTGTAGTCTCTAGTACTGTGCAGTGATCCTGTTTCCACCACATTCAGTTTTCTGGACTAACTGCTCCCATTCTGCTTTCTGAATGAAAGGCAGGGACCCCTTGCGTAGTTTCTTGCTGAATCATCTGCTTCAGCTCCTACAAATCCCCAGCTCTTTGCACTCCCAGGCTGGTATCAAATCCCGTCCTGCGTAGACTTTTCTGTTTAAAGAAGAGAAACTATCTTCCAATTTGTCTCCTGTACCAAGAGTTTCAGAACATATTACCACAAATAGAAAGAACTACACTAGAATAAAGGAAACCTTCTGACAGATGATTTTGTGTCAACGATTCGTCTGAGTGGTGTCACAACTCTAAGCAATTAGAAAACAGCCAGTGTTTCTGGGGGTCTGTCATATAGCCATGATCATTCCGAACATTAGTTTTATTCCCAAATAATAGGCTATATTAAGAGACAGTTAAGGCTGAAACTATCTCTAGACCTTAACCAAAAAAAAACAAACACATCACTGAATGTTTTAATTTGAAACATCTAAGGACCTGAGATTCAGGAAATTTTAAGTTAAGATTCCACTAACACCCTTAACTCTGCCCTCTGTACCTCGCCTCGTGTACTGTAGCTATAGGAGCATGATAAGTATTCCAATTACTTTTTAAATGGTTGTAATTATTAAAAATAAGTAATACAGTCCAAGCATATTAGTCCTCTTTTCTGCTCTGTGTAGAATATCTACGGGCATATCCAGAATTGCAGAATGAGGTTTTCAGCTAGTGTTTGTAGAGTGGATCTGGGCTAAATAGTTACCTGCTTGTATGTAGATAGTGGGGTTTCTGACCCGTATTGAACGAAAGAGTAGGTTAAGCATAGCGGTGTTTCTCTTCTGTACAGACAGGATGGACAGGAAGGGTTGGGCCTTGTGGCTTATCACTGAACAGTTGTGGTCCAGGAAATCAAGGTGTGGTGGGAGCCCTGGTGGCCAGAAGTGCAGCTGTTGGGGGCGGTTGGGGGGGATTGGAGAATTGGGGATTGTTCCTAAAAATGTCTCCCACTGTGAAATTTTAATTCTAAATATACTTTGCAATTGGTTTACATTTTAAAGGCTGTCTCTGCAAGAGAAAAAGGCTAGAGATTTACTTCTTTAAAAATGCAAGTTTAGTTCTTCACTTAGTGAAGAACTTTGTGGACGTTTTTAAACTCCAAGGAGTTTAAAAAGAGGGGGAAAAATTGAATAACTCAAAATTTAACCCACTCAACTTCACAAATAGACAGCAAGCTCCCTGAGGAGAACAGGAGAAATCAAGTGTGGAGATTCTGGGTCAAGCCATTCTATTTTATTTTTCTAAGATAGAAGTGGGCAAAAAATAGTAGTAAACTTTCAGTGCAAACCTCTGATCTTTTTCAAAGTGTTAGATCTGGCAGAAACCTCGCCCGCTCAAGAAATTAAAGAAAAACATGGTGTATTTTACTCACCCCTTGCCCATTTCCTTGTGTTCAAGTTCCTCAGAAATAGGCCATGTTTAAAACTCAAGCTTGCAATGGCTTAGGCACTGATCCAGCAAAAGCTCCACACATGTGCTTAACATTAAACATATGAACGATCCCACTGATTTTAATAGGGCTGCCTATATGTGTAAATCTTGTGCATAAGGGTTTGCAGAATTGAGGCTCAAGTCAGGACAAGCACCTTTGACGTGTATAACGAAATATGGTTGAGAAGCAACATATGCTGTTTTGTAGTAAACTGTTAACTGTGTAGAAATGGGCAGAACTCCAGCTGGGCTACATGTCTGGTGCGCTGCAAAGTGAAAGAAACACTTCTGCTTTTATTTAGGCTATATATTCAAATGACATTTATTTCAATGGCTGATCCCACAGCCGTGTAAGAACATTCAAATATATTTGAATCACACATTCAGATAAACAACTCTGTTCATCTGAATGTGAGCTCAATCACAGACCTCATTTAAAAGAAGTCCAAGGGCAAAAAACTGTTACTGCAATGGTAGGAATGACAGGGACAGATCCTCAGCTAGTGTAAATCAGCATACATCCATCGAAGTCAATGGAGTGCTGTTGAGTTACACCAGCTGAGGATTTGGCTTGAAGTTTCTAAATGCATAGAAGATAGATAATCCAAAGCTAGGTTTCATACCGCAACTGTAAATTAGCCACATTGCACATACATATTAAGGCAAAACAGTTAACACAATATACAGGCATACAAATGTACAAAGACTCAGAGTTACAGTAGCTGTGGAAGCCTTAACATTCAAATTCCTTGACTTTTGTGCATTTCAAAATATTAACCAGAACCACACTGATGCAAGGTGTTTTGCATCTCCTCTTTATTGTGCTTCTTTAGACATAGTATTGGTCAAAGGTCACATCCAGAAAAATCATTGTAATAGACTAGCTAATTATTGCTGCATTTGCCTCTAGGCCAGAAGGGTAGTGAGTTCAAATCCTGCACTGGGCCTTGGGCTCAGCTGCAATGATAGCTCTCTAGTGTGAGAGGGGAAGGGGCCTCTCACTGTTAGTAGTGCTCTCTGATGAGACATTAAACATGGATCCCTTCTGTCCATCTGAGATGTGCAAATTAAATATCCCATGGCACTTTTTGAAAAGAGGAGGAAATAACCCTGGTGTCCGGGCCAACATTCCCTCCCTAGAAGGCTCAGTGAATAAACAGTAGACCCTTTACTGCTCCACATGACTGGAGCATTCGGTGAGCTGTAAATCTGTGCAAGGAACTGAGCCAGCATTTAAAGGGTGAATAGCTGCTAAGTGAATAATTAAGAGAAATGAAGGATAACAAAGGGCATATGAACCAAATTGGGGTAAGAGCAATCAAAGCATTGACCCTGGGAAATGTGTGAAACAGACATTGAAATACCATGTGTAGACATCCACAAAGGCATTAACACTTATTAGTGTTAATAATTATTATTGCTGTGCAGATATCAACCCACGTTCCATTCAAACAGCAGCTTAAACTGGCCCATAGGGTTGTTTGCTCAACAGGAGTGGGGTTTCCAGGCATCATCTCTAGACACATTGACACCTTTCCCCTCCTGATTAGCAGTGATTTCACCCATATAATAAACGCTACAAATTGGCAACAAATAAATAATTGAAAAAAGCCTGCTTGCATCCAAAACCTGCTCTTTTGAAGAGCTGGTTCAGGGAGCCGGACAATTTCTATGAACCTGTCTGATGAAGCTGGGTACTTGTCCCAGCAGCATTAGAATTAGACAGATCAACTAGCATTTTCAAAAGTGGACTAGTGACTTTTGGGTGCCCAACTTGAAATACTATAAATGAGCCTGATTTTCAGGACATTCTGAGCGCTCACCCTCTGACAGTCAGGCCGTTCCAGGGTATTTCAGGTAGGGCACCGAAAAATTTGGGACACCCAGACTCACAAGACACGTATGAAAATTTGATCCTGAATTTCTGGGGAGAGTCCAGAATGCCTGGTGGGAGGGAAATGAGACTCTGGCCCAGTCTAATAGTGAACATCACAAAGTTGGATGATAGTTTATAAGGATCTACGTGACACAAAAGGAGAGGCAAAGTCTCTCCAAATGCGTGATCTGGGAGAATGGAAGACAGGAAAAGGTAGAGGTCACAGCATTCAGTGGGCACATGTGCCAGGCTGAGGTATCAGATTGGGAAAGTCTCCTGCAATAGCCAGCCCACAGCCTGTCATTCGGTCTTCACTTGCTAAGAGTCTTGTGTGATGGTCTTTCCTGTATTGCAGCAGGGCACCCTGATACAGCCAAAAGGATCCTCAGTAGCCACTGCAAAGCTGGAGAGCATTTTCCCCAGCTCTCTTCTGTAACCTCTCCACAGCTCACTGGGGATGACACCTATCCCTTTTCAAGGTGAACATCATTTTCCAGTAGCAGGAGGGCAGCTGTCCTAGTTGTCTTTTGCATCCAGCTAAAAATAGAAAGAACGTTCATGTCTCGTCAACATGATTCACGTGTTCCAGCGTTCATCAGCTCAGCTGGTGACACTCAGGCCAAAAGCCCAGGGTGAAGAGAAAGAGCGTGCATGCCACAATTAACTGGATTTGCTTCACTGAGTTACAGCAGCTGTGGCTGTGTGCTCTCATGTTACCCTCAAATGGCTTACCATGAAAAAAATCCTGACAAATGACTAATCATCCTTTCTGTAGACAACCCATAATCTGATAATGATTGTCAGCAACGTTAAAATCGGGTCTGGGATCTCCATACTACATCATGCCCCCTCACTGCACTTTGTTTAAAAATACAGGGCCAAATTCTCTGCTGGTGCAAATGGGCAAAACTATACTGACACCAATGAAGCTGCACCCATTTATACCAGCAGAGTTTGATCCATGGAGTTAAATGCTCCACTAGATTAAAATAAACGACTCCTCCTAATGGTCCCTAATTAATGTTAGTGTAAAATAAAATAATAGCTTGCTCTTTTATAATCTCTCTTCTGAAGGTCTCAAAGGATCACCTGTGTCAAAGGGACTTCTCAGAGGAGTAAGGGTTTGCAGCATTAAGCGCTTAAAACATTTCATTACTACCAGACTAGACGAATGCTTTTACTTCTGTTAGTAATAGGGATGACTGGGAGAGCCATTGCGAATGAACTGATTCTGTAAAGCAGCAAATAAGAGAACAAACCCACGAAAAAGCAAAGAGAATACGTTTTGGCATTTATAGGTTAATTTTATTTATGGTAAGACTTCAGAAGGAATCAATACAATTACAGAGCCAGATCCTCTGCTGGCACAAAGCAACTTAGCTCTACTGAATCTCCATTGAAATCAAGAGAGCGATGTCAATTCACACCAGCTGAGGATCTGACCCACAGTGAATATTCTGTAAAATGAATGAAGTTTAATACTGTGAGACTTCACGACAGCCTCTGCTCTGAAAACTGAGAGGAGGAAAAAAGCCACCACTTTTGTGTGTTTATAATGTGTGCAAATTAGTTTGGCACACGTCAGGGGTATTTCTCTTGGCATGGAGAGTCATACTGGTAACTTTCCAGTCCTTCAGAATCACTATGGAACTTTTGCAGTCTGCGCCCCAGAGTGCATGTTATCCTGGACTGTTGAAGTCAATGGGAGTCTTCAGATTGATTTCACTAGGCTTTGGATCAGGCTTTTGATGATTTGACTTTTAAATGCATCTAACCCTAACCCTTTCTGGTTTTTGTATGCTTCCTAGCTGCACAGCTGTTGTCTCTGGTAAACTGATTTCTGGCTTAGGCAAGTCTCCATCACCCTATTCACTCCTTTAGGGGTTGAAAAGTCTATTTGGATATGCATCAGTAAATAAATAGAACAGGCTTCCCTTAAAACAGCTTGTACTTTTTAAATATCAACATAATTCTAGATCAGGATGACCCAGATATTCAGTTAAATAACATTAAACCATTCCATCATTAGGGAACTATACTTCACAGTCTTGGTCTTGTCTCTGCTTGGTTGAGACAAGTCTGATGTTGGCTGAAAATGTATTTAACAACCCCGGCTACTTCCTTATCTTCCGATATAAACCCTCTGCGTTCGTTGCTAAATGCCCTAGTGGTTTATTTTATCCTTTGGAATGTGTTCTCCCTTCCTCCCTCCCGGGTACAGAGTGTAGACATGAAGATGGCTTCTATGTAACTTTCTGGTCACCACAATTCCTAGTACCTGTTGGCACTGGAATATTTTTTTGACACAAAGCATGACGAGGTTGAGGGAGGCCTCCATGAGCCATTCATACCTTTTCTGTTTCCCTCCGGATTAGCTCCTGCATCTCCTCCTTCCAGCCCATCAGCTCCACAAACATCTCCACCCCACTGATCACATCTCCCAGCAGGGCCACATCATTGTACTGCGGCTGGTATGCAAATGGTCCCACCAGGTCTCGATTGATCAGCACACGAGGAATAGAGCTGCGGACTGCATCTGCCAGACTGGCAAAGGGCTGCACCTAAAAAATCCCCCCCCAAGGAGCAAAGAAACAGAGAGCTTCATCCCAGGAGTGGAGGCAGCAGGGGAGTCCATACCCCACACAAAATGAATTCACTGCACTCCACAAACTGAACCTTAGGGACTCAAAATGCAGGGTCTCAGAAGGCTCTACCACACCAGGGGGCCCAAAACCTCGCAGCCTGACTCTTCCATACTACACAGACCCTCCATTTAATACCAAAATTTACACTGCATCTCATAACCTGGACAAGCTGACTGAGAGGAATATCCCAGACAAAAGCTATTATCTACTGTACCCCCTGCTGGCACATCATTGAATTGGCAGAGGGCATCCCTCCACCAGAGTCCACCCCAGTTATTACTGATACCTCCTCAAGTATCCACAAAGTATCAGTTATTACTGATACCTCCTCAAGTATCCCCCTCATCTCTTCCACCCACAGAGGTCCATCCCCACATCCTTACCCTGAGCTCCATGGACCTTGTCTAGCTGCCTTCTGTTTCCATATACCCACACACAGAGTCTGAGCACTCTGCTTCTCACCCTGTGTCCTCAAATTCCTCTCTTCATTTTCCTGATGCCTGAATCGCCCCCCCCGTTCCCCCCAACGCCCTGTTCAATTTTGCACTATTTCCCCAAGTCCCAAAGTGCTGAATCCCTGTAGCCCTCTCATGATCTATGTCACAGACCTCGAGGGAGGTTCCAATGATAAAGAGCACGTCTGCCATGGGGAAATCTGTCACATGCAGGAAGAACCGGCGTGGGAGCTCCTCTCCAAAGAACACAATGTCAGGTTTGATGAGTCCAGTGCAGACTGGGCAGTGGGGGATTTTGTCTGCCATCACATCTCCCTGAAAGAAGAAAACCCATCAGCAGCCACATGGTTTACCAGGCAACACGGCAACTCCACCATCACATCTTCCATCCATCCCACAAGCACACATGGGTTTGCCATCATATCACATTGTAACAAAACAAAATTTGTTCTGGAACAGGAACCTTGTCTCTTGGCCATGAGGACAAGGTAACTGGCCTGCAAACCCCCTTTGAATTTGCTTCTGTTGTCTCTGTGTTGATGCCCCCATAATTGCTACTCACCCTGAAGTCCTCACCCGGGTAGGATCTCCGACAGACAGTACATGTCGCAGTGGCGAAGGTGCCATGAGCTTCCACCAACTTATCAAGAGGGATCCCAGCAACTTGAACACAAGATGGAGAGAAGATCAACTCAGTACAAGGAAATTGAACCTACTGGCCCCAAATTCATCTCATGTTTCAACAGCCCCATTCTCGTATTCCACCCCCCCGCCCCTTGTCTTTTCCCTGCAGTCCATCAAGGAGAGCCAGGAAGAGAACACTCACCTCTTTCCAGCCCATCGATGTTCTGGGTGTACAGACGCAGAAGGAGCCCCTTGTCATGCAGGAGTCGCAAGAAGTAATGGGAGTAGTTGGGCCTGTAATTGCCAGGGTACAACTCCTTGGCCAACGTGAAAAAGGGCTTAGGATTGTGGAAGAAGTAGGCAATTTCAAAGATGGCTTCTGGATAGGGAATGTTGTACTGCTGAAGGTTACTGTACAGGCCACTCCCAGGAGACCTGCAGAGGGGACAAAGGGGCCTATCAGTCAGAATGCCACAGAAAACAAACCCAGCACAGGTTTCAGAGTAGCAGCCGTGTTAGTCTGTATTCGCAAAAAGAAAAGGAGTACTTGTGGCACCTTAGAGACTAACCAATTTATTTGAGCATAAGCTTTCGTGAGCTACAGCTCACTTCATCGGATGCAAGCACAGATGTTTCTAAAGAAACCGACCGCTAGAGCGTGACATATGACACCTCTCAGAGAGAGAATGACCAGATTCTTGAGCCCTATCTAGTTGCTTTCTGCAGCTGAGGCAGGGCAAAGGAGCCTTAAGTGGGCAGCTGAGGATTTCCCTTGCATGTAAGAGGAGCCCCTCAGGTGATGTCAAACTGGCATCGCTGGCTCTACACCACCCAACTCCAGACCCCCTGAGGCATGTTCAGGATCTGCTGAGGATGGGAAGGGCCACAGCAAGTGCACTGTGCTGCAGTGATCCTGGGCTGCTGGAGTGGCCCCTGTTTCAACTCTAGCTTATGCCATGGCCATACTGGCTCCTGGACAGCCCCAGCCCTGGGGAAGTGCAGAGGCGAAACCAAGCAATAAGCACAGCTCAGCTGGGCCTGAGGATCTGGATCAAGGTGTCATATGGAGTCGGAGCTGCTGAAGGGAGCACTAATCTTAACTGTGGCATTGTCCAAGCAGGCCAGGGAAGGAGAAGCAGCAGACATGGTGATTTTTGAATGAAGTCTGGAATGCTGCTGGCATGCCACAAACTAGCACTAATGAGAGGGTGGTGGTGATGCCTGGAGCTGGGATCAGTACCCCCAGTACTAGTGAGAGGGAGAGGAATGGTGAGTGGCAGACCCCTGCTGTTACCTAGGTTTGGAATATCATCAATTCCAGCTCTGGCATGGCTCCAATAGGCATCTGTGAGAGGGGTGAGGTGTTACCTAAAATCTGGGATGCCGCTGGGGGTACTGATCCCAGCTCCAGCCATCACTACCATCCGGTGACACTCCTTCTTCTGAATTAATTCTGCCACGTCCTGCAGAGTGAGCTTCCGGTTCCCACTGCCGTCTCCTCCTCTGCCGATCCCAAAAAAGCCTGCGGCAGCAGTGGATAAGGAGATCGGTCTGGCCCCCTGGATCCTGCTAGGAGCAGAAAGGAAATGCAGCAGGTAACAAAAGGACTCAAGCTGCTCAGATGGAGAAAAACATCCCAAGTGTTTCCTAGGAAGCCAGGAGCTGATCTTTCAATTGCAGGTTCATGTGCTATTGTTCGGTAATTGAGACGAGAAAACATAGTACCAGTTAGTATGAAGCCCCCAGCAGCACAATATATTCCTTTGCACTTACAGCCCCTTTCATACGAGGATATCAAGGCACTTAACAGACATTTATTATCTATTGTTTTATTGTGCTAGCATCCAGTCCTGGACCAGGACCCCATTGTGCTAGGTGCTGTACAAATGCAGAACAAAATGTCAGTCTCTACCCCAAAGATGTTTTCAACCTAAATAAGACATTAAGCCTCACAGCACAATCATGGGTGTACTTGGGTGGATTATAGACAAGGCTCTGGCGTTAAAGGATCTTTGAATCTCCAAATTAGTATACGATTCCCCTTGGCTAATGCACACGGGAGCCCCTTTTGCATCCTGATTGGCAACCAGAAAGCACTTAGGATTGTGTTTTCATGCTGCTCTGACAGGGCTGCCCACTTTAAGGACTGAAGAAACCTCGGCCCTCCCTGAATCCCATCCAGGATCCCCTGCTTAGTAGAGTCCATGTGCAGATGGCAGAAACCTAACTGAATCACTGCTCAGCCTTAAGTGCGGAAGAGGAAATGAGAATCTACAATCCATCACATGAGAAGACTATTACCCCAAACAACCTAAGTGATGTTTGCTCATCCAGGGTGTGACGCTGCAGTCCATATGATTTTATTAAAATATGTTAATGATCTACTGAGTGTGGTCATCCTATTTGTATGAATGTATCATTCTTGTATCTGAAACTAGAAATATGAAATATAACTCTGAGGTCCTATTATAATTATGCAAAGTATGGACCATTAATGGTGGTTTGGAATCTTGATGGCTCCCATTAACCAGGACAATTGACTGTGGATGGCTCTGTTTACTTGCAAGCCTTCCTGTGAGTCAGGCCAGGAAGAATGAAGGCTTGGGGTCTCACAGGACATGTGACTGTGTCACCTGGTACTGGAATCCATCTTAAACTTGGTGCTTTTCCATTTAGAAGGAGGGGTGGGGACTCAGAGAGACAAAAGATTCCCGCCTTGTGCCAAAGCTATAAAAGGGGGTGGAACAGAAGAAAGGGAGCTGTAGTCATAAAAAATCCCCTAGCTACCACCTGAGCGGGAACAAGGACTGTACCAAGGGAAAGGATCGGGCCCAGACTAGGAAGGAGTCCAGTCTGTGAAAAAGAGCTTATTGGAACATCTCTGAGGGTGAGATTTCATCTGTAACTAGTTTCTTAAATGTATTAGGCTTAGCCTTGCATGTTTTGCTTTATTTTGCTTGATAACTTACTTTGTTCTGTCTGTTATTACTTGGAACCACTTAAATCTTACTTTTTACACTTAATACAATCACTTTTGCTTATTATTGAACCCAGAGTTAGTGACTAATACCTGGGGGAGCAAACAGCTGTGCATATCTCTCTATCAGTGTTATAGAGGGCGGACAATTATGAGTTTACCCTGTATATGCTTTATACAGAGTAAAACGGATTTATTTGGGGTTTGGATCCCATTGGGAGCTGGGTGTCTGGGTGCTAGAGACAGGAGCGCTTCTTAAGCTGTTTTCAGTTAAGTCAGCAGCTTTTGGGGGACGTGGTTCAGGTCTGGGTCTGGGTTTGCAGCAGGCTGGCATGTCCGGCTCACCAAGACAGGGTTCTGGAGTCCCACGCTGGCAGGGAAAACGGGCTCAGAGATAGTCTCAGCACATCAGGTGGCAGTCCCAAGAGGATCTCTGTGACCCAACCCGTCACTCAGGGCACTGACTCTGATCAGGGCAAAATCCAGACATGAGACCAGAGCCCAGAAGTTCTTGGTGACTCCTAGTGGTGGCAATTATTAGGTCACAGAATCACTGAATGTGGCCTCCATGGGTTGGACACTGTCTTCACAAGAGCATGGGCTTTTCAGCACAAGACTACATGTCCCATCTCTAGCAGTGGCCGATATTTCTCTTCAAAGCCTCTTTGCTGTTTGATCCACTCACAAAGAGTTCCCAGGGCAGCAGATACTACACCAGTGTGGTTCGCAGAGACAGAGAGCCTGTGCATTTAGATGGTAAACACTGTTCTCATCTTCAAGCTCTCAGCATTCTCTACAGTATCTGGTGAATTTAATTATAACAGCCTCATCTCCTCCTTCCTGGGAGTGGGTATTTCTGAGACAGTGAGAGAGTTTGATGAGTCCATGAGATAACAGAGCCTTGGTTTGTGGAGAATTATCAGGATTGTGCTCGAGAGTAACAGGGAACAGCATGAAATGAGAAAACAGTCGTACCTTGCTCCACAGGCAATTGCCATCTCTCCATGGCATTCCAGAGGCTCCCTCTGCAGGGAAGTTCCACTTGTGGGGATGAAGCCAGATCCCAAGGAAGCTAAGGGAAGATTTCTGCCCCCCATGGAGCCAACGGGCCTCCTGGGATGATTTCTCTGACTGCATATCCAGAGATTCCTCCAGGCTGAAACAAAAGATAACAACCTAGACCAGCTGACAATGGTCCCTTAGAAAGGCAGAGCCAGGGGTGACCGATTTAAAGAAATCTATCCAGAGTTATAGCAAGAACAGTCAGCTCTGTGCATTTACCAAGAATTATGGCATTACAAGTGACATCCCTCTTACATGCAGTGTAGCTGTCGCCATGTTGGTTTCAGGACATTAAAGAGACATGGTGGGTGAGGTGATACCAACTTCTGTT
Source organism: Lepidochelys olivacea (assembly GCF_965140295.1). Classification (NCBI taxonomy): domain Eukaryota; kingdom Metazoa; phylum Chordata; order Testudines; family Cheloniidae; genus Lepidochelys; species Lepidochelys olivacea. The sequence continues at coordinate 12,680,968 of NC_140416.1, forward strand.
GGTGAGAGAGACCTGAAGAGGAGCTCAATGTGGCTCAAAAGCTTGTCTCTTTCACCAACAGAAGTTGGTCCAGTAAAAGATATTACCTCCCTCACCTTGTCTCTCTATCACTCTTACATCTCATCTAAAAGAGGGCACCTCCAACACCACTCCTAACACCACACTTGGTACAAGCAAAGCTGGTAGCTTGGCATGCCATGCAAAGTCAGCGCCTGGCTCTATCACTGAGAACCCCCTGAAAAGCCTGAGTCTCAGGTGAAAAGCCTGAGACCAGCCAGGTACGGCTACAGATTTAACATCCACTCTGCCATACACCGTATGTCACTGACACTGATCTCCCCCAAACTGCCAGCAAGCTCCCCGCCCCACACACTCCAAGCTCATTTACTGCACTTGGCTCTCCCCAATCCCCTCTGAACTCTGCTGCCCAATCCACTCCGCTCTCCCCCAGGCACCTCTGAACTTTGCCAGCCAACTCCCCCTGCCCTTCCCCTCCCTCTCCTCGGAAGGCTTCCCAAATCCGCCTGCCCCCCGCCCCCGGAATATGCTGCTTACCTGTGAATCCCTGAGGACTCGCCGCAGGAAACACATTTCTACGAGCCGCGACTCTGAACCGTAACCCCGTCCCCAGGCTCATGCCCCTGCCCGGGCCCTGCCGCAGAAAGTGGAGGCTTGGGCGATGTGGACGCGAACGAGGGAGGCTGCTGTGGCTGCTTCCCTGCTTTTCCCTTTCCAGCCCCCGGCGACTGGATAAGCGACTGTCTAGTTGCCGGGCGCAGGGCCCCCCGGTCACTGTCTCCTGTGTCGCCCCGGGACTCGCTGCACTGGTGACCTGGAGGCTGGAGAAGGGGGATCTAGGGCACAGGGCAAAGCACCTGGGTGCTCAAGGTGGTCCGGAGCCAGGCAAAACAGCTGAAAGGCTTTACCACAATGTCCGTAATAGAAGAGCACACCGCAGCTCACAGGAGCATAACCAGAGCTTGCATTTTCATAGTTGCTGTCACTTAGCTGTCCCTTGTACAAACTGTGTATAGAGGGATCATCCACTGAAATGGAGTAGAGCACAGCAAGCTTCATCTCTAGCTACACTATACAACAGTGTTTTTAGGTCAAGGAATGACTATGATTTTATTGCGAGTCTTGGGGTATTTCAGCAGTCCCAGCTGCTGGAGACAAGTGATGAGGGGAAAATTCGGCTTTAAAATCAATCAAACAAACAAACACATTTCTAGCCCTCATGGTAGTGGAGAAAGGCTTGAAAATCTGACCTGAGAGCACCCTAAAGGCCCCAAAAGCAGAAGGCAACTAAAAAGAAACCAAAATGGTGTGTTTTCAATCTCATGATTTTGGGGGCCCAGCTTATGGTTTTCGAACATGTACAGTTGGCAATATCGAATATAGGTCCAGCAAGAGGTGATATCCTGAAGGGGAAAGTGTCCAGGACATTGTAATTCACACCAAATCTTTCAAAATGTGCCATGGATCTTTCACGATAATGCGTGCGCTGAACCTTGATGTTATCTAATCTAAAAGGAGACAGCTCCAGCAATTGGGCACTGTTCCTACCATTCAGATATCAGTGTTACCATTCCTAATTTAGGCCTGAAATTAGCCAGCCTATTGATCCATTTATCAGTGCCCCAATAGCTCCCCTTGCATTGGTTCCCATCTATTTTATCATCCACTGAAATTAGTCAGAGATCCCCACCTGCAATTCTACTGCTGAGCCATCATTTTCCCACTGTAAACCTGTGTATTTGATTATTCCTATGTGAAATTGCTGCACCTCATTTTACTGATTTTATGCCATTTTTAAAATTTATTTAGCTCTTACTCTATTTTAATTCGGTCATACAACAGTATTTGCTGCCCTTTCAAGCATCTTTGTATTTGTCCACGGCTGTCATTAGTGTATTCTCCCCTTCGTCCATTGAGTTGTTAATAAATGCACTAGGATTTCCTCCTTTTTAGCAAAGGAAGGGACAGAGGACAAATCAACTAACTGTCTCTGTGTGGTCATCTCCCCAAAAGCTGGGGGAAATTGGAATTTCAAGTAAAACAGTGTAATTTGTTTATTTTAGTATGACTTTCAATTATCTTCATGGTAATGGTTGGCCTTCACAGCAGGGTACCCATTGGGCAGGGATAGAAGATGAGAATGTGGTCCTTTAGTGATGTGCTTAAAGTGGTCTGAAAACAGTGGGGCTCTAGCATTATCTGGAAGCAGCAGCTTTGGTAAGGCTGCACGTACAGGGCCGCCCTCAGCAGCTCAGCTTTATTTTTTTTAGGGGGGCAGGTCTGTGACCCCTTGTCTGTTTGCACTGGTGGGTGCACCGTCCTTCAGGGGCTTCTGAGAAACATTGCTACCCTAAACAGAACCAATGGGGGCTCCAAACCGATACAGTGCCGAGAGCCCCAAACCCGTGCAGTGAGATGGTCCCGGCTGGTCTGGAGATCTCCGAAAGGTCGGGGCGCTGGGACACACATGGCATCCCCATGCCATGGCGCCCCGATGCACCGCACTGGGCGGACGAGCCACGAGTTAGCGTTGGCCAAGAGCAGTTGACGCAAGGCCCTGAAATGGCGGCACGTGGAGGAGCTGCTGACCGTGATGGTGCTGGGAGGGGAGATGGGCTGGGGGGATGGAAACACCCACCCCGTTGGCTTGGGCTGCCTGTGTCCCCCCGAGCCCGCGGCATGTTCCCTGGGTCTGGGGGGCGGGGTGGGGTCAGAGCCGCTCCAAGCAGCTCCATCACGGCTCGGCGCTGCAGGGCCTAGGCCTAGGCCGCGCCCGTTGCCATGGCTACCGGCCAGCACCCCTACGCTCGCGCCAAGCCATCAGGCCCAGGCCGCGCAGCGGCTCCTCCCCGTGGGGGGCGGGGTTTCGGGGCTGCACTACGCGGGGCCATACGGTACCCACCATGCCGCGCGCGCGCGCACGCACGCACGCGACGGGCGTTCGTTACCGGAAGTGAGTGTGCATTTCCGGCGGTAGTGGCGGGGTGGCCTGGACGCCTGCTCCTTGGGGTCCTTTCGTCTCGTTCCCCCCCCCCGCCCCGGTCTCACCCCCGCCCCGCCCGCCCGCCCGCCGCCATCATGAAGGACGTGCCGGGCTTCCTGCAGCAGAGCCAGAGCTCCGGGCCGGGCCAGGCCGCCGTGTGGCACCGCCTGGAGGAGCTCTACACCAAGAAGTGAGCCGGCCGGGGCGCCGCGGGCCAAGGGAAGCCGGCCGGGGGGCCCCGGCACTGGGGGGGAGGGCGGCTCCCTGGTGTAGGGTGGTCGCCTGGGGTGGGATGGGGCCTGGCGGCCGCTGGGTGCAGGGATCACGCTCTGCCCCGGTGCTGGGAGGCTGGAGCGCTGCTCCCATGAGCTGGTGTTGCGGGGGGGGGTCTGACCCCCCCCCCCGGGGGAGCAAATCCTGCACCTCTGTGCAGACCCACCCCACGCCCCTGTGCACGTACTTGGGGGGTTGAGTGCAGCCTCAGACGTGCACCTTTGCTCCGACATCTCCCCTGGAAATGGGTTACGCTGTGGGGGTTCCCAGACTGAGGATTGGGACCCCAAAGTGGGTCGTGACCCCAATTTAATGGGGTCGCTAGGGCTGGTAGTTAGACTTGCTGAGGACTCGGGCTCCAGTCCCCCCTCCTGGGATCGTGTAATAACTTTTGTTGTCAGAAGGGGGTCACGGTGCAATGAAATTTGAGAACCGCTGGGTTCCATGAAATGGTGGTACTCAAGAAATACAGTCCCCCTCGTAGTAATGCCATCCAGTACTCTTTAGTTAATGTTCTATTGAAGAGACAACTTTAACTTAAGAGCCACACTTATCTGATACCTTTTAACCTATAGTAGCTACAAAAAACACCTAAGATAATTATAGCCAATTTGAGATGCTTTTTCAGTTTTATTTTGTTTGACCGCACTTTATGCATAGTCAGTTTCATTGTTTCTCTGTTAGTGATTTGTTTCTCTGTTGGCCTTGTTCACAGCAACAACAGAGAAATATAAGAAAATATGATTGCTGAAATTACAAAAATTGTCACAGATTGAGAAATGCATGTAGAACATGAAACCATGCTTGAACTTTTTAAAAATAATTGACAGGTTTTTGAAATAGGCAAGAGATTGGTGTTTCCCTGTGACTTCTTGCTGCCTGTTTCTTCATGTGTAAGATGAGGAAAGTAATATTTTCCCTTGTAGGATGTTTTGAGGGTTGATCCATACTACTTATGTGCTATGAGAGCTTTTGAAGAAAGCTGCACTCAATTTTTACTATCCCTCTGAACTATACATGAGGAAAAGGTTGAACACACATTTTTTAACTGAAGTCTAGTCTAGAATAGTTATTAGCACCAGGCTGCTGGTCCTGGCCAGTTGCGGTCTTTAACTTTTTCAGAACTAGTGCTGAATTGAGTCATAAATGATCCTTTATATTGGTCCTTATGGATTAATTGAAATTAGTTTTATAATGTTTGTCTCTGTATTTCAGTAGGTGGCCGTCTGATAATTTTGCTTATTGTACTAATGTTTGCTGATGCTAGGGGCCTCTTTGTTTTTGTATTTTCAGACTCTGGCACCAGCTGACTCTGCAGGTGTTGGACTTTGTGCAGGACCCCTGCTTTGCTAAAGGAGATGGACTCATCAAGGTGAATAGGTTGATTCTTAAGCAAGTGTCAGTGCAAAGATGACATTGTGAACATTCTTGGGCTGATATAAAATAGGTGTGCAAAGGCCTGCCTAAATATTGTGCAATCGGAAAATATGCTTTAAAACTTCCTAACCACACCCCATCTATTTGGAAGGGTCTGAATATGTATTAAAAATGTCAACAAATAGATACAGTTTATTAGTATTAGAAGTTTATGGATTGGATCTTATATGCAGGCTTTGGGCATAATTTGACCATGTTTTACAAACATTCTAAAGCTTGAAATGGGTTAGATTAAAATAATGGCGCTGTAATGTGAGGAATGGAATGAGATGAGTTTCAGGTCTTCACAGGTCTTAGTTTGGTTCACCTGTGTTTTTTTAAAAAGGCTTTTCTTCAGTCTTGGCAACAAAGGGATTAACAGTGTGTGTGCGCAGAGTGGTTTTCCTGAGAGTTCACAAACTCAGGTATCAGTGCAGATTTCATTCCTCTCTTCCAATTTAGGCATGGCATCTTTAAGAATGCAACACACAAATATCTGAACTTACATGAACCTAGGTACTCCTGTGATTCATTTCTGCTCATTTCCCTCTTCTTTGCATTTTTATAACAAATTATGATTCACTAAAAAGACATTGACATCTGTGAGGAAAGCCCAGAGAGTTTGGACATGCTCTGCATGTTTCAAGTGGGGTGTGTAGAGAAGCCTGAAATAGCTAGGCTTTTATTGACTATATGGCTACTTAGTGGATAGCGACCCCTCACAACAAAGAGGTGTAAACAGACCTAGGTAACCCCCTCTTGGTAGAGACTAGTCTTGTCTCATGAATCTATTAACTGGTGAATCACTCTCCACAGTTGGGAGGAGATCCTGGAGACTGGTATTCATAAGATGAGCAATTTTTGGCTTCTGTAATCTATTGTCAGTACATTTTAAATTTCTCCACCTATGGGTACAAAACTACTTTGAGGGAGGAGTTTATATGCAATAATGGGCAAGTTGCCTATTTCACTAGAATGAAATATTCTGTCACTAACTGGCTGTCACAATTTTTTTTTAACCGCCTACAGCTTTATGAGAACTTCATCAGTGAGTTTGAACACAGGTGAGATTGACTACTTGTACATATGTTTGTAGCGTGTGCACTCTTAATTTTAACTGTTCTGATGCTGTGTTGCTCATTTCAGGGTGAATCCTTTGTCCTTGGTAGAGATCATTCTTCATGTAGTTAGACAGATGACAGGTGAGTAACTTTTCTAGTATTAATGGTGACTTTTTAGGACTATTAGGCCTACAATTTAACTGGCTGATGGCAACAGCCAAAGCTTCAATGTGAAAATGAGGCAACCGGTTTGCACAATATTGAAAGTAAAAAGCATAAACTCATAGAATTTTACAACTAATGTTGAAATTACTGCTGCAGAAGGGACCTTGCTGGAGAGAGGGCTGATGCATATGGAGCCAGATCCTCAGCTGGTGTGAATCAGCATAGTTCGTTTACTTCAGTGGAAGTATGATGGCTTTTACTGGCTGAGAATCTGGCTCTGAGTTCTGTGCAGCCAGTCAAGGATTTTCTTGTGGTAGGTTAAAATATTCTGCTGTTTGGATCCTTAATATGGTTTCCTCCTTCCTCCATGTTAGATCCTAATGTGGCCCTTACTTTCCTGGAAAAGACTCGAGAAAAGGTATTTGTGAAATCCAAGTTTTTTCCTATTTGGCACAGTTAAGTAAAATAGCTGCTGCATTTTGCATGTATATGTAGGTCTGTGCTGGTAGATATGTTTATGTCTGTGTATATATTGGAGAAGGCATATTCTTCAGTTCATACAATTCACTGTGAACAAGCCAACATGGATTTGGGAACACAGCAAGAAACACAACCTAAGTAAGTCCGTAGTTGCCGTGTGGCTGGAACAGTTATGTTTTTCTGATGTGTAACTGTGTTGTGGTTGCAGGTGAAAAGCAGTGATGAGGCTGTGATTTTATGTAAAACAGCCATCGGGGCTCTGAAGTTAAACATTGGCGACCTACAGGTCACAAAGGTGAGATTATGTTGGCGTTTAGGTTCTGTCCATTTGAGTGTACTCAGTTCCTCTGGATGCCCATTATTTCAGCACTTGCTTAGCCTTTAGAGGCAGCCCCTCTCTTTCTGTGTCTGTTGTTGAATTTTGTGAATTTAAGTTTCTGAAACCTCTCTTAGGCAGCATGGGCAGGTGTCTTGGAAATCCAGCTCTATTTGGAAGACTGGAAAGTGTTTGTGTAGTTCTGATAACACTAGAAGTAATAGCCAGTGTTATTCCTTTAGCTGAGATGCTAGTGGCATATACTTCTAGTGTATGACTATCACCACTAATGACCCATATGGAGCCAGATCCTCAGCTGGTGCGAATCAGCAACTGCCTCTGCGAAGGGCTAGAAAAACCCTTGAATTAACCCTTCTGTGTCTCCGAGTGCAACTTAGGGCTGGTTCTACGAATTTAGCATCATGAATGTGGTTTGGCAAATAGCTAAGAAGTACGGTATATCTCTATTTAGCTTCTTGGTTGAACTTTTTTGGGGGGCTTACTGACCTTATTATAAGTGGGGATTGGAGTATTTGGGTAAGAGGGAACCCACTTGAACAGATGTTTTTTTCCAAGGGAAGTTGTGGAATCCCTATCATTGGAGGTGTTTTAAGAACAGGTTGCACAAACGCTGTCAGGGATGGTGTAAGTTTACTTGATCCTGTCAGCGTGGAGGGCTGGACTTGATGACTTCTCGAGGACCCTTCCAGCCCTACATTTCTATGATTATTAGGCAAAGTTACGATACATTATTTTCACCAACGTGAGCTGAATGGGGATCCCTCAGTTGTTTATGCTTTAGTATCAATAGAAATATGAAGTTTCAAGAGTTAGGAAGTGCACTCACTGACCAGTGTTTGTAAATATGAGTGAGACTTTTTGGGAGAAAGGGAGTTGTTTGCTTTGTTCCAAATGCTGTTACTAATGTTCTCAGCTGCACTCTCATCTTATTCACTCTGGATGGGATTTCTGTACCAAATATGTGAATATAATTTGTGATAAGCTGTAAATTTCAAGACTAACTAAAATAGTGAGTGGTGGAGGTGAAAGGTACAGGTGTGTATAAAATGTCTGTGTGTCAAGAGTTGGACTTTCTCCTTTCTTTAGGAGACCATAGAGGATGTTGAGGAGATGCTGAACAATCTCCCTGGGGTGACATCTGTTCACAGCCGTTTCTACGACCTTTCCAGCAAATACTACCAGACAATTGGGAATCATGCCTCTTACTATAAGGATGCACTGCGGTTCCTGGGCTGTATTGATGTCAAGGATCTGCCAGGTAAGTCTGCCTCCTTGTGCCAGATATAGGGAACTGTAGTTTCCATGTTCATTCAGTCCTGGCCTATTCCACCAGTGTAGTCCAGCTGTAGACATGCAGGGAAGTCCAGCTTTCCTCAACATTGCTGTATTATATAACTCCATCATTAACCTACTAGAGTCCACCCAGAGAGATGAATTCTGCTTGCTCATTCATCTCAGGGCTACTGTGTACCCAAGATGTATGGGGGGTGGGGAGACTGTCAGTAAGGTAGGGGAGAGTAAATGACCGTTTCCCAACTCTTCTGATCTCCTTTGCGTCACTGGTATGGTACGTGATGGTATTCCTCTGAATTTCCAACCGGGGGGGCCTCTGCTGCAAGCAGATCACTGAGGTGGTCAGTGACCTCAAGTAGTTCAGACCCTCAGGCTGCACTGGAGTGGATTTCTGTCACACACTAATTCCTGCAGCCTCCAGTATTGGCATGGAACTGCATTTCACATGGATTAAGATTAGATTTGATCATGTTTGCAGTCTTGAGTAAATGTGGAGTTGATGATGACTAAAAAATCTGAAAGAGATCATATACACATACTGAAAGAGGGAAGGAGCAATAGGGTTGAAGCTGTCGCTTTACACACACTATTCTTCCTTGCAGTGTCAGAGCAGCAGGAGAGAGCCTTTACCTTGGGGCTGGCAGGACTCCTAGGAGAAGGAGTTTATAACTTTGGGGAGCTGGTAAGTAGACTCTGGGTTGTCTCAGCTGTTGAATGGTGGAAATTGGTTGTAGTCTGTCAATAATGCTGTCCTGCCTTATTTATCACAGCTCATGCACCCTGTACTGGAGTCCTTGAGAACCACTGACAGACAGTGGCTGATTGACACACTTTATGCCTTCAATAGTGGTAATGTAGAGAAATTCCAGGCTCAGAAGACAGCCTGGGGCCAGCAGGTGAGTGAGTGATGTGGGAAACAACACAACTTCATAGTGCCCTGATAAATGCATAGACATCTGCTAGAATAATAAAATAATGTGGGAGTACAAAGGGACAGATAAGGATAATATACAATCCAAAACTCTAGTTTTCCTGACTTCCATCCATGTAAAATCTCCATAACGTTTCTAACAGCACCTTCCCACCATAACTAGATTGATTAGAATAAATATATGAAGGTAGATATAAAGGATGGAAGAAAGAGAAGTGTCTTTTGTAACCAAGGAAACGAGCAGATTTCATGGGGTCTCCTGAGGCTCTTGCTATGCCAATCTAACTTACCTGGGACACTTAAATATCATTATGAAGGTACTATGGAAAACACTAAAGAGTGCCTCTCACATTCCCGGAACACCTGCAAAATAATGATTGTCAAATACTAATATTTCAGTGATTATGGAGGAAGCTGTCAATATGGCAATAGCTCCCAGAGATCTTTATTGTCCATCTAGACAGCCCTTAGTTAAGGACCATGATTTTGCATATCATGCAGAGGATAGCATTTAACAGTACACCATCTCCTTGTTACCACTATATGGAATGGTCAGCCAGTACTGGGTTTGAATCCGGGGCTTTTTAGCACAGAAGCAAGACAGAGGAGAGAGTGTTTACCTTCTGTGTGATTCGTTTCTAGTACATAGGATGTAACTTAAGAAGAAGAAGAAGAAACAAGAAGAAAAATTAACTTTATTCATAGACAGCTGCTTAATGTTTTTGTTATCTCACAGCCAGACCTGGCTGCAAATGAAGCACTTCTCCTGAAGAAGATCCAGCTGCTGTGCCTCATGGAGGTAAGCTGCAAGCTGAGACCCTGATAGGGCACCCCCCTTGTCAGTTGGATAGGTCTGGAAGGCAGCCCCATGATTAACTTCCCTGTAGTGTCCAAGTAGATTGTTTGTGAGTTGAGAGCTGTGTACATGTGCTTTCAGTCTACTGCTCTCTTATATAGTTGCTCTTTAGATGTAAATCACTAATGGCAGCATTACATGATTTTGCCTATTGGTGGTGCTCAAAGACAAGTGCTGCTGAAAGAAAGTGCCAGTGAATACTAGTAAGAGACAGCAAGAGCCAAAAAGATTGTTTTCAAAGACAGCATCTGAAGGGATGGTTCTTAAAGCATGTCCCAACATAACTTTAGAGCTGCTTAAAGAACAGCCCAAATTCTCGCCTGAAATGGATAAGGGTTGAAAACCCGCCTCATGCAAGGAAATCCTTTAACATCTAAGACACAGAAATTCTTGTCCTGGCATTCCGTCCATGTGCAAGGCCTGGTTTCATTGTCACCAATGGGTATGCGGAGTCTTATGACACTAACAATCTCTGACTCACTCTCAAAAGCTGCAGTTTTGACAGGCTGACTTATACTTCAGACGGAGCTTAGTTAATTGTTTTACACATGAAGTGCTTCATTATGAGAGAGTCTAGTGCAGTGTTTCTCAAACCGTGGGTTGCGACGTGCAAGGCACTGGGTTGCCTTGCTCTGCTCAGCACCGCCGACCAGGCCATTAAACGTCCCGTCGACGGTGCTGCCCAGCTAAGGCAAGCTAGTCCCTACCTGTTCCAACACCACACTGTGCACTGGAAGCAGCCAGCAGCTGGTCTGGCTTCTAGGCATGGGGCTCCTTCCCCGGTCATCGGCTCCGCACTCCCAGCCAATGGGAACTGGTGGTGGGGGAGATGTGCCTGCAGGTGAGAGTCCCACGGAGCCAGACATGCTGCTGGCCACTTCCAGGGCGCAGCGCAGTCTGCGGAGCCAGGACAGGCGGGAAGCCTGCCTCTGCACCCCGGCTGCACTGCTGACTGGGAGCCACTGGTGGTAAATCTGCGCCCCAATCCCTTGCCTCAGCCTTGAGCTCCTGGAACCCCTTCCTGCACCCCCAACCCCCTGCCCCAGCCCTGAGGCCTTCCCACACCTCAAACCCCTCATCCCCAGCTCCATTGGGTCGCGGGCATCAACAATTTTCTTCAATTGGGTCCCCAGAAAGAGTTTGAAAACCACTGATCTAGCGGTCCTTAAGCACTTGCAGTTGTGCCAATAATGTGACGTGGATGGAGAATTTCCATCTTCAGGATTAGAATCTTTCTTTGAGCAATTGTTTCCTAGGGAGCCTACTGTTTGGAGAGGTAGATGCAGGAAACTGACTGCTACTTACTTTACCGTCTTTAATAAAGCAGTCTTTTTCTAAAAATAGAGGGAGAGCTAGCTGCTGTTGGCCCTTTGTTATCAGAGCCTCTGATTTTCACAGGTAGAGATGAGGTTTGAGTCTGCAGGTACATCTACACTGGAATAAAAGACCTGCGGTATGACTGCGGCCAGCCCAGGTCAGCTAGCTTGGGCTTTGAGGTTAAAAACAGCTGTGTAGATGTTTAGGCTTGGGGTGGAGTCTGGGCTCTAGGACCCTCCCCCTTGCAGGGTCCCAGAGCTCGGACCCCAGCCTGAACATCTGCAGAGCAATTTTACGCCTCTGCAGCCTGAGCCCCCGAAGCTAAAGTCAGCTGACCTGGGCCCGCCATGGGTGTTTAATTGCTGTGTTGGCATACCCTGTGGCTTCTGGAGGACAGTACTAGGGAGACGCCATACATCTTCGGAGAAGAAGTCTGAAGAGTGCTGAATTTCTGCTTGCCTTTAGATGACTTTCACCCGACCAGCCAATCACAGACAGCTCACTTTTGAAGAGATTGCTAAAAGTGCCAAAGTCACCGTGAATGAGGTGAGTTGTGTTAATGCTAATGATGACAATAAGTAACTTGCATGTGAAATTCCTAACAGTATCCGCTGAATAGGTTCATTTCTATATGTTGTAAATAGTGAGGAAAAGAAATTCACCGCATTAATGTTCACAAATTAACTGCGAAGAATCCTCTGGCTGTAGAGGAAGAATGAATTGCCATCTCCTGCCCTCTGTCTCAGATACAGGTGGCTCTTGCGTTCCTTAGTAGAACAAGCTTGCACAGTTTTAATTCCTGTGGTTCCAGATGTTTGTATAGAATGCTGCCCCGCTTGGTCAGAGTGATCTGTCGTGGAGATAGTTGCCTTGCGCCACTCTTCAGTTTAGTTTTGTCGTGTGGCGAACAGTAGTCTAATGACTGTTTATAAGATAACTCAATTTAAAAGAATTGGGAGTCTGGGAAAAGTGACTGGTTCTTAATCCCTTTTTCTTCTCTTCAGGTAGAACTGCTGGTGATGAAGGCTCTCTCAGTAGGGTTAGTAAAGGGCAGTATTGATGAAGTGGATAAGAAAGTGCACATGACTTGGGTCCAACCGCGTGTGCTGGATTTACAGCAGGTAATGTCAGCTGAAATACTTAACCAATGTTAACTCACCTTCCTTTCGATCGGTGATTGGCCTGAATACTGACATGAGAGCTGTTAATAAGATTGTAGTTCTCAGACCTTGACTCTGCCCATTTCTTGCAGTGGTTTGGAGAAGAGTTAGCAAAGGTTCCCCCTCCAGAGGAAAACACTATTTGAAAAGTTCTCTTGTAGTGCTTAACCTTCACAAAATAACAAGACCTTGATTTCAACCCAGATATCCATAACTAAGCTTTGCAGTTGTACTCGCAAGCCTTCCTTGGGAACATGATGGATGGAATAAGTGTCTTTGAGATTCTGAGAATAGGGCCATGCAAACAATAAGCACATCACACATGCGCACTTGTGTATATAAATTGACAGAAACTTGGGTTAACGTAACAAGTTTTGCTTCATTAAATTTAAGGTTTCAGATTAATAACTATGCCATTGTTGCACATTCTCTATACCTGAGACCTTGCATCTAACAGGGAATGACTTTGGAAAAAAGGTTAAGAGCTAAATAGTTTCCCAGGGTTGGTACCTCATCATTTGGGGCCTATGACCTATTAGTAAATGCTATAGATAACAACACTGCCTGAAGAGGGGGATGGGCTAGAAGACCTTATGTCTGTACCATCCCTCACTTCCATGATTAATTAGTTTTTCCCATAACAAACATGTAACAAGAAGGTGTTAAGAACTCTTTGAATAGCTTCTCCCAGATATTAAAAACCTTTAAACCATGAAAAACACTTGGTTGGGGAGAGGGAAATAATGTTGGACTTTGCTTTGAGTGAAACTGAAATGCACACTGCTGTCCTAATGACACACTATCACAGCTGATGGACTGCTTAATTTTACAAAACTTAAAATTATTCTCCCTTAAAATTTCCTCCCTTCATTTTCTAAAAGCTTTCTCAGAAACCCACATACTTAGAATCTTGGGGTCCTGTCACACCATATCTTGAAGTCAAGTTTGGGATCTTAATGTCCCATGTTTAGGGCCCTACCAAATTCACAGTCCATTTTGTTGAATTGGTAATTTTGTTGAATTACCCATGTTGAATTGGTTTCACTCTTGATAGTGCTTTTCCTGGGGCCCTGCCTGTAATCAGTCCCCTTGGCTTTCATGTTCCATCTTTAAATGCAATGGATGTGGTGAGAAATCTTCTGCTCCAAATTAGTTGAATTCAGTGTGCAGCATGCCTGGTCTCACTCTAGTGCCCATTCCTGGGCAGGTGCAATTGCTTTTCCCCTTCTATGTCCAGGCTCCTAAAGCTGTTGTGGATTTGCTTTCCAGATCAAGGGGATGAAGGACCGTCTGGAGTTCTGGTGCACAGATGTGAGGAGCATGGAAATGCTGGTGGAGCACCAAGCCCACGATATCCTAACATAGAAGACTTTGCACTGCCTGAGCGAATAACTCTTGCTGCTGCTGAAGCTGGTGGTGCTCAGACCACTGACTCTGTACAGAATTATATTAAAGGGGGGACTAGGGGAGGTTGGGAAGAACTACTTTTTGATGCTTGTACAGAGGAGTAAGTGGCCTTTACTGTGTAACCCTTTGGTGCTTAAGTCAGGAATTCCCTGTGCGCCAACGGTCTGCTGGCACTGACCATAGGAGCTCCTGTCCTACTGTCACCAAGGGGGATAAGGGCTCCGTAATGGTGGTTGAATCAGTCTTAGTGTCAAACTATTGCACTGGAGGGTGCTGGTGGTAGCTACATGGTAGAGTCATTAGCCCAGTAGATGGGTGCTTCTGTCCTAAACTGTGCTAGAGAGAGAGATGCCATATTCCCACTATCAGGCATTGCTGATGTGGTGATTGGACTTTGGGGAGCAAGACTTTCTCACCAGTAGCCCCTCCTCCCAGCAGCCCAAAGGCAGCATTACCAAGACACCCCACCCCCACAGTTGGCAGTAAAGGGAGCTGCTCACCCCATCAGTGGGTTTGCCAGGAATAAAATCATTAATTTAGTGCATTTGGTTTTATATCCTTTTTGGGTTTATTCTCGTCTTTCATGAACACTTTATTGTGAAGTGTGGTGCAGCAGTATTGCTGGAATAAACTTCTCTGCCTTCCCTCTTCTACAGTTCTGTTCACGTGCTCTTGTGCTAACTCTTGGGTTGTGTCCTGTTTAAGGGGGAACTTTACAATCTAACTGAATAACGTAAGATCGTACACAGCATGCCAGGTGTAGTCTTCATTACAGATCAATACATCTGAACAATGAATTGAAACATTGGTGACTGCCAAGAGCAGCATCCAAGGTCCTGTCTTGTTAGGAGCTGTGTTTCTGACACGTTTCTCAACATCTCTGACTCTGTCACCCGTACTCCCGTGGAGTAGCAACTTTCTGTGAGGAAAGGTGACAGAACCAGGCTGCAGGTAATGAACGTTTTTCTAATACAGCTTTAAGCTTCATTGCTTTGGTTTAGTCTGCCTGTGTATTCTGGCACTGTCCATGGCTATTAGACCAGTGTTTAGTGAGTCACTTTTCCATAGTATTCCTAGTAGTATGGCAGGCTTGGGTCTTTCATGAGGGTGGTGTATTTTTCATACAGCCAGGAGAGAGAGCTGGTAAAGGGGCCCATGACCGGTCTATTTGAAAAAACACCTTTCTTGGGAGGAGTTGGAGAAGACCAAGAGTCAGCTACTTCAGCTGGGGGAATGAACAGCGCAATTGTGGGGGTGGGGTACAGGTTCCACATCAAGGAGATGGTTGCCTGCTGCCCTTGGCTATGATAGCACAAGCGCCAAAGGAAATGTGGCATGTGAGCATAAACACTAGTCAGGCTGATACCCAAGCAGGTCTTTAATCTCCGCTAGGTGGCTGGTGCTCTTTTGGGTGCGGCACTGACATCAGTGGTTGGTGCTGCAGACAGCAGCTGAGCCCCTTTTCCACCCATCAGTTGAACAGATGGTGTCAAATGAAAAATAAATGGTAGTCACAAACTTCCAGAAAGCTTTATAAAGTAAGCTTTAAACAGTAAGATCTTATATTCTTGCACCATGTGCTTGGGACAGTATCCTAGGACTGGCTTATTCTGAAAGCTGGCATGCTATTCACCAGTGCTTGCGCCTGTATTTCATCAAAGTATAGACATCAGATTTCTTCACCACGCAAAGGCTCCAGCCAGCACAGTGGGATTTCCTACGGTTGTAGCTCTGCATATGGTCTTCAAGTCTTTCCTCACACTCGTGACAAGCGTACCACAATATAGGGTGCATGTCAGTGCAACAATGGTGAACAGAGGTAGAGAAGATCTGAAGGTGTGAGACTTGATTAGATGTCAGCCTACACCAGTTTCTCCTGTGGAGTTTGTAGTCTGGTCATAAAATGACTTAATCCTTTTTACTCTGACCTCTGTGTTTAGTTCAATGACCTTGCCTGGCAGGGAATTCCTGCATAAATAGCATTTCCTTTGTTATAGGTTCTAAATTATTTAATTTCAGCATGTGGCCCTTTGTTTTCACATCTACCATCATGTTCCCTAGCCACCCCATTCTGTCAAACTCTATTTGGAGAGTCTGTGACTCCTCCCTTGTTTTAGCAACTGAAATAATTCTGTGATGTTTGCAAATATCACAGTCCATTTCCTCCTCGCAACCTTGTGCCATCTGAGAATTTCCCCTATTTATGCTCCAAGTCATTAATGTACCTAAGACTTCTCCCAAACCTCATTCCGAAGACACCCTCACTATGTACTGCCACTTCTCATGATTTAGTCTATGATGTACAGGTAAGGAGCAAATAACCATGCTTAGGAATATATTTTCTATCATATTTCAGGGTTGGGCTAAGTAGAGGGCTTTTAAAAATAAGGTAGAACCGCACTAGTTGATGCTGACAAAGAGCCACTGCAAAGTAGAGAGTAATGGAGCAACCATCATAAAGCAAAGTTAATGTATCACTTGGCAGTTTAGATTTAATTGCAATACTTCATTGCTTCAAGAGAGAATTAGGAACCTATTGAGCTCAGGAGACCTCATTACAGCCCTTTCAATAGTGTGGAGAGAAGGCTAGGTTTGGTGTGAGATAGGGATGCGGGGGAAACCACAGAAGTGGGTTAGGGAGTTTCCCCTATCCTAGTGAGCCATGGGCTTTTATTGTATTAACCTTTTCAAATAACTGGTAGGCTCCCTAGACATGATATTCACTGAAGAAACTAATCCCTGTTTGAATGTGATTAGGTTGTAATGATAGAAGCGTTACTGTCCCCTTTTTGAATTACCCTTGCAATCGGCTTCCCTGGAACAGCCTTGGCTGTGTTTGCTTGGCACTAATTCTCCCAGTTCCCCATTAGCTATTTTGGGGGCGTGGGGGAGAAACGACATGTGGCTTATATCCACAAAAGTATTTAGACTCCTAACTTCCACTGATATCAGTGCAAGTTAGGATCCTACATAACGTTGTGGATCTGGGCCAATGGGCCTGATTTTTCAGGTATGCAGAGCATCTACAACAGCTAAAGTCTGCGAACTATGGATGTGCAGCACCCCTGAGAAGCAGCCCCTGCTTAACAGCTTTCCAGTCCCCCTGAACCGTGAGTGGCCATGTAGCATATTCTTGCCAGTATCTGCTCTGTTGCAGTTCCATGACTGGGCCTGCACCTTGAGTGCATTTGAGTGTAGTAAGTTGCTTCCTAACCTTGTTCATCATGGACTTGACTTAAGACTACACTGTAAAGTTGGTGAGTGGGGATGCATGAAATGTCCGGCTTAAGAGGAAAATCAAAAGCTCCCTAGTCAGAGTTTGCTGTAAGAGGAGAAAATTTGTATTGCAATAGCACCTATAGGCCTCCATCAGGACTGGGTCCTGTTGTGCTGGGTGTAGTACAGATTAGGGTCTACCCTAACCAGCAGATACAATCCAATTCTTCTACCCAAACAAAGACCTGCTCAGCCCATTATGTTTTTTCATGGTGTTTTAATTATAAAATCCTCAAAGGTCAGATTGCCATGAAGGGGTTTGTTCAATAGTCTCCTCTTCCCATTCTCCTAAACTAGGCTGCATGCAGCTTCCCCCTGTCTCTCACTCGCTAGGCTTGTGCTTGTAGTCCTCCATGTGTGCCAGAATCCAGCCCGATGGGATCAGGACGGTTGCAAACATCACAATCAGCGCAATGGCTTGATCCTGCCAATGGGAGAGAAACCAGAGGTCATATAGGGTCTTCTGCAGCCGCCCATGTGTCATGGATCATTATAGAGATGGGACATCATCTTATTGGGATTTAGGGGTTCAAACTGTAATGAGCCTGTGTAGCTGGTTCCAGTGGGTCTACATTCTGTGTGCACCCCAAACTCCTACTGACTTCAGTCAGAAGTTTGGGTGTGCAGGGAATGTGGGAACAGGTTCGCAGCCTCGGCCTACTAGAGAGATGGGGAGGGGAGGAGGAGCTATGGGTAAATGCACTCATTCCCACTAGCTCTAGACTAAATGTGGTTTGATACGTCAATTTATTTCTGTCACTGCATGTTTGTGTATTTCTGCATCTCGGTTTGGGCATGAAAATCAAAGTAACCCAGCTCCCTAGTCCAGATCCTGTCATTAGCTGGGACCTGGTTTGGAACAACATGGCTCGTAAGCACCTGCTTTGAAAAACAGGGCTCCTCCCAGCTCCCCCTGCTGGCATAGAGCCAAGCTTCCCTGTTCTAGTTTGGTTAGTTCCCATAGTTCAAGAAATCCCAGGCCATAAAATTCATCCCACGCAGGCAGGGCTCGGTCTAATGTCTCCGCAAGGTTCCAGGTGTAGGACGTATTCAAAACAACCCAGCAATAACTGCTCACTCTCAGCCTTCCAAGGTCACTGATCAGTGCCATGAGCCCGCCAGCTCCTCAAATTCAGCAAGAAGGTCGCGGGCTGCACATAATGCATTCCCGAAGGGCACAGTGACAATCAGTCTGACTTTCAAATCACTTTGAGGTGCCCAGAACAGTAGCAATGGCCTGGACAAAGTTTCACCTAGTAACAAGTTATTTGCGCTGGCTGCAAACAGTCTTAAGTTAACTGTACATACAGCTGTCGTACATTAACCCCTTGTGCTCTGTTCCTGAAAGCAAAGCATATTAATAAACTAAAATTTTGGATCAAAGTCTGAGGCTCTTATTCGATTTTTATTTAGACCTTACTCTGGCAAAGCTTCTCGGAGGCTCCTGAGTAAGGAATGGGGAACTGAGTAGCAAGTCAGCGCCTCAGGATTGGACTCTCTTGAGTTTAGTATAGGCCCATACCCCCCTGCTCACACACAATCTCTTGGAAAAGGAGAAGAAAGCAGGAAAACAACAGGGGATTCTGCACAGCTACACGTTGACGGTAGCAGATTCAATTTCAACTGGGGAAATTCCCATTTTAAAGGCTTGACTAAAACGGGGGTTGGTTTGGAGGCAAGGAGAGGCAATCTGACAGAGAGAGGGAGGGGTTAGACAGTATCTATACAAATAAAAACAAAACAAGAGTAGAGTGAAGCAAACTGCGACACAACCTCTTATGAGACACCCAGATGCCCTTTCACTAGATCTCAGTAGGCGGTTGCAGTATGCCCCCCCTTGCCCCGCCCCCAACAAGGGGAATATTTTTTATAGCCAGAATGAGACAGTATCTTTCCATAAGACTTTTTTTTTTTAAACTTTCTTTTTATTATTGGCCCGTCGAGAAAGAGGCGCCCACGTTCACCTCTGAACATGGCACTCCTGGCAGGCTCCGCAAACCAAGGAGCTGGGTTATTTTAATGGAAGGAACAGAGTTTAGTTTCTGCCACTGTCTGTTTAAAGTGACGCCATAAGTCTGCCTGCAGGTGACTGATATCCCCTGTTTCCTGGTACGTGTAACCAATCTGACCAACAATGGATTCTGACTTAACCACTGTCACAGCCTCCAAAGAGGGTTCTTTTTTTAACCCGGTAGATGCCAGACAGATTCAAGTTGAGTAAAAAGTAGAGAGAGATTTTTGTGTCCGTTCACACAGTTTGTCCCTGATCCCTCAGTGAGCTCCATGTAGGCAGATCCCTGCATCTGTGCAATGTTCCATTGATTTTAGTATCCCACATGGAGATCTCTACAGGATCAGAGGCCTTTGTTTGGGGCCTTCACCTTACCAACTATGCAAAGCAGTTCACAAAGCAGGGAATTGCCTCTGCAGGGAAAGAACATTTCCTATCAAAATCAGGAGCAGCACTAGCTTCTGTGATGGCCCTGAGTGGAGCAGAGATGGGCCCAAGCCACACAGTGCAGGTCTGGACCCCACTCTCCCTGCGATTAGAAGTGGGATTATGGCTTGGCCTGTTATAGACTCAGGCCTGCTGGGCATTCGCACCCAAAGCTGAACGTCTCTGCCCTGCCCACTGGTGTAAGCACAAGATGAAAAGAGGCCTTTTCTGTCATTTGACCGATGAGAGAAGAAAGTAGAGTATAAAGAAAAATAACCCCTGGGAATCAAAGAGAGTCAACCTCAGTTACAGCCATGCAGCCCCATTGACTTCAGAGCGGTCACTGAGAGCAGAATTTGATCCATCATGTGACTTGATTGGCCATTTGTAAGAAAAGGATTGGTTTTATTCCTGAGTGAAACTCATCATTTCCCTCTTTCTTTATACTTTTACTTTCACTTCCAAATGAAATTCAACAAATGGAAAAACATGAGTCGCAGCTTCTCCTACCCCCACCCCAAGGAACACTCACTTAAGTTTCTCCTTTTCTTAAAAAAATGTGTCAGTATTTAACTTTCTCCCTGCATTATTTATATTTTCCTTTCCAGCAAAGCCCCTTTTTGCTATCACACACAGGAGATACTTGCCATTTTAGGAGATCCCAATGCTATCAGCTATATTTGTAATCAGTTTTGAGTGCCCAGAACACAATAAACTGCTACATTTACTATAACAGATTATCACTATTCCCTTAAACAAAAGGTTACTCACAGCTGGAGTGACAATCTCCTCTGGTGGTCCAGAAACAATATTTGCTCTGGGAACAATCTGCTTCCTCACTGTTGCATTAAGCAACCTGAATGCACGTTGAAAACCCAACATGGCCCTTCTACTGTGTTCTCTTCCAATCCAGGCTCCGTACCCTTTGTAGGGAGAGTAGGTAGTCCCAGCCTGTGGGCTGTGAGGCTGCAGCTGTCTGTGTCACAAGTTCCTTGTGTGAAGGCAGTTTAAGATTTGCAAGTTTTTGCTCTGGTGCCAGATGTCAAAATGATAAACAAGTTCAGTTGCTTCATGCCTGCAGAATTAATTTGGCTCTGATTGGCTGGGGAGTTGCTTGGTCACACCCTCCTATAAGAAGAGGCAGCCACTTATGGTTTCCTAATTTCAGTACAGGGGGACTTCTGGATGACAGTGTCTGAACTTGCTTGATTTGTGAGTTTGCTTGGGTGAGATTAGTGCTATTTCACAGCTGAAAGGGGGACAATAAAGGCTGCATGATGGAAACATTCAAGTGCATCGGAGCGGACTTTTGAAAAACAGCTCTCTGAGGGAGAGATCTGCTTAAGGAATTTGATCTAGAGCAATAGAATAAAGCCCTTTTAAATTAGCATCAGAAAACAGAATTAGTGTTTCTGAAGAAAGAGTGTAGTCTAGTGATTAAAGTGGGGAGACGAGGAGTCAGGAAACCTGAGTTCTCTTCCTGGCTTTGCCATTGGTGTGTTGTGTGACTCTGGGTAACCGAGTCTCAGTTTCCCCCTTTGTAAAATGGGGATAATCCTACCTGCCTTACAGGGGTGGTGTGATGTTTGACCAATGTTTGTAAGGTGCTTGGAGCTCCTCAGAGGAACGGCACCAGAGTTAGCATGGTTCAGATGGGAAAAAGCAATAGAAAACTGGCCTGATCTACGGATGAAATATATTGCTTGTGTGCCAAACCCAAAGATGGTCCACAACACAGTGGAGCTCTCTGAAACAAACCCCTCTGTTAGGAGCACATCGTAGTGGGTTGTGTCTGAAACCTGACTTCCGTAAATGAGTCAACAGGAGGGAGTTAACCGAGCACACACTGCAGGTACTGTTTTTAGGAGGGGCGAGTGGATCCAGGGAAATGAGTGCTTCGCTGTCGACCACAGAGAACACTGAACCTGAACCCATCCTCCTCCAGCCTGCGCTGCTGGGCTAGGCCCCAGAGTGCAGGGGCTTTGGAGCCTTCAGCAAGGCCGTTGCTGAGTCTCTTCTCGTGTGGCGCTGTGGGAAGATGGTTGTAGTATAACCTGGTGACACAATAATCTCCCCGATGGTCTGTAACTCTGGAAGTGCTGTAGTGAATGTGCACTGTTGGGGGTAAGTCAGCAGCTTTTAACGTGGCTGGTGGGGAGGGCTCGGATTTCTGCCCAGCCCCAGTTTTTATGGCCAGGAGCACATAGCGACCCAGGCTTTAGGTGATGGATTCCCCCACCATTTTCCTTCCCGCCCTGCTGCAGATCAGAACCGTTTGCTTTAACGACCTGAGCTGCTGCCAGGGGAGCTGCAGGACCGCCCTTCCTCTCGCATTCTCTGCAGCTGAACTTTGCTTCCCCTCGGCCTTGCCAGCACTCTTGATGTTTGTACGATGAACAGGCACTTTCAGAACTGGAGCTGGGTAAACAAGGACTAGTCAGAAATCCAAAGTCCAAGGCTGATCCTTTACTCACAGGAAAGCCTGTGTCCAGGATGCTGCTGTCACTCCCTCTGGCTTACCCTGAATTTCTTCTCCTTTTCCATGTTTCGTGGTTAAAAAGTGGGTTTTGTGCTGGACTTGAGAAATCCTGTGCTCACGGAAAGGGCACAGCTTAGAGGCAGTGGCAATCTAAGCTCCTCCCCTCACTGCTCCAGAACTGTGCTGAGCTGCTTGGTGGGCTGAGAGAGTTGTTCAGTTTCCAGACCGGTTGTACCCTCGCCTGCGAGCGCCAGCCGTGCTGGGTATAATGGAGCCACATGAACAGCACTCCATTAGGAAAAACTGAGCCCATGAACTCATTCCTATTGGCCCAAACCCAACCACTGGCTGGTTACCGCTACTGGTCATTAGTGTGACCTAGAGGTTTTCCTCTCTTTCAGACCCCTCTTTCCCTGAATTGCCTCTGAGCAGGGACAGGATCCCCGGAGCCATAATGGTGGTCACCACTAGCCATTCCATGTATCGGGTTCCTACCCTTATATGTGTTGGGTTTGCATTTCACAGTAGTGAAACAGTCAGGCTTGAAACTAAGTGATGTTCTCTGCCGAGATTCAGTGATGGCTCCCTGCGTGTATGGGGCATTGCTCATTGTCCGTGCTATCCCCTTCCCCGCTGGCACCCTCCCCATCAAACTCCTGTCTAATGGGAGCTCAGACTGGAATGGAACTCTGGTTACTGATCTGGAAAAGCACTGCTTCGTTAATCACATTGAGCCAGGCTGTGCTAGTGATGTCAGGGTCGATCCCACGCTGGCCCCCCAACCTACCTGCAGAAGTCACTGCAAGGGGAGGTAAGTTCCCCAGGCTCTAGCCTAGCCCCTGCACAATTTTAGGATTAGGAAAGGAAGCTATAAACTCAAAGATCATCTCTGAGAAAGGAGAACAGTGCCCCTGTAACTTTCAAAGGCCAGAAGTGCATATGATTATTAGACAATCCAGTCTTCTCCTCCCCACTCCAAACAGCCAGGTGTTAAAACATGTCAGGGTAAAAAACAGCCCTGTCTGTTAGGTGCTGACAATCCACAGAGCTCTCCCCTCTGGGCTCAAGAATGCAGCGTGTTTTCTATTACCTTCCCTTACCCTCTGCTCTGCACAGCTCCTCCATTAATAGCTGCTAGGAGTCCAGTTATGATTTCATGATATCTCTGTCTCTGCAGTTTGTGGGACATGTTTGTACATTGTCTTTGGAGGGAGAAGGAGAGCTGCTGCTTTCATAGAGTGGTCACTGGAAGGCTCAGCTTGACACCCTATAAATAGTACGCACAGATAGATTAGAATAGAGAGCTGGTTAAAATGATTTTGCATTGAAGAATGCAGTTTCATTGAAATGTTTGGTAAAAACAGTTCGATTTCAACTATATTTTCAGTATTTCAGTGAAAAATACTCAAACTGAAACGAAACAAAATCTGTAATTTAGTTTTTCATGTAAATTTTCATTTCAGTTTATTTTTTGAAAAACAAAACAACAAACATTTCAATTTGAAATGAGATGAAAATTTTCATTTAATTTTTTTGTTGAAAAATCAAGATTGTCTGGAAGATTTTATTAACAAAATTGTTTTGTTTCAAAATTTTCTCTGCAATAAAATAGGATTTTTTTTAAACCAACGCTAACAGATGAGTGTATTGTCCTTGAGCTAGCAATGCTGTTGGAATGAGAGCTCTTTGGTTCCCTCTACAGGTGAAAACAATGAGGAGTGCTTGTGGCACCTTAGAGACTAACACATTTATTTGGGCATAAGCTTTTGTAGGCTAAAACCCACTTCATCAGACGCATGGAGTGAAAAATACAGAATGCAGTATAAATATTGCAGCACATGAAAAGATGGGAGTAGCCTTACCAAGTGGGGGGTCAGTGCTAACAAGGCCAATTCAATTAAGGTGGAAGTGGCCTATTCTCAACAGTTGACAAGAAGGTGTGAGTATCAGCAGAGGGGAAAATTACTTTTTGTAGTGACCATCCACTCCCAGTCTTTATTCAGGCCTAATTTGATGGTGTCCAGTTTGCAAATTAATTCCAGTTCTGCAGTTTCTCGTTGGATTCCTCGTTGTTTTTGTTGATACAGACTAACATGGCTACCACTGAAACCTGCCTACTGGTGAAGGTGAAGTGAATTGAGACTTTGTTCCTACGTGTTGGTGGATACAATTGCATATCTTAGAAGAGTTCCAGAGATTGCCCAAAGCTGTACCATCCAGAGTTTCCCTCTGTTCCACACTCATAAACAGCATTACAGAATGCTAGTTAATTGGAGATGAGTGAAAGGGGGTGCAAGTGTGAGACTTCATGGATGTTATTCAAGGGGGAAAGTGAGCCACTCTAATCTAGAAGTTAGTGGTCTCAGACTAGGTAACCGGGCCCAAAGCAGACAACCAGGTTCTAATTAAAATCTAATTGTTTGGATTCTGGTCATGTGTCTTTGGTGGCTCATTTGGTATTTGCTTTAGGCTGGTGGAGTGGTGGTAGAGAACCAGAAAAGAGCTGGTAACTGAGCTCCGTGTAAGAGCAAACTGGAAGAAACCAACATCAGTGGGCTGGAGTAAATCCACAGCAAAGGGGATCTGCTGCATCCATTTGAGTTAGATGGGGATAGATTTAAGGATGAGGCATTGCTGGTGCTTTGCTGTGAACTAGAATTGAGGCTAGTTGGGCACAACCCAGATGATCAATTAGTTTGGTGATTGATTTGTTTGGTTACCCAGAATAAGTGTTCCCCATTTACCAAGACTCCATGTGTGGATGTGAAGGGAAGAAAAACAGCATTGATGGTGACTAGGGTAATTATATTTGAACTTCCAAGAGCGGTACATGTGAGTATGGTTGTAGATGGGGCTCAAATGTTTTATTTATCTAAAAAGAACTTTTAAATCTGACCCTTGCTACTGAGATTAGGATTCCAATACTGGATTGTCCATTCACAGGGAGCTGATCTGAATTCTCACTATATACTCCTACCTGCAATTAACCTCTCTATACCCACCCATGTTGATAATTCATCTCCACTCTGGCCTCCCAGCACCTTTGGCTAATCTATTCCTAGCCACCCTCCTTCCCTGGACATGCACTTCTCCTACATATCTTTCAATACAATACATCAAAAAACCCTTTCATACAATAGTAGTAGGAGGGGCTAATAATCCAATTTTACCATTTATGTCATGAGGCGCTGTATATTTGATTCGTTCAGATATTCTATAATGTGTATTTTTGGCCTGATCCTGAAGCACATTGAGTCCTCTCTACTCCCACTGACTTCATTTGGAGTTGAGGATACTCAGCATCTCTCAGCATTGGGCCCTTGTAAATGGGAATGTATGGATCTGTCTGTGGGTTTTGTTAGCAGCAGCTCAGACACTGGAGGTGGAGTTCCCTGAAGAGCAGACAAAAGCCAGAGCCCTTCCTGCCAATAGATAAAAGCCTAAATTTTCCCTTCAAGTTCTTCCTGTCTGTCTAGTCCACCTAGACTGAGCTCATCTCTGTGGCAGGTGAGTTAGTACAGTGGGGGCCTGAGCCAAAATCCATAGAAATCAATTGGTGTCTTTCCATTGACTTCACTGGGTTTTAGATTCATTCTACTTTGGGGGGAAAAATGAGTTCTCTAACAGTGGCAAAGATGGGTGGGGAAATTGACAATCATCCAATGATTCCTCTGTGGATGGTGGTTACAGCGGCTGCGTTCAGTCCTGACCCCTGGCGATGAAAGGGGTATGGCGTACGGTGGCTCAGTTACGGACTGTTACAGTGGGATGGGTGATCAGCAGCATACATGGTTGGGTCATGTTCCAGTGGCCAGCAGACTGATGCCCATGCCACAGAAACCACTGTTATAACTGGCATTAACTGCCCCGCTTTTTAACATTCTCCACACAAAGAGCAGGGATGGGATGGGATGGAGGTGCATAATGAGCTGTTCTTTAACTCCTTTAATGTCCAGGTCATTGCTGGGGAAAACACATGGTGTCGTGGAGAAATTGTATGGTCCATTCTGGTGTGGGACTAATTCTGTAGATGAACAATAGGTCTTCGGTCACCCATCTTGTTAATCTGGCACTTTTCACCACCACTAAATTCACTTACATACATGGCTTGTGGTCCTCATCCCCAGTAATTAGAACTCAGGTGATAATATGCTCATGTCTCAAGCCATAGTCCTTATCTGTGAGGGGCAGGGACTTCCATTTACTATATGTCTGCATTGTGCTCAGCACGATGGGGCCAAAAGCTGCCTGGTTTCTAGGCACTACCACACCATAAACATAAAATAATAAAAGCAGGCGTGACGTTGCACTCCACATTCTTTGTGGAAATATGCTTATGAATATGACATAACTGGAATATGCTTTATGCAAAATGCTTCACGTAACATATAAGTGGAAAGGTTACAATTTATTGAATGTGTGTATCCTATTTGTATGCATGTATCATTTCTGTATCTGAAATTAGGAATATTGACCTGTGTATCTGTATTTCATATTTGCTTCTTTGGGTCTCTCCCAACGCTGCAGGAGATGCTCATGCAGCATTTTAAGTGTAAATGTGCCCTGAGTGACTCAGTTAAACTGATCAGGAAAATCTTCCTAACTGTGGGAACAGTAGGACAATTGAACAGCCTGCCTAGGGAGGATCTTCACTGGGAGTTTTCAAAAGGAGACTGGATAGCCACCTGTCTTGGATGGTCTAGACAAAACAAATCCTGCAGCTTGGCAGGGGGTTTGTCAAGGTTCCTTCCCCACTCTGAACTCTAGGGTACAGATGTGGGGACCTGCATGAAAACCTCCTAAGCTTACTTTTACTAGCTTAGGTTAAAACTTCCCCAAGGTACAAACTATTTTACCCTTTGACTTCCACTGCCACCACCAAACTTTATCTGGATTCCTGAAAAAACATAGTTTGGAAACGTCTTTCCCCCCAAAATCCTCCCAACCCTTGCACCCCACTTCCTGGGGCCGGTTTGGTAAAAATCCTCACCAATTTGCATAGGTGACCACAGACCCAAACCCTTGGATCTTAGAACAATGAAAAAGCATTCAGTTTTCTTACAAGAAGACTTTTAATAGAAGTAAAGGAATCACCTCTGTAAAATCAGGATAGTAGATACCTTACCTTACAGGGTAATTAGATTCAAAACATAGAGAATCCCTCTAGGCAAAACCTTTAAGTTACAAAAAAGACACACAGACAGGAATATTCATTCTATTCAGCACAGCTCTTCTCTCAGCCATTTAAAGAAATCATAATCTAACACATAGCTAGCTAGATTACTTACTAAGTTCTAAGACTCCATTCCCGTTCTGTCCCCGGCAAAAGCATCACACAGACAGACACAGACCCTTTGTTTTTCTCCCTCCTCCCAGCTTTTGAAAGTATCTTGTCTCCTCATTGGTCATTTTGGTCAGGTGCCAGCAAGGTTACCTTTAGCTTCTTAACCCTTTACATGTGAGAGGATTTTTCCGCTGGCCAGGAGGGATTTTAAAGGGGTTTACCCTTCCCTTTATATTTATGACAGGGTTAGACTAGTCAACCCTGCAGGCCCCTCTAACTCAAATAACCCCCAGTGCAGACCGTGCTAAGTTGATAGGAGAATTCACCTGTTGACCTAGCTGCTGCCTCTTGAGGTTCATTATAGATTGTGGTGGTGAACCATAAATCCAGTGGTCCTTATTGAGTCCATGATCTTTTTGGTGTCTAGCACAGTTATGAATTTAAGCTCCCAGGCTCATCTTTGAAGGTATTGTGCAGGTTTCCTTTGAGGATGAGGACTGAGAGGTCAGCTACAGAGTGATCGCTTGGGCTCATTTCAACAGTTTGTAACCCACTAGGGTGACCAGATAGAAAGTGTGAAAAATCAGGACGGGGGGGGGGAATAGGCGCCAATATAAGAAAAAGCCTTGAATATCAGGACTGTCCCTATAAAATCAGGACATCTGGTCACTCTATAACCCACTAATCCTCCTTTGTCCTAGGACTGCAGAAATGTTAACTGCCCATTACACCTTGAGTGAGCTCTTGCAACGTGTAAACTCCTTATGTGTTCCACCTTGTATTTAGCTGCGATATCTTTCTCAGAGCTGAAGAGCAGCTCTGTGTAAGCTCAAAAGCTTGTCTTTTACCAATAAAAGATATTACCTCACCCACCTTGTCTCTCTGATATCCTAGGACAAACACAGCCATGTCACTGCAAACACCTATTTCTTTTCACACTTCAGTTTTTCCCATTATTTTAGCTGCAGTTCTTTATCATTTCTAGGGCAGTGCTACTTATCAGTCACTAGTGTAGAGATTGTGAGCCACACATCAAATCCTATTTGTTCCCCTTCTTAAATAAGGTGGATCTTAGGGGCTGGCAGGGTTTTGGTCAGGTCCTTCTCCAATTAAAGTACCATGGGGTTGTGCTATAGAGTAAGTCCTCCAGACGTGTAGAGGTGCCCCGCTTCCTGCATACATGCAGTCTCTGTGATGCTTCCTGCAGGCTTGATTCTCAGCTGATGCATTTCCTTCCATGCAGTAAACAAAAAGAAAACCTCCGAGGACACGGCTGTGGCTGGCTTTGCAGGGGTGGGCAAACTTTTTGGCCCGAGGGCCACATCTGGGTGGGGAAATTGCATGCAGGGTCATGAATGTAGGGCTGGGGCAGGGGGTTGGGGTGTGGGAGGGGGTGCGGTGTGCAGGGAGGGGGGTGGGGCAGGGGGTTGGGGTGTGGGAGGGGGTGCGGTGTGCAGGGAGGGGGCTCAGGGCAGGGGGTTGGGGTGTGGGAGGGGGTGCAGTGTGCAGGGAGGGGGGTGGGGCAGGGGGTTGGGGTGTGGGAGGGGGTGCGGTGTGCAGGGAGGGGGGTGGGGCAGGGGGTTGGGGTGTGGGAGGGGGTGCGGTGTGCAGGGAGGGGGTGGGGCAGGGGGTTGGGGTGTGGGAGGGGGTGCGGTGTGCAGGGAGGGGGTGGGGCAGGGGGTTGGGGTGTGGGAGGGGGTGCGGTGTGCAGGGAGGGGGGTGGGGCAGGGGGTTGGGGTGTGGGAGGGGGTGCGGTGTGCAGGGAGGGGGGTGGGGCAGGGGGTTGGGGTGTGGGAGGGGGTGCGGTGTACAGGGAGGGGGTGGGGCAGGGGGTTGGGGTGTGGGAGGGGGTGCGGTGTGCAGGGAGGGGGGTGGGGCAGGGGGTTGGGGTGTGGGAGGGGGTGCGGTGTGCAGGGAGGGGGTTGGGGTTGGGGTGTGGGAGGGGGTGCGGTGTGCAGGGAGGGGGGTGGGGCAGGGGGTTGGGGTGTGGGAGGGGGTGCGGTGTGCAGGGAGGGGGGTGGGGCAGGGGGTTGGGGTGTGGGAGGGGGTGCGGTGTGCAGGGAGGGGGGTGGGGCAGGGGGTTGGGGTGTGGGAGGGGGTGCGGTGTGCAGGGAGGGGGGTGGGGCAGGGGGTTGGGGTGTGGGAGGGGGTGCGGTGTGCAGGGAGGGGGGTGGGGCAGGGGGTTGGGGTGTGGGAGGGGGTGCGGTGTGCAGGGAGGGGGGTGGGGCAGGGGGTTGGGGTGTGGGAGGGGGTGCGGTGTCCAGGGAGGGGGTGGGGCAGGGGGTTGGGGTGTGGGAGGGGGTGCGGTGTGCAGGGAGGGGGTTGGGGCAGGGGGTTGGGGTGTGGGAGGGGGTGCGGTGTGCAGGGAGGGGGGTGGGGCAGGGGGTTGGGGTGTGGGAGGGGGTGCGGTGTGCAGGGAGGGGGTTGGGGCAGGGGGTTGGGGTGTGGGAGGGGGTGCGGTGTGCAGGGAGGGGGGTGGGGCAGGGGGTTGGGGTGTGGGAGGGGGTGCGGTGTGCAGGGAGGGGGGTGGGGCAGGGGGTTGGGGTGTGGGAGGGGGTGCGGTGTGCAGGGAGGGGGCTCAGGGCAGGGGGTTGGGGTGCAGGATGCAGGAGGGGGCAGTGGCGCACACCGGGGCTAGGGCAGGCCCCACGCCGCTCCCAGAAGCGGCCGGCACCATGTCCCTGCGGCCCCTGGGGGAGGGGGGTGGGCAGAGGGCTCCATACACTGCCCTCCCCTGCGGGTACCTCCCCCAAAGCTCCCATTGGCTGCGGTTCCCTGTTCCTGGCCAATGGGTGCTGCAGGGGGCAGTGCCTGCAGGTGAGGGTAGCGCATGGAGCCCTCTGCCCACCCCCCTCCCCCAGGGGCCGCAGGGAGGTGGTGACAGCCGCTTCCAGCAGCGGTGTGGGGCCCAAGGTGCCATGGGGGTGGCAGTCTAAGGGAGGGATAGCTCAGTAGTTTGAGCATTGGCCTGCTAAACTCAGGGTTGTGAGTTCAATCCTTGAGGGGGCCATTTAGGGATCTGGGCAAAAAAATTGGGGATTGGTCCTGCTTTGAGCAGGGGGTTGGACTAGATGACCTCCTGAGGTCCCGTCCAACCCTGATATTCTATGATCTATCTCGTGGGCCAGATCCAAAGCCCTGATGGGCCAGATCCGGCCTGCGGGCCGTAGTTTGCACCCCAGCGCTACAGAGTAGTAGAAAGTTTGTTGCCTCATTTCTGTACGTAGCTCCTGTTCGTAATCCAGGGTTTACCTTGACATCACTCTGCTCATCAGTAAGATATGACCTGGTACCATGAGTTGTCGGCACAGCGTATTGGACCAGAGAGAGATAACGTAGCAATGGTAGCAAACGGCATGTGCAACTGCAAGTAATGTCCCCACCCACCCTGAGAATCGGGGGAAATGCTGAATGTACCTGGAAAAGGTTCAAACAGCATTTCAAACTGAGGAGGGGTTGAGGGAGGTGGGGCCACAGTCCGGACACCGGGACCCCTTCTGAGTGTGGGCCTGGTGCCATGGAGCCACTGGTGTCGGGGTAAACCCCATACTGCTTAACTCCACACCTCCCTTTCTTTGTCATTTTAAAGCTTTCTCATACCCCAAAATACAAGCCAGTAATCAACAACTGAAAATAAAATTCATCTCCTTCAGAACTATTTAGATTAATCTTAACCCTTGAGTCAAACTTTCTGCCCTAGGTCAACTGTGTTAATGCTTGGGTTTGGTGACAGACATTATTTTGTTGCTACTTAATTTTTTAATTTCAGCATTTTCCTTTGTCCCTCCCTAACTCTGGCCAATGCGCCCTGCTCCCAGCTGGGACCCCCATCCTACTGCTCTTGCCAGAACCCTATTGATTTGGGGAGAAATTTGAAAACTGGGAAAGCCTGATTTTAGTGGAAATCAGGATTTTCAGATTACTCCTTCCCCAAAATCAATAGAGTTCTGACCAGCATGGGTGGGCGAGGGGTCCAGCTATAGTGGGGCTGACTTCCTGGCTGGGTGTACAGGTTAGCCTATGTGAACAACAAAGTGTGTGATCTTCAAGTAATTTAATTATCATCCTCTATCTACGGTTTCAGATTATTTCTAGAGTCCTCAACCCAAGCAAAGGAAATGGATGAACTCCTTCTAAATGCTCTGGAGAATCTCTCAGAGGAAGACCTTAAAAATTAAAATTAAAATTATGCTATACTGACTATGAAGGCAAAGGGACTATCTCCAAAAATCAGCTGGACAAGGCTGCTCATGTCACAGATCTTGTGCAACTCTTGATAGAATTCTATAGTGAAGATGCAGTGGATGCAACTTTATATTTTTTTGACAAAATGTGTGTGAGAGATTCTGCTGCTCGACTCAGAAAGGCTATAGAGAAAGGTAAAAAGAAAAGGAGTACTTGTGGCACCTTAGAGACTAACCAATTTATTAGAGCATAAGCTTTCGTGAGCTACAGCTCACTTCCTCAGATGCTGTAGCTCACGAAAGCTTATGCTCTAATAAATTGGTTAGTCTCTAAGGTGCCACAAGTACTCCTTTTCTTTTTGCGAATACAGACTAACACAGCTGTTACTCTGAAACCTGTCATTAGAGAAAGGTAAGCAAACCTAAAGTTATTGCAGCTTTTGAATCTTTTCCTTTTGGCTGATTGTGTATGCACAAACCAAGGAAGTAGAAACCTATGTGGGAGAGATGTGAGCCCAATTCTGCTCAGTTGCACCGATGTAAACAGACTAAATCCACTTTCTTTATTATGACTTTTAATCCCTATGGAGCTGGGCAAGACCTAAACAGGTGCCCTAAAGGTGAAAGGCTCATTAGTTGATTGGCAATGCCCTAGAGCATCCAGTCTTCTAGATAAGCTAATGTTATACCTTTGAGAATAAAAGCTTGTTTTCTAGAAATATACATTTATTAAGTCAAATTTGGATTCTTTTGGAGCGTACACAGTCAACATCTTCCATTCTCTGGACACACAAGCAAAATTTCCTATGCACAGCTCTCTATCTCCTGAAAACAGAGTCTATAATCAACAGTCACAGCCTATTTGTAATAGGACTGCTTCCATTAAGCAAAATGCAAGCACTAAAAATACATCACCACGAATTTTAAAACATTAAAATTTACTTTTAAATACAATGTTTTTCAATATATGATCTTTCCAGCAATTGTTCCAAGCCCCTTGCTCTTTTTTAAAAACTACATATTTATTGTTATGGCAAGTGCCACTGTTCCTGGAAGAAGGGATTGCCCTGCATGCTGTGTGACCACCTCTGTTCCAGGGCTGGTGCTTTATTTACACACACATGTTACACTTACAGTTTACCCAGACTCCATATCACTGATTTCTTCTCCTTATGGGAAGCCACCTTGCAAGACCCTGAACATCTGCTACTGCTCCGTAGAAGGGCAATGCTGGTGTCAGAAAAAAGAGCAAAAATTTTCATATGTATTCCACTCACCCCACCTCACATCATCATCAGGCTTTTACACCCTCAGTCTTTGAATCTGCAGCCCAGATCTCTTCCATGTTTCATAGAATCATAGAATAACAGGGTTAGAAGGGATCTCAGGAGGTCATCTAGTCCAACGCCCTGCTCAAAGCAGGACCAATCCCCAATCAAATCATCCCTAGGAGTTTGCCCTAGGAGTAACTGGCAGTGGAAAAACATGCTGTTATCCTCTGTGTGAACAAGCCCAAACAGGGAGAAAATACACACGCTGTCACTGGGTTACATGAGTATTTGTGAGACAGTATTGGAGTGATGGGCACCTGTGTTCCTGGTTTCTTTTCCTGGCTCTGTGAGCACAGTGTTGTCTAATAGTTACAGACAGTATCACCAAGTGTAATACCCTGGTGGTCATCTGTGGGGATTGAACACCAGACCTCTGGATATAAATGTATGAACCTTCACCACTTCAGCTAAAGGGTCAGTCTTTTTTGGATGAAGGTAGTAGCACTCATATATCTCTACATGTGGTCTCACCACTAGGAGGGTGATACAGAGCTACTCTGTTACACAAACACATACCTTGGTTAAATTCTTCTGGAAGTCACTGTGACAAAGTGGATGAGACTTGGGTCTATTGGATACCTGGTTTCTGTGCCTAGTCCTTCCTGAAGTGGCCTTGTGCAAGCTCTTGGGTGTCTTATCTGTAAAGTCTGGGAATGATTATTACCTCCCCTAAGTAGCTGTCTGAGGCCATAGACCTACTAACAACAGTTGGGGAAGGGCTAGGACTAGAACTCAGAGTGGCTTGACTTGCACCTCCATGGGCCTTATGCTTGCTTGTGTGAGACTTTTCCTTCCCTATCCCCTTACGTTTTCACTTGTGATTGACGGGTTTCACCTTACAGGTGGCTGCATTTCAGTGGTAGTTGAAAGGACTAATTCCTGTATATTTTCCCCAATTCAGCAAAACACTTGTATATGCACATATATAACTTTAAGCTAGGGCTGCAGAATCTGGAACATAGGTAAGTGATTTGAGATCCTCTAGGATAAAAGGTACTATATACATTTTATGTACTCTTATTATTATGGTTTAAATAGAAAAATATTAATGTGTTAAAATTAAGCTCTCAGCTTCTAGTTCATTGTTTGTTTGTAATGCTTCTTGTCACTGATTTAGATTACAGGGTGAAGTATAAAGAACATATTAAAAAACAGTACCAGTTAATAAAAGAAAGGAACTCTCGTCGTGGTGAGAATGTGAATCTAAGCAAAATATATACAAAATTGACTATTATAAGCAAGCTTCGTTGCAAAAAGGAGAGAGAACATGAAATAATGGCCTCCGGATGGAAACATGCAAAAATCATGACTGAACGAGCTCGCTCTTCTGTTACCATGAACTCTTTATTTGATTCTGATGAAAATGGACAAACACCACAAATTGTTGTTCTGCAGGGAGCTGCAGGTATTGGAAAAACAATGACTGCAAAAAAGATCATGTTAGACTGGGCTTCTGGAGATGTGTATGAGAACAGATTTGCTTACATTTTCTACATAAATTGTAGAGAAATAAACTATGGAAGTAAGTCAGGAACAGTGATTGACTTAATTACTAAAAATTGTCCTGACAGAAATGTACCAATTAAAGAGATTTTGTTCAATCAAGAAAAACTTCTCTTCATAATTGATGGTTTTGATGAGCTGAGGTTTTCCTTTGATCAAAAGGAAGATAGTCTGGGCACAGATCCCAGGAAGGAGATGCCAGTGGAAGATACGTTGAGCAGTTTATTTAGGAAAAAGTTGCTTCCTAAATCCTACTTAATTATCACTACGAGACCCACTGCTCTGGAGAAACTCCAACAATGTATGGCGTGTTCACGCTATGCAGAGATACTGGGAT
Source organism: Lepidochelys olivacea (assembly GCF_965140295.1). NCBI lineage: Eukaryota > Metazoa > Chordata > Testudines > Cheloniidae > Lepidochelys > Lepidochelys olivacea. The sequence goes on from NC_140416.1 coordinate 12,715,496, forward strand.
TTTCTGAAGACGACAGGAAGGAATATTTCCACAAGTTCTTTGGGAATAATATTGATGCAACAAAAGCCTTTGATTTTGTGAAACAAAACGAGATGCTTTTCACCATGTGCTTTGTCCCCATTGTGTGTTGGATCACCTGCACGGTTATGAAACAACAGCTGGAGGCAGGTATAGATTTTGCACAAAATTCGAAAACACTCACCGCTGTGTGTATGCTTTTCTTATACAGTTTATTAGAGCCACACGGCCACAGTCGAAACCAAAACATGCAAGATAATCTGAAGAAACTTTGTTCCTTGGCTGCAGATGGAATTTGGAAACAGAAAATACTGTTTGGGGAGGAAGAAATAAAGGAGTACGGTTTAGATAAATTCTACTCAAGTTGCAGTGGGGGAGGTTTAGATTGGATATTAGGAAAAACTTTTTCACTAAGAGGGTGGTGAAACACTGGAATGCGTTACCTAGGGAGGTGGTAGAATCTCCTTCCTTAGAGGTTTTTAAGGTCAGGCTTGACAAAGCCCTGGCTGGGATGATTTAACTGGGAATTGGTCCTGCTTTGAGCAGGGGGTTGGACTAGATGACCTTCTGGGGTCCCTTCCAACCCTGATATTCTATGATTCTATGATTCTAATCTCTCCCCCTCTTTCTGAATGAGAGTGTTTTTAAAAGGGACATTGATTGTGTCTGTGTCTACAGCTTCATTCACTTAAGCTTTCAAGAGTTTTTTGCTGATTTGTTTTATGTACTGGAGGAAGATGAACAAATGAAATATTCAGTGACTCCCAACAGAGATGCAAAACTGTTGTTAGAAAACTATGGAAAATCTGGAAATTATTTAATGTTAACAGTGCGATTTCTGTTTGGGCTCTTAAATGAAGAGATAATGAAGGACATCGAGAAAAAAATTGGCTTGAAGATTTCACCTAAAATAAAGCCAGATTTACTGAAATGGGTAAAACCAAAAAAATTGTCATTTTCCTCATTGCACGATGAGCTGACTTATAAGCTTGAAGAGTTTCACTGTTTGTACGAGATCCAAGAAGAAAGTTTTGTGAAAAGTGCTTTGGATCATTTCACCGAAATAGATATATATAATTACCCTTTAACCCAAATGGATCAAATGGTTATTTCATTCTTTGTAAAGAGTTGTCCTACACTGAAGTCACTTTGGCTGTCTGTATGTAAATTTGGAGTTGAAGACAAGAATGAAGAATTAACCCCACCACCAGCTAAGCGGTTATGTCTGTAAGTATTAGCTGACTGCCACCAATTGTTTGTAAAATTTCTTTAATAGTGAAACCTGTTTCTTTCTTGTTTTAATAATTCTCAAATGGCTTACGTGACCCACAAACAAAACACCAATTCTAATTTCAGAAAGTTAGTGACATGATTGTGGAGGCTTCCCTGGGTGTTAGTATCAACAAAAGCGCACTGATCCTATAAGCAGACCCCAATACTCGTGGAACATCCTTTAAACCCACTGGAGGGTGGAAGGGGGAAGAAGGGGTAACTACTGTGTGTAAGAGTCCATTTCTATGGACCAGTCTGCAGCATTGGGGCCAAAGTTACCTTACTCTTTTGCCTGACACTTTTTTTGTCTTTGCCCTCTTAGTAACTATTTCATTTTCCATATACATACCACATACCTGATAAGATAGCTAGCAATGGGCAGGTTGTACTAGTCTAAAGAAATATGACCGTTAATGCTGAGATTTATTTATTGAACCTGATTCTTATTTACATTAAGGCCACTTTACATCACTGTGGTAAAGGATATACTACCCTTACACTCAAAGTGAGGGGAATAAGTGGACTTAGTTTAAATGGGAATGGGGCATATTCTCTATGCTTTAATATTGACAGTAGTGTTACTTTTGCTAGCTGAAAGGCATAACTAGTCCTCCGCTTTTGTTTCAGGTACACTGTGTGCCTGATATATAATTCAGTACAATAAAAGTAGAACAGGTTTAGAATACTTTTCTGAAATGTGGCATGCTGGCTGACACCACAAACTTTTGTGGCCAGAAAAGATTTTTTTAAAAGCTATAAAGATGCCTGAAAATGTCTAAGAATTAGTTTCTTCCATCTATAAATCTAATAACTGATACAAAGCTATGACATTAAATGTACATATAGCATTTTATATTTTCCAAAAACTTCATCAAGATGCATGAGTATATTTTCTTACAACACAAACGAAAACCCAGATCTGACTAAGTCAGGGCACGGGGGTGGTGGCAACAGAAGTATTACTCCCCGCCAAAACATACCAATTTCCCAAGGCTACAGAGATCTAAAAAACAATTAAAATCTTTAGGTGTGGGTATACATGAATTGTTTCTTTAAATCTATAATAGGACGCCAGCCGCAGGGCACTGGGAGAAGTTCCAGCCGAACATCTACAGTGAAGCAGAAAAAGACAGTAGCGGTGGGAATAATGTTCTGTTTTGTTCTTTTTTCAATGTGAAAAGAGAGTCATTCTTTCTTTCTGTGATTCTCTAGCTCTGTCATATGACATGGTGTCATTGACTATCCAATCAAAGCCTACCTTTTATGGACTATGTAAAGGTGTTTCTCATTAGTGAGGTGTATTTTCATGCCTTGTATCAATTTTCAGCTCCCAGCTGTTTCAGTGCTAAAGCTAGCTTAAAAACACTCTCCATGCATTTTTAAATATTGGGATGTAAAAGATCGGCAGTCTTTGCCTGAGAACCCTATCTTTTAACAGGAGTTGATCCAAGTGGAAGTTTTTAAGTATTGACTCAGTGTTGCAAGTATCTGACTAATAATAATACTGTTCTCTTCCATCACCATATATATACATACATACATATATATTTTTTTAAAAGTGTCCTCACCCTTTCAATATTGCACCAACCAGACTGCCTTATTCCCCACCTCCTTTTTGTCCAATGACATGGTCATATGAATCCAAAGTCCCTCCTACTCTTTCCTCCCTTTCTGGACCCCCTAGGTATCACTTACTGGCTGGTGTGCATTTTTGGCACCATTCAGACATTGTGAAAGAGGTTATCTTTTTCTTCTATTTAATTAAACCTTACAAGAATCATTACGAATATATTTTATGCATTTTCCTCTTCAGAGGGAAATAGTCTAATGCATTTAGCACACATTCTAAACAAAATTTAATTATACAAAGCTGCTAGTGTACTTCTAAATACGTTAAATAAATGCAAAAAGGCAGAACGCTGGACTTAAATAAAGGCAATAAGACGAAGTATTAGGGTGAGAAAATAACTTGTATATTTCACTTACATATGTCTGGAAGGGGGTTATTGTTCCACATACTTTGAGAAATATTTTTTTTCAAAATTTGTCTCACTGTACTACTTATATACATGTGCTGTCATAAAATGTCCTTGACCCATGCTGCTGCTCTCTGGAGTCAGGACCTAAATAGCTGCCCTTTCTGATAACTGAAATGATGCTAAACTCAGTACAGTGTAATTGGAGTTATGCTTTCTGAAGTTAAATCACTATAAGAGTTTAAGTAAAATGCCTCTGATTTTTTTTTATTGCATCTTTAAAAGTGATAAGCAATTAGGGCTTGAGTTTCAGAAGTGCTAAGCGCCAGCATCTCCAGTTGATGTCAATAGAAGTTATGGCTGCTCAGCGTCAGTGAAAACCAGACCCTTATTCAGGAACCCAAAAGCAAATAATCTTTGCAGAGACCACAACTTGCATGAATGCCTAATACAGCATGTGAATGTCCAAATAACCACTGTACTGCAGGTACAGAAAATGAACTGGTTCCACTTAGAATAGGTTGTACAATTTGACTGTGATATTGAAAGTGCATCTTTCTGAGCTCAATATATTTTTCTTTAGGGGAACTTACAATGAACTGCAAATGTAGCAAAATCCATATACTTCATATAGAAGCCCCATTCAAAGTGCCATGTTCAGGAAAGAAATTTAAAAATCTATTTTCCATTTTTTTTTCTAGGCAAGAACAGGCTGAACCAAATAATTCACCTGTCTACCTGCTATGTCAAGCACTGAAGGATCCAAACCGCAAATTAAAGATATTGAAGTAAGAAACTTTCATAGAATATCAGGGCTGGAAGGGACCTCAGGAAGTCATCTAGTCCAAACCCCTGCTCAAAGCAGGACCAATCCCCAACTAAATCATCCCAGCCAGGGCTTGGTCAAGCCTGACCTTAAAAACTTCTGAGGAAGGAGATTCCACCACCTCCTTAGGTAATGCATTCCAGTGTTTCACCACCCTCCTAGTGAAAAAGTTTTTCCTAATATCCAACCTAAACCTCCCCCCACTTTCTCCTTTCCCTGTTTTAAAATCTTCTTTTTACTTATATTTTCCCAGGAATTAAGTAACTGTGTAGATGCTAATTAGTCAGTGAGTTGGGGCTACCAGGGAAGGCCACTTATTAGAACAGCCAGAACATGTGTTCTCTCTGTGCTCCATTCTTCTGCAGGTTAGAGAAGTGCAATCTCACAGTTGCTTGTTATAGGGATCTGTCCTCTGCTCTCAGCATTAATCAGACCCTGAGAGAGCTGGACTTGAGCTATAATGACCAGGGAAACCGAGGAGTGCAGGACCTATGTAAGGGACTAAAACATCCAAACTGCAAACACTCAGGTAAGTAGCCACAAGTATATACATAGCCCACCATGTATATGTGGCTAGCTGATTTTAGGTGTATGAGGAGACTGAAAAACAAGTGTGTCTCTAGGACATAACATGTCAGTAATTCACATTGTGTGTGTAGCCAGGAAGGTTTATAACAGAGAGAATTTAGATAAGAATGAGTTTAAACAAGAGCACTCTGTCTGAACCCCTCTGAACTCAGGGGAAAACAGTTTAAACTTTTTAATAAAGAAAATCAAACACAATGCATTTTCCAAGAAAAATTGGAACATCATATTACTCTTTTTGATAATAGCCTAGTTTAAGTACTTGTTATTTTAAAAGTTATTTTACATTAATTTTCATTTAAAACAAAAGTACAGAGCCCCATGGTATCCGAGAATCCTAAATATCCCAATAGACCTAATTTCTGTCTGACAGGCATCATCCCATGGAGATAGCCTAGTGCATGATAAAACCTTTGAACAAAAACTGGTACGTTTACAAATGGTCTGTGATAAGCTGAAGGGCTGCCATTCTGGAACTGAAGCCAAAGAAATGTGAGTTGTTCCAAAAAGAGAGACTCAATCTGTGATGGGGGTTGGGAATTTCCACTGACAGAAAACTCAAGCTTTGCAGAGCTCGCAGACACTCACAGATGTGCAGAGGTCTGTGGGGCTTTGGTTCAGTTACAGAAGGGTCCTCTTTGGGTTTTCCAAAGGATTTCAATGGTGAGGTGAGAGAAGGAAATGGTTTGACTGCTCAGCAGTGTGAGATTTAGCATTTTTAGAATTGAAATGCTTGTGACTGCTCCTATCTTGGCCTACCCATGTTGCAAAACCCCTTTCATGCTGCAAACAGATGCTAGTGCTTATGATTTGGGGGCAGCGTTGACACAAGAACACAACAGATTTGAAAAGGTGGTGGCTTATTACAGCAAAAATCTAAATTCCCAGGAGAGAAATTATTGCTCCATGCAAAAGGATTTCCTGGCAATGGTTACATCTATAGAATATTTTCATCACTATTTGCATGGGAGGAAGATTATGGTTGGGACAGACCATGCAATCATGAAATGAATGGGCTTTTCAGTTTCAGGAATCCTGAAGGGCAACTTGCCAGGTGGTTGGAAAAACTGCAGTGCTGTGATTTCAAAGTTACGTAAAAGCCTGGGCACAAACGTGGTAAAGCTGACGCCTGTTGATGCCTTGTCCAGTTGGCTGTCTTGAGAGGCTTATTGCAAACACTGCCCTAAGCAGGAGAGCAAGGAATTGGTAACTCACATGCATGAGCGTGCTCAGGAAGAGGTGGCTGTCTCCTGTCTTCCTATAATTTACAGAAGAGCAAATGTACCTTGTTTATCTCCTGGAACCAGTGATACGGGGTTGCAGGAATGAAGTAACTGTGTAGATGCTAATTAGTCAGTGAGTTGGGGCTACCAGGGAAGGCCACTTATTAGAACAGCCAGAACATGTGTTCTCTCTGTGCTCCATTCTTCTGCAGGTTAGAGAATCTCCTGTTTATCTCCTGGAACCAGTGATACGGAGTTGCAGGAATGAATTTTAGAGCAACAGAAAGCTTCCCAAAGAGAGGATCCTGATATCAGAATGATATCCTGATATCAGAATGGTGCATGATAGAAAAATCCATTGCTAATCTCAGGCTACTTTCCAAGGTGCATCCCCTCACTGTTATACCAATAAAATAAAAACCAGCAGGATCTTATTAAAGGGGAAAAGGCAAAATGCCACATTTATTGTGAATATAGAAAGAATCACAGTAAGCAGTTAGTTATAGCTATAACATTCCATTCAATTTCACATTGATTCACACATTCATTCATACACACGCGCACACACACACACAGGTTCTGCAAGGTTGTTATCATAGTTACCAGCCTTGGCTCATGCCAAGCCACTGGCCAGGTGGCCTGGACATGAGGAGGGAGCAGGGCCTTGTCAGATGCTCATCTGATGCTCCTGGAAGTTAGTTTGCAGAATCAGACCCCAAAGTTTTCACTTTCTAGAGTCCATTTTTATAGGAATTTCTTCCTATGCCAGTCTATGGGAATTGCTTCATCCTGCTGTTGCTGAATCAATCAGCAGATGGCACATTCCTGACGGCTCCGTGCTGCCAGATGTTACCTTGTTCTTTGGTTCTCCCATTCTTGAGGCTGTTGGGTGGATTCCAGTCTGCCCTCTGGGGGTCCTCTGGTTATTTCCACTTGACGCCTTCTTCAGCCGATGGACACTGGATTCTTAGGCTGGCACCTCCCTGATCATTCAGTTATTATCCACACCAAGCATCCATCCACATACATCCTCTATCTCTATTTTAATCACAATTGTTAACAAAGTGAGATGAATACAACAAAAGGGCGGGGAGTCTCTGGGTGCTGTTTCTGTTATTACAGAGCATTGCTTTGAGGCTCTCTCTGTGTGAGTAGTTGTTGTTACAAAGAATTGCTTTGAGAACAGACTCTGTTTTAGGATGTACTAACACAAGTAGCAGCTTGCAAGTTTCACACAGAGAGGGAGAGAAACAGTACCAAAAACCAAGAGACATTTTAATTAGTAATACCCTGGAATTTAAACTATGGGGAATCAAACTCATTTGTGATTTTAATACAGAACTTCTTTAATATGATCCAACATCACCACAGCACAGTTGAAAGCTAAGTGGTAAAACTTGGAGATTAAAGATGCAATACTGTATGGGAGATGGGAAAAAGACAGGTGAGGGTACAGGTACCAGATCCATTGAAAATTGAGGTTCTGTCATGGTTTTAAAACTCCTGGGCATTTTGGGGATGTAAAAACCTTAGCCAAGCTAAGAGAGAATTTCTGTTGGGTAAAATGTAGAAAGGATGCAGAAAATAGGGGCAGGAAATGTGATGCTTATATTGCAAAGAAAGGCCCCAGGAGAGCCCCAAAGCAGCAGTATCTGGTGCAGGAGCCAATGTAGTGTGTTGCTGTTGATGGGCTTGGGCCTTCGTGCCTAGGACAGACTGGTAATCAATATTTGCTTGTAGTGATTTTGTGAATTAATACATGTGCTGAAGCTTCTCCAATAAGAAATCAAGAGGCTGTGACACTAACTGGGGTCCTAGTGAATGAATTCTTCACCGAAATTGGGGTCCCGGGTGAATTGCACAAAGATCAAGAGAGAAACTTTGAATCCAAAGTAGTTCAGCAAATGTATGGGATTCAAAGGATTCACAAAACTCCTCCCGCCCCATCCCACCTACACTCTAATGGGATGGTAGAAAAGCTCAGAAGGACTCTGGGGTTCAGCTGGGTACCCTTGTAAAACATATCCCATTCCTTTTGATGGCTTATGGCACAGCAGTCAATGAGAATATTGAATGTACCTCAGGACTCCTTGTGGTTGGGCATGAGCTGCAGACCCCAGCAAACCTCTTGTAGGGAGTTCCTGAAGAGGAAGAAAGGGACTTTCACTGTGTAGAAACCCTACAGCCCAAGACTGAGAAGTTCACACCCTTTGCTAGAGAGAATTTGAGGATAGCCTCTGTAAAAAGAAAAGACTATGTTGGAAAGTCATATCGGGACACCTTTTAAAAGCAGGGACTGTGTCTGGCGAACAGAGGACCTACATTCGGAATAAATGTAGAAAGCAATTGAGCTCTGCTAGGAAATAGGTGGCTGAAACAATGGGGATATCACCCAAAATGTAGGCAGAGGGCAAGTTGTCATAAATATAAAGGGAAGGGTAACAACCTTTATGTGTGCAGTAATATAAAATCCCTCCTGGCCAGAGGTTTACCTGAAAGGGGTTAAGAAGCTCAAATAACCTATTTGGCACCTGACGAGAAGGACCAGTGGGGAAAGAAGATACTTTCAAATCTGTGGGGAAAGGCTGTGTTTGTCCTCTTTGTTTGTGTGCTCTCTTGAGCCAGAGAGGGACCAGGGCAGAAAAATTTATCTCTTATAGACAATCAGAAATAAGCATCTAGGATTACAAAAATAGTAAGTAAACCAAGGAAAGGCATTAGATTATCTTTTGTTTTGGCTTGTGAATTTTTGTATGCTAGAGGGAGGTATGTTCCTGTTTTTTGTAACTTTGAAGTTAAACCTAGAGGGGAATTCTCTGTGTTTTAAATCTTTTTATTTCCCTGTAAAATTACCTTCCATCCTGATTTTACAGAGGTGATTCTTTTACTTTTTTAAAATAAAATTCTTCTTTTAAGAAGCTGATTGATTTTCAGTGTCCTAAAGACCCAGGGGTTTGGTCTGTGCTCATCTGCACCAATTGGTGAGGATAGTATTCTCAAGCCTCCCCAGGAAAGGGGGTGTAGGAGCTTGGGGGGATATTTTGGGGGGGAAATAGGACTCCAAGTGGTCCTTTCCCTGAATCTTTGTCTAAATCACTTGGTGGTGGCAGCGATACTGTCCAAGGACAAGGGAAGGATTTGTGCCTTGGGGAAGTTTTTAACCTAAGCTGGTAGAAATAAGCTTGGGGGTCTTTCATGTGGGTCCCCACATCTGTCAACCCCAAAGTTCAGAGTGGGGAGGGAAGCTTGACACAAGTCTTGAGTAAAAGCTGAGCCATGTGGCTGAAGGAACCAAATAGTTTCCCTAAAGACTGCTAAAGTGAACATGGGGCTGGGCTATTGATTGGTGGAGCTGTGTGCCGCTGTCTGGGGGAGAAGCAGCAGAAAGTTAGACACACCCAGAGAGATACCTATAGTGTGAGCCTGAGAAAAGCAAAGACAGAACTTTAGGGCTCAGTGCTAGAGCAAGGGTTCTCACACTCCATTACACCACGACCCCCCCTTACCCCCCCCCGACAACAAAAGTTACTTCATGACCCCAGGAAAGGGGACCAAAGCCGAGCCTGCAAAGCTGAAGCCTGAGCCCTGCTGGCCTAGGCTGCGGGGGAACAGAAAATCTTGAGGGTTTCAGCCCTGGGTGGGGGAGCCTGCAAAGCCAAAGCCTGATCCCCACCACCCAGGGCTGAAGCTCTTGGGCTGAAGCTTCAGCCCCGGAACCGAGCAAGTCTAATGCCAGCCCCGGCGACCCCATTAAAACAGGGTCATGACCCACTTTGGGGTCCCGACCCACAGTTTGAGAACCCCTGTGCTAGATTAAAGAGGCAAACAACACACTGATGAAACCCTGTTTATTTACAAAGAAATACCTGACTCCTTCATCAATTTCCTCTCCTAACAGAAATGACCCACAGGACTCCAAAAGCCAGCTAACTGCTTGGGTTAAAAGGGGGTAACAATACTATAAGGGAAGCTGGTTGCAACCCCTATGTTGAGGTATCCTAACCTCTTCCAGTAGAAAAGATTCTTGTGCCTTTTTTCTTTTTTTGTAAAGCTCTAACTGCTCAATTGTTTACAGCAGGCCTGAAAGAGTTGCCCAGAGCGTGGTGTGGGAGGCAGAGGTGAAAGTGGGCCAGTAAGGGCCAGTACGGCGGACCGGTCAGAACCGGCTGCCACTACCGGCCCGTAAATGGCCGACGTTAAAGTGCTGCAGCAGCGCTGCTGAACCCTACCGGCAGGGCTGCCAACGGTGGGGAGCAAAAGGAGCGGTGGGCCTGGGGCTCCTGGCTGCTGCTACTGCTGCGGCAGTGGCCGGGATCCCCGGGTCCTTTAAATTGCCTCCAGAGCCCTTGGGCCCTTCAAATCACTGCTGCAGCCCCTGGGCTCTTGGCTGCTGTGGCAGCAGGAGCCATGAAGGGCTGGCTGGTGGAGTCTGGTCCCCAGCCCCGCCCTTTGTACCCAAGGCCCCACCCCTTCTGGGGGCCCAGAGCTGCTCCCCCACCTTGCCCAGCACCCTGGCGTTCTGGTAAATCTGGGCACTTACTTTCACCCCTGGTTGGATTAGAAGTGGACGAGAACCAGATTGCATGTTGGCTCTAGCAACTCATCAACTCTCCCACTGTGGTCATTGCATGAAGCAGGATCTCCCACAGTTCCTTGGAAATGTGCAGGTGCGGGAGGGAGAAAGGGCTGAGCTTTCCCATCATGCTCCAACCACCCCTTGGATCCAGCACATGTTGCCTGTGGCCCATACAACCCCTTCTTTCCCACCCCGAGATAACAGCCACCTTCTGCTGCAAGCTAACATGGCTAGTACAGTGGCTCAGATGGTAGAAGTCTGTGGTGAAGGTTCAGGTCCTGCTGATGCAGTGATTGTTACAGAGGTACAGCATACAACTGGTTTTTCCCTTTGCCCTTTTAAAGAATAACTTTGGCAGTTACATACCAAAACTGTGTTATAAAAAAAACATTATTGAAGTTGCAAAATTAAGTAGTTGAAAGTTAGGAAACACCAGAATGAAGGTTGCCTTTGCATCCTTAATTTGGCCCCCTTGCATTTGTGCATTATGAAAAATTAGGTCTGTCAAACAATTAAAAAAATGGATTGTGATTAATCGTTTCAATTGCACTGTTAAACAACAATAGAATACCATTTATTTAAATATTTTTGGATGTTTTCTACATTTTTATATATTGATTTCAATTACAAGGCAGAATAAAAAGTGTATGGTGCTCACTTTACATTATTATTTTTGATTACAAATATTTGCACTGTAAAAAAGGAAACAAAAGTATTTTTCAATTCACCACATACAAGTACTGTAGTGCAATCTCTACCGTGAAAGTGCAATTTACAAATATAGAATAATTTTTTCAGGCAACTGCACTCAAAAATAAAACCACGTAAAATTTTAGAACTTACAAGTCCACTCAGTCCTATTTCTTGTTCAGCCAATCACTAAGACAAACATTTGCATTTATGGGAGATAATTCTGCCTGCTTCTTATTTACAATGTCACCTGAAAGTGAGAACAGGGGTTCACATGGCACTATTGTAGACAGCATTGCAAGATATTTACTTGCCAGATCTGCTCAACATTCATATGCCCCTTCATGCTTTGACCACCATTCCAGAGGACCTCTGGTCCTGTTCACTTATTACCATTTAATTTATTGGTTTGTTCCAAAACCACCTCTAGTGATACCTCAGTCTAGGACAATTCCTCAGATATGTCACTTAAAAAGAATGGCTACAGGTGTGGGAATCTCCCTCACATCCTCTGCAGCGAAGACCAATGTAAAGGATTCTCCACAACAGCCTGTAGTTTACCTGTACTTTATCAACTTCTGTCGTCTCCTCTTTACTAGGAAATAGAATATCCCCTTTAATAAATCCTCCCTTAAGAGGTGTCTCTGTCCAAACCATGTGCTCCACTGCACCTGTCGGCTTTCCCTCCAACCCTCAGTTTAAAATCTCGTCTATGATCTTTTAAATTTTATATGCCAAAAATCTGGTTCTGTTTTGGTTTAGGTGGAGCCCATCCTTCCTGTGCAGGCTCCTCCTTTCCTAAAAGGTTGCACAGTTCGTAAATAAACCAAAATCTCTTCTCTGAACATCATTGTCTCATCCACGCATTGAGACCTTGTGGTTCTGTCTGTCTTATCTGTCTCTGCATGTGGAACTGGAAGCATTTAAAAGAATCCTCCCAAAGAGGTCCTGGACTTTAGTCTCTTTCTTACTTAGCAGCCTAAATTTGTCCTCCGGGACCTCTCTACTACCTTTCCCTATGTCCTCCGTGTGACAGGTCAGATCACAGAGATCCCCTTGGGAACTGCCAACTGATGTGTTGAGATGACTCCTGAGCCTGTTTCCCCTGCCAGCTTGGGACTTCAGTGTCCTGCCTGGTTTGAGCCAGACACGCTAGCCTGCTGCAAACCCAGACCCAGGTCTGAACCATGTCCCCTAAAACTGCAGGCTTAACTGAAAACAGCTTAAGATGGGTTCCTGTCTCCATCACTCAGATACCCAAACCCCAAATAAATCTGTTTTACCCTGTATAAAACTTATACAGGGTAAATTCATAAATTGTTTGCCCTCTATAACACTGATAGAGAGATATGCACAGCTGTTCCCCCCCCCCAGATATTAATACATACTCTGGGTTAATTAATAAGTAAAAAGTGATTTTATTAAATACAAAAAGTAGGATTTAAGTGGTTCCAAGTAATAACAGACAGAACAAAGTGAATTACCAAGCAAAATAAAACAAAACACGCAAGTCTAAGCCTCATACAGTAAGAAAACTGAATACTGATAAAACCTCACCCTCAGATGTTTCAATAAGCTTCTATCACAGACTGGACACCTTCCTAGTCTGGGCACAATCCTTTCTACAGCCCTTGTTTCAGCTCAGGAGGTAGCTAGGGGATTTCTCATGATTGCAGCCACCTTTGTTCTGTTCTGTTCCCTTATATATCTTTTGCATAAGGCGGGAATCCTTTGTGCCTCTCTGGGTTCCCACCCCTCCTTCTAAATGGAAAAGCGCCAGGTTAAAGATGGATTCCAGTTCAGGTGACATGATCACATGTCACTGTAAGATTTCAAGCCCTCATTCTTGCCAGCCTGATTCACAGGAAGGCCTGCAAGCAAACGGAGCCATCCACAGTCAATTGTCCTGGTTGATGGGAGCCATCAAGATTCCAAACCCCCATTAATGGCCCACACTTTGTATTACTATAGTAGGACCTCAGAGTTATATTTCATATTTCTAGTTTCAGATACAAGAGTGATACATTTATACAAATTGGAGGACCACACTCAGTAGATTATAAGCTTTGTAATGATACTTTACAAAAGACCTTTTGCACAAAGCATATTCCAGTTACATTACATTCACACTCATTAGCATATTTTCATAAAATCATATAGAGTGCAACGTCACAATCTGTACGTTATCTGTCTCTGCATGTGGAACTGGAAGCATTTAAAAGAACTGCCACCGGCTCCTCCTCAGTACTGTACATAAGTCTATTGAGATGTCTTGAAGTCTGCGATCTTCACACCTGGCAGGCAATTGACCATGCGGTTCTCCTGATGATCACAAACCCCAAACTATCTATTTTTCTAATAACTGAATCCCCCATTACTGGTACCTGTCTATACTTAATAATTGGGGTTCCTTAGTGCAAGAGGATACCGTGACGTCATGTGGAAGGAGAGTCCCAACTGCTGGTTTGTTTCACAGAGAGGAGAGGACTCTGATGTTCTCTTCCCCAAGACTTTCATCCTCCTCAGCAACACAACTTTAACCTTACAGAATAAAGAAAAAAAAATCTTTTTAGATGCTTTTTGACCTTAGTGAGTGAAACACAATGAATTGAGCAGAAATAAGTGATTTTCTTCTGTTTATCTCTGGCTGTTGCAGGTTGGAGAGGTGTGGTCTCACCACTGGTTGTTGTGGGTCTCTCTGCCACATGCTCCGTACCAACCAGACCCTCTCAGAACTGGAGCTGAAGTGGAATCAACTGGGAGATTCAGGAGTGAAACTGCTGTGTGAAGGGCTAAAATGTCAAAATAGCGGATTGCAAAAAATAGTGTAAGTACCAGCTGGTTTTCTGCAGTCTGAGGCTGCTATACCAAATTACCTGGGAAGGTTGTGCTATGCTTGTCATGGAAGGGTTTTAAAAGCAGGTTACACAAACACTTGCCAGGGATGGTCTAGGTTGACTTAACCCTGCCTCAGCACAGGGGGATGGAATCCCCTGAGGTCCCTTCCAGCCCTACCTTTCTGTGACTCTCAGTGTCGTATTGGTATTGCGCTTAACTTTTTTTTTTTATTTGTGTGACAAGAGTACTCGGAGGGCTCAGTGGAGCCTCACTGTGCTGGGCACTGTATGAACACCAAGGAAGACAGTCTCTTCACTGAAAACTAGACACTTTTGGGACACAGATCATCTCTCTTGGAGCCTTCTCCTCATGTGATACCACCACAGTTGCAGTCGGTGGAGGAACTTCAGCTAAGCTGGTTTAAAAGGAAGGGATCTAGTGTCTTTTGTGAAGTGCCCTTTATTCTTGAACACGCTGTCCTGAACCCTTAGGTCTGATAACTCAGCTTTGGTGATTTTCAGAGCATGCTGTAAGACTCAATTTTCTTGGGCTTTCCCTCATTGGTATTAGTAGTACCATAGCGCCTAGGAGTCCTGGTTTTGGACTGAGACTCCATTGTGCTAGGTGCTGTACAAACAGAACACTCAGGGGTAGGGGGCTTTAGGAAAATTGGTTAGGACAGTGGCTCTCAACCTTTCCAGACCACTGAACCCCTTTCAGGAGTCTGATGTGTCTTGTTTTTAAGTTTCACCTCACTTAAAAACTACTTGCTTACAAAAATCAGACATAACAATGCAAAAATGTCACAACACGCTATTACTGCAAAATTGCTGATTTTCTCATTTTTATCATATAATTATCACATATAATTATAAAATCAACTGGAATATAAATATTGTATTTGCATTTCAGTGTATAGTATATCGAGCAGTATAAACAGGTCATTGTTTGTATGAAACTGAGGGTATGTCTTCACTACCCGCCGGCTCGGCGGGTAGTGATCAATCTATGGGGATCGATTTATAGCATCTCGTCTAGACGTGATAAATCAATGCCTGTACTCCACCTCAGCAGGAGGAGTAAGTGGAGTCGACGGGGGAGCCCCCGCGGTCGACTCGCTGCTGTGAGGACGGCCAGGTAACTCGAACTAAGATACTCCGACTTCAGCTACGCGAATAGCGTAGCGGAAGTTGCATATCTTAGTTCGAACCTCCCCCCCACCCCAAGTGTAGCCAAGGCCTGACTTTGCTAGTGCTTTTTATGTAGCCTGTTGTAAAAACTAGGCAAATATCTCGACGAGTTGATATACTCTGGAAGACCTCTGTGTACGCTCAGGGGTACACGTACCCCTAGTTGAGAACCACTGGGTTCGGAAGTAGTTGTTTTCTGATGGATGGATTACATGGATAATTTATGCAGAGAAGTGAGTGAATTAGAGGATGGATAAGTCTATATACTATGTTGACATATACCAAGCCTATGTACTCGGGTGGCCAGCCTGTGCCTCTGCTGACTGTACCACCACAGCTGCATTAATTTGAGTGTCCTAGCTCTGCTTGAGTTACTATGGGTACAACTGCACAAGCAGGGAATCACACCTCCAGTCCCATAGTGCAGACATAGCCTATGATTCTCCCAGTACCACAGCACCGGCATGTTATTGCCTGAGAAAAGTTCCTCTCTAGAAGTCCAGTGAGATGTTGACAGGAAAGACCGAGTTAGTTATTTTCCATCTCTCTCTCGCAGATTGTGGGGTTGCGAACTTACAGCTGATTGCTGTGGGGAGCTCTCCTCTGTTCTCACTACCAGAAAGACCCTGACTGAGGTTAACCTGAATTTAAATGAACTGGGCGATTCTGGTGTGAGGCGGCTGTGTACGGGGCTGAAACATCCAGACTGCAAACTGCAGAAACTGTGGTAAGAATTTTCATGCGTCCTTTAAGAATCTGACAGGATGTGTAGCTGGTGTGTGTTGCCAGATCCCTTCAGGTACCTGAAATGAAGGACACCCTTCAGGCACGGGTATGTGTAACTATGAGCCATCTGCCAATAACCTTCTGTCCACCCTTGCGCATGGGTCATGGCACTGTCCGGTTTCCCACTCTCTTCCCTGTTGGAGGAGCCAGTGAGCTTCAGATTCTCTCTGTCAGTGCGCACTCACCTTCCTGAACCCTCGTGAGGAGGGAGGTTGCTGGGGCCTCACTGAGCAGGGTGGGAGGAGATGCAGGAGCTCCTTTCCCCTTCTGAAATGATCAGTTGCTGATGGCTCCACTTCTCAGGGAGTCGGCCTTGTCCCATTCAGAGTGGGAAGGGTGGGGAGGGAGAATGAGTAAACCATGCATGAAGGCACGAGGTGGGGGAGGCATATCTGACTGAAGGGTGTTTGCTTTAGATCAGTGATGCGCCTGAAATATCCAGTTAGCCCATGGAAGAGTCTCCTCACCGATATGTTAGTAGCTCTATTACTTGGGACATTAAAAAATTGTCCAGACAAAACAAGTGTCTTGTAGGCAAAAATCCCTCATTGGCAGGGGGTAACCAGGTTAGCTAATGGAGGCTGTTGATTTACGAGCCAGGGGCGACACATGGGAGGGGTGAAGTGGGTCATGTGACTGCCCGCGCATTGGCATGGCCCACACTGGCCCCTCCCCTAGGCTTCGAATCTAATGTGCTGAGGAGAAGAGGAAGGGGTGATGACAGATCACTCTTCCTCCCACACAAAACTTTGATGTGAAACAGCCACAACTAGAGGCAGCCTCTGACATTTGCTGGGATGGACCTGCTATACCCAACTTCTTTGAAGTACGTGGGAGATATCTGTATTAATTTTGTCTGTGTGAGAGTTTGGTTATTGTATTGCTTGCTAAATGGTAACCAAGACAATGACTGTAGATGGCCCCAATTGCTGGTACTCACATGGAGGATGGAGGTGTTAATTCCTTTGAAGTTCACCTCCACCAGTGTGGAATCAGGGGATTTGGCTGGGTGAGTGAGGTCCCATCTTGTGAACTCCATGGGGTCCAGCAGGAAGACTTGCATGAAGAGCTTGAAAGTGTATAAACGCTGAGCCTCTGAGACAGAGGATGCAGAAGGTCTGCAGAGTAGCAGGCTGTAAGGCCCCCAGGAGAACAAGATGTGGGGAGGGGTAATCAAGGCTATGTCTGGCCTACATCAATCATGAGGGAGATGCTAAGCCTAGGTAAGAGGTGTATAGGGTTTTATAGTTTTAACTCTTTTCCTCCCAGTTTATGTTCCTATGGATGGATAAATAATACTTTGTTTCAGACAAGCTGTTCAGAGGCACTACATTTTCCTAATGATCTGGACTCCGGAAGAAAGTCTATAGCAGCGGCTAAAACCCAGTTAGATGTGTTGAGGAAACACAGCTGGTGAACAGGAGTTGGTGGTTGACTTTTTCTGACCATGAAATGACATCTCTCAGAGGAAATGACTGTGGGGCGGAGAGAGAGGGGTGAATGGGAAGAACCACGGGGTGGCCATCAATCCATCCTAAATTTTGGCTGTCTGTGGAAAGGGCTAGGGTCCGTGCTGCTTAGACAGGAAGTCAAACTCCAAAGTTTTTTGTTAACTGGCCAATGGCAGAATTTTGAGGTCTAGACAGCTGGACCATTCTTAATGCTGACTGGACAACAGTGAAGGGTGAGTGATGTGGCTTAAGTGGGAAGCCACAATCAAGCTGGCTTCTTATTAGTCTCAGTGCTCATTGGCTAGGGAGATGGGCTAGAAGGCAATTTTACTTCTTAAAACAAAAGCTGTGATCATGTCCTCTCTGTGCTACTCTCTCCTGCAGGTTAGATAAGTGCGGTCTCACAGCCAACTGTTGTGGGGTGCTCTCCTCTGTTCTCAGCACCAGCCAGACCTTGATAGAACTGAGCCTGAACTTGAATAAACTGGGCGATGCAGGGGTGAAGCAATTGTGTAAGGGACTGAGACATCCAGACTGTAAACTGCAGACACTGGGGTAAGCGTTTACAGGCTTTACTTTATGTGAAGAGTTTGCAGGTCATGTGTGATGCCATCTCCTTTCAGGTACACAGAGATTCTGAAAGCTGAGAATGTCTCTAGCACTTGACATATCACTGGCCCACAACATGGGTGCAGCCTGTAAGATGTTGTTCTGTTTGGAAATGATGAATTTTAAAAAGATGGTCCTGAATTGAAGTATTGGATCTGACACTTCTCAATCTTGGGTTTAAATATTATTATCTCATGCACTGAAGGAATCCTCTAGCCTGGGTATGAGACTGATGGACTGGGGATAACACTGCTTATAAAAGCCATCGAGGGCAGTGAAACTCTTAGAATTGTGTCACCCAAACTCTTTACCCCCTGAACTCCATCACAGTCCTCGTTACCTACCTCTGTGTTATAGCCAGTAGTTCTCTGTCTCTCTCAGCTTGTGGGGGGAGGGGATAGGGTGACCAGATAGCAACTGTGAAAAATCGGGACGGGGGTGAGGGGCAATAGGAGCCCATATAAAAAAAAAGCCCCAAATATCGGGACTGTCCCTATAAAATCGGGACATCTGGTCACCCTAGGAGGGGAGAACCTGCTAATTTGGAGGGTTTCATTGGCAATCCTTCTTTCTGTACTGAACTGCTTGTTCCTTGCCCCCCCCCCCGCACCCTACTCACACATCAGCAGTTCATACCTGTCCCTTAGGGTTAATGGTGCAGTTGGAATCCTGCATTCCAGGTGCAGATGAGGCACGCTACCTAAAAATGTTAAAGATCTGGTCCCCACCCTATCAGAAAGCATTGTGGACCAATGGACACCTCTCAATGGGCACTGAGTAGATGGGCTGAAGTCCCAGCAATTATCAGGGTCAAGTGGCTGGACTTGACTCTCCCCCTACCCTCAGCCCCAAGTCTCACAACACTATTTTCTGTGCTCAGACCTATGCTTCTGTTTTATGTAGCAATTTAATACAGTGTTTGCATCTTTACAGCATCCTACAAGAGCAATATCATTTAATCTACACTTCCAGAATGAATAAACTCTTTCTAGACTCCCATTGACATCAGTAGATAAAAACTGAGCAGGGAAGAAATGAGAAGTAATTTTCCTCTTTGTTTTTGGTTCCTGCAGTTTGTTTAGGTGTGATCTCACAGCTGATTGTTGTGGGGATCTCTCTTCTGCTCTTGGTATGAATCAGGTCCTGACAGAGCTGGACCTGAAGTGGAATCGCCAACTGGGAGATTCAGGAGTGAAGGTGCTTTGTGAAAGACTGAAACATCCAGGCTGCAGACTTAAGAAAATAAGGTAACAGCGGTGTCTGTTAGTTAGTCTGTGCCTGCTAAAATAATACCATCATAATTTTAGCTCATGCAATTAGCATTACAGTACCACATTGCATGCACTGCCAATACTGGACTAGCACCACTACCCTTCCTGCGGAAGGGAGAGAGACTCACTGCCGTACGGTTTGGCCATATTTTACTTGATTAAAAAATGGCTAGAGAACCAGTGGTGAGTGTCTCATACCAACTCTGGCTGCAGCATCAAGATTTTTTTTTAAAAAAACTCCTAATCTTGGTTGTGTGGGATGCCATGAAAAGTTTTTATCTCTGCCATAGCATCCGCAAAATCTCAGACAGGTTAGTTCCCGGTGGTAGATAGTCTGATAAATCCAGCCTGTCTCATTTTAGTAGCAGACCTGAGTCCTTCCTGTTGTGAGGAAACTACTTTGCACACAAGATTGATCAAATTAAGGACTGGCCCTCTGCTTCAGTGGTGGCAGAACAAGGTCTTGAGGGAACAAAGACCCTGAGTTTCAGCCAGTGATGCTCCCTCAGGTATTGGAGGTATTGAGTGAGCGATGTTTCAGCCTGTACTTTGGATCTATGGCCTTCCAGGCTGGTGAAGGCCTCTGAGGAAGTACTTGGGTCCCTCACTTATGGAGATTGTCAATACCTCTCTGCCTGTTGCTTTGAAGGAGGCATTACTCAATACAGACAATCTTGCTAATTATTGACCAGTATCGTAGAATCATTGAAGATTAGGGTTGGAAGAGACCTCAGGAGGCCATCCAGTCCAACCCCCTGCTCAAAGCAGGACAAACACCAACTAAATCATCCCAGCCAGGGCTTTGTCAAGCTGGGCCTTAAAAACTTCTAAGGATGGAGATTCCACCACCTCCCTTGGTAACCCATTTCAGTGCTTCACCACCCTCTTAGTGAAATAGTGTTTCCTAATATCCAACCTAGACCTGCCGCACAGTAACTTGAGACCATTGCTCCTCGTTCTGTCATCTGCGACCACTGAGAACAGCCTAGCTCCATCCTCTTTGGAACCCCCCTTCAGGTAGTTGAAGGCTGCTATCAAATCCCCCCTTACTTTTCTCTTCTGCAGACTAAATAAGCCCCTCCTCTTAAATCATGTGCCCCAGCCCCCTAATAATTTCCATTGCCCTACACTGGACTCTTTCCAATTGGTCCACATCTGTTCTGTAGTGGGGGGGCCCAAAACTGGATGCAATGCTCCAGATGTGGCCTCACAAGTAGAGGGGACTAATCACTTCCCTCCATCTGCTGGCAATGCTCCTGTGCAGCCCAATATACCGTAAGCCTTATTGGCAACAAGGGCACACTGCTGACTCTTATCCACCTTCTCATCCAATGTAATCCTCAGGTCCTTTTCTGAAGAACTGCTGCCTAGCCATTCGGTCCCTAGTTTGTAGCATAGCATGGGATTCTTCCTTCCTAAGTGCAGGACTCTGCACTTCTCCTTGTTGAACCTCATCAGATTTCTTTTGGCCCAATCCTCTAATTTGTCTAGGTCCCTCTGTATCCTATCCCTACCCTCCAGCGTATCTACCTCTCCTCCCAGTTTAGTGTCATCTGCAAACTTGCTGAGGGTGCAGTCCACACCATCCTCCAGATCATTAATGAAGATATTGAACAAAACTGGCCCCAGGACCAATCCTTGGGGCACTCCACTTGATACTGGCTGCCAACTAGATATCGAGCCGTTGATCACTACCTGTTGAGCCCGACAATCTAGCCAGCTTTCTATCTACCTTATAGTCCATTCATCCAGCCCATACTTTTTTGACTCGCTGGCAAGAATACTGTGGGAGACTGTAACAAAAGCTTTGCTAAAGTCAAGGAATAGTATGTCCACTGCTTTCCCCTCATCCACAGAGCCAGTTATCTCATCATAGAAGGCAATTAGTTTAGTCAGGCATGACTTGCCCTTGGTGAATCCATGCTCACGGTTCCTGATCACTTTCCTGTCCCCTAAGTGCTTCAAAATTGATTTCTTGAAGACCTGCTCCATGATTTTTCCAGGGACTGAGGTGGTGCTGACTGGCCTGTAGTTCCCAGGAACCTCCTTCTTCCCTTTTTTAAAGATGGACACTACATTAGCCTTTTTCCAGTCGTCCAGGACCTCCCCCGATCACCATGAGTTTTCAAAGATAATGGCCAATGGCTCTGCAATCACATCCGCCAACTCCTTTATCACCCTCAGATGCAGTGCATCCAGCCCCATGGACTTGTGCTCGTCCAGCTTTTCTAAATAGTCCTGAACCACTTCTTTCTCCACAGAGGGCTAGTCACCTCCTCCCCATACTGTGCTGCCCAGTGTAGTAGTCTGGGAGCTGACCTTGTTCGTGAAGACAGAGGCAAAAAAAGCATTGAGTACATTTTCCACATCCTCTATCACTAGGTTGCCTCCCACATTCAGTAAGGGGCCCACACTTTGCTTGACCTTCTTCTTGTTGCTAACATACCTGAAGAAACCCTTCTTGTTACTCTTAACGTCCCTTGCTAGCTGCAACTCCAGGTGTGATTTGGCCTTCCTGATTTCACTCCTGCATGCCTGAGCAGTATTTTTATACTCCTCCCTGGTCATTTGTCCAGTCTTCCACTTCTTGTAATCTTCTTTTTTGTGTTTAAGATCAGCAAGGATTTCACTGTTAAGCCAAGCTAGTCGCCTGCCATATTTACTATTCTTTCTCTTCACTGGTTTCATTCTTTTCTCTCAGATCTCAACAAGTAGTTGTGGTCTATTGCTCCTCTTCTGTTACCCGCACAAATTTTCTGCCCTTCACACACTGTAGGGGCACCCACTTTTACCTGTTTTTAGGGTTCAGGCATAACCCTGTTAATTTGAATACCCACCCGTACCCAATTCCTAGGCCTCAGGGTGTAACTTCCTGCGGGTTTGCAGGACCTTTTACCAGTGAAGGAGCCTTACACAGTAATATCCTTACTCTATTTATTAACAATTACCAAGCAAGCCGAATACACACGCTAAGCACACAATGCTATGCTCACCAATCCTGATCAGGCAGGTGAACTTTCCCTGTTGGCCAGGCAAGGTCAGTCTCATCTGGGTTCTGGTTGCTGCACGTCACGGTTGTGCAGAGGATTCTTAGCAGCTCTGGTCTTAGGCTGTATTTTGGGGGTGAGTTCTTCTTCCAGGTCTTTCCTTCTTCTTATTCTTCTTTTCCTTCTTTTCCCCTCTGCTGGTCTCCTTCTTGGACCCCAGTTTATATAGTGAAACTTGAGTCCTGCTTAGCGATACCTTAACAAATTACTTTACTAAAATTTTACTAACCAATTCTGATATATTGTAACATAATTCTCTAACCAATTATATCCCACCACCTTCATTGATTTACATCTAGAAAAATTAATTATACAGCAGACAGAAACAATTAAAGAACCAGACACAGACCATATAGACAAACAATAGGGAAGTGGGGACCATAATGACAAAACAATAAAAAAATGGGGATTTCACAGCCCCCACTATTGATAAGTGCTTTCTTGTCAGACAGAATGCATCAAATCAAGTTTTTCTTTAACCATCTTAAGATCTGTTTCTTTATCTGGTGATAGTGGGTGCCATTAGGACTGGGTCTCTTTTTCTTAACAGCCTGATATTACACTATTTTAATGTAATTTGGATAGAATGAGAGGATGTGACTTTCTGCTACTCAGCTAATAGCTGCGGCTCTTTCAATCTGGCTGCAGACAAAGGCCGTAGGCTTTTAGGACTTACAGTATGGCTACAGGCCTTATAATATGCTGCAGGAAAAGGGCCTGATCCTTACAGTTTCCTGAAGAGCTCTTAGGTGTGGGGTGCCATGTGGGGCCATTCTGTCACCCATCTTGTTCAGTGTGTCAGTGGGGCAGTGAGGAGAGTCTAGTGAAGAGGCATGGGGTTTGGTGTTTTCAATATTCTGATGACATCCAGCTACAAGTCTTTCTTCCATCTAACTCAGATGATACAGTTCAGTGCTTCAGCCAGAGTCTAGACTAGATTGTGGCATGAATGGGAGCAAGCTGGCAGAAGCTTAACCCAGACAAGACTGAGGTGATGATGGTAGGTTGGGGGAAGAAGATGGAGGACGCATTTGAGATAATATCAATTCCTTTGATTTGGAGGAGAACGTCTGCTGTTAGTTTCTAGGGTTTGTAACTTAGGGATAGTTCTAGACCCCAGCTGCTGTTTGATGATCATGTTACAGCAGTGACTCAGTAAGCTTTCTATCATCTGTGTCTGGCTAGCAGGTTACAACCCTTCCTTTTGGATGTAGGCCTTGCCATTGCTATCCATACTTCTATTCTTTCAAAATCAGACTATTACAATATGCTCTGTAGGGTTACACCTTAACCCATTGAGAGTCTAAAGCTGGTGTAGAACAGGGTATCTCGATTGGGAGCACATGACACCAGGGCTCCGGGATGTCCACTGGCTGCTCTTTGGTCTCCAGGTGGAATTTCAGAGTATGGATTATGACCTGTAAAGCCCTACAAGGCCTAGGACTGGTCTGCCTGAGGGATCACCTCTGTCCCCAGGCCAGACTGCCACAGCCATGCTCAGCAGAGGCACCTCAGCTGGATCCCCCTTTATAAAAGGATGTGTGGGGCGGGGGTGGCTGGCAGGCCATTCTCCGGTGGGCTCTGGGACTTGCTGCCCCTGCTTGGTTGGAAATAGCTTGAATTGGGTGACTTTCTGGGTATGCTTCAAAAAACATCTGTAGGGTTTTTGCAGAGGGCTGAAGATACGCTTCCCAGAATGATAAAGGGGTGGAAAGGAGTTTTTATAAGTGGACGAGTTCCTGTTGAAATGATTACTTGACTGCTGCTGTTGCTGGTTTGTTAAGGCATATCAAGCCTTGGACAGGTGCCTTTTTCAGTTATTAATTAAATTGAAATAAAGGAAATTAGCAACACATGATCAGGAATCAAAATATGCACTTTGAGAGAGATGCTGAAAAGGACCGATGCACTTTACTAGCACTTCCCTGCTTTTTTCATTTGGACGTAATAACGTTTTCTCCAAGTGTGGAAAGATAACAAAGATATTGTGGATCCCAAAAGAAAACAAAGAATATTGCAGTAGAACAACCAAAGCACGTGCATCATTGCTGCACTCAGTTGGGCTTCTTTATACTTAGATTTGCTTTGATACAATTCATTTCAGTAGGCATTGTGTCAAGTCTCACTAACACTAATCTAGAGTCTTTACATAGAGGTAACTGGATGTAACATACCCAGAGGAAACAAGATGTAAGCTAAAGTAGTGTTGAAATTTGTTTCTCTCATTAAAACAAGGAGTGCTGATTTTCAACAATTATTCACTGCCACAAAACTTCGGTAGTGTAGTGTTAAGTGTCACTGCTCGTGTTTTGTACCTTTCCAAAATGTCAAATGCACCTTTGAAAACCAGGAGATAAAGAGTGAGGTGCATAGTCATCAGGTAGCTTGTCTCTGGGTGTGAGGGATGTTGACTCCTGCAACATAAGGCTCACAGTTTTAGCAATGAGGAACATTTCTGGAGAAAGAGAGCTGATACAGAAGCTGTGACTCCATCTGCTTAGCCAGAAGGGAACAAGAGTTCTGTGCAGCAATGAGAGAGGTTTAAGCCAGTTTTCCAGCCACATCCTTCTGCAGGTTGATTCCCCAGCCCTTTTGTCATGACCTACAGTCAACACCTCATTCACAGAATTTCACTTGTGGAATACATGGAAAATGACTTAACAGGTGCATGTGGCAAGGAATCCACTGAGAGGACTTTTATTGCTTACTGTCACATGGCTTCCTGCTGGAGCCCTGTGACTTATCTCTACATCCAGGAATAAGAATCTGTCTAGACACCTATTGATGTCAGTGGGAGAAAGAAATAAGGAGTAACTTCTCTCTCAATATTTTTGCCTCTTGTAGATTTTCTTGGTGCAATCTTACAGCTGATTGTTGCAGCGATCTCTCCACTGTTCTCAGTACAAATCAGATCCTGACAGAGCTGGACCTCGGGGAGAACAACCTGGGATATTCAGGTTTGAAGCTGCTGTGTGAAAAACTGAAAGACCAAAATTGCAAGCTCAGGAAAATAAGGTAAGTAACAATCGGCTTCCTTTTAGTGTCTTTTAAAATAATACAATCCTGATTCTCACTTTTGCTACTAGGATTGCAGTATTACAATGGATGCAGTACCAACCCTCGATCAGCACCACTAACCTGCATGGGGAAGAGAAGAGAGAGACGGGGCTGTGTTGATCGGCCATCTTTAGACAGACCAAAAGTGTGATCATATACTAGATGTTATATATACTAGATGTCATATACTGGAACATGAGGTTCTAACATCAAAATCTGCTCCATTTATATTTTCCTCAGAAAGGTAGATGCAGAACGCAAGTCTGGGATCCTGTCATCATTTAAAATAACCCTCTTCCTTCATTCCTCTCATTTACCACCATGAAGATAATTAATTCTGGGACAAAGTTGGAAGGGAAAAAGAAAGACTCAAAGAAAGAGAGAAAGCAGGGACAAATAGGTCAGGATTGTCTGTCAGGTAGCCCAGTTTCTTCATTCTTTAGTGCAAGCCTGCCCCTCTCTCTAGGCAGCAGCCCTCACAGGTGTTAGCAGCACTGGCAAGTGTAGTTAAGACAGACATCAGGAACATGAAGAGCTTGGTTCAGCATACATGCCAGGCAGTTATAAATTGTTGTAATGTTCCTTTGTTCACAAAATTTCAGACAACTAGCTTAGTTCCCTGTAAATCCAGCATGACACTCAGCTATGTGTTCTAAATCTACAAATACAAGAGGACGTTATGAAAAAAATGATGAAAGATGGACTCAGATAAAGGGAGATAAATTCTGTGGAGACTTTGGGCTAGTACAATTATTGATACATTAAAAAACACCCCACGAGGCAAAAATGGAATATTAAAGCTGAAAAGTTAAGCTCTTAAAGTTTAGGAAATGCCAGAATTGAAGTTGCTTTTACAATGTTAATTCAGCCTCCTGGTGTGTAGGCATCGTGATAAAACCTTTAATTATGTGATCACAAATTCTTTTTATTTTCTACAGGCTCCTTGCCTCATTAACTGCACAGGATAGATAGTGTTACTGAATGGACAGTCATTCAATGTTCCTTGTTAGCGTTTTAATAGACATGTTCAAAGTACATAATCTTTTTTTAAGATATGGTTTTCTTTTGAGACTTCTTTGAGGAAAAGAGAACAACTTGTAATGTGTGTTCCTCTTGTACATATGTCAGAGTTAAAGCTGTATAATAGTTTATGAAGCCTTGTGTGTAGTGGAAGGAGGATAGCAATAGGTAAGAATTAATACATTTTTATACTGATGTTGTTAGAGAAACAAAAGTGTTTTATTTTGTTTTTATTTCCTAGCTTTTCAGCACTGGAGAAAAACGTTGTTAAAGCAGAACAGAGCAACCTCAACTAACAGCACACACAGATTTTTTTTTTTAAAATCTGTGAATTTCCCTAGTTTTTAAGAAGACATGCGCAGGGCCCACGATCTGGTGATGTGGCAAGAGTGGGGTTATTCAGTTGAGCAATGCACTTCCTTCACTTGCAGGGACTGCCCCCACGGTCTCAAGGCTCTAAAAGAAACGGCAGGTAAAGAAAGCTAAGGACTCCAGGCAGAAGAATTACTAGCCTATAGTTTCTTCTGTATAAAAGCACATCACGGGAATACAGTACGGTGACGGCCCATTGAAACCTTCATGCAGGATAGAGGGCTGGATTTTCCCCTCTGTCTTTGAAGTTAAAGCTTTATAAAGATGTTCATAGCAAATGACTAGTACTATTAAATTCCACTGAAAAAAGCCAAGAGTAAGCAAATAACTCATCAAAATAAAAAACTTATGGATTTTGAAGGACAACTCTGTTCAGAACACACCACACCAGAGCAGAGACAGCAGCAGCCTGCAAAGGAGTCATGGGGTGACAGCCTGAACCTAGGTCTTTAGGTTTTGGACAA
The DNA here is from genome assembly GCF_965140295.1 of Lepidochelys olivacea. NCBI lineage: Eukaryota > Metazoa > Chordata > Testudines > Cheloniidae > Lepidochelys > Lepidochelys olivacea. Next base: position 12,742,767 of record NC_140416.1, read on the forward strand.
ACTTAGCAGGCGAACCAAAACCTAAAGACCTAGGTTCAGGCTGTCACCGCATGCCTCCTTTGCAGGCTGCTGCTGTCTCTGCTCTGGTGTGGTGTTGTGTGGTGTGTTCTGAATGGAGTTGTCCCTCAGAGTCCATAAGTTTTTTATTTTGACGAGTTATTTGCTTACTCTTGGCTTTTTTCAGTGGAATTTAATAGTACTAGTCATTTGCTATGAACATCTTTATAAAGCTTTAACTTCACAGACAGAGGGGAAAATCCAGCCATCTATTCTGCATGAAGGTTTCAATGGGCCATCACCGTACTGTATCCCCGTGATGTGCTTTTATACAGAAGAAACTATAGGCTAGTAATTCTCCTGCCTGGAGTCCTTAGCTTTCTTTACCTGCCATTTCTTTTAGAGCCTTGAGACCGTGGGGGCAGTCCCTGCAAGTGAAGGAAGTGCATTGCTCAACTGAATAACCCCACTCTTGCCACATCACCAGATCGTGGGCCCTGCGCATATCTTCTGAGCTGCTGTTCTAGTTTGTGGATTGTTTCTTGTCCTCTTGTGCAGTGTGATTTGTTTACGCTCCTAGTTTTTAAGGTGACCGTATAAATTGGAGATGAAAAATGGAATCCAAATAATATACTGCTTGGTAAAGAATGTTGGCAATACAGCAAACATGGCAGCAGCAGTCTGTGTTCAACAATGGAAAATCTTGACATCTGATTAAGTGTGGCCAGTGTGACTCCTGTAATAGCCATCCAAACATGCCATAAAAGGCACCATGTCATCCATGGAAGGGAGCTCTAAAGCCTTGCCAATGGGTATATATTGACTTTTCAGGAAAAAAAAAAAACAAGCAAATGATCCTTATTCTTGCTAGCCAGAGGTAGTGCACATGACAACAACCTCTTCTGGAAAAACACCTGAAAGTGGTTTGCAATATGTTTGCCACCTACTTGTGGAGTTTATTTCAGATAATGGTTCACAATTTATTTCTGAGGACATTTCTATGGCAAAATTCTGTGAAATGTGCTAGGTCAGCTACCTGTCACCCAGCTTCAAATGGATTGGCAGAGTGTTTTGTGCAGTCACTGAAATAAGGATTACCCAAAAATGGTAGGAAATTTGCAAAGCCCAAGTGGCAAGGATATCCTGTTCTCATATAGGTCAACCCCCCAGTCTACCACTCAGAAAACTCCCAGTGGAATTGTTTTTAAGATGTCAGTTATGTACTAGACCAGACTCATTGAGAGCACTCCATGAAAGACCGCAAACAGGGAAAAACCCACAGCATTAACCTCCCAGGTTTGTCTGCCTAGGGCAGACAATGTTGGTACAAAATTATAGGGCCGGGATGAGGTGGGGGAAAAGGTGTGGAAAAGCAAATACTGGGAGCAGTGAGAGGTAAAAGGAGAGATAATGTAGAGGCACATTGACCAACGATTATCAGACAGAAGCCCAGCACAGTTACAGCCTCTGAAGTTAGAAAAAAATATTACAGGTGTTGTTAGCCAGAGGAGGAGAGAGGAGTTGGTACCAGACAATGTTAGGAGAGGGGGACAGCAAAAGGTGCTCCTGCTGGGGGTGAGCCAAACTTGCTCTTCCTGATTAGCACCAACAGCTGAAGGGAAATCACAGACCTCCCATAAAGGTAAACTTGTGATTTTTTTTTATTGTGTTTGTTATTTAGGAAATGATGTGGGGTAGTGAAAACTGTGGTAACATTGCAAGCTATCGCTAAGGTTGTAAAGGGTTTACTTGTCCAGCTTGCAGCCTAGAGGGGCTCTGTACGGAAGCATGTGATCTGGGCCTTGAGCAGCTGATCTGTAAAGAGCCAGCCTAGAGCATGGTGGGGTGAGTTGTGCCTCTCTGCCTTAGGGAGCAGCCTGGCTTTTCTCTCTCTCTCTCTCTGTTGGTTCTTCTGCGTTAGGGTTCTGGATTTTAAGAAATGTTATGTTGCCCAATGCTCCAGAAAGAGAATTTTGTTTTTATTTAACTTCTGTTTGCATGCCATGAACAGAACACTCTTGTAGGGGAAGTTTAGTTGAACTTTGCTGGGGACCCTCTGTGGAGGGTCTTATGACCTCAGGAAAATAAAGTTTCCCTTACCCATATAGAAGGAACTTCACTGGCATGGCCCATCTTTGTTAGTCTTACTCTATGCTCAATAAAGACTGAGGGGTGTGTGTGTGATGAAGTCCTGGGAGGGCTACAATTACTTTGGGGAAACACTTTCTTGAGTTTGGCCTATTTCTCAGCTGAATAAGTCCGTTTCTGAGTCTTTGTTCTCAGAACTTTGTTGATGGGGGCAGAGTTGTGTTATATGGATAGGCTTATCTGTGCATCTCCACACTTAAAAACGCTTTGCTTTCTTTTAAATTTAATCATAACTGAATTTCCTGGGTTTTTAGTTATTTTGTTAGCAAAGTTCTCAGAAGTAACTAAAAGGTAAAAACGTATCTTTTCTTTCAACCTTAACTCCAGATTAAGGAAATTGTTAAGTTTTAAACACTTTTAAAAATTCTTAACATGCATTGGAAGCCGAATATGCTGTAAAACTCTTTAAACTCCACAGGGCTTTGGGAATGGGAGAGCAAGGAGCACGTGAGGCAGGAAAAGGGGGAACCCTTGGGAGTTCAGTGCTGTAGCTGACTCCTCAGCCAGCCTTTGAGAGCCAACCTTCCGCCGCATGCCCCCATTAACCTCTTCCTGCTCCATTCTAATATTTTCAGGACCTTCTTCAGACTGTAGAAGGTCAGTGGGAACCATGATGCTGATGTAGAAATGTATAAGAGAGGTGACTTGAAATAGTCAGGTGAAGGGTTGCAGAAGTTGCTGGGGCTAGGAGAATATAGAGCCATCTGATGTGCTGCACGTGCAGGCTCAGGAACCAGATGAAGGGGTATTACATACTTTTTAAGGAGGAAGGTGCAGAGATTTTTGCAGAATTTGTGCAATGACTAAATGCCCTCACTTGCATAGTTGCTGAATACGCATTGCCTTTCTTACTGAATGAAAGTATGCGTGGTATGTTGCCCTTCAAAGAGACTGTGGACTCAGGGAGCATTTGAATTGGGAGCTGGATCACTCCTTTTGTATCTGATAAAATCAATACTTTTTTCATCCCATAGGTTGCGGTGTAGCAATATGAGTGAAGAAATGAGGAGAGAGCTGAGCGCTGTGGAAACAATGAACCCTCATCTGGTCATACAGCTATAATGTTGTGCCCCCCAAGAAGGGCAACAGCTAACTTACCTTCAGGGTGTTAATGATTGTTTCTACTGGGTGGAGCAATTGACAATATGGCAAGTATGCTGCAGTCATGTTTGTTTAAAAAAAAAAAGGCAGAATTTTGTTTGCCTGATCATGCTAGGAGAAAAACAGCAGGCAGTTCCTTGCTAGGAAACCCCCAAGTCTGCTATGTAGGGACCTGTGCCCAAGAAGCCCTATCTCTTTGATTCCTCTCAGGTCATGTTCACAACTTCTGCTGGCTTGCTCACTCCAACACACACAACCTGCGGGCAGTATCCTAGTCCCTGTATTTGTATGGTTTTTTTCCCCATACATTTCTTTTTTTGCCTTATTTTTAAAATAGAAATTCCGGTCTTGGCAGACTGTGCAGCTGCATCTACACTAAGATGTTACATGATACTTCTGTAACGTGATGCTCAAAGCAGTGCCTCTCTGTCACTGGTAGCAATGGTGGGAGTGGGCACAGCCATGATTACCACCGTGTGGTAAATCTTCACATTAGTTAAGCATTGATTTGGACAAAGTGTGGTCGACTATGCCTTCCTGCACTATTACTGCCCCAAGGTACTGAGAGATATACTGGCTGCTCCAATCCCCCGAAGAGTACGTAGCATGCCACTGGATCAGTGTATGAGCGGCTCAGTCTGCTGTGGAGGACGACGATGACTTCCCTGATAACTTTTAGCCCAGTGGTTAGGATACCCACCTGGGATGGGGGTGGCCTCCAGTGAGGGGGAGAAGGTATTTAAACAAGGATCTTCCACATTTCAGGGGAGCGTTCTAGCCATTGGACTATGGGACAATCTCAGAAGGGGTTTCCTCAGTCTTTCATGTTGAAGTTGTTCCATGTTAAGTAAATAATTAAATATTAAGCGAGCCCAGAGAAAGAGTTAGAATATTTCTATGCCTACTGGTTAGGGGTACTCACCTGAGAAAGGGATGATCCCTTTTCAAATGCCTTCTGCCTGTCAGGTAGAAGGGGGACTTGAACTGGAGGTCCCCCACATGCGGGTGAGTATCCTATCCTCTAGGTTAATGGCTTTGGGGAGAGGCATGCCTCCTCCTGGTTTTGTTTCAGCCTCCGCATGTGACAGTGGCCAAACACCTAGCTTCTCCCAGTTCACAGATCACAAGCAGAGAAGTCCAGACTACAGGGAGACACCTAAGTGCCTATTTCCGAGAGAGAGGCAAGTCTTAGCTCACACCCCTTTTTTCAGCATCTCCCATTGGCTAGTGGAAGTGGCTTCCCCCCTGGCAACGCTGGTTTTGTCGAATGCAATCTAAGGCACCTTTCTCCCCCCATTCATTGTATAGGGAGTCTAGGTGCCTAACTCAGGCTTTGTGGATCACAGTGTTGTTCCTGTGAGTTTTCTAGGCACCATGGTGCTCAGTGTCTGTGTCCATTCATGGATCCCACCCCTGGTTACTAAAAATAAATGAATAACAAAAACCAGTCCAAATGATCAAAGTAGCCAGTTGGAGTAGGGCTGGGCTCACAGGGAGCCTGATGCTGAGAAAAGTTGATCATGTGCAATTCCAGTTAAAGTCAAGATTAATCCCAGGTTGGGGGCCTAATTTACTGGCATTTCTCACTTACTAGCATTAAATGATTTAGGGCTAGATTTTAAAAAAATATCAGCTCCCTGCAGCAGTTCCTGTTATTCTTAACAGGAGCTAGAAACTAAACACCTTGAAAATCTGGCCGGGTAGGTGTTTAAAAGGGAGCTGTTGGGTGCTGAGCTAGCCCGAAATCTTTAGTGAGATTGAATGTAGACAGCCCCAGTGTAGCAAATTTTTTTGGTTCTATGTTTTCTGTTAGTTTACTCTGAATCAATAGAAACAGATTTATTCACAAAGCTTTATCATTTGCAAAGCAATGCATTACTTAGTTGAAGGCTATTCTGTTCATCCCCTGTTGCACTAAACCAATGTTAAAACAAAGAGGTCCTCAAGATTTAAAATGAATTTTGACACTGGTTTTTTATATATCACCTGATTCAACTTTCACTGGGAAAGTTGATGAGAGTTGGATCAGGCCCTCTATGAAGAAATATGGTCCTGCTGCTATTATTGTCCCTACCTAACAAAGTGAACTATGCACGCTGGACGGAAATGCAGAGACCTTCATTTATTTTAATAGGGTAGCTAGCTACTGTTGCTTTGCAATCTTAAGGGAAGAGATGATAGTGATCATCTCTATAGCTTACACTGTCCTGAGTTTAATTTTGGAACATCTTCCTCTGTCATTGTTTTTCTTTCCTGTGCTATTTTGTTTATGGATTTTGTATTATTAATAAAGTCATTTTAAAAAAGTTTAACTACACTTGTAACAAGATGAATACATTATGATTGATTGTCACCATATCTGGTGCCGTATCTTTCATAGTGGCTGGCTCTCCTCATGCTCACAATGACCCTCACCTGTCTTTCTGTGGCACTGTCAGGGAGAAGTAGCATAGTCCCATCTGTGCCCTCATGTTCAAGCTGTACCATATTAGCTTGCCAGAGTTCAGAGCTCAGTTCCTCTCTCCAAGGCACCTTTCCAATGACTGCATCAGTAAACCACATCCAAAACCTATTGTCTTACATAAAAACAAGTTTTATTGGCAATTTCAATAAAGTTTTTACTCAGTGATTTTTCTCTAAGTGTAAAGATAAGCAGTGCTAGCCAAATATAACACAAAGCATTGCTGACATGGCACTGGACTCAGTAACAAAATACCGAACATTACCTGGGGCAGCAGCAGCCCCTCTTGTTCTCTGAACCTTGTCATGGATTAGGGCTGGTTTCATTGTTTACGGGAAGTGACCCTATGCCCTGATTGTACCAGGACAGTCAGTGGTCCTAGGCCACTTTACACCAGCTGAGGATGATGCCCAGTCTTTTGAGTTAGTAGCCCGAGTGGTGCACCTGCAACACGCTCAAACTCATCTGTGCAGTGCTCTTATAATCATTGGGCCTACACAGGTATCTTAATTTACCACACAATTCCTAACAGGCCCCAAAACTTCAGGGGTAGGGAGAGTACAGGCCACCATACGACATGCTGTGACTGACTGTTGAAGTGCTCTGTCACAGCCTCCCTCAGCTGCATAGCTCCACGTTGAACTCTTGTAATAGCCCTTTTGTCTGTGTCAAAGTCAGATTCAGGACTCACATAATTTGTCAGACCACTCTGTTTATTAGCAAAGCGCTTTGCCAATGCACCCAGATATATGTGAGCCCCCTGCAAAAGCTCAATCTAACTTATTTATACAGAAGCGAAAGCCAATTTAACATAGGAGACAAAAGGAAGCAGAAACTGACAAATATACATACATATCTTATTTGCATACTAACGTTTACCAATCTTCTAGCTCAGTAGGAGCTCTAAGTTAATTAGTCTGAGGACCCACTGTCTCACACTCCTTAATGCTTCTCTTCCTGACAACTATATTTCAACAAACTCTTCAAGCAGCATTTCTTTAGTGAATTATAATTTCAATATAATTCATTCTACTTTCACATCTGGCTGTTCAAACTCAGCAGATGGCTCTTCCATGTCCACCCTGGTGGCAACCTTTGACTCACAGATATTATGCAGCACACAACAGGCAGCTATAACCATTGGAATATTTTTCTCACTGAGATCCAATCTTGTGAGCAAACACCACCAGCGTCCCTTTAATCTACCAAAAGCACATTCAATTGTCATTGTGCATCTGCTGAGCCAGTAGTTGAATCTTTTCTCGGTGCTGTCAAGGTGGCTGGTGCATGGCTTCAAGAGCCAGGGGAACAAGGGGTAGGCTGGGTCCCCCAGCATCACTATTGGCATTTCACATAGCCAGTGGTAATCCACCGGTTGAGAAAGCATGTCCCTGCTTGCAGCTTTCTGAATAGTCCCGTGTTCTTAAAGTGTCATGCACTTTCTCTATCCAGCCAAAATGGATGTTGGTGAAGCATCCCCAGTGATCCACCAACGCTTGCATAACCTAGAAAAGTTGCCCTTTTCGTTGATGTACTCTGTGACAAGGCGGGCTGGTGCCAAACAGGTATATGCATGTCATCTGTCACCTCATGGCAGTTTGGGAACCCCACTGCTGCAGATCCATCCACATGTTCTGCATGTTACCAAGAATCACCATCCTGCAAAGCAGGAGACTATTAATGGTCCTGCCCACTTGCATGACAATAGCCCGCACTGTGCATTTTCCAGCTCCAAAATGGTTTTGCACTGACCAGGAGAAATCTAGCATGGGAAGCTCCACAGTGCAATCACTACTCGCTTCTCATCCGTCAGAACAGTTCTCATTCTGGTGTCCTTGCACTGGAGGGCTGGGTGAGCTTGACATACAGATCCAGCAATGTGGCCTTTCACATCGGAAAGTTCTGCAGCCACTGCTCTTTGTCCCAAGTCTGCATTACGATGCAATCCCACCAGTCAGTACTCATTTCTTGGGCCCAGAACCGGCACTCCACAATCTCCAGCTGTTCTATGAATGCTTTCAGCAAGCTTGAATTGGTTTTTGCTACGTCCCACAGCACTCTGTCCTCCACTAATTTGTCATGTCCCCCATTGCTGTGGTGGTTCTTTTGGTTCTGCAACTACCGGAGCATTGTTCATCCTGTTTGGAATGCTCATGACAATAGTGCAGAGCTGTGTGCGTGCCCTGCTTCTGTCAGAGGTGGCAGACAGTGAAAAGTGCCTCATGGGTTTGTGGGATTTTTTAAAAAGGCATGAAAATTATGAGATTATGGATGGAATTGAAGTTGCATGATGGGAACTTGACCCCTTGCTCCCAGTCACCCCTGCGTGATTCCTTTCTGCCTCACCATGGGTTGCCAAAATATCCCCAAAAGTGTGCTGCATGATGGTGAGTTGCACACTGGGATACCTACCCATGGTGTATCAACACAAACACTCCTGGTGAGTGCACGCAGCACCAGCACACAGAGCCAAGTATGCATGGCTGCAGCCTTATGTCAACATAACTTACGTTGACCAAAGTTTGCAGTGTGCACATGGTGTAGGTCTTGAAACACCAGGGAAGTTCTAGAAGACTGGAAGAAAGGTAATGTTGTGCCAATATTTAAACAGGGTAAATGGGATTATGTGGGTAATTATAAACCTATCAGTTGGACATCGATTCTGGGCAGGATAGTGGAGTAGCTGATACAGGACTTGATTTAACTAGATGATTTAGTTGGGTTTGGTTCTAATTTGAGCAGGGGATTGGACTAGATGACCTCCTGTTGCCTCTTCCAACCCTAATCTTCTATGATTCTAAAGGAGGACTATAATTAATGCAAATCAGCATGGTCTTATGGAAAATAGATCCTGACAAGGTAACTTTTATATCTTTTTTGATGAATTACAAGTTTGGTTGAAAAAGGTAATGTTGATGTAATATGCTTAGGCTTCTGTGAGGCATTTGACCACATGGTACGGCACAACATTTTGTTTAAAAATCTAGAATGACAGCACATTAACATGGCACATTTTAAGTGGATTAAGAGATAGCTGACTGATAGGTCTCAAAATGTAATTGTAAATGGGAAAGTCATCTTAGAAAAGGTGGGTTTCTAAGAGGTCCCACTGAGATGGGTTCTTTGCCTTTGTTGTTTAACATTTGTATTAATGACCTGGAAGAAAAAACAAAATTATCAGAAATAAAGTTTGCAAATGACTGTGATGTTATCTGATTAAAATATGACCATGTAGATCATTGTTGCAACCACTGTTATATATTTGTGACAAATCTTGTACAAAATGTGTCATGTAAGATATCTATGAAAAGCTTATAATTTGCTGGTTATGATTATGCTATCTGTATGCATATATCACTTTTGCTTTTGAAGTTATGAGTATTGGCTCTATACCTGGATTTCAAATGTTTGCTCCTGGGGTAATGCCCACAAGGTAGTTAGCCAGCACATCTTGGAGGGACTATTCAAATTAAGTGGCTCATCAAGAAACACTTAACTGACAGGTTTCAGAGTAACAGCCGTGTTAGTCTGTATTCGCAAAAAGAAAAGGAGTACTTGTGGCACCTTAGAGACTAACCAATTTATTTGATCATGAGCTTTCGTGACAATGAACCATGGGAGATTCCCATCAACACTGAATGGACTGTCCTGAAAACATTCCATCTGAAGTATAGGTAATGGCCTCCTGAATGACTAGGCGAAATTCATAGACATGTGATTCCAACCAGCATCTTGTTACTGTACTTTCTCACAGTAAGAACAATGGGATTCCCTCCACATGCAGAAGGGATAAAAGGCCCTGGAAACTCCTCCATTTTGCCTCTTTCCTGCCCAAACCGCTGGACTATGGACTATACTAATGGGAGCATTCTAACCAAGGGACTGAGGACCTTCCAATGATTTGGAAGCAACCAGAGACTTGACTTAAGCCAGCAGTTTATTCTGTCACTGCTACAAGCCTGAACCAAGAACTTTTCATTTATTGTATGTATTTGATTCCTTTAACCAATTTTAACTCTCACCTTTTTTTTTATGAATAAACCTTTAGATTTTAGATACTAAAAGATTGGCATCAGGGTGATTTTTGGGTAAGATCTAAGTTATATATTGACCTGGGTGTGTGGCTGGTCCTTTGGGATCAGAAGAACCTTTTATTTGATAAGGCTGGTTGCAAAGAACCACTCACCTCTAAATCCAGTGTTTTTGGTGGTGATATAAAAACTGCAATGCCTAAGGAAACTGCTTTTATGACTTCTTGTTAGCCAGTGTGGTGAGACAGAAGTTTACTTTTGTTGCTGGTTTGGTATATCTTATGGAAGAATAACCACCAGTTTTGCATTGTTTGCCCTATTTCTCAGCAGTTTGTCCTGAATTTGGCATCCTCAGTTGTGACCCACTGAGGCACAGTTACAATGACACAATAATTAAGGAAGTGGTAAATAATGAAAAGGGCAGGTCACTGATACAGAGCGATCTGGATTGCTTGGTAATCTGGGTGCAAGCAAACAATATGTGTTTTCATATGATTCGATGTGAATGTATACAGCTAGGAACTAAGAAGACAGGCCGTACTTACACGATGAAGGATTCTACCTGGGAAGCAGTGACTCTGAAAGAGATTTGGGGGTCACAGTGGATTATCCAGCTGAACCTGAGCTTCCCAGTGTGATGATGTGAAAAAAAAAGACTAATGCAATCCTTGTATGCATAAACAGGGGAATCTGGAATAGGCATAGAAGGGTTATTTTACCTGTTATTTGGCACTGGTGAGACTGGGGCTGTCATGCCATGGCCAGTTCTGGTGTCTGCAATTCAAGGAGTCTGATGAATTGGAGAGGATTCAGAGAAGAGCCACAAGAATGATTAAACCAGGCCTCATAATGATAAACTCATGGAGTGGAACCTATATAGATTAACAGAGAGAGGGTTAAGGGGTGACTTGATATCAGTCTATAAGTAGCTACACAAGGAACAAATATTTGATAATGAACTCTTCAACCTAGCAGAGAAAGGTATAACACAATCGAGTGGCTGGAAGTTGAAGCTAGACAAATTCAGACTGGAAATAAAGCTTACATTTTTAACAGTGAGGGCAGTTAACCTTGGAACGACTTACAAAGAGTCATGGTGAATTCTCCATCCCTGACCATTTTAAAATCAAGATGGGATTTTTTTTAAATGATCTGCTCTAGGAATTATTTTGGGGAAGTTCTCTGGCCTGTGTTATACAGGAAGTCAGACTGGATGATCATAGTGGTCCCTTGGGTTGCGCTTCCTCTCTGTGTTTTGAAAGAGAGATTTGTGTAGCCTAACAGGCAGACAGATCTGGGCTTTAGAATAAAGTTCTAAATTGCTAACTAAACAACCAGATACACCAGTACCTGGTGAATTTGATTGGTTTTTTAACCTTAGTGCCTTAGTTCTGTGCATTCTTAGTTCTTAGTTCTGGCCCTTTTACCCAGCATAAAGGGTCCAGAGCAGGAATGAAAATATCACCCAGTGCTTTTTTTTTTCCCCGGGGAAAAAAGAAATAAAATAAACTCAAGCCAAAAACCAAATAAAACGGTCTATCCTGATTTCACTATGTACTTGTACAGTTGCACAAAGTCAAAAGTGTATGAAGCTTGCAGAACGTCCCAGTAAAATAGCAATGTGTAACCTGTGTGACATTCAGTAGTCCTATAAATATGAAAGCACCTCTGAATTTAGAAGACATTTCATTCTACACATACGACAAAAACATTTTTTTTTCTTTTGGTTATAACTGTTATTATTTAACACCTCTTTTTTTCTAAATTAACCTGGGTATTGGGCCTCAGTGAGGAATAGAAAAGCCTCCTAAGGAATTCTCACCTGCAATCTTCAGCTGCTTTTAAAATTATTTGAGTGAAACCAAAACAATAATAAAACCCCCACAAACAAACCCAACACTTAATATATTTTTGCAGAAGTAAAGGTTGCATTTTTGCATATTCATCTATTTCAGATATGGCCCAGGATTTCATAGTAAAATTCCCTACAAATAGCTGAGGACTACATCTTATACATTGCACTTCTCAGATTATTGCAAGGAAATTAGCAGTGATCCTTCCACATTTTCAGTTTGTTTGTATTCACACAAATGGGGAAGAAAATAAATGTGTTTATGTCTAGTGAGAAAGTCAATTATTGATGAAGTACCGATAATTTATTTTCTTTAATTTTACTATCAGATGGTTTAAATCAGGAGCAAGATTCAGCGACACAGAGAGCTCCAAAGTCAAAGCAGAAAGATGTCTTAAAGCTGGAGCAAGAAGGGTACATTGAGCCAGTCCTGGAGCTGGAGGAGACAGACGGACTTAACGGTATTTCCTCTCATAATTTTTGCACTGTACCTAAATTCAGTGGGTGAAATTCTGGTGCCTTTGAAGTCAATAGAACATAGGACTTGAAGGAATCTCCTCGGTCATCGAATTCAGTTCCTGCTGTCATAGGCAACCCCATGACATTATTTCATTCATAAACTTTTCAAGCTCCATCTTCAAACTAGTTAGGTTGTTTCCCCCTATTCTCCTATTGGGTGGCTGTTGAAGAACCTCTCTCCTCCAACAGGAATTTGTCACTGACTTCAGTGGAGCCAGAATTTCACCCAACATGCTTCACTTAAGTTTACAAAAATTATCCATTAGGACCTTCAAAAACCAAATACATATGAGATTGGCCTAAATATCACAAGAGTAAAACTATAATTATACTATACTTCATGGTTTGTAAATTTCTTGTCTGGTTTATGAGCCTTTAGGGGAAAGCTGCCTCCTGATTTAGTCTGTGGAGTGCCTTAGGGTCAAATTCAACACTAAACAAATATGCAAACTGCAGACTTCCCCCCTATCTGCTTGAAGATGACTCCCCTTATCTTCTCCTAACCCCTGCAAGGGTGGAGCTGCCATTTTGTGCCTCTTCATCTCTCTCCCTTACCACTATCCTATCCCCTTCCCCTCCCTGTCCCACTAAGTCCCCTCCTCCACTGCACATTCTTCCCATTGCCCCCCAGAGGCTTCTGTCCCCAGTGCCATCTTGCATTCACCTGCCCCCACATTTTCCCTCCCTGTCCCCTGCCCTTACAGTATCTTACCCCTCACATTTTCCCTCTTTCACCCCCTATTTCCCTGAGATCTCCTCAGTTCTCCCCCCACCACCTCTCTGAATAGCCTCTTCTCCTCATGAGGATGTCTCCTGCTTCCCACGTTCCACCCAGTTCCTCAGAGTTACTTGTCCAGCCATTAACCACAGAGTCCAGAAAGTGGCCATTGTCTCTGAGGGCACCCTGGCTTCAGTGTAATGGAAAACTGTGGGAGATGGCAGCCATCTCTATTTGGGGCAGCCTTACTTCCACATGCAAAACCTGTAGTGAATGATAGTCGTCTCATCCCAGGGTAGTTTGGCATCAATTTCATTTAAAGTAATGGGAGACAGCGATTATTTCTAATATGGGAAATTTCAGGATTTTTAAGCCAGGAATAAGGAGATCCTATTGGACTTTACAAAGACACCATGTAACTCTAAATTCACAATAAGAGTTGGTAACATGGCATACTGGCTAAGTTCACTTACATCGCACTTATCATGGTTCTTACAAGGGCAACCACTGTGCCCCATCATGCACACCTCTCTTTAAGAGGGAATCTGGTTGTGATCTCTCTTCTGGGTTTTTACTGCCCACTCGGGAAAAGAAGTCTGCCATTTGCATGGGCCTTACTGGGTCGGTGGCCAACTTGAAAATCGTAGGGCTGCAGTGAAAGTTACCACCTCATGACCTGGGCATTGATGTCCTTCATAATGTTAAGCAATCGAAGTTGCATGTGGTCAGTGACCAACTGGAAGGGGTTCCCCCGTAGATGATACCTGAGTGCATTGATCGCCTACTTCACTTCCAACGCCTCCTTTTCTATCGTTGAATACTTCTGCTCTCAGGGAAACAACTTCCTGCTCAAATAAAGGACTGGATGCTCCTCTCCCTTAGCTTCTTGGGACAACACTGCTCCCAATCCCACTTCTGACACGCCAGTCTGTAATATGAAGGCTCTGTCAAAGTTTGGGTGGAATAGGATGGGCTCCCTAGTTAGTCGATCCTTCAGTTCCAGGAAGGCTCTCTCACACTCTGCTGTCTACTGTATCTTGTGAAGCTGGAAGCTCTTTTTAGGTCGGGTAAGGGTGACACGAGTGTTGCAAGGTTTGGCACAAAGTAGCGATAGTATCCTGCTAGGCCCAAGACTTGGCTTACCTGCCTTTTTGTCATAGGGGCCGGGCAGTCCCCTAAGGCTTGTACTTTATCCAACTGGGGGTGTAGGGTACCTCGGCCCACAGTGTACCCCAACTATGTTACCTCTCGCTGCCCAAGATGGCACTTGACTAGGTTGGTGGTGAGTCCAGCTTCCCCTATAGCTTGCAAGATGGTTGTGAGATGTTGGAGATGTTCTTCCCACATGAGGCTGTCCACAACTATATTGTCTATGTAGGCTGCTGCATATAGGTGGTGGGATTGCAGCAGCCTGTCCGTAAGTCACTGAAATGTGGCTGCGGCCCCACAGAAACCAAAAGGCATGGTGACTAACTGGTACAGTCCAAACGGGGTGTGACCAGCAGTGCGAGGGGAACCCCTCACTGGAAATGCCAATGTCAGGGCAGGCTGCAAAGGGGAGAGCAGATACTCCCAAGACTGGTGGGTAACACTGAAGTTAAACTCCCCAGCCAGTCACAAACTGTGCTTCTGATCCCCCCACACTGGTTATCAAGAAGCAAAAAATAAATCACACCGCCCCCTTTATTGCATTCCAGTCTCTGGCTCCCAATCAACACCTAGGTCCAGTACAGTGAGAAGTTATCTAAAAACTCTGCTCAAATATACAAAATGTTCTTCTGACCCCAAAGGGTCAGCCATGTCACCAGGCCAGTATAGGTTTGGATACTACCCAAAATACCACTCTGCCAGCCAGGTTTATTATAAAGAAAAAAGAAAGAACAAGAAGATAGATGTTAAATGGTAAAGCAGTTACATATATACAAAGATTTGAAAGTCCATATATCAGGCTCCTATCAGTACTTGTGAGTTTGCTGGCTTGAATGTCCCTCTGGAACGCAACCCCAGCTAGGATGGGTCATTCAGTCCTTTGTTCAGAGCTTCATTTTGTAGCAAAGTTCATCCAGAGATAAGAAGCAGGACTGAAGACAAAATGGAGAAGATGCAGCTGCCTTTTATAGTCTTTTGCCATGCAGCCTGTGCTTCCTTTGTTCCAAACACAAGCTGCCCTACACATGGCTTGAAAGCCTTAGAGTTCTGTCCATAGGCATGCCCCTGCCAGAAAATGACCACATGGTGACAGGGATGCTGGAAGATGGGGAGGCCAAGGGGCCATGACCCTCCGCCTTTTTGCCATGGGCCCAGCCCCCTGCTCCTCTTACTCTGGGAGAAAGAGACTTATTTTAGTCTTTTTTCTTCACCCTTCTTGGCCAATACCAGATACCTTTGTAGGACCCTCTCGTAAAGTTTAGCCTTTTCATAGTCTGATAAACTGGATCTTTGAAGAACGTCTTTCATCTCTGAATCCAATTGGTGAGGAGGTGTGGTTCTGATATTTTCTTCATCACTAGAGGCATGTTTCATCACTAGAGGCGTGTTTGTTCTAGCTGATGGCTAGGAACGAGGTACAATTTTTCAACCATTTTATTTAAAAGGCCTGACAGCAAAGCTCAACAAAGGTTTGATAAAACCCCTGACCTGTTTTACAATCATCTTTTATGCTTTTGAGGAACAGGTTTTTTTAATAGCTCAGTGTTTTACTAATCCCCCATTTTCTTTTTAGCATGCTTGCTTGTTAGGGTTTCTGGGGGACTTTTTCTTTTACAGAGTTGAGTGCTATTTCTGAGCTGGCCACTACCAGGTTGTCAGAGGCTGAGCACAGAATAACCTTCCTTTGATGCAGTCTGGCTTTGATGAGGAGTTTCAAAAGAGCTAGGTTTCTGTGTACATGGCTAGACATGCTCATCAGGGGGATGCTCTTTTTTTAAAATGGCTGAGGATTGTTAAAAAAATTACTACTTTTATGTTTTTTTCAAGGTGTATACATAGGGCCAGTCTGGGGGAGAAATGCTTGTTCTTAACCTGTAGGCTTTGGGTGCTAAAACATTTAAATCCACCAGCAGAAACCTGTGGACTTTTTGATAGCATCCTCAAAAGCCTCCCAAAAGAATTGTGTTTTCCCAGGGTACATTTGCCATGCCTGGATGGTAACTTGCAGTTTATCTCCATGGTTTTAAAGAGAACCATATGCTTTGTATTTAAAATAATCATTTGTCTTTTTTCCCCTGGCAAAACACATTTTGCACAATGTACAAAATATTCAGCTTCCTGTGGTGTACGTATTTTGTAAAGGCTTTCTCAATTTCACTGCTTTCAGAAGAAGACTTCTTCAGGTCATCTCTAATAAATATGCCTCGTGAAAAGGAAAAAATACTTTTTTTTTCTTCAAAAATGGTCAACAGTGCCAAATGTGTATGTGTCAACATATGAAACTGGAGGACAAAAGAGGGTGTGGAAACCTGTAAAAATATATATATTGATGAATCCTATCGAGCTGTATACTACTAATGTCTAGAGTGAAAATATATAAAAAATCCACAACGTGTGATTGATGACACCATTAGAATCTGCAGGTCCTCATTAGAGCTGCATGCCCCAGTCCCCCTCAGCTGAGTTTCTGGGTTGTCTCCGTAGTTTCTCTCCTCCCCAAGCTCATTTGACTCAAGAGGGGGGATGGAACTGCATGGACGTGAGGACTGGGGAAAGGCACCATAATGTGCCTAAATAAGCCAACTACCATCAGTTCGCAATTTCAGTAGCTGATTTACTGCACACTGGAAAGGCCATGACCACATTATAGAGGAAGAATAAGGTATGTAAAATAGGTTTCAGAGTAGCAGCCGTGTTAGTCTGTATTCGCAAAAAGAAAAGGAGGACTCGTGGCACCTTAGAGACTCACCAATTTATTTGAGCATATAAATAAATTGGTTAGTCTCTGAGGTGCCACAAGTATTTAAAATACTTAGTTTTAAAACAATGTTTAATTTTTAATGTTGAACTCATCAATTTCATTGAAGGTCAGGTAGGATGGGTATCTGAGGTGGACACACATTGAGTATATATCCCAAACAATTCAGAAAAGCCAATTTTGGGAAAAAGCAATCCAAAATATTTCTGTGTCCAGTGTATCCATAAGCATTTTTTTAAACAAATAATGTATTGAGGTTGAGCTGCTAAAAAAGCACGTTCTCTACCTGTTGATTTGAACCCATCACTTTCCTCTTTGAATCCCTCTGCTCACTCCTAATCTGATATTCAATCAGATTTAAATTATTGGTCACCTTTTCAAGGAAACTCTGTCTCCTACCTAGATGAGCTTTACCCTTGTAAAGAATTCCATTTCATTGTGGCAGACAAGAGTAAATGTTGACCACAGTCTTTGTCCTGTAGCGTTAGTTGATTTTTTAGATACACTAGGCCAAGGCCATTGAGCACCTTGAAGATAAAGACCAAGATTTTGAACTTGAATGTTACTGCATTTCAACCCTTGGAGGGTTCACTTGGTGCATGGGGAATGGGATTTTTTTAATCATGAAGCATTTGTGTTTCATCAAAGAAGAAAACCTTCTACAAAGGAACAGCTGTTGTGAAATCAGGTTTTCTCCAAACATTACTCCTGGAGGAATTCTGTACTACTGTAGGCATGCATAATTAATGAGCCATGCATATCTTTAATTTTTTGTGTAGAAAAAAAAGCTTCTGCCAAAATGTTGCTGCATTCCACCTTTTCCCCACCAGAGGGCACTGTGTCACAAGAACAGCAGGAGATACCGCAGAAAATGATAATTACCTGGGGGGTGGGGGGGTGGGAGAAAACCTTTTGTAGTGATAATTAAGGTGGGCCATTTCCAGCAGTTATCAAGAAAGGTTTTCTTCCCCCCCCGCTCTCCTGCTGGTAATAGGTCATCTTAAGTGAGTGTGTATGATAACACCCATTTTTTCATGTTCTGTGTGTATATAAATCTCCTCACTGTATTTTCCACTGAATGCATCCGATGAAGTGAGCTGTAGCTCACGAAAGCTCATGCTCAAATAAATTGGTTAGTCTCTAAGGTGGCACAAGGACTCCTTTTCGTTTTGCGAATACAGACTAACACGGCTGTTACTCTGAAACCTGTCAATATTCCTAGAGATTATTCTCAGATTTCTGCCAAGCATAGGGTTGTCTGCAGCGTAGTTGTAGCTGGGTAGATCCCAGGATATTAGAAAGCCAATGTGGGTGAGGTAATATCTTTTCTTAGACCAACTTGTGTTGGTGAGAGTGACAAGCTTTTGAGTCATAAAGAGCTCTTCTTCAGGTCTGGGAACATTACTCCCAATGTCAGAGCAAAATGCAAGATGGAACAGATTGTTTAGCATAAGTAGTTAGCACATATTGTAAGGGACCATTCAAAGTAGAATGGGCCATTAGCACCTCTGCAATCATAGGAAAAAAAGAAGGGGTTAGTGGATTACAGATTGTTTTAATAAACCATAAATCTAGTGTCTCTGTTCAATCCATGATGTCCATGATCCACGATTTGGTGTCCAGCAGAGTAATGAATTTAAGCTCTCTGGTTCTTCTTTTGAAAATGCTGTGCAAGTTTCTTTTGAGGATTGGGACTGATATGTCAGATATAGAGTGATTACTTTATGAAAAGTGTTCACCCACAGGTGATAGGGTGTTTTTGTCTTTTATCATTTTCCTGTGTATATTCATTTGAGTTTATAGTGGTTATCTGTTTCATCCATATAATCATTATTCGGGCATTTAGTGCACTGGATGAAGTATGCTACATGTGATAGGCATGTATAAGATCCTGGGATCTTGAAAGGTGTTTTGTGTGGAGTGTTGATCATTATAGTAATGGAGATATGTCTGCAAGTTTTGCATCTATAGTTCTGGCAGAGTCTGGTGCTGCTTTGAGTGGGTGTGTCCTGGTCTGTGGGGAGCTTCCTCTTGATGACGAGTGTTACCTGGGGTTTTCAGAACCCACAGCAGGGGCAACTTAACTATTTCATTCCATGCAGTGTCAGGAATCAATCAATAGGAACACAGAAGTTCTGTCTGATCAAGGATTAAATGCAAGTAAGTATGGTCTTATCTAACATTCAGTTTATTAGATTTAAGCATACAGAGACATAAGCAATAGGTTTAGAACATCCCAGATATTTTCCCTAACATCTGGAACGGTATTGAGTAATTAACAGCTGGTTTGCAGTGACCAGTTGCTCACCCACCGGGGAGAAAGGGTGTCAGAAAAAAGTGTCTCAAGATGGCTTCAGAGGACTGCTCCACAATATACTTTATTAGCTAATCTTTTATAACTAACTTCTACAAAACACACAGGTCATAATGACCCCAACTCTTTTCTAACTTTCAGTAAACTTTTCATATCAGAGGTGCCTAGATTCAAAGTTTTCCAACCACCAAGGTTTTCAGTCTCAGTTGTTTACTTGTCTGTCCCCTCCTCCCATTCTGATTAGCAAAAACTATCAGCTAGATATGACCTCGCTTCTAAAAGCCTGTCTCCAAATTAACCCTTAACTATGTGGTGTTCTATTTCATTAATTCATATTGGCAGAATGCACATAATATGGTTGCAATTAGTTTGATCACATAATGGGGTATACACATCCCTCAAACCAGCGCAACAATGAGTTTGAAGAGATTGTTCGAAGACCAGAAGAGATGATTCTTGAAATATTTCTTTCATGATGGGGTACCCATTGAGTATGGGTTGTAGTTGTTTACACCCATTGGTGGTAACACTAGCTTTACTGCATGGGTTCCAGTGTGGGGTGGTAGGTGACAAATAGGGGTATGCAGGCAGAAGGGGGTTTATTTCTGTATTGAAGCAGGTTCTCCTGGGGTATTTGGGTGGCCTGTTGCATGATGCAATCTACTTCTCTGATGGAGTGTCCTTGTTTGGTGAAGGTGGTTTTAAGTGAATATAAGAACGGCCATACTGGGTCAGACCAAAGTCCATCTAGCTCAGTATTCTGTCTTCTGAGAGAGGCCAATGCCAGGTGCTTCAGAGGGAATGAATAAAAAAGGTAATCATCAAGTGATCCATCCCCTGTCACCCATTCCCAACTTCTGGCAAAGAGAGGCTAGGGACACCATCCCTCCCCATCCTGGCTAATAGCCATTGATGGACCTATCTTCCATCAATTTACCTAGGTCTTTTTTGACCACTGTTATAGTCTTGGCCTTCACAATATCGACAACAAGCGTGTTAAGCCAGGGATAGTCAATAGGTGGACCATGGGCCAAATCCGGACTGTGAGATGCTTTTGAATGGACCCCAAAATGTTTTTATTTGTTTATTATCATTATGGGTTTTTAAGCATTTTTTTTGGAGTCTGGACCTTGACTATACCTTGACCAAGAAATTTGGACCTTGACAAAAAATAGGCTATCCCTTCATTAAGGTATACATCACTTACTTTCTCCTCAGAGCACATTCTGTGGTATCTGAGTGCCTGGCTGTCAAGAACATATTTCATGGTATGGTTGGGGTGGTTACTAGATCTATGAAGGTAGGTGTGGTGATCCATGGGTTTCTTGTATATGGTTGTCTGTAGGGTTCCATTGTTGAAGCTGATTGTGGTGTCCAGAAGTTGATGCTAGTGTGGGAAAGCTCCAGAGAGAGTTTAACGGATGGGTGGTGGTTGTTGAAGTTGTGGTGGAAGTCTGAGGGAGTTTAAGCTGTCTTCCCATAGGATGAAAATTTCTCAGGTATATCACTGGTTTCATGATGCACTTCTCCAGAAATTCTTCTTCAGGATGACCCATGAAGAAGTTAACATATTGGGGAGCCATCCTAGTATCCCTGACTGTTTTCATGCTTTGCACAAAATGTTTATTGTTGAAGGTAAAACTATGACAGGTGAGGATGAAATGGATGAGTTTGGCTCTGTGTTTGGGATGGATAATTGATGGTTGTCCACTGTCTTTTAAATATTTGGGGCAGGCAGCTATCCTGTCATTGTGGGGGATATTGGTGTATAGGAAAGTGACATCCATGGTGGCAAGGATGGTATTCTGAGGAAGGTTGTTAATTCTGTGGAGTAGAGTAGGGCTCAAATGTAGTTGAGCCATCCAGCTACTGTGAGAGTGGACTGTCTGGAAGGACTCTTGCCTAGGCTCACAGCACATGCACGTTTCAATATCTTTGGCTCATGAGTGTTTGCATGCAGTGTTCTAGAAAGCCAAACGTTTCCTTTAATAGATGTTTTCAGTATTGCTTCCTCAAACGGGCAGTGAGTGCCACACACTGGCTGAAATAAATGCTGAGTGACTGAGATCAAGGAGGGGATGTTGAGCTCTGTGGTGCACAATCCCCTCCATTATAAGACTGCTGATTTTGCAAAATGCTGTGTTTTTGATGAGCTGTGTCTAGGGAACTCCTTGCTCAAATGACCCCAAAATTTGGGCCACTAACCCTATCCTGTTCCCCCATGAGACAACAAATTTCAAGACGGTCCAAGTAAGCATGCAGATCTTACAGCACTTAGAAGAATTAACATTTAAGTAGAAAGGGCTTCTCAACCTAAACTAAAGCAGAGCTGGTGCTTCATTATAGAATCATAGGACTGGAAGGGACCTCGAGAGGTCATCAAGTCCAGTCCCCTGCACTCATGGCAGGACCAAGCACCCTCTAGAACACCCCTGACAGGTGTTTGACTAACCTGCTCTTAAAAATCTCCAATGATGGAGATTCCACAACCTCCCTAGGCAATTTATTCCAGTGCTTAACCACCCTGGCAGTTCGGACATTAGGAAAAACTTCCTATCTAAACTTCCCTTGCTGCAATTTAAGCCAATTGCTTCTTGTCCAATCATCAGAGGATAGGAAAATAATTTTTCTTCCTCCTCCTTATAACAACCTTTTAGGTACTTGAAAACTGTTATCATGTCCCTTCTCAGTCTTCTCTTTTCCAGACTAAATAAACCCATTTTTTTCAATCTTCCTTCATAGGTCATGTTTTCTAGATCTTTAATCATTTTTGTTGCTCTTCTCTGGACTTTTTCCAATTTGTCCACATCTTTACTGAAATGTGGCACCCAGAACTGAACACAATACTCCAGCTGAGGCATAATCAACGTGGACTGGAGCAGAAGAATTACTTTGAATGTCTTGCTTACAACACTCCTGCTAATACATCCCAGAGTGATGTTTGCTTTTTTTGCAACAGTCTTACACTGTTAACTCATATTTAGCTTGTGGTCCACTCTGACCTCTAGATCCCTTTTTGCAGTAATCCTTCCCAGGCAGTCATTTTCCATTTTGTACATGTACAACTGATTGTTCCTTCCTAAGTGGAATATTTTGCATTTGTTCTTATTGAATTTCGTCCTAGTTACCTCAGACCATTTCTCCAGTTTGTCTAGATCATTTTGAATTAGAATCCTATCCTCCAAAGCACTTGCAACTCCTCCCACCTTGGTATCGTCTGCAAATTTTATAAGTGTACTCTCTATGCCATTATCTAAATCATTGATGAATATATTGAACAGAACTAGACCCAGAACTGATTCTTGCAGAACCCCACTCGTTATGCCCTTCCAGCATGACTGTGAGTCATTGATAACTACTCTGGGAATGGTTATCCAACCAGTTATGCACCAACCTTATAATAGCTCCATCTAGGTTGTATTTCCCTAGTTTTTTAATGAGAAGGTCATTTGAGACTATATCAGATGCCTTACTAAAGTCTCGATATACCACATCTACCGCTTCCCCCCATCCACAAGGCCATCACCCTGTCAAAGAAAACTATCGGGTCGGTTTGATATGATTTGTTCTTGACAAATCCATGCTGACTATTACATATCGCCTTATTATCTTCTAGATGTTTGCAAATTGATTCCTTCATTATTTGCTCCATTATCTTTCCGGGTACAGAAGTTAAGCTGACTGGTCTGTAATTCCCTGGGTTGTCCTTATTTCCCTTTTTATAGATAGGCACTATATGTGCCCTTTTCCAGGCTTCTGGAATATCACCCGTCTTCCATGGCTTTTCAAAGATAATAGCTAATGGCTCAGATATCTCCTCAGTCAGCTCCTTGTGTATTCTAGGATGCACTTCATTGGGCTCTAGTGACTTGAAGACATCTCACTTGTCTAAGTAATTTTCAACTTGCTCTTTCCATATTTTGAACCTACCCCATTTTCACTGGTGTTCACTATGTTAGGCGTCCAATCACCACCAACCTTCTTGGTGAAAACCGAAACAAAGAAGTCATTAAGCACATCTGCCATTTCCACATTTTCTGTTATTGCTTTTTTGTCTTCATTTGAGTAATGGGCCTACTCTGTCCTTTGTCTTCCTCTTGCTTTTAATGTATTTGTAGAATGTTTTCTTGTTACCCTTTATGTCTCTAGCTTGTTTGATTTCCTTTTGTGCCTTGGCCTTTCTAATTTTGCCCCTACATACTTGTGTTGTTTGTTTGTATTCATCCTTTGTAATTTGACCTAGTTTCCACTTTTTGTAGGACACTTTTTTTATTTTTAGATCATGGAAGATCTCCTGATTAAGCCAGGGTGGTCTCTTGCCATTCTTCCTATCTTTCCTGTGCAGTGGAATAGTTTGCTCTTGTGACCTTAATAATGCCTCTATAACACATAATAAACGGGTTAATTGTTTATCAGGTCCAAATACCCTAACACTGCACTGGAGACATTACCGTACCAGGACTTGCCTGGAGGTGTCTTAGCATTAGCTCCCCATGTTGCAGTGTGGGTAAATTTGCTTTGTAAGTAATGACAGTACTCACAGCTCCCCAAAAGGACAGAGAAAGTAGCGTGAGTGAAGGGACTGATTTGGTCGCTGGGAGGTAAGCAAAGCCACAGTGCTGTTAGCTACACCTGTAAAAGACATGTCACAGCAAAGAGATGGAGGAAGATATGAAGAAAATCAAAAATAAGTCTTCCCAGAAGGCGTAATCTGCACTGACTGCTGAAACGGAAATAAAGGGTCAGATCCTCCAGATGAGCCATTGATGCCCAGCATAGCTCAGGGTGAGGGGTGTAGGCTACCATCACAGCCACCTGATCCTCAGACTGCCAGGCACCAGTCTGATCCTGAGCAGCAGCTTAGAGCAGCCAAGGGGTCATTCCAGCTTCTGGGATCACCACAGAGACAGGGTCCTGAGTCTATGTCCCCTCCTCCAGTAGCTGTGAGCTGGGATGTCATAGAGCTGGTTATACTGGAAGATTTTCTAGGAAATTCTCGGTTGGCCACTTAAGCCATTTTAAAGTGGACTCTGCACTGCGCTGAGGATAAGGATTGGGATCAAACAATGCAAACCAACCTAGTGGAGTTCAAAGTGGGCCAGAACTATGTTTTATTTGCATAGAAGTAATCCCATTGGCTTCATTTTTGTTATACCAATATAAGTAAGAGAAGAATTGACCTCAGGATGTATAAGTCATCTGTTACTTACTGGGTACTGCTTTTCTTTAAATGACAAACATCAGGCTGTCTATGGAATGAGTAAACTGTATATAAAGTCACCATTTTCTACTCTGAAATTTTGGTTTGTTTTAACTTCCTTCTGCAGAAAGAAGTAAAGCATTTCAAGATGTTCTGTCCCGATTAAACCTGGAGAAGCACAGAAGCATCAAGATCAGGCTGAGGGATGTCCTGGAGATCTGCCCAGAAAGCATCAAGAACAGGATTCCAGAGGCATTAGGTGATTTACCTTGGCATTTCCTGAGGAAGGTCATGGCTCTGAATGGGACGGCCAGAAATACAAGCATTGGGCACAAGGCTCCTGCAGAAGAAATGGGTGATTATGAGGAGATACTGCATATTGATGGCACTTTCTGTTTTAGTGACACTGAGATGAAAGTTTCTCTGCAATCTCTTGATGTTCTCTGTGCTGTTCTGCTTTGCTCAGTTTCCTACAGCAGGAGATCCTGTTAAAAATGTCCATGTGCCAGTTTCCCTTTCCTCTGCTGCTACCCACCCTTGACACCCCCAAGTACACCCTACTACTGTGGGCCATGAGGGACATTGTGAGGAAGTGGAGGCTGCACTCCGTGGCAGAGAGCAGAGGGTTCAGAGAGGAGAGCTTGGTGCTCACGTCAATGCCAACCATTTCTTTTGTGCGGATGGGGAGCTGCAGCTTCTCCAAGTCCCAACTCCTCAATGAGGTTCTCAGCCCCTCCCAGCAGCACCACGATTTCTTTATCCATCGGGACATGGAGTCTGGGAACTTCCTTCGGAAAATTGCAGATGGGCTGATTGAGATATCCTGGTATTTCCCTGGGGGGACGGAAAATTCTGATCTTTTCCCAGAACCCCTTGCAGTTACAAATCTGTGTGGAGACATTGAGTCCCACTGGCTACAGTTTAGCTTTTTAGCAGAGGTCTCCTCCGCAGTGTTCATAGTTACCGAGAGCATCGATGAGAGAGAATACGCACTGTTATCATCTCTGAAAGAATCCAGCTCTAAATATTACTTCATCCTCAACTGCAAGAATAAGAAACCCAAAGAAAGTCTGGGATTTCTTAATAAGCTGGCCTCAGTGTTGAAGCTGAGCAAATCACAGCTACTGGTGAAAGATCGTACCATGAATAACGCAGGATTTGTGAAAAAGGTGCAGTCCACCATAGAAACCATAGTGAATTCATCTCTGAAGACAGTGAGTTTGGAAGCCATGGCTGTGACGGCACATGACCTAGGAATCCAGGTGGATGAGGACTGTCAGGCATGTCAGTGTGCGAGCAAATATACTGAAGAAATCACTGCAGAAATAAGAAATGGGGCAAAATACAAAAGGGAAATGCTGAGCCTGCGAGGAGACCAATGGAAAAACTTGGCTAAATTGGAAAAAGAGATGTGCCGAATGAAAAGGCAAGGGGATATGGCCACTGAAGACTATAAACTGCGCTGAAACAGAAATGGTTAGAGATACGCAGACAGCGGAATCACTGTGACCGTACTAATGGTTTGACTAAGTTTTGACCTGACATTTGGGCAGTGCCACACCTGCCCTGCTGGCATGTTCCCTCTTTTTTTTCCATCCAGTGAGCAATACATTTTGTTATGTGCACCAGTTATGTGAGGATGCTCACCACCAGTAGAAACAAAAAGCCTAATATATAGTTACCATAGGGACAATTGCTCCAGCCAGGACAGGTTAGACAGTTTAGAACTCACGACTCAAAGAATTAAATTTAAAGTGTAAGAGAAATAAAAATTATGAAATGTATAGACCAGTCAAAACACTAAAATAACACACTTGAAAATAAAATAAAATTACAGAGACTATATGCGCATTACAGGAAGTACCAAGAAGTAACAGCAACAATAATACAAGTATGTGTTGGGAGGTGAGTGTGAAATAGAGAGAGAGAGAGAGAGAGAGAGTGAGTGAGTGTGTGTGTGTGTGTGTGAGAGAGAGACTGTGAGCTTGCTGCTGGGGAAATCTCAGAATCAGTGCATTGTCTCTTTAAGAAAGGCAGGCCCTTACCATAGAGTAGACTTCAGCAGCTCCCAGTCCTCCTGAATCAGGCTGTCATGTCCCCTCGCCCCTGCTCTGTGGAGGTGGGGTACAGAGGCAGGGGGACACCCTGACATCAGCACCCCCTACCCCCGCTCTGCACAGCTAGGGTGAGGGTCCCGGGAGCAGCAGCAGGAT
Organism: Lepidochelys olivacea; assembly: GCF_965140295.1. Classification (NCBI taxonomy): domain Eukaryota; kingdom Metazoa; phylum Chordata; order Testudines; family Cheloniidae; genus Lepidochelys; species Lepidochelys olivacea. The sequence continues at coordinate 12,769,228 of NC_140416.1, forward strand.
GGAGCAAAGTGGGGGAAGGGCACCACTGAACACATGCTGTGAGCTGTGCTCTGCTGTAACACCTCATTATCAGAGCATATTGTTAAATTGCAGTTTAACTCTAAATTAGTAAACTAAGCACCTATCACTTCCTGTTTAGTTCTCTTCTATAATGCAATTCTCATCACATTTCTGTCTCTTTCCTGAAATTAAAATGAAGGACTGGTTCTCCATCAAAAAAACGAAAACAAAAAAACCCCAGAAAATTGAAATATGTAACTGAAACAATTTCAAACTCTGAATTGTGCATTCACACTTTAATGTCTTTCTGCAGTGAAAAGAAACACTTCTGGAAGTTCTCTCAAATTTAAACCTGGATCAGCACAGAGACAGCAAGCTAAAGCTAAGGAATGTCCTGGAAATCAGTCTAGAAAGTACAGAGAACACCACTCCTAAGTCATTAACAGATTTACCTGGGGACTTCCTAAGGAAGGTGATGGCTCTGAATGTGATGGCCAGAAACACAAGCCTTGTTCAAAATCCTGATGAAGAAAATGAGGATGATGAGAAAGATCTGGATATGACAGAGGATTTTCTTTCCCAAAATGAAATGGACACTATTGATTCTCTAAACCCCCTCGATGTTCTCTGTGCTGTTCTGCTTTGCTCAGACAGTTTCCTACAGCAGGAGATCCTGTTAAAAATGTCCATGTGCCCGTTTCCCCTTCCTCTGCTGCTACCCGCCCTCAACACCCCCAAGGGCACCCTACTACTGTGGGCCATGAGGGACATTGTGAGGAAGTGGAGGCCGCACTCCCTGGCAGAGAGCAGAGGGTTCAGAGAGGAGAGCTTGGTGCTCACGTCAATGCCAACCATTTCCTTTGTGCGGATGGGGAGCTGCAGCTTCTCTAAGTCCCAACTCCTCAATGAGGTTCTCAGCCCCTCCCAGCAGCACCACGATTTCTTTATCCATCGGGACATGGAGTCTGGGAACTTCCCTCGGGAAATTGCAGATGGGCTGATTGAGATATCCTGGTATTTCCCTGGGGGGACGGAAAATTCTGATCTTTTCCCAGAACCCATTGCAGTTACAAATCTGCGTGGAGACATTGAGTCCCACTGGCTACAGTTTAGCTTTTTAGCAGAGGTCTCCTCCGCAGTGTTCATAGTTACCGAGAGCATCGGTGAGAGAGAATACGCGCTGTTATCATCTCTGAAAGAATCCAGCTGTAAATATTACTTCATCCTCAACTGCAAGAATAAGAAACCCAAAGAAAGTCTGGGATTTCTTAATAAGCTGGCCTCAGTGTTGAAACTGAGCAAATCACAGCTACTGGTGAAAGATAGTACCATGAATAATGCAGGATTTGTGAAAAAGGTGCAGTCCACCATAGGAATCATAGTGAATTCATCTCTGAAGACAGTGAGTTTGGAAGCCATGGCTGTGACGGCACATGACCTCATCCAGGTGGATGAGAACTGTCAGGCATGTCGGTGTGCGAGGAAATATACTGAGGAAATCACTGCAGAAATAAGAGATGGGGCAAAATACAAAAGGGAAATGCTGAGCCTGCGAGGAGACCAATGGAAAAACTTGGCTAAATTGGAAAAAGAGATGTGCCGAATGAAAAGGCAAGGGGACGTGGCCACTGAAGACTATAAATCTGAGCTGAAACAGAAATGGTTAGAGATACGCAGACAGTGGAATCAGTGTGACCGTACTAATGGTTTGACTAAGTTTATCAATGGAATAGAACACTTGCCTACAGTGGAGAAACATTACTTTCTGAAATGGATGAAATTTAGCCTGGATAATATTGCTAGGAGGAATCTTTCTAAAATGCAGGCAGAATATAAAGAGAAATGTGAAACTCCAGGAGTGGACAGAAAACAGCTGGAGGAATTAGATAAATTAATATCTGATAGTTCCTTGGGGGTAGAGCATTTCATGCGTGAGCTTGGGCAGTTCTATGAAGCTGAATGCTCAAAGGTTAAAGAAGGGAAAATGGAAGAAAGCCAAAGACAATTCTCCCATCTCCCATGCACAGCAGCTGACCTGACGCTGGAAGGGTTTCCTGTGGAGCTGATCGATGGAGATGCCGCCAACATCCCCATGAACTGGGTAGTAGATGTTCTAACTCATCTCCATATCAGACTAGGGGATGGCTCCAAAATGGTGGTTATAACAGTGCTGGGAGTGCAGAGCACTGGGAAATCCACCCTTCTCAACACCAAGTTTGGCCTGCATTTTGCAGTGAGTAGCGGTCGATGTATGCGAGGAGCCTTCATGACGCTCATTAAAGTTACAGAAGCTGTTCAGGAGCTGCTTGGCTGTGATTTCATCCTGGTGATAGACACTGAAGGTCTGAAGGCCCCTGAACTAACAGCACTGGAAGACAGTTATCAACATGACAATGAGCTGGCCACCCTGGTGATTGGACTGAGTGACATACCATCGTTAACATGGCCATGGAGAATGCCAAAGAAATGAAGGATGTTCTGCAAATTGTGGTCCATGCATTTCTCAGAATGGAGGAAATAGGACAACAGCCAAACTGCCAGTTTGTGCATCAGAATGTCAGTGATGTGTCTGCTCATGATCAAAACATGAGGGACAGGAAACACCTCCTGGAGCAGCTGAATGAAATGACCAAAGCTGCAGCAAGCATGGAAAAGCAAAGCAGGGAAATGGCATTTTCTGATATTATGGAGTATGACCCAGAAAAACACAATTGGTACATGCCTGGCTTGTGGCATGGAGTCCCTTCCATGGTTCCTGTAAACACTGGCTACAGTGAGAGTGTGTGTGAGCTAAAGAAATACCTGTTTGAATTCATAGAGAACCATTCACGGAAAAGAGCTGGAAAGGATATTCCTGATTTTATTGTATGGTTGAAGAGCCTGTGGAAGTCAGTGAAACATGAGAACTTCATCTTTAGCTTTAGAAATAGCCTTGTAGCTGAAGCCTATAACCAGCTGTCTATGAAGCATTCTGAATGGGAATGGGGTTTCCGCAAAGAGATGTATCTCTGGATATCTGAAAAAGAAACTTTTATCCAGAATCAGCTGCCAGAGACACTAGAGGGTGATCTCTTTCACAGCTTAAAAATGGAAGCAAAAGGGGAACTACAGCAGGGAGAACAGAAGCTCTTGAATAACTTAGAACAGTATTTTAAAGGTGAAGCTCCAAATTTGAACCTGATAGAAAAGTACAGAGAAGATGTCAAAAGGAGCACAAATAGCCTCAAAAGAGAACTTGAAAATTATTCAACCAGTAACTGTAAGGAAGCAATTCGAATACGAAGAGGACAGCACAAGATAGACAATATCCAGTCTGAGTACAAGCAGAAAATTGAAGGGGAAGTTGACAGACTCTTGGCTGAATGCCAAAACAGAGAAGATAAACTAGACCATGAGAAACTGAAAAAAGAATTTGAAACGATGTGGCGAGAAACCTTGTCAGAGTTAAAGCTCAGTACTTTACAGAAACGTCAAGTTGTTCAAGAAATGGATCTCCAGCTGAGAAAGGATCTGAAGCACAGAGGGGGTGCTGTCAGACAGATACTACAACATGCAAAAAGCCTGCTGGATTATAGAATGAAGTCTTTCACAATGAAGAAGGAATACTTAAACCTAAAATGGACCAGAGCAGTTGTAGAATACTTCTCACAGGCATGTTACTGTAAAACTGAAGAGCTTGCTCTATCTTGAATGAATGAATGCAAGAAATACATGGAAGAAAAAGTTAAATCCAAAACAGACTATGATGAAACCTATTGTGGAGAACTGCTGCATATGCTTAATGAGAGGTTAAAAGAGGAGGATATTGAGAAACTTCACACTTCTCCTTTGTTTGAAGTTGACCTGAAGCTTCACGTTTTGGGGGAAGCGGCTTGGGCATTTCAGAAGATGCATGAAGATTTTATCAAAGAAAACGATCCTCAGCAACGTCTAGAGAAGCTGAAACCTCATTATTTCTCCATATTTACTGATCTCTATTTGGAAAAGAATGAAAGCCAAACAAGGGCGAGGAATTTCTGTGATCAGTGTCTCAAACCTGCCCTGGTGGGTTATGTCAACAAAAGGCTCGGACTAGAAATAGTTGACAATTTTCTCAGCAGTGAACAGGCCCTGGAATACGCCAGCCAAAGCTTCTTTCAGTTCTTTTTGCTAAAGAAGCTGCTGGAAGAGATGAACTTTGACAACTATGTGAAATACATAAGTAACTATGAAGAGTTTGTCAAATCCTGGATACAGAGATGTCTGATAGACCACTATGGAGGGAAGGCAAGTTTGAGAGATTTGGAGAAAGGGATTCTATCCAGAATAATAAATAAAATCAAGGGAGTTCTGAAAAACTCCATAAATAAAAACAATAAGACAGTTTCTGCCTTTTTAGACAGCTTTTGCAAAGAGCTGCAGCAGGACCTGGTCATTTCCAGCAATAGCTTAGTTGGAGTACAGTTTAAAAACACAGCAAAAATTGGGCAGCTTTCTGGTAACGTTGAAATCTTCCTTCTGGAGCTGGAACAACAAATCTTAACCCAGTTTAATCATTTGGAACTTGAAACCAAACTCTCCAGCCTGTCAGTGAAACCCCAGGATGAGATCTTCAAGCAAGTGTTTGGCTGTGGGAAGCAGTGTCCATTCTGTGAAGCCCCCTGTGAAGCAGGAGGCACTGACCATAAAGAGCATTTTGTATCAATCCATCGACCCAAAGTGTTAGGGAACTTCAGGGACTGTGATTCACAAAGCTTGAGCATTCCATATGCTCCTCTGATGTGGTTTCCAATCGTGAATTCTGAACTGCAGCCACAGATGGGAAATTTCATCCCTACAAAGATTACCACCATTACTACCCAGACTGGCACATTCAGCCTGATCCCAGGATTGATGCTTCTGATTACTGGAAATTTGTTTTCAAATCATTCAATGACCAGTTAGCTAGAACGTATGGTGCTAAAGCAGCAGATCTTCCAGGAGACTGGAAAAATATAACTAAAGAGCAGGAGCTGAAGAGCCTAAAGGAAGCGTTTTACATGAAATAATAGACTTGCCAAGAGTCTCTTTAAGTAGGATACACTTCAACAAAACAAAACCCTTAATTTTAAAAAACGGAATATGAACAAATCTGACAGCCTGTACAGTTTTTTAAATTGAAAACTAAAAAAATCAATTGCAGGTCACATCTTCCAGTTAGTGCAAGGCTGCTGCACAGGAACAGCCATACCAAAGCAAACTGATAGTCCGTGTATCCCCGTGTCCTTGCTGAACCAGAATAACAGCCCATCTAGCCTGGTATCCCCACCTCTCTGCAGTACTGGATCAGACCAATAACCCATATAGCCTAGTATCCCACATCCTTGCTGTATTGGATCAGACCTAAAGGCCATCTAGCTCTGTATCTCATCTCCCTGCTGTACTGGATCAAACCAGTGATCCATCCTGTCTCTGACAGTGGCCATTACAAGATGTCTCAGTGGGAGGTGCAAGAAACCATCTAATGGAAATTGTATAGAAACATGTTTAGAGGAGAAGCTTCTTCCTAACATAACTATGTAAACAGGGACCGAATGAGTTCTCCCATGACAGCTAGCTGGGAGCGGGAGAGACTTTAGGAGCAAATTGTATTTACATGAACTCACCTACTCTGCCTAGATATCCATCAGATATAGAGGTGTTGCTCAAAGTGATCAATATTGACTTGTGTTGGGTTACAAATCACTTTAGTACTGAATGAAGGGGTAGTGAAATGTTGTTGTCAGTGTTGTTGCATTTATTGTATGAGTAAAGGGGAGCAGAACTGTGCTTAACCTGTCTCAGATGAGGGGTCACCCTCAGCTGAAAGGACTCATTAAGCCAGGGGCTCGAATGCCTGACTCCTGTGAAAGTAAGAGGGGTGAGGAGAAGTATCTCTGCCAGGAGGAGTGAACTCTCCCTAAGGGTCCCTGGTCTGGTTTAAGCTGTTCCTCCCCACTGTTCAGAAGATAGGGCCTTTTGTTATTTTAAGTGCTCTGAAGAGCTGACAATTACTTGTGGCAGGACAGCATTTCTGCCCAGCCTAATAGCTGAAAATCACTAAGGACTTGGCTACACTTGTGAGTTAGAGTGCATTAAAAGCAGCCCCAGGCACCCTAACTCATGACCCTTCCACACTTGCAAGGCACGTAGAGCGCCTGGACTTTGTAGCGGGAGTGCCCCTGGTAATCCACCTCCACCAGAAGCATAATGCTTGGTGTGTCTCGGCTGAAACGCCCCAGCATCAGTGTGAACGAGGTGTTGAATTACTGCGCTCTGATCGGCTTCCGGAAACGTCCCATAATCCCCTTAAGTCAAGTGGCCACTCTAGTCATTGTTTGGAATCAGCTGTAGGAATGCGGATATGTCCTTTCAAAGCTCCGTTTCTGACAGCTGGCAGGCTTATCTGCTCCGGGACAAAGCAAACCATTACTGTGAAATGCTGCTTGAGAGGCAGGGGGAGGGGAGTCTGCTGCTGTCTGAACTTACAAGACAGCATGCTGACATGCCCTCAGCCCCCCCAAAACCCACTCTCTCTCCCCCCACATACACACAACACACTCCCTGTCACACTCCACCCAACACCACCCCATTTGAAAAGCATGCTGCAGACACTTGCATGCTGGGATAGCTACCACAATGCACTGCTCTCTGTGGCCATTGCAAGAGCTGCCGTTGTGCTGGCAGTGTGAACACACAGCAGCGCTTTCCCTGCAGCGCTCTCTGAGGGGCACTGCAGCTCCTGGCGCTGTACATCTGACAGTGTAGACATAGCCTAAGTTACACCAGTGAAACTTTCTTTATTCAAGACAAGGGCAGATTCAGGACCTGAGTATTACATAGTAGGAAGTAATTACTTTAGAATAGGCTGTAAACACAGATAAATGATTGGCATGTATGTTGAGTGTTTAAACTGAGTCTCTCCTCCCCAAATAAGAATCCGTTGAAGACAATTAAACTGCTCTATTTAGAGCATGACTGTCATTTACTCTCCCTATTGTGCATTAAGAAATTAGTATTCTTGTTTTAATGTAATCACGCATGAGAAGCAACAGAAAACCATTTACAGTTAAACAAAATAAACTTCGGAAGTGACTTTTTTGTGGTGGCTTATTTATTTTGAAATGTTGTCTTGAAACTTTTTGTTTTATTTAGCCCTGAGAGGAAGGATAGTGGGTGAGGTCAGCAAACATTTCAGGAGATGTGATGCTTCCAAAGTACAAACCCAAGATCCCAAGTGATACAGGAACCGTTAACATTTAAATTAGCCCTTCTGAGAGGCCTGATGCTGATAAGAATGACTGACCTCATGAAAAATGGGCTTTGTTTTCTCACTTAAACAGTGAGAAAATTTCATAGAGCCCTGAGCTCTCACTGGGGGGAGGGGGGGAGACCCAGTGGGGCACAAGTTAGTAACCGCTGTGGTGGGATAGGCAGGGCCAGCACTGGAGTCAATGGAGCAACCCCCAGGTGAAGCAGTTAAACCCCAACCCAAAGACTGGATTTTCCACAGTTACAAGGGCAATTAGATAACTATTTACACACACACAAAAACAGACTGAAATACGTAGGGTTAGAAATCCCCAGTAACAACATTGATGGTCCAAACTCTATGCAGTGACCCCAACCCATGACACTCCCTCTCTGTGTCCCTTCTTGACAGTGGGGCTGTGAGTGTAGCTGGATTGGGCAGTGGCTCCGTCTATTGTCCCACGGGGGAATCTCTTCTCTTCATTGCCACATGCCACGCAGTTGCCGTACTCTATCTGTCAGCCCAGCTGCTCAGTGGATTTGCCCATGTCACCCGGTTTCAATTGTTCCTTTCCACATAGAATCATAGGACTGGAAGGGACTGTCATAAATATAAAGGGAAGGGTAAACCCCTTTGAAATTCCTCCTAGCCAGGGGAAAGCTCCTCTCACCTGTAAAGGGTTAAGAAGCTAAAGGTAACCTCGCTGGCACCTGACCAAAATGACCAATGAGGAGACAAGATACTTTCAAAAGCTGGGAGGAGGGAGAGAAACAAGGGGTCTGTGTGTCTGTCTATAGTCTGTCTTTGTCGGGGATAGACCAGGAATGGAGTCTTAGAACTTTTAGTAAGTAATCTAGCTAGGTATGTGTTAGATTATGATTTCTTTAAATGGTTGAGAAAAAAATTGTGCTGAATAGAATAACTATTTCTGTCTGTGTATCTTTTTTGTAACTTAAGGTTTTGCCTAGAGGGGTTCTCTATGTTTTTGAATCTAATTACCCTGTAAGATCTCTACCATCCTGATTTTACAGGGGGGATTTCTTTATTTCTATTTACTTCTATTTTTATTAAAAGTCTTCTTGTAAGAAAACTGAATGCTTTTTCATTGTTCTCAGATCCAAGGGTTTGGGTCTGTGGTCACCTATGCAAATTGGTGAGGCTTTTTATCCAACATTTCCTAGGAAAGTGGGGAGGGGGTGCAAGTGTTGGGAGGATTGTTCATTGTTCTTAAGATCCAAGGGTCTGGGTCTGTAGTCACCTAGGCAAATTGGTGAGGCTTTTGACCAAACCTTGTCCAGGAAGTGGGGTGCAAGGTTTTGGGAAGTATTTTGGGGGGGAAGGACGCGTCCAAACAGCTCTTCCCCAGTAACCAGTATTAGTTTGGTGGTGGTTGCGGCCAGTCCCAGGACAACGGGTGGAATATTTTGTACCTTGGGGAAGTTTTGACCTAAGCTGGTAAAGATAAGCTTCGGAGGTTTTTCATGCAGGTCCCCACATCTGTACCCTAGAGTTCAGAGTGGGGGAGGAACCTTGACAGGGACCTTGAGAGATCATCAAATCCAGGGGTTCTCAACCTTTTTCCTGCTGAGGCCCCTATAAAAACAACAGGACCCGGCAGCGGGGAAGCGTGGGTTCCAGGCCAGGGGGACACACTTGGGCATAGGCATAGTTTTACTTCTATTTTTTTTTGGTGGGGGGGGGTAAGGAAGGCCTGGCATGGCTTATCCCAGCTCCACACAGCAGGGTCCAGGGAGGATGTGCCATCTCCACCCCCTGACTCACTCAGGAGGGCACCCAGCTTGTCTGGGCTCTGGGGGGATGCAACCAAAAATATAACTGAAAGGGGGGACTCAGTTCAAAAAGTTTGAAAACCGCTCAGGTGCGGGCAGGAGGTTAGTTAGGGGCTGTGTGAAATGAGGGGAGTAGTTCAGGGTACAGGGAGGGGATAGCTAAGGGCTGTGTATGGGCAGGGGGTAGCTCAGGGTGCGGGCAGGGGGTAGCTATGGGCTGTATGCAGGCAGGGGGGCTTCCAGTGCAATGCCCAGCTTCAGGGGCAAGGCACTGGGACTCCCGGCTTCAGCCTCCCTGCTGCTCCTGGCTTGTGGGGGAGGGGAGGTTTGCCGGCTCGAGCACCGCGTTGCTCCTGGCTTGGAGGGGATGTGGGGACCCTGCCAGCTTCAGCCCCACCTAGCTTCTGGCTGCGCCACTCCCGGCTTGGGGGGGATGGGGAGGGCACCGCGGGCTTCAGCCCTGCGCTGCTCCTAACTAGGGCAGGGGGCCCACTGGCTTCAGACCCGCACTGCTCCTGGCTTAGGAGGAAGGGGGGGCCCCCAGGCTTCAGCACTGGGGCTCCAGGTTTCAGCCGTGGGGCTTCACGGCCCCCCGGAAAGGGGTCACTGACCCCCGGCTGAGAACCACTGACCTAATCCAGTCCTCTGCACTCATGGCATGACTAAGCATTATCTAGATCATCCCTGACAAGTGTTTGTCTAACCTACTCTTAAAAATCTCCACTGATGGAGATTCCAGAACCCCTCAGGCAATTTATTTCAGTGCTTAACCACCCTGACAGGAAGTTAGCCATTGATAGCTACTCTCTGGGAATGGTTTTCCACCAGTTTTGCACGCATCTTATAGTAGCTCCATCTAAGTTGTCTTTCCCTAGTTTGTTTAGGAGAAGGTCAGGTGAGACTGGGACTGATTTAACTGGGAATTGGTCCTGCTTCGAGCAGGGGGTTGGACTAGATGACCTTCAGGGGTCCCTTCCAACCCTGATATTCTATGACTGCATCAAAAGCCTTACTACCGTCAACATATACCACATCTACTGCTTCTCCCCATCCACAAGGCTCGTTACCCTGTCAAAGAAAGCTATCAGGTTGGTTTGACACCATTTGTTCTTGACAAATCCATGCTGACTATTACTTATCACCTTATTATCTTCCAGATGTTTGCAAATTTAGAGCTTAATTATTTGCTCCATTATCTTTCCAGGTACAGAAGTTAAGCTGACTGGTCTGTATTTCCCCAGGTTATCCTTATTTCCCTTTTTTTAGATGCCCTTTTCCAGTCTTCTGGAATCTCTCCCGTTTTCCATGACTTTTCAAAGATAATCACTAATGCCTCAGATATCTCCTCAGTCAGCTTCTTGAGTATTCTAGGATGCATTTCATCAGGCCCTGGTGACCTGAAGACATCTAATTGGTCTAAATAATTGTTTACTTGTTCTTTTCCTATTTTATCCTCGGATACTACCTCATTTTCACTGGCATTCAGTATGCTAGATGTCCATTTACCACTAACCCTCTTCTTGAACACTGAAACAAAGAAGTCATTAAGCACCTCTGCCATTTCCACATTTTCTGTTATTGTTTTTTCCCTCTTCATTGAGTAATGGGCCTACCCTGTCCTTGATCTTCCTCTTGCTTCTAATGTATTTGTAGAAAGTTTTCTTGTCACCCTTTATGTCTCTAGCTATGATCTGTTTTGTTCCTTGGCCTTTCTAATTTTGTCCTTAGAAACTTGTGTTATTTATGTGCATCCTTTGTTGTAATTTGACCTAGTTTCCACTTTACGTACAACAATGTTTTGATTTTTAGATCATTGAAGATCTCCTGGTTAAGCCAGCATGGTCTCTGGCTATACTTCCTATCTTTCCTATGCAGTGGAATAGTTTGCTTTTAGGCCCTGTAGTGGGGCAACTGCCCCACTCCAGTAAAACAGGGGTTAAAAGCATCCCTGGAGAGGGCTGTGGCTGGGCTAGGCTGATTTGGGAAGCAGCCACAGCTGTGGCCAGCTCAATCAGGGTCCAGCTGGCCCTTATAAGAGGGCTTGGGGCCAGAAGTGAGAGGAGTGTCACTCTAGTTCTGGAGGGAGAAGGGCTAGCTGCCTGGGAGCAATGTACCTGAAGTGGAGCAGTGCGGGGGAAAGGCAAAGGGAGCTGGGGAGCAGCAGCCTGGTAAATCCCCAGGCTGAGGCCTTGTTGAAGGCCTCAGAAAGGTACGGGGGAGGCAGAGGGGCAGCCTGGGGATAGGCAAAGGCAGCAGGTCCTACCCCCTTGCCAATGATGAGTGGCCATTTGCAGTTTGCCCCAGTGAGCAGGGGCTAGATGATGACTGGCAGTAGCCACTGAAGCAAGGTGGGTTTTGAGGGTTGGGGGTTCCCCTGGGAGGGGAGACCCAGAGTGTGGGGGTACAGCCAGGGGGCAGCACCCCAAGGTAAAAGGGCACCAAGGTCCGGAGGGATATGCGGGCCCTAAGACAGGCAAGACACCAGGCTGCAGAGGGCGCTCCCAGTGCTGAAGAGCTAACTTCCAAGATGACCAGCAGGAGGCGCTATGCTGGTGAGCCTTCGCCTTGCTACAGGCACATAATTTAATAATAATTAAAATAATTTTAGCCAGGTGAGATGGGGACATGAAGCTGGGTGTTGTCAGCATCCTGAAGATCCCACTGCCCAAGTTTCCTCACTACTCCAATGGATCAGATACACTTAAAACAAGAGAGGTGGCTGATAGACCCTGCACAGCCCCAGGTGGCAGTATCCTCAAGGAGGAAAAGCAATTGGCCAACAACTACCTCTGAGAGCTCTCAGCAAAGCTAGGAACAGAGTCACCCAAAAGCAGCCCTGACCACCCCTGCTTTGGTCCACAGTGTGTCTAAATTTGCTAACAACATACACAGGTGAGTTCACAGCATGTCATGATCAACAGTAGCGAGGTCAGTGGCCGATCTAATCACATCAACATGAACCTTAATTCTCAGTTACTCTGAGGCTGTTTATATCTGACTGGCTGGCCCTGCCCTCTTTTGTCTAACATGGTTGGAAGTTTGCCAAGGGTTTCTTGGCTCCCATCGCCCAGCAGAGAGAGACGTGACAGCTGCAGTGTCTGTGTTTAATTTGTAACTCTCCGACGATGGATATTTGTATAAAAGATCTCGTGGGACCAAAATTTTAACTTTAACACAACACTTGCTTCCAAGCTTTCTCCCTTGTGGGTGACTGGAGAGGAAGATTTTGTAACAGTTATAAGGGTTTATACCTTACTGCTTGTGATAATATTGGTTGTGAAGAAGCCCAACAAGCTCCAATAAAAATGTATAGTATAGGTGTTAGCTAGAGAGCAAATCTAAGTCCTACTCATGTACCCCACTCCCCAGATGGTTCTGTTTGTGAGTTATATCCCTTCCCCTGACCCTGTGTTTGTCTGGTCTATTTAGAATTGCTCCTCAGACCAGCACTGTCTACCACCCTCTATTTGTATAGTTCCCAGTACAACGGGGCCCCGATCTTGGTTGGCCAATAGGTACGACTGTAACACACATGATTAATAACAAAGGGGAAGAAGTTTAAATCTGAGTGATAAAAGAACAGGTCATTTATTGAAAACTGCCAGAGTAAGGAGGACTCTGTGCCTCACCATATGATGGCACGTGACTAGAAATATGGGCAACAAACACTCCCCACATCTCTTAGGTGTGTCAGCACCTTATAGCTACAGAGTGACTGATAGGGTTGCCAGCGCTCCAGGATTGCCCTGGAGTCTCCAGGAATTCAAGATTAATCTTGAATTAAAGATTCTGTAACATGAGGAGGCTACCTCCAGGAATACATCCAACTACAATTGGCAACCCTAGTGACTGACTAGGCTAATAAATGACTCCCCTCCCCAGAGTGGGACTTTAACCTGATTGCTAATAACTGATCCAGGGCTATGCCTGAGAGGAAAGGGAGTGATGTGACTGGCCTAAATCTGGATTGAACCTGGTCTGACAAACTCAGTTCAGTTTCGCCAGACACAATCTGATGTGGCATGTGGCCACCAGCAGCCTTTTGGCACTGTGCAGGAGGGAAGGGATTGGAGCTGCTTCCAGCCGCAGGGGAGGAGTAGAGAGGAAATGATGACCTGGCCCTTGTCTTTGCAGAGCTCATCTCATCGTCTTCTCCCCACCCCCACCGTGGCTGGAAGCAGCTTGTCCCTTCCTGCCCACACAGTATCATAAAGCAGCTAAGACCTCCATGCTGCTGCTGGCCACCAACATAACCTAGATGCCGTCTGTCCCCCCCGGCTACAGCGTGGGAAGGAAGGGGTTAAGCTTTAAGAATGCACTGTGCACCAGGGCCCAGGTAACCTGATTGCAGAGGCTTCAGAGAACCGGGCCAGAGAGGTAGCTCAGCAGGGGAGGGTGCCTAGGGGACAGAGCAGCCGCACGCTCCCTGGGGGCTGTACCGCAGGGCAAAGAGGGCACTAAGCCCCTGACCGGGGGCTGCTGTGAAGCCTGCAGGGTCAGGTTGGGAACAGGCTGGAAATTGTTTCCCACCCCAGTCCAGAGCTTAGCGGCTTCCCCATGCATGCATTGCACAGGGCTTTGGCACATGGAGGGCTCGGCTCCTCCTGGCCAGTGTCCCGGGCCGGAGGATCTTGGGCTTTCCCAGGGTGCTGGCCCAACCAGAGGCAGTGGGGGAAGGAAGGAGTCTGCCGGGCATACTGTTAATAAGTGCAGTGCTCCGAACAGGAGCTGGTTCTCTGCACAGCGCTGGGAGTGGGATATGTCCTGCTGTGTCTGTGTGTGTGTGTGTGCGGGGGGGGGGGGGTGATATGGAGGAGCAGCAGGACTTGTGGGGGTGAAGGGGCAAAGCAGGGAGAGGACAGTGAGAGGAGGAGCATGTAAAAGGCAGATGGGTGGGCAGCAGAACTGACCTATAATCAGCCACTGCCTGGCACCTGCCCGCACTCTCCAGCCACTGCAGCTCACAGCACACAGCTAGGGCTGGCCAGAAACGGGACGGGGAGCAGGGACCTTCTGGTCGAGAGCCAGCTTGCAGCAGGGGCTGTGCTGACAGACCAGCAGGGGGAGCAGCTGCCCCTGCACGGTGCATCTTATCCCTGCCACCAGCTTTGCATCCCTACCCCCATCATTGGTCACTGGACCACCCCCACCTCCCCCCCGCACTGGTGGGAGGATGGCTTGCGAGCAGGGACCCATTAGTACTGAAGCATGTGGGGGAGACTGAAAATATGGGATAGTTTGCCCATTTTTAAGAAAAAGTCAGGACAGCTTAAATACGTGTAACCCTTCTGCCCGTCAGAGTTGGCAGCAACAAGGGCCGGGTTCAATATCTAGGGGTTCCATTCCAATAACACAATGCAAACCGGCTCGAGCCCCCACCCAGTGACCTGGGACCAATATATACCACCCCCGCTGGGCGCCTCCAAGAGGCAATACTTCCCCTCTCGCAAGCACATAGTCTGAGTGTAGCAAAAGTCTTTTAATAACAGAGAGAAACAATGTGGCATTATGTTGGGGAAAAACCACCAACAGGATTCATAACACAACCCATGAACAAAAAAACCCACCCCAGGCAAATTGGGGCATGCCCTTTTCCCTTTGGTTTTTGAGTCCAGCAACCCCAAATCACCCAAAGTCCCAAAAGTCCAATGCCCCAAAAGTCTCTGTCCCTGGTCAGGGCAGCCCCAGAGTTCGAAAGTTTATCTGCGGAGCTTTACCTCCCAACCTGGGTGGAAATGGGACAGGGGTAAGAGGCACCTTATGTGATCTGAAGCTGACCGCCCCACAGCTCCATAGCGGCGCTCCGCTCCGCCAGCCGCCCCACAAACTCCTTCACTCAGCTGCGCTCCGCTCCGCCAGCCGCCCCACGAACTCCTTCGCTCAGCTGTGCTCCGCTCCGCTCCGCCAGCCGCCCCACGAACTCCTTCACTCAGCTCCACGGCCCACAAGCAGCTCCTGCCATCCACACACTGCACCGCGTCGAACTGCTTCACCAGCCGTCCCGCAAACTGCTCCACAATATATCTTCAGGCTCCCCCACTACTTAACACAACACTCAGTGATTTCAGCTCTTAGGTGAATTCAGCTTATAATAGGGGAGCCCCAGTGCTGGTGCACTGTCAGCCCAAAGTGAGCTCAGCAGCCTATAACTAGACTTCTAATGAAATCAAAATTAGCTCTGATATTCCACAGTGGAGAGAGGAGGAAGTGCAATTAGCATGTAAGGCCCTCACCAAGGGGCCCATGCCACCAAGTATTAATACTTGTCCCCAGCCTCTCTCCAGTCACACAGTTTTGGAACCCATGACCCTTGCCTAGCGAGTGCTACTTAGTTGATGGTGAATCCCTCCATCATAACAAAAGGCCACGTACAGTTCCAAGCACAGTTCCCATAATCAGGGTAATAACAATTTATTCTTCCTGCCCCAATAACAGAGACACTGGGGATCCCACAGCAGCCAAAGTGACCATTTGGGCAGCTATGGTCTCATTCTAGGCGTGGTGGGTGTGCCTATGCAAATGAGATCGGCCCCTGAAGTTCTTTTCCACAACTTGCCACACCTCACCACCAGATGTCAGGGTGGAGGTCATCCTGACACTGCTTACATCCTCCCCCCAGCCGAGACTTTGTCGTCCCGACAAATCACACTCCCTTTATACCAACTCATTGGTTTCCTCCAAAGGGCCTCAGGAAGCCCACTTTAGCTTCCACAAGCCTGTGTGCTAAAGGTATTGGCTCCTCACTAGTCACCCCAGGTGCATCATAAGTTAACCGTTTCACTGGTCTTATCACCCTATCTCGTCTATTGAGAATCTCTGTTGCCGAGGTAGGGGGAACATCCTCTTGAGTGACGGATGGAGAGGCTTCCCTGGAGGGTCCCTCGGCTACTGGCGTAGGCCCCTGCACTCCTAGTTCTAACGCTGGAGGGTCCAAGGTGCCCAGGACATCCTCTACCTGTCTGTCCCCATTGTCCAATAACCTGTGTGTGTCATCACAGGGGGGTCTCATCAGCAGCACCGGGGTATCAGAAAGGGGCCTAAATAGTTCCGCCATTGGGTTTAGGGCGGAAGAGGAAAAACTCTCGTTGTTCAGCTGATCGAGACTGAAATCTCGTCTCCATCCCAGGATACACCAGGGTTGTGTCTTCCTCCTCAGACTCACTCTCAGATGTGCAGAATAGGGGTAAGTTAGCTGCAGGGAGCCCACTGTCTGTGTTGGATGGCGGCTTTGGTCTAGCACCTCTGTTCTGCCCGGCAGCCCTGCCGTGGCCCATCTCACAAGGGGTGCTTACCAATTCCCCCACAGGGAGCAAAAGGTTTCTATGCACCGTCTTTATTTGCCCAAATTTCGCAGCAGGACTCTGTCCCCCGGCTGGAGCTCCTGCGAACGCACTCTAGCATCATATCGATGTTTGTTGCGGTCTGCGTTCTTCCGAGCCGCAGCGGTAGCTAAGCGATAAGCATCCCGCAGCTTTTCTCTTAGTCGGGATACATATTGCTGATGAGTTTCATAGCTATCTCCATCCTCTGATACACCAAAGCACAAGTCTATGGGTAATCTTGGTTCTCGCCCAAACATCAAGAGATATGGGGTGACTCCCGTAGCATCGTTCTTTGTGGCATTGTAGGCATGCACCAGAAATGCGACATGCTGGCTCCAGGTTGCCTTCTGCTCTGGTCGCAAAGTTCCCAACATATCTAATAGGGTTCGATTGAACCTCTCTGGCTGAGGATCACCTTGGGGGTGATAAGGCGTTGTCCTAGACTTTTTAATTCCTGCTATCTTCAGCACCTCCTTCAGAAGGTGACTCTCAAAATCCCGCCCCTGATCAGAGTGTATCCGAGCCGGGAATCCATAGACTGAGAAATATTTGTCCCACAATACTCGAGCAACGGTGGTGGCCCTCTGATCACGTGTGGGATATGCTTGTGCATACCGTGTAAAATGGTCAGTCACTACTAGAATGTTTCCAACATTCCTCTTGTCTACCTCTACAGACAAGAAATCAATGCATACCAACTCCAAAGGTTTGTTGCTGGTGATGTTCTTGAGATATGCAGCTCTCGTGGGCAGAGTTTTCCTTTGAACACATCGAGCGCAAGTCTCACATTTCCTGCGAACATCTTCAGCCATTCGGGGCCAATAGAACCTACTACGAATAAGTTCCAGGGTCCTCTCCATCCCTAAATGCCCAAAGTCATCATGCAGGGCCCTCATGGCCAGGGCTCTGTACTTTTTTGGCAGTACTAGTTGTGCTCGTTGTTTTTGTAAAGGGTCAGTGGTCATTCGGTGTAGCACTCCCTGAATCAGTTTTAGTTTGGTCCATTCTCTTAATAGTAGTTTACCCTCCGGGTTAGGTGGGACAACCGCAGCTGGGCTTCGCCCCTCCCTTTTGGCAAGTAGTGTATCACGAATGTCAATATCTTGCCGCTGGGCTTCTTGCCAGTCAGCCGCATTGAGCATGGGCAAAGGAGATTGGTCTAATGCAATATAGTTCACCGAAGCAGAAGGCATGCATTCAGGGGGCAGGCCCAAAGCTTCTGCAACACATCCCTGAAAGCCCTCACGGGCCTCTGGCCCTCGGCGACTCACACTGCAAATAGCTCTCACTCCATCTGTGGGTATCACAGCAACTTCTGGAGCCTGCGGACACCTGGACAATGCATCTGCATCTACATTGCTTCTCCCTGATCGGTACTGAATGCTGAACTCATAGCTAGCCAAGGCGGCCACCCATCTGTGCCCTGTAGCATCCAGCTTAGCACTTGTTAACACATAAGTCAGTGGATTGTTGTCTGTCCACACCTGGAACTGAGCACCATACAAGTAGTCTCGAAATTTCTCAGTGATGGCCCATTTCAAGGCCAAAAATTCCAGCTTGTGGGTGGGATAGCGAGTTTCACTATCAGACAGTCCTCGGCTGGCAAAGGCTACAGGTTTACATTTGCCTTCCACTTCCTGGTACAGGACTGCTCCCAGACCCTCCAAACTGGCATCAGTATGCAGGATAAATGGTTTGCTTGGGTCAGCAAAAACTAGGACTGGAGCATGAGTTAGGCAAGTAATGATTTCTCGAAAAGCCCTTTCACATCTCTCATCCCACCGTGGCCCAAATGGTGCAAAGGGACCATTGTGTCTCTGCACAGGAGGCTTTGGGGACCTCCCCTTATTCTTGGGCTTAGATTTGTTCTTGCTGAACTGATGTCCCCTGGTAAGATCATTCAGAGGCTTTACAATCGTAGCATAGTTTTTCACAAATCTGCGGTAGTAGCCACTAAATCCAAGGAAGGTCTTGAGTTCTCTGTAGTTACTTGGACGTGGCCATGTAGTGAGTGCTTCTATTTTATCAGGATCAGTACTCACACCTTCTTGGGACACAATGTGACCCACATACTTCACTGAGGTTCTGCAGAACTGGCATTTGTCAATTGAAAGCTTCAGACCATAATCCTCCAACCTATCAAGCACTTTAAGAAGTCTTTCTTCATGCTCCTCTAAGGTTCTTCCAAACACAATCAGGTCATCCAAATAAACTAACACTTGCAGTAAATTCATGTCTCCCACAACTTTCTCCATGAGACGTTGAAAGGTGGCAGGTGCTCCAGAAATCCCTTGGGGCATGCGTTCGAACTGATAAAACCCTAATGGGCAGATGAAGGCTGTCTTCTCCTTATCTTCTTCTCCCAGAGGGATCTGGTAGTATCCACTTCGAAGATCCAACACAGAGAACCACTGGCTTCCCAGCAAACAGTCTAAGGCGTCTTGCACTCGAGGCATAGTGTACTGGTCGACCACAGTACGGCTGTTTAGGGTGCGGTAGTCAATACACATCCGGATTTTCCCATTCTTTTTGTGGACTACCACAATGGGTGAGGCGTATGGGCTGCGGGACTCTGTAATGATGCCATTCGCAGCCAGCTCCTGAAGATGATGTCGCACATCTTCCATCTCAGAGAGAGCAATCTTCCTAGATCTCTCCCTGAAAGGTCGAGAGTCATGTAGTCTGATATTGTGCTCTACTCCTTTTGCACATCCTACATCCCACTCATGCAGTGAGAACACCTTGGATCTTTCACAAAGTTTCTTCCTCAGGCGATCTTTCCAGTCCTCGGACACTGGTGAATCTCCAAAGTCAAACTTTGCTGGGTCTATTGTCGGAACTTGAGTTTCACACTGGGGTTTTACAATCGACTCAGGCTCAAAGAGGTCTGCTATCTTTTGTCCTTGCTTCACAAAAATATCATGACTCGTTTCATTAGCAATCAGTATAGTCACCCTTTCCTGGGCTTCAGCAGGTAGGGTTATGACTCCACTGGGGACCAGCACTCCTTCAGGGAGCTCTCCTCCCATCGGCTGCTCTATCATTGCTAACGTCCCTTTACTGCCTTTCAGACAGGTACTCATGACAAGCACTTCTTGCTCCGTCCTTGCAGGCACTACTAAGGGGGTTGTGCCCACGTACTTCAGTGCCCCAAGCGGTAGCTCAGATGTGTCCCTTTTAGCACTCTCAATTTTCCTATAGGCTTCAGCACAAAGCGTATGGATCATCAGGGTATTCAGGTACTGGTCCCCAGCCTGCCTTCTGCAGTAATCCGCGAGTACCTTGAAGAGACTGGAGTTGGTCCCTATCAGCACAGACACATCAGAAGTCCCTTTAGGGTCAGGGCATATTAAGGCAGCTGTGTCTACCTCTTCTCTTACCCCAGCAACCTCCTCTGGGAATTCCAGGTGCACTATGACATACCCTTGATAGGGGTATTCATCCATGCTGAGGCCACACAGGCCAAGGCCAGTCAGTGGCTGTATAGGCAGGTGCCTAAGCATCTGTTGGTAGAATGACTGAAATATAATAGTCACTTGAGATCCAGTGTCAAGCACTGCTTTACACTCCACCCCTTCGATCCTCACCATGACCTCTGCTTGAGGCCCTATCAGTCCTGCAGGGATCCCAGCTGGACAGTCTTTTCTGGGGGAATCTTCAAATCCTGCAGACCTGGGGGGTCCCCATCCCCAGACCCTCTGGCAGCTACCGGATCTCTCCCAACTGATCCTCAGCTTTCCATACACTAAGGAGGGGTTTTCTTCATTACGGCACTTGGCAGCACTGTGTCCATCCTGACCACATCGGTAGCAGAAGAATTGACCTTTCCCCCTTCGCCTGGGGGGGATGGTGGCTCTAAGTGCAGGCTTCTCAATCGCCACAGTTTGAGGCTTCTTATTCCTGGAAGTCTTAACTCGGTCAACGGTACTTTGCAGCTCAGCTATCCGTTCCGTCAGGACCTGCATTTGTTGGGCAAGTTCCTCTCTGGTGCTCACCATCAGTACACTGGCCGTTTGCAGTGGTGTTGTGCTGGCTGGCTCCGATGTTTGGGCTTCCCAAAACTCACTGGCAGCCTGCCTTTCTTCCTCCTCTCGGACCGCTTTTATCAGCTGGGAGTAACTTGGGGGATGTTCCCGTCGTTCTCTTAGCTGGAGATGAAGTAGAATCGGGTTCTGATACTGAGTTCCTCTTACAATTTGAGCCAGTCTGGTCTGATCCATCTGCTCAGCAGTCACTGCTCCCCTCATGACAGCTCTCTGAAGCAGTCTCTCCAGTCTCTGTATGTAGGCTGAAGCCTTCTTGCCCTTTTGTTGTCGGGAATTAAGGAACTTACAGTAGCTGTCTTCAGGGCCCTCTACGCTCCCAAAGGTGTGTTCAAGGGCCTCTAGGCAGTCGTTCACACTGACCCCAGGGTCAATGAGCTTCAGGGTGCGAATCACATCTAATGCTGGGCCGCCAAGGCTCTCTATAAGGCATCTTCGCTTTTCTGCATCTGGTACGGCCCACTCTTGCAGCATTTCAGTGGTATGCTCTAACCAGGGTTCAAACTCCTCCTCCCCAGCAAATAATCTTAACTTACAACAAGAGTCTGACTCAGCATGGGGCAGCACAACCTTTTCCAATATTTGCCCCAGAGCTTTTGTCCAATCATCAGCCGAGGCTGCAGCCTCTGAGCTAGAAGCTGCTGAGCCAGGGCCCAACAAACCTGACATATTAGCCATTATACAAACAGTAATTTCCTCAAAATATAAGCACAAACCAAAAAAAATATATAAATGGTTTCCCAATGTAGTGGATCACTCAACAGGTGCTTGGGAGGGGTACGGACCCAGGCGATCCCGGACGAGCCCCCAAAAATGTAACCCTTCTGCCCGTCAGAGTTGGCAGCAACAAGGGCCGGGTTCAATATCTAGGGGTTCCATTCCAATAACACAATGCAAACCGGCTCGAGCCCCCACCCAGTGACCTGGGACCAATATATACCACCCCCGCTGGGCGCCTCCAAGAGGCAATACTTCCCCTCTCGCAAGCACATAGTCTGAGTGTAGCAAAAGTCTTTTAATAACAGAGAGAAACAATGTGGCATTATGTTGGGGAAAAACCACCAACAGGATTCATAACACAACCCATGAGCAAAAAAACCCACCCCAGGCAAACTGGGGCATGCCCTTTTCCCTTTGGTTTTTGAGTCCAGCAACCCCAAATCACCCAAAGTCCCAAAAGTCCAATGCCCCAAAAGTCTCTGTCCCTGGTCAGGGCAGCCCCAGAGTTCGAAAGTTTATCTGCGGAGCTTTACCTCCCAACCTGGGTGGAAATGGGACAGGGGTAAGAGGCACCTTACGTGATCTGAAGCTGACCGCCCCACAGCTCCATAGCGGCGCTCCGCTCCGCCAGCTGCCCCACAAACTCCTTCGCTCAGCTGCACTCCGCTCCGCCAGCCACCCCACGAACTCCTTCGCTCAGCTGTGCTCCGCTCCGCTCCACCAGCCGCCCCACGAACTCCTTCACTCAGCTCCACAGCCCACAAGCAGCTCCTGCCATCCACACACTGCACCGCCTCGAACTGCTTCACCAGCTGTCCCGCAAACTGCTCCACAATATATCTTCAGGCTCCCCCACTACTTAACACAACACTCAGTGATTTCAGCTCTTAGGTGAATTCAGCTTATAATAGGGGAGCCCCAGTGCTGGTGCACTGTCAGCCCAAAGTGAGCTCAGCAACCTATAACTAGACTTCTAATGAAATCAAAATTAGCTCTGATATTCCACAGTGGAGAGAGGAGGAAGTGCAATTAGCATGTAAGGCCCTCACCAAGGGGCCCATGCCACCAAGTATTAATACTTGTCCCCAGCCTCTCTCCAGTCACACAGTTTTGGAACCCATGACCCTTGCCTAGCGAGTGCTACTTAGTTGATGGTGAATCCCTCCATCATAACAAAAGGCCATGTACAGTTCCAAGCACAGTTCCCATAATCAGGGTAATAACAATTTATTCTTCCTGCCCCAATAACAGAGACACTGGGGATCCCACAGCAGCCAAAGTGACCATTTGGGCAGCTATGGTCTCATTCTAGGCGTGGTGGGTGTGCCTATGCAAATGAGATCGGCCCCTGAAGTTCTTTTCCACAACTTGCCACACCTCACCACCAGATGTCAGGGTGGAGCTCATCCTGACACTGCTTACATACGGGATTGTCCCTTTAAAAACTGGACATCTGGTCACCCTATTTATAATTACATTTCACCAAATCAGTAACAAATATAAACTCCTGGATCACTGGACTAGCCTTACCATGGAGTGACAGACAGTCTCCTTAAGCTCTCCAGCCCATCTCACCACACAGGCAAACTGCACTTAGTGATAACGGTCACATAAACCAAAAATCACACCACATCAGGTTCCTCCCAGTTCCAAGAAACCAGTCACTTCCCCCTCATCAATTGGTACTCTGGATCTTACACCAAGGACAACACTGGTAGCCAATGCTATAGTTAACTAACTATAGGTTTATTAGCTGACAAAAAGAAAGGAGTGTTATTGAGAGGTTAAAGCAGGTAAAATACATTAACAGGTGAGTCAAAGTTTGTGAATCCCAAAGGATAACAGGGGTGTAGTAATTTGCCAGTTCAGGGCCACCCAGAATAGCTCTGGGGATCTCCGTCTTCTTGTTTAGTTATTCCACCCTGGTAGAATTAAAACAGTCCAGAGATAAAGGATCTTCCTTTGAATGAGTACTTACAGCTTCTTCTCCACACAACAATCAGAGACATGTTCTTACTCACACAATGGCCAATTGCTTTGAATTTAGCACTCTTCATTTGCATTCAATGAGATATTATGTCTAAGCTTGTAATTAAATAAAACTGCCTGCCTTTACATTATAATAAGAATAGATACATGAAAGAATACAAGTAACATTCCATTCGTTTCATGAAGTTCTAACATCTGAATACACTCTTAGATTAACACACACTTTGATCTAGGTCTATTTAATTACCAGGCATGCGTAATGTAAATGTAATGTAGTAGTAAACAACAAGATATAGTTAGGCGAAAACAATACAATTAACATCTCCTTTGATCTCTATTAACACACAAGTGAACTGGCCTGAATATATAGTAATACATTTAACTCCTTTGATAGTCACACACAAGTGAATGGGCCTATGGCTCTGGCCTGGCTTTGTCAGCATCACACCTGCCACCAGGAGTTATGTGAGCCCTTTACACCAGGGTCCCGCATTCTCCCCCCATGCCATGGGCTGTGTGCATGCCCCTATTCTCCCATCGATACATCCCCATTCCCTCTTCCATCCCTCCTCCATGTTGTTTTTTTCTGGGAGATGAGTCATTCAGGTGGCCAACATCTTAAACTCCACTAGGATGCCAGGAGCTTCATTTCTCCCTCATATTCAGTTGACTGATTTCCCCTCAAATCAAAAGGGTTCTGGCCATTGGTGCCCAGGGCACCACCTGAAATTTTGGAATTGATCAGATGAGGCATTTAAAAGTTATCCCATTACAGACAGAGAGACAGACAGAGAAATGGCACCAAGCGGAGTGTAAGGGCATCGCATGCCTGGCCAAAAAGTGACATTTCTAGGCTTTTTTTTAATTCCTTGGAGAGGGCAGCATCCACCACTTCCCTTCCTCGCCCATTCCCCCAGCATAAATGGAGAAAATTTCTCTCATCAATAGCCAGCAAATCTCAGTACAGATGCACAGTGGCAGCCTCTTTCCCATGGTGGGAACTTAGCGGGGCTAGACAGAAATGTGGAGGGCTGTGCTATATATCTTGTGGGCACACGTACATATTTATTTGTCTAACAATGCGCACTTAAATGTCTCTTTTATCCATGTTATCCTCAAAAGGAGAATAAAAATATACACAGATCAGTTTTAAACTTTATCTCTGGCAGCTACCTGGGCCAACATTTATTCACAGAAAATCAATAGGAAAAAAAATTGTACTCAGGATGTTCCTCTCTCAAAACCTCGTCTCACTCTCCTGTAAACCATTTCTCATTTAATTTTCTTTGAAAATTCTTGATCATTTATACACAAAATAAATCAACATCAGTCAAACATGGCATTTTAGAATTTCATTTTATAAAGCTCCTGGTTGGCCTGAACTGGGGCTTATACAGTATCTGGCTAACAAGCAAATGAGATCAGGCAAAAATCGTAGGACAGTAAATAGTCAAATCATCGGCATTTATACATCAGTGAAAGTCAGGGCAGTGAAGCTCAGCCTTGGCTGCCACAGCTCACTTAAAGCAATTTTAAAATCATGTTTGGATACAACAGGAATTACTGAAATGTTCATTCACATCTTTATAGACACTTTCATCCAGAAGGATCCATGTGGATGTTACAGACAGAGCTGGGCCAAACCATGCCACGCGAGCAGGGGGGAGGAAACCCAGGCAAGTATTAGCCAAAATGGCAGTATGTGACCTTCTAGCTGGGACCACAGATTTCTTAGCACCACTAACTGCCTTCCCTGGCTTCTCCCCACAGCACCCCCATGCAGAAGGGTAGCAGGCAATCACAGGGCGAATAGCCAATGCACCATGGCTTCTTAGCCTTACTGACCCTGGATGAGAGATGTGTGCGGGGCAGTGAGCAGAGCAGAGGGAAAGACCATTCCCAGGGATGGGGTGGGTTTCCCATGGAGCCTTGGTGTCTGTTGGGTTTGTGGGGATTCCCTTTGAAACCTCAATGTCTTTTGGGGTTGCTGGCTGCATCCCTCCTTTCCCCATTACATTATGCTGCAAACCTCCCTCATTGGTGTTTCTGAAGTACTTTCCCCCTCCCATGTGTTACCCCAGAGAAGGCGAGCATCAGGGCCAGGCTGTTTGGTGTCAGATTAGCCATAAAAGCACAGGATATTGTTCCTTTAAGTAGCAGAAGTGGATGGTTGGTATTCGGGGGCTCTTGGAGGGAACACTCATGTGGGAAAGGTTTGCAGGTCACTGGATGGTACCACTGTATCAGCAAAATGCAGTGGTGAGGACAAATTGGGATTTTGGCGATTTGCTCCTTAAGACAGAGGTGCAGAATCTCCACATTTGGGTCTTTCCCTCCTTCTTTAATTTTGCCATACATCGATATGTGATGTGAAATGTGATGTGATGTGAAACGTGAAATAGCATTGTTTCTTTATCTGTTTGGAAGCTGCAACCTGTGTCTGATATTAAAAGAGAATCAACATTACATTTAAGGGAATTAACTTCTGTAATTCTCCATTCACAAAAGAGTTTCTCAGCCTGTTTTTGATTTCAATGTAAAGGCTTCCTTTAGGCTCTCCAGTGCTTGTTCTTTGGTTTTTTCACCCCAGTCCTCAGGGAGATCGGCAGGGAGAGCATCAAACTCCTCAGCAAACTGGTGATTGAATTCCTTGAAAACAAACTTCCAGTAATCGGAAGCTGTGATGCTGGGATCTGGCTGGATATGCCAGTCTGGAAAAAATTTGCGATAATCTTTATAAGGATGAAACTCCCCTTTTGTCTCCGAACATCTGAATGTTTTATTTGAAGCCACAGAAGAGGAGCATATATCAGAGACAAGTATTCTTGTTTTATTCCACCAATATGCCCCTAATCCTTCAGGTCGGTGCACTGAAGCAAAATGCTCGTCATGTGCAGGAGCTCCTGCTTCACAGGGGACTTTACAGAACGGACACTGCTTCCCACAGCCAAACACTCGCTTGAAGATTTCATCCTGGGGCTTCACTGCAAGTTTTGAGAGTTTTGCAGAATTTCCAGATTTTCAAAAGTGGATAAAACTTGTTTTTCCAGGTCAGGAATAAACTGTTCTATAAAAGCTGAAAATTGGTCTGCACTTGCTGTGTTTTTAGACAGTATCACTTCTAAGCTATCCCTGGGAATGACTAGATCCTGCTGCAGCTTTTCACACAAGTTGTCTAAAAAGGCAGAGACTGTCTTAGTCTTCTCACCTTTGGAGTATTTCAGAACATGGCTGAGTTTATTAATTATTGGGGAGAAAATCCTTTTCTCCAAATCTCCCAATCTTGCCTTCTCTTTGTAGAGCATTAACAAGTTCCTCTGTATCCGGGTTTTGATAAAATCTACATAATGCCTTGTGTATTGCACATAATTGTTAAAGTCATTTTCTTCCAACAGCTGCTTCAGAACAAAGAATTGGAAAAATCTCCGGGTGCTGTACTCAACAGACAGTTCACTGCTGAGAATGTCATCCACGATTTCTGTCCCAAGTCTCTTGTTCACATAGTCCACCAGGGCAGGTCTCAGACACTGATCACAGAAATTCCAGGCCCTGTCCTGACACTCATCCTTCTCTAAGTACAGAGCTTTGAACGTGGAGAGATACTGAGGTTTCAGTTTCCCCAGATGCTACAGAGGATCATTTTCTTCAATGAATTATTCATGCATCGTCTGAAATGCATGAGCTGCATCCCCCAAAATGTGAAGCTTCAGGTCAACTGCAAAACAGGCGGTGGTGTGAAGGTTTTGAACATCAGCCTGCTGAAGCCACTTGTTAATCATCCGCAACAACTCTCTGCAATAAATTTCATCATAATCTGCTTTGCCATTTACTTTTCCATCAGTGTAACTATTGCACTCTTCTATTAAGGATTTAGCTAAAGCCTCTGTTTTATGCCAGCATTCCTGTGTCAAGAATTCTTTCACACCTGATATTGATAGTGTGTAACCTCTGAACACTTTTAAGTCTAAGTATTCCTTTTTCATTTTGAAATTTTGTGTTTTATAAGCACACAAGCTTTTGGCATCCTGTATCATCTTCCAGACTGCACTGCCCCTATCCGCTAGGTCTCTTCTCAGCTGGAACTCCACATCTTCAAATATGTTGCGTCTCTGTAAAGGAATAAGTGATAATTCTGACACTGTTTCTCTCCACATGTTCTCCAATTCCTTCTCCAGTTCATCATTATTTAATTTGCAGTTGCTTTTCCTGCAATGGTTCAGAAGCCCATCCACTTTCTCTTCAATTTTTCTCTTGTACTCTGACAGGACAGAGTCTGTTTTGTGTTGGCCTTTTTTAATATGAATCGCTTCTTGCCACTTGCTGAATGAATAACTCTCCAGTTCATTCCTGAGACTATTGGCACTTCTTCTAAAATCTTCTTTGTACTTTTCTATCAGGTGCAGATTTGCTGCTCCACTTTCAAAATACTGTTGTAAATGATTCAAAATCTTCTCTGCTTCTTGCCTCAGTTTTTCCTGTGCCTCACTCTTCAGTCTGATTGAAAGATTAGGGTCTAGTTTATCTGGTGGCTGATTTTGGATGAAAGTTTCCTTTTCAGATACCCAGAAAGGTATCTCCTTCCGGAAACCCCATTCCCACTCTGCATACTTCACAGACAGCTGGTTATAGGCTTCATCAACAAGGCTGTTTCTAAAGCTGAAAATGAAGTTCTCATGTTTTACAGCATTCCACAGGCTCCTCACCCATTCAAGAAATTGGGGAATGTCATTGGGAGTTCTCTCTTGTGAACAATCTTTCAGAAATTCAAACAAATATTTCTTTAATTCATAAACCTTTTGACTGTATCCCAAATTCACTGGAGCCATGGGGGGGAGTCCGTGCCACAAAGCAGGAATGTACCAATTGTGTTTTTCCAGATCATAATCCATAATATCAGAAAAATTCATCTCCTTGCATTTCTTTTCCATGTTTGCTGCAGCTTTGGTCATTTCATTCAGCTGTTCCAGGAGGTGTTTCCTGTCCCTCATGTTTTGTTCATGTGCAGACACGTCACTGACAT
This sequence comes from Lepidochelys olivacea, assembly GCF_965140295.1. Classification (NCBI taxonomy): domain Eukaryota; kingdom Metazoa; phylum Chordata; order Testudines; family Cheloniidae; genus Lepidochelys; species Lepidochelys olivacea. The sequence goes on from NC_140416.1 coordinate 12,797,361, forward strand.
TCTGATGCACAAACTGGCAGTTGGTTTTTTTCCCGATTTTCTCCATTCTGAGAAATGCATGGACCACAATTTGCAGAACATCTTTCATTTCAGTGGCATTCTCCATGGCCATGTTAACGATGGTGATGTCACTCAGTCCAATCACCAGGGTGGCCAGCTCATTGTCATGTTGATAACTATCCTCCAGCTTGGCCAGTTCGGGGGCTTTCAAGCCTTCTGTGTCTATCACCAGGATGAAATCACAGCCCAGTTCCTGCTGAAAGTTCCCTGCCACTTTAATGAGTAACATGAAGGCTCCCCGTGTGCATCAGCCACTGCTCACTGCAAACTGCAGGCCGAACATGGTGTTGAGGAGGGTGGATTTCCCAGTGCTCTGTACTCCCAGCACCGTCAGAACCAGCATTCTGTACCTTCCCCCCAGCTTGGCATCAAGCTGACTCAGAACATCTGTTACCCACTGCAGTGGGATGTTGGAAATGTCTCCATTAATGATCTCCATGGGAAACCCTTTCAGCATGAGGTCAGCTGCTATGCTTGGGAGATGGGTGAATTGCCTTTGGCTTTCTGCCATTTTACCTTCTTTAACCATTGAGCATTCAGCTTCATAAAACTGCCCCAACTCACGCATGAAATGCTCCACTCCTAAGGAACTGGCAGAGATTAATTTGTCTAACTCTGCAAACATTTTGGGGTCATCTTTTGAGTTTTTGCATTTCTCTTTATATTGATCCCATAGTTTAGAAAGATTCTCCCTAGCAATGGGATCCAGGCCAAACTTCATCCATTTCAGGAAGTAATGTTTCTCCCTGTGATGTAGGTGTTCTATTCCAGTAATAAATGTAATCAAACCATCAGTAAGGTCATGTTTATTCTGCTGAGCACATAAATCCATTAATTTCTTTTTCAGCTGAGATTTATAGTTCTCCAGTGGGGTGTCTCCTTGCTTTCTCATTCGGCACAGCTCTGTATCCACTTCAGCCAAGTTTCTCCATGTCTCCCCTTGGAGTCTCAGCTTTTCCCTCTTGTACTTTGCCACATCTTTGATTTGTGCAGTGATTTCCTTTGCATATGTGTTTGGGGTCTGACATTCCTTGTTATCCTCATCTACCTGGATGCCTAATTGACGTGCTGTCTCAGCCATGGCTTCTATACTCACTCTCTTGGGAGAAGATTTCATTATGGCTGCTATTGCAGACTGCAGAACTTTTACAAATTGTGCCTTATTTGTGGTACCTCCTTTCCACAGCACATGTGACTTGTTCAGTTTCAGCATCGAGGCTAACTTTTTCAGGAATTCCAGCGTTTGCTTGGCTTTCCCAGCCTGATTATTGAAGATGAAGTAGTATTTAGTGGCTGAGCCCTGCAGAGATGATAACAGCGTGTATTCTCTCTCACTGATGCTCTCCGTTAATATGAACACTGCTGAGGAGACCTCTGTTAAAAAGCTGAACTGCAGCCAGTGCAACTCAATGTCTCTCCGCAGGTTTGCAACCACAACAGGCTCTGGGAAAAGATCCAGATTCTCCCTCCCAGCAGGGAAATACCAGGAAATCTCGAGCAGCCCACCTGCGATTTCCCGAGGGATGTTCCCAGACTCCATGTCTCGATGGATGAAGAAATCCTGGTGCTGCTGGGAGGGGCTGAGAACCTCATTGAGGAGGTGGGACTTGGAGAAGCTGCAGCTCCCCATCCGCACAAAGGAAATGGTTGGCATTGACGTGAGCACCAGGCTCTCCTCTCTGAACCCTCTACTCTCTGACAGGGAGTGCGGCCTCCACTTCCTCACCATGTCCCTCATGGCCCACAGCAGTAGGGTGCACTTGGGGGTGTCGAGGGCAGGTAGCAGCAGAGGGAGAGCAAACTGGCACATGGACATTTTGGACAGGATCTCCTGCTGTAGGAAACTGTCTGAGGAAAGCAGAATGGCACAGAGAACATCAAGGGTGTGCAGGGAATCACTGGTGTCTGTGTCACTGAGAAAAGTAAAATCTTCAGGAATATCCAGCTCCTCTTTGTCCATAGTTAGTGTTTGATCAGTGGGTGCCCTGTGCTCAAGGCTTGTGCTTCTTGCCATCCCATTCAGAGCCATGAGCTTCCTGAGGAAATGCCAAGGTAAATCTCCTGTTGTCTGAGGAGGGCAGTTCTTTAGACTTTCTGGTGTGATTTCCAGGACATCTCTCAGCTTTAGTTTCCTGCTTCTGTATTTCTACTTTTCTAACTTTGACTCGATGTAATGAAGGGCTTTTGGTCTCTCTGCAGAAAGGTAATACAACATAAACACTTTGATAAACTGAAAATGTTTTCAGGTAGAACTCTTACTTTGGTATTAGGGCCATAATGTGAAGGAATTGCAATTATTAAACAAAAATCGTGGAGGTCTGCATGCTCCTTGTGAGTGACAACCACATAGTGGGGTCATGTAGCTGGAGTACTGAAGCACCATTTATCTGGTGCAACCTTCACAGATTTGACCCAACTGTCACACTCTCAGTCATCCTAACTGAAATGCCACACTTATGGAGAGCTACGGAAATTCTTTCAGAGAGGTCATGTATTCAACTAGAAATGTGGTTTTGGTTGGCCTAAAATTATTGCAATTTTGATATGAGAGGTTTCAGCCATTCATAAAATGGCCAGAGAAGAAGGAGGAGGTGGTGCTGCTGTTCCCTCCCCCAGTCCTCCCATAACATGTAGCCCAGTGGATGTGGGAAAGCCAAGTTTGAAATCCTGCTCTGAAACAGGTCCCAAATTAGCTTTTCTGAGTCACCAAAAATTTCAAAATATTTTAGATTTGGTTTGACGCAAACTAAATATTGTTTTTTAATGGTTTTTTTTTTGGAACCACCACCAAACCAAACAAACAATTATTCATCCAGCTCTGCTCAGTTGCAATGCAGGCAATCCTTCAGGCAATGCATAAATTCTTCCTTCTTTCCACCTCCCTTGTTTACTACTTCACCTGATGGTGTTCTTGTCACCACTTTTCTTCTCAGTACATCACACTAGGGCAGGAAGTGAGGATGAATATGCAGTCAGCTTACTGGCCCACACTAGCAGCATATTCTACCCAGGAGACAGATCCGCAAATGTTACAAAGGCTGAATGATGACTAGAAATTGAAGCAACCAGCATGGAACTTAGAGGGAGGGTCACAAGTTGCAGGAGGGAAGAGTATGGAGAAAGCACCAGCAGGTCAGTCTGTGTGCACGTGGCTCGAATGCTAAGCTCCAAGTGCTGCAGCTCTGTAAATAGTTGCTTGAACGAAGGGCTGGCTTAGTTTAATAAGACTGGATCCTCACAGAGGAAAAGATTGATGGACGATATTGAAGCAAATTGAGAACAGACAGACAAAGGCGTATAATTTAAATAACACCAATATCTTGAACACTAGAGGTGTAGAGGCATTAGATGACAAAGTCTGTGAGTACGCTGTTCGAACATTATGCCAAGATGACCAGGCTCATATATGGTGATGAGGATAAAGCCATTGCAAAAACATGCAAGATGGAGTATTTAGGAGGAAAGGCGAAGATAATTTAAATATGTGCCTATAGAATTCAGTACCATGGCTTCCGAGAGATCTTTCTCATACCTGAGCGAGAAGATGCAATAGAGAAGCTTGAACCAAGCAATTCCCCTGGGCTGGACCCCATCTATGACCATGAGATAAAGCACTTTGGGAAGAAGGCTAGAGCCAGGTTGTTGGACATCAGAAATTACTCAAGGATAAAAAAGGAAGGTACCTAAATTGATGGAAATCACCAGTTACTGTTTCTCTGAAATCCGGCAAGGATCCCTCTTTTCCAGGCAGCTATTGGCTTATATCTTTAACCAGTCTCCTTTGCAATATAATGGAAAGAACAGTACAGTCAAGGCTTCTATGGTGGCTTCTAAAAGAAGGAAAGGTAGAACCTACCCAAATGGCTTATGGGCCTTTGCACTCAATGACAGACTTGCTGGTGGCCTTCTGGCAGCCTCTTAGCAATGGCTTCCAGAAAAAGCCACCGCAGTCATCAACAGGAGTCTGTTTTTAAACTCAGTGCAACATTTAATGGAGTCTGGCGTAATAGGCAGTGAAATGGGAGTTTGGTAAAATGCACCTCTGGATAAGAGGTTTCCTTCCATACAGGAAAAAAACCCACTAAGATTAAGTTATACTCCTTCAAAGACAACGAGGCCAGGATTTCTTCAGGGCTCAGTATTAAGTCCTGGTGTTTTTTTGCTGCTCTCCTCTGGTCTGTCAGACTACCTGAAATGATTTGAATACACCTATGCAGACGATGTTGCACTTCATACCATGGGTCTTGAAAAAGATATATGGAGAATGGATTGAATGAGGACTTAGAAATCGTAACTAGATGGGCAACGCAACATAAATTCAAGCTCAATCCAGCAAAAACAAAGTCCACCTACTTTACCATAATTATAGGAGGTTCAACTACAGACCAATCTTCACACTGGCTGGAGAAGGTATTGCTGTTGAGAAAAATCTGCTATACCTTAGAGTGACATTGACACTGTACTCATGTTTGGACCACAGGTCAAAAAGTTGGCAGCCAAAGCAAAGAAGAGATTGGCTCTTCTATAATGTATTGCAGGTACCAACTGGGGTTCACATGTTTGAACACTGAAAACAACATGCTGCTCAATATCTCATCCAATACTTGAATAACTCTTACCTGTCTGGTCACATAGTGCTCTCAGTAACCTTGCCAAGATCAATGTTGTGCAGTCATCTGCAATTCACACACTAACTGGAGGTGTAAGATCCACTCCAACAGCAATTTGTAAAAAGAGTTTTTGATGTTCAACCACTTGAGAATCATAGAGAAGAATAGCTATTTTGGTATGGAAATTATCTCATTCCCTATCTGAATGTCATCACTGTTCAGGTCTGTTCAGAAACTGGAAAACCAACTTAAGGCTGAAAAGATCCTCTTGTTTCCAGAAGTGCACAAAGGCTACTGGAGAAACAGAAACACTTGATGATGCTATGAGGGTAGAGTGTGTGAAGCAACATGTACACCCACTAATCCCTCCACATGAATCTATTTACTTTAATAAATATCTCTCCCTTTGGGAACCTTGCTCAAAGGAACATACGGAGTAGGCCACCCTAAAGAAAATTGTAGAAAAGCCACAGGTCAGAATATGAACAAGAGGCTGCCCGGCAGCTCTCTAACACCACTTTCTACAAGCCATTACCCTCTGATACCACTGAGAGTTACCAAAAGGAACTACACCATTTGCTCAAGAAACTCCCTGAAAAAGCACAATAACAAATCCGCACAGACACACCCCTGGAACCCCGACCAGGGGTATTGTATTTGCTACCCAAGATCCATAAAACTGGAAATCCTGGATGCCCCATCATCTGAGGCATTGGCACCCTGACAGCAGGATTGTCTGGCTATGTAGACTCCCTCCTCAGGCCCTACGCTACCAGCACTCCCAGCTATCTTCGAGACACCACTGACTTCCTGAGGAAACTACAATCCATCGGTGATCTTCCTGAAAACACCATCCTGGCCACTATGGACGTAGAAGCCCTCAACACCAACATTCCACACAAAGATGGACTACAAGCCGTCAGGAACATTATCCCCAATAATGTCACGGCCAACCTGGTGGCTGAACTTTGTAACTTTGTCCTCACCCATAACTATTTCACATTTGGGGACAATGTATACCTTCAGATCAGCGGCACTGCTATGGGTACCCGCATGGCCCCTCAGTATGCAAACATTTTTATGGCTGACTTAGAACAATGTTTCCTCAGCTCTCGTCCCCTATTGCCCCTACTCTACTTGCGCTATATTGATGACATCTTCATCATCAGGACCCATGGAAAAGTAGCCCTTGAGGAAGTCCACCATGATTTCAACAATTTCCATCCCACCATCAACCTCAGCCTGGACCAGTCCACACAAGAGATCCACTTCCTGGACACTCCGGTGCTAATAGAATCATAGAATCATAGAATCATAGAATATCAGGGTTGGAAGGGACCCCAGAAGGTCATCTAGTCCAACCCCCTGCTCAAAGCAGGACCAATTCCCAGTTAAATCATCCCAGCCAGGGCTTTGTCAAGCCTGACCTTAAAAACCTCTAAGGAAGGAGATTCTACCACCTCCCTAGGTAACGCATTCCAGTGTTTCACCACCCTCTTAGTGAAAAAGTTTTTCCTAATATCCAATCTAAACCTCCCCCACTGCAACTTGAGACCATTACTCCTCATTCTGTCATCTGCTACCATTGTGAACAGTCTAGAGCCATCCTCTTTGGAACCCCCTTTCAGGTAGTTGAAAGCAGCTATCAAATCCCCCCTCATTCTTCTCTTCTGCAGGCTAAACAATCCCAGCTCCCTCAGCCTCTCCTCATAACTCATGTGTTCCAGTCCCCTAATCATTTTTGTTGCCCTTTGCTGGACTCTCTCCAATTTATCCACATCCTTCTTGAAGTGTGGGGCCCAAAACTGGACACAGTACTCCAGATGAGGCCTCACCAATGTCGAATAGAGGGGAACGATCACGTCCCTCGATCTGCTCACTATGCCCCTACTTATACATCCCAAAATGCCATTGGCCTTCTTGGCAACAAGGGCACACTGCTGACTCATATCCAGCTTCTCGTCCACTGTCACCCCTAGGTCCTTTTCCGCAGAACTGCTGCCTAGCCATTCGGTCCCTAGTCTGTAGCTGTGCATTGGGTTCTTCTGTCCTAAGTGCAGGACCCTGCACTTATCCTTATTGAACCTCATCAGATTCCTTTTGGCCCAATCTTCCAATTGGTCTAGGTCCTTCTGTATCCTATCCCTCCCCTCCAGCATATCTACCACTCCTCCCAGTTTAGTATCATCCGCAAATTTGCTGAGAGTGCAATCCACACCATCCTCCAGATCATTTATGAAGATATTGAATAAAACCGGCCCCAGGACTGACCCTTGGGGCACTCCACTTGATACCGGCTGCCAACTAGATATGGAGCCATTGATCACTACCCGTTGAGCCCGACAATTTTGCCAGCTTTCTACCCACCTTATAGTGCAATAATAAGTGATGGTCACATAAACATCACCCTATACCGGAAACCTACTGACCGCTATTCCTACCTACATGCCTCCAGCTTTCACCCAGACCACACCACACGATCCATTGTCTACAGCCAAGCTCTACAATACAACTGTATTTGCTCCAAACCCTCAGACAGGGACAAACACCTACAAGATCTCTACCAAGCATTCTTACAACTACAATACCCACCTGCTGAAGTGAAGAAACAAATTGACAGAGACAGAAGAGTACCCAGACTTCACCTACTACAGGACAGGCCCAATGAGGAAAATAACAGAATGCCACTAGCCATCATCTTCAGCCCCCAACTAAAACCTCTCCAACGTATCATCAAGGATCTACAACCTATCCTGAGGGACGACCCATCACTCTCACAAATCTTGGGAGACAGGCCAGTCCTTGCCTACAGACAGTCTCCCAATCTGAGGCAAATACTCACCAGCAACCACACACCACACCACAGAACCACTAACCCAGGAACCTATCCTTGCAACACAGCCCATTGCCAACTGTGTCCACATATCTATCCAGGGGACACCATCATAGGGCCTAATCACATCAGCCACACTATCAGAGGCTCGTTTATCTGCACATCTACCAATGTGATATATGCCATCATGTGCCAGCAATGCCCCTCTGCCGTGTACATTGGCCAAACTGGACAGTCTCTACGTAAAAGATAAATGGACACAAATCAGATGTCAAGAATTATAACATTCAAAAACTGGTTGGAGAACACTTCAATCTCTCTGGTCACTCGATTCCAGACCTAAAAGTGGCAAGTCTTCAACAGAACTAAGATGGAATATAAGCTGGCCCACCAGGGTTCCCCACCCTCCGCTGCTGGTAAAAGTTCCCGCCACTTGGTAGCTGGGTGGGACACAAGGGTGGGGAAATGCTCCCAGCACTGGCAGCTACTCCCTTGGTCATGGTGGGTTTTTTTGCAGCACTGGGAGAGCTCTTTTCCAGCGCTGGTGCTGCGACTACACAGCCACGTTAAAGCATTACCACGCTTGGTCGTGAAGACATCCCCTAAGTCCAGACAAGGGTGAGGGCACAGTGCCCCTCTTGCTTTGCCTTCATTCAGATGGGAGGCAGTAATTTAGGGCAGGCATCTAACAGCAGAAAATTAACAGAACCCCACGATGGCTCAGCTGTGCTGGCTGACATGTTCCGTGTGAGAGAGCAGAGAACCACATCTCCATCCATTCTCCTCCCACCTTCAGCCATGGACACACAGTCCTTTCCTCCAGCTCTTGACACAGCTCCAGGGATTTATGCCTCTTCTTCCTGCCCCCTTGTCAAATTGAGAGAGAGGAAACTTGTCCCTAAAGCGGTTTCCAGAGCTCAGGTGCCAGTTCTGCTCTCCGAGAGTTTCTCCTGCGGCTTGCGGGCAGGGATGTCCTGCTCTGAGGGGCCAGTGCTGATGGGACACCTCCCCAGCTGCAAAGGGAGGTTACTGGGGGACAAGGAGAGGCCCTTCTGGCCTATGCTATGGAAGGACTGGGGGAGCAGGAATATCTGGGAGGACCATGGGAGAGAAGGAATGGTGGGGGCAGCTATAACCTCTGTAAATGCCCCCACCATTAATGTCACGCATCCTTAGTCAGGAGTTCTCTCCCTGATGATTGGCCCATGGTACAAGAGATCCTTCGTTCAATCACTGGGGATCCCCATCACTGACGATCTTTGTGAAAGGCAAAGGAGGCCTTTGCAGCTGAGCTAGGATCTGTGCTCTTTCTCCCTCCCCACCTATGACTGCAGTTTCTTCTTCTCTCCACCTCCTACAAGGAGGTCAAATATATCCCGTCCATTGATAGCCACCTTTGAAGTTCAGGTGTGGACAAAGCACCCTTTCAGTTAGGCTAAATATGGGAGCAATTAAATACCCCATGGTTTAGTGGGAGCAAAAACAACAGAACCCACCACCCAAGGCATGGACCAGCATGGCCTGAGTAGTAGGTGAGACAAGCAGGCTGAGGAGAACCCTAGGACTGATTGCAAAAATGCAGGGGCTGGGGAATGGATTTATGTTGCAGATAACTATCGAAAGGAATAAGGAAGCCAGCAGAAACCCAGAGAAGCCTTGGTAATGTGGCTGTGGAGGAAGCCAAGAAAAAGCCCTTTGTTAGGGCACAGGACTGGCTACAAGCAAGTTTGCATTTCTACTGTGTTCAGGGAAACAGAGCTGTGTGCACCTTCTTCTTAAGTAAACAAGATTGTACCAAGAAATATGGGACATTTATAATCAATTTCTCCTCTTAATGGAAACAACCTGGAGAGGCCCCGAATACTGCTAACCACTTGGGCCTAGAGGCAACACTATAAAGAAATACAGTACACACAAAAAATGCCTTTAGCTTGAACTGCAACACAAAACCTTAACTCTGACTTCATACTTCCCCCACACGAAAAGAATAGATCATGTATCTTCACATTTCTAGAAAGCTTATGTTAATGTTGCTGATGTCACAGTTAAAGTTTGTCTTACAGTTGGAGGTAGTGGGCAGTAGCCTGTGGAATCGCCAGGTCCATCAAATAAGAGTGATTAACACAATCTGTGGGTTTTAAGGCTTGATAGAGAAGCCTCCGAGTCTAAGGCCAGCCATGCTCTCTGGTTTATTTGGGCAGATCCTCTGAAGCCTGCTTGTGACACCCGTCACCCACCGGGCCACAGACCCCCCAGTTGAGAACCACTGTGGTAGAATAGATCCCTGTCAGCCGAAAGAGCTGAGGCTTTGTCTTGAGTTTTCTACACTCAGTTACTGTGCTTGAGTCAGCCTCTCTCACATGAGAAGAGCCACACTGTGAATAAACAAAGGTCCTGCTGTGTCCAAACTGGCACTGCACTCACTCAGGTGGGGCACTAAGACTTTTAGGAGCTCATCCCAAGGCTCTTTGCACAGCAGTGAGCTGAGCCACTCTATGGATTCTTTCCCAGTGGATGGTGGGAGAACTTGTCTGTCCTTTCTTGGGACACAGGGGGAAGAGTGGGAAGGCATTGGAGAATTAGAAGCACTCAAGTGCAGCTAGCTTGCATCCATACTACAGAAAGATCATGTTAGCTGGTGAGTTGTGCTAACTTAGTCTTTAGCCTGTGCCCCGAGGGGCCAGCTCACTTGAGTTATAAGCAGCACATCTTAAGGGTTTTTCTGTGTGGACAGGAGTCAAGTTAGGGCAATGCATAAGGTGTAGCTCGAGTTAACTCGGCATCTCCTTTTGAATCTGAGCAATATTATCTGCAGAATACAATGAAAATACTTCACTCTCACAAGCCCCATTCACACCTAGCAGTGCCAATCTCTTCTAACCATGTTCACTGCCACTATAGAACAAAGGGCGATAAGAGGACATTGTCTTGGGGAAGGTCTGTCTCCTCTGGCTCTCTGGTTTGTTGAAAGTCTAATTCCAACTCGGGATTTATGCCACCTTTCTCCCACAGCTTTGGGGCTCACAGAGTCTGTGATTCCTGATTTAATACCTCCATCAAGATAAACAGAAGAGAAATAAGTTGTTTAATGACTAATTCTCTTCAATCACATCCTGTTTTGTATGTGTTTGTTTTATTCAATACACTGCACCTGCTGCCAGGGCCGGCCCACAACATTTTGGCACCTCAGGCATTAGGGGGACCAGATGTCCCAACTTTATAGGGCCAGTGCCGACTTTTGGGTCTTTTTCTTATATGGGTTCCTATTACCCCCCACCCCCTGTCCTGATTTTTCACATTTGCTGTCTGGTCACCCTATCAGGAGCGGAGCTCAAATGACACCCCCATGCCCCCTTGCTTGGGCCAAAACTTTGAAAGGTCTCAATTCTGCCTTCTTTCCGTTCTACTCTGCCCATGGTACTGCTCTGCTACCTACCCCAATAAAGGAGAACTAACAACTTTAAATGCCTTGTTCAAAAATTGTCAGTACACTTTACTATGCAGACAAGAAAAGTTACATTTGCTGTTCAGGCATTTGAAAGTTAACACTGGCATTTTGATGTTTGAATAATCAAAGTGGTGCTTCCGTGCCTTCTTGGTTGCAGAGACTTGAACTGCTTCTGCTTCCTGAAGGTCCACAGTCTGGGCCAACTCATACTCTATTGAGATGGTTGCAAGGCCGACTAGCCTCTCCTGGGTCATTGTGGAGCGTAGATGTGTTTTTACTAATTTCAGCTTGGAGAAGCTGTGTTCTCCACTGGCAGCTGTTACAGGAAGTGTTAGAAGTATGCACAGAGCAACAAAAGAATTTGGAAAGAGGGTGGTCATCTTATTTGTGCATGTATATTCCAGAACAGCCTTTGGAGTTGATCCTGTTGAATGTATCTGAAAAGGGCTTTCAGTTCATCACCTATATCACTTGCATCAATATCGCACATGTCATCATGTGTCAACACGGTCTCTAGTGCCCTGCATTGCTGGTTTAGGTCTTCTTCAGGTACAGTGAGGAGTTTGGGAACATCCTACAACATCCCAAATATGCTGCTGTGATCCTTGAGCGGCATGAAACTTTCTGCAACTGATTGTATCACACAGTCTAGCACCCGGTTAAAGAATTCAGCTTTGAATTGTTGTTTGGGGCCTCTTGTGAGGTTATCCCGTGCCTCATATACAAAATGTCGTCTTCTTCGGTGACTCTTGTATTCTTGAATGGGTGGGGAAATCGCTTCAGTGTGAAGCTCCTCTACCCATTTCTGCTCACTCTTCAGAATGTTTTGAAACCCCTCATCTGGCCGGAAGGAGTGTAGGTGGCTGCAGCGGCAGAGGAGCCAGCCAACAGAGCTGGAGACAGAGGAGTTTGAGGGGGAGTTCTGCTGGAGGAGAAGGACTGAGGTGAGAAGGCAAAGACAGACACAGAGGCAGCAGTGGTGGTGACCCAAGCGGTGGAGGACACAATGAAAACCTCATGTTTTCTTCCACACTATGGATAGAGACATCTTTAATGTTTTTAATGAAGTAAATACTCATGGGAACTGTGTGCTCATGGGAGACTTTAACTTCCCAGATATAGACTGGAGGACAAGTGCTAGTAATAAGAATAGGGCTCAGATTTTAATAGATGCGATAGCTGATGAATTTCCTTCATCAAGCAGTTGCTGAACCAACAAGTGGGGATGTCATTTTAGATTTGGTTTTGGTAAGTTGTGAGAACCTCCTAGAAGAAATGGTTGTAGGGGACACCCTTGGTTCCAGTGATCATGAGCTAATTCACCTTAACCTGAAGGGAAGGATAACAAAAAATAGATCTGTGAGTAGGGTTTTTGATTTCAAAAGGGCTAACTTTAAAAAAATTAAGGACATTAGTTAGGGAAGTGGATTGGACTGAAGAACTTATGGATCTAAAGGCAGAGGAGGCCTGGGATTCCTGCAAGTCAAAGTTGCAGAAGGTGTCAGAAGCCTGCATCCCAAGAAAGGGGAAAAAAATTCATAGGCAGGACTTGTAGACCAAGCTGGATGAGCAAGCATCTCAGAGAGGTGATTAAGACAAAGCAGAAAGTATACAGGGAGTGGAAGATGGGAGGGATCAGCAAGGAAAGCTACCTTTATTGAGGTTAGAACATGTCGGGATAAAGTGAGAAAGGCTAAAAGCCATGTAGAGTTGGACCTTGCAAAGGGAATTAAAACAAATAGTAAAAGGTTCTATAGCCATATAAATGAGAAGAAAACAAAGAAAGAAGAAGTGGGACAGTTAAACACTGAGGACTGAGTGGAAGTTAAGGATAATCATAGAATCCTAGAATATCTAGGCATGGCCCAATATCTAAACAAGTACTTTGCCTTTGTCTTTAATGAGGCTCATGTGGATCTTAGGGTAATGGTAGCATGACAAATGGGAATGAGGCTATGGAGGTAGAGATTACCATATCGGAGATAGAAGCCAAACTTGTACAGCTGAATGGGACTAAATGGGGGGCCCAGATAATCTTCATCCAAGAATATTAAAGGAATTGGCACATGAAATTGCAAGCCCATTAGTAAGAATTTTTAATGAATTTGTAAACGCAGGGGTTGTACCACATGACTGGAGAATTGCTAACATAGTTCCTATTTTTAAGAAAGGAAAACAAGTGATCCGGGTAACTACAGGCCTGTTAGTTTGACATCTGTAGTATAGAAAAAATTTTGAAGGAGAAAGTAGTTAAGGACATTGAGGTCAATGGTAAATGGGACAAAATACAACATGGTTTTACAAAAGGTAGGTCGTGCCAGACCAACCTGATCTCCTTCCTTGAGACAGTAACAGATTTTTTAGACAAAGGAAACACAGTGGATCTAATTTAGCTAGATTCCAGTAAGGCGTTTGTTACGGTGCCACATGGGGAATTATTAGTTCAAGAATACAAATTGTTACAGAGGGTCCTACTGAAAGGTGAACTGTCAGGCTGGAGGGAGGTTACCAGTGGAGTTCCTCAGGGATCCATTGGGAGCAATCTTATTTAATCTTTTTATTACTGACCTCGGCACAAAAAGTGAGTGTACACTAATAATGTTTGTGTATGACACAAAGCTGGGAGGTATTGCCAATTCAGAGAAGGACCAGGATATCATACAGGAAGACCTGAATGACCTTGTAAACTGGAGTAATAGTTATAGGATGAAAATTAATAGTGAGAAGTGTAAGGTCATGCATTTAGGGATTAATAACAAGAATTCTAGTTATAAGCTGGAGATGCATCAATTGGAAGTAACAGAGGAGGAGAAGGACCTTGGAGGATTGGTTTACCGCAGGATGACTATGGCCACCAATGTGATATGGCCGTGAAGAAAGCTAATGCGGTTTTGGCATGCATCAGGTGAGGTATTTCCAGTAGAGATAAGGAGGTGTTAGTACCGTTCTGCAAGGCACTGGTGAGACCTCATCTGGAAGACTGTGTGCAGTTCTGGTCTCCCACGTTTAAGAAGGATACAGGAACAGGTACAGAGAAGAGCTACTAGGATGATGCGAGAAATGGAAAACCTGTCTTATGAAAGGAGACTCAAGGAGCTTAGCTTCTTTAGCCTAACCAAAAGAAGGCTGAGGGAACATGTGATTGCTCTCTAGAAATACATCAGAGGGATAAATACCATGGAGGGAGAGGAATTCTTTAAGCTCAGTACCAATGTGGAAACAAGAACAAATGGATACTGTGGAAGAAGACAAGTTCTTACTTTTAGTTTGCATGCAACAAGTTAGATACAGTTTTATTTTTAGGCAATTGCAAGAAGGAAGACAGCCGTTTGGACAGGGTGTCTGTTTTTATGCAAATTTTTAAAGTATAAACAATGTAAAGCAAGTATTTATACCTTTTTATTACATAAAGCTCTGCTTTGTCTATACATTTTTTATATTTTATTTGTTTGTAACATGTTTTTGCTACAATTACATTTTATTGTTATTTTAAGGTAAGGTTTTTGCTTTGCAATTTTTGTACGCTTACACCTGTTTTGACTTTAGAAGTTTTGAGTTCTTAGGGGTTAGAGTTAGCCTAACTTTTGCTTTTTTTTTTTTTTTTAACAGAACTAAGATGGCTGCACTTAAATGCCCTTTTTTACTTTCACACTCCCCTCTTCAGTGCTTTGAGCACAACCATCATTTTTAAACTTTTATTTTTATTAGAGCTTGTATTTTTGATATTAGATTAAAAGGATCAGCCCCATAACTTTTGGTTGGATGTAGCGATAATGCATAATTAGTATGAACATGAAAAGTATTTTTGTTATTCTGTTTTTTATAACAACAATACCATATGTTTTTAATTAAACAAAAACAATACAAACATTAATGTGTTTAGTGTAATAATATGCTGGAGTTATTTTGTAGCCTTAGTTACATACCACAATATAATTATAATTAGTCCATAAGATAAATGCTTTATAGATGGTATGAAAGGCATGTTTTTTAATTTGATATATATTTTGAAGCACATAGATTTGGCCTTGTAATTTAGAGATTTTTTGAACCTTTGGTAGGAGTGAGTGTAGGTTTTGGAATTGGTCGGGTATTAAGGTGGTTTAATTAAAGGGTATTTGAAGCCTAAGATTTAATTGTAGGATTTTATTTGCAGGCCAATAGATAAGGATTTTTTGCAGCAATGGTGAAATTAAAATGTATGTTTTGCAAATGGTGACCTTAACGTTTACACAGCTGTAACTAGCTTGGAAGAGCAGGTGTTTTGTTAGGGTCGGTGTTTGTTTTCTACTTTTTTAACAAATGCTGTTAGAAACAGTGACACATTTTATTTTGGCTTTAGCTTTTGTATGCACGGAGGCTGTGGGGGCTTTAAAGGCCAATAATGTTTATTGGCTTTTTATTTTTATGTAAACATTGGGTGTTATTTTAGGAGCACTGACTATAAATTGGCTAGGCATACCAGGGGAATTAATTTTTTAAATATTACCGTGAATTGTTTCATGTTCTATGCATTTTTTTTTACGGACCTGCAGGATTTGGTATGTGGGAGCCCACACCCCTTTCACCGGCCCGTAGGCTTGGAAGGAGCACTGCGAGTGCCTGCAACTTTACCCTGAAAACGTTTAAGTTTGTTTTTACGGCCACAGATCAGATGGCACTTTGGAAGCACTAGTAAGGG
Organism: Lepidochelys olivacea; assembly: GCF_965140295.1. Taxonomy (NCBI): domain Eukaryota; kingdom Metazoa; phylum Chordata; order Testudines; family Cheloniidae; genus Lepidochelys; species Lepidochelys olivacea. Next base: position 12,812,993 of record NC_140416.1, read on the forward strand.
CAGTGGGCCAGGCCTGGTGCTTAAGGTCACTGTGAATGGCCGTTAGCTGGTTATTTAGGAAATTTTGAACATGCCAGATTTTACTGCAATTTTTTTTGCCTTAGTGATATTTAATACCATTTTTATTAACAGCTTTTGGGTTATTAACCTAAGGGCGGAGATAACATGTAATTTACCCATTTCAGCTTGCACTTGGGTTAACTGTGCTTTAGTAATAAGACTAGTGGCCTTTTTTAGCTGCCCTGATTTTTTATTATGTTGTTGGCTTTTATAAATGTTTTCAATTGCTGCTGCACTATTGGCCCCACTTGACAGGTGTTTGACCAAATCTTTTTTTAGAGGAGACACGGGCGCTTTGCTCTGCTAACCGAATGGCAGCTTTTTTGGAGCAGTTGGGATAGATATACATGACCTGAAAGCTAAATAGGGCGAGGGTAAATTTTATCATTTTTAATATAGCATTAATTACTATTTCTTTAACACATTTCTTTTAGTAAAGTACCATACCACATTTGTTGTTTATATAGTTTAAAATACTTTTAAGAAGCATTGACATGAATAGCATAGGAGGGGTATATTGCAATATGGTACAGATTAGGTTATTAATTACTGGGACTATTTTAGTACAGGTAAATTTTTGGTGGCAGAACACACCCTTTTTTAAATATGAATTTGATTATTTACTAATTGGGCAACCAAAACCAGTAAGGACCTTTTTTATGACATATTATAGACCCCTAAGATGGCTTTTATATTAACCCCGCTATAAAATCCACTAATTTTAATGTTAGATTCTTGAGGCTTATTTGTAGTGATATTGTATACTTTTCTTTTTATGGACTAGTTTGTTTTTTATTTAATTGTTTTCTTAGATAGGATATTTTGAACCTTAAACCTAATTTTTAAATTATTAAAATGTAAGGCCTTGGCCATTGGGTTTTATTAGAATATCTGGTGTTGTTTGTATTTGGATGTGTTACGGGGGTAGAAGTATCATGGAGGGAATGGCGGGGGCAGTGGCAACAAGGCACCTTTGGTATTTGTTATTTGAAAGCAAAGTAGGGAGGGCAATACATGCTGAAGGTACTTATTGAAAAACACAGGGCGCAGCCTTGGAATAAACCCCCAAAGCCAATTAATACCACACTTTTAAGCATGGATTTTACAAGGGTTTTTTTTTGCCAGTGTATAACGCTACGCCTTGTTTACCAGGGCCAGTTTTTAATGTTCTTTGTAGTTAGGAATTTTTGGACTTTGGCGGTTTTAGCAGAGTGAGCGGCTTTGTTTGGTTGGTTGGTTTGGAGCAATTGTGGTTTAGTACTGTGGAAAAAAATATATATATATTTTTAGTTTGAATGCAACAAGCCAAAAAGCGTTTATTTTTAAGCAATTGCAAGGACGGAGAATACCTTTACCTTAGTAGTTTTTTAAAGTATAAACAATATAAAGCAGTATTTATACCCTTTGATTATATAAGATGGTGTCTTTGTTTATACTTTTTTTGAGATTTTATTTGTTTTTCAAATTTTTTGTTAACAATTACATTTTATTTTTATTTTAAGGCAAGGTTAAACAGCTTTGCTTGCAGTTTTTTATACGCTTTACCAGGTCTGCCTTTACAAATTTTGCGTTATTATGGTTCTGCGTTAGCCTGACTGTTGCTTTGTTTGTCAATCAACTGAGAGGCCGACATTTAATGTTTTTTAATTTTGTTTTTACACTCCCCCCCCACTTTTGTGCATTTTTTAGCACAACTACCATTTTAAATTTTTTATTTTTATTAGATTTTGTATTTTTGATTTTAGATTAAATGGTTAGCCTTATCAACTGTGACTGGATATAAGAACAAAGCACAGTGTTTGAACAAGAAAGGCATTTTTGTTATTACATTTTTTACAACAACATTTTTTTAAACTACAGAAAAACAATATAAACATTACTGTTTTTATTGTAACAATCTGCTGGGGTTGATTTATAGCCTTAGTTACATAACACATGACATTATGATAGACACTTTATAAACTGTGGAATGCATGGTTTTTAATTGAATATATAATTTGAAGTATAATATAATATACTTTGAAGTACATAAATATATATGTACATCAATGAAGTACATAAATACAATATAACTTGAAGTACATAAATTTGACCTTGTAATTTAGAGATTTTTTGAACCTTTGGTAGGAGTGAGTGTAGGTTTTGGAATTGGTTTGGTATTAAGGTAGTTTAATTCAAAGGTATTTGAAAGCTAAGATGTAATTGTAGGACTTTATTTGCAGGCCAATAATGGAATTGTTGGCAGCAGTGATGAGATTAAAATGTATATTTTACAAAGTGGTGGCCTCAACATTTACACGGCTGTTACTAACTGGGAAATTAGGTGTTTTGTTCGGATCCTTTTCTGTTTTCTACCTTTTTAACAACCATTGTTATAAACAGTGACGACTTTTTTTGGCTTTCGCTTTTGTACGCACTGAAGCTGTGGGAGCTTTAAAGGCCAAAGTGTTTATTAATTTTTTATTTTTACTTAAACATTAGGTGTTATTTTAGGAGCACTGACTATAAATTGGCTAGGCATACCAGGGGAATGAATTTTTTTAATGTTCCCGTGAATTGTTTCATGTTCTATGCATTTTTTTTTACAGACCTGCAGGATTTGGTATGTGGGAGCCCACACCCCTTTCACCGGCCCGTAGGCTTGGAAGGAGCACTGCGAGTGCCTGCAACTTTACCCTGAAAACGTTTAAGTTTGTTTTTACGGCCACAGATCAGATGGCACTTTGGAAGCACTAGTAAGGGCAGTGGACCAAGCCTGATGCTTAAGGTTACTTTGAATGGCTGTTAGCTGGTTATCTGGGAAATTCTGCATGTTTGAACATGCCAGATTTTACTGCATTTTTTTCTTTGCCTTAGTGATATTTAATACCATTTTTGTTAACCGCTTTTGGGTCCTTGAACTAAGGGTGGAGATAACATGTAATTTACCAACTTTAGCCTGTACCTGGGTTAACTGTCCTTTAGTAATAAGACCAGTGGCCTTTTTTAGCTGTTTTAATGTTTTATTATGCTGTTGGCCTTGAAATGTTTTAAATTGCTGCTGCACTCCTGGCACCATTTTACAGGTGTTTTACCAGATTTCCTTTTTCTAGAGGAGACCCATGGCCTTTGTTGTGCCAACAGAACAGCAGCCCCCTTGGAGCAGTTTGGATATATAAAATTGACGTGAAACGAGATAGGGCCAAACAAATTTTACAATTTTTAATGTAACATTAATTACTGTTAATTAGTATTTTAAAACTTTTTTTTAATAAATACGATACCACATTTGTTTAAAATTTTTCATGTACCTTTAAGAAGCATTGACATGAATAGCATAGGAAGGGGTATATTGCAATATGGTACAGATTAGGTTATTAATTACTGGGACTATTTTAGTACAGGTAAATTTTTGGTGGCAGAACACACCTTTTTTAAATATGAATTTGATTATTTACTAATTGGGTCACCAAAAACAGGAAGGAGCCATTTTTTTATATATATACTACAGACCCCTGGAATGGCCATTCTATTAACCCCATTATAAAACCCACTAATTTACATTTTAAATTTTTTAGGCTTATTTGTAGTCATGTGATATACCTTTACTTTTACTGACCGGTTTGTTTTATTTAATTGTTTGCTTATATGGGATATTTTGAACATTACAAATATTTTTTCAACAATATTTCAATAAATTACTAAAGTGGGAAGGCCTTGGCTATTATTAGACTATATGGTATTGTCTGTACTTGGATGTGTTACGGGGGGATAGTATAGTGGAGAAAATGGCGGGGGCAGTGGCAACAAGGCGTTTCTGGTATTTGTTATTTAACAGCCAATCAGAAAGGACAATACATGCTGAAGATACTTATTTAAAAACACAGGGCGCAGCCTGTGGAATAAAGCCCCACATTTAATTAATACCACTTTGTTAAGCATGGGTTTTACAAGGCTTTTTTGGCCAGTGTATAATTTTTTGTTTTTTTACCAGGGTTAGTTTTTAATATTTTTTGTAGTTAGGAATTTTTGGACTTTGGCAGTTTTAGCAGAGAGAGAGAGCGGGTTTTTTTTGTTTGAAGCAGTTGTGGTTTAGTACCATGTAGGGGAGAAGTGACCAGCACGTTACCCTGCAGTGGTCTGGGTTTTTTTGGCAAATGCTGGCTGTGTGGTAATTTCATTACTGGACAAGTGAGCGGTTACTAGCACTTCAGTTTGTTTGTTTGTTTGTTAGTTTTGCTGTCCAGAAGGAGGAAAAGCAATACCAGAAGGAGGGACAGGCTGATTAGTAGTTGAAATAGAGTTATTTTGAGGCCGAGGGACTTTTTTGCAGAAAGAAGCATGGGTTCAGGCAGTGAGCTCTTGGCACTTTACAGCAGTGTTGGTAGTTAGCAGGACTTGCTAAGGGCCTTTTTAGTGTGGGGCCAGAGCAGTTTTGTGTTGATGGACCTGTACGTAGACCCAGTTACCTGTTTTTTAACCAATGGCAGGTTGGTTGAGGTTTCTTGGAGCAGGACTTGTCTTACCTGTGAATACAGAGACCTAACACATTTTATTAATGCCTGGCAGTGTTCTGCAGATTTTACGGCTGCTTGGACCCATTTTAAGCCCCTGTTTTTTTCTTGGGGCAGTTAGGTTTTAATAAAACCCCTTATGTATTTTTAGCTCATTTGACTAAAATGTTTATGGCCAAATGATTTTAATTAAATCATTTTTTTGCCTGGATTTATTTGCAGACCTTTTTTTGGAAAAGGGCCCTTTTTTTTCCTTTTGACTGGCTGCAAAGAAACCAAGAATTTCTTTTTTTTCCCAGCATTTTGTAAAATTTAACTACTTAATTTTTTTAGCAATTATAGAGTTAACTTTAGTTTTTTTAAAATTACTTATTTTTTAAAATGACACTTAAAATAGTAAAATCTAAGTTAATTAATTGTTTTAGGGATTTAAATTTTTGATGCTTGTAATTAGCTATGCTTTTAAAGTTTTTAACTTTTAAAAAAAAATTGTGTGTTGCTTGCTTGGGCCCGATTTTGCTTTTTTTGCGGAACCGTTCCTTTTTATGGGTACAAGCCTTGTTTTATTACCACTTTAGCAAGGAGGGTGGGCTTTTTAACTAGCCCCCACCCCTTTGGGTTATTTTTTTGGAAACATTTTTATTTCCAAGGGCTACCCGGGTGGTGGCGTGTGAGGCTGGCCACCTGGGCAGAATGCATGGCCAATTGGCGTTCTCACTGTTTCATGTTTTTTACGGCAGACACACGGCCATTGCAGCATATGCTGAGCACACATGGTTACATTTTCACATGTTCCTGAAGGGCTGGTACTTGCTTAGCCAGGGCTTCAGGTGTGTGCGTTCCGCTTTTTTTGCCTGGAAGTTTTGTTTTAAGGCTTGCAACTTGTTTTGGGCGGAGGTTTGAGTTGCTGCTTGGAGAGTGATTTATGCTTTTAGTTGCTTCATTTTTTTGAGCTGTTGGGTACACATATTTTTTAATTTTTTTTTATTGCTTAGTTTTGCTATGACTTGGGGTAGACCCACCTGCACCCTTTGTTTGCAGCCCGGGGTGGAGAGAGGAATGCTAAACCATTTTTTGGTTTTTAGGCATACTACAATGGAGAGTGGGGCTTATTTTTAATTATGCAATTTTTAACCTATAATACCAACCGTGCCAAACAAAGCAAACGTAAAATAACAAGGATAAAACAGATAGATGGTGTGCACTGTTCAGGGCTTTTTCCCTTTGCAATTTTTTCTTAAACTGTCTCCGATTTTTTGTTACCAATTTGCCTGTGCCTTAGTTAATTAGGCTAAGACCACAGGATCACAGGGGCGGAGATGAAGAGCACACACCATGTGACTGAATTTTAAATCTTTCGTAATAAACTCACACAGTGGTGAGTGTAGAAACTGCTTTTACATTACTTAAAGGAAGAAAAAATGCTAATACTTAAACCTTGACCCACTTTTATACATGTACACACGCTGCCCGGGCTAGCCAGCCCTGGGGGTAGGAGAGAGAGAGATAGAGAGAGAGAGAGGTGGATGGTAGGTTGTTTTGTGTATAGATTGTTTAGAGGTACGCTGCAAAATTTTGTAACTTACTTTTCCTTTGGGGAGGGATTTTTATGCCCTGGGTTTTTTGGGGCGTTCCTTTTAGGGATCTTTGCTTGGTATTTTAGTTTAGGCCGGCTGTTTGTGGCCTTTTTAGCGTTTTCAAACCATTCTGGCTTTAGGGTTGCAAAGGCAGACTATTGGGTTTTACCGGGCAGCCAATCTTTGCAAATGTAATTTTAGTTTTGCAACTTATTTGCTTTTTGTTTTATGTGTGTTTATATTTTTTTTACAGCCAGCTGGGTGTGAAAGCAGTTTTTTTCTACTTGGCTTGGTCTCTGTTTTTTGATTTTTGAATGCAGGGCAGCTTTTTTTATTTTTAGGCTAAACTGACTTTTAAATTAACCCTCCCCCCCCTTTATTTTTTTTTTCATTTAGCTTTAACTAATTGGGGATATGAAAGAGCTGAGAGGGTTAACAATATAGTTTGGGTAGGGAGGCATTTGGTTGCATTACATTTAGTTTTTAAATTTTGTACTTGAGTTTTTAATTTGGGGAGGGAGTTTTTTGGCTTTTGCACTTGATACTTATGGAGGTTTTTGTAGCTTTTTTTTTTTTGACGTGTATGATTTTATTTAAATTGAAGGTACCTTTTAGTGGGAATTGTTTAGAGGGATTATTATGTAAAAATTTTAATTACACAAGGGAGTATTTTGTTCACTTAGCGGCTTATCAAATAGTTTCCCCAGTTTATTTTGTTTGCTGTGTTAGCTGCTTAAAAGCTAAAAAGATTTTTAAATACTTTAGGGAAAGGGTTTGCGGGGTAGCAGCTTATAAGTAGGAAAGGCTTTTACTTTTTTGCACTGTTTGCTGGGTCATGAGGTTTGGCTGACCCCTCCCCCCTTATGTTTAGAACTTTTTTACTTAGAGAGTGAGGGCCCTGGTGTGCCTGAAGTTAGCTTAAGTCCCAGACCTCGATAACGGCACTTACTTTTTACACATTTATTATTTACTTTTATTTTATTTACTTTTATCTTTAGATGCATTTTTTTAATCTATAACCTTAATGTTTTATGTTTGGACGTAATACACCCTTATTGAGGCAGCAAAAATTTTTAGCTTTGATTAGGTTTGACCTCAACCTCATATTGGGGGTGCGGAAAAAAGTTTTTCAGCACCACTTTGCATTTGGCCTTGTTGCATAATAAATAAGTTTGCATGGCGTGAGCCCAAAGGGACAGACAGTCCCATGGTTAGGATTTTTTTTTTTGATACCCCAGTATCGATTTTTATAGGGTTTTTTTTACCTTTTGTTTGGTGCTTTGGGCTTTGAAGGGGAAAGGTTTGTAGTAGTTGCTGCTGTTTTAGCCGCGCATCGTTATCCGAGTCACGGCACCAAATTGTGGAAGAAAACAAGTTCTTACTTTTAGTTTGGATGCAACAAGTTAGAGACCGTTTTATTTTTAGCCAATTGCAAGAAGGAAGACGTCCGTTTGGACAGAGTGTCCTTACGCAAATTTTTAAAGTATAAAAAATGTAAAGCAAGTATTTATAGCTTTTTATTATTTATGTAATAATAAAGCTTTGTTTTGTTTATACTTTTTTATATTTTATTTGTAGCAAAAAATGTTAAACAATTACATTTTATTGTTCTTGTAAGGCAAGGTTAAAACCAGCTTTGCTTTGCAATTTTTATACGCTTACCAGTTTTGCCTTTACAAGTTTTGCATTAGAGTTAGCCTGACTTTTGCTTTCTTTTCAACAGAACTAAGATGGCTGCACTTAAATCCCTTTTTGTTACTTCCACAGGAAGTTTAGACTTGAAATTAGATGAAGGTTTCTAACCATCAGAGGAGTGAAGTTCTGGAACAGCCTTCCAAGGGAAGCAGTGGGGGCAAAAGACCTAGCTGGTTTCAAGATTAAGCTTGATAAATTTGTGGAGGAGATAGTATGATGGGTTAACATGATTTTGGCAATTAATTGATCTTTGACTATTTGTGGTAGATGGGGCCTATTGGCCTGGGACAGGATGTTGGATGGAATGGGATCTGAGTTACCCAGAAAAGAATTCTCTGTAGTATCTGGCTGGTGAATCTTGCCCACATGCTCAGGGTTCAGCTGATTGCCATATTTGGGGTCAGGAAGGAATTTTCCCCCAGGGCAGACTGGCAGAAGCTCTGGGGTTCTTTTGCCTTCCTCTGCAGCATAGGGCATGGGTCACTTGCTGGAGGATTCTCTGCACCTTGAAGTCTTTAAACCATGATTTGAGGACTTCAATAGCTCAGACGCAGGTGAGAGGTTTCTTGTGGGAGTGGGTGGGTGAGATTCTGTGGCCTGCACACAACACTCGCCATTAAAGGCGTGTGTTCCGTGTGGCTGATGTCAGGTGTGCAGTCCAGAATAACAGGGTAATATCTTGCTGCCGTAAGATCTCCCACAATCATCCATTTGACTTTTGTTGCCAGTAACTGAATGATCTCATTTTGAATGGTTTTCCAAGGTAGTAGTGTGTATACATTTCTTGGGTGATGACACTTCTTAGAAGCTCCTGGAGTACAGCACCAAACTCAGCCATCAGCTCCACAATTTTAAGGAAGTTTCCATTGTTTGGCACATACAGCTGATCTGAAATGCCACACAGTGCTAGGTTTTGGGTAGCAAGCATTCTCACAATGGCAAGGAGCCTTTTCCGAACATTTTGCCAGGAAAGAGACTCTGATGCAATCTTCTCTTGATGCTGATCATCTATGGAGGCCTTTAACCTTAGTCTCATCTCAAGCTCTTTCCACCTATGGAATGCTCTCTGGTGATTTGCTGCCTTCTCATGGCATGCCAGATTTCTAGCCAGATTTTTCCAGTCCTTTGTTTCTGTAGAGCCCAAAGAGGCTGGAACATTAGAATGCAGTATTCTCAATTTTTGAATACATAAGCCGTGGCCTCTCCACTTTCTCACCATTGGGGATTTCACGCCAGTAATGTGTTGGATGGGAACTACTCTTTTCATTGTCTTTGGGGAACATGAAGTTTTTCACTTGCTGTGGCCCATGCAGTACAAGGAAGTCCCTCAGGCTACTGCTCAAGTGGGTCCACAGTCCTGGATCATCTAGACTCAAGGAATTCAACTCAGCAGCAGCAGTTTCTTGCGCCTCCACCACACTCTTCTCTGATCTACACTTTTCTTCAGGAACGTGCATGGTTACATCCATTGGAGATGCAGATACGGATGCTGCAGTAGCTGCCAGGTCACCTGCACACTGACTAACTGGAAGATCAGGCATCTCCTCACCACTCACATCCTCACTGGGCTGGAAGGCTCACCGTGAACATTTGTTTCAGAGTAACAGCCGTGTTAGTCTGTATTCGCAAAAAGAAAAGGAGTAGTCCTTTCCGTGAACATTTGTGTCTACGTATCTCAGGAGAGCTCCTTCCTGCTTAGATGAAGAAAGCAAAAGAAGCATTTCTCTTTTTCTGAATGCTGCCTCAGAGGGACGTTTTCTTCTTTCACTCACGACTGCTGTTCTGTACCAGCTATAGTGGCTCTCAACACTCAGTTGAAGGGGACAAATAAGCAGGCTGGTAGCAGGGCCTGAGTGAAGGAAGATATCAGCGTCTTAAGGGCCTAACTGGCTCCTACTACCTTAGCTGACTTCCTGTTCTCCTCAGGTGGGTTCAGGGAAGCAGCAGGAAACAGGAAGCTCCCTGAGAAGCTGGGGTTAATCAGTCCAGGCTCCTGGGGATGCTAGAGAGGTACATAAGAGGCTCCTCCTCCTCTGTCTCCCTGCAGCTCCTGCTGCTTGCTGTCGTTCTCTCGCACCTTTTCTCCTGCCTGCCTGTTATGTCTCTTGTGCCCTCCTTCCTCCAGCACAGCACTCCACCCTCTCTGTGCATCTCGAGCAGAGAGAATCCACATGCGCCAGCAGCAGACACACTTTTCTACACTCTGGGTCCTAGTGGCGCCCCCCACAGTCTGGCACCTGAGGCAGCCACCTCAGTTCACCTCCTAGTAAGTCCACCTCCTGTGGGCACAGAGCACCTAACTCCCACTGAGGTCAGCCTGGGAGGCTGGATGTGCACATTACAGGCAGTAGACTGTCAGGGCAGCATAATCTACTGAAAAACCGTGTATTGCTCATTGCAACCCAAGCTCTCACTGTGTGGCTTTTTGTCCTGCCTCTGTTGTGTAGAGCATGAGCAGAGGTTTATGAGATGGCGGCTACTGCTGTGGCCAGCCATCTCAGTACCTTTCCCATTGTCTCTCTTCTGGCTGTGGATGCTGGACTGCAGCAGCTCTGCGGAGGTCCCAGCCTCGCTCTTTAATGTCCACTCTCCACTTGCTTGGATGGCACTTCATGGACCATTGAATAGCCTCCTGAAAACATCCCAGTTGTGGACACAGGCACCAGCAACCGATTCCCCAAGCCAAACTCCCCTTCGCAATCCAGAGAAACAGCCTGGAGCACAGGGTTTGGCCCATGCTGACTGTAGACACCACAGCTGCTGCACGGTGACTCCTGTGACCCCTCTAGCCCATCAGCACTCGGCTCTCCTGCATTCTGCTGAGCGGCTGAGATCTGGGGGAACAGAAACCCTTTGTTAGAGATGGAAAATCTCTTCACAGGGTCACTCTGTTAATGGCTGCCAGACGCCTTCCCTGTGAAACCCCAAATGTGCAGCCCCTCTGATTCCCACAGGGGAGATCTCTGCTCATTCACTGGTCACCCGTGGCTGCAGTCTCTGATGGGGAATGTAGAGGGGTCTCTGCGGATGGTCCCTTCTACAGCACCCATAATGGGAGGAGGTTTGGCCTTGTGATGTGAGGCATGGATCTGAGACTTAGGGCTCCTGGATTCTGTGACTCTGGAAGGGGGGCGAGGTCTGGTGGGTAGAGCTGGATTGGTTGACAATGAGTGAGCAGAGCTTGTGCTGAAGGACCCTGGTTACATGTGGCCAGTGATGAGCTGCCAAAATCTTAACAACCGGTTCCCTATAAAAAGTTCTGATTTTAGGGATGTGCCCCAGTATGCATTTTTTGTACCAGCAGGGTTACCAAATGTCTGTATTTTCCCGGGACTAATTTTTAAAATTTAAAAATTCCTCCTAGACGGCGATTTCAGAACCAAAAAGCCTGACCTGTCTGGGAAAATATGGATTTATATTAACCCTGCGTAAAGTTCTTTTTTAAAAAAGATGGGCCTGTACTAGAAATGAGCTCCGTTTCACATGTGCGGGTCCCCGCCACTCCCTGGGGGTGTGCTAGGGTGACCAGATGTCCTGATTTTATAGGGACAGTCCCGATTTTGAGGTCTTTTACTTATATAGGCTCCTATTACCCCCCCACCCCATGTCCTGATTTTTCACACTTGCTGTCTGGTCACCCTAGGGTGTGCACATGTGTGGGTCCCAGCTGCTCCCTGCCCCCCTCATTGAAGCAGGTGTGCAGGGTTACTGCCCTGGGAACAGCAGGGCACCAGTGGATGTGGGGTGGGATCAGCAGGGGGTGGCTGGAGACAGGGGTTGGCTGCGGGCAGGGGGTGCGGCAGGGGGTGGCTGCAGGCAGGGGGTGCGGCAGGGGGTGGCTGCAGGCAGGGCCTGGCTGCGGGCAGGGTGGTGGGTGTTCACAGGGAGAGCAGCAGGACGTAGCCCAGGCCCAGCAGAGCAGCCAGGGACCCAGCAGGCAGTAGTGGGAGCCCCAGGGCCAGGGGAGCATCAGCAGCCCAAGGGCTCGTGCCCAGGGCCAGGCGGCAGCCCACATGGCTCCCACAGTGCAGCGCCCCCGGCGGCTGGAGGAGGAATTACATCACTTCCCGGCCGGAGCCCATCAAAGCCTCAGCGCCCCCTGCAGGGAAGCGGGTTAACAACTGGTTCTAAAATGGCTTCAAAATGTAACAACCGGTTCGTGCGAACCGGCTCCAGCTCACCACTGCATGTGGCCATGACTTTACTTACCTGTCAGTGTAGGTTGTTCAGACTATTCCTGGACACATGGTACATCTGCTGCTGGCCATCCCTGAGATGTAGGTCCTTCATCCACACAAGGACATGGCATATCAAGGTCAATCCAGCAGCTCCCATCTGGTCTTCACTTCTGCAATGGACGGCTAGTCCGACCCTGACCAGAGAAAGACAGGGTGGTGTTCTTCAGGGGAATCTGCTGGAGCTCCCGTGTCCCCCACTCCACCTCACTCCCCCGCACGTGAAGGAATTTCCAAAGATACCACTAATCGTGGATAAACAAAGCAGCCAAGATGAGGTCAGTGTGGCTTGACTTACTGAGCAGACTGGTTCTAAGGGAAGAACAGATTTCTCTCCTGCTCTAGGGAGATTCCCATCGGAAAAGTATCTGATGGCGGGGGAGGGGGGGAAATGCAATCCCCCAGCCCCTTGAATGGCAGGAAATCAGGACTCGGGGAGTTAAGGGGTGTCTCTGTCCTGCTGCAGGGAGCAGGCCTGGAGAGCAGAAAGGGCACTAGTGGCTTTGTAGGAAAGAAAGTGACTTCTACCAGTGAAGGTGGCTGAAGCTTCTTGCAGACATTAGAGTCGAAGATCCTCACTCCTCCTTTGGGGATCCTTTTCCCTCAGAATAAAATAAGGAGAATGACATGTGAAGCCCAGGTCTGGGATCCAGGGAAAAGGCAGGATCTCAGCCAGAACCTGATGTTTATCCCAAGAACCACAATTATCCGGATGAAGTTTTCTCCCCCATTTGCTTCCAGGTTATTTACTCACAGGATTCATTCATTTGCTTTCCTGTGTTTCCACTCTCTGCATCTGTTCATTGGTTTAAGTAACATTCTTTCAGTTTTTGCTTCTGTTTCCTCTTATTACAGGGTAGCATCTGCTTAGCATCTTCAAAAAATAAATTAAAAACAAAATCCTGATTCTACATTGAAGAGGTAAGTTTCTGAGAATTTGGCTGCAGAACTTTAGTGTCTGCATATGTCATTCACTAGTATTTATTGTGGTGCAGGTCTGATGCAATCTGCCCACCCAAGAATACCCACATGAAGCATGGGGTGCCCTTAGAATACCAGTTAAAAGAGAGGAAGAGAGTGGATTAATAGCGGGGCGGGGGAGGGATCCAAAAAAATCCAGTGCATCAGCACTTCTCTGCATCACTGCAGCACCAGTCCCGGGAGCAATACAGGTTAAAAATCTCCATGGTTCTTTCCCCCTAGAACCACATCCGAGCAGAAAAAGGCCTTCAGCCAATTATTTCCTTACACTCTGAATGGGTGAAATTCAGCCCTGTGCAGACAGCCAGGGCAAGGTCTGTGCATCACAGTGGGTTTAAGTGGCCACTTCACTGCCCAGGTGCTGTGAGTCTTTGGTGGCATAGTTTTCATCCTGGATTGGAACAGCCAGTGGGAATCCTGTGAGGTACAGAGCAGAGAGAGGTTGGGACCACAACGTTCACCTCAGAGGCTGAGCTTCTGCAGACTTTTGGGATGTTCCCATCTGAGGAGGATGATTTTGGGCAGCCCTAGTTCAGAGCTTTCAGTCACCTCAACCGGTGATTCTCTGGCACAATTGTTCTAATGTATCTGAACTTTTCAGGCCTTGCCCCCACCTCTGACACCCCTTGTACCTCACCATTGCCCTCTAACAGCCCCTGTCCCTTCTCTTGATCCCTGCCATGCCCAAATACAGAGAGTAGCTCATGCTCCTTCTCTCTTAGACCTTCTTCTTACACGATCCTTCCCTACCTTTTGATAAACTGATCACTGTGCCCTTCCCCAGCTCCTGGAGGAATTGTGGCTCCTCAGGACAACCTGGGAATGGGTGGCTCCTACCTCCGGGTGGGGTGTGTGGTTTTCCATCTCAGCATCACTGAGAGCCAGTACTTCTCGATTTCACAGGATGAGGTCATGGCTCCCCAAGCCGGGCCAGCTGCAGGCTGCATTGCTGTTGGCGACATGGACAGATCCCAGAGCCTGGAAGACAGAGCGGGGAGGAAACCCTTGCTCATTTCTCTTTCAGAGCCCCCTTCGAAGATGGGCCAAGAGGAAAGGAGAGGACGAAGGGCAGAAAGTGAAGCCGCTCCTGTGGCGAGAGCACTCCTGTAGAGCCCAGTCAGTTCCCAGCTCTCCCCCACATTGCTCGGTGTGACTTTGGAGAGGTCACTTCCTCACCTTCATTCCCTGTCTGTAAAATGGGGGTACAAGTCCCCCCCCCACACACACACAGGGAGGAGAAGGGAGGAGAGACCCATTTTCGGTGAGGGACTCAGACACTCTGGGCACAGATTGTGCCAGAGTGAGGGAAGGGACCCAGAGTTTGCTCCCTAGACCCAGGGGAGGAAGATGTTATCAGAAGGTCAGCAAAGGGGATGGGCCAGGAACTGCTGCCATGGACAGAGCTTAGGGATTTGGTCAGTGCCAGGGACTTTGTACCTCCCTTCAGCAAATGGCTTCCCTCTTGTCATCAGCAGTCCATACAGTATCTGAACTCCTTCCAAGTGTCCTGAAGGGGTTCCCTTCATTCTTCTTGCAGGTGATGGATTCGTTGACCCAGGTCGATAGCTGGGAATTTCGGAGAGGTCATTTGTAGCATGACATGAAATCAGTGGGAAATCTACATTTAGCAAAATAAAGGTTTCATTGGCCTTTGCAAATTTGGAACTGATCTGTCCTATCAATCAACGGTACATGTTCAGAAGAGGATGAAGCACACCATCGTGGTGATCTATGAGAGTCAGTTCCATCATGTGGCCATTTGATTAGGTAAAATTCCTAGCAATGGCTGCTCATGGCCAGGGCAGGGTCTCCAGAGGCCTGAAATGCCAAGGAGTTTGGTGCGTGGTGCCTTGGTGAAAGCACAGAAGTCACATCAGTCAAGCTAAGTCTGTATTTCAGCCCACATCTGGCACCAGCAAATGAAGCAGGCCCTGGTGGTCATAGTAGATGCGTCTACTTCCAGGATGAGCACTGAGCCTCCAAATAGGTGCAGTAGTGAAGGCAGTTGTGAGCTGTTTGTGGGCTTTTTGGAACTTGGGTGACCAAACAAACGTGTCCATTATGTGGAGGAGAGCTCTCGTGGGGGTTATTGGCTCTGAGAACCCTGGGCCGAAGCAGCAGTAAAGCGGGTGAAGTCAAGGAAGCGCTGCTCTTCTTGAGGACTTCAAACTTTGTCCCATCTATGAAAGGCTTCCACCTTATTTGGATCAATCGTAACATTTTCCGGGGAGAGGATGTACCCCAAAAACTCTGTGGAGATTTGGACGGAGGAACGCTTTTCCAATTCTGTGCTGAGACCATGCTGCCGAAACCTCTCCAGGTTCAGGTGTGGTGCGCATGCTGCTCTTGGTTCTCCAAAAAAAAGAAGTCTGTCACCTGAATAGATGACACTGTGCAGATCCACAATGGCCCCAAATACATCACTGATGAAGTGTTGCAAGGGCAGGGGACCGTTAGTTAGCTCAAATGGCATGTCTGACAGTTAAAATGTCCATAGTGTGCTTTGAAATCTGCCTTCCATTTGTCCCCTGCCCAAATGAGTGTTAGATTGGAAATCCTCACAGATGAAGTTTGATGAACAACTTTGCAGATTTCCTGCGAGCCAACAATTGTGGGATTCCCAACAGGGGGTTATGGTTCCAAATGATCCTTTTTTTCAGGGGCTGATTGTCTAAAGAGAGACATAGTAGAGTCCCACATTTCTTCTTCCCCAAAAGGTCCTGGGCACCCGTGGGAAACGCTAATTTGCTCAGAAACTCTTAGAACCGGTTTTCAAGCCTGTACACAGGGAGAGCCACTAATTCTGGTTCCACCAATGTGTAAATACTGGTGAAGGCAACTTTCAACCAAGGTTGCAGGTCAAGAGGGCAGTCATAGTCCTGGTGCAGAGGCAACGAGTCCCCATTTCTTTCAAAGGTATCCATGTAATCCGGGTATTGATCAGGAATGCCGGGTGTCCGAGTCAAGAAGGTGGAGTAGGTCCAGAGGCAGAGGCTGGTTCAAGGAACCCCGACATTATTTTCAGTCATTTCCATTGTGCAGCTCCAGCAGGGACCTCATCGGGCCAGGCTCATGTAGTGAGGCCCTGGTTCACACCTGGTGTGGTGTGTCCCTGTTGCATACAGGCCACTGACTTGCAGAGATCCTGCTTTTCTCCAAAAAGTTGCACCACCTAATGTCACGTACTGCATCTGATAATGATGCCCAGGGGTGGGAGCACAGGTCGCAGCAAGGTGCAGGATTGTGCCGAGGCTAAGAGTGGTACTAGAATCAAGGTCCAGGGACACAGC
Source organism: Lepidochelys olivacea (assembly GCF_965140295.1). Taxonomy (NCBI): domain Eukaryota; kingdom Metazoa; phylum Chordata; order Testudines; family Cheloniidae; genus Lepidochelys; species Lepidochelys olivacea. The sequence goes on from NC_140416.1 coordinate 12,829,324, forward strand.
AGGGTCAAAACCGAGATCAGAGTCCATCGACAAAGCAGAAGTAGAACCAGGGCCAGAGTCCAAATCCATGCCAAAGGTCATAGCCGGGTAGTCAGAGAGCAAAGATCAGCCAAGTCAATGTCAAGCCAGAGTCCAGATACAGGCCGAGGGTCAAAGCCGGGTAGTCAACGTCCGAGTGGTTGGGGAAGATCAGGAGGAGACGGCAATGCTGGAGCGGGTCAGTGGAGGGCCTGGAGCGGGGCTAAAGAAGGGCAAGGAGATATGGAATCAAGGTGGGCAGGCAACATCTGGAGCCAAGAAGGGTCACGCCAAAGTCATAATCAGAGACCGGAGCCAAGGGTCAAACCAGAGTCAACAATGAAGAACCGGAGGGCAGGGCAGGGCAGGGTGGTGCATGCAGGCGGGAACCAGGATGACTTACAGGTTCTCCTAGGCACTGCCCAGCTGGATCCCTAGAGACCCCTCATCGGGGGACTCCCTTCCTAGGAATAAAAGAAGGAGAGCAAGATGACAAAGATGTCTTTGACCCTGGGGTCCAAGCCAAGGGGAGCTCCCACCCAAGCATTGTGCCAGGACCCCATCACCCTCCTGGTTCATTTCACACTCAGAGATCCGCCCCCCCGCAGCAGGAGGGGAGAATAAAGGGCAGAAAGTGAAGTTGCCTCTTGGGGAAAGGGACTAGCCTGAGATCCACTCCAGTTCCCAGATCTACCCCCAGGAGTGTGTGACCAGGTTCGCAGCCCTTCTTCTGTGTCTCAATCCCCACCTGCCAGATGGGGAGGATCCTTCCTTGCCCCAAGGTGTTAGGGGGGAGTTTCATTCCTGTCTGGGAAGGGTTCAGATACCATGTGTGTGGCTTGGGAGCCAGGTGGGGGATGGTCAGACATTCACTGCGACGGGGTAACATGGGCTATGTGGAGGTCTGAGCAGTGACGACAGGGGAGGGCTCCACATCGGGCCACCCCTCCCAGACTGCAATGGTTCCTGAGGATAAACCCTGGCTATTGATGCTCCCATTTCTGGGCCAGTCCCATGGCCCTGAAAGCCTGATGCTTCTGAAACTGGCCTCTGGGCATGGGGGCAGGGACTGTATGTGGCCTGGCCCCAGCTCCAGGGCTCAGAGTGGGGCAGGGTGGTGAGAGCGAGCTGCTCGGCCTGGGTTTCTCTCAGTGCTGTGGGGTTTATGGCCCCTCCCCCTAGCCCTTCTCCCTCAGGCACAGCAAGAAAGAGCATTACCTGCGGCAGGGAGTGGGAGCTTCTGGGCATGGGAAGGGGGGGCCCTTCAAGGCTGTCCCACGGAGCACAGCCCCTGCAGCGCTTTGGGCACCTGGCGCAAGCACCGGATGTAGAACAGGTGCGCCATGATCGCCGCTGTCACGTCCTCCTGCTGCAAGGGAACAAGGATCGGTCAGAGCCTCCGACACCCATGGCAATGAAGGGCATGAACGGCACTGGGAGCCAGCAAAATTTCCTCCCCACCCCTCCCCACATTCAAGGGACAGATACCCGCACCCAACCCTCTGAGACGAAATCTTGTCTCCTCTCGAGTGACCTCCAACCCCACTCCCACCACTGTGGAATGAACTCCTGTCCCCTTCCTCTCAGTCCCCCTGTGAGAGCTATTCTACCTCCCAACCCAGCCAGGGATTAAGCTCCACTCCCCAGAATCCCCTTATCCACCCTCTCCCGCTCCAGCTGAGGGGCTGGAAGGCTCTGGGCAGCAGTGCTGTGGGGTGAGAGGAGGTGGAAACCTTTCTCAAGGGACCCCCATCCCCCGTTATTAAGATGATGCCATGGACAGTAGCTCTGGGGAATGGGGCACTTCAGCAGCCTCTGCTGACTGACTCCTCCAGTTCTCCCAGAGCAGGTGGTGGCTGGGATAACATGATACTAGGGCCCTAGGAACCAGCCTGAGGCCTGGAGGGGTATGAAACTCTCACAGGGGGAGTTGGCAGCCCCGAGCATGAGCAATAGCAGCGTGTCATGTTGATGTGACACCTGTTAGGAAATAGCCGAGCTGGGTCTGCTCTGTTTTGAGCTGCTCAGGGGAGAAGCTGACACCTACCAATGGCACCTGCCCGGGTTCATCCTCTCCTTGCTCCCAGGTCAGTGCAAGGGGATGGCATGGGATGGGAGTGACTGTCAATGGCCTGGAGGTGAAAGGCCCTGGGTGTCCCTCCCCAATTGATCCTTCTTTGGTTACCTCATTCCCGATCAGCTGGCCGGCTTCCCCCAGGATAGAATATGTCAGCACAAGCCCAGCCTGGCTGACACGGAGCTGGGGGTCATGTATGGCCAGAAGCGCTGCCTGGAGGAAAGATCTTTTCTGGCCTTCCGTGAAGATCTCTCCAAAGACCTAAAACCAACAGCACCAGAGCCCTTGTCAATTGTCCAGAACCAGGCTCCAAATCCCTCTAGTATCTCACAAGGTGGACAAGAGTCCTGGGGCAGCCAACTTTTGGGGTCCCATGGACCAAGGAACCCCCTTCAGGAAGAGGTTGCAGGTACTGAGGAATAGCTCTTTCTGGAGCAGGAGTCACCACAGGTGCCATGACATGGTGGGAACGTGTCTGCGCGCTCTGGAACCCAGCTCACAAAGACAACAAAGGACCTGCTACTGCTCCCAGCAGCGCTATTTCCTGCAGCTCACCCGCTAGAGGTTAGGGGCCTTTTCCATCTGCTTCCGTTCCTGCTCCCCATCCCACCGACAATCCCACGAGCGTCACATATGCTGCAGTGACTCAGCCCAGGAAAGAAGCTCAGTGTCCCTCACCCAACGCCCAGGGCAGGGGCAGGTTCTGCTTCCTGACTCGCCCTGGTGCTCGGCAAACCCCACACCCTGCCTGTGCTTCCAGAGGTGCAGGGAATCCAACAAGGATCTGGTCCAGCAATTGCTGGTGTGAGCTTCCCAACTCACTGACCCAGGGGCTCACCTCTCAGGCACCAGGGTGTCAGCCAGGGAGGCAGTGAGCAGAGCCAGATTCCTGGAGATACAATCCTTCATTAACTCAACCCACCAGAGGATCCCTTTTATGCCATGTAACCATGGATCCATGCAACACACACAAGCCTGGACCGTTAGCAAGGGTCCAGCCCAGGCTCCTCGGCCTCTTGCAGCCAAACACTGTCTGCTGGAAATAAGTATCATAGAATATCAGGTTTGGATGGGACCGCAGGAGTTCATCTAGACCAACCCCCTGCTCAAAGCAGGACCAATCCCCAACTAAATCATCCAACAGATTTTTGTCCCAGGTCCCTAAATGGCCCCCTCAAGGATTGAACTCATAACCCTAGGTTTAGCAGGCCAATGCTCAAACCACTGAGCTATCCCTCCCCCTACAGGACACACTCACTGCAGGGGGAGACAGCTCCACACCTGAGCTACTGCAATGCCCTGGCGGAGAGTCCTTACCTCCCCCACCCTGGCCATGTTCCTGTACGCCAGGCGCTCGGTGTCTTGGAGCCCGTCCCGACACCACAGATCGCTCTCCTCTCTGATGTTCAGCCCTGGGGGAGAAAGACACACCCATTGGGGAGGTTTGGCATCTGGCTTTAGTGCCTGTTTCCTTCTCTTCCCTTTGCTGGGTGAACACTGGCTGGGGTTCTCATGGCATCCACGGCCCAATGGACTCGCAGGGTCCCCACCAGGTGGTTTAGTACCTGAAGGGGGATTTGTCTCATTCATCACAGTAATCAGGTGACCCTTACGGTCATTGTGCTCTGGGCATGGGTGCCTGTTAATGGTGGCTGCTAATGCTGAAAACGCCCCACAGCCACTGACTTCAGGATCTGGCCCTAGCTACCCAACTGGTGACATTCTACAAGCTTTGTGTCCATCCCCTGTGGTCCCTGCCCCTGCCTTCATGATGGGCTCTTTCCCTCCATGTGTCTCAATAGGTCCGTTCCTGTCCCCCCACCAGCTGGTAGCCCCCTGGGGAGGGGGGGGCTGATTTCTCTGGACTGGAGGGCAGAGCCAGGCTATGAGGTAAAGCAGCCAACTTCCCTAGCATCTTCGTCCCCTTCCTCTCTCCCTGAATTAGGGAGATGAGTGTGAGTCATCATCTAAGCTGGGGTCAGTCTCAGAGGAGGGAGCTTCTTTCTGTAGGGTCCCTTGGCCAGTAAGTGGGGGGCCCAAAACAGGGGCCTTCTTTCCATTGGGGTCCCTCTGCCCTGCTGCAGTTGGTCTAAGAGCAGAGGCCTTAGTTCTATTGGTGTCCCAATGGCCAGCTGGAGCTAGTCTCCAAGGGACTCATTTCTATGGGGTCCCATTGCCCAGCTGGGTTTCTTACCCCTCCTCTGCAGCAGGAGCCTCTGCAGCCAATAGATCCCATCCCTGGCTTGCCGGCTGATGTCATCGGCTGGGTCAGAGATGTAGAGACCCAGCTGCAGCACAAAGTTGCCCGCCTTGGGGAAATCGGAGGAGGTCTGGTGGAGGAGGAGAAGGGGGGAATCCATCAACATTCTGCCTTCAGCTCCCCAGCTCTCCTGGGCTAGAGCTCTGCTCCCATCCATCTGCAGGAGGCACTGGGGGAGAGGAACTAGAGCCCTCTTTCTCTCTGCCCCCAAGGGAGCTTGAAGCAAAGGGACCCACGGCCTGGGCTCTCTATGAGCACCAGCTGCCAGGCTTCTCCAGAGTAACAAGGGCACTGAGGCCAGGCACGACCCTGCCAGCCAGTGGCCTATGGAATGTCGCAGTCCCTTACGGAGCCAGGGGGGACCACTTAACCAGGGGATGAGGAACTTGACTCAAGCCCTGGCTCTGCAGCATGCTGGGGTCAAAGGTCACTTACATCAAATCCAGAGAGGGAGGTGGCAAATCGGAGCAGGGCAGCGCTGCTCCGTATGGCCCTAGCTCTCTCCTGGGTGTTTCTGGAGTCGAGCCAGAAATGGAGGTGCTGCGGGAGAAGAAGGCAGGGGAGGGTCAGCCGGCAGGCTTACATGCTCTACAAACGAGCCTCTCCCACTCCACATGGGGCGGAGAACTTGTGCTCAGGGTGGAATATCTGACTCCTCATGTGGGGGTTCATGACACTGCCCACATCTTGCTGGGCACAAGCTGTCACTGTCTCTCCAGCCTGGGACAAAGCTCAGCCTTGGGGCTGGTCTATTTGCTCTGAACCCCTGATCCATCAACAGCCCATCAGGATCGAGGCACATGCCCTGGGCCCCCAGACCCCAGCTCCAGAGGCCTTGGTAGGATGGATGGAGGGGCCGTGGGGACAATCGCTCCGGGAACTGCCGTGTCCCTAGGACAGAAGAGCTGATTCCCTGAGTCTTCTCCTGTTTCTCAGGCTCTCCCTAGAAAGGAGCCAGTAACTTTTCTCAGAGGCCTGTGTCCCAGATCGCACAGGGGTTTCAGTCTGTCAGTCCCCAGCCAGGCCTGGTGCTCACTGTTAGTGCTCAATGGAACCGTGCAGAGCTCTGGCTGACAGTCCCAGCTCCTTCCCTCTTCCCCCGTCCCTTCCCCGCCACCGCTACCCCAGATGGCGGAAGGGTCCCAACATTCAACTGCACTGATGGCTCTGGGAAAGCGTGGCCATCTGGGTCCAAGCTGGGAGGACACAATGGAAACATGGTTCTTCTAGTCTCTCCTTTGCAGCCCTCCCACGGGGTTCATGGTAAATTCCCCCCCAGACCCTCCCATTCTGCTCACCTCCAAGAGGTGCTGCAGCTTGTCCGTGGTGGGGGTCTCTGCCAGCAGGCCCCCGAGCATGGTGTCCAGGCTCTCTAAGTAGGTGTTGTGCAGAGCCTGTGTCATAAATATAAAGGCAAGGGTAAACCCCTTTAAAATCCCTCCTGGCCAGAGGAAAAATCCTCTCACCTGTAAAGGGTTAAGAAGCTAAAGGTAACCTCGCTGGCACCTGACCAAAATGACCAATGAGGAGACAAGATACTTTCAAAAGCTGGGAGGAGGGAGAAAAACAAAGGGTCTGTGTCTGTCTGTGTGATGCTTTTGCCGGAGACAGAACAGGAATGGAGTCTTAGAACTTAGTAAGTAATCTAGCTAGGTATGTGTTCAATTATGATTTCTTGAAATGGCTGAGAAAAGAGCTGTGCTGAATAGAATGACTATTCCTGTCTGTGTGTCTTTTTTGTAACTTAAGGTTTGACCTCGAGGGATTCTCTATGTTTTGAATCTAATTACCCTGTAAGGTATTTACCATCCTGATTTTACAGAGGTAATTCTTTTCTTTTTACTTCTATTAAAAGTCTTCTTGTAAGGAAACTGAATGCTTTTTCATTCTTCTCAGATCCAAGGGCTTGGGTCTGTGGTCACCTATGCACATTGGTGAGGATTTTTACCAAACCTTCCCCAGGAAGTGGGGTGCAAGGGTTGGGAGGATTTTGGGGGGAAAGGCGTGTCCAAACTACGTTTTCCCAGTAAACCCAGATAAAGTGTAGTGGTGGTGGTAGTGGAAATCCAAGGGTAAAATAGTTTGTACCTTGGGGGAGTTTTAACCTAAGCTGGTAAAAGTAAGCTTAGGAGGTTTTCATGCAGGTCCCCACAACTGTACCCTAGAGTTCAGAGTGGGGAAGGAACCTTGACAGCCTGCAAGAAGAGGGAGCACCCGTCAGTCATGGGACATGGGGCTACCCCTCTCAGGGGACCAGGAGGGTTCTCTGGGGAGCCCTGGCCAGACCCAAAAGGTACATCCTGGCCTCTGCCATTCACATCACTGCAGGGACACTTAGCAAGAGTTCATGGCTGGATGCCTGCTGGCTCTTCAATCCTTGCCCTTAGCAGTTCTCTGCGCAGGGCCTGGTACCCAGCAGAATATGGAAAAGCCAAACCGCAATGGGTGGGAGGTAGGATCCCTGGGAAAGTCCAGGCAGCAGAGCACAGAATGAGGAGAAGAGGGAAGGCTGGGATCAGCCACAGAGGGGTAACACAATCCTCACTGGCGGGAAGGGGCCCTCCCTTGCAGTTTGTGTCACCCCCCCCCAACCCACACGCCCTGCCCGGGCTTGCCCCCTGCTCTGCTCACCCCTCCCCTATTCTCAGCAGCTCCATCAAAGCGAGGGAGCAGGGATCAGAGGCCGCTCCTGCTCCTGGGACAGAGAATTAGGATCATGACCTACCTGGAAGTGGGTGGTGTTCTGCCCCGTGCCCATGGTGAAAATGGTGTAGAGTAGAGCCCGCAGGAGGCGTGACTCCAGCTCCAGGGCAAGTGGTGGCTTCAGTTTGCTGGCGGGAGAGAGGAGCCCGTGTTATGCTTGGCAGCACCGGAGTGGCGCTGGCAGTGTCATGCACATGACCCTCCTCCCCTGCAATGATCCCTCCCTATGGCCACTGTCACGTTACGGGAGTGAAATCACCCCCAGCCAGGAAATAGGGGATGTTCCCACCTCCTCTGCTGGGGGATGCAAACAGCCACGGCTGGGGTTAATCTAGGCCCAAGAGGATCTGCACCAGGGTTAGGGAGGGTCCTGGTACCTGAGGCTGCAAACCGCGGCCATGGAGCTGGAGATGATGGAGCTCGGCTCAGACACCATGGGCAGATCTTCAATCAGCTCCTGAGAGACCCCAAGGAGATAAAATTGCATGTGAGATTCAGGCCCTGTAGACCCACAGGCACTTCCCAGGAAGGAGGCCAAAGTGCTCTGCAGAAACAGTCAGTGGCACCCCCACCCCCGACCAGCTGGCCTCCCCATTCCTCCCATCCATCAAACTTACTCTTTCCTTCCCCCTCTCCCACCCAGTTCTTCCCTCCCCTCAGCCTCAGCTGCTCCTCCGGCCTTACAATTTCCCCACTGCCAGTTCCTCATCAGTGTCAGAATTTCCTCTTTCCCTGCTCCCCAGCCCTCAGCCCCAGGAAGCCCTGTCCTCTGCTTCCCCCTCCAGCCCCACTAACTCTTCCTCCCATGTTGGGCTCCCTCACCCCAGGAGCCGGGCACGGGGTCCCACTCACCGCAATGCTCTCCACAAGGGCCGCTTTGGAGAAGTGCGGCTCCAGAGTGTCCCACCCCTGCTGCTGTGCCGAGAAGCACAGACGTGGGACAGCGTGGAGGAAGCGGAGCTGTTTGGCCCTGTCCTCCACCCACTACGAGTGGGGTTGGGGGAGATAGAGAGAGAGAGAGAGAGATGGTCAGGTAGGGACCTCCCCACCCCACCTACAAAAGCTCCAGGTCTCAGGACCTCCCTGGAGTTGGACAGGGAAAGCCGCCCCTCTTCCCAAAACCAGTGTCACCCTGCACAGACTGGGGTTGTAACTGGGGCAGTGTCTGCGGGGAGCGGACACCTTGGCCTGCATGAGATGAACACCTCCACTTTGGGGTGCCAGGTAACAGGGGAGAAGTGCCCCCCATTGCGGGTGATGGATTCTCTGGGACAAGACCCCGCATGTGGGTGGGGATGGAACAAGGGGCAGGACAGACTTGGGGGCAGTGCAGCTGGAAGATTTTTGTACCTCAACTCTGCCCTGGAGGTGCTGCTGGATGACCCTGATGGTGTCTTGTTCAGGGGACACATCCTTCTCCTCCTCCTCCTCATCCTCCAGCTGGGCACTGAGGGTCTCTGCACCAGGGAGAGAAGGAGAAAAGCATCATTTATGCTATTGCTGTGAGAATGCAGGGTAGAGAAATGGCTCAATGTCCCCCATCCTCAACAAGGAACCCCATGGCATCGAGGTCCCCACCCTGCCCTTCCCAGAGATGACCTCAGTCCCATCAGCCTCAGGGCCCCGTGGCCATCAGCCCCCGCCCAACATTATCAGGGGAGGCTGGAGCTCCCCCAACTCTGCCCAGCATCTCCTGCCATGGAGTGTGGCTGGGCCACTCCCACTGGTGTCAGTGGGGCTCCCGTGGCTCAGTCCTGGCGCCTTGGTGAGCCAATGGGCACAGGGTGTGTCATAAATATCAAGGGAAGGGTAACCACCTTTGTGTATACAGTGCTATAAAATCCCTCCTGGCCAGAGGCAAAACCCTTTCACCTCTAAAGGGTTAAGAAGCTAAGATAACCTCGCTGGCACCTAACCCAAAATGACCAATGAGGGAACAAAATACTTTCAAATCTGGAGGGGGGCGGGGGGCTAATAAAGGGTTCTGTCTGTCTGTGTAATGCTGTTGCTGGGGACAAATCAGAAATGCAAGCCTTCCAACTCCTGTTAAATTAGTAAGTCATCTAATTACCAAATGTGTTAGATTTTCTTTTGTTTAATGGCTGGTAAAATAAGCTGTGTTGGAGGGAATGTATATTCCTGTTTTTGTGTCTTTTTGCAACTTAAGGTTTTGCCTAGAAGGATTCTCTATGTTTTAAATCCGATTACCCTGTAAGGTATTTACCATCCTGATTTTACAGAGGTAATTCTTTTACCTTTAATTAAAATTCTTTTAAAAACCTAATTAATTTTTCTGTAGGAGTTTTCTGTAGGCTGAGAACAGCTATCAAAGAAGAAAGGTATCAGGTTACAGCACAGCAACATTTTACAAGTCAGGGTTTTTGGTTTTTTTGCTTTATTTCTAACTCTTGGGTGTAAAGTGAGTTAAAAACAGAGAGGTTAGGAGGACAGAATGCTATGTTCAACAGAAGCTGCAATTAGCCAGATTTGAGGCTGAGGAAAAACAAAAGGAACATAAAAGATGGATCGAACTCAGACAGAGAAAATGAAGGCAAAAGAAAAAGAAATGGAGGAGAGGAAAAAAGAACGGAAGATTGCAGAGGAGGAGAAGGAAAAAGAGAGGAAGCATACACTGGAGATGGAGAAGGCAAAGGCTCGGCAGAATATACCAAATAACCCTAACAATCCTTCCCCAACTATCCATTACACTATGTCCACAGTATAATGAATCCAGTGATATTGCTGATTATTTTCTCACCTTTGAGAGACTGTGCACACTCTATCAAATCCCTGAAGCTCACAAGATGACCAGATCGGCTGCAAAATTGCCTGGAAGAGCTCTGGACATATTCAATAAGATGCCGATTGAGGAGGCTTTGAACTATAATAAATCCAAGGGTTTGGTTTTAAAACAATTTCAAGTTACACCTGAAACTTACAGAGTAAAAGTGAAATCCCTTAAGAGAGGACCTGGACTAAGTAATGTGGCTTATGTAAACCAGAGAACAGATCTGTTTGAGAAATGGCTCAATGGACAGGATGTAACTAGCTTTGGAGGAAGATGGGATTTGATAATACAGGAGCAATTCCTGAATATGTCCAAGGATGATAGAAAGCAGTGCTTATGGGATAAAAATAATGGACTCAGGAGGAAGTCTTGCTTTTTATGCTGATCAATACAAGCAGTCCCAGACTGCCAGAGAGGCGGGGCAAACTGGAACAAAACGGGTGGAGGGAGGAGAGAGGAACAACCCTGGTCACAGTTGGAGCGGATACCAGAAGGGAAACCCTCAGACCACACCCTACTACCAGGGGCAGCCCAAGGCCCCAACTATACTCCAAGGAACACTCCAGACACCTCGTCGTCCCACCACATCGTTCTCCAGCAACCCACCTCGCCCCAGTGACCAGTCAGCTGGGCAAAGTTTTAAATGTAACAAGCCGGGACATGTAAAGGCCAACTGCCCCAAGAACCCCTGGAAATTACAGTTCATTGCACCAAAATCACACCAGAGGTCCTCAGGCCCAGATGCCTCCCAGACACCCTCAGAGCGGAGGGAAACTGTGAGTGTGGGCAGGAAGAAGGTCACAAAATGGAGGGACACCAGAGTGTTGGCTATCCATGCTTCCTTAGTGGACCCCAATTTAATCGACCCAGAGGTCCAAGTAATGATTCAACCCTTCAAGTCCAACTGTTTTGACTTGCCTACAGACAAGTTGTCTGTTCGGTACAAGGGCTGGTCAGGAATGTGGACTTTTGCAGTCTATGATAATTATCCCATCCCCATGCTGTTGAGGGAAGACTTGGCCAATCATGTGGAGGTAGCCAAGAAGGTGGGAATAGTCACCTGCAGCCAGGCTAAGCAAGCTGTCACACCTAGCTCTGTTCCGGAGACTTCTACCAGGACCCACTCAAAGATGTTGGAACCGGACCCCATACAAACGTCTGCAACAGCAGTAGTGAATCCAGTCACAGAGACCCAGACAGAGCCAGTCCCAGAACTGGAACTGGCAAAAAAAACAGCACCAGAACCAATGCCAGCACTGAATCCAGTACTTGCAACCCCAACAGCAGAGGGCCCCACCCAACTGCACTGGCAGCAGCAGATAACCCTACCCAAGAGGCTCAGCCAGAGCCTAAACCCCAACATAGTGCACCAGCCAAGAGTGGTTCACAGTCAACTAAAACAGCCCCATCACCTGCATCGCTTCCAGAGGGTCCAAGCCCAGGTCCACAATCCAATCAGGAACTGACGTCTCCAGCACCAAGGGAACAGTTCCAGACCAAACAGAAAGCAGATCAAAGCCTCCAGAGAGCTTGGACGGCGGCACGCAACAACTCACCGCCTCTCAACTCTTTGAATCAATCCAGGCTTGTTGTAAAAAAAGGACTTTGATACAAGCAAACTCTTTCTGGTGGATACGAGGAAAACTGGCATCCTCAGAGACAGTTGGTAGTTCCACTAAGTACCAGGTAATGCTATTAAGCTTAGCCCGCGATCATCCTAGTGGCCATGCTGGGGTGAACAGAACCAAAAACCATTTGGGAAAGTCGTTCCACTGGGAGGGAATGGGCAAGAATGTTTCTTCCTATGTCCGGTCTTGTGAGGTGTGCCACAGAGTGGGAAAACCCCAAGACCAGGTCAAAGCCCCTCTCCAGCCACTCCCCATCATTGAGGTTCCATTTCAGCAAGTAGCTGTAAATATTCTGGCTCCTTTTCCAAAAAAGACAGCCAGAAGAAAGCAGTACATACTGACTTTCATGGATTTTGCCACACGATGGCCAGAAGCAGTAGCTGTAAGCAACACCAGGGCTAAAAGTGTGTGCCAGGCACTAGCAGACAGTTTTGCCAGTGTAATTACGTTGGCCCTCCGACATCCTTACAGATGCAGGAACTAATTTCCTGGCAGGAACAATGGAATGCCTTTGGGAAGCTCATGGGGTGAACCACTTGGTTGCCACTCCTTACCACCATCAAACAAATGGCCTGGTGGAGAAGTTTAATGAAACTTTGGGGGCCATAATATGTCAATTTGTAAATAAGCACTCCAATAATTGGGACCTAGTGTTGCAGCAGTTGCTCTTTGCCTACAAAGCTGTACCACATCCCAGTTTAGGGTTTTCACCATTGGAACTTGTATATGGCCACGAGGTTAAGGGGCCATTACAGTTGGTAAAGCAGCAATGGGAAGGGTTTACACCTTCTCCAGGAACTAACATTCTGAACTTTGTAACTAACCTGCAAAACACCTGCCGAACCCCTTTAGCCCTTGCTAAAGAAAACCTACAGGATGCTCAAAAAGAGCCAAAAGCCTGGTATGATAAACATGCCAGAAAGCGTTCCTTCAGTGTAGGGGACCAGGTCATGGTCTTGAAGGCACTCTAGGCCCACATAATAAAAGCATTGTGGGAAGGGCCATTAATGGTCCAAGAGCTCCTGGGAGCTGTTAATTTTCTCATAGCATTCCCCACCTCCAACCGAAAGCTTAAGGTGTACCATATTAATTCTCTAAAGCCCTTTTATTCCAGAGAATTAAAGATTTGTCAGTTTACAGCCCAGGGAGGAGATAACGCTGAGTGGCCTAAAGGTGTCTACTACAAAGGAAAAAGTGACGGTGGTGTGGAAAAGGTAAACCTCTCCATGACCCTTGGGCATATGCAGCGACAGCAAATCAAGGAGCTGTGCACTAGCTACACGCCGACGTTCTCAGCCACCCAGGACTGACTGAACGGGCATACAACTCCATTGACACAGGTAATGCTCACCCAATTAGAGCCCAACCTTACCGGGTGTCTTCTCAAGCTAAAACTGCTATAGAACGGGAGATCCAGGATATGTTACAGATGGGTGTAATCCGCCCCTCTGGCAGTGCATGGGCATCTCCAGTGGTTCTAGTTCCCAACCCAAATGGGGAAATACGTTTTTGCATGGACTACCATAAGCTAAATGCTGTAACGCTCCCAAACAACTATCCAATGCCACGAACAAATAAACTAGTGAAGAAACTGGGACGGGCCCGGTTCATCCCTATCTTGGACTTAACCCAGGGGTACTGGCAGGTACCGCTAAATAAATCCGCCAAGAAAAGGTCAGCCTTCATCACACATGTCGGGCTGTATGAATTTAATGTGCTCTCTTTCAGGCTGCAGAATGCACCCGCCACCTTCCAAAAACTTGTAGATGGTCTCCTAGCGGAATTGGAAAAATGTGCACTCGCAGACCTTGATGATGTGGCCATATTTTTGGAATCCTGGGCAAAACACCTGGAACACCTACAAAAAGTCTTCAAGCGCATAAGGGAGGCAAAACTAACTGTTAAGACTAAAAAGTGTCAAATAGGCCTAAACAGAGTAGCTTACCTTGAACATCAGGTGGGTCAAGAAACTATCACCCCCCTACAGGCCAAAGTGAATGCTATCCAAAAGTGGCCTGTCCCAAAGTAAAAAAAAAAAAAAAACTGGTCCAATCCTTTTTAGGCTTGGCCAGATATTACAGGCCATTTGTAGCGCAATACAGCCAAATCGCCAATTTCAATTTACACCTAAAACTTACAAAGTAAAATTTCAAACCCTTAAAAAAAGGCCTGAACTAATGTGGCTTATGTAAACCAAATAACAAATCTGTTTCATAAATGGCTCAACAAACGGGCTGTTACTAACTTTGAAGGAAATGTATATTCCTGTTTTTGTGTCTTTTTGTAACTTAAGGTTTTGCCTCAAGAAATTCTCTGTTTTAAATCTAATTACCCTGTAAGGTATTTACCATCCTAACTTTACATAGGTGATTCTTTTCTTTAATTAAAATTCTTCTTTTAAACACCTAATTAATTTTTCATTGTTCTTAAAATCCAAGACTTTGGGTCTGTGTTCACCTGTACCAATTGGTAAAAATTATTATGAAGCCTTCCCCAGGAAAGGGGGTGTAGGGCTGGAGGAAATATTTTGGGGGAAAACGTCTCCAAGTGGTCTCCTTCCCTTTTCTTTGTTTAAAATGCTTCGTGGTGGCAGCAGACTGTTCAAGGACAAGGCAAAGTTTATACCTTGGGAAAGTTTTTTTAACCTAAGCTGGTAAAAATAAGCTTAGGGGTCTTTCAGGCAGGTCCCTACCTCTGTACCGTAAAGTTCAGAGTAGGGAAGAAACCTTGACAGGGTGTTACTAGTCCCCCGCTGCCCCTGTCCTCCCCCCTGTCCCGTGGGTCTCCCCTCACCTGCACAGAGGGAGCCTTCAGCCTCAGGGCTCTCAGACCCCACGGAGGGGCTGCTGGCCCCTCGGGAGAAGGAGGAGCTGCTGGTCCCCGTGCCAGAGTCGCCCAGCTCCTGCTCTGGGCTGGCTGGGAGCTCCTCAGTGGCCAGGCTGGTGGATGGCTCCGGTTGAGCACTGGGGTGTGGCTCCTGGCTCCTCTGCTTCCTGTAAAGGAAGCTGCAGAGCCACCTTCCCAGGCTCCCACCCTCTCCTGGGTCCCTCCTACAGAGCATCACCCTGGGCCACCTCCATTTGGGACCAGAAGGGGCCTCAGGGCATGCTAAGGGAGCTGGTGTCTTCCTCCTCTTCCAGAAGGCCAGGGAGCTCCTCCTCCTCGCCTGGCCACTGGCCTCTTCCCCGCCCGCGGGGACAGAGGGGCCGCTCTCCTCCTGGGAAAGCCGGACGCTGCTCCCTACCGGCTCCGGAGCCACCAGCCCGGCCTTCCTCCTCAGAATTTGCCTCAGCCGCTGCATCCTGGGAATGAGTGGGGAGCAGCCATGAGTCTGGGTTCAAGGCAGCCTCTCATTAATGGGCCTGCCTGTTCCTCCATCCACCTCCCCTCCGCTGAGACAATTTCTCCTCACCACACACCCCACCCCAGGGCATGGGGGCTGCCGTCCACACCCACTGGCAGCAGCTCACAGCACAGGCTGCTCCCAACGTTCCCCCTCATCCCTGGGGCCCTGTGACACCAGGGGAGTCTCGTCCTTTCAGAGCAGTGGGGCTCTCTGTTAGTTTGGACAAGCAGCTCCCTCCACCCCAGAAGGCCCCGCTCCCTCCCAGGCCAGGGAAAGAGCAGCACCCGGACAGTCCCCAGCAAAAGTTCACAAGGTGCCAATGCTGGGAGGGAGGAGTCGCCCTCACTTCCCACTGATTTCACTGATTGCGGTTGTGGGTGTTCAGCACCTGGCAGGTTCTGCCCTCCCCAAAGACTCTCGATGTGGGGAAAAATCTCCTGCAAGGGAAGGGCTGGGAGCCCTCTTGCTGGCCCATTCCCACCACACTGGGGATGGCTCTGGAGAACTCCACTCACTTGCTCTAGATGGGAAAGCGCTGGGTGGCAGATACTCACCGAGGCCTAGTCTCTTGCCCTCCTCCTTGATCTCCTGCACCAAGGTGGGCTGGAAAGGGTGCTGCCCAATGCCCTGCCAGCAGAGCAGGGAGTAGAAGCCTGCAGATCGAAAGTGGCTGTGAAAACAAGATGACGTTTTATTGTCAGGGGATGGATAAACTCAGCCTAGCAACCGGGGGTTTACAACACTGACCTATGGCCAGCAGCACACCTCCCATCTCCAGGTCTCCTCGTACCTCAAGCACATTCCTGAAGCGTGATGACCCAAGGGCTGTAGGGGAGTGTTCCCAGCCCCAGTGAGGGAAACAGAGGCCTGGGCAGGAGAAGCCACTGCCCCAGGGTCGTTGAGGGAGTCAGGGATAGAGCCGGGGATGGAGCCTTTGTCCAGGCTCCCGCACTAACCACTAGAGGAACACTCCCTTCCAGAGCTGGGAACTGCCAGCGGGACTCGATTCCCAGTCTCCCTGGCTCTGAGTGTGACTTGTTGTTGTGACTGAGGCAGGGGGGTGGGAATCTGGACTCCCGCCTTTCACTGGTGATTTTCTTCTATTCCCAGCCTCCCTGGCCCTGAGTGTGACCTATGGAGGTGGTGGAATCTTCATCCTTAGAGATTTGTAAGGCCCAGCTGGACAAAAAAAATCATCTATTTTAAATTAAGGGCAAAATTTATGAAAATCTCTTCAATAATCTAAATAGAAGAGGAAAAAATAACATGAAATAGAACATGTTCACTGCCAAGTTTTTGAGAGAGTCACACCACTGACATGATAGCTAAAGCCCTGGAAGCAAACTTAGCTGAAATGCTAACCCAGCTTTGGACAGCAATAGCTTCCTTGGAAGGTGCAGAAACTATTGTCTTCTTTTCAGTTTATTCAAAGAGTTCAGTTCAATGACTCGTTCGTTGAAATTCAAGAAAGCCATTGAGAGTTCACAAAACAGGCAAGCTTCTTTTCCTCCCTCAATCTATGGATAAAAACTAGGTGTGAGGGGATGGATATACTAGTTCATAAATCTAGAAACATGTGAAAACCAGAACGTATCATTTTAGTTCACTAACCACACTTCAAATTTCCTTTGTTTAAGAAATCAGTTTTAAATGCAAAACATTTTCAAACAACTTTTTTCTTATGCTTCTCTTTCTAGCTCCAGCATGACCGTGGTTTGTGACCAAAGAGAGGTCACTTCTTTTCTCTTTCCCTCTCTATCATGGAGATGGAGAAAATTCTCTAAGTCCTAGCAGGCAAGAGATTTGAGCATGTCAGGCGTGTGAGAGCCCTTGTGCTCTAAAGGACAATGGGTGATTGTTGTTTGGGGCAAGAACCCCAACGGATTTGATACTTGTCCCCCATCCAAAGCCAATAACACATCTCTGTATTTTCAATCATGAGTTAGACATTCTCAGCACTCCTCTATCTCCCGCAGCCCTCAGGTGTTCCTTGGATTATGGAGGCTTGGTTGCAAAGAGGACTGGAATTTTTTTACTGGCTTCCTGGGTGTCCCTAGCCAATGAGGTTCTCAGTCTGGCCTCCGAGGCCCACACCCCCCAGACACTGAAGAACAGGATGGATTGATTTCACTTCACGTTTTTTGTCTTTGTATTTTTGAATTATTTTCCTAATGAAAGATTGATTCTCATGACATTCATAGAGCTGGCAGACGACAGAACAAGGAGCAATGATCTCAAGTTGCAGTGTGGAAGGCTTGGATATTAGGAAAAACTTTTTCACTGGGAGGGTGGGGATGCCTTTGAATCTGCTAGGATAGGGTCCCCCATCTTCTACTTAGAGCCTATATTTTTTCTTACCTTCTACACAGATGACGATTTCTTTCCACACAATCAATACAGTAATAAAAATAATCCCGAGAATCTCCTCCACACCAACCGTCTCTTGGTCCCCACTGAGAGACCGCGAGATGGAGGCTTGCTGCAGCAAGGCTACAGGGGTCTCCGAGGTTCCCCCTGCCCCACACCCCTGTCCTGCCGGGCTGTTGTCAAGGGAGCTCTGTGGGGTCACACCCGCCTCATCATCTTTGCCCAATAGGCTGAGTTCCTGCCAAAGGCCTTTGTGAAGTCACTGCCACACTCACCTTTCCCTTGCAGGCCTGATGTCTGCCCCTGGCCAGCCCGGCTGGATGTTTCAGCTGCACCCTGGATCTCCCCACTTGCTCATTATTGATTCTGGGGAGCAAGCAGGCCACCCAGTAAAACAGCAGAGTCTATGCCTCACCCCACACTGAGTTTTTCATAGAGGCATCGGTTGTGAAACTATTTGATCTCCTAATCCGGCCTCTATTTCACTGGCTATGACATTTCACACGCTTACCACCATATTAAGCGCAATTGCTTGTAATTCACAAAAAGGTGCCATGGCACCTTCCAGAATGATAACCAGTTGTGATGGGAGGATACCAGGAAACAGAGAATCCACCTCTTCCCCAGGCCCTACGCTACCAGCACTCCCAGCTATCTTCGAGACACCACCGACATCCTGGGGAAACTACAATCCATCGGTGATCTTCCAGAAAAGGCCATCCTGGCCACTATGGATGTAGAAGCCCTCTACACCAACATTCCACACAAAGATGGACTACAAGCCATCAGGAACAGTATCACCGATAATGTCATGGCAAACCTGGTGGCTGAACTTTGTGACTTTGTCCTCACCTATAACTATTTCACATTTGGGACAATATATACCTTCAAATCAGCGGCACTGCCATGGGTATCCGCATGGCCCGACAGTATGGCAACATTTTTATGGCTGACTTAGAACAAGGCTTCCTCAGCTCTCATCCCCTAATGCCCCTACTCTACTTGCGCTACACGAATGACATCTTCATCATCTGGACCCATGGAAAAGAAGCCCTTTAGGAATTCCACCATGATTTCAACAATTTCCATCCCACCATCAACCTCAGCCTGGACCAGTCCGCACAATAGATCTACTTCCTGGACACTACGGTGCTAAGAAGGGATGGTCACATAAACACCACCCTATACCGGAAACCTACTGACCGCCATGCTTACCTACATGCCTCCAGCTTTCATCCAGACCACACCACACAGTCCATTGTCTGCAGCCAAGCTCTACGATACAACTGCATTTGCTCCAACCCCTCACACAGAGACAAACACCTACAAGATCTCTATCAAGCATTCTTACAACTACAATACCAACCTGCTGAAGTGAAGAAACAGATTGACAGAGCCAGAAGAGTACCCAGAAGTTACATACTACAGGACAGGCCCAACAAAGAAAATAACAGAACGCCACTAGCCATCACCTTCAGCCCCCAACTAAAACCTCTCCAACGCATCATCAAGGATCTACAACCTATCTTTCAGAATGACCCATCACTCTCACAGATCTTGGGAGACAGGCCAGTCCTTGCTTACAGACAGGCCCCCAACCTGAAGCAAATACTCACCAGCAACTACACACCACACCACAGAACCACTAACCCAGGAACCTATCCTTGCAACAAAGCCCGTTGCCAACTGTGTCCACATATCTATTCAGGGGACACGATCATAGGGCCTAATCACATCAGCCACACTATCAGAGGCTCGTTCACCTGCACATCTACCGACGTGATATATGCCATCATGTGCCAGCAATGCCCCTCTGCCATGTACATTGGCCAAACTGGACAGTCTCTATGTAAAAGAATAAATGGACACAAATCAAGAATGTCAAGAATTATAACATTCAAAAACTGGTTGAAGAACACTTCAATCTCTTTGGTCACTCGATTACAGACCTAAAAGTGGCAAGTCTTCAACAAAAAAACTTCAAAAACAGACTCCAGTGAGAGACTGCTGAATTGGAATTAATTTGCAAACTGGATACAATTAATTTAGGCTTGAATATAGCCTGGGAGTGGATGGGGCGTTACACAAAGTAAAACTATTTCCTCATGTTTATCCCCCCGCCACCACCCGCTGTTCCTCAGAGGGTCTTGTCAACTGCTGGAAATGGCCCACCTTGATTATCACTACAAAAGGTTTTTGCTCCCCCGCTCTCCTGCTGGTAATAGCTCACCTTACCTGATCACTCTCCTTACAGTGCATATGGTAACACCCATTGTTTCATGTTCTCTGTGCATATAAATCTCCCCAATGTAGTTTCCACTGAATACATCCAATGAAGTGAGCTGTAGCTCATGAAAGCTTATGCTCAAATAAATGTGTTGGTCTCTAAGGTGCCACAAGTCCTTTTCTGTTTGTTCCAGTGGTTAGTCTCCCTCACTGTCAAAAATGTGTGCCTTACTTCTCATTTGAATTTCTCTGGCTTCAACTGACAGCTGTTGGTTCTTGTTGTGCCTTTCTGGGCGAGATCGAATTAGCCCTGCCCCGTGAAATCCGATCTCCCTGTCCTGCTGGGATCCCTCCAGCCAGGAGAACCCAGTCGGGGCCTCCTAGCTGTTTGTCTGCTGGGCTGGGGATATCAGATGCACCAGAGGCATGCAGAAGTGAATGCACTGCATCAGCCCGGCATTGGGCTCAGGGGTTTGGCCTTGGCAACTTCTGCTCCAGCCATGTCTCTGGGTGTCTGGGCTCAAGGCTTCTGACCCCCGTGACTGCAGCCAAGCCTGGGGTGCTGAGTTCAGGACTTTCATGCCCCTCCCCACTGCTCTCGGCACTCTGGGTGTCTGCCCGGCATCTGCAGCTGGGGCTCAGGGCTTCCCTTGCAGTTCCTTCTGGGGCTCAGGGGTTCATTTTTAAGGATGCCCCCAAATTGGTCTTTGCGTTTATTTGCCAGGGGACTAGTAGGTAGGAGCCCCCAGCTGAGGTGCTCTCAGCAGCAGGGACCCATCCGCACATCTTAGAACCTCCTCTAACTTCAGAAAGATTCTTGGCATCTGCCCTCAGAGCCCAGGTCTGAGGGTAGCACGGAAGTGAGCGTGGCAATGCTGTAACCCCCCTACAACAACCTCTGAACTCCCCCACTATCCCATTTTGGTTGGGACTCCCAGCAAATGAAATATCATTGAGATGGACATGTTCCAACGAGACAATTCAATTAAGAGTAGGATACCAGAGGAGGAAAAATCACTTTTGTCGTGGCAATGAGGGTGGCCCATTTCAAACAGTTGACCAGAAGGTTTCAGTAAGAATAGGGGGAAATTAGTATGGGGGAAGTTAGGACTTTTGGCTGCAGAATTTTATTTCATTTTTTTATGAGATTGTGTCTTTTAGGTTTTCTGGCACACAAGCAGAGAAGTTAGAGAAAAACATAAATGATTCTTGGGGGAAGTTTGCAATGTCTCGCTAATTTGTTTCTTAAGACCAGAACAAAAACACATAAGAACCCCAAAGTCAGAAGGAGAGAATGTCAGCTTCTGCCTATAACAGAGAGGCACAATTCACTGGGTACCTGCTGACTGACTGCTGCTACACCCCCACTGAGCTGCTTAGCATGCAAGTAGGTCCAGGAACCGTGCCCAAAATTTAAAGTCGCAGTATTCAATTTTAACACAACCACAAATACACCAGAGCATCCAAATTTTCTGTTTTACAAGGTCTCTCCTTGTTTTGGAACACTGGTTTCTAAACTTGCCATCGGGACTTTGAATCCAATTTCAGCTACTAATTAGCAAGTGTGTGGAACAATCACTAATGTGCATTCGGTGTTATGTTGTAGGTTTCTTTAGGAAATCTGACATGCTCTCAGCCCCCCCAAAACCCACTCTCTCTCCCCCCACATACACACAACACACTCCCTGTCACACTCCACCCAACACCACCCCATTTGAAAAGCATGTTGCAGCCACTTGCATGCTGGGATAGCTACCACAATGCACTGCTCTCTGTGGCCATTGCAAGAGCTGCCGTTGTGCTGGCAGTGTGAACACACAGCAGCGCTTTCCCTGCAGCGCTCTCTGAGGGGCACTGCAGCTCCTGGCGCTGTACATCTGACAGTGTAGACATAGCCTAAGTTACACCAGTGAAACTTTCTTTATTCAAGACAAGGGCAGATTCAGGACCTGAGTATTACATAGTAGGAAGTAATTACTTTAGAATAGGCTGTAAACACAGATAAATGATTGGCATGTATGTTGAGTGTTTAAACTGAGTCTCTCCCCCCCAAATAAGAATCCGTTGAAGACAATTAAACTGCTATATTTAGAGCATGACTGTCATTTACTCTCCCTATTGTGCATTAAGAAATTAGTATTCTTGTTTTAATGTAATCACGCATAAGAAGCAACAGAAAACCATTTACAGTTAAACAAAATAAACTTGGGAACAGACTTTTTTATGGTGGCTTATTTATTTTGAAATGTTGCCTTGAAACTTTTTGTTTTATTTAGCCCTGAGAGGAAGGATAGTGGGTGAGGTCAGCAAACATTTCAGGAGATGCGATGCTTCCAAAGTACAAACCCAAGATCCCAAGTCTTAAAAGTCTTCTTGTAAGAAAACTGAATGCTTTTTCATTGTTCTCAGATCCAAGGGTCTGGGTCTGTAGTCACCTAGGCAAATTGGTGAGGCTTTTGACCAAACCTTGTCCAGGAAGTGGGGTGCAAGGTTTTGGGAAGTATTTTGGGGGGAAGGACGCGTCCAAACAGCTCTTCCCCAGTAACCAGTATTAGTTTGGTGGTGGTTGCGGCCAGTCCAAGGACAACGGGTGGAATATTTTGTACCTTGGGGAAGTTTTGACCTAAGCTGGTAAAGATAAGCTTCGGAGGTTTTTCATGCAGGTCCCCACATCTGTACCCTAGAGTTCAGAGTGGGGGAGGAACCTTGACAGGGACCTTGAGAGATCATCAAATCCAGGGGTTCTCAACCTTTTTCCTGCTGAGGCCCCTATAAAAACATCCTATAAAAACAACAGGGCCCGGCAGGGGGGAAGCGTGGGTTCCAGGCCAGGGGGACACACTTGGGCATAGGCATAGATTTACTTCTATTTTTTTTTGGTGGGGGGGGGGTAAGGAAGGCCTGGCATGGCTTATCCCAGCTCCACACAGCAGGGTCCAGGGAGAATGTGCCATCTCCCCCCCCGACTCACTCAGGAGGGCACCCAGCTTGTCTGGGCTCTGGGGGGATGCAACCAAAAATATAACTGAAAGGGCGGACTCAGTTCAAAAAGTTTGAAAACCGCTCAGGTGCGGGCAGGAGGTTAGTTAGGGGCTGTGTGAAATGAAGGGAGTAGCTCAGGGTACAGGGAGGGGATAGCTAAGGGCTGTGTATGGGCAGGGGGTAGCTATGGGCTGTATGCAGGCAGGGGGGCTTCCAGTGCAATGCCCAGCTTCAGGGGCAAGGCACTGGGACTCCCGGCTTCAGCCTCCCTGCTGCTCCTGGCTTGTGGGGGAGGGGAGGTTTGCTGGCTCGAGCACAGCGTTGCTCCTGGCTTGGAGGGGATGTGGGGACCCTGCCAGCTTCAGCCCCACCTAGCTTCTGGCTGTGCCACTCCCGGCTTGGGGGGGATGGGGAGGGCACCGCGGGCTTCAGCCCCGCGCTGCTCCTAACTAGGGCAGGGGGCCCACTGGCTTCAGACCCGCACTGCTCCTGGCTTAGGAGGAAGGGGGGGCCCCCAGGCTTCAGCACTGGGGCTCCAGGTTTCAGCCGTGGGGCTCCACGGCCCCCCGGAAAGGGGTCACTGACCCCTGGCTGAGAACCACTGACCAAATCCAGTCCTCTGCACTCATGGCATGACTAAGCATTATCTAGATCATCCCTGACAAGTGTTTGTCTAACCTACTCTTAAAAATCTCCACTGATGGAGATTCCAGAACCCCTCAGGCAATTTATTTCAGTGCTTAACCACCCTGACAGGAAGTTAGCCATTGATAGCTACTCTCTGGGAATGGTTTTCCACCAGTTTTGCACGCATCTTATAGTAGCTCCATCTAAGTTGTCTTTCCCTAGTTTGTTTAGGAGAAGGTCAGGTGAGACTGGGACTGATTTAACTGGGAATTGGTCCTGCTTCGAGCAGGGGGTTGGACTAGATGACCATCAGGGGTCCCTTCCAACCCTGATATTCTATGATTCTATGACTGCATCAAAAGCCTTACTACCGTCAACATATACCACATCTACTGCTTCTCCCCATCCACAAGGCTCGTTACCCTGTCAAAGAAAGCTATCAGGTTGGTTTGACACCATTTGTTCTTGACAAATCCATGCTGACTATTACTTATCACCTTATTATCTTCCAGATGTTTGCAAATTTAGAGCTTAATTATTTGCTCCATTATCTTTCCAGGTACAGAAGTTAAGCTGACTGGTCTGTATTTCCCCAGGTTGTCCTTATTTCCCTTTTTTAGATGCCCTTTTCCAGTCTTCTGGAATCTCTCCCGTTTTCCATGACTTTTCAAAGATAATCACTAATGGCTCAGATATCTCCTCAGTCAGCTTCTTGAGTATTCTAGGATGCATTTCATCAGGCCCTGGTGACCTGAAGACATCTCATTGGTCTAAATAATTGTTTACTTGTTCTTTTCCTATTTTGTCCTCAGATCCCACCTCATTTTCACTGGCATTCAGCATGCTAGATGTCCAATTACCACCAACCCTCCTCTTGAACACTGAAACAAAGAAGTCATTAAGCACCTCTGCCATTTCCACATTTTCTGTTATTGTTTTTTCCCTCTTCATTGAGTAATGGGCCTACCCTGTCCTTGATCTTCCTCTTGCTTCTAATGTATTTGTAGAATGTTTTCTTGTCACCCTTTATGTCTCTAGCTATGATCTGTTTTGTTCCTTGGCCTTTCTAATTTTGTCCTTAGAAACTTGTGCTATTTATGTTCATCCTTTGTTGTAATTTGACCTAGTTTCCACTTTACGTACAACAATGTTTTGATTTTTAGATCATTGAAGATCTCCTGGTTAAGCCAGCATGGTCTCTGGCTATACTTCCTATCTTTCCTATGCAGTGGAATAGTTTGCTTTTAGGCCCTGTAGTGGGGCAACTGCCCCACTCCAGTAAAACAGGGGTTAAAAGCATCCCTGGAGAGGGCTGTGGCTGGGCTAGGCTGATTCGGGAAGCAGCCACAGCTGTGGCCAGCTCAATCAGGGTCCAGCTGGCCCTTATAAGAGGGCTTGGGGCCAGAAGTGAGAGGAGTGTCACTCTAGTCCTGGAGGTAGAAGGGCTAGCTGCCTGGGAGCAATGTACCTGAAGTGGAGCAGTGCGGGGGAAAGGCAAAGGGAGCTGGGGAGCAGCAGCCTGGTAAATCCCCAGGCTGAGGCCTTGTTGAAGGCCTCAGAAAGGTACGGGGGAGGCAGAGGGGCAGCCTGGGGATAGGCAAAGGCAGCAGGTCCTACCCCCTTGCCAATGATGAGTGGCCATTACAGACTTCAGTTTGCCCCAGTGAGCAGGGGCTAGATGATGACTGGCAGTAGCCACTGAGGCAAGGTGGGTTTAGAGGGTTGGGGGTTCCCCTGGGAGGGGAGACCCAGAGTGTGGGGGTACAGCTAGGGGGCAGCACCCCGAGGTAAAAGGGCACCAAGGTCCGGAGGGATATGCGGGCCCTAAGACAGGCAAGACACCAGCCTGCAGAGGGCGCTCCCAGTGCTGAAGAGGTAACTTCCAAGATGACCAGTAGGAGGGGTTATGCCGGTGAGCCTTCGCCTTGCTACAGGCACATAATAATGTCTCTGAAAAATTGCCAACTCTTGAACTGTTTTTCCCTTTACGCTTGCTACCCTGGGATCTTACCTACCAACTCTCTGAATTTTCCTAAGTCAGCCTTCTTGAAAGGCAGCACCTTGCACAGACACATTGAATGTTGCCTGACATTATCAAGCTCTTTCTGAAATTCCTCACAATCCACCCAAACAAAAGAATTCAGTGGCCTGGGCAAGTTTTCCTATCTCATGCTTTTAGTCCATGATTCCAGGTCAATAATAAACATACAGAACACGACCAATCCTAGTATTGCCACTCAGGGCCTCCCACTCTCCAGGTGATGATTAATTCCCACCTCTCCCCATCCAATTCTTATTCCTCACATATGGGCTCTGTCTCTCCGCTGCTCCCAGCACTGGGCTTTTCTCTCCTGCTGCTGCTGCACTGAGGCTCTCCGGCCTCCCTCCTTTGGGTGGCTCAGGGCTCCCTCCCCACAGCTTGGCCTGGGGGCGATGGGGCAGCAGGTCTCCTGGGGCAGGGACGCTGCAGGGGCTAGGGTGACCAGATGTTGCGATATTCAGGGCTTTTTCTTGTCTAGGTGCCTATTACCCCCCCCCCACACACACTGTCCCGATTTTTCATACTTGCTATCTGGGCACCCTAGCAGGGGCTGAGGCTGCAGCGCAAGCAGCCCCATCCTGCGAGTTCCCCACCTCAGGGCAGAGGGGCCCAGCTGGGCTGATTTGGGGGCGGGGCAGGGGGAAGCAGCTGCAGTTCCTGTAACCTGACCTTTCCCACACCCTCCCCCCATAAATCTCCCCATGGGTCTTCTACTAACCCCCCCAAATCCTCTCTGCTCCTCTGTCTCCTGACACCCTGCCTCGCCCTGCACCTCCTGCCTTTCGGTCCCCCCCCCCAAAGCCTTTTCCCCCTCCTGCCCCTTGTGCCCCCTGAATTGCCACCTGCCACCTCCTGCTTCCATCTCCTTCGCTTGCCCTTTGAACGGTGCCCCCCCCCGTTCTGCTCCCTGCCCTGAAGCAAACAACCCCCCACCCTTTGGCTTGATAACGCCCCTCCCCTGCTCCAACCTCTGTGCCCCCAGTCCCAAACGGCATGGGGCTGGGAGGAGGAGAAAGTCCTTGCTGGCTAATAAAGCCAGTTTGTGCCCTGCAGCCCTGCTTTGGGAGGGAGGGGGTCAGCCTGAACTTCTCCCCCTCCCCAACCTCCCCCCAACACTGACCCCTGTAAACTGCCCTGAACTTCCCCCTCCTCAACAATCCCCTCAACTTTGCCCCCCAAATCTACCCCATGCCTGGACTCTGCCCCTCCCCCATCCTGGCCCCCTCCTCAGTCCCCCTAATGAGCCCTGTCTGAACCCCCAACCCCCTCTGCTCCCCTGAACCCACCTCCTGACCCCTGCAGCCCCTCCTGCACCTCAGCCCCCCTGAACTACCCCCTCCCTTCCCTAGTGACCCCCAGCTCCACAGGGTGACTCTGCTGTGTCGGTTTAACTGTCACCCCAGGATATGCCAAGCTCCCCTCCCCTCGTACAGCCACCTGGGCCCTCATTAGCTTCGGGGGTGGGAGCTAATTTGCACAGAGGATAATGGAGCAGCCAATCAGGGGCTGGCCTGGGTGCCGGGGGGGCTATAAAGGACTCCTCAGGGCTAGCGGACCCCTGGGCATGGCTGCGCTGGGAGCCTGGGCTGCAGGGTCAGGGAGGGGTCTGGGCCCAGCCCCAGAGCCGGCATGGGAAGCGGGAGGCTCTGGGGCTGCGCAGGGTGGGGCAAGAGCTGGGTACAAGAGGCCCTAGTCACTGCAGCTCCCCCTCTGGGGGGCTCTGGGGGAGAGGTCTGGAGCCATTTGTCAAATGCTTGGGATCCACCCTGTAAGGGAGGACAAACTGGGCTTCATTCATACCCCAGTCTCAGTCATAATGCTGGGATAACAGCAGGGGCTCCTTTCACAAAACACCTCATTATTTTTAGCTCTTTGTTTCATGGGTTGCAAGCCTCCCACATTCTGATCCAGTGAAAGAGAGCTGTCCTCTCCTGCTGCCATCGACCCCCATCCCTCTGTCTGCTACCGACACGGCCTGGCCTGGGAATGTGAAGGAACCTCTCCGAACTAAGAGGAGACACGCACAGAAACATACAGTCCTCTGTATTGGAGAGCGAGAGGCTGGAGAGACACAGACACACCCTCAGTTCACTGATCTCTCATGTTAATAACAGTTTGAAGAACATCCATCCAGTCTAGGAGAAAGGTTTGCACTCTCAGAGCAGCTCAGCACAGGGGACGGGGGTGCTGGGGCAGTAAAAAGGCTCCAGGGAGCCCTGAACCACAGTGTCACTAACCCATTCTAGTGCACTAAAAACAGAGTGTAGTCGTAGGGGCATAAGTGGCTAGGTGTAAACACCCATCTACGATGCTAGCCACATCCTCCGGCAGCTAGTCTCTCCTGCCAGTCACGCTGCTGCAGCAACGTTATTTTTAGTGCCCAGCCTGGATCAGAGCTAGTGTGTGTATCTCTACCTGAGCTGGGAATCAGACCCCAGCTTGAAGTGTAGATGTACCCGAAGTAAAACTGTAAGTAGCTTAGGCTCTGGTCAATAATGACTTATTTAATGAAGGTGGGATATCGGTACCCTTCCCAGGATAGAGTCCCCCATCCTGTAAGTATGGCTTACATTTTTCATCAGCAAGGAGATGTGGAGAATTTTAATGGAACTGTGAAAGATGCACACAGGGAAAGGATATTTTGCAAGTATGATGGGTTTGCTAATAAGGGCACAACAACTCCCATCAGCCCTCTCCCTACTGCACATCCCTTTACTCTGCCCAGGAACTTAAGTATTTGGTCAGTTCCTGAAGGGCTTATTCATTGATTCCAAGGCCAGAAGGGACAATCGTGATCATCTAGTCTAGTCTGACCTCCTGTATAACACAGGCCAGAGGACTACCCCATAATAATTCATAGAGCAGATTTTTTTTTAAAAATGGCCAAACTTGAATTAAAAATGATCAGTGATAGAGAATCCACCACGATCCTTGGTATACTGTTCCAATGGCTATTTACCCTCACTGTTAAAAATGTACAACTTATTCCCAGTCTGAATTTGTGTAGCTTCCACTTCCATGCATTGGAGTGTGTTATACCATCTCCGATAGAGTAAATATTTGTTCTCCATTTAGATACTTATAGACTGTAATCAAGTCACCCCTTCACCTTCTCTTTGTTAAGCTAAATCACTCTAAGGCATGTTTTCTAATCATTCACATGGCGCTTCTCTGAACCTTTTTCAACTTACCAACATCCTTTTGGAATTGTGGGCACCAGAACTGGACACAGGATTCCAGCAGTGGTCGCATCAGTGCCAAATACAGAGCTAAAATAACCTCTCTGCTCCTACTCGAGATTGGCCTGGTCATGTTTCCCTGGATCACATTAGCTCTTTTGGTCACAGCTTAGTTAGGACTGCTGTGAGACTGACCCTTTTTAAGTCTGTTGCGTGGCTGACCATCCCATTTTAATGTGTTGGAAATGAACAAGCTCCCTAAAGTTTGTGTGGGAAGGAGAGGAAGGTCCCTGAAGGACATCCAAAGACATGGGGAGGGGGAGAACTGAGACAATCAACAGAGCAGCCTCATACAAAAAGCTATTTTTGAAAATGTTAGTGGCTTCCCCCCATTTTCTGACTCGCTGTAATCAAAAGGAACAAATGCATTCGCAAATGAATATTTGCAACAATCTGTTACCTGCATCCTAATACTGCAAACATAGCGCTTTAAACAAACAGCATTTAAAAATAAATTAGAAAGAGGAGCATTTGTATACTTTTATCTGTCCTCCATTGAACGGAGAATTTATATTTTTCTTCTGAACAGACGCTGTCGCTCCAATTTTCATGAGAATGCACCCTCTCCAAAGATACCCCAGCTAGCTTGGTGGGCATTGCTGCTGGCAATTTGAAATTCTAAACTTGTTGTGGTCTATCCATGACCTGCTTGAGCCTGAATCCAAGTTTCCAGAGGCTGAGTTTAAGCCTTTTTCTCAGCTGCTCCTCTTCTGATTAGTGAAAGGCAAGAGCTTGACTCAAAAATTGGAGGGGATGTCACCCTTGACTGCAGATTCAAGATTACTGTAGCTTTGAGCTCCAGAAAATGAGGCTCTTTCTGTACCTGAACCCCTGTGAGGAAAACTCAGGAAGCCTAATAACAGCAAAGGTAAGGTTTCTTTCCCCCTCTCTTTCAGAGCTCCCATTCATCCTTTCCTTCTCCCACTCACCGTCCTGTCTCCTCCCTTTCTTGTGGTGACTCCTGAGTCCTGTAGTTTGTGGACCCAAGACTTAAGGAACCTCCTAGGAGCAAACTTACAGACTCAGACTGCTGTAGTTGTCTGCACCTAGCTAGACACAACCGTTTGTCTGGCTCCTATTCAGACATGAAAAGAGAGCCAGAGTGCACTGTTACTACAATGGATCAGACAGACCAGAGGACCTGAAAGAAGAGTTCAAAGGTTGAACTCAGCTCTTTCTCCAGCAGCTCAGTCTAGGGGCAACTTCTGACTGTCAGCAACATGAGACCTTCAGACAGCGGGATGTACAGGTGTATAATGGAAGATGAGGATGTGAGTACTGGAAAGATTCTTCTGCAAGTGGCAGGTAAATGAACATGTCACAACGTCCAGAGGGGACGGCTTAACTCTGAGTTCATACTAACCTACCCATAGCCAAACAGATGTATTTACACGTTTCCCTATCTAATTGTGCAACAGCTCCTTTTCAGTGACTACACTACTTAGAAGTTTTCCTCAGGCTTTAATATGGTAATTGGTGACAGTGTTGAGCATCTGAACATGAAGTGTTCTAGGAGAGAGAGAAGTGTCCATATGTACTTATAAGGAACATACATTATCTATGTTTAGCTGTTTATGTATCACTTCTTGCCTCTCTCCAAAATGCTGATATTCGACACAGGTACAAATCAAACTCACAGTTCAAGTTGTAACAAGGTGTCTGTTTTATACTAATGAAGGTAATACATTCAACTGGTATGCCGAGAAGCACTTGTGAAGAACAAATCCGTCAAATGTGATAGGAGGTGTAAATGACCATGGGCTCTGATGGTGTGATTGGCAGTTGCACAGAAACACGTACATAAAGTGATCCTAGCAACTTACAAATGAAGTGATGGTAAGAATTAAGTACTGGAACAGAGGTGTAACACCTGATTGGTGCTGAATGCAGCAAATGGGTGAAATGACTTTCTATTACTGCCTCCTAATTCTTCCCCATCTGCATTCACAGAGGTGACACTATTTGTTGGTTTAACTGTCACCCCAGGGACACTCTGAGCTCCTCTCCCCTTTGGGGCCTCTTGGGCCCTCGTTAACCTTAGTGGAAGGGGGTGGAGGCTCATTTGCCTAGAGAAGGCTGGAGTAGCCAATCAGGGGCCAGACTGGGGGCTGGGAGAGGCTATGAAGGGCTCCCCAGGGCTCAGGGCACGCAGACCCCTGGGCAGGGCGGTGCCTGTGCTGGGTGCCCTGGCTACAGGGTTGGGGAGGGGTTCGTGCCCAGTCACAGAGCAGGCAGGGCCCCAGGCAGTGGCAGGGGGAGACTGCCCCAGGTAGATGCTGGGGACTCAGGGGCAGCATGAGGTTGCGGTGCCTAGAGCCAGCCACAAGGGGAGGACAGGAGATGGGGGCTCCTGGGATAGGGAGCTAGGAGCAGAGCTGGGCCCTATCTGGAAACAGGAGCTCCCCTCAGTCCCTGCTGCTCCCCGTATGGATACATGTACACTGGAGCTGGGAGCAAGCTTTCCAGCTTATGGAGACAGACGTGCTAGCTCTGCTGGAGCTATCATGCTAAAAATAGCAGCATCGCAGAGGGTAGACTGGTAGCGGCTTAAGCTGGTCACCAGAGTATAGACCCACCCCGAACCCCTGGACACTGTCTACCCGAGCTGGGAAGCATGTGGTGCTCAGAGGGAGGGTGTGACGGGTTGGATCACGGAAACCCCCTTTGGGACTGCCCTTTGATGTGCCAAGTCTACCTCTGAGCCCGTTTTCCCTGACAACTTGGGACTTCAGTGCCCTGCCTGGTTTAAGCCAGACACGCTAGCCTGCTACAAACACAGACCTAGTTCTGAACTACGTCCCCCAAAAACTGCAGGAGTAACTGAAAACTGCTTAAGAAGTGCTCCTGTCTCCAGAACTTAGATGCCCAGCTCTCAGTGGGGTCCAAACCACAAATAAATCCATTTTACCCTGTATAGCTTCCAAGCTTTCTCCCTTGTGCGTGACTGGAGAGGAAGATTTTGTAACAGTTATAAGGGTTTATACCTTACTGCTTGTGATAATATTGGTTGTGAAGAAGCCCAACAACCTCCAATAAAAATGTATAGTATAGGTGTTAGCTAGAGAGCAAATCTAAGTCCTACTCATGTACCCCACTCCCCAGATGGTTCTGTTTGTGAGTTATATCCCTTCCCCCGACCCTGTGTTTGTCTGGTCTATTTAGAATTGCTCCTCAGACCAGCTCTGTCCACCACCCTCTATTTGTATAGTTCCCAGTACAACGGGGCCCCGATCTTGGTTGGCCAATAGGTACGACTGTAACACACATGATTAATAACAAAGGGGAAGAAGTTTAAATCTGAGTGATAAAAGAACAGGTCATTTATTGAAAACTGCCAGAGTAAGGAGGACTCTCTGCCTCCCCGCATGATGGCATGTGACTAGAAATATGGGCAACAAACACTCCCCACATCTCTTAAGTGTGTCAGCACCTTATAGCTACAGAGTGACTGATAGGGTTGCCAGCGCTCCAGGATTGCCCTGGAGTCTCCAGGAATTCAAGATTAATCTTGAATTAAAAATGATGTAACAGGAGGAGGCTACCTCCAGGAATACATCCAACCACAATTGGCAACCCTAGTGACTGACTAGGCTAATAAATGACTCCCCTCCCCAGAGTGAGACTTTAACCTGATTGCTAATAACTGATTCAGGGCTGTGCCTGAGGGGAAAGGGAGTGATGTGATTGGCCTAAATCTGGATTGAACCTGGTCTGATAAACTCAGTTCAGTTTCGCCAGACACAATCAGATCACCACTGTTAATTCTGTAGACTCAGTCACAGCTCAGTAGTGACATGGCCCTGCCATACCAGCATCCTGGCTGGGAGCAAGTCCCTGGGAGCAGGGGGAGAGCAGAAAGATATCGGTGTCCCGAAGCAGCTGCTCTTGCCCTGCCAGTCACGCTCTCTGATGAAGGACAGTCTGAACCTGAGCTCAAACCCTTTCAGTTTCTTCTTGGTTCATGACTGGATACAAATAGAGCCTGTGACGGTGCCAAGGGTCAAAGGAGAGGGGGATGATATGCGCTCTTTAGGGATGTGACTTCTTCTCTTCTGCCAATTTCCTGTAAACCCAGAGGGACACCGGCCAGCGACTCTCCCCAAAACACTTATTGAAATGTCTGACTTATTATAAGCATCCACTGCATAACACAGACACTTCGTTGGGGGATGGGATCTCTTTAGATTCTCACACAGACTGTGAGGTAGATACTAGGCTGGCCAACCTAGGGAATTAGCTCTCACCACTCAGGAGCACCCTCTGCAGGTGGTGTCTTGCCCACAATTACCTGCCCTTTTCCAAGCTCCACCACATTAGGCCCTACATCCCTCCCAGACAATGGCGTACTTTCCTGGGATACTGCCCTCTGGAGGTGCCCCACTCTCTGGGTGCTGCCCCTCCAGGGAACTGGCTACCCCTAATCCCACCACTCGCCTCAGTGACCCACTGCTGTTCTTCACCCTAGCCCCTTCCCTCAGGGCCACACTGCAGTCTGAACTGGCCACTCATCATCAGCAAGGGGGTAGACCTGCTGCCTCTTTCTCCCCTGGCTGCCCCTCCACAGCCCTAATACCTCCTCAAGGCCCTGTATCAGGCCCTCAGCCTGGGACTTGGTCAGGCCAAAACTCCCCCAGCTCCCCCAAAACTTCCCCAGCACTGCTCTGTCCAAGGTACCTTTCCCTATATAGGCAGCCAGCCCCATCACCTCATTCAGTTTTCTCATTTTTTTCGACAGTCACCCTGTGCAGCCTCATACATCCTGCCATATCAGTACCCCGACACAGGCCTGTGGATAAGGCAGATGTTACAAACTTTATGTTCTGGGTTTAGTGTATGTGTCGAAGGGGGTCACACTGCCTGTCGGGTGAACTTATTTCACACCCCAGAGGATCCTCGCATCCCTCCATTCCCACTGTTGCTGGCACCCAGTGCCGAGAGGCTGAACAACAGCTTGAGTGGTTCGTTACCCGGTGTGCTACACCCAATAATCACAACGGGGTGGAGAAGCAGAAAAGTTTATTTGCAGCTGCAAAAAGGTACAGGGAGAATAAAATCTCAAATCCTGCACCACAGAGCAGGAAGTTACACAGGCTTTTATACATCCTTTTTCCCAGCATACTTATCCAATAGCAAGCTGCTCCAAGTATCCATATAGCCAGCCAATCCAGTTCCCAGCTAGTTCCCTGATTCTCTGTATCATTTGTTAAACTATACATAAAGCTGCTTTATTCAGCATTGTTCTTCCATATCTCCCCTGTTTGGCCTTGCTTAGTTTCAGGCAGTCTGACTCTGCAACATACTGTTGCAGATTCTCAGCATAACTGCTGTGTGTGCCTCCAGGCGGGGGGGGGGGGGGCAAGGACACTTGGGCCTAGCACGCAGAGCTGCTGCGAGTGCCTCCAGGCAGGAGGGGGGGGGCCAAGGACACCGGGGCCTAGTGCGAGGGGGCTTCATCGACACTCGTGGTCTTCCATCCCCTCGAGTTACCTAGTGGCCATGCCCCAGTGTTCCCAACAACTCCCCCCTTTGAGAACACTCAACAGCCTTGGCTCTGAGTTTTCTCACTTGGGCTACTTATTTCTTTACAATATGACTTTGCATAAGCACTTTGTGATAGCCCTGAAGAGAATGACTTATTAACTTTTGCAAAAGGGCCCTGACACATGATACTGCACAGCATAATACCAGTAATACAAGCAATGCAGGAAAGAGAAATTTCAATAGCAGGCTAAATAAACCACCAAGCCAAGATGACAAACCCCAGCCTGAAAACAAGGTTTGCAACCAATTGTTCTCTGGGGCAGTATAGGCAACCTGTGCTCCGGCTCGGGCATGGGCCTCAGCCTGTACCACCTTTTAGGGATCAGATTGGTTTCGGGTAAAACATAACACTCCCTCAGTGAGTACTGCAACTGAATACTCCTGGTCCTGATAGGTGGCTTGCTGTAAAGAGGTCTTGTTCCAGAACGGTGAGTCCGTTCTTTCCTGCTCTTTGGTGGTGGCTAATTCTGCTAGGGTCAAGGGCAGCATGTCAAGGGGCATTCCCGTTTTGGGGGATAGTGGAGTTGGAGCACACACCCAGCAATCAGTCTGGTTTGTTAAAGTAGCAACGTGGTGCGCAAGCAAAACAAAGGAGTTATGCTCCCGATATGCACAGTTTGGAAATACCAATACAGAGAATAACAATGTTACCCAATTAATTATTACCAGAGTCTTCCCAACCCAGGGTCTCCAGTACCTGGGTGGGCCCATTTTAGCATTAAGGTGCCCGCTATTTGTGTCTTTTAAACAGTAGCTTTAGCCCGAGATTTCACTGGATGAGGAGTCAGCAGGTTGGACGGTCCACTGTTCTGCTGACGAGGGGGCAGGTACTGCCTTCAGACGAGAGTGATGGATCCAGTTTTTGTGTCCCTCGATCTTTGCCGCTGTATGGGAGATCAGCAGGACGGTATAGGGTCCTTTCCACTTTTCCTGGAGAGGCTCGTCTTTCCAGGTGCGAACAAGCACAGAGTCACCGGGCTGTAAGGAGTGAACAGGAGAGTCCAAGGGGAGAGGCTGGGAATCCTTGGTATACCTGTGAAGAGACAAGAGAACAGCAGACAGGGAACACATATACTGTGACAAAAAAACATTACCCAACTCCCATTCCCCTGACAGAACCGGGGTGCCATTCATAGGCCATGCCCTTCCAAACATAATTTCAAAGGGACTGAGCCCTAATCTACCCTTTGGGAGAACGCGGATACGGAGTAGGATGAGGGGCAAAGCATCAGGCCATCGCAGTGAGGCTTCTTGGCACTTTTGAGAGATGCCGTTTAAGGGTCTGATTGGTACGCTCCACTACACCACTGGCTTGCGGTCTCCAGGGCGTATGGAGTTTCCAGGGGATCTGTAAGGCATGTGAGATGCTTTGAATGATTTTTGACGTGAAGTGTGTTCCATTGTCAGATTCCATCCACAGGGGGAGTCCAAAGCGAGGAATGATCTCCTTAACAAACTTGAGGGCCACTGTC
The DNA here is from genome assembly GCF_965140295.1 of Lepidochelys olivacea. Lineage (NCBI taxonomy): Eukaryota > Metazoa > Chordata > Testudines > Cheloniidae > Lepidochelys > Lepidochelys olivacea. The sequence goes on from NC_140416.1 coordinate 12,864,639, forward strand.
CTGGCAGTGCAGTTACGGCATGGGAAGGCTTCTGGCCATCCACTGAACCAATCCACTATAACAAGGAGATATTTGAACCCTTGAATCCGGGGAAACTCAGTAAAGTCTATTTGCCACACTTGTCTGGGGCCCGGAGTGGGTTCTAGGGCAGCTGGTGGCACAGGATGTCCCGGTCGGGGGTTATTCTTTTGGCAGACTAAGCAGTCCGCTTGTACCTGGGCAGCCAGGGGTCGGAGTCCGGAAGCGATAAAGTATTTTCCCATTAGCTGGATAAGTGCTTCCCTGCCAGCATGAGTGGTTTGATGTAGTTTTTGCAGCACTGGCCGGATTAGGCCCTTTGGTAAGAGGACCTTCCCTTCTGGGGAATGGAGCCATCCCTCCTTTTCCCGAAGACTGAGTTTGTCAGTTAGCTGTCTCTCCTCCCCAGAGTACTGAGGGGTTGGAAGCTCCCCTACTGATGGGATAAGGGCATGCATATGGGCGTTCTCAGCCTGAGGGGATGGCAGGGTGGCAGCATGCTTAGCCTCTCTATCTGCCCGGGCGTTACCTCTGGCCACATCTTGATCCTCCCTTTGATGGGCTTTACAGTGTACCACCGCCACTTCCGAGGGGAGTTGTACGGCTTCTAGGAGCCGGAGGATTTGGGGCCCGTACTTGACTGGGGAGCCTTGGGCTGTCAGCATTTCCCTTTGCTTTCATAGGCCAGCATGAGCATGCAGCACACCAAAAGCATACGTTGAATCAGTAAAAATGTTGACCCGCTTTCCTTTTGACAGTTCAAGTGCACAGGTCAGGGCTATTAGTTCAGCAAGCTGGGCAGAGGTCCCAGCAGGCAAACCTTCAGCTTCCACAGTGTCATGGAGGGTCACAACAGCATAACCCGCCCTCCTTTGCCCATCTATTACAGTACTGCTACCATCAGTGTACCACTCATAATCTGCATTTGGGAGGGGTACATCCTTTAAATCCGGATGGCTGGAGTACTGGACATCTATGATCTCTAAACAGTCATGTTTCTGTTCCTCTGTTTCTGGCAAGAGAGTGGCTGGGTTAAGGGAGGGGCAAGGCTGTAGGGTGACTTCAGAGTTCTCTAACAGCTTAGCTTGGTACCGAGCAATCCGAGCCTGGGTGAGCCAAAGCCCTCCCTTTGCATCCAATAAGGCTCGGACCATATGGGGAGTATAGATTTGCATAACCCCTCCCAATGTTAGCTTCTCGGCTTCCTCAAGCAATAGGGCAGTTGCTGCGACCGCCCGTAAACATGCCGGCCAACCCTTTGCAACCTGATCCAATTGCTTAGAAAAATAAGCCACAGGACGCTTCCATGCTCCTAACAGCTGTGTGAGCACTCCTAGGACCACCCCCCTTCGTTCATGTACATACAACTGAAACGGCTTAGAGAGATCCGGCAGGCCCAGAGCCGGGGCTTCCATCAATTTTCTTTTCAGGATTTTAAATGCCCTGTCAGCCTCTGGGGTCCAATAGAAGGGGTCATGATCTGCTCCTTTTACACAGTCGTACAGGGGTTTAGCCCACAGTCCAAACTCTGGGATCCATATCCTGCAAAAGCCTGCCATACCCAGAAATGCCCTGAGCCGCTTACGGTTACTTGGGGTAGGAACTTGACAGATAGATTCCTTTCTTTTTTTTCGCTTGAACGCTGACGCTCCCCTTGCCTTAGCTGTAACCTGATCCCTCTCCACCTCAGACAACAAGGTTCTCAGGAGGATATTACAGTCGTCTCAATCGGCTTGTGACTACTGAGGCACCCCTCAAAGACTGAAATAAACCTGTTTGGGTTCGTTGAGAATTCCCCAGCCTGTGTTTTAAAAGCTGCTAAGTCTATTGGATTGAATGGCACATGGATGTAAACTTGCATAGTTGTAGCCTGACGTCCGTCTGCCCCTGGGCAAGCCACAACAGTCTCAGTAAGCAAAGGATAGAGTCCCACCGAGGGGGCAATCTCTGTAACCCGAGGCATCCTACCCTTATAAGGTGGGAGTGTGGGGGCCGAAGGGGACACCGGCTCTGCCATTACAGTGGGGGTGGGGGTCTGGGGACTAACATTAGCTGCTACCGAACCAGTCGGAGTCAGATTACAGTGCTGTAAAATATCTGGTCAAGTACATAAAGTCAGAAACAAATGCGCATACATATGTTCATTCCATTTCCTTGTTCTCTGACAGAACAGGAGTAACTGAAGGATCGTGTTGTAATTAATTGACCCTCCTGGTGGCCACCACTCCTGGTCCTCTAGTTGATATTGAGGCCAGTCAACTGTACAGAATCGTTTTAATTGGCTCTTAGTCATCGGATCCGCACCAAATACCTTCCAGTTTGCTAGAATGCACTCTAGGGGCGTACACCATGCCCTAACCTCTGAGCTCTGTCCCTGTCCCATACCTACAGGGTAACTCTGGGCGTCCCCAGGTTCCAACAGAGCATATAATCCGGATTTTAAAAGGTTCCTACCTTATCCAAGGAACCGGTTCTTCACCGTGGCCTGCAGCTGCTCCTCCCCCATGTCTAAGGGACCGGTTCTTCACCGCCGTCCACAACAGCTTCTCCACTATATGAGTGCGTTGCACCGTTGTGCCCTCTGGGGTCGATCAAATCGCGTCTCCTCCGAGGCCCCCGATGAACTCACCGGTGCGCCCTGGGCGTCGGTTCTCGCCGCAATCCTCGACCTCCAGGAGGGGTCCGGGCAAGGCTAAATTGCAGCCTCGTCGCCCACCCAGGGACGCCAAAAGCTGTTGCCGGCACCCAGTGCCGAGAGGCTGAACAACAGCTTGAGTGGTTCGTTACCCGGTGTGCTACACCCAATAATCACAACGGGGTGGAGAAGCAGAAAAGTTTATTTGCAGCTGCAAAAAGGTACAGGGAGAATAAAATCTCAAATCCTGCACCACAGAGCAGGAAGTTACACAGGCTTTTATACATCCTTTTTCCCAGCATACTTATCCAATAGCAAGCTGCTCCAAGTATCCATATAGCCAGCCAATCCAGTTCCCAGCTAGTTCCCTGATTCTCTGTATCATTTGTTAAACTATACATAAAGCTGCTTTATTCAGCATTGTTCTTCCATATCTCCCCTGTTTGGCCTTGCTTAGTTTCAGGCAGTCTGACTCTGCAACATACTGTTGCAGATTCTCAGCATAACTGCTGTGTGTGCCTCCAGGCGGGGGGGGGGGGGGGGCAAGGACACTTGGGCCTAGCACGCAGAGCTGCTGTGAGTGCCTCCAGGCAGGGGGGGGGCAAGGACACCGGGGCCTAGTGCGAGGGGGCTTCATCGACACTCGTGGTCTTCCATCCCCTCGAGTTACCTAGTGGCCATGCCCCAGTGTTCCCAACACCACCCACAAGCTTCCTGCATGCCACGCTCCCATGCCCCTCAATTTCAGGGGCTCTGTGTGCCCCCCAAAGTCCCTCCTCCTCCCATACTAACCCCCTCCCCCGTTTTCCCCTCCAATGACAGCAGCTCTGTGTGACTCCCATTCTCCCCATACCAGGGGCTTTGTGTACCCCATTCCTCACTCCCCCCATTCCTCCCCCAATAGCAGGAGTTCTGAATGTGCTCCCATTCCCCTACCCCCCCACGCATTCTCCTTCACTCCTTCCATACCAGGGTTCCCTAGTCTTCCCCCCACCAGGAGCTCTGTGTGCCCTCCATTACTCCCTCCCTCTAAACCAGGGCCTCCCTTCACTCTCAGTCCAGGAGCTCTGTCTGCCCCCCATTCCCAACTTCCCTCCATGCTAGGGGTTCTATGTGCCCCCTTCCCCCTATACCAGGTTCTCCTAATTTCATGCTGTCTGGAGTGGCTCACAACTGTGAGTTCCAATCTCAGGGCAGACTGTCAGAAAATAGGGCAGAGAGACCAACATGGTGGTGTGTTTTATAATTAGGGTGACCATATTTCCCTATGCTGGATATGAACACCTCGTAAAATTACTCGTGAGTTCACTGGCAATCAATCAGAACTATGCAGTACAAACCTTCAAATTAACATCAAGTTGACTGAGCCTCCATTAAAAAGAAATACTGCCTAGTTGGATTCTTTTTATTTACCTTCTTATCTTGAAGGCTTTAGGGTTCCCATTTAGGGGTGTGTGACACCCCCCCACACACCTTCCCACACATGCAGGGTGAGGCGTCACACACACACACGCCCATACACCTCTCTCACATGGGTGTATGTGTGTGTGACTGACGGACTCGACCCTTTCCCTGCCTGGTGCTCTTTGCCCTCTACACCTGGCTGGGCCCCCGGGTCAGACCTGCCTCTCCTGGTACCTGGTGCCACATCTTACCAAGGCAACACATGGATGGGGGCACGCAGGGTCACATGCCTCCCCCCATTTCTGCCAGGGCGTATACCAAAATGTGGCATGTGGCCACCAGCAGCCTTTTGGCACTGTGCAGGAGGGAAGGGACAGGAGCGGCTTCCAGCCGCAGGGGAGGAGTAGAGGGGAAGTGATGACCTGGCCCCTGTCTTTGCAGAGCTCATCTCATCTTGTTCCCCCCACCGTGGCTGGAAGCAGCTTGTCCCTTCCTGCCCACACAGTATCATAAATCAGTTAAGACCTCCATGCTTCTGCTGGCCACCAACATAACCTAGATGCCTTCTGTCCCCCCCGGCTACAGCGTGGGAAGGAAGGGGTTAAGCCTTAAGAATGCACTGTGCACCAGGGCCCAGGTAACCTGATTGCAGAGGCTTCAGAGAACCCCGCCAGAGAGGTCGCTCAGCAGGGGAGGGTGCCTAGGGGACAGAGCAGCCCCACGCTCCCTGGGGGCTGGACCCAGCGCAGGGGGTGGGGTGGGCAAAGAGGGTACTAAGCCCCTGTCCGGGGGCTGCGGTGAAGCCTGCAGGGTCAGGTTGGGAACAGGCTGGAAATTGTTTCCCACCCCAGTCCAGAGCTTAGCGGCTTCCCCATGCATGCATTGCCCAGGGCTTTGGCACATGCAGGGCTCGGCTCCTCCTGGCCAGCGTCCCGGGCCGGAGGGTCTTGGGCTTTCCCGGGGTGCTGGCCCAGCCAGAGGCAGTGGGGGAAGGAAGGAGTCTGCCGGCCAGACTATTGATAAGTGTAGTATTCCGAATAGGAGCTCATTCTCCGCACAGCGCTGGGAATCGGATGTGTCCTGCTGGGGGGGGATGGGGTGATAGAGAGGAGCAGCAGGACTTGTGGAGGTGAAGGGGCAAAGCAGGGAGAGGACAGTGAGAGGAGGAGCATGTAAAGGGCCGATGGGTGGGCAGCAGAAGTGACCTATAATCAGCCACTGCCTGGTACTTGCCCTCACTCTCCAGCCACTGCAGCTCACAGCACACAGCTAGGGCTGGCCAGAAACAGGACCGGGAGCAGGGCCCTGCTGGTCGAGAGCCAGCTTGCAGCAGGGGCTGCGCTGACAGACCAGCAGGGGGAGCAGCTGGCCCTGCGCACTGCATCTTATCCCTGCCACCAGCTTTTCATCCCCACCCCCATCATTGGTCACTGGACCCCCCCACCCCCCCGGCACTGGTGGGAGGATGGCTCGCGAGCAAGGATCCGGCCAGCAGCAGGACTCATTAGTACTGATGCATGCGGGGAGACTGAAAATATGGGATAGTTTGCCCGTTTTTAAGAAAAAGTCAGGACAGCTTAAATACGGGATTGTCCCTTTAAAAACTGGACATCTGGTCACCCTATTTATAATTATATTTCACCAAACCAGCAACAAATATAAATTCCTGGATCACTGGACTAGTCTTACCATGGAGTTACAGACAGTCTCCTTAAGCTCTCCAGCCCATCTCACCACGCAAACAAACTGCACTTAGTGATAATGGTCACATAAACCAAAAATCACACCACATCAGGTTCTTCCCAGTTCCAAGAAACCAGTCACTTCCCCCTCATCAATTGGTACTCTGGATCTTACACCAAGGACAACACTGGTATCCAATGCTATAGTGAACTAATTATAGGTTTATTAGCTGAGAAAAATAAATGTGTTATTGAGAGGTTAAAGCAGGTAAATTACATTAACAGGTGAGTCAAAGTTTGTGAACCCCAAAGGATAACAGGGATGTAGTAATCTGCCAGTTCAGGGCCACCCAGAATAGCTCTGGGGATCTCCGTCTTCTTGTTTAGTTATTCCACCCTGTTAGAATCCAAACAGTCCAGAGATAAAGGATCTTCCTTTGAATCAGTACTTATAGCTTCTTCTCCACACAACAGTCAGAGACATGGTCTAACTCACACAATGGCCTATTGATTTGAATTTAGCACTCTTCATTTGCATTACAAGCTTAGACATAATATAACTGCCTGCCTTTACATTATAATAAGAATAGATACATGAAAAGAATACAAGTAACATTCCATTCGTTTCATGAAGTTCTAACATCTGAATACACTCTTAGATTAACACACACTTTGATCTAGGTCTATTTAATTACCAGGCATGCGTAATGTAAATGTAATGTAATAGTAAACAACAAGATCTAGTTAGGCAAAAACAATGCAATTAACATCTCCTTTGATCTCTATTAACACACTTGTGAATTGGCCTGAATATATACTAATACATTTCACTCCTTTGATAGTCACACACAAGTGAATGGGCCTATGGCTCAGGCCTGGCTTTGTCAGCATCACACCTGCCACCAGGAGTTATGTGAGCCCTTCACACCAGGGTCCCGCATTCTCCCCCCCCCATGCCATGGGCTGTGTGCATGCCCCTATTCTCCCATCGATACATCCCCATTCCCTCTTCCATCCCTCCTCCATGTTGTTTTTTTCTGGGAGATGAGTCATTCAGGTGGCCAACATCTTAAACTCCACTGGGATGCCAGGAACTTCATTTGTCCCTCATATTCAGTTGACTGATTTCCCCTCAAATCAAAAGGGTTCTGGCCATTGGTGCCCAGGGCACCACCTGAAATTTTGGAATTGATCAGATGAGGCATTTAAAAGTTATCCCATTACAGACAGAGAGACAGACAGAGAAATGGCACCAAGCGGAGTGTAAGGGCATCGCATGCCTGGCCAAAAAGTGACATTTCTAGGCCTTTTTTTTATCCCTTGGAGAGGGCAGCATCCACCACTTCCCTTCCTTGCCCATCCCCCGAGCGTAAATGGAGAAAATTTCTCTCATCAATAGCCAGCAAAGCTCAGTACGGATGCACAGGGGCAGCCTCTTCCCCATGGTGGATACTGAGGTGGGCTAGACAGAAATGTGGAGGGCTGCGCTATATATCTTGTGGGCACACGTATATATTTATTTGTCTAACAATGCGCACTTAAATGTCTCTTTTATCCATGTTATCCTCAAAAGGAGAATAAAAATAAGAATCAGTTTTAAACTTTATCTATGGCAGCTACCTGGGGCAACATTTACTCACAGAAAATCAATAGGAAAAGATAATTGTACTTAGGATGCTCCTCTCTCAAAACCTCGTCTCACACTCCTGTAAACCATTTCTCATTTAATTTTCTTTGAAAATTCTTGATCATTTATACACAAAATACATCAACGTCAGTCAAACATGGCATTTTAGAATTTCATTTTATGAAGCTCCTGGTTGGCCTGAACTGGGACTTATACAGTATCTGGCTAACAAGCAAATGAGATCAGGCAAAAATCGTAGGACAGTAAATAGTCAAATCATCGGCATTTATACGTCAGTGAAAGTCAGGGCAGTGAAGCTCAGCCTTGGCTGTCACAGCTCACTTAAAGCAATTTTAAAATCACGTTTGGATACAACAGGAATTACTGAAATGTTCATTCACATCTTTATAGACACTTTCATCCAGAAGGATCCATTTGGGTGTTACAGACAGAGCTGGGCCAAACCATGCCATGCGAGCAGGGAGGAGGAAACCCAGGCAAGCATTAGCCAAAAAGGCAGTATGTGACATTCCAGCTGGGACCACAGATTTCTTAGCACCACTAACTGCCTTCCCTGGCTTCTCCCCACAGCACCCCCATGCAGAAGGGTAGCAGGCAATCACAGGGCAAATAGCCAATGCACCATGGCTTCTTAGCCTTACTACCCTGGATGAGAGATGTGTGCGGGGCAGTGAGCAGAGCAGAGGGAAAGACCATTCCCAGGGATGGGGTGGGTTTCCCATGGAGCCTCAGTGTCTGTTGGGTTTGTGGGGATTCCCTTTGAAACCTCAGGGTCTTTTGGGGTTGCCGGCTGCATCCCTCCCTTCCCCATTACATTATGCTGCAAACCTCCCTCATTGGTGTTTCTGAAGTACTTTTTCCCGCCCATGTGTTACCCCAGAGAAGGCGAGCATCAGGGCCAGGCTGTTTGGTGTCAGATTAGCCATAAAAGCACAGGATATTGATCCTCTAAGTAGCAGAAGTGGATGGCTGGTATTCGGGGGCTCTTGGAGGGAACACTCATGTGGGAAAGGTTTGCAGGTCACTGGATGGTACCACTGTATCAGCAAAATGCAGTGGTGAGGACAAATTGGGATTTTGGCAATTTGCTCCTGAAGACAGAGGTGCAGAATCTCCACATCTGGGTCTTTCCCTCCTTCTTTAATTTTGCCATACATCGATATGTGATGTGAAATGTGATGTGATGTGAAACGTGAAATAGCATTGTTTCTTTATCTGTTTGGAAGCTGCAACCTGTGTCTGATATTAAAAAAGAATCACCATTACATTTAAGGGAATTAACTTCTGTAATTCTCCATTCACAAAAGAGTTTCTCAGCCTGTTTTTGATTTCAATGTAAAGGCTTCCTTTAGGCTCTCCAGTGCCTGTTCTTTGGTTATTTCACCCCAGTCCTCAGGGAGATCGGCAGGGAGAGCATCAAACTCCTTAGCAAACTGGTGATTGAATTCCTTGAAAACAAACTTCCAGAAATCGGAAGCTGTGATGCTGGGATCTGGCTGGATAAAACAGTCTGGAAAAAATTTGCCATAATCTTTGTAAGGATGAAACTCCCCTTTTGTCTCCAAACATCTGAATGTTTTATTTGAATCCACAGAAGAGGAGCATATATCAGAGACAAGTACTCTTGTTTTATTCCACCGATATGCCCCTAATCCTTCAGGTAGGTGCACTGAAGCAAAATGCTCGTTATGCGCAGGAGCTCCTGCTTCACAGGGGACTTTAAAGAACGGACACTGCTTCCCACAGCCAAACACTCGCTTGAAGATTTCATCCTGAGGCTTCATTGCAAGTTTTGAGAGTTTTGACTGAATTTCCAGATTTTCAAAAGTGGATAAAATTTGTTTTTCCAGATCAGGAATAAACTGTTCTATAAAAGCTGAAAATTGGTCTGCACTTGCTGTGTTTTTAAACATTGTCACTTCTAAGCTATCCCTGGGAATGACTAGATCCTGCTGCAGCTTTTCACACAAATTGTCTAAAAAGGCAGAGACTGTCTTAGTCCTCTCACCTTTGGAGTATTTCAGAACATGGCTGAATTTATTAATTATTGGGGAGAAAATCCTTTTCTCCAAATCTCCCAATCTCGCCTTCTCTTTGTAGAGCATTAACAAGTGTCTCTGTATCCAGGTTTTGATAAAATCTACATAATTCCTTGTGTATTGCACATAAGTGTTAAAGTCATTTTCTTCCAACAGCTGCTTCAGAACAAAGAATTGGAAAAATCTCCGGGTGCTGTACTCAACAGACCGTTCACTGCTGAGAATGTCATCCACGATTTCTGTCCCAAGTCTCTTGTTCACATAGTCCACCAGGGCAGGTCTCAGACACTGATCACAGAAATTCCAGGCCCTGTCCTGACACTCATCTTCTCTAAGTACAGAGCTTTGAACGTGGAGAGATACTGAGGTTTCAGTTTCCCCAGACGCTGCAGAGGATCATTTTCTTTAATGAATTCTTCATGCATCGTCTGAAATGCACGAGCTTCATCCCCCAAAATGTGAAGCTTCAGGTCAACTGCAAAGCAGGCGGTGGTGTGAAGGTTTTGAACATCAGCCTGCTGAAGCCACTCGTTAATCATCCGCAACAACTCTCTGCAATAAGTTTCATCATAATCTGCTTTGCCATTTACTTTTCCATCAGTGTAACTATTGCACTCTTCTATTAAAGATTTAGCTAAAGCCTCTGTTTTATGCCAGCATTCCTGTGTCAAGAATTCTTTCACACCTGATATTTATAGTTTGTAACCTCTGAACACTTTTAAGTCTAAGTATTCCTTTTTCATTTTGAAATTTTTTGTTTAATAAGCACACAAGCTTTTGGCATCCTGTAACATCTTCCAGACTGCACTGCCCCTGTCCGCTAGGTCTCTTCTCAGCTGGAACTCCACATCTTCAAATATGTTGCATCGCTATAAAGGAATAAGTGATAATTCTGACAATGTTTCTGTCCACATGTTCTCAAATTTCTTCTCCAGTTCATCATTATTTAATTTGCAGTTGCTTTTCCTGCAATGGTTCAGAAGCCCATCCACTTTCTCTTCAATTTTTCTCTTGTACTTTGACAGCATAGCATCTGTTTTGTGTTGGCCTTTTTTAATATGAATCGCTTCTTGCCACTTGCTGAATGAATAACTCTCCAGTTCATTCCTGAGACTATTGGCACTTCTTCTAAAATCTTCTTTGTACTTTTCTATCAGGTGCAGATTTGCTGTTCCACTTTCAAAATACTGTTGTAAATGATTCAAAATCTTCTCTGCTTCTTGCCTCAGTTTTTCCTGTGCCTCACTCTTTAGTCTGATTGAAACATTAGTGTCTAGTTTATCTGGTGGCTGATTTTGGATAAAAGTTTCCTTTTCAGATACCCAGAAATGTATCTCCTTCCGAAAACCCCATTCCCACTCTGCATACTTCACAGACAGCTGGTTATAGGCTTCAGCAACAAGGCTGTTTCTAAAGCTGAAAATGAAGTTCTCATGTTTTACAGCATTCCACAGGCTCCTCACCCATGCAAGAAATAGGGGAATGTCATTAGGAGTTCTCTCTTGTGAACAATCTTTCAGAAATTCAAACAAATATTTCTTTAATTCATAAACCTTTTGACTGTATCCCAAATTCACTGGAGCCACGGGGGGGACTCCGTGCCACAGAGCAGGAATGTACCAATTGTGTTTTTCCAGATCATAATCCATAATATCAGAAAAGTTCATCTCTTTGCATTTCTTTTCCATGTTGGCTGCAGCTTTGGTCATTTCATTCAACTGTTCCAGGAGGTGTTTCCTGTCCCTCATGTTTTGTTCATGTGCAGACACATCACTGACGTTCTGATGCACAAACTGGCAGTTGGTTTTTTTCCCGATTTTCTCCATTCTGAGAAATGCATGGACCACAATTTGCAGAACATCTTTCATTCCAGTGGCATTCTCCATGGCCATGTTAAGAATCGTTATGTCACTCAGTCCAATCACCAGGGTGGCCAGCTCATTGTCATGTTGATAACTATCCTCCAGCTTGGCCAGTTCGGGGGCTTTCAAGCCTTCTGTGTCTATCACCAGGATGAAATCACAGCCCAGTTCCTGCTGAAAGTTCTCTGCCACTTTAATGAGTAACGTGAAGGCTCCTCGTGTACATCGGCCACTGCTCACTGCAAACTGCAGGCCGAACATGGTGTTGAGGAGGGTGGATTTCCCAGTGCTCTGTACTCCCAGCACCGTCAGAACCAGGATTTTGGACCTTCCCCCCAGCTTGGCGTGAAGCTGACTCAGAACATCTGTTACCCACTGCAGTGAGATGTTGGAAACGTCTCCATCAATGATCTCCATGGGAAACCCTTCCAGCATGAGGTCAGCTGCTATGCCTGGGAGATGGGTGAATTGCCTTTGGCTTTCTGCCATTTTACCTTCTTTAACCATTGAGCATTCCGCTTCATAAAACTGCCCCAACTCACACATGAAATGCTGCAGTCCTAAGGAACTGGCAGAGATTAATTTGTCTACCTCTGCAAACATTTTGGGGTCATCTTTTGAGTTTTTGCATTTCTCTTTATATTGATCCCATAGTTTAGAAAGATTCTCCCTAGTGATGTGATCCAGGCCAAACTTCATCCATTTCAGGAAGTAATGTTTCTCCATGGGAGGTAGTAGTCTTATTCCAGTAATAAATGTAATCAAACCATCAGTAAGGTCATGTTTATTCTGCTGAGCATGTAAATCCATTAATTTCTTTTTCAGCTGAGATTTATATTTCTCAAGTGGGGTGTCTCCTTGCTTTCTCATTCTGCACAGCTCTTTTTCCACTTCAGCCAAGTTTCTCCATGTCTCCCCTTGGAGTCTCAGCTTTTCCCTCTTGTACTTTGCCACATCTTTGATTTGTGCAGTGATTTCCTTTGCATATGTGTTTGGGGTCTGACATTCCTTGTTATCCTCATCTACCTGGATGCCTAATTGACGTGCTGTCTCAGCCATGGCTTCTATACTCACTCTCTTGGGAGAAGATTTCATTATGGCTGCTATTGCAGACTGCAGAACTTTTACAAATTGTGCCTTATTTGTGGTACCTCCTTTCCACAACACATGTGACTTGTTCAGTTTCAGCATCGAGGCTAACTTTTTCAGGAATTCCAGCGTTTCCTTGGCTTTCCCAGCCTGATTATTGAAGTGAAGCAGTATTTAGTGGCTGATCCCTGCAGAGATGATAACAGCGCATATTCTCTCTCACTGATGCTCTCAGTAACTATGAACACTGCTGAGGAGATCTCTGTTAAAAAGCTAAACTGCACCCAATGCAACTCAATATCTCCAAGCAGATTTGTAACCGCGACAGGTTCTGGGAAAAGATCTGAATTCCCCATCCCACCAGGGAAATACCAGGAAATCTCAACCAGCCCATCTGCGATTGCCCGTGGGACGTTCCCAGACTCCATGTCCCAGTGGACAAAGAAATTGTGGTGCTGCTGGGAGGGGCTGAGAACCTCATTGAGGAGGTGGGACTTGGAGAAGCTGCAGCTCCCCATCCGCACAAAGGAAATGGTTGGCATTGACGTGAGCACCAGGCTCTCCTCTCTGAACCCTCTGCTCTCTGCCAGGGAGTGCGGCCTCCACTTCCTCACCATGTCCCTCATGGCCCACAGCAGTAGGGTGCACTTGGGGGTGTCGAGGGCAGGTAGCAGCAGAGGGAGGGCAAACTGGCACATGGACATTTTGGACAGGATCTCCTGCTGTAGGAAACTGTCTGAGGAAAGCAGAATGGCACAGAGAACATCAAGGGGGTGCAGGGAATCACTGGTGTCTGTGTCACTGAGAAAAGAAAAATCTTCAGGAATATCCAGCTCCTCTTTGTCCATAGTTAGTGTTTGATCAGTGGGTGCCCTGTGCTCAAGGCTTGTGCTTCTTGCCATCCCATTCAGAGCCATGAGCTTCCTGAGGAAATGCCAAGGTAAATCTCCTGTTGTCTGAGGAGGGCAGTTCTTTAGACTTTCTGGTGTGATTTCCAGGACATCTCTCAGCTTTAGTTTCCTACTTCTGTATTTCTCCATTTCTAACTTTGACTCGATGTACTGAAGGGCTTTTGGTCTCTCTGCAGAAAGGTAATACAACGTAAACACTTTGATAAACTGAAAATGTTTTCAGGTAGTACTCTTACTTTGGTATTAGGGCCATAATGTGAAGGAATTGCAATTATTAAACAAAAATCATGGAGGTCTGCATGCTCCTTATAAGTGACAACCACTTAGAGGGATCGTGTAGGTGGAGTACTGAAGCACCATTTATCTGGTGCAACCTTCACAGATTTGACCCAACTGTCACACTCTCAGTCATCCTAACTGAAATGCCACACTTATGGAGAGCTACGGAAATTCTTTCAGAGAGGTCATGTATTCAACTAGAAATGTGGTTTTGGTTGGCCTAAAATTATTGCAATTTTGATATGAGAGGTTTCAGCCATTCATAAAATGGCCAGAGAAGAAGGAGGAGGTGGTGCTGCTGTTCCCTCCCCCAGTCCTCCCATAACATATAGCCCAGTGGATGTGGGAAAGCCAAGTTTGAAATCCTGCTCTGAAACAGGCCCCAAATTAACTTTTTTGAGTCACCAAAAATTTCAAAATATTTTAGATTTGGTTTGACGCAAACTAAATATTGTTTTTTTATTTTTTTTTGGAACCACCACCAAACCAAAAAAACAATTATTCATCCAGCTCTGCTCAGTTGCAATGCAGGCAATCCTTCAGGCAATGCATAAACTCTTCCTTCTTTCCACCTCCCTTGTTTACTACTTCACCTGATGGTGTTCTTGTCACCACTTTTCTTCTCAGTACATCACACTGGGGCAGGAAGTGAGGATGAATATGTAGTCAGCTTACTGGCCCACACTAGCAGCATATTCTACCCAGGAGACAGATCCGCAAATGTTACAAAGGCTGAAAGATGACTAGAAATTGTAGCAACCAGCATGGAACTTAGAGGGAGGGTCACAAGTTGCAGGAGGGAAGAGTATGGAGAAAGCACCAGCAGGTCAGTCTGTGTGCACATGGCTCGAATGCTAAGCTCCAAGTGCTGCAGCTCTGTAAATAGTTGCTTGAACAAAGGGCTGGCTTAGTTTAATAAGACTGGATCATCACAGAGGAAAAGATTGATGGACGATATTGAAGCAAATTGAGAACAGACAGACAAAGGCGTATAATTTAAATAACACCAATATCTTGAACACTAGAGGTGTAGAAGCATTAGATGACAAAGTCTGTGAGTACGCTGTTCGAACATTATGCCAAGATGACCAGGCTCATATATGGTGATGAGGATAGAGCCATTGCAAAAACATGCAAGATGGAGTATTTAGGAAGAAAGGCGAAGATCATTTAAATATGTGCCTATAGAATTCAGTACCATGGCTTCAGAGAGATCTTTCTCATACCTGAGCGAGAAGATGCAATAGAGAAGCTTGAACCAAGCAATTCCCCTGGGCTGGACCCCATCTGTGACCATGAGCTAAAGCACTTTGGGAAGAAGGCTAGAGCCAGGTTGTTGGACATCAGAAATTACTCAAGCATAAAAAAGGAAGGTACCTAAATTGATGGAAATCACCAGTTACTGTTTCTCTGAAATCCGGCAAGGATCCCTCTTTTCCAGGCAGCTATTGGCTTATATCTTTAACCAGTCTCCTTTGCAATGTAATGGAAAGAACAGTACAGTCAAGGCTTCTATGGTGGCTTCTAAAAAAGGAAAGGTAGAACCTACCCAAATGGCTTATGGGCCTTTGCACTCAATGACAGACTTGCTGGTGGCCTTCTGGCAGCCTCTTAGCAATGGCTTCCAGAAAAAGCCACCGCAGTCATCAACAGGAGTCTGTTTTAAACTCAGTGCAACATTTAATGGAGTCTGGCGTAATAGGCAGTGAGATGGGAGTTTGGTAAAATGCACCTCTGGATAAGAGGTTTCCTACCATACAGGAAAAAAAACCACTAAGATTAAGTTATACTCCTTCAAAGACAAGGAGGCCAGGATTTCTTCAGGGCTCAGTATTAAGTCCTGGTGTTTTTTTGCTGCTCTCCTCTGGTCTGTCAGACTACCTGAAATGATTTGAATACACCTATGCAGACGATGTTGCACTTCATACCATGAGTCTTGAAAAAGATATATGGAGAATGGATTGAATGAGGACTTAGAAATCGTAACTAGATGGGCAACACAACATAAATTCAAGCTCAATCCAGCAAAAACAAAGTCCACCTACTTTACCATAATTATAGGAGGTTCAACTACAGTCCAATCTTCACACTGGCTGGAGAAGGTATTGCTGTTGAGAAAAATCTGCTATACCTTAGAGTGACATTGACACTGTACTCATGTTTGGACCACAGGTCAAAAAGTTGGCAGCCAAAGCAAAGAAGAGATTGGCTCTTCTATAATGTATTGCAGGTACCAACTGGGGTTCACATGTTTGAACACTGAAAACAACATGCTGCTCAATATCTCATCCAATACTTGCATAACTCTTACCTGTCTGGTCACATAGTGCTCTCAGTAACTTTGCCAAGATCAATGTTGTGTAGTCATCTGCAATTCACACACTAACTGGAGGTGTAAGATCCACTCCAACAGCAATTTGTAAAAAGAGTTTTTGATGTTCAACCACTTGAGAATCATAGAGAAGAATAGCTATTTTGGTATGGAAATTATCTCATTCCCTATCTGAATGTCATCACTGTTCAGGTCTGTTCAGAAACTGGAAAACCAACTTAAGGCTGAAAAGATCCTCTTGTTTCCAGAAGTGCACAAAGGCTACTGGAGAAACAGAAACACTTGATGATGCTATGAGGGTAGAGTGTGTGAAGCAACATGTACACCCACTAATCCCTCCACATGAATCTATTTACTTTAATAAATATCTCTCCCTTTGGGAACATTGCTCAAAGGAACATACGGAGTTGGCCACCCTAAAGAAAATTGTAGAAAAGCCCATTGAACAGTATCAGTCACAAGGCAAACAGATTCATGGGTACACTGATGGTTCATCAAATAAATCCTTTAAGAATGGTGGCTGTGGATGAAGAATGTCTTCATCCAGGACCCTAGTGGAGAACATACTCATGGTACCACAAGAAATAAACAGAGCAGAAATACAGGCCAGTGTTGTGATCTTTGTTGACAGGTGTCGATCCTCAGTTCCTTTAGAAGAAACCAGAAGGCTCTCATCAATGCAATGCATAAAGAGGTTTGGAGGATCAGAGAGAGAGGCAATAAATTAACTTTGGAATGGATTCTATCACATGTTGACATATACGGGAGTGAGATAGCTGATAACTGTCCAAAACTGGAAGATCAGAAATTCATGAAAAAACTCGTACAGATACAGACAGACATCATCTTCCTTTCCAAATGCAGACAGATGGACATCATACCAAAAGGACTGAAGGTAAAAAATCCATTACAATCTATATACCACACAGACTATGCTGACAGCTTGTGCCACACACTCTCAAAGAAACTGTGGAAGCACCTGATCAACATCCTGTACAGCAAACAGGGAAAGATTAAGAATGAGCTCTCAAAACTGGATACTCTCATAAAAAAACAACCCTCCACACAAACTTCCTCGTGGCTGGAATTTACAAAAACTCGACAAGCCATTTACAACACACACTTTGCTTGTCTACAAAAGAAAAAAGACACTAAACTACTACATGCCACAAGGGGCCACAGCAATGGTTCCCTTAACCCACCCGGCAATATTGTTAATCTATCCAATTATACTCTTAGCCCAGCAGAAGAATCTGTCCTATCTCGGGGCCTCTCCTTCTGCCCCTCCACCCCCACGAACATGATACAGTTCTGCGGTGACCTAGAATCCTATTTTCAACGTCTCCGACTCAAGGAATATTTCCAACACACCTCTGAACAACATACTAATCCACAGAGACCTTCCTACCAACACTACAAAAAGAAGGATTCTAGGTGGACTCCTCCTGAAGGTCGAAACAACAGACTGGACTTCTACATAGAGTGCTTCCGCCGACGTGCACGGGCTGAAATTGTTGAAAAGCAGCATCACTTGCCCCATAACCTCAGCCGTGCAGAACACAATGCCATCCACAGCCTCAGAAATAACTCTGACATCATAATCAAAAAGGCTGACAAAGGAGGTGCTGTTGTCATCAGGAATAGGTCAGAATATGAACAAGAGGCTGCCCGGCAGCTCTCTAACACCACTTTCTACAAGCCATTACCCTCTGATCCCACTGAGAGTTACCAAAAGAAACTACACCATTTGCTCAAGAAACTCCCTGAAAAAGCACAATAACAAATCCGCACAGACACAGCCCTGGAACCCTGACCAGGGGTATTCTATTTGCTACCCAAGATCCATAAAACTGGAAATCCTGGATGCCCCATCATCTGAGGCATTGGCACCCTGACAGCAGGATTGTCTGGCTATGGAGACTCCCTCCTCAGGCCCTACGCTACCAGCACTCCCAGCTATCTTCGAGACACCACTGACTTCCTGAGGAAACTACAATCCATCGGTGATCTTCCTGAAAACACCATCCTGGCCACTATGGATGTAGAAGCCCTCAACACCAACATTCCACACGAAGCTGGACTGCAAGCCATCAGGAACATTATCCCCAATAATGTCACGGCCAACCTGGTGGCTGAACTTTGTGACTTTGTCCTCACCCATAACTATTTCACATTTGGGGACAATGTATACCTTCAGATCAGCGGCACTGCTATTGGTATCCACATGGCCCCTCAGTATGCAAACATTTTTATGGCTGACTTAGAACAATGTTTCCTCAGCTCTCGTCCCCTATTGCCCCTACTCTACTTGCGCTATATTGATGACATCTTCATCATCTGGACCCATGGAAAAGTAGCCCTTGAGGAAGTCCACCATGATTTCAACAATTTCCATCCCACCATCAACCTCAGCCTGGACCAGTCCACACAAGAGATCCACTTCCTGGACACTCCGGTGCTAATAAGCGATGGTCACATAAACACCACCCTATACCAGAAACCTACTGACCGCTACCTACATGCCTCCAGCTTTCACCCAGACCACACCACACGATCCATTGTCTCCAGCCAAGCTCTACAATACAACTGTATTTGCTCCAAACCCTCAGACAGGGACAAACACCTACAAGATCTCTACCAAGCATTCTTACAACTACAATACCCACCTGCTGAAGTGAAGAAACAAATTGACAGAGACAGAAGAGTACCCAGACTTCACCTACTACAGGACAGGCCCAATGAGGAAAATAACAGAACGGCACTAGCCATCATCTTCAGCCCCCAACTAAAACCTCTCCAACGTATCATCAAGGATCTACAACCTATCCTGAGGGACGACCCATCACTCTCACAAATCTTGGGAGACAGGCCAGTCCTTGCCTACAGACAGTCTCCCAATCTGAGGCAAATACTCACCAGCAACCACACACCACACCACAGAACCACTAACCCAGGAACCTATCCTTGCAACAAAGCCCGTTGCCAACTGTGTCCACATATCTATCCAGGGGACACCATCATAGGGCCTAATCACATCAGCCACACTATCAGAGGCTCGTTTATCTGCACATCTACCAATGTGATATATGCCATCATGTGCCAGCAATGCCCCTCTGCCGTGTACATTGGCCAAACTGGACAGTCTCTACGTAAAAGATAAATGGACACAAATCAGATGTCAAGAATTATAACATTCAAAAACTGGTTGGAGAACACTTCAATCTCTCTGGTCACTCGATTCCAGACCTAAAAGTGGCAAGTCTTCAACAGAACTAAGATGGAATATAAGCTGGCCCACCAGGGTTCCCCACCCTCCGCTGCTGGTAAAAGTTCCCGCCACTTGGTAGCTGGGTGGGACACAAGGGTGGGGAAATGCTCCCAGCACTGGCAGCTACTCCCCTGGTCATGGTGGGTTTTTTTGCAGCACTGGGAGAGCTCTTTTCCAGCGCTGGTGCTGCGACTACACAGCCACGTTAAAGCATTGCCACGCTTGGTCGTGAAGACATCCCCTAAGTCCAGACAAGGGTGAGGGCACAGTGCCCCTCTTGCTTTGCCTTCATTCAGATGGGAGGCAGTAATTTAGGGCAGGCATCTAACAGCAGAAAATTAACAGAACCCCACGATGGCTCAGCTGTGCTGGCTGACATGTTCTGTGTGAGAGAGCAGAGAACCACATCTCCATCCATTCTCCTCCCACCTTCAGCCATGGACACACAGTCCTTTCCTCCAGCTCTTGACACAGCTCCAGGGATTTATGCCTCTTCTTCCTGCCCCCTTGTCAAATTGAGAGAGAGGAAACTTGTCCCTGAAGCGGTTTCCAGAGCTCAGGTGCCAGTTCTGCTCTCCGAGAGCTTCTCCTGCAGCTTGCGGGCAGGGATGTCCTGCTCTGAGGGGCCAGTGCTGATGGGACACCTCCCCAGCTGCAAAGGGAGGTTACTGGGGGACAAGGAGAGGCCCTTCTGGCCTATGCTATGGAAGGACTGGGGGAGCAGGAATATCTGGGAGGACCATGGGAGAGAAGGAATGGTGGGGGCAGCTATAACCTCTGTAAATGCCCCCACCATTAATGTCACGCATCCTTAGTCAGGAGTTCTCTCCCTGATGATTGGCCCATGGTACAAGAGATCCTTCGTTCAATCACTGGGGATCCCCATCACTGATGATCTTTGTGAAAGGCAAAGGAGGCCTTTGCAGCTGAGCTAGGATCTGTGCTCTTTCTCCCTCCCCACCTACGACTGCAGTTTCTTCTTCTCTCCACCTCCTACAAGGAGGTCAAATATGTCCCGTCCATTGATAGCCACCTTTGAAGTTCAGGTGTGGACAAAGCACCCTTTCAGTTAGGCTAAATATGGGAGCAATTAAATACCCCATGGTTTAGTGGGAGCAAAAACAACAGAACCCACCACCCAAGGCATGGACCAGCATGGCCTGAGTAGTAGGTGAGACAAGCAGGCTGAGGAGAACCCTAGGACTGATTGCAAAAATGCAGGGGCTGGGGAATGGATTTATGTTGCAGATAACTATCGAAAGGAATAAGGAAGCCAGCAGAAACCCAGAGAAGCCTTGGTAATGTGGCTGTGGAGGAAGCCAAGAAAAAGCCCTTTGTTAGGGCACAGGACTGGCTACAAGCAAGTTTGCATTTCTACTGTGTTCAGGGAAACAGAGCTGTGTGCACCTTCTTCTTAAGTAAACAAGATTGTACCAAGAAATATGGGACATTTATAATCAATTTCTCCTCTTAATGGAAACAACCTGGAGAGGCCCCGAATACTGCTAACCACTTGGGCCTAGAGGCAACACTATAAAGAAATACAGTACACACAAAAAATGCCTTTAGCTTGAACTGCAACACAAAACCTTAACTCTGACTTCATACTTCCCCCGCACGAAAAGAATAGATCATGTATCTTCACATTTCTAGAAAGCTTATGTTAATGTTGCTGATGTCACAGTTAAAGTTTGTCTTACAGTTGGAGGTAGTGGGCAGTAGCCTGTGGAATCGCCAGGTCCATCAATAAGAGTGATTAACACAATCTGTGGGTTTTAAGGCTTGATAGAGAAGCCTCCGAGTCAAAGGCCAGCCATGCTCTCTGGTTTATTTGGGCAGATCCTCTGAAGCCTGCTTGTGACACCCGTCACCCACAGGGCCACAGACCCCCCAGTTGAGAACCACTGTGGTAGAATAGATCCCTGTCAGCCGAAAGAGCTGAGGCTTTGTCTTGAGTTTTCTACACTCAGTTACTGCGCTTGAGTCAGCCTCTCTCACATGAGAAGAGCCACACTGTGAATAAACAAAGGTCCTGCTGGGTCCAAACTGGCACTGCACTCACTCAGGTGGGGCACTAAGACTTTTAGGAGCTCATCCCAAGGCTCTTTGCACAGCAGTGAGCTGAGCCACTCTATGGATTCTTTCCCAGTGGATGGTGGGAGAACTTGTCTGTCCTTTCTTGGGACACAGGGGGAAGAGTGGGAAGGCATTGGAGAATTAGAAGCACTCAAGTGCAGCTAGCTTGCATCCATACTACAGAAAGATCATGTTAGCTGGTGAGTTGTGCTAACTTAGTCTTTAGCCTGTGCCCCGAGGGGCCAGCTCACTTGAGTTATAAGCAGCACATCTTAAGGGTTTTTCTGTGTGGACAGGAGTCGAGTTAGGGCAATGCATAAGGTGTAGCTCGAGTTAACTCGGCATCTCCTTTTGAATCTGAGCAATATTATCTGCAGAATACAATGAAAATACTTCACTCTCACAAGCCCCATTCACACCTGGCAGTGCCAATCTCTTCTAACCATGTTCACTGCCACTATAGAACAAAGGGCGATAAGAGGACATTGTCTTGGGGAAGGTCTGTCTCCTCCGGCTCTCTGCTTTGTTGAAAGTCTAATTCCAACTCGGGATTTATGCCACCTTTCTCCCACAGCTTTGGGGCTCGCAGAGTCTGTGATTCCTGATTTAATACCTCCATCAAGATAAACAGAAGAGAAATAAGTAGTTTAATGACTAATTCTCTTCAATCACATCCTGTTTTGTATGTGTTTGTTTTATTCAATACACTGCACCTGCTGCCAGGGCCGGCCCACAACATTTTGGCACCTCAGGCATTAGGGGGACCAGATGTCCCAACTTTATAGGGCCAGTGCCGATTTTTGGGTCTTTTTCTTATATGGGTTCCTATTACCCCCCACCCCCTGTCCTGATTTTTCACATTTGCTGTCTGGTCACCCTATCAGGCGCGGAGCTCAAATGACACCCCCGTGCCCCCTTGCTTGGGCCAAAACTTTGAAAGGTCTCAATTCTGCCTTCTTTCCGTTCTACTCCGCCCATGGTACGGGTGGTCATCTTATTTGTGCATGTATATTCCAGAACAGCCTTTGGAGTTGATCCTGTTGAATGTATCTGAAAAGGGCTTTCAGTTCATCACCTATATCACTTGCATCAATATCGCACATGTCATCATGTGTCAACACGGTCTCTAGTGCCCTGCATTGCTGGTTTAGGTCTTCTTCAGGTACAGTGAGGAGTTTGGGAACATCCTACAACATCCCAAATATGCTGCTGTGATCCTTGAGCGGCATGAAACTTTCTGCAACTGATTGTATCACACAGTCTAGCACCCGGTTAAAGAATTCAGCTTTGAATTGTTGTTTGGGGCCTCTTATGAGATTATCCCGTGCCTCATATACGAAATGTCGTCTTCTTCGGTGACTCTTGTATTCTTGA
The DNA here is from genome assembly GCF_965140295.1 of Lepidochelys olivacea. Taxonomy (NCBI): domain Eukaryota; kingdom Metazoa; phylum Chordata; order Testudines; family Cheloniidae; genus Lepidochelys; species Lepidochelys olivacea. The sequence goes on from NC_140416.1 coordinate 12,887,256, forward strand.
ATGGGTGGGGAAATAGCTTCAGTGTGAAGCTCCTCTACCCATTTCTGCGCACTCTTCAGAATGTTTTGAAACCCCTCATCTGGCCGGAAGGAGTGTAGGTGGCTGCAGCGGCAGAGGAGCGAGCCAACAGAGCTGGAGACGGGAGTTTGAGGGGGAGTTCTGCTGGAGGAGAAGGACTGAGGTGAGAAGGCAAAGACAGACACAGAGGCAGCAGTGGTGGTGACCCAAGCGGTGGAGGACACAATGAAAACCTCATGTTTTCTTCCACACTATGGATAGAGACATCTTTAATGTTTTTAATGAAGTAAATACTCATGGGAACTGTGTGCTCATGGGAGACTTTAACTTCCCAGATATAGACTGGAGGACAAGTGCTAGTAATAATAATAATAGGGCTCAGATTTTAATAGATGCGATAGCTGATTAATTTCCTTCATCAAGTAGTTGCTGAACCAACAAGTGGGGATGTCATTTTAGATTTGGTTTTGGTAAGTTGTGAGAACCTCCTAGAAGAAATGGTTGTAGGGGACACCCTTGGTTCCAGTGATCATGAGCTAATTCACCTTAACCTGAAGGGAAGGATAACAAAAAATAGATCTGTGAGTAGGGTTTTTGATTTCAAAAGGGCTAACTTTAAAAAAAATTAAGGACATTAGTTAGGGAAGTGGATTGGACTGAAGAACTTATGGATCTAAAGGCAGAGGAGGCCTGGGATTCCTGCAAGTCAAAGTTGCAGAAGGTGTCAGAAGCCTGCATCCCAAGAAAGGTGGAAAAATTCATAGGCAGGACTTGTAGACCAAGCTGGATGAGCAAGCATCTCAGAGAGGTGATTAAGACAAAGCAGAAAGTATACAGGGAGTGGAAGATGGGAGGGATCAGCAAGGAAAGCTACCTTATTGAGGTTAGAACATGTCGGGATAAAGTGAGAAAGGCTAAAAGCCATGTAGAGTTGGACCTTGCAAAGGGAATTAAAACAAATAGTAAAAGGTTCTATAGCCATATAAATAAGAAGAAAACAAAGAAAGAAGAAGTGGAACAGTTAAACACTGAAGACTGAGTGGAAGTTAAGGAGAATCATAGAATCCTAGAATATCTAGGCATGGCCCAATATCTAAACAAGTACTTTGCCTTTGTCTTTAATGAGGCTAATGTGGATCTTAGGGTAAGGGTAGCATGACAAATGGGAATGAGGCTATGGAGGTAGAGATTACCATATCGGAGATAGAAGCCAAACTTGTACAGCTGAATGGGACTAAATGAGGGGCCCAGATAATCTTCATCCAAGAATATTAAAGGAATTGGCACATGAAATTGCAAGCCCATTAGCAAGAATTTTTAATGAATTTGTAAACGCAGGGGTTGTACCACATGACTGGAGAATTGCTAACATAGTTCCTATTTTTAAGAAAGGAAAACAAGTGATCCGGGTAACTACAGGCCTGTTAGTTTGACATCTGTAGTATAGAAAAAATTTTGAAGGAGAAAGTAGTTAAGGACATTGAGGTCAATGGTAAATGGGACAAATTACAACATGGTTTTACAAAAGGTAGGTCGTGCCAGACCAACCTGATCTCCTTCCTTGAGACAGTAACAGATTTTTTAGACAAAGGAAACACAGTGGATCTAATTTAGCTAGATTCCAGTAAGGCGTTTGTTACGGTGCCACATGGGGAATTATTAGTTCAAGAATACAAATTATTACAGAGGGTCCTACTGAAAGGTGAACTGTCAGGCTGGAGGGAGGTTACCAGTGGAGTTCCTCAGGGATCGGTTTTGGGAGCAATCTCATTTAATCTTTTTATTACTGACCTCGGCACAAAAAGTGAGTGTACACTAATAATGTTTGTGTATGACACAAAGCTGGGAGGTATTGCCAATTCAGAGAAGGACCGGGATATCATACAGGAAGACCTGAATGACCTTGTAAACTGGAGTAATAGTAATAGGATGAAAATTAATAGTGAGAAGTGTAAGGTCATGCATTTAGGGATTAATAACAAGAATTCTAGTTATAAGCTGGAGATGCATCAATTGGAAGTAACAGAGGAGGAGAAGGACCTTGGAGGATTGGTTTACCGCAGGATGACTATGGCCACCAATGTGATATGGCCGTGAAGAAAGCTAATGCGGTTTTGGCATGCATCAGGTGAGGTATTTCCAGTAGAGATAAGGAGGTGTTAGTACCGTTCTTCAAGGCACTGGTGAGACCTCATTTGGAAGACTGTGTGCAGTTCTGGTCTCCCATGTTTAAGAAGGATACAGGAACAGGTACAGAGAAGAGCTACTAGGATGATCCGAGAAATGGAAAACCTGTCTTATGAAAGGAGACTCAAGGAGCTTAGCTTCTTTAGCCTAACCAAAAGAAGGCTGAGGGAACATGTGATTGCTCTCTATAAATACATCAGAGGGATAAATACCATGGAGGGAGAGGAATTCTTTAAGCTCAGTACCAATGTGGAAACAAGAACAAATGGATACTGTGGAAGAAGACAAGTTCTTACTTTTAGTTTGCATGCAACAAGTTAGATACAGTTTTATTTTTAGGCAATTGCAAGAAGGAAGACAGCCGTTTGGACAGGGTGTCTGTTTTTATGCAAATTTTTAAAGTATAAACAATGTAAAGCAAGTATTTATACCTTTTTATTACATAAAGTTCTGCTTTGTCTATACATTTTTTATATTTTATTTGTTTGTAACATGTTTTTGCTACAATTACATTTTATTGTTATTTTAAGGTAAGGTTTTTGCTTTGCAATTTTTGTACGCTTACACCTGTTTTGACTTTAGAAGTTTTGAGTTCTTAGGGGTTAGAGTTAGCCTAACTTTTGCTTTTTTTTTTTTTTAACAGAACTAAGATGGCTGCACTTCAATGCCCTTTTTTACTTTCACACTCCCCTCTTCAGTGCTTTTAGCACAACCATCATTTTTAAACTTTTATTTTTATTAGAGCTTGTATTTTTGATATTAGATTAAAAGGATCAGCCCCATAACTTTTGGTTGGATGTAGCGATAATGCATAATTAGTATGAACATGAAAAGTATTTTTGTTATTCTGTTTTTTATAACAACAATACCATATTTTTTAATTAAACAAAAACAATACAAACATTAATGTGTTTAGTGTAATAATATGCTGGAGTTATTTTGTAGCCTTAGTTACATAGCACAATAGATTATAATTAGTCCATAAGATAAATGCTTTATAGATGGTATGAAAGGCATGTTTTTTAATTTGATATATATTTTGAAGCACATAGATTTGGCCTTGTAATTTAGAGATTTTTTGAACCTTTGGTAGGAGTGAGTGTAGGTTTTGGAATCGGTCGGGTATTAAGGTGGTTTAATTAAAGGGTATTTGAAGCCTAAGATTTAATTGTAGGATTTTATTTGCAGGCCAATAGATAAGGATTTTTTGCAGCAATGGTGAAATTAAAATGTATGTTTTGCAAATGGTGACCTTAACGTTTACACAGCTGTAACTAGCTTGGAAGAGCAGGTGTTTTGTTAGGGTCGGTGTTTGTTTTCTACTTTTTTAACAAATGCTGTTAGAAACAGTGACACATTTTATTTTGGCTTTAGCTTTTGTATGCACGGAGGCTGTGGGGGCTTTAAAGGCCAAAAATGTTTATTGGCTTTTTATTTTTATGTAAACATTGGGTGTTATTTTAGGAGCACTGACTATAAATTGGCTAGGCATACCAGGGGAATTAATTTTTTTAATGTTACCGTGAATTGTTTCATGTTCTATGCATTTTTTTTACGGACCTGCAGGATTTGGTATGTGGGAGCCCACACCCCTTTCACCGGCCCGTAGGCTTGGAAGGAGCACTGGGAGTGCCTGCAACTTTACCCTGAAAACGTTTAAGTTTGTTTTTACGGCCACAGATCAGATGGCACTTTGGAAGCACTAGTAAGGGCAGTGGGCCAAGCCTGGTGCTTAAGGTCACTGTGAATGGCCGTTAGCTGGTTATTTAGGAAATTTTGAACATGCCAGATTTTACTGCAATTTTTTTTGCCTTAGTGATATTTAATACCATTTTTATTAACAGCCTTTGGGTTATTAACCTAAGGGCGGAGATAACATGTAATTTACCCATTTCAGCTTGCACTTGGGTTAACTGTGCTTTAGTAATAAGACTAGTGGCCTTTTTTAGCTGCCCTGATTTTTATTACGTTGTTGGCTTTTATAAATGTTTTCAATTGCTGCTGCACTATTGGCCCCACTTGACAGGTGTTTGACCAAATCTTTTTTTAGAGGAGACACGGGCGCTTTGCTCTGCTAACCGAATGGCAGCTTTTTTGGAGCAGTTGGGATAGATATACGTGACCTGAAAGCTAAATAGGGCGAGGGTAAATTTTATCACTTTTAATATAGCATTAATTACTATTCCTTTAACACATTTCTTTTAGTAAAGTACCATACCACATTTGTTGTTTATATAGTTTAAAATACTTTTAAGAAGCATTGACATGAATAGCATAGGAGGGGTATATTGCAATATGGTACAGATTAGGTTATTAATTACTGGGACTATTTTAGTACAGGTAAATTTTTGGTGGCAGAACACACCCTTTTTTAAATATGAATTTGATTATTTACTAATTGGGCAACCAAAACCAATAAGGACCTTTTTTATGACATATTATAGACCCCTAAGATGGCTTTTATATTAACCCCGCTATAAAATCCACTAATTTTAATGTTAGATTCTTGAGGCTTATTTGTAGTGATATTGTATACTTTTCTTTTTATGGACTAGTTTGTTTTTTATTTAATTGTTTTCTTAGATAGGATATTTTGAACCTTAAACCAATTTTTTTAAACAATATTTAAAGACATTATTAAAATGTGAAGGCCTTGGCCATTGGGTTTTATTAGAATATCTGGTGTTGTTTGTATTTGGATGCGTTACGGGGGTAGAAGTATCATGGAGGGAATGGCGGGGGCAGCGGCAACAAGGCACCTTTGGTATTTGTTATTTGAAAGCGAAGTAGGGAGGGCAATACATGCTGAAGGTACTTATTGAAAAACACAGGGCGCAGCCTTGGAATAAACCCCCAAAGCCAATTAATACCACACTTTTAAGCATGGATTTTACAAGGGTTTTTTTTTGCCAGTGTATAACGCTATGCCATGTTTACCAGGGCCAGTTTTTAATGTTCTTTGTAGTTAGGAATTTTTGGACTTTGGCGGTTTTAGCTGAGTGAGCGGCTTTGTTTGGTTGGTTGGTTTGGAGCAATTGTGGTTTAGTACTGTGGAAAAAAAAATATATATATTTTTTAGTTTGAATGCAACAAGCCAAAAAGCGTTTATTTTTAAGCAATTGCAAGGGAAGAAATACAATGGACGGAGAATACCTTTGCCTTAGTAGTTTTTTAAAGTGTAAACAATATAAAGCAGTATTTATACCCTTTTATTATATAAGATGGTGTCTTTGTTTATACTTTTTTTGAGATTTTATTTGTTTTTCAAATTTTTTGTTAACAATTACATTTTATTTTTATTTTAAGGCAATGTTAAACAGCTTTGCTTGCAGTTTTTTATACGCTTTACCAGGTCTGCCTTTACAAATTTTGCGTTATTATGGTTCTGCGTTAGCCTGACTGTTGCTTTGTTTTTCAATCAACTGAGAGGCCGACATTTAATGTTTTTTAATTTTGTTTTTACACTCCCCCCCCCACTTTTGTGCATTTTTTAGCACAACTACCATTTTAAATTTTTTATTTTTATTAGATTTTGTATTTTTGATTTTAGATTAAATGGTTAGCCTTATCAATTGTGACTGGATATAACAACAAAGCACACTGTTTGAACATGAAAGGTATTTTTGTTATTACATTTTTTACAACAACATATTTTTAAACTACAGAAAAACAATAAAAACATTACTGTTTTTATTGTAACAATCTGCTGGGGTTGATTTATAGCCTTAGTTACATAACACATTACATTATGATAGACACTTTATAAACTGTGGAATGCATGGTTTTTAATTGAATATATAATTTGAAGTATAATATAATATACTTTGAAGTACATAAATATATATGTACATCAATGAAGTACATAAATACAATATAACTTGAAGTACATAAATTTGACCTTGTAATTTAGAGATTTTTTGAACCTTTGGTAGGAGTGAGTGTAGGTTTTGGAATTGGTTTGGTATTAAGGTAGTTTAATTCAAAGGTATTTGAAAGCTAAGATGTAATTGTAGGACTTTATTTGCAGGCCAATAATGGAATTGTTGGCAGCAGTGATGAGATTAAAATGTATATTTTACAAAGTGGTGGCCTCAACATTTACACGGCTGTTACTAACTGGGAAATTAGGTGTTTTGTTCGGATCCTTTTCTGTTTTCTACCTTTTTAACAACCATTGTTATAAAAAGTGACAACTTTTTTTGGCTTTCGCTTTTGTACGCACTGAAGCTCTGGGAACTTTAAAGGCCAAAGTGTTTATTAATTTTTTATTTTTACTTAAACATTAGGTGTTATTTTAGGAGCACTGACTATAAATTGGCTAGGCATACCAGGGGAATTAATTTTTTTAATGTTCCCGTGAATTGTTTCATGTTCTATGCATTTTTTTTACGGACCTGCAGGATTTGGTATGTGGGAGCCCACACCCCTTTCACCGGCCCGTAGGCTTGGAAGGAGCACTGCGAGTGCCTGCAACTTTACCCTGAAAACGTTTAAGTTTGTTTTTACGGCCACAGATCAGATGGCACTTTGGAAGCACTAGTAAGGGCAGTGGACCAAGCCTGATGCTTAAGGTTACTTTGAATGGCTGTTAGCTGGTTATCTGGGAAATTCTGAAAGTTTGAACATGCCAGATTTTACTGCAGTTTTTTCTTTGCCTTAGTGATATTTAATACCATTTTTGTTAACCGCTTTTGGGTCCTTGAACTAAGGGTGGAGATAACATGTAATTTACCAACTTTAGCCTGTACCTGGGTTAACTGTCCTTTAGGAATAAGACCAGTGGCCTTTTTTAGCTGTTTTAATTTTTTATTATGCTGTTGGCCTTGAAATGTTTTAAATTGCTGCTGCACTCCTGGCACCATTTTACAGGTGTTTTACCAGATTTCCTTTTTCTAGAGGAGACCCATGGCCTTTGTTGTGCCAACAGAACAGCAGCCCCCTTGGAGCAGTTTGGATATATAAAATTGACGTGAAACGAGATAGGGCCAAACAAATTTTACAATTTTTAATGTAACATTAATTACTGTTAATTAGTATTTTAAAACTTTTTTTTTAATAAATACGATACCACATTTGTTTAAAATTTTTCATGTACCTTTAAGAAGCATTGACATGAATAGCATAGGAAGGGGTATATTGCAATATGGTACAGATTAGGTTATTAATTACTGGGACTATTTTAGTACAGGTAAATTTTTGGTGGCAGAACACACCTTTTTTAAATATGAATTTGATTATTTACTAATTGGGTCACCAAAAACAGGAAGGAGCCATTTTTTTATATATATACTACAGACCCCTGGAATGGCCATTCTATTAACCCCATTATAAAACCCACTAATTTACATTTTAAATTTTTTAGGCTTATTTGTAGTCATGTGATATACCTTTACTTTTACTGACCGGTTTGTTTTATTTAATTGTTTGCTTATATGGGATATTTTGAACATTAAAAATATTTTTTCAACAATATTTCAATAAATTACTAAAGTGGGAAGGCCTTGGCTATTATTAGACTATATGGTATTGTCTGTACTTGGATGTGTTACGGGGGGATAGTATAGTGGAGAAAATGGCAGGGGCAGTGGCAACAAGGCGTTTCTGGTATTTGTTATTTAACAGCCAATCAGAAAGGACAATACATGCTGAAGATACTGATTTAAAAACACAGGGCGCAGCCTGTGGAATAAAGCCCCACATTTAATTAATACCACTTTGTTAAGCATGGGTTTTACAAGGCTTTTTTGGCCAGTGTATAATTTTTTGTTTTTTTACCAGGGTTAGTTTTTAATATTTTTTGTAGTTAGGAATTTTTGGACTTTGGCAGTTTTAGCAGAGAGAGCGGGTTTTTTTGTTTGAAGCAGTTGTGGTTTAGTACCATGTAGGGGAGAAGTGACCAGCACGTTACCCTGCAGTGGTCTGGGGTTTTTTGGCAAATGCTGGCTGTGTGGTAATTTCATTACTGGACAAGTGAGCGGTTACTAGCACTTCAGTTTGTTTGTTTGTTTGTTAGTTTTGCTGTCCAGAAGGAGGAAAAGCAATACCAGAAGGAGGGACAGGCTGATTAGTAGTTGAAGTAGAGTTATTTTGAGGCCGAGGGACTTTTTTGCAGAAAGAAGCATGGGTTCAGGCAGTGAGCTCTTGGCACTTTACAGCAGTGTTGGTAGTAGCAGGACTTGCTAAGGGCCTTTTTAGTGTGGGGCCAGAGCAGTTTTGTGTTGATGGACCTGTACGTAGACCCAGTTACCTGTTTTTTAACCAATGGCAGGTTGGTTGAGGTTTCTTGGAGCAGGACTTGTCTTACCTGTGAATACAGAGACCTAACACATTTTATTAATGCCTGGCAGTGTTCTGCAGATTTTACGGCTGCTTGGACCCATTTTAAGCCCCCGTTTTTTTCTTGGGGCAGTTAGGTTTTAATAAAACCCCTTATGTATTTTTAGCTCATTTGACTAAAATGTTTATGGCCAAATGATTTTAATTAAATCATTTTTTTTGCCTGGATTTATTTGCAGACCTTTTTTTGGAAAAGGGCCCTTTTTTTTCCTTTTGACTGGCTGCAAAGAAACCAAGAATTTTCTTTTTTTTCCCAGCATTTTGTTTTTCCCAGCATTTTGTTTAACTACTTAATTTTTTTAGCAATTATAGAGTTAACTTTAGTTTTTTTAAAATTACTTATTTTTTAAAATGACACTTAAAATAGTAAAATCTAAGTTAATTAATTGTTTTAGGGATTTAAATTTTTGATGCTTGTAATTAGCTATGCTTTTAAAGTTTTTAACTTTTTAAAAAAAAATGTGTGTTGCTTGCTTGGGCCCGATTTTGCTTTTTTTGCGGAACCGTTCCTTTTTATGGGTACAAGCCTTGTTTTATTACCACTTTAGCAAGGAGGGTGGGCTTTTTAACTAGCCCCCACCCCTTTGGGTTATTTTTTTGGAAACATTTTTATTTCAAAGGGCTACCCGGGTGGTGGCGTGTGAGGCTGGCCACCTGGGCAGAATGCATGGCCAATTGGCGTTCTCACTGTTTCATGTTTTTTACGGCAGACACACGGCCATTGCAGCATATGCTGAGCACACATGGTTACATTTTCACATGTTCCTGAAGGGCTGGTACTTGCTTAGCCAGGGCTTCAGGCGTGTGCGTTCCGCTTTTTTTGCCTGGAAGTTTTGTTTTAAGGCTTGCAACTTGTTTTGGGCGGAGGTTTGAGTTGCTGCTTGGATAGTGATTTATGCTTTTAGTTGCTTCATTTTTTTGAGCTGTTGGGTACACATATTTTTTTAATTTTTTTTTATTGCTTAGTTTTGCTATGACTTGGGGTAGACCCACCTGCACCCTTTGTTTGCAGCCCGGGGTGGAGAGAGGAATGCTAAACCATTTTTTGGTTTTTAGGCATACTACAATGGAGAGTGGGGCTTATTTTTAATTATGCAATTTTTAACCTATAATACCAACAGTGCCAAACAAAGCAAACGTAAAATAACAAGGATAAAACAGATAGATGGTGTGCACTGTTCAGGGCTTTTTCCCTTTGCAATTTTTTCTTAAACTGTCTCCGATTTTTTGTTACCAATTTGCCTGTGCCTTAGTTAATTAGGCTAAGACCACAGGATCGCAGGGGCGGAGATGAAGAGCACATACCATGTGACTGAATTTTAAATCTTTCGTAATAAACTAACAGTGGTGAGTGTAGAGACTGCTTTTACATTACCAAAAGGAAGAAAAAATGTTAATACTTAAACCTTGACCCACTTTTATACATGTACACACGCTGCCCGGGCTAGCCAGCCCTGGGGGTAGGAGAGAGAGAGATAGAGAGAGAGAGGTGGATGGTAGGTTGTTTTGTGTATAGATTGTTTAGAGGTACGCTGCAAAATTTTGTAACTTGCTTTTCCTTTGGGGAGGGATTTCTTTATGCCCTGGGTTTTTTGGGGCGTTCCTTTTAGGGATCTTTGCTTGGTATTTTAGTTTAGGCCGGCTGTTTGTGGCCTTTTTAGCGTTTTCAAACCATTCTGGCTTTAGGGTTGCAAAGGCAGACTGTTGGGTTTTACCGGGCAGCCAATCTTTGCAAATGTAATTTTAGTTTTGCAACTTATTTGCTTTTTGTTTTATGTGTGTTTATATTTTTTTTACAGCCAGCTGGGTGTGAAAGCAGTTTTTTTCTACTTGGCTTGGTCTCTGTTTTTTGATTTTTGAATGCAGGGCAGCTTTTTTTATTTTTAGGTCAAACTGACTTTTAAATTAACCCTCCCCCCCTTTATTTTTTTTTTTTCATTTAGCTTTAACTAATTGGGGATATGAAAGAGCTGAGAGGGTTAATGTTTAGAACTTTTAACATCAATTTTTAAACCCCCTTATGTTTAGAACTTTTTTACTTAGAGAGTGAGGGCCCTGGTGTGTCTGAAGTTAGCTTAAGTCCCAGACCTCGATAACGGCACTTACTTTTTACACATTTATTATTTACTTTTATTTTATTTACTTTTATCTTTAGATGCATTTTTTTAATCTATAACCTTAATGTTTTATGTTTGGACGTAATACACCCTTATTGAGGCAGCAAAAATTTTTAGCTTTGATTAGGTTTGACCTCAACCTCATATTGGGGGTGCAGAAAAAAGTTTTTCAGCACCACTTTGCATTTGGCCTTGTTGCATAATAAATAAGTTTGCATGGCGTGAGCCCAAAGGGACAGACGGTCCCATGGTTAGGATTTTTTTTTTTTGATACCCCAGTATCGATTTTTATAGGTTTTTTTTTACCTTTTGTTTGGTGCTTTGGGCTTTGAAGGGGAAGGGTTTGTAGTAGTTGCTGCTGTTTTAGCCGCACATCGTTATCCGAGTCACGGCACCAAATTGTGGAAGAAAACAAGTTCTTACTTTTAGTTTGGATGCAACAAGTTAGAGACCGTTTTATTTTTAGCCAATTGCAAGAAGGAAGACGTCCGTTTGGACAGAGTGTCCTTATGCAAATTTTTAAAGTATAAAAAATGTAAAGCAAGTATTTATAGCTTTTTATTATTTATGTAATAATAAAGCTTTGTTTTGTTTATACTTTTTTATATTTTATTTGTAGCAAAAAATGTTAAACAATTACATTTTATTGTTCTTGTAAGGCAAGGTTAAAACCAGCTTTGCTTTGCAATTTTTATACGCTTACCAGTTTTGCCTTTACAAGTTTTGCATTAGAGTTAGCCTGACTTTTGCTTTCTTTTCAACAGAACTAAGATGGCTGCACTTAAATCCCTTTTTGTTACTTCCACAGGAAGTTTAGACTTGAAATTAGATGAAGGTTTCTAACCATCAGAGGAGTGAAGTTCTGGAACAGCCTTCCAAGGGAAGCAGTGGGGGCAAAAGACCTAGCTGGTTTCAAGATTAAGCTTGATAAATTTGTGGAGGAGATAGTATGATGGGTTAACATGATTTTGGCAATTAATTGATCTTTGACTATTTGTGGTAGATGGGGCCTAGTGGCCTGGGACAGGATGTTGGATGGAATGGGATCTGAGTTACCCAGAAAAGAATTCTCTGTAGTATCTGGCTGGTGAATCTTGCCCACATGCTCAGGGTTCAGCTGATTGCCATATTTGGGGTCAGGAAGGAATTTTCCCCCAGGGCAGACTGGCAGAAGCTCTGGGGTTCTTTTGCCTTCCTCTGCAGCATAGGGCACGGGTCACTTGCTGGAGGATTCTCTGCACCTTGAAGTCTTTAAACCATGATTTGAGGACTTCAATAGCTCAGACGCAGGTGAGAGGTTTCTTGTGGGAGTGGGTGGGTGAGATTCTGTGGCCTGCACACAACACTCGCCATTAAAGGTGTGTGTTCCGTGTGGCTGATGTCAGGTGTGCAGTCCAGAATAACAGGGTAATATCTTGCTGACGGAAGATCTCCCACAATCATTTTTTTGACTTTTGTTGCCAGTAACTGAATGATCTCATTTTGAATGGTTTTCCAAGGTAGTAGTGTGTGTACATTTCTTGGGTGATGACACTTCTTAGAAGCTCCTGGAGTACAGCACCAAACTCAGCCATCAGCTCCACAATTTTAAGGAAGTTTCCATTGTTTGGCACATACAGCTGATCTGAAATGCCACGCAGTGCTAGGTTTTGGGTAGCAAGCATTCTCACAATGGCAAGGAGCCTTTTCCGAACCTTTTGCCAGGAAAGAGACTCTGATGCAATCTTCTCTTGATGCTGATCATCTATGGAGGCCTTTAACCTTAGTCTCATCTCAAGCTCTTTCCACCTATGGAATGCTCTCTGGTGATTTGCTGCCTTCTCATGGCATGCCAGATTTCTAGCCAGATTTTTCCAGTCCTTTGTTTCTGTAGAGCCCAAAGAGGCTGGAACATTAGAATGCAGTATTCTCAATTTTTGAATACATAAGCCGTGGCCTCTCCACTTTCTCACCATTGGAGATTTCATGCCAGTAATGTGTTGGATGGGAACTACTCTTTTCATTGTCTTTGGGGAACATGAAGTTTTTCACTTGCTGTGGCCCATGCAGTACAAGGAAGTCCCTCAGGCTACTGCTCAAGTGGGTCCACAGTCCTGGATCATCTAGACTCAAGGAATTCAACTCAGCAGCAGCAGTTTCTTGCGCCTCCACCACACTCTTCTCTGATCTACACTTTTCTTCAGGAACGTGCATGGTTACATCCATTGGAGATGCAGATACGGATGCTGCAGTAGCTGCCAGGTCACCTGCACACTGACTAGCTGGAAGATCAGGCATCTCCTCACCACTCACATCCTCACTGGGCTGGAAGGCTCACCGTGAATATTTGTTTCAGAGTAACAGCCGTGTTAGTCTGTATTCGCAAAAAGAAAAGGAGTAGTCCTTTTCGTGAACATTTGTGTCTAGGTATCTCAGGAGAGCTCCTTCCTGCTTAGATGAAGAAAGCAAAAGAAGCATTTCTCTTTTTCTGAATGCTGCCTCAGAGGGACGTTTTCTTCTTTCACTCATGACTGCTGTTCCGTACCAGCTATAGTGGCTCTCAACACTCAGTTGAAGGGGACAAATAAGCAGGCTGGTAGCAGGGCCTGAGTGAAGGAAGATATCAGCGTCTTAAGGGCCTAACTGGCTCCTACTACCTTAGCTGACTTCCTGTTCTCCTCAGGTGGGTTCAGGGAAGCAGCAGGCAACAGGAAGCTCCCTGAGAAGCTGGGGTTAATCAGTCCAGGCTCCTGGGGATGCTAGAGAGGTACATAAGAGGCTCCTCCTCCTCTGTCTCCCTGCAGCTCCTGCTGCTTGCTGTCATTCTCTCGCACCTTTTCTCCTGCCTGCCTGTTATGTCTCTTGTGCCCTCCTTCCTCCAGCACAGCACTCCACCCTCTCTGTGCATCTCGAGCAGAGAGAATCCACATGCGCCAGCAGCAGACACACTTTTCTACACTCTGGGTCCTAGTGGCGCCCCCCACAGTCTGGCACCTGAGGCGGCCACCTCAGTTCACCTTCTAGTAAGTCCACCTCCTGTGGGCACAGAGCACCTAACTCCCACTGAGGTCAGCCTGGGAGGCTGGATGTGCACATTACAGGCAGTAGACTGTCAGGGCAGCATAATCTACTGAAAAACCGTGTATTGCTCATTGCAACCCAAGCTCTCACTGTGTGGCTTTTTGTCCTGCCTCTGTTGTGTAGAGCATGAGCAGAGGTTTATGAGATGGCGGCTACTGCTGTGGCCAGCCATCTCAGTACCTTTCCCATTGTCTCTCTTCTGGCTGTGGATGCTGGACTGCAGCAGCTCTGCGGAGGTCCCAGCCTCGCTCTTTAATGTCCGCTCTCCACTTGCTTGGATGGCGCTTCATGGACCATTGAGTAGCCTCCTGAAAACATCCCAGTTGTTGACACAGGCACCAGCAACCGATTCCCCAAGCCAAACTCCCCTTCGCAATCCAGAGAAACAGCCTGGAGCACAGGGTTTGGCCCATGCTGACTGTAGACACCACAGCTGCTGCACGGTGACTCCTGTGACCCCTCTAGCCCATCAGCACTCGGCTCTCCTGCATTCTGCTGAGCGGCTGAGATCTGGGGGAACAGAAACCCTTTGTTAGAGATGGGAAATCTCTCCACAGGGTCACTCTGTTAATGGCTGCCAGACGCCTTCCCTGTGAAACCCCAAATGTGCAGCCCCTCTGATTCCCACAGGGGAGATCTCTGCTCATTCACTGGTCACCCGTGGCTGCAATCTCTGATGGGGAATGTAGAGTGGTCTCTGCGGATGGACCCTTCTACAGCACCCATAATGGGAGGAGGTTTGGCCTTGTGATGTGAGGCATGGATCTGAGACTTAGGGCTCCTGGATTCTGTGACTCTGGAAGGGGGGCGAGGTCTAGTGGGTAGAGCTGGATTGGTTGACAATGAGTGAGCAGAGCTTGTGCTGAAGGACCCTGGTTCCATCCCCCGCAATTCCTGTGGTGTCTACATGTGGCCAGTGTTGAGCTGCCAAAATCTTAACAACCGGTTCCCTATAAAAAGTTCTGATTTAAGGGATGTGCCCCAGTATGTATTTTTTGTACCAGCAGGATTACCAAATGTCTGTATTTTCCCGGGACTAATTTTTAAAATTTAAAAATTCCTCCTAGACGGCGATTTAAGAACCAAAAAGCCTGACCTGTCTGGGAAAATACGGATTTATATTAACCCTGCGTAAAGTTCTTTTTTAAAAAGATGGGCCTGTACTAGAAATGAGCTCCGTTTCACACGTGCGGGTCTCCGCCACTCCCTGGGGGTGTGCTAGGGTGACCAGATGTCCTGATTTTATAGGGACAGTCCCGATTTTGGGGTCTTTTACTTATATAGGCTCCTATTACCCCCCGGCTCCTCTTACCCCCCACCCCGTGTCCTGATTTTTCACACTTGCTGTCTGGTCACCCTAGGGTGTGCACATGTGTGGGTCCCAGCTGCTCCCTGCCCCCCTCATTGAAGCAGATGTGCAGGGTTACTGCCCTGGGAATAGCAGGGAACCAGTGGATGTGGGGTGGGATCAGCAGGGGGTGGCTGGAGACAGGGGCTGGCTGCGGGCAGGGGGTGCGGCAGGGGGTGGCTGCGGGCAGGGGGTGCGGCAGGGGGTGGCTGCGGGCAGGGGGTGAGGCAGGGGCTGGCTGCGGGCAGGGGGTGAGGCAGGGCCTGGCTGCGGGCACGGTGGTGGGTGCTCATGGGGAGAGCAGCAGGACGCAGCCCAGGCCCAGCAGAGCAGCCAGGGACCCAGCAGGCAGTAGTGGGAGCCCCAGGGCCAGGGGAGCAGCAGCAGCCCCAGGGCTTGTGCGCAGGGCCAGGCGGCAGCCCACGTGGCTCCCACAGCGCAGCGCCCCCGGCGGCCGGAGGAGGAATTACATCAGTTCCCGGCCGGAGCCCATCAAAGCCTCAGCGCCCCCTGCAGGGAAGCGGGTTAACAACTGGTTCTAAAATGGCTTCAAAATGTAACAACCGGTTCGTGCGAACCGGCTCCAGCTCACCACTGCATGTGGCCATGACTTTACTTACCTGTCAGTGTAGGTTGTTCAGACTATTCCTGGACACATGGTACATCTGCTGCTGGCCATCCCTGAGATGTAGGTCCTTCATCCACACAAGGACATGGCATATCAAGGTCAATCCAGCAGCTCCCATCTGGTCTTCACCTCTGCAATGGACGGCTAGTCCGACCCTGACCAGAGAAAGACAGGATGGTGTTCTTCAGGGGAATCTGCTGGAGCTCCCGTATCCCCCACTCCACCTCACTCCCCCGCACACGAAGGAATTTCCAAAGATACCACTAATCGTGGATAAACAAAGCAGCCAAGATGAGGTCAGTGTGGCTTGACTTACTGAGCAGACTGGTTCTAAGGGAAGAACAGATTTCTCTCCTGCTCTAGGGAGATTCCCATCGGAAAAGTATCTGATGGCGGGGGAGGGGGGGAAATGCAATCCCCCAGCCCCTTGAATGGCAGGAAATCAGGACTCGGGGAGTTAAGGGGTGTCTCTGTCCTGCTGCAGGGAGCAGGCCTGGAGAGCAGAAAGGGCACTAGTGGCTTTGTAGGAAAGAAAGTGACTTCTACCAGTGAAGGTGGCTGAAGCTTCTTGCAGACATTAGAGTCGAAGATCCTCACACCTCCTTTGGGGATCCTTTTCCCTCAGAATAAAATAAGGAGAATGACGTGTGAAGCCCAGGTCTGGGATCCAGGGAAAAGGCAGGATCTCAGCCAGATTACACACCAGGAACCTGATCTTTCTCCCAAGAACCACAATTATCCGGATGAAGTTTTCTCCCCCATTTGCTTCCAGGTTATTTACTCACAGGATTCATTCATTTGCTTTCCTGTGTTTCCACTCTCTGCATCTGTTCATTGGTTTAAGTAACATTCTTTCAGTTTTTGCTTCTGTTTCCTCTTATTACAGGGTAGCATCTGCTTAGCACCTTCAAAAAATAAATTAAAAACAAAATCCTGATTCTACATTGAAGAGGTAAGTTTCTGAGAATTTGGCTGCAGAACTTTAGTGTCTGCATATGTCATTCACTGGTATTTATTGTGGTGCAGGTCTGATGCAATCTGCCCACCCAAGAATACCCACATGAAGCATGGGGTGCCCTTAGAATACCAGTTAAAAGAGAGGAAGAGAGTGGATTAATAGCGGCGGGGGGGTGAGGGGGGAATCCAAAAAAATCCAGTGCATCAGCACTTCTCTGCATCACTGCAGCACCAGTCCCGGGAGCAATACAGGTTAAAAATCTCCATGGTTCTTTCCCCCTAGAACCACATCCGAGCAGAAAAAGGCCTTCAGCCAATTATTTCCTTACACTCTGAATGGGTGAAATTCAGCCCTGTGCAGACAGCCAGGGCAAGGTCTGTGCATCACAGTGGGTTTAAGTGGCCACTTCACTGCCCAGGTGCTGTGAGTCTTCGGTGGCATAGTTTTCATCCTGGATTGGAACAGCCAGTGGGAATCCTGTGAGGTACAGAGCAGAGAGAGGTTGGGGCCACAACGTTCACCTCAGAGGCTGAGCTTCTGCAGACTTTTGGGATGTTCCCATCTGAGGAGGATGATTTTGGGCAGCCCTAGTTCAGAACTTTCAGTCACCTCAACCGGTGATTCTCTGGCACAATTGTTCTAATGTACCTGAACTTTTCAGGCCTTGCCCCCACCTCTGACACCCCTTGTACCTCACCATTGCCCTCTAACAGCCCCTGTCCCTTCTCTTGATCCCTGCCATGCCCAAATACAGAGAGTAGCTCATGCTCCTTCTCTCTTAGACCTTCTTCTTACACGATCCTTGCCTACCTTTTGATAAACTGATCACTGTGCCCTTCCCCAGCTCCTGGAGGAATTGTGGCTCCTCAGGACAACCTGGGAATGGGTGGCTCCTACCTCCGGGTGGGGTGTGTGGTTTTCCATCTAAGCATCACTGAGAGCCAGTACTTCTCGATTTCACAGGATGAGGTCATGGCTCCCCAAGCCGGGCCAGCTGCAGGCTGCATTGCTGTTGGCGACATGGACAGATCCCAGAGCCTGGAAGACAAAGCGGGGAGGAAACCCTTGCTCATTTCTCTTTCAGAGCCCCCTTCGAAGATGGGCCAAGAGGAAAGGAGAGGACGAAGGGCAGAAAGTGAAGCCGCTCCTGTGGCGAGAGCACTCCTGTAGAGCCCAGTCAGTTCCCAGCTCTCCCGCACATTGCTCGGTGTGACCTTGGAGAGGTCACTTCCTCACCTTCATTCCCTGTCTGTAAAATGGGGGTACAAGTCCCCCCCCCCACACACACACAGGGAGGAGAAGGGAGGAGAGACCCATTTTCGGTGAGGGACTCAGACACTCTGGGCACAGATTGTGCCAGAGTGAGGGAAGGGACCCAGAGTTTGCTCCCTAGACCCAGGGGAGGAAGATGTTATCAGAAGGTCAGCAAAGGGGATGGGCCAGGAACTGCTGCCATGGACAGAGCTTAGGGATTTGGTCAGTGCCAGGGACTTTGTACCTCCCTTCAGCAAATGGCTTCCCTCTTGTCATCAGCAGTCCATACAGTATCTGAACTCCTTCCAAGTGTCCTGAAGGGGCTCCCTTCATTCTTCTTGCAGGTGATGGATTCGTTGACCCAGGTCGATAGCTGGGAATTTCGGAGAGGTCATTTGTAGCATGACATGAAATCAGTGGGAAATCTACATTTAGCAAAATAAAGGTTTCATTGGCCT
The DNA here is from genome assembly GCF_965140295.1 of Lepidochelys olivacea. NCBI lineage: Eukaryota > Metazoa > Chordata > Testudines > Cheloniidae > Lepidochelys > Lepidochelys olivacea. The sequence goes on from NC_140416.1 coordinate 12,905,620, forward strand.
TTGCAAATTTGGAACTGATCTGTCCTATCAATCAAAGGTACATGTTCAGAAGAGGATGAAGTATGCCATCGTGGTCAGGTGATCTATGAGAGTCAGTTCCATCATGTGGCCATTTGATTAGGTAAAATTCCTGGCAATGGCTGCCCATGGCCAGGGCAGGGTCTCCAGAGGCCTGAAATGCCAAGGAGTTTGGTGCGTGGTGCCTTGGTGAAAGCGCAGAAGTCACATCAGTCAAGCTAAGTCTGTATTTCAGCCCACATCTGGCACCAGCAAATGAAGCAGGCCCTGGTGGTCATAGTAGATGTGTCTACTTCCAGGATGAGCACTGAGCCTCCAAATAGGTGCAGTAGTGAAGGCATTTGTGAGCTGTTTGTGGGCTTTTTGGAACTTGGGTGACCAAACAAACGTGTCCATTATGTGGAGGAGAGCTCTCGTGGGGGTTATTGGCTCTGAGAACCCTGGGCCGAAGCAGCAGTAAAGCGGGTGAAGTCAAGGAAGCGCTGCTCTTCTTGAGGACTTCAAACTTTGTCCCATCTATGAAAGGCTTCCACCTTATTTGGATCAATCGTAACATTTTCCGGGGAGAGGATGTACCCCAAAAACTCTGTGGAGAGTTGGCCGGAGGTACGCTTTTCCAATTCTGTGCTGAGACCATGCTGCCGAAACCTCTCCAGGTTCAGGTGTGGTGCGCATGCTGCTCTTGGTTCTCCAAAAAAAAGAAGTCTGTCACGTGAATAGATGACACTGTGCAGATCCACCATGGCCCCAAATACATCACTGATGAAGTGTTGCAAGGGCAGGGGACCGTTAGTTAGCTCAAATGGCATGTCTGACAGTTAAAATGTCCATAGTGTGCTTTGAAATCTGCCTTCCATTTGTCCCCTGCCCAAATGAGTGTTAGATTGGAAATCCTCACAGATGAAGTTTGATGAACAACTTTGCAGATTTCCTGCGAGCCAACAATTGTGGGATTCCCAACAGGGGGTTATGGTTCCAAATGATCCTTTTTTTCAGGGGCTGATTGTCTAAAGAGAGACATAGTAGAGTCCCACATTTCTTCTTCCCCAAAAGGTCCTGGGCACCCGTGGGAAACGCTAATTTGCTCAGAAACTCTTAGGACCGGTTTTCAAGCCTGTACACAGGGAGAGCCACTAATTCTGGTTCCACCAATGTGTAAATACTGGTGAAGGCAACTTTCAACCAAGGTTGCAGGTCAAGAGGGCAGTCATAGTCCTGGTGCAGAGGCAACGAGTCCCCATTTCTTTCAAAGGTATCCATGTAATCCGGGTATTGATCAGGAATGCCGGGTGTCCGAGTCAAGAAGGTGGAGTAGGTCCAGAGGCAGAGGCTGGTTCAAGGAACCCCGACATTATTTTCAGTCATTTCCATTGTGCAGCTCCAGCAGGGACCTCATCGGGCCAGGCTCATGTAGTGAGGCCCTGGTTCACACCTGGTGTGGTGTGTCCCTGTTGCATACAGGCCACTGACTTGCAGAGATCCTGCTTTTCTCCAAAAAGTTGCACCACCTAATGTCACGTACTGCATCTGATAATGATGCCCAGGGGTGGGAGCACAGGTCGCAGCAAGGTGCAGGATTGTGCCGAGGCTAAGAGTGGTACTAGAATCAAGGTCCAGGGACACAGCAGGGTCAAAACCGAGATCAGAGTCCATCGACAAAGCAGAAGTAGAACCAGGGCCAGAATCTAAATCCATGCCAAAGGTCATAGCCGGGTAGTCAGAGAGCAAAGATCAGCCAAGTCAATGTCAAGCCAGAGTCCAGATACAGGCCGAGGGTCAAAGCCGGGTAGTCAACGTCCGAGTGGTTGGGGAAGATCAGGAGGAGAAGGCAATGCTGGAGCGGGTCAGTGGAGGGCCTGGAGCGGGGCTAAAGAAGGGCAAGGAGATATGGAATCAAGGTGGGCAGGCAACATCTGGAGCCAAGAAGGGTCACGCCAAAGTCATAATCAGAGACCGGAGCCAAGGGTCAAACCAGAGTCAACAATGAAGAACCGGAGGGCAGGGCAGGACAGGGTGGTGCATGCAGGCGGGAACCAGGATGACTTACAGGTTCTCCTAGGCACTGCCCAGCTGGATCCCTAGAGACCCCTAATCGGGGGACTCCCTTCCTAGGAATAAAAGAAGGAGAGCAAGATGACAAAATGTCTCTGACCCTGGGGTCCAAGCCAAGGGGTGCTCCCACCCAAGCATTGTGCCAGGACCCCATCCCCCTCCTGGTTCATTTCACACTCAGAGACCCGCCCCCGCAGCAGGAAGGGAGAATAAAGGGCAGAAAGTGAAGTTGCCTCTCGGGGAAAGGGACTAGCCTGGGATCCACTCCAGTTCCCAGATCTACCCCCAGGAGTGTGTGACCAGGATTGCAGCCCTTCTTCTGTGTCTCAATCCCCACCTGCCAGATGGGGAGGATCCTTCCTTGCCCCAAGGTGTTAGGGGGGAGTTTCATTCCTGTCTGGGAATGGTTCAGATACCATGTGTGTGGCTTGGGAGCCAGGTGGGGGATGGTCAGACATTCACTGCGACGGGGTAACATGGGCAATGGGGAGGTCTGAGCAGTGACGACAGGGGAGGGCTCCACATCGGGCCACCCCTCCCAGAATGCAATGATTACTGAGGATAAACCCTGGCTCTGCGGATGCTCCCATTTCTGGGCCAGTCCCATGGCCCTGAAAGCCTGATGCTTCTGAAACTGGCCTCTGGGCATGGGGGCAGGGACCGTATCTGGCCTGGCCCCAGCTCCAGGGGTCAGGGTGGGGCAGGGTGGTGAGAGTGAGATGCTCGGCCTGGGTTTCTCTCAGTGCTGTGGGGTTTATGGCCCCTCCCCCTAGCCCTTCTCCCCCAGGCCCAGCAGGAAAGAGCAGTACCTGCAGCAGGGAGTGGGAGCTTCTGGGCATGGGAAGGGGGGGCCCTTCAAGGCTGTCCCACGGAGCACAGCCCCTGCAGTGCTTTGGGCACCTGGCGCAAGCACCGGATGTAGAACAGGTGCGCCATGATCGCTGCTGTCACGTCCTCCTGCTGCAAGGGAACAAGGATCGGTCAGAGCCTCCGACACCCATGGCAATGAAGGGCATGAACGGCACTGGGAGCCAGCAAAATTTCCACCCCAACCCTCCCCACATCCAAGGGACAGATTCCCGCACCCAACCCTCCAAGACGAAATCTTGTCTCCTCTAGAGTGACCTCCAACCCCACTCCCACCACTATGGAATGAACTCCTGTCCCCTTCCTCTCAGTCCCCCTGTGAGAGCTATTCTACCTCCCAACCCAGCCAGGGATTAAGCTCCACTCCCCAGAATCCCCTTATCCACCCTCTCCCGCTCCAGCTGAGGGGCTGGAAGGCTCTGGGCAGCAGTGCTGTGGGGTGAGAGGAGGTGGAAACCTTTCCCAAGGGGACCCCCCCATTATTAAGATGATGCCATGGACAGTAGCTCTGGGGAATGGGGCACTTCAGCAGCCTCTGCTGACTGACTCCTCCAGTTCTCCCAGAGCAGGTGGTGGCTGGGATAACATGATACTAGGTCCCTAGGAACCAGCCTGAGGCCCGGAGGGGTATGAAACTCTAACAGGGGGAGTTGGCAGCCCCTAGCATGAGCAATAGCAGCGTGTCATGTTGATGTGACACCTGTTAGGAAATAGCCAAGCTGGGTCTGCTCTGCTTTGAGCTGCTCAGGGGAGACGCTGACACCTACCAATGGCACCTGCCCGGGTCAGTGCAAGGGGATGGGATGAGAGTGACTGTCAATGGCCTGGAGGTGAAAGGCCCTCGGTGTCCCTCCCCAATTGATCCTTCTTTGGTTACCTCATTCCCGATCAGCTGGCCGGCTTCTCCCAGGATAGAATATGTCAGCACAAGCCCAGCCTGGCTGACACGGAGCTGGGGGTCATGTATGGCCAGAAGCGATGCCTGGAGGAAAGATCTTTTCTGGCCTTCCGTGAAGATCTCTCCAAAGACCTAAAACCAACAGCACCAGAGCCCTTGTCAATTGTCCAGAACCAGGCTCCAAATCCCTCTAGTATCTCACAAGGTGGACAAGAGTCCTCCTTGTGCAGCCAACTTTTGGGGTCCCATGGACCAAGGAACCCCCTTCAGTAAGAGGTTGCAGGCACTGAGGAATAGCTCTTTCTGGAGCGGGAGTCACCACAGGTGCCATAACATGCTGGGAACGTGTCTGCGCAGTCTGGAACCCAGCTCACAAAGACAACAAAGGACCCGCTACTGCTCCCAGCAGCGCTATTTCCTGCAGCTCACCCGCTAGAGGTTAGAGGCCTTTTCGATCTGCTTCCATTCCTGCTCCCCATCCCACCGAAAATCCCACCAGCGTCACATATGCTGCAGTGACTCAGCCCAGGAAAGGAGCTCAGTGTCCCTCACCCAACGCCCAGGGCAGGGGCAGGTTCTGCTTCCTGACTCGCCCTGGTGCTCAGCAAACCCCACACCCTGCCTGTGCTTCCAGAGGTGCAGGGAATCCAACAAGGATCTGGTCCAGCAATTGCTGGTGTGAGCTTCCCAACTCAGTGACCCAGGGGCTCACCTCTCAGGCACCAGGGTGTCAGCCAGGGAGGCAGTGAGCAGAGCCAGATTCCTGGAGATACAATCCTTCATTAACTCAACCCACCAGAGGATCCCTTTTATGCCATGTAACCATGGATCCATGCAACACACACAAGCCTGGACCGTTAGCAAGGGTCCAGCCCAGGCTCCTCGGCCTCTTGCAGCCAAACACTGTCTGCTGGAAATAAGTATCATAGAATATCAGGTTTGGATGGGACCTCAGGAGTTCATCTAGTCCAACCCCCTGCTCAAAGCAGGACCAATCCCCAACTAAATCATCCAACAGATTTTTGTCCCAGGTCCCTAAACGGCCTCCTCAAGGATTGAACTCATAACCCTAGGTTTAGCAGGCCAATGCTCAAACCACTGAGCTATCCCTCCCCCTACAGGACACACTCACTGCAGGGGGAGACAGCTCCACACCTGAGCTACTGCAATGCCCTGGCGGAGAGTCCTTACCTCCCCCACCCTGGCCATGTTCCTGTACGCCAGGCGCTCGGTGTCTTGGAGCCCGTCCCGACACCACAGATCGCTCTCCTCTCTGATGTTCAGCCCTGGGGGAGAAAGACACACCCATTGGGGAGGTTTGGCATCTGGCTTTAGTGCCTGTTTCCTTCTGTTCCCTTTGCTGGGTGAACACTGGCTGGGGTTCTCATGGCATCCACGGCCCAATGGACTCGCAGAGTCCCCACCAGGTGGTTTAGTACCTGAAGGGGGATTTGTCTCATTCATCACAGTAATCAGGTGACCCTTACGGTCATTGTGCTCTGGGCATGGGTGCCTGTTAATGGTGGCTGCTAATGCTGAAAACGCCCCACAGCCACTGACTTCAGGATCTGGCCCTAGCTACCCAACTGGTGACATTCTACAAGCTTTGTGTCCATCCCCTGTGGTCCCTGCCCCTGCCTTCATGATGGACTCTTTCCCTCCATGGGTCTCAATAGGTCCGTTCCTGTCCCCCCACCAGCTGCCAGCCCCCTGGGGGCGGGGGGGCTGATTTCTCTGGACTGGAGGACAGAGCCAGGCTATGAGGTAAAGCAGCCAACTTCCCTGGCATCTTCGTCCCCTTCCTCTCTCCCTGAATTAGGGAGATGAGTGTGAGTCATCATCTAAGCTGGGGTCAGTCTCAGAGGAGGGAGCTTCTTTCTGTAGGGTCCCTTGGCCAGTAAGTGGGGGGCCCAAAACAGGGGCCTTCTTTCCATTGGGGGCCCTCTGCCCTGCTGCAGTTGGTCTAAGAGCAGAGGCCTTAGTTCTATTGGTGTCCCAATGGCCAGCTGGAGCTAGTCTCCAAGGGACTCATTTCTATGGGGTCCCATTGCCCAGCTGGGTTTCTTACCCCTCCTCTGCAGCAGGAGCCTCTGCAGCCAATAGATCCCATCCCTGGCTTGCCGGCTGATGTCATCGGCTGGGTCAGAGATGTAGAGACCCAGCTGCAGCACAAAGTTGCCCGCCTTGGGGAAATCGGAGGAGGTCTGGTGGAGGAGGAGAAGGGGGGAATCCATCAACATTCTGCCTTCAGCTCCCCAGCTCTCCTGGGCTAGAGCTCTGCTCCCATCCATCTGCAGGAGGCACTGGGGGAGAGGAACTAGAGCCCTCTTTCTCTCTGCCCCCAAGGGAGCTTGAAGCAAAGGGACCCACGGCCTGGGCCCTCTATGAGCACCAGCTGCCAGGCTTCTCCAGAGTAACAAGGGCACTGAGGCCAGGCACGACCCTGCCAGCCAGTGGCCTATGGAATGTCGCAGTCCCTTACGGAGCCAGGGGGGACCACTTAACCAGGGGATGAGGAACTTGACTCAAGCCCGGGCTCTGCAGGATGCTGGGGTCAAAGGTCACTTACGTCAAATCCAGAGAGGGAGGCGGCAAATCGGAGCAGGGCAGCGCTGCTCCGTATGGCCCTAGCTCTCTCCTGGGTGTTTCTGGAGTCGAGCCAGAAATGGAGGTGCTGCGGGAGAAGAAGGCAGGGGAGGGTCAGCCGGCAGGCTTACATGCTCTACAAACGAGCCTCTCCCACTCCACATGGGGCGGAGAACTTGTGCTCAGGGTGGAATATCTGACTCCTCATGTGGGGGTTCATGACACTGCCCACATCTTGCTGGGCACAAACTGTCACTGTCTCTCCAGCCTGGGACAAAGCTCAGCCTTGGGGCTGGTCTATTTGCTCTGAACCCCTGATCCATCAACAGCCCATCAGGATCGAGGCACATGCCCTGGGCCCCCAGACCCCAGCTCCAGAGGCCTTGGTAGGATGGATGGAGGGGCCGTGGGGACAATCTCTCCGGGAACTGCCGTGTCCCTAGGACAGAAGAGCTGATTCCCTGAGTCTTCTCCTGTATCTCAGGCTCTCCCTAGAAAGGAGCCAGTAACTTTTCTCAGAGGCCTGTGTCCCAGATCGCACAGGGGTTTCAGTCTGTCAGTCCCCAGCCAGGCCTGGTGCTCACTGTTAGTGCTCAATGGAACCGTGCAGAGCTCTGGCTGACAGTCCCAGCTCCTTCCCTCTTCCCCCGTCCCTTCCCCGCCACCGCTACCCCAGATGGCGGAAGGGTCCCAACATTCAACTGCACTGATGGCTCTGGGAAAGCGTGGCCATCTGGGTCCAAGCTGGGAGGACACAATGGAAACATGGTTCTTCTAGTCTCTCCTTTGCAGCCCTCCCACGGGGTTCATGGTAAATTCCCCCCCAGACCCTCCCATTCTGCTCACCTCCAAGAGGTGCTGCAGCTTGTCCGTGGTGGGGGTCTCTGCCAGCAGGCCCCCGAGCATGGTGTCCAGGCTCTCTACGTAGGTGTTGTGCAGAGCCTGTGTCATAAATATAAAGGCAAGGGTAAACCCCTTTAAAATCCCTCCTGGCCAGAGGAAAAATCCTCTCACCTGTAAAGGGTTAAGAAGCTAAAGGTAACCTCGCTGGCACCTGACCAAAATGACCAATGAGGAGACAAGATACTTTCAAAAGCTGGGAGGAGGGAGAAAAACAAAGGGTCTGTGTCTGTCTGTGTGATGCTTTTGCCGGAGACAGAACAGGAATGGAGTCTTAGAACTTAGTAAGTAATCTAGCTAGGTATGTGTTCGATTATGATTCCTTGAAATGGCTGAGAAAAGAGCTGTGCTGAATAGAATGACTATTCCTGTCTGTGTGTCTTTTTTGTAACTTAAGGTTTGACCTCGAGGGATTCTCTATGTTTTGAATCTAATTACCCTGTAAGGTATTTACCATCCTGATTTTACAGAGGTAATTCTTTTCTTTTTACTTCTATTAAAAGTCTTCTTGTAAGGAAACTGAATGCTTTTTCATTCTTCTCAGATCCAAGGGCTTGGGTCTGTGGTCACCTATGCACATTGGTGAGGATTTTTACCAAACCTTCCCCAGGAAGTGGGGTGCAAGGGTTGGGAGGATTTTGGGGGGAAAGGCGTGTCCAAACTACGTTTTCCCAGTAAACCCAGATAAAGTGTAGTGGTGGGGGTAGTGGAAATCCAAGGGTAAAATAGTTTGTACCTTGGGGGAGTTTTAACCTAAGCTGGTAAAAGTAAGCTTAGGAGGTTTTCATGCAGGTCCCCACAACTGTACCCTAGAGTTCAGAGTGGGGAAGGAACCTTGACAGCCTGCAAGAAGAGGGAGCACCCGTCAGTCATGGGACATGGGGCTACCCCTCTCAGGGGACCAGGAGGGTTCTCTGGGGAGCCCTGGCCAGACCCAAAAGGTACATCCTGGCCTCTGCCATTCACATCACTGCAGGGACACTTAGCAAGAGTTCATGGCTGGATGCCTGCTGGCTCTTCAATCCTTGCCCTTAGCAGTTCTCTGCGCAGGGCCTGGTACCCAGCAGAATATGGAAAAGCCAAACCGCAATGGGTGGGAGGTAGGATCCCTGGGAAAGTCCAGGCAGCAGAGCACAGAATGAGGAGAAGAGGGAAGGCTGGGATCAGCCACAGAGGGGTAACGCAATCCTCACTGGCGGGAAGGGGCCCTCCCTTGCAGTTTGTGTCATCCCCCCCCAACCCACACGCCCTGCCCGGACTTGCCCCCGGCTCCGCTCACCCCTCCCCTATTCTCAGCAGCTCCATCAAAGCGAGGGAGCAGGGACCAGAGGCCGCTCCTGCTCCTGGGACAGAGAAGTAGGATCATGACCTACCTGGAAGTGGATGGTGTCCTGCCCCGTGCCCATGGTGAAAATGGTGTAGAGTAGAGCCCGCAGGAGGTGTGACTCCAGCTCCAGGGCAAGTGGTGGCTTCAGTTTGCTGGCGGGAGAGAGGAGCCCGTGTTATGCTTGGCAGCACCAGAGTGGCGCTGGCAGCGTCATGCACATGACCCTCCTCCCCTGCAATGATCCCTCCCTATGGCCACTGTCACGTTACGGGAGTGAAATCACCCCCAGCCAGGAAATAGGGGATCTTCCCACCTCCTCTGCTGGGGGATGCAAACAGCCACGGCTGGGGTTAATCTAGGCCCAAGAGGATCTGCACCAGGGTTAGGGCAGCTGGATGGGAGGGTCCTGGTACCTGAGGCTGCAAACCGCGGCCATGGAGCTGGAGATGATGGAGCTCGGCTCAGACACCATGGGCAGATCTTCAATCAGCTCCTGAGAGACCCCAAGGAGATAAAATTGCATGTGAGATTCAGGCCCTGTAGACCCACAGGCGCTTCCCAGGGAGGAGGCCAAAGTGCTCTGCAGAAACAGTCAGTGGCACCCCCACCCCCAACCAGCTGGCCTCCCCATTCCTCCCATCCATCAAACTTACTCTTTCCTTCCCCCTCTCCCACCCAATTCTTCCCTCCCCTCAGCCTCAGCTGCCCCTCCGGCCTTACAATTTCCCCACTGCCAGTTCCCCATCAGTGTCAGAATTTCCTCTTTCCCTGCTCCCCAGCCCTCAGCCCCAGGAAGCCCTGTCCTCTGCTTCCCCCTCCAGCCCCACTAACTCTTCCTCCCATGTTGGGCTCCCTCACCCCAGGAGCCGGGCACGGGGTCCCACTCACCGCAATGCTCTCCACAAGGGCCGCTTTGGAGAAGTGCGGCTCCAGAGTGTCCCACCCCTGCTGCTGTGCCGAGAAGCACAGACGGGGGACAGCGTGGAGGAAGCGGAGCTGTTTGGCCCTGTCCTCCACCCACTAAGAGTGGGGTTGGGGGAGATAGAGAGAGAGAGAGATGGTCAGGTAGGGACCTCCCCAACCCACCTACAAAAGCTCCAGGTCTCAGGAGCTCCCTGGAATTGGACAGGGAAAGCCGCCCCTCTTCCCAAAACCAGTGTCACACTGCACAGACTGGGGTTGTAACTGGGGCAGTGTCTGCGGGGAGCAGACACCTTGGCCTGCATGAGATGAACACCCCCACTTTGGGGTGCCAGGTAACAGGGGAGAAGTGCCCCCCATTGCGGGTGATGGATTCTCTGGGACAAGACCCCGAATGTGGGTGGGGATGGAACAAGGGGCATGACAGACTTGGGGGCAGTGCAGCTGGAAGATTTTTGTACCTCAACTCTGCCCTGGAGGTGCTGCTGGATGACCCTGATGGTGTCTTGTTCAGGGGACACATCCTTCTCCTCCTCCTCCTCATCCTCCTCCTCCAGCTGGGCACTGAGGGTCTCTGCACCAGGGAGAGAAGGAGAAAAGCATCATTTATGCTACTGCTGTGAGAATGCAGGGTAGAGAAATGGCTCAATGTCCCCCATCCTCAACAAGGAACCCCATGGCATCGAGGTCCCCACCCTGCCCTTCCCAGAGATGACCTCAGCCCCATCAGCCTCAGGGCCCCGTGGCCATCAGCCCCCGCCCAACATTACCAGGGGAGGCTGGAGCTCCCCCAACTCTGCCCAGCATCTCCTGCCATGGAGTGTGGCTGGGCCACTCCCACTGGTGTCAGTGGGGCTCCCGTGGCTCAGTCCTGGCGCCTTGGTGAGCCAATGGGCACAGGGTGTGTCATAAATATCAAGGGAAGGGTAACCACCTTTGTGTATACAGTGCTATAAAATCCCTCCTGGCCAGAGGCAAAACCCTTTCACCTCTAAAGGGTTAAGAAGCTAAGATAACCTCGCTGGCACCTAACCCAAAATGACCAATGAGGGAACAAAATACTTTCAAATCTGGAGGGGGGCGGGGGGCTAATAAAGGGTTCTGTCTGTCTGTGTAATGCTGTTGCTGGGGACAAATCAGAAATGCAAGCCTTCCAACTCCTATTAAGTTAGTAAGTCATCTAATTAGCAAATGTGTTAGATTTTCTTTTGTTTAATGGCTGGTAAAATAAGCTGTGTTGGAGGGAATGTATATTCCTGTTTTTGTGTCTTTTTGTAACTCAAGGTTTTGCCTAGAAGGATTCTCTATGTTTTAAATCCGATTACCCTGTAAGGTATTTACCATCCTGATTTTACAGAGGTAATTCTTTTACCTTTACTTTAATTAAAATTCTTTTAAAAACCTAATTAATTTTTCTGTAGGAGTTTTCTGTAGGCTGAGAACAGCTATCAAAGAAGAAAGGTATCAGGTTACAGCACAGCAACATTTTACAAGTCAGGGTTTTTGGTTTTTTTGCTTTATTTCTAACTCTTGGGTGTAAAGTGAGTTAAAAACAGAGAGGTTAGGAGGACAGAATGCTATGTTCAACAGAAGCTGCAATTAGCCAGATTTGAGGCTGAGGAAAAACAAAAGGAACATAAAAGATGGGTTGAACTCAGACAGAGAAAATGAAGGCAAAAGAAAAAGAAATGGAGGAGAGGAAAAAAGAACGGAAGCTTGCAGAGGAGAAGAAGGAAAAAGAGAGGAAGCATACACTGGAGATGGAGAAGGCAAAGGCTCGGCAGAATATACCAAATAACCCTAACAATCCTTCCCCAACCATCCATTACACTATGTCCACAGTATAATGAATCCAGTGATATTGCTGATTATTTTCTCACCTTTGAGAGACTGTGCACACTCTATCAAATCCCTGAAGCTCACAAGATGACCAGATCGGCTGCAAAATTGCCTGGAAGAGCTCTGGACATATTCAATAAGATGCCGATTGAGGAGGCTTTGAACTATAATAAATCCAAGGGTTTGGTTTTAAAACAATTTCAAGTTACACCTGAAACTTACAGAGTAAAAGTGAAATCCCTTAAGAGGGGACCTGGACTAAGTAATGTGGCTTATGTAAACCAGAGAACAGATCTGTTTGAGAAATGGCTCAATGGACAGGATGTAACTAGCTTTGGAGGAAGATGGGATTTGATAATACAGGAGCAATTCCTGAATATGTCCAAGGATGATAGAAAGCAGTGCTTATGGGATAAAAATAATGGACTCAGGAGGAAGTCTTGCTTTTTATGCTGATCAATACAAGCAGTCCCAGACTGCCAGAGAGGCGGGGCAAACTGGAACAAAACGGGTGGAGGGAGGAGAGAGGAACAACCCTGGTCACAGTTGGAGCGGATACCAGAAGGGACACCCTCAGACCACACCCTACTACCAGGGGCAGCCCATGGCCCCAACTATACTCCAAGGAACACTCCAGACACCTTGTCGTCCCACCACATCGTTCTCCAGCAACCCACCTCGCCCCAGTGACCAGTCAGCTGGGCAAAGTTTTAAATGTAACAAGCCGGGACATGTAAAGGCCAACTGCCCCAAGAACCCCTGGAAATTACAGTTCATTGCACCAAAATCACACCAGAGGTCCTCAGGCCCAGATGCCTCCCAGACACCCTCAGAGCGGAGGGAAACTGTGAGTGTGGGCAGGAAGAAGGTCACAAAATGGAGGGACACCTGAGTGTTGGCTATCCATGCTTCCTTAGTGGACCCCAATTTAATTGACCCAGAGTTCCAAGTAACGATTCAACCCTTCAAGTCCAACTGTTTTGACTTGCCTACAGACAAGTTGTCTGTTCGGTACAAGGGCTGGTCAGGAAAGTGGACTTTTGCAGTCTATGATAATTATCCCATCCCCATGCTGTTGAGGGAAGACTTGGCCAATCATGTGGAGGTAGCCAAGAAGGTGGGAATAGTCACCCGCAGCCAGGCTAAGCAAGTGTCACACCTAGCTCTGTTCCGGAGACTTCTACCAGGACCCACTCAAAGATGTTGGAACCGGACCCCATACAAACGTCTGCCACAGCAGTAGTGAATCCAGTCACAGAGACCCAGACAGAGCCAGTCCCAGAACTGGAACTGGCAAAAAAAACAGCACCAGAACCAATGCCAGCACTGAATCCAGTACTTGCAACCCCAACACCAGAGGGCCCCACCCAACTGCACTGGCAGCAGCAAATAACCCTACACAAGAGGCTCAGCCAGAGCCTAAACCCCAACATAGTGCACCAGCCAAGAGCGGTTCACAGTCAACTAAAACAGCCCCATCACCTGCATCGCTTCCAGAGGGTCCAAGCCCAGGTCCACAATCCAATCAGGAACTGACGTCTCCAGCATCAAGGGAACAGTTCCAGACCAAACAGAAAGCAGATCAAAGCCTCCAGAGAGCTTGGACGGCGGCACGCAACAACCCACCGCCTCTCAACTCTTTGAATCAATCCAGGCTTTGATACAAGCAAACTCTTTCTGGTGGATACGAGGAAAACTGGCATCCTCAGAGACAGTTGGTAGTTCCACTAAGTACCAGGTAATGCTATTAAGCTTAGCCCGCGATCATCCTAGTGGCCATGCTGGGGTGAACAGAACCAAAAACCATTTGGGAAAGTCGTTCCACTGGGAGGGAATGGGCAAGAATGTTTCTTCCCATGTCCGGTCTTGTGAGGTGTGCCACAGAGTGGGAAAACCCCAAGACCAGGTCAAAGCCCCTCTCCAGCCACTCCCCATCATTGAGGTTCCATTTCAGCAAGTAGCTGTAAATATTCTGGCTCCTTTTCCAAAAAAGACAGCCAGAGGAAAGCAGTACATACTGACTTTCATGGATTTTGCCACCCGATGGCCAGAAGCAGTAGCTGTAAGCAACACCAGGGCTAAAAGTGTGTGCCAGGCACTAGCAGACATTTTTGCCAGTGTAATTACGTTGGCCCTCCGACATCCTTACAGATGCAGGAACTAATTTCCTGGCAGGAACAATGGAATGCCTTTGGGAAGCTCATGGGGTGAACCATTTGGTTGCCACTCCTTACCACCATCAAACAAATGGCCTGGTGGAGGAGTTTAATGAAACTTTGGGGGCCATAATATGTCAATTTGTAAATAAGCACTCCAATAATTGGGACCTAGTGTTGCAGCAGTTGCTCTTTGCCTACAAAGCTGTACCACATCCCAGTTTAGGGTTTTCACCATTGGAACTTGTATATGGCCACGAGGTTAAGGGGCCATTACAGTTGATAAAGCAGCAATGGGAAGGGTTTACACCTTCTCCAGGAACTAACATTCTGAACTTTGTAACTAACCTGCAAAACACCTGCCGAACCTCTTTAGCCCTTGCTAAAGAAAACCTACAGGATGCTCAAAAAGAGCCAAAAGCCTGGTATGATAAACATGCCAGAAAGCGTTCCTTCAGTGTAGGGGACCAGGTCCTGGTCTTGAAGGCACTCTAGGCCCACATAATAAAAGCATTGTGGGAAGGGCCATTAATGGTCCAAGAGCTCCTGGGAGCTGTTAATTTTCTCATAGCATTCCCCACCTCCAACTGAAAGCTTAAGGTGTACCATATTAATTCTCTACAGCCCTTTTATTCCAGAGAATTAAAGATTTGTCAGTTTACAGCCCAGGGAGGAGATAACGCTGAGTGGCCTAAAGGTGTCTACTACAAAGGAAAAAGTGACGGTGGTGTGGAAAAGGTAAACCTCTCCATGACCCTTGGGCATATGCAGCGACAGCAAATCAAGGAGCTGTGCACTAGCTACACGCCGACGTTCTCAGCCACCCAGGACTGACTGAACGGGCATACAACTCCACTGACACAGGTAATGCTCACCCAATTAGAGCCCAACCTTACCGGGTGTCTTCTCAAGCTAAAACTGCTATAGAACGGGAGATCCAGGATATGTTACAGATGGATGTAATCCGCCCCTCTGGCAGTGCATGGGCATCTCCAGTGGTTCTAGTTCCCAACCCAAATGGGGAAATATGTTTTTGCATGGACTACCATAAGCTAAATGCTGTAACGCTCCCAAACAACTATCCAATGCCACGAACAAATAAACTAGTGAAGAAACTGGGACGGGCCCAGTTCATCCCTATCTTGGACTTAACCCAGGGGTACTGGCAGGTACCGCTAAATAAATCCGCCAAGAAAAGGTCAGCCTTCATCACACATGTCGGGCTGTATGAATTTAATGTGCTCTCTTTCAGGCTGCAGAATGCGCCCGCCACCTTCTAAAAACTTGTAGATGGTCTCCTAGCGGAATTGGAAAAATGTGCACTCGCAGACCTTGATGATGTGGCCATATTTTTGGAATCCTGGGCAAAACACCTGGAACACCTACAAAAAGTCTTCAAGCGCATAAGGGAGGCAAAACTAACTGTTAAGACTAAAAAGTGTCAAATAGGCCTACACAGAGTAGCTTACCTTGAACATCAGGTGGGTCAAGAAACTATCAACCCCCTACAGGCCAAAGTGAATGCTATCCAAAAGTGGCCTGTCCCAAAGTAAAAAAAAAACAAAAAAACTGTTCCAATCCTTTTTAGGCTTGGCCAGATATTACAGGCCATTTGTAGCGCAATACAGCCAAATCGCCAATTTCAATTTACACCTAAAACTTACAAAGTAAAATTTCAAACCCTTAAAAAGAGGCCTGACCTAATGTGGCTTATGTAAACCAAATAACAAATCTGTTTCATAAATGGCTCAACAAACGGGCTGTTACTAACTTTGAAGGAAATGTATATTCCTGTTTTTGTGTCTTTTTGTAACTTAAGGTTTTGCCTCAAGAAATTCTCTGTTTTAAATCTAATTACCCTGTAAGGTATTTACCATCCTAACTTTACATAGGTGATTCTTTTCTTTAATTAAAATTCTTCTTTTAAACACCTAATTAATTTTTCATTGTTCTTAAAATCCAAGACTTTGGGTCTGTGTTCACCTGTACCAATTGGTAAAAATTATTATGAAGCCTTCCACAGGAAAGGGGGTGTAGGGCTGGGGGAAATATTTTGGGGGAAAACGTCTCCAAGTGGTCTCTTTCCCTTTTCTTTGTTTAAAATGCTTCGTGGTGGCAGCAGACTGTTCAAGGACAAGGCAAAGTTTATACCTTGGGAAAGTTTTTTTAACCTAAGCTGGTAAAAATAAGCTTAGGGGTCTTTCATGCAGGTCCCTACCTCTGTACCGTAAAGTTCAGAGTAGGGAAGAAATCTTGACAGGGTGTTACTAGTCCCCCGCTGCCCCTGTCCTCCCCCCTGTCCCGTGGGTCTCCCCTCACCTGCACAGAGGGAGCCTTCAGCCTCAGGGCTCTCAGACCCCACGGAGGGGCTGCTGGCCCCTCGGGAGAAGGAGGAGCTGCTGGTCCCCGTGCCAGAGTCACCCAGCTCCTGCTCTGGGCTGGCTGGGAGCTCCTCAGTGGCCAGGCTGGTGGATGGCTCCGGTTGAGCACTGGGGTGCGGCTCCTGGCTCCTCTGCTTCCTGTAAAGGAAGCTGCAGAGCCACCTTCCCAGGCTCCCACCCTCTCCTGGGTCCCTCCTACAGAGCATCACCCTGGGCCACCTCCATTTGGGACCAGAAGGGGCCTCAGGGCATGCTAAGGGAGCTGGTGTCTTCCTCCTCCTCCAGAAAGCCAGGGAGCTCCTCCTCCTCGCCTGGCCACTGGCCTCTTCCCCGCCCGCGGGGACAGAGGGGCCGCTCTCCTCCTGGGAAAGCCGGACGCTGCTCCCTACCGGCTCCGGAGCCACCAGCCCGGCCTTCCTCCTCAGAATTTGCCTCAGCCGCTGCATCCTGGGAATGAGTGGGGAGCAGCCATGAGTCTGGGTTCAAGGCAGCCTCTCATTAATGGGCCTGCCTGTTCCTCCATCCACCTCCCCTCCGCTGAGACAATTTCTCCTCACCACACACCCCACCCCAGGGCATGGGGGCTGCCGTCCACACCCACTGGCAGCAGCTCACAGCACAGGCTGCTCCCAACGTTCCCCCTCATCCCTGGGGCCCTGTGACACCAGGGGAGTCTCGTCATTTCAGAGCAGTGGGGCTCTCTGTTAGTTTGGACAAGCAGCTCCCTCCACCCCAGAAGGCCCCGCTCCCTCCCAGGCCAGGGAAAGAGCAGCACCCGGACAGTCCCCAGCGAAAGTTCACAAGGTGCCAATGCTGGGAGGGAGGAGTCGCCCTCACTTCCCACTGATTTCACTGATTGCGGTTGTGGGTGTTCAGCACCTGGCAGGTTCTGCCCTCCCCAAAGACTCTCGACGTGGGGAAAAATCTCCTGCAAGGGAAGGGCTGGGAGCCCTCTTGCTGGCCCATTCCCACCACACTGGGGATGGCTCTGGAGAACTCAACTCACTTGCTCTAGATGGGAAAGCGCTGGGTGGCAGATACTCACCGAGGCCTAGTCTCTTGCCCTCCTCCTTGATCTCCCGCACCAAGGTGGGCTGGAAAGGGTGCTGCCCAACGCCCTGCCAGCAGAGCAGGGAGTAGAAGCCTGCAGATCGAAAGTGGCTGTGAAAACAAGATGACGTTTTATTGTCAGGGGATGGATAAACTCAGCCTAGCAACCGGGGTTTACAACACTGACCTATGGCCAGCAGCACACCTCCCATCTCCAGGTCTCCTCGTACCTCAAGCACATTCCTGAAGCGTGATGACCCAAGGGCTGTAGGGGAGTGTCCCCAGCCCCAGTGAGGGAAACAGAGGCCTGGGCAGGAGAAGCCACTGCCCCAGGGTCACCGAGGGACTCAGGGATAGAGCCGGGGATGGAGCCTTTGTCCAGGCTCCCGCACTAACCACTAGAGGAACACTCCCTTCCAGAGCTGGGAAGTGCCAGCGGGACTCGATTCCCAGTCTCCCTGGCTCTGAGTGTGACTTGTTGTTGTGACCGAGGCAGAGGGGTGGGAATCTGGACTCCTGGCTTTCACTGGTGATTTTCTTCAATTCCCAGCCTCCCTGGCCCTGAGTGTGACCTATGGAGGTGGTGGAATCTTCATCCTTAGAGATTTGTAAGGCCCAGCTTGACAAAAAAAATCATCTATTTTAAATTAAGGACAAAATTTATGAAAATCTCTTCAATAATCTAAATAGAAGAGGAAACAATAACATGAAATCGAACATGTTCACTGCCAAGTTTTTGAGAGAGTCACACCACTGACATGATAGCTAAAGCCCTGGAAGCAAACTTAGCTGAAATGCTAACCCAGCTTTGGACAGCAATAGCTTCCTTGGAAGGTGCAGAAACTATTGTCTTCTTTTCAGTTTATTCAAAGAGTTCAGTTCAATGACTCGTTCGTTGAAATTCAGGAAAGCCATTGAGAGTTCACAAAACAGGCAAGCTTCTTTTCCTCCCTCAATCTATGGAGAAAAACTAGGTGTGAGGGGATGGATATACTAGTTCATAAATCTAGAAACATGTGAAAACCAGAACGTATCATTTTAGTTCACTAACCACACTTCAAATTTCCTTTGTTTAAGAAATCAGTTTTAAATGCAAAACATTTTCATACAACTTTTTTCTTATGCTTCTCTTTCTAGCTCCAGCATGACCGTGGTTTGTGACCAAAGAGAGGTCACTTCTTTTCTCTTTCCCTCTCTATCATGGAGATGGAGAAAATTCTCTAAGTCCTAGCAGGCAAGAGATTTGAGCACGTCAGGCGTGTGAGAGCCCTTGTGCTCTAAAGGACAATGGGTGATTGTTGTTTGGGGCAAGAACCCCAACGGATTTGATACTTGTCCCCCATCCAAAGCCAATAACACATCTCTGTATTTTCAATCATGAGTTAGACATTCTCAGCACTCCTCTATCTCCCGCAGCCCTCAGGTGTTCCTTGGATTATGGAGGCTTGGTTGCAAAGAGGACTGGAATTTTTTTACTGGCTTCCTGGGTGTCCCTAGCCAATGAGGGTCTCAGTCTGGCCTCCGAGGCCCACACCCCCCAGACACTGAAGATCAGGATGGATTTATTTCACTTCACGTTTTTTGTCTTTGTATTTTTGAATTATTTTCCTAATGAAAGATTGATTCTCATGATATTCATAGAGCTGGCAGACGACAGAACAAGGAGCAATGATCTCAAGTTGCAGTGTGGAAGGCTTGGATATTAGGAAAAACTTTTTCACTGGGAGGGTGGGGATGCCTTTGAATCTGCTAGGATAGGGTCCCCCATCTTCTACTTAGAGCCTATATTTTTTCTTACCTTCTACACAGATGACGATTTCTTTCCACACAATCAATACAGTTATAAAAATAATCCCGAGAATCTCCTCCACACCAACCGTCTCTTGGTCCCCACTGAGAGACCGCGAGATGGAGGCTTGCTGCAGCAAGGCTACAGGGGTCTCCGAGGTTCCCCCTGCCCCGCACCCCTGTCCTGCCGGGCTGTTGTCAAGGGAGCTCTGTGGGGTCACACCCGCCTCATCATCTTTGCCCAATAGGCTAAGTTCCTGCCAAAGGCCTTTGTGAAGTCACTGCCACACTCACCTTTCCCTTGCAGGCCTGATGTCTGCCCCTGGCCAGCCCGGCTGGATGTTTCAGCTGCACCCTGGATCACCCCACTTGCTCATTATTGATTCTGGGGAGCAAGCAGGCCACCCAGTAAAACAGCAGAGTCTATGCCTCACCTCACACTGAGTTTTTCATAGAGGCATCGGTTGTGAAACTATTTGATCTCCTAATCCGGCCTCTATTTCACTGGCTATGACATTTCACACGCTTACCACCATATTAAGCCCAATTGCTTGTAATTCACAAAAAGGTGCCATGGCACCTTCCAGAATGATAACCAGTTGTGATGGGAGGATACCAGGAAACAGAGAATCCACCTCTTCCCCAGGCCCTACGCTACCAGCACTCCCAGCTATCTTCGAGACACCACCGACATCCTGGGGAAACTACAATCCATCGGTGATCTTCCAGAAAAGGCCATCCTGGCCACTATGGATGTAGAAGCCCTCTACACCAACATTCCACACAAAGATGGACTACAAGCCATCAGGAACAGTATCACCGATAATGTCATGGCAAACCTGGTGGCTGAACTTTGTGACTTTGTCCTCACCTATAACTATTTCACATTTGGGACAATATATACCTTCAAATCAGCGGCACTGCCATGGGTATCCGCATGGCCCGACAGTATGCCAACATTTTTATGGCTGACTTAGAACAAGGCTTCCTCAGCTCTCATCCCCTAATGCCCCTACTCTACTTGCGCTACACGAATGACATCTTCATCATCTGGACTCATGGAAAAGAAGCCCTTTAGGAATTCCACCATGATTTCAACAATTTCCATTCCACCATCAACCTCAGCCTGGACCAGTCCGCACAATAGATCTACTTCCTGGACACTACGGTGCTAAGAAGGGATGGTCACATAAACACCACCCTATCCCGGAAACCTACTGACCGCCATGCTTACCTACATGCCTCCAGCTTTCATCCAGACCACACCACACAATCCATTGTCTGCAGCCAAGCTCTACGATACAACTGCATTTGCTCCAACCCCTCACACAGAGACAAACACCTACAAGATCTCTATCAAGCATTCTTACAACTACAATACCAACCTGCTGAAGTAAAGAAACAGATTGACAGAGCCAGAAGAGTACCCAGAAGTTACCTACTACAGGACAGGCCCAACAAAGAAAATAACAGAACGCCACTAGCCATCACCTTCAGCCCCCAACTAAAACCTCTCCAACGCATCATCAAGGATCTACAACCTATCTTTAAGAATGACCCATCACTCTCACAGATCTTGGGAGACAGGCCAGTCCTTGCTTACAGACAGGCCCCCAACCTGAAGCAAATACTCACCAGCAACTACACACCACACCACAGAACCACTAACCCAGGAACCTATCCTTGCAACAAAGCCCGTTGCCAACTGTGTCCACATATCTATTCAGGGGACACGATCATAGGGCCTCATCACATCAGCCACACTATCAGAGGCTCGTTCACCTGCACATCTACCAACGTGATATATGCCATCATGTGCCAGCAATGCCCCTCTGCCATGTACATTGGCCAAACTGGACAGTCTCTATGTAAAAGAATAAATGGACACAAATCAGTTGTCAAGAATTATAACATTCAACAACTGGTTGAAGAACACTTCAATCTCTTTGGTCACTCGATTACAGACCTAAAAGTGGCAAGTCTTCAACAAAAAAACTTCAAAAACAGACTCCAGTGAGAGACTGCTGAATTGGAATTAATTTGCAAACTGGACACAATTAATTTAGGCTTGAATATAGCCTGGGAGTGGATGGGGCGTTACACAAAGTAAAACTATTTCCCCATGTTTATCCCCCTGCCACCACCCGCTGTTCCTCAGACGGTCTTGTCAACTGCTGGAAATGGCCCACCTTGATTATCACTTTTACAAAAGGTTTTTGCTCCCCCGCTCTCCTGCTGGTAATAGCTCACCTTACCTGATCACTCTCCTTGCAGTGCATATGGTAACACCCATTGTTTCATGTTCTCTGTGCATATAAATCTCCCCAATGTAGTTTCCACTGAATGCATCCAATGAAGTGAGCTGTAGCTCATGAAAGCTTATGCTCAAATAAATGTGTTGGTCTCTAAGGTGCCACAAGTCCTTTTCTGTTTGTTCCAGTGGTTAGTCTCCCTCACTGTCAAAAATGTGTGCCTTACTTCTCATTTGAATTTCTCTGGCTTCAACTGACAGCTGTTGGTTCTTGTTGTGCCTTTCTGGGCGAGATCGAATTAGCCCTGCCCCGTGAAATCCGATCTCCCTGTCCTGCTGGGTTCCCTCCAGCCAGGAGAACCCAGTCGGGGCCTCCTAGCTGTTTGTCTGCTGGGCTGGGGATATCAGATGCACCAGAGGCATGCAGAAGTGAATGCACTGCATCAGCCCGGCGTTGGGCTCAGGGGTTTGGCCTTGGCAACTTCTGCTCCAGCCATGTCTCTGGGTGTCTGGGCTCAGGGCTTCTGACCCCCGTGACTGCAGCCAAGCCTGGGGTGCTGAGCTCAGGACTTTCATGCCCCTCCCCACTGCTCTCGGCACTCTGGGTGTCTGCCCGGCATCTGCAGCTGGGGCTCAGGGCTTCCCTTGCAGTTCCTTCTGGGGCTCAGGGGTTCATTTTTAAGGATGCCCCCAAATTGGTCTTTGCATTAATTTGCCAGGGGACTAGTAGGTAGGAGACCCCAGCTGAGGTGCTCTCAGCAGCAGGGACCCATCCGCACATCTTAGAACCTCCTCTAACTTCAGAAAGATTCTTGGCAGCTGCCCTCAGAGCCCAGGTCTGAAGGTAGCACGGAAGTGAGCGTGGCAATGCTGTAACGCCCCTACAACAACCTCTGAACTCCCCCACTATCCCACTTTGGTTGGGACTTCCAGCAAATGAAATATCATTGAGATGGACATGTTCCAACGAGACAATTCAATTAAGAGTAGGATACCAGAGGAGGAAAAATCACTTTTGTCGTGGCAATGAGGGTGGCCCATTTCAAACAGTTGACCAGAAGGTTTCAGTAAGAATAGGGGGAAATTAGTATGGGGGAAGTTAGGACTTTTGGCTGCAGAATTTTATTTCATTTTTTTATGAGATTGTGTCTTTTAGGTTTTCTGGCACACAAGCAGAGAAGTTAGAGAAAAACATAAATGATTCTTGCTGGAAGTTTGCAATGTCTCGCTAATTTGTTTCTTAAGACCAGAACAAAAACATATAAGAACCCCAAAATCAGAAGGAGAGAATGTAAGCTTCTGCCTATAACAGAGAGGCACAATTCACTGGGTACCTGCTGACTGACTGCTGCTACACCCCCACTGAGCTGCTTAGCATGCAAGTAGGTCCAGGAACCGTGCTCAAAATGTAAAGTCGCAGTATTCAATTTTAACACAACCACAAATACACCAGAGCATCCAAATTTTCTGTTTTACAAGGTCTCTCCTTGTTTTGGAACACTGGTTTCTAAACATGCCATCGGGACTTTGAATCCAATTTCAGCTACTAATTAGCAAGTGTGTGGAACAATCACTAATGTGCATTCGGTGTTATGTTGTAGGTTTCTTTAGGAAATCTGACATGCTCTCAGCCCCCCCAAAACCCACTCTCTCTCCCCCCACATACACACAACACACTCCCTGTCACACTCCACCCAACACCACCCCATTTGAAAAGAATGTTGCAGCCACTTGCATGCTGGGATAGCTACCACAATGCACTGCTCTCTGTGGCCATTGCAAGAGCTGCCGTTGTGCTGGCAGTGTGAACACACAGCAGCGCTTTCCCTGCAGCGCTCTCTGAGGGGCACTGCAGCTCCTGGCGCTGTACATCTGACAGTGTAGACATAGCCTAAGTTACACCAGTGAAACTTTCTTTATTCAAGACAAGGGCAGATTCAGGACCTGAGTATTACATAGTAGGAAGTAATTACTTTAGAATAGGCTGTAAACACAGATAAATGATTGGCATGTATGTTGAGTGTTTAAACTGAGTCTCTCCCCCCCAAATAAGAATCCGTTGAAGACAATTAAACTGCTCTATTTAGA
This sequence comes from Lepidochelys olivacea, assembly GCF_965140295.1. Classification (NCBI taxonomy): domain Eukaryota; kingdom Metazoa; phylum Chordata; order Testudines; family Cheloniidae; genus Lepidochelys; species Lepidochelys olivacea. Next base: position 12,928,742 of record NC_140416.1, read on the forward strand.
GCATGACTGTCATTTACTCTCCCTATTGTGCATTAAGAAAGTAGTATTCTTGTTTTAATGTAATCACGCATAAGAAGCAACAGAAAACCATTTACAGTTAAACAAAATAAACTTGGGAACAGACTTTTTTATGGTGGCTTATTTATTTTGAAATGTTGCCTTGAAACTTTTTGTTTTATTTAGCCCTGAGAGGAAGGATAGTGGGTGAGGTCAGCAAACATTTCAGGAGATGTGATGCTTCCAAAGTACAAACCCAAGATCCCAAGCGATACAGGACCCCTTAACATTTAAATGAGCCCTTCTGAGAGGCCTGATGCTGATAAGAATGACTGACCTCATGAAAAATGGGCTTTGTTTTCTCATTTAAACAGTGAGAAAATTTCATGGGGCCAGATCTGGAGTCAATGGAGCAACCCCCAGGTGAAGCAGTTAAACCCCAACCCAAAGACTGGATTTTCCACAGTTACAAGGGAAATTAGATAACTATATACACACACACAAAAACAGACTGAAATACGTAGGGTTAGAAATCCCCAGTAACAACATTGCTGGCCCAAACTCTCTGCAGTGACCCCAACCCGTGACACTCCCTCTCTGTGTCCCTTCTCGACAGTGGGGCTGTGAGTGTAGCTGGATTGGGCAGTGGCTCCATCTATTGTCCCACGGGGGAATCTCTTCTCTTCATTGCCACATGCCACGCAGTTGCCGTACTCTATCTGTCAGCCCAGCTGCTCAGTGGATTTGCCCATGTCACCCGGTTTCAATTGTTCCTTTCCACATAGAATCATAGGACTGGAAGGGACTGTCATAAATATAAAGGGAAGGGTAAACCCTTTGAAATTCCTCCTGGCCAGGGGAAAGCTCCTCTCACCTGTAAAGGGTTAAGAAGCTAAAGGTAACCTCGCTGGCACCTGACCAAAATGACCAATGAGGAGAGAAGATACTTTCAAAAGCTGGGAGGAGGGAGAGAAACAAGGGGTCTGTGTGTCTTTCTAGAGTCTGTCTTTGTTGGGGAGAGACCAGGAATTGGGTCTTAGAACTTTTAGTAAGTAATCTAGCTAGGTATGTGTTAGATTATGATTTCTTTAAATGGCTGAGAAAAGAATTGTGCTGAATAGACTAACTATTTCTGTCTGTGTATCTTTTTTGTAACTTAAGGTTTTGCCTAGCGGGGTTCTCTATGTTTTTGAATCTACTTACCCTGTAAGATCTCTACCATCCTGATTTTACAGGGGGGATTTCTTTATTTCTATTTACTTCTATTTTTATTAAAAGTCTTCTTGTAAGAAAACTGAATGCTTTTTCATTGTTCTCAGATCCAAGGGTTTGGGTCTGTGGTCACCTATGCAAATTGGTGAGGCTTTTTATCCAACATTTCCCAGGAAAGTGGGGAGGGGGTGCAAGTGTTGGGAGGATTGTTCATTGTTCTTAAGATCCAAGGGTCTGGGTCTGTAGTCACCTAGGCAAATTGGTGAGGCTTTTGACCAAACCTTGTCCAGGAAGTGGGGTGCAAGGTTTTGGGAAGTATTTTGGGGGGAAGGACGCGTCCAAACAGCTCTTCCCCAGTAACCAGTATTAGTTTGGTGGTGGTTGCGGCCAGTCCAAGGACAACGGGTGGAATATTTTGTACCTTGGGGAAGTTTTGACCTAAGCTGGTAAAGATAAGCTTCGGAGGTTTTTCATGCAGGTCCCCACATCTGTACCCTAGAGTTCAGAGTGGGGGAGGAACCTTGACAGGGACCTTGAGAGATCATCAAATCCAGGGGTTCTCAACCTTTTTCCTGCTGAGGCCCCTATAAAAACATCCTATAAAAATAACAGGGCCCGGCAGGGGGGAAGCGTGGGTTCCAGGCCAGGGCGACACACTTGGGCAAAGGCATAGTTTTACTTCTATTTTCTTTTTTGGTGGGGGAGGGGGTAAGGAAGGCCTGGCATGGCTTATCCCAGCTCCACACAGCAGGGTCCAGGGAGGATGTGCCATCTCCACCCCCTGACTCACTCAGGAGGGCACCCAGCTTGTCTGGGCTCTGGGGGGATGCAACCAAAAATATAACTGAAAGGGCGGACTCAGTTCAAAAAGTTTGAAAACCGCTCAGGTGCGGGCAGGAGGTTAGTTAGGGGCTGTGTGAAATGAGGGGAGTAGCTCAGGGTACAGGGAGGGGATAGCTAAGGGCTGTGTATGGGCAGGGGGTAGCTATGGACTGTATGCAGGCAGGGGGGCTTCCAGTGCAATGCCCAGCTTCAGGGGCAAGGCACTGGGACTCCCGGCTTCAGCCTCCCTGCTGCTCCTGGCTTGTGGGGGCGGGGAGGTTTGCCGGCTCGAGCACCGCGTTGCTCCTGGCTTGGAGGGGATGTGGGGACCCTGCCAGCTTCAGCCCCACCTAGCTTCTGGCTGCGCCACTCCTGGCTTGGGGGGGATGGGGAGGGCACCGCGGGCTTCAGCCCCGCGCTGCTCCTAACTAGGGCAGGGGGCCCACTGGCTTCAGACCCGCACTGCTCCTGGCTTAGGAGGAAGGGGGGGCCCCCAGGCTTCAGCACTGGGGTTCCAGGTTTCAGCCGTGGGTCTCCACGGCCCCCTGGAAAGGGGTCACTGACCCCCGGCTGAGAACCACTGACCTAATCCAGTCCTCTGCACTCATGGCATGACTAAGCATTATCTAGATCATCCCTGACAAGTGTTTGTCTAACCTACTCTTAAAAATCTCCACTGATGGAGATTCCAGAACCCCTCAGGCAATTTATTTCAGTGCTTAACCACCCTGACAGGAAGTTAGCCATTGATAGCTACTCTCTGGGAATGGTTTTCCACCAGTTTTGCACGCATCTTATAGTAGCTCCATCTAAGTTGTCTTTCCCTAGTTTGTTTTGGAGAAGGTCAGATGAGACTGGGACTGATTTAACTGGGAATTGGTCCTGCTTCGAGCAGGGGGTTGGACTAGATGACCATCAGGGGTCCTTTCCAACCCTGATATTCTATGATTCTATGACTGCATCAAAAGCCTTACTACCGTCAACATATACCACATCTACTGCTTCTCCCCACCCACAAGGCTCGTTACCCTGTCAAAGAAAGCTATCAGGTTGGTTTGACACCATTTGTTCTTGACAAATCCATGCTGACTATTACTTATCACCTTATTATCTTCCAGATGTTTGCAAATTTAGAGCTTAATTATTTGCTCCATTATCTTTCCAGGTACAGAAGTTAAGCTGACTGGTCTGTATTTCCCCAGGTTGTCCTTATTTCCCTTTTTTTAGATGCCCTTTTCCAGTCTTCTTGGAATCTCTCCCGTTTTCCATGACTTTTCAAAGATAATCACTAATGGCTCAGATATCTCCTCAGTCAGCTTCTTGAGTATTCTAGGATGCATTTCATCAGGCCCTGGTGACCTGAAGACATCTAATTGGTCTAAATAATTGTTTACTTGTTCTTTTCCTATGTTGTCTTCGGATCCCACCTCATTTTCACTGGCATTCAGCATGCTAGATGTCCAATTACCACTAACCCTCTTCTTGAACACTGAAACAAAGAAGTCATTAAGCACCTCTGCCATTTCCACATTTTCTGTTATTGTTTTTTCCCTCTTCATTGAGTAATGGGCCTACCCTGTCCTTGATCTTCCTCTTGCTTCTAATGTATTTGTAGAATGTTTTCTTGTCACCCTTTATGTCTCTAGCTATGATCTGTTTTGTTCCTTGGCCTTTCTAATTTTGTTCTTAGAAACTTGTGCTATTTATGTTCATCCTTTGTTGTAATTTGACCTAGTTTCCACTTTATGTACAACAATGTTTTGATTTTTAGATCATTGAAGATCTCCTGGTTAAGCCAGCATGGTCTCTGGCTATACTTCCTATCTTTCCTATGCAGTGGAATAGTTTGCTTTTAGGCCCTGTAGTGGGGCAACTGCCCCACTCCAGTAAAACAGGGGTTAAAAGCATCCCTGGAGAGGGCTGTGGCTGGGCTAGGCTGATTCGGGAAGCAGCCACAGCTGTGGCCAGCTCAATCAGGGTCCAGCTGGCCGTTATAAGAGGGCTTGGGGCCAGAAGTGAGAGGAGTGTCACTCTAGTCCTGGAGGTAGAAGGGCTAGCTGCCTGGGAGCAATGTACCTGAAGTGGAGCAGTGCTGGGGAAGGGCAAAGAGAGCTGGGGAGCAGCAGCCTGGTAAATCCCCAGGCTGAGGCCTTGTTGAAGGCCTAAGAAAGGTACTGGGGAGGCAGAGGGGCAGCCTGGGGATAGGCAAAGGCAGCAGGTCCTACCCCCTTGCCAATGATGAGTGGCCATTACAGAGTGCAGTTTGCCCCAGTGAGCAGGGGCTAGATGATGACTGGCAGTAGCCACTGAGGCAAGGTGGGTTTAGAGGGTTGGGGGTTCCCCTGGGAGGGGAGACCCAGAGTGTGGGGGTACAGCTAGGGGCAGCACCCCAAGGTACAAGGGCACCAAGGTCCAGGAGGAATATGGGGGCCCTAAGACAGGCAAGACACCAGCCTGCAGAGGGTGCTCCCAGTGCTGAAGAGCTAACTTCCAAGATGACCAGCAGGAGGCGCTGTGCCGGTGAGCCTTCGCCTTGCTACAGGCACATAATAATGTCTCTGAAAAATTGCAAACTCTTGAACTGTTTTTCCCTTTACACTTGCTACCCTGGGATCTTACCTACCAACTCTCTGAATTTTCTTAAGTCAGCCTTCTTGAAAGGCAGCACCTTGCACAGACACATTGAATGTTGCCTAACATTATCAAGCTCTTTCTGAAATTTCTCACAATCCACCCAAACAAAAGAATTCAGTGGCCTGGGCAAGTTTTCCTATCTCATGTTTTTAGTCCATTATTCCAGGTCAATAATAAACATACAGAACACGACCAATCCTCGTATTGCCACTCAGGGCCTCCCACTCTCCAGGTGATCCTTAATTCCCACCTCTCCCCATCCAATTCTTATACCTCACATATGGGCTCTGTCTCTCCGCTGCTCCCAGCACTGGGCTCTTCTCCCCTGCTGCTGCTGCACTGAGGCTCTCCGGCCTCCTCCTTTGGGTGGCTCAGGGCTCCCTCCCCACAGCTTGGCCTGGAGGTGATGGGGCAGCAGGTCTCCTGGGGCAGGGACGCTGCAGGGGCTAGGGTGACCAGATGTCGCGATATTCAGGGCTTTTTCTTGTCTAGGTGCCTATTACCCCCCCACACACACTGTCCCGATTTTTCATACTTGCTATCTGGGCACCCTAGCAGGGGCTGAGGCTGCAGTGCAAGCAGCTCCATCCTGCGAGTTCCCCACCCCAGGGCAGAGGGGCCCACAAATCTCCCCATGGGTCTTCTACTAACCCCCCCCAAATCCTCTCTGCTCCCCTGCCTCTGCCTCCTGACACCCTGCCTCGCCCTGCACCTCCTGCCCTTCAGTCCCCCCCCAAAAGCCTTTTCCCCCTCCTGCCCCTTGTGCCCCCTGAATTGCCACCTGCCACCTCCTGCTTCCATCTCCTTCGCTTGCCCTTTGAACGGCGCCCCCGCATTCTGCTCCCTGCCCTGAAGCAAACAACCCCCCACCCTTTGGCTTGATAACGCCCCTCCCCTGCTCCAACCTCTGTGCCCCCAGTCCCAAACCGCATGGGGCTGGGAGGAGGAGAAAGTCCTTGCTGGCTAATAAAGCCAGTTTGTGCCCTGCAGCCCTGCTTTGGGGAGGGAGGGGGTCAGCCTGAACTTCTCCCCCTCCCCAACCTCCCCCCAACACTGACCCCTGTAAACTGCCCTGAACTTCCCCCTCCTCAACAATCCCCTCAACTCTGCCCCCCAAATCTACCCCATGCCTGGACTCTGCCCCTCCCCCATCCTGGCCCCCTCCTCAGTCCACCTAATGAGCCCTGTCTGAACCCTCAACCCCCTCTGCTCCCCTGAACCCACCTCATGACCCCTGCAGCCCCTCCTGCACCTCAGCCCCCCTGAACTACCGCCTCCCTTCCCTAGTGACCCCCAGCTCCACAGGGTGACTCTGCTGTGTCGGTTTAACTGTCACCCCAGGATATGCCAAGCTCCCTTCCCCCCTTACAGCCACCTGGGCCCTCATTAGCTTCGGGGGTGGGAGCTAATTTGCACAGAGGATAATGGAGCAGCCAATCAGGGGCTGGCCTGGGTGCCGGGGGGGCTATAAAGGGCTCCTCAGGGCTTGTGGACCCCTGGGCATGGCTGTGGCTGCGCTGGGAGCCTGGGCTGCAGGGTCAGGGAGGGGTCTGGGCCCAGCCCCAGAGCCGGTAGGGGAAGCGGGAGGCTCTGGTGCTGCGCAGGGTGGGGCAAGAGCTGGGTACAAGAGGCCCTAGTCACTGCAGCTCCCCCTCTGGGGGGCTCTGGGGGAGAGGGCTGGAGCCATTTGTCACACGCTTGGGATCCACCCTGTAAGGGAGGACAAACTGGGCTTCATTCATACCCCAGTCTCAGTCATAATGCTGGGGTAACAGCAGGGGCTCCTTTCATAAAACACCTCATTATATTTAGCTCTTTGTTTCATGGGTTGCAAGCCTCCCACATTCTGATCCAGTGAAAGAGAGCCGTCCTCTCCTGCTGCCATCGACCCCCATCCCTCTGTCTGCTACCGACATGGCCTGGCCTGGGAATATGAAGAAACCTCTCCGAACTAAGAGGAGACACGCACAGAAACATACAGTCCTCTGTATTGGAGAGCGAGAGGCTGGAGAGACACAGACACACCCTCTGTTCACTGATCTCTCATGTTAATAACAGTTTGAAGAACATCCATCCAGTCTAGGAGAAAGGTTTGCACTCTCAGAGCAGCTCAGCACAGGGGACGGGGGTGCTGGGGCAGTAAAAAGGCTCCAGGGAGCCCTGAACCACAGTGTCACTAACCCATTCTAGTGCACTAAAAACAGAGTGTAGTCGTAGGGGCACAAGTGGCTAGGTGTAAACACCCATCTACGATGCTAGCCACATCCTCCGGCAGCTAGTCTCTCCTGCCAGTCACGCTGCTGCAGCAACGTTATTTTTAGTGCCCAGCCTGGATCAGAGCTAGTGTGTGTATCTCTACCTGAGCTGGGAATCAGACCCCAGCTTGAAGTGTAGATGTACCCGAAGTAAAACTGTAAGTAGCTTAGGCTCTGGTCAATAATGACTTATTTAATGAAGGTGGGATATCGGTACCCTTCCCAGGATAGAGTCCCCCATCCTGTAAGTATGGCTTACATTCTTCATCAGCAAGGAGATGTGGAGAATTTTAACGGAACTGTGAAAGATGCACACGGGGAAAGGATATTTTGCAAGTATGATGGGTTTGCTAATAAGGGCACAACAATTCCCATCAGCCCTCTCCCTACTGCACGTCCCTTTACTCTGCCCAGGAACTTAAGTATTTGGTCAGTTCCTGAAGGGCTTATTCATTGATTCCAAGGCCAGAAGGGACAATCGTGATCATCTAGTCTAGTCTGACCTCCTGTATAACACAGGCCAGAGGACTGCCCCATAATAATTCATAGAGCAGATTTTTTTTTAAAAATGGCCAAACTTGAATTAAAAATGATCAGTGATAGAGAATCCACCACGACCCTTGGTATACTGTTCCAATGGCTATTTACCCTCACTGTTAAAAATGTACAACTTATTCCCAGTCTGAATTTGTGTAGCTTCCACTTCCATGCATTGGAGTGTGTTATACCATCTCCGATAGAGTAAATATTTGTTCCCCATTTAGATACTTATAGACTGTAATCAAGTCACCCCTTCACCTTGTCTTTTTTAAGCTAAATCACTCTAAGGCATGTTTTCTAATCATTCACATGGCGCTTCTCTGAACCTTTTTCAACTTACCAACATCCTTTTGGAGTTGTGGGCACCAGAACTGGACACAGGATTCCAGCAGTGGTCGCATCAGTGCCAAATACAGAGCTAAAATAACCTCTCTGCTCCTACTCGAGATTGGCCTGGTCATGTTTCCCCGGATCACATTAGCTCTTTTGGCCACAGCTTAGATAGGACTGCTGTGAGACTGACTCTTTTTAAGTCTGTTGCGTGGCTGACCATCCCATTTTAATGTGTTGGAAATGAACAAGCTCCCTAAAGTTTGTGTGGGAAGGAGAGGAAGGTCCCTGAAGGACATCCAAAGACATGGGGAGGGGGAGAACTGAGACAATCAACAGAGCAGCCTCATACAAAAAGCTATTTTTGAAAATGTTAGTGGCTTCCCCCCATTTTCTGACTCGCTGTAATCACAAGGAACAAATGCATTCGCAAATGAATATTTGCAACAATCTGTTACCTGCATCCTAATACTGCAAACATAGCGCTTTAAACAAACAGCATTTAAAAATAAATTTGAAAGAGGAGCATTTGTATACTTTTATCTGTCCTCCATTGAACGGAGAATTTATATTTTTCTTCTGAACAGATGCTGTCGCTCCAATTTTCATGAGAATGCACCCTCTCCAAAGATACCCCAGCTAGCTTGGTGGGCATTGCTGCTGGCAATTTGAAATTCTAAACTTGTTGTGGTCTATCCATGACCTGCTTGAGCCTGAATCCAAGTTTCCAGAGGCTGAGTTGAAGCCTTTTTCTCAGCTGCTCCTCTTCTGATTAGTGAAAGGCAAGAGCTTGACTCAAAAATTGGAGGGGATGTCACCCTTGACTGCAGATTCAAGATTACTGTAGCTTTGAGCTCCAGAAAATGAGGCTCTTTCTGTACCTGAACCCCTGTGAGGAAAACTCAGGAAGCCTAATAACAGCAAAGGTAAGGTTTCTTTCCCCCTCTCTTTCAGAGCTCCCATTCATCCTTTCCTTCTCCCACTCACCGTCCTGTCTCCTCCCTTTCTTGTGGTGACTCCTGAGTCCTGTAGTTTGTGGACCCAAGACTTAAGGAACCTCCTAGGAGCAAACTTACAGACTCAGACTGCTGTAGTTGTCTGCACCTAGCTAGACACAACCGTTTGTCTGGCTCCTATTCAGACATGAAAAGAGAGCCAGAGTGCACTGTTACTACAATGGATCAGACAGACCAGAGGACCTGAAAGAAGAGTTCAAAGGTTGAACTCAGCTCTTTCTCCAGCAGCTCAGTCTAGGGGCAACTTCTGACTGTCAGCAACATGAGACCTTCAGACAGCGGGATGTACAGGTGTATAATGGAAGATGAGGATGTGAGTACTGGAAAGATTCTTCTGCAAGTGGCAGGTAAATGAACATGTCACAACGTCCAGAGGGGACGGCTTAACTCTGAGTTCATACTAACCTACCCATAGCCAAACAGATGTATTTACACGTTTCCCTATCTAATTGTGCAACAGCTCCTTTTCAGTGACTACACTACTTAGAAGTTTTCCTCAGCCTTTAATATGGTAATTGGTGACAGTGTTGAGCATCTGAACATGAAGTGTTCTAGGAGAGAGAGAAGTGTCCATATGTACTTATAAGGAACATACATTATCTATGTTTAGCTGTTTATGTATCACTTCTTGCCTCTCTCCAAAATGCTGATATTCGACACAGGTACAGATCAAACTCACAGTTCAAGTTGTAACAAGGTGTCTGTTTTATACTAATGAAGGTAATACATTCAACTGGTATGCCGAGAAGCACTTGTGAAGAACAAATCCGTCAAATGTGATAGGAGGTGTAAATGACCATGGGCTCTGATGGTGTGATTGGCAGTTGCACAGAAACACTTACATAAAGTGATCCTAGCAACTTACAAATGAAGTGATGGTAAGAATTAAGTACTGGAACAGAGGTGTAAACACCTGATTGGCGCTGAATGCAGCAAATGGGTGAAATGACTTTCTATTACTGCCTCCTAATTCTTCCCCATCTGCATTCACAGAGGTGACACTATTTGTTGGTTTAACTGTCACCCCAGGGACACTCTGAGCTCCTCTCCCCTTTGGGGCCTCTTGGGCCCTCGTTAACCTTAGTGGAAGGGGGTGGAGGCTCATTTGCCTAGAGAAGGCTGGAGCAGCCAATCAGGGGCCAGACTGGGGGCTGGGAGAGGCTATGAAGGGCTCCCCAGGGCTCAGGGCACGCAGACCCCTGGGCAGGGCGGTGCCTGTGCTGGGTGCCCTGGCTACAGGGTTGGGGAGGGGTTCGTGCCCAGTCACAGAGCAGGCAGGGCCCCAGGCAGTGGCAGGGGGAGACTGCCCCAGGTAGATGCTGGGGACTCAGGGGCAGCATGAGGTTGCGGTGCCTAGAGCCAGCCACAAGGGGAGGACAGGAGTTGGGGGCTCCTGGGATAGGGAGCTAGGAGCAGAGCTGGGCCCTATCTGGAAACAGGAGCTCCCCTCAGTCCCTGCTGCTCCCCGTATGGATACATGTACACTGGAGCTGGGAGCAAGCTTTCCAGCTTATGGAGACAGACGTGCTAGCTCTGCTGGAGCTATCATGCTAAAAATAGCAGCATCGCAGAGGGTAGACTGGTAGCGGCTTAAGCTGGTCACCAGAGTATAGACCCACCCCGAACCCCTGGACACTGTCTACCCGAGCTGGGAAGCATGTGGTGCTCAGAGGGAGGGTGTGACGGGTTGGATCACGGAAACCCCCTTTGGGACTGCCCTTTGATGTGCCGAGACTACCTCTGAGCCCGTTTTCCCTGACAACTTGGGACTTCAGTGCCCTGCCTGGTTTAAGCCAGACACGCTAGCCTGCTACAAACACAGACCTAGTTCTGAACTACGTCCCCCAAAAACTGCAGGAGTAACTGAAAACTGCTTAAGAAGTGCTCCTGTCTCCAGAACTTAGATGCCCAGCTCTCAGTGGGGTCCAAACCACAAATAAATCCATTTTACCCTGTATAGCTTCCAAGCTTTCTCCCTTGTGCATGACTGGAGAGGAAGATTTTGTAACAGTTATAAGGGTTTATACCTTACTGCTTGTGATAATATTGGTTGTGAAGAAGCCCAACAACCTCCAATAAAAATGTATAGCATAGGTGTTAGCTAGAGAGCAAATCTAAGTCCTACTCATGTACCCCACTCCCCAGATGGTTCTGTTTGTGAGTTATATCCCTTCCCCCGACCCTGTGTTTGTCTAGTCTATTTAGAATTGCTTCTCAGACCAGCTCTGTCCACCACCCTCTATTTGTATAGTTCCCAGTACAATGGGGCCCCGATCTTGGTTGGCCAATAGGTGTGGCGGTTCAGTGATGAGACAGAACACAGCTTTATGCAAGCAAACAGGCTGGTCAGTGGAGATGGGCTGTTCTGCCCCCCCGCCTTCCACCTTCTCCTTTTATTATATTTCTCCCCCTAAGCATTACACACTGCTACACAAAGGAATGTATGACGTTGATTCGTATGCTGAGTTACCATCCTCTATCTGCTACAATCCTGGTTCTCAGGCCTTGAGCCCAGGCTAAAAAAGCCTCCCACAGTTGCTGTCCAAACAATCAAGTTCTCAGGGTTCATATCTAGCCCTTGTCCTTGGATAGAGCAATGTGTGCATTGCTTCTAGGAAACAGTCATGGTGTGCCCCGCCTGCTTCCAGGTGGAATAGCTAAACATTAACCCTTGAAATAGGTACGACTGTAACACACACGATTAATAACAAAGGGGAAGAAGTTTAAATCTGAGTGATAAAAGAACAGGTCATTTATTGAAAACTGCCAGAGTAAGGAGGACTCTCTGCCTCCCCGCATGATGGCATGTGACTAGAAATATGGGCAACAAACACTCCTCACATCTCTTAGGTGTGTCAGCACCTTATAGCTACAGAGTGACTGATAGGGTTGCCAGCGCTCCAGGATTGCCCTGGAGTCTCCAAGAATTCAAGATTAATCTTGAATTAAAGATGATGTAACATGAGGAGGCTACCTCCAGGAATACATCCAACCACAATTGGCAACCCTAGTGACTGACTAGGCTAATAAATGACTCCCCTCCCCAAAGTGGGACTTTAACCTGATTGATAATAACTGATCCAGGGCTGTGCCTGAGGGGAAAAGGAGTGATGTGATTGGCCTAAATCTGGATTGAACCTGGTCTGATAAACTCAGTTCAGTTTCGCCAGACACAATCGGATCACCACTGTTAATTCTGTAGACTCAGTCACAGCTCAGTAGTGACATGGCCCTGCCATACCAGCATCCTGGCTGGGAGCAAGTCCTTGGGAGCAGGGGGAGAGCAGAAAGATATCGGTGTCCCGAAGCAGCTGCTCTTGCCCTGCCAGTCACGCTCTCTGATGAAGGACAGTCTGAACCTGAGTTCAAACCCTTTCAGTTTCTTCTTGGTTCATGACTGGATACAAATAGAGCCTGTGACGGTGCCAAGGGTCACAGGAGAGGGGGATGATATGCGCTCTTTAGGGATGTGACTTCTTCTCTTCTGCCAATTTCCTGTAAACCCAGAGGGACACCGGCCAGCGGCTCTCCCCAAAACACTTATTGAAATGTCTGACTTACTATAAGCATCCACTGCATAACACAGACACTTCGTTGGGGGATGGGATCTCTTTAGATTCTCACACAGACTGTGAGGTAGATACTAGGCTGGCCAACCTAGGGAATTAGCTCTCGCCACTCAGGAGCACCCTCTGCAGGTGGTGTCTTGCCCACAATTACCTGCCCTTTTCCAAGCTCCACCACATTAGGCCCTACATCCCTCCCAGGCAATGGCGTACTTTCCTGGGATACCGCCCTCTGGCGGTGCCCCACTCTCTGGGTTCTGCCCCTCCAGGGAACTGGCTACCCCTAATCCCACCACTCGCCTCAGTGACCCACTGCTGTTCTTCACCCTAGCCCCTTCCCTCAGGGCCACACTGCAGTCTGAACTGGCCACTCATCATTAGCAAGGGGGTAGACCTGCTGCCTCTTTCTCCCCTGGCTGCCCCTCCTCAGCCCTAATACCTCCTCAAGGCCCTGTATCAGGCCCTCAGCCTGGGACTTGGTCAGGCCAAAACTCCCCCAGCTCCCCCTGACCTTCCCCAGCACTGCTCTGTCCAAGGTATCTTTCCCTGTCTAAGCAGCCAGCCCCATCACCTCATTCAGTTTTCTCATTTTTTTCAACAGTCACCCTGTGCAGCCTCATACATCCTGCCATAGCAGTACCCCGACACAGGCCTGTGGATAAGGCTGATGTTGCAAACTTTATGTTCTGGGTTTAGTGTATGTGTCGAAGGGGGTCACACACTAGGTTGCTACTGTCGGGTGAACTTATTTCACACCCCAGAGGATCCTCACATCCCTCCATTCCCACCCACAAGCTTCCTGCATGCCACGCTCCCATGCCTCTCAATTTCAGGGGCTCTGTGTGCCCCCCCAAAGTCCCTCCTCCTCCCATACTAACCCCCCCCCCGTTTTCCCCTCCAATGACAGCAGCTCTGTGTGACTCCCATTCCCCCCATACCAGGGGCTTTGTGTACCCCATTCCTCACTCCCCCCATTCCTCCCCCAATAGCAGGAGTTCTGAATGTGCTCCCATTCCCCTACCCCCCCACGCATTCTCCTTCACTCCTTCCATACCAGGGTTCCCTAATCTTCCCCCCACCAGGAGCTCTGTGTGCCCTCCATTACTCCCTCCCTCTAAACCAGGGCCCCCCTTCACTCTCAGTCCAGGAGCTCTGTCTGCCCCCCATTCCCAACTTCCCTCCATGCTAGGGGTTCTATGTGCCCCCTTCCCCCTATACCAGGTTCTCCTAATTTCATGCTGTCTGGAGTGGCTCACAACTGTGGGTTAATCTCAGGGCAGACTGTCAGAAAATAGGGCAGAGAGACCAACATGGTGGTGTGTTTTATAATTAGGGTGACCATATTTCCCTATGCTGGATATGAACACCTCGTAAAATTACTCGTGAGTTCACTGGCAATCAATCAGAACTATGCAGTACAAACCTTCAAATTAACATCAAGTTGACTGAGCCTCCATTAAAAAGAAATACTGCCTAGTTGGATTCTTTTTATTTACCTTCTTATCTTGAAGGCTTTAGGGTTCCCATTTAGGGGTGTGTGACACCCCCCCACACACCCTCCCACACCTGCAGGGTGAGGTGACACATGTTAGGGGGCTTATTTCTTCACCCACTTACTTCCCTGGTCCTTCTCGCATGAACAGAGAGCAACAATACCCGAAGTCCAAAGGTGCAAACAATTCGATGTTTATTGGGGTGAACTTCCAGCAAGCATGATTCCAGTTTCCTTCCTTACTATCCTCCTTCCCAGCTCTGACACCACAAAGCCTTACACCTGTGTCCCTGTTCCCATTCCTGCCCTTAGCCAAACATGATTCCAACTTCCTTACTCCCATTCCCTGTTCCCATTTCCCCCTTTAGCAAAACATGATTCCAATTTTCTTACCCCCATTCCCTGTTCCCATCTCCCCCTTTAGCAAAACATGATTCCAATTTTCTTACCCCCATTCCCTGTTCCCATCTCACACACCCACATGCCCACCCACACCCACACCCCGTCACTTCCTCATTGACTACAGATTATATAGTAAAACTTGAGTTCTGCTTAGCTATACCTTAACCAATCATTTTCCTGAAATTTAACTAACCAATCCTAACATATTGTAACATGATTATGTAACCAATTATATCCCACCACCTCAATTAGTTTACACCCAGCAAAATTAATTATACAGCAGACAGGAACAATCACAGAACCAGACAGAGATTATACAGACAAACAACAGCAAAGTGGGAACTATAATGACAAAACAATACAGAAGTGAGGATTTCACATCCCAGCTATTGATAAGTGAGTTCTTGCCAGACAGGATGCTATCAAACTAAGTTTCCTTTTACATTTTCTAGGCACTTCCCTTTCTCTGGAGGTGATAGGAATACAATCCTGTCCTGATAGTGCCTAACAGCCCAATAGCACCTTATTTCAATGTGACTAGTTTGGAATGTGAGGATGTGACTGTTCGCTTCCCAGCTTATGGCTGCCTCTGCTGCTTAGCCAAAGGCCTTAGCCTAAGAACAGGGCCTCAGACTGTCACAGTAAGAGAAGGCCCTTACACTGGCAGACAGTGGTTTTGATTCTTTCTTTTATACCTCTATCACTAGCCAAGTGATAAGAATACACCTAAATTCTTAGAGTACAGGCCTTTACAGACAGGCCTGAATATCTATATCCTAACACTCAGCAGACTGAAGTGCCTCTTTTCCCATGCACACATGCCCATACACCTCTCTCACATGGGTTTATGTGTGTGTGTGACTGACGGACTCGACCCTTTCCCTGCCTGGTGCTCTTTGCCCTCCATGCCTGGCTGGGCCCCCGGGTCAGACCTGCCTCTCCTGGTACCTGGTGCCACATCTTACCAAGGCAACACATGGATGGGGGCACGCAGGGTCACATGCCTCCCCCCATTTCTACCAGGGCTTATACCAGAATGTGGCATGTGGCCACCAGCAGCCTTTTGGCACTGTGCAGGAGGGAAGGGACAGGAGCTGCTACCAGCCACAGGGGAGGAGTAGAGGGGAAGTGATGATCTGGCCCTTGTCTTTGCAGACCTCATCTCATCTTGTTCCCCCCACCGTGGCTGGAAGCAGCTTGTCCCTTCCTGCCCACACAGTATCATAAATCAGCTAAGACCTCCATGCTTCTGCTGGCCACCAACATAACCTAGATGCCTTCTGTCCCCCCCGGCTACAGCGTGGGAAGGAAGGGGTTAAGCCTTAAGAATGCACTGTGCACCAGGGCCCAGGTAACCTGATTGCAGAGGCTTCAGAGAACCCTGCCAGAGAGGCAGCTCAGCAGGGGAGGGTGCCTAGGGGACAGAGCAGCCCCACGCTCCCTGGGGGCTGGACCCAGCGCAGGGTGTGGGGTGGGCAAAGAGGGTACTAAGCCCCTGTCCGGGGGCTGCGGTGAAGCCTGCAGGGTCAGGTTGGGAACAGGCTGGAAATTGTTTCCCACCCCAGTCCAGAGCTTAGCGGCTTCCCCATGCATGCATTGCCCAGGGCTTTGGCACATGCAGGGCTCGGCTCCTCCTGGCCAGTGTCCCGGGCCGGAGGGTCTTGGGCTTTCCCGGCGTGCTGGCCCAGCCAGAGGCAGTGGGGGAAGGAAGGAGTCTACCGGCCAGACTATTGATAAGTGTAGTATTCCAAACAGGAGCTGGTTCTCCGCACAGCGCTGGGAATCGGATGTGTCCTGCTGGGGGGGGATGGGGTGATAGAGAGGAGCAGCAGGACTTGTGGAGGTGAAGGGGCAAAGCAGGGAGAGGACAGTGAGAGGAGGAGCATGTCAAGGGCCGATGGGTGGGCAGCAGAAGTGACCTATAATCAGCCACTGCCTGGTACCTGCCCTCACTCTCTAGCCACTGCAGCTCACAGCACACAGCTAGGGCTGGCCAGAAACGGGACCGGGAGCAGGGCCCTGCTGGTCGAAAGCCGGCTTCCAGCAGGGGCTGCACTGACAGACCAGCAGGGGGAGCAGCTGGCCCTGCGCACTGCATCTTATCCCTGCCACCAGCTATGGATCCCCACCCCCATCACTGGTCACTGGACCCCCCCCCCACCCCCCCCGCACTGGTGGGAGGATGTCTCGCGAGCAAGGATCCGGCCAGCAGCAGGACTCATTAGTACTGATGCATGCGGGGAGACTGAAAATATGGGATAGTTTGCCCGTTTTTAAGAAAAAGTCAGGACAGCTTAAATACGGGATTGTCCCTTTAAAAACTGGACATCTGGTCACCCTATTTATAATTACATTTCACCAAACCAGCAACAAATATAAATTCCTGGATCACTGGACTAGTCTTACCATGGAGTTACAGACAGTCTCCTTAAGCTCTCCAGCCCATCTCACCACGCAAACAAACTGCACTTAGTGATAATGGTCACATAAACCAAAAATCACACCACATCAGGTTCTTCCCTGTTCCAAGAAACCAGTCACTTCCCCCTCATCAATTGATACTCTGGATCTTACACCAAGGACAACACTGGTAGCCAATGCTATAGTTAACTAACTATTGGTTTATTAGCTGAGAAAAATAAATGTGTTATTGAGAGGTTAAAGCAGGTAAATTACATTAACAGGTGAGTCAAAGTTTGTGAACCCCAAAGGATAACAGGGATGTAGTAATCTGCCAGTTCAGGGCCACCCAGAATAGCTCTGGGGATCTCCGTCTTCTTGTTTAGTTATTCCACCCTGTTAGAATCCAAACAGTCCAGAGATAAAGGATCTTCCTTTGAATCAGTACTTATAGCTTCTTCTCCACACAACAATCAGAGACATGTTCTTACTCACACAATGGCCAATTGCTTTGAATTTAGCACTCTTCATTTGCATTCAATGAGCTATTTAATTACACGCTTAGACATAATATAACTGCCTGCCTTTACATTATAATAAGAATAGATACATGAAAAGAATACAAGTAACATTCCATTCGTTTCATGAAGTTCTAACATCTGAATACACTCTTAGATTAACACACACTTTGATCTAGGTCTATTTAATTACCAGGCATGCTTAATGTAAATGTAATGTAATAGTAAACAACAAGATCTAGTTAGGCAAAAACAATGCAATTCACATCTCCTTTGATCTCTATTAACACACAAGTGAATTGGCCTGAATATATACTAATACATTTAACTCCTTTGATAGTCACACACAAGTGAATGGGCCTATGGCTCTGGCCTGGCTTTGTCAGCATCACACCTGCCACCAGGAGTTATGTGAGCCCTTCACACCAGGGTCCTGCATTCTCCCCCCATGCCATGGGCTGTGTGCATGCCCCTATTCTCCCATCGATACATCCCCATTCCCTCTTCCATCCCTCCTCCATGTTGTTTTTTTCTGGGAGATGAGTCATTCAGGTGGCCAACATCTTAAACTCCACTGGGATGCCAGGAGCTTCATTTCTCCCTCATATTCAGTTGACTGATTTCCCCTCAAATCAAAAGGGTTCTGGCCATTGGTGCCCAGGGCACCACCTGAAATTTTGAAATTGATCAGATGAGGCATTTAAAAGCTATCCCATTACAGACAGAGAGACAGACAGAGAAATGGCACCAAGCGGAGTGTAAGGGCATCGCATGCCTGGCCAAAAAGTGACATTTCTAGGCTTTTTTTTAATCCCTTGGAGAGGGCAGCATCCACCACTTCCCTTCCTCGCCCATCCCCCCAGCGTAAATGGAGAAAATTTCTCTCATCAATAGCCAGCAAATCTCAGTACAGATGCACAGGGGCAGCCTCTTCCCCATGGTGGGAACTTAGCGGGGCTAGACAGAAATGTGGAGGGCTGTGCTATATATCTTGTGGGCACACGTACATATTTATTTGTCTAACAATGCGCACTTAAATGTCTCTTTTATCCATGTTATCCTCAAAAGGAGAATAAAAATATACACAGATCAGTTTTAAACTTTATCTCTGGCAGCTACCTGGGACAACATTTATTCACAGAAAATCAATAGGAAAAAAAATTGTACTCAGGATGTTCCTCTCTCAAAACCTCGTCTCACTCTCCTGTAAACCATTTCTCATTTAATTTTCTTTGAAAATTCTTGATCATTTATACACAAAATAAATCAACATCAGTCAAACATGGCATTTTAGAATTTCATTTTATAAAGCTCCTGGTTGGCCTGAACTGGGGCTTATACAGTATCTGGCTAACAAGCAAATGAGATCAGGCAAAAATTGTAGGACAGTAAATAGTCAAATCATCGGCATTTATACATCAGTGAAAGTCAGGGCAGTGAAGCTCAACCTTGGCTGCCACAGCTCACTTAAAGCAATTTTAAAATCACGTTTGGATACAACAGGAATTACTGAAATGTTCATTCACATCTTTATAGACACTTTCATCCAGAAGGATCCATTTGGATGTTACAGACAGAGCAGGGCCAAACCATGCCATGCGAGCAGGGGGGAGGAAACCCAGGCAAGTATTAGCCAAAATGGCAGTATGTGACCTTCTAGCTGGGACCACAGATTTCTTAGCACCACTAACTGCCTTCCCTGGCTTCTCCCCACAGCACCCCCATGCAGAAGGGTAGCAGGCAATCACAGGGCAAATAGCCAATGCACCATGGCTTCTTAGCCTTACTACCCTGGATGAGAGATGTGTGCGGGGCAGTGAGCAGAGCAGAGGGAAAGACCATTCCCAGGGATGGGGTGGGTTTCCCATGGAGCCTTGGTGTCTGTTGGGTTTGTGGGGATTCCCTTTGAAACCTCAGGGTCTTTTGGGGTTGCTGGCTGCATCCCTCCTTTCCCCATTACATTATGCTGCAAACCTCCCTCATTGGTGTTTCTGAAGTACTTTCCCCCTCCCATGTGTTACCCCAGAGAAGGCGAGCATCAGGGCCAGGCTGTTTGGTGTCAGATTAGCCATAAAAGCACAGGATATTGATCCTCTAAGTAGCAGAAGTGGATGGTTCGTATTCGGGGGCTCTTGGAGGGAACACTCATGTGGGAAAGGTTTGCAGGTCACTGGATGGTACCACTGTATCAGCAAAATGCAGTGGTGAGGACAAATTGGGATTTTGGCGATTTGCTCCTTAAGACAGAGGTGCAGAATCTCCACATTTGGGTCTTTCCCTCCTTCTTTAATTTTGCCATACATCGATATGTGATGTGAAATGTGATGGGATGTGAAATGTGAAATAGCATTGTTTCTTTATCTGTTTGGAAGCTGCAACCTGTGTCTGATATTAAAAGAGAATCACCATTACATTTAAGGGAATTAACTTCTGTAATTCTCCATTCACAAAAGAGTTTCTCAGCCTGTTTTTGATTTCAATGTAAAGGCTTCCTTTAGGCTCTTTAGAACAACTCTCTGCAATAAGTTTCATCATAATCTGCTTTGCCATTTACTTTTCCATCAGTGTAACTATTGCACTCTTCTATTAAGGATTTAGCTAAAGCCTCTGTTTTATGCCAGCATTCCTGTGTCAAGAATTCTTTCACACCTGATATTGATAGTGTGTAACCTCTGAACACTTTTAAGTCTAAGTATTCCTTTTTCATTTTGAAATTTTGTGTTTTATAAGCACACAAGCTTTTGGCATCCCGTAACATCTTCCAGACTGCACTGCCCCTATCCGCTAGGTCTCTTCTCAGCTGGAACTCCACATCTTCAAATATGTTGCGTCTCTGTAAAGGAATGAGTGATAATTCTGACAATGTCTCTCTCCACATGTTCTCCAATTCCTTCTCCAGTTCATCATTATTTAATTTGCAGTTGCTTTTCCTGCAATGGTTCAGAAGCCCATCCACTTTCTCTTCAATTTTTCTCTTGTACTCTGACAGGACAGAGTCTGTTTTGTGTTGGCCTTTTTTAATATGAATCGCTTCTTGCCACTTGCTGAATGAATAACTCTCCAGTTCATTCCTGAGACTATTGGCACTTCTTCTAAAATCTTCTTTGTACTTTTCTATCAGGTGCAGATTTGCTGCTCCACTTTCAAAATACTGTTGTAAATGATTCAAAATCTTCTCTGCTTCTTGCCTCAGTTTTTCCTGTGCCTCACTCTTTAGTCTGATTGAAAGATTAGGGTCTAGTTTATCTGGTGGCTGATTTTGGATGAAAGTTTCCTTTTCAGATACCCAGAAAGGTATCTCCTTCCGGAAACCCCATTCCCACTCTGCATACTTCACAGACAGCTGGTTATAGGCTTCATCAACAAGGCTGTTTCTAAAGCTGAAAATAAAGTTCTCATGTTTTACAGCATTCCACAGGCTCCTCACCCATTCAAGAAATTGGGGAATGTCCTTGGGAGTTCTCTCTTGTGAACAATCTTTCAGAAATTCAAACAAATATTTCTTTAATTCATAAACCTTTTGACTGTATCCCAAATTCACTGGAGCCATGGGGGAGAGTCCGTGCCACAAAGCAGGAATGTACCAATTGTGTTTTTCCAGATCATAATCCATAATATCAGAAAAATTCATCTCCTTGCATTTCTTTTCCATGTTGGCTGCAACTTTGGTCATTTCATTCAGCTGTTCCAGGAGGTGTTTCCTGTCCCTCATGTTTTGTTCATGTGCAGACACGTCACTGACATTCTGATGCACAAACTGGCAGTTGTTTTTTTTCCCGATTTTCTCCATTCTGAGAAATGCATGGACCACAATTTGCAGAACATCTTTCATTTCAGTGGCATTCTCCATGGCCATGTTAACGATGGTGATGTCACTCAGTCCAGTCACCAGGGTGGCCAGCTCATTGTCATGTTGATAACTATCCTCCAGCTTGGCCATTTCGGGGGCTTTCAAGCCTTCTGTGTCTATCACCAGGATGAAATCACAGCCCAGTTCCTGCTGAAAGTTCCCTGCCACTTTAATGAGTAACATGAAGGCTCCCCGTGTGCATCAGCCACTGCTCACTGCAAACTGCAGGCCGAACATGGTGTTGAGGAGGGTGGATTTCCCAGTGCTCTGTACTCCCAGCACCATCAGAACCAGCATTCTGTACCTTCCCCCCAGCTTGGCATCAAGCTGACTCAGAACATCTGTTACCCACTGCAGTGGGATGTTGGAAATGTCTCCATCAATGATCTCCATGGGAAACCCTTTCAGCATGAGGTCAGCTGCTATGCTTGGGAGATGGGTGAATTGCCTTTGGCTTTCTGCCATTTTACCTTCTTTAACCATTGAGCATTCAGCTTCATAAAACTGCCCCAACTCACGCATGAAATGCTCCACTCCTAAGGAACTGGCAGAGATTAATTTGTCTAACTCTGCAAACATTTTGGGGTCATCTTTTGAGTTTTTGCATTTCTCTTTATATTGATCCCATAGTTTAGAAAGATTCTCCCTAGCAATGGGATCCAGGCCAAACTTCATCCATTTCAGGAAGTAATGTTTCTCCCTGTGATGTAGGTGTTCTATTCCAGTAATAAATGTAATCAAACCATCAGTAAGGTCATGTTTATTCTGCTGAGCACATAAATCCATTAATTTCTTTTTCAGCTGAGATTTATAGTTCTCCAGTGGGGTGTCTCCTTGCTTTCTCATTCGGCACAGCTCTTTATCCACTTCAGCCAAGTTTCTCCATGTCTCCCCTTGGAGTCTCAGCTTTTCCCTCTTGTACTTTGCCACATCTTTGATTTGTGCAGTGATTTCCTTTGCATATGTGTTTGGGGTCTGACATTCCTTGTTATCCTCATCTACCTGGATGCCTAATTGACGTGCTGTCTCAGCCATGGCTTCTATACTCACTCTCTTGGGAGAAGATTTCATTATGGCTGCTATTGCAGACTGCAGAACTTTTACAAATTGTGCCTTATTTGTGGTACCTCCTTTCCACAGCACATGTGACTTGTTCAGTTTCAGCATCGAGGCTAACTTTTTCAGGAATTCCAGCGTTTGCTTGGCTTTCCCAGCCTGATAATTGAAGATGAAGTAGTATTTAGTGGCTGATCCCTGCAGAGATGATAACAGCGTGCATTCTCTCTCACTGATGCTCTCCGTTAATATGAACACTGCTGAGGAGACCTCTGTTAAAAAGCTGAACTGCAGCCAGTGCAACTCAATGTCTCCCCGCAGGTTTGCAACCACAACAGGCTCTGGGAAAAGATCCAGATTCTCCCTCCCAGCAGGGAAATACCAGGAAATCTCGAGCAGCCCACCTGCGATTTCCCGAGGGATGTTCCCAGACTCCATGTCTCGATGGATGAAGAAATCCTGGTGCTGCTGGGAGGGGCTGAGAACCTCATTGAGGAGGTGGGACTTGGAGAAGCTGCAGCTCCCCATCCGCACAAAGGAAATGGTTGGCATTGACGTGAGCACCAGGCTCTCCTCTCTGAACCCTCTACTCTCTGACAGGGAGTGCGGCCTCCACTTCCTCACCATGTCCCTCATGGCCCACAGCAGTAGGGTGCACTTGGGGGTGTCGAGGGCAGGTAGCAGCAGAGGGAGAGCAAACTGGCACATGGACATTTTGGACAGGATCTCCTGCTGTAGGAAACTGTCTGAGGAAAGCAGAATGGCACAGAGAACATCAAGGGTGTGCAGGGAATCACTGGTGTCTGTGTCACTGAGAAAAGTAAAATCTTCAGGAATATCCAGCTCCTCTTTGTCCATAGTTAGTGTTTGATCAGTGGGTACCCTGTGCTCAAGGCTTGTGCTTCTTGCCATCCCATTCAGAGCCATGAGCTTCCTGAGGAAATGCCAAGGTAAATCTCCTGTTGTCTGAGGAGGGCAGTTCTTTAGACTTTCTGGTGTGATTTCCAGGACATCTCTCAGCTTTAGTTTCCTGCTTCTGTATTTCTCCTTTTCTAACTTTGACTCGATGTACTGAAGGGCTTTTGGTCTCTCTGCAGAAAGGTAATACAACGTAAACACTTTGATAAACTGAAAATGTTTCAGGTGGAACTCTTACTTTGGTATTAGGGCCATAATGTGAAGGAATTGCAATTATTAAACAAAAATCATGGAGGTCTGCATGCTCCTTATAAATGACAACCACTTAGAGGGGTCGTGTAGCTGGAGTACTGAAGCACCATTTATCTGGTGCAACCTTCACAGATTTGACCCAACTGTCACACTCTCAGTCATCCTAACTGAAATGCCACACTTATGGAGAGCTACGGAAATTCTTTCAGACAGGTCATGTATTCAACTAGAAATGTGGTTTTGGTTGGCCTAAAATTATTGCAATTTTGATATGAGAGGTTTCAGCCATTCATAAAATGGCCAGAGAAGAAGGAGGAGGTGGTGCTGCTGTTCCCTCCCCCAGTCCTCCCATAACATGTAGCCCAGTGGATGTGGGAAAGCCAAGTTTGAAATCCTGCTCTGAAACAGGTCCCAAATTAACTTTTCTGAGTCACCAAAAATTTCAAAATATTTTAGATTTGGTTTGACGCAAACTAAATATTGTTTTTTAAAGTTTTTTTTTTGGAACCACCACCAAACCAAACAAACACTTACTCATCCAGCTCTGCTCAGTTGCAATGCAGGCAATCCTTCAGGCAATGCATAAATTCTTCCTTCTTTCCACCTCCCTTGTTTACTACTTCACCTGATGGTGTTCTTGTCACCACTTTTCTTCTCAGTACATCACACTAGGGCAGGAAGTGAGGATGAATATGCAGTCAGCTTACTGGCCCACACTAGCAGCATATTCTACCCAGGAGACAGATCCGCAAATGTTACAAAGGCTGAATGATGACTAGAAATTGTAGCAACCAGCATGGAACTTAGAGGGAGGGTCACAAGTTGCAGGAGGGAAGAGTATGGAGAAAGCACCAGCAGGTCAGTCTGTGTGCACATGGCTCGAATGCTAAGCTCCAAGTGCTGCAGCTCTGTAAATAGTTGCTTGAACGAAGGGCTGGCTTAGTTTAATAAGACTGGATCCTCACAGAGGAAAAGATTGATGGATGATATTGAAGCAAATTGAGAACAAACAGACAAAGGCGTATAATTTAAATAACACCAATATCTTGAACACTAGAGGTGTAGAAGCATTCGATGACAAAGTCTGTGAGTACGCTGTTCGAATATTATGCCAAGATGACCAGGCTCATATATGGTGATGAGGATAGAGCCATTGCAAAAACATGCAAGATGGAGTATTTAGGAAGAAAGGCGAAGATCATTTAAATATGTGCCTATAGAATTCAGTACCATGGCTTCCGAGAGATCTTTCTCATACCTGAGCGAGAAGATGCAATAGAGAAGCTTGAACCAAGCAATTCCCCTGGGCTGGACCCCATCTGTGACCATGAGCTAAAGCACTTTGGGAAGAAGGCTAGAGCCAGGTTGTTGGACATCAGAAATTACTCAAGCATAAAAAAGGAAGGTACCTAAATTGATGGAAATCACCAGTTACTGTTTCTCTGAAATCCGGCAAGGATCCCTCTTTTCCAGGCAGCTATTGGCTTATATCTTTAACCAGTCTCCTTTGCAATATAATGGAAAGAACAGTACAGTCAAGGCTTCTATGGTGGCTTCTAAAAGAAGGAAAGGTAGAACCTACCCAAATGGCTTATGGGCCTTTGCACTCAATGACAGACTTGCTGGTGGCCTTCTGGCAGCCTCTTAGCAATGGCTTCCAGAAAAAGCCACCGCAGTCATCAACAGGAGTCTGTTTTAAACTCAGTGCAACATTTAATGGAGTCTGGTATAATAGGCAGTGAGATGGGAGTTTGGTAAAATGCACCTCTGGATAAGAGGTTTCCTACCATACAGGAAAAAACCCCACTAAGATTAAGTTATACTCCTTCAAAGACAAGGAGGCCAGGATTTCTTCAGGGCTCAGTATTAAGTCCTGGTGTTTTTTTGCTGCTCTCCTCTGGTCTGTCAGACTACCTGAAATGATTTGAATACACCTATGCAGACGATGTTGCACTTCATACCATGGGTCTTGAAAAAGATATATGGAGAATGGATTGAATGAGGACTTAGAAATCGTAACTAGATGGGCAACGCAACATAAATTCAAGCTCAATCCAGCAAAAACAAAGTCCACCTACTTTACCATAATTATAGGAGGTTCAACTACAGTCCAATCTTCACACTGGCTGGAGAAGGTATTGCTGTTGAGAAAAATCTGCTATACCTTAGAGTGACATTGACACTGTACTCATGTTTGGACCACAGGTCAAAAAGTTGGCAGCCAAAGCAAAGAAGAGATTGGCTCTTCTATAATGTATTGCAGGTACCAACTGGGGTTCACATGTTTGAACACTGAAAACAACATGCTGCTCAATATCTCATCCAATACTTGAATAACTCTTACCTGTCTGGTCACATAGTGCTCTCAGTAACCTTGCCAAGATCAATGTTGTGCAGTCATCTGCAATTCACACACTAACTGGAGGTGTAAGATCCACTCCAACAGCAATTTGTAAAAAGAGTTTTTGATGTTCAACCACTTGAGAATCATAGAGAAGAATAGCTATTTTGGCATGGAAATTATCTCATTCCCTATCTGAATGTCATCACTGTTCAGGTCTGTTCAGAAACTGGAAAACCAACTTAAGGCTGAAAAGATCCTCTTGTTTCCAGAAGTGCACAAAGGCTACTGGAGAAACAGAAACACTTGATGATGCTATGAGGGTAGAGTGTGTGAAGCAACATGTACACCCACTAATCCCTCCACATGAATCTATTTACTTTAATAAATATCTCTCCCTTTGGGAACATTGCTCAAAGGAACATACGGAGTTGGCCACCCTAAAGAAAATTGTAGAAAAGCCCATTGAACAGTATCAGTCACAAGGCAAACAGATTCATGGGTACACTGATGGTTCATCAAATAAATCCTTTAAGAATGGTGGCTGTGGATGAAGAATGTCTTCATCCAGGACCCTAGTGGAGAACATACTCATGGCACCACAAGAAATAAACAGAGCAGAAATAGAGGCCAGTGTTGTGATCTTTGTTGACAGGTGTCGATCCTCAGTTCCTTTAGAAGAAACCAGAATGCTCTCATCAATGCAATGCATAAAGAGGTTTGGAGGATCAGAGAGAGAGGCAATAAATTAACTTTGGAATATATTCAATCACATGTTGACATATACGGGAGTGAGATAGCTGATAACTGTCCAAAACTGGAAGATCGGAAATTCATGAAAAAACTCATACAGATACAGACAGACATCATCTTCCTTTCTAAATGCAGACAGATGGACATCATACCAAAAGGACTGAAGGTAAAAAATCCATTACAATCTATATACCACACAGACTATGCTGACAGCTTGTGCCACACGCTGTCAAAGAAACTGTGGAAGCACCTGATCAACATCCTCTACAGCAAAGAGGGAAAGATTAAGAATGAGCTCTCAAAACTGGATACTCTCATAAAAAAACAACCCTCCACACAAACTTCCTCGTGGCTGGAATTTACAAAAACTAGACAAGCCATTTACAACACACACTTTGCTTGTCTACAAAAGAAAAAAGTCACTAAACTATCTAAACTACTACATGCCACAAGGGGCCACAGCAATGGTTCCCTTAACCCACCCGGCAATATTGTTAATCTATCCAATTATACTCTTAGCCCAGCAGAAGAATCTGTCCTATCTCGGGGCCTCTCCTTCTGCCCCTCCACCCCCACGAACATGATACAGTTCTGCGGTGACCTAGAATCCTATTTTCAACGTCTCCGACTCAAGGAATATTTCCAACACACCTCTGAACAACATACTAATCCACAGAGACCTTCCTACCAACTCTACAAAAAGAAGGATTCTAGGTGGACTCCTCCTGAAGGTCGAAACAACAGACTGGACTTCTACATAGAGTGCTTCTGCCGACGTGCATGGGCTGAAATTGTTGAAAAGCAGCATCACTTGCCCCATAACCTCAGCCGTGCAGAACACAATGCCATCCACAGCCTCAGAAATAACTCTGACATCATAATCAAAAAGGCTGACAAAGGAGGTGCTGTTGTCATCATGAATAGGTCAGAATATGAACAAGAGGCTGCCCGGCAGCTCTCTAACACCACTTTCTACAAGCCATTACCCTCTGATCCCACTGAGAGTTACCAAAAGAAACTACACCATTTGCTCAAGAAACTCCCTGAAAAAGCACAATAACAAATCCGCACAGACACACCCCTGGAATCCCGACCAGGGGTATTCTATTTGCTACCCAAGATCCATAAAACTGGAAATCCTGGATGCCCCATCATCTGAGGCATTGGCACCCTGACAGCAGGATTGTCTGGCTATGTAGACTCCCTCCTCAGGCCCTACGCTACCAACACTCCCAGCTATCTTCGAGACGCCACTGACTTCCTGAGGAAACTACAATCCATCGGTGATCTTCCTGAAAACACCATCCTGGCCACTATGGATGTAGAAGCCCTCAACCCCAACATTCCACACAAAGATGGACTACAAGCCGTCAGGAACATTATCCCCAATAATGTCACGGCCAACCTGGTGGCTGAACTTTGTGACTTTGTCCTCACCCATAACTATTTCACATTTGGGGACAATGTATACCTTCAGATCAGCGGCACTGCTATGGGTACCCGCATGGCCCCTCAGTATGCAAACATTTTTATGGCTGACTTAGAACAATGTTTCCTCAGCTCTCGTCCCCTATTGCCCCTACTCTACTTGCGCTATATTGATGACATCTTCATCATCTGGACCCATGGAAAAGTAGCCCTTGAGGAAGTCCACCATGATTTCAACAATTTCCATCCCACCATCAACCTCAGCCTGGACCAGTCCACACAAGAGATCCACTTCCTGGACACTCCGGTGCTAATAAGCGATGGTCACATAAACACCACCCTATACCGGAAACCTACTGACCACTATTCCTACCTACATGCCTCCAGCTTTCACCCAGACCACACCACACGATCCATTGTCTACAGCCAAGCTCTACAATACAACTGTATTTGCTCCAAACCCTCAGACAGGGACAAACACCTACAAGATCTCTACCAAGCATTCTTACAATACCCACCTGCTGAAGTGAAGAAACAAATTGACAGAGACAGAAGAGTACCCAGACTTCACCTACTACAGGACAGGCCCAATGAGGAAAATAACAGAATGCCACTAGCCATCATCTTCAGCCCCCAACTAAAACCTCTCCAACGTATCATCAAGGATCTACAACCTATCCTGAGGGACGACCCATCACTCTCACAAATCTTGGGAGACAGGCCAGTCCTTGCCTACAGACAGTCTCCCAATCTGAGGCAAATACTCACCAGCATCCACACACCACACCACAGAACCACTAACCCAGGAACCTATCCTTGCAACACAGCCCATTGCCAACTGTGTCCACATATCTATCCAGGGGACACCATCATAGGGCCTAATCACATCAGCCACACTATCAGAGGCTCGTTTATCTGCACGTCTACCAATGTGATATATGCCATCATGTGCCAGCAATGCCCCTCTGCCATGTACATTGGCCAAACTGGACAGTCTCTACGTAAAAGATAAATGGACACAAATCAGATGTCAAGAATTATAACATTCAAAAACTGGTTGGAGAACACTTCAATCTCTCTGGTCACTCGATTCCAGACCTAAAAGTGACAAGTCTTCAACAGAACTAAGATGGAATATAAGCTGGCCCACCAGGGTTCCCCACCCTCCGCTGCTGGTAAAAGTTCCCGCCACTTGGTAGCTGGGTGGGACACAAGGGTGGGGAAATGCTTCCAGCACTGGCAGCTACTCCCCTGGTCATGGTGGGTTTTTTTGCAGCACTGGGAGAGCTCTTTTCCAGTGCTGGTGCTGCGACTACACAGCCACATTAAAGCATTGCCACGCTTGGTCGTGAAGACATCCCCTAAGTCCAGACAAGGGTGAGGGCACAGTGCCCCTCTTGCTTTGCCTTCATTCAGATGGGAGGCAGTAATTTAGGGCAGGCATCTAACAGCAGAAAATTAATAGAACCCCACGATGGCTCAGCTGTGCTGGCTGACATGTTCTGTGTGAGAGAGCAGAGAACCACATCTCCATCCATTCTCCTCCCACCTTCAGCCATGGACACACAGTCCTTTCCTCCAGCTCTTGACACAGCTCCAGGGATTTATGCCTCTTCTTCCTGCCCCCTTGTCAAATTGAGAGAGAGGAAACTTGTCCCTGAAGCGGTTTCCAGAGCTCAGGTGCCAGTTCTGCTCTCCGAGAGCTTCTCCTGCGGCTTGTGGGCAGGGATGTCCTGCTCTGAGGGGCCAGTGCTGATGGGACACCTCCCCAGCTGCAAAGGGAGGTTATTGGGGGACAAGGAGAGGCCCTTCTGGCCTATGCTATGGAAGGACTCGGGGAGCAGGAATATCTGGGAGGACCATGGGAGAGAAGGAATGGTGGGGGCAGCTATAACCTCTGTAAATGCCCCCATCATTAATGTCACGCATCCTTAGTCAGGAGTTCTCTCCCTGATGATTGGCCCATGGTACAAGAGATTCTTTGTTCAATCACTGGGGATCCCCATCACTGATGATCTTTGTGAAAGGCAAAGGAGGCCTTTGCAGCTGAGCTAGGATCTGTGCTCTTTCTCCCTCCCCACCTACAACGGCAGTTTCTTCTTCTCTCCACCTCCTACAAGGAGGTCAAATATATCCCGTCCATTGATAGCCACCTTTGAAGTTCAGGTGTGGACAAAGCACCCTTTCAGTTAGGCTAAATATGGGAGCAATTAAATATCCCACGGTTTAGTGGGAGCAAAAACAACAGAACCCACCACCCAAGGCATGGACCAGCATGGCCTGAGTAGTAGGTGAGACAAGCAGGCTGAGGAGAACCCTAGGACTGATTGCAAAAATGCAGGGGCTGGGGAATGGATTTATGTTGCAGATAACTATCGAAAGGAATAAGGAAGCCAGCAGAAACCCAGAGAAGCCTTGGTAATGTGGCTGTGGAGGAAGCCAAGAAAAAGCCCTTTGTTAGGGCACAGGACTGGCTACAAGCAAGTTTGCATTTCTACTGTGTTCAGGGAAACAGAGCTGTGTGCACCTTCTTCTTAAGTAAACAAGATTGTACCAAGAAATATGGGACATTTATAATCAATTTCTCCTCTTAATGGAAACAACCTGGAGAGGCCCCGAATACTGCTAACCACTTGGGCCTAGAGGCAACACTATAAAGAAATACAGTACACACAAAAAATGCCTTTAGCTTGAACTGCAACACAAAACCTTATCTCTGAATTCATACTTCCCCCGCACGAAAAGAATAGATCATGTATCTTCACATTTCTAGAAAGCTTATGTTAATGTTGCTGATGTCACAGTTAAAGTTTGTCTTACAGTTGGAGGTAGTGGGCAGTAGCCTGTGGAATCGCCAGGTCCATCAATAAGAGTGATTAACACAATCTGTGGGTTTTAAGGCTTGATAGAGAAGCCTCCGAGTCAAAGGCCAGCCATGCTCTCTGGTTTATTTGGGCAGATCCTCTGAAGCCTGCTTGTGACACCCGTCACCCACAGGGCCACAGACCCCCCAGTTGAGAACTACTGTGGTAGAATAGATCCCTGTCAGCCGAAAGAGCTGAGGCTTTGTCTTGAGTTTTCTACACTCCGTTACTGTGCTTGAGTCAGCCTCTCTCACATGAGAAGAGCCACACTGTGAATAAACAAAGGTCCTGCTGGGTCCAAACTGGCACTGCACTCACTCAGGTGGGGCACTAAGACTTTTAGGAGCTCATCCCAAGGCTCTTTGCACAGCAGTGAGCTGAGCCCCTCTATGGATTCTTTCCCAGTGGATGGTGGGAGAACTTGTCTGTCCTTTCTTGGGACACAGGGGGAAGAGTGGGAAGGCATTGGAGAATTAGAAGCACTCAAGTGCAGCTAGCTTGCATCCATACTACAGAAAGATCATGTTAGCTGGTGAGTTGTGCTAACTTAGTCTTTAGCCTGTGCCCCGAGGGGCCAGCTCACTTGAGTTATAAGCAGCACATCTTAAGGGTTTTTCTGTGTGGACAGGAGTCAAGTTAGGGCAATGCATAAGGTGTAGCTCGAGTTAACTCGGCATCTCCTTTTGAATCTGAGCAATATTATCTGCAGAATACAATGAAAATACTTCACTCTCACAAGCCCCATTCACACCTGGCAGTGCCAATCTCTTCTAACCATGTTCACTGCCACTATAGAACAAAGGGCGATAAGAGGACATTGTCTTGGGGAAGGTCTGTCTCCTCCGGCTCTCTGCTTTGTTGAAAGTCTAATTCCAACTCGGGATTTATGCCACCTTTCTCCCACAGCTTTGGGGCTCGCAGAGTCTGTGATTCCTGATTTAATACCTCCATCAAGATAAACAGAAGAGAAATAAGTTGTTTAATGACTAATTCTCTTCAATCACATCCTGTTTTGTATGTGTTTGTTTTATTCAATACACTGCACCTGCTGCCAGGGCCGGCCCACAACATTTTGGCACCTCAGGCATTAGGGGGACCAGATGTCCCAACTTTATAGGGCCGGTGCCGACTTTTGGGTCTTTTTCTTATATGGGTTCCTATTACCCCCCACCCCCTGTCCTGATTTTTCACATTTGCTGTCTGGTCACCCTATCAGGCGCGGAGCTCAAATGACACCCCCATGCCCCCTTGCTTGGGCCAAAACTTTGAAAGGTCTCAATTCTGCCTTCTTTCCGTTCTACTCCGCCCATGGTACTGCTCTGCTACCTACCCCAATAAAGGAGAACTAACAACTTTAAATGCCTTGTTCAAAAATTGTCAGTACACTTTACTATGCAGACAAGAAAAGTTACATTTGCTGTTCAGGCATTTGAAAGTTAACACTGGCATTTTGATGTTTGAATAATCAAAGTGGTGCTTCCGTGCCTTCTTGGTTGCAGAGACTTGAACTGCTTCTGCTTCCTGAAGGTCCACAGTCTGGGCCAACTCATACTCTATTGAGATGGTTGCAAGGCCGACTAGCCTCTCCTGGGTCATTGTGGAGCGTAGATGTGTTTTTACTAATTTCAGCTTGGAGAAGCTGTGTTCTCCACTGGCAGCTGTTACAGGAAGTGTTAGAAGTATGCACAGAGCAACAAAAGAATTTGGAAAGAGGGTGGTCATCTTATTTGTGCATGTATATTCCAGAACAGCCTTTGGAGTTGATCCTGTTGAATGTATCTGAAAAGGGCTTTCAGTTCATCACCTATATCACTTGCATCAATATCGCACATGTCATCATGTGTCAACACGGTCTCTAGTGCCCTGCATTGCTGGTTTAGGTCTTCTTCAGGTACAGTGAGGAGTTTGGGAACATCCTACAACATCCCAAATATGCTGCTGTGATCCTTGAGCGGCATGAAACTTTCTGCAACTGATTGTATCACACAGTCTAGCACCCGGTTAAAGAATTCAGCTTTGAATTGTTGTTTGGGGCCTCTTATGAGATTATCCCGTGCCTCATATACAAAATGTCGTCTTCTTCGGTGACTCTTGAATGGGTGGGGAAATAGCTTCAGTGTGAAGCTCCTCTACCCATTTCTGCGCACTCTTCAGAATGTTTTGAAACCCCTCATCTGGCCGGAAGGAGTGTACGTGGCTGCAGCGGCAGAGGAGCCAGCCAACAGAGCTGGAGACAGGGGAGTTTGAGGGGGAGTTCTGCTGGAGGAGAAGGACTGAGGTGAGAAGGCAAAGACAGACACAGAGGCAGCAGTGGTGGTGACCCAAGCCGTGAAGGACACAATGAAAACCTCATGTTTTCTTCCACACTATGGATAGAGACATCTTTAATGTTTTTAATGAAGTAAATACTCATGGAAACTGTGTGCTCATGGGAGACTTTAACTTCCCAGATATAGACTGGAGGACAAGTGCTAGTAATAAGAATAGGGCTCAGATTTTAATAGATGCGATAGCTGATGAATTTCCTTCATCAAGTAGTTGCTGAACCAACAAGTGGGGATGTCATTTTAGATTTGGGTTTGGTAAGTTGTGAGAACCTCCTAGAAGAAATGGTTGTAGGGGACACCCTTGGTTCCAGTGATCATGAGCTAATTCACCTTAACCTGAAGGGAAGGATAACAAAAAATAGATCTGTGAGTAGGGTTTTTGATTTCAAAAGGGCTAACTTTAAAAAAATTAAGGACATTAGTTAGGGAAGTGGATTGGACTGAAGAACTTATGGATCTAAAGGCAGAGGAGGCCTGGGATTCCTGCAAGTCAAAGTTGCAGAAGGTGTCAGAAGCCTGCATCCCAAGAAAGGGGGAAAAAATTCATAGGCAGGACTTGTAGACCAAGCTGGATGAGCAAGCATCTCAGAGAGGTGATTAAGACAAAGCAGAAAGTATACAGGGAGTGGAAGATGGGAGGGATCAGCAAGGAAAGCTACCTTATTGAGGTTAGAACATGTCGGGATAAAGTGAGAAAGGCTAAAAGCCATGTAGAGTTGGACCTTGCAAAGGGAATTAAAACAAATAGTAAAAAGGTTCTATAGCCATATAAATAAGAAGAAAACAAAGAAAGAAGAAGTGGGACAGTTAAACACTGAGGACTGAGTGGAAGTTAAGGAGAATCATAGAATCCTAGAATATCTAGGCATGGCCCAATATCTAAACAAGTACTTTGCCTTTGTCTTTAATGAGGCTAATGTGGATCTTAGGGTAATGGTAGCATGACAAATGGGAATGAGGCTATGGAGGTAGAGATTACCATATCCGAGATAGAAGCCAAACTTGTATAGCTGAATGGGACTAAATGGGGGGCCCAGATAATCTTCATCCAAGAATATTAAAGGAATTGGCACATGAAATTGCAAGCCCATTAGCAAGAATTTTTAATGAATTTGTAAACGCAGGGGTTGTACCACATGACTGGAGAATTGCTAACATAGTTCCTATTTTTAAGAAAGGAAAACAAGTGATCCGGGTAACTACAGGCCTGTTAGTTTGACATCTGTAGTATAGAAAAAAATTTTGAAGGAGAAAGTAGTTAAGGACATTGAGGTCAATGGTAAATGGGACAAATTACAACATGGTTTTACAAAAGGTAGGTCGTGCCAGACCAACCTGATCTCCTTCCTTGAGACAGTAACAGATTTTTTAGACAAAGGAAACACAGTGGATCTAATTTAGCTAGATTCCAGTAAGGCGTTTGTTACGGTGCCACATGGGGAATTATTAGTTCAAGAATACAAATTATTACAGAGGGTCCTACTGAAAGGTGAACTGTCAGGCTGGAGGGAGGTTACCAGTGGAGTTCCTCAGGGATCGGTTTTGGGAGCAATCTTATTTAATCTTTTTATTACTGACCTCGGCACAAAAAGTGAGTGTACACTAATAATGTTTGTGTATGACACAAAGCTGGGAGGTATTGCCAATTCAGAGAAGGACCGGGATATCATACAGGAAGACCTGAATGACCTTGTAAACTGGGGTAATAGTAATAGGATGAAAATTAATAGTGAGAAGTGTAAGGTCATGCATTTAGGGATTAATAACAAGAATTCTAGTTATAAGCTGGAGATGCATCAATTGGAAGTAACAGAGGAGGAGAAGGACCTTGGAGGATTGGTTTACCGCAGGATGACTATGGCCACCAATGTGATATGGCCGTGAAGAAAGCTAATGCGGTTTTGGCATGCATCAGGTGAGGTATTTCCAGTAGAGATAAGGAGGTGTTAGTACCGTTCTGCAAGGCACTGGTGAGACCTCATCTGGAAGACTGTGTGCAGTTCTGGTCTCCCACGTTTAAGAAGGATACAGGAACAGGTACAGAGAAGAGCTACTAGGATGATCCGAGAAATGGAAAACCTGTCTTATGAAAGGAGACTCAAGGAGCTTAGCTTCTTTAGCCTAACCAAAAGAAGGCTGAGGGAACATGTGATTGCTCTCTAGAAATACATCAGAGGGATAAATACCATGGAGGGAGAGGAATTCTTTAAGCTCAGTACCAATGTGGAAACAAGAACAAATGGATACTGTGGAAGAAGACAAGTTCTTACTTTTAGTTTGCATGCAACAAGTTAGATACAGTTTTATTTTTAGACAATTGCAAGAAGGAAGACAGCCGTTTGGACAGGGTGTCTGTTTTTATGCAAATTTTTAAAGTATAAGCAATGTAAAGCAAGTATTTATACCTTTTTTTTCCATAAAGCTCTGCTTTGTCTATACATTTTTTATATTTTATTTGTTTGTAACATGTTTTTGCTACAATTACATTTTATTGTTATTTTAAGGTAAGGTTTTTGCTTTGCAATTTTTGTACGCTTACACCTGTTTTGACTTTAGAAGTTTTGAGTTCTTAGGGGTTAGAGTTAGCCTAACTTTAGCTTTTTTTTTTTTTTTTTAAACAGAACTAAGATGGCTGCACTTCAATGCCCTTTTTTACTTTCCCACTCCCCTCTTCAGTGCTTTGAGCACAACCATCATTTTTAAACTTTTATTTTTATTAGAGCTTGTATTTTTGATATTAGATTAAAAGGATCAGCCCCATAACTTTTGGTTGGATGTAGCGATAATGCATAATTAGTATGAACATGAAAAGTATTTTTGTTATTCTGTTTTTTATAACAACAATACCATATTTTTTAATTAAACAAAAACAATACAAACATTAATGTGTTTAGTGTAATAATATGCTGGAGTTATTTTGTAGCCTTAGTTACATACCACAATATAATTATAATTAGTCCATAAGATAAATGCTTTATAGATGGTATGAAAGGCATGTTTTTTAATTTGATATATATTTTGAAGCACATAGATTTGGCCTTGTAATTTAGAGATTTTTTGAACCTTTGGTAGGAGTGAGTGTAGGTTTTGGAATTGGTCGGGTATTAAGGTGGTTTAATTAAAGGGTATTTGAAGCCTAAGATTTAATTGTAGGATTTTATTTGCAGGCCAATAGATAAGGATTTTTTGCAGCAATGGTGAAATTAAAATGTATGTTTTGCAAATGGTGACCTTAACGTTTACACAGCTGTAACTAGCTTGGAAGAGCAGGTGTTTTGTTAGGGTCGGTGTTTGTTTTCTACTTTTTTGACAAATGCTGTTAGAAACAGTGACACATTTTATTTTGGCTTTAGCTTTTGTATGCATGGAGGCTGTGGGGGCTTTAAAGGCCAAAAATGTTTATTGGCTTTTTATTTTTGTGTAAACATTGGGTGTTATTTTAGGAGCACTGACTATAAATTGGCTAGGCATACCAGGGGAATTAATTTTTTTAATATTACCGTGAATTGTTTCATGTTCTATGCATTTTTTTTACGGACCTGCAGGATTTGGTATGTGGGAGCCCACACCCCTTTCACCGGCCCGTAGGCTTGGAAGGAGCACTGGGAGTGCCTGCAACTTTACCCTGAAAACGTTTAAGTTTGTTTTTACGGCCACAGATCAGATGGCACTTTGGAAGCACTAGTAAGGGCAGTGGGCCAGGCCTGGTGCTTAAGGTCACTGTGAATGGCCGTTAGCTGGTTATTTAGGAAATTTTGAACATGCCAGATTTTACTGCAATTTTTTTTGCCTTAGTGATATTTAATACCATTTTTATTAACAGCTTTTGGGTTATTAACCTAAGGGCGGAGATAACATGTAATTTACCCATTTCAGCTTGCACTTGGGTTAACTGTGCTTTAGTAATAAGACTAGTGGCCTTTTTTAGCTGCCCTGATTTTTTATGATGTTGTTGGCTTTTATAAATGTTTTCAATTGCTGCTGCACTATTGGCCCCACTTGACAGGTGTTTGACCAAATCTTTTTTTAGAGGAGACATGGGCGCTTTGCTCCGCTAACCGAATGGCAGCATTTTTGGAGCAGTTGGGATAGATATACGTGACCTGAAAGCTAAATAGGGCGAGGGTAAATTTTATCATTTTTAATATAGCATTAATTACTATTTCTTTAACACATTTCTTTTAGTAAAGTACCATACCACATTTGTTGTTTATATAGTTTAAAATACTTTTAAGAAGCATTGACATGAATAGCATAGGAGGGGTATATTGCAATATGGTACAGATTAGGTTATTAATTACTGGGACTATTTTAGTACAGGTAAATTTTTGGTGGCAGAACACACCCTTTTTTAAATATGAATTTGATTATTTACTAATTGGGCAACCAAAACCAATAAGGACCTTTTTTATGACATATTATAGACCCCTAAGATGGCTTTTATATTAACCCCGCTATAAAATCCACTAATTTTAATGTTAGATTCTTGAGGCTTATTTGTAGTGATATTGTATACTTTTCTTTTTATGGACTAGTTTGTTTTTTATTTAATTGTTTTCTTAGATAGGATATTTTGAACCTTAAACCTAATTTTTTAAACAATATTTAAAGACATTATTAAAATGTGAAGGCCTTGGCCATTGGGTTTTATTAGAATATCTGGTGTTGTTTGTATTTGGATGCGTTACGGGGGTAGAAGCATCATGGAGGGAATGGCGGGGGCATCGGCAACAAGGCACCTTTGGTATTTGTTATTTGAAAGCGAAGTAGGGAGGGCAATACATGCTGAAGGTACTTATTGAAAAACACAGGGCGCAGCCTTGGAATAAACCCCCAAACCCAATTAATACCACACTTTTAAGCATGGATTTTACAAGGGTTTTTTTTTGCCAGTGTATAACGCTATGCCTTGTTTACCAGGGCCAGTTTTTAATGTTCTTTGTAGTTAGGAATTTTTGGACTTTGGCGGTTTTAGCAGAGTGAGCGGCTTTGTTTGGTTGGTTGGTTTGGAGCAATTGTGGTTTAGTACTGTGGAAAAAAAAAATATTTATATTTTTAGTTTGAATGCAACAAGCCAAAAAGCGTTTATTTTTAAGCAATGCAAGGGAAGAAATATAATGGACGGAGAATACCTTTTGCCTTAGTGGTTTTTTAAAGTATAAACAATATAAAGCAGTATTTATACCCTTTTATTATATAAGATGGTGTCTTTGTTTATACTTTTTTTGAGATTTTATTTGTTTTTCAAATTTTTTGTTAACAATTACATTTTATTTTTATTTTAAGGCAAGGTTAAACAGCTTTGCTTGCAGTTTTTTATACGCTTTACCAGGTCTGCCTTTACAAATTTTGCGTTATTATGGTTCTGCG
Source organism: Lepidochelys olivacea (assembly GCF_965140295.1). Classification (NCBI taxonomy): domain Eukaryota; kingdom Metazoa; phylum Chordata; order Testudines; family Cheloniidae; genus Lepidochelys; species Lepidochelys olivacea. The sequence goes on from NC_140416.1 coordinate 12,967,085, forward strand.
TTAGCCTGACTGTTGCTTTGTTTTTCAATCAACTGAGAGGCCGACATTTAATGTTTTTTAATTTTGTTTTTACACTCTCCCCCCCCCCACTTTTGTGCATTTTTTAGCACAACTACCATTTTAAATTTTTTATTTTTATTAGATTTTGTATTTTTGATTTTAGATTAAATGGTTAGCCTTATCAACTGTGACTGGATATAAGAACAAAGCACACTGTTTGAACATGAAAGGTATTTTTGTTATTACATTTTTTACAACAACATATTTTTAAACTACAGAAAAACAATATAAACATTACTGTTTTTATTGTAACAATCTGCTGGGGTTGATTTATAGCCTTAGTTACATAACACATTACATTATGATAGGCACTTTATAAACTGTGGAATGCATGGTTTTTAATTGAATATATAATTTGAAGTATAATATAATATACTTTGAAGTACATAAATATATATGTACATCAATGAAGTACATAAATACAATATAACTTGAAGTACATAAATTTGACCTTGTAATTTAGAGATTTTTTGAACCTTTGGTAGGAGTGAGTGTAGGTTTTGGAATTGGTTTGGTATTAAGGTAGTTTAATTCAAAGGTATTTGAAAGCTAAGATGTAATTGTAGGACTTTATTTGCAGGCCAATAATGGAATTGTTGGCAGCAGTGATGAGATTAAAATGTATATTTTACAAAGTGGTGGCCTCAACATTCACACGGCTGTTACTAACTGGGAAATTAGGTGTTTTGTTCGGATGGTTTTCTGCTTTCTACCTTTTTAACAACCATTGTTATAAACAGTGACAACTTTTTTTGGCTTTCGCTTTTGTACGCACTGAAGCTGTGGGAGCTTTAAAGGCCAAAGTGTTTATTAATTTTTTATTTTTACTTAAACATTAGGTGTTATTTTAGGAGCACTGACTATAAATTGGCTAGGCATACCAGGGGAATTAATTTTTTTAATATTACCGTGAATTGTTTCATGTTCTATGCATTTTTTTTACGGACCTGCAGGATTTGGTATGTGGGAGCCCACACCCCTTTCACCGGCCCGTAGGCTTGGAAGGAGCACTGCGAGTGCCTGCAACTTTACCCTGAAAATGTTTAAGTTTGTTTTTACGGCCACAGATCAGATGGCACTTTGGAAGCACTAGTAAGGGCAGTGGACTAAGCCTGATGCTTAAGGTTACTTTGAATGGCTGTTAGCTGGTTATCTGGGAAATTCTGCATGTTTGAACATGCCAGATTTTACTGCATTTTTTTCTTTGCCTTAGTGATATTTAATACCATTTTTGTTAACCGCTTTTGGGTCCTTGAACTAAGGGTGGAGATAACATGTAATTTACCAACTTTAGCCTGTACCTGGGTTAACTGTCCTTTAGTAATAAGACCAGTGGCCTTTTTTAGCTGTTTTAATTTTTTATTATGCTGTTGGCCTTGAAATGTTTTAAATTGCTGCTGCACTCCTGGCACCATTTTACAGGTGTTTTACCAGATTTCCTTTTTCTAGAGGAGACCCATGGCCTTTGTTGTGCCAACAGAACAGCAGCCCCCTTGGAGCAGTTTGGATATATAAAATTGACGTGAAACGAGATAGGGCCAAACAAATTTTACAATTTTTAATGTAACATTAATTACTGTTAATTAGTATTTTAAAACTTTTTTTTAATAAATACGATACCACATTTGTTTAAAATTTTTCATGTACCTTTAAGAAGCATTGACATGAATAGCATAGGAAGGGGTATATTGCAATATGGTACAGATTAGGTTATTAATTACTGGGACTATTTTAGTACAGGTAAATTTTTGGTGGCAGAACACACCTTTTTTAAATATGAATTTGATTATTTACTAATTGGGTCACCAAAAACAGGAAGGAGCCATTTTTTTATATATATACTACAGACCCCTGGAATGGCCATTCTATTAACCCCATTATAAAACCCACTAATTTACATTTTAAATTTTTTAGGCTTATTTGTAGTCATGTGATATACCTTTACTTTTACTGACCGGTTTGTTTTATTTAATTGTTTGCTTATATGGGATATTTTGAACATTAAAAATATTTTTTCAACAATATTTCAATAAATTACTAAAGTGGGAAGGCCTTGGCTATTATTAGACTATATGGTATTGTCTGTACTTGGATGTGTTACGGGGGGATAGTATAGTGGAGAAAATGGCGGGGGCAGTGGCAACAAGGCGTTTCTGGTATTTGTTATTTAACAGCCAATCAGAAAGGACAATACATGCTGAAGATACTGAATTAAAAACACAGGGCGCAGCCTGTGGAATAAAGCCCCACATTTAATTAATACCACTTTGTTGAGCATGGGTTTTACAAGGCTTTTTTGGCCAGTGTATAATTTTTTGGTTTTTTACCAGGGTTAGTTTTTAATATTTTTGTAGTTAGGAATTTTTGGACTTTGGCAGTTTTAGCAGAGAGAGCGGGTTTTTTTTGTTTGAAGCAGTTGTGGTTTAGTACCATGTAGGGGAGAAGTGACCAGCACGTTACCCTGCAGTGGTCTGGGTTTTTTTTGGCAAATGCTGGCTGTGTGGTAATTTCATTACTGGACAAGTGAGCGGTTACTAGCACTTCAGTTTGTTTGTTTGTTTGTTAGTTTTGCTGTCCAGAAGGAGGAAAAGCAATGCCAGAAGGAGGGACAGGCTGATTAGTAGTTGAAGTAGAGTTATTTTGAGGCCGAGGGACTTTTTTGCAGAAAGAAGCATGGGTTCAGGCAGTGAGCTCTTGGCACTTTACAGCAGTGTTGGTAGTTAGCAGGACTTGCTAAGGGCCTTTTTAGTGTGGAGCCAGAGCAGTTTTGTGTTGATGGACCTGTACGTAGACCCAGTTACCTGTTTTTTAACCAATGGCAGGTTGGTTGAGGTTTCTTGGAGCAGGACTTGTCTTACCTGTGAATACAGAGACCTAACACATTTTATTAATGCCTGGCAGTGTTCTGCAGATTTTACGGCTGCTTGGACCCATTTTAAGCCCCCGTTTTTTTCTTGGGGCAGTTAGGTTTTAATAAAACCCCTTATGTATTTTTAGCTCATTTGACTAAAATGTTTATGGCCAAATGATTTTAATTAAATCATTTTTTTGCCTGGATTTATTTGCAGACCTTTTTTTGGAAAAGGGCCCTTTTTTTTTCTTTCGACTGGCTGCAAAGAAACCAAGAATTTCTTTTTTTTCCCAGCATTTTGTAAAATTTAACTACTTAATTTTTTTAGCAATTATAGAGTTAACTTTAGTTTTTTTAAAATTACTTATTTTTTAAAATGACACTTAAAATAGTAAAATCTAAGTTAATTAATTGTTTTAGGGATTTAAATTTTTGATGCTTGTAATTAGCTATGCTTTTAAAGTTTTTAACTTTTAAAAAAAAATTGTGTGTTGCTTGCTGGGGCCCGATTTTGCTTTTTTTGCAGAACCGTTCCTTTTTATGGGTACAAGCCTTGTTTTATTACCACTTTAGCAAGGAGGGTGGGCTTTTTAACTAGCCCCCACCCCTTTGGGTTATTTTTTTGGAAACATTTTTATTTCCAAGGGCTACCCGGGTGCTGGCGTGTGAGGCTGGCCACCTGGGCAGAATGCATGGCCAATTGGCGTTCTCACTGTTTCATGTTTTTTACGGCAGACACACGGCCATTGCAGCATATGCTGAGCACACATGGTTAAATTTTCACATGTTCCTGAAGGGCTGGTACTTGCTTAGCCAGGGCTTCAGGCGTGTGCGTTCTGCTTTTTTTGCCTGGAAGTTTTGTTTTAAGGCTTGCAACTTGTTTTGGGCGGAGGTTTGAGTTGCTGCTTGGAGAGTGATTTATGCTTTTAGTTGCTTCATTTTTTTGAGCTGTTGGGTACACATATTTTTTAATTTTTTTTTATTGCTTAGTTTTGCTATGACTTGGGGTAGACCCACCTGCACCCTTTGTTTGCAGCCCGGGGTGGAGAGAGGAATGCTAAACCATTTTTTGGTTTTTAGGCATACTACAATGGAGAGTGGGGCTTATTTTTAATTATGCAATTTTTAACCTATAATACCAACAGTGCCAAACAAAGCAAACGTAAAATAACAAGGATAAAACAGATAGATGGTGTGCACTGTTCAGGGCTTTTTCCCTTTGCAATTTTTTCTTAAACTGTCTCCGATTTTTTGTTACCAATTTGCCTGTGCCTTAGTTAATTAGGCTAAGACCACAGGATCGCAGGGGCGGAGATGAAGAGCACACACCATGTGACTGAATTTTAAATCTTTCGTAATAAACTAACACAGTGGTGAGTGTAGAAACTGCTTTTACATTACTTAAAGGAAGAAAAAATGTTAATACTTAAACCTTGACCCACTTTTATACATGTACACACGCTGCCCGGGCTAGCCAGCCCTGGGGGTAGGAGAGAGAGAGATAGAGAGAGAGAGGTGGATGGTAGGTTGTTTTGTGTATAGATTGTTTAGAGGTACGCTGCAAAATTTTGTAACTTGCTTTTCCTTTGGGGAGGGATTTTTATGCCCTGGGTTTTTTGGGGCGTTCCTTTTAGGGATCTTTGCTTGGTATTTTAGTTTAGGCCGGCTGTTTGTGGCCTTTTTAGCGTTTTCAAACCATTCTGGCTTTAGGGTTGCAAAGGCAGACTGTTGGGTTTTACCGGGCAGCCAATCTTTGCAAATGTAATTTTAGTTTTGCAACTTATTTGCTTTTTGTTTTATGTGTGTTTATATTTTTTTTACAGCCAGCTGGGTGTGAAAGCAGTTTTTTTCTACTTGGCTTGGTCTCTGTTTTTTGATTTTTGAATGCAGGGCAGTTTTTTTTATTTTTAGGCCAAACTGACTTTTAAATTAACCCTCCCCCCCTTTATTTTTTTTTTTCATTTAGCTTTAACTAATTGGGGATATGAAAGAGCTGAGAGGGTTAACAATATAGTTTGGGTAGGGAGGCATTTGGTTGCATTACATTTAGTTTTTAAATTTTGTACTTGAGTTTTTAATTTGGGGAGGGAGTTTTTTGGCTTTTGCACTTGATACTTATGGAGGTTTTTGTAGCTTTTTTTTTTTGACATGTATGATTTTATTTAAATTGAAGGTACCTTTTAGTGGGAATTGTTTAGAGGGATTATTATGTAAAAATTTTAATTACACAAGGGAGTATTTTGTTCACTTAGCGGCTTATCAAATAGTTTCCCCAGTTTATTTTGTTTGCTGTGTTAGCTGCTTAAAAGCTAAAAAGATTTTTAAATACTTTAGGGAAAGGGTTTGCGGGGTAGCAGCTTATAAGTAGGAAAGGCTTTTACTTTTTTGCACTGTTTGCTGGGTCGTGAGGTTTGGCTGACCCTTCCCCCCTTATGTTTAGAACTTTTTTACTTAGAGAGTGAGGGCCCTGGTGTGCCTGAAGTTAGCTTAAGTCCCAGACCTCGATAACGGCACTTACTTTTTACACATTTATTATTTACTTTTATTTACTTTTATCTTTAGATTCATTTTTTTAATCTATAACCTTAATGTTTAATGTTTGGACGTAATACACCCTTATTGAGGCAACAAAAATTTTTAGCTTTGATGAGGTTTGACCTCAACCTCATATTGGGGGTGCGGAAAAAAGTTTTTCAGCACCACTTTGCATTTGGCCTTGTTGCATAATAAATAAGTTTGCATGGCGTGAGCCCAAAGGGACAGACAGTCCCATGGTTAGGATTTTTTTTTTTTTGATACCCCAGTATCGATTTTTATAGGTTTTTTTTTACCTTTTGTTTGGTGCTTTGGGCTTTGAAGGGGAAAGGTTTGTAGTAGTTGCTGCTGTTTTAGCCGCGCATCGTTATCCAAGTCACGGCACCAAATTGTGGAAGAAAACAAGTTCTTAATTTTAGTTTGGATGCAACAAGTTAGAGACCGTTTTATTTTTAGCCAATTGCAAGAAGGAAGACGTCCGTTTGGACAGAGTGTCCTTACGCAAATTTTTAAAGTATAAAAAATGTAAAGCAAGTATTTATAGCTTTTTATTATTTATGTAATAATAAAGCTTTGTTTTGTTTATACTTTTTTATATTTTATTTGTAGCAAAAAATGTTAAACAATTACATTTTATTGTTCTTGTAAGGCAAGGTTAAAACCAGCTTTGCTTTGCAATTTTTATACGCTTACCAGTTTTGCCTTTACGAGTTTTGCATTAGAGTTAGCCTGACTTTTGCTTTCTTTTCAACAGAACTAAGATGGCTGCACTTAAATCCCTTTTTGTTACTTCCACAGGAAGTTTAGACTTGAAATTAGATGAAGGTTTCTAACCATCAGTGTGAGTGAAGTTCTGGAACAGCCTTCCAAGGGAAGCAGTGGGGGCAAAAGACCTAGCTGGTTTCAAGATTAAGCTTGATAAATTTGTGGAGGAGATAGTATGATGGGTTAACATGATTTTGGCAATTAATTGATCTTTGACTATTTGTGGTAGATGGGGCCTAGTGGCCTGGGACGGGATGTTGGATGGAATGGGATCTGAGTTACCCAGAAAAGAATTCTCTGTAGTATCTGGCTGGTGAATCTTGCCCACATGCTCAGGGTTCAGCTGATTGCCATATTTGGGGTCAGGAAGGAATTTTCCCCCAGGGCAGACTGGCAGAAGCTCTGGGGTTCTTTTGCCTTCCTCTGCAGCATAGGGCACGGGTCACTTGCTGGAGGATTCTCTGCACCTTGAAGTCTTTAAACCATGATTTGAGGACTTCAATAGCTCAGACGCAGGTGAGAGGTTTCTTGTGGGAGTGGGTGGGTGAGATTCTGTGGCCTGCACACAACACTCGCCATTAAAGGCGTGTGTTCCGTGTGGCTGATGTCAGGTGTGCAGTCCAGAATAACAGGGTAATATCTTGCTGACGGAAGATCTCCCACAATCATCCATTTGACTTTTGTTGCCAGTAACTGAATGATCTCATTTTGAATGGTTTTCCAAGGTAGTAGTGTGTGTACATTTTTTGGGTGATGACACTTCTTAGAAGCTCCTGGAGTACAGCACCAAACTCAGCCATCAGCTCCACAATTTTAAGGAAGTTTCCATTGTTTGGCACATACAGCTGATCTGAAATGCCACGCAGTGCTAGGTTTTGGGTAGCAAGCATTCTCACAATGGCAAGGAGCCTTTTCCGAACATTTTGCCAGGAAAGAGACTCTGATGCAATCTTCTCTTGATGCTGATCATCTATGGAGGCCTTTAACCTTAGTCTCATCTCAAGCTCTTTCCACCTATGGAATGCTCTCTGGTGATTTGCTGCCTTCTCATGGCATGCCAGATTTCTAGCCAGATTTTTCCAGTCCTTTGTTTCTGTAGAGCCCAAAGAGGCTGGAACATTAGAATGCAGTATTCTCAATTTTTGAATACATAAGCCATGGCCTCTCCACTTTCTCACCATTGGGGATTTCATGCCAGTAATGTGTTGGATGGGAACTACTCTTTTCATTGTCTTTGGGGAACATGAAGTTTTTCACTTGCTGTGGCCCATGCAGTACAAGGAAGTCCCTCAGGCTACTGCTCAAGTGGGTCCACAGTCCTGGATCATCTAGACTTAAGGAATTCAACTCAGCAGCAGCAGTTTCTTGCGCCTCCACCACACTCTTCTCTGATCTACACTTTTCTTCAGGAACGTGCATGGTTACATCCGTTGGAGATGCAGATATGGATGCTGCAGTAGCTGCCAGGTCACCTGCACACTGACTAACTGGAAGATCAGGCATCTCCTCACCACTCACATCCTCACTGGGCTGGAAGGCTCACCATGAATATTTGTTTCAGAGTAACAGCCGTGTTAGTCTGTATTCGCAAAAAGAAAAGGAGTACTCCTTTTCGTGAACATTTGTGTCTAGGTATCTCAGGAGAGCTCCTTCCTGCTTAGATGAAGAAAGCAAAAAAAGCATTTCTCTTTTTCTGAATGCTGCCTCAGAGGGACGTTTTCTTCTTTCACTCATGACTGCTGTTCTGTACCAGCTATAGTGGCTCTCAACACTCAGTTGAAGGGGACAAATAAGCAGGCTGGTAGCAGGGCCTGAGTGAAGGAAGATATCAGCGTCTTAAGGGCCGAACTGGCTCCTACTACCTTAGCTGACTTCCTGTTCTCCTCAGGTGGGTTCAGGGAAGCAGCAGGAAACAGGAAGCTCCCTGAGAAGCTGGGGTTAATCAGTCCAGGCTCCTGGGGATGCTAGAGAGGTACATAAGAGGCTCCTCCTCCTCTGTCTCCCTGCAGCTCCTGCTGCTTGCTGTCATTCTCTCGCACCTTTTCTCCTGCCTGCCTGTTATGTCTCTTGTGCCCTCCTTCCTCCAGCACAGCACTCCACCCTCTCTGTGCATCTCGAGCAGAGAGAATCCACATGCGCCAGCAGCAGACACACTTTTCTACACTCTGGGTCCTAGTGGCGCCCCCCACAGTCTGGCACCTGAGGCGGCCACCTCAGTTCACCTCCTAGTAAGTCCACCTCCTGTGGGCACAGAGCACCTAACTCCCACTGAGGTCAGCCTGGGAGGCTGGATGTGCACATTACAGGCAGTAGACTGTCAGGGCAGCATAATCTACTGAAAAACCGTGTATTGCTCATTGCAACCCAAGCTCTCACTGTGTGGCTTTTTGTCCTGCCTCTGTTGTGTAGAGCATGAGCAGAGGTTTATGAGATGGCGGCTACTGCTGTGGCCAGCCATCTCAGTACCTTTCCCATTGTCTCTCTTCTGGCTGTGGATGCTGGACTGCAGCAGCTCTGCGGAGGTCCCAGCCTCGCTCTTTAATGTCCGCTCTCCACTTGCTTGGATGGCACTTCATGGACCATTGAGTAGCCTCCTGAAAACATCCCAGTTGTGGACACAGGCACCAGCAACCGATTCCCCAAGCCAAACTCCCCTTCGCAATCCAGAGAAACAGCCTGGAGCACAGGGTTTGGCCCATGCTGACTGTAGACACCACAGCTGCTGCACGGTGACTCCTGTGACCCCTCTAGCCCATCAGCACTCGGCTCTCCTGCATTCTGCTGAGCGGCTGAGATCTGGGGGAACAGAAACCCTTTGTTAGAGATGGAAAATCTCTCCACAGGGTCACTCTGTTAATGGCTGCCAGACGCCTTCCCTGTGAAACCCTAAATGTGCAGCCCCTCTGATTCCCACAGGGGAGATCTCTGCTCATTCACTGGTCACCCGTGGCTGCAGTCTCTGATGGGGAATGTAGAGGGGTCTCTGCGGATGGTCCCTTCTACAGCACCCATAATGGGAGGAGGTTTGGCCTTGTGATGTGAGGCATGGATCTGAGACTTAGGGCTCCTGGATTCTGTGACTCGGGAAGAGGGGCGAGGTCTAGTGGGTAGAGCTGGATTGGTTGACAATGAGTGGGCAGAGCTTGTGCTGAAGGACCCTGGTTCCATCCCCCCCAATTCCTGTGGTGTCTACATGTGGCCAGTGTTGAGCTGCCAAAATCTTAACAACCGGTTCCCTATAAAGAGTTCTGATTTAAGGGATGTGCCCCAGTATGTATTTTTTGTACCAGCAGGGTTACCAAATGTCTGTATTTTCCCGGGACTAATTTTTAAAATTTAAAAATTCCTCCTAGACGGCGATTTAAGAACCAAAAAGCCTGACCTGTCTGGGAAAATACGTATTTATATTAACCCTGCGTAAAGTTCTTTTTTAAAAAGATGGGCCTGTACTAGAAATGAGCTCCGTTTCACACGTGCGGGTCTCCGCCACTCCCTGGGGGTGTGCTAGGGTGACCAGATGTCCTGATTTTATAGGGACAGTCCCGATTTTGGGGTCTTTTACTTATATAGGCTCCTATTACCCCCCGGCTCCTATTACCCCCCACCCCGTGTCCTGATTTTTCACACTTGCTGTCTGGTCACCCTAGGGTGTGCACATGTGTTGGTCCCAGCTGCTCCCTGCCCCCCTCATTGAAGCAGGTGTGCAGGGTTACTGCCCTGGGAATAGCAGGGCACCAGTGGATGTGGGGTGGGATCAGCAGGGGGTGGCTGGAGACAGGGGCTGGCTGCGGGCAGGGAGTGCGGCAGGGGGTGGCTGCGGGCAGGGGGTGCGGCAGGGGGTGGCTGCGGGTAGGGGGTGCGGCAGGGGGTGGCTGCAGGCAGGGCCTGGCTGCGGGCACGGTGGTGGGTGCTCATGGGGAGAGCAGCAGGACGCAGCCCAGGCCCAGCAGAGCAGCCAGGGACCCAGCATGCAGTAGTGGGAGCCCCAGGGCCAGGGGAGCAGCAGCAGCCCCAGGGCTTGTGCCCAGGGCCAGGCGGCAGCCCACGTGGCTCCCACAGCGCAGCGCCCCCGGCGGCCGGAGGAGGAATTGCATCACTTCCCGGCCGGAGCCCATCAAAGCCTCAGCGCTCCCTGCAGGGAAGCGGGTTAACAACTGGTTCTAAAATGGCTTCAAAATGTAACAACCGGTTCGTGCGAACCGGCTCCAGCTCACCACTGCATGTGGCCATGACTTTACTTACCTGTCAGTGTAGGTTGTTCAGACTATTCCTGGACACATGGTACATCTGCTGCTGGCCATCCCTGAGATGTAGGTCCTTCATCCACACAAGGACGTGCCATATCAAGGTCAATCCAGCAGCTCCCATCTGGTCTTCACCTCTGCAATGGACGGCTAGTCCGACCCTGACCAGAGAAAGACAGGGTGGTGTTCTTCAGGGGAATCTGCTGGAGCTCCCGTATCCCCCACTCCACCTCACTCCCCCGCACACGAAGGAATTTCCAAAGATACCACTAATCGTGGATAAACAAAGCAGCCAAGATGAGGTCAGTGTGGCTTGACTTACTGAGCAGACTGGTTCTAAGGGAAGAACAGATTTCTCTCCTGCTCTAGGGAGATTCCCATCGGAAAAGTATCTGATGGCGGGGGAGGGGGGGAAATGCAATCCCCCAGCCCCTTGAATGGCAGGAAATCAGGACTCGGGGAGTTAAGGGGTGTCTCTGTCCTGCTGCAGGGAGCAGGCCTGGAGAGCAGAAAGGGCACTAGTGGCTTTGTAGGAAAGAAAGTGACTTCTACCAGTGAAGGTGGCTGAAGCTTCTTGCAGACATTAGAGTCGAAGATCCTCACACCTCCTTTGGGGATCCTTTTCCCTCAGAATAAAATAAGGAGAATGACGTGTGAAGCCCAGGTCTGGGATCCAGGGAAAAGGCAGGATCTCAGCCAGATTACACACCAGGAACCTGATCTTTCTCCCAAGAACCACAATTATCCGGATGAAGTTTTCTCCCCCATTTGCTTCCAGGTTATTTACTCACAGGATTCATTCATTTGCTTTCCTGTGTTTCCACTCTCTGCATCTGTTCATTGGTTTAAGTAACATTCTTTCAGTTTTTGCTTCTGTTTCCTCTTATTACAGGGTAGCATCTGCTTAGCACCTTCAAAAAATAAATTAAAAACAAAATCCTGATTCTACATTGAAGAGGTAAGTTTCTGAGAATTTGGCTGCAGAACTTTAGTGTCTGCATATGTCATTCACTGGTATTTATTGTGGTGCAGGTCTGATGCAATCTGCCCACCCAAGAATACCCACATGAAGCATGGGGTGCCCTTAGAATACCAGTTAAAAGAGAGGAAGAGAGTGGATTAATAGCGGGGGGGGGGTGAGGGGGGAATCCAAAAAAATCCAGTGCATCAGCACTTCTCTGCATCACTGCAGCACCAGTCCCGGGAGCAATACAGGTTAAAAATCTCCATGGTTCTTTCCCCCTAGAACCACATCCGAGCAGAAAAAGGCCTTCAGCCAATTATTTCCTTACACTCTGAATGGGTGAAATTCAGCCCTGTGCAGACAGCCAGGGCAAGGTCTGTGCATCACAGTGGGTTTAAGTGGCCACTTCACTGCCCAGGTGCTGTGAGTCTTCGGTGGCATAGTTTTCATCCTGGATTGGAACAGCCAGTGGGAATCCTGTGAGGTACAGAGCAGAGAGAGGTTGGGGCCACAACGTTCACCTCAGAGGCTGAGCTTCTGCAGACTTTTGGGATGTTCCCATCTGAGGAGGATGATTTTGGACAGCCCTAGTTCAGAGCTTTCAGTCACCTCAACCGGTGATTCTCTGGCACAATTGTTCTAATGTATCTGAACTTTTCAGGCCTTGCCCCCACCTCTGACACCCCTTGTACCTCACCATTGCCCTCTAACAGCCCCTGTCCCTTCTCTTGATCCCTGCCATGCCCAAATACAGAGAGTAGCTCATGCTCCTTCTCTCTTAGACCTTCTTCTTACACGATCCTTCCCTACCTTTTGATAAACTGATCACTGTGCCCTTCCCCAGCTCCTGGAGGAATTGTGGCTCCTCAGGACAACCTGGGAATGGGTGGCTCCTACCTCCGGGTGGGGTGTGTGGTTTTCCATCTAAGCATCACTGAGAGCCAGTACTTCTCGATTTCACAGGATGAGGTCATGGCTCCCCAAGCCGGGCCAGCTGCAGGCTGCATTGCTGTTGGCGACATGGACAGATCCCAGAGCCTGGAAGACAGAGCGGGGAGGAAACCCTTGCTCATTTCTCTTTCAGAGCCCCCTTCGAAGATGGGCCAAGAGGAAAGGAGAGGACGAAGGGCAGAAAGTGAAGCCGCTCCTGTGGCGAGAGCACTCCTGTAGAGCCCAGTCAGTTCCCAGCTCTCCCCCACATTGCTCGGTGTGACCTTGGAGAGGTCACTTCCTCACCTTCATTCCCTGTCTGTAAAATGGGGGTACAAGTCGTCCCCCCCCACACACACAGGGAGGAGAAGGGAGGAGAGACCCATTTTCGGTGAGGGACTCAGACACTCTGGGCACAGATTGTGCCAGAGTGAGGGCACAGATTGTGCCAGAGTGAGGGAAGGGACCCAGAGTTTGCTCCCTAGACCCAGGGGAGGAAGATGTTATCAGAAGGTCAGCAAAGGGGATGGGCCAGGCACTGCTGCCATGGACAGAGCTTAGGGATTTGGTCAGTGCCAGGGACTTTGTACCTCCCTTCAGCAAATGGCTTCCCTCTTGTCATCAGCAGTCCATACAGTATCTGAACTCCTTCCAAGTGTCCTGAAGGGGCTCCCTTCATTCTTCTTGCAGGTGATGGATTCGTTGACCCAGGTCGATAGCTGGGAATTTCGGAGAGGTCATTTGTAGCATGACATGAAATCAGTGGGAAATCTACATTTAGCAAAATAAAGGTTTCATTGGCCTTTGCCAATTTGGAACTGATCTGTCCTATCAATCAACGGTACATGTTCAGAAGAGGATGAAGCACGCCATCGTGGTCAGGTGATCTATGACAGTCAGTTCCATCATGTGGCCATTTGATTAGGTAAAATTCCTGGCAATGGCTGCCCATGGCCAGGGCAGGGTCTCCAGAGGTCTGAAATGCCAAGGAGTTTGGTGCGTGGTGCCTTGGTGAAAGCGCAGAAGTCACATCAGTCAAGCTAAGTCTGAATTTCAGCCCACATCTGGCACCAGCAAATGAAGCAGGCCCTGGTGGTCATAGTAGATGCGTCTACTTCCAGGATGAGCACTGAGCCTCCAAATAGGTGCAGTAGTGAAGGCAGTTGTGAGCTGTTTGTGGGCTTTTTGGAACTTGGGTGACCAAACAAACGTGTCCATTATGTGGAGGAGAGCTCTCGTGGGGGTTATTGGCTCTGAGAACCCTGGGCCGAAGCAGCAGTAAAGCGGGTGAAGTCAAGGAAGCGCTGCTCTTCTTGAGGACTTCAAACTTTGTCCCATCTATGAAAGGCTTCCACCTTATTTGGATCAATCGTAACATTTTCCGGGGAGAGGATATACCCCAAAAACTCTGTGGAGAGTTGGACGGAGGAACGCTTTTCCAATTCTGTGCTGAGACCATGCTGCCGAAACCTCTCCAGGTTCAGGTGTGGTGCGCATGCTGCTCTTGGTTCTCCAAAAAAAAGAAGTCTGTCACCTGAATAGATGACACTGTGCAGATCCACAATGGCCCCAAATACATCACTGATGAAGTGTTGCAAGGGCAGGGGACCGTTAGTTAGCTCAAATGGCATGTCTGACAGTTAAAATGTCCATAGTGTGCTTTGAAATCTGCCTTCCATTTGTCCCCTGCCCAAATGAGTGTTAGATTGGAAATCCTCACAGATGAAGTTTGATGAACAACTTTGCAGATTTCCTGCGAGCCAACAATTGTGGGATTCCCAACAGGGGGTTATGGTTCCAAATGATCCTTTTTTTCAGGGGCTGATTGTCTAAAGAGAGACATAGTAGAGTCCCACATTTCTTCTTCCCCAAAAGGTCCTGGGCACCCGTGGGAAACGCTAATTTGCTCAGAAACTCTTAGGACCGGTTTTCAAGCCTGTACACAGGGAGAGCCACTAATTCTGGTTCCACCAATGTGTAAATACTGGTGAAGGCAACTTTCAACCAAGGTTGCAGGTCAAGAGGGCAGTCATAGTCCTGGGTGCAGAGGCAACGAGTCCCCATTTCTTTCAAGGGTATCCATGTAATGTGGGTATTGATCAGGAATGCCGGGTGTCCGAGTCAAGAAGGTGGAGTAGGTCCAGAGGCAGAGGCTGGTTCAAGGAACCCCGACATTATTTTCAGTCATTTCCATTGTGCAGCTCCAGCAGGGACCTCATCGGGCCAGGCTCATGTAGTGAGGCCCTGGTTCACACCTGGTGTGGTGTGTCCCTGTTGCATACAGGCCACTGACTTGCAGAGATCCTGCTTTTCTCCAAAAAGTTGCACCACCTAATGTCACGTACTGCATCTGATAATGATGCCCAGGGGTGGGAGCACAGGTCGCAGCAAGGTGCAGGATTGTGCCAAGGCTAAGAGTGGTACTAGAATCAAGGTCCAGGGACACAGCAGGGTCAAAACCGAGATCAGAGTCCATCGACAAAGCAGAAGTAGAACCAGGGCCAGAGTCCAAATCCATGCCAAAGGTCATAACCGGGTAGTCAGAGAGCAAAGATCAGCCAAGTCAATGTCAAGCCAGAGTCTAGATACAGGCCGAGGGTCAAAGCCGGGTAGTCAACGTCCGAGTGGTTGGGGAAGATCAGGAGGAGAAGGCAATGCTGGAGCGGGTCAGTGGAGGGCCTGGAGCGGGGCTAAAGAAGGGCAAGGAGATATGGAATCAAGGTGGGCAGGCAACATCTGGAGCCAAGAAGGGTCACGCCAAAGTCATAATCAGAGACCGGAGCCAAGGGTCAAACCAGAGTCAACAATGAAGAACCGGAGGGCAGGGCAGGACAGGGTGGTGCATGCAGGCGGGAACCAGGATGACTTACAGGTTCTCCTAGGCACTGCCCAGCTGGATCCCTAGAGACCCCTCATCGGGAGACTCCCTTCCTAGGAATAAAAGAAGGAGAGCAAGATGACAAAGATGTCTCTGACCCTGGGGTCCAAGCCAAGGGGAGCTCCCACCCAAGCATTGTGCCAGGACCCCATCACCCTCCTGGTTCATTTCACACTCAGAGATCCGCCCCCCCAGCAGGAGGGGAGAATAAAGGGCAGAAAGTGAAGTTGCCTCTTGGGGAAAGGGACTAGCCTGGGATCCACTCCAGTTCCCAGATCTACCCCCAGGAGTGTATGACCAGGTTCGCAGCCCTTCTTCTGTGTCTCAATCCCCACCTGCCAGATGGGGAGGATCCTTCCTTGCCCCAAGGTGTTAGGGGGGAGTTTCATTCCTGTCTGGGAAGGGTTCAGATACCATGTGTGTGGCTTGGGAGCCAGGTGGGGGATGGTCAGACATTCACTGCGACGGGGTAACATGGGCTATGTGGAGGTCTGAGCAGTGACGACAGGGGAGGGCTCCACATCAGGCCACCCCTCCCAGACTGCAATGGTTCCTGAGGATAAACCCTGGCTCTCGATGCTCCCATTTCTGGGCCAGTCCCATGGCCCTGAAAGCCTGATGCTTCTGAAACTGGCCTCTGGGCATGGGGGCAGGGACCGTATGTGGCCTGGCCCCAGCTCCAGGGCTCAGAGTGGGGCAGGGTGGTGAGAGCGAGCTGCTCGGCCTGGGTTTCTCTCAGTGCTGTGGGGTTTATGGCCCCTCCCCCTAGCCCTTCTCCCTCAGGCACAGCAAGAAAGAGCATTACCTGCGGCAGGGAGTGGGAGCTTCTGGGCATGGGAAGGGGGGGCCCTTCAAGGCTGTCCCACGGAGCACAGCCCCTGCAGCGCTTTGGGCACCTGGCGCAAGCACCGGATGTAGAACAGGTGCGCCATGATCGCCGCTGTCACGTCCTCCTGCTGCAAGGGAACAAGGATCGGTCAGAGCCTCCGACACCCATGGCAATGAAGGGCATGAATGGCACTGGGAGCCAGCAAAATTCCCTCCCCAACCCTCCCCACATTCAAGGGACAGATACCCGCACCCAACCCTCTGAGACAAAATCTTGTCTCCTCTCAAGTGACCTCCAACCCCACTCCCACCACTGTGCAATGAACTCCTGTCCCCTTCCTCTCAGTTCCCCTGTGAGAGCTATTCTACCTCCCAACCCAGCCAGGGATTAAGCTCCACTCCCCAGAATCCCCTTATCCACCCTCTCCCGCTCCAGCTGAGGGGCTGGAAGGCTCTGGGCAGCAGTGCTGTGGGGTGAGAGGAGGTGGAAACCTTTCTCAAGGGACCCCCACCCCCCGTTATTAAGATGATGCCATGGACAGTAGCTCTGGGGAATGGGGCACTTCAGCAGCCTCTGCTGACTGACTCCTCCAGTTCTCCCAGAGCAGGTGGTGGCTGGGATAACATGATACTAGGGCCCTAGGAAGCAGCCTGAGGCCTGGAGGGGTATGAAACTCTCACAGGGGGAGTTGGCAGCCCCGAGCATGAGCAATAGCAGCGTGTCATGTTGATGTGACACCTGTTAGGAAATAGCCGAGCTGGGTCTGCTCTGTTTTGAGCTGCTCAGGGGAGAAGCTGACACCTACCAATGGCACCTGCCCGGGTTCATCCTCTCCTTGCTCCCAGGTCAGTGCAAGGGGATGGGATGGGATGGGAGTGACTGTCAATGGCCTGGAGGTGAAAGGCCCTGGGTGCCCCTCCCCAATTGATCCTTCTTTGGTTACCTCATTCCCGATCAGCTGGCCGGCTTCCCCCAGGATAGAATATGTCAGCACAAGCCCAGCCTGGCTGACACGGAGCTGGGGGTCATGTATGGCCAGAAGCGCTGCCTGGAGGAAAGATCTTTTCTGGCCTTCCGTGAAGATCTCTCCAAAGACCTAAAACCAACAGCACCAGAGCCCTTGTCAATTGTCCAGAACCAGGCTCCAAATCCCTCTAGTATCTCACAAGGTGGACAAGAGTCCTGGGGCAGCCAACTTTTGGGGTCCCATGGACCAAGGAACCCCCTTCAGGAAGAGGTTGCAGGCACTGAGGAATAGCTCTTTCTGGAGCAGGAGTCACCACAGGTGCCATGACATGCTGGGAACGTGTCTGCGCGCTCTGGAACCCAGCTCACAAAGACAACAAAGGACCCGCGACTGCTCCCAGCAGCGCTATTTCCTGCAGCTCACCCGCTAGAGGTTAGGGGCCTTTTCCATCTGCTTCCGTTCCTGCTCCCCATCCCACCGACAATCCCACGAGCGTCACATATGCTGCAGTGACTCAGCCCAGGAAAGAAGCTCAGTGTCCCTCACACAACGCCCAGGGCAGGGGCAGGTTCTGCTTCCTGACTCGCCCTGGTGCTCGGCAAACCCCACACCCTGCCTGTGCTTCCAGAGGTGCAGGGAATCCAACAAGGATCTGGTCCAGCAATTGCTGGTGTGAGCTTCCCAACTCACTGACCCAGGGGCTCACCTCTCAGGCACCAGGGTGTCAGCCAGGGAGGCAGTGAGCAGAGCCAGATTCCTGGAGATACAATCCTTCATTAACTCAACCCACCAGAGGATCCCTTTTATGCCATGTAACCATGGATCCATGCAACACACACAAGCCTGGACCGTTCGCAAGGGTCCAGCCCAGGCTCCTCGGCCTCTTGCAGCCAAACACTGTCTGCTGGAAATAAGTATCATAGAATATCAGGTTTGGATGGGACCTCAGGAGTTCATCTAGTCCAACCCCCTGCTCAAAGCAGGACCAATCCCCAACTAAATCATCCAACAGATTTTTGTCCCAGGTCCCTAAATAGCCCCCTCAAGGATTGAACTCATAACCCTAGGTTTAGCAGGCCAATGCTCAAACCACTGAGCTATCCCTCCCCCTACAGGACACACTCACTGCAGGGGGAGACAGCTCCACACCTGAGCTACTGCAATGCCCTGGCGGAGAGTCCTTACCTCCCCCACCCTGGCCATGTTCCTGTACGCCAGGCGCTCGGTGTCTTGGAGCCCGTCCCGACACCACAGATCGCTCTCCTCTCTGATGTTCAGCCCTGGGGGAGAAAGACACACCCATTGGGGAGGTTTGGCATCTGGCTTTAGTGCCTGTTTCCTTCTCTTCCCTTTGCTGGGTGAACACTGGCTGGGGTTCTCATGGCATCCACGGCCCAATGGACTCTCAGGGTCCCCACCAGGTGGTTTAGTACCTGAAGGGGGATTTGTCTCATTCATCACAGTAATCAGGTGACCCTTAGGGTCATTGTGCTCTGGGCATGGGTGCCTGTTAATGGTGGCTGCTAATGCTGAAAACGCCCCACAGCCACTGACTTCAGGATCTGGCCCTAGCTACCCAACTGGTGACATTCTACAAGCTTTGTGTCCATCCCCTGTGGTCCCTGCCCCAGCCTTCATGATGGGCTCTTTCCCTCCATGTGTCTCAATAGGTCCGTTCCTGTCCCCCCACCAGCTGGCAGCCCCCTGGGGGGGGCTGATTTCTCTGGACTGGAGGGCAGAGCCAGGCTATGAGGTAAAGCAGCCAACTTCCCTGGCATCTTCGTCCCCTTCCTCTCTCCCTGAATTAGGGAGATGAGTGTGAGTCATCATCTAAGCTGGGGTCAGTCTCAGAGGAGGGAGCTTCTTTCTGTAGGGTCCCTTGGCCAGTAAGTGGGGGGCCCAAAACAGGGGCCTTCTTTCCATTGGGGGCCCTCTGCCCTGCTGCAGTTGGTCTAAGAGCAGAGGCCTTAGTTCTATTGGTGTCCCAATGGCCAGCTGGAGCTAGTCTCCAAGGGACTCATTTCTATGGGGTCCCATTGCCCAGCTGGGTTTCTTACCCCTCCTCTGCAGCAGGAGCCTCTGCAGCCAATAGATCCCATCCCTGGCTTGCCGGCTGATGTCATCGGCTGGGTCAGAGATGTAGAGACCCAGCCGCAGCACAAAGTTGCCCGCCTTGGGGAAATCGGAGGAGGTCTGGTGGAGGAGGAGAAGGGGGGAATCCATCAACATTCTGCCTTCAGCTCCCCAGCTCTCCTGGGCTAGAGCTCTGCTCCCATCCATCTGCAGGAGGCACTGGGGGAGAGGACCTAGAGCCCTCTTTCTCTCTGCCCCCAAGGGAGCTTGAAGCAAAGGGACCCACGGCCTGGGCCCTCTATGAGCACCAGCTGCCAGGCTTCTCCAGAGTAACAAGGGCACTGAGGCCAGGCACGACCCTGCCAGCCAGTGGCCTATGGAATGTCGCAGTCCCTTACGGAGCCAGGGGGGACCACTTAACCAGGGGATGAGGAACTTGACTCAAGCCCTGGCTCTGCAGGATGCTGGGGTCAAAGGTCACTTACGTCAAATCCAGAGAGGGAGGTGGCAAATCGGAGCAGGGCAGCGCTGCTCCGTATGGCCCTAGCTCTCTCCTGGGTGTTTCTGGAGTCGAGCCAGAAATGGAGGTGCTGCGGGAGAAGAAGGCAGGGGAGGGTCAGCCGGCAGGCTTACATGCTCTACAAACGAGCCTCTCCCACTCCACATGGGGCGGAGAACTTGTGCTCAGGGTGGAATATCTGACTCCTCATGTGGGGGTTCATGACACTGCCCACATCTTGCTGGGCACAAGCTGTCACTGTCTCTCCAGCCTGGGACAAAGCTCAGCCTTGGGGCTGGTCTATTTGCTCTGAACCCCTGATCCATCAACAGCCCATCAGGATCGAGGCACATGCCCTGGGCCCCCAGACCCCAGCTCCAGAGGCCTTGGTAGGATGGATGGAGGGGCCGTGGGGACAATCGCTCCGGGAACTGCCGTGTCCCTAGGACAGAAGAGCTGATTCCCCGAGTCTTCTCCTGTATCTCAGGCTCTCCCTAGAAAGGAGCCAGTAACTTTTCTCAGAGGCCTGTGTCCCAGATCGCACAGGGGTTTCAGTCTGTCAGTCCCCAGCCAGGCCTGGTGCTCACTGTTAGTGCTCAATGGAACCGTGCAGAGCTCTGGCTGACAGTCCCAGCTCCTTCCCTCTTCCCCCGTCCCTTCCCCGCCACCGCTACCCCAGATGGCGGAAGGGTCCCAACATTCAACTGCACTGATGGCTCTGGGAAAGCATGGCCATCTGGGTCCAAGCTGGGAGGACACAATGGAAACATGGTTCTTCTAGTCTCTCCTTTGCAGCCCTCCCACGGGGTTCATGGTAAATTCCCCCCCAGACCCTCCCATTCTGCTCACCTCCAAGAGGTGCTGCAGCTTGTCCGTGGTGGGGGTCTCTGCCAGCAGGCCCCCGAGCATGGTGTCCAGGCTCTCTATGTAGGTGTTGTGCAGAGCCTGTGTCATAAATATAAAGGCAAGGGTAAACCCCTTTAAAATCCCTCCTGGCCAGAGGAAAAATCCTCTCACCTGTAAAGGGTTAAGAAGCTAAAGGTAACCTCGCTGGCACCTGACCAAAATGACCAATGAGGAGACAAGATACTTTCAAAAGCTGGGAGGAGGGAGAAAAACAAAGGGTCTGTGTCTGTCTGTGTGATGCTTTTGCCGGAGACAGAACAGGAATGGAGTCATAGATTCATAGATTCATAGATATTTAGGTCAGAAGGGACCATTATGATCATCTAGTCTGACCTCCTGCACAATGCAGGCCACAGAATTTCACCCACCACTCCTAAAAAAGACCTCACACCTATATCTGTGCTATTGAAGTCCTCAAATTGTAGTTTGAAGACCTCAAGGAGCAGAGAATCCTCCAGCAAGTGACCCGTGCCCCATGCTACAGAGGAAGGCGAAAAACCTCCAGGGCCTTCCAATCTGCCCTGGAGGAAAATTCCCTCCCGACCCCAAATATGGCGATCAGCTAAACCCTGAGCATATGGGCAAGATTCATCAGCCAGATACTACAGAAAATTCTTTCCCGGGTAACTTGGATCTTACCCCATCTAAAAACCCATCACAGGCCATTGGGCCTATTTACCATGAATATTTAATTACCAAAACCATGTTATCCCATCATACCATCTCCTCCATAAACTTATCGAGTTTAATCTTAAAGCAAGATAGATCTTTTGCCCCCACTACTTCCCTCGGAAGGCTATTCCAAAACTTCACTCCTCTGATGGTTAGAAACCTTCGTCTAATTTCTAATCTAAATTTCCTAGTGGCCAGTTTATATCCATTTGTTCTTGTGTCCACATTGGTATTGAGTTTAAATAATTCCTCTCCCTCTCTGGTATTTATCCCTCTGATATATTTATAGAGAGCAATCATATCTCCCCTCAACCTTCTTTTAGTTAGGCTAAACAAGCCAAGCTCCCTGAGTCTCCTTTCATAAGACAAGTTTTCCATTCCTCGGATCATCCTAGTAGCCCTTCTCTGTACCTGTTCCAGTTTGAATTCATCCTTCTTAAACATGGGAGACCAGAACTGCACACAGTATTCCAGGTGAGGTCTCACCAGTGCCTTATATAACGGTACTAAAACCTCCTTATCCCTACTGGAAATACCTCTCCTGATGCATCCCAAGACGACATTAGCTTTTTTCACAGCCATATCACATTGGCAGCTCATAGTCAACCTATGATCAACCAATACTCCAAGGTCCTTTTCCTCCTCCGTTACTTCTAGTTGATGCGTCCCTAGCTTATAACTAAAATTCTTGTTATTAATCCCTAAATGCATGACCTTACACTTCTCACTATTAAATTTCATCCTATTCCTATTACTCCAGTTTACAAGGTCATCCAGATCCTCCTGTAGGGTATCCCTGTCTTTCTCTAAATTAGCAATACCTCCCAGCTTTGTATCATCTGCAAACTTTATTAGCACACTCCCACTTTTTGTGCCCAGGTCAGTAATAAAAAGATTAAATAAGATTGGTCCCAAAACTGATCCTTGAGGAACTCCACTGGTAACCTCCCTCCAACTTGACAGTTCACCTTTCAGTAGGACCCGTTGTAGTCTCCCCTTTAACCAATTCCCTATCCACCTTTCAATTTTCCTATTGATGCCCATCTTATCCAATTTAACTAATAATTCCCCATGTGGCACAGTATCAAACGCCTTACTAAAATCTAAATAAATTAGATCCACTGCGTTTCCTTTATCTAAAAAATCTGTTACTCTCTCAAAGAAGGAAATCAGGTTGGTTTGGCACGATCTACCTTTTGTAAAACCATGTTGTATTTTGTCCCATTTACCATTGACTTCAATGTCCTTAACTACCTTCTCCTTCAAAATTTTTTCCAAGACCTTGCATACTACAGATGTCAAACTAACAGGCCTATAATTACTTGGATCACTTTTTTTCCCTTTCTTAAAAATAGGAACTATGTTAGCAATTCTCCAATCATATGGTACAACCCCTGAATTTACAGATTCATTAAAAATTCTTGCTAATGGGCTTGCAATTTCTTGTGCCAATTCTTTTAATATTCTTGGATGAAGATTATCTGGGCCCCCCGATTTAGCCCCATTAAGCTGTTTGAGTTTCGCTTCTACCTCAGATATGGTGATGTCTACCTCCATATCCTCATTCCCATTTATCATGCTACCATTATCCCTAAGATCCTCTTTAGTCTTATTAAAGACTGAGGCAAAGTATTTGTTTAGATATTGGGCCATGCCTAGATTATCCTTGACCTCCACTCCATCCTCAGTTTTTAGCGGTCCCACTTCTTCTTTCTTTGTTTTCTTCCTATTTATATGACTATAGAACCTTTTACTATTGGTTTTAATTCCCTTTGCAAGGTCCAACTCTACTTGACTTTTAGCCTGTCTCACTTTATCCCTACATATTCTGACCTCAATAAGGTAGCTTTCCTTACTGATCCCTCCCTTCTTCCACTCCCTATATGCTTTCTGCTTTTTCTTAATTACCTCTCTAAGATGCTTGCTCATCCAGCTTGGTCTACAACTCCTGCCTATGAATTTTTTCCCCTTTCTTGGGATGCAGGCTTCCGATAGCTTCTGCAGCTTTAATTTAAAATAATCCCAGGCCTCCTCTACCTTTAAACCCATAAATTCTTCAGTCCAATCCACTTCCCTAACTAATTTCCTTAATTTTTGAAAGTCAGCCCTTTTGAAATCAAAAACCCTAGTTGCAGATTTATTTTTGTTAATCCTTCCATTCAGTTTGAACTGAATTAGCTCATGATCACTTGAGCCAAGATTATCCCCTACAACCATTTCCTCTATGAGATCCTCATTACTCGCCAAGACCAAATCTAAAATGGCATCCCCTCTAGTCGGTTCAGCAACTACTTGTTGAAGGAATCCATCAGCTATCGCATCTAGGAAAATCTGAGCCCTATTATTATTACTAGCACTCATCCTCCAGTCTATATCTGGGAAGTTAAAGTCTCCCATGATCACACAGTTTCCATTAGTATTTACTTTATTAAAAACATTAAAAAGGGCTCTATCCATATCCAAATTAGATCCCGGCGGTCTATAGCACACCCCAAGCACTATCCCAGGGGAGGCTCTAATAGTTTTCTTCCCCAATTTAATTATTGCCCAGACAGACTCAGTCATATCCATTTCATCGCTTCTTATTTCTTTACATTCTATCTCATCATTGATATACAGTGCTACTCCACCACCTTTACCTTTTTTTCGGTCTTTCCTAAACAGCACATACCCTTCAATACCTGTAGCCCAGTCATGACTACTATTCCACCAGGTCTCTGTTATACCTATAATATCTGGTTTCACTTCCTGCACCAGTAACTCTAGTTCCTCCATTTTGTTACCTAGGCTCCTTGCATTAGTGTACAAACATCTTAATTTTTGCTGTTTGGCCTCACTCACATTCTGTACCCTATTAGGCACGGTTATTTTACTACCAGTATAACCTATTAGACTTGTATCTACACTGCCCTTCCTCCTACCTACAGCTGTATCCACTCTTACTTCATTTTCTTTCCACTCTATGCTAAATTCTGGCGTGGAGATTACCTGGACATCTCCCAACCATCTCCCCCAAATTCCTAGTTTAAAGCTCTCTTAATCAGTTGTGCCAGCCTCCATCCTAGAAGTCTATTTCCTTCCCTACTCAGATGAAGTCCATCCCGAGAGAACTGTCCTCTATCCATGAATGCCTCCCAATGGCCATACATCCCAAAGCCCTCCTTATAGCACCACTGCCTAAGCCATCTATTGATAGTCATAATCTTGTCACACCTTTGTTGCCCTTCTCTAGGAACAGGCAGAATCCCACTAAAGATCACCTGAGCCTCAATTTCCTTAAGCGTCCTCCCCAGCCTAACATAGTCTCCCTTAATACTTTCCAGTGAGAATCTAGCCGTAAGTAATCTAGCTAGGTATGTGTTCGATTATGATTCCTTGAAATGGCTGAGAAAAGAGCTGTGCTGAATAGAATGACTATTCCTGTCTGTGTGTCTTTTTTGTAACTTAAGGTTTGACCTCGAGGGATTCTCTATGTTCTGAATCTAATTACCCTGTAAGGTATTTACCATCCTGATTTTACAGAGGTAATTCTTTTCTTTTTACTTCTATTAAAAGTCTTCTTGTAAGGAAACGGAATGCTTTTTCATTCTTCTCAGATCCAAGGGCTTGGATCTGTGGTCACCTATGCACATTGGTGAGGATTTTTACCAAACCTTCCCCAGGAAGTGGGGTGCAAGGGTTGGGAGGATTTTGGGGGGAAAGGCGTGTCCAAACTACGTTTTCCCAGTAAACCCAGATAAAGTGTAGTGGTGGTGGTAGTGGAAATCCAAGGGTAAAATAGTTTGTACCTTGGGGGAGTTTTAACCTAAGCTGGTAAAAGTAAGCTTAGGAGGTTTTCATGCAGGTCCCCACAACTGTACCCTAGAGTTCAGAGTGGGGAAGGAACCTTGACAGCCTGCAAGAAGAGGGAGCACCCGTCAGTCATGGGACATGGGGCTACCCCTCTCAGGGGACCAGGAGGGTTCTCTGGGGAGCCCTGGCCAGACCCAAAAGGTACATCCTGGCCTCTGCCATTCACATCACTGCAGGGACACTTAGCAAGAGTTCATGGCTGGATGCCTGCTGGCTCTTCAATCCTTGCCCTTAGCAGTTCTCTGCGCAGGGCCTGGTACCCAGCAGAATATGGAAAAGCCAAACCGCAATGGGTGGGAGGTAGGATCCCTGGGAAAGTCCAGGCAGCAGAGCACAGAATGAGGAGAAGAGGGAAGGCTGGGATCAGCCACAGAGGGGTAACGCAATCCTCACTGGCGGGAAGGGGCCCTCCCTTGCAGTTTGTGTCATCCCCCCCCAACCCACACGCCCTGCCCGGGCTTGCCCCCCGCTCTGCTCACCCCTCCCCTATTCTCAGCAGCTCCATCAAAGCGAGGGAGCAGGGACCAGAGGCCGCTCCTGCTCCTGGGACAGAGAAGTAGGATCATGACCTACCTGGAAGTGGGTGGTGTCCTGCCCCGTGCCCATGGTGAAAATGGTGTACAGCAGAGCCCGCAGGAGGCGTGACTCCAGCTCCTGGGCAAGTGGTGGCTTCAGTTTGCTGGCGGGAGAGAGGAGCCCGTGTTATGCTTGGCAGCACCGGAGTGGCGCTGGCAGTGTCATGCACATGACCCTCCTCCCCTGCAATGATCCCTCCCTATGGCCACTGTCACGTTACGGGAGTGAAATCACCCCCAGCCAGGAAATAGGGGATGTTCCCACCTCCTCTGCTGGGGGATGCAAACAGCCACGGCTGGGGTTAATCTAGGCCCAAGAGGATCTGCACCAGAGTTAGGGCAGCTGGATGGGAGGGTCCTGGTACCTGAGGCTGCAAACCGCGGCCATGGAGCTGGAGATGATGGAGCTCGGCTCAGACACCATGGGCAGATCTTCAATCAGCTCCTGAGAGACCCCAAGGAGATAAAATTGCATGTGAGATTCAGGCCCTGTAGACCCACAGGCGCTTCCCAGGGAGGAGGCCAAAAGTGCTCTGCAGAAACAGTCAGTGTCACCCCCACCCCCAACCAGCTGGCCTCCCCATTCCTCCCATCCATCAAACTTACTCTTTCCTTTCCCCTCTCCCACCCAATCCCACCTCAGCTGCCCCTCCGGCCTTACAATTTCCCCACTGCCAGTTCCTCATCAGTGTCAGAATTTCCTCTTTCCCTGCTCCCCAGCCCTCAGCCCCAGGAAGCCCTGTCCTCTGCTTCCCCCTCCATCCCCACTAACTCTTCCTCCCATGTTGGGCTCCCTCACCCCAGGAGCCGGGCACGGGGTCCCACTCACCGCAATGCTCTCCACAAGGGCCGCTTTGGAGAAGTGCGGCTCCAGAGTGTCCCACCCCTGCTGCTGTGCCGAGAAGCACAGACGTGGGACAGCGTGGAGGAAGCGGAGCTGTTTGGCCCTGTCCTCCACCCACTACGAGTGGGGTTGGGGGAGATAGAGAGAGAGAGAGAGATGGTCAGGTAGGGACCTCCCCACCCCACCTACAAAAGCTCCAGGTCTCAGGACCTCCCTGGAGTTGGACAGGGAAAGCCGCCCCTCTTCCCAAAACCAGTGTCACCCTGCACAGACTGGGGTTGTAACTGGGGCAGTGTCTGCGGGGAGCGGACACCTTGGCCTGCATGAGATGAACACCCCCACTTTGGCGTGCCAGGTAACAGGGGAGAAGTGCCCCCCATTGCGGGTGATGGATTCTCTGGGACAAGACCCCGAATGTGGGTGGGGATGGAACAAGGGGCAGGACAGACTTGGGGGCAGTGCAGCTGGAAGATTTTTGTACCTCAACTCTGCCCTGGAGGTGCTGCTGGATGACCCTGATGGTGTCTTGTTCAGGGGACACATCCTTCTCCTCCTCCTCCTCATCCTCCAGCTGGGCACTGAGGGTCTCTGCACCAGGGAGAGAAGGAGAAAAGCATTATTTATGCTACTGCTGTGAGAATGCAGGGTAGAGAAATGGCTCAATGTCCCCCATCCTCAACAAGGAACCCCATGGCATCGAGGTCCCCACCCTGCCCTTCCCAGAGATGACCTCAGCCCCATCAGCCTCAGGGCCCCGTGGCCATCAGCCCCCGCCCAACATTACCAGGGGAGGCTGGAGCTCCCCCAACTCTGCCCAGCATCTCCTGCCATGGAGTGTGGCTGGGCCACTCCCACTGGTGTCAGTGGGGCTCCCGTGGCTCAGTCCTGGCGCCTTGGTGAGCCAATGGGCACAGGGTGTGTCATAAATATCAAGGGAAGGGTAACCACCTTTGTGTATACAGTGCTATAAAATCCCTCCTGGCCAGAGGCAAAACCCTTTCACCTCTAAAGGGTTAAGAAGCTAAGATAACCTCGCTGGCACCTAACCCAAAATGACCAATGAGGGAACAAAATACTTTCAAATCTGGAGGAGGGCGGGGGGCTAATAAAGGGTTCTGTCTGTCTGTGTAATGCTGTTGCTGGGGACAAATCAGAAATGCAAGCCT
The DNA here is from genome assembly GCF_965140295.1 of Lepidochelys olivacea. Lineage (NCBI taxonomy): Eukaryota > Metazoa > Chordata > Testudines > Cheloniidae > Lepidochelys > Lepidochelys olivacea. The sequence continues at coordinate 12,994,695 of NC_140416.1, forward strand.
TCCACCTCCTGTTAAGTTAGTAAGTCATCTAATTAGCAAATGTGTTAGATTTTCTTTTGTTTAATGGCTGGTAAAATAAGCTTGTGTTGGAGGGAATGTATATTCCTGTTTTTGTGTCTTTTTGTAACTTAAGGTTTTGCCTAGAAGGATTCTCTATGTTTTAAATCCGATTACCCTGTAAGGTATTTACCATCCTGATTTTACAGAGGTAATTCTTTTACCTTTACTTTAATTAAAATTCTTTTAAAAACCTAATTAATTTTTCTGTAGGAGTTTTCTGTAGGCTGAGAACAGCTATCAAAGAAGAAAGGTATCAGGTTACAGCACAGCAACATTTTACAAGTCAGGGTTTTTGGTTTTTTTGCTTTATTTCTAACTCTTGGGTGTAAAGTGAGTTAAAAACAGAGAGGTTAGGAGGACAGAATGCTATGTTCAACAGAAGCTGCAGTTAGCCAGATTTGAGGCTGAGGAAAAACAAAAGGAACATAAAAGATGGGTCGAACTCAGACAGAGAAAATGAAGGCAAAAGAAAAAGAAATGGAGGAGAGGAAAAAAGAACGGAAGCTTGCAGAGGAGGAGAAGGAAAAAGAGAGGAAGCATACACTGGAGATGGAGAAGGCAAAGGCTCGGCAGAATATACCAAATAACCCTAACAATCCTTCCCCAACAATCCATTACACTATGTCCACAGTATAATGAATCCAGTGATATTGCTGATTATTTTCTCACCTTTGAGAGACTGTGCACACTCTATCAAATCCCTGAAGCTCACAAGATGACCAGATCGGCTGCAAAATTGCCTGGAAGAGCTCTGGACATATTCAATAAGATGCCGATTGAGGAGGCTTTGAACTATAATAAATCCAAGGGTTTGGTTTTAAAACAATTTCAAGTTACACCTGAAACTTACAGAGTAAAAGTGAAAGCCCTTAAGAGAGGACCTGGACTAAGTAATGTGGCTTATGTAAACCAGAGAACAGATCTGTTTGAGAAATGGCTCAATGGACAGGATGTAACTAGCTTTGGAGGAACATGGGATTTGGAGCAATTCCTGAATATGTCCAAGGATGATAGAAAGCAGTGCTTATGAGATAAAAATAATGGACTCAGCAGGAAGTCTTGCTTTTTATGCTGATCAATACAAGCAGTCCCAGACTGCCAGAGAGGCGGGGCAAACTGGAACAAAACGGGTGGAGGGAGGAGAGAGGAACAACCCTGGTCACAGTTGGAGCGGATACCAGAAGGGACACCCTCAGACCACACCCTACTACCAGGGGCAGCCCAAGGCCCCAGCTATACTCCAAGGAACACTCCAGACACCTTGTCGTCCCACCACATCGTTCTCCAGCAACCCACCTCGCCCCAGTGACCAGTCAGCTGGGCAAAGTTTTAAATGTAACAAGCCGGGACATGTAAAGGCCAACTGCCCCAAGAACCCCTGGAAATTACAGTTCATTGCACCAAAATCACACCAGAGGTCCTCACGCCCAGATGCCTCCCAGACACCCTCAGAGCGGAGGGAAACTGTGAGTGTGGGCAGGAAGAAGGTCACAAAATGGAGGGACACCGGAGTGTTGGCTATCCATGCTTCCTTAGTGGACCCCAATGTAATCGACCCAGAGGTCCAAGTAATGATTCAACCCTTCAAGTCCAACTGTTTTGACTTGCCTACAGACAAGTTGTCTGTTCGGTACAAGGGCTGGTCAGGAACGTGGACTTTTGCAGTCTATGATAATTATCCCATCCCCATGCTGTTGAGGGAAGACTTGGCCAATCATGTGGAGGTAGCCAAGAAGGTGGGAATAGTCACCCGCAGCCAGGCTAAGCAAGCTGTCACACCTAGCTCTGTTCCAGAGACTTCTACCAGGACCCACTCAAAGATGTTGGAACCGGACCCCATACAAACGTCTGCAACAGCAGTAGTGAATCCAGTCACAGAGACCCAGACAGAGCCAGTCCCAGAACTGGAACTGGCAAAAAAAACAGCACCAGAACCAATGCCAGCACTGAATCCAGTACTTGCAACCCCAACACCAGAGGGCCCCACCCAACTGCACTGGCAGCAGCAAATAACCCTACACAAGAGGCTCAGCCAGAGCCTAAACCCCAACATAGTGCACCAGCCAAGAGCGGTTCACAGTCAACTAAAACAGCCCCATCACCTGCATCGCTTCCAGAGGGTCCAAGCCCAGGTCCACAATCCAATCAGGAACTGACGTCTCCAGCATCAAGGGAACAGTTCCAGACCAAACAGAAAGCAGATCAAAGCCTCCAGAGAGCTTGGACGGCGGCACGCAACAACCCACCGCCTCTCAACTCTTTGAATCAATCCAGGCTTTGATACAAGCAAACTCTTTCTGGTGGATACGAGGAAAACTGGCATCCTCAGAGACAGTTGGTAGTTCCACTAAGTACCAGGTAATGCTATTAAGCTTAGCCCGCGATCATCCTAGTGGCCATGCTGGGGTGAACAGAACCAAAAACCATTTGGGAAAGTCGTTCCACTGGGAGGGAATGGGCAAGAATGTTTCTTCCTATGTCCGGTCTTGTGAGGTGTGCCACAGAGTGGGAAAACCCCAAGACCAGGTCAAAGCCCCTCTCCAGCCACTCCCCATCATTGAGGTTCCATTTCAGCAAGTAGCTGTAAATATTCTGGCTCCTTTTCCAAAAAAGACAGCCAGAGGAAAGCAGTACATACTGACTTTCATGGATTTTGCCACCCGATGGCCAGAAGCAGTAGCTGTAAGCAACACCAGGGCTAAAAGTGTGTGCCAGGCACTAGCAGACATTTTTGCCAGTGTAATTACGTTGGCCCTCCGACATCCTTACAGATGCAGGAACTAATTTCCTGGCAGGAACAATGGAATGCCTTTGGGAAGCTCATGGGGTGAACCACTTGGTTGCCACTCCTTACCACCATCAAACAAATGGCCTGGTGGAGAAGTTTAATGAAACTTTGGGGGCCATAATATGTCAATTTGTAAATAAGCACTCCAATAATTGGGACCTAGTGTTGCAGCAGTTGCTCTTTGCCTACAAAGCTGTACCACATCCCAGTTTAGGGTTTTCACCATTGGAACTTGTATATGGCCACGAGGTTAAGGGGCCATTACAGTTGGTAAAGCAGCAATGGGAAGGGTTTACACCTTCTCCAGGAACTAACATTCTGAACCTTGTAACTAACCTGCAAAACACCTGCCGAACCTCTTTAGCCCTTGCTAAAGAAAACCTACAGGATGCTCAAAAAGAGCCAAAAGCCTGGTATGATAAACATGCCAGAAAGCGTTCCTTCAGTGTAGGGGACCAGGTCATGGTCTTGAAGGCACTCTAGGCCCACATAATAAAAGCATTGTGGGAAGGGCCATTAATGGTCCAAGAGCTCCTGGGAGCTGTTAATTTTCTCATAGCATTCCCCACCTCCAACCGAAAGCTTAAGGTGTACCATATTAATTCTCTACAGCCCTTTTATTCCAGAGAATTAAAGATTTGTCAGTTTACAGCCCAGGGAGGAGATAACGCTGAGTGGCCTAAAGGTGTCTACTACAAAGGAAAAAGTGACGGTGGTGTGGAAAAGGTAAACCTCTCCATGACCCTTGGGCATATGCAGCGACAGCAAATCAAGGAGCTGTGCACTAGCTACACGCTGACGTTCTCAGCCACCCAGGACTGACTGAACGGGCATACAACTCCACTGACACAGGTAATGCTCACCCAATTAGAGCCCAACCTTACCGGGTGTCTTCTCAAGCTAAAACTGCTATAGAACGGGAGATCCAGGATATGTTACAGATGGGTGTAATCCGCCCCTCTGGCAGTGCATGGGCATCTCCAGTGGTTCTAGTTCCCAACCCAAATGGGGAAATACGTTTTTGCATGGACTACCATAAGCTAAATGCTGTAACGCTCCCAAACAACTATCCAATGCCACGAACAAATAAACTAGTGAAGAAACTGGGACGGGCCCAGTTCATCCCTATCTTGGACTTAACCCAGGGGTACTGGCAGGTACCGCTAAATAAATCCGCCAAGAAAAGGTCAGCCTTCATCACACATGTCGGGCTGTATGAATTTAATGTGCTCTCTTTCAGGCTGCAGAATGCGCCCGCCACCTTCCAAAAACTTGTCGATGGTCTCCTAGCGGAATTGGAAAAATGTGCAATCGCAGACCTTGATGATGTGGCCATATTTTTGGAATCCTGGGCAAAACACCTGGAACACCTACAAAAAGTCTTCAAGCGCATAAGGGAGGCAAAACTAACTGTTAAGACTAAAAAGTGTCAAATAGGCCTAAACAGAGTAGCTTACCTTGAACATCAGGTGGGTCAAGAACCTATCAACCCCCTACAGGCCAAAGTGAATGCTATCCAAAAGTGGCCTGTCCCAAAGTAAAAAAAAAAACTGGTCCAATCCTTTTTAGGCTTGGCCAGATATTACAGGCCATTTGTAGCGCAATACAGCCAAATCGCCAATTTCAATTTACACCTAAAACTTACAAAGTAAAATTTCAAACCCTTAAAAAAAGGCCTGAACTAATGTGGCTTATGTAAACCAAATAACAATTCTGTTTCATAAATGGCTCAACAAACGGGCTGTTACTAACTTTGAAGGAAATGTATATTCCTGTTTTTGTGTCTTTTTGTAACTTAAGGTTTTGCCTCAAGAAATTCTCTGTTTTAAATCTAATTACCCTGTAAGGTATTTACCATCCTAACTTTACATAGGTGATTCTTTTCTCTTTTCTTTAATTAAAATTCTTCTTTTAAACACCTAATTAATTTTTCATTGTTCTTAAAATCCAAGACTTTGGGTCTGTGTTCACCTGTACCAATTGGTAAAAATTATTATGAAGCCTTCCCCAGGAAAGGGGGTGTAGGGCTGGGGGAAATATTTTGGGGGAAAACGTCTCCAAGTGGTCTCTTTCCCTTTTCTTTGTTTAAAATGCTTCGTGGTGGCAGCAGACTGTTCAAGGACAAGGCAAAGTTTATACCTTGGGAAAGTTTTTTTAACCTAAGCTGGTAAAAATAAGCTTAGGGGTCTTTCAGGCAGGTCCCTACCTCTGTACCGTAAAGTTCAGAGTAGGGAAGAAACCTTGACAGGGTGTTACTAGTCCCCCGCTGCTCCTGTCCTCCCCCCTGTCCCGTGGGTCTCCCCTCACCTGCACAGAGGGAGCCTTCAGCCTCAGGGCTCTCAGACCCCACGGAGGGGCTGCTGGCCCCTCGGGAGAAGGAGGAGCTGCTGGTCCCTGTGCCAGAGTCGCCGAGCTCCTGCTCTGGGCTGGCTGGGAGCTCCTCAGTAGCCAGGCTGGTGGATGGCTCCGGTTGGGCACTGGGGTGCGGCTCCTGGCTCCTCTGCTTCCTGTAAAGGAAGCTGCAGAGCCACCTTCCCAGGCTCCCACCCTCTCCTGGGTCCCTCCTACAGAGCATCACCCTGGGCCACCTCCATTTGGGACCAGAAGGGGCCTCAGGGCATGCTAAGGGAGCTGGTGTCTTCCTCCTCCTCCAGAAAGCCAGGGAGCTCCTCCTCCTCGCCTGGCCACTGGCCTCTTCCCCGCCCGCGGGGACAGAGGGGCCGCTCTCCTCCTGGGAAAGCCGGACGCTGCTCCCTACCGGCTCTGGAGCCACCAGCCCGGCCTTCCTCCTCAGAATTTGCCTCAGCCGCTGCATCCTGGGAATGAGTGGGGAGCAGCCATGAGTCTGGGTTCAAGGCAGCCTCTCATTAATGTGCCTGCCTGTTCCTCCATCCACCTCCCCTCCGCTGAGACAATTTCTCCTCACCACACACCCCACCCCAGGGCATGGGGGCTGCCGTCCACACCCACTGGCAGCAGCTCCCAGCACAGGCTGCTCCCAACGTTCCCCCTCATCCCTGGGGCCCTGTGACACCAGGGGAGTCTCGTCCTTTCAGAGCAGTGGGGCTCTCTGTTAGTTTGGACAAGCAGCTCCCTCCACCCCAGAAGGCCCCGCTCCCTCCCAGGCCAGGGAAAGAGCAGCACCCGGACAGTCCCCAGCGAAAGTTCACAAGGTGCCAATGCTGGGAGGGAAGAGTCGCCCTCACTTCCCACTGATTTCACTGATTGCGGTTGTGGGTGTTCAGCACCTGGCAGGTTCTGCCCTCCCCAAAGACTCTCGACGTGGGGAAAAATCTCCTGCAAGGGAAGGGCTGGGAGCCCTCTTGCTGGCCTATTCCCACCACACTGGGGATGGCTCTGGAGAACTCCACTCACTTGCTCTAGATGGGAAAGTGCTGGGTGGCAGATACTCACCGAGGCCTAGTCTCTTGCCCTCCTCCTTGATCTCCTGCACCAAGGTGGGCTGGAAAGGGTGCTGCCCAACGCCCTGCCAGCAGAGCAGGGAGTAGAAGCCTGCAGATCGAAAGTGGCTGTGAAAACAAGATGACGTTTTATTGTCAGGGGATGGATAAACTCAGCCTAGCAACCGGGGGTTTACAACACTGACCTATGGCCAGCAGCACACCTCCCATCTCCAGGTCTCCTCGTACCTCAAGCACATTCCTGAAGCGTGATGACCCAAGGGCTGTAGGGGAGTGTCCCCAGCCCCAGTGAGGGAAACAGAGGCCTGGGCAGGAGAAGCCACTGCCCCAGGGTCACCGAGGGACTCAGGGATAGAGCCGGGGATGGAGCCTTTGTCCAGGCTCCCGCACTAACCACTAGAGGAACACTCCCTTCCAGAGCTGGGAAGTGCCAGCGGGACTCGATTCCCAGTCTCCCTGGCTCTGAGTGTGACTTGTTGTTGTGACTGAGGCAGAGGGGTGGGAATCTGGACTCCTGGCTTTCACTGGTGATTTTCTTCAATTCCCAGCCTCCCTGGCCCTGAGTGTGACCTATGGAGGTGGTGGAATCTTCATCCTTACAGATTTGTAAGGCCCAGCTTGACAAAAAAAATCATCTATTTTAAATTAAGGACAAAATTTATGAAAATCTCTTCAATAATCTAAATAGAAGAGGAAACAATAACATGAAATCGAACATGTTCACTGCCAAGTTTTTGAGAGAGTCACACCACTGACATGATAGCTAAAGCCCTGGAAGCAAACTTAGCTGAAATGCTAAGCCAGCTTTGGACAGCAATAGCTTCCTTGGAAGGTGCAGAAACTATTGTCTTCTTTTCAGTTTATTCAAAGAGTTCAGTTCAATGACTCGTTCGCTGAAATTCAAGAAAGCCATTGAGAGTTCACAAAACAAGCAAACTTCTTTTCCTCCCTCAATCTATGGATAAAAACTAGGTGTGAGGGGATGGATATACTAGTTCATAAATCTAGAAACACGTGAAAACCAGAACGTATCATTTTAGTTCACTAACCACACTTCAAATTTCCTTTGTTTAAGAAATCAGTTTTAAATGCAAAACATTTCCATACAACTTTTTTCTTATGCTTCTCTTTCTAGCTCCAGCATGACCGTGGTTTGTGACCAAAGAGAGGTCACTTCTTTTCTCTTTCCCTCTCTATCGTGGAGATGGAGAAAATTCTCTAAGTCCTAGCAGGCAAGAGATTTGAGCACGTCAGGCGTGTGAGAGCCCTTGTGCTCTAAAGGACAATGGGTGATTGTTGTTTGGGGCAAGAACCCCAACGGATTTGATACTTGTCCCCCATCCAAAGCCAGTAACACATCTCTGTATTTTCAATCATGAGTTAGACATTCTCAGCACTCCTCTATCTCCCGCAGCCCTCAGGTGTTCCTTGGATTATGGAGGCTTGGTTGCAAAGAGGACTGGAATTTTTTTACTGGCTTCCTGGGTGTCCCTAGCCAATGAGGGTCTCAGTCTGGCCTCCGAGGCCCACACCCCCCAGACACTGAAGAACAGGATGGATTGATTTCACTTCACGTTTTTTGTCTTTGTATTTTTGAATTATTTTCCTAATGAAAGATTGATTCTCATGACATTCATAGAGCTGGCAGATGACAGAACAAGGAGCATTGATCTCAAGTTGCAGTGTGGAAGGCTTGGATATTAGGAAAAACTTTTTCACTGGGAGGGTGGGGATGCCTTTGAATCTGCTAGGATAGGGTCCCCCATCTTCTACTTAGAGCCTATATTTTTTCTTACCTTCTACACAGATGACGATTTCTTTCCACACAATCAATACAGTAATAAAAATAATCCCGAGAATCTCCTCCACACCAACCGTCTCTTGGTCCCCACTGAGAGACTGCGAGATGGAGGCTTGCTGCAGCAAGGCTACAGGGGTCTCCGAGGTTCCCCCTGCCCCGCACCCCTGTCCTGCCGGGCTGTTGTCAAGGGAGCTCTGTGGGGTCACACCCGCCTCATCATCTTTGCCCAATAGGCTGAGTTCCTGCCAAAGGCCTTTGTGAAGTCACTGCCACACTCACCTTTCCCTTGCAGGCCTGATGTCTGCCCCTGGCCAGCCCGGCTGGATGTTTCAGCTGCACCCTGGATCACCCCACTTGCTCATTATTGATTCTGGGGAGCAAGCAGGCCACCCAGTAAAACAGCAGAGTCTATGCCTCACCCCACACTGAGTTTTTCATAGAGGCATCGGTTGTGAAACTATTTGATCTCCTAATCCAGCCTCTATTTCACTGGCTATGACATTGCACACGCTTACCACCATATTAAGCCCAATTGCTTGTAATTCACAAAAAGGTGCCATGGCACCTTCCAGAATGATAACCAGTTGTGATGGGAGGATACCAGGAAACAGAGAATCCACCTCTTCCCCAGGCCCTACGCTACCAGCACTCCCAACTATCTTCGAGACACCACCGACATCCTGGGGAAACTACAATCCATCGGTGATCTTCCAGAAAAGGCCATCCTGGCCACTATGGATGTAGAAGCCCTCAACACCAACATTCCACACAAAGATGGACTACAAGCCATCAGGAACAGTATCACCGATAATGTCATGGCAAACCTGGTGGCTGAACTTTGTCTTTGTCCTCACCTATAACTATTTCACATTTGGGACAATATATACCTTCAAATCAGCGGCACTGCCATGGGTATCCGCATGGCCCGACAGTATGCCAACATTTTTATGGCTGACTTAGAACAATGCTTCCTCAGCTCTCATCCCCTAATGCCCCTACTCTACTTGCGCTACACGAATGACATCTTCATCATCTGGACCCATGGAAAAGAAGCCCTTTAGGAATTCCACCATGATTTCAACAATTTGCATCCCACCATCAACCTCAGCCTGGACCAGTCCGCACAATAGATCTACTTCCTGGACACTATGGTGCTAAGAAGGGATGGTCACATAAACACCACCCTATACCGGAAACCTACTGACCGCCATGCTTACCTACATGCCTCCAGCTTTCATCCAGACCACACCACACAATCCATTATCTACAGCCAAGCTCTACGATACAACTGCATTTGCTCCAACCCCTCACACAGAGACAAACACCTACAAGATCTCTATCAAGCATTCTTACAACTACAATACCAACCTGCTGAACTGAAGAAACAGATTGACAGAGCCAGAAGAGTACCCAGAAGTTACCTACTACAGGACAGGCCCAACAAAGAAAATAACAGAATGCCACTAGCCATCACCTTCAGCCCCCAACTAAAACCTCTCCAACGCATCATCAAGGATCTACATCCTATCTTTAAGAATGACCCATCACTCTCACAGATCTTGGGAGACAGGCCAGTCCTTGCTTACAGACAGGCCCCCAACCTGAAGCAAATACTCACCAGCAACTACACACCACACCACAGAACCACTAACCCAGGAACCTATCCTTGCAACAAAGCCCGTTGCCAACTGTGTCCACATATCTATTCAGGGGACACGATCATAGGGCCTCATCACATCAGCCACATTATCAGAGGCTCGTTCACCTGCACATCTACCGACGTGATATATGCCATCATGTGCCAGCAATGCCCCTCTGCCATGTACATTGGCCAAACTGGACAGTCTCTATGTAAAAGAATAAATGGACACAAATCAGATGTCAAGAATTATAACATTCAACAACTGGTTGAAGAACACTTCAATCTTTTTGGTCACTCGATTACAGACCTAAAAGTGGCAAGTCTTCAACAAAAAAACTTCAAAAACAGACTCCAGTGAGAGACTGCTGAATTGGAATTAATTTGCAAACTGGATACAATTAATTTAGGCTTGAATATAGCCTGGGAGTGGATGGGTCATTACACAAAGTAAAACTATTTCCCCATGTTTATCCCCCCGCCACCACCCGCTCTTCCTCAGAGGGTCTTGTCAACTGCTGGAAATGGCCCACCTTGATTATCACTACAAAAGATTTTTTCTCCCCCGCTCTCCTGCTGGTAATAGCTCACCTTACCTGATCACTCTCCTTACAGTGCATATGGTAACACCCATTGTTTCATGTTCTCTGTGCATATAAATCTCCCCAATGTATTTTCCACTGAATGCATCCAATGAAGTGAGCTGTAGCTCATGAAAGCTTATGAGCTTACTTACTTCTCATTTGAATTTCTCTGGCTTCAACTGACAGCTGTTGGTTCTTGTTGTGCCTTTCTGGGTGAGATCAAATTAGCCCTGCCCCGTGAAATCCGATCTCCCTGTCCTGCTGGGTTCCCTCCAGCAAGGAGAACCCAGTCGGGGCCTCCTAGCTGTTTGTCTGCTGGGCTGGGGATATCAGATGCACCAGAGGCATGCAGAAGTGAATGCACTGCATCAGCCCGGCGTTGGGCTCAGGGGTTTGGCCTTGGCAACTTCTGCTCCAGCCATGTCTCTGGGTGTCTGGGCTCAGGGCTTCTGACCCCCGTGACTGCAGCCAAGCCTGGGGTGCTGAGCTCAGGACTTTCATGCCCCTCCCCACTGCTCTCGGCACTCTGGGTGTCTGCCCGGCATCTGCAGCTGGGGCTCAGGGCTTCCCTTTCAGTTCCTTCTGGGGCTCAGGGGTTCATTTTTAAGGATGCCCCCAAATTGGTCCTTGCGTTAATTTGCCAGGGGACTAGTAGGTAGGAGACCCCAGCTGAGGTGCTCTCAGCAGCAGGGACCCATCCGCACATCTTAGAACCTCCTCTAACTTCAGAAAGATTCTTGGCAGCTGCCCTCAGAGCCCAGGTCTGAGGGTAGCACGGAAGTGAGCGTGGCAATGCTGTAACCCCCCTACAACAACCTCTGAACTCCCCCACTATCCCATTTTGGTTGGGACTCCCAGCAAATGAAATATCATTGAGATGGACATGTTCCAACGAGACAATTCAATTAAGAATAGGATACCAGAGGAGGAAAAATCACTTTTGTCGTGGCAATGAGGGTGGCCCATTTCAAACAGTTGACCAGAAGGTTTCAGGAAGAATAGGGGGAAATTAGTATGGGGGAAGTTAGGACTTTTGGCTGCAGAATTTTATTTCATTTTTTTATGAGATTGTGTCTTTTAGGTTTTCTGGCACACAAGCAGAGAAGTTAGAGAAAAAGATAAATGATTCTTGCGGGAAGTTTGCAATGTCTCGCTAATTTGTTTCTTAAGACCAGAACAAAAACACATAAGAACCCCAAAGTCAGAAGGAGAGAATGTCAGCTTCTGCCTATAACAGAGAGGCACAATTCACTGGGTACCTGCTGACTGACTGCTGCTACACCCCCACTGAGCTGCTTAGCATGCAAGTAGGTCCAGGAACCGTGCCCAAAATTTAAAGTCGCAGTATTCAATTTTAACACAACCACAAATACACCAGAGCATCCAAATTTTCTGTTTTACAAGGTCTCTCCTTGTTTTGGAACACTGGTTTCTAAACTTGCCATCGGGACTTTGAATCCAATTTCAGCTACTAATTAGCAAGTGTGTGGAACAATCATTAATGTGCATTCGGTGTTATGTTGTAGGTTTCTTTAGGAAATCTGACATGCTCTCAGTCCCCCCAAAACCCACTCTCTCTCCCCCCACATACACACAACACACTCCCTGTCACACTCCCCCCAACACCACCCCATTTGAAAAGCATGTTGCAGCCACTTGCATGCTGGGATAGCTACCACAATGCACTGCTCTCTGTGGCCATTGCAAGAGCTGCCGTTGTGCTGGCAGTGTGAACACACAGCAGCGCTTTCCCTGCAGCGCTCTCTGAGGGGCACTGCAGCTCCTGGCGCTGTACATCTGACAGTGTAGACATAGCCTAAGTTACACCAGTGAAACTTTCTTTATTCAAGACAAGGGCAGATTCAGGACCTGAGTATTACATAGTAGGAAGTAATTACTTTAGAATAGGCTGTAAACACAGATAAATGATTGGCATGTATGTTGAGTGTTTAAACTGAGTCTCTCCCCCCCAAATAAGAATCCGTTGAAGACAATTAAACTGCTCTATTTAGAGCATGACTGTCATTTACTCTCCCTATTGTGCATTAAGAAAGTAGTATTCTTGTTTTAATGTAATCACGCATAAGAAGCAACAGAAAACCATTTACAGTTAAACAAAATAAACTTGGGAACAGACTTTTTTATGGTGGCTTATTTATTTTGAAATGTTGCCTTGAAACTTTTTGTTTTATTTAGCCCTGAGAGGAAGGATAGTGGGTGAGGTCAGCAAACATTTCAGGAGATGTGATGCTTCCAAAGTACAAACCCAAGATCCCAAGCGATACAGGACCCCTTAACATTTAAATGAGCCCTTCTGAGAGGCCTGATGCTGATAAGAATGACTGACCTCATGAAAAATGGGCTTTGTTTTCTCATTTAAACAGTGAGAAAATTTCATGGGGCCAGATCTGGAGTCAATGGAGCAACCCCCAGGTGAAGCAGTTAAACCCCAACCCAAAGACTGGATTTTCCACAGTTACAAGGGAAATTAGATAACTATATACACACACACAAAAACAGACTGAAATACGTAGGGTTAGAAATCCCCAGTAACAACATTGATGGCCCAAACTCTCTGCAGTGACCCCAACCCGTGACACTCCCTCTCTGTGTCCCTTCTCGACAGTGGGGCTGTGAGTGTAGCTGGATTGGGCAGTGGCTCCATCTATTGTCCCACGGGGGAATCTCTTCTCTTCATTGCCACATGCCACGCAGTTGCCGTACTCTATCTGTCAGCCCAGCTGCTCAGTGGATTTGCCCATGTCACCCGGTTTCAATATTCCTTTCCACATAGAATCATAGGACTGGAAGGGACTGTCATAAATATAAAGGGAAGGGTAAACCCCTTTGAAATTCCTCCTGGCCAGGGGAAAGCTCCTCTCACCTGTAAAGGGTTAAGAAGCTAAAGGTAACCTCGCTGGCACCTGACCAAAATGACCAATGAGGAGACAAGATACCTTCAAAAGCTGGGAGGAGGGAGAGAAACAAGGGGTCTGTGTGTCTGTCTGTAGTCTGTCTTTGTCGGGGATAGACCAGGAATGGAGGCTTAGAACTTTTAGTAAGTAATTTAGCTAGGTATGTGTTAGATTATGATTTCTTTAAATGGCTGAGAAAAGAATTGTGCTGAATAGAATAACTATTTCTGTCTGTGTATCTTTTTTGTAACTTAAGGTTTTGCCTAGTGGGGTTCTCTATGTTTTTGAATCTAATTACCCTGTAAGATCTCTACCATCCTGATTTTACAGGGGGGATTTCTTTATTTCTATTTACTTCTATTTTTATTAAAAGTCTTCTTGTAAGAAAACTGAATGCTTTTTCATTGTTCTCAGATCCAAGGGTTTGGGTCTGTGGTCACCTATGCAAATTGGTGAGGCTTTTTATCCAACATTTCCCAGGAAAGGGGGGGGGTGCAAGTGTTGGGAGGATTGTTCATTGTTCTTAAGATCCAAGGGTCTGGGTCTGTAGTCACCTAGGCAAAATGGTGAGGCTTTTGACCAAACCTTGTCCAGGAAGTGGGGTGCAAGGTTTTGGGAAGTATTTTGGGGGGAAGGATGCGTCCAAACAGCTCTTCCCCAGTAACCAGTATTAGTTTGGTGGTGGTTGCGGCCAGTCCAAGGACAACGGGTGGAATATTTTTGTACCTTGGGGAAGTTTTGACCTAAGCTGGTAAAGATAAGCTTCGGAGGTTTTTCATGCAGGTCCCCACATCTGTACCCTAGAGTTCAGAGTGGGGGAGGAACCTTGACAGGGACCTTGAGAGATCATCAAATCCAGGGGTTCTCAACCTTTTTCCTGCTGAGGCCCCTATAAAAACATCCTATAAAAACAACAGGGCCCGGCAGTGGGGAAGCGTGGGTTCCAGGCCAGGGGGACACACTTGGGCATAGGCATAGTTTTACTTCTATTTTCTTTTTTGGTGGGGGAGGGGGTAAGGAAGGCCTGGCATGGCTTATCCCAGCTCCACACAGCAGGGTCCAGGGAGGATGTGCCATCTCCACCCCCTGACTCACTCAGGAGGGCACCTAGCTTGTCTGGGCTCTGGGGGGATGCAACCAAAAATATAACTGAAAGGGGGGACTCAGTTCAAAAAGTTTGAAAACCGCTCAGGTGTGGGCAGGAGGTTAGTTAGGGGCTGTGTGAAATGAGGGGAGTAGCTCAGGGTACAGGGAGGGGATAGCTAAGGGCTGTGTAGGGGCAGGGGGTAGCTCAGGGTGCGGGCAGGGGGTAGCTATGGGCTGTATGCAGGCAGGGGGGCTTCCAGTGCAATGCCCAGCTTCAGGGGCAAGGCACTGGGACTCCTGGCTTCAGCCTCCCTGCTGCTCCTGGCTTGTGGGGGAGGGGAGGTTTGCTGGCTTGAGCACCGCGTTGCTCCTGGCTTGGAGGGGATGTGGGGACCCTGCCAGCTTCAGCCCCACCTAGCTTCTGGCTGCGCCACTCCCGGCTTGGGGGGGATGGGGAAGGCATCGTGGGCTTCAGCCCCGCGCTGCTCCTAACTAGAGCAGGGGGCCCACTGGCTTCAGACCCGCACTGCTCCTGGCTTAGGAGGAAGGGGGGGCCCCCAGGCTTCAGCACTGGGGCTCCAGGTTTCAGCCGTGGAGCTCCACGGCCCCCCGGAAAGGGGTCACTGACCCCCGGCTGAGAACCACTGACCTAATCCAGTCCTCCGCACTCATGGCATGACTAAGCATTATCTAGATCATCCCTGACAAGTGTTTGTCTAACCTACTCTTAAAAATCTCCACTGATGGAGATTCCAGAACCCCTCAGGCAATTTATTTCAGTGCTTAACCACCCTGACAGGAAGTTAGCCATTGATAGCTACTCTCTGGGAATGGTTTTCCACCAGTTTTGCACGCATCTTATAGTAGCTCCATCTAAGTTGTCTTTCCCTAGTTTATTTAGGAGAAGGTCAGGTGAGACTGGGACTGATTTAACTGGGAATTGGTCCTGCTTCGAGCAGGGGGTTGGACTAGATGACCTTCAGGGGTCCCTTCCAACCCTGATATTCTATGACTGCATCAAAAGCCTAACTACCGTCAACATATACCACATCTACTGCTTCTCCCCATCCACAAGGCTCGTTACCCTGTCAAAGAAAGCTATCAGGTTGGTTTGACACCATTTGTTCTTGACAAATCCATGCTGACTATTACTTATCACCTTATTATCTTCCAGATGTTTGCAAATTTAGAGCTTAATTATTTGCTCCATTATCTTTTCAGGTACAGAAGTTAAGCTGACTGGTCTGTATTTCCCCAGGTTGTCCTTATTTCCCTTTTTTTAGATGCCCTTTTCCAGTCTTCTTGGAATCTCTCCCGTTTTCCATGACTTTTCAAAGATAATCACTAATGGCTCAGATATCTCCTCAGTCAGCTTCTTGAGTATTCTAGGATGCATTTCATCAGGCCCTGGTGACCTGAAGACATCTCATTGGTCTAAATAATTGTTTACTTGTTCTTTTCCTATTTTATCCTCGGATCCCACCTCATTTTCAATGGCATTCAGTATGCTAGATGTCCAATTACCACTAACCCTCTTCTTGAACACTGAAACAAAGAAGTCATTAAGCACCTCTGCCATTTCCACATCTTCTGTTATTGTTTTTTCCCTCTTCATTGAGTAATGGGCCTACCCTGTCCTTGATCTTCCTCTTGCTTCTTATGTATTTGTAGAATGTTTTCTTGTCACCCTTTATGTCTCTAGCTATGATCTGTTTTGTTCCTTGGCCTTTCTAATTTTGTCCTTAGAAACTTGTGCTATTTATGTTCATCCTTTGTTGTAATTTGACCTAGTTTCCACTTTACGTACAACAATGTTTTGATTTTTAGATCATTGAAGATCTCCTGGTTAAGCCAGCATGGTCTCTGGCTATACTTCCTATCTTTCCTATGCAGTGGAATAGTTTGCTTTTAGGCCCTGTAGTGGGGCAACTGCCCCACTCCAGTAGAACAGGGGTTAAAAGCATCCCTGGAGAGGGCTGTGGCTGGGCTAGGCTGATTCGGGAAGCAGCCACAGCTGTGGCCAGCTCAATCAGGGTCCAGCTGGCCCTTATAAGAGGGCTTGGGGCCAGAAGTGAGAGGAGTGTCACTCTAGTCCTGGAGGGAGAAGGGCTAGCTGCCTGGGAGCAATGTACCTGAAGTGGAGCAGTGCGGGGGAAAGGCAAAGGGAGCGGGGGAGCACCAGCCTGGTAAATCCCCAGGCTGAGGCCTTGTTGAAGGCCTCAGAAAGGTACGGGGGAGGCAGAGGGGCAGCCTGGGGATAAGCAAAGGCAGCAGGTCCTACCCCTTTGCCAATGATAAGTGGCCATTACAGACTGCAGTCTGCCCCAGTGAGCAGGGGCTAGATGATGACTGGCAGTAGCCCCTGAGGCAAGGTGGGTTTAGAGGGTTGGGGGTTCCCCTGGGAGGGGAGACCCAGAGTGTGGCGGTACGGCCAGGGGGCAGCACCCCAAGGTAAAAGGGCACCAAGGTCTGGAGGAATATGGGGGCCCTAAGACAGGCAAGACACCAGCCTGCAGAGGGCGCTCCCAGTGCTGAAGAGCTAACTTCCAAGATGACCAGCAGGAGGCGCTATGCCGGTGAGCCTTCGCCTTGCTACAGGCACATAATAATGTCTCTGAAAAATTGCAAACTCTTGAACTGTTTTTCCCTTTACACTTGCTACCCTGGGATCTTACCTACCAACTCTCTGAATTTTCCTAAGTCAGCCTTCTTGAAAGGCAGCACCTTGCACAGACACATTGAATGTTGCCTGACATTATCAAGCTCTTACTGAAATTCCTCACAATCCACCCAAACAGAAGAATTCAGTGGCCTGGGCAAGTTTTCCTATCTCGTGTTTTTAGTCCATTATTCCAGCTCAATAATAAACATACAGAACACGACCAATCCTCGTATTGCCACTCAGGGCCTCCCACTCTCCAGGTGATCCTTAATTCCCACCTCTCCCCATCCAATTCTTATACCTCACATATGGGCTCTGTCTCTCCGCTGCTCCCAGCACTAGGCTCTTCTCCCCTGCTGCTGCTGCACAGAGGCTCTCCGGCCTCCCTCCTTTGGGTGGCTCAGGGCTCCCTCCCCACAGCTTGGCCTGGGGGCGATGGGGCAGCAGGTCTCCTGGGGCAGGGATGCTGCAGGGGCTAGGGTGCCCAGATGTCCCGGTATTCAGAGCTTTTTCTTGTCTAGGTGCCTATTACCCCCCCACACACACTGTCCCGATTTTTCATACTTGCTATCTGGGCACCCTAGCAGGGGCTGAGGCTGCAGCGCAAGCAGCCCCATCCTGCGAGTTCCCCACCCCAGGGCAGAGGGGCCCAGCTGGGCTGACTGGGGGGGGGCAGGGGGAAGAAGCTGCAGTTCCTGTAATCTGACCTTTCCCACACCCTCCCCCCACAAATCTCCCCATGGGTCTTCTACTAATCCCCCCCAAATCCTCTCTGCTCCTCTGCCTCCTGACACCCTGCCTCGCCCTGCACCTCCTGCCCTTCAGTCCCCCCCAAAAGCCTTTTCCCCCTCCTTCCCCTTGTGCCCCCTGAATTGCCACCTGCCACCTCCTGTTTCCATCTCCTTTGCTTGCCCTTTTAACGGCGCCCCCCCCCATTCTGCTCCCTGCCCTGAGGCAAACAACCCCCCACCCTTTGGCTTGATAACGCCCCTCCCCTGCTCCAACCTCCGTGCCCCCAGTCCCAAACCGCATGGGGCTGGGAGGAGGAGAAAGTCCTTGCTGGCTAATAAAGCCAGTTTGTGCCCTGCAGCCCTGCTTTGGGGAGGGAGGGGGTCAGCCTGAACTGACCCCTGTAAACTGCCCTGAACTTCCCCCTCCTCAACAATCCCCTCAACTCTGCCCCCCAAATCTACCCCATGCCTGGACTCTGCCCCTCCCCCATCCTGGCCCTCTCCTCAGTCCCCCTAATGAGCCCTGTCTGAACCCCCAACCCCCTCTGCTCCCCTGAACCCACCTCCTGACCCCTGCAGCCCCTCCTGCACCTCAGCCCCCCTGAACTACCCCCTCCCTTCCCTAGTGACCCCCAGCTCCACAGGGTGACTCTGCTGTGTCGGTTTAACTGTCACCCCAGGATATGCCAAGCTCCCCTCCCCCCGTACAGCCACCTGGGCCCTCATTAGCTTCGGGGGTGGGAGCTAATTTGCACAGAGGATAATGGAGCAGCCAATCAGGGGCTGGCCTGGGTGACGGGGGGGGGGGGGTCTATAAAGGGCTCCTCAGGGCTTGCGGACCCCTGGGCATGGCTGTGGCTGTGCTGGGAGCCTGGGCTGCAGGGTCAGGGAGGGGTCTGGGCCCAGCCCCAGAGCCGGTAGGGGAAGCGGGAGGCTCTGGTGCTGCGCAGGGTGGGGCAAGAGCTGGGTACAAGAGGCCCTAGTCACTGCAGCTCCCCCTCTGTGGGGCTCTGGGGGAGAGGTCTGGAGCCATTTGTCACACGCTTGGGATCCACCCTGTAAGGGAGGACAAACTGGGCTTCATTCATACCCCAGTCTCAGTCATAATGCTGGGGTAACAGCAGGGGCTCCTTTCATAAAACACCTCATTATTTTTAGCTCTTTGTTTCATGGGTTGCAAGCCTCCCACATTCTGATCCAGTGAAAGAGAGCCGTCCTCTCCTGCTGCCATCGACCCCCATCCCTCTGTCTGCTTCCGACACGGCCTGGCCTGGGAATGTGAAGGAACCTCTCCGAACTAAGAGGAGACACGCACAGCAACATACAGTCCTCTGTATTGGAGAGCGAGAGGCTGGAGAGACACAGACACACCCTCAGTTCACTGATCTCTCATGTTAATAACAGTTTGAAGAACACCCATCCAGTCTAGGAGAAAGGTTTGCACTCTCAGAGCAGCTCAGCACAGGGGACGGGGGTGCTGGGGCAGTAAAAAGGCTCCAGGGAGCCCTGAACCACAATGTCACTAACCCATTCTAGTGCACTAAAAACAGAGTGCAGTCGTAGGGGCATAAGTGGCTAGGTGTAAACACCCATCTACGATGCTAGCCACATCCTCCGGCAGCTAGTCTCTCCTGCCAGTCACGCTGCTGCAGCAACGTTATTTTTAGTGCCCAGCCTGGATCAGAGCTAGTGTGTGTATCTCTACCTGAGCTGGGAATCAGACCCCAGCTTGAAGTGTAGATGTACCCGAAGTAAAACTGTAAGTAGCTTAGGCTCTGGTCAATAATGACTTATTTAATGAAGGTGGGATATTGGTACCCTTCCCAGGATAGAGTCCCCCATCCTGTAAGTATGGCTTACATTCTTCATCAGCAAGGAGATGTGGAGAATTTTAATGGAACTGTGAAAGATGCACACAGGGAAAGGATATTTTGCAAGTATGATGGGTTTGCTCATAAGGGCACAACTCCTCCCATCAGCCCTCTCCCTACTGCACATCCCTTTACTCTGCCCAGGAACTTAAGTATTTGGTCAGTTCCTGAAGGGCTTATTCATTGATTCCAAGGCCAGAAGGGACAATCGTGATCATCTAGTCTAGTCTGACCTCCTGTATAACACAGGCCAGAGGACTGCCCCATAATAATTCATAGAGCAGATTTTTTTTTTAAAATGGCCAAACTTGAATTAAAAATGATCAGTGATAGAGAATCCACCACGACCCTTGGTATACTGTTCCAATGGCTATTTACCCTCACAGTTAAAAATGTACAACTTATTCCCAGTCTGAATTTGTGTAGCTTCCACTTCCATGCATTGGAGTGTGTTATACCATCTCTGATAGAGTAAATATTTGTTCCCCATTTAGATACTTATAGACTGTAATCAAGTCACCCCTTCACCTTGTCTTTGTTAAGCTAAATCACTCTAAGGCATGTTTTCTAATCATTCACATGGCGCTTCTCTGAACCTTTTTCAGCTTATCAACATCCTTTTGGAATTGTGGGCACCAGAACTGGACACAGGATTCCAGCAGTGGTCACATCAGTGCCAAATACAGAGCTAAAATAACCTCTCTGCTCCTACTCGAGATTGGCCTGGTCATGTTTCCCCGGATCACATTAGCTCTTTTGGCCACAGCTTAGTTAGGACTGCTGTGAGACTGACCCTTTTTAAGTCTGTTGCGTGGCTGACCATCCCATTTTAATGTGTTGGAAATGAACAAGCTCCCTAAAGTTTGTGTGGGAAGGAGAGGAAGGTCCCTGAAGGACATCCAAAAACATGGGGAGGGGGAGAACTGAGAGAATCAACAGAGCAGCCTCATACAAAAAGCTATTTTTGAAAATGTTAGTGGCTTCCCCCCATTTTCTGACTTGCTGTAATCACAAGGAACAAATGCATTCGCAAATGAATATTTGCAACAATCTGTTACCTGCATCCTAATACTGCAAACATAGCGCTTTAAACAAACAGCATTTAAAAATAAATTAGAAAGAGGAGCATTTGTCTACTTTTATCTGTCCTCCATTGAACGGAGAATTTATATTTTTCTTCTGAACAGACGCTGTCGCTCCAATTTTCATGAGAATGCACCCTCTCCAAAGATACCCCAGCTAGCTTGGTGGGCATTGCTGCTGGCAATTTGAAATTCTAAACTTGTTGTGGTCTATCCATGACCTGCTTGAGCCTGAATCCAAGTTTCCAGAGGCTGAGTTGAAGCCTTTTTCTCAGCTGCTCTTCTTCTGATTAGTGAAAGGCAAGAGATTTGACTCAAAAATTGGAGGGGATGTCACCCTTGACTGCAGATTCAAGATTACTGTAGCTTTGAGCTCCAGAAAATGAGGCTCTTTCTGTACCTGAACCCCTGTGAGGAAAACTCAGGAAGCCTAATAACAGCCAAGTTAAGGTTTATTTCCCCCTCTCTTTCAGAGCTCCCATTCATCCTTTCCTTCTCCCACTCACCGTCCTGTCTCCTCCCTTTCTCGTGGTGACTCCTGAATCCTGTAGTTTGTGGACCCAAGACTTAAGGAACCTCCTAGGAGCAAACTTACAGTCTCAGACTGCTGTAGTTGTCTGCACCTAGCTAGACACAACCGTTTGTCTGGCTCCTATTCAGACATGAAAAGAGAGCCAGAGTGCACTGTTACTACAATGGATCAGACAGACCAGAGGACCTGAAAGAAGAGTTCAAAGGTTGAACTCAGCTCTTTCTCCAGCAGCTCAGTCTAGGGGCAACTTCTGACTGTCAGCAACACGAGACCTTCAGACAGCGGGATGTACAGGTGTATAATGGAAGATGAGGATGTGAGTACTGGAAAGATTCTTCTGCAAGTGGCAGGTAAATGAACATGTCACAACGTCCAGAGGGGACGGCTTAACTCTGAGTTCATACTAACCTACCCATAGCCAAACAGATGTATTTACACGTTTCCCTATCTAATTGTGCAACAGCTCCTTTTCAGTGACTACACTACTTAGAAGTTTTCCTCAGCCTTTAATATGGTAATTGGTGACAGTGTTGAGCATCTGAACATGAAGTGTTCTAGGAGAGAGAGAAGTGTCCATATGTACTTATAAGGAACATACATTATCTATGTTTAGCTGTTTATGTATCACTTCTTGCCTCTCTCCAAAATGCTGATATTCGACACAGGTACAGATCAAACTCACAGTTCAAGTTGTAACAAGGTGTCTGTTTTATACTAATGAAGGTAATACATTCAACTGGTATGCCGAGAAGCACTTGTGAAGAACAAATCCGTCAAATGTGATAGGAGGTGTAAATGACCATGGGCTCTGATGGTGTGATTGGCAGTTGCACAGAAACACTTACATAAAGTGATCCTAGCAACTTACAAATGAAGTGATGGTAAGAATTAAGTACTGGAACAGAGGTGTAACACCTGATTGGTGCTGAATGAAGCAAATGGATGAAATGACTTTCTATTACTGCCTCCTAATTCTTCCCCATCTGCATTCACAGAGGTGACACTATTTGTTGGTTTAACTGTCACCCCAGGGACACTCTGAGCTCCTCTCCCCTTTGGGGCCTCTTGGGCCCTCGTTAACCTTAGGGGAAGGGGGTGGAGGCTCATTTGCCTAGAGAAGGCTGGAGCAGCCAATCAGGGGCCAGACTGGGGGCTGGGAGAGGCTATGAAGGGCTCCCCAGGGCTCAGGGCACGCAGACCCCTGGGCAGGGCAGTGCCTGTGCTGGGTGCCCTGGCTACAGGGTTGGGGAGGGGTTCGTGCCCAGTCACAGAGCAGGCAGGGCCCCAGGCAGTGGCAGGGGGAGACTGCCCCAGGTAGATGCTGGGGACTCAGGGGCAGCATGAGGTTGCGGTGCCTAGAGCCAGCCACAAGGGGAGGACAGGAGTTGGGGGCTCCTGGGATAGGGAGCTAGGAGCAGAGCTGGGCCCTATCTGGAAACAGGAGCTCCCCTCAGTCCCTGCTGCTCCCCGTATGGATACATGTACACTGGAGCTGGGAGCAAGCTTGCCAGCTTATGGAGACAGACGTGCTAGCTCTGCTGGAGCTATCATGCTAAAAATAGCAGCATCGCAGAGGGTAGACTGGTAGCGGCTTAAGCTGGTCACCAGAGTATAGACCCACCCCGAACCCCTGGATACTGTCTACCCGAGCTGGGAAGCATGTGGTGCTCAGAGGGAGGGTGTGAGGGGTTGGATCACGGAAACCCCCTTTGGGACTGCCCTTTGATGTGCCGAGACTACCTCTGAGCCCGTTTTCCCTGACAACTTGGGACTTCAGTGCCCTGCCTGGTTTAAGCCAGACACGCTAGCCTGCTACAAACACAGACCTAGTTCTGAACTACGTCCCCCAAAAACTGCAGGAGTAACTGAAAACTGCTTAAGAAGTGCTCCTGTCTCCAGAACTCTCAGTGGGGTCCAAACCACAAATAAATCCATTTTACCCTGTATAGCTTCCAAGCTTTCTCCCTTGTGCGTGACTGGAGAGGAAGATTTTGTAACAGTTATAAGGGTTTATACCTTACTGCTTGTGATAATATTGGTTGTGAAGAAGCCCAACAACCTCCAATAAAAATGTATAGCATAGGTGTTAGCTAGAGAGCAAATCTAAGTCCTACTCATGTACCCCACTCCCCAGATGGTTCTGTTTGTGAGTTATATCCCTTCCCCCGACCCTGTGTTTGTCTGGTCTATTTAGAATTGCTCCTCAGACCAGCTCTGTCCACCACCCTCTATTTGTATAGTTCCCACTACAACGGGGCCCCGATCTTGGTTGGCCAATAGGTACGACTGTAACACACATGATTAATAACAAAGGGGAAGAAGTTTAAATCTGAGTGATAAAAGAACAGGTCATTTATTGAAAACTGCCAGAGTAAGGAGGACTCTCTGCCTCCCCGCATGATGGCATGTGACTAGAAATATGGGCAACAAACACTCCCCACATCTCTTAAGTGTGTCAGCACCTTATAGCTACAGAGTGACTGATAGGATTGCCCTGGAGTCTCCAGGAATTCAAGATTAATCTTGAATTAAAAATGATGTAACAGGAGGAGGCTACCTCCAGGAATACATCCAACCACAATTGGCAACCCTAGTGACTGACTAGGCTAATAAATGACTCCCCTCCCCAGAGTGAGACTTTAACCTGATTGCTAATAACTGATTCAGGGCTGTGCCTGAGGGGAAAGGGAGTGATGTGATTGGCCTAAATCTGGATTGAACCTGGTCTGATAAACTCAGTTCAGTTTCACCAGACACAATCGGATCACCACTGTTAATTCTGTAGACTCAGTCACAGCTCAGTAGTGACATGGCCCTGCCATACCAGCATCCTGGCTGGGAGCAAGTCCCTGGGAGCAGGGGGAGAGCAGAAAGATATCGGTGTCCCGAAGCAGCTGCTCTTGCCCTGCCAGTCACGCTCTCTGATGAAGGACAGTCTGAACCTGAGCTCAAACCCTTTCAGTTTCTTCTTGGTTCATGACTGGATACAAATAGAGCCTGTGACGGTGCCAAGGGTCAAAGGAGAGGGGGATGATATGCGCTCTTTAGGGATGTGACTTCTTCTCTTCTGCCAATTTCCTGTAAACCCAGAGGGACACCGGCCAGCGACTCTCCCCAAAACACTTATTGAAATGTCTGACTTATTATAAGCATCCACTGCATAACACAGACACTTCGTTGGGGGATGGGATCTCTTTAGATTCTCACACAGACTGTGAGGTAGATACTAGGCTGGCCAACCTAGGGAATTAGCTCTCACCACTCAGGAGCACCCTCTGCAGGTGGTGTCTTGCCCACAATTACCTGCCCTTTTCCAAGCTCCACCACATTAGGCCCTACATCCCTCCCAGACAATGGCGTACTTTCCTGGGATACTGCCCTCTGGAGGTGCCCCACTCTCTGGGTGCTGCCCCTCCAGGGAACTGGCTACCCCTAATCCCACCACTCGCCTCAGTGACCCACTGCTGTTCTTCACCCTAGCCCCTTCCCTCAGGGCCACACTGCAGTCTGAACTGGCCACTCATCATCAGCAAGGGGGTAGACCTGCTGCCTCTTTCTCCCCTGGCTGCCCCTCCACAGCCCTAATACCTCCTCAAGGCCCTGTATCAGGCCCTCAGCCTGGGACTTGGTCAGGCCAAAACTCCCCCAGCTCCCCCAAAACTTCCCCAGCACTGCTCTGTCCAAGGTACCTTTCCCTATATAGGCAGCCAGCCCCATCACCTCATTCAGTTTTCTCATTTTTTTCGACAGTCACCCTGTGCAGCCTCATACATCCTGCCATATCAGTACCCCGACACAGGCCTGTGGATAAGGCAGATGTTACAAACTTTATGTTCTGGGTTTAGTGTATGTGTCGAAGGGGGTCACACTGCCTGTCGGGTGAACTTATTTCACACCCCAGAGGATCCTCGCATCCCTCCATTCCCACTGTTGCTGGCACCCAGTGCCGAGAGGCTGAACAACAGCTTGAGTGGTTCGTTACCCGGTGTGCTACACCCAATAATCACAACGGGGTGGAGAAGCAGAAAAGTTTATTTGCAGCTGCAAAAAGGTACAGGGAGAATAAAATCTCAAATCCTGCACCACAGAGCAGGAAGTTACACAGGCTTTTATACATCCTTTTTCCCAGCATACTTATCCAATAGCAAGCTGCTCCAAGTATCCATATAGCCAGCCAATCCAGTTCCCAGCTAGTTCCCTGATTCTCTGTATCATTTGTTAAACTATACATAAAGCTGCTTTATTCAGCATTGTTCTTCCATATCTCCCCTGTTTGGCCTTGCTTAGTTTCAGGCAGTCTGACTCTGCAACATACTGTTGCAGATTCTCAGCATAACTGCTGTGTGTGCCTCCAGGCGGGGGGGGGGGGGGGCAAGGACACTTGGGCCTAGCACGCAGAGCTGCTGCGAGTGCCTCCAGGCAGGAGGGGGGGGGCCAAGGACACCGGGGCCTAGTGCGAGGGGGCTTCATCGACACTCGTGGTCTTCCATCCCCTCGAGTTACCTAGTGGCCATGCCCCAGTGTTCCCAACAACTCCCCCCTTTGAGAACACTCAACAGCCTTGGCTCTGAGTTTTCTCACTTGGGCTACTTATTTCTTTACAATATGACTTTGCATAAGCACTTTGTGATAGCCCTGAAGAGAATGACTTATTAACTTTTGCAAAAGGGCCCTGACACATGATACTGCACAGCATAATACCAGTAATACAAGCAATGCAGGAAAGAGAAATTTCAATAGCAGGCTAAATAAACCACCAAGCCAAGATGACAAACCCCAGCCTGAAAACAAGGTTTGCAACCAATTGTTCTCTGGGGCAGTATAGGCAACCTGTGCTCCGGCTCGGGCATGGGCCTCAGCCTGTACCACCTTTTAGGGATCAGATTGGTTTCGGGTAAAACATAACACTCCCTCAGTGAGTACTGCAACTGAATACTCCTGGTCCTGATAGGTGGCTTGCTGTAAAGAGGTCTTGTTCCAGAACGGTGAGTCCGTTCTTTCCTGCTCTTTGGTGGTGGCTAATTCTGCTAGGGTCAAGGGCAGCATGTCAAGGGGCATTCCCGTTTTGGGGGATAGTGGAGTTGGAGCACACACCCAGCAATCAGTCTGGTTTGTTAAAGTAGCAACGTGGTGCGCAAGCAAAACAAAGGAGTTATGCTCCCGATATGCACAGTTTGGAAATACCAATACAGAGAATAACAATGTTACCCAATTAATTATTACCAGAGTCTTCCCAACCCAGGGTCTCCAGTACCTGGGTGGGCCCATTTTAGCATTAAGGTGCCCGCTATTTGTGTCTTTTAAACAGTAGCTTTAGCCCGAGATTTCACTGGATGAGGAGTCAGCAGGTTGGACGGTCCACTGTTCTGCTGACGAGGGGGCAGGTACTGCCTTCAGACGAGAGTGATGGATCCAGTTTTTGTGTCCCTCGATCTTTGCCGCTGTATGGGAGATCAGCAGGACGGTATAGGGTCCTTTCCACTTTTCCTGGAGAGGCTCGTCTTTCCAGGTGCGAACAAGCACAGAGTCACCGGGCTGTAAGGAGTGAACAGGAGAGTCCAAGGGGAGAGGCTGGGAATCCTTGGTATACCTGTGAAGAGACAAGAGAACAGCAGACAGGGAACACATATACTGTGACAAAAAAACATTACCCAACTCCCATTCCCCTGACAGAACCGGGGTGCCATTCATAGGCCATGCCCTTCCAAACATAATTTCAAAGGGACTGAGCCCTAATCTACCCTTTGGGAGAACGCGGATACGGAGTAGGATGAGGGGCAAAGCATCAGGCCATCGCAGTGAGGCTTCTTGGCACTTTTGAGAGATGCCGTTTAAGGGTCTGATTGGTACGCTCCACTACACCACTGGCTTGCGGTCTCCAGGGCGTATGGAGTTTCCAGGGGATCTGTAAGGCATGTGAGATGCTTTGAATGATTTTTGACGTGAAGTGTGTTCCATTGTCAGATTCCATCCACAGGGGGAGTCCAAAGCGAGGAATGATCTCCTTAACAAACTTGAGGGCCACTGTCCTGGCAGTGCAGTTACGGCATGGGAAGGCTTCTGGCCATCCACTGAACCAATCCACTATAACAAGGAGATATTTGAACCCTTGAATCCGGGGAAACTCAGTAAAGTCTATTTGCCACACTTGTCTGGGGCCCGGAGTGGGTTCTAGGGCAGCTGGTGGCACAGGATGTCCCGGTCGGGGGTTATTCTTTTGGCAGACTAAGCAGTCCGCTTGTACCTGGGCAGCCAGGGGTCGGAGTCCGGAAGCGATAAAGTATTTTCCCATTAGCTGGATAAGTGCTTCCCTGCCAGCATGAGTGGTTTGATGTAGTTTTTGCAGCACTGGCCGGATTAGGCCCTTTGGTAAGAGGACCTTCCCTTCTGGGGAATGGAGCCATCCCTCCTTTTCCCGAAGACTGAGTTTGTCAGTTAGCTGTCTCTCCTCCCCAGAGTACTGAGGGGTTGGAAGCTCCCCTACTGATGGGATAAGGGCATGCATATGGGCGTTCTCAGCCTGAGGGGATGGCAGGGTGGCAGCATGCTTAGCCTCTCTATCTGCCCGGGCGTTACCTCTGGCCACATCTTGATCCTCCCTTTGATGGGCTTTACAGTGTACCACCGCCACTTCCGAGGGGAGTTGTACGGCTTCTAGGAGCCGGAGGATTTGGGGCCCGTACTTGACTGGGGAGCCTTGGGCTGTCAGCATTTCCCTTTGCTTTCATAGGCCAGCATGAGCATGCAGCACACCAAAAGCATACGTTGAATCAGTAAAAATGTTGACCCGCTTTCCTTTTGACAGTTCAAGTGCACAGGTCAGGGCTATTAGTTCAGCAAGCTGGGCAGAGGTCCCAGCAGGCAAACCTTCAGCTTCCACAGTGTCATGGAGGGTCACAACAGCATAACCCGCCCTCCTTTGCCCATCTATTACAGTACTGCTACCATCAGTGTACCACTCATAATCTGCATTTGGGAGGGGTACATCCTTTAAATCCGGACGGCTGGAGTACTGGACATCTATGATCTCTAAACAGTCATGTTTCTGTTCCTCTGTTTCTGGCAAGAGAGTGGCTGGGTTAAGGGAGGGGCAAGGCTGTAGGGTGACTTCAGAGTTCTCTAACAGCTTAGCTTGGTACCGAGCAATCCGAGCCTGGGTGAGCCAAAGCCCTCCCTTTGCATCCAATAAGGCTCGGACCATATGGGGAGTATAGATTTGCATAACCCCTCCCAATGTTAGCTTCTCGGCTTCCTCAAGCAATAGGGCAGTTGCTGCGACCGCCCGTAAACATGCCGGCCAACCCTTTGCAACCTGATCCAATTGCTTAGAAAAATAAGCCACAGGACGCTTCCATGCTCCTAACAGCTGTGTGAGCACTCCTAGGACCACCCCCCTTCGTTCATGTACATACAACTGAAACGGCTTAGAGAGATCCGGCAGGCCCAGAGCCGGGGCTTCCATCAATTTTCTTTTCAGGATTTTAAATGCCCTGTCAGCCTCTGGGGTCCAATAGAAGGGGTCATGATCTGCTCCTTTTACACAGTCGTACAGGGGTTTAGCCCACAGTCCAAACTCTGGGATCCATATCCTGCAAAAGCCTGCCATACCCAGAAATGCCCTGAGCCGCTTACGGTTACTTGGGGTAGGAACTTGACAGATAGATTCCTTTCTTTTTTTTCGCTTGAACGCTGACGCTCCCCTTGCCTTAGCTGTAACCTGATCCCTCTCCACCTCAGACAACAAGGTTCTCAGGAGGATATTACAGTCGTCTCAATCGGCTTGTGACTACTGAGGCACCCCTCAAAGACTGAAATAAACCTGTTTGGGTTCGTTGAGAATTCCCCAGCCTGTGTTTTAAAAGCTGCTAAGTCTATTGGATTGAATGGCACATGGATGTAAACTTGCATAGTTGTAGCCTGACGTCCGTCTGCCCCTGGGCAAGCCACAACAGTCTCAGTAAGCAAAGGATAGAGTCCCACCGAGGGGGCAATCTCTGTAACCCGAGGCATCCTACCCTTATAAGGTGGGAGTGTGGGGGCCGAAGGGGACACCGGCTCTGCCATTACAGTGGGGGTGGGGGTCTGGGGACTAACATTAGCTGCTACCGAACCAGTCGGAGTCAGATTACAGTGCTGTAAAATATCTGGTCAAGTACATAAAGTCAGAAACAAATGCGCATACATATGTTCATTCCATTTCCTTGTTCTCTGACAGAACAGGAGTAACTGAAGGATCGTGTTGTAATTAATTGACCCTCCTGGTGGCCACCACTCCTGGTCCTCTAGTTGATATTGAGGCCAGTCAACTGTACAGAATCGTTTTAATTGGCTCTTAGTCATCGGATCCGCACCAAATACCTTCCAGTTTGCTAGAATGCACTCTAGGGGCGTACACCATGCCCTAACCTCTGAGCTCTGTCCCTGTCCCATACCTACAGGGTAACTCTGGGCGTCCCCAGGTTCCAACAGAGCATATAATCCGGATTTTAAAAGGTTCCTACCTTATCCAAGGAACCGGTTCTTCACCGTGGCCTGCAGCTGCTCCTCCCCCATGTCTAAGGGACCGGTTCTTCACCGCCGTCCACAACAGCTTCTCCACTATATGAGTGCGTTGCACCGTTGTGCCCTCTGGGGTCGATCAAATCGCGTCTCCTCCGAGGCCCCCGATGAACTCACCGGTGCGCCCTGGGCGTCGGTTCTCGCCGCAATCCTCGACCTCCAGGAGGGGTCCGGGCAAGGCTAAATTGCAGCCTCGTCGCCCACCCAGGGACGCCAAAAGCTGTTGCCGGCACCCAGTGCCGAGAGGCTGAACAACAGCTTGAGTGGTTCGTTACCCGGTGTGCTACACCCAATAATCACAACGGGGTGGAGAAGCAGAAAAGTTTATTTGCAGCTGCAAAAAGGTACAGGGAGAATAAAATCTCAAATCCTGCACCACAGAGCAGGAAGTTACACAGGCTTTTATACATCCTTTTTCCCAGCATACTTATCCAATAGCAAGCTGCTCCAAGTATCCATATAGCCAGCCAATCCAGTTCCCAGCTAGTTCCCTGATTCTCTGTATCATTTGTTAAACTATACATAAAGCTGCTTTATTCAGCATTGTTCTTCCATATCTCCCCTGTTTGGCCTTGCTTAGTTTCAGGCAGTCTGACTCTGCAACATACTGTTGCAGATTCTCAGCATAACTGCTGTGTGTGCCTCCAGGCGGGGGAGGGGGGGGGCAAGGACACTTGGGCCTAGCACGCAGAGCTGCTGTGAGTGCCTCCAGGCAGGGGGGGGGCAAGGACACCGGGGCCTAGTGCGAGGGGGCTTCATCGACACTCGTGGTCTTCCATCCCCTCGAGTTACCTAGTGGCCATGCCCCAGTGTTCCCAACACCACCCACAAGCTTCTTGCATGCCACGCTCCCATGCCCCTCAATTTCAGGGGCTCTGTGTGCCCCCCAAAGTCCCTCCTCCTCCCATACTAACCCCCTCCCCCGTTTTCCCCTCCAATGACAGCAGCTCTGTGTGACTCCCATTCTCCCCATACCAGGGGCTTTGTGTACCCCATTCCTCACTCCCCCCATTCCTCCCCCAATAGCAGGAGTTCTGAATGTGCTCCCATTCCCCTACCCCCCCACGCATTCTCCTTCACTCCTTCCATACCAGGGTTCCCTAGTCTTCCCCCCACCAGGAGCTCTGTGTGCCCTCCATTACTCCCTCCCTCTAAACCAGGGCCTCCCTTCACTCTCAGTCCAGGAGCTCTGTCTGCCCCCCATTCCCAACTTCCCTCCATGCTAGGGGTTCTATGTGCCCCCTTCCCCCTATACCAGGTTCTCCTAATTTCATGCTGTCTGGAGTGGCTCACAACTGTGAGTTCCAATCTCAGGGCAGACTGTCAGAAAATAGGGCAGAGAGACCAACATGGTGGTGTGTTTTATAATTAGGGTGACCATATTTCCCTATGCTGGATATGAACACCTCGTAAAATTACTCGTGAGTTCACTGGCAATCAATCAGAACTATGCAGTACAAACCTTCAAATTAACATCAAGTTGACTGAGCCTCCATTAAAAAGAAATACTGCCTAGTTGGATTCTTTTTATTTACCTTCTTATCTTGAAGGCTTTAGGGTTCCCATTTAGGGGTGTGTGACACCCCCCCACACACCTTCCCACACATGCAGGGTGAGGCGTCTCACACACACACACGCCCATACACCTCTCTCACATGGGTGTATGTGTGTGTGACTGACGGACTCGACCCTTTCCCTGCCTGGTGCTCTTTGCCCTCTACACCTGGCTGGGCCCCCGGGTCAGACCTGCCTCTCCTGGTACCTGGTGCCACATCTTACCAAGGCAACACATGGATGGGGGCACGCAGGGTCACATGCCTCCCCCCATTTCTGCCAGGGCGTATACCAAAATGTGGCATGTGGCCACCAGCAGCCTTTTGGCACTGTGCAGGAGGGAAGGGACAGGAGCGGCTTCCAGCCGCAGGGGAGGAGTAGAGGGGAAGTGATGACCTGGCCCCTGTCTTTGCAGAGCTCATCTCATCTTGTTCCCCCCACCGTGGCTGGAAGCAGCTTGTCCCTTCCTGCCCACACAGTATCATAAATCAGTTAAGACCTCCATGCTTCTGCTGGCCACCAACATAACCTAGATGCCTTCTGTCCCCCCCGGCTACAGCGTGGGAAGGAAGGGGTTAAGCCTTAAGAATGCACTGTGCACCAGGGCCCAGGTAACCTGATTGCAGAGGCTTCAGAGAACCCCGCCAGAGAGGTCGCTCAGCAGGGGAGGGTGCCTAGGGGACAGAGCAGCCCCACGCTCCCTGGGGGCTGGACCCAGCGCAGGGGGTGGGGTGGGCAAAGAGGGTACTAAGCCCCTGTCCGGGGGCTGCGGTGAAGCCTGCAGGGTCAGGTTGGGAACAGGCTGGAAATTGTTTCCCACCCCAGTCCAGAGCTTAGCGGCTTCCCCATGCATGCATTGCCCAGGGCTTTGGCACATGCAGGGCTCGGCTCCTCCTGGCCAGCGTCCCGGGCCGGAGGGTCTTGGGCTTTCCCGGGGTGCTGGCCCAGCCAGAGGCAGTGGGGGAAGGAAGGAGTCTGCCGGCCAGACTATTGATAAGTGTAGTATTCCGAATAGGAGCTCATTCTCCGCACAGCGCTGGGAATCGGATGTGTCCTGCTGGGGGGGGATGGGGTGATAGAGAGGAGCAGCAGGACTTGTGGAGGTGAAGGGGCAAAGCAGGGAGAGGACAGTGAGAGGAGGAGCATGTCAAGGGCCGATGGGTGGGCAGCAGAAGTGACCTATAATCAGCCACTGCCTGGTACTTGCCCTCACTCTCCAGCCACTGCAGCTCACAGCACACAGCTAGGGCTGGCCAGAAACAGGACCGGGAGCAGGGCCCTGCTGGTCGAGAGCCAGCTTGCAGCAGGGGCTGCGCTGACAGACCAGCAGGGGGAGCAGCTGGCCCTGCGCACTGCATCTTATCCCTGCCACCAGCTTTTCATCCCCACCCCCATCATTGGTCACTGGACCCCCCCACCCCCCCGGCACTGGTGGGAGGATGGCTCGCGAGCAAGGATCCGGCCAGCAGCAGGACTCATTAGTACTGATGCATGCGGGGAGACTGAAAATATGGGATAGTTTGCCCGTTTTTAAGAAAAAGTCAGGACAGCTTAAATACGGGATTGTCCCTTTAAAAACTGGACATCTGGTCACCCTATTTATAATTATATTTCACCAAACCAGCAACAAATATAAATTCCTGGATCACTGGACTAGTCTTACCATGGAGTTACAGACAGTCTCCTTAAGCTCTCCAGCCCATCTCACCACGCAAACAAACTGCACTTAGTGATAATGGTCACATAAACCAAAAATCACACCACATCAGGTTCTTCCCAGTTCCAAGAAACCAGTCACTTCCCCCTCATCAATTGGTACTCTGGATCTTACACCAAGGACAACACTGGTATCCAATGCTATAGTGAACTAATTATAGGTTTATTAGCTGAGAAAAATAAATGTGTTATTGAGAGGTTAAAGCAGGTAAATTACATTAACAGGTGAGTCAAAGTTTGTGAACCCCAAAGGATAACAGGGATGTAGTAATCTGCCAGTTCAGGGCCACCCAGAATAGCTCTGGGGATCTCCGTCTTCTTGTTTAGTTATTCCACCCTGTTAGAATCCAAACAGTCCAGAGATAAAGGATCTTCCTTTGAATCAGTACTTATAGCTTCTTCTCCACACAACAGTCAGAGACATGGTCTAACTCACACAATGGCCTATTGATTTGAATTTAGCACTCTTCATTTGCATTACAAGCTTAGACATAATATAACTGCCTGCCTTTACATTATAATAAGAATAGATACATGAAAAGAATACAAGTAACATTCCATTCGTTTCATGAAGTTCTAACATCTGAATACACTCTTAGATTAACACACACTTTGATCTAGGTCTATTTAATTACCAGGCATGCGTAATGTAAATGTAATGTAATAGTAAACAACAAGATCTAGTTAGGCAAAAACAATGCAATTAACATCTCCTTTGATCTCTATTAACACACTTGTGAATTGGCCTGAATATATACTAATACATTTCACTCCTTTGATAGTCACACACAAGTGAATGGGCCTATGGCTCTGGCCTGGCTTTGTCAGCATCACACCTGCCACCAGGAGTTATGTGAGCCCTTCACACCAGGGTCCCGCATTCTCCCCCCCCCCATGCCATGGGCTGTGTGCATGCCCCTATTCTCCCATCGATACATCCCCATTCCCTCTTCCATCCCTCCTCCATGTTGTTTTTTTCTGGGAGATGAGTCATTCAGGTGGCCAACATCTTAAACTCCACTGGGATGCCAGGAACTTCATTTGTCCCTCATATTCAGTTGACTGATTTCCCCTCAAATCAAAAGGGTTCTGGCCATTGGTGCCCAGGGCACCACCTGAAATTTTGGAATTGATCAGATGAGGCATTTAAAAGTTATCCCATTACAGACAGAGAGACAGACAGAGAAATGGCACCAAGCGGAGTGTAAGGGCATCGCATGCCTGGCCAAAAAGTGACATTTCTAGGCCTTTTTTTTATCCCTTGGAGAGGGCAGCATCCACCACTTCCCTTCCTTGCCCATCCCCCGAGCGTAAATGGAGAAAATTTCTCTCATCAATAGCCAGCAAAGCTCAGTACGGATGCACAGGGGCAGCCTCTTCCCCATGGTGGATACTGAGGTGGGCTAGACAGAAATGTGGAGGGCTGCGCTATATATCTTGTGGGCACACGTATATATTTATTTGTCTAACAATGCGCACTTAAATGTCTCTTTTATCCATGTTATCCTCAAAAGGAGAATAAAAATAAGAATCAGTTTTAAACTTTATCTATGGCAGCTACCTGGGGCAACATTTACTCACAGAAAATCAATAGGAAAAGATAATTGTACTTAGGATGCTCCTCTCTCAAAACCTCGTCTCACACTCCTGTAAACCATTTCTCATTTAATTTTCTTTGAAAATTCTTGATCATTTATACACAAAATACATCAACGTCAGTCAAACATGGCATTTTAGAATTTCATTTTATGAAGCTCCTGGTTGGCCTGAACTGGGACTTATACAGTATCTGGCTAACAAGCAAATGAGATCAGGCAAAAATCGTAGGACAGTAAATAGTCAAATCATCGGCATTTATACGTCAGTGAAAGTCAGGGCAGTGAAGCTCAGCCTTGGCTGTCACAGCTCACTTAAAGCAATTTTAAAATCACGTTTGGATACAACAGGAATTACTGAAATGTTCATTCACATCTTTATAGACACTTTCATCCAGAAGGATCCATTTGGGTGTTACAGACAGAGCTGGGCCAAACCATGCCATGCGAGCAGGGAGGAGGAAACCCAGGCAAGCATTAGCCAAAAAGGCAGTATGTGACATTCCAGCTGGGACCACAGATTTCTTAGCACCACTAACTGCCTTCCCTGGCTTCTCCCCACAGCACCCCCATGCAGAAGGGTAGCAGGCAATCACAGGGCAAATAGCCAATGCACCATGGCTTCTTAGCCTTACTACCCTGGATGAGAGATGTGTGCGGGGCAGTGAGCAGAGCAGAGGGAAAGACCATTCCCAGGGATGGGGTGGGTTTCCCATGGAGCCTCAGTGTCTGTTGGGTTTGTGGGGATTCCCTTTGAAACCTCAGGGTCTTTTGGGGTTGCCGGCTGCATCCCTCCCTTCCCCATTACATTATGCTGCAAACCTCCCTCATTGGTGTTTCTGAAGTACTTTTTCCCGCCCATGTGTTACCCCAGAGAAGGCGAGCATCAGGTCCAGGCTGTTTGGTGTCAGATTAGCCATAAAAGCACAGGATATTGATCCTCTAAGTAGCAGAAGTGGATGGCTGGTATTCGGGGGCTCTTGGAGGGAACACTCATGTGGGAAAGGTTTGCAGGTCACTGGATGGTACCACTGTATCAGCAAAATGCAGTGGTGAGGACAAATTGGGATTTTGGCGATTTGCTCCTGAAGACAGAGGTGCAGAATCTCCACATCTGGGTCTTTCCCTCCTTCTTTAATTTTGCCATACATCGATATGTGATGTGAAATGTGATGTGATGTGAAACGTGAAATAGCATTGTTTCTTTATCTGTTTGGAAGCTGCAACCTGTGTCTGATATTAAAAAAGAATCACCATTACATTTAAGGGAATTAACTTCTGTAATTCTCCATTCACAAAAGAGTTTCTCAGCCTGTTTTTGATTTCAATGTAAAGGCTTCCTTTAGGCTCTCCAGTGCCTGTTCTTTGGTTATTTCACCCCAGTCCTCAGGGAGATCGGCAGGGAGAGCATCAAACTCCTTAGCAAACTGGTGATTGAATTCCTTGAAAACAAACTTCCAGAAATCGGAAGCTGTGATGCTGGGATCTGGCTGGATAAAACAGTCTGGAAAAAATTTGCCATAATCTTTGTAAGGATGAAACTCCCCTTTTGTCTCCAAACATCTGAATGTTTTATTTGAATCCACAGAAGAGGAGCATATATCAGAGACAAGTACTCTTGTTTTATTCCACCGATATGCCCCTAATCCTTCAGGTAGGTGCACTGAAGCAAAATGCTCGTTATGCGCAGGAGCTCCTGCTTCACAGGGGACTTTAAAGAACGGACACTGCTTCCCACAGCCAAACACTCGCTTGAAGATTTCATCCTGAGGCTTCATTGCAAGTTTTGAGAGTTTTGACTGAATTTCCAGATTTTCAAAAGTGGATAAAATTTGTTTTTCCAGATCAGGAATAAACTGTTCTATAAAAGCTGAAAATTGGTCTGCACTTGCTGTGTTTTTAAACATTGTCACTTCTAAGCTATCCCTGGGAATGACTAGATCCTGCTGCAGCTTTTCACACAAATTGTCTAAAAAGGCAGAGACTGTCTTAGTCCTCTCACCTTTGGAGTATTTCAGAACATGGCTGAATTTATTAATTATTGGGGAGAAAATCCTTTTCTCCAAATCTCCCAATCTCGCCTTCTCTTTGTAGAGCATTAACAAGTGTCTCTGTATCCAGGTTTTGATAAAATCTACATAATTCCTTGTGTATTGCACATAAGTGTTAAAGTCATTTTCTTCCAACAGCTGCTTCAGAACAAAGAATTGGAAAAATCTCCGGGTGCTGTACTCAACAGACCGTTCACTGCTGAGAATGTCATCCACGATTTCTGTCCCAAGTCTCTTGTTCACATAGTCCACCAGGGCAGGTCTCAGACACTGATCACAGAAATTCCAGGCCCTGTCCTGACACTCATCTTCTCTAAGTACAGAGCTTTGAACGTGGAGAGATACTGAGGTTTCAGTTTCCCCAGACGCTGCAGAGGATCATTTTCTTTAATGAATTCTTCATGCATCGTCTGAAATGCACGAGCTTCATCCCCCAAAATGTGAAGCTTCAGGTCAACTGCAAAGCAGGCGGTGGTGTGAAGGTTTTGAACATCAGCCTGCTGAAGCCACTCGTTAATCATCCGCAACAACTCTCTGCAATAAGTTTCATCATAATCTGCTTTGCCATTTACTTTTCCATCAGTGTAACTATTGCACTCTTCTATTAAAGATTTAGCTAAAGCCTCTGTTTTATGCCAGCATTCCTGTGTCAAGAATTCTTTCACACCTGATATTTATAGTTTGTAACCTCTGAACACTTTTAAGTCTAAGTATTCCTTTTTCATTTTGAAATTTTTTGTTTAATAAGCACACAAGCTTTTGGCATCCTGTAACATCTTCCAGACTGCACTGCCCCTGTCCGCTAGGTCTCTTCTCAGCTGGAACTCCACATCTTCAAATATGTTGCATCGCTATAAAGGAATAAGTGATAATTCTGACAATGTTTCTGTCCACATGTTCTCAAATTTCTTCTCCAGTTCATCATTATTTAATTTGCAGTTGCTTTTCCTGCAATGGTTCAGAAGCCCATCCACTTTCTCTTCAATTTTTCTCTTGTACTTTGACAGCATAGCATCTGTTTTGTGTTGGCCTTTTTTAATATGAATCGCTTCTTGCCACTTGCTGAATGAATAACTCTCCAGTTCATTCCTGAGACTATTGGCACTTCTTCTAAAATCTTCTTTGTACTTTTCTATCAGGTGCAGATTTGCTGTTCCACTTTCAAAATACTGTTGTAAATGATTCAAAATCTTCTCTGCTTCTTGCCTCAGTTTTTCCTGTGCCTCACTCTTTAGTCTGATTGAAACATTAGTGTCTAGTTTATCTGGTGGCTGATTTTGGATAAAAGTTTCCTTTTCAGATACCCAGAAATGTATCTCCTTCCGAAAACCCCATTCCCACTCTGCATACTTCACAGACAGCTGGTTATAGGCTTCAGCAACAAGGCTGTTTCTAAAGCTGAAAATGAAGTTCTCATGTTTTACAGCATTCCACAGGCTCCTCACCCATGCAAGAAATAGGGGAATGTCATTAGGAGTTCTCTCTTGTGAACAATCTTTCAGAAATTCAAACAAATATTTCTTTAATTCATAAACCTTTTGACTGTATCCCAAATTCACTGGAGCCACGGGGGGGACTCCGTGCCACAGAGCAGGAATGTACCAATTGTGTTTTTCCAGATCATAATCCATAATATCAGAAAAGTTCATCTCTTTGCATTTCTTTTCCATGTTGGCTGCAGCTTTGGTCATTTCATTCAACTGTTCCAGGAGGTGTTTCCTGTCCCTCATGTTTTGTTCATGTGCAGACACATCACTGACGTTCTGATGCACAAACTGGCAGTTGGTTTTTTTCCCGATTTTCTCCATTCTGAGAAATGCATGGACCACAATTTGCAGAACATCTTTCATTCCAGTGGCATTCTCCATGGCCATGTTAAGAATCGTTATGTCACTCAGTCCAATCACCAGGGTGGCCAGCTCATTGTCATGTTGATAACTATCCTCCAGCTTGGCCAGTTCGGGGGCTTTCAAGCCTTCTGTGTCTATCACCAGGATGAAATCACAGCCCAGTTCCTGCTGAAAGTTCTCTGCCACTTTAATGAGTAACGTGAAGGCTCCTCGTGTACATCGGCCACTGCTCACTGCAAACTGCAGGCCGAACATGGTGTTGAGGAGGGTGGATTTCCCAGTGCTCTGTACTCCCAGCACCGTCAGAACCAGGATTTTGGACCTTCCCCCCAGCTTGGCGTGAAGCTGACTCAGAACATCTGTTACCCACTGCAGTGAGATGTTGGAAACGTCTCCATCAATGATCTCCATGGGAAACCCTTCCAGCATGAGGTCAGCTGCTATGCCTGGGAGATGGGTGAATTGCCTTTGGCTTTCTGCCATTTTACCTTCTTTAACCATTGAGCATTCCGCTTCATAAAACTGCCCCAACTCACACATGAAATGCTGCAGTCCTAAGGAACTGGCAGAGATTAATTTGTCTAACTCTGCAAACATTTTGGGGTCATCTTTTGAGTTTTTGCATTTCTCTTTATATTGATCCCATAGTTTAGAAAGATTCTCCCTAGTGATGTGATCCAGGCCAAACTTCATCCATTTCAGGAAGTAATGTTTCTCCATGGGAGGTAGTAGTCTTATTCCAGTAATAAATGTAATCAAACCATCAGTAAGGTCATGTTTATTCTGCTGAGCATGTAAATCCATTAATTTCTTTTTCAGCTGAGATTTATATTTCTCAAGTGGGGTGTCTCCTTGCTTTCTCATTCTGCACAGCTCTTTTTCCACTTCAGCCAAGTTTCTCCATGTCTCCCCTTGGAGTCTCAGCTTTTCCCTCTTGTACTTTGCCACATCTTTGATTTGTGCAGTGATTTCCTTTGCATATGTGTTTGGGGTCTGACATTCCTTGTTATCCTCATCTACCTGGATGCCTAATTGACGTGCTGTCTCAGCCATGGCTTCTATACTCACTCTCTTGGGAGAAGATTTCATTATGGCTGCTATTGCAGACTGCAGAACTTTTACAAATTGTGCCTTATTTGTGGTACCTCCTTTCCACAACACATGTGACTTGTTCAGTTTCAGCATCGAGGCTAACTTTTTCAGGAATTCCAGCGTTTCCTTGGCTTTCCCAGCCTGATTATTGAAGTGAAGCAGTATTTAGTGGCTGATCCCTGCAGAGATGATAACAGCGCATATTCTCTCTCACTGATGCTCTCAGTAACTATGAACACTGCTGAGGAGATCTCTGTTAAAAAGCTAAACTGCACCCAATGCAACTCAATATCTCCAAGCAGATTTGTAACCGCGACAGGTTCTGGGAAAAGATCTGAATTCCCCATCCCACCAGGGAAATACCAGGAAATCTCAACCAGCCCATCTGCGATTGCCCGTGGGACGTTCCCAGACTCCATGTCCCAGTGGACAAAGAAATTGTGGTGCTGCTGGGAGGGGCTGAGAACCTCATTGAGGAGGTGGGACTTGGAGAAGCTGCAGCTCCCCATCCGCACAAAGGAAATGGTTGGCATTGACGTGAGCACCAGGCTCTCCTCTCTGAACCCTCTGCTCTCTGCCAGGGAGTGCGGCCTCCACTTCCTCACAATGTCCCTCATGGCCCACAGCAGTAGGGTGCACTTGGGGGTGTCGAGGGCAGGTAGCAGCAGAGGGAGGGCAAACTGGCACATGGACATTTTGGACAGGATCTCCTGCTGTAGGAAACTGTCTGAGGAAAGCAGAATGGCACAGAGAACATCAAGGGGGTGCAGGGAATCACTGGTGTCTGTGTCACTGAGAAAAGAAAAATCTTCAGGAATATCCAGCTCCTCTTTGTCCATAGTTAGTGTTTGATCAGTGGGTGCCCTGTGCTCAAGGCTTGTGCTTCTTGCCATCCCATTCAGAGCCATGAGCTTCCTGAGGAAATGCCAAGGTAAATCTCCTGTTGTCTGAGGAGGGCAGTTCTTTAGACTTTCTGGTGTGATTTCCAGGACATCTCTCAGCTTTAGTTTCCTACTTCTGTATTTCTCCATTTCTAACTTTGACTCGATGTACTGAAGGGCTTTTGGTCTCTCTGCAGAAAGGTAATACAACATAAACACTTTGTTAAACTGAAAATGTTTTCAGGTAGTACTCTTACTTTGGTATTAGGGCCATAATGTGAAGGAATTGCAATTATTAAACAAAAATCATGGAGGTCTGCATGCTCCTTATAAGTGACAACCACTTAGAGGGATCGTGTAGCTGGAGTACTGAAGCACCATTTATCTGGTGCAACCTTCACAGATTTGACCCAACTGTCACACTCTCAGTCATCCTAACTGAAATGCCACACTTATGGAGAGCTACGGAAATTCTTTCAGAGAGGTCATGTATTCAACTAGAAATGTGGTTTTGGTTGGCCTAAAATTATTGCAATTTTGATATGAGAGGTTTCAGCCATTCATAAAATGGCCAGAGAAGAAGGAGGAGGTGGTGCTGCTGTTCCCTCCCCCAGTCCTCCCATAACATATAGCCCAGTGGATGTGGGAAAGCCAAGTTTGAAATCCTGCTCTGAAACAGGCCCCAAATTAACTTTTTTGAGTCACCAAAAATTTCAAAATATTTTAGATTTGGTTTGACGCAAACTAAATATTGTTTTTTTATTTTTTTTTGGAACCACCACCAAACCAAAAAAACAATTATTCATCCAGCTCTGCTCAGTTGCAATGCAGGCAATCCTTCAGGCAATGCATAAACTCTTCCTTCTTTCCACCTCCCTTGTTTACTACTTCACCTGATGGTGTTCTTGTCACCACTTTTCTTCTCAGTACATCACACTGGGGCAGGAAGTGAGGATGAATATGTAGTCAGCTTACTGGCCCACACTAGCAGCATATTCTACCCAGGAGACAGATCCGCAAATGTTACAAAGGCTGAAAGATGACTAGAAATTGTAGCAACCAGCATGGAACTTAGAGGGAGGGTCACAAGTTGCAGGAGGGAAGAGTATGGAGAAAGCACCAGCAGGTCAGTCTGTGTGCACATGGCTCGAATGCTAAGCTCCAAGTGCTGCAGCTCTGTAAATAGTTGCTTGAACAAAGGGCTGGCTTAGTTTAATAAGACTGGATCATCACAGAGGAAAAGATTGATGGACGATATTGAAGCAAATTGAGAACAGACAGACAGAGGCGTATAATTTAAATAACACCAATATCTTGAACACTAGAGGTGTAGAAGCATTAGATGACAAAGTCTGTGAGTACGCTGTTCGAACATTATGCCAAGATGACCAGGCTCATATATGGTGATGAGGATAGAGCCATTGCAAAAACATGCAAGATGGAGTATTTAGGAAGAAAGGCGAAGATCATTTAAATATGTGCCTATAGAATTCAGTACCATGGCTTCAGAGAGATCTTTCTCATACCTGAGCGAGAAGATGCAATAGAGAAGCTTGAACCAAGCAATTCCCCTGGGCTGGACCCCATCTGTGACCATGAGCTAAAGCACTTTGGGAAGAAGGCTAGAGCCAGGTTGTTGGACATCAGAAATTACTCAA
The DNA here is from genome assembly GCF_965140295.1 of Lepidochelys olivacea. Taxonomy (NCBI): domain Eukaryota; kingdom Metazoa; phylum Chordata; order Testudines; family Cheloniidae; genus Lepidochelys; species Lepidochelys olivacea. The sequence goes on from NC_140416.1 coordinate 13,036,824, forward strand.
GGATAAAAAAGGAAGGTACCTAAATTGATGGAAATCACCAGTTACTGTTTCTCTGAAATCCGGCAAGGATCCCTCTTTTCCAGGCAGCTATTGGCTTATATCTTTAACCAGTCTCCTTTGCAATGTAATGGAAAGAACAGTACAGTCAAGGCTTCTATGGTGGCTTCTAAAAAAGGAAAGGTAGAACCTACCCAAATGGCTTATGGGCCTTTGCACTCAATGACAGACTTGCTGGTGGCCTTCTGGCAGCCTCTTAGCAATGGCTTCCAGAAAAAGCCACCGCAGTCATCAACAGGAGTCTGTTTTAAACTCAGTGCAACATTTAATGGAGTCTGGCGTAATAGGCAGTGAGATGGGAGTTTGGTAAAATGCACCTCTGGATAAGAGGTTTCCTACCATACAGGAAAAAAAACCACTAAGATTAAGTTATACTCCTTCAAAGACAAGGAGGCCAGGATTTCTTCAGGGCTCAGTATTAAGTCCTGGTGTTTTTTTGCTGCTCTCCTCTGGTCTGTCAGACTACCTGAAATGATTTGAATACACCTATGCAGACGATGTTGCACTTCATACCATGGGTCTTGAAAAAGATATATGGAGAATGGATTGAATGAGGACTTAGAAATCGTAACTAGATGGGCAACACAACATAAATTCAAGCTCAATCCAGCAAAAACAAAGTCCACCTACTTTACCATAATTATAGGAGGTTCAACTACAGTCCAATCTTCACACTGGCTGGAGAAGGTATTGCTGTTGAGAAAAATCTGCTATACCTTAGAGTGACATTGACACTGTACTCATGTTTGGACCACAGGTCAAAAAGTTGGCAGCCAAAGCAAAGAAGAGATTGGCTCTTCTATAATGTATTGCAGGTACCAACTGGGGTTCACATGTTTGAACACTGAAAACAACATGCTGCTCAATATCTCATCCAATACTTGCATAACTCTTACCTGTCTGGTCACATAGTGCTCTCAGTAACTTTGCCAAGATCAATGTTGTGTAGTCATCTGCAATTCACACACTAACTGGAGGTGTAAGATCCACTCCAACAGCAATTTGTAAAAAGAGTTTTTGATGTTCAACCACTTGAGAATCATAGAGAAGAATAGCTATTTTGGTATGGAAATTATCTCATTCCCTATCTGAATGTCATCACTGTTCAGGTCTGTTCAGAAACTGGAAAACCAACTTAAGGCTGAAAAGATCCTCTTGTTTCCAGAAGTGCACAAAGGCTACTGGAGAAACAGAAACACTTGATGATGCTATGAGGGTAGAGTGTGTGAAGCAACATGTACACCCACTAATCCCTCCACATGAATCTATTTACTTTAATAAATATCTCTCCCTTTGGGAACCTTGCTCAAAGGAACATACGGAGTTGGCCACCCTAAAGAAAATTGTAGAAAAGCCCATTGAACAGTATCAGTCACAAGGCAAACAGATTCATGGGTACACTGATGGTTCATCAAATAAATCCTTTAAGAATGGTGGCTGTGGATGAAGAATGTCTTCATCCAGGACCCTAGTGGAGAACATACTCATGGTACCACAAGAAATAAACAGAGCAGAAATACAGGCCAGTGTTGTGATCTTTGTTGACAGGTGTCGATCCTCAGTTCCTTTAGAAGAAACCAGAAGGCTCTCATCAATGCAATGCATAAAGAGGTTTGGAGGATCAGAGAGAGAGGCAATAAATTAACTTTGGAATGGATTCTATCACATGTTGACATATACGGGAGTGAGATAGCTGATAACTGTCCAAAACTGGAAGATCAGAAATTCATGAAAAAACTCGTACAGATACAGACAGACATCATCTTCCTTTCCAAATGCAGACAGATGGACATCATACCAAAAGGACTGAAGGTAAAAAATCCATTACAATCTATATACCACACAGACTATGCTGACAGCTTGTGCCACACACTCTCAAAGAAACTGTGGAAGCACCTGATCAACATCCTGTACAGCAAACAGGGAAAGATTAAGAATGAGCTCTCAAAACTGGATACTCTCATAAAAAAACAACCCTCCACACAAACTTCCTCGTGGCTGGAATTTACAAAAACTCGACAAGCCATTTACAACACACACTTTGCTTGTCTACAAAAGAAAAAAGACACTAAACTACTACATGCCACAAGGGGCCACAGCAATGGTTCCCTTAACCCACCCGGCAATATTGTTAATCTATCCAATTATACTCTTAGCCCAGCAGAAGAATCTGTCCTATCTCGGGGCCTCTCCTTCTGCCCCTCCACCCCCACGAACATGATACAGTTCTGCGGTGACCTAGAATCCTATTTTCAACGTCTCCGACTCAAGGAATATTTCCAACACACCTCTGAACAACATACTAATCCACAGAGACCTTCCTACCAACACTACAAAAAGAAGGATTCTAGGTGGACTCCTCCTGAAGGTCGAAACAACAGACTGGACTTCTACATAGAGTGCTTCCGCCGACGTGCACGGGCTGAAATTGTTGAAAAGCAGCATCACTTGCCCCATAACCTCAGCCGTGCAGAACACAATGCCATCCACAGCCTCAGAAATAACTCTGACATCATAATCAAAAAGGCTGACAAAGGAGGTGCTGTTGTCATCAGGAATAGGTCAGAATATGAACAAGAGGCTGCCCGGCAGCTCTCTAACACCACTTTCTACAAGCCATTACCCTCTGATCCCACTGAGAGTTACCAAAAGAAACTACACCATTTGCTCAAGAAACTCCCTGAAAAAGCACAATAACAAATCCGCACAGACACAGCCCTGGAACCCTGACCAGGGGTATTCTATTTGCTACCCAAGATCCATAAAACTGGAAATCCTGGATGCCCCATCATCTGAGGCATTGGCACCCTGACAGCAGGATTGTCTGGCTATGGAGACTCCCTCCTCAGGCCCTACGCTACCAGCACTCCCAGCTATCTTCGAGACACCACTGACTTCCTGAGGAAACTACAATCCATCGGTGATCTTCCTGAAAACACCATCCTGGCCACTATGGATGTAGAAGCCCTCAACACCAACATTCCACACGAAGCTGGACTGCAAGCCATCAGGAACATTATCCCCAATAATGTCACGGCCAACCTGGTGGCTGAACTTTGTGACTTTGTCCTCACCCATAACTATTTCACATTTGGGGACAATGTATACCTTCAGATCAGCGGCACTGCTATTGGTATCCACATGGCCCCTCAGTATGCAAACATTTTTATGGCTGACTTAGAACAATGTTTCCTCAGCTCTCGTCCCCTATTGCCCCTACTCTACTTGCGCTATATTGATGACATCTTCATCATCTGGACCCATGGAAAAGTAGCCCTTGAGGAAGTCCACCATGATTTCAACAATTTCCATCCCACCATCAACCTCAGCCTGGACCAGTCCACACAAGAGATCCACTTCCTGGACACTCCGGTGCTAATAAGCGATGGTCACATAAACACCACCCTATACCAGAAACCTACTGACCGCTACCTACATGCCTCCAGCTTTCACCCAGACCACACCACACGATCCATTGTCTCCAGCCAAGCTCTACAATACAACTGTATTTGCTCCAAACCCTCAGACAGGGACAAACACCTACAAGATCTCTACCAAGCATTCTTACAACTACAATACCCACCTGCTGAAGTGAAGAAACAAATTGACAGAGACAGAAGAGTACCCAGACTTCACCTACTACAGGACAGGCCCAATGAGGAAAATAACAGAACGGCACTAGCCATCATCTTCAGCCCCCAACTAAAACCTCTCCAACGTATCATCAAGGATCTACAACCTATCCTGAGGGACGACCCATCACTCTCACAAATCTTGGGAGACAGGCCAGTCCTTGCCTACAGACAGTCTCCCAATCTGAGGCAAATACTCACCAGCAACCACACACCACACCACAGAACCACTAACCCAGGAACCTATCCTTGCAACAAAGCCCGTTGCCAACTGTGTCCACATATCTATCCAGGGGACACCATCATAGGGCCTAATCACATCAGCCACACTATCAGAGGCTCGTTTATCTGCACGTCTACCAATGTGATATATGCCATCATGTGCCAGCAATGCCCCTCTGCCGTGTACATTGGCCAAACTGGACAGTCTCTACGTAAAAGATAAATGGACACAAATCAGATGTCAAGAATTATAACATTCAAAAACTGGTTGGAGAACACTTCAATCTCTCTGGTCACTCGATTCCAGACCTAAAAGTGGCAAGTCTTCAACAGAACTAAGATGGAATATAAGCTGGCCCACCAGGGTTCCCCACCCTCCGCTGCTGGTAAAAGTTCCCGCCACTTGGTAGCTGGGTGGGACACAAGGGTGGGGAAATGCTCCCAGCACTGGCAGCTACTCCCCTGGTCATGGTGGGTTTTTTTGCAGCACTGGGAGAGCTCTTTTCCAGCGCTGGTGCTGCGACTACACAGCCACGTTAAAGCATTGCCACGCTTGGTCGTGAAGACATCCCCTAAGTCCAGACAAGGGTGAGGGCACAGTGCCCCTCTTGCTTTGCCTTCATTCAGATGGGAGGCAGTAATTTAGGGCAGGCATCTAACAGCAGAAAATTAACAGAACCCCACGATGGCTCAGCTGTGCTGGCTGACATGTTCCGTGTGAGAGAGCAGAGAACCACATCTCCATCCATTCTCCTCCCACCTTCAGCCATGGACACACAGTCCTTTCCTCCAGCTCTTGACACAGCTCCAGGGATTTATGCCTCTTCTTCCTGCCCCCTTGTCAAATTGAGAGAGAGGAAACTTGTCCCTGAAGCGGTTTCCAGAGCTCAGGTGCCAGTTCTGCTCTCCGAGAGCTTCTCCTGCGGCTTGCGGGCAGGGATGTCCTGCTCTGAGGGGCCAGTGCTGATGGGACACCTCCCCAGCTGCAAAGGGAGGTTACTGGGGGACAAGGAGAGGCCCTTCTGGCCTATGCTATGGAAGGACTGGGGGAGCAGGAATATCTGGGAGGACCATGGGAGAGAAGGAATGGTGGGGGCAGCTATAACCTCTGTAAATGCCCCCACCATTAATGTCACGCATCCTTAGTCAGGAGTTCTCTCCCTGATGATTGGCCCATGGTACAAGAGATCCTTCGTTCAATCACTGGGGATCCCCATCACTGATGATCTTTGTGAAAGGCAAAGGAGGCCTTTGCAGCTGAGCTAGGATCTGTGCTCTTTCTCCCTCCCCACCTACGACTGCAGTTTCTTCTTCTCTCCACCTCCTACAAGGAGGTCAAATATGTCCCGTCCATTGATAGCCACCTTTGAAGTTCAGGTGTGGACAAAGCACCCTTTCAGTTAGGCTAAATATGGGAGCAATTAAATACCCCATGGTTTAGTGGGAGCAAAAACAACAGAACCCACCACCCAAGGCATGGACCAGCATGGCCTGAGTAGTAGGTGAGACAAGCAGGCTGAGGAGAACCCTAGGACTGATTGCAAAAATGCAGGGGCTGGGGAATGGATTTATGTTGCAGATAACTATCGAAAGGAATAAGGAAGCCAGCAGAAACCCAGAGAAGCCTTGGTAATGTGGCTGTGGAGGAAGCCAAGAAAAAGCCCTTTGTTAGGGCACAGGACTGGCTACAAGCAAGTTTGCATTTCTACTGTGTTCAGGGAAACAGAGCTGTGTGCACCTTCTTCTTAAGTAAACAAGATTGTACCAAGAAATATGGGACATTTATAATCAATTTCTCCTCTTAATGGAAACAACCTGGAGAGGCCCCGAATACTGCTAACCACTTGGGCCTAGAGGCAACACTATAAAGAAATACAGTACACACAAAAAATGCCTTTAGCTTGAACTGCAACACAAAACCTTAACTCTGACTTCATACTTCCCCCGCACGAAAAGAATAGATCATGTATCTTCACATTTCTAGAAAGCTTATGTTAATGTTGCTGATGTCACAGTTAAAGTTTGTCTTACAGTTGGAGGTAGTGGGCAGTAGCCTGTGGAATCGCCAGGTCCATCAATAAGAGTGATTAACACAATCTGTGGGTTTTAAGGCTTGATAGAGAAGCCTCCGAGTCAAAGGCCAGCCATGCTCTCTGGTTTATTTGGGCAGATCCTCTGAAGCCTGCTTGTGACACCCGTCACCCACAGGGCCACAGACCCCCCAGTTGAGAACCACTGTGGTAGAATAGATCCCTGTCAGCCGAAAGAGCTGAGGCTTTGTCTTGAGTTTTCTACACTCAGTTACTGCGCTTGAGTCAGCCTCTCTCACATGAGAAGAGCCACACTGTGAATAAACAAAGGTCCTGCTGGGTCCAAACTGGCACTGCACTCACTCAGGTGGGGCACTAAGACTTTTAGGAGCTCATCCCAAGGCTCTTTGCACAGCAGTGAGCTGAGCCACTCTATGGATTCTTTCCCAGTGGATGGTGGGAGAACTTGTCTGTCCTTTCTTGGGACACAGGGGGAAGAGTGGGAAGGCATTGGAGAATTAGAAGCACTCAAGTGCAGCTAGCTTGCATCCATACTACAGAAAGATCATGTTAGCTGGTGAGTTGTGCTAACTTAGTCTTTAGCCTGTGCCCCGAGGGGCCAGCTCACTTGAGTTATAAGCAGCACATCTTAAGGGTTTTTCTGTGTGGACAGGAGTCGAGTTAGGGCAATGCATAAGGTGTAGCTCGAGTTAACTCGGCATCTCCTTTTGAATCTGAGCAATATTATCTGCAGAATACAATGAAAATACTTCACTCTCACAAGCCCCATTCACACCTGGCAGTGCCAATCTCTTCTAACCATGTTCACTGCCACTATAGAACAAAGGGCGATAAGAGGACATTGTCTTGGGGAAGGTCTGTCTCCTCCGGCTCTCTGCTTTGTTGAAAGTCTAATTCCAACTCGGGATTTATGCCACCTTTCTCCCACAGCTTTGGGGCTCGCAGAGTCTGTGATTCCTGATTTAATACCTCCATCAAGATAAACAGAAGAGAAATAAGTAGTTTAATGACTAATTCTCTTCAATCACATCCTGTTTTGTATGTGTTTGTTTTATTCAATACACTGCACCTGCTGCCAGGGCCGGCCCACAACATTTTGGCACCTCAGGCATTAGGGGGACCAGATGTCCCAACTTTATAGGGCCAGTGCCGATTTTTGGGTCTTTTTCTTATATGGGTTCCTATTACCCCCCACCCCCTGTCCTGATTTTTCACATTTGCTGTCTGGTCACCCTATCAGGCGCGGAGCTCAAATGACACCCCCGTGCCCCCTTGCTTGGGCCAAAACTTTGAAAGGTCTCAATTCTGCCTTCTTTCCGTTCTACTCCGCCCATGGTACGGGTGGTCATCTTATTTGTGCATGTATATTCCAGAACAGCCTTTGGAGTTGATCCTGTTGAATGTATCTGAAAAGGGCTTTCAGTTCATCACCTATATCACTTGCATCAATATCGCACATGTCATCATGTGTCAACACGGTCTCTAGTGCCCTGCATTGCTGGTTTAGGTCTTCTTCAGGTACAGTGAGGAGTTTGGGAACATCCTACAACATCCCAAATATGCTGCTGTGATCCTTGAGCGGCATGAAACTTTCTGCAACTGATTGTATCACACAGTCTAGCACCCGGTTAAAGAATTCAGCTTTGAATTGTTGTTTGGGGCCTCTTATGAGATTATCCCGTGCCTCATATACGAAATGTCGTCTTCTTCGGTGACTCTTGTATTCTTGAATGGGTGGGGAAATAGCTTCAGTGTGAAGCTCCTCTACCCATTTCTGCGCACTCTTCAGAATGTTTTGAAACCCCTCATCTGGCCGGAAGGAGTGTAGGTGGCTGCAGCGGCAGAGGAGCGAGCCAACAGAGCTGGAGACGGGAGTTTGAGGGGGAGTTCTGCTGGAGGAGAAGGACTGAGGTGAGAAGGCAAAGACAGACACAGAGGCAGCAGTGGTGGTGACCCAAGCGGTGGAGGACACAATGAAAACCTCATGTTTTCTTCCACACTATGGATAGAGACATCTTTAATGTTTTTAATGAAGTAAATAGTCATGGGAACTGTGTGCTCATGGGAGACTTTAACTTCCCAGATATAGACTGGAGGACAAGTGCTAGTAATAATAATAATAGGGCTCAGATTTTAATAGATGCGATAGCTGATTAATTTCCTTCATCAAGTAGTTGCTGAACCAACAAGTGGGGATGTCATTTTAGATTTGGTTTTGGTAAGTTGTGAGAACCTCCTAGAAGAAATGGTTGTAGGGGACACCCTTGGTTCCAGTGATCATGAGCTAATTCACCTTAACCTGAAGGGAAGGATAACAAAAAATAGATCTGTGAGTAGGGTTTTTGATTTCAAAAGGGCTAACTTTAAAAAAAATTAAGGACATTAGTTAGGGAAGTGGATTGGACTGAAGAACTTATGGATCTAAAGGCAGAGGAGGCCTGGGATTCCTGCAAGTCAAAGTTGCAGAAGGTGTCAGAAGCCTGCATCCCAAGAAAGGTGGAAAAATTCATAGGCAGGACTTGTAGACCAAGCTGGATGAGCAAGCATCTCAGAGAGGTGATTAAGACAAAGCAGAAAGTATACAGGGAGTGGAAGATGGGAGGGATCAGCAAGGAAAGCTACCTTATTGAGGTTAGAACATGTCGGGATAAAGTGAGAAAGGCTAAAAGCCATGTAGAGTTGGACCTTGCAAAGGGAATTAAAACAAATAGTAAAAGGTTCTATAGCCATATAAATAAGAAGAAAACAAAGAAAGAAGAAGTGGAACAGTTAAACACTGAAGACTGAGTGGAAGTTAAGGAGAATCATAGAATCCTAGAATATCTAGGCATGGCCCAATATCTAAACAAGTACTTTGCCTTTGTCTTTAATGAGGCTAATGTGGATCTTAGGGTAAGGGTAGCATGACAAATGGGAATGAGGCTATGGAGGTAGAGATTACCATATCGGAGATAGAAGCCAAACTTGTACAGCTGAATGGGACTAAATGAGGGGCCCAGATAATCTTCATCCAAGAATATTAAAGGAATTGGCACATGAAATTGCAAGCCCATTAGCAAGAATTTTTAATGAATTTGTAAACGCAGGGGTTGTACCACATGACTGGAGAATTGCTAACATAGTTCCTATTTTTAAGAAAGGAAAACAAGTGATCCGGGTAACTACAGGCCTGTTAGTTTGACATCTGTAGTATAGAAAAAATTTTGAAGGAGAAAGTAGTTAAGGACATTGAGGTCAATGGTAAATGGGACAAATTACAACATGGTTTTACAAAAGGTAGGTCGTGCCAGACCAACCTGATCTCCTTCCTTGAGACAGTAACAGATTTTTTAGACAAAGGAAACACAGTGGATCTAATTTAGCTAGATTCCAGTAAGGCGTTTGTTACGGTGCCACATGGGGAATTATTAGTTCAAGAATACAAATTATTACAGAGGGTCCTACTGAAAGGTGAACTGTCAGGCTGGAGGGAGGTTACCAGTGGAGTTCCTCAGGGATCGGTTTTGGGAGCAATCTCATTTAATCTTTTTATTACTGACCTCGGCACAAAAAGTGAGTGTACACTAATAATGTTTGTGTATGACACAAAGCTGGGAGGTATTGCCAATTCAGAGAAGGACCGGGATATCATACAGGAAGACCTGAATGACCTTGTAAACTGGAGTAATAGTAATAGGATGAAAATTAATAGTGAGAAGTGTAAGGTCATGCATTTAGGGATTAATAACAAGAATTCTAGTTATAAGCTGGAGATGCATCAATTGGAAGTAACAGAGGAGGAGAAGGACCTTGGAGGATTGGTTTACCGCAGGATGACTATGGCCACCAATGTGATATGGCCGTGAAGAAAGCTAATGCGGTTTTGGCATGCATCAGGTGAGGTATTTCCAATAGAGATAAGGAGGTGTTAGTACCGTTCTTCAAGGCACTGGTGAGACCTCATTTGGAAGACTGTGTGCAGTTCTGGTCTCCCATGTTTAAGAAGGATACAGGAACAGGTACAGAGAAGAGCTACTAGGATGATCCGAGAAATGGAAAACCTGTCTTATGAAAGGAGACTCAAGGAGCTTAGCTTCTTTAGCCTAACCAAAAGAAGGCTGAGGGAACATGTGATTGCTCTCTATAAATACATCAGAGGGATAAATACCATGGAGGGAGAGGAATTCTTTAAGCTCAGTACCAATGTGGAAACAAGAACAAATGGATACTGTGGAAGAAGACAAGTTCTTACTTTTAGTTTGCATGCAACAAGTTAGATACAGTTTTATTTTTAGGCAATTGCAAGAAGGAAGACAGCCGTTTGGACAGGGTGTCTGTTTTTATGCAAATTTTTAAAGTATAAACAATGTAAAGCAAGTATTTATACCTTTTTATTACATAAAGTTCTGCTTTGTCTATACATTTTTTATATTTTATTTGTTTGTAACATGTTTTTGCTACAATTACATTTTATTGTTATTTTAAGGTAAGGTTTTTGCTTTGCAATTTTTGTACGCTTACACCTGTTTTGACTTTAGAAGTTTTGAGTTCTTAGGGGTTAGAGTTAGCCTAACTTTTGCTTTTTTTTTTTTTTAACAGAACTAAGATGGCTGCACTTCAATGCCCTTTTTTACTTTCACACTCCCCTCTTCAGTGCTTTTAGCACAACCATCATTTTTAAACTTTTATTTTTATTAGAGCTTGTATTTTTGATATTAGATTAAAAGGATCAGCCCCATAACTTTTGGTTGGATGTAGCGATAATGCATAATTAGTATGAACATGAAAAGTATTTTTGTTATTCTGTTTTTTATAACAACAATACCATATTTTTTAATTAAACAAAAACAATACAAACATTAATGTGTTTAGTGTAATAATATGCTGGAGTTATTTTGTAGCCTTAGTTACATAGCACAATAGATTATAATTAGTCCATAAGATAAATGCTTTATAGATGGTATGAAAGGCATGTTTTTTAATTTGATATATATTTTGAAGCACATAGATTTGGCCTTGTAATTTAGAGATTTTTTGAACCTTTGGTAGGAGTGAGTGTAGGTTTTGGAATCGGTCGGGTATTAAGGTGGTTTAATTAAAGGGTATTTGAAGCCTAAGATTTAATTGTAGGATTTTATTTGCAGGCCAATAGATAAGGATTTTTTGCAGCAATGGTGAAATTAAAATGTATGTTTTGCAAATGGTGACCTTAACGTTTACACAGCTGTAACTAGCTTGGAAGAGCAGGTGTTTTGTTAGGGTCGGTGTTTGTTTTCTACTTTTTTAACAAATGCTGTTAGAAACAGTGACACATTTTATTTTGGCTTTAGCTTTTGTATGCACGGAGGCTGTGGGGGCTTTAAAGGCCAAAAATGTTTATTGGCTTTTTATTTTTATGTAAACATTGGGTGTTATTTTAGGAGCACTGACTATAAATTGGCTAGGCATACCAGGGGAATTAATTTTTTTAATGTTACCGTGAATTGTTTCATGTTCTATGCATTTTTTTTACGGACCTGCAGGATTTGGTATGTGGGAGCCCACACCCCTTTCACCGGCCCATAGGCTTGGAAGGAGCACTGGGAGTGCCTGCAACTTTACCCTGAAAACGTTTAAGTTTGTTTTTACGGCCACAGATCAGATGGCACTTTGGAAGCACTAGTAAGGGCAGTGGGCCAAGCCTGGTGCTTAAGGTCACTGTGAATGGCCGTTAGCTGGTTATTTAGGAAATTTTGAACATGCCAGATTTTACTGCAATTTTTTTTGCCTTAGTGATATTTAATACCATTTTTATTAACAGCCTTTGGGTTATTAACCTAAGGGCGGAGATAACATGTAATTTACCCATTTCAGCTTGCACTTGGGTTAACTGTGCTTTAGTAATAAGACTAGTGGCCTTTTTTAGCTGCCCTGATTTTTATTATGTTGTTGGCTTTTATAAATGTTTTCAATTGCTGCTGCACTATTGGCCCCACTTGACAGGTGTTTGACCAAATCTTTTTTTAGAGGAGACACGGGCGCTTTGCTCTGCTAACCGAATGGCAGCTTTTTTGGAGCAGTTGGGATAGATATACGTGACCTGAAAGCTAAATAGGGCGAGGGTAAATTTTATCACTTTTAATATAGCATTAATTACTATTCCTTTAACACATTTCTTTTAGTAAAGTACCATACCACATTTGTTGTTTATATAGTTTAAAATACTTTTAAGAAGCATTGACATGAATAGCATAGGAGGGGTATATTGCAATATGGTACAGATTAGGTTATTAATTACTGGGACTATTTTAGTACAGGTAAATTTTTGGTGGCAGAACACACCCTTTTTTAAATATGAATTTGATTATTTACTAATTGGGCAACCAAAACCAATAAGGACCTTTTTTATGACATATTATAGACCCCTAAGATGGCTTTTATATTAACCCCGCTATAAAATCCACTAATTTTAATGTTAGATTCTTGAGGCTTATTTGTAGTGATATTGTATACTTTTCTTTTTATGGACTAGTTTGTTTTTTATTTAATTGTTTTCTTAGATAGGATATTTTGAACCTTAAACCAATTTTTTTAAACAATATTTAAAGACATTATTAAAATGTGAAGGCCTTGGCCATTGGGTTTTATTAGAATATCTGGTGTTGTTTGTATTTGGATGCGTTACGGGGGTAGAAGTATCATGGAGGGAATGGCGGGGGCAGCGGCAACAAGGCACCTTTGGTATTTGTTATTTGAAAGCGAAGTAGGGAGGGCAATACATGCTGAAGGTACTTATTGAAAAACACAGGGCGCAGCCTTGGAATAAACCCCCAAAGCCAATTAATACCACACTTTTAAGCATGGATTTTACAAGGGTTTTTTTTTGCCAGTGTATAACGCTATGCCATGTTTACCAGGGCCAGTTTTTAATGTTCTTTGTAGTTAGGAATTTTTGGACTTTGGCGGTTTTAGCTGAGTGAGCGGCTTTGTTTGGTTGGTTGGTTTGGAGCAATTGTGGTTTAGTACTGTGGAAAAAAAAATATATATATTTTTTAGTTTGAATGCAACAAGCCAAAAAGCGTTTATTTTTAAGCAATTGCAAGGGAAGAAATACAATGGACGGAGAATACCTTTGCCTTAGTAGTTTTTTAAAGTGTAAACAATATAAAGCAGTATTTATACCCTTTTATTATATAAGATGGTGTCTTTGTTTATACTTTTTTTGAGATTTTATTTGTTTTTCAAATTTTTTGTTAACAATTACATTTTATTTTTATTTTAAGGCAATGTTAAACAGCTTTGCTTGCAGTTTTTTATACGCTTTACCAGGTCTGCCTTTACAAATTTTGCGTTATTATGGTTCTGCGTTAGCCTGACTGTTGCTTTGTTTTTCAATCAACTGAGAGGCCGACATTTAATGTTTTTTAATTTTGTTTTTACACTCCCCCCCCCACTTTTGTGCATTTTTTAGCACAACTACCATTTTAAATTTTTTATTTTTATTAGATTTTGTATTTTTGATTTTAGATTAAATGGTTAGCCTTATCAATTGTGACTGGATATAACAACAAAGCACACTGTTTGAACATGAAAGGTATTTTTGTTATTACATTTTTTACAACAACATATTTTTAAACTACAGAAAAACAATAAAAACATTACTGTTTTTATTGTAACAATCTGCTGGGGTTGATTTATAGCCTTAGTTACATAACACATTACATTATGATAGACACTTTATAAACTGTGGAATGCATGGTTTTTAATTGAATATATAATTTGAAGTATAATATAATATACTTTGAAGTACATAAATATATATGTACATCAATGAAGTACATAAATACAATATAACTTGAAGTACATAAATTTGACCTTGTAATTTAGAGATTTTTTGAACCTTTGGTAGGAGTGAGTGTAGGTTTTGGAATTGGTTTGGTATTAAGGTAGTTTAATTCAAAGGTATTTGAAAGCTAAGATGTAATTGTAGGACTTTATTTGCAGGCCAATAATGGAATTGTTGGCAGCAGTGATGAGATTAAAATGTATATTTTACAAAGTGGTGGCCTCAACATTTACACGGCTGTTACTAACTGGGAAATTAGGTGTTTTGTTCGGATCCTTTTCTGTTTTCTACCTTTTTAACAACCATTGTTATAAAAAGTGACAACTTTTTTTGGCTTTCGCTTTTGTACGCACTGAAGCTCTGGGAACTTTAAAGGCCAAAGTGTTTATTAATTTTTTATTTTTACTTAAACATTAGGTGTTATTTTAGGAGCACTGACTATAAATTGGCTAGGCATACCAGGGGAATTAATTTTTTTAATGTTCCCGTGAATTGTTTCATGTTCTATGCATTTTTTTTACGGACCTGCAGGATTTGGTATGTGGGAGCCCACACCCCTTTCACCGGCCCGTAGGCTTGGAAGGAGCACTGCGAGTGCCTGCAACTTTACCCTGAAAACGTTTAAGTTTGTTTTTACGGCCACAGATCAGATGGCACTTTGGAAGCACTAGTAAGGGCAGTGGACCAAGCCTGATGCTTAAGGTTACTTTGAATGGCTGTTAGCTGGTTATCTGGGAAATTCTGAAAGTTTGAACATGCCAGATTTTACTGCAGTTTTTTCTTTGCCTTAGTGATATTTAATACCATTTTTGTTAACCGCTTTTGGGTCCTTGAACTAAGGGTGGAGATAACATGTAATTTACCAACTTTAGCCTGTACCTGGGTTAACTGTCCTTTAGGAATAAGACCAGTGGCCTTTTTTAGCTGTTTTAATTTTTTATTATGCTGTTGGCCTTGAAATGTTTTAAATTGCTGCTGCACTCCTGGCACCATTTTACAGGTGTTTTACCAGATTTCCTTTTTCTAGAGGAGACCCATGGCCTTTGTTGTGCCAACAGAACAGCAGCCCCCTTGGAGCAGTTTGGATATATAAAATTGACGTGAAACGAGATAGGGCCAAACAAATTTTACAATTTTTAATGTAACATTAATTACTGTTAATTAGTATTTTAAAACTTTTTTTTTAATAAATACGATACCACATTTGTTTAAAATTTTTCATGTACCTTTAAGAAGCATTGACATGAATAGCATAGGAAGGGGTATATTGCAATATGGTACAGATTAGGTTATTAATTACTGGGACTATTTTAGTACAGGTAAATTTTTGGTGGCAGAACACACCTTTTTTAAATATGAATTTGATTATTTACTAATTGGGTCACCAAAAACAGGAAGGAGCCATTTTTTTATATATATACTACAGACCCCTGGAATGGCCATTCTATTAACCCCATTATAAAACCCACTAATTTACATTTTAAATTTTTTAGGCTTATTTGTAGTCATGTGATATACCTTTACTTTTACTGACCGGTTTGTTTTATTTAATTGTTTGCTTATATGGGATATTTTGAACATTAAAAATATTTTTTCAACAATATTTCAATAAATTACTAAAGTGGGAAGGCCTTGGCTATTATTAGACTATATGGTATTGTCTGTACTTGGATGTGTTACGGGGGGATAGTATAGTGGAGAAAATGGCAGGGGCAGTGGCAACAAGGCGTTTCTGGTATTTGTTATTTAACAGCCAATCAGAAAGGACAATACATGCTGAAGATACTGATTTAAAAACACAGGGCGCAGCCTGTGGAATAAAGCCCCACATTTAATTAATACCACTTTGTTAAGCATGGGTTTTACAAGGCTTTTTTGGCCAGTGTATAATTTTTTGTTTTTTTACCAGGGTTAGTTTTTAATATTTTTTGTAGTTAGGAATTTTTGGACTTTGGCAGTTTTAGCAGAGAGAGCGGGTTTTTTTGTTTGAAGCAGTTGTGGTTTAGTACCATGTAGGGGAGAAGTGACCAGCACGTTACCCTGCAGTGGTCTGGGGTTTTTTGGCAAATGCTGGCTGTGTGGTAATTTCATTACTGGACAAGTGAGCGGTTACTAGCACTTCAGTTTGTTTGTTTGTTTGTTAGTTTTGCTGTCCAGAAGGAGGAAAAGCAATACCAGAAGGAGGGACAGGCTGATTAGTAGTTGAAGTAGAGTTATTTTGAGGCCGAGGGACTTTTTTGCAGAAAGAAGCATGGGTTCAGGCAGTGAGCTCTTGGCACTTTACAGCAGTGTTGGTAGTAGCAGGACTTGCTAAGGGCCTTTTTAGTGTGGGGCCAGAGCAGTTTTGTGTTGATGGACCTGTACGTAGACCCAGTTACCTGTTTTTTAACCAATGGCAGGTTGGTTGAGGTTTCTTGGAGCAGGACTTGTCTTACCTGTGAATACAGAGACCTAACACATTTTATTAATGCCTGGCAGTGTTCTGCAGATTTTACGGCTGCTTGGACCCATTTTAAGCCCCCGTTTTTTTCTTGGGGCAGTTAGGTTTTAATAAAACCCCTTATGTATTTTTAGCTCATTTGACTAAAATGTTTATGGCCAAATGATTTTAATTAAATCATTTTTTTTGCCTGGATTTATTTGCAGACCTTTTTTTGGAAAAGGGCCCTTTTTTTTCCTTTTGACTGGCTGCAAAGAAACCAAGAATTTTCTTTTTTTTCCCAGCATTTTGTTTTTCCCAGCATTTTGTTTAACTACTTAATTTTTTTAGCAATTATAGAGTTAACTTTAGTTTTTTTAAAATTACTTATTTTTTAAAATGACACTTAAAATAGTAAAATCTAAGTTAATTAATTGTTTTAGGGATTTAAATTTTTGATGCTTGTAATTAGCTATGCTTTTAAAGTTTTTAACTTTTTAAAAAAAAATGTGTGTTGCTTGCTTGGGCCCGATTTTGCTTTTTTTGCGGAACCGTTCCTTTTTATGGGTACAAGCCTTGTTTTATTACCACTTTAGCAAGGAGGGTGGGCTTTTTAACTAGCCCCCACCCCTTTGGGTTATTTTTTTGGAAACATTTTTATTTCCAAGGGCTACCCGGGTGGTGGCGTGTGAGGCTGGCCACCTGGGCAGAATGCATGGCCAATTGGCGTTCTCACTGTTTCATGTTTTTTACGGCAGACACACGGCCATTGCAGCATATGCTGAGCACACATGGTTACATTTTCACATGTTCCTGAAGGGCTGGTACTTGCTTAGCCAGGGCTTCAGGCGTGTGCGTTCCGCTTTTTTTGCCTGGAAGTTTTGTTTTAAGGCTTGCAACTTGTTTTGGGCGGAGGTTTGAGTTGCTGCTTGGATAGTGATTTATGCTTTTAGTTGCTTCATTTTTTTGAGCTGTTGGGTACACATATTTTTTTAATTTTTTTTTATTGCTTAGTTTTGCTATGACTTGGGGTAGACCCACCTGCACCCTTTGTTTGCAGCCCGGGGTGGAGAGAGGAATGCTAAACCATTTTTTGGTTTTTAGGCATACTACAATGGAGAGTGGGGCTTATTTTTAATTATGCAATTTTTAACCTATAATACCAACAGTGCCAAACAAAGCAAACGTAAAATAACAAGGATAAAACAGATAGATGGTGTGCACTGTTCAGGGCTTTTTCCCTTTGCAATTTTTTCTTAAACTGTCTCCGATTTTTTGTTACCAATTTGCCTGTGCCTTAGTTAATTAGGCTAAGACCACAGGATCGCAGGGGCGGAGATGAAGAGCACATACCATGTGACTGAATTTTAAATCTTTCGTAATAAACTAACAGTGGTGAGTGTAGAGACTGCTTTTACATTACCAAAAGGAAGAAAAAATGTTAATACTTAAACCTTGACCCACTTTTATACATGTACACACGCTGCCCGGGCTAGCCAGCCCTGGGGGTAGGAGAGAGAGAGATAGAGAGAGAGAGGTGGATGGTAGGTTGTTTTGTGTATAGATTGTTTAGAGGTACGCTGCAAAATTTTGTAACTTGCTTTTCCTTTGGGGAGGGATTTCTTTATGCCCTGGGTTTTTTGGGGCGTTCCTTTTAGGGATCTTTGCTTGGTATTTTAGTTTAGGCCGGCTGTTTGTGGCCTTTTTAGCGTTTTCAAACCATTCTGGCTTTAGGGTTGCAAAGGCAGACTGTTGGGTTTTACCGGGCAGCCAATCTTTGCAAATGTAATTTTAGTTTTGCAACTTATTTGCTTTTTGTTTTATGTGTGTTTATATTTTTTTTACAGCCAGCTGGGTGTGAAAGCAGTTTTTTTCTACTTGGCTTGGTCTCTGTTTTTTGATTTTTGAATGCAGGGCAGCTTTTTTTATTTTTAGGTCAAACTGACTTTTAAATTAACCCTCCCCCCCTTTATTTTTTTTTTTTCATTTAGCTTTAACTAATTGGGGATATGAAAGAGCTGAGAGGGTTAATGTTTAGAACTTTTAACATCAATTTTTAAACCCCCTTATGTTTAGAACTTTTTTACTTAGAGAGTGAGGGCCCTGGTGTGTCTGAAGTTAGCTTAAGTCCCAGACCTCGATAACGGCACTTACTTTTTACACATTTATTATTTACTTTTATTTTATTTACTTTTATCTTTAGATGCATTTTTTTAATCTATAACCTTAATGTTTTATGTTTGGACGTAATACACCCTTATTGAGGCAGCAAAAATTTTTAGCTTTGATTAGGTTTGACCTCAACCTCATATTGGGGGTGCAGAAAAAAGTTTTTCAGCACCACTTTGCATTTGGCCTTGTTGCATAATAAATAAGTTTGCATGGCGTGAGCCCAAAGGGACAGACGGTCCCATGGTTAGGATTTTTTTTTTTTGATACCCCAGTATCGATTTTTATAGGTTTTTTTTTACCTTTTGTTTGGTGCTTTGGGCTTTGAAGGGGAAGGGTTTGTAGTAGTTGCTGCTGTTTTAGCCGCACATCGTTATCCGAGTCACGGCACCAAATTGTGGAAGAAAACAAGTTCTTACTTTTAGTTTGGATGCAACAAGTTAGAGACCGTTTTATTTTTAGCCAATTGCAAGAAGGAAGACGTCCGTTTGGACAGAGTGTCCTTACGCAAATTTTTAAAGTATAAAAAATGTAAAGCAAGTATTTATAGCTTTTTATTATTTATGTAATAATAAAGCTTTGTTTTGTTTATACTTTTTTATATTTTATTTGTAGCAAAAAATGTTAAACAATTACATTTTATTGTTGTTGTAAGGCAAGGTTAAAACCAGCTTTGCTTTGCAATTTTTATACGCTTACCAGTTTTGCCTTTACAAGTTTTGCATTAGAGTTAGCCTGACTTTTGCTTTCTTTTCAACAGAACTAAGATGGCTGCACTTAAATCCCTTTTTGTTACTTCCACAGGAAGTTTAGACTTGAAATTAGATGAAGGTTTCTAACCATCAGAGGAGTGAAGTTCTGGAACAGCCTTCCAAGGGAAGCAGTGGGGGCAAAAGACCTAGCTGGTTTCAAGATTAAGCTTGATAAATTTGTGGAGGAGATAGTATGATGGGTTAACATGATTTTGGCAATTAATTGATCTTTGACTATTTGTGGTAGATGGGGCCTAGTGGCCTGGGACGGGATGTTGGATGGAATGGGATCTGAGTTACCCAGAAAAGAATTCTCTGTAGTATCTGGCTGGTGAATCTTGCCCACATGCTCAGGGTTCAGCTGATTGCCATATTTGGGGTCAGGAAGGAATTTTCCCCCAGGGCAGACTGGCAGAAGCTCTGGGGTTCTTTTGCCTTCCTCTGCAGCATAGGGCACGGGTCACTTGCTGGAGGATTCTCTGCACCTTGAAGTCTTTAAACCATGATTTGAGGACTTCAATAGCTCAGACGCAGGTGAGAGGTTTCTTGTGGGAGTGGGTGGGTGAGATTCTGTGGCCTGCACACAACACTCGCCATTAAAGGTGTGTGTTCCGTGTGGCTGATGTCAGGTGTGCAGTCCAGAATAACAGGGTAATATCTTGCTGACGGAAGATCTCCCACAATCATTTTTTTGACTTTTGTTGCCAGTAACTGAATGATCTCATTTTGAATGGTTTTCCAAGGTAGTAGTGTGTGTACATTTCTTGGGTGATGACACTTCTTAGAAGCTCCTGGAGTACAGCACCAAACTCAGCCATCAGCTCCACAATTTTAAGGAAGTTTCCATTGTTTGGCACATACAGCTGATCTGAAATGCCACGCAGTGCTAGGTTTTGGGTAGCAAGCATTCTCACAATGGCAAGGAGCCTTTTCCGAACATTTTGCCAGGAAAGAGACTCTGATGCAATCTTCTCTTGATGCTGATCATCTATGGAGGCCTTTAACCTTAGTCTCATCTCAAGCTCTTTCCACCTATGGAATGCTCTCTGGTGATTTGCTGCCTTCTCATGGCATGCCAGATTTCTAGCCAGATTTTTCCAGTCCTTTGTTTCTGTAGAGCCCAAAGAGGCTGGAACATTAGAATGCAGTATTCTCAATTTTTGAATACATAAGCCGTGGCCTCTCCACTTTCTCACCATTGGAGATTTCATGCCAGTAATGTGTTGGATGGGAACTACTCTTTTCATTGTCTTTGGGGAACATGAAGTTTTTCACTTGCTGTGGCCCATGCAGTACAAGGAAGTCCCTCAGGCTACTGCTCAAGTGGGTCCACAGTCCTGGATCATCTAGACTCAAGGAATTCAACTCAGCAGCAGCAGTTTCTTGCGCCTCCACCACACTCTTCTCTGATCTACACTTTTCTTCAGGAACGTGCATGGTTACATCCATTGGAGATGCAGATACGGATGCTGCAGTAGCTGCCAGGTCACCTGCACACTGACTAGCTGGAAGATCAGGCATCTCCTCACCACTCACATCCTCACTGGGCTGGAAGGCTCACCGTGAATATTTGTTTCAGAGTAACAGCCGTGTTAGTCTGTATTCGCAAAAAGAAAAGGAGTAGTCCTTTTCGTGAACATTTGTGTCTAGGTATCTCAGGAGAGCTCCTTCCTGCTTAGATGAAGAAAGCAAAAGAAGCATTTCTCTTTTTCTGAATGCTGCCTCAGAGGGACGTTTTCTTCTTTCACTCATGACTGCTGTTCCGTACCAGCTATAGTGGCTCTCAACACTCAGTTGAAGGGGACAAATAAGCAGGCTGGTAGCAGGGCCTGAGTGAAGGAAGATATCAGCGTCTTAAGGGCCTAACTGGCTCCTACTACCTTAGCTGACTTCCTGTTCTCCTCAGGTGGGTTCAGGGAAGCAGCAGGCAACAGGAAGCTCCCTGAGAAGCTGGGGTTAATCAGTCCAGGCTCCTGGGGATGCTAGAGAGGTACATAAGAGGCTCCTCCTCCTCTGTCTCCCTGCAGCTCCTGCTGCTTGCTGTCATTCTCTCGCACCTTTTCTCCTGCCTGCCTGTTATGTCTCTTGTGCCCTCCTTCCTCCAGCACAGCACTCCACCCTCTCTGTGCATCTCGAGCAGAGAGAATCCACATGCGCCAGCAGCAGACACACTTTTCTACACTCTGGGTCCTAGTGGCGCCCCCCACAGTCTGGCACCTGAGGCGGCCACCTCAGTTCACCTTCTAGTAAGTCCACCTCCTGTGGGCACAGAGCACCTAACTCCCACTGAGGTCAGCCTGGGAGGCTGGATGTGCACATTACAGGCAGTAGACTGTCAGGGCAGCATAATCTACTGAAAAACCGTGTATTGCTCATTGCAACCCAAGCTCTCACTGTGTGGCTTTTTGTCCTGCCTCTGTTGTGTAGAGCATGAGCAGAGGTTTATGAGATGGCGGCTACTGCTGTGGCCAGCCATCTCAGTACCTTTCCCATTGTCTCTCTTCTGGCTGTGGATGCTGGACTGCAGCAGCTCTGCGGAGGTCCCAGCCTCGCTCTTTAATGTCCGCTCTCCACTTGCTTGGATGGCGCTTCATGGACCATTGAGTAGCCTCCTGAAAACATCCCAGTTGTTGACACAGGCACCAGCAACCGATTCCCCAAGCCAAACTCCCCTTCGCAATCCAGAGAAACAGCCTGGAGCACAGGGTTTGGCCCATGCTGACTGTAGACACCACAGCTGCTGCACGGTGACTCCTGTGACCCCTCTAGCCCATCAGCACTCGGCTCTCCTGCATTCTGCTGAGCGGCTGAGATCTGGGGGAACAGAAACCCTTTGTTAGAGATGGGAAATCTCTCCACAGGGTCACTCTGTTAATGGCTGCCAGACGCCTTCCCTGTGAAACCCTAAATGTGCAGCCCCTCTGATTCCCACAGGGGAGATCTCTGCTCATTCACTGGTCACCCGTGGCTGCAATCTCTGATGGGGAATGTAGAGTGGTCTCTGCGGATGGACCCTTCTACAGCACCCATAATGGGAGGAGGTTTGGCCTTGTGATGTGAGGCATGGATCTGAGACTTAGGGCTCCTGGATTCTGTGACTCTGGAAGGGGGGCGAGGTCTAGTGGGTAGAGCTGGATTGGTTGACAATGAGTGAGCAGAGCTTATGCTGAAGGACCCTGGTTCCATCCCCCGCAATTCCTGTGGTGTCTACATGTGGCCAGTGTTGAGCTGCCAAAATCTTAACAACCGGTTCCCTATAAAAAGTTCTGATTTAAGGGATGTGCCCCAGTATGTATTTTTTGTACCAGCAGGATTACCAAATGTCTGTATTTTCCCGGGACTAATTTTTAAAATTTAAAAATTCCTCCTAGACGGCGATTTAAGAACCAAAAAGCCTGACCTGTCTGGGAAAATACGGATTTATATTAACCCTGCGTAAAGTTCTTTTTTAAAAAGATGGGCCTGTACTAGAAATGAGCTCCGTTTCACACGTGCGGGTCTCCGCCACTCCCTGGGGGTGTGCTAGGGTGACCAGATGTCCTGATTTTATAGGGACAGTCCCGATTTTGGGGTCTTTTACTTATATAGGCTCCTATTACCCCCCGGCTCCTCTTACCCCCCACCCCGTGTCCTGATTTTTCACACTTGCTGTCTGGTCACCCTAGGGTGTGCACATGTGTGGGTCCCAGCTGCTCCCTGCCCCCCTCATTGAAGCAGATGTGCAGGGTTACTGCCCTGGGAATAGCAGGGAACCAGTGGATGTGGGGTGGGATCAGCAGGGGGTGGCTGGAGACAGGGGCTGGCTGCGGGCAGGGGGTGCGGCAGGGGGTGGCTGCGGGCAGGGGGTGCGGCAGGGGGTGGCTGCGGGCAGGGGGTGAGGCAGGGGCTGGCTGCGGGCAGGGGGTGAGGCAGGGGCTGGCTGCGGGCAGGGGGTGAGGCAGGGCCTGGCTGCGGGCACGGTGGTGGGTGCTCATGGGGAGAGCAGCAGGACGCAGCCCAGGCCCAGCAGAACAGCCAGGGACCCAGCAGGCAGTAGTGGGAGCCCCAGGGCCAGGGGAGCAGCAGCAGCCCCAGGGCTTGTGCGCAGGGCCAGGCGGCAGCCCACGTGGCTCCCACAGCGCAGCGCCCCCGGCGGCCGGAGGAGGAATTACATCAGTTCCCGGCCGGAGCCCATCAAAGCCTCAGCGCCCCCTGCAGGGAAGCGGGTTAACAACTGGTTCTAAAATGGCTTCAAAATGTAACAACCGGTTCGTGCGAACCGGCTCCAGCTCACCACTGCATGTGGCCATGACTTTACTTACCTGTCAGTGTAGGTTGTTCAGACTATTCCTGGACACATGGTACATCTGCTGCTGGCCATCCCTGAGATGTAGGTCCTTCATCCACACAAGGACATGGCATATCAAGGTCAATCCAGCAGCTCCCATCTGGTCTTCACCTCTGCAATGGACGGCTAGTCCGACCCTGACCAGAGAAAGACAGGATGGTGTTCTTCAGGGGAATCTGCTGGAGCTCCCGTATCCCCCACTCCACCTCACTCCCCCGCACACGAAGGAATTTCCAAAGATACCACTAATCGTGGATAAACAAAGCAGCCAAGATGAGGTCAGTGTGGCTTGACTTACTGAGCAGACTGGTTCTAAGGGAAGAACAGATTTCTCTCCTGCTCTAGGGAGATTCCCATCGGAAAAGTATCTGATGGCGGGGGAGGGGGGGAAATGCAATCCCCCAGCCCCTTGAATGGCAGGAAATCAGGACTCGGGGAGTTAAGGGGTGTCTCTGTCCTGCTGCAGGGAGCAGGCCTGGAGAGCAGAAAGGGCACTAGTGGCTTTGTAGGAAAGAAAGTGACTTCTACCAGTGAAGGTGGCTGAAGCTTCTTGCAGACATTAGAGTCGAAGATCCTCACACCTCCTTTGGGGATCCTTTTCCCTCAGAATAAAATAAGGAGAATGACGTGTGAAGCCCAGGTCTGGGATCCAGGGAAAAGGCAGGATCTCAGCCAGATTACACACCAGGAACCTGATCTTTCTCCCAAGAACCACAATTATCCGGATGAAGTTTTCTCCCCCATTTGCTTCCAGGTTATTTACTCACAGGATTCATTCATTTGCTTTCCTGTGTTTCCACTCTCTGCATCTGTTCATTGGTTTAAGTAACATTCTTTCAGTTTTTGCTTCTGTTTCCTCTTATTACAGGGTAGCATCTGCTTAGCACCTTCAAAAAATAAATTAAAAACAAAATCCTGATTCTACATTGAAGAGGTAAGTTTCTGAGAATTTGGCTGCAGAACTTTAGTGTCTGCATATGTCATTCACTGGTATTTATTGTGGTGCAGGTCTGATGCAATCTGCCCACCCAAGAATACCCACATGAAGCATGGGGTGCCCTTAGAATACCAGTTAAAAGAGAGGAAGAGAGTGGATTAATAGCGGCGGGGGGGTGAGGGGGGAATCCAAAAAAATCCAGTGCATCAGCACTTCTCTGCATCACTGCAGCACCAGTCCCGGGAGCAATACAGGTTAAAAATCTCCATGGTTCTTTCCCCCTAGAACCACATCCGAGCAGAAAAAGGCCTTCAGCCAATTATTTCCTTACACTCTGAATGGGTGAAATTCAGCCCTGTGCAGACAGCCAGGGCAAGGTCTGTGCATCACAGTGGGTTTAAGTGGCCACTTCACTGCCCAGGTGCTGTGAGTCTTCGGTGGCATAGTTTTCATCCTGGATTGGAACAGCCAGTGGGAATCCTGTGAGGTACAGAGCAGAGAGAGGTTGGGGCCACAACGTTCACCTCAGAGGCTGAGCTTCTGCAGACTTTTGGGATGTTCCCATCTGAGGAGGATGATTTTGGGCAGCCCTAGTTCAGAACTTTCAGTCACCTCAACCGGTGATTCTCTGGCACAATTGTTCTAATGTACCTGAACTTTTCAGGCCTTGCCCCCACCTCTGACACCCCTTGTACCTCACCATTGCCCTCTAACAGCCCCTGTCCCTTCTCTTGATCCCTGCCATGCCCAAATACAGAGAGTAGCTCATGCTCCTTCTCTCTTAGACCTTCTTCTTACACGATCCTTGCCTACCTTTTGATAAACTGATCACTGTGCCCTTCCCCAGCTCCTGGAGGAATTGTGGCTCCTCAGGACAACCTGGGAATGGGTGGCTCCTACCTCCGGGTGGGGTGTGTGGTTTTCCATCTAAGCATCACTGAGAGCCAGTACTTCTCGATTTCACAGGATGAGGTCATGGCTCCCCAAGCCGGGCCAGCTGCAGGCTGCATTGCTGTTGGCGACATGGACAGATCCCAGAGCCTGGAAGACAAAGCGGGGAGGAAACCCTTGCTCATTTCTCTTTCAGAGCCCCCTTCGAAGATGGGCCAAGAGGAAAGGAGAGGACGAAGGGCAGAAAGTGAAGCCGCTCCTGTGGCGAGAGCACTCCTGTAGAGCCCAGTCAGTTCCCAGCTCTCCCGCACATTGCTCGGTGTGACCTTGGAGAGGTCACTTCCTCACCTTCATTCCCTGTCTGTAAAATGGGGGTACAAGTCCCCCCCCCCCACACACACACAGGGAGGAGAAGGGAGGAGAGACCCATTTTCGGTGAGGGACTCAGACACTCTGGGCACAGATTGTGCCAGAGTGAGGGAAGGGACCCAGAGTTTGCTCCCTAGACCCAGGGGAGGAAGATGTTATCAGAAGGTCAGCAAAGGGGATGGGCCAGGAACTGCTGCCATGGACAGAGCTTAGGGATTTGGTCAGTGCCAGGGACTTTGTACCTCCCTTCAGCAAATGGCTTCCCTCTTGTCATCAGCAGTCCATACAGTATCTGAACTCCTTCCAAGTGTCCTGAAGGGGCTCCCTTCATTCTTCTTGCAGGTGATGGATTCGTTGACCCAGGTCGATAGCTGGGAATTTCGGAGAGGTCATTTGTAGCATGACATGAAATCAGTGGGAAATCTACATTTAGCAAAATAAAGGTTTCATTGGCCTTTGCAAATTTGGAACTGATCTGTCCTATCAATCAAAGGTACATGTTCAGAAGAGGATGAAGTATGCCATCGTGGTCAGGTGATCTATGAGAGTCAGTTCCATCATGTGGCCATTTGATTAGGTAAAATTCCTGGCAATGGCTGCCCATGGCCAGGGCAGGGTCTCCAGAGGCCTGAAATGCCAAGGAGTTTGGTGCGTGGTGCCTTGGTGAAAGCGCAGAAGTCACATCAGTCAAGCTAAGTCTGTATTTCAGCCCACATCTGGCACCAGCAAATGAAGCAGGCCCTGGTGGTCATAGTAGATGTGTCTACTTCCAGGATGAGCACTGAGCCTCCAAATAGGTGCAGTAGTGAAGGCATTTGTGAGCTGTTTGTGGGCTTTTTGGAACTTGGGTGACCAAACAAACGTGTCCATTATGTGGAGGAGAGCTCTCGTGGGGGTTATTGGCTCTGAGAACCCTGGGCCGAAGCAGCAGTAAAGCGGGTGAAGTCAAGGAAGCGCTGCTCTTCTTGAGGACTTCAAACTTTGTCCCATCTATGAAAGGCTTCCACCTTATTTGGATCAATCGTAACATTTTCCGGGGAGAGGATGTACCCCAAAAACTCTGTGGAGAGTTGGCCGGAGGTACGCTTTTCCAATTCTGTGCTGAGACCATGCTGCCGAAACCTCTCCAGGTTCAGGTGTGGTGCGCATGCTGCTCTTGGTTCTCCAAAAAAAAGAAGTCTGTCACGTGAATAGATGACACTGTGCAGATCCACCATGGCCCCAAATACATCACTGATGAAGTGTTGCAAGGGCAGGGGACCGTTAGTTAGCTCAAATGGCATGTCTGACAGTTAAAATGTCCATAGTGTGCTTTGAAATCTGCCTTCCATTTGTCCCCTGCCCAAATGAGTGTTAGATTGGAAATCCTCACAGATGAAGTTTGATGAACAACTTTGCAGATTTCCTGCGAGCCAACAATTGTGGGATTCCCAACAGGGGGTTATGGTTCCAAATGATCCTTTTTTTCAGGGGCTGATTGTCTAAAGAGAGACATAGTAGAGTCCCACATTTCTTCTTCCCCAAAAGGTCCTGGGCACCCGTGGGAAACGCTAATTTGCTCAGAAACTCTTAGGACCGGTTTTCAAGCCTGTACACAGGGAGAGCCACTAATTCTGGTTCCACCAATGTGTAAATACTGGTGAAGGCAACTTTCAACCAAGGTTGCAGGTCAAGAGGGCAGTCATAGTCCTGGGTGCAGAGGCAACGAGTCCCCATTTCTTTCAAAGGTATCCATGTAATCCGGGTATTGATCAGGAATGCCGGGTGTCCGAGTCAAGAAGGTGGAGTAGGTCCAGAGGCAGAGGCTGGTTCAAGGAACCCCGACATTATCATCACATCAGCCACACTATCAGAGGCTCGTTCACCTGCACATCTACCAACGTGATATATGCCATCATGTGCCAGCAATGCCCCTCTGCCATGTACATTGGCCAAACTGGACAGTCTCTATGTAAAAGAATAAATGGACACAAATCAGTTGTCAAGAATTATAACATTCAACAACTGGTTGAAGAACACTTCAATCTCTTTGGTCACTCGATTACAGACCTAAAAGTGGCAAGTCTTCAACAAAAAAACTTCAAAAACAGACTCCAGTGAGAGACTGCTGAATTGGAATTAATTTGCAAACTGGACACAATTAATTTAGGCTTGAATATAGCCTGGGAGTGGATGGGGCGTTACACAAAGTAAAACTATTTCCCCATGTTTATCCCCCTGCCACCACCCGCTGTTCCTCAGACGGTCTTGTCAACTGCTGGAAATGGCCCACCTTGATTATCACTTTTACAAAAGGTTTTTGCTCCCCCGCTCTCCTGCTGGTAATAGCTCACCTTACCTGATCACTCTCCTTGCAGTGCATATGGTAACACCCATTGTTTCATGTTCTCTGTGCATATAAATCTCCCCAATGTAGTTTCCACTGAATGCATCCAATGAAGTGAGCTGTAGCTCATGAAAGCTTATGCTCAAATAAATGTGTTGGTCTCTAAGGTGCCACAAGTCCTTTTCTGTTTGTTCCAGTGGTTAGTCTCCCTCACTGTCAAAAATGTGTGCCTTACTTCTCATTTGAATTTCTCTGGCTTCAACTGACAGCTGTTGGTTCTTGTTGTGCCTTTCTGGGCGAGATCGAATTAGCCCTGCCCCGTGAAATCCGATCTCCCTGTCCTGCTGGGTTCCCTCCAGCCAGGAGAACCCAGTCGGGGCCTCCTAGCTGTTTGTCTGCTGGGCTGGGGATATCAGATGCACCAGAGGCATGCAGAAGTGAATGCACTGC
Organism: Lepidochelys olivacea; assembly: GCF_965140295.1. Taxonomy (NCBI): domain Eukaryota; kingdom Metazoa; phylum Chordata; order Testudines; family Cheloniidae; genus Lepidochelys; species Lepidochelys olivacea. The sequence continues at coordinate 13,065,230 of NC_140416.1, forward strand.
ATCAGCCCGGCGTTGGGCTCAGGGGTTTGGCCTTGGCAACTTCTGCTCCAGCCATGTCTCTGGGTGTCTGGGCTCAGGGCTTCTGACCCCCGTGACTGCAGCCAAGCCTGGGGTGCTGAGCTCAGGACTTTCATGCCCCTCCCCACTGCTCTCGGCACTCTGGGTGTCTGCCCGGCATCTGCAGCTGGGGCTCAGGGCTTCCCTTGCAGTTCCTTCTGGGGCTCAGGGGTTCATTTTTAAGGATGCCCCCAAATTGGTCTTTGCATTAATTTGCCAGGGGACTAGTAGGTAGGAGACCCCAGCTGAGGTGCTCTCAGCAGCAGGGACCCATCCGCACATCTTAGAACCTCCTCTAACTTCAGAAAGATTCTTGGCAGCTGCCCTCAGAGCCCAGGTCTGAAGGTAGCACGGAAGTGAGCGTGGCAATGCTGTAACGCCCCTACAACAACCTCTGAACTCCCCCACTATCCCACTTTGGTTGGGACTTCCAGCAAATGAAATATCATTGAGATGGACATGTTCCAACGAGACAATTCAATTAAGAGTAGGATACCAGAGGAGGAAAAATCACTTTTGTCGTGGCAATGAGGGTGGCCCATTTCAAACAGTTGACCAGAAGGTTTCAGTAAGAATAGGGGGAAATTAGTATGGGGGAAGTTAGGACTTTTGGCTGCAGAATTTTATTTCATTTTTTTATGAGATTGTGTCTTTTAGGTTTTCTGGCACACAAGCAGAGAAGTTAGAGAAAAACATAAATGATTCTTGCTGGAAGTTTGCAATGTCTCGCTAATTTGTTTCTTAAGACCAGAACAAAAACATATAAGAACCCCAAAATCAGAAGGAGAGAATGTAAGCTTCTGCCTATAACAGAGAGGCACAATTCACTGGGTACCTGATGACTGACTGCTGCTACACCCCCACTGAGCTGCTTAGCATGCAAGTAGGTCCAGGAACCGTGCTCAAAATGTAAAGTCGCAGTATTCAATTTTAACACAACCACAAATACACCAGAGCATCCAAATTTTCTGTTTTACAAGGTCTCTCCTTGTTTTGGAACACTGGTTTCTAAACATGCCATCGGGACTTTGAATCCAATTTCAGCTACTAATTAGCAAGTGTGTGGAACAATCACTAATGTGCATTCGGTGTTATGTTGTAGGTTTCTTTAGGAAATCTGACATGCTCTCAGCCCCCCCAAAACCCACTCTCTCTCCCCCCACATACACACAACACACTCCCTGTCACACTCCACCCAACACCACCCCATTTGAAAAGCATGTTGCAGCCACTTGCATGCTGGGATAGCTACCACAATGCACTGCTCTCTGTGGCCATTGCAAGAGCTGCCGTTGTGCTGGCAGTGTGAACACACAGCAGCGCTTTCCCTGCAGCGCTCTCTGAGGGGCACTGCAGCTCCTGGCGCTGTACATCTGACAGTGTAGACATAGCCTAAGTTACACCAGTGAAACTTTCTTTATTCAAGACAAGGGCAGATTCAGGACCTGAGTATTACATAGTAGGAAGTAATTACTTTAGAATAGGCTGTAAACACAGATAAATGATTGGCATGTATGTTGAGTGTTTAAACTGAGTCTCTCCCCCCCAAATAAGAATCCGTTGAAGACAATTAAACTGCTCTATTTAGAGCATGACTGTCATTTACTCTCCCTATTGTGCATTAAGAAAGTAGTATTCTTGTTTTAATGTAATCACGCATAAGAAGCAACAGAAAACCATTTACAGTTAAACAAAATAAACTTGGGAACAGACTTTTTTATGGTGGCTTATTTATTTTGAAATGTTGCCTTGAAACTTTTTGTTTTATTTAGCCCTGAGAGGAAGGATAGTGGGTGAGGTCAGCAAACATTTCAGGAGATGTGATGCTTCCAAAGTACAAACCCAAGATCCCAAGCGATACAGGACCCCTTAACATTTAAATGAGCCCTTCTGAGAGGCCTGATGCTGATAAGAATGACTGACCTCATGAAAAATGGGCTTTGTTTTCTCATTTAAACAGTGAGAAAATTTCATGGGGCCAGATCTGGAGTCAATGGAGCAACCCCCAGGTGAAGCAGTTAAACCCCAACCCAAAGACTGGATTTTCCACAGTTACAAGGGAAATTAGATAACTATATACACACACACAAAAACAGACTGAAATACGTAGGGTTAGAAATCCCCAGTAACAACATTGCTGGCCCAAACTCTCTGCAGTGACCCCAACCCGTGACACTCCCTCTCTGTGTCCCTTCTCGACAGTGGGGCTGTGAGTGTAGCTGGATTGGGCAGTGGCTCCATCTATTGTCCCACGGGGGAATCTCTTCTCTTCATTGCCACATGCCACGCAGTTGCCGTACTCTATCTGTCAGCCCAGCTGCTCAGTGGATTTGCCCATGTCACCCGGTTTCAATTGTTCCTTTCCACATAGAATCATAGGACTGGAAGGGACTGTCATAAATATAAAGGGAAGGGTAAACCCTTTGAAATTCCTCCTGGCCAGGGGAAAGCTCCTCTCACCTGTAAAGGGTTAAGAAGCTAAAGGTAACCTCGCTGGCACCTGACCAAAATGACCAATGAGGAGACAAGATACTTTCAAAAGCTGGGAGGAGGGAGAGAAACAAGGGGTCTGTGTGTCTTTCTAGAGTCTGTCTTTGTTGGGGAGAGACCAGGAATTGGGTCTTAGAACTTTTAGTAAGTAATCTAGCTAGGTATGTGTTAGATTATGATTTCTTTAAATGGCTGAGAAAAGAATTGTGCTGAATAGACTAACTATTTCTGTCTGTGTATCTTTTTTGTAACTTAAGGTTTTGCCTAGCGGGGTTCTCTATGTTTTTGAATCTACTTACCCTGTAAGATCTCTACCATCCTGATTTTACAGGGGGGATTTCTTTATTTCTATTTACTTCTATTTTTATTAAAAGTCTTCTTGTAAGAAAACTGAATGCTTTTTCATTGTTCTCAGATCCAAGGGTTTGGGTCTGTGGTCACCTATGCAAATTGGTGAGGCTTTTTATCCAACATTTCCCAGGAAAGTGGGGAGGGGGTGCAAGTGTTGGGAGGATTGTTCATTGTTCTTAAGATCCAAGGGTCTGGGTCTGTAGTCACCTAGGCAAATTGGTGAGGCTTTTGACCAAACCTTGTCCAGGAAGTGGGGTGCAAGGTTTTGGGAAGTATTTTGGGGGGAAGGACGCGTCCAAACAGCTCTTCCCCAGTAACCAGTATTAGTTTGGTGGTGGTTGCGGCCAGTCCAAGGACAACGGGTGGAATATTTTGTACCTTGGGGAAGTTTTGACCTAAGCTGGTAAAGATAAGCTTCGGAGGTTTTTCATGCAGGTCCCCACATCTGTACCCTAGAGTTCAGAGTGGGGGAGGAACCTTGACAGGGACCTTGAGAGATCATCAAATCCAGGGGTTCTCAACCTTTTTCCTGCTGAGGCCCCTATAAAAACATCCTATAAAAACAACAGGGCCCGGCAGGGGGGAAGCGTGGGTTCCAGGCCAGGGCGACACACTTGGGCAAAGGCATAGTTTTACTTCTATTTTCTTTTTTGGTGGGGGAGGGGGTAAGGAAGGCCTGGCATGGCTTATCCCAGCTCCACACAGCAGGGTCCAGGGAGGATGTGCCATCTCCACCCCCTGACTCACTCAGGAGGGCACCCAGCTTGTCTGGGCTCTGGGGGGATGCAACCAAAAATATAACTGAAAGGGCGGACTCAGTTCAAAAAGTTTGAAAACCGCTCAGGTGCGGGCAGGAGGTTAGTTAGGGGCTGTGTGAAATGAGGGGAGTAGCTCAGGGTACAGGGAGGGGATAGCTAAGGGCTGTGTATGGGCAGGGGGTAGCTATGGACTGTATGCAGGCAGGGGGGCTTCCAGTGCAATGCCCAGCTTCAGGGGCAAGGCACTGGGACTCCCGGCTTCAGCCTCCCTGCTGCTCCTGGCTTGTGGGGGCGGGGAGGTTTGCCGGCTCGAGCACCGCGTTGCTCCTGGCTTGGAGGGGATGTGGGGACCCTGCCAGCTTCAGCCCCACCTAGCTTCTGGCTGCGCCACTCCTGGCTTGGGGGGGATGGGGAGGGCACCGCGGGCTTCAGCCCCGCGCTGCTCCTAACTAGGGCAGGGGGCCCACTGGCTTCAGACCCGCACTGCTCCTGGCTTAGGAGGAAGGGGGGGCCCCCAGGCTTCAGCACTGGGGTTCCAGGTTTCAGCCGTGGGTCTCCACGGCCCCCTGGAAAGGGGTCACTGACCCCCGGCTGAGAACCACTGACCTAATCCAGTCCTCTGCACTCATGGCATGACTAAGCATTATCTAGATCATCCCTGACAAGTGTTTGTCTAACCTACTCTTAAAAATCTCCACTGATGGAGATTCCAGAACCCCTCAGGCAATTTATTTCAGTGCTTAACCACCCTGACAGGAAGTTAGCCATTGATAGCTACTCTCTGGGAATGGTTTTCCACCAGTTTTGCACGCATCTTATAGTAGCTCCATCTAAGTTGTCTTTCCCTAGTTTGTTTTGGAGAAGGTCAGATGAGACTGGGACTGATTTAACTGGGAATTGGTCCTGCTTCGAGCAGGGGGTTGGACTAGATGACCATCAGGGGTCCTTTCCAACCCTGATATTCTATGATTCTATGACTGCATCAAAAGCCTTACTACCGTCAACATATACCACATCTACTGCTTCTCCCCACCCACAAGGCTCGTTACCCTGTCAAAGAAAGCTATCAGGTTGGTTTGACACCATTTGTTCTTGACAAATCCATGCTGACTATTACTTATCACCTTATTATCTTCCAGATGTTTGCAAATTTAGAGCTTAATTATTTGCTCCATTATCTTTCCAGGTACAGAAGTTAAGCTGACTGGTCTGTATTTCCCCAGGTTGTCCTTATTTCCCTTTTTTTAGATGCCCTTTTCCAGTCTTCTTGGAATCTCTCCCGTTTTCCATGACTTTTCAAAGATAATCACTAATGGCTCAGATATCTCCTCAGTCAGCTTCTTGAGTATTCTAGGATGCATTTCATCAGGCCCTGGTGACCTGAAGACATCTAATTGGTCTAAATAATTGTTTACTTGTTCTTTTCCTATGTTGTCTTCGGATCCCACCTCATTTTCACTGGCATTCAGCATGCTAGATGTCCAATTACCACTAACCCTCTTCTTGAACACTGAAACAAAGAAGTCATTAAGCACCTCTGCCATTTCCACATTTTCTGTTATTGTTTTTTCCCTCTTCATTGAGTAATGGGCCTACCCTGTCCTTGATCTTCCTCTTGCTTCTAATGTATTTGTAGAATGTTTTCTTGTCACCCTTTATGTCTCTAGCTATGATCTGTTTTGTTCCTTGGCCTTTCTAATTTTGTTCTTAGAAACTTGTGCTATTTATGTTCATCCTTTGTTGTAATTTGACCTAGTTTCCACTTTATGTACAACAATGTTTTGATTTTTAGATCATTGAAGATCTCCTGGTTAAGCCAGCATGGTCTCTGGCTATACTTCCTATCTTTCCTATGCAGTGGAATAGTTTGCTTTTAGGCCCTGTAGTGGGGCAACTGCCCCACTCCAGTAAAACAGGGGTTAAAAGCATCCCTGGAGAGGGCTGTGGCTGGGCTAGGCTGATTCGGGAAGCAGCCACAGCTGTGGCCAGCTCAATCAGGGTCCAGCTGGCCGTTATAAGAGGGCTTGGGGCCAGAAGTGAGAGGAGTGTCACTCTAGTCCTGGAGGGAGAAGGGCTAGCTGCCTGGGAGCAATGTACCTGAAGTGGAGCAGTGCTGGGGAAGGGCAAAGAGAGCTGGGGAGCAGCAGCCTGGTAAATCCCCAGGCTGAGGCCTTGTTGAAGGCCTAAGAAAGGTACTGGGGAGGCAGAGGGGCAGCCTGGGGATAGGCAAAGGCAGCAGGTCCTACCCCCTTGCCAATGATGAGTGGCCATTACAGAGTGCAGTTTGCCCCAGTGAGCAGGGGCTAGATGATGACTGGCAGTAGCCACTGAGGCAAGGTGGGTTTAGAGGGTTGGGGGTTCCCCTGGGAGGGGAGACCCAGAGTGTGGGGGTACAGCTAGGGGCAGCACCCCAAGGTACAAGGGCACCAAGGTCCAGGAGGAATATGGGGGCCCTAAGACAGGCAAGACACCAGCCTGCAGAGGGTGCTCCCAGTGCTGAAGAGCTAACTTCCAAGATGACCAGCAGGAGGCGCTGTGCCGGTGAGCCTTCGCCTTGCTACAGGCACATAATAATGTCTCTGAAAAATTGCAAACTCTTGAACTGTTTTTCCCTTTACACTTGCTACCCTGGGATCTTACCTACCAACTCTCTGAATTTTCTTAAGTCAGCCTTCTTGAAAGGCAGCACCTTGCACAGACACATTGAATGTTGCCTAACATTATCAAGCTCTTTCTGAAATTTCTCACAATCCACCCAAACAAAAGAATTCAGTGGCCTGGGCAAGTTTTCCTATCTCATGTTTTTAGTCCATTATTCCAGGTCAATAATAAACATACAGAACACGACCAATCCTCGTATTGCCACTCAGGGCCTCCCACGCTGCAGGTGATCATTAATTCCCACCTCTCCCCATCCAATTCTTATACCTCACATATGGGCTCTGTCTCTCCGCTGCTCCCAGCACTGGGCTCTTCTCCCCTGCTGCTGCTGCACTGAGGCTCTCCGGCCTCCTCCTTTGGGTGGCTCAGGGCTCCCTCCCCACAGCTTGGCCTGGAGGTGATGGGGCAGCAGGTCTCCTGGGGCAGGGACGCTGCAGGGGCTAGGGTGACCAGATGTCGCGATATTCAGGGCTTTTTCTTGTCTAGGTGCCTATTACCCCCCCACACACACTGTCCCGATTTTTCATACTTGCTATCTGGGCACCCTAGCAGGGGCTGAGGCTGCAGTGCAAGCAGCTCCATCCTGCGAGTTCCCCACCCCAGGGCAGAGGGGCCCACAAATCTCCCCATGGGTCTTCTACTAACCCCCCCCAAATCCTCTCTGCTCCCCTGCCTCTGCCTCCTGACACCCTGCCTCGCCCTGCACCTCCTGCCCTTCAGTCCCCCCCCAAAAGCCTTTTCCCCCTCCTGCCCCTTGTGCCCCCTGAATTGCCACCTGCCACCTCCTGCTTCCATCTCCTTCGCTTGCCCTTTGAACGGCGCCCCCGCATTCTGCTCCCTGCCCTGAAGCAAACAACCCCCCACCCTTTGGCTTGATAACGCCCCTCCCCTGCTCCAACCTCTGTGCCCCCAGTCCCAAACCGCATGGGGCTGGGAGGAGGAGAAAGTCCTTGCTGGCTAATAAAGCCAGTTTGTGCCCTGCAGCCCTGCTTTGGGGAGGGAGGGGGTCAGCCTGAACTTCTCCCCCTCCCCAACCTCCCCCCAACACTGACCCCTGTAAACTGCCCTGAACTTCCCCCTCCTCAACAATCCCCTCAACTCTGCCCCCCAAATCTACCCCATGCCTGGACTCTGCCCCTCCCCCATCCTGGCCCCCTCCTCAGTCCACCTAATGAGCCCTGTCTGAACCCTCAACCCCCTCTGCTCCCCTGAACCCACCTCATGACCCCTGCAGCCCCTCCTGCACCTCAGCCCCCCTGAACTACCCTCTCCCTTCCCTAGTGACCCCCAGCTCCACAGGGTGACTCTGCTGTGTCGGTTTAACTGTCACCCCAGGATATGCCAAGCTCCCTTCCCCCCTTACAGCCACCTGGGCCCTCATTAGCTTCGGGGGTGGGAGCTAATTTGCACAGAGGATAATGGAGCAGCCAATCAGGGGCTGGCCTGGGTGCCGGGGGGGCTATAAAGGGCTCCTCAGGGCTTGTGGACCCCTGGGCATGGCTGTGGCTGCGCTGGGAGCCTGGGCTGCAGGGTCAGGGAGGGGTCTGGGCCCAGCCCCAGAGCCGGTAGGGGAAGCGGGAGGCTCTGGTGCTGCGCAGGGTGGGGCAAGAGCTGGGTACAAGAGGCCCTAGTCACTGCAGCTCCCCCTCTGGGGGGCTCTGGGGGAGAGGGCTGGAGCCATTTGTCACACGCTTGGGATCCACCCTGTAAGGGAGGACAAACTGGGCTTCATTCATACCCCAGTCTCAGTCATAATGCTGGGGTAACAGCAGGGGCTCCTTTCATAAAACACCTCATTATATTTAGCTCTTTGTTTCATGGGTTGCAAGCCTCCCACATTCTGATCCAGTGAAAGAGAGCCGTCCTCTCCTGCTGCCATCGACCCCCATCCCTCTGTCTGCTACCGACATGGCCTGGCCTGGGAATATGAAGAAACCTCTCCGAACTAAGAGGAGACACGCACAGAAACATACAGTCCTCTGTATTGGAGAGCGAGAGGCTGGAGAGACACAGACACACCCTCTGTTCACTGATCTCTCATGTTAATAACAGTTTGAAGAACATCCATCCAGTCTAGGAGAAAGGTTTGCACTCTCAGAGCAGCTCAGCACAGGGGACGGGGGTGCTGGGGCAGTAAAAAGGCTCCAGGGAGCCCTGAACCACAGTGTCACTAACCCATTCTAGTGCACTAAAAACAGAGTGTAGTCGTAGGGGCACAAGTGGCTAGGTGTAAACACCCATCTACGATGCTAGCCACATCCTCCGGCAGCTAGTCTCTCCTGCCAGTCACGCTGCTGCAGCAACGTTATTTTTAGTGCCCAGCCTGGATCAGAGCTAGTGTGTGTATCTCTACCTGAGCTGGGAATCAGACCCCAGCTTGAAGTGTAGATGTACCCGAAGTAAAACTGTAAGTAGCTTAGGCTCTGGTCAATAATGACTTATTTAATGAAGGTGGGATATTGGTACCCTTCCCAGGATAGAGTCCCCCATCCTGTAAGTATGGCTTACATTCTTCATCAGCAAGGAGATGTGGAGAATTTTAACGGAACTGTGAAAGATGCACACGGGGAAAGGATATTTTGCAAGTATGATGGGTTTGCTAATAAGGGCACAACAATTCCCATCAGCCCTCTCCCTACTGCACGTCCCTTTACTCTGCCCAGGAACTTAAGTATTTGGTCAGTTCCTGAAGGGCTTATTCATTGATTCCAAGGCCAGAAGGGACAATCGTGATCATCTAGTCTAGTCTGACCTCCTGTATAACACAGGCCAGAGGACTGCCCCATAATAATTCATAGAGCAGATTTTTTTTTAAAAATGGCCAAACTTGAATTAAAAATGATCAGTGATAGAGAATCCACCACGACCCTTGGTATACTGTTCCAATGGCTATTTACCCTCACTGTTAAAAATGTACAACTTATTCCCAGTCTGAATTTGTGTAGCTTCCACTTCCATGCATTGGAGTGTGTTATACCATCTCCGATAGAGTAAATATTTGTTCCCCATTTAGATACTTATAGACTGTAATCAAGTCACCCCTTCACCTTGTCTTTGTTAAGCTAAATCACTCTAAGGCATGTTTTCTAATCATTCACATGGCGCTTCTCTGAACCTTTTTCAACTTACCAACATCCTTTTGGAGTTGTGGGCACCAGAACTGGACACAGGATTCCAGCAGTGGTCGCATCAGTGCCAAATACAGAGCTAAAATAACCTCTCTGCTCCTACTCGAGATTGGCCTGGTCATGTTTCCCCGGATCACATTAGCTCTTTTGGCCACAGCTTAGATAGGACTGCTGTGAGACTGACTCTTTTTAAGTCTGTTGCGTGGCTGACCATCCCATTTTAATGTGTTGGAAATGAACAAGCTCCCTAAAGTTTGTGTGGGAAGGAGAGGAAGGTCCCTGAAGGACATCCAAAGACATGGGGAGGGGGAGAACTGAGACAATCAACAGAGCAGCCTCATACAAAAAGCTATTTTTGAAAATGTTAGTGGCTTCCCCCCATTTTCTGACTCGCTGTAATCACAAGGAACAAATGCATTCGCAAATGAATATTTGCAACAATCTGTTACCTGCATCCTAATACTGCAAACATAGCGCTTTAAACAAACAGCATTTAAAAATAAATTAGAAAGAGGAGCATTTGTATACTTTTATCTGTCCTCCATTGAACGGAGAATTTATATTTTTCTTCTGAACAGATGCTGTCGCTCCAATTTTCATGAGAATGCACCCTCTCCAAAGATACCCCAGCTAGCTTGGTGGGCATTGCTGCTGGCAATTTGAAATTCTAAACTTGTTGTGGTCTATCCATGACCTGCTTGAGCCTGAATCCAAGTTTCCAGAGGCTGAGTTGAAGCCTTTTTCTCAGCTGCTCCTCTTCTGATTAGTGAAAGGCAAGAGCTTGACTCAAAAATTGGAGGGGATGTCACCCTTGACTGCAGATTCAAGATTACTGTAGCTTTGAGCTCCAGAAAATGAGGCTCTTTCTGTACCTGAACCCCTGTGAGGAAAACTCAGGAAGCCTAATAACAGCAAAGGTAAGGTTTCTTTCCCCCTCTCTTTCAGAGCTCCCATTCATCCTTTCCTTCTCCCACTCACCGTCCTGTCTCCTCCCTTTCTTGTGGTGACTCCTGAGTCCTGTAGTTTGTGGACCCAAGACTTAAGGAACCTCCTAGGAGCAAACTTACAGACTCAGACTGCTGTAGTTGTCTGCACCTAGCTAGACACAACCGTTTGTCTGGCTCCTATTCAGACATGAAAAGAGAGCCAGAGTGCACTGTTACTACAATGGATCAGACAGACCAGAGGACCTGAAAGAAGAGTTCAAAGGTTGAACTCAGCTCTTTCTCCAGCAGCTCAGTCTAGGGGCAACTTCTGACTGTCAGCAACATGAGACCTTCAGACAGCGGGATGTACAGGTGTATAATGGAAGATGAGGATGTGAGTACTGGAAAGATTCTTCTGCAAGTGGCAGGTAAATGAACATGTCACAACGTCCAGAGGGGACGGCTTAACTCTGAGTTCATACTAACCTACCCATAGCCAAACAGATGTATTTACACGTTTCCCTATCTAATTGTGCAACAGCTCCTTTTCAGTGACTACACTACTTAGAAGTTTTCCTCAGCCTTTAATATGGTAATTGGTGACAGTGTTGAGCATCTGAACATGAAGTGTTCTAGGAGAGAGAGAAGTGTCCATATGTACTTATAAGGAACATACATTATCTATGTTTAGCTGTTTATGTATCACTTCTTGCCTCTCTCCAAAATGCTGATATTCAACACAGGTACAGATCAAACTCACAGTTCAAGTTGTAACAAGGTGTCTGTTTTATACTAATGAAGGTAATACATTCAACTGGTATGCCGAGAAGCACTTGTGAAGAACAAATCCGTCAAATGTGATAGGAGGTGTAAATGACCATGGGCTCTGATGGTGTGATTGGCAGTTGCACAGAAACACTTACATAAAGTGATCCTAGCAACTTACAAATGAAGTGATGGTGAGAATTAAGTACTGGAACAGAAGTGTAACACCTGATTGGCGCTGAATGCAGCAAATGGGTGAAATGACTTTCTATTACTGCCTCCTAATTCTTCCCCATCTGCATTCACAGAGGTGACACTATTTGTTGGTTTAACTGTCACCCCAGGGACACTCTGAGCTCCTCTCCCCTTTGGGGCCTCTTGGGCCCTCGTTAACCTTAGTGGAAGGGGGTGGAGGCTCATTTGCCTAGAGAAGGCTGGAGCAGCCAATCAGGGGCCAGACTGGGGGCTGGGAGAGGCTATGAAGGGCTCCCCAGGGCTTAGGGCACGCAGACCCCTGGGCAGGGCGGTGCCTGTGCTGGGTGCCCTGGCTACAGGGTTGGGGAGGGGTTCGTGCCCAGTCACAGAGCAGGCAGGGCCCCAGGCAGTGGCAGGGGGAGACTGCCCCAGGTAGATGCTGGGGACTCAGGGGCAGCATGATGTTGCGGTGCCTAGAGCTAGCCACAAGGGGAGGACAAGAGATGGGGGCTCCTGGGATAGGGAGCTAGGAGCAGAGCTGGGCCCTATCTGGAAACAGGAGCTCCCCTCAGTCCCTGCTGCTCCCCGTATGGATACATGTACACTGGAGCTGGGAGCAAGCTTTCCAGCTTATGGAGACAGACGTGCTAGCTCTGCTGGAGCTATCATGCTAAAAATAGCAGCATCGCAGAGGGTAGACTGGTAGCGGCTTAAGCTGGTCACCAGAGTATAGACCCACCCCGAACCCCTGGACACTGTCTACCCGAGCTGGGAAGCATGTGGTGCTCAGAGGGAGGGTGTGACGGGTTGGATCACGGAAACCCCCTTTGGGACTGCCCTTTGATGTGCCGAGACTACCTCTGAGCCCGTTTTCCCTGACAACTTGGGACTTCAGTGCCCTGCCTGGTTTAAGCCAGACACGCTAGCCTGCTACAAACACAGACCTAGTTCTGAACTACGTCCCCCAAAAACTGCAGGAGTAACTGAAAACTGCTTAAGAAGTGCTCCTGTCTCCAGAACTCTCAGTGGGGTCCAAACCACAAATAAATCCATTTTACCCTGTATAGCTTCCAAGCTTTCTCCCTTGTGCGTGACTGGAGAGGAAGATTTTGTAACAGTTATAAGGGTTTATACCTTACTGCTTGTGATAATATTGGTTGTGAAGAAGCCCAACAACCTCCAATAAAAATGTATAGCATAGGTGTTAGCTAGAGAGCAAATCTAAGTCCTACTCATGTACCCCACTCCCCAGATGGTTCTGTTTGTGAGTTATATCCCTTCCCCCGACCCTGTGTTTGTCTAGTCTATTTAGAATTGCTCCTCAGACCAGCTCTGTCCACCACCCTCTATTTGTATAGTTCCCAGTACAACGGGGCCCCGATCTTGGTTGGCCAATAGGTGTGGCGGTTCAGTGATGAGACAGAACACAGCTTTATGCAAGCAAACAGGCTGGTCAGCAGAGATGGGCTGTTCTGCCCCCCCGCCTTCCACCTTCTCCTTTTATTATATTTCTCCCCCTAAGCATTACACACTGCTACACAAAGGAATGTATGACGTTGATTCGTATGCTGAGTTACCATCCTCTATCTGCTACAATCCTGGTTCTCAGGCCTTGAGCCCAGGCTAAAAAAGCCTCCCACAGTTGCTGTCCAAACAATCAAGTTCTCAGGGTTCATATCTAGCCCTTGTCCTTGGATAGAGCAATGTGTGCATTGCTTCTAGGAAACAGTCATGGTGTGCCCCGCCTGCTTCCAGGTGGAATAGCTAAACATTAACCCTTGAAATAGGTACGACTGTAACACACACGATTAATAACAAAGGGGAAGAAGTTTAAATCTGAGTGATAAAAGAACAGGTCATTTATTGAAAACTGCCAGAGTAAGGAGGACTCTCTGCCTCCCCGCATGATGGCATGTGACTAGAAATATGGGCAACAAACACTCCTCACATCTCTTAGGTGTGTCAGCACCTTATAGCTACAGAGTGACTGATAGGGTTGCCAGCGCTCCAGGATTGCCCTGGAGTCTCCAAGAATTCAAGATTAATCTTGAATTAAAGATGATGTAACATGAGGAGGCTACCTCCAGGAATACATCCAACCACAATTGGCAACCCTAGTGACTGACTAGGCTAATAAATGACTCCCCTCCCCAAAGTGGGACTTTAACCTGATTGATAATAACTGATCCAGGGCTGTGCCTGAGGGGAAAAGGAGTGATGTGATTGGCCTAAATCTGGATTGAACCTGGTCTGATAAACTCAGTTCAGTTTCGCCAGACACAATCAGATCACCACTGTTAATTCTGTAGACTCAGTCACAGCTCAGTAGTGACATGGCCCTGCCATACCAGCATCCTGGCTGGGAGCAAGTCCTTGGGAGCAGGGGGAGAGCAGAAAGATATCGGTGTCCCGAAGCAGCTGCTCTTGCCCTGCCAGTCACGCTCTCTGATGAAGGACAGTCTGAACCTGAGTTCAAACCCTTTCAGTTTCTTCTTGGTTCATGACTGGATACAAATAGAGCCTGTGACGGTGCCAAGGGTCACAGGAGAGGGGGATGATATGCGCTCTTTAGGGATGTGACTTCTTCTCTTCTGCCAATTTCCTGTAAACCCAGAGGGACACCGGCCAGCGGCTCTCCCCAAAACACTTATTGAAATGTCTGACTTACTATAAGCATCCACTGCATAACACAGACACTTCGTTGGGGGATGGGATCTCTTTAGATTCTCACACAGACTGTGAGGTAGATACTAGGCTGGCCAACCTAGGGAATTAGCTCTCGCCACTCAGGAGCACCCTCTGCAGGTGGTGTCTTGCCCACAATTACCTGCCCTTTTCCAAGCTCCACCACATTAGGCCCTACATCCCTCCCAGGCAATGGCGTACTTTCCTGGGATACCGCCCTCTGGCGGTGCCCCACTCTCTGGGTTCTGCCCCTCCAGGGAACTGGCTACCCCTAATCCCACCACTCGCCTCAGTGACCCACTGCTGTTCTTCACCCTAGCCCCTTCCCTCAGGGCCACACTGCAGTCTGAACTGGCCACTCATCATTAGCAAGGGGGTAGACCTGCTGCCTCTTTCTCCCCTGGCTGCCCCTCCTCAGCCCTAATACCTCCTCAAGGCCCTGTATCAGGCCCTCAGCCTGGGACTTGGTCAGGCCAAAACTCCCCCAGCTCCCCCTGACCTTCCCCAGCACTGCTCTGTCCAAGGTATCTTTCCCTGTCTAAGCAGCCAGCCCCATCACCTCATTCAGTTTTCTCATTTTTTTCAACAGTCACCCTGTGCAGCCTCATACATCCTGCCATAGCAGTACCCCGACACAGGCCTGTGGATAAGGCTGATGTTGCAAACTTTATGTTCTGGGTTTAGTGTATGTGTCGAAGGGGGTCACACACTAGGTTGCTACTGTCGGGTGAACTTATTTCACACCCCAGAGGATCCTCACATCCCTCCATTCCCACCCACAAGCTTCCTGCATGCCACGCTCCCATGCCTCTCAATTTCAGGGGCTCTGTGTGCCCCCCCAAAGTCCCTCCTCCTCCCATACTAACCCCCCCCCCGTTTTCCCCTCCAATGACAGCAGCTCTGTGTGACTCCCATTCCCCCCATACCAGGGGCTTTGTGTACCCCATTCCTCACTCCCCCCATTCCTCCCCCAATAGCAGGAGTTCTGAATGTGCTCCCATTCCCCTACCCCCCCACGCATTCTCCTTCACTCCTTCCATACCAGGGTTCCCTAATCTTCCCCCCACCAGGAGCTCTGTGTGCCCTCCATTACTCCCTCCCTCTAAACCAGGGCCCCCCTTCACTCTCAGTCCAGGAGCTCTGTCTGCCCCCCATTCCCAACTTCCCTCCATGCTAGGGGTTCTATGTGCCCCCTTCCCCCTATACCAGGTTCTCCTAATTTCATGCTGTCTGGAGTGGCTCACAACTGTGGGTTAATCTCAGGGCAGACTGTCAGAAAATAGGGCAGAGAGACCAACATGGTGGTGTGTTTTATAATTAGGGTGACCATATTTCCCTATGCTGGATATGAACACCTCGTAAAATTACTCGTGAGTTCACTGGCAATCAATCAGAACTATGCAGTACAAACCTTCAAATTAACATCAAGTTGACTGAGCCTCCATTAAAAAGAAATACTGCCTAGTTGGATTCTTTTTATTTACCTTCTTATCTTGAAGGCTTTAGGGTTCCCATTTAGGGGTGTGTGACACCCCCCCACACACCCTCCCACACCTGCAGGGTGAGGTGACACATGTTAGGGGGCTTATTTCTTCACCCACTTACTTCCCTGGTCCTTCTCGCATGAACAGAGAGCAACAATACCCGAAGTCCAAAGGTGCAAACAATTCGATGTTTATTGGGGTGAACTTCCAGCAAGCATGATTCCAGTTTCCTTCCTTACTATCCTCCTTCCCAGCTCTGACACCACAAAGCCTTACACCTGTGTCCCTGTTCCCATTCCTGCCCTTAGCCAAACATGATTCCAACTTCCTTACTCCCATTCCCTGTTCCCATTTCCCCCTTTAGCAAAACATGATTCCAATTTTCTTACCCCCATTCCCTGTTCCCATCTCCCCCTTTAGCAAAACATGATTCCAATTTTCTTACCCCCATTCCCTGTTCCCATCTCACACACCCACATGCCCACCCACACCCACACCCCGTCACTTCCTCATTGACTACAGATTATATAGTAAAACTTGAGTTCTGCTTAGCTATACCTTAACCAATCATTTTCCTGAAATTTAACTAACCAATCCTAACATATTGTAACATGATTATGTAACCAATTATATCCCACCACCTCAATTAGTTTACACCCAGCAAAATTAATTATACAGCAGACAGGAACAATCACAGAACCAGACAGAGATTATACAGACAAACAACAGCAAAGTGGGAACTATAATGACAAAACAATACAGAAGTGAGGATTTCACATCCCAGCTATTGATAAGTGAGTTCTTGCCAGACAGGATGCTATCAAACTAAGTTTCCTTTTACATTTTCTAGGCACTTCCCTTTCTCTGGAGGTGATAGGAATACAATCCTGTCCTGATAGTGCCTAACAGCCCAATAGCACCTTATTTCAATGTGACTAGTTTGGAATGTGAGGATGTGACTGTTCGCTTCCCAGCTTATGGCTGCCTCTGCTGCTTAGCCAAAGGCCTTAGCCTAAGAACAGGGCCTCAGACTGTCACAGTAAGAGAAGGCCCTTACACTGGCAGACAGTGGTTTTGATTCTTTCTTTTATACCTCTATCACTAGCCAAGTGATAAGAATACACCTAAATTCTTAGAGTACAGGCCTTTACAGACAGGCCTGAATATCTATATCCTAACACTCAGCAGACTGAAGTGCCTCTTTTCCCATGCACACATGCCCATACACCTCTCTCACATGGGTTTATGTGTGTGTGTGACTGACGGACTCGACCCTTTCCCTGCCTGGTGCTCTTTGCCCTCCATGCCTGGCTGGGCCCCCGGGTCAGACCTGCCTCTCCTGGTACCTGGTGCCACATCTTACCAAGGCAACACATGGATGGGGGCACGCAGGGTCACATGCCTCCCCCCATTTCTACCAGGGCTTATACCAGAATGTGGCATGTGGCCACCAGCAGCCTTTTGGCACTGTGCAGGAGGGAAGGGACAGGAGCTGCTACCAGCCACAGGGGAGGAGTAGAGGGGAAGTGATGATCTGGCCCTTGTCTTTGCAGACCTCATCTCATCTTGTTCCCCCCACCGTGGCTGGAAGCAGCTTGTCCCTTCCTGCCCACACAGTATCATAAATCAGCTAAGACCTCCATGCTTCTGCTGGCCACCAACATAACCTAGATGCCTTCTGTCCCCCCCGGCTACAGCGTGGGAAGGAAGGGGTTAAGCCTTAAGAATGCACTGTGCACCAGGGCCCAGGTAACCTGATTGCAGAGGCTTCAGAGAACCCTGCCAGAGAGGCAGCTCAGCAGGGGAGGGTGCCTAGGGGACAGAGCAGCCCCACGCTCCCTGGGGGCTGGACCCAGCGCAGGGTGTGGGGTGGGCAAAGAGGGTACTAAGCCCCTGTCCGGGGGCTGCGGTGAAGCCTGCAGGGTCAGGTTGGGAACAGGCTGGAAATTGTTTCCCACCCCAGTCCAGAGCTTAGCGGCTTCCCCATGCATGCATTGCCCAGGGCTTTGGCACATGCAGGGCTCGGCTCCTCCTGGCCAGTGTCCCGGGCCGGAGGGTCTTGGGCTTTCCCGGCGTGCTGGCCCAGCCAGAGGCAGTGGGGGAAGGAAGGAGTCTACCGGCCAGACTATTGATAAGTGTAGTATTCCAAACAGGAGCTGGTTCTCCGCACAGCGCTGGGAATCGGATGTGTCCTGCTGGGGGGGGATGGGGTGATAGAGAGGAGCAGCAGGACTTGTGGAGGTGAAGGGGCAAAGCAGGGAGAGGACAGTGAGAGGAGGAGCATGTCAAGGGCCGATGGGTGGGCAGCAGAAGTGACCTATAATCAGCCACTGCCTGGTACCTGCCCTCACTCTCTAGCCACTGCAGCTCACAGCACACAGCTAGGGCTGGCCAGAAACGGGACCGGGAGCAGGGCCCTGCTGGTCGAAAGCCGGCTTCCAGCAGGGGCTGCACTGACAGACCAGCAGGGGGAGCAGCTGGCCCTGCGCACTGCATCTTATCCCTGCCACCAGCTATGGATCCCCACCCCCATCACTGGTCACTGGACCCCCCCCCCACCCCCCCCGCACTGGTGGGAGGATGTCTCGCGAGCAAGGATCCGGCCAGCAGCAGGACTCATTAGTACTGATGCATGCGGGGAGACTGAAAATATGGGATAGTTTGCCCGTTTTTAAGAAAAAGTCAGGACAGCTTAAATACGGGATTGTCCCTTTAAAAACTGGACATCTGGTCACCCTATTTATAATTACATTTCACCAAACCAGCAACAAATATAAATTCCTGGATCACTGGACTAGTCTTACCATGGAGTTACAGACAGTCTCCTTAAGCTCTCCAGCCCATCTCACCACGCAAACAAACTGCACTTAGTGATAATGGTCACATAAACCAAAAATCACACCACATCAGGTTCTTCCCTGTTCCAAGAAACCAGTCACTTCCCCCTCATCAATTGGTACTCTGGATCTTACACCAAGGACAACACTGGTAGCCAATGCTATAGTTAACTAACTATTGGTTTATTAGCTGAGAAAAATAAATGTGTTATTGAGAGGTTAAAGCAGGTAAATTACATTAACAGGTGAGTCAAAGTTTGTGAACCCCAAAGGATAACAGGGATGTAGTAATCTGCCAGTTCAGGGCCACCCAGAATAGCTCTGGGGATCTCCGTCTTCTTGTTTAGTTATTCCACCCTGTTAGAATCCAAACAGTCCAGAGATAAAGGATCTTCCTTTGAATCAGTACTTATAGCTTCTTCTCCACACAACAATCAGAGACATGTTCTTACTCACACAATGGCCAATTGCTTTGAATTTAGCACTCTTCATTTGCATTCAATGAGCTATTTAATTACACGCTTAGACATAATATAACTGCCTGCCTTTACATTATAATAAGAATAGATACATGAAAAGAATACAAGTAACATTCCATTCGTTTCATGAAGTTCTAACATCTGAATACACTCTTAGATTAACACACACTTTGATCTAGGTCTATTTAATTACCAGGCATGCTTAATGTAAATGTAATGTAATAGTAAACAACAAGATCTAGTTAGGCAAAAACAATGCAATTCACATCTCCTTTGATCTCTATTAACACACAAGTGAATTGGCCTGAATATATACTAATACATTTAACTCCTTTGATAGTCACACACAAGTGAATGGGCCTATGGCTCTGGCCTGGCTTTGTCAGCATCACACCTGCCACCAGGAGTTATGTGAGCCCTTCACACCAGGGTCCTGCATTCTCCCCCCATGCCATGGGCTGTGTGCATGCCCCTATTCTCCCATCGATACATCCCCATTCCCTCTTCCATCCCTCCTCCATGTTGTTTTTTTCTGGGAGATGAGTCATTCAGGTGGCCAACATCTTAAACTCCACTGGGATGCCAGGAGCTTCATTTCTCCCTCATATTCAGTTGACTGATTTCCCCTCAAATCAAAAGGGTTCTGGCCATTGGTGCCCAGGGCACCACCTGAAATTTTGAAATTGATCAGATGAGGCATTTAAAAGCTATCCCATTACAGACAGAGAGACAGACAGAGAAATGGCACCAAGCGGAGTGTAAGGGCATCGCATGCCTGGCCAAAAAGTGACATTTCTAGGCTTTTTTTTAATCCCTTGGAGAGGGCAGCATCCACCACTTCCCTTCCTCGCCCATCCCCCCAGCGTAAATGGAGAAAATTTCTCTCATCAATAGCCAGCAAATCTCAGTACAGATGCACAGGGGCAGCCTCTTCCCCATGGTGGGAACTTAGCGGGGCTAGACAGAAATGTGGAGGGCTGTGCTATATATCTTGTGGGCACACGTACATATTTATTTGTCTAACAATGCGCACTTAAATGTCTCTTTTATCCATGTTATCCTCAAAAGGAGAATAAAAATATACACAGATCAGTTTTAAACTTTATCTCTGGCAGCTACCTGGGACAACATTTATTCACAGAAAATCAATAGGAAAAAAAATTGTACTCAGGATGTTCCTCTCTCAAAACCTCGTCTCACTCTCCTGTAAACCATTTCTCATTTAATTTTCTTTGAAAATTCTTGATCATTTATACACAAAATAAATCAACATCAGTCAAACATGGCATTTTAGAATTTCATTTTATAAAGCTCCTGGTTGGCCTGAACTGGGGCTTATACAGTATCTGGCTAACAAGCAAATGAGATCAGGCAAAAATTGTAGGACAGTAAATAGTCAAATCATCGGCATTTATACATCAGTGAAAGTCAGGGCAGTGAAGCTCAACCTTGGCTGCCACAGCTCACTTAAAGCAATTTTAAAATCACGTTTGGATACAACAGGAATTACTGAAATGTTCATTCACATCTTTATAGACACTTTCATCCAGAAGGATCCATTTGGATGTTACAGACAGAGCAGGGCCAAACCATGCCATGCGAGCAGGGGGGAGGAAACCCAGGCAAGTATTAGCCAAAATGGCAGTATGTGACCTTCTAGCTGGGACCACAGATTTCTTAGCACCACTAACTGCCTTCCCTGGCTTCTCCCCACAGCACCCCCATGCAGAAGGGTAGCAGGCAATCACAGGGCAAATAGCCAATGCACCATGGCTTCTTAGCCTTACTACCCTGGATGAGAGATGTGTGCGGGGCAGTGAGCAGAGCAGAGGGAAAGACCATTCCCAGGGATGGGGTGGGTTTCCCATGGAGCCTTGGTGTCTGTTGGGTTTGTGGGGATTCCCTTTGAAACCTCAGGGTCTTTTGGGGTTGCTGGCTGCATCCCTCCTTTCCCCATTACATTATGCTGCAAACCTCCCTCATTGGTGTTTCTGAAGTACTTTCCCCCTCCCATGTGTTACCCCAGAGAAGGCGAGCATCAGGGCCAGGCTGTTTGGTGTCAGATTAGCCATAAAAGCACAGGATATTGATTCTCTAAGTAGCAGAAGTGGATGGTTCGTATTCGGGGGCTCTTGGAGGGAACACTCATGTGGGAAAGGTTTGCAGGTCACTGGATGGTACCACTGTATCAGCAAAATGCAGTGGTGAGGACAAATTGGGATTTTGGCGATTTGCTCCTTAAGACAGAGGTGCAGAATCTCCACATTTGGGTCTTTCCCTCCTTCTTTAATTTTGCCATACATCGATATGTGATGTGAAATGTGATGGGATGTGAAATGTGAAATAGCATTGTTTCTTTATCTGTTTGGAAGCTGCAACCTGTGTCTGATATTAAAAGAGAATCACCATTACATTTAAGGGAATTAACTTCTGTAATTCTCCATTCACAAAAGAGTTTCTCAGCCTGTTTTTGATTTCAATGTAAAGGCTTCCTTTAGGCTCTTTAGAACAACTCTCTGCAATAAGTTTCATCATAATCTGCTTTGCCATTTACTTTTCCATCAGTGTAACTATTGCACTCTTCTATTAAGGATTTAGCTAAAGCCTCTGTTTTATGCCAGCATTCCTGTGTCAAGAATTCTTTCACACCTGATATTGATAGTGTGTAACCTCTGAACACTTTTAAGTCTAAGTATTCCTTTTTCATTTTGAAATTTTGTGTTTTATAAGCACACAAGCTTTTGGCATCCCGTAACATCTTCCAGACTGCACTGCCCCTATCCGCTAGGTCTCTTCTCAGCTGGAACTCCACATCTTCAAATATGTTGCGTCTCTGTAAAGGAATGAGTGATAATTCTGACAATGTCTCTCTCCACATGTTCTCCAATTCCTTCTCCAGTTCATCATTATTTAATTTGCAGTTGCTTTTCCTGCAATGGTTCAGAAGCCCATCCACTTTCTCTTCAATTTTTCTCTTGTACTCTGACAGGACAGAGTCTGTTTTGTGTTGGCCTTTTTTAATATGAATCGCTTCTTGCCACTTGCTGAATGAATAACTCTCCAGTTCATTCCTGAGACTATTGGCACTTCTTCTAAAATCTTCTTTGTACTTTTCTATCAGGTGCAGATTTGCTGCTCCACTTTCAAAATACTGTTGTAAATGATTCAAAATCTTCTCTGCTTCTTGCCTCAGTTTTTCCTGTGCCTCACTCTTTAGTCTGATTGAAAGATTAGGGTCTAGTTTATCTGGTGGCTGATTTTGGATGAAAGTTTCCTTTTCAGATACCCAGAAAGGTATCTCCTTCCGGAAACCCCATTCCCACTCTGCATACTTCACAGACAGCTGGTTATAGGCTTCATCAACAAGGCTGTTTCTAAAGCTGAAAATAAAGTTCTCATGTTTTACAGCATTCCACAGGCTCCTCACCCATTCAAGAAATTGGGGAATGTCCTTGGGAGTTCTCTCTTGTGAACAATCTTTCAGAAATTCAAACAAATATTTCTTTAATTCATAAACCTTTTGACTGTATCCCAAATTCACTGGAGCCATGGGGGAGAGTCCGTGCCACAAAGCAGGAATGTACCAATTGTGTTTTTCCAGATCATAATCCATAATATCAGAAAAATTCATCTCCTTGCATTTCTTTTCCATGTTGGCTGCAACTTTGGTCATTTCATTCAGCTGTTCCAGGAGGTGTTTCCTGTCCCTCATGTTTTATTCATGTTCAGACACGTCACTGACATTCTGATGCAGAAACTGGCAGTTGTTTTTTTTCCCGATTTTCTCCATTCTGAGAAATGCATGGACCACAATTTGCAGAACATCTTTCATTTCAGTGGCATTCTCCATGGCCATGTTAACGATGGTGATGTCACTCAGTCCAGTCACCAGGGTGGCCAGCTCATTGTCATGTTGATAACTATCCTCCAGCTTGGCCATTTCAGGGGCTTTCAAGCCTTCTGTGTCTATCACCAGGATGAAATCACAGCCCAGTTCCTGCTGAAAGTTCCCTGCCACTTTAATGAGTAACATGAAGGCTCCCCGTGTGCATCAGCCACTGCTCACTGCAAACTGCAGGCCGAACATGGTGTTGAGGAGGGTGGATTTCCCAGTGCTCTGTACTCCCAGCACCATCAGAACCAGCATTCTGTACCTTCCCCCCAGCTTGGCATCAAGCTGACTCAGAACATCTGTTACCCACTGCAGTGGGATGTTGGAAATGTCTCCATCAATGATCTCCATGGGAAACCCTTTCAGCATGAGGTCAGCTGCTATGCTTGGGAGATGGGTGAATTGCCTTTGGCTTTCTGCCATTTTACCTTCTTTAACCATTGAGCATTCAGCTTCATAAAACTGCCCCAACTCACGCATGAAATGCTCCACTCCTAAGGAACTGGCAGAGATTAATTTGTCTAACTCTGCAAACATTTTGGGGTCATCTTTTGAGTTTTTGCATTTCTCTTTATATTGATCCCATAGTTTAGAAAGATTCTCCCTAGCAATGGGATCCAGGCCAAACTTCATCCATTTCAGGAAGTAATGTTTCTCCCTGTGATGTAGGTGTTCTATTCCAGTAATAAATGTAATCAAACCATCAGTAAGGTCATGTTTATTCTGCTGAGCACATAAATCCATTAATTTCTTTTTCAGCTGAGATTTATAGTTCTCCAGTGGGGTGTCTCCTTGCTTTCTCATTCGGCACAGCTCTTTATCCACTTCAGCCAAGTTTCTCCATGTCTCCCCTTGGAGTCTCAGCTTTTCCCTCTTGTACTTTGCCACATCTTTGATTTGTGCAGTGATTTCCTTTGCATATGTGTTTGGGGTCTGACATTCCTTGTTATCCTCATCTACCTGGATGCCTAATTGACGTGCTGTCTCAGCCATGGCTTCTATACTCACTCTCTTGGGAGAAGATTTCATTATGGCTGCTATTGCAGACTGCAGAACTTTTACAAATTGTGCCTTATTTGTGGTACCTCCTTTCCACAGCACATGTGACTTGTTCAGTTTCAGCATCGAGGCTAACTTTTTCAGGAATTCCAGCGTTTGCTTGGCTTTCCCAGCCTGATAATTGAAGATGAAGTAGTATTTAGTGGCTGATCCCTGCAGAGATGATAACAGCGTGCATTCTCTCTCACTGATGCTCTCCGTTAATATGAACACTGCTGAGGAGACCTCTGTTAAAAAGCTGAACTGCAGCCAGTGCAACTCAATGTCTCCCCGCAGGTTTGCAACCACAACAGGCTCTGGGAAAAGATCCAGATTCTCCCTCCCAGCAGGGAAATACCAGGAAATCTCGAGCAGCCCACCTGCGATTTCCCGAGGGATGTTCCCAGACTCCATGTCTCGATGGATGAAGAAATCCTGGTGCTGCTGGGAGGGGCTGAGAACCTCATTGAGGAGGTGGGACTTGGAGAAGCTGCAGCTCCCCATCCGCACAAAGGAAATGGTTGGCATTGACGTGAGCACCAGG
The DNA here is from genome assembly GCF_965140295.1 of Lepidochelys olivacea. Classification (NCBI taxonomy): domain Eukaryota; kingdom Metazoa; phylum Chordata; order Testudines; family Cheloniidae; genus Lepidochelys; species Lepidochelys olivacea. The sequence continues at coordinate 13,089,520 of NC_140416.1, forward strand.
CTCTCCTCTCTGAACCCTCTACTCTCTGACAGGGAGTGCGGCCTCCACTTCCTCACCATGTCCCTCATGGCCCACAGCAGTAGGGTGCACTTGGGGGTGTCGAGGGCAGGTAGCAGCAGAGGGAGAGCAAACTGGCACATGGACATTTTGGACAGGATCTCCTGCTGTAGGAAACTGTCTGAGGAAAGCAGAATGGCACAGAGAACATCAAGGGTGTGCAGGGAATCACTGGTGTCTGTGTCACTGAGAAAAGTAAAATCTTCAGGAATATCCAGCTCCTCTTTGTCCATAGTTAGTGTTTGATCAGTGGGTACCCTGTGCTCAAGGCTTGTGCTTCTTGCCATCCCATTCAGAGCCATGAGCTTCCTGAGGAAATGCCAAGGTAAATCTCCTGTTGTCTGAGGAGGGCAGTTCTTTAGACTTTCTGGTGTGATTTCCAGGACATCTCTCAGCTTTAGTTTCCTGCTTCTGTATTTCTCCTTTTCTAACTTTGACTCGATGTACTGAAGGGCTTTTGGTCTCTCTGCAGAAAGGTAATACAACGTAAACACTTTGATAAACTGAAAATGTTTCAGGTGGAACTCTTACTTTGGTATTAGGGCCATAATGTGAAGGAATTGCAATTATTAAACAAAAATCATGGAGGTCTGCATGCTCCTTATAAGTGACAACCACTTAGAGGGGTCGTGTAGCTGGAGTACTGAAGCACCATTTATCTGGTGCAACCTTCACAGATTTGACCCAACTGTCACACTCTCAGTCATCCTAACTGAAATGCCACACTTATGGAGAGCTACGGAAATTCTTTCAGACAGGTCATGTATTCAACTAGAAATGTGGTTTTGGTTGGCCTAAAATTATTGCAATTTTGATATGAGAGGTTTCAGCCATTCATAAAATGGCCAGAGAAGAAGGAGGAGGTGGTGCTGCTGTTCCCTCCCCCAGTCCTCCCATAACATGTAGCCCAGTGGATGTGGGAAAGCCAAGTTTGAAATCCTGCTCTGAAACAGGTCCCAAATTAACTTTTCTGAGTCACCAAAAATTTCAAAATATTTTAGATTTGGTTTGACGCAAACTAAATATTGTTTTTTAAAGTTTTTTTTTATGGAACCACCACCAAACCAAACAAACACTTACTCATCCAGCTCTGCTCAGTTGCAATGCAGGCAATCCTTCAGGCAATGCATAAATTCTTCCTTCTTTCCACCTCCCTTGTTTACTACTTCACCTGATGGTGTTCTTGTCACCACTTTTCTTCTCAGTACATCACACTAGGGCAGGAAGTGAGGATGAATATGCAGTCAGCTTACTGGCCCACACTAGCAGCATATTCTACCCAGGAGACAGATCCGCAAATGTTACAAAGGCTGAATGATGACTAGAAATTGTAGCAACCAGCATGGAACTTAGAGGGAGGGTCACAAGTTGCAGGAGGGAAGAGTATGGAGAAAGCACCAGCAGGTCAGTCTGTGTGCACATGGCTCGAATGCTAAGCTCCAAGTGCTGCAGCTCTGTAAATAGTTGCTTGAACGAAGGGCTGGCTTAGTTTAATAAGACTGGATCCTCACAGAGGAAAAGATTGATGGATGATATTGAAGCAAATTGAGAACAAACAGACAAAGGCGTATAATTTAAATAACACCAATATCTTGAACACTAGAGGTGTAGAAGCATTCGATGACAAAGTCTGTGAGTACGCTGTTCGAATATTATGCCAAGATGACCAGGCTCATATATGGTGATGAGGATAGAGCCATTGCAAAAACATGCAAGATGGAGTATTTAGGAAGAAAGGCGAAGATCATTTAAATATGTGCCTATAGAATTCAGTACCATGGCTTCCGAGAGATCTTTCTCATACCTGAGCGAGAAGATGCAATAGAGAAGCTTGAACCAAGCAATTCCCCTGGGCTGGAGCCCATCTGTGACCATGAGCTAAAGCACTTTGGGAAGAAGGCTAGAGCCAGGTTGTTGGACATCAGAAATTACTCAAGCATAAAAAAGGAAGGTACCTAAATTGATGGAAATCACCAGTTACTGTTTCTCTGAAATCCGGCAAGGATCCCTCTTTTCCAGGCAGCTATTGGCTTATATCTTTAACCAGTCTCCTTTGCAATATAATGGAAAGAACAGTACAGTCAAGGCTTCTATGGTGGCTTCTAAAAGAAGGAAAGGTAGAACCTACCCAAATGGCTTATGGGCCTTTGCACTCAATGACAGACTTGCTGGTGGCCTTCTGGCAGCCTCTTAGCAATGGCTTCCAGAAAAAGCCACCGCAGTCATCAACAGGAGTCTGTTTTAAACTCAGTGCAACATTTAATGGAGTCTGGTATAATAGGCAGTGAGATGGGAGTTTGGTAAAATGCACCTCTGGATAAGAGGTTTCCTACCATACAGGAAAAAAACCCACTAAGATTAAGTTATACTCCTTCAAAGACAAGGAGGCCAGGATTTCTTCAGGGCTCAGTATTAAGTCCTGGTGTTTTTTTGCTGCTCTCCTCTGGTCTGTCAGACTACCTGAAATGATTTGAATACACCTATGCAGACGATGTTGCACTTCATACCATGGGTCTTGAAAAAGATATATGGAGAATGGATTGAATGAGGACTTAGAAATCGTAACTAGATGGGCAACGCAACATAAATTCAAGCTCAATCCAGCAAAAACAAAGTCCACCTACTTTACCATAATTATAGGAGGTTCAACTACAGTCCAATCTTCACACTGGCTGGAGAAGGTATTGCTGTTGAGAAAAATCTGCTATACCTTAGAGTGACATTGACACTGTACTCATGTTTGGACCACAGGTCAAAAAGTTGGCAGCCAAAGCAAAGAAGAGATTGGCTCTTCTATAATGTATTGCAGGTACCAACTGGGGTTCACATGTTTGAACACTGAAAACAACATGCTGCTCAATATCTCATCCAATACTTGAATAACTCTTACCTGTCTGGTCACATAGTGCTCTCAGTAACCTTGCCAAGATCAATGTTGTGCAGTCATCTGCAATTCACACACTAACTGGAGGTGTAAGATCCACTCCAACAGCAATTTGTAAAAAGAGTTTTTGATGTTCAACCACTTGAGAATCATAGAGAAGAATAGCTATTTTGGCATGGAAATTATCTCATTCCCTATCTGAATGTCATCACTGTTCAGGTCTGTTCAGAAACTGGAAAACCAACTTAAGGCTGAAAAGATCCTCTTGTTTCCAGAAGTGCACAAAGGCTACTGGAGAAACAGAAACACTTGATGATGCTATGAGGGTAGAGTGTGTGAAGCAACATGTACACCCACTAATCCCTCCACATGAATCTATTTACTTTAATAAATATCTCTCCCTTTGGGAACATTGCTCAAAGGAACATACGGAGTTGGCCACCCTAAAGAAAATTGTAGAAAAGCCCATTGAACAGTATCAGTCACAAGGCAAACAGATTCATGGGTACACTGATGGTTCATCAAATAAATCCTTTAAGAATGGTGGCTGTGGATGAAGAATGTCTTCATCCAGGACCCTAGTGGAGAACATACTCATGGCACCACAAGAAATAAACAGAGCAGAAATAGAGGCCAGTGTTGTGATCTTTGTTGACAGGTGTCGATCCTCAGTTCCTTTAGAAGAAACCAGAATGCTCTCATCAATGCAATGCATAAAGAGGTTTGGAGGATCAGAGAGAGAGGCAATAAATTAACTTTGGAATATATTCAATCACATGTTGACATATACGGGAGTGAGATAGCTGATAACTGTCCAAAACTGGAAGATCGGAAATTCATGAAAAAACTCATACAGATACAGACAGACATCATCTTCCTTTCTAAATGCAGACAGATGGACATCATACCAAAAGGACTGAAGGTAAAAAATCCATTACAATCTATATACCACACAGACTATGCTGACAGCTTGTGCCACACGCTGTCAAAGAAACTGTGGAAGCACCTGATCAACATCCTCTACAGCAAAGAGGGAAAGATTAAGAATGAGCTCTCAAAACTGGATACTCTCATAAAAAAACAACCCTCCACACAAACTTCCTCGTGGCTGGAATTTACAAAAACTAGACAAGCCATTTACAACACACACTTTGCTTGTCTACAAAAGAAAAAAGTCACTAAACTATCTAAACTACTACATGCCACAAGGGGCCACAGCAATGGTTCCCTTAACCCACCCGGCAATATTGTTAATCTATCCAATTATACTCTTAGCCCAGCAGAAGAATCTGTCCTATCTCGGGGCCTCTCCTTCTGCCCCTCCACCCCCACGAACATGATACAGTTCTGCGGTGACCTAGAATCCTATTTTCAACGTCTCCGACTCAAGGAATATTTCCAACACACCTCTGAACAACATACTAATCCACAGAGACCTTCCTACCAACTCTACAAAAAGAAGGATTCTAGGTGGACTCCTCCTGAAGGTCGAAACAACAGACTGGACTTCTACATAGAGTGCTTCTGCCGACGTGCATGGGCTGAAATTGTTGAAAAGCAGCATCACTTGCCCCATAACCTCAGCCGTGCAGAACACAATGCCATCCACAGCCTCAGAAATAACTCTGACATCATAATCAAAAAGGCTGACAAAGGAGGTGCTGTTGTCATCATGAATAGGTCAGAATATGAACAAGAGGCTGCCCGGCAGCTCTCTAACACCACTTTCTACAAGCCATTACCCTCTGATCCCACTGAGAGTTACCAAAAGAAACTACACCATTTGCTCAAGAAACTCCCTGAAAAAGCACAATAACAAATCCGCACAGACACACCCCTGGAATCCCGACCAGGGGTATTCTATTTGCTACCCAAGATCCATAAAACTGGAAATCCTGGATGCCCCATCATCTGAGGCATTGGCACCCTGACAGCAGGATTGTCTGGCTATGTAGACTCCCTCCTCAGGCCCTACGCTACCAACACTCCCAGCTATCTTCGAGACGCCACTGACTTCCTGAGGAAACTACAATCCATCGGTGATCTTCCTGAAAACACCATCCTGGCCACTATGGATGTAGAAGCCCTCAACCCCAACATTCCACACAAAGATGGACTACAAGCCGTCAGGAACATTATCCCCAATAATGTCACGGCCAACCTGGTGGCTGAACTTTGTGACTTTGTCCTCACCCATAACTATTTCACATTTGGGGACAATGTATACCTTCAGATCAGCGGCACTGCTATGGGTACCCGCATGGCCCCTCAGTATGCAAACATTTTTATGGCTGACTTAGAACAATGTTTCCTCAGCTCTCGTCCCCTATTGCCCCTACTCTACTTGCGCTATATTGATGACATCTTCATCATCTGGACCCATGGAAAAGTAGCCCTTGAGGAAGTCCACCATGATTTCAACAATTTCCATCCCACCATCAACCTCAGCCTGGACCAGTCCACACAAGAGATCCACTTCCTGGACACTCCGGTGCTAATAAGCGATGGTCACATAAACACCACCCTATACCGGAAACCTACTGACCACTATTCCTACCTACATGCCTCCAGCTTTCACCCAGACCACACCACACGATCCATTGTCTACAGCCAAGCTCTACAATACAACTGTATTTGCTCCAAACCCTCAGACAGGGACAAACACCTACAAGATCTCTACCAAGCATTCTTACAATACCCACCTGCTGAAGTGAAGAAACAAATTGACAGAGACAGAAGAGTACCCAGACTTCACCTACTACAGGACAGGCCCAATGAGGAAAATAACAGAATGCCACTAGCCATCATCTTCAGCCCCCAACTAAAACCTCTCCAACGTATCATCAAGGATCTACAACCTATCCTGAGGGACGACCCATCACTCTCACAAATCTTGGGAGACAGGCCAGTCCTTGCCTACAGACAGTCTCCCAATCTGAGGCAAATACTCACCAGCATCCACACACCACACCACAGAACCACTAACCCAGGAACCTATCCTTGCAACACAGCCCATTGCCAACTGTGTCCACATATCTATCCAGGGGACACCATCATAGGGCCTAATCACATCAGCCACACTATCAGAGGCTCGTTTATCTGCACGTCTACCAATGTGATATATGCCATCATGTGCCAGCAATGCCCCTCTGCCATGTACATTGGCCAAACTGGACAGTCTCTACGTAAAAGATAAATGGACACAAATCAGATGTCAAGAATTATAACATTCAAAAACTGGTTGGAGAACACTTCAATCTCTCTGGTCACTCGATTCCAGACCTAAAAGTGACAAGTCTTCAACAGAACTAAGATGGAATATAAGCTGGCCCACCAGGGTTCCCCACCCTCCGCTGCTGGTAAAAGTTCCCGCCACTTGGTAGCTGGGTGGGACACAAGGGTGGGGAAATGCTTCCAGCACTGGCAGCTACTCCCCTGGTCATGGTGGGTTTTTTTGCAGCACTGGGAGAGCTCTTTTCCAGTGCTGGTGCTGCGACTACACAGCCACATTAAAGCATTGCCACGCTTGGTCGTGAAGACATCCCCTAAGTCCAGACAAGGGTGAGGGCACAGTGCCCCTCTTGCTTTGCCTTCATTCAGATGGGAGGCAGTAATTTAGGGCAGGCATCTAACAGCAGAAAATTAATAGAACCCCACGATGGCTCAGCTGTGCTGGCTGACATGTTCTGTGTGAGAGAGCAGAGAACCACATCTCCATCCATTCTCCTCCCACCTTCAGCCATGGACACACAGTCCTTTCCTCCAGCTCTTGACACAGCTCCAGGGATTTATGCCTCTTCTTCCTGCCCCCTTGTCAAATTGAGAGAGAGGAAACTTGTCCCTGAAGCGGTTTCCAGAGCTCAGGTGCCAGTTCTGCTCTCCGAGAGCTTCTCCTGCGGCTTGTGGGCAGGGATGTCCTGCTCTGAGGGGCCAGTGCTGATGGGACACCTCCCCAGCTGCAAAGGGAGGTTATTGGGGGACAAGGAGAGGCCCTTCTGGCCTATGCTATGGAAGGACTCGGGGAGCAGGAATATCTGGGAGGACCATGGGAGAGAAGGAATGGTGGGGGCAGCTATAACCTCTGTAAATGCCCCCATCATTAATGTCACGCATCCTTAGTCAGGAGTTCTCTCCCTGATGATTGGCCCATGGTACAAGAGATTCTTTGTTCAATCACTGGGGATCCCCATCACTGATGATCTTTGTGAAAGGCAAAGGAGGCCTTTGCAGCTGAGCTAGGATCTGTGCTCTTTCTCCCTCCCCACCTACAACGGCAGTTTCTTCTTCTCTCCACCTCCTACAAGGAGGTCAAATATATCCCGTCCATTGATAGCCACCTTTGAAGTTCAGGTGTGGACAAAGCACCCTTTCAGTTAGGCTAAATATGGGAGCAATTAAATACCCCACGGTTTAGTGGGAGCAAAAACAACAGAACCCACCACCCAAGGCATGGACCAGCATGGCCTGAGTAGTAGGTGAGACAAGCAGGCTGAGGAGAACCCTAGGACTGATTGCAAAAATGCAGGCGCTGGGGAATGGATTTATGTTGCAGATAACTATCGAAAGGAATAAGGAAGCCAGCAGAAACCCAGAGAAGCCTTGGTAATGTGGCTGTGGAGGAAGCCAAGAAAAAGCCCTTTGTTAGGGCACAGGACTGGCTACAAGCAAGTTTGCATTTCTACTGTGTTCAGGGAAACAGAGCTGTGTGCACCTTCTTCTTAAGTAAACAAGATTGTACCAAGAAATATGGGACATTTATAATCAATTTCTCCTCTTAATGGAAACAACCTGGAGAGGCCCCGAATACTGCTAACCACTTGGGCCTAGAGGCAACACTATAAAGAAATACAGTACACACAAAAAATGCCTTTAGCTTGAACTGCAACACAAAACCTTATCTCTGAATTCATACTTCCCCCGCACGAAAAGAATAGATCATGTATCTTCACATTTCTAGAAAGCTTATGTTAATGTTGCTGATGTCACAGTTAAAGTTTGTCTTACAGTTGGAGGTAGTGGGCAGTAGCCTGTGGAATCGCCAGGTCCATCAATAAGAGTGATTAACACAATCTGTGGGTTTTAAGGCTTGATAGAGAAGCCTCCGAGTCAAAGGCCAGCCATGCTCTCTGGTTTATTTGGGCAGATCCTCTGAAGCCTGCTTGTGACACCCGTCACCCACAGGGCCACAGACCCCCCAGTTGAGAACTACTGTGGTAGAATAGATCCCTGTCAGCCGAAAGAGCTGAGGCTTTGTCTTGAGTTTTCTACACTCCGTTACTGTGCTTGAGTCAGCCTCTCTCACATGAGAAGAGCCACACTGTGAATAAACAAAGGTCCTGCTGGGTCCAAACTGGCACTGCACTCACTCAGGTGGGGCACTAAGACTTTTAGGAGCTCATCCCAAGGCTCTTTGCACAGCAGTGAGCTGAGCCCCTCTATGGATTCTTTCCCAGTGGATGGTGGGAGAACTTGTCTGTCCTTTCTTGGGACACAGGGGGAAGAGTGGGAAGGCATTGGAGAATTAGAAGCACTCAAGTGCAGCTAGCTTGCATCCATACTACAGAAAGATCATGTTAGCTGGTGAGTTGTGCTAACTTAGTCTTTAGCCTGTGCCCCGAGGGGCCAGCTCACTTGAGTTATAAGCAGCACATCTTAAGGGTTTTTCTGTGTGGACAGGAGTCAAGTTAGGGCAATGCATAAGGTGTAGCTCGAGTTAACTCGGCATCTCCTTTTGAATCTGAGCAATATTATCTGCAGAATACAATGAAAATACTTCACTCTCACAAGCCCCATTCACACCTGGCAGTGCCAATCTCTTCTAACCATGTTCACTGCCACTATAGAACAAAGGGCGATAAGAGGACATTGTCTTGGGGAAGGTCTGTCTCCTCCGGCTCTCTGCTTTGTTGAAAGTCTAATTCCAACTCGGGATTTATGCCACCTTTCTCCCACAGCTTTGGGGCTCGCAGAGTCTGTGATTCCTGATTTAATACCTCCATCAAGATAAACAGAAGAGAAATAAGTTGTTTAATGACTAATTCTCTTCAATCACATCCTGTTTTGTATGTGTTTGTTTTATTCAATACACTGCACCTGCTGCCAGGGCCGGCCCACAACATTTTGGCACCTCAGGCATTAGGGGGACCAGATGTCCCAACTTTATAGGGCCGGTGCCGACTTTTGGGTCTTTTTCTTATATGGGTTCCTATTACCCCCCACCCCCTGTCCTGATTTTTCACATTTGCTGTCTGGTCACCCTATCAGGCGCGGAGCTCAAATGACACCCCCATGCCCCCTTGCTTGGGCCAAAACTTTGAAAGGTCTCAATTCTGCCTTCTTTCCGTTCTACTCCGCCCATGGTACTGCTCTGCTACCTACCCCAATAAAGGAGAACTAACAACTTTAAATGCCTTGTTCAAAAATTGTCAGTACACTTTACTATGCAGACAAGAAAAGTTACATTTGCTGTTCAGGCATTTGAAAGTTAACACTGGCATTTTGATGTTTGAATAATCAAAGTGGTGCTTCCGTGCCTTCTTGGTTGCAGAGACTTGAACTGCTTCTGCTTCCTGAAGGTCCACAGTCTGGGCCAACTCATACTCTATTGAGATGGTTGCAAGGCCGACTAGCCTCTCCTGGGTCATTGTGGAGCGTAGATGTGTTTTTACTAATTTCAGCTTGGAGAAGCTGTGTTCTCCACTGGCAGCTGTTACAGGAAGTGTTAGAAGTATGCACAGAGCAACAAAAGAATTTGGAAAGAGGGTGGTCATCTTATTTGTGCATGTATATTCCAGAACAGCCTTTGGAGTTGATCCTGTTGAATGTATCTGAAAAGGGCTTTCAGTTCATCACCTATATCACTTGCATCAATATCGCACATGTCATCATGTGTCAACACGGTCTCTAGTGCCCTGCATTGCTGGTTTAGGTCTTCTTCAGGTACAGTGAGGAGTTTGGGAACATCCTACAACATCCCAAATATGCTGCTGTGATCCTTGAGCGGCATGAAACTTTCTGCAACTGATTGTATCACACAGTCTAGCACCCGGTTAAAGAATTCAGCTTTGAATGGTTGTTTGGGGCCTCTTATGAGATTATCCCGTGCCTCATATACAAAATGTCGTCTTCTTCGGTGACTCTTGAATGGGTGGGGAAATAGCTTCAGTGTGAAGCTCCTCTACCCATTTCTGCGCACTCTTCAGAATGTTTTGAAACCCCTCATCTGGCCGGAAGGAGTGTACGTGGCTGCAGCGGCAGAGGAGCCAGCCAACAGAGCTGGAGACAGGGGAGTTTGAGGGGGAGTTCTGCTGGAGGAGAAGGACTGAGGTGAGAAGGCAAAGACAGACACAGAGGCAGCAGTGGTGGTGACCCAAGCCGTGAAGGACACAATGAAAACCTCATGTTTTCTTCCACACTATGGATAGAGACATCTTTAATGTTTTTAATGAAGTAAATACTCATGGAAACTGTGTGCTCATGGGAGACTTTAACTTCCCAGATATAGACTGGAGGACAAGTGCTAGTAATAAGAATAGGGCTCAGATTTTAATAGATGCGATAGCTGATGAATTTCCTTCATCAAGTAGTTGCTGAACCAACAAGTGGGGATGTCATTTTAGATTTGGTTTTGGTAAGTTGTGAGAACCTCCTAGAAGAAATGGTTGTAGGGGACACCCTTGGTTCCAGTGATCATGAGCTAATTCACCTTAACCTGAAGGGAAGGATAACAAAAAATAGATCTGTGAGTAGGGTTTTTGATTTCAAAAGGGCTAACTTTAAAAAAATTAAGGACATTAGTTAGGGAAGTGGATTGGACTGAAGAACTTATGGATCTAAAGGCAGAGGAGGCCTGGGATTCCTGCAAGTCAAAGTTGCAGAAGGTGTCAGAAGCCTGCATCCCAAGAAAGGGGGAAAAAATTCATAGGCAGGACTTGTAGACCAAGCTGGATGAGCAAGCATCTCAGAGAGGTGATTAAGACAAAGCAGAAAGTATACAGGGAGTGGAAGATGGGAGGGATCAGCAAGGAAAGCTACCTTATTGAGGTTAGAACATGTCGGGATAAAGTGAGAAAGGCTAAAAGCCATGTAGAGTTGGACCTTGCAAAGGGAATTAAAACAAATAGTAAAAAGGTTCTATAGCCATATAAATAAGAAGAAAACAAAGAAAGAAGAAGTGGGACAGTTAAACACTGAGGACTGAGTGGAAGTTAAGGAGAATCATAGAATCCTAGAATATCTAGGCATGGCCCAATATCTAAACAAGTACTTTGCCTTTGTCTTTAATGAGGCTAATGTGGATCTTAGGGTAATGGTAGCATGACAAATGGGAATGAGGCTATGGAGGTAGAGATTACCATATCCGAGATAGAAGCCAAACTTGTATAGCTGAATGGGACTAAATGGGGGGCCCAGATAATCTTCATCCAAGAATATTAAAGGAATTGGCACATGAAATTGCAAGCCCATTAGCAAGAATTTTTAATGAATTTGTAAACGCAGGGGTTGTACCACATGACTGGAGAATTGCTAACATAGTTCCTATTTTTAAGAAAGGAAAACAAGTGATCCGGGTAACTACAGGCCTGTTAGTTTGACATCTGTAGTATAGAAAAAAATTTTGAAGGAGAAAGTAGTTAAGGACATTGAGGTCAATGGTAAATGGGACAAATTACAACATGGTTTTACAAAAGGTAGGTCGTGCCAAAACCAACCTGATCTCCTTCCTTGAGACAGTAACAGATTTTTTAGACAAAGGAAACACAGTGGATCTAATTTAGCTAGATTCCAGTAAGGCGTTTGTTACGGTGCCACATGGGGAATTATTAGTTCAAGAATACAAATTATTACAGAGGGTCCTACTGAAAGGTGAACTGTCAGGCTGGAGGGAGGTTACCAGTGGAGTTCCTCAGGGATCGGTTTTGGGAGCAATCTTATTTAATCTTTTTATTACTGACCTCGGCACAAAAAGTGAGTGTACACTAATAATGTTTGTGTATGACACAAAGCTGGGAGGTATTGCCAATTCAGAGAAGGACCGGGATATCATACAGGAAGACCTGAATGACCTTGTAAACTGGAGTAATAGTAATAGGATGAAAATTAATAGTGAGAAGTGTAAGGTCATGCATTTAGGGATTAATAACAAGAATTCTAGTTATAAGCTGGAGATGCATCAATTGGAAGTAACAGAGGAGGAGAAGGACCTTGGAGGATTGGTTTACCGCAGGATGACTATGGCCACCAATGTGATATGGCCGTGAAGAAAGCTAATGCGGTTTTGGCATGCATCAGGTGAGGTATTTCCAGTAGAGATAAGGAGGTGTTAGTACCGTTCTGCAAGGCACTGGTGAGACCTCATCTGGAAGACTGTGTGCAGTTCTGGTCTCCCACGTTTAAGAAGGATACAGGAACAGGTACAGAGAAGAGCTACTAGGATGATGCGAGAAATGGAAAACCTGTCTTATGAAAGGAGACTCAAGGAGCTTAGCTTCTTTAGCCTAACCAAAAGAAGGCTGAGGGAACATGTGATTGCTCTCTATAAATACATCAGAGGGATAAATACCATGGAGGGAGAGGAATTCTTTAAGCTCAGTACCAATGTGGAAACAAGAACAAATGGATACTGTGGAAGAAGACAAGTTCTTACTTTTAGTTTGCATGCAACAAGTTAGATACAGTTTTATTTTTAGGCAATTGCAAGAAGGAAGACAGCCGTTTGGACAGGGTGTCTGTTTTTATGCAAATTTTTAAAGTATAAGCAATGTAAAGCAAGTATTTATACCTTTTTTTTCCATAAAGCTCTGCTTTGTCTATACATTTTTTATATTTTATTTGTTTGTAACATGTTTTTGCTACAATTACATTTTATTGTTATTTTAAGGTAAGGTTTTTGCTTTGCAATTTTTGTACGCTTACACCTGTTTTGACTTTAGAAGTTTTGAGTTCTTAGGGGTTAGAGTTAGCCTAACTTTAGCTTTTTTTTTTTTTTTTTAAACAGAACTAAGATGGCTGCACTTCAATGCCCTTTTTTACTTTCCCACTCCCCTCTTCAGTGCTTTGAGCACAACCATCATTTTTAAACTTTTATTTTTATTAGAGCTTGTATTTTTGATATTAGATTAAAAGGATCAGCCCCATAACTTTTGGTTGGATGTAGCGATAATGCATAATTAGTATGAACATGAAAAGTATTTTTGTTATTCTGTTTTTTATAACAACAATACCATATTTTTTAATTAAACAAAAACAATACAAACATTAATGTGTTTAGTGTAATAATATGCTGGAGTTATTTTGTAGCCTTAGTTACATACCACAATATAATTATAATTAGTCCATAAGATAAATGCTTTATAGATGGTATGAAAGGCATGTTTTTTAATTTGATATATATTTTGAAGCACATAGATTTGGCCTTGTAATTTAGAGATTTTTTGAACCTTTGGTAGGAGTGAGTGTAGGTTTTGGAATTGGTCGGGTATTAAGGTGGTTTAATTAAAGGGTATTTGAAGCCTAAGATTTAATTGTAGGATTTTATTTGCAGGCCAATAGATAAGGATTTTTTGCAGCAATGGTGAAATTAAAATGTATGTTTTGCAAATGGTGACCTTAACGTTTACACAGCTGTAACTAGCTTGGAAGAGCAGGTGTTTTGTTAGGGTCGGTGTTTGTTTTCTACTTTTTTGACAAATGCTGTTAGAAACAGTGACACATTTTATTTTGGCTTTAGCTTTTGTATGCATGGAGGCTGTGGGGGCTTTAAAGGCCAAAAATGTTTATTGGCTTTTTATTTTTGTGTAAACATTGGGTGTTATTTTAGGAGCACTGACTATAAATTGGCTAGGCATACCAGGGGAATTAATTTTTTTAATATTACCGTGAATTGTTTCATGTTCTATGCATTTTTTTTACGGACCTGCAGGATTTGGTATGTGGGAGCCCACACCCCTTTCACCGGCCCGTAGGCTTGGAAGGAGCACTGGGAGTGCCTGCAACTTTACCCTGAAAACGTTTAAGTTTGTTTTTACGGCCACAGATCAGATGGCACTTTGGAAGCACTAGTAAGGGCAGTGGGCCAGGCCTGGTGCTTAAGGTCACTGTGAATGGCCGTTAGCTGGTTATTTAGGAAATTTTGAACATGCCAGATTTTACTGCAATTTTTTTTGCCTTAGTGATATTTAATACCATTTTTATTAACAGCTTTTGGGTTATTAACCTAAGGGCGGAGATAACATGTAATTTACCCATTTCAGCTTGCACTTGGGTTAACTGTGCTTTAGTAATAAGACTAGTGGCCTTTTTTAGCTGCCCTGATTTTTTATGATGTTGTTGGCTTTTATAAATGTTTTCAATTGCTGCTGCACTATTGGCCCCACTTGACAGGTGTTTGACCAAATCTTTTTTTAGAGGAGACATGGGCGCTTTGCTCCGCTAACCGAATGGCAGCATTTTTGGAGCAGTTGGGATAGATATACGTGACCTGAAAGCTAAATAGGGCGAGGGTAAATTTTATCATTTTTAATATAGCATTAATTACTATTTCTTTAACACATTTCTTTTAGTAAAGTACCATACCACATTTGTTGTTTATATAGTTTAAAATACTTTTAAGAAGCATTGACATGAATAGCATAGGAGGGGTATATTGCAATATGGTACAGATTAGGTTATTAATTACTGGGACTATTTTAGTACAGGTAAATTTTTGGTGGCAGAACACACCCTTTTTTAAATATGAATTTGATTATTTACTAATTGGGCAACCAAAACCAATAAGGACCTTTTTTATGACATATTATAGACCCCTAAGATGGCTTTTATATTAACCCCGCTATAAAATCCACTAATTTTAATGTTAGATTCTTGAGGCTTATTTGTAGTGATATTGTATACTTTTCTTTTTATGGACTAGTTTGTTTTTTATTTAATTGTTTTCTTAGATAGGATATTTTGAACCTTAAACCTAATTTTTTAAACAATATTTAAAGACATTATTAAAATGTGAAGGCCTTGGCCATTGGGTTTTATTAGAATATCTGGTGTTGTTTGTATTTGGATGCGTTACGGGGGTAGAAGCATCATGGAGGGAATGGCGGGGGCATCGGCAACAAGGCACCTTTGGTATTTGTTATTTGAAAGCGAAGTAGGGAGGGCAATACATGCTGAAGGTACTTATTGAAAAACACAGGGCGCAGCCTTGGAATAAACCCCCAAACCCAATTAATACCACACTTTTAAGCATGGATTTTACAAGGGTTTTTTTTTGCCAGTGTATAACGCTATGCCTTGTTTACCAGGGCCAGTTTTTAATGTTCTTTGTAGTTAGGAATTTTTGGACTTTGGCGGTTTTAGCAGAGTGAGCGGCTTTGTTTGGTTGGTTGGTTTGGAGCAATTGTGGTTTAGTACTGTGGAAAAAAAAAATATTTATATTTTTAGTTTGAATGCAACAAGCCAAAAAGCGTTTATTTTTAAGCAATGCAAGGGAAGAAATATAATGGACGGAGAATACCTTTTGCCTTAGTGGTTTTTTAAAGTATAAACAATATAAAGCAGTATTTATACCCTTTTATTATATAAGATGGTGTCTTTGTTTATACTTTTTTTGAGATTTTATTTGTTTTTCAAATTTTTTGTTAACAATTACATTTTATTTTTATTTTAAGGCAAGGTTAAACAGCTTTGCTTGCAGTTTTTTATACGCTTTACCAGGTCTGCCTTTACAAATTTTGCGTTATTATGGTTCTGCGTTAGCCTGACTGTTGCTTTGTTTTTCAATCAACTGAGAGGCCGACATTTAATGTTTTTTAATTTTGTTTTTACACTCTCCCCCCCCCCCACTTTTGTGCATTTTTTAGCACAACTACCATTTTAAATTTTTTATTTTTATTAGATTTTGTATTTTTGATTTTAGATTAAATGGTTAGCCTTATCAACTGTGACTGGATATAAGAACAAAGCACACTGTTTGAACATGAAAGGTATTTTTGTTATTACATTTTTTACAACAACATATTTTTAAACTACAGAAAAACAATATAAACATTACTGTTTTTATTGTAACAATCTGCTGGGGTTGATTTATAGCCTTAGTTACATAACACATTACATTATGATAGGCACTTTATAAACTGTGGAATGCATGGTTTTTAATTGAATATATAATTTGAAGTATAATATAATATACTTTGAAGTACATAAATATATATGTACATCAATGAAGTACATAAATACAATATAACTTGAAGTACATAAATTTGACCTTGTAATTTAGAGATTTTTTGAACCTTTGGTAGGAGTGAGTGTAGGTTTTGGAATTGGTTTGGTATTAAGGTAGTTTAATTCAAAGGTATTTGAAAGCTAAGATGTAATTGTAGGACTTTATTTGCAGGCCAATAATGGAATTGTTGGCAGCAGTGATGAGATTAAAATGTATATTTTACAAAGTGGTGGCCTCAACATTCACACGGCTGTTACTAACTGGGAAATTAGGTGTTTTGTTCGGATGGTTTTCTGCTTTCTACCTTTTTAACAACCATTGTTATAAACAGTGACAACTTTTTTTGGCTTTCGCTTTTGTACGCACTGAAGCTGTGGGAGCTTTAAAGGCCAAAGTGTTTATTAATTTTTTATTTTTACTTAAACATTAGGTGTTATTTTAGGAGCACTGACTATAAATTGGCTAGGCATACCAGGGGAATTAATTTTTTTAATATTACCGTGAATTGTTTCATGTTCTATGCATTTTTTTTACGGACCTGCAGGATTTGGTATGTGGGAGCCCACACCCCTTTCACCGGCCCGTAGGCTTGGAAGGAGCACTGCGAGTGCCTGCAACTTTACCCTGAAAATGTTTAAGTTT
This sequence comes from Lepidochelys olivacea, assembly GCF_965140295.1. NCBI lineage: Eukaryota > Metazoa > Chordata > Testudines > Cheloniidae > Lepidochelys > Lepidochelys olivacea. The sequence continues at coordinate 13,106,319 of NC_140416.1, forward strand.
GTTTTTACGGCCACAGATCAGATGGCACTTTGGAAGCACTAGTAAGGGCAGTGGACTAAGCCTGATGCTTAAGGTTACTTTGAATGGCTGTTAGCTGGTTATCTGGGAAATTCTGCATGTTTGAACATGCCAGATTTTACTGCATTTTTTTCTTTGCCTTAGTGATATTTAATACCATTTTTGTTAACCGCTTTTGGGTCCTTGAACTAAGGGTGGAGATAACATGTAATTTACCAACTTTAGCCTGTACCTGGGTTAACTGTCCTTTAGTAATAAGACCAGTGGCCTTTTTTAGCTGTTTTAATTTTTTATTATGCTGTTGGCCTTGAAATGTTTTAAATTGCTGCTGCACTCCTGGCACCATTTTACAGGTGTTTTACCAGATTTCCTTTTTCTAGAGGAGACCCATGGCCTTTGTTGTGCCAACAGAACAGCAGCCCCCTTGGAGCAGTTTGGATATATAAAATTGACGTGAAACGAGATAGGGCCAAACAAATTTTACAATTTTTAATGTAACATTAATTACTGTTAATTAGTATTTTAAAACTTTTTTTTAATAAATACGATACCACATTTGTTTAAAATTTTTCATGTACCTTTAAGAAGCATTGACATGAATAGCATAGGAAGGGGTATATTGCAATATGGTACAGATTAGGTTATTAATTACTGGGACTATTTTAGTACAGGTAAATTTTTGGTGGCAGAACACACCTTTTTTAAATATGAATTTGATTATTTACTAATTGGGTCACCAAAAACAGGAAGGAGCCATTTTTTTATATATATACTACAGACCCCTGGAATGGCCATTCTATTAACCCCATTATAAAACCCACTAATTTACATTTTAAATTTTTTAGGCTTATTTGTAGTCATGTGATATACCTTTACTTTTACTGACCGGTTTGTTTTATTTAATTGTTTGCTTATATGGGATATTTTGAACATTAAAAATATTTTTTCAACAATATTTCAATAAATTACTAAAGTGGGAAGGCCTTGGCTATTATTAGACTATATGGTATTGTCTGTACTTGGATGTGTTACGGGGGGATAGTATAGTGGAGAAAATGGCGGGGGCAGTGGCAACAAGGCGTTTCTGGTATTTGTTATTTAACAGCCAATCAGAAAGGACAATACATGCTGAAGATACTGAATTAAAAACACAGGGCGCAGCCTGTGGAATAAAGCCCCACATTTAATTAATACCACTTTGTTGAGCATGGGTTTTACAAGGCTTTTTTGGCCAGTGTATAATTTTTTGGTTTTTTACCAGGGTTAGTTTTTAATATTTTTGTAGTTAGGAATTTTTGGACTTTGGCAGTTTTAGCAGAGAGAGCGGGTTTTTTTTGTTTGAAGCAGTTGTGGTTTAGTACCATGTAGGGGAGAAGTGACCAGCACGTTACCCTGCAGTGGTCTGGGTTTTTTTTGGCAAATGCTGGCTGTGTGGTAATTTCATTACTGGACAAGTGAGCGGTTACTAGCACTTCAGTTTGTTTGTTTGTTTGTTAGTTTTGCTGTCCAGAAGGAGGAAAAGCAATGCCAGAAGGAGGGACAGGCTGATTAGTAGTTGAAGTAGAGTTATTTTGAGGCCGAGGGACTTTTTTGCAGAAAGAAGCATGGGTTCAGGCAGTGAGCTCTTGGCACTTTACAGCAGTGTTGGTAGTTAGCAGGACTTGCTAAGGGCCTTTTTAGTGTGGAGCCAGAGCAGTTTTGTGTTGATGGACCTGTACGTAGACCCAGTTACCTGTTTTTTAACCAATGGCAGGTTGGTTGAGGTTTCTTGGAGCAGGACTTGTCTTACCTGTGAATACAGAGACCTAACACATTTTATTAATGCCTGGCAGTGTTCTGCAGATTTTACGGCTGCTTGGACCCATTTTAAGCCCCCGTTTTTTTCTTGGGGCAGTTAGGTTTTAATAAAACCCCTTATGTATTTTTAGCTCATTTGACTAAAATGTTTATGGCCAAATGATTTTAATTAAATCATTTTTTTGCCTGGATTTATTTGCAGACCTTTTTTTGGAAAAGGGCCCTTTTTTTTTCTTTCGACTGGCTGCAAAGAAACCAAGAATTTCTTTTTTTTCCCAGCATTTTGTAAAATTTAACTACTTAATTTTTTTAGCAATTATAGAGTTAACTTTAGTTTTTTTAAAATTACTTATTTTTTAAAATGACACTTAAAATAGTAAAATCTAAGTTAATTAATTGTTTTAGGGATTTAAATTTTTGATGCTTGTAATTAGCTATGCTTTTAAAGTTTTTAACTTTTAAAAAAAAATTGTGTGTTGCTTGCTGGGGCCCGATTTTGCTTTTTTTGCAGAACCGTTCCTTTTTATGGGTACAAGCCTTGTTTTATTACCACTTTAGCAAGGAGGGTGGGCTTTTTAACTAGCCCCCACCCCTTTGGGTTATTTTTTTGGAAACATTTTTATTTCCAAGGGCTACCCGGGTGCTGGCGTGTGAGGCTGGCCACCTGGGCAGAATGCATGGCCAATTGGCGTTCTCACTGTTTCATGTTTTTTACGGCAGACACACGGCCATTGCAGCATATGCTGAGCACACATGGTTAAATTTTCACATGTTCCTGAAGGGCTGGTACTTGCTTAGCCAGGGCTTCAGGCGTGTGCGTTCTGCTTTTTTTGCCTGGAAGTTTTGTTTTAAGGCTTGCAACTTGTTTTGGGCGGAGGTTTGAGTTGCTGCTTGGAGAGTGATTTATGCTTTTAGTTGCTTCATTTTTTTGAGCTGTTGGGTACACATATTTTTTAATTTTTTTTTATTGCTTAGTTTTGCTATGACTTGGGGTAGACCCACCTGCACCCTTTGTTTGCAGCCCGGGGTGGAGAGAGGAATGCTAAACCATTTTTTGGTTTTTAGGCATACTACAATGGAGAGTGGGGCTTATTTTTAATTATGCAATTTTTAACCTATAATACCAACAGTGCCAAACAAAGCAAACGTAAAATAACAAGGATAAAACAGATAGATGGTGTGCACTGTTCAGGGCTTTTTCCCTTTGCAATTTTTTCTTAAACTGTCTCCGATTTTTTGTTACCAATTTGCCTGTGCCTTAGTTAATTAGGCTAAGACCACAGGATCGCAGGGGCGGAGATGAAGAGCACACACCATGTGACTGAATTTTAAATCTTTCGTAATAAACTAACACAGTGGTGAGTGTAGAAACTGCTTTTACATTACTTAAAGGAAGAAAAAATGTTAATACTTAAACCTTGACCCACTTTTATACATGTACACACGCTGCCCGGGCTAGCCAGCCCTGGGGGTAGGAGAGAGAGAGATAGAGAGAGAGAGGTGGATGGTAGGTTGTTTTGTGTATAGATTGTTTAGAGGTACGCTGCAAAATTTTGTAACTTGCTTTTCCTTTGGGGAGGGATTTTTATGCCCTGGGTTTTTTGGGGCGTTCCTTTTAGGGATCTTTGCTTGGTATTTTAGTTTAGGCCGGCTGTTTGTGGCCTTTTTAGCGTTTTCAAACCATTCTGGCTTTAGGGTTGCAAAGGCAGACTGTTGGGTTTTACCGGGCAGCCAATCTTTGCAAATGTAATTTTAGTTTTGCAACTTATTTGCTTTTTGTTTTATGTGTGTTTATATTTTTTTTACAGCCAGCTGGGTGTGAAAGCAGTTTTTTTCTACTTGGCTTGGTCTCTGTTTTTTGATTTTTGAATGCAGGGCAGTTTTTTTTATTTTTAGGCCAAACTGACTTTTAAATTAACCCTCCCCCCCTTTATTTTTTTTTTTTCATTTAGCTTTAACTAATTGGGGATATGAAAGAGCTGAGAGGGTTAACAATATAGTTTGGGTAGGGAGGCATTTGGTTGCATTACATTTAGTTTTTAAATTTTGTACTTGAGTTTTTAATTTGGGGAGGGAGTTTTTTGGCTTTTGCACTTGATACTTATGGAGGTTTTTGTAGCTTTTTTTTTTTGACATGTATGATTTTATTTAAATTGAAGGTACCTTTTAGTGGGAATTGTTTAGAGGGATTATTATGTAAAAATTTTAATTACACAAGGGAGTATTTTGTTCACTTAGCGGCTTATCAAATAGTTTCCCCAGTTTATTTTGTTTGCTGTGTTAGCTGCTTAAAAGCTAAAAAGATTTTTAAATACTTTAGGGAAAGGGTTTGCGGGGTAGCAGCTTATAAGTAGGAAAGGCTTTTACTTTTTTGCACTGTTTGCTGGGTCATGAGGTTTGGCTGACCCCTCCCCCCTTATGTTTAGAACTTTTTTACTTAGAGAGTGAGGGCCCTGGTGTGCCTGAAGTTAGCTTAAGTCCCAGACCTCGATAACGGCACTTACTTTTTACACATTTATTATTTACTTTTATTTACTTTTATCTTTAGATTCATTTTTTTAATCTATAACCTTAATGTTTAATGTTTGGACGTAATACACCCTTATTGAGGCAACAAAAATTTTTAGCTTTGATGAGGTTTGACCTCAACCTCATATTGGGGGTGCGGAAAAAAGTTTTTCAGCACCACTTTGCATTTGGCCTTGTTGCATAATAAATAAGTTTGCATGGCGTGAGCCCAAAGGGACAGACAGTCCCATGGTTAGGATTTTTTTTTTTTTGATACCCCAGTATCGATTTTTATAGGTTTTTTTTTACCTTTTGTTTGGTGCTTTGGGCTTTGAAGGGGAAAGGTTTGTAGTAGTTGCTGCTGTTTTAGCCGCGCATCGTTATCCAAGTCACGGCACCAAATTGTGGAAGAAAACAAGTTCTTAATTTTAGTTTGGATGCAACAAGTTAGAGACCGTTTTATTTTTAGCCAATTGCAAGAAGGAAGACGTCTGTTTGGACAGAGTGTCCTTACGCAAATTTTTAAAGTATAAAAAATGTAAAGCAAGTATTTATAGCTTTTTATTATTTATGTAATAATAAAGCTTTGTTTTGTTTTTACTTTTTTATATTTTATTTGTAGCAAAAAATGTTAAACAATTACATTTTATTGTTCTTGTAAGGCAAGGTTAAAACCAGCTTTGCTTTGCAATTTTTATACGCTTACCAGTTTTGCCTTTACGAGTTTTGCATTAGAGTTAGCCTGACTTTTGCTTTCTTTTCAACAGAACTAAGATGGCTGCACTTAAATCCCTTTTTGTTACTTCCACAGGAAGTTTAGACTTGAAATTAGATGAAGGTTTCTAACCATCAGTGTGAGTGAAGTTCTGGAACAGCCTTCCAAGGGAAGCAGTGGGGGCAAAAGACCTAGCTGGTTTCAAGATTAAGCTTGATAAATTTGTGGAGGAGATAGTATGATGGGTTAACATGATTTTGGCAATTAATTGATCTTTGACTATTTGTGGTAGATGGGGCCTAGTGGCCTGGGACGGGATGTTGGATGGAATGGGATCTGAGTTACCCAGAAAAGAATTCTCTGTAGTATCTGGCTGGTGAATCTTGCCCACATGCTCAGGGTTCAGCTGATTGCCATATTTGGGGTCAGGAAGGAATTTTCCCCCAGGGCAGACTGGCAGAAGCTCTGGGGTTCTTTTGCCTTCCTCTGCAGCATAGGGCACGGGTCACTTGCTGGAGGATTCTCTGCACCTTGAAGTCTTTAAACCATGATTTGAGGACTTCAATAGCTCAGACGCAGGTGAGAGGTTTCTTGTGGGAGTGGGTGGGTGAGATTCTGTGGCCTGCACACAACACTCGCCATTAAAGGCGTGTGTTCCGTGTGGCTGATGTCAGGTGTGCAGTCCAGAATAACAGGGTAATATCTTGCTGACGGAAGATCTCCCACAATCATCCATTTGACTTTTGTTGCCAGTAACTGAATGATCTCATTTTGAATGGTTTTCCAAGGTAGTAGTGTGTGTACATTTCTTGGGTGATGACACTTCTTAGAAGCTCCTGGAGTACAGCACCAAACTCAGCCATCAGCTCCACAATTTTAAGGAAGTTTCCATTGTTTGGCACATACAGCTGATCTGAAATGCCACGCAGTGCTAGGTTTTGGGTAGCAAGCATTCTCACAATGGCAAGGAGCCTTTTCCGAACATTTTGCCAGGAAAGAGACTCTGATGCAATCTTCTCTTGATGCTGATCATCTATGGAGGCCTTTAACCTTAGTCTCATCTCAAGCTCTTTCCACCTATGGAATGCTCTCTGGTGATTTGCTGCCTTCTCATGGCATGCCAGATTTCTAGCCAGATTTTTCCAGTCCTTTGTTTCTGTAGAGCCCAAAGAGGCTGGAACATTAGAATGCAGTATTCTCAATTTTTGAATACATAAGCCATGGCCTCTCCACTTTCTCACCATTGGGGATTTCATGCCAGTAATGTGTTGGATGGGAACTACTCTTTTCATTGTCTTTGGGGAACATGAAGTTTTTCACTTGCTGTGGCCCATGCAGTACAAGGAAGTCCCTCAGGCTACTGCTCAAGTGGGTCCACAGTCCTGGATCATCTAGACTTAAGGAATTCAACTCAGCAGCAGCAGTTTCTTGCGCCTCCACCACACTCTTCTCTGATCTACACTTTTCTTCAGGAACGTGCATGGTTACATCCGTTGGAGATGCAGATATGGATGCTGCAGTAGCTGCCAGGTCACCTGCACACTGACTAACTGGAAGATCAGGCATCTCCTCACCACTCACATCCTCACTGGGCTGGAAGGCTCACCATGAATATTTGTTTCAGAGTAACAGCCGTGTTAGTCTGTATTCGCAAAAAGAAAAGGAGTACTCCTTTTCGTGAACATTTGTGTCTAGGTATCTCAGGAGAGCTCCTTCCTGCTTAGATGAAGAAAGCAAAAAAAGCATTTCTCTTTTTCTGAATGCTGCCTCAGAGGGACGTTTTCTTCTTTCACTCATGACTGCTGTTCTGTACCAGCTATAGTGGCTCTCAACACTCAGTTGAAGGGGACAAATAAGCAGGCTGGTAGCAGGGCCTGAGTGAAGGAAGATATCAGCGTCTTAAGGGCCGAACTGGCTCCTACTACCTTAGCTGACTTCCTGTTCTCCTCAGGTGGGTTCAGGGAAGCAGCAGGAAACAGGAAGCTCCCTGAGAAGCTGGGGTTAATCAGTCCAGGCTCCTGGGGATGCTAGAGAGGTACATAAGAGGCTCCTCCTCCTCTGTCTCCCTGCAGCTCCTGCTGCTTGCTGTCATTCTCTCGCACCTTTTCTCCTGCCTGCCTGTTATGTCTCTTGTGCCCTCCTTCCTCCAGCACAGCACTCCACCCTCTCTGTGCATCTCGAGCAGAGAGAATCCACATGCGCCAGCAGCAGACACACTTTTCTACACTCTGGGTCCTAGTGGCGCCCCCCACAGTCTGGCACCTGAGGCGGCCACCTCAGTTCACCTCCTAGTAAGTCCACCTCCTGTGGGCACAGAGCACCTAACTCCCACTGAGGTCAGCCTGGGAGGCTGGATGTGCACATTACAGGCAGTAGACTGTCAGGGCAGCATAATCTACTGAAAAACCGTGTATTGCTCATTGCAACCCAAGCTCTCACTGTGTGGCTTTTTGTCCTGCCTCTGTTGTGTAGAGCATGAGCAGAGGTTTATGAGATGGCGGCTACTGCTGTGGCCAGCCATCTCAGTACCTTTCCCATTGTCTCTCTTCTGGCTGTGGATGCTGGACTGCAGCAGCTCTGCGGAGGTCCCAGCCTCGCTCTTTAATGTCCGCTCTCCACTTGCTTGGATGGCACTTCATGGACCATTGAGTAGCCTCCTGAAAACATCCCAGTTGTGGACACAGGCACCAGCAACCGATTCCCCAAGCCAAACTCCCCTTCGCAATCCAGAGAAACAGCCTGGAGCACAGGGTTTGGCCCATGCTGACTGTAGACACCACAGCTGCTGCACGGTGACTCCTGTGACCCCTCTAGCCCATCAGCACTCGGCTCTCCTGCATTCTGCTGAGCGGCTGAGATCTGGGGGAACAGAAACCCTTTGTTAGAGATGGAAAATCTCTCCACAGGGTCACTCTGTTAATGGCTGCCAGACGCCTTCCCTGTGAAACCCTAAATGTGCAGCCCCTCTGATTCCCACAGGGGAGATCTCTGCTCATTCACTGGTCACCCGTGGCTGCAGTCTCTGATGGGGAATGTAGAGGGGTCTCTGCGGATGGTCCCTTCTACAGCACCCATAATGGGAGGAGGTTTGGCCTTGTGATGTGAGGCATGGATCTGAGACTTAGGGCTCCTGGATTCTGTGACTCTGGAAGAGGGGCGAGGTCTAGTGGGTAGAGCTGGATTGGTTGACAATGAGTGGGCAGAGCTTGTGCTGAAGGACCCTGGTTCCATCCCCCCCAATTCCTGTGGTGTCTACATGTGGCCAGTGTTGAGCTGCCAAAATCTTAACAACCGGTTCCCTATAAAGAGTTCTGATTTAAGGGATGTGCCCCAGTATGTATTTTTTGTACCAGCAGGGTTACCAAATGTCTGTATTTTCCCGGGACTAATTTTTAAAATTTAAAAATTCCTCCTAGACGGCGATTTAAGAACCAAAAAGCCTGACCTGTCTGGGAAAATACGGATTTATATTAACCCTGCGTAAAGTTCTTTTTTAAAAAGATGGGCCTGTACTAGAAATGAGCTCCGTTTCACACGTGCGGGTCTCCGCCACTCCCTGGGGGTGTGCTAGGGTGACCAGATGTCCTGATTTTATAGGGACAGTCCCGATTTTGGGGTCTTTTACTTATATAGGCTCCTATTACCCCCCGGCTCCTATTACCCCCCACCCCGTGTCCTGATTTTTCACACTTGCTGTCTGGTCACCCTAGGGTGTGCACATGTGTTGGTCCCAGCTGCTCCCTGCCCCCCTCATTGAAGCAGGTGTGCAGGGTTACTGCCCTGGGAATAGCAGGGCACCAGTGGATGTGGGGTGGGATCAGCAGGGGGTGGCTGGAGACAGGGGCTGGCTGCGGGCAGGGGGTGCGGCAGGGGGTGGCTGCGGGCAGGGGGTGCGGCAGGGGGTGGCTGCGGGTAGGGGGTGCGGCAGGGGGTGGCTGCAGGCAGGGCCTGGCTGCGGGCACGGTGGTGGGTGCTCATGGGGAGAGCAGCAGGACGCAGCCCAGGCCCAGCAGAGCAGCCAGGGACCCAGCATGCAGTAGTGGGAGCCCCAGGGCCAGGGGAGCAGCAGCAGCCCCAGGGCTTGTGCCCAGGGCCAGGCGGCAGCCCACGTGGCTCCCACAGCGCAGCGCCCCCGGCGGCCGGAGGAGGAATTGCATCACTTCCCGGCCGGAGCCCATCAAAGCCTCAGCGCTCCCTGCAGGGAAGCGGGTTAACAACTGGTTCTAAAATGGCTTCAAAATGTAACAACCGGTTCGTGCGAACCGGCTCCAGCTCACCACTGCATGTGGCCATGACTTTACTTACCTGTCAGTGTAGGTTGTTCAGACTATTCCTGGACACATGGTACATCTGCTGCTGGCCATCCCTGAGATGTAGGTCCTTCATCCACACAAGGACGTGCCATATCAAGGTCAATCCAGCAGCTCCCATCTGGTCTTCACCTCTGCAATGGACGGCTAGTCCGACCCTGACCAGAGAAAGACAGGGTGGTGTTCTTCAGGGGAATCTGCTGGAGCTCCCGTATCCCCCACTCCACCTCACTCCCCCGCACACGAAGGAATTTCCAAAGATACCACTAATCGTGGATAAACAAAGCAGCCAAGATGAGGTCAGTGTGGCTTGACTTACTGAGCAGACTGGTTCTAAGGGAAGAACAGATTTCTCTCCTGCTCTAGGGAGATTCCCATCGGAAAAGTATCTGATGGCGGGGGAGGGGGGGAAATGCAATCCCCCAGCCCCTTGAATGGCAGGAAATCAGGACTCGGGGAGTTAAGGGGTGTCTCTGTCCTGCTGCAGGGAGCAGGCCTGGAGAGCAGAAAGGGCACTAGTGGCTTTGTAGGAAAGAAAGTGACTTCTACCAGTGAAGGTGGCTGAAGCTTCTTGCAGACATTAGAGTCGAAGATCCTCACACCTCCTTTGGGGATCCTTTTCCCTCAGAATAAAATAAGGAGAATGACGTGTGAAGCCCAGGTCTGGGATCCAGGGAAAAGGCAGGATCTCAGCCAGATTACACACCAGGAACCTGATCTTTCTCCCAAGAACCACAATTATCCGGATGAAGTTTTCTCCCCCATTTGCTTCCAGGTTATTTACTCACAGGATTCATTCATTTGCTTTCCTGTGTTTCCACTCTCTGCATCTGTTCATTGGTTTAAGTAACATTCTTTCAGTTTTTGCTTCTGTTTCCTCTTATTACAGGGTAGCATCTGCTTAGCACCTTCAAAAAATAAATTAAAAACAAAATCCTGATTCTACATTGAAGAGGTAAGTTTCTGAGAATTTGGCTGCAGAACTTTAGTGTCTGCATATGTCATTCACTGGTATTTATTGTGGTGCAGGTCTGATGCAATCTGCCCACCCAAGAATACCCACATGAAGCATGGGGTGCCCTTAGAATACCAGTTAAAAGAGAGGAAGAGAGTGGATTAATAGCGGGGGGGGGGGTGAGGGGGGAATCCAAAAAAATCCAGTGCATCAGCACTTCTCTGCATCACTGCAGCACCAGTCCCGGGAGCAATACAGGTTAAAAATCTCCATGGTTCTTTCCCCCTAGAACCACATCCGAGCAGAAAAAGGCCTTCAGCCAATTATTTCCTTACACTCTGAATGGGTGAAATTCAGCCCTGTGCAGACAGCCAGGGCAAGGTCTGTGCATCACAGTGGGTTTAAGTGGCCACTTCACTGCCCAGGTGCTGTGAGTCTTCGGTGGCATAGTTTTCATCCTGGATTGGAACAGCCAGTGGGAATCCTGTGAGGTACAGAGCAGAGAGAGGTTGGGGCCACAACGTTCACCTCAGAGGCTGAGCTTCTGCAGACTTTTGGGATGTTCCCATCTGAGGAGGATGATTTTGGACAGCCCTAGTTCAGAGCTTTCAGTCACCTCAACCGGTGATTCTCTGGCACAATTGTTCTAATGTATCTGAACTTTTCAGGCCTTGCCCCCACCTCTGACACCCCTTGTACCTCACCATTGCCCTCTAACAGCCCCTGTCCCTTCTCTTGATCCCTGCCATGCCCAAATACAGAGAGTAGCTCATGCTCCTTCTCTCTTAGACCTTCTTCTTACACGATCCTTCCCTACCTTTTGATAAACTGATCACTGTGCCCTTCCCCAGCTCCTGGAGGAATTGTGGCTCCTCAGGACAACCTGGGAATGGGTGGCTCCTACCTCCGGGTGGGGTGTGTGGTTTTCCATCTAAGCATCACTGAGAGCCAGTACTTCTCGATTTCACAGGATGAGGTCATGGCTCCCCAAGCCGGGCCAGCTGCAGGCTGCATTGCTGTTGGCGACATGGACAGATCCCAGAGCCTGGAAGACAGAGCGGGGAGGAAACCCTTGCTCATTTCTCTTTCAGAGCCCCCTTCGAAGATGGGCCAAGAGGAAAGGAGAGGACGAAGGGCAGAAAGTGAAGCCGCTCCTGTGGCGAGAGCACTCCTGTAGAGCCCAGTCAGTTCCCAGCTCTCCCCCACATTGCTCGGTGTGACCTTGGAGAGGTCACTTCCTCACCTTCATTCCCTGTCTGTAAAATGGGGGTACAAGTCGTCCCCCCCCCACACACACAGGGAGGAGAAGGGAGGAGAGACCCATTTTCGGTGAGGGACTCAGACACTCTGGGCACAGATTGTGCCAGAGTGAGGGCACAGATTGTGCCAGAGTGAGGGAAGGGACCCAGAGTTTGCTCCCTAGACCCAGGGGAGGAAGATGTTATCAGAAGGTCAGCAAAGGGGATGGGCCAGGCACTGCTGCCATGGACAGAGCTTAGGGATTTGGTCAGTGCCAGGGACTTTGTACCTCCCTTCAGCAAATGGCTTCCCTCTTGTCATCAGCAGTCCATACAGTATCTGAACTCCTTCCAAGTGTCCTGAAGGGGCTCCCTTCATTCTTCTTGCAGGTGATGGATTCGTTGACCCAGGTCGATAGCTGGGAATTTCGGAGAGGTCATTTGTAGCATGACATGAAATCAGTGGGAAATCTACATTTAGCAAAATAAAGGTTTCATTGGCCTTTGCCAATTTGGAACTGATCTGTCCTATCAATCAACGGTACATGTTCAGAAGAGGATGAAGCACGCCATCGTGGTCAGGTGATCTATGACAGTCAGTTCCATCATGTGGCCATTTGATTAGGTAAAATTCCTGGCAATGGCTGCCCATGGCCAGGGCAGGGTCTCCAGAGGTCTGAAATGCCAAGGAGTTTGGTGCGTGGTGCCTTGGTGAAAGCGCAGAAGTCACATCAGTCAAGCTAAGTCTGAATTTCAGCCCACATCTGGCACCAGCAAATGAAGCAGGCCCTGGTGGTCATAGTAGATGCGTCTACTTCCAGGATGAGCACTGAGCCTCCAAATAGGTGCAGTAGTGAAGGCAGTTGTGAGCTGTTTGTGGGCTTTTTGGAACTTGGGTGACCAAACAAACGTGTCCATTATGTGGAGGAGAGCTCTCGTGGGGGTTATTGGCTCTGAGAACCCTGGGCCGAAGCAGCAGTAAAGCGGGTGAAGTCAAGGAAGCGCTGCTCTTCTTGAGGACTTCAAACTTTGTCCCATCTATGAAAGGCTTCCACCTTATTTGGATCAATCGTAACATTTTCCGGGGAGAGGATATACCCCAAAAACTCTGTGGAGAGTTGGACGGAGGAACGCTTTTCCAATTCTGTGCTGAGACCATGCTGCCGAAACCTCTCCAGGTTCAGGTGTGGTGCGCATGCTGCTCTTGGTTCTCCAAAAAAAAGAAGTCTGTCACCTGAATAGATGACACTGTGCAGATCCACAATGGCCCCAAATACATCACTGATGAAGTGTTGCAAGGGCAGGGGACCGTTAGTTAGCTCAAATGGCATGTCTGACAGTTAAAATGTCCATAGTGTGCTTTGAAATCTGCCTTCCATTTGTCCCCTGCCCAAATGAGTGTTAGATTGGAAATCCTCACAGATGAAGTTTGATGAACAACTTTGCAGATTTCCTGCGAGCCAACAATTGTGGGATTCCCAACAGGGGGTTATGGTTCCAAATGATCCTTTTTTCAGGGGCTGATTGTCTAAAGAGAGACATAGTAGAGTCCCACATTTCTTCTTCCCCAAAAGGTCCTGGGCACCCGTGGGAAACGCTAATTTGCTCAGAAACTCTTAGGACCGGTTTTCAAGCCTGTACACAGGGAGAGCCACTAATTCTGGTTCCACCAATGTGTAAATACTGGTGAAGGCAACTTTCAACCAAGGTTGCAGGTCAAGAGGGCAGTCATAGTCCTGGGTGCAGAGGCAACGAGTCCCCATTTCTTTCAAGGGTATCCATGTAATGTGGGTATTGATCAGGAATGCCGGGTGTCCGAGTCAAGAAGGTGGAGTAGGTCCAGAGGCAGAGGCTGGTTCAAGGAACCCCGACATTATTTTCAGTCATTTCCATTGTGCAGCTCCAGCAGGGACCTCATCGGGCCAGGCTCATGTAGTGAGGCCCTGGTTCACACCTGGTGTGGTGTGTCCCTGTTGCATACAGGCCACTGACTTGCAGAGATCCTGCTTTTCTCCAAAAAGTTGCACCACCTAATGTCACGTACTGCATCTGATAATGATGCCCAGGGGTGGGAGCACAGGTCGCAGCAAGGTGCAGGATTGTGCCAAGGCTAAGAGTGGTACTAGAATCAAGGTCCAGGGACACAGCAGGGTCAAAACCGAGATCAGAGTCCATCGACAAAGCAGAAGTAGAACCAGGGCCAGAGTCCAAATCCATGCCAAAGGTCATAACCGGGTAGTCAGAGAGCAAAGATCAGCCAAGTCAATGTCAAGCCAGAGTCCAGATACAGGCCGAGGGTCAAAGCCGGGTAGTCAACGTCCGAGTGGTTGGGGAAGATCAGGAGGAGAAGGCAATGCTGGAGCGGGTCAGTGGAGGGCCTGGAGCGGGGCTAAAGAAGGGCAAGCAGATATGGAATCAAGGTGGGCAGGCAACATCTGGAGCCAAGAAGGGTCACGCCAAAGTCATAATCAGAGACCGGAGCCAAGGGTCAAACCAGAGTCAACAATGAAGAACCGGAGGGCAGGGCAGGACAGGGTGGTGCATGCAGGCGGGAACCAGGATGACTTACAGGTTCTCCTAGGCACTGCCCAGCTGGATCCCTAGAGACCCCTCATCGGGAGACTCCCTTCCTAGGAATAAAAGAAGGAGAGCAAGATGACAAAGATGTCTCTGACCCTGGGGTCCAAGCCAAGGGGAGCTCCCACCCAAGCATTGTGCCAGGACCCCATCACCCTCCTGGTTCATTTCACACTCAGAGATCCGCCCCCCCAGCAGGAGGGGAGAATAAAGGGCAGAAAGTGAAGTTGCCTCTTGGGGAAAGGGACTAGCCTGGGATCCACTCCAGTTCCCAGATCTACCCCCAGGAGTGTATGACCAGGTTCGCAGCCCTTCTTCTGTGTCTCAATCCCCACCTGCCAGATGGGGAGGATCCTTCCTTGCCCCAAGGTGTTAGGGGGGAGTTTCATTCCTGTCTGGGAAGGGTTCAGATACCATGTGTGTGGCTTGGGAGCCAGGTGGGGGATGGTCAGACATTCACTGCGACGGGGTAACATGGGCTATGTGGAGGTCTGAGCAGTGACGACAGGGGAGGGCTCCACATCAGGCCACCCCTCCCAGACTGCAATGGTTCCTGAGGATAAACCCTGGCTCTCGATGCTCCCATTTCTGGGCCAGTCCCATGGCCCTGAAAGCCTGATGCTTCTGAAACTGGCCTCTGGGCATGGGGGCAGGGACCGTATGTGGCCTGGCCCCAGCTCCAGGGCTCAGAGTGGGGCAGGGTGGTGAGAGCGAGCTGCTCGGCCTGGGTTTCTCTCAGTGCTGTGGGGTTTATGGCCCCTCCCCCTAGCCCTTCTCCCTCAGGCACAGCAAGAAAGAGCATTACCTGCGGCAGGGAGTGGGAGCTTCTGGGCATGGGAAGGGGGGGCCCTTCAAGGCTGTCCCACGGAGCACAGCCCCTGCAGCGCTTTGGGCACCTGGCGCAAGCACCGGATGTAGAACAGGTGCGCCATGATCGCCGCTGTCACGTCCTCCTGCTGCAAGGGAACAAGGATCGGTCAGAGCCTCCGACACCCATGGCAATGAAGGGCATGAATGGCACTGGGAGCCAGCAAAATTCCCTCCCCAACCCTCCCCACATTCAAGGGACAGATACCCGCACCCAACCCTCTGAGACAAAATCTTGTCTCCTCTCAAGTGACCTCCAACCCCACTCCCACCACTGTGGAATGAACTCCTGTCCCCTTCCTCTCAGTTCCCCTGTGAGAGCTATTCTACCTCCCAACCCAGCCAGGGATTAAGCTCCACTCCCCAGAATCCCCTTATCCACCCTCTCCCGCTCCAGCTGAGGGGCTGGAAGGCTCTGGGCAGCAGTGCTGTGGGGTGAGAGGAGGTGGAAACCTTTCTCAAGGGACCCCCACCCCCCGTTATTAAGATGATGCCATGGACAGTAGCTCTGGGGAATGGGGCACTTCAGCAGCCTCTGCTGACTGACTCCTCCAGTTCTCCCAGAGCAGGTGGTGGCTGGGATAACATGATACTAGGGCCCTAGGAAGCAGCCTGAGGCCCGGAGGGGTATGAAACTCTCACAGGGGGAGTTGGCAGCCCCGAGCATGAGCAATAGCAGCGTGTCATGTTGATGTGACACCTGTTAGGAAATAGCCGAGCTGGGTCTGCTCTGTTTTGAGCTGCTCAGGGGAGAAGCTGACACCTACCAATGGCACCTGCCCGGGTTCATCCTCTCCTTGCTCCCAGGTCAGTGCAAGGGGATGGGATGGGATGGGAGTGACTGTCAATGGCCTGGAGGTGAAAGGCCCTGGGTGCCCCTCCCCAATTGATCCTTCTTTGGTTACCTCATTCCCGATCAGCTGGCCGGCTTCCCCCAGGATAGAATATGTCAGCACAAGCCCAGCCTGGCTGACACGGAGCTGGGGGTCATGTATGGCCAGAAGCGCTGCCTGGAGGAAAGATCTTTTCTGGCCTTCCGTGAAGATCTCTCCAAAGACCTAAAACCAACAGCACCAGAGCCCTTGTCAATTGTCCAGAACCAGGCTCCAAATCCCTCTAGTATCTCACAAGGTGGACAAGAGTCCTGGGGCAGCCAACTTTTGGGGTCCCATGGACCAAGGAACCCCCTTCAGGAAGAGGTTGCAGGCACTGAGGAATAGCTCTTTCTGGAGCAGGAGTCACCACAGGTGCCATGACATGCTGGGAACGTGTCTGCGCGCTCTGGAACCCAGCTCACAAAGACAACAAAGGACCCGCGACTGCTCCCAGCAGCGCTATTTCCTGCAGCTCACCCGCTAGAGGTTAGGGGCCTTTTCCATCTGCTTCCGTTCCTGCTCCCCATCCCACCGACAATCCCACGAGCGTCACATATGCTGCAGTGACTCAGCCCAGGAAAGAAGCTCAGTGTCCCTCACCCAACGCCCAGGGCAGGGGCAGGTTCTGCTTCCTGACTCGCCCTGGTGCTCGGCAAACCCCACACCCTGCCTGTGCTTCCAGAGGTGCAGGGAATCCAACAAGGATCTGGTCCAGCAATTGCTGGTGTGAGCTTCCCAACTCACTGACCCAGGGGCTCACCTCTCAGGCACCAGGGTGTCAGCCAGGGAGGCAGTGAGCAGAGCCAGATTCCTGGAGATACAATCCTTCATTAACTCAACCCACCAGAGGATCCCTTTTATGCCATGTAACCATGGATCCATGCAACACACACAAGCCTGGACCGTTCGCAAGGGTCCAGCCCAGGCTCCTCGGCCTCTTGCAGCCAAACACTGTCTGCTGGAAATAAGTATCATAGAATATCAGGTTTGGATGGGACCTCAGGAGTTCATCTAGTCCAACCCCCTGCTCAAAGCAGGACCAATCCCCAACTAAATCATCCAACAGATTTTTGTCCCAGGTCCCTAAATAGCCCCCTCAAGGATTGAACTCATAACCCTAGGTTTAGCAGGCCAATGCTCAAACCACTGAGCTATCCCTCCCCCTACAGGACACACTCACTGCAGGGGGAGACAGCTCCACACCTGAGCTACTGCAATGCCCTGGCGGAGAGTCCTTACCTCCCCCACCCTGGCCATGTTCCTGTACGCCAGGCGCTCGGTGTCTTGGAGCCCGTCCCGACACCACAGATCGCTCTCCTCTCTGATGTTCAGCCCTGGGGGAGAAAGACACACCCATTGGGGAGGTTTGGCATCTGGCTTTAGTGCCTGTTTCCTTCTCTTCCCTTTGCTGGGTGAACACTGGCTGGGGTTCTCATGGCATCCACGGCCCAATGGACTCGCAGGGTCCCCACCAGGTGGTTTAGTACCTGAAGGGGGATTTGTCTCATTCATCACAGTAATCAGGTGACCCTTAGGGTCATTGTGCTCTGGGCATGGGTGCCTGTTAATGGTGGCTGCTAATGCTGAAAACGCCCCACAGCCACTGACTTCAGGATCTGGCCCTAGCTACCCAACTGGTGACATTCTACAAGCTTTGTGTCCATCCCCTGTGGTCCCTGCCCCAGCCTTCATGATGGGCTCTTTCCCTCCATGTGTCTCAATAGGTCCGTTCCTGTCCCCCCACCAGCTGGCAGCCCCCTGGGGGGGGCTGATTTCTCTGGACTGGAGGGCAGAGCCAGGCTATGAGGTAAAGCAGCCAACTTCCCTGGCATCTTCGTCCCCTTCCTCTCTCCCTGAATTAGGGAGATGAGTGTGAGTCATCATCTAAGCTGGGGTCAGTCTCAGAGGAGGGAGCTTCTTTCTGTAGGGTCCCTTGGCCAGTAAGTGGGGGGCCCAAAACAGGGGCCTTCTTTCCATTGGGGGCCCTCTGCCCTGCTGCAGTTGGTCTAAGAGCAGAGGCCTTAGTTCTATTGGTGTCCCAATGGCCAGCTGGAGCTAGTCTCCAAGGGACTCATTTCTATGGGGTCCCATTGCCCAGCTGGGTTTCTTACCCCTCCTCTGCAGCAGGAGCCTCTGCAGCCAATAGATCCCATCCCTGGCTTGCCGGCTGATGTCATCGGCTGGGTCAGAGATGTAGAGACCCAGCCGCAGCACAAAGTTGCCCGCCTTGGGGAAATCGGAGGAGGTCTGGTGGAGGAGGAGAAGGGGGGAATCCATCAACATTCTGCCTTCAGCTCCCCAGCTCTCCTGGGCTAGAGCTCTGCTCCCATCCATCTGCAGGAGGCACTGGGGGAGAGGAACTAGAGCCCTCTTTCTCTCTGCCCCCAAGGGAGCTTGAAGCAAAGGGACCCACGGCCTGGGCCCTCTATGAGCACCAGCTGCCAGGCTTCTCCAGAGTAACAAGGGCACTGAGGCCAGGCACGACCCTGCCAGCCAGTGGCCTATGGAATGTCGCAGTCCCTTACGGAGCCAGGGGGGACCACTTAACCAGGGGATGAGGAACTTGACTCAAGCCCTGGCTCTGCAGGATGCTGGGGTCAAAGGTCACTTACGTCAAATCCAGAGAGGGAGGTGGCAAATCGGAGCAGGGCAGCGCTGCTCCGTATGGCCCTAGCTCTCTCCTGGGTGTTTCTGGAGTCGAGCCAGAAATGGAGGTGCTGCGGGAGAAGAAGGCAGGGGAGGGTCAGCCGGCAGGCTTACATGCTCTACAAACGAGCCTCTCCCACTCCACATGGGGCGGAGAACTTGTGCTCAGGGTGGAATATCTGACTCCTCATGTGGGGGTTCATGACACTGCCCACATCTTGCTGGGCACAAGCTGTCACTGTCTCTCCAGCCTGGGACAAAGCTCAGCCTTGGGGCTGGTCTATTTGCTCTGAACCCCTGATCCATCAACAGCCCATCAGGATCGAGGCACATGCCCTGGGCCCCCAGACCCCAGCTCCAGAGGCCTTGGTAGGATGGATGGAGGGGCCGTGGGGACAATCGCTCCGGGAACTGCCGTGTCCCTAGGACAGAAGAGCTGATTCCCCGAGTCTTCTCCTGTATCTCAGGCTCTCCCTAGAAAGGAGCCAGTAACTTTTCTCAGAGGCCTGTGTCCCAGATCGCACAGGGGTTTCAGTCTGTCAGTCCCCAGCCAGGCCTGGTGCTCACTGTTAGTGCTCAATGGAACCGTGCAGAGCTCTGGCTGACAGTCCCAGCTCCTTCCCTCTTCCCCCGTCCCTTCCCCGCCACCGCTACCCCAGATGGCGGAAGGGTCCCAACATTCAACTGCACTGATGGCTCTGGGAAAGCATGGCCATCTGGGTCCAAGCTGGGAGGACACAATGGAAACATGGTTCTTCTAGTCTCTCCTTTGCAGCCCTCCCACGGGGTTCATGGTAAATTCCCCCCCAGACCCTCCCATTCTGCTCACCTCCAAGAGGTGCTGCAGCTTGTCCGTGGTGGGGGTCTCTGCCAGCAGGCCCCCGAGCATGGTGTCCAGGCTCTCTACGTAGGTGTTGTGCAGAGCCTGTGTCATAAATATAAAGGCAAGGGTAAACCCCTTTAAAATCCCTCCTGGCCAGAGGAAAAATCCTCTCACCTGTAAAGGGTTAAGAAGCTAAAGGTAACCTCGCTGGCACCTGACCAAAATGACCAATGAGGAGACAAGATACTTTCAAAAGCTGGGAGGAGGGAGAAAAACAAAGGGTCTGTGTCTGTCTGTGTGATGCTTTTGCCGGAGACAGAACAGGAATGGAGTCATAGATTCATAGATTCATAGATATTTAGGTCAGAAGGGACCATTATGATCATCTAGTCTGACCTCCTGCACAATGCAGGCCACAGAATTTCACCCACCACTCCTAAAAAAGACCTCACACCTATATCTGTGCTATTGAAGTCCTCAAATTGTAGTTTGAAGACCTCAAGGAGCAGAGAATCCTCCAGCAAGTGACCCGTGCCCCATGCTACAGAGGAAGGCGAAAAACCTCCAGGGCCTTCCAATCTGCCCTGGAGGAAAATTCCCTCCCGACCCCAAATATGGCGATCAGCTAAACCCTGAGCATATGGGCAAGATTCATCAGCCAGATACTACAGAAAATTCTTTCCCGGGTAACTTGGATCTTACCCCATCTAAAAACCCATCACAGGCCATTGGGCCTATTTACCATGAATATTTAATTACCAAAACCATGTTATCCCATCATACCATCTCCTCCATAAACTTATCGAGTTTAATCTTAAAGCAAGATAGATCTTTTGCCCCCACTACTTCCCTCGGAAGGCTATTCCAAAACTTCACTCCTCTGATGGTTAGAAACCTTCGTCTAATTTCTAATCTAAATTTCCTAGTGGCCAGTTTATATCCATTTGTTCTTGTGTCCACATTGGTATTGAGTTTAAATAATTCCTCTCCCTCTCTGGTATTTATCCCTCTGATATATTTATAGAGAGCAATCATATCTCCCCTCAACCTTCTTTTAGTTAGGCTAAACAAGCCAAGCTCCCTGAGTCTCCTTTCATAAGACAAGTTTTCCATTCCTCGGATCATCCTAGTAGCCCTTCTCTGTACCTGTTCCAGTTTGAATTCATCCTTCTTAAACATGGGAGACCAGAACTGCACACAGTATTCCAGGTGAGGTCTCACCAGTGCCTTATATAACGGTACTAAAACCTCCTTATCCCTACTGGAAATACCTCTCCTGATGCATCCCAAGACGACATTAGCTTTTTTCACAGCCATATCACATTGGCAGCTCATAGTCAACCTATGATCAACCAATACTCCAAGGTCCTTTTCCTCCTCCGTTACTTCTAGTTGATGCGTCCCTAGCTTATAACTAAAATTCTTGTTATTAATCCCTAAATGCATGACCTTACACTTCTCACTATTAAATTTCATCCTATTCCTATTACTCCAGTTTACAAGGTCATCCAGATCCTCCTGTAGGGTATCCCTGTCCTTCTCTAAATTAGCAATACCTCCCAGCTTTGTATCATCTGCAAACTTTATTAGCACACTCCCACTTTTTGTGCCCAGGTCAGTAATAAAAAGATTAAATAAGATTGGTCCCAAAACTGATCCTTGAGGAACTCCACTGGTAACCTCCCTCCAACTTGACAGTTCACCTTTCAGTAGGACCCGTTGTAGTCTCCCCTTTAACCAATTCCCTA
Organism: Lepidochelys olivacea; assembly: GCF_965140295.1. Classification (NCBI taxonomy): domain Eukaryota; kingdom Metazoa; phylum Chordata; order Testudines; family Cheloniidae; genus Lepidochelys; species Lepidochelys olivacea. Next base: position 13,127,396 of record NC_140416.1, read on the forward strand.
TCCACCTTTCAATTTTCCTATTGATGCCCATCTTATCCAATTTAACTAATAATTCCCCATGTGGCACAGTATCAAACGCCTTACTAAAATCTAAATAAATTAGATCCACTGCGTTTCCTTTATCTAAAAAATCTGTTACTCTCTCAAAGAAGGAAATCAGGTTGGTTTGGCACGATCTACCTTTTGTAAAACCATGTTGTATTTTGTCCCATTTACCATTGACTTCAATGTCCTTAACTACCTTCTCCTTCAAAATTTTTTCCAAGACCTTGCATACTACAGATGTCAAACTAACAGGCCTATAATTACTTGGATCACTTTTTTTCCCTTTCTTAAAAATAGGAACTATGTTAGCAATTCTCCAATCATATGGTACAACCCCTGAATTTACAGATTCATTAAAAATTCTTGCTAATGGGCTTGCAATTTCTTGTGCCAATTCTTTTAATATTCTTGGATGAAGATTATCTGGGCCCCCCGATTTAGCCCCATTAAGCTGTTTGAGTTTCGCTTCTACCTCAGATATGGTGATGTCTACCTCCATATCCTCATTCCCATTTATCATGCTACCATTATCCCTAAGATCCTCTTTAGTCTTATTAAAGACTGAGGCAAAGTATTTGTTTAGATATTGGGCCATGCCTAGATTATCCTTGACCTCCACTCCATCCTCAGTTTTTAGCGGTCCCACTTCTTCTTTCTTTGTTTTCTTCCTATTTATATGACTATAGAACCTTTTACTATTGGTTTTAATTCCCTTTGCAAGGTCCAACTCTACTTGACTTTTAGCCTGTCTCACTTTATCCCTACATATTCTGACCTCAATAAGGTAGCTTTCCTTACTGATCCCTCCCTTCTTCCACTCCCTATATGCTTTCTGCTTTTTCTTAATTACCTCTCTAAGATGCTTGCTCATCCAGCTTGGTCTACAACTCCTGCCTATGAATTTTTTCCCCTTTCTTGGGATGCAGGCTTCCGATAGCTTCTGCAGCTTTAATTTAAAATAATCCCAGGCCTCCTCTACCTTTAAACCCATAAATTCTTCAGTCCAATCCACTTCCCTAACTAATTTCCTTAATTTTTGAAAGTCAGCCCTTTTGAAATCAAAAACCCTAGTTGCAGATTTATTTTTGTTAATCCTTCCATTCAGTTTGAACTGAATTAGCTCATGATCACTTGAGCCAAGATTATCCCCTACAACCATTTCCTCTATGAGATCCTCATTACTCGCCAAGACCAAATCTAAAATGGCATCCCCTCTAGTCGGTTCAGCAACTACTTGTTGAAGGAATCCATCAGCTATCGCATCTAGGAAAATCTGAGCCCTATTATTATTACTAGCACTCATCCTCCAGTCTATATCTGGGAAGTTAAAGTCTCCCATGATCACACAGTTTCCATTAGTATTTACTTTATTAAAAACATTAAAAAGGGCTCTATCCATATCCAAATTAGATCCCGGCGGTCTATAGCACACCCCAAGCACTATCCCAGGGGAGGCTCTAATAGTTTTCTTCCCCAATTTAATTATTGCCCAGACAGACTCAGTCATATCCATTTCATCGCTTCTTATTTCTTTACATTCTATCTCATCATTGATATACAGTGCTACTCCACCACCTTTACCTTTTTTTCGGTCTTTCCTAAACAGCACATACCCTTCAATACCTGTAGCCCAGTCATGACTACTATTCCACCAGGTCTCTGTTATACCTATAATATCTGGTTTCACTTCCTGCACCAGTAACTCTAGTTCCTCCATTTTGTTACCTAGGCTCCTTGCATTAGTGTACAAACATCTTAATTTTTGCTGTTTGGCCTCACTCACATTCTGTACCCTATTAGGCACGGTTATTTTACTACCAGTATAACCTATTAGACTTGTATCTACACTGCCCTTCCTCCTACCTACAGCTGTATCCACTCTTACTTCATTTTCTTTCCACTCTATGCTAAATTCTGGCGTGGAGATTACCTGGACATCTCCCAACCATCTCCCCCAAATTCCTAGTTTAAAGCTCTCTTAATCAGTTGTGCCAGCCTCCATCCTAGAAGTCTATTTCCTTCCCTACTCAGATGAAGTCCATCCCGAGAGAACTGTCCTCTATCCATGAATGCCTCCCAATGGCCATACATCCCAAAGCCCTCCTTATAGCACCACTGCCTAAGCCATCTATTGATAGTCATAATCTTGTCACACCTTTGTTGCCCTTCTCTAGGAACAGGCAGAATCCCACTAAAGATCACCTGAGCCTCAATTTCCTTAAGCGTCCTCCCCAGCCTAACATAGTCTCCCTTAATACTTTCCAGTGAGAATCTAGCCGTAAGTAATCTAGCTAGGTATGTGTTCGATTATGATTCCTTGAAATGGCTGAGAAAAGAGCTGTGCTGAATAGAATGACTATTCCTGTCTGTGTGTCTTTTTTGTAACTTAAGGTTTGACCTCGAGGGATTCTCTATGTTTTGAATCTAATTACCCTGTAAGGTATTTACCATCCTGATTTTACAGAGGTAATTCTTTTCTTTTTACTTCTATTAAAAGTCTTCTTGTAAGGAAACGGAATGCTTTTTCATTCTTCTCAGATCCAAGGGCTTGGATCTGTGGTCACCTATGCACATTGGTGAGGATTTTTACCAAACCTTCCCCAGGAAGTGGGGTGCAAGGGTTGGGAGGATTTTGGGGGGAAAGGCGTGTCCAAACTACGTTTTCCCAGTAAACCCAGATAAAGTGTAGTGGTGGTGGTAGTGGAAATCCAAGGGTAAAATAGTTTGTACCTTGGGGGAGTTTTAACCTAAGCTGGTAAAAGTAAGCTTAGGAGGTTTTCATGCAGGTCCCCACAACTGTACCCTAGAGTTCAGAGTGGGGAAGGAACCTTGACAGCCTGCAAGAAGAGGGAGCACCCGTCAGTCATGGGACATGGGGCTACCCCTCTCAGGGGACCAGGAGGGTTCTCTGGGGAGCCCTGGCCAGACCCAAAAGGTACATCCTGGCCTCTGCCATTCACATCACTGCAGGGACACTTAGCAAGAGTTCATGGCTGGATGCCTGCTGGCTCTTCAATCCTTGCCCTTAGCAGTTCTCTGCGCAGGGCCTGGTACCCAGCAGAATATGGAAAAGCCAAACCGCAATGGGTGGGAGGTAGGATCCCTGGGAAAGTCCAGGCAGCAGAGCACAGAATGAGGAGAAGAGGGAAGGCTGGGATCAGCCACAGAGGGGTAACGCAATCCTCACTGGCGGGAAGGGGCCCTCCCTTGCAGTTTGTGTCATCCCCCCCCAACCCACACGCCCTGCCCGGGCTTGCCCCCCGCTCTGCTCACCCCTCCCCTATTCTCAGCAGCTCCATCAAAGCGAGGGAGCAGGGACCAGAGGCCGCTCCTGCTCCTGGGACAGAGAAGTAGGATCATGACCTACCTGGAAGTGGGTGGTGTCCTGCCCCATGCCCATGGTGAAAATGGTGTACAGCAGAGCCCGCAGGAGGCGTGACTCCAGCTCCTGGGCAAGTGGTGGCTTCAGTTTGCTGGCGGGAGAGAGGAGCCCGTGTTATGCTTGGCAGCACCGGAGTGGCGCTGGCAGTGTCATGCACATGACCCTCCTCCCCTGCAATGATCCCTCCCTATGGCCACTGTCACGTTACGGGAGTGAAATCACCCCCAGCCAGGAAATAGGGGATGTTCCCACCTCCTCTGCTGGGGGATGCAAACAGCCACGGCTGGGGTTAATCTAGGCCCAAGAGGATCTGCACCAGAGTTAGGGCAGCTGGATGGGAGGGTCCTGGTACCTGAGGCTGCAAACCGCGGCCATGGAGCTGGAGATGATGGAGCTCGGCTCAGACACCATGGGCAGATCTTCAATCAGCTCCTGAGAGACCCCAAGGAGATAAAATTGCATGTGAGATTCAGGCCCTGTAGACCCACAGGCGCTTCCCAGGGAGGAGGCCAAAAGTGCTCTGCAGAAACAGTCAGTGTCACCCCCACCCCCAACCAGCTGGCCTCCCCATTCCTCCCATCCATCAAACTTACTCTTTCCTTTCCCCTCTCCCACCCAATCCCACCTCAGCTGCCCCTCCGGCCTTACAATTTCCCCACTGCCAGTTCCTCATCAGTGTCAGAATTTCCTCTTTCCCTGCTCCCCAGCCCTCAGCCCCAGGAAGCCCTGTCCTCTGCTTCCCCCTCCATCCCCACTAACTCTTCCTCCCATGTTGGGCTCCCTCACCCCAGGAGCCGGGCACGGGGTCCCACTCACCGCAATGCTCTCCACAAGGGCCGCTTTGGAGAAGTGCGGCTCCAGAGTGTCCCACCCCTGCTGCTGTGCCGAGAAGCACAGACGTGGGACAGCGTGGAGGAAGCGGAGCTGTTTGGCCCTGTCCTCCACCCACTACGAGTGGGGTTGGGGGAGATAGAGAGAGAGAGAGAGATGGTCAGGTAGGGACCTCCCCACCCCACCTACAAAAGCTCCAGGTCTCAGGACCTCCCTGGAGTTGGACAGGGAAAGCCGCCCCTCTTCCCAAAACCAGTGTCACCCTGCACAGACTGGGGTTGTAACTGGGGCAGTGTCTGCGGGGAGCGGACACCTTGGCCTGCATGAGATGAACACCCCCACTTTGGCGTGCCAGGTAACAGGGGAGAAGTGCCCCCCATTGCGGGTGATGGATTCTCTGGGACAAGACCCCGAATGTGGGTGGGGATGGAACAAGGGGCAGGACAGACTTGGGGGCAGTGCAGCTGGAAGATTTTTGTACCTCAACTCTGCCCTGGAGGTGCTGCTGGATGACCCTGATGGTGTCTTGTTCAGGGGACACATCCTTCTCCTCCTCCTCCTCATCCTCCAGCTGGGCACTGAGGGTCTCTGCACCAGGGAGAGAAGGAGAAAAGCATTATTTATGCTACTGCTGTGAGAATGCAGGGTAGAGAAATGGCTCAATGTCCCCCATCCTCAACAAGGAACCCCATGGCATCGAGGTCCCCACCCTGCCCTTCCCAGAGATGACCTCAGCCCCATCAGCCTCAGGGCCCCGTGGCCATCAGCCCCCGCCCAACATTACCAGGGGAGGCTGGAGCTCCCCCAACTCTGCCCAGCATCTCCTGCCATGGAGTGTGGCTGGGCCACTCCCACTGGTGTCAGTGGGGCTCCCGTGGCTCAGTCCTGGCGCCTTGGTGAGCCAATGGGCACAGGGTGTGTCATAAATATCAAGGGAAGGGTAACCACCTTTGTGTATACAGTGCTATAAAATCCCTCCTGGCCAGAGGCAAAACCCTTTCACCTCTAAAGGGTTAAGAAGCTAAGATAACCTCGCTGGCACCTAACCCAAAATGACCAATGAGGGAACAAAATACTTTCAAATCTGGAGGAGGGCGGGGGGCTAATAAAGGGTTCTGTCTGTCTGTGTAATGCTGTTGCTGGGGACAAATCAGAAATGCAAGCCTTCCACCTCCTGTTAAGTTAGTAAGTCATCTAATTAGCAAATGTGTTAGATTATCTTTTGTTTAATGGCTGGTAAAATAAGCTTGTGTTGGAGGGAATGTATATTCCTGTTTTTGTGTCTTTTTGTAACTTAAGGTTTTGCCTAGAAGGATTCTCTATGTTTTAAATCCGATTACCCTGTAAGGTATTTACCATCCTGATTTTACAGAGGTAATTCTTTTACCTTTACTTTAATTAAAATTCTTTTAAAAACCTAATTAATTTTTCTGTAGGAGTTTTCTGTAGGCTGAGAACAGCTATCAAAGAAGAAAGGTATCAGGTTACAGCACAGCAACATTTTACAAGTCAGGGTTTTTGGTTTTTTTGCTTTATTTCTAACTCTTGGGTGTAAAGTGAGTTAAAAACAGAGAGGTTAGGAGGACAGAATGCTATGTTCAACAGAAGCTGCAGTTAGCCAGATTTGAGGCTGAGGAAAAACAAAAGGAACATAAAAGATGGGTCGAACTCAGACAGAGAAAATGAAGGCAAAAGAAAAAGAAATGGAGGAGAGGAAAAAAGAACGGAAGCTTGCAGAGGAGGAGAAGGAAAAAGAGAGGAAGCATACACTGGAGATGGAGAAGGCAAAGGCTCGGCAGAATATACCAAATAACCCTAACAATCCTTCCCCAACAATCCATTACACTATGTCCACAGTATAATGAATCCAGTGATATTGCTGATTATTTTCTCACCTTTGAGAGACTGTGCACACTCTATCAAATCCCTGAAGCTCACAAGATGACCAGATCGGCTGCAAAATTGCCTGGAAGAGCTCTGGACATATTCAATAAGATGCCGATTGAGGAGGCTTTGAACTATAATAAATCCAAGGGTTTGGTTTTAAAACAATTTCAAGTTACACCTGAAACTTACAGAGTAAAAGTGAAAGCCCTTAAGAGAGGACCTGGACTAAGTAATGTGGCTTATGTAAACCAGAGAACAGATCTGTTTGAGAAATGGCTCAATGGACAGGATGTAACTAGCTTTGGAGGAACATGGGATTTGGAGCAATTCCTGAATATGTCCAAGGATGATAGAAAGCAGTGCTTATGAGATAAAAATAATGGACTCAGCAGGAAGTCTTGCTTTTTATGCTGATCAATACAAGCAGTCCCAGACTGCCAGAGAGGCGGGGCAAACTGGAACAAAACGGGTGGAGGGAGGAGAGAGGAACAACCCTGGTCACAGTTGGAGCGGATACCAGAAGGGACACCCTCAGACCACACCCTACTACCAGGGGCAGCCCATGGCCTCAACTATACTCCAAGGAACACTCCAGACACCTTGTCGTCCCACCACATTGTTCTCCAGCAACCCACCTCGCCCCAGTGACCAGTCAGCTGGGCAAAGTTTTAAATGTAACAAGCCGGGACATGTAAAGGCCAACTGCCCCAAGAACCCCTGGAAATTACAGTTCATTGCACCAAAATCACACCAGAGGTCCTCAGGCCCAGATGCCTCCCAGACACCCTCAGAGCGGAGGGAAACTCTGAGTGTGGGCAGGAAGAAGGTCACAAAATGGAGGGACACCGGAGTGTTGGCTATCTATGCTTTCTTAGTGGACCCCAATGTAATCGACCCAGAGGTCCAAGTAATGATTCAACCCTTCAAGTCCAACTGTTTTGACTTGCCTACAGACAAGTTGTCTGTTCGATACAAGGGCTGGTCAGAAACGTGGACTTTTGCAGTCTATGATAATTATCCCATCCCCATGCTGTTGAACTGGAACTGGCAAAAAAAACAGCACCAGAACCAATGCCAGCACTGAATCCAGTACTTGCAACCCCAACACCAGAGGGCCCCACCCAACTGCACTGGCAGCAGCAAATAACCCTACACAAGAGGCTCAGCCAGAGCCTAAACCCCAACATAGTGCACCAGCCAAGAGCGGTTCACAGTCAACTAAAACAGCCCCATCACCTGCATCGCTTCCAGAGGGTCCAAGCCCAGGTCCACAATCCAATCAGGAACTGACGTCTCCAGCATCAAGGGAACAGTTCCAGACCAAACAGAAAGCAGATCAAAGCCTCCAGAGAGCTTGGACGGCGGCACGCAACAACCCACCGCCTCTCAACTCTTTGAATCAATCCAGGCTTTGATACAAGCAAACTCTTTCTGGTGGATACGAGGAAAACTGGCATCCTCAGAGACAGTTGGTAGTTCCACTAAGTACCAGGTAATGCTATTAAGCTTAGCCCGCGATCATTCTAGTGGCCATGCTGGGGTGAACAGAACCAAAAACCATTTGGGAAAGTCGTTCCACTGGGAGGGAATGGGCAAGAATGTTTCTTCCTATGTCCGGTCTTGTGAGGTGTGCCACAGAGTGGGAAAACCCCAAGACCAGGTCAAAGCCCCTCTCCAGCCACTCCCCATCATTGAGGTTCCATTTCAGCAAGTAGCTGTAAATATTCTGGCTCCTTTTCCAAAAAAGACAGCCAGAGGAAAGCAGTACATACTGTCTTTCATGGATTTTGCCACCCGATGGCCAGAAGCAGTAGCTGTAAGCAACACCAGGGCTAAAAGTGTGTGCCAGGCACTAGCAGACATTTTTGCCAGTGTAATTACGTTGGCCCTCCGACATCCTTACAGATGCAGGAACTAATTTCCTGGCAGGAACAATGGAATGCCTTTGGGAAGCTCATGGGGTGAACCACTTGGTTGCCACTCCTTACCACCATCAAACAAATGGCCTGGTGGAGAAGTTTAATGAAACTTTGGGGGCCATAATATGTCAATTTGTAAATAAGCACTCCAATAATTGGGACCTAGTGTTGCAGCAGTTGCTCTTTGCCTACAAAGCTGTACCACATCCCAGTTTAGGGTTTTCACCATTGGAACTTGTATATGGCCACGAGGTTAAGGGGCCATTACAGTTGGTAAAGCAGCAATGGGAAGGGTTTACACCTTCTCCAGGAACTAACATTCTGAACCTTGTAACTAACCTGCAAAACACCTGCCGAACCTCTTTAGCCCTTGCTAAAGAAAACCTACAGGATGCTCAAAAAGAGCCAAAAGCCTGGTATGATAAACATGCCAGAAAGCGTTCCTTCAGTGTAGGGGACCAGGTCATGGTCTTGAAGGCACTCTAGGCCCACATAATAAAAGCATTGTGGGAAGGGCCATTAATGGTCCAAGAGCTCCTGGGAGCTGTTAATTTTCTCATAGCATTCCCCACCTCCAACCGAAAGCTTAAGGTGTACCATATTAATTCTCTACAGCCCTTTTATTCCAGAGAATTAAAGATTTGTCAGTTTACAGCCCAGGGAGGAGATAACGCTGAGTGGCCTAAAGGTGTCTACTACAAAGGAAAAAGTGACGGTGGTGTGGAAAAGGTAAACCTCTCCATGACCCTTGGGCATATGCAGCGACAGCAAATCAAGGAGCTGTGCACTAGCTACACGCTGACGTTCTCAGCCACCCAGGACTGACTGAACGGGCATACAACTCCACTGACACAGGTAATGCTCACCCAATTAGAGCCCAACCTTACCGGGTGTCTTCTCAAGCTAAAACTGCTATAGAACGGGAGATCCAGGATATGTTACAGATGGGTGTAATCCGCCCCTCTGGCAGTGCATGGGCATCTCCAGTGGTTCTAGTTCCCAACCCAAATGGGGAAATACGTTTTTGCATGGACTACCATAAGCTAAATGCTGTAACGCTCCCAAACAACTATCCAATGCCACGAACAAATAAACTAGTGAAGAAACTGGGACGGGCCCAGTTCATCCCTATCTTGGACTTAACCCAGGGGTACTGGCAGGTACCGCTAAATAATTCCGCCAAGAAAAGGTCAGCCTTCATCACACATGTCGGGCTGTATGAATTTAATGTGCTCTCTTTAAGGCTGCAGAATGCGCCCGCCACCTTCCAAAAACTTGTCGATGGTCTCCTAGCGGAATTGGAAAAATGTGCAATCGCAGACCTTGATGATGTGGCCATATTTTTGGAATCCTGGGCAAAACACCTGGAACACCTACAAAAAGTCTTCAAGCGCATAAGGGAGGCAAAACTAACTGTTAAGACTAAAAAGTGTCAAATAGGCCTAAACAGAGTAGCTTACCTTGAACATCAGGTGGGTCAAGAACCTATCAACCCCCTACAGGCCAAAGTGAATGCTATCCAAAAGTGGCCTGTCCCAAAGTAAAAAAAAAAACTGGTCCAATCCTTTTTAGGCTTGGCCAGATATTACAGGCCATTTGTAGCGCAATACAGCCAAATCGCCAATTTCAATTTACACCTAAAACTTACAAAGTAAAATTTCAAACCCTTAAAAAAAGGCCTGAACTAATGTGGCTTATGTAAACCAAATAACAATTCTGTTTCATAAATGGCTCAACAAACGGGCTGTTACTAACTTTGAAGGAAATGTATATTCCTGTTTTTGTGTCTTTTTGTAACTTAAGGTTTTGCCTCAAGAAATTCTCTGTTTTAAATCTAATTACCCTGTAAGGTATTTACCATCCTAACTTTACATAGGTGATTCTTTTCTCTTTTCTTTAATTAAAATTCTTCTTTTAAACACCTAATTAATTTTTCATTGTTCTTAAAATCCAAGACTTTGGGTCTGTGTTCACCTGTACCAATTGGTAAAAATTATTATGAAGCCTTCCCCAGGAAAGGGGGTGTAGGGCTGGGGGAAATATTTTGGGGGAAAACGTCTCCAAGTGGTCTCTTTCCCTTTTCTTTGTTTAAAATGCTTCGTGGTGGCAGCAGACTGTTCAAGGACAAGGCAAAGTTTATACCTTGGGAAAGTTTTTTTAACCTAAGCTGGTAAAAATAAGCTTAGGGGTCTTTCAGGCAGGTCCCTACCTCTGTACCGTAAAGTTCAGAGTAGGGAAGAAACCTTGACAGGGTGTTACTAGTCCCCCGCTGCTCCTGTCCTCCCCCCTGTCCCGTGGGTCTCCCCTCACCTGCACAGAGGGAGCCTTCAGCCTCAGGGCTCTCAGACCCCACGGAGGGGCTGCTGGCCCCTCGGGAGAAGGAGGAGCTGCTGGTCCCTGTGCCAGAGTCGCCGAGCTCCTGCTCTGGGCTGGCTGGGAGCTCCTCAGTAGCCAGGCTGGTGGATGGCTCCGGTTGGGCACTGGGGTGCGGCTCCTGGCTCCTCTGCTTCCTGTAAAGGAAGCTGCAGAGCCACCTTCCCAGGCTCCCACCCTCTCCTGGGTCCCTCCTACAGAGCATCACCCTGGGCCACCTCCATTTGGGACCAGAAGGGGCCTCAGGGCATGCTAAGGGAGCTGGTGTCTTCCTCCTCCTCCAGAAAGCCAGGGAGCTCCTCCTCCTCGCCTGGCCACTGGCCTCTTCCCCGCCCGCGGGGACAGAGGGGCCGCTCTCCTCCTGGGAAAGCCGGACGCTGCTCCCTACCGGCTCTGGAGCCACCAGCCCGGCCTTCCTCCTCAGAATTTGCCTCAGCCGCTGCATCCTGGGAATGAGTGGGGAGCAGCCATGAGTCTGGGTTCAAGGCAGCCTCTCATTAATGTGCCTGCCTGTTCCTCCATCCACCTCCCCTCCGCTGAGACAATTTCTCCTCACCACACACCCCACCCCAGGGCATGGGGGCTGCCGTCCACACCCACTGGCAGCAGCTCCCAGCACAGGCTGCTCCCAACGTTCCCCCTCATCCCTGGGGCCCTGTGACACCAGGGGAGTCTCGTCCTTTCAGAGCAGTGGGGCTCTCTGTTAGTTTGGACAAGCAGCTCCCTCCACCCCAGAAGGCCCCGCTCCCTCCCAGGCCAGGGAAAGAGCAGCACCCGGACAGTCCCCAGCGAAAGTTCACAAGGTGCCAATGCTGGGAGGGAAGAGTCGCCCTCACTTCCCACTGATTTCACTGATTGCGGTTGTGGGTGTTCAGCACCTGGCAGGTTCTGCCCTCCCCAAAGACTCTCGACGTGGGGAAAAATCTCCTGCAAGGGAAGGGCTGGGAGCCCTCTTGCTGGCCTATTCCCACCACACTGGGGATGGCTCTGGAGAACTCCACTCACTTGCTCTAGATGGGAAAGTGCTGGGTGGCAGATACTCACCGAGGCCTAGTCTCTTGCCCTCCTCCTTGATCTCCTGCACCAAGGTGGGCTGGAAAGGGTGCTGCCCAACGCCCTGCCAGCAGAGCAGGGAGTAGAAGCCTGCAGATCGAAAGTGGCTGTGAAAACAAGATGACGTTTTATTGTCAGGGGATGGATAAACTCAGCCTCGCAACCGGGGGTTTACAACACTGACCTATGGCCAGCAGCACACCTCCCATCTCCAGGTCTCCTCGTACCTCAAGCACATTCCTGAAGCGTGATGACCCAAGGGCTGTAGGGGAGTGTCCCCAGCCCCAGTGAGGGAAACAGAGGCCTGGGCAGGAGAAGCCACTGCCCCAGGGTCACCGAGGGACTCAGGGATAGAGCCGGGGATGGAGCCTTTGTCCAGGCTCCCGCACTAACCACTAGAGGAACACTCCCTTCCAGAGCTGGGAAGTGCCAGCGGGACTCGATTCCCAGTCTCCCTGGCTCTGAGTGTGACTTGTTGTTGTGACCGAGGCAGAGGGGTGGGAATCTGGACTCCTGGCTTTCACTGGTGATTTTCTTCAATTCCCAGCCTCCCTGGCCCTGAGTGTGACCTATGGAGGTGGTGGAATCTTCATCCTTACAGATTTGTAAGGCCCAGCTTGACAAAAAAAATCATCTATTTTAAATTAAGGACAAAATTTATGAAAATCTCTTCAATAATCTAAATAGAAGAGGAAACAATAACATGAAATCGAACATGTTCACTGCCAAGTTTTTGAGAGAGTCACACCACTGACATGATAGCTAAAGCCCTGGAAGCAAACTTAGCTGAAATGCTAAGCCAGCTTTGGACAGCAATAGCTTCCTTGGAAGGTGCAGAAACTATTGTCTTCTTTTCAGTTTATTCAAAGAGTTCAGTTCAATGACTCGTTCGCTGAAATTCAAGAAAGCCATTGAGAGTTCACAAAAGAAGCAAACTTCTTTTCCTCCCTCAATCTATGGATAAAAACTAGGTGTGAGGGGATGGATATACTAGTTCATAAATCTAGAAACACGTGAAAACCAGAACGTATCATTTTAGTTCACTAACCACACTTCAAATTTCCTTTGTTTAAGAAATCAGTTTTAAATGCAAAACATTTCCATACAACTTTTTTCTTATGCTTCTCTTTCTAGCTCCAGCATGACCTTGGTTTGTGACCAAAGAGAGGTCACTTCTTTTCTCTTTCCCTCTCTATCATGGAGATGGAGAAAATTCTCTAAGTCCTAGCAGGCAAGAGATTTGAGCACGTCAGGCGTGTGAGAGCCCTTGTGCTCTAAAGGACAATGGGTGATTGTTGTTTGGGGCAAGAACCCCAACGGATTTGATACTTGTGCCCCATCCAAAGCCAATAACACATCTCTGTATTTTCAATCATGAGTTAGACATTCTCAGCACTCCTCTATCTCCCACAGCCCTCAGGTGTTCCTTGGATTATGGAGGCTTGGTTGCAAAGAGGACTGGAATTTTTTTACTGGCCTACTGGGTGTCCCTAGCCAATGAGGGTCTCAGTCTGGCCTCCGAGGCCCACACCCCCCAGACACTGAAGAACAGGATGGATTGATTTCACTTCACGTTTTTTGTCTTTGTATTTTTGAATTATTTTCCTAATGAAAGATTGATTCTCATGACATTCATAGAGCTGGCAGATGACAGAACAAGGAGCATTGATCTCAAGTTGCAGTGTGGAAGGCTTGGATATTAGGAAAAACTTTTTCACTGGGAGGGTGGGGATGCCTTTGAATCTGCTAGGATAGGGTCCCCCATCTTCTACTTAGAGCCTATATTTTTTCTTACCTTCTACACAGATGACGATTTCTTTCCACACAATCAATACAGTAATAAAAATAATCCCGAGAATCTCCTCCACACCAACCGTCTCTTGGTCCCCACTGAGAGACTGCGAGATGGAGGCTTGCTGCAGCAAGGCTACAGGGGTCTCCGAGGTTCCCCCTGCCCCGCACCCCTGTCCTGCCGGGCTGTTGTCAAGGGAGCTCTGTGGGGTCACACCCGCCTCATCATCTTTGCCCAATAGGCTGAGTTCCTGCCAAAGGCCTTTGTGAAGTCACTGCCACACTCACCTTTCCCTTGCAGGCCTGATGTCTGCCCCTGGCCAGCCCGGCTGGATGTTTCAGCTGCACCCTGGATCACCCCACTTGCTCATTATTGATTCTGGGGAGCAAGCAGGCCACCCAGTAAAACAGCAGAGTCTATGCCTCACCCCACACTGAGTTTTTCATAGAGGCATCGGTTGTGAAACTATTTGATCTCCTAATCCAGCCTCTATTTCACTGGCTATGACATTGCACACGCTTACCACCATATTAAGCCCAATTGCTTGTAATTCACAAAAAGGTGCCATGGCACCTTCCAGAATGATAACCAGTTGTGATGGGAGGATACCAGGAAACAGAGAATCCACCTCTTCCCCAGGCCCTACGCTACCAGCACTCCCAACTATCTTCGAGACACCACCGACATCCTGGGGAAACTACAATCCATCGGTGATCTTCCAGAAAAGGCCATCCTGGCCACTATGGATGTAGAAGCCCTCAACACCAACATTCCACACAAAGATGGACTACAAGCCATCAGGAACAGTATCACCGATAATGTCATGGCAAACCTGGTGGCTGAACTTTGTCTTTGTCCTCACCTATAACTATTTCACATTTGGGACAATATATACCTTCAAATCAGCGGCACTGCCATGGGTATCCGCATGGCCCGACAGTATGCCAACATTTTTATGGCTGACTTAGAACAATGCTTCCTCAGCTCTCATCCCCTAATGCCCCTACTCTACTTGCGCTACACGAATGACATCTTCATCATCTGGACCCATGGAAAAGAAGCCCTTTAGGAATTCCACCATGATTTCAACAATTTGCATCCCACCATCAACCTCAGCCTGGACCAGTCCGCACAATAGATCTACTTCCTGGACACTATGGTGCTAAGAAGGGATGGTCACATAAACACCACCCTATACCGGAAACCTACTGACCGCCATGCTTACCTACATGCCTCCAGCTTTCATCCAGACCACACCACACAATCCATTATCTACAGCCAAGCTCTACGATACAACTGCATTTGCTCCAACCCCTCACACAGAGACAAACACCTACAAGATCTCTATCAAGCATTCTTACAACTACAATACCAACCTGCTGAACTGAAGAAACAGATTGACAGAGCCAGAAGAGTACCCAGAAGTTACCTACTACAGGACAGGCCCAACAAAGAAAATAACAGAATGCCACTAGCCATCACCTTCAGCCCCCAACTAAAACCTCTCCAACGCATCATCAAGGATCTACATCCTATCTTTAAGAATGACCCATCACTCTCACAGATCTTGGGAGACAGGCCAGTCCTTGCTTACAGACAGGCCCCCAACCTGAAGCAAATACTCACCAGCAACTACACACCACACCACAGAACCACTAACCCAGGAACCTATCCTTGCAACAAAGCCCGTTGCCAACTGTGTCCACATATCTATTCAGGGGACACGATCATAGGGCCTCATCACATCAGCCACATTATCAGAGGCTCGTTCACCTGCACATCTACCGACGTGATATATGCCATCATGTGCCAGCAATGCCCCTCTGCCATGTACATTGGCCAAACTGGACAGTCTCTATGTAAAAGAATAAATGGACACAAATCAGATGTCAAGAATTATAACATTCAACAACTGGTTGAAGAACACTTCAATCTTTTTGGTCACTCGATTACAGACCTAAAAGTGGCAAGTCTTCAACAAAAAAACTTCAAAAACAGACTCCAGTGAGAGACTGCTGAATTGGAATTAATTTGCAAACTGGATACAATTAATTTAGGCTTGAATATAGCCTGGGAGTGGATGGGTCATTACACAAAGTAAAACTATTTCCCCATGTTTATCCCCCCGCCACCACCCGCTCTTCCTCAGAGGGTCTTGTCAACTGCTGGAAATGGCCCACCTTGATTATCACTACAAAAGATTTTTTCTCCCCCGCTCTCCTGCTGGTAATAGCTCACCTTACCTGATCACTCTCCTTACAGTGCATATGGTAACACCCATTGTTTCATGTTCTCTGTGCATATAAATCTCCCCAATGTATTTTCCACTGAATGCATCCAATGAAGTGAGCTGTAGCTCATGAAAGCTTATGAGCTTACTTACTTCTCATTTGAATTTCTCTGGCTTCAACTGACAGCTGTTGGTTCTTGTTGTGCCTTTCTGGGTGAGATCAAATTAGCCCTGCCCCGTGAAATCCGATCTCCCTGTCCTGCTGGGTTCCCTCCAGCAAGGAGAACCCAGTCGGGGCCTCCTAGCTGTTTGTCTGCTGGGCTGGGGATATCAGATGCACCAGAGGCATGCAGAAGTGAATGCACTGCATCAGCCCGGCGTTGGGCTCAGGGGTTTGGCCTTGGCAACTTCTGCTCCAGCCATGTCTCTGGGTGTCTGGGCTCAGGGCTTCTGACCCCCGTGACTGCAGCCAAGCCTGGGGTGCTGAGCTCAGGACTTTCATGCCCCTCCCCACTGCTCTCGGCACTCTGGGTGTCTGCCCGGCATCTGCAGCTGGGGCTCAGGGCTTCCCTTTCAGTTCCTTCTGGGGCTCAGGGGTTCATTTTTAAGGATGCCCCCAAATTGGTCCTTGCGTTAATTTGCCAGGGGACTAGTAGGTAGGAGACCCCAGCTGAGGTGCTCTCAGCAGCAGGGACCCATCCGCACATCTTAGAACCTCCTCTAACTTCAGAAAGATTCTTGGCAGCTGCCCTCAGAGCCCAGGTCTGACGGTAGCACGGAAGTGAGCGTGGCAATGCTGTAACCCCCCTACAACAACCTCTGAACTCCCCCACTATCCCATTTTGGTTGGGACTCCCAGCAAATGAAATATCATTGAGATGGACATGTTCCAACGAGACAATTCAATTAAGAATAGGATACCAGAGGAGGAAAAATCACTTTTGTCGTGGCAATGAGGGTGGCCCATTTCAAACAGTTGACCAGAAGGTTTCAGGAAGAATAGGGGGAAATTAGTATGGGGGAAGTTAGGACTTTTGGCTGCAGAATTTTATTTCATTTTTTTATGAGATTGTGTCTTTTAGGTTTTCTGGCACACAAGCAGAGAAGTTAGAGAAAAAGATAAATGATTCTTGCGGGAAGTTTGCAATGTCTCGCTAATTTGTTTCTTAAGACCAGAACAAAAACACATAAGAACCCCAAAGTCAGAAGGAGAGAATGTCAGCTTCTGCCTATAACAGAGAGGCACAATTCACTGGGTACCTGCTGACTGACTGCTGCTACACCCCCACTGAGCTGCTTAGCATGCAAGTAGGTCCAGGAACCGTGCCCAAAATTTAAAGTCGCAGTATTCAATTTTAACACAACCACAAATACACCAGAGCATCCAAATTTTCTGTTTTACAAGGTCTCTCCTTGTTTTGGAACACTGGTTTCTAAACTTGCCATCGGGACTTTGAATCCAATTTCAGCTACTAATTAGCAAGTGTGTGGAACAATCATTAATGTGCATTCGGTGTTATGTTGTAGGTTTCTTTAGGAAATCTGACATGCTCTCAGTCCCCCCAAAACCCACTCTCTCTCCCCCCACATACACACAACACACTCCCTGTCACACTCCCCCCAACACCACCCCATTTGAAAAGCATGTTGCAGCCACTTGCATGCTGGGATAGCTACCACAATGCACTGCTCTCTGTGGCCATTGCAAGAGCTGCCGTTGTGCTGGCAGTGTGAACACACAGCAGCGCTTTCCCTGCAGCGCTCTCTGAGGGGCACTGCAGCTCCTGGCGCTGTACATCTGACAGTGTAGACATAGCCTAAGTTACACCAGTGAAACTTTCTTTATTCAAGACAAGGGCAGATTCAGGACCTGAGTATTACATAGTAGGAAGTAATTACTTTAGAATAGGCTGTAAACACAGATAAATGATTGGCATGTATGTTGAGTGTTTAAACTGAGTCTCTCCCCCCCAAATAAGAATCCGTTGAAGACAATTAAACTGCTCTATTTAGAGCATGACTGTCATTTACTCTCCCTATTGTGCATTAAGAAAGTAGTATTCTTGTTTTAATGTAATCACGCATAAGAAGCAACAGAAAACCATTTACAGTTAAACAAAATAAACTTGGGAACAGACTTTTTTATGGTGGCTTATTTATTTTGAAATGTTGCCTTGAAACTTTTTGTTTTATTTAGCCCTGAGAGGAAGGATAGTGGGTGAGGTCAGCAAACATTTCAGGAGATGTGATGCTTCCAAAGTACAAACCCAAGATCCCAAGCGATACAGGACCCCTTAACATTTAAATGAGCCCTTCTGAGAGGCCTGATGCTGATAAGAATGACTGACCTCATGAAAAATGGGCTTTGTTTTCTCATTTAAACAGTGAGAAAATTTCATGGAGCCCTGAGCTCTCACTTGGGGGGTGGGGGGGGGTGGAGACCCAATGCGGCACAAGTTAGTAACCGCTGTGGTGGGATAGGCAGGGCCAGATCTGGAGTCAATGGAGCAACCCCCAGGTGAAGCAGTTAAACCCCAACCCAAAGACTGGATTTTCCACAGTTACAAGGGCAATTAGATAACTATACACACACACACACACAAACAGACTGAAATATGTAGGGTTAGAAATCCCCAGTAACAACATTGATGGCCCAAACTCTCTGCAGTGACCCCAACCCGTGACACTCCCTCTCTGTGTCCCTTCTCGACAGTGGGGCTGTGAGTGTAGCTGGATTGGGCAGTGGCTCCATCTATTGTCCCACGGGGGAATCTCTTCTCTTCATTGCCACATGCCACGCAGTTGCCGTACTCTATCTGTCAGCCCAGCTGCTCAGTGGATTTGCCCATGTCACCCGGTTTCAATATTCCTTTCCACATAGAATCATAGGACTGGAAGGGACTGTCATAAATATAAAGGGAAGGGTAAACCCCTTTGAAATTCCTCCTGGCCAGGGGAAAGCTCCTCTCACCTGTAAAGGGTTAAGAAGCTAAAGGTAACCTCGCTGGCACCTGACCAAAATGACCAATGAGGAGACAAGATACCTTCAAAAGCTGGGAGGAGGGAGAGAAACAAGGGGTCTGTGTGTCTGTCTGTAGTCTGTCTTTGTCGGGGATAGACCAGGAATGGAGGCTTAGAACTTTTAGTAAGTAATTTAGCTAGGTATGTGTTAGATTATGATTTCTTTAAATGGCTGAGAAAAGAATTGTGCTGAATAGAATAACTATTTCTGTCTGTGTATCTTTTTTGTAACTTAAGGTTTTGCCTAGCGGGGTTCTCTATGTTTTTGAATCTAATTACCCTGTAAGATCTCTACCATCCTGATTTTACAGGGGGGATTTCTTTATTTCTATTTACTTCTATTTTTATTAAAAGTCTTCTTGTAAGAAAACTGAATGCTTTTTCATTGTTCTCAGATCCAAGGGTTTGGGTCTGTGGTCACCTATGCAAATTGGTGAGGCTTTTTATCCAACATTTCCCAGGAAAGGGGGGGGGTGCAAGTGTTGGGAGGATTGTTCATTGTTCTTAAGGTCCAAGGGTCTGGGTCTGTAGTCACCTAGGCAAAATGGTGAGGCTTTTGACCAAACCTTGTCCAGGAAGTGGGGTGCAAGGTTTTGGGAAGTATTTTGGGGGGAAGGATGCGTCCAAACAGCTCTTCCCCAGTAACCAGTATTAGTTTGGTGGTGGTTGCGGCCAGTCCAAGGACAACGGGTGGAATATTTTTGTACCTTGGGGAAGTTTTGACCTAAGCTGGTAAAGATAAGCTTCGGAGGTTTTTCATGCAGGTCCCCACATCTGTACCCTAGAGTTCAGAGTGGGGGAGGAACCTTGACAGGGACCTTGAGAGATCATCAAATCCAGGGGTTCTCAACCTTTTTCCTGCTGAGGCCCCTATAAAAACATCCTATAAAAACAACAGGGCCCGGCAGTGGGGAAGCGTGGGTTCCAGGCCAGGGGGACACACTTGGGCATAGGCATAGTTTTACTTCTATTTTCTTTTTTGGTGGGGGAGGGGGTAAGGAAGGCCTGGCATGGCTTATCCCAGCTCCACACAGCAGGGTCCAGGGAGGATGTGCCATCTCCACCCCCTGACTCACTCAGGAGGGCACCTAGCTTGTCTGGGCTCTGGGGGGATGCAACCAAAAATATAACTGAAAGGGGGGACTCAGTTCAAAAAGTTTGAAAACCGCTCAGGTGTGGGCAGGAGGTTAGTTAGGGGCTGTGTGAAATGAGGGGAGTAGCTCAGGGTACAGGGAGGGGATAGCTAAGGGCTGTGTAGGGGCAGGGGGTAGCTCAGGGTGCGGGCAGGGGGTAGCTATGGGCTGTATGCAGGCAGGGGGGCTTCCAGTGCAATGCCCAGCTTCAGGGGCAAGGCACTGGGACTCCTGGCTTCAGCCTCCCTGCTGCTCCTGGCTTGTGGGGGAGGGGAGGTTTGCTGGCTTGAGCACCGCGTTGCTCCTGGCTTGGAGGGGATGTGGGGACCCTGCCAGCTTCAGCCCCACCTAGCTTCTGGCTGCGCCACTCCCGGCTTGGGGGGGATGGGGAAGGCATCGTGGGCTTCAGCCCCGCGCTGCTCCTAACTAGAGCAGGGGGCCCACTGGCTTCAGACCCGCACTGCTCCTGGCTTAGGAGGAAGGGGGGGCCCCCAGGCTTCAGCACTGGGGCTCCAGGTTTCAGCCGTGGAGCTCCACGGCCCCCCGGAAAGGGGTCACTGACCCCCGGCTGAGAACCACTGACCTAATCCAGTCCTCCGCACTCATGGCATGACTAAGCATTATCTAGATCATCCCTGACAAGTGTTTGTCTAACCTACTCTTAAAAATCTCCACTGATGGAGATTCCAGAACCCCTCAGGCAATTTATTTCAGTGCTTAACCACCCTGACAGGAAGTTAGCCATTGATAGCTACTCTCTGGGAATGGTTTTCCACCAGTTTTGCACGCATCTTATAGTAGCTCCATCTAAGTTGTCTTTCCCTAGTTTATTTAGGAGAAGGTCAGGTGAGACTGGGACTGATTTAACTGGGAATTGGTCCTGCTTCGAGCAGGGGGTTGGACTAGATGACCTTCAGGGGTCCCTTCCAACCCTGATATTCTATGACTGCATCAAAAGCCTAACTACCGTCAACATATACCACATCTACTGCTTCTCCCCATCCACAAGGCTCGTTACCCTGTCAAAGAAAGCTATCAGGTTGGTTTGACACCATTTGTTCTTGACAAATCCATGCTGACTATTACTTATCACCTTATTATCTTCCAGATGTTTGCAAATTTAGAGCTTAATTATTTGCTCCATTATCTTTTCAGGTACAGAAGTTAAGCTGACTGGTCTGTATTTCCCCAGGTTGTCCTTATTTCCCTTTTTTTAGATGCCCTTTTCCAGTCTTCTTGGAATCTCTCCCGTTTTCCATGACTTTTCAAAGATAATCACTAATGGCTCAGATATCTCCTCAGTCAGCTTCTTGAGTATTCTAGGATGCATTTCATCAGGCCCTGGTGACCTGAAGACATCTCATTGGTCTAAATAATTGTTTACTTGTTCTTTTCCTATTTTATCCTCGGATCCCACCTCATTTTCAATGGCATTCAGTATGCTAGATGTCCAATTACCACTAACCCTCTTCTTGAACACTGAAACAAAGAAGTCATTAAGCACCTCTGCCATTTCCACATCTTCTGTTATTGTTTTTTCCCTCTTCATTGAGTAATGGGCCTACCCTGTCCTTGATCTTCCTCTTGCTTCTTATGTATTTGTAGAATGTTTTCTTGTCACCCTTTATGTCTCTAGCTATGATCTGTTTTGTTCCTTGGCCTTTCTAATTTTGTCCTTAGAAACTTGTGCTATTTATGTTCATCCTTTGTTGTAATTTGACCTAGTTTCCACTTTACGTACAACAATGTTTTGATTTTTAGATCATTGAAGATCTCCTGGTTAAGCCAGCATGGTCTCTGGCTATACTTCCTATCTTTCCTATGCAGTGGAATAGTTTGCTTTTAGGCCCTGTAGTGGGGCAACTGCCCCACTCCAGTAGAACAGGGGTTAAAAGCATCCCTGGAGAGGGCTGTGGCTGGGCTAGGCTGATTCGGGAAGCAGCCACAGCTGTGGCCAGCTCAATCAGGGTCCAGCTGGCCCTTATAAGAGGGCTTGGGGCCAGAAGTGAGAGGAGTGTCACTCTAGTCCTGGAGGGAGAAGGGCTAGCTGCCTGGGAGCAATGTACCTGAAGTGGAGCAGTGCGGGGGAAAGGCAAAGGGAGCGGGGGAGCACCAGCCTGGTAAATCCCCAGGCTGAGGCCTTGTTGAAGGCCTCAGAAAGGTACGGGGGAGGCAGAGGGGCAGCCTGGGGATAAGCAAAGGCAGCAGGTCCTACCCCTTTACCAATGATAAGTGGCCATTACAGACTGCAGTCTGCCCCAGTGAGCAGGGGCTAGATGATGACTGGCAGTAGCCCCTGAGGCAAGGTGGGTTTAGAGGGTTGGGGGTTCCCCTGGGAGGGGAGACCCAGAGTGTGGCGGTACGGCCAGGGGGCAGCACCCCAAGGTAAAAGGGCACCAAGGTCTGGAGGAATATGGGGGCCCTAAGACAGGCAAGACACCAGCCTGCAGAGGGCGCTCCCAGTGCTGAAGAGCTAACTTCCAAGATGACCAGCAGGAGGCGCTATGCCGGTGAGCCTTCGCCTTGCTACAGGCACATAATAATGTCTCTGAAAAATTGCAAACTCTTGAACTGTTTTTCCCTTTACACTTGCTACCCTGGGATCTTACCTACCAACTCTCTGAATTTTCCTAAGTCAGCCTTCTTGAAAGGCAGCACCTTGCACAGACACATTGAATGTTGCCTGACATTATCAAGCTCTTACTGAAATTCCTCACAATCCACCCAAACAGAAGAATTCAGTGGCCTGGGCAAGTTTTCCTATCTCGTGTTTTTAGTCCATTATTCCAGCTCAATAATAAACATACAGAACACGACCAATCCTCGTATTGCCACTCAGGGCCTCCCACTCTCCAGGTGATCCTTAATTCCCACCTCTCCCCATCCAATTCTTATACCTCACATATGGGCTCTGTCTCTCCGCTGCTCCCAGCACTAGGCTCTTCTCCCCTGCTGCTGCTGCACTGAGGCTCTCCGGCCTCCCTCCTTTGGGTGGCTCAGGGCTCCCTCCCCACAGCTTGGCCTGGGGGCGATGGGGCAGCAGGTCTCCTGGGGCAGGGATGCTGCAGGGGCTAGGGTGCCCAGATGTCCCGGTATTCAGAGCTTTTTCTTGTCTAGGTGCCTATTACCCCCCCACACAGACACTGTCCCGATTTTTCATACTTGCTATCTGGGCACCCTAGCAGGGGCTGAGGCTGCAGTGCAAGCAGCCCCATCCTGCGAGTTCCCCACCCCAGGGCAGAGGGGCCCAGCTGGGCTGACTGGGGGTGGGCAGGGGGAAGAAGCTGCAGTTCCTGTAATCTGACCTTTCCCACACCCTCCCCCCACAAATCTCCCCATGGGTCTTCTACTAATCCCCCCCAAATCCTCTCTGCTCCTCTGCCTCCTGACACCCTGCCTCGCCCTGCACCTCCTGCCCTTCAGTCCCCCCCAAAAGCCTTTTCCCCCTCCTTCCCCTTGTGCCCCCTGAATTGCCACCTGCCACCTCCTGTTTCCATCTCCTTTGCTTGCCCTTTTAACGGCGCCCCCCCCATTCTGCTCCCTGCCCTGAGGCAAACAACCCCCCACCCTTTGGCTTGATAACGCCCCTCCCCTGCTCCAACCTCCGTGCCCCCAGTCCCAAACCGCATGGGGCTGGGAGGAGGAGAAAGTCCTTGCTGGCTAATAAAGCCAGTTTGTGCCCTGCAGCCCTGCTTTGGGGAGGGAGGGGGTCAGCCTGAACTGACCCCTGTAAACTGCCCTGAACTTCCCCCTCCTCAACAATCCCCTCAACTCTGCCCCCCAAATCTACCCCATGCCTGGACTCTGCCCCTCCCCCATCCTGGCCCCCTCCTCAGTCCACCTAATGAGCCCTGTCTGAACCCCCAACCCCCTCTGCTCCCCTGAACCCACCTCCTGACCCCTGCAGCCCCTCCTGCACCTCAGCCCCCCTGAACTACCCCCTCCCTTCCCTAGTGACCCCCAGCTCCACAGGGTGACTCTGCTGTGTCGGTTTAACTGTCACCCCAGGATATGCCAAGCTCCCCTCCCCCCGTACAGCCACCTGGGCCCTCATTAGCTTCGGGGGTGGGAGCTAATTTGCACAGAGGATAATGGAGCAGCCAATCAGGGGCTGGCCTGGGTGACGGGGGGGGGGGTCTATAAAGGGCTCCTCAGGGCTTGCGGACCCCTGGGCATGGCTGTGGCTGTGCTGGGAGCCTGGGCTGCAGGGTCAGGGAGGGGTCTGGGCCCAGCCCCAGAGCCGGTAGGGGAAGCGGGAGGCTCTGGTGCTGCGCAGGGTGGGGCAAGAGCTGGGTACAAGAGGCCCTAGTCACTGCAGCTCCCCCTCTGTGCGGCTCTGGGGGAGAGGTCTGGAGCCATTTGTCACACGCTTGGGATCCACCCTGTAAGGGAGGACAAACTGGGCTTCATTCATACCCCAGTCTCAGTCATAATGCTGGGGTAACAGCAGGGGCTCCTTTCATAAAACACCTCATTATTTTTAGCTCTTTGTTTCATGGGTTGCAAGCCTCCCACATTCTGATCCAGTGAAAGAGAGCCGTCCTCTCCTGCTGCCATCGACCCCCATCCCTCTGTCTGCTTCCGACACGGCCTGGCCTGGGAATGTGAAGGAACCTCTCCGAACTAAGAGGAGACACGCACAGCAACATACAGTCCTCTGTATTGGAGAGCGAGAGGCTGGAGAGACACAGACACACCCTCAGTTCACTGATCTCTCATGTTAATAACAGTTTGAAGAACACCCATCCAGTCTAGGAGAAAGGTTTGCACTCTCAGAGCAGCTCAGCACAGGGGACGGGGGTGCTGGGGCAGTAAAAAGGCTCCAGGGAGCCCTGAACCACAATGTCACTAACCCATTCTAGTGCACTAAAAACAGAGTGCAGTCGTAGGGGCATAAGTGGCTAGGTGTAAACACCCATCTACGATGCTAGCCACATCCTCCGGCAGCTAGTCTCTCCTGCCAGTCACGCTGCTGCAGCAACGTTATTTTTAGTGCCCAGCCTGGATCAGAGCTAGTGTGTGTATCTCTACCTGAGCTGGGAATCAGACCCCAGCTTGAAGTGTAGATGTACCCGAAGTAAAACTGTAAGTAGCTTAGGCTCTGGTCAATAATGACTTATTTAATGAAGGTGGGATATTGGTACCCTTCCCAGGATAGAGTCCCCCATCCTGTAAGTATGGCTTACATTCTTCATCAGCAAGGAGATGTGGAGAATTTTAATGGAACTGTGAAAGATGCACACAGGGAAAGGATATTTTGCAAGTATGATGGGTTTGCTCATAAGGGCACAACTCCTCCCATCAGCCCTCTCCCTACTGCACATCCCTTTACTCTGCCCAGGAACTTAAGTATTTGGTCAGTTCCTGAAGGGCTTATTCATTGATTCCAAGGCCAGAAGGGACAATCGTGATCATCTAGTCTAGTCTGACCTCCTGTATAACACAGGCCAGAGGACTGCCCCATAATAATTCATAGAGCAGATTTTTTTTTTAAAATGGCCAAACTTGAATTAAAAATGATCAGTGATAGAGAATCCACCACGACCCTTGGTATACTGTTCCAATGGCTATTTACCCTCACAGTTAAAAATGTACAACTTATTCCCAGTCTGAATTTGTGTAGCTTCCACTTCCATGCATTGGAGTGTGTTATACCATCTCCGATAGAGTAAATATTTGTTCCCCATTTAGATACTTATAGACTGTAATCAAGTCACCCCTTCACCTTGTCTTTGTTAAGCTAAATCACTCTAAGGCATGTTTTCTAATCATTCACATGGCGCTTCTCTGAACCTTTTTCAGCTTATCAACATCCTTTTGGAATTGTGGGCACCAGAACTGGACACAGGATTCCAGCAGTGGTCACATCAGTGCCAAATACAGAGCTAAAATAACCTCTCTGCTCCTACTCGAGATTGGCCTGGTCATGTTTCCCCGGATCACATTAGCTCTTTTGGCCACAGCTTAGTTAGGACTGCTGTGAGACTGACCCTTTTTAAGTCTGTTGCGTGGCTGACCATCCCATTTTAATGTGTTGGAAATGAACAAGCTCCCTAAAGTTTGTGTGGGAAGGAGAGGAAGGTCCCTGAAGGACATCCAAAAACATGGGGAGGGGGAGAACTGAGAGAATCAACAGAGCAGCCTCATACAAAAAGCTATTTTTGAAAATGTTAGTGGCTTCCCCCCATTTTCTGACTTGCTGTAATCACAAGGAACAAATGCATTCGCAAATGAATATTTGCAACAATCTGTTACCTGCATCCTAATACTGCAAACATAGCGCTTTAAACAAACAGCATTTAAAAATAAATTAGAAAGAGGAGCATTTGTCTACTTTTATCTGTCCTCCATTGAACGGAGAATTTATATTTTTCTTCTGAACAGACGCTGTCGCTCCAATTTTCATGAGAATGCACCCTCTCCAAAGATACCCCAGCTAGCTTGGTGGGCATTGCTGCTGGCAATTTGAAATTCTAAACTTGTTGTGGTCTATCCATGACCTGCTTGAGCCTGAATCCAAGTTTCCAGAGGCTGAGTTGAAGCCTTTTTCTCAGCTGCTCTTCTTCTGATTAGTGAAAGGCAAGAGATTTGACTCAAAAATTGGAGGGGATGTCACCCTTGACTGCAGATTCAAGATTACTGTAGCTTTGAGCTCCAGAAAATGAGGCTCTTTCTGTACCTGAACCCCTGTGAGGAAAACTCAGGAAGCCTAATAACAGCCAAGTTAAGGTTTATTTCCCCCTCTCTTTCAGAGCTCCCATTCATCCTTTCCTTCTCCCACTCACCGT
Organism: Lepidochelys olivacea; assembly: GCF_965140295.1. Lineage (NCBI taxonomy): Eukaryota > Metazoa > Chordata > Testudines > Cheloniidae > Lepidochelys > Lepidochelys olivacea. The sequence goes on from NC_140416.1 coordinate 13,153,850, forward strand.
CCTGTCTCCTCCCTTTCTCGTGGTGACTCCTGAATCCTGTAGTTTGTGGACCCAAGACTTAAGGAACCTCCTAGGAGCAAACTTACAGTCTCAGACTGCTGTAGTTGTCTGCACCTAGCTAGACACAACCGTTTGTCTGGCTCCTATTCAGACATGAAAAGAGAGCCAGAGTGCACTGTTACTACAATGGATCAGACAGACCAGAGGACCTGAAAGAAGAGTTCAAAGGTTGAACTCAGCTCTTTCTCCAGCAGCTCAGTCTAGGGGCAACTTCTGACTGTCAGCAACATGAGACCTTCAGACAGCGGGATGTACAGGTGTATAATGGAAGATGAGGATGTGAGTACTGGAAAGATTCTTCTGCAAGTGGCAGGTAAATGAACATGTCACAACGTCCAGAGGGGACGGCTTAACTCTGAGTTCATACTAACCTACCCATAGCCAAACAGATGTATTTACACGTTTCCCTATCTAATTGTGCAACAGCTCCTTTTCAGTGACTACACTACTTAGAAGTTTTCCTCAGCCTTTAATATGGTAATTGGTGACAGTGTTGAGCATCTGAACATGAAGTGTTCTAGGAGAGAGAGAAGTGTCCATATGTACTTATAAGGAACATACATTATCTATGTTTAGCTGTTTATGTATCACTTCTTGCCTCTCTCCAAAATGCTGATATTCGACACAGGTACAGATCAAACTCACAGTTCAAGTTGTAACAAGGTGTCTGTTTTATACTAATGAAGGTAATACATTCAACTGGTATGCCGAGAAGCACTTGTGAAGAACAAATCCGTCAAATGTGATAGGAGGTGTAAATGACCATGGGCTCTGATGGTGTGATTGGCAGTTGCACAGAAACACTTACATAAAGTGATCCTAGCAACTTACAAATGAAGTGATGGTAAGAATTAAGTACTGGAACAGAGGTGTAACACCTGATTGGTGCTGAATGAAGCAAATGGATGAAATGACTTTCTATTACTGCCTCCTAATTCTTCCCCATCTGCATTCACAGAGGTGACACTATTTGTTGGTTTAACTGTCACCCCAGGGACACTCTGAGCTCCTCTCCCCTTTGGGGCCTCTTGGGCCCTCGTTAACCTTAGGGGAAGGGGGTGGAGGCTCATTTGCCTAGAGAAGGCTGGAGCAGCCAATCAGGGGCCAGACTGGGGGCTGGGAGAGGCTATGAAGGGCTCCCCAGGGCTCAGGGCACGCAGACCCCTGGGCAGGGCGGTGCCTGTGCTGGGTGCCCTGGCTACAGGGTTGGGGAGGGGTTCGTGCCCAGTCACAGAGCAGGCAGGGCCCCAGGCAGTGGCAGGGGGAGACTGCCCCAGGTAGATGCTGGGGACTCAGGGGCAGCATGAGGTTGCGGTGCCTAGAGCCAGCCACAAGGGGAGGACAGGAGTTGGGGGCTCCTGGGATAGGGAGCTAGGAGCAGAGCTGGGCCCTATCTGGAAACAGGAGCTCCCCTCAGTCCCTGTTGCTCCCCGTATGGATACATGTACACTGGAGCTGGGAGCAAGCTTTCCAGCTTATGGAGACAGACGTGCTAGCTCTGCTGGAGCTATCATGCTAAAAATAGCAGCATCGCAGAGGGTAGACTGGTAGCGGCTTAAGCTGGTCACCAGAGTATAGACCCACCCCGAACCCCTGGACACCGTCTACCCGAGCTGGGAAGCATGTGGTGCTCAGAGGGAGGGTGTGACGGGTTGGATCACGGAAACCCCCTTTGGGACTGCCCTTTGATGTGCCGAGACTACCTCTGAGCCCGTTTTCCCTGACAACTTGGGACTTCAGTGCCCTGCCTGGTTTAAGCCAGACACGCTAGCCTGCTACAAACACAGACCTAGTTCTGAACTACGTCCCCCAAAAACTGCAGGAGTAACTGAAAACTGCTTAAGAAGTGCTCCTGTCTCCAGAACTTAGATGCCCAGCTCTCAATGGGGTCCAAACCACAAATAAATCCATTTTACCCTGTATAGCTTCCAAGCTTTCTCCCTTGTGCATGACTGGAGAGGAAGATTTTGTAACAGTTATAAGGGTTTATACCTTACTGCTTGTGATAATATTGGTTGTGAAGAAGCCCAACAACCTCCAATAAAAATGTATAGCATAGGTGTTAGCTAGAGAGCAAACCTAAGTCCTACTCATGTACCCCACTCCCCAGATGGTTCTGTTTGTGAGTTATATCCCTTCCCCCGACCCTGTGTTTGTCTAGTCTATTTAGAATTGCTCCTCAGACCAGCTCTGTCCACCACCCTCTATTTGTATAGTTCCCAGTACAACGGGGCCCCGATCTTGGTTGGCCAATAGGTGTGGCGGTTCAGTGATGAGACAGAACACAGCTTTATGCAAGCAAACAGGCTGGTCAGCGGAGATGGGCTGTTCTGCCCCCCCGCCTTCCACCTTCTCCTTTTATTATATTTCTCCCCCTAAGCATTACACACTGCTACACAAAGGAATGTATGACGTTGATTCGTATGCTGAGTTACCATCCTCTATCTGCTACAATCCTGGTTCTCAGGCCTTGAGCCCAGGCTAAAAAAGCCTCCCACAGTTGCTGTCCAAACAATCAAGTTCTCAGGGTTCATATCTAGCCCTTGTCCTTGGATAGAGCAATGTGTGCATTGCTTCTAGGAAACAGTCATGGTGTGCCCCGCCTGCTTCCAGGTGGAATAGCTAAACATTAACCCTTGAAATAGGTACGACTGTAACACACACGATTAATAACAAAGGGGAAGAAGTTTAAATCTGAGTGATAAAAGAACAGGTCATTTATTGAAAACTGCCAGAGTAAGGAGGACTCTCTGCCTCCCCGCATGATGGCATGTGACTAGAAATATGGGCAACAAACACTCCTCACATCTCTTAGGTGTGTCAGCACCTTATAGCTACAGAGTGACTGATAGGGTTGCCAGCGCTCCAGGATTGCCCTGGAGTCTCCAAGAATTCAAGATTAATCTTGAATTAAAGATGATGTAACATGAGGAGGCTACCTCCAGGAATACATCCAACCACAATTGGCAACCCTAGTGACTGACTAGGCTAATAAATGACTCCCCTCCCCAAAGTGGGACTTTAACCTGATTGATAATAACTGATCCAGGGCTGTGCCTGAGGGGAAAAGGAGTGATGTGATTGGCCTAAATCTGGATTGAACCTGGTCTGATAAACTCAGTTCAGTTTCGCCAGACACAATCAGATCACCACTGTTAATTCTGTAGACTCAGTCACAGCTCAGTAGTGACATGGCCCTGCCATACCAGCATCCTGGCTGGGAGCAAGTCCTTGGGAGCAGGGGGAGAGCAGAAAGATATCGGTGTCCCGAAGCAGCTGCTCTTGCCCTGCCAGTCACGCTCTCTGATGAAGGACAGTCTGAACCTGAGTTCAAACCCTTTCAGTTTCTTCTTGGTTCATGACTGGATACAAATAGAGCCTGTGACGGTGCCAAGGGTCACAGGAGAGGGGGATGATATGCGCTCTTTAGGGATGTGACTTCTTCTCTTCTGCCAATTTCCTGTAAACCCAGAGGGACACCGGCCAGCGGCTCTCCCCAAAACACTTATTGAAATGTCTGACTTACTATAAGCATCCACTGCATAACACAGACACTTCGTTGGGGGATGGGATCTCTTTAGATTCTCACACAGACTGTGAGGTAGATACTAGGCTGGCCAACCTAGGGAATTAGCTCTCGCCACTCAGGAGCACCCTCTGCAGGTGGTGTCTTGCCCACAATTACCTGCCCTTTTCCAAGCTCCACCACATTAGGCCCTACATCCCTCCCAGGCAATGGCGTACTTTCCTGGGATACCGCCCTCTGGAGGTGCCCCACTCTCTGGGTTCTGCCCCTCCAGGGAACTGGCTACCCCTAATCCCACCACTCGCCTCAGTGACCCACTGCTGTTCTTCACCCTAGCCCCTTCCCTCAGGGCCACACTGCAGTCTGAACTGGCCACTCATCATTAGCAAGGGGGTAGACCTGCTGCCTCTTTCTCCCCTGGCTGCCCCTCCTCAGCCCTAATACCTCCTCAAGGCCCTGTATCAGGCCCTCAGCCTGGGACTTGGTCAGGCCAAAACTCCCCCAGCTCCCCCTGACCTTCCCCAGCACTGCTCTGTCCAAGGTATCTTTCCCTGTCTAAGCAGCCAGCCCCATCACCTCATTCAGTTTTCTCATTTTTTTCAACAGTCACCCTGTGCAGCCTCATACATCCTGCCATAGCAGTACCCCGACACAGGCCTGTGGATAAGGCTGATGTTGCAAACTTTATGTTCTGGGTTTAGTGTATGTGTCGAAGGGGGTCACACACTAGGTTGCTACTGTCGGGTGAACTTATTTCACACCCCAGAGGATCCTCACATCCCTCCATTCCCACCCACAAGCTTCCTGCATGCCACGCTCCCATGCCTCTCAATTTCAGGGGCTCTGTGTGCCCCCCCAAAGTCCCTCCTCCTCCCATACTAACCCCCCCCCCATTTTCCCCTCCAATGACAGCAGCTCTGTGTGACTCCCATTCCCCCCATACCAGGGGCTTTGTGTACCCCATTCCTCACTCCCCGCATTCCTCCCCCAATAGCAGGAGTTCTGAATGTGCTCCCATTCCCCTACCCCCCCACGCATTCTCCTTCACTCCTTCCATACCAGGGTTCCCTAATCTTCCCCCCACCAGGAGCTCTGTGTGCCCTCCATTACTCCCTCCCTCTAAACCAGGGCCCCCCTTCACTCTCAGTCCAGGAGCTCTGTCTGCCCCCCATTCCCAACTTCCCTCCATGCTAGGGGTTCTATGTGCCCCCTTCCCCCTATACCAGGTTCTCCTAATTTCATGCTGTCTGGAGTGGCTCACAACTGTGGGTTAATCTCAGGGCAGACTGTCAGAAAATAGGGCAGAGAGACCAACATGGTGGTGTGTTTTATAATTAGGGTGACCATATTTCCCTATGCTGGATATGAACACCTCGTAAAATTACTCGTGAGTTCACTGGCAATCAATCAGAACTATGCAGTACAAACCTTCAAATTAACATCAAGTTGACTGAGCCTCCATTAAAAAGAAATACTGCCTAGTTGGATTCTTTTTATTTACCTTCTTATCTTGAAGGCTTTAGGGTTCCCATTTAGGGGTGTGTGACACCCCCCCACACACCCTCCCACACCTGCAGGGTGAGGTGACACATGTTAGGGGGCTTATTCCTTCACCCACTTACTTCCCTGGTCCTTCTCGCATGAACAGAGAGCAACAATACCCGAAGTCCAAAGGTGCAAACAATTCGATGTTTATTGGGGTGAACTTCCAGCAAGCATGATTCCAGTTTCCTTCCTTACTATCCTCCTTCCCAGCTCTGACACCACAAAGTCTTACACCTGTGTCCCTGTTCCCATTCCTGCCCTTAGCCAAACATGATTCCAACTTCCTTACTCCCATTCCCTGTTCCCATTTCCCCCTTTAGCAAAACATGATTCCAATTTTCTTACCCCCATTCCCTGTTCCCATCTCCCCCTTTAGCAAAACATGATTCCAATTTTCTTACCCCCATTCCCTGTTCCCATCTCACACACCCACATGCCCACCCCCACCCACACCCACACCCCGTCACTTCCTCATTGACTACAGATTATATAGTAAAACTTGAGTTCTGCTTAGCTATACCTTAACCAATCATTTTCCTGAAATTTAACTAACCAATCCTAACATATTGTAACATGATTATGTAACCAATTATATCCCACCACCTCAATTAGTTTACACCCAGCAAAATTAATTATACAGCAGACAGGAACAATCACAGAACCAGACAGAGATTATACAGACAAACAACAGCAAAGTGGGAACTATAATGACAAAACAATACAGAAGTGAGGATTTCACATCCCAGCTATTGATAAGTGAGTTCTTGCCAGACAGGATGCTATCAAACTAAGTTTCCTTTTACATTTTCTAGGCACTTCCCTTTCTCTGGAGGTGATAGGAATACAATCCTGTCCTGATAGTGCCTAACAGCCCAATAGCACCTTATTTCAATGTGACTAGTTTGGAATGTGAGGATGTGACTGTTCGCTTCCCAGCTTATGGCTGCCTCTGCTGCTTAGCCAAAGGCCTTAGCCTAAGAACAGGGCCTCAGACTGTCACAGTAAGAGAAGGCCCTTACACTGGCAGACAGTGGTTTTGATTCTTTCTTTTATACCTCTATCACTAGCCAAGTGATAAGAATACTACTAAATTCTTAGAGTACAGGCCTTTACAGACAGGCCTGAATATCTATATCCTAACACTCAGCAGACTGAAGTGCCTCTTTTCCCATGCACACATGCCCATACACCTCTCTCACATGGGTTTATGTGTGTGTGTGACTGACGGACTCGACCCTTTCCCTGCCTGGTGCTCTTTGCCCTCCATGCCTGGCTGGGCCCCCGGGTCAGACCTGCCTCTCCTGGTACCTGGTGCCACATCTTACCAAGGCAACACATGGATGGGGGCACGCAGGGTCACATGCCTCCCCCCATTTCTACCAGGGCTTATACCAGAATGTGGCATGTGGCCACCAGCAGCCTTTTGGCACTGTGCAGGAGGGAAGGGACAGGAGCTGCTTCCAGCCACAGGGGAGGAGTAGAGGGGAAGTGATGATCTGGCCCTTGTCTTTGCAGACCTCATCTCATCTTGTTCCCCCCACCGTGGCTGGAAGCAGCTTGTCCCTTCCTGCCCACACAGTATCATAAATCAGCTAAGACCTCCATGCTTCTGCTGGCCACCAACATAACCTAGATGCCTTCTGTCCCCCCCGGCTACAGCGTGGGAAGGAAGGGGTTAAGCCTTAAGAATGCACTGTGCACCAGGGCCCAGGTAACCTGATTGCAGAGGCTTCAGAGAACCCTGCCAGAGAGGCAGCTCAGCAGGGGAGGGTGCCTAGGGGACAGAGCAGCCCCACGCTCCCTGGGGGCTGGACCCAGCGCAGGGTGTGGGGTGGGCAAAGAGGGTACTAAGCCCCTGTCCGGGGGCTGCGGTGAAGCCTGCAGGGTCAGGTTGGGAACAGGCTGGAAATTGTTTCCCACCCCAGTCCAGAGCTTAGCGGCTTCCCCATGCATGCATTGCCCAGGGCTTTGGCACATGCAGGGCTCGGCTCCTCCTGGCCAGTGTCCCGGGCCGGAGGGTCTTGGGCTTTCCCGGCGTGCTGGCCCAGCCAGAGGCAGTGGGGGAAGGAAGGAGTCTACCGGCCAGACTATTGATAAGTTGTAGTATTCCAAACAGGAGCTGGTTCTCCGCACAGCGCTGGGAATCAGATGTGTCCTGCTGGGGGGGGATGGGGTGATAGAGAGGAGCAGCAGGACTTGTGGAGGTGAAGGGGCAAAGCAGGGAGAGGACAGTGAGAGGAGGAGCATGTAAAGGGCCGATGGGTGGGCAGCAGAAGTGACCTATAATCAGCCACTGCCTGGTACCTGCCCTCACTCTCTAGCCACTGCAGCTCACAGCACACAGCTAGGGCTGGCCAGAAACGGGACCGGGAGCAGGGCCCTGCTGGTCGAAAGCCGGCTTCCAGCAGGGGCTGCACTGACAGACCAGCAGGGGGAGCAGCTGGCCCTGCGCACTGCATCTTATCCCTGCCACCAGCTATGGATCCCCACCCCCATCACTGGTCACTGGACCCCCCCCCACCCTCCCCGCACTGGTGGGAGGATGTCTCGCGAGCAAGGATCCGGCCAGCAGCAGGACTCATTAGTACTGATGCATGCGGGGAGACTGAAAATATGGGATAGTTTGCCCGTTTTTAAGAAAAAGTCAGGACAGCTTAAATACGGGATTGTCCCTTTAAAAACTGGACATCTGGTCACCCTATTTATAATTACATTTCACCAAACCAGCAACAAATATAAATTCCTGGATCACTGGACTAGTCTTACCATGGAGTTACAGACAGTCTCCTTAAGCTCTCCAGCCCATCTCACCACGCAAACAAACTGCACTTAGTGATAATGGTCACATAAACCAAAAATCACACCACATCAGGTTCTTCCCTGTTCCAAGAAACCAGTCACTTCCCCCTCATCAATTGGTACTCTGGATCTTACACCAAGGACAACACTGGTAGCCAATGCTATAGTTAACTAACTATTGGTTTATTAGCTGAGAAAAATAAATGTGTTATTGAGAGGTTAAAGCAGGTAAATTACATTAACAGGTGAGTCAAAGTTTGTGAACCCCAAAGGATAACAGGGATGTAGTAATCTGCCAGTTCAGGGCCACCCAGAATAGCTCTGGGGATCTCTGTCTTCTTGTTTAGTTATTCCACCCTGTTAGAATCCAAACAGTCCAGAGATAAAGGATCTTCCTTTGAATCAGTACTTATAGCTTCTTCTCCACACAACAATCAGAGACATGTTCTTACTCACACAATGGCCAATTGCTTTGAATTTAGCACTCTTCATTTGCATTCAATGAGCTATTTAATTACACGCTTAGACATAATATAACCGCCTGCCTTTACATTATAATAAGAATAGATACATGAAAAGAATACAAGTAACATTCCATTCGTTTCATGAAGTTCTAACATCTGAATACACTCTTAGATTAACACACACTTTGATCTAGGTCTATTTAATTACCAGGCATGCTTAATGTAAATGTAATGTAATAGTAAACAACAAGATCTAGTTAGGCAAAAACAATGCAATTAACATCTCCTTTGATCTCTATTAACACACAAGTGAATTGGCCTGAATATATACTAATACATTTAACTCCTTTGATAGTCACACACAAGTGAATGGGTCTATGGCTCTGGCCTGGCTTTGTCAGCATCACACCTGCCACCAGGAGTTATGTGAGCCCTTCACACCAGGGTCCTGCATTCTCCCCCCATGCCATGGGCTGTGTGCATGCCCCTATTCTCCCATCGATACATCCCCATTCCCTCTTCCATCCCTCCTCCATGTTGTTTTTTTCTGGGAGATGAGTCATTCAGGTGGCCAACATCTTAAACTCCACTGGGATGCCAGGAGCTTCATTTCTCCCTCATATTCAGTTGACTGATTTCCCCTCAAATCAAAAGGGTTCTGGCCATTGGTGCCCAGGGCACCACCTGAAATTTTGAAATTGATCAGATGAGGCATTTAAAAGCTATCCCATTACAGACAGAGAGACAGACAGAGAAATGGCACCAAGCGGAGTGTAAGGGCATCGCATGCCTGGCCAAAAAGTGACATTTCTAGGCTTTTTTTTAATCCCTTGGAGAGGGCAGCATCCACCACTTCCCTTCCTCGCCCATCCCCCCAGCGTAAATGGAGAAAATTTCTCTCATCAATAGCCAGCAAATCTCAGTACAGATGCACAGGGGCAGCCTCTTCCCCATGGTGGGAACTTAGCGGGGCTAGACAGAAATGTGGAGGGCTGTGCTATATATCTTGTGGGCACACGTACATATTTATTTGTCTAACAATGCGCACTTAAATGTCTCTTTTATCCATGTTATCCTCAAAAGGAGAATAAAAATATACACAGATCAGTTTTAAACTTTATCTCTGGCAGCTACCTGGGACAACATTTATTCACAGAAAATCAATAGGAAAAAAAATTGTACTCAGGATGTTCCTCTCTCAAAACCTCGTCTCACTCTCCTGTAAACCATTTCTCATTTAATTTTCTTTGAAAATTCTTGATCATTTATACACAAAATAAATCAACATCAGTCAAACATGGCATTTTAGAATTTCATTTTATAAAGCTCCTGGTTGGCCTGAACTGGGGCTTATACAGTATCTGGCTAACAAGCAAATGAGATCAGGCAAAAATTGTAGGACAGTAAATAGTCAAATCATCAGCATTTATACATCAGTGAAAGTCAGGGCAGTGAAGCTCAACCTTGGCTGCCACAGCTCACTTAAAGCAATTTTAAAATCACGTTTGGATACAACAGGAATTACTGAAATGTTCATTCACATCTTTATAGACACTTTCATCCAGAAGGATCCATGTGGATGTTACAGACAGAGCAGGGCCAAACCATGCCATGCGAGCAGGGGGGAGGAAACCCAGGCAAGTATTAGCCAAAATGGCAGTATGTGACCTTCTAGCTGGGACCACAGATTTCTTAGCACCACTAACTGCCTTCCCTGGCTTCTCCCCACAGCACCCCCATGCAGAAGGGTAGCAGGCAATCACAGGGCAAATAGCCAATGCACCATGGCTTCTTAGCCTTACTGACCCTGGATGAGAGATGTGTGCGGGGCAGTGAGCAGAGCAGAGGGAAAGACCATTCCCAGGGATGGGGTGGGTTTCCCATGGAGCCTTGGTGTCTGTTGGGTTTGTGGGGATTCCCTTTGAAACCTCAGGGTCTTTTGGGGTTGCTGGCTGCATCCCTCCTTTCCCCATTACATTATGCTGCAAACCTCCCTCATTGGTGTTTCTGAAGTACTTTCCCCCTCCCATGTGTTACCCCAGAGAAGGCGAGCATCAGGGCCAGGCTGTTTGGTGTCAGATTAGCCATAAAAGCACAGGATATTGATTCTCTAAGTAGCAGAAGTGGATGGTTCGTATTCGGGGGCTCTTGGAGGGAACACTCATGTGGGAAAGGTTTGCAGGTCACTGGATGGTACCACTGTATCAGCAAAATGCAGTGGTGAGGACAAATTGGGATTTTGGCGATTTGCTCCTTAAGACAGAGGTGCAGAATCTCCACATTTGGGTCTTTCCCTCCTTCTTTAATTTTGCCATACATCGATATGTGATGTGAAATGTGATGGGATGTGAAATGTGAAATAGCATTGTTTCTTTATCTGTTTGGAAGCTGCAACCTGTGTCTGATATTAAAAGAGAATCACCATTACATTTAAGGGAATTAACTTCTGTAATTCTCCATTCACAAAAGAGTTTCTCAGCCTGTTTTTGATTTCAATGTAAAGGCTTCCTTTAGGCTCTTTAGAACAACTCTCTGCAATAAGTTTCATCATAATCTGCTTTGCCATTTACTTTTCCATCAGTGTAACTATTGCACTCTTCTATTAAGGATTTAGCTAAAGCCTCTGTTTTATGCCAGCATTCCTGTGTCAAGAATTCTTTCACACCTGATATTGATAGTGTGTAACCTCTGAACACTTTTAAGTCTAAGTATTCCTTTTTCATTTTGAAATTTTGTGTTTTATAAGCACACAAGCTTTTGGCATCCCGTAACATCTTCCAGACTGCACTGCCCCTATCCGCTAGGTCTCTTCTCAGCTGGAACTCCACATCTTCAAATATGTTGCGTCTCTGTAAAGGAATGAGTGATAATTCTGACAATGTCTCTCTCCACATGTTCTCCAATTCCTTCTCCAGTTCATCATTATTTAATTTGCAGTTGCTTTTCCTGCAATGGTTCAGAAGCCCATCCACTTTCTCTTCAATTTTTCTCTTGTACTCTGACAGGACAGAGTCTGTTTTGTGTTGGCCTTTTTTAATATGAATCGCTTCTTGCCACTTGCTGAATGAATAACTCTCCAGTTCATTCCTGAGACTATTGGCACTTCTTCTAAAATCTTCTTTGTACTTTTCTATCAGGTGCAGATTTGCTGCTCCACTTTCAAAATACTGTTGTAAATGATTCAAAATCTTCTCTGCTTCTTGCCTCAGTTTTTCCTGTGCCTCACTCTTTAGTCTGATTGAAAGATTAGGGTCTAGTTTATCTGGTGGCTGATTTTGGATGAAAGTTTCCTTTTCAGATACCCAGAAAGGTATCTCCTTCCGGAAACCCCATTCCCACTCTGCATACTTCACAGACAGCTGGTTATAGGCTTCATCAACAAGGCTGTTTCTAAAGCTGAAAATAAAGTTCTCATGTTTTACAGCATTCCACAGGCTCCTCACCCATTCAAGAAATTGGGGAATGTCCTTGGGAGTTCTCTCTTGTGAACAATCTTTCAGAAATTCAAACAAATATTTCTTTAATTCATAAACCTTTTGACTGTATCCCAAATTCACTGGAGCCATGGGGGAGAGTCCGTGCCACAAAGCAGGAATGTACCAATTGTGTTTTTCCAGATCATAATCCATAATATCAGAAAAATTCATCTCCTTGCATTTCTTTTCCATGTTGGCTGCAACTTTGGTCATTTCATTCAGCTGTTCCAGGAGGTGTTTCCTGTCCCTCATGTTTTGTTCATGTGCAGACACGTCACTGACATTCTGATGCACAAACTGGCAGTTGTTTTTTTTCCCGATTTTCTCCATTCTGAGAAATGCATGGACCACAATTTGCAGAACATCTTTCATTTCAGTGGCATTCTCCATGGCCATGTTAACGATGGTGATGTCACTCAGTCCAGTCACCAGGGTGGCCAGCTCATTGTCATGTTGATAACTATCCTCCAGCTTGGCCATTTCGGGGGCTTTCAAGCCTTCTGTGTCTATCACCAGGATGAAATCACAGCCCAGTTCCTGCTGAAAGTTCCCTGCCACTTTAATGAGTAACATGAAGGCTCCCCGTGTGCATCAGCCACTGCTCACTGCAAACTGCAGGCCGAACATGGTGTTGAGGAGGGTGGATTTCCCAGTGCTCTGTACTCCCAGCACCATCAGAACCAGCATTCTGTACCTTCCCCCCAGCTTGGCATCAAGCTGACTCAGAACATCTGTTACCCACTGCAGTGGGATGTTGGAAATGTCTCCATCAATGATCTCCATGGGAAACCCTTTCAGCATGAGGTCAGCTGCTATGCTTGGGAGATGGGTGAATTGCCTTTGGCTTTCTGCCATTTTACCTTCTTTAACCATTGAGCATTCAGCTTCATAAAACTGCCCCAACTCACGCATGAAATGCTCCACTCCTAAGGAACTGGCAGAGATTAATTTGTCTAACTCTGCAAACATTTTGGGGTCATCTTTTGAGTTTTTGCATTTCTCTTTATATTGATCCCATAGTTTAGAAAGATTCTCCCTAGCAATGGGATCCAGGCCAAACTTCATCCATTTCAGGAAGTAATGTTTCTCCCTGTGATGTAGGTGTTCTATTCCAGTAATAAATGTAATCAAACCATCAGTAAGGTCATGTTTATTCTGCTGAGCACATAAATCCATTAATTTCTTTTTCAGCTGAGATTTATAGTTCTCCAGTGGGGTGTCTCCTTGCTTTCTCATTCGGCACAGCTCTTTATCCACTTCAGCCAAGTTTCTCCATGTCTCCCCTTGGAGTCTCAGCTTTTCCCTCTTGTACTTTGCCACATCTTTGATTTGTGCAGTGATTTCCTTTGCATATGTGTTTGGGGTCTGACATTCCTTGTTATCCTCATCTACCTGGATGCCTAATTGACGTGCTGTCTCAGCCATGGCTTCTATACTCACTCTCTTGGGAGAAGATTTCATTATGGCTGCTATTGCAGACTGCAGAACTTTTACAAATTGTGCCTTATTTGTGGTACCTCCTTTCCACAGCACATGTGACTTGTTCAGTTTCAGCATCGAGGCTAACTTTTTCAGGAATTCCAGCGTTTGCTTGGCTTTCCCAGCCTGATAATTGAAGATGAAGTAGTATTTAGTGGCTGATCCCTGCAGAGATGATAACAGCGTGCATTCTCTCTCACTGATGCTCTCCGTTAATATGAACACTGCTGAGGAGACCTCTGTTAAAAAGCTGAACTGCAGCCAGTGCAACTCAATGTCTCCCCGCAGGTTTGCAACCACAACAGGCTCTGGGAAAAGATCCAGATTCTCCCTCCCAGCAGGGAAATACCAGGAAATCTCGAGCAGCCCACCTGCGATTTCCCGAGGGATGTTCCCAGACTCCATGTCTCGATGGATGAAGAAATCCTGGTGCTGCTGGGAGGGGCTGAGAACCTCATTGAGGAGGTGGGACTTGGAGAAGCTGCAGCTCCCCATCCGCACAAAGGAAATGGTTGGCATTGACGTGAGCACCAGGCTCTCCTCTCTGAACCCTCTACTCTCTGACAGGGAGTGCGGCCTCCACTTCCTCACCATGTCCCTCATGGCCCACAGCAGTAGGGTGCACTTGGGGGTGTCGAGGGCAGGTAGCAGCAGAGGGAGAGCAAACTGGCACATGGACATTTTGGACAGGATCTCCTGCTGTAGGAAACTGTCTGAGGAAAGCAGAATGGCACAGAGAACATCAAGGGTGTGCAGGGAATCACTGGTGTCTGTGTCACTGAGAAAAGTAAAATCTTCAGGAATATCCAGCTCCTCTTTGTCCATAGTTAGTGTTTGATCAGTGGGTACCCTGTGCTCAAGGCTTGTGCTTCTTGCCATCCCATTCAGAGCCATGAGCTTCCTGAGGAAATGCCAAGGTAAATCTCCTGTTGTCTGAGGAGGGCAGTTCTTTAGACTTTCTGGTGTGATTTCCAGGACATCTCTCAGCTTTAGTTTCCTGCTTCTGTATTTCTCCTTTTCTAACTTTGACTCGATGTACTGAAGGGCTTTTGGTCTCTCTGCAGAAAGGTAATACAACGTAAACACTTTGATAAACTGAAAATGTTTCAGGTGGAACTCTTACTTTGGTATTAGGGCCATAATGTGAAGGAATTGCAATTATTAAACAAAAATCATGGAGGTCTGCATGCTCCTTATAAGTGACAACCACTTAGAGGGGTCGTGTAGCTGGAGTACTGAAGCACCATTTATCTGGTGCAACCTTCACAGATTTGACCCAACTGTCACACTCTCAGTCATCCTAACTGAAATGCCACACTTATGGAGAGCTACGGAAATTCTTTCAGACAGGTCATGTATTCAACTAGAAATGTGGTTTTGGTTGGCCTAAAATTATTGCAATTTTGATATGAGAGGTTTCAGCCATTCATAAAATGGCCAGAGAAGAAGGAGGAGGTGGTGCTGCTGTTCCCTCCCCCAGTCCTCCCATAACATGTAGCCCAGTGGATGTGGGAAAGCCAAGTTTGAAATCCTGCTCTGAAACAGGTCCCAAATTAACTTTTCTGAGTCACCAAAAATTTCAAAATATTTTAGATTTGGTTTGACGCAAACTAAATATTGTTTTTTAAAGTTTTTTTTTTGGAACCACCACCAAACCAAACAAACACTTACTCATCCAGCTCTGCTCAGTTGCAATGCAGGCAATCCTTCAGGCAATGCATAAATTCTTCCTTCTTTCCACCTCCCTTGTTTACTACTTCACCTGATGGTGTTCTTGTCACCACTTTTCTTCTCAGTACATCACACTAGGGCAGGAAGTGAGGATGAATATGCAGTCAGCTTACTGGCCCACACTAGCAGCATATTCTACCCAGGAGACAGATCCGCAAATGTTACAAAGGCTGAATGATGACTAGAAATTGTAGCAACCAGCATGGAACTTAGAGGGAGGGTCACAAGTTGCAGGAGGGAAGAGTATGGAGAAAGCACCAGCAGGTCAGTCTGTGTGCACATGGCTCGAATGCTAAGCTCCAAGTGCTGCAGCTCTGTAAATAGTTGCTTGAACGAAGGGCTGGCTTAGTTTAATAAGACTGGATCCTCACAGAGGAAAAGATTGATGGATGATATTGAAGCAAATTGAGAACAAACAGACAAAGGCGTATAATTTAAATAACACCAATATCTTGAACACTAGAGGTGTAGAAGCATTCGATGACAAAGTCTGTGAGTACGCTGTTCGAATATTATGCCAAGATGACCAGGCTCATATATGGTGATGAGGATAGAGCCATTGCAAAAACATGCAAGATGGAGTATTTAGGAAGAAAGGCGAAGATCATTTAAATATGTGCCTATAGAATTCAGTACCATGGCTTCCGAGAGATCTTTCTCATACCTGAGCGAGAAGATGCAATAGAGAAGCTTGAACCAAGCAATTCCCCTGGGCTGGAGCCCATCTGTGACCATGAGCTAAAGCACTTTGGGAAGAAGGCTAGAGCCAGGTTGTTGGACATCAGAAATTACTCAAGCATAAAAAAGGAAGGTACCTAAATTGATGGAAATCACCAGTTACTGTTTCTCTGAAATCCGGCAAGGATCCCTCTTTTCCAGGCAGCTATTGGCTTATATCTTTAACCAGTCTCCTTTGCAATATAATGGAAAGAACAGTACAGTCAAGGCTTCTATGGTGGCTTCTAAAAGAAGGAAAGGTAGAACCTACCCAAATGGCTTATGGGCCTTTGCACTCAATGACAGACTTGCTGGTGGCCTTCTGGCAGCCTCTTAGCAATGGCTTCCAGAAAAAGCCACCGCAGTCATCAACAGGAGTCTGTTTTAAACTCAGTGCAACATTTAATGGAGTCTGGTATAATAGGCAGTGAGATGGGAGTTTGGTAAAATGCACCTCTGGATAAGAGGTTTCCTACCATACAGGAAAAAAAACCACTAAGATTAAGTTATACTCCTTCAAAGACAAGGAGGCCAGGATTTCTTCAGGGCTCAGTATTAAGTCCTGGTGTTTTTTTGCTGCTCTCCTCTGGTCTGTCAGACTACCTGAAATGATTTGAATACACCTATGCAGACGATGTTGCACTTCATACCATGGGTCTTGAAAAAGATATATGGAGAATGGATTGAATGAGGACTTAGAAATCGTAACTAGATGGGCAACGCAACATAAATTCAAGCTCAATCCAGCAAAAACAAAGTCCACCTACTTTACCATAATTATAGGAGGTTCAACTACAGTCCAATCTTCACACTGGCTGGAGAAGGTATTGCTGTTGAGAAAAATCTGCTATACCTTAGAGTGACATTGACACTGTACTCATGTTTGGACCACAGGTCAAAAAGTTGGCAGCCAAAGCAAAGAAGAGATTGGCTCTTCTATAATGTATTGCAGGTACCAACTGGGGTTCACATGTTTGAACACTGAAAACAACATGCTGCTCAATATCTCATCCAATACTTGAATAACTCTTACCTGTCTGGTCACATAGTGCTCTCAGTAACCTTGCCAAGATCAATGTTGTGCAGTCAACTGCAATTCACTGTAAGATCCACTCCAACAGCAATTTGTAAAAAGAGTTTTTGATGTTCAACCACTTGAGAATCATAGAGAAGAATAGCTATTTTGGTATGGAAATTATCTCATTCCCTATCTGAATGTCATCACTGTTCAGGTCTGTTCAGAAACTGGAAAACCAACTTAAGGCTGAAAAGATCCTCTTGTTTCCAGAAGTGCACAAAGGCTACTGGAGAAACAGAAACACTTGATGATGCTATGAGGGTAGAGTGTGTGAAGCAACATGTACACCCACTAATCCCTCCACATGAATCTATTTACTTTAATAAATATCTCTCCCTTTGGGAACCTTGCTCAAAGGAACATACGGAGTTGGCCACCCTAAAGAAAATTGTAGAAAAGCCCATTGAACAGTATCAGTCACAAGGCAAACAGATTCATGGGTACACTGATGGTTCATCAAATAAATCCTTTAAGAATGGTGGCTGTGGATGAAGAATGTCTTCATCCAGGACCCTAGTGGAGAACATACTCATGGCACCACAAGAAATAAACAGAGCAGAAATAGAGGCCAGTGTTGTGATCTTTGTTGACAGGTGTCGATCCTCAGTTCCTTTAGAAGAAACCAGAATGCTCTCATCAATGCAATGCATAAAGAGGTTTGGAGGATCAGAGAGAGAGGCAATAAATTAACTTTGGAATGGATTCTATCACATGTTGACATGTACGGGAGTGAGATAGCTGATAACTGTCCAAAACTGGAAGATCGGAAATTCATGAAAAAACTCGTACAGATACAGACAGACATCATCTTCCTTTCCAAATGCAGACAGATGGACATCATACCAAAAGGACTGAAGGTAAAAAATCCATTACAATCTATATACCACACAGACTATGCTGACAGCTTGTGCCACACGCTGTCAAAGAAACTGTGGAAGCACCTGATCAACATCCTCTACAGCAAAGAGGGAAAGATTAAGAATGAGCTCTCAAAACTGGATACTCTCATAAAAAAACAACCCTCCACACAAACTTCCTCGCGGCTGGAATTTACAAAAACTCGACAAGCCATTTACAACACACACTTTGCTTGTCTACAAAAGAAAAAAGACACTAAACTATCTAAACTACTACATGCCACAAGGGGCCAAAGCAATGGTTCCCTTAACCCACCCGGCAATATTGTTAATCTATCCAATTATACTCTTAGCCCAGCAGAAGAATCTGTCCTATCTCGGGGCCTCTCCTTCTGCCCCTCCACCCCCACAAATATGATACAGTTCTGCGGTGACCTAGAATCCTATTTTCAACGTCTCCGACTCAAGGAATATTTCCAACACACCTCTGAACAACATACTAATCCACAGAGACCTTCCTACCAACACTACAAAAAGAAGGATTCTAGGTGGACTCCTCCTGAAGGTCGAAACAACAGACTGGACTTCTACATAGAGTGCTTCCGCCGACGTGCATGGGCTGAAATTGTTGAAAAGCAGCATCACTTGCCCCATAACCTCAGCCGTGCAGAACACAATGCCATCCACAGCCTCAGAAATAACTCTGACATCATAATCAAAAAGGCTGACAAAGGAGGTGCTGTTGTCAACAGGAATAGGTCAGAATATGAACAAGAGGCTGCCCGGCAGCTCTCTAACACCACTTTCTACAAGCCATTACCCTCTGATCCCACTGAGAGTTACCAAAAGAAACTACACCATTTGCTCAAGAAACTACCTGAAAAAGCACAAGAACAAATCCGCACAGACACACCCCTGGAACCCCGACCAGGGGTATTCTATTTGCTATCCAAGATCCATAAAACTGGAAATCCTGGATGCCCCATCATCTGAGGCATTGGCACCCTGACAGCAGGATTGTCTGGCTATGTAGACTCCCTCCTCAGGCCCTACGCTACCAGCACTCCCAGCTATCTTCGAGACACCACTGACTTCCTGAGGAAACTACAATCCATCGGTGATCTTCCTGAAAACACCATCCTGGCCACTATGGATGTAGAAGCCCTCAACCCCAACATTCCACACAAAGATGGACTACAAGCCATCAGGAACATTATCCCCAATAATGTCACGGCCAACCTGGTGGCTGAACTTTGTGACTTTGTCCTCACCCATAACTATTTCACATTTGGGGACAATGTATACCTTCAGATCAGCGGCACTGCTATGGGTACCCGCATGGCCCCTCAGTATGCAACATTTTTATGGCTGACTTAGAACAATGTTTCCTCAGCTCTCGTCCCCTATTGCCCCTACTCTACTTGCGCTATATTGATGACATCTTCATCATCTGGACCCATGGAAAAGTAGCCCTTGAGAAAGTCCACCATGATTTAAACAATTTCCATCCCACCATCAACCTCAGCCTGGACCAGTCCACACAAGAGATCCACTTCCTGGACACTCCGGTGCTAATAAGCGATGGTCACATAAACACCACCCTATACCGGAAACCTACTGACCGCTATTCCTACCTACATGCCTCCAGCTTTCACCCAGACCACACCACACGATCCATTGTCTACAGCCAAGCTCTACAATACAACTGTATTTGCTCCAAACCCTCAGACAGGGACAAACACCTACAAGATCTCTACCAAGCATTCTTACAACTACAATACCCACCTGCTGAAGTGAAGAAACAAATTGACAGAGACAGAAGAGTACCCAGACTTCACCTACTACAGGACAGGCCCAATGAGGAAAATAACAGAACGCCACTAGCCATCATCTTCAGCCCCCAACTAAAACCTCTCCAACGTATCATCAAGGATCTACAACCTATCCTGAGGGACGACCCATCACTCTCACAAATCTTGGGAGACAGGCCAGTCCTTGCCTACAGACAGTCTCCCAGTCTGAGGCAAATTCTCACCAGCAACCACACACCACACCACAGAACCACTAACCCAGGAACCTATCCTTGCAACAAAGCCCGTTGCCAACTGTGTCCACATATCTATCCAGGGGACACCATCATAGGGCCTAATCACATCAGCCACACTATCAGAGGCTCGTTTATCTGCACGTCTACCAATGTGATATATGCCATCATGTGCCAGCAATGCCCCTCTGCCGTGTACATTGGCCAAACTGGACAGTCTCTACGTAAAAGATAAATGGACACAAATCAGATGTCAAGAATTATAACATTCAAAAACTGGTTGGAGAACACTTCAATCTCTCTGGTCACTCGATTACAGACCTAAAAGTGGCAAGTCTTCAACAGAACTAAGATGGAATATAAGCTGGCCCACCAGGGTTCCCCACCCTCCGCTGCTGGTAAAAGTTCCCGCCACTTGGTAGCTGGGTGGGACACAAGGGTGGGGAAATGCTCCCAGCACTGGCAGCTACTCCCCTGGTCATGGTGGGTTTTTTTTGCAGCACTGGGAGAGCTCTTTTCCAGCGCTGGTGCTGCGACTACACAGCCACGTTAAAGCATTGCCACGCTTGGTCGTGAAGACATCCCCTAAGTCCAGACAAGGGTGAGGGCACAGTGCCCCTCTTGCTTTGCCTTCATTCAGATGGGAGGCAGTAATTTAGGGCAGGCATCTAACAGCAGAAAATTAACAGAACCCCACGATGGCTCAGCTGTGCTGGCTGACATGTTCCGTGTGAGAGAGCAGAGAACCACATCTCCATCCATTCTCCTCCCACCTTCAGCCATGGACACACAGTCCTTTCCTCCAGCTCTTGACACAGCTCCAGGGATTTATGCCTCTTCTTCCTGTCCCCTTGTCAAATTGAGAGAGAGGAAACTTGTCCCTGAAGCGGTTTCCAGAGCTCAGGTGCCAGTTCTGCTCTCCGAGAGCTTCTCCTGCAGCTTGCGGGCAGGGATGTCCTGCTCTGAGGGGCCAGTGCTGATGGGACACCTCCCCAGCTGCAAAGGGAGGTTACTGGGGGACAAGGAGAGGCCCTTCTGGCCTATGCTATGGAAGGACTGGGGGAGCAGGAATATCTGGGAGGACCATGGGAGAGAAGGAATGGTGGGGGCAGCTATAACCTCTGTAAATACCCCCACCATTAATGTCACGCATCCTTAGTCAGGAGTTCTCTCCCTGATGATTGGCCCATGGTACAAGAGATCCTTCGTTCAATCACTGGGGATCCCCATCACTGATGATCTTTGTGAAAGGCAAAGGAGGCCTTTGCAGCTGAGCTAGGATTTGTGCTCTTTCTCCCTCCCCACCTACGACGGCAGTTTCTTCTTCTCTCCACCTCCTACAAGGAGGTCAAATATGTCCCGTCCATTGATAGCCACCTTTGAAGTTCAGGTGTGGACAAAGCACCCTTTCAGTTAGGCTAAATATGGGAGCAATTAAATACCCCATGGTTTAGTGGGAGCAAAAACAACAGAACCCACCACCCAAGGCATGGACCAGCATGGCCTGAGTAGTAGGTGAGACAAGCAGGCTGAGGAGAACCCTAGGACTGATTGCAAAAATGCAGGGGCTGGGGAATGGATTTATGTTGCAGATAACTATCGAAAGGAATAAGGAAGCCAGCAGAAACCCAGAGAAGCCTTGGTAATGTGGCTGTGGAGGAAGCCAAGAAAAACCCCTTTGTTAGGGCACAGGACTGGCTACAAGCAAGTTTGCATTTCTACTGTGTTCACGGAAACAGAGCTGTGTGCACCTTCTTCTTAAGTAAACAAGATTGTACCAAGAAATATGGGACATTTATAATCAATTTCTCCTCTTAATGGAAACAACCTGGAGAGGCCCCGAATACTGCTAACCACTTGGGCCTAGAGGCAACACTATAAAGAAATACAGTACACACAAAAAATGCCTTTAGCTTGAACTGCAACACAAAACCTTAACTCTGACTTCATACTTCCCTCGCACGAAAAGAATAGATCATGTATCTTCACATTTCTAGAAAGCTTATGTTAATGTTGCTGATGTCACAGTTAAAGTTTGTCTTACAGTTGGGGGTAGTGGGCAGTAGCCTGTGGAATCGCCAGGTCCATCAATAAGAGTGATTAACACAATCTGTGGGTTTTAAGGCTTGATAGAGAAGCCTCCGAGTCTAAGGCCAGCCATGCTCTCTGGTTTATTTGGGCAGATCCTCTGAAGCCTGCTTGTGACACCCGTCACCCACAGGGCCACAGCCCCCCCCAGTTGAGAACCACTGTGGTAGAATAGATCCCTGTCAGCCGAAAGAGCTGAGGCTTTGTCTTGAGTTTTCTACACTCAGTTACTGTGCTTGAGTCAGCCTCTCTCGCATGAGAAGAGCCACACTGTGAATAAACACAGGTCCTGCTGTGTCCAAACTGGCACTGCACTCACTCAGGTGGGGCACTAAGACTTTTAGGAGCTCATCCCAAGGCTCTTTGCACAGCAGTGAGCTGAGCCACTCTATGGATTCTTTCCCAGTGGATGGTGGGAGAACTTGTCTGTCCTTTCTTGGGACATAGGGGGAAGAGTGGGAAGGCATTGGAGAATTAGAAGCACTCAAGTGCAGCTAGCTTGCATCCATACTACAGAAAGATCATGTTAGCTGGTGAGTTGTGCTAACTTAGTCTTTAGCCTGTGCCCCGAGGGGCCAGCTCACTTGAGTTATAAGCAGCACATCTTAAGGGTTTTTCTGTGTGGACAGGAGTCAAGTTAGGGCAATGCATAAGGTGTAGCTCGAGTTAACTCGGCATCTCCTTTTGAATCTGAGCAATATTATCTGCAGAATACAATGAAAATACTTCACTCTCACAAGCCCCATTCACACCTGGCAGTGCCAATCTCTTCTAACCATGTTCACTGCCACTATAGAACAAAGGGCGATAAGAGGACATTGTCTTGGGGAAGGTCTGTCTCCTCCGGCTCTCTGCTTTGTTGAAAGTCTAATTCCAACTCGGGATTTATGCCACCTTTCTCCCACAGCTTTGGGGCTCGCAGAGTCTGTGATTCCTGATTTAATACCTCCATCAAGATAAACAGAAGAGAAATAAGTTGTTTAATGACTAATTCTCTTCAATCACATCCTGTTTTGTATGTGTTTGTTTTATTCAATACACTGCACCTGCTGCCAGGGCCGGCCCACAACATTTTGGCACCTCAGGCATTAGGGGGACCAGATGTCCCAACTTTATAGGGCCAGTGCCGACTTTTGGGTCTTTTTCTTATATGGGTTCCTATTACCCCCCACCCCCTGTCCTGATTTTTCACATTTGCTGTCTGGTCACCCTATCAGGCGCGGAGCTCAAATGACACCCCCATGCCCCCTTGCTTGGGCCAAAACTTTGAAAGGTCTCAATTCTGCCTTCTTTCCGTTCTACTCCGCCCATGGTACTGCTCTGCTACCTACCCCAATAAAGGAGAACTAACAACTTTAAATGCCTTGTTCAAAAATTGTCAGTACACTTTACTATGCAGACAAGAAAAGTTACATTTGCTGTTCAGGCATTTGAAAGTTAACACTGGCATTTTGATGTTTGAATAATCAAAGTGGTGCTTTCGTGCCTTCTTGGTTGCAGAGACTTGAACTGCTTCTGCTTCCTGAAGGTCCACAGTCTGGGCCAACTCATACTCTATTGAGATGGTTGCAAGGCCGACTAGCCTCTCCTGGGTCATTGTGGAGCGTAGATGTGTTTTTACTCATTTCAGCTTGGAGAAGCTGTGTTCTCCGCTGGCAGCTGTTACAGGAAGTGTTAGAAGTATGCACAGAGCAACAAAAGAATTTGGAAAGAGGGTGGTCATCTTATTTGTGCATGTATATTCCAGAACAGCCTTTGGAGTTGATCCTGTTGAATGTATCTGAAAAGGGCTTTCAGTTCATCACCTATATCACTTGCATCAATATTGCACATGTCATCATGTGTCAACACGGTCTCTAGTGCCCTGCATTGCTGGTTTAGGTCTTCTTCAGGTACAGTGAGGAGTTTGGGAACATCCTACAACATCCCAAATATGCTGCTGTGATCCTTGAGCGGCATGAAACTTTCTGCAACTGATTGTATCACACAGTCTAGCACCCGGTTAAAGAATTCAGCTTTGAATTGTTGTTTGGGGCCTCTTATGAGATTATCCCGTGCCTCATATACAAAATGTCGTCTTCTTCGGTGACTCTTGTATTCTTGAATGGGTGGGGAAATAGCTTCAGTGTGAAGCTCCTCTACCCATTTCTGCGCACTCTTCAGAATGTTTTGAAACCCCTCATCTGGCTGGAAGGAGCGTAGGTGGCTGCAGCGGCAGAGGAGCCAGCCAACAGAGCTGGAGACAGGGGAGTTTGAGGGGGAGTTCTGCTGGAGGAGAAGGACTGAGGTGAGAAGGCAAAGACAGACACAGAGGCAGCAGTGGTGGTGACCCAAGCGGTGGAGGACACAATGAAAACCTCATGTTTTCTTCCACACTATGGATAGAGACATCTTTAATGTTTTTAATGAAGTAAATACTCATGGGAACTGTGTGCTCATGGGAGACTTTAACTTCCCAGATATAGACTGGAGGACAAGTGCTAGTAATAAGAATAGGGCTCAGATTTTAATAGATGCGATAGCTGATGAATTTCCTTCATCAAGTAGTTGCTGAACCAACAAGTGGGGATGTCATTTTAGATTTGGGTTTGGTAAGTTGTGAGAACCTCCTAGAAGAAATGGTTGTAGGGGACACCCTTGGTTCCAGTGATCATGAGCTAATTCACCTTAACCTGAAGGGAAGGATAACAAAAAATAGATCTGTGAGTAGGGTTTTTGATTTCAAAAGGGCTAACTTTAAAAAAATTAAGGACATTAGTTAGGGAAGTGGATTGGACTGAAGAACTTATGGATCTAAAGGCAGAGGAGGCCTGGGATTCCTGCAAGTCAAAGTTGCAGAAGGTGTCAGAAGCCTGCATCCCAAGAAAGGGGGAAAAAATTCATAGGCAGGACTTGTAGACCAAGCTGGATGAGCAAGCATCTCAGAGAGGTGATTAAGACAAAGCAGAAAGTATACAGGGAGTGGAAGATGGGAGGGATCAGCAAGGAAAGCTACCTTATTGAGGTTAGAACATGTCGGGATAAAGTGAGAAAGGCTAAAAGTCATGTAGAGTTGGACCTTGCAAAGGGAATTAAAACAAATAGTAAAAGGTTCTATAGCCATATAAATAAGAAGAAAACAAAGAAAGAAGAAGTGGGACAGTTAAACACTGAGGACTGAGTGGAAGTTAAGGAGAATCATAGAATCCTAGAATATCTAGGCATGGCCCAATATCTAAACAAGTACTTTGCCTTTGTCTTTAATGAGGCTAATGTGGATCTTAGGGTAATGGTAGCATGACAAATGGGAATGAGGCTATGGAGGTAGAGATTACCATATCCGAGACAGAAGCCAAACTTGTACAGCTGAATGGGACTAAATGGGGGGCCCAGATAATCTTCATCCAAGAATATTAAAGGAATTGGCACATGAAATTGCAAGCCCATTAGCAAGAATTTTTAATGAATTTGTAAACGCAGGGGTTGTACCACATGACTGGAGAATTGCTAACATAGTTCCTATTTTTAAGAAAGGAAAACAAGTGATCCGGGTAACTACAGGCCTGTTAGTTTGACATCTGTAGTATAGAAAAAATTTTGAAGGAGAAAGTAGTTAAGGACATTGAGGTCAATGGTAAATGGGACAAATTACAACATGGTTTTACAAAAGGTAGGTCGTGCCAGACCAACCTGATCTCCTTCCTTGAGACAGTAACAGATTTTTTAGACAAAGGAAACACAGTGGATCTAATTTAGCTAGATTCCAGTAAGGCGTTTGTTACGGTGCCACATGGGGAAGTATTAGTTCAAGAATACAAATTATTACAGAGGGTCCTACTGAAAGGTGAACTGTCAGGCTGGAGGGAGGCTACCAGTGGAGTTCCTCAGGGATCGGTTTTGGGAGCAATCTTATTTAATCTTTTTATTACTGACCTCGGCACAAAAAGTGAGTGTACACTAATAATGTTTGTGTATGACACAAAGCTGGGAGGTATTGCCAATTCAGAGAAGGACCAGGATATCATACAGGAAGACCTGAATGACCTTGTAAACTGGAGTAATAGTAATAGGATGAAAATTAATAGTGAGAAGTGTAAGGTCATGCATTTAGGGATTAATAACAAGAATTCTAGTTATAAGCTGGAGATGCATCAATTGGAAGTAACAGAGGAGGAGAAGGACCTTGGAGGATTGGTTTACCGCAGGATGACTATGGCCACCAATGTGATATGGCCGTGAAGAAAGCTAATGCGGTTTTGGCATGCATCAGGTGAGGTATTTCCAGTAGAGATAAGGAGGTGTTAGTACCGTTCTGCAAGGCACTGGTGAGACCTCATCTGGAAGACTGTGTGCAGTTCTGGTCTCCCACGTTTAAGAAGGATACAGGAACAGGTACAGAGAAGAGCTACTAGGATGATCCGAGAAATGGAAAACCTGTCTTATGAAAGGAGACTCAAGGAGCTTAGCTTCTTTAGCCTAACCAAAAGAAGGCTGAGGGAACATGTGATTGCTCTCTATAAATACATCAGAGGGATAAATACCATGGAGGGAGAGGAATTCTTTAAGCTCAGTACCAATGTGGAAACAAGAACAAATGGATACTGTGGAAGAAGACAAGTTCTTACTTTTAGTTTGCATGCAACAAGTTAGATACAGTTTTATTTTTAGGCAATTGCAAGAAGGAAGACAGCCGTTTGGACAGGGTGTCTGTTTTTATGCAAATTTTTAAAGTATAAACAATGTAAAGCAAGTATTTATACCTTTTTATTACATAAAGCTCTGCTTTGTCTATACATTTTTTATATTTTATTTGTTTGTAACATGTTTTTGCTACAATTACATTTTATTGTTATTTTAAGGTAAGGTTTTTGCTTTGCAATTTTTGTACGCTTACACCTGTTTTGACTTTAGAAGTTTTGAGTTCTTAGGGGTTAGAGTTAGCCTAACTTTTGCTTTTTTTTTTTTTTTTAACAGAACGAAGATGGCTGCACTTCAATGCCCTTTTTTACTTTCCCACTCCCCTCTTCAGTGCTTTGAGCACAACCATCATTTTTAAACTTTTATTTTTATTAGAGCTTGTATTTTTGATATTAGATTAAAAGGATCAGCCCCATAACTTTTGGTTGGATGTAGCGATAATGCATAATTAGTATGAACATGAAAAGTATTTTTGTTATTCTGTTTTTTATAACAACAATACCATATTTTTTAATTAAACAAAAACAATACAAACATTAATGTGTTTAGTGTAATAATATGCTGGAGTTATTTTGTAGCCTTAGTTACATAGCACAATAGATTATAATTAGTCCATAAGATAAATGCTTTATAGATGGTATGAAAGGCATGTTTTTTAATTTGATATATATTTTGAAGCACATAGATTTGGCCTTGTAATTTAGAGATTTTTTGAACCTTTGGTAGGAGTGAGTGTAGGTTTTGGAATTGGTCGGGTATTAAGGTGGTTTAATTAAAGGGTATTTGAAGCCTAAGATTTAATTGTAGGATTTTATTTGCAGGCCAATAGATAAGGATTTTTTGCAGCAATGGTGAAATTAAAATGTATGTTTTGCAAATGGTGACCTTAACGTTTACACAGCTGTAACTAGCTTGGAAGAGCAGGTGTTTTGTTAGGGTCGGTGTTTGTTTTCTACTTTTTTAACAAATGCTGTTAGAAACAGTGACACATTTTATTTTGGCTTTAGCTTTTGTATGCACGGAGGCTGTGGGGGCTTTAAAGGCCAAAAATGTTTATTGGCTTTTTATTTTTGTGTAAACATTGGGTGTTATTTTAGGAGCACTGACTATAAATTGGCTCGGCATACCAGGGGAATTAATTTTTTTAATATTACCGTGAATTGTTTCATGTTCTATGCATTTTTTTTACGGACCTGCAGGATTTGGTATGTGGGAGCCCACACCCCTGTCACCGGCCCGTAGGCTTGGAAGGAGCACTGCGAGTGCCTGCAACTTTACCCTGAAAACGTTTACGTTTGTTTTTACGGCCACAGATCAGATGGCACTTTGGAAGCACTAGTAAGGGCAGTGGGCCAGGCCTGGTGCTTAAGGTCACTGTAAATGGCCGTTAGCTGGTTATTTAGGAAATTTTGAACATGCCAGATTTTACTGCAATTTTTTTTGCCTTAGTGATATTTAATACCATTTTTATTAACAGCTTTTGGGTTATTAACCTAAGGGCGGAGATAACATGTAATTTACCCATTTCAGCTTGCACTTGGGTTAACTGTGCTTTAGTAATAAGACTAGTGGCCTTTTTTAGCTGCCCTGATTTTTTATTATGTTGTTGGCTTTTATAAATGTTTTCAATTGCTGCTGCACTATTGGCCCCACTTGACAGGTGTTTGACCAAATCTTTTTTTAGAGGAGACACGGGCGCTTTGCTCTGCTAACCGAATGGCAGCTTTTTTGGAGCAGTTGGGATAGATATACATGACCTGAAAGCTAAATAGGGCGAGGGTAAATTTTATCATTTTTAATATAGCATTAATTACTATTTCTTTAACACATTTCTTTTAGTAAAGTACCATACCACATTTGTTGTTTATATAGTTTAAAATACTTTTAAGAAGCATTGACATGAATAGCATAGGAGGGGTATATTGCAATATGGTACAGATTAGGTTATTAATTACTGGGACTATTTTAGTACAGGTAAATTTTTGGTGGCAGAACACACCCTTTTTTAAATATGAATTTGATTATTTACTAATTGGGCAACCAAAACCAATAAGGACCTTTTTTATGACATATTATAGACCCCTAAGATGGCTTTTATATTAACCCCGCTATAAAATCCACTAATTTTAATGTTAGATTCTTGAGGCTTATTTGTAGTGATATTGTATACTTTTCTTTTTATGGACTAGTTTGTTTTTTATTTAATTGTTTTCTTAGATAGGATATTTTGAACCTTAAACCTAATTTTTTAAACAATATTTAAAGACATTATTAAAATGTGAAGGCCTTGGCCATTGGGTTTTATTAGAATATCTGGTGTTGTTTGTATTTGGATGCGTTACGGGGGTAGAAGTATCATGGAGGGAATGGCGGGGGCAGCGGCAACAAGGCACCTTTGGTATTTGTTATTTGAAAGCGAAGTAGGGAGGGCAATACATGCTGAAGGTACTTATTGAAAAACACAGGGCGCAGCCTTGGAATAAACCCCCAAACCCAATTAATACCACACTTTTAAGCATGGATTTTACAAGGGTTTTTTTTTGCCAGTGTATAACGCTACACCTTGTTTACCAGGGCCAGTTTTTAATGTTCTTTGTAGTTAGGAATTTTTGGACTTTGGCGCTTTTAGCAGAGTGAGCGGCTTTGTTTGGTTGGTTGGTTTGGAGCAATTGTGGTTTAGTACTGTGGAAAAAAATATATATATATTTTTTAGTTTGAATGCAACAAGCCAAAAAGTGTTTATTTTTAAGCAATTGCAAGGGAAGAAATACAATGGACGGAGAATACCTTTGCCTTAGTAGTTTTTTAAAGTGTAAACAATATAAAGCAGTATTTATACCCTTTGATTATATAAGATGGTGTCTTTGTTTATACTTTTTTTGAGATTTTATTTGTTTTTCAAATTTTTTGTTAACAATTACATTTTATTTTTATTTTAAGGCAAGGTTAAACAGCTTTGCCTGCAGTTTTTTATACGCTTTACCAGGTCTGCCTTTACAAATTTTGCGTTATTATGGTTCTGCGTTAGCCTGACTGTTGCTTTGTTTTTCAATCAACTGAGAGGCCGACATTTAATGTTTTTTAATTTTGTTTTTACACTCTCCCCCCCCCCCACTTTTGTGCATTTTTTAGCACAACTACCATTTTAATTTTTTTATTTTTATTAGATTTTGTATTTTTGATTTTAGATTAAATGGTTAGCCTTATCAACTGTGACTGGATATAACAACAAAGCACACTGTTTGAACATGAAAGGTATTTTTGTTATTACATTTTTTACAACAACATATTTTTAAACTACAGAAAAACAATATAAACATTACTGTTTTTATTGTAACAATCTGCTGGGGTTGATTTATAGCCTTAGTTACATAACACATGACATTATGATAGACACTTTATAAACTGTGGAATGCATGGTTTTTAATTGAATATATAATTTGAAGTATAATATAATATACTTTGAAGTACATAAATATATATGTACATCAATGAAGTACATAAATACAATATAACTTGAAGTACATAAATTTGACCTTGTAATTTAGAGATTTTTTGAACCTTTGGTAGGAGTGAGTGTAGGTTTTGGAATTGGTTTGGTATTAAGGTAGTTTAATTCAAAGGTATTTGAAAGCTAAGATGTAATTGTAGGACTTTATTTGCAGGCCAATAATGGAATTGTTGGCAGCAGTGATGAGATTAAAATGTATATTTTACAAAGTGGTGGCCTCAACATTTACACGGCTGTTACTAACTGGGAAATTAGGTGTTTTGTTCGGATGGTTTTCTGTTTTCTACCTTTTTAACAACCATTGTTATAAACAGTGACGACTTTTTTTGGCTTTCGCTTTTGTACGCACTGAAGCTGTGGGAGTTTTAAAGGCCAAAGTGTTTATTAATTTTTTATTTTTACTTAAACATTAGGTGTTATTTTAGGAGCACTGACTATAAATTGGCTAGGCATACCAGGGGAATGAATTTTTTTAATGTTCCCGTGAATTGTTTCATGTTCTATGCATTTTTTTTACGGACCTGCAGGATTTGGTATGTGGGAGCCCACACCCCTTTCACCGGCCCGTAGGCTTGGAAGGAGCACTGCGAGTGCCTGCAACTTTACCCTGAAAACGTTTAAGTTTGTTTTTACGGCCACAGATCAGATGGCACTTTGGAAGCACTAGTAAGGGCAGTGGACTAAGCCTGATGCTTAAGGTTACTTTGAATGGCTGTTAGCTGGTTATCTGGGAAATTCTGAATGTTTGAACATGCCAGATTTTACTGCATTTTTTTTCTTTGCCTTAGTGATATTTAATACCATTTTTGTTAACCGCTTTTGGGTCCTTGAACTAAGGGTGGAGATAACATGTAATTTACCAACTTTAGCCTGTACCTGGGTTAACTGTCCTTTCGTAATAAGACCAGTGGCCTTTTTTAGCTGTTTTAATTTTTTATTATGCTGTTGGCCTTGAAATGTTTTAAATTGCTGCTGCACTCCTGGCACCATTTTACAGGAGTTTTACCAGATTTCCTTTTTCTAGAGGAGACCCATGGCCTTTGTTGTGCCAACAGAACAGCAGCCCCCTTGGAGCAGTTTGGATATATAAAATTGACGTGAAATGAGCTAGGGCCAAACAAATTTTACAATTTTTAATGTAACATTAATTACTGTTAATTAGTATTTTAAAACTTTTTTTTAATAAATACGATACCACATTTGTTTAAAATTTTTCATGTACCTTTAAGAAGCATTGACATGAATAGCATAGGAAGGGGTACATTGCAATATGGTACAGATTAGGTTATTAATTACTGGGACTATTTTAGTACAGGTAAATTTTTGGTGGCAGAACACACCTTTTTTAAATATGAATTTGATTATTTACTAATTGGGTCACCAAAAACAGGAAGGAGCCATTTTTTTATATATATACTACAGACCCCTGGAATGGCCATTCTATTAACCCCATTATAAAACCCACTAATTTACATTTTAAATTTTTTAGGCTTATTTGTAGTCATGTGATATACCTTTACTTTTACTGACCGGTTTGTTTTATTTAATTGTTTGCTTATATGGGATATTTTGAACATTAAAAATATTTTTTCAACAATATTTCAATAAATTACTAAAGTGGGAAGGCCTTGGCTATTATTAGACTATATGGTATTGTCTGTACTTGGATGTGTTACGGGGGGATAGTATAGTGGAGAAAATGGTGGGGGCAGTGGCAACAAGGCGTTTCTGGTATTTATTATTTAACAGCCAATCAGAAAGGACAATACATGCTGAAGATACTGATTTAAAAACACAGGGCGCAGCCTGTGGAATAAAGCCCCACATTTAATTAATACCACTTTGTTAAGCATGGGTTTTACAAGGCTTTTTTGGCCAGTGTATAATTTTTTGTTTTTTTACCAGGGTTAGTTTTTAATATTTTTTGTAGTTAGGAATTTTTGGACTTTGGCAGTTTTAGCAGAGAGAGCGGGGTTTTTTTGTTTGAAGCAGTTGTGGTTTAGTACCATGTAGGGGAGAAGTGACCAGCACGTTACCCTGCAGTGGTCTGGGTTTTTTTGGCAAATGCTGGCTGTGTAGTAATTTCATTACTGGACAAGTGAGCGGTTACTAGCACTTCAGTTTGTTTGTTTGTTTGTTAGTTTTGCTGTCGAGAAGGAGGAAAAGCAATACCAGAAGGAGGGACAGGCTGATTAGTAGTTGAAGTAGAGTTATTTTGAGGCCGAGGGACTTTTTTGCAGAAAGAAGCATGGGTTCAGGCAGTGAGCTCTTGGCACTTTACAGCAGTGTTGGTAGTTAGCAGGACTTGCTAAGGGCCTTTTTAGTGTGGGGCCAGAGCAGTTTTGTGTTGATGGACCTGTACGTAGACCCAGTTACCTGTTTTTTAACCAATGGCAGGTTGGTTGAGGTTTCTTGGAGCAGGACTTGTCTTACCTGCCTGGCAGTGTTCTGCAGATTTTACGGCTGCTTGGACCCATTTTAAGCCCCTGTTTTTTTCTTGGGGCAGTTAGGTTTTAATAAAACCCCTTATGTATTTTTAGCTCATTTGACTAAAATGTTTATGGCCAAATGATTTTAATTGAATCATTTTTTTGCCTGGATTTATTTGCAGACCTTTTTTTGGAAAAGGGCCCTTTTTTTTCCTTTTGACTGGCTGCAAAGAAACCAAGAATTTCTTTTTTTTCCCAGCATTTTGTAAAATTTAACTACTTAATTTTTTTAGCAATTATAGAGTTAACTTTAGTTTTTTTAAAATTACTTATTTTTTAAAATGACACTTAAAATAGTAAAATCTAAGTTAATTAATTGTTTTAGGGATTTAAATTTTTGATGCTTGTAATTAGCTATGCTTTTAAAGTTTTTAACTTTTAAAAAAAAATTGTGTGTTGCTTGCTTGGGCCCGATTTTGCTTTTTTTGCGGAACCGTTCCTTTTTATGGGTACAAGCCTTGTTTTATTACCACTTTAGCAAGGAGGGTGGGCTTTTTAACTAGCCCCCACCCCTTTGGGTTATTTTTTTGGAAACATTTTTATTTCCAAGGGCTACCCGGGTGGTGGCGTGTGAGGCTGGCCACCTGGGCAGAATGCATGGCCAATTGGCGTTCTCACTGTTTCATGTTTTTTACGGCAGACACACGGCCATTGCAGCATATGCTGAGCACACATGGTTAAATTTTCACATGTTCCTGAAGGGCTGGTACTTGCTTAGCCAGGGCTTCAGGCGTGTGCGTTCCGCTTTTTTTGCCTGGAAGTTTTGTTTTAAGGCTTGCAACTTGTTTTGGACGGAGGTTTGAGTTGCTGCTTGGATAGTGATTTATGCTTTTAGTTGCTTCATTTTTTTGAGCTGTTGGGTACACATATTTTTTTTAATTTTTTTTTATTGCTTAGTTTTGCTATGACTTGG
Organism: Lepidochelys olivacea; assembly: GCF_965140295.1. Classification (NCBI taxonomy): domain Eukaryota; kingdom Metazoa; phylum Chordata; order Testudines; family Cheloniidae; genus Lepidochelys; species Lepidochelys olivacea. The sequence continues at coordinate 13,187,304 of NC_140416.1, forward strand.
GGTAGACCCACCTGCACCCTTTGTTTGCAGCCCGGGGTGGAGAGAGGAATGCTAAACCATTTTTTGGTTTTTAGGCATACTACAATGGAGAGTGGGGCTTATTTTTAATTATGCAATTTTTAACCTATAATACCAACCGTGCCAAACAAAGCAAACGTAAAATAACAAGGATAAAACAGATAGATGGTGTGCACTGTTCAGGGCTTTTTCCCTTTGCAATTTTTTCTTAAACTGTCTCCGATTTTTTGTTACCAATTTGCCTGTGCCTTAGTTAATTAGGCTAAGACCACTGGATCGCAGGGGCGGAGATGAAGAGCACACACCATGTGACTGAATTTTAAATCTTTATTAATAAACTAACACAGTGGTGAGTGTAGAAACTGCTTTTACATTACTTAAAGGAAGAAAAAATGTTAATACTTAAACCTTGACCCACTTTTATACATGTACACACGCTGCCCGGGCTAGCCAGCCCTGGGGGTAGGAGAGAGAGAGATAGAGAGAGAGAGGTGGATGGTAGGTTGTTTTGTGTATAGATTGTTTAGAGGTACGCTGCAAAATTTTGTAACTTGCTTTTCCTTTTGGGAGGGATTTTTATGCCCTGGGGTTTTTGGGGCGTTCCTTTTAGGGATCTTTGCTTGGTATTTTAGTTTAGGCCAGCTGTTTGTGGCCTTTTTAGCGTTTTCAAACCATTCTGGCTTTAGGGTTGCAAAGGCAGACTGTTGGGTTTTACCGGGCAGCCAATCTTTGCAAATGTAATTTTAGTTTTGCAACTTATTTGCTTTTTGTTTTATGTGTGTTTATATTTTTTTTACAGCCAGCTGGGTGTGAAAGCAGTTTTTTTCTACTTGGCTTGGTCTCTGTTTTTTGATTTTTGAATGCAGGGCAGCTTTTTTTATTTTTAGGCCAAACTGACTTTTAAATTAACCCTCCCCCCCCTTTATTTTTTTTTTCATTTAGCTTTAACTAATTGGGGATATGAAAGAGCGGAGAGGGTTAACAATATAGTTTGGGTAGGGAGGCATTTGGTTGCATTACATTTAGTTTTTAAATTTTGTACTTGAGTTTTTAATTTGGGGAGGGAGTTTTTTGGCTTTTGCACTTGATACTTATGGAGGTTTTTGTAGCTTTTTTTTTTTTGACGTGTATGATTTTATTTAAATTGAAGGTACCTTTTAGTGGGAATTGTTTAGAGGGATTATTATGTAAAAATTTTAATTACACAAGGGAGTATTTTGTTCACTTAGCAGCTTATCAAATAGTTTCCCCAGTTTATTTTGTTTGCTGTGTTAGCTGCTTAAAAGCGAAAAAGATTTTTAAATACTTTAGGGAAAGGGTTTGCGGGGTAGCAGCTTATAAGTAGGAAAGGCTTTTACTTTTTTGCACTGTTTGCTGGGTCATGAGGTTTGGCTGACCCCTCCAGCCAAAAAAAAGAACTTTTTTACTTAGAGAGTGAGGGCCCTGGTGTGCCTGAAGTTAGCTTAAGTCCCAGACCTCGATAACGGCACTTACTTTTTACAGATTTATTATTTACTTTTATTTTATTTACTTTTATCTTTAGATGCATTTTTTTAATCTATAACCTTAATGTTTTATGTTTGGACGTAATACACCCTTATTGAGGCAGCAAAAATTTTTAGCTTTGATGAGGTTTGACCTCAACCTCATATTGGGGGTGCAGAAAAAAGTTTTTCAGCACCACTTTGCATTTGGCCTTGTTGCATAATAAATAAGTTTGCATGGCGTGAGCCCAAAGGGACAGACAGTCCCATGGTTAGGATTTTTTTTTTTGATACCCCAGTATCGATTTTTATAGGTTTTTTTTTACCTTTTGTTTGGTGCTTTGGGCTTTGAAGGGGAAAGGTTTGCAGTAGTTGCTGCTGATTTAGCCGCGCATCGTTATCCGAGTCACGGCACCAAATTGTGGAAGAAAACAAGTTCTTACTTTTAGTTTGGATGCAACAAGTTAGAGACAGTTTTATTTTTAGCCAATTGCAAGAAGGAAGACATCCGTTTGGACAGAGTGTCCTTACGCAAATTTTTAAAGTATAAAAAATGTAAAGCAAGTATTTATAGCTTTTTATTATTTATGTAATAATAAAGCTTTGTTTTGTTTATACTTTTTTATATTTTATTTGTAGCAAAAAATGTTAAACAATTACATTTTATTGTTCTTGTAAGGCAAGGTTAAAACCAGCTTTGCTTTGCAATTTTTATACGCTTACCAGTTTTGCCTTTACAAGTTTTGCATTAGAGTTAGCCTGACTTTTGCTTTCTTTTCAACAGAACTAAGATGGCTGCACTTAAATCCCTTTTTGTTACTTCCACAGGAAGTTTAGACTTGAAATTAGATGAAGGTTTCTAACCATCAGAGGAGTGAAGTTCTGGAACAGCCTTCCAAGGGAAGCAGTGGGGGCAAAAGACCTAGCTGGTTTCAAGATTAAGCTTGACAAATTTGTGGAGGAGATAGTATGATGGGTTAACATGATTTTGGCAATTAATTGATCTTTGACTATTTGTGGTAGATGGGGCCTAGTGGCCTGGGACGGGATGTTGGATGGAATGGGATCTGAGTTACCCAGAAAAGAATTCTCTGTAGTATCTGGCTGGTGAATCTTGCCCACATGCTCAGGGTTCAGCTGATTGCCATATTTGGGGTCAGGAAGGAATTTTCCCCCAGGGCAGACTGGCAGAAGCTCTGGGGTTCTTTTGCCTTCCTCTGCAGCATAGGGCACGGGTCACTTGCTGGAGGATTCTCTGCACCTTGAAGTCTTTAAACCATGATTTGAGGACTTCAATAGCTCAGACGCAGGTGAGAGGTTTCTTGTGGGAGTGGGTGGGTGAGATTCTGTGGCCTGCACACAACACTCGCCATTAAAGGCGTGTGTTCCGTGTGGCTGATGTCAGGTGTGCAGTCCAGAATAACAGGGTAATATCTTGCTGCCGTAAGATCTCCCACAATCATCCATTTGACTTTTGTTGCCAGTAACTGAATGATCTCATTTTGAATGGTTTTCCAAGGTAGTAGTGTGTATACATTTCTTGGGTGATGACACTTCTTAGAAGCTCCTGGAGTACAGCACCAAACTCAGCCATCAGCTCCACAATTTTAAGGAAGTTTCCATTGTTTGGCACATACAGCTGATCTGAAATGCCACGCAGTGCTAGGTTTTGGGTAGCAAGCATTCTCACAATGGCAAGGAGCCTTTTCCGAACATTTTGCCAGGAAAGAGACTCTGATGCAATCTTCTCTTGATGCTGATCATCTATGGAGGCCTTTAACCTTAGTCTCATCTCAAGCTCTTTCCACCTATGGAATGCTCTCTGGTGATTTGCTGCCTTCTCATGGCATGCCAGATTTCTAGCCAGATTTTTCCAGTCCTTTGTTTCTGTAGAGCCCAAAGAGGCTGGAACATTAGAATGCAGTATTCTCAATTTTTGAATACATAAGCCGTGGCCTCTTCACTTTCTCACCATTGGGGATTTCATGCCAGTAATGTGTTGGATGGGAACTACTCTTTTCATTGTCTTTGGGGAACATGAAGTTTTTCACTTGCTGTGGCCCATGCAGTACAAGGAAGTCCCTCAGGCTACTGCTCAAGTGGGTCCACAGTCCTGGATCATCTAGACTCAAGGAATTCAACTCAGCAGCAGCAGTTTCTTGCGCCTCCACCACACTCTTCTCTGATCTACACTTTTCTTCAGGAATGTGCATGGTTACATCCATTGGAGATGCAGATATGGATGCTGCAGTAACTGCCAGGTCACCTGCACACTGACTAACTGGAAGATCAGGCATCTCCTCACCACTCACATCCTCACTGGGCTGGAAGGCTCACCGTGAACATTTGTGTCTATGTATCTCAGGAGAGCTCCTTCCTGCTTAGATGAAGAAAGCAAAAGAAGCATTTCTCTTTTTCTGAATGCTGCCTCAGAGGGACGTTTTCTTCTTTCACTCACGACTGCTGTTCTGTACCAGCTATAGTGGCTCTCAACACTCAGTTGAAGGGGACAAATAAGCAGGCTGGTAGCAGGGCCTGAGTGAAGGAAGATATCAGCGTCTTAAGGGCCTAACTGGCTCCTACTACCTTAGCTGACTTCCTGTTCTCCTCAGGTGGGTTCAGGGAAGCAGCAGGAAACAGGAAGCTCCCTGAGAAGCTGGGGTTAATCAGTCCAGGCTCCTGGGGATGCTAGAGAGGTACATAAGAGGCTCCTCCTCCTCTGTCTCCCTGCAGCTCCTGCTGCTTGCTGTCATTCTCTCGCACCTTTTCTCCTGCCTGCCCCTTATGTCTCTTGTGCCCTCCTTCCTCCAGCACAGCACTCCACCCTCTCTGTGCATCTCGAGCAGAGAGAATCCACATGCGCCAGCAGCAGACACACTTTTCTACACTCTGGGTCCTAGTGGCGCCCCCCACAGTCTGGCACCTGAGGCGGCCACCTCAGTTCACCTCCTAGTAAGTCCACCTCCTGTGGGCACAGAGCACCTAACTCCCACTGAGGTCAGCCTGGGAGGCTGGATGTGCACATTACAGGCAGTAGACTGTCAGGGCAGCATAATCTACTGAAAAACCGTGTATTGCTCATTGCAACCCAAGCTCTCACTGTGTGGCTTTTTGTCCTGCCTCTGTTGTGTAGAGCATGAGCAGAGGTTTATGAGATGGCGGCTACTGCTGTGGCCAGCCATCTCAGTACCTTTCCCATTGTCTCTCTTCTGGCTGTGGATGCTGGACTGCAGCAGCTCTGCGGAGGTCCCAGCCTCGCTCTTTAGTGTCCACTCTCCACTTTCTTGGATGGCGCTTCATGGACCATTGAATAGCCTCCTGAAAACATCCCAGTTGTGGACACAGGCACCAGCAACCGATTCCCCAAGCCAAACTCCCCTTCGCAATCCAGAGAAACAGCCTGGAGCACAGGGTTTGGCCCTTGCTGACTGTAGACACCACAGCTGCTGCACGGTGACTCCTGTGACCCCTCTAGCCCATCAGCACTCGGCTCGCCTGCATTCTGCTGAGCGGCTGAGATCTGGGGGAACAGAAACCCTTTGTTAGAGATGGAAAATCTCTTCACAGGGTCACTCTGTTAATGGCTGCCAGACGCCTTCCCTGTGAAACCCCAAATGTGCAGCCCCTCTGATTCCCACAGGGGAGATCTCTGCTCATTCACTGGTCACCCGTGGCTGCAGTCTCTGATGGGGAATGTAGAGGGGTCTCTGCGGATGGTCCCTTCTACAGCACCCATAATGGGAGGAGGTTTGGCCTTGTGATGTGAGGCATGGATCTGAGACTTAGGGCTCCTGGATTCTGTGACTCTGGAAGGGGGGCGAGGTCTAGTGGGTAGAGCTGGATTGGTTGACAATGAGTGAGCAGAGCTTGTGCTGAAGGACCCTGGTTACATGTGGCCAGTGATGAGCTGCCAAAATCTTAACAACCGGTTCCCTATAAAAAGTTCTGATTTAAGGGATGTGCCCCAGTATGTATTTTTTGTACCAGCAGGGTTACCAAATGTCTGTATTTTCCCGGGACTAATTTTTAAAATTTAAAAATTCCTCCTATACAGCGATTTCAGAACCAAAAAGCCTGACCTGTCTGGGAAAATATGGATTTATATTAACCCTGCGTAAAGTTCTTTTTAAAAAAGATGGGCCTGTACTAGAAATGAGCTCCGTTTCACATGTGCGGGTCCCCGCCACTCCCTGGGGGTGTGCTAGGGTGACCAGATGTCCTGATTTTATAGGGACAGTCCCGATTTTGGGGTCTTTTACTTATATAGGCTCCTATTACCCCCCACCCCGTGTCCTGATTTTTCACACTTGCTGTCTGGTCACCCGAGGGTGTGCACATGTGTGGGTCCCAGCTGCTCCCTGCCCCCCTCATTGAAGCAGGTGTGCAGGGTTACTGCCCTGGGAACAGCAGGGCACCAGTGGATGTGGGGTGGGATCAGCAGGGGGTGGCTGGAGACAGGGGCTGGCTGCAGGCAGGGGGTGCGGCAGGGGGTGGCTGCAGGCAGGGCCTGGCTGCGGGCAGGGTGGTGGGTGCTCACGGGGAGAGCAGCAGGACGCAGCCCAGGTCCAGCAGAGCAGCCAGGGACCCAGCAGGCAGTAGTGGGAGCCCCAGGGCCAGGGGAGCAGCAGCAGCCCCAGGGCTCGTGCCCAGGGCCAGGCAGCAGCCCACATGGCTCCCACAGCGCAGCGCCCCCGGCGGCCGGAGGAGGAATTACATCACTTCCCGGCCGGAGCCCATCAAAGCCTCAGCGCCCCCTGCAGGGAAGCGGGTTAACAACTGGTTCTAAAATGGCTTCAAAATGTAACAACCGGTTCATGCGAACTGGCTCCAGCTCACCACTGCATGTGGCCATGACTTTACTTACCTGTCAGTGTAGGTTGTTCAGACTATTCCTGGACACATGGTACATCTGCTGCTGGCCATCCCTGAGATGTAGGTCTTTCATCCACACAAGGACATGGCATATCAAGGTCAATCCAGCAGCTCCCATCTGGTCTTCACCTCTGCAATGGACGGCTAGTCTGACCCTGACCAGAGAAAGACAGGGTGGTGTTCTTCAGGGGAATCTGCTGGAGCTCCCGTATCCCCCACTCCACCTCACTCCCCCGCATGCGAAGGAATTTCCAAAGATACCACTAATCGTGGATAAACAAAGCAGCCAAGATGAGGTCAGTGTGGCTTGACTTACTGAGCAGACTGGTTCTAAGGGAAGAACAGATTTCTCTCCTGCTCTAGGGAGATTCCCATCAGAAAAGTATCTGATGGCGGAGGAGGGGGGGAAATGCAATCCCCCAGCCCCTTGAATGGCAGGAAATCAGGACTCGGGGAGCTAAGGGGTGTCTCTGTCCTGCTGCAGGGAGCAGGCCTGGAGAGCAGAAAGGGCACTAGTGGCTTTGTAGGAAAGAAAGTGACTTCTACCAGTGAAGGTGGCTGAAGCTTCTTGCAGACATTCGAGTCGAAGATCCTCACACCTCCTTTGGGGATCCTTTTCCCTCAGAATAAAATAAGGAGAATGACGTGTGAAGCCCAGGTCTGGGATCCAGGGAAAAGGCAGGATCTCAGCCAGATTACACACCAGGAACCTGATCTTTCTCCCAAGAACCACAATTATCTGGATGAAGTTTTCTCCCCCATTTGCTTCCAGGTTATTTACTCACAGGATTCATTCATTTGCTTTCCTGTGTTTCCACTCTCTGCATCTGTTCATTGGTTTAAGTAACATTCTTTCAGTTTTTGCTTCTGTTTCCTCTTATTACAGGGTAGCATCTGCTTAGCACCTTCAAAAATAAATTAAAAACAAAATCCTGATTCTACATTGAAGAGGTAAGTTTCTGAGAATTTGGCTGCACAACTTTAGTGTCTGCATATGTCATTCACTAGTATTTATTGTGGTGCAGGTCTGATGCAATCTGCCCACCCAAGAATACCCACATGAAGCATGGGGTGCCCTTAGAATACCAGTTAAAAGAGAGGAAGAGAGTGGATTAATAGCGGGGGGGGGGAATCCAAAAAAATCCAGTGCATCAGCACTTCTCTGCATCACTGCAGCACCAGCCCGGGAGCAATACAGGTTAAAAATCTCCATGGTTCTTTCCCCCTAGAACCACATCCGAGCAGAAAAAGGCCTTCAGCCAATTATTTCCTTACACTCTGAATGGGTGAAATTCAGCCCTGTGCAGACAGCCAGGGCAAGGTCTGTGCATCACAGTGGGTTTAAGTGGCCACTTCACTGCCCAGGTGCTGTGAGTCTTCGGTGGCATAGTTTTCATCCTGGATTGGAACAGCCAGTGGGAATCCTGTGAGGTACAGAGCAGAGAGAGGTTGGGGCCACAACGTTCACCTCAGAGGCTGAGCTTCTGCAGACTTTTGGGATGTTCCCATCTGAGGAGGATGATTTTGGGCAGCCCTAGTTCAGAGCTTTCAGTCACCTCAACCGGTGATTCTCTGGCACAATTGTTCTAATGTATCTGAACTTTTCAGGCCTTGCCCCCACCTCTGACACCCCTTGTACCTCACCATTGCCCTCTAACAGCCCCTGTCCCTTCTCTTGATCCCTGCCATGCCCAAATACAGAGAGTAGCTCATGCTCCTTCTCTCTTAGACCTTCTTCTTACACGATCCTTCCCTACCTTTTGATAAACTGATCACTGTGCCCTTCCCCAGCTCCTGGAGGAATTGTGGCTCCTCAGGACAACCTGGGAATGGGTGGCTCCTACCTCCGGGTGGGGTGTGTGGTTTTCCATCTCAGCATCACTGAGAGCCAGTACTTCTCGATTTCACAGGATGAGGTCATGGCTCCCCAAGCCGGGCCAGCTGCAGGCTGCATTGCTGTTGGCGACATGGACAGATCCCAGAGCCTGGAAGACAGAGCGGGGAGGAAACCCTTGCTCATTTCTCTTTCAGAGCCCCCTTCGAAGATGGGCCAAGAGGAAAGGAGAGGACGAAGGGCAGAAAGTGAAGCCGCTCCTGTGGCGAGAGCACTCCTGTAGAGCCCAGTCAGTTCCCAGCTCTCCCCCACATTGCTCGGTGTGACCTTGGAGAGGTCACTTCCTCACCTTCATTCCCTGTCTGTAAAATGGGGGTACAAGTCGTCCCCCCCCCACACACACAGGGAGGAGAAGGGAGGAGAGACCCATTTTCGGTGAGGGACTCAGACACTCTGGGCACAGATTGTGCCAGAGTGAGGGAAGGGACCCAGAGTTTGCTCCCTAGACCCAGGGGAGGAAGATGTTATCAGAAGGTCAGCAAAGGGGATGGGCCAGGAACTGCTGCCATGGACAGAGCTTAGGGATTTGGTCAGTGCCAGGGACTTTGTACCTCCCTTCAGCAAATGGCTTCCCTCTTGTCATCAGCAGTCCATGCAGTATCTGAACTCCTTCCAAGTGTCCTGAAGGGGCTCCCTTCATTCTTCTTGCAGGTGATGGATTCGTTGACCCAGGTCGATAGCTGGGAATTTCGGAGAGGTCATTTGTAGCATGACATGAAATCAGTGGGAAATCTACATTTCGCAAAATAAAGGTTTCATTGTGCTTTGCAAATTTGGAACTGATCTGTCCTATCAATCAACGGTACATGTTCAGAAGAGGATGAAGCACACCATCGTGGTCAGGTGATCTATGAGAGTCAGTTCCATCATGTGGCCATTTGATTAGGTAAAATTCCTGGCAATGGCTGCCCATGGCCAGGGCAGGGTCTCCAGAGGCCTGAAATGCCAAGGAGTTTGGTGCGTGGTGCCTTGGTGAAAGCGCAGAAGTCACATCAGTCAAGCTAAGTCTGAATTTCAGCCCACATCTGGCACCAACAAATGAAGCAGGCCCTGGTGGTCATAGTAGATGCGTCTACTTCCAGGATGAGCACTGAGCCTCCAAATAGGTGCAGTAGTGAAGGCAGTTGTGAGCTGTTTGTGGGCTTTTTGGAACTTGGGTGACCAAACAAACGTGTCCATTATGTGGAGGAGAGCTCTCGTGGGGGTTATTGGCTCTGAGAACCCTGGGCCGAAGCAGCAGTAAAGCGGGTGAAGTCTAGGAAGCGCTGGTCTTCTTGAGGACTTCATACTTTGTCCCATCTATGAAAGGCTTCCACCTTATTTGGATCAATCGTAACATTTTCCGGGGAGAGGATGTACCCCAAAAACTCTGTGGAGAGTTGGCCGGAGGTACGCTTTTCCAATTCTGTGCTGAGACCATGCTGCCGAAACCTCTCCAGGTTCAGGTGTGGTGCGCATGCTGCTCTTGGTTCTCCAAAAAAAAGAAGTCTGTCACCTGAATAGATGACACTGTGCAGATCCACAATAGCCCCAAATACATCACTGATGAAATGTTGCAAGGGCAGGGGACCGTTAGTTAGCTCAAATGGCATGTCTGACAGTTAAAATGTCCATAGTGTGCTTTGAAATCTGCCTTCCATTTGTCCCCTGCCCAAATGAGTGTTAGATTGGAAATCCTCACAGATGAAGTTTGATGAACAACTTTGCAGATTTCCTGCGAGCCAACAATTGTGGGATTCCCAACAGGGGGTTATGGTTCCAAATGATCCTTTTTTTCAGGGGCTGATTGTCTAAAGAGAGACATAGTAGAGTCCCACATTTCTTCTTCCCCAAAAGGTCCTGGGCACCCGTGGGAAACGCTAATTTGCTCAGAAACTCTTAGGACCAGTTTTCAAGCCTGTACACAGGGAGAGCCACTAATTCTGGTTCCACCAATGTGTAAATACTGGTGAAGGCAACTTTCAACCAAGGTTGCAGGTCAAGAGGGCAGTCATAGTCCTGGGTGCAGAGGCAACGAGTCCCCATTTCTTTCAAAGGTATCCATGTAATCCGGGTATTGATCAGGAATGCCGGGTGTCCGAGTCAAGAAGGTGGAGTAGGTCCAGAGGCAGAGGCTGGTTCAAGGAACCCCGACATTATTTTCAGTCATTTCCATTGTGCAGCTCCAGCAGGGACCTCATCGGGCCAGGCTCATGTAGTGAGGCCCTGGTTCACACCTGGTGTGGTGTGTCCCTGTTGCATACAGGCCACTGACTTGCAGAGATCCTGCTTTTCTCCAAAAAGTTGCACCACCTAATGTCACGTACTGCATCTGATAATGATGCCCAGGGGTGGGAGCACAGGTCGCAGCAAGGTGCAGGATTGTGCCGAGGCTAAGAGTGGTACTAGAATCAAGGTCCAGGGACACAGCAGGGTCAAAACCGAGATCAGAGTCCATCGACAAAGCAGAAGTAGAACCAGGGCCAGAGTCTAAATCCATGCCAAAGGTCATAGCCGGGTAGTCAGAGAGCAAAGATCAGCCAAGTCAATGTCAAGCCAGAGTCCAGATACAGGCCGAGGGTCAAAGCCGGGTAGTCAACGTCCGAGTGGTTGGGGAAGATCAGGAGGAGAAGGCAATGCTGGAGAGGGTCAGTGGAGGGCCTGGAGCGGGGCTAAAGAAGGACAAGGAGATATGGAATCAAGGTGGGCAGGCAACATCTGGAGCCAAGAAGGGTCACGCCAAAGTCATAATCAGAGACCGGAGCCAAGGGTCAAACCAGAGTCAACAATGAAGAACCGGAGGGCAGGGCAGGACAGGGTGGTGCATGCAGGCGGGAACCAGGATGACTTACAGGTTCTCCTAGGCACTGCCCAGCTGGATCCCTAGAGACCCCTCATCGGGGGACTCCCTTCCTAGGAATAAAAGAAGGAGAGCAAGATGACAAAGATGTCTCTGACCCTGGGGTCCAAGCCAAGGGGAGCTCCCACCCAAGCATTGTGCCAGGACCCCATCACCCTCCTGGTTCATTTCACACTCAGAGATCTGCCCCCCGCAGCAGGAGGGGAGAATAAAGGGCAGAAAGTGAAGTTGCCTCTTGGGGAAAGGGACTAGCCTGGGATCCACTCCAGTTCCCAGATCTACCCCCAGGAGTGTATGACCAGGTTCGCAGCCCTTCTTCTGTGTCTCAATCCCCACCTGCCAGATGGGGAGGATCCTTCCTTGCCCCAAGGTGTTAGGGGGGAGTTTCATTCCTGTCTGGGAAGGGTTCAGATACCATGTGTGTGGCTTGGGAGCCAGGTGGGGGATGGTCAGACATTCACTGCGACGGGGTAACATGGGCTATGTGGAGGTCTGAGCAGTGACGACAGGGGAGGGCTCCACATCGGGCCACCCCTCCCAGACTGCAATGGTTCCTGAGGATAAACCCTGGCTCTCGATGCTCCCATTTCTGGGCCAGTCCCATGGCCCTGAAAGCCTGATGCTTCTGAAACTGGCCTCTGGGCATGGGGGCAGGGACCGTATGTGGCCTGGCCCCAGCTCCAGGGCTCAGAGTGGGGCAGGGTGGTGAGAGCGAGCTGCTCGGCCTGGGTTTCTCTCAGTGCTGTGGGGTTTATGGCCCCTCCCCCTAGCCCTTCTCCCTCAGGCACAGCAAGAAAGAGCATTACCTGCGGCAGGGAGTGGGAGCTTCTGGGCATGGGAAGGGGGGGCCCTTCAAGGCTGTCCCACGGAGCACAGCCCCTGCAGCGCTTTGGGCACCTGGCGCAAGCACCGGATGTAGAACAGGTGCGCCATGATCGCCGCTGTCACGTCCTCCTGCTGCAAGGGAACAAGGATCGGTCAGAGCCTCCGACACCCATGGCAATGAAGGGCATGAACGGCACTGGGAGCCAGCAAAATTCCCTCCCCAACCCTCCCCACATTCAAGGGACAGATACCCGCACCCAACCCTCTGAGACGAAATCTTGTCTCCTCTCAAGTGACCTCCAACCCCACTCCCACCACTGTGGAATGAACTCCTGTCCCCTTCCTCTCAGTTCCCCTGTGAGAGCTATTCTACCTCCCAACCCAGCCAGGGATTAAGCTCCACTCCCCAGAATCCCCTTATCCACCCTCTCCCGCTCCAGCTGAGGGGCTGGAAGGCTCTGGGCAGCAGTGCTGTGGGGTGAGAGGAGGTGGAAACCTTTCTCAAGGGACCCCCACCCCCCGTTATTAAGATGATGCCATGGACAGTAGCTCTGGGGAATGGGGCACTTCAGCAGCCTCTGCTGACTGACTCCTCCAGTTCTCCCAGAGCAGGTGGTGGCTGGGATAACATGATACTAGGGCCCTAGGAAGCAGCCTGAGGCCTGGAGGGGTATGAAACTCTCACAGGGGGAGTTGGCAGCCCCGAGCATGAGCAATAGCAGCGTGTCATGTTGATGTGACACCTGTTAGGAAATAGCCGAGCTGGGTCTGCTCTGTTTTGAGCTGCTCAGGGGAGAAGCTGACACCTACCAATGGCACCTGCCCGGGTTCATCCTCTCCTTGCTCCCAGGTCAGTGCAAGGGGATGGGATGGGATGGGAGTGACTGTCAATGGCCTGGAGGTGAAAGGCCCTGGGTGTCCCTCCCCAATTGATCCTTCTTTGGTTACCTCATTCCCGATCAGCTGGCCGGCTTCCCCCAGGATAGAATATGTCAGCACAAGCCCAGCCTGGCTGATACGGAGCTGGGGGTCATGTATGGCCAGAAGCGCTGCCTGGAGGAAAGATCTTTTCTGGCCTTCCGTGAAGATCTCTCCAAAGACCTAAAACCAACAGCACCAGAGCCCTTGTCAATTGTCCAGAACCAGGCTCCAAATCCCTCTAGTATCTCACAAGGTGGACAAGAGTCCTGGGGCAGCCAACTTTTGGGGTCCCATGGACCAAGGAACCCCCTTCAGGAAGAGGTTGCAGGCACTGAGGAATAGCTCTTTCTGGAGCAGGAGTCACCACAGGTGCCATGACATGCTGGGAACGTGTCTGCGCGCTCTGGAACCCAGCTCACAAAGACAACAAAGGACCCGCTACTGCTTCCAGCAGCGCTATTTCCTGCAGCTCACCCGCTAGAGGTTAGGGGCCTTTTCCATCTGTTTCCGTTCCTGCTCCCCATCCCACCGACAATCCCACGAGCATCACATATGCTGCAGTGACTCAGCCCAGGAAAGGAGCTCAGTGTCCCTCACACAACGCCCAGGGCAGGGGCAGGTTCTGCTTCCTGACTCGCCCTGGTGCTCGGCAAACCCCACACCCTGCCTGTGCTTCCAGAGGTGCAGGGAATCCAACAAGGATCTGGTCCAGCAATTGCTGGTGTGAGCTTCCCAACTCACTGACCCAGGGGCTCACCTCTCAGGCACCAGGGTGTCAGCCAGGGAGGCAGTGAGCAGAGCCAGATTCCTGGAGATACAATCCTTCATTAACTCAACCCACCAGAGGATCCCTTTTATGCCATGTAACCATGGATCCATGCAACACACACAAGCCTGGACCGTTCGCAAGGGTCCAGCCCAGGCTCCTCGGCCTCTTGCAGCCAAACACTGTCTGCTGGAAATAAGTATCATAGAATATCAGGTTTGGATGGGACCTTAGGAGTTCATCTAGACCAACCCCCTGCTCAAAGCAGGACCAATCCCCCACTAAATCATCCAACAGATTTTTGTCCCAGGTCCCTAAATGGCCCCCTCAAGGATTGAACTCATAACCCTAGGTTTAGCAGGCCAATGCTCAAACCACTGAGCTATCCCTCCCCCTACAGGACACACTCACTGCAGGGGGAGACAGCTCCACACCTGAGCTACTGCAATGCCCTGGCAGAGAGTCCTTACCTCCCCCACCCTGGCCATGTTCCTGTACGCCAGGCGCTCGGTGTCTTGGAGCCCGTCCCGACACCACAGATCGCTCTCCTCTCTGATGTTCAGCCCTGGGGGAGAAAGACACACCCATTGGGGAGGTTTGGCATCTGGCTTTAGTGCCCGTTTCCTTCTCTTCCCTTTGCTGGGTGAACACTGGCTGGGGTTCTCATGGCATCCACGGCCCAATGAACTCATAGGGTCCCCACCAGGTGGTTTAGTACCTGAAGGGGGATTTGTCTCATTCATCACAGTAATCAGGTGACCCTTAGGGTCATTGTGCTCTGGGCATGGGTGCCTGTTAATGGTGGCTGCTAATGCTGAAAACGCCCCACTGCCACTGACTTCAGGATCTGGCCCTAGCTATCCAACTGGTGACATTCTACAAGCTTTGTGTCCATCCCCTGTGGTCCCTGCCCCTGCCTTCATGATGGGCTCTTTCCCTCCATGTGTCTCAATAGGTCCGTTCCTGTCCCCCCACCAGCTGCCAGCCCCCTGGCGGGGGGGGGGCTGATTTCTCTGGACTGGAGGGCAGAGCCAGGCTATGAGGTAAAGCAGCCAACTTCCCTGGCATCTTCGTCCCCTTCCTCTCTCCCTGAATTAGGGAGATGAGTGTGAGTCATCATCTAAGCTGGGGTCAGTCTCAGAGGAGGGAGCTTCTTTCTGTAGGGTCCCTTGGCCAGTAAGTGGGGGGCCCAAAACAGGGGCCTTCTTTCCATTGGGGGCCCTCTGCCCTGCTGCAGTTGGTCTAAGAGCAGAGGCCTTAGTTCTATTGGTGTCCCAATGGCCAGCTGGAGCTAGTCTCCAAGGGACTCATTTCTATGGGGTCCCATTGCCCAGCTGGGTTTCTTACCCCTCCTCTGCAGCAGGAGCCTCTGCAGCCAATAGATCCCATCCCTGGCTTGCCGGCTGATGTCATCGGCTGGGTCAGAGATGTAGAGACCCAGCCGCAGCACAAAGTTGCCCGCCTTGGGGAAATCGGAGGAGGTCTGGTGGAGGAGGAGAAGGGGGGAATCCATCAACATTCTGCCTTCAGCTCCCCAGCTCTCCTGGGCTAGAGCTCTGCTCCCATCCATCTGCAGGAGGCACTGGGGGAGAGGAACTAGAGCCCTCTTTCTCTCTGCCCCCAAGGGAGCTTGAAGCAAAGGGACCCACGGCCTGGGCCCTCTATGAGCACCAGCTGCCAGGCTTCTCCAGAGTAACAAGGGCACTGAGGCCAGGCACGACCCTGCCAGCCAGTGGCCTATGGAATGTCGCAGTCCCTTACGGAGCCAGGGGGGACCACTTAACCAGGGGATGAGGAACTTGACTCAAGCCCTGGCTCTGCAGGATGCTGGGGTCAAAGGTCACTTACGTCAAATCCAGAGAGGGAGGTGGCAAATCGGAGCAGGGCAGCGCTGCTCCGTATGGCCCTAGCTCTCTCCTGGGTGTTTCTGGAGTCGAGCCAGAAATGGAGGTGCTGCGGGAGAAGAAGGCAGGGGAGGGTCAGCCGGCAGGCTTACATGCTCTACAAACGAGCCTCTCCCACTCCACATGGGGCGGAGAACTTGTGCTCAGGGTGGAATATCTGACTCCTCATGTGGGGGTTCATGACACTGCCCACATCTTGCTGGGCACAAGCTGTCACTGTCTCTCCAGCCTGGGACAAAGCTCAGCCTTGGGGCTGGTCTATTTGCTCTGAACCCCTGATCCATCAACAGCCCATCAGGATCGAGGCACATGCCCTGGGCCCCCAGACCCCAGCTCCAGAGGCCTTGGTAGGATGGATGGAGGGGCCGTGGGGACAATCGCTCCGGGAACTGCCGTGTCCCTAGGACAGAAGAGCTGATTCCCTGAGTCTTCTCCTGTATCTCAGGCTCTCCCTAGAAAGGAGCCAGTAACTTTTCTCAGAGGCCTGTGTCCCAGATCGCACAGGGGTTTCAGTCTGTCAGTCCCCAGCCAGGCCTGGTGCTCGCTGTTAGTGCTCAATGGAACCGTGCAGAGCTCTGGCTGACAGTCCCAGCTCCTTCCCTCTTCCCCCGTCCCTTCCCCGCCACCGCAACCCCAGATGGCAGAAGGGTCCCAACATTCAACTGCACTGATGGCTCTGGGAAAGCGTGGCCATCTGGGTCCAAGCTGGGAGGACACAATGGAAACATGGTTCTTCTAGTCTCTCCTTTGCAGCCCTCCCACGGGGTTCATGGTAAATTCCCCCCCAGACCCTCCCATTCTGCTCACCTCCAAGAGGTGCTGCAGCTTGTCCGTGGTGGGGGTCTCTGCCAGCAGGCCCCCGAGCATGGTGTCCAGGCTCTCTAAGTAGGTGTTGTGCAGAGCCTGTGTCATAAATATAAAGGCAAGGGTAAACCCCTTTAAAATCCCTCCTGGCCAGAGGAAAAATCCTCTCACCTGTAAAGGGTTAAGAAGCTAAAGGTAACCTCGCTGGCACCTGACCAAAATGACCAATGAGGAGACAAGATACTTTCAAAAGCTGGGAGGAGGGAGAAAAACAAAGGGTCTGTGTCTGTCTGTGTGATGCTTTTGCCGGAGACAGAACAGGAATGGAGTCTTAGAACTTAGTAAGTAATCTAGCTAGGTATGTGTTCGATTATGATTCCTTGAAATGGCTGAGAAAAGAGCTGTGCTAAATAGAATGACTATTCCTGTCTGTGTGTCTTTTTTGTAACTTAAGGTTTGACCTCGAGGGATTCTCTATGTTTTGAATCTAATTACCCTGTAAGGTATTTACCATCCTGATTTTACAGAGGTAATTCTTTTCTTTTTACTTCTATTAAAAGTCTTCTTGTAAGGAAACTGAATGCTTTTTCATTCTTCTCAGATCCAAGGGCTTGGGTCTGTGGTCACCTATGCACATTGGTGAGGATTTTTACCAAACCTTCCCCAGGAAGTGGGGTGCAAGGGTTGGGAGGATTTTGGGGGGAAAGGTGTGTCCAAACTACTTTTTCCCAGTAAACCCAGATAAAGTGTAGTGGTGGGGGTAGTGGAAATCCAAGGGTAAAATAGTTTGTACCTTGGGGGAGTTTTAACCTAAGCTGGTAAAAGTAAGCTTAGGAGGTTTTCATGCAGGTCCCCACAACTGTACCCTAGAGTTCAGAGTGGGGAAGGAACCTTGACAGCCTGCAAGAAGAGGGAGCACCCGTCAGTCATGGGACATGGGGCTACCCCTCTCAGGGGACCAGGAGGGTTCTCTGGGGAGCCCTGGCCAGACCCAAAAGGTACATCCTGGCCTCTGCCATTCACATCACTGCAGGGACACTTAGCAAGAGTTCATGGCTGGATGCCTGCTGGCTCTTCAATCCTTGCCCTTAGCAGTTCTCTGCGCAGGGCCTGGTACCCAGCAGAATATGGAAAAGCCAAACCGCAATGGGTGGGAGGTAGGATCCCTGGGAAAGTCCAGGCAGCAGAGCACAGAATGAGGAGAAGAGGGAAGGCTGGGATCAGCCACAGAGGGGTAACGCAATCCTCACTGGCGGGAAGGGGCTCTCCCTTGCAGTTTGTGTCATCCCCCCCCAACCCACACGCCCTGCCCGGGCTTGCCCCCCGCTCCGCTCACCCCTCCCCTATTCTCAGCAGCTCCATCAAAGCGAGGGAGCAGGGACCAGAGGCCGCTCCTGCTCCTGGGACAGAGAAGTAGGATCATTACCTACCTGGAAGTGGGTGGTGTCCTGCCCCGTGCCCATGGTGAAAATGGTGTGGAGTAGAGCCCGCAGGAGGCGTGACTCCAGCTCCAGGGCAAGTGGTGGCTTCAGTTTGCTGGCGGGAGAGAGGAGCCCGTGTTATGCTTGGCAGCACCGGAGTGGCGCTGGCAGCGTCATGCACATGACCCTCCTCCCCTGCAATGATCCCTCCCTATGGCCACTGTCACGTTACGGGAGTGAAATCACCCCCAGCCAGGAAATAGGGGATCTTCCCACCTCCTCTGCTGGGGGATGCAAACAGCCATGGCTGGGGTTAATCTAGGCCCAAGAGGATCTGCACCGGGGTTAGGGCAGCTGGATGGGAGGGTCCTGGTACCTGAGGCTGCAAACCGCGGCCATGGAGCTGGAGATGATGGAGCTCGGCTCAGACACCATGGGCAGATCTTCAATCAGCTCCTGAGAGACCCCAAGGAGATAAAATTGCATGTGAGATTCAGGCCCTGTAGACCCACAGGCGCTTCCCAGGGAGGAGGCCAAAGTGTTCTGCAGAAACAGTCAGTGGCACCCCCACCCCCAACCAGCTGGCCTCCCCATTCCTCCCATCCATCAAACTTACTCTTTCCTTCCCCCTCTCCCACCCAATTCTTCCCTCCCCTCAGCCTCAGCTGCTCCTCCGGCCTTACAATTTCCCCACTGCCAGTTCCCCATCAGTGTCAGAATTTCCTCTTTCCCTGCTCCCCAGCCCTCAGCCCCAGGAAGCCCTGTCCTCTGCTTCCCCCTCCAGCCCCACTAACTCTTCCTCCCATGTTGGGCTCCCTCACCCCAGGAGCCGGGCACGGGGTCCCACTCACCGCAATGCTCTCCACAAGGGCCGCTTTGGAGAAGTGCGGCTCCAGAGTGTCCCACCCCTGCTGCTGTGCCGAGAAGCACAGACGGGGGACAGCGTGGAGGAAGCGGAGCTGTTTGGCCCTGTCCTCCACCCACTAAGAGTGGGGTTGGGGGAGATAGAGAGAGAGAGATGGTCAGGTAGGGACCTCCCCAACCCACCTACAAAAGCTCCAGGTCTCAGGACCTCCCTGGAATTGGACAGGGAAAGCCGCCCCTCTTCCCAAAACCAGTGTCACCCTTCACAGACTGGGGTTGTAACTGGGGCAGTGTCTGCGGGGAGCGGACACCTTGGCCTGCATGAGATGAACACCCCCACTTTGGGGTGCCAGGTAACAGGGGAGAAGTGCCCCCCATTGCGGGTGATGGATTCTCTGGGACAAGACCCCGAATGTGGGTGGGGATGGAACAAGGGGCATGACAGACTTGGGGGCAGTGCAGCTGGAAGATTTTTGTACCTCAACTCTGCCGTGGAGGTGCTGCTGGATGACCCTGATGGTGTCTTGTTCAGGGGACACATCCTTCTGCTCCTCCTCCTCCTCCTCCTCCAGCTGGGCACTGAGGGTCTCTGCACCAGGGAGAGAAGGAGAAAAGCATCATTTATGCTACTGCTGTGAGAATGCAGGGTAGAGAAATGGCTCAATGTCCCCCATCCTCAACAAGGAACCCCATGGCATCGAGGTCCCCACCCTGCCCTTCCCAGAGATGACCTCAGCCCCATCAGCCTCAGGGCCCCGTGGCCATCAGCCCCCGCCCAACATTACCAGGGGAGGCTGGAGCTCCCCCAACTCTGCCCAGCATCTCCTGCCATGGAGTGTGGCTGGGCCACTCCCACTGGTGTCAGTGGGGCTCCCGTGGCTCAGTCCTGGCGCCTTGGTGAGCCAATGGGCACAGGGTGTGTCATAAATATCAAGGGAAGGGTAACCACCTTTGTGTATACAGTGCTATAAAATCCCTCCTGGCCAGAGGCAAAACCCTTTCACCTCTAAAGGGTTAAGAAGCTAAGATAACCTCGCTGGCACCTAACCCAAAATGACCAATGAGGGAACAAAATACTTTCAAATCTGGAGGGGGGCGGGGGGCTAATAAAGGGTTCTGTCTGTCTGTGTAATGCTGTTGCTGGGGACAAATCAGAAATGCAAGCCTTCCAACTCCTGTTATGTTAGTAAGTCATCTAATTAGCAAATGTGTTAGATTTTCTTTTGTTTAATGGCTGGTAAAATAAGCTTGTGTTGGAGGGAATGTATATTCCTGTTTTTGTGTCTTTTTGTAACTCAAGGTTTTGCCTAGAAGGATTCTCTATGTTTTAAATCCGATTACCCTGTAAGGTATTTACCATCCTGATTTTACAGAGGTAATTCTTTTACCTTTACTTTAATTAAAATTCTTTTAAAAACCTAATTAATTTTTCTGTAGGAGTTTTCTGTAGGCTGAGAACAGCTATCAAAGAAGAAAGGTATCAGGTTACAGCACAGCAACATTTTACAAGTCAGGGTTTTTGGTTTTTTTGCTTTATTTCTAACTCTTGGGTGTAAAGTGAGTTAAAAACAGAGAGGTTAGGAGGACAGAATGCTATGTTCAACAGAAGCTGCAATTAGCCAGATTTGAGGCTGAGGAAAAACAAAAAGGAACATAAAAGATGGGTCGAACTCAGACAGAGAAAATGAAGGCAAAAGAAAAAGAAATGGAGGCAAAGGAAAAAGAAATGGAGTGGAGGAAAAAAGAACGGAAGCTTGCAGAGGAGGAGAAGGAAAAAGAGAGGAAGCATACACTGGAGATGGAGAAGGCAAAGGCTCGGCAGAATATACCAAATAACCCTAACAATCCTTCCCCAACAATCCATTACACTATGTCCACAGTATAATGAATCCAGTGGTATTGCTGATTATTTTCTCACCTTTGAGAGACTGTGCACACTCTATCAAATCCCTGAAGCTCACAAGATGACCAGATCGGCTGCAAAATTGCCTGGAAGAGCTCTGGACATATTCAATAAGATGCCGATTGAGGAGGCTTTGAACTATAATAAATCCAAGGGTTTGGTTTTAAAACAATTTCAAGTTACACCTGAAACTTACAGAGTAAAAGTGAAAGCCCTTAAGAGAGGACCTGGACTAAGTAATGTGGCTTATGTAAACCAGAGAACAGATCTGTTTGAGAAATGGCTCAATGGACAGGATGTAACTAGCTTTGGAGGAAGATGGGATTTGATAATACAGGAGCAATTCCTGAATATGTCCAAGGATGATAGAAAGCAGTGCTTATGGGATAAAAATAATGGACTCAGCAGGAAGTCTTGCTTTTTATGCTGATCAATACAAGCAGTCCCAGACTGCCAGAGAGGTGGGGCAAACTGGAACAAAACGGGTGGAGGGAGGAGAGAGGAACAACCCTGGTCACAGTTGGAGCGGATACCAGAAGGGACACCCTCAGACCACACCCTACTACCAGGGGCAGCCCAAGGCCCCAACTATACTCCAAGGAACACTCCAGACACCTTGTCGTCCCACCACATCGTTCTCCAGCAACCCACCTCGCCCCAGTGACCAGTCAGCTGGGCAAAGTTTTAAATGTAACAAGCCGGGACATGTAAAGGCCAACTGCCCCAAGAACCCCTGGAAATTACAGTTCATTGCACCAAAATCACACCAGAGGTCCTCACGCCCAGATGCCTCCCAGACACCCTCAGAGCGGAGGGAAACTGTGAGTGTGGGCAGGAAGAAGGTCACAAAATGGAGGGACACCGGAGTGTTGGCTATCCATGCTTCCTTAGTGGACCCCAATGTAATCGACCCAGAGGTCCAAGTAATGATTCAACCCTTCAAGTCCAACTGTTTTGACTTGCCTACAGACAAGTTGTCTGTTCGGTACAAGGGCTGGTCAGGAACGTGGACTTTTGCAGTCTATGATAATTATCCCATCCCCATGCTGTTGAGGGAAGACTTGGCCAATCATGTGGAGGTAGCCAAGAAGGTGGGAATAGTCACCCGCAGCCAGGCTAAGCAAGCTGTCACACCTAGCTCTGTTCCAGAGACTTCTACCAGGACCCACTCAAAGATGTTGGAACCGGACCCCATACAAACGTCTGCAACAGCAGTAGTGAATCCAGTCACAGAGACCCAGACAGAGCCAGTCCCAGAACTGGAACTGGCAAAAAAAACAGCACCAGAACCAATGCCAGCACTGAATCCAGTACTTGCAACCCCAACACCAGAGGGCCCCACCCAACTGCACTGGCAGCAGCAAATAACCCTACACAAGAGGCTCAGCCAGAGCCTAAACCCCAACATAGTGCACCAGCCAAGAGTGGTTCACAGTCAACTAAAACAGCCCCATCACCTGCATCGCTTCCAGAGGGTCCAAGCCCAGGTCCACAATCCAATCAGGAACTGACGTCTCCAGCATCAAGGGAACAGTTCCAGACCAAACAGAAAGCAGATCAAAGCCTCCAGAGAGCTTGGACGGCGGCACGCAACAACCCACCGCCTCTCAACTCTTTGAATCAATCCAGGCTTTGATACAAGCAAACTCTTTCTGGTGGATACGAGGAAAACTGGCATCCTCAGAGACAGTTGGTAGTTCCACTAAGTACCAGGTAATGCTATTAAGCTTAGCCCGCGATCATCCTAGTGGCCATGCTGGGGAGAACAGAACCAAAAACCATTTGGGAAAGTCGTTCCACTGGGAGGGAATGGGCAAGAATGTTTCTTCCCATGTCCGGTCTTGTGAGGTGTGCCACAGAGTGGGAAAACCCCAAGACCAGGTCAAAGCCCCTCTCCAGCCACTCCCCATCATTGAGGTTCCATTTCAGCAAGTAGCTGTAAATATTCTGGCTCCTTTTCCAAAAAAGACAGCCAGAGGAAAGCAGTACATACTGACTTTCATGGATTTTTGCCACCCGATGGCCAGAAGCAGTAGCTGTAAGCAACACCAGGGCTAAAAGTGTGTGCCAGGCACTAGCAGACATTTTTGCCAGTGTAATTACGTTGGCCCTCCGACATCCTTACAGATGCAGGAACTAATTTCCTGGCAGGAACAATGGAATGCCTTTGGGAAGCTCATGGGGTGAACCACTTGGTTGCCACTCCTTACCACCATCAAACAAATGGCCTGGTGGAGAAGTTTAATGAAACTTTGGGGGCCATAATATGTCAATTTGTAAATAAGCACTCCAATAATTGGGACCTAGTGTTGCAGCAGTTGCTCTTTGCCTACAAAGCTGTACCACATCCCAGTTTAGGGTTTTCACCATTGGAATTTGTATATGGCCACGAGGTTAAGGGGCCATTACAGTTGGTAAAGCAGCAATGGGAAGGGTTTACACCTTCTCCAGGAACTAACATTCTGAACTTTGTAACTAACCTGCAAAACACCTGCCGAACCTCTTTAGCCCTTGCTAAAGAAAACCTACAGGATGCTCAAAAAGAGCCAAAAGCCTGGTATGATAAACATGCCAGAAAGCGTTCCTTCAGTGTAGGGGACCAGGTCCTGGTCTTGAAGGCACTCTAGGCCCACATAATAAAAGCATTGTGGGAAGGGCCATTAATGGTCCAAGAGCTCCTGGGAGCTGTTAATTTTCTCATAGCATTCCCCACCTCCAACCGAAAGCTTAAGGTGTACCATATTAATTCTCTACAGCCCTTTTATTCCAGAGAATTAAAGATTTGTCAGTTTACAGCCCAGGGAGGAGATAACGCTGAGTGGCCTAAAGGTGTCTACTACAAAGGAAAAAGTGACGGTGGTGTGGAAAAGGTAAACCTCTCCATGACCCTTGGGCATATGCAGCGACAGCAAATCAAGGAGCTGTGCACTAGCTACACGCCGACGTTCTCAGCCACCCAGGACTGACTGAACGGGCATACAACTCCACTGACACAGGTAATGCTCACCCAATTAGAGCCCAACCTTACCGGGTGTCTTCTCAAGCTAAAACTGCTATAGAACGGGAGATCCAGGATATGTTACAGATGGGTGAAATCTGCCCCTCTGGCAGTGCATGGGCATCTCCAGTGGTTCTAGTTCCCAACCCAAATGGGGAAATACGTTTTTGCATGGACTACCATAAGCTAAATGCTGTAACGCTCCCAAACAACTATCCAATGCCACGAACAAATAAACTAGTGAAGAAACTGGGACGGGCCCAGTTCATCCCTATCTTGGACTTAACCCAGGGGTACTGGCAGGTACCGCTAAATAAATCTGCCAAGAAAAAGTCAGCCTTCATCACACATGTCGGGCTGTATGAATTTAATGTGCTCTCTTTCAGGCTGCAGAATGCACCCGCCACCTTCCAAAAACTTGTCGATGGTCTCCTAGCGGAATTGGAAAAATGTGCACTCGCAGACCTTGATGATGTGGCCATATTTTTGGAATCCTGGGCAAAACACCTGGAACACCTACAAAAAGTCTTCAAGCGCATAAGGGAGGCAAAACTAACTGTTAAGACTAAAAAGTGTCAAATAGGCCTAAACAGAGTAGCTTACCTTGAACATCAGGTGGGTCAAGAACCTATCAACCCCCTACAGGCCAAAGTGAATGCTATCCAAAAGTGGCCTGTCCCAAAGTAAAAAAAAAAATTGGTCCAATCCTTTTTAGGCTTGGCCAGATATTACAGGCCATTTGTAGCGCAATACAGCCAAATCGCCAATTTCAATTTACACCTAAAACTTACAAAGTAAAATTTCAAACCCTTAAAAAAAGGCCTGAACTAATGTGCCTTATGTAAACCAAATAACAATTCTGTTTCATAAATGGCTCAACAAACGGGCTGTTACTAACTTTGAAGGAAATGTATATTCCTGTTTTTGTGTCTTTTTGTAACTTAAGGTTTTGCCTCAAGAAATTCTCTGTTTTAAATCTAATTACCCTGTAAGGTATTTACCATCCTAACTTTACATAGGTGATTCTTTTCTCTTTTCTTTAATTAAAATTCTTCTTTTAAACACCTAATTAATTTTTCATTGTTCTTAAAATCCAAGACTTTGGGTCTGTGTTCACCTGTACCAATTGGTAAAAATTATTATGAAGTCTTCCCGAGGAAAGGGGGTGTAGGGCTGGGGGAAATATTTTGGGGGAAAACGTCTCCAAGTGGTCTCTTTCCCTTTTCTTTGTTTAAAATGCTTCGTGGTGGCAGCAGACTGTTCAAGGACAAGGCAATGTTTATACCTTGGGAAAGTTTTTTTAACCTAAGCTGGTAAAAATAAGCTTAGGGGTCTTTCAGGCAGGTCCCTACCTCTGTACCATAAAGTTCAGAGTAGGGAAGAAATCTTGACAGGGTGTTACTAGTCCCCCGCTGCCCCTGTCCTCCCCCCTGTCCTCCCCCCTGTCCCGTGGGTCTCCCCTCACCTGCACAGAGGGAGCCTTCAGCCTCAGGGCTCTCAGACCCCACGGAGGGGCTGCTGGCCCCTCGGGAGAAGGAGGAGCTGCTGGTCCCCGTGCCAGAGTCGCCCAGCTCCTGCTCTGGGCTGGCTGGGAGCTCCTCAGTGGCCAGGCTGGTGGATGGCTCCGGTTGAGCACTGGGGTGCGGCTCCTGGCTCCTCTGCTTCCTGTAAAGGAAGCTGCAGAGCCACCTTCCCAGGCTCCCACCCTCTCCTGGGTCCCTCCTACAGAGCATCACCCTGGGCCACCTCCATTTGGGACCAGAAGGGGCCTCAGGGCATGCTAAGGGAGCTGGTGTCTTCCTCCTCCTCCAGAAAGCCAGGGAGCTCCTCCTCCTCGCCTGGCCACTGGCCTCTTCCCCGCCCGCGGGGACAGAGGGGCCGCTCTCCTCCTGGGAAAGCCGGACGCTGCTCCCTACCGGCTCCGGAGCCACCAGCCCGGCCTTCCTCCTCAGAATTTGCCTCAGCCGCTGCATCCTGGGAATGAGTGGGGAGCAGCCATGAGTCTGGGTTCAAGGCAGCCTCTCATTAATGGGCCTGCCTGTTCCTCCATCCACCTCCCCTCCGCTGAGACAATTTCTCCTCACCACACACCCCACCCCAGGGCATGGGGGCTGCCGTCCACACCCACTGGCAGCAGCTCCCAGCACAGGCTGCTCCCAACGTTCCCCCTCATCCCTGGGGCCCTGTGACACCAGGGGAGTCTCGTCCTTTCAGAGCAGTGGGGCTCTCTGTTAGTTTGGACAAGCAGCTCCCTCCACCCCAGAAGGCCCCGCTCCCTCCCAGGCCAGGGAAAGAGCAGCACCCGGACAGTCCCCAGCAAAAGTTCACAAGGTGCCAATGCTGGGAGGGAGGAGTCGCCCTCACTTCCCACTGATTTCACTGATTGCGGTTGTGGGTGTTCAGCACCTGGCAGGTTCTGCCCTCCCCAAAGACTCTCGACGTGGGGAAAAATCTCCTGCAAGGGAAGGGCTGGGAGCCCTCTTGCTGGCCCATTCCCACCACACTGGGGATGGCTCTGGAGAACTCCACTCACTTGCTCTAGATGGGAAAGCGCTGGGTGGCAGATACTCACCGAGGCCTAGTCTCTTGCCCTCCTCCTTGATCTCCTGCACCAAGGTGGGCTGGAAAGGGTGCTGCCCAACGCCCTGCCAGCAGAGCAGGGAGTAGAAGCCTGCAGATCGAAAGTGGCTGTGAAAACAAGATGACGTTTTATTGTCAGGGGATAGATAAACTCAGCCTAGCAACCGGGGGTTTACAACACTGACCTATGGCCAGCAGCACACCTCCCATCTCCAGGTCTCCTCGTACCTCAAGCACATTCCTGAAGCGTGATGACCCAAGGGCTGTAGGGGAGTGTCCCCAGCCCCAGTGAGGGAAACAGAGGCTTGGGCAGGAGAAGCCACTGCCCCAGGGTCACCGAGGGACTCAGGGATAGAGCCGGGGATGGAGCCTTTGTCCAGGCTCCCGCACTAACCACTAGAGGAACACTCCCTTCCAGAGCTGGGAAGTGCCAGCGGGACTCGATTCCCAGTCTCCCTGGCTCTGAGTGTGACCTATGGAGGTGGTGGAATCTTCATCCTTAGAGATTTGTAAGGCCCAGCTTGACAAAAAAAATCATCTATTTTAAATTAAGGACAAAATTTATGAAAATCTCTTCAATAATCTAAATAGAAGAGGAAACAATAACATGAAATCGAACATGTTCACTGCCAAGTTTTTGAGAGAGTCACACCACTGACATGATAGCTAAAGCCCTGGAAGCAAACTTAGTTGAAATGCTAACCCAGCTTTGGACAGCAATAGCTTCCTTGGAAGGTGCAGAAACTATTGTCTTCTTTTCAGTTTATTCAAAGAGTTCAGTTCAATGACTCGTTCGTTAAATTCAAGAAAGCCATTGAGAGTTCACAAAACAGGCAAACTTCTTTTCCTCCCTCAATCTATGGATAAAAACTAGGTGTGAGGGGATGGATATACTAGTTCATAAATCTAGAAACACGTGAAAACCAGAACGTATCATTTTAGTTCACTAACCACACTTCAAATTTCCTTTGTTTAAGAAATCAGTTTTAAATGCAAAACATTTTCATACAACTTTTTTCTTATGCTTCTCTTTCTAGCTCCAGCATGACTGTGGTTTGTGACCAAAGAGAGGTCACTTCTTTTCTCTTTCCCTCTCTATCATGGAGATGGAGAAAATTCTCTAAGTCCTAGCAGGCAAGAGATTTGAGCACGTCAGGCGTGTGAGAGCCCTTGTGCTCTAAAGGACAATGGGTGATTGTTGTTTGGGGCAAGAACCCCAACGGATTTGATACTTGTCCCCCATCCAAAGCCAATAACACAT
Source organism: Lepidochelys olivacea (assembly GCF_965140295.1). Lineage (NCBI taxonomy): Eukaryota > Metazoa > Chordata > Testudines > Cheloniidae > Lepidochelys > Lepidochelys olivacea. The sequence continues at coordinate 13,214,658 of NC_140416.1, forward strand.
CTCTGTATTTTCAATCATGAGTTAGACATTCTCAGCACTCCTCTATCTCCCACAGCCCTCAGGTGTTCCTTGGATTATGGAGGCTTGGTTGCAAAGAGGACTGGAATTTTTTTACTGGCTTCCTGGGTGTCCCTAGCCAATGAGGGTCTCAGTCTGGCCTCCGAGGCCCACACCCCCCAGACACTGAAGAACAGGATGGATTGATTTCACTTCACGTTTTTTGTCTTTGTATTTTTGAATTATTTTCCTAATGAAAGATTGATTCTCATGACATTCATAGAGCTGGCAGACGACAGAACAAGGAGCAATGATCTCAAGTTGCAGTGTGGAAGGCTTGGATATTAGGAAAAACTTTTTCACTGGGAGGGTGGGGATGCCTTTGAATCTGCTAGGATAGGGTCCCCCATCTTCTACTTAGAGCCTATATTTTTTCTTACCTTCTACACAGATGACGATTTCTTTCCACACAATCAATACAGTAATAAAAATAATCCCGAGAATCTCCTCCACACCAACCGTCTCTTGGTCCCCACTGAGAGACCGCGAGATGGAGGCTTGCTGCAGCAAGGCTACAGGGGTCTCCGAGGTTCCCCCTGCCCCGCACCCCTGTCCTGCCGGGCTGTTGTCAAGGGAGCTCTGTGGGGTCACACCCGCCTCATCATCTTTGCCCAATAGGCTGAGTTCCTGCCAAAGGCCTTTGTGAAGTCACTGCCACACTCACCTTTCCCTTGCAGGCCTGATGTCTGCCCCTGGCCAGCCCGGCTGGATGTTTCAGCTGCACCCTGGATCACCCCACTTGCTCATTATTGATTCTGGGGAGCAAGCAGGCCACCCAGTAAAACAGCAGAGTCTATGCCTCACCCCACACTGAGTTTTTCATAGAGGCATCGGTTGTGAAACTATTTGATCTCCTAATCCAGCCTCTATTTCACTGGCTATGACATTGCACACGCTTACCACCATATTAAGCCCAATTGCTTGTAATTCACAAAAAGGTGCCATGGCACCTTCCAGAATGATAACCAGTTGTGATGGGAGGATACCAGGAAACAGAGAATCCACCTCTTCCCCAGGCCCTACGCTACCAGCACTCCCAGCTATCTTCGAGACACCACCGACATCCTGGGGAAACTACAATCCATCGGTGATCTTCCAGAAAAGGCCATCCTGGCCACTATGGATGTAGAAGCCCTCTACACCAACATTCCACACAAAGATGGACTACAAGCCATCAGGAACAGTATCACCGATAATGTCATGGCAAACCTGGTGGCTGAACTTTGTGACTTTGTCCTCACCTATAACTATTTCACATTTGGGACAATATATACCTTCAAATCAGCGGCACTGCCATGGGTATCCGCATGGCCCGACAGTATGCCAACATTTTTATGGCTGACTTAGAACAACGCTTCCTCAGCTCTCATCCCCTAATGCCCCTACTCTACTTGCGCTACACGAATGACATCTTCATCATCTGGACCCATGGAAAAGAAGCCCTTTAGGAATTCCACCATGATTTCAACAATTTCCATCCCACCATCAACCTCAGCCTGGACCAGTCCGCACAATAGATCTACTTCCTGGACACTACGGTGCTAAGAAGGGATGGTCACATAAACACCACCCTATACCGGAAACCTACTGACCGCCATGCTTACCTACATGCCTCCAGCTTTCATCCAGACCACACCACACAATCCATTGTCTACAGCCAAGCTCTACGATACAACTGCATTTGCTCCAACCCCTCACACAGAGACAAACACCTACAAGATCTCTATCAAGCATTCTTACAACTACAATACCAACCTGCTGAAGTGAGGAAACAGATTGACAGAGCCAGAAGAGTACCCAGAAGTTACCTACTACAGGACAGGCCCAACAAAGAAAATAACAGAACGCCACTAGCCATCACCTTCAGCCCCCAACTAAAACCTCTCCAACGCATCATCAAGGATCTACATCCTATCTTTAAGAATGACCCATCACTCTCACAGATCTTGGGAGACAGGCCAGTCCTTGCTTACAGACAGGCCCCCAACCTGAAGCAAATACTCACCAGCAACTACACACCACACCACAGAACCACTAACCCAGGAACCTATCCTTGCAACAAAGCCCGTTGCCAACTGTGTCCACATATCTATTCAGGGGACACGATCATAGGGCCTAATCACATCAGCCACACTATCAGAGGCTCGTTCACCTGCACATCAACCGACGTGATATATGCCATCATGTGCCAGCAATGCCCCTCTGCCATGTACATTGGCCAAACCGGACAGTCTCTATGTAAAAGAATAAATGGACACAAATCAGATGTCAAGAATTATAACATTCAAAAACTGGTTGAAGAACACTTCAATCTCTTTGGTCACTCGATTACAGACCTAAAAGTGGCAAGTCTTCAACAAAAAAACTTCAAAAACAGACTCCAGTGAGAGACTGCTGAATTGGAATTAATTTGCAAACTGGATACAATTAATTTAGGCTTGAATATAGCCTGGGAGTGGATGGGTCATTGCACAAAGTAAAACTATTTCCCCATGTTTATCCCCCCGCCACCACCCGCTCTTCCTCAGAGGGTCTTGTCAACTGCTGGAAATGGCCCACCTTGATTATCACTACAAAAGATTTTTTCTCCCCCGCTCTCCTGCTGGTAATAGCTCACCTTACCTGATCACTCTCCTTACAGTGCATATGGTAACACCCATTGTTTCATGTTCTCTGTGCATATAAATCTCCCCAATGTATTTTCCACTGAATGCATCCAATGAAGTGAGCTGTAGCTCATGAAAGCTTATGCTCAAATAAATGTGTTGGTCTCTGAGGTGCCACAAGTCCTTTTCTGTTTGTTCCAGTGGTTAGTCTCCCTCACTGTCAAAAATGTGTGCCTTACTTCTCATTTGAATTTCTCTGGCTTCAACTGACAGCTGTTGGTTCTTGTTGTGCCATTCTGGGCGAGATCGAATTAGCCCTGCCCCGTGAAATCCGATCTCCCTGTCCTGCTGGGTTCCCTCCAGCCAGGAGAACCCAGTCGGGGCCTCCTAGCTGTTTGTCTGCTGGGCTGGGGATATCAGATGCACCAGAGGCATGCAGAAGTGAATGCACTGCATCAGCCCGGCATTGGGCTCAGGGGTTTGGCCTTGGCAACTTCTGCTCCAGCCATGTCTCTGGGTGTCTGGGCTCAAGGCTTCTGACCCCTGTGACTGCAGCCAAGCCTGGGGTGCTGAGCTCAGGACTTTCATGCCCCTCCCCACTGCTCTCGGCACTCTGGGTGTCTGCCCGGCATCTGCAGCTGGGGCTCAGGGCTTCCCTTGCAGTTCCTTCTGGGGCTCAGGGGTTCATTTTTAAGGATGCCCCCAAATTGGTCCTTGCGTTAATTTGCCAGGGGACTAGTAGGTAGGAGCTTCCAGCTGAGGTGCTCTCAGCAGCAGGGACCCATCCGCACATCTTAGAACCTCCTCTAACTTCAGAAAGATTCTTGGCAGCTGCCCTCAGAGCCCAGGTCTGACGGTAGCACGGAAGTGAGCGTGGCAATGCTGTAACCCCCCTACAACAACCTCTGAACTCCCCCACTATCCCATTTTGGTTGGGACTCCCAGCAAATGAAATATCATTGAGATGGACATGTTCCAACGAGACAATTCAATTAAGAATAGGATACCAGAGGAGGAAAAATCACTTTTGTCGTGGCAATGAGGGTGGCCCATTTCAAACAGTTGACCAGAAGGTTTCAGGAAGAATAGGGGGAAATTAGTATGGGGGAAGTTAGGACTTTTGGCTGCAGAATTTTATTTCATTTTTTTATGAGATTGTGTCTTTTAGGTTTTCTGGCACACAAGCAGAGAAGTTAGAGAAAAACATAAATGATTCTTGCGGGAAGTTTGCAATGTCTCGCTAATTTGTTTCTTAAGACCAGAACAAAAACACATAAGAACCCCAAAATCAGAAGGAGAGAATGTCAGCTTCTGCCTATAACAGAGAGGCACAATTCACTGGGTACCTGCTGACTGACTGCTGCTACACCCCCACTGAGCTGCTTAGCATGCAAGTAGGTCCAGGAACCGTGCCCAAAATTTAAAGTCGCAGTATTCAATTTTAACACAACCACAAATACACCAGAGCATCCAAATTTTCTGTTTTACAAGGTCTCTCCTTGTTTTGGAACACTGGTTTCTAAACTTGCCATCGGGACTTTGAATCCAATTTCAGCTACTAATTAGCAAGTGTGTGGAACAATCACTAATGTGCATTCGGTGTTATGTTGTAGGTTTCTTTAGGAAATCTGACATGCTCTCAGCCCCCCCAAAACCCACTCTCTCTTCCCCCACATACAGACAACACACTCCCTGTCACACTCCTCCCAACACCACCCCATTTGAAAAGCATGTTGCAGCCACTTGCATGCTGGGGTAGCTACCACAATGCACTGCTCTCTGTGGCCATTGCAAGAGCTGCCGTTGTGCTGGCAGTGTGAACACACAGCAGCGCTTTCCCTGCAGCGCTCTCTGAGGGGCACTGCAGCTCCTGGCGCTGTACATCTGACAGTGTAGACATAGCCTAAGTTACATCAGTGAAAATTTCTTTATTCAAGACAAGGGCAGATTCAGGACCTGAGTATTACATAGTAGGAAGTAATTACTTTAGAATAGGCTGTAAACACAGATAAATGATTGGCATGTATGTTGAATGTTTAAACTGAGTCTCTCCCCCGCAAATAAGAATCCGTTGAAGACAATTAAACTGCTCTATTTAGAGCATGACTGTCATTTACTCTCCCTATTGTGCATTAAGAAATTAGTATTCTTGTTTTAATGTAATCACGCATAAGAAGCAACAGAAAACCATTTACAGTTAAACAAAATAAACTTGGGAACAGACTTTTTTATGGTGGCTTATTTATTTTGAAATGTTGCCTTGAAACTTTTTGTTTTATTTAGCCCTGAGAGGAAGGATAGTGGGTGAGGTCAGCAAACATTTCAGGAGATGTGATGCTTCCAAAGTACAAACCCAAGATCCCAAGCGATACAGGACCCCTTAACATTTAAATGAGCCCTTCTGAGAGGCCTGATGCTGATAAGAATGACTGACCTCATGAAAAATGGGCTTTGTTTTCTCATTTAAACAGTGAGAAAATTTCATGGAGCCCTGAGCTCTCACTTGGGGGGTGGGGGGAGGGGGTGTGGAGACCCAATGCGGCACAAGTTAGTAACCGCTGTGGTGGGATAGGCAGGGCCAGATCTGGAGTCAATGGAGCAACCCCCAGGTGAAGCAGTTAAACCCCAACCCAAAGACTGGATTTTCCACAGTTACAAGGGCAATTAGATAACTATACACACACACACACAAACAGACTGAAATATGTAGGGTTAGAAATCCCCGATAACAACGTTGCTGGCCCAAACTCTCTGCAGTGACCCCAACCCGTGACACTCCCTCTCTGTGTCCCTTCTCGACAGTGGGGCTGTGAGTGTAGCTGGATTGGGCAGTGGCTCCGTCTATTGTCCCACGGGGGAATCTCTTCTCTTCATTGCCACATGCCACGCAGTTGCCGTACTCTATCTGTCAGCCCAGCTGCTCAGTGGATTTGCCCATGTCACCCGGTTTCAATTGTTCCTTTCCACATAGAATCATAGGACTGGAAGGGACTGTCATAAATATAAAGGGAAGGGTAAACCCCTTTGACATTCCTCCTGGCCAGGGGAAAGCTCCTCTCACCTGTAAAGGATTAAGAAGCTAAAGGTAACCTCGCTGGCACCTGACCAAAATGACCAATGAGGAGACAAGATACCTTCAAAAGCTGGGAGGAGGGAGAGAAACAAGGGGTCTGTGTGTCTGTCTTTGTCGGGGATAGACCAGGAATGGAGTCTTAGAACTTTTAGTAAGTAATCTAGCTAGGTATGTGTTAGATTATGATTTCTTTAAATGGCTGAGAAAAGAATTGTGCTGAATAGAATAACTATTTCTGTCTGTGTATCTTTTTTGTAACTTAAGGTTTTGCCTAGCGGGTTTCTCTATGTTTTTGAATCTAATTACCCTGTAAGATCTCTACCATCCTGATTTTACAGGAGGGATTTCTTTATTTCTATTTACTTCTATTTTTATTAAAAGTCTTCTTGTAAGAAAACTGAATGCTTTTTCATTCTTCTCAGATCCAAGGGTTTGGGGCTGTGGTCACCTATGCAAATTGGTGACGCTTTTTATCCAACATTTCCCAGGAAAGGGGGGGGGGGTGCAAGTGTTGGGAGGATTGTTCATTGTTCTTAAGATCCAAGGGTCTGGGTCTGTAGTCACCTAGGCAAAATGGTGAGGCTTTTTACCAAACCTTGTCCAGGAAGTGGGGTGCAAGGTTTTGGGAAGTATTTTGGGGGGAAGGATGCGTCCAAACAGCTCTTCCCCAGTAACCAGTATTAGTTTGGTGGTGGTTGCGGCCAGTCCAAGGACAACGGGTGGAATATTTTGTACCTTGGGGAAGTTTTGACCTAAGCTGGTAAAGATAAGCTTAGGAGGTTTTTCATGCAGGTCCCCACATCTGTACCCTAGAGTTCAGAGTGGGGGAGGAACCTTGACAGGGACCTTGAGAGATCATCAAATCCAGGGGTTCTCAACCTTTTTCCTGCTGAGGCCCCTATAAAAACATCCTATAAAAACAACAGGGCCCGGCAGTGGGGAAGCGTGCGTTCCAGGCCAGGGGGACACACTTGGGCATAGGCATAGTTTTACTTCTATTTTCTTTTTTGGTGGGGGAGGGGGTAAGGAAGGCCTGGCATGGCTTATCCCAGCTCCACACAGCAGGGTCCAGGGAGGCTGTGCCATCTCCACCCCCTGACTCGCTCAGGAGGGCACCTAGCTTGTCTGGGCTCTGGGGGGATGCAACCAAAAATATAACTGAAAGGGGGGACTCAGTTCAAAAAGTTTGAAAACCTCTCAGGTGCGGGCAGGAGGTTAGTTAGGGGCTGTGTGAAATGAGGTGAGTAGCTCAGGGTACAGGGAGGGGATAGCTAAGGGCTGTGTAGGGGCAGGGGGTAGCTCAGGGTGCGGGCAGGGGGTAGCTATGGGCTGTATGCAGGCAGGGGGGCTTCCAGTGCAATGCCCAGCTTCAGGGGCAAGGTACTGAGACTCCTGGCTTCAGCCTCCCTGCTGCTCCTGGCTTGTGGGGGAGGGGAGGTTTGCCGGCTTGAGCACCGCGTTGCTCCTGGCTTGGAGGGGATGTGGGGACCCTGCCAGCTTTAGCCCCACCTAGCTTCTGGCTGCGCCACTCCCGGCTTGGGGGGGATGGGGAGGGCATCGTGGGCTTCAGCCCCGCGCTGCTCCTAACTAGAGCAGGGGCCCACTGGCTTCAGACCCGCACTGCTCCTGGCTTAGGAGGAAGGGGGGGCCCCCAGGCTTCAGCACTGGGGCTCCAGGTTTCAGCCGTGGAGCTCCACGGCCCCCCGGAAAGGGGTCACTGACCCCCGGCTGAGAACCACTGACCTAATCCAGTCCTCTGCACTCATGGCATGACGAAGCATTATCTAGATCATCCCTGACAAGTGTTTGTCTAACCTACTCTTAAAAATCTCCACTGATGGAGATTCCAGAACCCCTCAGGCAATTTATTTCAGTGCTTAACCACCCTGACAGGAAGTTAGCCATTGATAGCTACTCTCTGGGAATGGTTTTCCACCAGTTTTGCACGCATCTTATAGTAGCTCCATCTAAGTTGTCTTTCCCTAGTTTGTTTAGGAGAAGGTCAGGTGAGACTGGGACTGATTTAACTGGGAATTGGTCCTGCTTCGAGCAGGGGGTTGGACTAGATGACCTTCAGGGGTCCCTTCCAACCCTGATATTCTATGACTGCATCAAAAGCCTTACTACCGTCAACGTATACCACATCTACTGCTTCTCCCCATCCACAAGGCTCGTTACCCTGTCAAAAAAAGCTATCAGGTTGGTTTGACACCATTTGTTCTTGACAAATCCATGCTGACTATTACTTATCACCTTATTATCTTCCAGATGTTTGCAAATTTAGAGCTTAATTATTTGCTCTGTTATCTTTCCAGGTACAGAAGTTAAGCTGACTGGTCTGTATTTCCCCAGGTTGTCCTTATTTCCCTTTTTTTAGATGCCCTTTTCCAGTCTTCTGGAATCTCTCCCGTTTTCCATGACTTTTCAAAGATAATCACTAATGGCTCAGATATCTCCTCAGTCAGCTTCTTGAGTATTCTAGGATGCATTTCATCAGGCCCTGGTGACCTGAAGACATCTCATTGGTCTAAATAATTGTTTACTTGTTCTTTTCCTATTTTATCCTCGGATCCCACCTCATTTTCACTGGCATTCAGTATGCTAGATGTCCAATTACCACTAACGCTCTTCTTGAACACTGAAACAAAGAAATCATTAAGCACCTCTGCCATTTCCACATTTTCTGTTATTGTTTTTTCCCTCTTCATTGAGTAATGGGCCTACCCTGTCCTTGATCTTCCTCTTGCTTCTAATGTATTTGTAGAATGTTTTCTTGTCACCCTTTATGTCTCTAGCTATGATCTGTTTTGTTCCTTGGCCTTTCTAATTTTGTCCTTAGAAACTTGTGCTATTTATGTTCATCCTTTGTTGTAATTTGACCTAGTTTCCACTTTACGTACAACAATGTTTTGATTTTTAGATCATTGAAGATCTCCTGGTTAAGCCAGCATGGTCTCTGGCTATACTTCCTATCTTTCCTATGCAGTGGAATAGTTTGCTTTTAGGCCCTGTAGTGGGGCAACTGCCCCACTCCAGTAAAACAGGGGTTAAAAGCATCCCTGGAGAGGGCTGTGGCTGGGCTAGGCTGATTCGGGAAGCAGCCACAGCTGTGGCCAGCTCAATCAGGGTCCAGCTGGCCCTTATAAGAGGGCTTGGGGCCAGAAGTGAGAGGAGTGTCACTCTAGTCCTGGAGGGAGAAGGGCTAGCTGCCTGGGAGTGATGTACCTGAAGTGGAGCAGTGCGGGGGAAAGGCAAAGGGAGCGGGGGAGCACCAGCCTGGTAAATCCCCAGGCTGAGGCCTTGTTGAAGGCCTCAGAAAGGTACGGGGGAGGCAGAGGGGCAGCCTGGGGATAAGCAAAGGCAGCAGGTCCTACCCCTTTGCCAATGATAAGTGGCCATTACAGACTGCAGTCTGCCCCAGTGAGCAGGGGCTAGATGATGACTGGCAGTAGCCCCTGAGGCAAGGTGGGTTTAGAGGGTTGGGGGTTCCCCTGGGAGGGGAGACCCAGAGTGTGGCGGTACGGCCAGGGGGCAGCACCCCAAGGTAAAAGGGCACCAAGGTCTGGAGGAATATGGGGGCCCTAAGACAGGCAAGACACCAGCCTGCAGAGGGCGCTCCCAGTGCTGAAGAGCTAACTTCCAAGATGACCAGCAGGAGGCGCTATGCCGGTGAGCCTTCGCCTTGCTACAGGCACATAATAATGTCTCTGAAAAATTGCAAACTCTTGAACTGTTTTTCCCTTTACACTTGCTACCCTGGGATCTTACCTACCAACTCTCTGAATTTTCCTACGTCAGCCTTCTTGAAAGGCAGCACCTTGCACAGACACATTGAATGTTGCCTGACATTATCAAGCTCTTTCTGAAATTCCTCACAATCCACCCAAACAAAAGAATTCAGTGGCCTGGGCAAGTTTTCCTATCTCATGCTTTTAGTCCATGATTCCAGGTCAATAATAAACATACAGAACACGACCAATCCTCGTATTGCCACTCAGGGCCTCCCACTCTCCAGGTGATCCTTAATTCCTACCTCTCCCCATCCAATTCTTATACCTCACATATGGGCTCTGTCTCTCCGCTGCTCCCAGCACTGGGCTCTTCTCCCCTGCTGCTGCTGTACTGAGGCTCTTCGGCCTCCCTCCTTTGGGTGGCTCAGGGCTCCCTCCCCACAGTTTGGCCTGGGGGCGATGGGGCAGCAGGTCTCCTGGGGCAGGGACGCTGCAGGGGCTAGGGTGACCAGATGTCCCGGTATTCAGGGCTTTTTCTTGTCTAGGTGCCTATTACCCCCACACACAGACACTGTCCCGATTTTTCATACTTGCTATCTGGGCACCCTAGCAGGGGCTGAGGCTGCAGTGCAAGCAGCCCCATCCTGCGAGTTCCCCACCCCAGGGCAGAGGGGCCCAGCTGGGCTGATTTGGGGGGTGGGGGGGGCAGGGGGAAGCAGCTGCAGTTCCTGTAATCTGACCTTTCCCACACCCTCCCCCCACAAATCTCCCCATGGGTCTTCTACTAACCCCCCCAAATCCTCTCTGCTCCCCTGCCTCTGCCTCCTGACACCCTGCCTCGCCCTGCACCTCCTGCCTTTCAGTCCCCCCCCAAAAGCCTTTTCCCCCTCCTGCCCCTTGTGCCCCCTGAATTGCCACCTGCCACCTCCTGCTTCCATCTCCTTCGCTTGCCCTTTGTACGGAGCCTGCCCCCATTCTGCTCCCTGCCCTGAGGCAAACAACCCCCCACCCTTTGGCTTGATAACGCCCCTCCCCTGCTCCAACCTCTGTGCCCCCAGTCCCAAACCGCATGGGGCTGTGAGGAGGGGAAAGTCCTTGCTGGCTAATAAAGCCAGTTTGTGCCCTGCAGCCCTGCTTTGGGAGGGAGGGGGTCAGCCTGAACTTCTCCCCCTCCCCAACCTCCCCCCAACACTGACCCCTGTAAACTGCCCTGAACTTCCCCCTCCTCAACAATCCCCTCAACTCTGCCCCCCAAATCTACCCCATGCCTGGACTCTGCCCCTCCCCCATCCTGGCCCCCTCCTCTGTCCCCCTAATGAGCCCTGTCTGAACCCCCAACCCCCTCTGCTCCCCTGAACCCACTTCCTGACCCCTGCAGCCCCTCCTGTACCTCAGCCCCCCTGAACTACCCCCTCCCTTCCCTAGTGACCCCCAGCTCCACAGGGTGACTCTGCTGTGTTGGTTTAACTGTCACCCCAGGATATGCCAAGCTCCCCTCCCCCCTTACAGCCGCCTGGGCCCTCATTAGCTTCGGGGGTGGGAGCTAATTTGCACAGAGGATAATGGAGCAGCCAATCAGGGGCTGGCCTGGGTGACGGGGGGTCTATAAAGGGCTCCTCAGGGCTTGTGGACCCCTGGGCATGGCTTTGGCTGCGCTGGGAGCCTGGGCTGCAGGGTCAGGGAGGGGTCTGGGCCCAGGCCCAGAGCCGGCAGGGGAAGTGGGAGGCTCTGGTGCTGCGCAGGGTGGGGCAAGAGCTGGGTACAAGAGGCCCTAGTCACTGCAGCTCCCCCTCTGTGGGGCTCTGGGGGAGAGGTCTGGAGCCATTTGTCACACGCTTGGGATCCACCCTGTAAGGGAGGACAAACTGGGCTTCATTCATACCCCAGTCTCAGTCATAATGCTGGGGTAACAACAGGGGCTCCTTTCATAAAACACCTCATTATCTTTAGCTCTTTGTTTCATGGGTTGCAAGCCTCCCACATTCTGATCCAGTGAAAGAAAGCCGTCGTCTCCTGCTGCCATCGACCCCCATCCCTCTGTCTGCTACCGACACGGCCTGGCCTGGGAATGTGAAGGAACCTCTCTGAACTAAGAGGAGACACGCACAGAAACATACAGTCCTCTGTATTGGAGAGCGAGAGGCTGGAGAGATACAGACACACCCTCAGTTCACTGATCTCTCATGTTAATAACAGTTTGAAGAACATCCATCCAGTCTAGGAGAAAGGTTTGCACTCTCAGAGCAGCTCAGCACAGGGGACGGGGGTGCTGGGGCAGTAAAAAGGCTCCAGGGAGCCCTGAACCACAGTGTCACTAACCCATTCTAGTGCACTAAAAACTAGTGTAGTCGTAGGGGCATAAGTGGCTAGGTGTAAACACCCATCTACGATGCTAGCCACATCCTCCGGCAGCTAGTCTCTCCTGCCAGTCACGCTGCTGCAGCAAAGTTATTTTTAGTGCCCAACCTGGATCAGAGCTAGTGTGTGTATCTCTACCTGAGCTGGGAATCAGACCCCAGCTTGAAGTGTAGATGTACCCTAAGTAAAACTGTACGTAGCTTAGGCTCTGGTCAATAATGACTTATTTAATGAAGGTAGGATATTGGTACCCTTCCCAGGATAGAGTCCCCCATCCTGTAAGTATGGCTTACATTCTTCATCAGCAAGGAGATGTGGAGAATTTTAATGGAACTGTGAAAGATGCACACGGGGAAAGGATATTTTGCAAGTATGATGGGTTTGCTAATAAGGGCACAACAACTCCCATCAGCCCTCTCCCTACTGCACATCCCTTTACTCTGCCCAGGAACTTAAGTATTTGGTCAGTTCCTGAAGGGCTTATTCATTGATTCCAAGGCCAGAAGGGACAATCGTGATCATCTAGTCTAGTCTGACCTCCTGTATAACACAGGCCAGAGGACTGCCCCATAATAATTCATAGAGCAGATTTTTTTTTAAAAATGGCCAAACTTGAATTAAAAATGATCAGTGATAGAGAATCCACCAAGACCCTTGGTATACTGTTCCAATGGCTATTTACCCTCACTGTTAAAAATGTACAACTTATTCCCAGTCTGAATTTGTGTAGCTTCCACTTCCATGCATTGGAGTGTGTTATACGATCTCCAATAGAGTAAATATTTGTTCCCCATTTAGATACTTATAGACTGTAATTAAGTCACCCCTTCACCTTGTCTTTGTTAAGCTAAATCACTCTAAGGCATGTTTTCTAATCATTCACATGGCGCTTCTCTGAACCTTTTTCAACTTACCAACATCCTTTTGGAATTGTGGGCACCAGAACTGGATACAGGATTCCAGCAGTGGTCGCATCAGTGCCAAATACAGAGCTAAAATAACCTCTCTGCTCCTACTCGAGATTGGCCTGGTCATGTTTCCCCGGATCACATTAGCTCTTTTGGCCACAGCTTAGTTAGGACTGCTGTGAGAATGACCCTTTTTAAGTCTGTCGCGTGGCTGACCATCCCATTTTAATGTGTTGGAAATGAACAAGCTCCCTAAAGTTTGTGTGGGAAGGAGAGGAAGGTCCCTGAAGGACATCCAAAAACATGGGGAGGGGGAGAACTGAGAGAATCAACAGAGCAGCCTCATACAGAAAGCTATTTTTGAAAATGTTAGTGGCTTCCCCCCATTTTCTGACTCGCTGTAATCACAAGGAACAAATGCATTTGCAAATGAATATTTGCAACAATCTGTTACCTGCATCCTAATACTGCAAACATAGCGCTTTAAACAAACAGCATTTAAAAATAAATTAGAAAGAGGAGCATTTGTATACTTTTATCTGTCCTCCATTGAACGGAGAATTTATATTTTTCTTCTGAACAGACGCTGTCGCTCCAATTTTCATGAGAATGCACCCTCTCCAAAGATACCCTAGCTAGCTTGGTGGGCATTGCTGCTGGCAATTTGAAATTCTAAACTTGTTGTGGTCTATCCATGACCTGCTTGAGCCTGAATCCAAGTTTCCAGAGGCTGAGTTTAAGCCTTTTTCTCAGCTGCTCCTCTTCTGATTAGTGAAAGGCAAGAGCTTGACTCAAAAATTGGAGGGGATGTCACCCTTGACTGCAGATTCAAGATTATTGTAGCTTTGAGCTCCAGAAAATGAGGCTCTTTCTGTACCTGAACCCCTGTGAGGAAAACTCAGGAAGCCTAATAACAGCAAAGGTAAGGTTTCTTTCCCCCTCTCTTTCAGAGCTCCTATTCATCCTTTCCTTCTCCCACTCACCATCCTATCTCCTCCCTTTTTTGTGGTGACTCCTGAGTCCTGTAGTTTGTGGACCCAAGACTTAAGGAACCTCCTAGGAGCAAACTTACAGACTCAGACTGCTGTAGTTGTCTGCACCTAGCTAGACACAACCGTTTGTCTGGCTCCTATTCAGACATGAAAAGAGAGCCAGAGTGCACTGTTACTACAATGGATCAGACAGACCAGAGGACCTGAAAGAAGAGTTCAAAGGTTGAACTCAGCTCTTTCTCCAGCAGCTCAGTCTAGGGGCAACTTCTGACTGTCAGCAACATGAGACCTTCAGACAGCGGGATGTACAGGTGTATAATGGAAGATGAGGATGTGAGTACTGGAAAGATTCTTCTGCAAGTGGCAGGTAAATGAACATGTCACAACGTCCAGAGGGGACGGCTTAACTCTGAGTTCATACTAACCTACCCATAGCCAAACAGATGTATTTACACGTTTCCCTATCTAATTGTGCAACAGCTCCTTTTCAGTGACTACACTACTTAGAAGTTTTCCTCAGCCTTTAATATGGTAATTGGTGACAGTGTTGAGCATCTGAACATGAAGTGTTCTAGGAGAGAGAGAAGTGTCCATATGTACTTATAAGGAACATACATTATCTATGTTTAGCTGTTTATGTATCACTTCTTGCCTCTCTCCAAAATGCTGATATTCGACACAGGTACAAATCAAACTCACAGTTCAAGTTGTAACAAGGTGTCTGTTTTATACTAATGAAGGTAATACATTCAACTGGTATGCCGAGAAGCACTTGTGAAGAACAAATCCGTCAAATGTGATAGGAGGTGTAAATGACCATGGGCTCTGATGGTGTGATTGGCAGTTGCACAGAAACACTTACATAAAGTGATCCTAGCAACTTACAAATGAAGTGATGGTAAGAATTAAGTACTGGAACAGAGGTGTAAACACCTGATTGGCGCTGAATGCAGCAAATGGGTGAAATGACTTTCTATTACTGCCTCCTAATTCTTCCCCATCTGCATTCACAGAGGTGACACTATTTGTTGGTTTAACTGTCACCCCAGGGACACTCTGAGCTCCTCTCCCCTTTGGGGCCTCTTGGGCCCTCGTTAACCTTAGTGGAAGGGGGTGGAGGCTCATTTGCCTAGAGAAGGCTGGAGCAGCCAATCAGGGGCCAGACTGGGGGCTGGGAGAGGCTATGAAGGGCTCCCCAGGGCTCAGGGCACGCAGACCCCTGGGCAGGGCGGTGCCTGTGCTGGGTGCCCTGGCTACAGGGTTGGGGAGGGGTTCGTGCCCAGTCACAGAGCAGGCAGGGCCCCAGGCAGTGGCAGGGGGAGACTGCCCCAGGTAGATGCTGGGGACTCAGGGGCAGCATGAGGTTGCGGTGCCTAGAGCCAGCCACAAGGGGAGGACAGGAGTTGGGGGCTCCTGGGATAGGGAGCTAGGAGCAGAGCTGGGCCCTATCTGGAAACAGGAGCTCCCCTCAGTCCCTGCTGCTTCCCGTATGGATACATGTACACTGGAGCTGGGAGCAAGCTTTCCAGCTTATGGAGACAGACGTGCTAGCTCTGCTGGAGCTATCATGCTAAAAATAGCAGCATCGCAGAGGGTAGACTGGTAGCGGCTTAAGCTGGTCACCAGAGTATAGACCCACCCCGAACCCCTGGACACTGTCTACCCGAGCTGGGAAGCATGTGGTGCTCAGAGGGAGGGTGTGACGGGTTGGATCACGGAAACCCCCTTTTGGGACTGCCCTTTGATGTGCCGAGACTACCTCTGAGCCCGTTTTCCCTGACAACTCGGGACTTCAGTGCCCTGCCTGGTTTAAGCCAGACACGCTAGCCTGCTACAAACACAGACCTAGTTCTGAACTACGTCCCCCAAAAACTGCAGGAGTAACTGAAAACTGCTTAAGAAGTGCTCCTGTCTCCAGAACTTAGATGCCCAGCTCTCAATGGGGTCCAAACCACAAATAAATCCATTTTACCCTGTATAGCTTCCAAGCTTTCTCCCTTGTGCGTGACTGGAGAGGAAGATTTTTTAACAGTTATAAAGGTTTATACCTTACTGCTTGTGATAATATTGGTTGTGAAGAAGCCCAACAACCTCCAATAAAAATGTATAGTATAGGTGTTAGCTAGAGAGCAAATCTAAGTCCTACTCATGTACCCCACTCCCCAGATGGTTCTGTTTGTGAGTTATATCCCTTCCCCCGACCCTGTGTTTGTCTGGTCTATTTAGAATTGCTCCTCAGACCAGCACTGTCTACCACCCTCTATTTGTATAGTTCCCACTACAACGGGGCCCCGATCTTGGTTGGCCAATAGGTGTGGCGGTTCAGTGATGAGACAGAACACAGCTTTATGCAAGCAAACAGGCTGGTCAGCGGAGATGGGCTGTTCTGCCCCCCCGCCTTCCACCTTCTCCTTTTATTATATTTCTCCCCCTAAGCATTACACACTGCTACACAAAGGAATGTATGACGTTGATTCGTATGCTTAGTTACCATCCTCTATCTGCTACAATCCTGGTTCTCAGGCCTTGAGCCCAGGCTAAAAAAGCCTCCCACAGTTGCTGTCCAAACAATCAAGTTCTCAGGGTTCATATCTAGCCCTTGTCCTTGGATAGAGCAATGTGTGCATTGCTTCTAGGAAACAGTCATGGTGTGCCCCGCCTGCTTCCAGGTGGAATAGCTAAACATTAACCCTTGAAATAGGTACGACTGTAACACACACGATTAATAACAAAGGGGAAGAAGTTTAAATCTGAGTGATAAAAGAACAGGTCATTTATTGAAAACTGCCAGAGTAAGGAGGACTCTCTGCCTCCCCGCATGATGGCATGTGACTAGAAATATGGGCAACAAACACTCCTCACATCTCTTAGGTGTGTCAGCACCTTATAGCTACAGAGTGACTGATAGGGTTGCCAGCGCTCCAGGATTGCCCTGGAGTCTCCAAGAATTCAAGATTAATCTTGAATTAAAGATGATGTAACATGAGGAGGCTACCTCCAGGAATACATCCAACCACAATTGGCAACCCTAGTGACTGACTAGGCTAATAAATGACTCCCCTCCCCAAAGTGGGACTTTAACCTGATTGATAATAACTGATCCAGGGCTGTGCCTGAGGGGAAAAGGAGTGATGTGATTGGCCTAAATCTGGATTGAACCTGGTCTGATAAACTCAGTTCAGTTTCGCCAGACACAATCAGATCACCACTGTTAATTCTGTAGACTCAGTCACAGCTCAGTAGTGACATGGCCCTGCCATACCAGCATCCTGGCTGGGAGCAAGTCCTTGGGAGCAGGGGGAGAGCAGAAAGATATCGGTGTCCCGAAGCAGCTGCTCTTGCCCTGCCAGTCACGCTCTCTGATGAAGGACAGTCTGAACCTGAGTTCAAACCCTTTCAGTTTCTTCTTGGTTCATGACTGGATACAAATAGAGCCTGTGACGGTGCCAAGGGTCACAGGAGAGGGGGATGATATGCGCTCTTTAGGGATGTGACTTCTTCTCTTCTGCCAATTTCCTGTAAACCCAGAGGGACACCGGCCAGCGGCTCTCCCCAAAACACTTATTGAAATGTCTGACTTACTATAAGCATCCACTGCATAACACAGACACTTCGTTGGGGGATGGGATCTCTTTAGATTCTCACACAGACTGTGAGGTAGATACTAGGCTGGCCAACCTAGGGAATTAGCTCTCGCCACTCAGGAGCACCCTCTGCAGGTGGTGTCTTGCCCACAATTACCTGCCCTTTTCCAAGCTCCACCACATTAGGCCCTACATCCCTCCCAGGCAATGGCGTACTTTCCTGGGATACTGCCCTCTGGAGGTGCCCCACTCTCTGGGTTCTGCCCCTCCAGGGAACTGGCTACCCCTAATCCCACCACTCGCCTCAGTGACCCACTGCTGTTCTTCACCCTAGCCCCTTCCCTCAGGGCCACACTGCAGTCTGAACTGGCCACTCATCATTAGCAAGGGGGTAGACCTGCTGCCTCTTTCTCCCCTGGCTGCCCCTCCTCAGCCCTAATACCTCCTCAAGGCCCTGTATCAGGCCCTCAGCCTGGGACTTGGTCAGGCCAAAACTCCCCCAGCTCCCCCTGACCTTCCCCAGCACTGCTCTGTCCAAGGTATCTTTCCCTGTCTAAGCAGCCAGCCCCATCACCTCATTCAGTTTTCTCATTTTTTTCAACAGTCACCCTGTACAGCCTCATACATCCTGCCATAGCAGTACCCCGACACAGGCCTGTGGATAAGGCTGATGTTGCAAACTTTATGTTCTGGGTTTAGTGTATGTGTCGAAGGGGGTCACACACTAGGTTGCTACTGTCGGGTGAACTTATTTCACACCCCAGAGGATCCTCACATCCCTCCATTCCCACCCACAAGCTTCCTGCATGCCACGCTCCCATGCCCCTCAATTTCAGGGGCTCTGTGTGCCCCCCCAAAGTCCCTCCTCCTCCCATACTAACCCCCCCACCCGTTTTCCCCTCCAATGACAGCAGCTCTGTGTGACTCCCATTCCCCCCATACCAGGGGCTTTGTGTACCCCATTCCTCACTCCTCCCATTCCTCCCCCAATAGCAGGAGTTCTGAATGTGCTCCCATTCCCCTACCCCCCCACGCATTCTCCTTCACTCCTTCCATACCAGGGTTCCCTAATCTTCCCCCCACCAGGAGCTCTGTGTGCCCTCCATTACTCCCTCCCTCTAAACCAGGGCCCCCCTTCACTCTCAGTCCAGGAGCTCTGTCTGCCCCCCATTCCCAACTTCCCTCCATGCTAGGGGTTCTATGTGCCCCCTTCCCCCTATACCAGGTTCTCCTAATTTCATGCTGTCTGGAGTGGCTCACAACTGTGGGTTAATTTCAGGGCAGACTGTCAGAAAATAGGGCAGAGAGACCAACATGGTGGTGTGTTTTATAATTAGGGTGACCATATTTCCCTATGCTGGATATGAACACCTCGTAAAATTACTCGTGAGTTCACTGGCAATCAATCAGAACTATGCAGTACAAACCTTCAAATTAACATCAAGTTGACTGAGCCTCCATTAAAAAGAAATACTGCCTAGTTGGATTCTTTTTATTTACCTTCTTATCTTGAAGGCTTTAGGGTTCCCATTTAGGGGTGTGTGACACCCCCCCACACACCCTCCCACACCTGCAGGGTGAGGTGACACATGTTAGGGGGCTTATTCCTTCACCCACTTACTTCCCTGGTCCTTCTCGCATGAACAGAGAGCAACAATACCCGAAGTCCAAAGGTGCAAACAATTCGATGTTTATTGGGGTGAACTTCCAGCAAGCATGATTCCAGTTTCCTTCCTTAGTATCCTCCTTCCCAGCTCTGACACCACAAAGCCTTACACCTGTGTCCCTGTTCCCATTCCTGCCCTTAGCCAAACATGATTCCAACTTCCTTACTCCCATTCCCTGTTCCCATTTCCCCCTTTAGCAAAACATGATTCCAATTTTCTTACCCCCATTCCCTGTTCCCATCTCCCCCTTTAGCAAAACATGATTCCAATTTTCTTACCCCCATTCCCTGTTCCCATCTCACACACCCACATGCCCACCCACACCCACACCCCGTCACTTCCTCATTGACTACAGATTATATAGTAAAACTTGAGTTCTGCTTAGCTATACCTTAACCAATCATTTTCCTGAAATTTAACTAACCAATCCTAACATATTGTAACATGATTATGTAACCAATTATATCCCACCACCTCAATTAGTTTACACCCAGCAAAATTAATTATACAGCAGACAGGAACAATCACAGAACCAGACAGAGATTATACAGACAAACAACAGCAAAGTGGGAACTATAATGACAAAACAATACAGAAGTGAGGATTTCACATCCCAGCTATTGATAAGTGAGTTCTTGCCAGACAGGATGCTATCAAACTAAGTTTCCTTTTACATTTTCTAGGCACTTCCCTTTCTCTGGAGGTGATAGGAATACAATCCTGTCCTGATAGTGCCTAACAGCCCAATAGCACCTTATTTCAATGTGACTAGTTTGGAATGTGAGGATGTGACTGTTCGCTTCCCAGCTTATGGCTGCCTCTGCTGCTTAGCCAAAGGCCTTAGCCTAAGAACAGGGCCTCAGACTGTCACAGTAAGAGAAGGCCCTTACACTGGCAGACAGTGGTTTTGATTCTTTCTTTTATACCTCTATCACTAGCCAAGTGATAAGAATACTACTAAATTCTTAGAGTACAGGCCTTTACAGACAGGCCTGAATATCTATATCCTAACACTCAGCAGACTGAAGTGCCTCTTTTCCCATGCACACATGCCCATACACCTCTCTCACATGGGTTTATGTGTGTGTGTGACTGACGGACTCGACCCTTTCCCTGCCTGGTGCTCTTTGCCCTCCATGCCTGGCTGGGCCCCCGGGTCAGACCTGCCTCTCCTGGTACCTGGTGCCACATCTTACCAAGGCAACACATGGATGGGGGCACGCAGGGTCACATGCCTCCCCCCATTTCTACCAGGGCTTATACCAGAATGTGGCATGTGGCCACCAGCAGCCTTTTGGCACTGTGCAGGAGGGAAGGGACAGGAGCTGCTTCCAGCCACAGGGGAGGAGTAGAGGGGAAGTGATGATCTGGCCCTTGTCTTTGCAGACCTCATCTCATCTTGTTCCCCCCACCGTGGCTGGAAGCAGCTTGTCCCTTCCTGCCCACACAGTATCATAAATCAGCTAAGACCTCCATGCTTCTGCTGGCCACCAACATAACCTAGATGCCTTCTGTCCCCCCCGGCTACAGCGTGGGAAGGAAGGGGTTAAGCCTTAAGAATGCACTGTGCACCAGGGCCCAGGTAACCTGATTGCAGAGGCTTCAGAGAACCCTGCCAGAGAGGCAGCTCAGCAGGGGAGGGTGCCTAGGGGACAGAGCAGCCCCACGCTCCCTGGGGGCTGGACCCAGCGCAGGGTGTGGGGTGGGCAAAGAGGGTACTAAGCCCCTGTCCGGGGGCTGCGGTGAAGCCTGCAGGGTCAGGTTGGGAACAGGCTGGAAATTGTTTCCCACCCCAGTCCAGAGCTTAGCGGCTTCCCCATGCATGCATTGCCCAGGGCTTTGGCACATGCAGGGCTCGGCTCCTCCTGGCCAGTGTCCCGGGCCGGAGGGTCTTGGGCTTTCCCGGCGTGCTGGCCCAGCCAGAGGCAGTGGGGGAAGGAAGGAGTCTACCGGCCAGACTATTGATAAGTTGTAGTATTCCAAACAGGAGCTGGTTCTCCGCACAGCGCTGGGAATCAGATGTGTCCTGCTGGGGGGGGATGGGGTGATAGAGAGGAGCAGCAGGACTTGTGGAGGTGAAGGGGCAAAGCAGGGAGAGGACAGTGAGAGGAGGAGCATGTAAAGGGCCGATGGGTGGGCAGCAGAAGTGACCTATAATCAGCCACTGCCTGGTACCTGCCCTCACTCTCTAGCCACTGCAGCTCACAGCACACAGCTAGGGCTGGCCAGAAACGGGACCGGGAGCAGGGCCCTGCTGGTCGAAAGCCGGCTTCCAGCAGGGGCTGCACTGACAGACCAGCAGGGGGAGCAGCTGGCCCTGCGCACTGCATCTTATCCCTGCCACCAGCTATGGATCCCCACCCCCATCACTGGTCACTGGACCCCCCCCCACCCCCCCCGCACTGGTGGGAGGATGTCTCGCGAGCAAGGATCCGGCCAGCAGCAGGACTCATTAGTACTGATGCATGCGGGGAGACTGAAAATATGGGATAGTTTGCCCGTTTTTAAGAAAAAGTCAGGACAGCTTAAATACGGGATTGTCCCTTTAAAAACTGGACATCTGGTCACCCTATTTATAATTACATTTCACCAAACCAGCAACAAATATAAATTCCTGGATCACTGGACTAGTCTTACCATGGAGTTACAGACAGTCTCCTTAAGCTCTCCAGCCCATCTCACCACGCAAACAAACTGCACTTAGTGATAATGGTCACATAAACCAAAAATCACACCACATCAGGTTCTTCCCTGTTCCAAGAAACCAGTCACTTCCCCCTCATCAATTGGTACTCTGGATCTTACACCAAGGACAACACTGGTAGCCAATGCTATAGTTAACTAACTATTGGTTTATTAGCTGAGAAAAATAAATGTGTTATTGAGAGGTTAAAGCAGGTAAATTACATTAACAGGTGAGTCAAAGTTTGTGAACCCCAAAGGATAACAGGGATGTAGTAATCTGCCAGTTCAGGGCCACCCAGAATAGCTCTGGGGATCTCTGTCTTCTTGTTTAGTTATTCCACCCTGTTAGAATCCAAACAGTCCAGAGATAAAGGATCTTCCTTTGAATCAGTACTTATAGCTTCTTCTCCACACAACAATCAGAGACATGTTCTTACTCACACAATGGCCAATTGCTTTGAATTTAGCACTCTTCATTTGCATTCAATGAGCTATTTAATTACACGCTTAGACATAATATAACTGCCTGCCTTTACATTATAATAAGAATAGATACATGAAAAGAATACAAGTAACATTCCATTCGTTTCATGAAGTTCTAACATCTGAATACACTCTTAGATTAACACACACTTTGATCTAGGTCTATTTAATTACCAGGCATGCTTAATGTAAATGTAATGTAATAGTAAACAACAAGATCTAGTTAGGCAAAAACAATGCAATTAACATCTCCTTTGATCTCTATTAACACACAAGTGAATTGGCCTGAATATATACTAATACATTTAACTCCTTTGATAGTCACACACAAGTGAATGGGTCTATGGCTCTGGCCTGGCTTTGTCAGCATCACACCTGCCACCAGGAGTTATGTGAGCCCTTCACACCAGGGTCCTGCATTCTCCCCCCATGCCATGGGCTGTGTGCATGCCCCTATTCTCCCATCGATACATCCCCATTCCCTCTTCCATCCCTCCTCCATGTTGTTTTTTTCTGGGAGATGAGTCATTCAGGTGGCCAACATCTTAAACTCCACTGGGATGCCAGGAGCTTCATTTCTCCCTCATATTCAGTTGACTGATTTCCCCTCAAATCAAAAGGGTTCTGGCCATTGGTGCCCAGGGCACCACCTGAAATTTTGAAATTGATCAGATGAGGCATTTAAAAGCTATCCCATTACAGACAGAGAGACAGACAGAGAAATGGCACCAAGCGGAGTGTAAGGGCATCGCATGCCTGGCCAAAAAGTGACATTTCTAGGCTTTTTTTTAATCCCTTGGAGAGGGCAGCATCCACCACTTCCCTTCCTCGCCCATCCCCCCAGCGTAAATGGAGAAAATTTCTCTCATCAATAGCCAGCAAATCTCAGTACAGATGCACAGGGGCAGCCTCTTCCCCATGGTGGGAACTTAGCGGGGCTAGACAGAAATGTGGAGGGCTGTGCTATATATCTTGTGGGCACACGTACATATTTATTTGTCTAACAATGCGCACTTAAATGTCTCTTTTATCCATGTTATCCTCAAAAGGAGAATAAAAATATACACAGATCAGTTTTAAACTTTATCTCTGGCAGCTACCTGGGACAACATTTATTCACAGAAAATCAATAGGAAAAAAAATTGTACTCAGGATGTTCCTCTCTCAAAACCTCGTCTCACTCTCCTGTAAACCATTTCTCATTTAATTTTCTTTGAAAATTCTTGATCATTTATACACAAAATAAATCAACATCAGTCAAACATGGCATTTTAGAATTTCATTTTATAAAGCTCCTGGTTGGCCTGAACTGGGGCTTATACAGTATCTGGCTAACAAGCAAATGAGATCAGGCAAAAATTGTAGGACAGTAAATAGTCAAATCATCAGCATTTATACATCAGTGAAAGTCAGGGCAGTGAAGCTCAACCTTGGCTGCCACAGCTCACTTAAAGCAATTTTAAAATCACGTTTGGATACAACAGGAATTACTGAAATGTTCATTCACATCTTTATAGACACTTTCATCCAGAAGGATCCATGTGGATGTTACAGACAGAGCAGGGCCAAACCATGCCATGCGAGCAGGGGGGAGGAAACCCAGGCAAGTATTAGCCAAAATGGCAGTATGTGACCTTCTAGCTGGGACCACAGATTTCTTAGCACCACTAACTGCCTTCCCTGGCTTCTCCCCACAGCACCCCCATGCAGAAGGGTAGCAGGCAATCACAGGGCAAATAGCCAATGCACCATGGCTTCTTAGCCTTACTGACCCTGGATGAGAGATGTGTGCGGGGCAGTGAGCAGAGCAGAGGGAAAGACCATTCCCAGGGATGGGGTGGGTTTCCCATGGAGCCTTGGTGTCTGTTGGGTTTGTGGGGATTCCCTTTGAAACCTCAGGGTCTTTTGGGGTTGCTGGCTGCATCCCTCCTTTCCCCATTACATTATGCTGCAAACCTCCCTCATTGGTGTTTCTGAAGTACTTTCCCCCTCCCATGTGTTACCCCAGAGAAGGCGAGCATCAGGGCCAGGCTGTTTGGTGTCAGATTAGCCATAAAAGCACAGGATATTGATTCTCTAAGTAGCAGAAGTGGATGGTTCGTATTCGGGGGCTCTTGGAGGGAACACTCATGTGGGAAAGGTTTGCAGGTCACTGGATGGTACCACTGTATCAGCAAAATGCAGTGGTGAGGACAAATTGGGATTTTGGCGATTTGCTCCTTAAGACAGAGGTGCAGAATCTCCACATTTGGGTCTTTCCCTCCTTCTTTAATTTTGCCATACATCGATATGTGATGTGAAATGTGATGGGATGTGAAATGTGAAATAGCATTGTTTCTTTATCTGTTTGGAAGCTGCAACCTGTGTCTGATATTAAAAGAGAATCACCATTACATTTAAGGGAATTAACTTCTGTAATTCTCCATTCACAAAAGAGTTTCTCAGCCTGTTTTTGATTTCAATGTAAAGGCTTCCTTTAGGCTCTTTAGAACAACTCTCTGCAATAAGTTTCATCATAATCTGCTTTGCCATTTACTTTTCCATCAGTGTAACTATTGCACTCTTCTATTAAGGATTTAGCTAAAGCCTCTGTTTTATGCCAGCATTCCTGTGTCAAGAATTCTTTCACACCTGATATTGATAGTGTGTAACCTCTGAACACTTTTAAGTCTAAGTATTCCTTTTTCATTTTGAAATTTTGTGTTTTATAAGCACACAAGCTTTTGGCATCCCGTAACATCTTCCAGACTGCACTGCCCCTATCCGCTAGGTCTCTTCTCAGCTGGAACTCCACATCTTCAAATATGTTGCGTCTCTGTAAAGGAATGAGTGATAATTCTGACAATGTCTCTCTCCACATGTTCTCCAATTCCTTCTCCAGTTCATCATTATTTAATTTGCAGTTGCTTTTCCTGCAATGGTTCAGAAGCCCATCCACTTTCTCTTCAATTTTTCTCTTGTACTCTGACAGGACAGAGTCTGTTTTGTGTTGGCCTTTTTTAATATGAATCGCTTCTTGCCACTTGCTGAATGAATAACTCTCCAGTTCATTCCTGAGACTATTGGCACTTCTTCTAAAATCTTCTTTGTACTTTTCTATCAGGTGCAGATTTGCTGCTCCACTTTCAAAATACTGTTGTAAATGATTCAAAATCTTCTCTGCTTCTTGCCTCAGTTTTTCCTGTGCCTCACTCTTTAGTCTGATTGAAAGATTAGGGTCTAGTTTATCTGGTGGCTGATTTTGGATGAAAGTTTCCTTTTCAGATACCCAGAAAGGTATCTCCTTCCGGAAACCCCATTCCCACTCTGCATACTTCACAGACAGCTGGTTATAGGCTTCATCAACAAGGCTGTTTCTAAAGCTGAAAATAAAGTTCTCATGTTTTACAGCATTCCACAGGCTCCTCACCCATTCAAGAAATTGGGGAATGTCCTTGGGAGTTCTCTCTTGTGAACAATCTTTCAGAAATTCAAACAAATATTTCTTTAATTCATAAACCTTTTGACTGTATCCCAAATTCACTGGAGCCATGGGGGAGAGTCCGTGCCACAAAGCAGGAATGTACCAATTGTGTTTTTCCAGATCATAATCCATAATATCAGAAAAATTCATCTCCTTGCATTTCTTTTCCATGTTGGCTGCAACTTTGGTCATTTCATTCAGCTGTTCCAGGAGGTGTTTCCTGTCCCTCATGTTTTGTTCATGTGCAGACACGTCACTGACATTCTGATGCACAAACTGGCAGTTGTTTTTTTTCCCGATTTTCTCCATTCTGAGAAATGCATGGACCACAATTTGCAGAACATCTTTCATTTCAGTGGCATTCTCCATGGCCATGTTAACGATGGTGATGTCATTCAGTCCAGTCACCAGGGTGGCCAGCTCATTGTCATGTTGATAACTATCCTCCAGCTTGGCCATTTCGGGGGCTTTCAAGCCTTCTGTGTCTATCACCAGGATGAAATCACAGCCCAGTTCCTGATGAAAGTTCCCTGCCACTTTAATGAGTAACATGAAGGCTCCCCGTGTGCATCAGCCACTGCTCACTGCAAACTGCAGGCCGAACATGGTGTTGAGGAGGGTGGATTTCCCAGTGCTCTGTACTCCCAGCACCATCAGAACCAGCATTCTGTACCTTCCCCCCAGCTTGGCATCAAGCTGACTCAGAACATCTGTTACCCACTGCAGTGGGATGTTGGAAATGTCTCCATCAATGATCTCCATGGGAAACCCTTTCAGCATGAGGTCAGCTGCTATGCTTGGGAGATGGGTGAATTGCCTTTGGCTTTCTGCCATTTTACCTTCTTTAACCATTGAGCATTCAGCTTCATAAAACTGCCCCAACTCACGCATGAAATGCTCCACTCCTAAGGAACTGGCAGAGATTAATTTGTCTAACTCTGCAAACATTTTGGGGTCATCTTTTGAGTTTTTGCATTTCTCTTTATATTGATCCCATAGTTTAGAAAGATTCTCCCTAGCAATGGGATCCAGGCCAAACTTCATCCATTTCAGGAAGTAATGTTTCTCCCTGTGATGTAGGTGTTCTATTCCAGTAATAAATGTAATCAAACCATCAGTAAGGTCATGTTTATTCTGCTGAGCACATAAATCCATTAATTTCTTTTTCAGCTGAGATTTATAGTTCTCCAGTGGGGTGTCTCCTTGCTTTCTCATTCGGCACAGCTCTGTATCCACTTCAGCCAAGTTTCTCCATGTCTCCCCTTGGAGTCTCAGCTTTTCCCTCTTGTACTTTGCCACATCTTTGATTTGTGCAGTGATTTCCTTTGCATATGTGTTTGGGGTCTGACATTCCTTGTTATCCTCATCTACCTGGATGCCTAATTGACGTGCTGTCTCAGCCATGGCTTCTATACTCACTCTCTTGGGAGAAGATTTCATTATGGCTGCTATTGCAGACTGCAGAACTTTTACAAATTGTGCCTTATTTGTGGTACCTCCTTTCCACAGCACATGTGACTTGTTCAGTTTCAGCATCGAGGCTAACTTTTTCAGGAATTCCAGCGTTTCCTTGGCTTTCCCAGCCTGATAATTGAAGATGAAGTAGTATTTAGTGGCTGATCCCTGCAGAGATGATAACAGCGTGCATTCTCTCTCACTGATGCTCTCCGTTAATATGAACACTGCTGAGGAGACCTCTGTTAAAAAGCTCAACTGCAGCCAGTGCAACTCAATGTCTCCCTGCAGGTTTGCAACCACAACAGGCTCTGGGAAAAGATCCAGATTCTCCCTCCCAGCAGGGAAATACCAGGAAATCTCGAGCAGCCCACCTGCGATTTCCCGAGGGATGTTCCCAGACTCCATGTCTCGATGGATGAAGAAATCCTGGTGCTGCTGGGAGGGGCTGAGAACCTCATTGAGGAGGTGGGACTTGGAGAAGCTGCAGCTCCCCATCCGCACAAAGGAAATGGTTGGCATTGACGTGAGCACCAGGCTCTCCTCTCTGAACCCTCTACTCTCTGACAGGGAGTGCGGCCTCCACTTCCTCACCATGTCCCTCATGGCCCACAGCAGTAGGGTGCACTTGGGGGTGTCGAGGGCAGGTAGCAGCAGAGGGAGAGCAAACTGGCACATGGACATTTTGGACAGGATCTCCTGCTGTAGGAAACTGTCTGAGGAAAGCAGAATGGCACAGAGAACATCAAGGGGGTGCAGGGAATCACTGGTGTCTGTGTCACTGAGAAAAGTAAAATCTTCAGGAATATCCAGCTCCTCTTTGTCCATAGTTAGTGTTTGATCAGTGGGTACCCTGTGCTCAAGGCTTGTGCTTCTTGCCATCCCATTCAGAGCCATGAGCTTCCTGAGGAAATGCCAAGGTAAATCTCCTGTTGTCTGAGGAGGGCAGTTCTTTAGACTTTCTGGTGTGATTTCCAGGACATCTCTCAGCTTTAGTTTCCTGCTTCTGTATTTCTACTTTTCTAACTTTGACTCGATGTACTGAAGGGCTTTTGGTCTCTCTGCAGAAAGGTAATACAACATAAACACTTTGATAAACTGAAAATGTTTTCAGGTGGAACTCTTACTTTGGTATTAGGGCCATAATGTGAAGGAATTGCAATTATTAAACAAAAATCATGGAGGTCTGCATGCTCCTTATAAGTGACAACCACTTAGAGGGGTCGTGTAGCTGGAGTACTGAAGCACCATTTATCTGGTGCAACCTTCACAGATTTGACCCAACTGTCACACTCTCAGTCATCCTAACTGAAATGCCACACTTATGGAGAGCTACGGAAATTCTTTCAGACAGGTCATGTATTCAACTAGAAATGTGGTTTTGGTTGGCCTAAAATTATTGCAATTTTGATATGAGAGGTTTCAGCCATTCATAAAATGGCCAGAGAAGAAGGAGGAGGTGGTGCTGCTGTTCCCTCCCCCAGTCCTCCCATAACATGTAGCCCAGTGGATGTGGGAAAGCCAAGTTTGAAATCCTGCTCTGAAACAGGTCCCAAATTAACTTTTCTGAGTCACCAAAAATTTCAAAATATTTTAGATTTGGTTTGACGCAAACTAAATATTGTTTTTTCATGTTTTTTTTTTGGAACCACCACCAAACCAAACAAACACTTACTCATCCAGCTCTGCTCAGTTGCAATGCAGGCAATCCTTCAGGCAATGCATAAATTCTTCCTTCTTTCCACCTCCCTTGTTTACTACTTCACCTGATGGTGTTCTTGTCACCACTTTTCTTCTCAGTACATCACACTAGGGCAGAAAGTGAGGATGAATATGCAGTCAGCTTAATGGCCCACACTAGCAGCATATTCTACCCAGGAGACAGATCCGCAAATGTTACAAAGGCTGAATGATGACTAGAAATTGTAGCAACCAGCATGGAACTTAGAGGGAGGGTCACAAGTTGCAGGAGGGAAGAGTATGGAGAAAGCACCAGCAGGTCAGTCTGTGTGCACATGGCTCGAATGCTAAGCTCCAAGTGCTGCAGCTCTGTAAATAGTTGCTTGAACGAAGGGCTGGCTTAGTTTAATAAGACTGGATCCTCACAGAGGAAAAGATTGATGGATGATATTGAAGCAAATTGAGAACAAACAGACAAAGGCGTATAATTTAAATAACACCAATATCTTGAACACTAGAGGTGTAGAAGCATTCGATGACAAAGTCTGTGAGTACGCTGTTCGAACATTATGCCAAGATGACCAGGCTCATATATGGTGATGAGGATAGAGCCATTGCAAAAACATGCAAGATGGAGTATTTAGGAAGAAAGGTGAAGATCATTTAAATATGTGCCTATAGAATTCAGTACCATGGCTTCCGAGAGATCTTTCTCATACCTGAGCGAGAAGATGCAATAGAGAAGCTTGAACCAAGCAATTCCCGTGGGCTGGACCCCATCTGTGACCATGAGCTAAAGCACTTTGGGAAGAAGGCTAGAGCCAGGTTGTTGGACATCAGAAATTACTCAAGCATAAAAAAGGAAGGTACCTAAATTGATGGAAATCACCAGTTACTGTTTCTCTGAAATCCGGCAAGGATCCCTCTTTTCCAGGCAGCTATTGGCTTATATCTTTAACCAGTCTCCTTTGCAATATAATGGAAAGAACAGTACAGTCAAGGCTTCTATGGTGGCTTCTAAAAGAAGGAAAGGTAGAACCTACCCAAATGGCTTATGGGCCTTTGCACTCAATGACAGACTTGCTGGTGGCCTTCTGGCAGCCTCTTAGCAATGGCTTCCAGAAAAAGCCACCACAGTCATCAACAGGAGTCTGTTTTAAACTCAGTGCAACATTTAATGGAGTCTGGTATAATAGGCAGTGAGATGGGAGTTTGGTAAAATGCACCTCTGGATAAGAGGTTTCCTACCATACAGGAAAAAAACCCACTAAGATTAAGTTATACTCCTTCAAAGACCATGAGGCCAGGATTTCTTCAGGGCTCAGTATTAAGTCCTGGTGTTTTTTTGCTGCTCTCCTCTGGTCTGTTAGACTACCTGAAATGATTTGAATACACCTATGCAGACGATGTTGCACTTCATACCATGGGTCTTGAAAAAGATATATGGAGAATGGATTGAATGAGGACTTAGAAATCGTAATTAGATGGGCAACGCAACATAAATTCAAGCTCAATCCAGCAAAAACAAAGTCCACCTACTTTACCATAATTATAGGAGGTTCAACTACAGTCCAATCTTCACACTGGCTGGAGAAGGTATTGCTGTTGAGAAAAATCTGCTATACCTTAGAGTGACATTGACACTGTACTCATGTTTGGACCACAGGTCAAAAAGTTGGCAGCCAAAGCAAAGAAGAGATTGGCTCTTCTATAATGTATTGCAGGTACCAACTGGGGTTCACATGTTTGAACACTGAAAACAACATGCTGCTCAATATCTCATCCAATACTTGAATAACTCTTACCTGTCTGGTCACATAGTGCTCTCAGTAACCTTGCCAAGATCAATGTTGTGCAGTCATCTGCAATTCACACACTAACTGGAGGTGTAAGATCCACTCCAACAGCAATTTGTAAAAAGAGTTTTTGATGTTCAACCACTTGAGAATCATAGAGAAGAATAGCTATTTTGGCATGGAAATTATCTCATTCCCTATCTGAATGTCATCACTGTTCAGGTCTGTTCAGAAACTGGAAAACCAACTTAAGGCTGAAAAGATCCTCTTGTTTCCAGAAGTGCACAAAGGCTACTGGAGAAACAGAAACACTTGATGATGCTATGAGGGTAGAGTGTGTGAAGCAACATGTACACCCACTAATCCCTCCACATGAATCTATTTACTTTAATAAATATCTCTCCCTTTGGGAACCTTGCTCAAAGGAACATACGGAGTTGGCCACCCTAAAGAAAATTGTAGAAAAGCCCATTGAACAGTATCAGTCACAAGGCAAACAGATTCATGGGTACACTGATGGTTCATCAAATAAATCCTTTAAGAATGGTGGCTGTGGATGAAGAATGTCTTCATCCAGGACCCTAGTGGAGAACATACTCATGGCACCACAAGAAATAAACAGAGCAGAAATAGAGGCCAGTGTTGTGATCTTTGTTGACAGGTGTCGATCCTCAGTTCCTTTAGAAGAAACCAGAATGCTCTCATCAATGCAATGCATAAAGAGGTTTGGAGGATCAGAGAGAGAGGCAATAAATTAACTTTGGAATATATTCAATCACATGTTGACATATACGGGAGTGAGATAGCTGATAACTGTCCAAAACTGGAAGATCGGAAATTCATGAAAAAACTCATACAGATACAGACAGACATCATCTTCCTTTCCAAATGCAGACAGATGGACATCATACCAAAAGGACTGAAGGTAAAAAATCCATTACAATCTATATACCACACAGACTATGCTGACAGCTTGTGCCACACACTCTCAAAGAAACTGTGGAAGCACCTGATCAACATCCTCTACAGCAAAGAGGGAAAGATTAAGAATGAGCTCTCAAAACTGGATACTCTCATAAAAAAACAACCCTCCACAAAAACTTCCTCGTGGCTGGAATTTACAAAAACTAGACAAGCCATTTACAACACACACTTTGCTTGTCTACAAAAGAAAAAAGTCACTAAACTATCTAAACTACTACATGCCACAAGGGGCCACAGCAATGGTTCCCTTAACCCACCCGGCAATATTGTTAATCTATCCAATTATACTCTTAGCCCAGCAGAAGAATCTGTCCTATCTCGGGGCCTCTCCTTCTGCCCCTCCACCCCCACGAACATGATACAGTTCTGCGGTGACCTAGAATCCTATTTTCAACGTCTCCGACTCAAGGAATATTTCCAACACACCTCTGAACAACATACTAATCCACAGAGACCTTCCTACCAACTCTACAAAAAGAAGGATTCTAGGTGGACTCCTCCTGAAGGTCGAAACAACAGACTGGACTTCTACATAGAGTGCTTCTGCCGACGTGCATGGGCTGAAATTGTTGAAAAGCAGCATCACTTGCCCCATAACCTCAGCCGTGCAGAACACAATGCCATCCACAGCCTCAGAAATAACTCTGACATCATAATCAAAAAGGCTGACAAAGGAGGTGCTGTTGTCATCATGAATAGGTCAGAATATGAACAAGAGGCTGCCCGGCAGCTCTCTAACACCACTTTCTACAAGCCATTACCCTCTGATCCCACTGAGAGTTACCAAAAGGAACTACACCATTTGCTCAAGAAACTCCCTGAAAAAGCACAATAACAAATCCGCACAGACACACCCCTGGAATCCCGACCAGGGGTATTCTATTTGCTACCCAAGATCCACAAAACTGGAAATCCTGGATGCCCCATCATCTGAGGCATTGGCACCCTGACAGCAGGATTGTCTGGCTATGTAGACTCCCTCCTCAGGCCCTACGCTACCAGCACTCCCAGCTATCTTCGAGACGCCACTGACTTCCTGAGGAAACTACAATCCATCGGTGATCTTCCTGAAAACACCATCCTGGCCACTATGGATGTAGAAGCCCTCAACCCCAACATTCCACACAAAGATGGACTACAAGCCGTCAGGAACATTATCCCCAATAATGTCACGGCCAACCTGGTGGCTGAACTTTGTGACTTTGTCCTCACCCATAACTATTTCACATTTGGGGACAATGTATACCTTCAGATCAGCGGCACTGCTATGGGTACCCGCATGGCCCCTCAGTATGCAAACATTTTTATGGCTGACTTAGAACAATGTTTCCTCAGCTCTCGTCCCCTATTGCCCCTACTCTACTTGCGCTATATTGATGACATCTTCATCATCTGGACCCATGGAAAAGTAGCCCTTGAGGAAGTCCACCATGATTTCAACAATTTCCATCCCACCATCAACCTCAGCCTGGACCAGTCCACACAAGAGATCCACTTCCTGGACACTCCGGTGCTAATAAGCGATGGTCACATAAACACCACCCTATACCGGAAACCTACTGACCGCTATTCCTACCTACATGCCTCCAGCTTTCACCCAGACCACACCACATGATCCATTGTCTACAGCCAAGCTCTACAATACAACTGTATTTGCTCCAAACCCTCAGACAGGGACAAACACCTACAAGATCTCTACCAAGCATTCTTACAATACCCACCTGCTGAAGTGAAGATACAAATTGACAGAGACAGAAGAGTACCCAGACTTCACCTACTACAGGACAGGCCCAATGAGGAAAATAACAGAATGCCACTAGCCATCATCTTCAGCCCCCAACTAAAACCTCTCCAACGTATCATCAAGGATCTACAACCTATCCTGAGGGACGACCCATCACTCTCACAAATCTTGGGAGACAGGCCAGTCCTTGCCTACAGACAGTCTCCCAATCTGAGGCAAATACTCACCAGCAACCACACACCACACCACAGAACCACTAACCCAGGAACCTATCCTTGCAACAGCCCATTGCCAACTGTGTCCACATATCTATCCAGGGGACACCATCATAGGGCCTAATCACATCAGCCACACTATCAGAGGCTCCTTTATCTGCACGTCTACCAATGTGATATATGCCATCATGTGCCAGCAATGCCCCTCTGCCATGTACATTGGCCAAACTGGACAGTCTCTACGTAAAAGATAAATGGACACAAATCAGATGTCAAGAATTATAACATTCAAAAACTGGTTGGAGAACACTTCAATCTCTCTGGTCACTCGATTCCAGACCTAAAAGTGGCAAGTCTTCAACAGAACTAAGATGGAATATAAGCTGGCCCACCAGGGTTCCCCACCCTCCGCTGCTGGTAAAAGTTCCCGCCACTTGGTAGCTGGGTGGGACACAAGGGTGGGGAAATGCTCCCAGCACTGGCAGCTACTCCCCTGGTCATGGTGGGTTTTTTTGCAGCACTGGGAGAGCTCTTTTCCAGTGCTGGTGCTGCGACTACACAGCCACGTTAAAGCATTGCCACGCTTGGTCGTGAAGACATCCCCTAAGTCCAGACAAGGGTGAGGGCACAGTGCCCCTCTTGCTTTGCCTTCATTCAGATGGGAGGCAGTAATTTAGGGCAGGCATCTAACAGCAGAAAATTAATAGAACCCCACGATGGCTCAGCTGTGCTGGCTGACATGTTCTGTGTGAGAGAGCAGAGAACCACATCTCCATCCATTCTCCTCCCACCTTCAGCCATGGACACACAGTCCTTTCCTCCAGCTCTTGACACAGCTCCAGGGATTTATGCCTCTTCTTCCTGCCCCCTTGTCAAATTGAGAGAGAGGAAACTTGTCCCTGAAGCGGTTTCCAGAGCTCAGGTGCCAGTTCTGCTCTCCGAGAGCTTCTCCTGCGGCTTGTGGGCAGGGATGTCCTGCTCTGAGGGGCCAGTGCTGATGGGACACCTCCCCAGCTGCAAAGGGAGGTTACTGGGGGACAAGGAGAGGCCCTTCTGGCCTATGCTATGGAAGGACTGGGGGAGCAGGAATATCTGGGAGGACCATGGGAGAGAAGGAATGGTGGGGGCAGCTATAACCTCTGTAAATGCCCCCATCATTAATGTCATGCATCCTTAGTCAGGAGTTCTCTCCCTGATGATTGGCCCATGGTACAAGAGATTCTTTGTTCAATCACTGGGGATCCCCATCACTGATGATCTTTGTGAAAGGCAAAGGAGGCCTTTGCAGCTGAGCTAGGATCTGTGCTCTTTCTCCCTCCCCACCTACAACGGCAGTTTCTTCTTCTCTCCACCTCCTACAAGGAGGTCAAATATATCCCGTCCATTGATAGCCACCTTTGAAGTTCAGGTGTGGACAAAGCACCCTTTCAGTTAGGCTAAATATGGGAGCAATTAAATACCCCACGGTTTAGTGGGAGCAAAAACAACAGAACCCACCACCCAAGGCATGGACCAGCATGGCCTGAGTAGTAGGTGAGACAAGCAGGCTGAGGAGAACCCT
This sequence comes from Lepidochelys olivacea, assembly GCF_965140295.1. NCBI lineage: Eukaryota > Metazoa > Chordata > Testudines > Cheloniidae > Lepidochelys > Lepidochelys olivacea. Next base: position 13,249,700 of record NC_140416.1, read on the forward strand.
AGGACTGATTGCAAAAATGCAGGGGCTGGGGAATGGATTTATGTTGCAGATAACTATCAAAAGGAATAAGGAAGCCAGCAGAATCCCAGAGAAGCCTTGGTAATGTGGCTGTGGAGGAAGCCAAGAAAAAGCCCTTTGTTAGGGCACAGGACTGGCTACAAGCAAGTTTGCATTTCTACTGTGTTCAGGGAAACAGAGCTGTGTGCACCTTCTTCTTAAGTAAACAAGATTGTACCAAGAAATATGGGACATTTATAATCAATTTCCCCTCTTAATGGAAACAACCTGGAGAGGCCCCGAATACTGCTAACCACTTGGGCCTAGAGGCAACACTATAAAGAAATACAGTACACACAAAAAATGCCTTTAGCTTGAACTGCAACACAAAACCTTATCTCTGAATTCATACTTCCCCCGCACGAAAAGAATAGATCATGTATCTTCACATTTCTAGAAAGCTTATGTTAATGTTGCTGATGTCACAGTTAAAGTTTGTCTTACAGTTGGAGGTAGTGGGCAGTAGCCTGTGGAATCGCCAGGTCCATCAATAAGAGTGATTAACACAATCTGTGGGTTTTAAGGCTTGATAGAGAAGCCTCCGAGTCAAAGGCCAGCCATGCTCTCTGGTTTATTTGGGCAGATCCTCTGAAGCCTGCTTGTGACACCCGTCACCCACAGGGCCACAGACCCCCCAGTTGAGAACCACTGTGGTAGAATAGATCCCTGTCAGCCGAAAGAGCTGAGGCTTTGTCTTGAGTTTTCTACACTCAGTTACTGTGCTTGAGTCAGCCTCTCTCGCATGAGAAGAGCCACACTGTGAATAAACAAAGGTCCTGCTGGGTCCAAACTGGCACTGCACTCACTCAGGTGGGGCACTAAGACTTTTAGGAGCTCATCCCAAGGCTCTTTGCACAGCAGTGAGCTGAGCCCCTCTATGGATTCTTTCCCAGTGGATGGTGGGAGAACTTGTCTGTCCTTTCTTGGGACATAGGGGGAAGAGTGGGAAGGCATTGGAGAATTAGAAGCACTCAAGTGCAGCTAGCTTGCATCCATACTACAGAAAGATCATGTTAGCTGGTGAGTTGTGCTAACTTAGTCTTTAGCCTGTGCCCCGAGGGGCCAGCTCACTTGAGTTATAAGCAGCACATCTTAAGGGTTTTTCTGTGTGGACAGGAGTCAAGTTAGGGCAATGCATAAGGTGTAGCTCGAGTTAACTCGGCATCTCCGTTTGAATCTGAGCAATATTATCTGCAGAATACAATGAAAATACTTCACTCTCACAAGCCCCATTCACACCTGGCAGTGCCAATCTCTTCTAACCATGTTCACTGCCACTATAGAACAAAGGGCGATAAGAGGACATTGTCTTGGGGAAGGTCTGTCTCCTCCGGCTCTCTGCTTTGTTGAAAGTCTAATTCCAACTCGGGATTTATGCCACCTTTTTCCCACAGCTTTGGGGCTCGCAGAGTCTGTGATTCCTGATTTAATACCTCCATCAAGATAAACAGAAGAGAAATAAGTTGTTTAATGACTAATTCTCTTCAATCACATCCTGTTTTGTATGTGTTTGTTTTATTCAATACACTGCACCTGCTGCCAGGGCCGGCCCACAACATTTTGGCACCTCAGGCATTAGGGGGACCAGATGTCCCAACTTTATAGGGCCAGTGCCGACTTTTGGGTCTTTTTCTTATATGGGTTCCTATTACCCCCCACCCCCTGTCCTGATTTTTCACATTTGCTGTCTGGTCACCCTATCAGGCGCGGAGCTCAAATGACACCCCCATGCCCCCTTGCTTGGGCCAAAACTTTGAAAGGTCTCAATTCTGCCTTCTTTCCGTTCTACTCCGCCCATGGTACTGCTCTGCTACCTACCCCAATAAAGGAGAACTAACAACTTTAAATGCCTTGTTCAAAAATTGTCAGTACACTTTACTATGCAGACAAGAAAAGTTACATTTGCTGTTCAGGCATTTGAAAGTTAACACTGGCATTTTGATGTTTGAATAATCAAAGTGGTGCTTCCGTGCCTTCTTGGTTGCAGAGACTTGAACTGCTTCTGCTTCCTGAAGGTCCACAGTCTGGGCCAACTCATACTCTATTGAGATGGTTGCAAGGCCGACTAGCCTCTCCTGGGTCATTGTGGAGCGTAGATGTGTTTTTACTAATTTCAGCTTGGAGAAGCTGTGTTCTCCACTGGCAGCTGTTACAGGAAGTGTTAGAAGTATGCACAGAGCAACAAAAGAATTTGGAAAGAGGGTGGTCATCTTATTTGTGCATGTATATTCCAGAACAGCCTTTGGAGTTGATCCTGTTGAATGTATCTGAAAAGGGCTTTCAGTTCATCACCTATATCACTTGCATCAATATCGCACATGTCATCATGTGTCAACACGGTCTCTAGTGCCCTGCATTGCTGGTTTAGGTCTTCTTCAGGTACAGTGAGGAGTTTGGGAACATCCTACAACATCCCAAATATGCTGCTGTGATCCTTGAGCGGCATGAAACTTTCTGCAACTGATTGTATCACACAGTCTAGCACCCGGTTAAAGAATTCAGCTTTGAATTGTTGTTTGGGGCCTCTTATGAGATTATCCCGGGCCTCATATAAAAAATGTCATCTTCTTCGGTGACTCTTGAATGGGTGGGGAAATAGCTTCAGTGTGAAGCTCCTCTACCCATTTCTGCGCACTCTTCAGAATGTTTTGAAACCCCTCATCTGGCCGGAAGGAGTGTACGTGGCTGCAGCGGCAGAGGAGCCAGCCAACAGAGCTGGAGACAGGGGAGTTTGAGGGAGAGTTCTGCTGGAGGAGAAGGACTGAGGTGAGAAGGCAAAGACAGACACAGAGGCAGCAGTGGTGGTGACCCAAGCCATGAAGGACACAATGAAAACCTCATGTTTTCTTCCACAGTATGGATAGAGACATCTTTAATGTTTTTAATGAAGTAAATACTCATGGGAACTGTGTGCTCATGGGAGACTTTAACTTCCCAGATATAGACTGGAGGACAAGTGCTAGTAATAAGAATAGGGCTCAGATTTTAATAGATGCGATAGCTGATGAATTTCCTTCATCAAGTAGTTGCTGAACCAACAAGTGGGGATGTCATTTTAGATTTGGTTTTGGTAAGTTGTGAGAACCTCCTAGAAGAAATGGTTGTAGGGGACTCCCTTGGTTCCAGTGATCATGAGCTAATTCACCTTAACCTGAAGGGAAGGATAACAAAAAATAGATCTGAGTAGGGTTTTTGATTTCAAAAGGGCTAACTTTAAAAAAATTAAGGACATTAGTTAGGGAAGTGGATTGGACTGAAGAACTTATGGATCTAAAGGCAGAGGAGGCCTGGGATTCCTGCAAGTCAAAGTTGCAGAAGGTGTCAGAAGCCTGCATCCCAAGAAAGGGGGAAAAAATTCATAGGCAGGACTTGTAGACCAAGCTGGATGAGCAAGCATCTCAGAGAGGTGATTAAGACAAAGCAGAAAGTATACAGGGAGTGGAAGATGGGAGGGATCAGCAAGGAAAGCTACCTTATTGAGGTTAGAACATGTCGGGATAAAGTGAGAAAGGCTAAAAGCCATGTAGAGTTGGACCTTGCAAAGGGAATTAAAACAAATAGTAAAAGGTTCTATAGCCATATAAATAAGAAGAAAACAAAGAAAGAAGAAGTGGAACAGTTAAACACTGAGGACTGAGTGGAAGTTAAGGAGAATCATAGAATCCTAGAATATCTAGGCATGGCCCAATATCTAAACAAGTACTTTGCCTTTGTCTTTAATGAGGCTAATGTGGATCTTAGGGTAATGGTAGCATGACAAATGGGAATGAGGCTATGGAGGTAGAGATTACCATATCGGAGATAGAAGCCAAACTTGTACAGCTGAATGGGACTAAATGAGGGGCCCAGATAATCTTCATCCAAGAATATTAAAGGAATTGGCACATGAAATTGCAAGCCCATTAGCAAGAATTTTTAATGAATTTGTAAACACAGGGGTTGTACCACATGACTGGAGAATTGCTAACATAGTTCCTATTTTTAAGAAAGGAAAACAAGTGATCCGGGTAACTACAGGCCTGTTAGTTTGACATCTGTAGTATAGAAAAAATTTTGAAGGAGAAAGTAGTTAAGGACATTGTGGTCAATGGTAAATGGGACAAATTACAACATGGTTTTACAAAAGGTAGGTCGTGCCAGACCAACCTGATCTCCTTCCTTGAGACAGTAACAGATTTTTTAGACAAAGGAAACACAGTGGATCTAATTTAGCTAGATTCCAGTAAGGCGTTTGTTACGGTGCCACATGGGGAAGTATTAGTTCAAGAATACAAATTATTACAGAGGGTCCTACTGAAAGGTGAACTGTCAGGCTGGAGGGAGGTTACCAGTGGAGTTCCTCAGGGATCGGTTTTGGGAGCAATCTCATTTAATCTTTTTATTACTGACCTCGGCACAAAAAGTGAGTGTACACTAATAATGTTTGTGTATGACACAAAGCTGGGAGGTATTGCCAATTCAGAGAAGGACCGGGATATCATACAGGAAGACCTGAATGACCTTGTAAACTGGAGTAATAGTAATAGGATGAAAATTAATAGTGAGAAGTGTAAGGTCATGCATTTAGGGATTAATAACAAGAATTCTAGTTATAAGCTGGAGATGCATCAATTGGAAGTAACAGAGGAGGAGAAGGACCTTGGAGGATTGGTTTACCGCAGGATGACTATGGCCACCAATGTGATATGGCCGTGAAGAAAGCTAATGCGGTTTTGGCATGCATCAGGTGAGGTATTTCCAGTAGAGATAAGGAGGTGTTAGTACCGTTCTGCAAGGCACTGGTGAGACCTCATCTGGAAGACTGTGTGCAGTTCTGGTCTCCCACGTTTAAGAAGGATACAGGAACAGGTACAGAGAAGAGCTACTAGGATGATCCGAGAAATGGAAAACCTGTCTTATGAAAGGAGACTCAAGGAGCTTAGCTTCTTTAGCCTAACCAAAAGAAGGCTGAGGGAACATGTGATTGCTCTCTAGAAATACATCAGAGGGATAAATACCATGGAGGGAGAGGAATTCTTTAAGCTCAGTACCAATGTGGAAACAAGAACAAATGGATACTGTGGAAGAAGACAAGTTCTTACTTTTAGTTTGCATGCAACAAGTTAGATACAGTTTTATTTTTAGGCAATTGCAAGAAGGAAGACAGCCGTTTGGACAGGGTGTCTGTTTTTATGCAAATTTTTAAAGTATAAACAATGTAAAGCAAGTATTTATACCTTTTTTTTACATAAAGCTCTGCTTTGTCTATACATTTTTTATATTTTATTTGTTTGTAACATGTTTTTGCTACAATTACATTTTATTGTTATTTTAAGGTAAGGTTTTTGCTTTGCAATTTTTGTACGCTTACACCTGTTTTGACTTTAGAAGTTTTGAGTTCTTAGGGGTTAGAGTTAGCCTAACTTTTGCTTTTTTTTTTTTTTTTTTTTAAACAGAACTAAGATGGCTGCACTTCAATGCCCTTTTTTACTTTCCCACTCCCCTCTTCAGTGCTTTGAGCACAACCATCATTTTTAAACTTTTATTTTTATTAGAGCTTGTATTTTTGATATTAGATTAAAAGGATCAGCCCCATAACTTTTGGTTGGATGTAGCGATAATGCATAATTAGTATGAACATGAAAAGTATTTTTGTTATTCTGTTTTTTATAACAACAATACCATATTTTTTAATTAAACAAAAACAATACAAACATTAATGTGTTTAGTGTAATAATATGCTGGAGTTATTTTGTAGCCTTAGTTACATAGCACAATATAATTATAATTAGTTCATAAGATAAATGCTTTATCGATGGTATGAAAGGCATGTTTTTTAATTTGATATATATTTTGAAGCACATAGATTTGGCCTTGTAATTTAGAGATTTTTTGAACCTTTGGTAGGAGTGAGTGTAGGTTTTGGAATTGGTCGGGTATTAAGGTGGTTTAATTAAAGGGTATTTGAAGCCTAAGATTTAATTATAGGATTTTATTTGCAGGCCAATAGATAAGGATTTTTTGCAGCAATGGTGAAATTAAAATGTATGTTTTGCAAATGGTGACCTGAACGTTTACACAGCTGTAACTAGCTTGGAAGAGCAGGTGTTTTGTTAGGGTCGGTGTTTGTTTTCTACTTTTTTAACAAATGCTGTTAGAAACAGTGACACATTTTATTTTGGCTTTAGCTTTTGTATGCACGGAGGCTGTGGGGGCTTTAAAGGCCAATAATGTTTATTGGCTTTTTATTTTTATGTAAACATTGGGTGTTATTTTAGGAGCACTGACTATAAATTGGCTAGGCATACCAGGGGAATTAATTTTTTTAATATTACCGTGAATTGTTTCATGTTCTATGCATTTTTTTTACGGACCTGCAGGATTTGGTATGTGGGAGCCCACACCCCTTTCACTGGCCCGTAGGCTTGGAAGGAGCAGTGCGAGTGCCTGCAACTTTACCCTGAAAACGTTTAAGTTTGTTTTTACGGCCACAGATCAGATGGCACTTTGGAAGCACTAGTAAGGGCAGTGGGCCAGGCCTGGTGCTTAAGGTCACTGTGAATGGCCGTTAGCTGGTTATTTTGGAAATTTTGAACATGCCAGGTTTTACTTCATTTTTTTTTGCCTTAGTGATATTTAATTCCATTTTTATTAACAGCTTTTGGGTTATTAACCTAAGGGCGGAGATAACATGTAATTTACCCATTTCAGCTTGCACTTGGGTTAACTGTGCTTTAGTAATAAGACTAGTGGCCTTTTTTAGCTGCCCTGATTTTTTATGATGTTGTTGGCTTTTATAAATGTTTTCAATTGCTGCTGCACTATTGGCCCCACTTGACAGGTGTTTGACCAAATCTTTTTTTAGAGGAGACACGGGTGCTTTGCTCTGCTAACCGAATGGCAGCTTTTTTGGAGCAGTTGGGATAGATATACGTGACCTGAAAGCTAAATAGGGCGAGGGTAAATTTTATCATTTTTAATATAGCATTAATTACTATTTCTTTAACACATTTCTTTTAGTAAAGTACCATACCACATTTGTTGTTTATATAGTTTAAAATACTTTTAAGAAGCATTGACATGAATAGCATAGGAGGGGTATATTGCAATATGGTACAGATTAGGTTATTAATTACTGGGACTATTTTAGTACAGGTAAATTTTTGGTGGCAGAACACACCCTTTTTTAAATATGAATTTGATTATTTACTAATTGGGCAACCAAAACCAATAAGAACCTTTTTTATGACATATTATAGACCCCTATGATGGCTTTTATATTAACCCCGCTATAAAATCCACTAATTTTAATGTTAGATTCTTGAGGCTTATTTGTAGTGATATTGTATACTTTTCTTTTTATGGACTAGTTTGTTGTTTATTTAATTGTTTTCTTAGATAGGATATTTTGAACCTTAAACCTAATTTTTTAAACAATATTTAAAGACATTATTAAAATGTGAAGGCCTTGGCCATTGGGTTTTATTAGAATATCTGGTGTTGTTTGTATTTGGATGCGTTACGGGGGTAGAAGTATCATGGAGGGAATGGCGGGGGCAGCGGCAACAAGGCACCTTTGGTATTTGTTATTTGAAAGCGAAGTAGGGAGGGCAATACATGCTGAAGGTACTTATTGAAAAACACAGGGCGCAGCCTTGGAATAAACCCCCAAACCCAATTAATACCACACTTTTAAGCATGGATTTTACAAGGGTTTTTTTTTGCCAGTGTATAACGCTACACCTTGTTTACCAGGGCCAGTTTTTAATGTTCTTTGTAGTTAGGAATTTTTGGACTTTGGCGGTTTTAGCTGAGTGAGCGGCTTTGTTTGTTTGGTTGGTTTGGAGCAATTGTGGTTTAGTACTGTGGAAAAAAATATATATATATTTTTTAGTTTGAATGCAACAAGCCAAAAAGCGTTTATTTTTAAGCAATTGCAAGGGAAGAAATACAATGGACGGAGAATACCTTTGCCTTAGTAGTTTTTTAAAGTGTAAACAATATAAAGCAGTATTTATACCCTTTTATTATATAAGATGGTGTCTTTGTTTATACTTTTTTTGAGATTTTATTTGTTTTTCAAATTTTTTGTTAACAATTACATTTTATTTTTATTTTAAGGCAAGGTTAAACAGCTTTGCTTGCAGTTTTTTTATACGCTTTACCAGGTCTGCCTTTACAAATTTTGCATTATTATGGTTCTGCGTTAGCCTGACTGTTGCTTTGTTTTTCAATCAACTGAGAGGCCGACATTTAATGTTTTTTAATTTTGTTTTTACACTCCCCCCCCACTTTTGTGCATTTTTTAGCACAACTACCATTTTAAATTTTTTATTTTTATTAGATTTTGTATTTTTGATTTTAGATTAAATGGTTAGCCTTATCAACTGTGACTGGATATAACAACAAAGCACAGTGTTTGAACATGAAAGGCATTTTTGTTATTACATTTTTTACAACAACATTTTTTTAAACTACAGAAAAACAATATAAACATTACTGTTTTTATTGTAACAATCTGCTGGGGTTGATTTATAGCCTTAGTTACATAACACATGACATTATGATAGACACTTTATAAACTGTGGAATGCATGGTTTTTAATTGAATATATAATTTGAAGTATAATATAATATACTTTGAAGTACATAAATATATATGTACATCAATGAAGTACATAAATACAATATAACTTGAAGTACATAAATTTGACCTTGTAATTTAGAGATTTTTTGAACCTTTGGTAGGAGTGAGTGTAGGTTTTGGAATTGGTTTGGTATTAAGGTAGTTTAATTCAAAGGTATTTGAAAGCTAAGATGTAATTGTAGGACTTTATTTGCAGGCCAATAATGGAATTGTTGGCAGCAGTGATGAGATTAAAATGTATATTTTACAAAGTGGTGGCCTCAACATTTACACGGCTGTTACTAACTGGGAAATTAGGTGTTTTGTTCGGATCCTTTTCTGTTTTCTACCTTTTTAACAACCATTGTTATAAACAGTGACGACTTCTTTTGGCTTTCGCTTTTGTACGCACTGAAGCTGTGGGAGCTTTAAAGGCCAAAGTGTTTATTAATTTTTTATTTTTACTTAAACATTAGGTGTTATTTTAGGAGCACTGACTATAAATTGGCTAGGCATACCAGGGGAATTAATTTTTTTAATGTTCCCGTGAATTGTTTCATGTTCTATGCATTTTTTTTACGGACCTGCAGGATTTGGTATGTGGGAGCCCACACCCCTGTCACCGGCCCGTAGGCTTGGAAGGAGCACTGCGAGTGCCTGCAACTTTACCCTGAAAACGTTTAAGTTTGTTTTTACGGCCACAGATCAGATGGCACTTTGGAAGCACTAGTAAGGGCAGTGGACCAAGCCTGATGCTTAAGGTTACTTTGAATGGCTGTTAGCTGGTTATCTGGGAAATTCTGAAAGTTTGAACATGCCAGATTTTACTGCATTTTTTTTTTTTGCTTTAGTGATATTTAATACCATTTTTGTTAACCGCTTTTGGGTCCTTGAACTAAGGGTGGAGATAACATGTAATTTACCAACTTTAGCCTGTACCTGGGTTAACTGTCCTTTAGTAATAAGACCAGTGGCCTTTTTTAGCTGTTTTAATTTTTTATTATGCTGTTGGCCTTGAAATGTTTTAAATTGCTGCTGCACTCCTGGCACCATTTTACAGGAGTTTTACCAGATTTCCTTTTTCTAGAGGAGACCCATGGCCTTTGTTGTGCCAACAGAACAGCAGCCCCCTTGGAGCAGTTTGGATATATAAAATTGACGTGAAATGAGCTAGGGCCAAACAAATTTTACAATTTTTAATGTAACATTAATTACTGTTAATTAGTATTTTAAAACTTTTTTTTAATAAATACGATACCACATTTGTTTAAAATTTTTCATGTACCTTTAAGAAGCATTGACATGAATAGCATAGGAAGGGGTATATTGCAATATGGTACAGATTAGGTTATTAATTACTGGGACTATTTTAGTACAGGTAAATTTTTGGTGGCAGAACACACCTTTTTTAAATATGAATTTGATTATTTACTAATTGGGTCACCAAAAACAGGAAGGAGCCATTTTTTTATATATATACTACAGACCCCTGGAATGGCCATTCTATTAACCCCATTATAAAACCCACTAATTTACATTTTAAATTTTTTAGGCTTATTTGTAGTCATGTGATATACCTTTACTTTTACTGACCGGTTTGTTTTATTTAATTGTTTGCTTATATGGGATATTTTGAACATTAAAAATATTTTTTCAACAATATTTCAATAAATTACTAAAGTGGGAAGGCCTTGGCTATTATTAGACTATATGGTATTGTCTGTACTTGGATGTGTTACGGGGGGATAGTATAGTGGAGAAAATGGCGGGGGCAGTGGCAACAAGGCGTTTCTGGTATTTGTTATTTAACAGCCAATCAGAAAGGACAATACATGCTGAAGATACTGATTTAAAAACACTGGGCGCAGCCTGTGGAATAAAGCCCCACATTTAATTAATACCACTTTGTTAAGCATGGGTTTTACAAGGCTTTTTTGGCCAGTGTATAATTTTTTGTTTTTTTACCAGGGTTAGTTTTTAATATTTTTTGTAGTTAGGAATTTTTGGACTTTGGCAGTTTTAGCAGAAAGAGCGGGTTTTTTTTGTTTGAAGCAGTTGTGGTTTAGTACCATGTAGGGGAGAAGTGACCAGCACGTTACCCTGCAGTGGTCTGGGTTTTTTTGGCAAATGCTGGCTGTGTGGTAATTTCATTACTGGACAAGTGAGCGGTTACTAGCACTTCAGTTTGTTTGTTTGTTTGTTAGTTTTGCTGTCCAGAAGGAGGAAAAGCAATACCAGAAGGAGGGACAGGCTGATTAGTAGTTGAAGTAGAGTTATTTTGTGGCCAAGGGACTTTTTTGCAGAAAGAAGCATGGGTTCAGGCAGTGAGCTCTTGGCACTTTACAGCAGTGTTGGTAGTTAGCAGGACTTGCTAAGGGCCTTTTTAGTGTGGGGCCAGAGCAGTTTTGTGTTGATGGACCTGTACGTAGACCCAGTTACCTGTTTTTTAACCAATGGCAGGTTGGTTGAGGTTTCTTGGAGCAGGACTTGTCTTACCTGTGACTACAGAGACCTAACACATTTTATTAATGCCTGGCAGTGTTCTGCAGATTTTACGGCTGCTTGGACCCATTTTAAGCCCCTGTTTTTTTCTTGGGGCAGTTAGGTTTTAATAAAACCCCTTATGTATTTTTAGCTCATTTGACTAAAATGTTTATGGCCAAATGATTTTAATTGAATCATTTTTTTGCCTGGATTTATTTGCAGACCTTTTTTTGGAAAAGGGCCCTTTTTTTTCCTTTTGACTGGCTGCAAAGAAACCAAGAATTTCTTTTTTTCCCCAGCATTTTGTAAAATTTAACTACTTAATTTTTTTAGCAATTATAGAGTTAACTTTAGTTTTTTTAAAATTACTTATTTTTTAAAATGACACTTAAAATAGTAAAATCTAAGTTAATTAATTGTTTTAGGGATTTAAATTTTTGATGCTTGTAATTAGCTATGCTTTTAAAGTTTTTAACTTTTAAAAAAAATTGTGTGTTGCTTGCTTGGGCCCGATTTTGCTTTTTTTGCGGAACCGTTCCTTTTTATGGGTACAAGCCTTGTTTTATTACCACTTTAGCAAGGAGGGTGGGCTTTTTAACTAGCCCCCACCCCTTTGGGTTATTTTTTTGGAAACATTTTTATTTCCAAGGGCTACCGGGGTGGTGGCGTGTGAGGCTGGCCACCTGGGCAGAATGCAGGGCCAATTGGCGTTCTCACTGTTTCATGTTTTTTACGGCAGACACACGGCCATTGCAGCATATGCTGAGCACACATGGTTACATTTTCACATGTTCCTGAAGGGCTGGTACTTGCTTAGCCAGGGCTTCAGGCGTGTGCGTTCCGCTTTTTTTGCCTGGAAGTTTTGTTTTAAGGCTTGCAACTTGTTTTGGGCGGAGGTTTGAGTTGCTGCTTGGAGAGTGATTTATGCTTTTAGTTGCTTCATTTTTTTGAGCTGTTGGGTACACATATTTTTTAATTTTTTTTTATTGCTTAGTTTTGCTATGACTTGGGGTAGACCCACCGGCACCCTTTGTTTGCAGCCCGGGGTGGAGAGAGGAATGCTAAACCATTTTTTGGTTTTTAGGCATACTACAATGGAGAGTGGGGCTTATTTTTAATTATGCAATTTTTAACCTATAATACCAACAGTGCCAAACAAAGCAAACGTAAAATAACAAGGATAAAACAGATAGATGGTGTGCACTGTTCAGGGCTTTTTCCCTTTGCAATTTTTTCTTAAACTGTCTCCGATTTTTTGTTACCAATTTGCCTGTGCCTTAGTTAATTAGGCTAAGACCACAGGATCACAGGGGCGGAGATGAAGAGCACACACCATGTGACTGAATTTTAAATCTTTATTAATAAACTAACACAGTGGTGAGTGTAGAAACTGCTTTTACATTACTTAAAGGAAGAAAAAATGTTAATACTTAAACCTTGACCCACTTTTATACATGTACACACGCTGCCCGGGCTAGCCAGCCCTGGGGGTAGGAGAGAGAGAGATAGAGAGAGAGAGGTGGATGGTAGGTTGTTTTGTGTATAGATTGTTTAGAGGTACGCTGCAAAATTTTGTAACTTGCTTTTCCTTTTGGGAGGGATTTTTATGCCCTGGGGTTTTTGGGGCGTTCCTTTTAGGGATCTTTGCTTGGTATTTTAGTTTAGGCCGGCTGTTTGTGGCCTTTTTAGCGTTTTCAAACCATTCTGGCTTTAGGGTTGCAAAGGCAGACTGTTGGGTTTTACCGGGCAGCCAATCTTTGCAAATGTAATTTTAGTTTTGCAACTTATTTGCTTTTTGTTTTATGTGTGTTTATATTTTTTTTACAGCCAGCTGGGTGTGAAAGCAGTTTTTTTCTACTTGGCTTGGTCTCTGTTTTTTGATTTTTGAATGCAGGGCAGCTTTTTTTATTTTTAGGCTAAACTGACTTTTAAATTAACCCTCCCCCCCCTTTATTTTTTTTTTTTCATTTAGCTTTAACTAATTGGGGATATGAAAGAGCTGAGAGGGTTAACAATATAGTTTGGGTAGGGAGGCATTTGGTTGCATTACATTTAGTTTTTAAATTTTGTACTTGAGTTTTTAATTTGGGGAGGGAGTTTTTTGGCTTTTGCACTTGATACTTATGGAGGTTTTTGTAGCTTTTTTTTTTTGACGTGTATGATTTTATTTAAATTGAAGGTACCTTTTAGTGGGAATTGTTTAGAGGGATTATTATGTAAAAATTTTAATTACACAAGGGAGTATTTTGTTCACTTAGCGGCTTATCAAATAGTTTCCCCAGTTTATTTTGTTTGCTGTGTTAGCTGCTTAAAAGCGAAAAAGATTTTTAAATACTTTAGGGAAAGGGTTTGCGGGGTAGCAGCTTATAAGTAGGAAAGGCTTTTACTTTTTTGCACTGTTTGCTGGGTCATGAGGTTTGGCTGACCCCTCCCCCCTTATGTTTAGAACTTTTTTACTTAGAGAGTGAGGGCCCTGGTGTGCCTGAAGTTAGCTTAAGTCCCAGACCTCGATAACAGCACTTACTTTTTACACATTTATTATTTACTTTTATTTTATTTACTTTTATCTTTAGATGCATTTTTTTAATCTATAACCTTAATGTTTTATGTTTGGACGTAATACACCCTTATTGAGGCAGCAAAAATTTTTAGCTTTGATTAGGTTTGACCTCAACCTCATATTGGGGGTGCGGAAAAAAGTTTTTCAGCACCACTTTGCATTTGGCCTTGTTGCATAATAAATAAGTTTGCATGGCGTGAGCCCAAAGGGACAGACAGTCCCATGGTTAGGATTTTTTTTTTTTGATACCCCAGTATCGATTTTTATAGGGTTTTTTTTACCTTTTGTTTGGTGCTTTGGGCTTTGAAGGGGAAAGGTTTGTAGTAGTTGCTGCTGTTTTAGCCGCGCATCGTTATCCGAGTCACGGCACCAAATTGTGGAAGAAAACAAGTTCTTACTTTTAGTTTGGATGCAACAAGTTAGAGACCGTTTTATTTTTAGCCAATTGCAAGAAGGAAGACGTCCGTTTGGACAGAGTGTCCTTACGCAAATTTTTAAAGTATAAAAAATGTAAAGCAAGTATTTATAGCTTTTTATTATTTATGTAATAATAAAGCTTTGTTTTGTTTATACTTTTTTATATTTTATTTGTAGCAAAAATGTTAAACTATTACATTTTATTGTTCTTGTAAGGCAAGGTTAAAACCAGCTTTGCTTTGCAATTTTTATACGCTTACCAGTTTTGCCTTTACAAGTTTTGCATTAGAGTTAGCCTGACTTTTGCTTTCTTTTCAACAGAACTAAGATGGCTGCACTTAAATCCCTTTTTGTTACTTCCACAGGAAGTTTAGACTTGAAATTAGATGAAGGTTTCTAACCATCAGAGGAGTGAAGTTCTGGAACAGCCTTCCAAGGGAAGCAGTGGGGGCAAAAGACCTAGCTGGTTTCAAGATTAAGCTTGATAAATTTGTGGAGGAGATAGTATGATGGGTTAACATGATTTTGGCAATTAATTGATCTCTGACTATTTGTGGTAGATGGGGCCTAGTGGCCTGGGACAGGATGTTGGATGGAATGAGATCTGAGTTACCCAGAAAAGAATTCTCTGTAGTATCTGGCTGGTGAATCTTGCCCACATGCTCAGGGTTCAGCTGATTGCCATATTTGGGGTCAGGAAGGAATTTTCCCCCAGGGCAGACTGGCAGAAGCTCTGGGGTTCTTTTGCCTTCCTCTGCAGCATAGGGCATGGGTCACTTGCTGGAGGATTCTCTGCACCTTGAAGTCTTTAAACCATGATTTGAGGACTTCAATAGCTCAGACGCAGGTGAGAGGTTTCTTGTGGGAGTGGGTGGGTGAGATTCTGTGGCCTGCACACAACACTCGCCATTAAAGGCGTGTGTTCCGTGTGGCTGATGTCAGGTGTGCAGTCCAGAATAACAGGGTAATATCTTGCTGCCGTAAGATCTCCCACAATCATCCATTTGACTTTTGTTGCCAGTAACTGAATGATCTCATTTTGAATGGTTTTCCAAGGTAGTAGTGTGTATACATTTCTTGGGTGATGACACTTCTTAGAAGCTCCTGGAGTACAGCACCAAACTCAGCCATCAGCTCCACAATTTTAAGGAAGTTTCCATTGTTTGGCACATACAGCTGATCTGAAATGCCACGCAGTGCTAGGTTTTGGGTAGCAAGCATTCTCACAATGGCAAGGAGGCTTTTCCGAACATTTTGCCAGGAAAGAGACTCTGATGCAATCTTCTCTTGATGCTGATCATCTATGGAGGCCTTTAACCTTAGTCTCATCTCAAGCTCTTTCCACCTATGGAATGCTCTCTGGTGATTTGCTGCCTTCTCATGGCATGCCAGATTTCTAGCCAGATTTTTCCAGTCCTTTGTTTCTGTAGAGCACAAAGAGGCTGGAACATTAGAATGCAGTATTCTCAATTTTTGAATACATAAGCCGTGGCCTCTCCACTTTCTCACCATTGGGGATTTCACGCCAGTAATGTGTTGGATGGGAACTACTCTTTTCATTGTCTTTGGGGAACATGAAGTTTTTCACTTGCTGTGGCCCATGCAGTACAAGGAAGTCCCTCAGGCTACTGCTCAAGTGGGTCCACAGTCCTGGATCATCTAGACTCAAGGAATTCAACTCAGCAGCAGCAGTTTCTTGCGCCTCCAGCACACTCTTCTCTGATCTACACTTTTCTTCAGGAACGTGCATGGTTACATCCATTGGAGATGCAGATACGGATGCTGCAGTAGCTGCCAGGTCACCTGCACACTGACTAACTGGAAGATCAGGCATCTCCTCACCACTCACATCCTCACTGGGCTGGAAGGCTCACCGTGAACATTTGTTTCAGAGTAACAGCCGTGTTAGTCTGTATTCGCAAAAAGAAAAGGAGTAGTCCTTTCCGTGAACATTTGTGTCTACGTATCTCAGGAGAGCTCCTTCCTGCTTAGATGAAGAAAGCAAAAGAAGCATTTCTCTTTTTCTGAATGCTGCCTCAGAGGGACGTTTTCTTCTTTCACTCACGACTGCTGTTCTGTACCAGCTATAGTGGCTCTCAACACTCAGTTGAAGGGGACAAATAAGCAGGCTGGTAGCAGGGCCTGAGTGAAGGAAGATATCAGCGTCTTAAGGGCCTAACTGGCTCCTACTACCTTAGCTGACTTCCTGTTCTCCTCAGGTGGGTTCAGGGAAGCAGCAGGAAACAGGAAGCTCCCTGAGAAGCTGGGGTTAATCAGTCCAGGCTCCTGGGGATGCTAGAGAGGTACATAAGAGGCTCCTCCTCCTCTGTCTCCCTGCAGCTCCTGCTGCTTGCTGTCATTCTCTCGCACCTTTTCTCCTGCCTGCCTGTTATGTCTCTTGTGCCCTCCTTCCTCCAGCACAGCACTCCACCCTCTCTGTGCATCTCGAGCAGAGAGAATCCACATGCGCCAGCAGCAGACACACTTTTCTACACTCTGGGTCCTAGTGGCGCCCCCCACAGTCTGGCACCTGAGGCGGCCACCTCAGTTCACCTCCTAGTAAGTCCACCTCCTGTGGGCACAGAGCACCTAACTCCCACTGAGGTCAGCCTGGGAGGCTGGATGTGCACATTACAGGCAGTAGACTGTCAGGGCAGCATAATCTACTGAAAAACCGTGTATTGCTCATTGCAACCCAAGCTCTCACTGTGTGGCTTTTTGTCCTGCCTCTGTTGTGTAGAGCATGAGCAGAGGTTTATGAGATGGCGGCTACTGCTGTGGCCAGCCATCTCAGTACCTTTCCCATTGTCTCTCTTCTGGCTGTGAATGCTGGACTGCAGCAGCTCTGCGGAGGTCCCAGCCTCGCTCTTTAATGTCCACTCTCCACTTGCTTGGATGGCGCTTCATGGACCATTGAGTAGCCTCCTGAAAACATCCCAGTTGTGGACACAGGCACCAGGAACCGATTCCCCAAGCCAAACTCCCCTTCGCAATCCAGAGAAACAGCCTGGAGCACAGGGTTTGGCCCATGCTGACTGTAGACACCACAGCTGCTGCACGGTGACTCCTGTGACCCCTCTAGCCCATCAGCACTCGGCTCGCCTGCATTCTGCTGAGCGGCTGAGATCTGGGGGAACAGAAACCCTTTGTTAGAGATGGAAAATCTCTTCACAGGGTCACTCTGTTAATGGCTGCCAGACGCCTTCCCTGTGAAACCCCAAATGTGCAGCCCCTCTGATTCCCACAGGGGAGATCTCTGCTCATTCACTGGTCACCCGTGGCTGCAGTCTCTGATGGGGAATGTAGAGGGGTCTCTGCGGATGGTCCCTTCTACAGCACCCATAATGGGAGGAGGTTTGGCCTTGTGATGTGAGGCATGGATCTGAGACTTAGGGCTCCTGGATTCTGTGACTCTGGAAGGGGGGCGAGGTCTAGTGGGTAGAGCTGGATTGGTTGACAATGAGTGAGCAGAGCTTGTGCTGAAGGACCCTGGTTACATGTGGCCAGTGATGAGCTGCCAAAATCTTAACAACCGGTTCCCTATAAAAAGTTCTGATTTAAGGGATGTGCCCCAGTATGCATTTTTTGTACCAGCAGGGTTACCAAATGTCTGTATTTTCCCGGGACTAATTTTTAAAATTTAAAAATTCCTCCTAGACGGCGATTTCAGAACCAAAAAGCCTGACCTGTCTGGGAAAATATGGATTTATATTAACCCTGCGTAAAGTTCTTTTTTAAAAAAGATGGGCCTGTACTAGAAATGAGCTCCGTTTCACATGTGCGGGTCCCTGCCACTCCCTGGGGGTGTGCTAGGGTGACCAGATGTCCTGATTTTATAGGGACAGTCCCGATTTTGAGGTCTTTTACTTATATAGGCTCCTATTACCCCCCACCCCATGTCCTGATTTTTCACACTTGCTGTCTGGTCACCCTAGGGTGTGCACATGTGTGGGTCCCAGCTGCTCCCTGCCCCCCTCATTGAAGCAGGTGTGCAGGGTTACTGCCCTGGGAACAGCAGGGCACCAGTGGATGTGGGGTGGGATCAGCAGGGGGTGGCTGGAGACAGGGGCTGGCTGCGGGCAGGGGGTGCGGCAGGGGCTGGCTGCAGGCAGGGGGTGCGGCAGGGGGTGGCTGCAGGCAGGGCCTGGCTGCGGGCAGGGTGGTGGGTGCTCACGGGGAGAGCAGCAGGACGCAGCCCAGGCCCAGCAGAGCAGCCAGGGACCCAGCAGGCAGTAGTGGGAGCCCCAGGGCCAGGGGAGCAGCAGCAGCCCCAGGGCTCGTGCCCAGGGCCAGGCAGCAGCCCACATGGCTCCCACAGCGCAGCGCCCCCGGCGGCCGGAGGAGGAATTACATCACTTCCCGGCCGGAGCCCATCAAAGCCTCAGCGCCCCCTGCAGGGAAGCGGGTTAACAACTGGTTCTAAAATGGCTTCAAAATGTAACAACCGGTTCATGCGAACCGGCTCCAGCTCACCACTGCATGTGGCCATGACTTTACTTACCTGTCAGTGTAGGTTGTTCAGACTATTCCTGGACACATGGTACATCTGCTGCTGGCCATCCCTGAGATGTAGGTCCTTCATCCACACAAGGACGTGCCGTATCAAGGTCAATCCAGCAGCTCCCATCTGGTCTTCACCTCTGCAATGGACGGCTAGTCCGACCCTGACCAGAGAAAGACAGGGTGGTGTTCTTCAGGGGAATCTGCTGGAGCTCCCGTGTCCCCCACTCCACCTCACTCCCCCGCATGCGAAGGAATTTCCAAAGATAGCACTAATCGTGGATAAACAAAGCAGCCAAGATGAGGTCAGTGTGGCTTGACTTACTGAGCAGACTGGTTCTAAGGGAAGAACAGATTTCTCTCCTGCTCTAGGGAGATTCCCATCGGAAAAGTATCTGATGGCGGGGGAGGGGGGGAAATGCAATCCCCCAGCCCCTTGAATGGCAGGAAATCAGGACTCGGGGAGTTAAGGGGTGTCTCTGTCCTGCTGCAGGGAGCAGGCCTGGAGAGCAGAAAGGGCACTAGTGGCTTTGTAGGAAAGAAAGTGACTTCTACCAGTGAAGGTGGCTGAAGCTTCTTGCAGACATTAGAGTCGAAGATCCTCACACCTCCTTTGGGGATCCTTTTCCCTCAGAATAAAATAAGGAGAATGACATGTGAAGCCCAGGTCTGGGATCCAGGGAAAAGGCAGGATCTCAGCCAGAACCTGATGTTTATCCCAAGAACCACAATTATCCGGATGAAGTTTTCTCCCCCATTTGCTTCCAGGTTATTTACTCACAGGATTCATTCATTTGCTTTCCTGTGTTTCCACTCTCTGCATCTGTTCATTGGTTTAAGTAACATTCTTTCAGTTTTTGCTTCTGTTTCCTCTTATTACAGGGTAGCATCTGCTTAGCATCTTCAAAAAATAAATTAAAAACAAAATCCTGATTCTACATTGAAGAGGTAAGTTTCTGAGAATTTGGCTGCAGAACTTTAGTGTCTGCATATGTCATTCACTAGTATTTATTGTGGTGCAGGTCTGATGCAATCTGCCCACCCAAGAATACCCACATGAAGCATGGGGTGCCCTTAGAATACCAGTTAAAAGAGAGGAAGAGAGTGGATTAATAGCGGGGCGGGGGAGGGATCCAAAAAAATCCAGTGCATCAGCACTTCTCTGCATCACTGCAGCACCAGTCCCGGGAGCAATACAGGTTAAAAATCTCCATGGTTCTTTCCCCCTAGAACCACATCCGAGCAGAAAAAGGCCTTCAGCCAATTATTTCCTTACACTCTGAATGGGTGAAATTCAGCCCTGTGCAGACAGCCAGGGCAAGGTCTGTGCATCACAGTGGGTTTAAGTGGCCACTTCACTGCCCAGGTGCTGTGAGTCTTCGGTGGCATAGTTTTCATCCTGGATTGGAACAGCCAGTGGGAATCCTGTGAGGTACAGAGCAGAGAGAGGTTGGGGCCACAACGTTCACCTCAGAGGCTGAGCTTCTGCAGACTTTTGGGATGTTCCCATCTGAGGAGGATGATTTTGGGCAGCCCTAGTTCAGAGCTTTCAGTCACCTCAACCGGTGATTCTCTGGCACAATTGTTCTAATGTATCTGAACTTTTCAGGCCTTGCCCCCACCTCTGACACCCCTTGTACCTCACCATTGCCCTCTAACAGCCCCTGTCCCTTCTCTTGATCCCTGCCATGCCCAAATACAGAGAGTAGCTCATGCTCCTTCTCTCTTAGACCTTCTTCTTACACGATCCTTCCCTACCTTTTGATAAACTGATCACTGTGCCCTTCCCCAGCTCCTGGAGGAATTGTGGCTCCTCAGGACAACCTGGGAATGGGTGGCTCCTACCTCCGGGTGGGGTGTGTGGTTTTCCATCTCAGCATCACTGAGAGCCAGTACTTCTCGATTTCACAGGATGAGGTCATGGCTCCCCAAGCCGGGCCAGCTGCAGGCTGCATTGCTGTTGGCGACATGGACAGATCCCAGAGCCTGGAAGACAGAGCGGGGAGGAAACCCTTGCTCATTTCTCTTTCAGAGCCCCCTTCGAAGATGGGCCAAGAGGAAAGGAGAGGACGAAGGGCAGAAAGTGAAGCCGCTCCTGTGGCGAGAGCACTCCTGTAGAGCCCAGTCAGTTCCCAGCTCTCCCCCACATTGCTCGGTGTGACTTTGGAGAGGTCACTTCCTCACCTTCATTCCCTGTCTGTAAAATGGGGGTACAAGTCCCCCCCCACACACACACACAGGGAGGAGAAGGGAGGAGAGACCCATTTTCGGTGAGGGACTCAGACACTCTGGGCACAGATTGTGCCAGAGTGAGGGAAGGGACCCAGAGTTTGCTCCCTAGACCCAGGGGAGGAAGATGTTATCAGAAGGTCAGCAAAGGGGATGGGCCAGGCACTGCTGCCATGGACAGAGCTTAGGGATTTGGTCAGTGCCAGGGACTTTGTACCTCCCTTCAGCAAATGGCTTCCCTCTTGTCATCAGCAGTCCATACAGTATCTGAACTCCTTCCAAGTGTCCTGAAGGGGCTCCCTTCATTCTTCTTGCAGGTGATGGATTCGTTGACCCAGGTCGATAGCTGGGAATTTCGGAGAGGTCATTTGTAGCATGACATGAAATCAGTGGGAAATCTACATTTAGCAAAATAAAGGTTTCATTGGCCTCTGCAAATTTGGAACTGATCTGTCCTATCAATCAACGGTACATGTTCAGAAGAGGATGAAGCACACCATCGTGGTGATCTATGAGAGTCAGTTCCATCATGTGGCCATTTGATTAGGTAAAATTCCTAGCAATGGCTGCCCATGGCCAGGGCAGGGTCTCCAGAGGCCTGAAATGCCAAGGAGTTTGGTGCGTGGTGCCTTGGTGAAAGCACAGAAGTCACATCAGTCAAGCTAAGTCTGTATTTCAGCCCACATCTGGCACCAGCAAATGAAGCAGGCCCTGGTGGTCATAGTAGATGCGTCTACTTCCAGGATGAGCACTGAGCCTCCAAATAGGTGCAGTAGTGAAGGCAGTTGTGAGCTGTTTGTGGGCTTTTTGGAACTTGGGTGACCAAACAAACGTGTCCATTATATGGAGGAGAGCTCTCGTGGGGGTTATTGGCTCTGAGAACCCTGGGCCGAAGCAGCAGTAAAGCGGGTGAAGTCAAGGAAGCGCTGCTCTTCTTGAGGACTTCAAACTTTGTCCCATCTATGAAAGGCTTCCACCTTATTTGGATCAATCATAACATTTTCCGGGGAGAGGATGTACCCCAAAAACTCTGTGGAGAGTTGGACGGAGGAACGCTTTTCCAATTCTGTGCTCAGACCATGCTGCCGAAACCTCTCCAGGTTCAGGTGTGGTGCGCATGCTGCTCTTGGTTCTCCAAAAAAAAGAAGTCTGTCACCTGAATAGATGACACTGTGCAGATCCACAATGGCCGCAAATACATCACTGATGAAGTGTTGCATGGGCAGGGGACCGTTAGTTAGCTCAAATGGCATGTCTGACAGTTAAAATGTCCATAGTGTGCTTTGAAATCTGCCTTCCATTTGTCCCCTGCCCAAATGAGTGTTAGATTGGAAATCCTCACAGATGAAGTTTGATGAACAACTTTGCAGATTTCCTGCGAGCCAACAATTGTGGGATTCCCAACAGGGGGTTATGGTTCCAAATGATCCTTTTTTTCAGGGGCTGATTGTCTAAAGAGAGACATAGTAGAGTCCCACATTTCTTCTTCCCCAAAAGGTCCTGGGCACCCGTGGGAAACGCTAATTTGCTCAGAAACTCTTAGAACCGGTTTTCAAGCCTGTACACAGGGAGAGCCACTAATTCTGGTTCCACCAATGTGTAAATACTGGTGAAGGCAACTTTCAACCAAGGTTGCAGGTCAAGAGGGCAGTCATAGTCCTGGTGCAGAGGCAACGAGTCCCCATTTCTTTCAAAGGTATCCATGTAATCCGGGTATTGATCAGGAATGCCGGGTGTCCGAGTCAAGAAGGTGGAGTAGGTCCAGAGGCAGAGGCTGGTTCAAGGAACCCCGACATTATTTTCAGTCATTTCCATTGTGCAGCTCCAGCAGGGACCTCATCGGGCCAGGCTCATGTAGTGAGGCCCTGGTTCACACCTGGTGTGGTGTGTCCCTGTTGCATACAGGCCACTGACTTGCAGAGATCCTGCTTTTCTCCAAAAAGTTGCACCACCTAATGTCACGTACTGCATCTGATAATGATGCCCAGGGGTGGGAGCACAGGTCGCAGCAAGGTGCAGGATTGTGCCAAGGCTAAGAGTGGTACTAGAATCAAGGTCCAGGGACACAGCAGGGTCAAAACCGAGATCAGAGTCCATCGACAAAGCAGAAGTAGAACCAGGGCCAGAGTCTAAATCCATGCCAAAGGTCATAGCCGGGTAGTCAGAGAGCAAAGATCAGCCAAGTCAATGTCAAGCCAGAGTCCAGATACAGGCCGAGGGTCAAAGCCGGGTAGTCAACGTCCGAGTGGTTGGGGAAGATCAGGAGGAGAAGGCAATGCTGGAGCGGGTCAGTGGAGGGCCTGGAGCGGGGCTAAAGAAGGACAAGGAGATATGGAATCAAGGTGGGCAGGCAACATCTGGAGCCAAGAAGGGTCACGCCAAAGTCATAATCAGAGACCGGAGCCAAGGGTCAAACCAGAGTCAACAATGAAGAACCGGAGGGCAGGGCAGGACAGGGTGGGGCATGCAGGCGGGAACCAGGATGACTTACAGGTTCTCCTAGGCACTGCCCAGCTGGATCCCTAGAGACCCCTCATCGGGGGACTCCCTTCCTAGGAATAAAAGAAGGAGAGCAAGATGACAAAGATGTCTATGACCCTGGGGTCCAAGCCAAGGGGAGCTCCCACCCAAGCATTGTGCCAGGACCCCATCACCCTCCTGGTTCATTTCACACTCAGAGATCCGCCCCCCCCCCAGCAGGAGGGGAGAATAAAGGGCAGAAAGTGAAGTTGCCTCTTGGGGAAAGGGACTAGCCTGGGATCCACTCCAGTTCCCAGATCTACCCCCAGGAGTGTGTGACCAGGTTCGCAGCCCTTCTTCTGTGTCTCAATCCCCACCTGCCAGATGGGGAGGATCCTTCCTTGCCCCAAGGTGTTAGGGGGGAGTTTCATTCCTGTCTGGGAAGGGTTCAGATACCATGTGTGTGGCTTGGGAGCCAGGTGGGGGATGGTCAGACATTCACTGCGACGGGGTAACATGGGCAATGGGGAGGTCTGAGCAGTGACGACAGGGGAGGGCTCCACATCGGGCCACCCCTCCCAGACTGCAATGGTTCCTGAGGATAAACCCTGGCTCTCCATGCTCCCATTTCTGGGCCAGTCCCATGGCCCTGAAAGCCTGATGCTTCTGAAACTGGCCTCTGGGCATGGGGGCAGGGACCGTATGTGGCCTGGCCCCAGCTCCAGGGGTCAGAGTGGGGCAGGGTGGTGAGAGCGAGCTGCTCAGCCTGGGTTTCTCTCAGTGCTGTGGGGTTTATGGCCCCTCCCCCTAGCCCTTCTCCCTCAGGCACAGCAAGAAAGAGGATTACCTGCGGCAGGGAGTGGGAGCTTCTGGGCATGGGAAGGGGGGGCCCTTCAAGGCTGTCCCACGGAGCACAGCCCCTGCAGCGCTTTGGGCACCTGGCGCAAGCACCGGATGTAGAACAGGTGTGCCATGATCGCCGCTGTCACGTCCTCCTGCTGCAAGGGAACAAGGATCGGTCAGAGTCTCCGACACCCAAGGCAATGAAGGGCATGAACGGCACTGGGAGCCAGCAAAATTTCCTCCCCACCCCTCCCCACATTCAAGGGACAGATGCCCGCACCCAACCCTCTGAGATGAAATCTTGTCTCCTCTCGAGTGACCTCCAACCCCACTCCCACCACTGTGGAATGAACTCCTGTCCCCTTCCTCTCAGTCCCCCTGTGAGAGCTATTCTACCTCCCAACCCAGCCAGGGATTAAGCTCCACTCCCCAGAATCCCCTTATCCACCCTCTCCCACTCCAGCTGAGGGGCTGGAAGGCTCTGGGCAGCAGTGCTGTGGGGTGAGAGGAGGTGGAAACCTTTCTCAAGGGACCCCCACCCCCCGTTATTAAGATGATACCATGGACAGTAGCTCTGGGGAATGGGGCACTTCAGCAGCCTCTGCTGACTGACTCCTCCAGTTCTCCCAGAGCAGGTGGTGGCTGGGATAACATGATACTAGGGCCCTAGGAAGCAGCCTGAGGCCCGGAGGGGTATGAAACTCTCACAGGGGGAGTTGGCAGCCCCGAGCATGAGCAATAGCAGCGTGTCATGTTGATGTGACACCTGTTAGGAAATAGCCGAGCTGGGTCTGCTCTGTTTTGAGCTGCTCAGGGGAGAAGCTGACACCTACCAATGGCACCTGCCCGGGTTCATCCTCTCCTTGCTCCCAGGTCAGTGCAAGGGGATGGGATGGGATGGGAGTGACTGTCAATGGCCTGGAGGTGAAAGGCCCTGGGTGTCCCTCCCCAATTGATCCTTCTTTGGTTACCTCATTCCCGATCAGCTGGCCGGCTTCCCCCAGGATAGAATATGTCAGCACAAGCCCAGCCTGGCTGACACGGAGCTGGGGGTCATGTATGGCCAGAAGCGCTGCCTGGAGGAAAGATCTTTTCTGGCCTTCCGTGAAGATCTCTCCAAAGACCTAAAACCAACAGCACCAGAGCCCTTGTCAATTGTCCAGAACCAGGCTCCAAATCCCTCTAGGATCTCACAAGGTGGACAAGAGTCCTGGGGCAGCCAACTTTTGGGGTCCCATGGACCAAGGAACCCCCTTCAGGAAGAGGTTGCAGGCACTGAGGAATAGCTCTTTCTGGAGCAGGAGTCACCACAGGTGCCATGACATGCTTGGAACGTGTCTGCGCGCTCTGGAACCCAGCTCACAAAGACAACAAAGGACCCGCTACTGCTTCCAGCAGCGCTATTTCCTGCAGCTCACCCGCTAGAGGTTAGGGGCCTTTTCCATCTGCTTCCGTTCCTGCTCCCCATCCCACCGACAATCCCACGAGCGTCACATAGGCTGCAGTGACTCAGCCCAGGAAAGAAGCTCAGTGTCCCTCACACAACGCCCAGGGCAGGGGCAGGTTCTGCTTCCTGACTCACCCTGGTGCTCGGCAAACCCCACACCCTGCCTGTGCTTCCAGAGGTGCAGGGAATCCAACAAGGATCTGGTCCAGCAATTGCTGGTGTGAGCTTCCCAACTCACTGACCCAGGGGCTCACCTCTCAGACACCAGGGTGTCAGCCAGGGAGACAGTGAGTAGAGCCAGATTCCTGGAGATACAATCCTTCATTAACTCAACCCACCAGAGGATCCCTTTTATGCCCTGTAACCATGGATCCATGCAACACACACAAGCCTGGACCGTTAGCAAGGGTCCAGCCCAGGCTCCTCGGCCTCTTGCAGCCAAACACTGTCTGCTGGAAATAAGTATCATAGAATATCAGGTTTGGATGGGACCTCAGGAGTTCATCTAGTCCAACCCCCTGCTCAAAGCAGGACCAATCCCCAACTAAATCATCCAACAGATTTTTGTCCCAGGTCCCTAAATGGCCCCCTCAAGGATTGAACTCATAACCCTAGGTTTAGCAGGCCAATGCTCAAACCACTGAGCTATCCCTCCCCCTACAGAACACACTCACTGCAGGGGGAGACAGCTCCACACCTGAGCTACTGCAATGCCCTGGCGGAGAGTCCTTACCTCCCCCACCCTGGCCATGTTCCTGTACGCCAGGCGCTCGGTGTCTTGGAGCCCGTCCCGACACCACAGATCGCTCTCCTCTCTGATGTTCAGCCCTGGGGGAGAAAGACACACCCATTGGGGAGGTTTGGCATCTGGCTTTAGTGCCTGTTTCCTTCTCTTCCCTTTGCTGGGTGAACACTGGCTGGGGTTCTCATGGCATCCACGGCCCAATGGACTCGCAGGGTCCCCACCAGGTGGTTTAGTACCTGAAGGGGGATTTGTCTCATTCATCACAGTAATCAGGTGACCCTTAGGTCATTGTGCTCTGGGCATGGGTGCCTGT
Source organism: Lepidochelys olivacea (assembly GCF_965140295.1). Lineage (NCBI taxonomy): Eukaryota > Metazoa > Chordata > Testudines > Cheloniidae > Lepidochelys > Lepidochelys olivacea. The sequence continues at coordinate 13,276,359 of NC_140416.1, forward strand.
TAATGGTGGCTGCTAATGCTGAAAACGCCCCACAGCCACTGACTTCAGGATCTGGCCCTAGCTACCCAACTGGTGACATTCTACAAGCTTTGTGTCCATCCCCTGTGGTCCCTGCCCCTGCCTTCATGATGGGCTCTTTCCCTCCATGTGTCTCAATAGGTCCGTTCCTGTCCCCCCACCAGCTGGCAGCCCCCTGGGGGGGGGCTGATTTCTCTGGACTGGAGGGCAGAGCCAGGCTATGAGGTAAAGCAGCCAACTTCCCTGGCATCTTCGTCCCCTTCCTCTCTCCCTGAATTAGGGAGATGAGTGTGAGTCATCATCTAAGCTGGGGTCAGTCTCAGAGGAGGGAGCTTCTTTCTGTAGGGTCCCTTGGCCAGTAAGTGGGGGGCCCAAAACAGGGGCCTTCTTTCCATTGGGGGCCCTCTGCCCTGCTGCAGTTGGTCTAAGAGCAGAGGCCTTAGTTCTATTGGTGTCCCAATGGCCAGCTGGAGCTAGTCTCCAAGGGACTCATTTCTATGGGGTCCCATTGCCCAGCTGGGTTTCTTACCCCTCCTCTGCAGCAGGAGCCTCTGCAGCCAATAGATCCCATCCCTGGCTTGCCGGCTGATGTCATCGGCTGGGTCAGAGATGTAGAGACCCAGCCGCAGCACAAAGTTGCCCGCCTTGGGGAAATCGGAGGAGGTCTGGTGGAGGAGGAGAAGGGGGGAATCCATCAACATTCTGCCTTCAGCTCCCCAGCTCTCCTGGGCTAGAGCTCTGCTCCCATCCATCTGCAGGAGGCACTGGGGGAGAGGAACTAGAGCCCTCTTTCTCTCTGCCCCCAAGGGAGCTTGAAGCAAAGGGACCCACGGCCTGGGCCCTCTATGAGCACCAGCTGCCAGGCTTCTCCAGAGTAACAAGGGCACTGAGGCCAGGCACGACCCTGCCAGCCAGTGGCCTATGGAATGTCGCAGTCCCTTACGGAGCCAGGGGGGACCACTTAACCAGGGGATGAGGAACTTGACTCAAGCCCTGGCTCTGCAGGATGCTGGGGTCAAAGGTCACTTACGTCAAATCCAGAGAGGGAGGTGGCAAATCGGAGCAGGGCAGCGCTGCTCCGTATGGCCCTAGCTCTCTCCTGGGTGTTTCTGGAGTCGAGCCAGAAATGGAGGTGCTGCGGGAGAAGAAAGCAGGGGAGGGTCAGCCGGCAGGCTTACATGCTCTACAAACGAGCCTCTCCCACTCCACATGGGGCGGAGAACTTGTGCTCAGGGTGGAATATCTGACTCCTCATGTGGGGGTTCATGACGCTGCCCACATCTTGCTGGGCACAAGCTGTCACTGTCTCTCCAGCCTGGGACAAAGCTCAGCCTTGGGGCTGGTCTATTTGCTCTGAACCCCTGATCCATCAACAGCCCATCAGGATCGAGGCACATGCCCTGGGCCCCCAGACCCCAGCTCCAGAGGCCTTGGTAGGATGGATGGAGGGGCCGTGGGGACAATCGCTCCGGGAACTGCCGTGTCCCTAGGACAGAAGAGCTGATTCCCCGAGTCTTCTCCTGTATCTCAGGGTCTCCCTAGAAAGGAGCCAGTAACTTTTCTCAAAGGCCTGTGTCCCAGATCGCACAGGGGTTTCAGTCTGTCAGTCCCCAGCCAGGCCTGGTGCTCACTGTTAGTGCTCAATGGAACCGTGCAGAGCTCTGGCTGACAGTCCCAGCTCCTTCCCTCTTCCCCCGTCCCTTCCCCGCCACCGCTACCCCAGATGGCGGAAGGGTCCCAACATTCAACTGCACTGATGGCTCTGGGAAAGCGTGGCCATCTGGGTCCAAGCTGGGAGGACACAATGGAAACATGGTTCTTCTAGTCTCTCCTTTGCAGCCCTCCCACGGGGTTCATGGTAAATTCCCCCCCAGACCCTCCCATTCTGCTCACCTCCAAGAGGTGTTGCAGCTTGTCCGTGGTGGGGGTTTCTGCCAGCAGGCCCCCGAGCATGGTGTCCAGGCTCTCTAAGTAGGTGTTGTGCAGAGCCTGTGTCATAAATATAAAGGCAAGGGTAAACCCCTTTAAAATCCCTCCTGGCCAGAGGAAAAATCCTCTCACCTGTAAAGGGTTAAGAAGCTAAAGGTAACCTCGCTGGCACCTGACCAAAATGACCAATGAGGAGACAAGATACTTTCAAAAGCTGGGAGGAGGGAGAAAAACAAAGGGTCTGTGTCTGTCTGTGTGATGCTTTTGCCGGAGACAGAACAGGAATGGAGTCTTAGAACTTAGTAAGTAATCTAGCTAGGTATGTGTTCGATTATGATTCCTTGAAATGGCTGAGAAAAGAGCTGTGCTGAATAGAATGACTATTCCTGTCTGTGTGTCTTTTTTGTAACTTAAGGTTTGACCTCGAGGGATTCTCTATGTTTTGAATCTAATTACCCTGTAAGGTATTTACCATCCTGATTTTACAGAGGTAATTCTTTTCTTTTTACTTCTATTAAAAGTCTTCTTGTAAGGAAACTGAATGCTTTTTCATTCTTCTCAGATCCAAGGGCTTGGGTCTGTGGTCACCTATGCACATTGGTGAGGATTTTTACCAAACCTTCCCCAGGAAGTGGGGTGCAAGGGTTGGGAGGATTTTGGGGGGAAAGGCGTGTCCAAACTACGTTTTCCCAGTAAACCCAGATAAAGTGTAGTGGTGGGGGTAGTGGAAATCCAAGGGTAAAATAGTTTGTACCGTGGGGGAGTTTTAACCTAAGCTGGTAAAAGTAAGCTTAGGAGGTTTTCATGCAGGTCCCCACAACTGTACCCTAGAGTTCAGAGTGGGGAAGGAACCTTGACAGCCTGCAAGAAGAGGGAGCACCTGTCAGTCATGGGACATGGGGCTACCCCTCTCAGGGGACCAGGAGGGTTCTCTGGGGAGCCCTGGCCAGACCCAAAAGGTACATCCTGGCCTCTGCCATTCACATCACTGCAGGGACACTTAGCAAGAGTTCATGGCTGGATGCCTGCTGGCTCTTCAATCCTTGCCCTTAGCAGTTCTCTGCGCAGGGCCTGGTACCCAGCAGAATATGGAAAAGCCAAACCGCAATGGGTGGGAGGTAGGATCCCTGGGAAAGTCCAGGCAGCAGAGCACAGAATGAGGAGAAGAGGGAAGGCTGGGATCAGCCACAGAGGGGTAACACAATCCTCACTGGCAGGAAGGGGCCCTCCCTTGCAGTTTGTATCATCCCCCCCCCAACCCACACGCCCTGCCCGGGCTTGCCCCCCGCTCTGCTCACCCCTCCCCTATTCTCAGCAGCTCCATCAAACCGAGGGAGCAGGGATCAGAGGCCGCTCCTGGGACAGAGAAGTAGGATCATGACCTACCTGGAAGTGGGTGGTGTCCTGCCCCGTGCCCATGGTGAAAATGGTGTAGAGTAGAGCCCGCAGGAGGCGTGACTCCAGCTCCAGGGCAAGTGGTGGCTTCAGTTTGCTGGCGGGAGAGAGGAGCCCGTGTTATGCTTGGCAGCACCGGAGTGGCGCTGGCAGTGTCATGCACATGACCCTCCTCCCCTGCAATGATCCCTCCCTATGGCCACTGTCACGTTACGGGAGTGAAATCACCCCCAGCCAGGAAATAGGAGATGTTCCCACCTCCTCTGCTGGGGGATGCAAACAGCCACGGCTGGGATTAATCTAGGCCCAAGAGGATCTGCACCAGGGTTAGGGCAGCTGGATGGGAGGGTCCTGGTACCTGAGGCTGCAAACCGCGGCCATGGAGCTGGAGATGATGGAGCTCGGCTCAGACACCATGGGCAGATCTTCAATCAGCTCCTGAGAGACCCCAAGGAGATAAAATTGCATGTGAGATTCAGGCCCTGTAGACCCACAGGCGCTTCCCAGGGAGGAGGCCAAAGTGCTCTGCAGAAACAGTCAGTGGCACCCCCACCCCCAACCAGCTGGCCTCCCCATTCCTCCCATCCATCAAACTTACTCTTTCCTTCCCCCTCTCCCACCCAATTCTTCCCTCCCCTCAGCCTCAGCTGCCCCTCCGGCCTTACAATTTCCCCACTGCCAGTTCCCCATCAATGTCAGAATTTCCTCTTTCCCTGCTCCTCAGCCCCAGGAAGCCCTGTCCTCTGCTTCCCCCTCCAGCCCCACTAACTCTTCCTCCCATGTTGGGCTCCCTCACCCCAGGAGCCGGGCACGGGGTCCCACTCACCGCAATGCTCTCCACAAGGGCCGCTTTGGAGAAGTGCGGCTCCAGAGTGTCCCACCCCTGCTGCTGTGCCGAGAAGCACAGACGGGGGACAGCGTGGAGGAAGCGGAGCTGTTTGGCCCTGTCCTCCACCCACTAAGAGTGGGGATGGGGGAGATAGAGAGAGAGAGATGGTCAGGTAGGGACCTCCCCACCCCACTTACAAAAGCTCCAGGTCTCAGGACCTCCCTGGAGTTGGACAGGGAAAGCCGCCCCTCTTCCCAAAACCAGTGTCACCCTTCACAGACTGGGGTTGTAACTGGGGCAGTGTCTGCGGGGAGCGGACACCTTGGCCTGCATGAGATGAACACCCCCACTTTGGGGTGCCAGGTAACAGGGGAGAAGTGCCCCCCATTGCGGGTGATGGATTCTCTGGGACAAGATCCCGAATGTGGGTGGGGATGGAACAAGGGGCAGGACAGACTTGGGGGCAGTGCAGCTGGAAGATTTTTGTACCTCAACTCTGCCCTGGAGGTGCTGCTGGATGACCCTGATGGTGTCTTGTTCAGGGGACACATCCTTCTCCTCCTCCTCCTCATCCTCCAGCTGGGCACTGAGGGTCTCTGCACCAGGGAGAGAAGGAGAAAAGCATCATTTATGCTACTGCTGTGAGAATGCAGGGTAGAGAAATGGCTCAATGTCCCCCATCCTCAACAAGGAACCCCATGGCATCGAGGTCCCCACCCTGCCCTTCCTAGAGATGACCTCAGCCCCATCAGCCTCAGGGCCCCGTGGCCATCAGTCCCCGCCCAACATTACCAGGGGAGGCTGGAGCTCCCCCAACTCTGCCCAGCATCTCCTGCCATGGAGTGTGGCTGGGCCATTCCCACTGGTGTCAGTGGGGCTCCCGTGGCTCAGTCCTGGCGCCTTGGTGAGCCAATGGGCACAGGGTGTGTCATAAATATCAAGGGAAGGGTAACCACCTTTGTGTATACAGTGCTATAAAATCCCTTCTGGCCAGAGGCAAAACCCTTTCACCTCTAAAGGGTTAAGAAGCTAAGATAACCTCGCTGGCACCTAACCCAAAATGACCAATGAGGGAACAAAATACTTTCAAATCTGGAGGAGGGCGGGGGGCTAATAAAGGGTTCTGTCTGTCTGTGTAATGCTGTTGCTGGGGACAAATCAGAAATGCAAGCCTTCCAACTCCTGTTAAGTTAGTAAGTCATCTAATTAGCAAATGTGTTAGATTTTCTTTTGTTTAATGGCTGGTAAAATAAGCTTGTGTTGGAGGGAATGTATATTCCTGTTTTTGTGTCTTTTTGTAACTCAAGGTTTTGCCTAGAAGGATTCTCTATGTTTTAAATCCGATTACCCTGTAAGGTATTTACCATCCTGATTTTACAGAGGTAATTCTTTTACCTTTACTTTAATTAAAATTCTTTTAAAAACCTAATTAATTTTTCTGTATGAGTTTTCTGTAGGCTGAGAACAGCTATCAAAGAAGAAAGGTATCAGGTTACAGCACAGCAACATTTTACAAGTCAGGGTTTTTGGTTTTTTTGCTTTATTTCTAACTCTTGGGTGTAAAGTGAGTTAAAAACAGAGAGGTTAGGAGGACAGAATGCTATGTTCAACAGAAGCTGCAATTAGCCAGATTTGAGGCTGAGGAAAAACAAAAGGAACATAAAAGATGGGTCGAACTCAGACAGAGAAAATGAAGGCAAAAGAAAAAGAAATGGAAAAAAGAACGGAAGCTTGCAGAGGAGGAGAAGGAAAAAGAGAGGAAGCATACACTGGAGATGGAGAAGGCAAAGGCTCGGCAGAATATACCAAATAACCCTAACAATCCTTCCCCAACGATCCATTACACTATGTCCACAGTATAATGAATCCAGTGATATTGCTGATTATTTTCTCACCTTTGAGAGACTGTGCACACTCTATCAAATCCCTGAAGCTCACAAGATGACCAGATCGGCTGCAAAATTGCCTGGAAGAGCTCTGGACATATTCAATAAGATGCTGATTGAGGAGGCTTTGAACTATAATAAATCCAAGGGTTTGGTTTTAAAACAATTTCAAGTTACACCTGAAACTTACAGAGTAAAAGTGAAATCCCTTAAGAGAGGACCTGGACTAAGTAATGTGGCTTATGTAAACCAGAGAACAGATCTGTTTGAGAAATGGCTCAATGGACAGGATGTAACTAGCTTTGGAGGAAGATGGGATTTGATAATACAGGAGCAATTCCTGAATATGTCCAAGGATGATAGAAAGCAGTGTTTATGGGATAAAAATAATGGACTCAGCAGGAAGTCTTGCTTTTTATGCTGATCAATACAAGCAGTCCCAGACTGCCAGAGAGGCAGGGCAAACTGGAACAAAACGGGTGGAGGGAGGAGAGAGGAACAACCCTGGTCACAGTTGGAGCGGATACCAGAAGGGACACCCTCAGACCACACCCTACTACCAGGGGCAGCCCAAGGCCCCAACTATACTCCAAGGAACACTCCAGACACCTTGTCGTCCCACCACATCGTTCTCCAGCAACCCACCTCGCCCCAGTGACCAGTCAGCTGGGCAAAGTTTTAAATGTAACAAGCCGGGACATGTAAAGGCCAACTGCCCCAAGAACCCCTGGAAATTACAGTTCATTGCACCAAAATCACACCAGAGGTCCTCACGCCCAGATGCCTCCCAGACACCCTCAGAGCGGAGGGAAACTGTGAGTGTGGGCAGGAAGAAGGTCACAAAATGGAGGGACACCGGAGTGTTGGCTATCCATGCTTCCTTAGTGGACCCCAATTTAATCGACCCAGAGGTCCAAGTAATGATTCAACCCTTCAAGTCCAACCATTTTGACTTGCCTACAGACAAGTTGTCTGTTCGGTACAAGGGCTGGTCAGGAACGTGGACTTTTGCAGTCTATGATAATTATCCCACCCCCATGCTGTTGAGGGAAGACTTGGCCAATCATGCGGAGGTAGCCAAGAAGGTGGGAATAGTCACCCGCAGCCAGGCTAAGCAAGCTGTCACACCTAGCTCTGTTCCGGAGACTTCTACCAGGACCCACTCAAGGATGTTGGAACCGGACCCCATACAAACGTCTGCAACAGCAGTAGTGAATCCAGTCACAGAGACCCAGACAGAGCCAGTCCCAGAACTGGAACTGGCAAAAAAAACAGCACCAGAACCAATGCCAGCACTGAATCCAGTACTTGCAACCCCAACACCAGAGGGCCCCACCCAACTGCACTGGCAGCAGCAGATAACCCTACCCAAGAGGCTCAGCCAAAGCCTAAACCCCAACATAGTGCACCAGCCAAGAGCGGTTCACAGTCAACTAAAACAGCCCCATCACCTGTTCCAGACCAAACAGAAAGCAGAACAGACCAGTTCCAGACCAAACAGAAAGCAGATCAAAGCCTCCAGAGAGCTTGGACGGTGGCACGCAACAACCCACCGCCTCTCAACTCTTTGAATCAATCCAGGCTTGTTGTAAAAAAAGGACTTTGATACAAGCAAACTCTTTCTGGTGGATACGAGGAAAACTGGCATTCTTAGAGACAGTTGGTAGTTCCACTAAGTACCAGGTAATGCTATTAAGCTTAGCCCGCGATCATCCTAGTGGCCATGCTGGGGTGAACAGAACCAAAAACCATTTGGGAAAGTCGTTCCACTGGGAGGGAATGGGCAAGAATGTTTCTTCCTATGTCCGGTCTTGTGAGGTGTGCCACAGAGTGGGAAAATCCCAAGACCAGGTCAAAGCCCCTCTCCAGCCACTCCCCATCATTGAGGTTCCATTTCAGCAAGTAGCTGTACATATTCTGGCTCCTTTTCCAAAAAAGACAGCCAGAGGAAAGCAGTACATACTGACTTTCATGGATTTTGCCACCCGATGGCCAGAAGCAGTAGCTGTAAGCAACACCAGGGCTAAAAGTGTGTGCCAGGCACTAGCAGACATTTTTGCCAGTGTAATTACGTTGGCCCTCCGACATCCTTACAGATGCAGGAACTAATTTCCTGGCACGAACAATGGAATGCCTTTGGGAAGCTCATGGGGTGAACCACTTGGTTGCCACTCCTTACCACCATCAAACAAATGGCTTGGTGGAGAAGTTTAATGAAACTTTGGGGGCCATAATATGTCAATTTGTAAATAAGCACTCCAATAATTGGGACCTAGTGTTGCAGCAGTTGCTCTTTGCCTACAAAGCTGTACCACATCCCAGTTTAGGGTTTTCACCATTTGAACTTGTATATGGCCACGAGGTTAAGGGGCCATTATTGTTGGTAAAGCAGCAATGGGAAGGGTTTACACCTTCTCCAGGAACTAACATTCTGAACTTTGTAACTAACCTGCAAAACACCTGCCGAACCTCTTTAGCCCTTGCTAAAGAAAACCTACAGGATGCTCAAAAAGAGCCAAAAGCCTGGTATGATAAACATGCCAGATAGCGTTCCTTCAGTGTAGGGGACCAGGTCATGGTCTTGAAGGCACTCTAGGCCCACATAATAAAAGCATGGTGGGAAGGGCCATTAATGGTCCAAGAGCTCCTGGGAGCTGTTAATTTTCTCATAGCATTCCCCACCTCCAACCGAAAGCTTAAGGTGTACCATATTAATTCTCTAAAGCCCTTTTATTCCAGAGAATTAAAGATTTGTCAGTTTACAGCCCAGGGAGGAGATAACGCTGAGTGGCCTAAAGGTGTCTACTACAAAGGAAAAAGTGACGGTGGTGTGGAAAAGGTAAACCTCTCCATGACCCTTGGGCCTATGCAGCGACAGCAAATCAAGGAGCTGTGCACTAGCTACGCGCCGACGTTCTCAGCCACCCAGGACTGACTGAACGGGCATACAACTCCAATGACACAGGTAATGCTCACCCAATTAGAGCCCAACCTTACCGGGTGTCTTCTCAAGCTAAAACTGCTATAGAACGGGAGATCCAGGATATGTTACAGATGGGTGTAATCCGCCCCTCTGGCAGTGCATGGGCATCTCCAGTGGTTCTAGTTCCCAACCCAAATGGGGAAATACGTTTTTGCATGGACTACCATAAGCTAAATGCTGTAACGCTCCCAAACAACTATCCAATGCCACGAAGAAATAAACGAGTGAAGAAACTGGGACGGGCCCGGTTCATCCCTATCTTGGACTTAACCCAGGGGTACTGGCAGGTACCGCTAAATAAATCCGCCAAGAAAAGGTCAGCCTTCATCACACATGTCGGGCTGTATGAATTTAATGTGCTCTCTTTCAGGCTGCAGAATGCACCCGCCACCTTCCAAAAACTTGTAGATGGTCTCCTAGCGGAATTGGAAAAATGTGCACTCGCAGACCTTGATGATGTGGCCATATTTTTGGAATCCTGGGCAAAACACCTGGAACACCTACAAAAAGTCTTCAAGCGCATAAGGGAGGCAAAACTAACTGTTAAGACTAAAAAGTGTCAAATAGGCCTAAACAGAGTAGCTTACCTTGAACACCAGGTGGGTCAAGAAGCTATCAACCCCCTACAGGCCAAAGTGAATGCTATCCAAAAGTGGCCTGTCCCAAAGTAAAAAAAAAAACGGGTCCAATCCTTTTTAGGCTTGGCCAGATATTACAGGCCATTTGTAGCGCAATACAGCCAAATCGCCAATTTCAATTTACACCTAAAACTTACAAAGTAAAATTTCAAACCCTTAAAAAAAGGCCTGAACTAATGTGGCTTATGTAAACCAAATAACAAATCTGTTTCATAAATGGCTCAACAAACGGGCTGTTACTAACTTTGAAGGAAATGTATATTCCTGTTTTTGTGTCTTTTTGTAACTTAAGGTTTTGCCTCAAGAAATTCTCTGTTTTAAATCTAATTACCCTGTAAGGTATTTACCATCCTAACTTTACATAGGTGATTCTTTTCTCTTTTCTTTAATTAAAATTCTTCTTTTAAACACCTAATTAATTTTTCATTGTTCTTAAAATCCAAGACTTTGGGTCTGTGTTCACCTGTACCAATTGGTAAAAATTATTATGAAGCCTTCCCCAGGAAAGGGGGTGTAGGGCTGGGGGAAATATTTTGGGGGAAAACGTCTCCAAGTGGTCTCTTTCCCTTTTCTTTGTTTAAAATGCTTCGTGGTGGCAGCAGACTGTTCAAGGACAAGGCAAAGTTTATACCTTGGGAAAGTTTTTTTAACCTAAGCTGGTAAAAATAAGCTTAGGGGTCTTTCAGGCAGGTCCCTACCTCTCTACCGTAAAGTTCAGAGTAGGGAAGAAACCTTGACAGGGTGTTACTAGTCCCCCGCTGCCCCTGTCCTCCCCCCTGTCCCGTGGATCTCCCCTCACCTGCACAGAGGGAGCCTTCAGCCTCAGGGCTCTCAGACTCCACGGAGGGGCTGCTGGCCCCTCGGGAGAAGGAGGAGCTGCTGGTCCCCGTGCCAGAGTCGCCCAGCTCCTGCTCTGGGCTGGCTGGGAGCTCCTCAGTGGCCAGGCTGGTGGATGGCTCCGGTTGGGCACCGGGGTGCAGCTCCTGGCTCCTCTGCTTCCTGTAAAGGAAGCTGCAGAGCCACCTTCCCAGGCTCCCACCCTCTCCTGGGTCCCTCCTACAGAGCATCACCCTGGGCCACCTCCATTTGGGACCAGAAGGGGCCTCAGGGCATGCTAAGGGAGCTGGTGTCTTCCTCCTCCTCCAGAAAGCCAGGGAGCTCCTCCTCCTCGCCTGGCCACTGGCCTCTTCCCCGCCCGCGGGGACAGAGGGGCCGCTCTCCTCCTGGGAAAGCCGGACGCTGCTCCCTACTGGCTCCGGAGCCACCAGCCCAGCCTTCCTCCTCAGAATTTGCCTCAGCCACTGCATCCTGGGAATGAGTGGGGAGCCGCCATGAGTCTGGGTTCAAGGCAGCCTCTCATTAATGGGCCTGCCTGTTCCTCCATCCACCTCCCCTCCGCTGAGACAATTTCTCCTCACCACACACCCCACCCCAGGGCATGGGGGCTGCCGTCCACACCCACTGGCAGCAGCTCCCAGCACAGGCTGCTCCCAACGTTCCCCCTCATCCCTGGGGCCCTGTGACACCAGGGGAGTCTCGTCCTTTCAGAGCAGTGGGGCTCTCTGTTAGTTTGGACAAGCAGCTCCCTCCACCTCAGAAGGCCCCGCTCCCTCCCAGGCCAGGGAAAGAGCAGCACCCGGACAGTCCCCAGCGAAAGTTCACAAGGTGTCAATGCTGGGAGGGAGGAGTCGCCCTCACTTCCCACTGATTTCACTGATTGCGGTTGTGGGTGTTCAGCACCTGGCAGGTTCTGCCCTCCCCAAAGACTCTCGACGTGGGGAAAAATCTCCTGCAAGGGAAGGGCTGGGAGCCCTCTTGCTGGCCCATTCCCACCACACTGGGGATGGCTCTGGAGAACTCCACTCACTTGCTCTAGATGGGAAAGCGCTGGGTGGCAGATACTCACCGAGGCCTAGTCTCTTGCCCTCCTCCTTGATCTCCTGCACCAAGGTGGGCTGGAAAGGGTGCTGCCCAATGCCCTGCCAGCAGAGCAGGGAGTAGAAGCCTGCAGATCGAAAATGGCTGTGAAAACAAGATGACGTTTTATTGTCAGGGGATGGATAAACTCAGCCTAGCAACCGGGGGTTTACAACACTGACCTATGGCCAGCAACACACCTCCCATCTCCAGGTCTCCTCGTACCTCAAGCACATTCCTGAAGCGTGATGACCCAAGGGCTGTAGGGGAGTGTCCCCAGCCCCAGTGAGGGAAACAGAGGCCTGGGCAGGAGAAGCCACTGCCCCAGGGTCGTTGAGGGAGTCAGGGATAGAGCCGGGGATGGAGCCTTTGTCCAGGCTCCCGCACTAACCACTAGAGGAACACTCCCTTCCAGAGCTGGGAAGTGCCAGCGGGACTCGATTCCCAGTCTCCCTGGCTCTGAGTGTGACTTGTTGTTGTGACTGAGGCAGAGGGGTGGGAATCTGGACTCCTGGCTTTCACTGGTGATTTTCTTCTATTCCCAGCCTCCCTGGCCCTGAGTGTGACCTATGGAGGTGGTGGAATCTTCATCCTTAGAGATTTGTAAGGCCCAGCTTGACAAAAAAAAATCATCTATTTTAAATTAAGGGCAAAATTTATGAAAATCTCTTCAATAATCTAAATAGAAGAGGAAAAAATAACATGAAATCGAACATGTTCACTGCCAAGTTTTGGAGAGAGTCACACCACTGACATGATAGCTAAAGCCCTGGAAGCAAACTTAGCTGAAATGCTAACCCAGCTTTGGACAGCAATAGCTTCCTTGGAAGGTGCAGAAACTATTGTCTTCTTTTCAGTTTATTCAAAGAGTTCAGTTCAATGACTCGTTCGTTGAAATTCAAGAAAGCCATTGAGAGTTCACAAAACAGGCAAACTTCTTTTCCTCCCTCAATCTATGGATAAAAACTAGGTGTGAGGGGATGGATATACTAGTTCATAAATCTAGAAACACGTGAAAACCAGAACGTATCATTTTAGTTCACTAACCACACTTCAAATTTCCTTTGTTTAAGAAATCAGTTTTAAATGCAAAACATTTCCATACAACTTTTTTCTTATGCTTCTCTTTCTAGCTCCAGCATGACCTTGGTTTGTGACCAAAGAGAGGTCACTTCTTTTCTCTTTCCCTCTCTATCATGGAGATGGAGAAAATTCTCTAAGTCCTAGCAGGCAAGAGATTTGAGCACGTCAGGCGTGTGAGAGCCCTTGTGCTCTAAAGGACAATGGGTGATTGTTGTTTGGGGCAAGAACCCCAACGGATTTGATACTTGTGCCCCATCCAAAGCCAATAACACATCTCTGTATTTTCAATCATGAGTTAGACATTCTCAGCACTCCTCTATCTCCCACAGCCCTCAGGTGTTCCTTGGATTATGGAGGCTTGGTTGCAAAGAGGACTGGAATTTTTTTACTGGCTTCCTGGGTGTCCCTAGCCAATGAGGGTCTCAGTCTGGCCTCCGAGGCCCACACCCCCCAGACACTGAAGATCAGGATGGATTGATTTCACTTCCCGGTTTTTGTCTTTGTATTTTTGAATTATTTTCCTAATGAAAGATTGATTCTCATGACATTCATAGAGCTGGCAGACGACAGAACAAGGAGCAATGATCTCAAGTTGCAGTGTGGAAGGCTTGGATATTAGGAAAAACTTTTTCACTGGGAGGGTGGGGATGCCTTTGAATCTGCTAGGATAGGGTCCCCCATCTTCTACTTAGAGCCTATATTTTTTCTTACCTTCTACACAGATGACGATTTCTTTCCACACAATCAATACAGTAATAAAAATAATCCCGAGAATCTCCTCCACACCAACCGTCTCTTGGTCCCCACTGAGAGACTGCAAGATGGAGGCTTGCTGCAGCAAGGCTACAGGGGTCTCCGAGGTTCCCCCTGCCCCGCACCCCTGTCCTGCCGGGCTGTTGTCAAGGGAGCTCTGTGGGGTCACACCCGCCTCATCATCTTTGCCCAATAGGCTGAGTTCCTGCCAAAGGCCTTTGTGAAGTCACTGCCACACTCACCTTTCCCTTGCAGGCCTGATGTCTGCCCCTGGCCAGCCCGGCTGGATGTTTCAGCTGCACCCTGGATCACCCCACTTGCTCATTATTGATTCTGGGGAGCAAGCAGGCCACCCAGTAAAACAGCAGAGTCTATGCCTCACCCCACACTGAGTTTTTCATAGAGGCATCGGTTGTGAAACTATTTGATCTCCTAATCCAGCCTCTATTTCACTGGCTATGACATTTCACACGCTTACCACCATATTAAGCCCAATTGCTTGTAATTCACAAAAGGGTGCCATGGCACCTTCCGGAATGATAACCAGTTGTGATGGGAGGATACCAGGAAACAGAGAATCCACCTCTGCCCCAGGCCCTACGCTACCAGCACTCCCAGCTATCTTCGAGACACCACCGACATCCTGGGGAAACTACAATCCATCGGTGATCTTCCAGAAAAGGCCATCCTGGCCACTATGGATGTAGAAGCCCTCTACACCAACATTCCACACAAAGATGGACTACAAGCCATCAGGAACAGTATCACCGATAATGTCATGGCAAACCTGGTGGCTGAACTTTGTGACTTTGTCCTCACCTATAACTATTTCACATTTGGGACAATATATACCTTCAAATCAGCGGCACTGCCATGGGTATCCGCATGGCCCGACAGTATGCCAACATTTTTATGGCTGACTTAGAACAACGCTTCCTCAGCTCTCATCCCCTAATGCCCCTACTCTACTTGCGCTACACGAATGACATCTTCATCATCTGGACCCATGGAAAAGAAGCCCTTTAGGAATTCCACCATGATTTCAACAATTTCCATCCCACCATCAACCTCAGCCTGGACCAGTCCGCACAATAGATCTACTTCCTGGACACTACGGTGCTAAGAAGGGATGGTCACATAAACACCACCCTATACCGGAAACCTACTGACCGCCATGCTTACCTACATGCCTCCAGCTTTCATCCAGACCACACCACACAATCCATTGTCTGCAGCCAAGCTCTACGATACAACTGCATTTGCTCCAACCCCTCACACAGAGACAAACACCTACAAGATCTCTATCAAGCATTCTTACAACTACAATACCAACCTGCTGAAGTGAGGAAACAGATTGACAGAGCCAGAAGAGTACCCAGAAGTTACCTACTACAGGACAGGCCCAACAAAGAAAATAACAGAACGCCACTAGCCATCACCTTCAGCCCCCAACTAAAACCTCTCCAACGCATCATCAAGGATCTACAACCTATCTTTCAGAATGACCCATCACTCTCACAGATCTTGGGAGACAGGCCAGTCCTTGCTTACAGACAGGCCCCCAACCTGAAGCAAATACTCACCAGCAACTACACACCACACCACAGAACCACTAACCCAGGAACCTATCCTTGCAACAAAGCCCGTTGCCAACTGTGTCCACATATCTATTCAGGGGACACGATCATAGGGCCTAATCACATCAGCCACACTATCAGAGGCTCGTTCACCTGCACATCTACCGACGTGATATATGCCATCATGTGCCAGCAATGCCCCTCTGCCATGTACATTGGCCAAACTGGACAGTCTCTATGTAAAAGAATAAATGGACACAAATCAGATGTCAAGAATTATAACATTCAACAACTGGTTGAAGAACACTTCAATCTCTTTGGTCACCCGATTACAGACCTAAAAGTGGCAAGTCTTCAACAAAAAAACTTCAAAAACAGACTCCAGTGAGAGACTGCTGAATTGGAATTAATTTGCAAACTGGACACAATTAATTTAGGCTTGAATATAGCCTGGGAGTGGATGGGGCGTTACACAAAGTAAAACTATTTCCCCATGTTTATCCCCCCGCCACCACCCGCTGTTCCTCAGACGGTCTTGTCAACTGCTGGAAATGGCCCACCTTGATTATCACTACAAAAGGTTTTTGCTCCCCCGCTCTCCTGCTGGTAATAGCTCACCTTACGTGATCACTCTCCTTGCAGTGCATATGGTAACACCCATTGTTTCATGTTCTCTGTGCATATAAATCTCCCCAATGTAGTTTCCACTGAATGCATCCAATGAAGTGAGCTGTAGCTCATGAAAGCTTATGCTCAAATAAATGTGTTGGTCTCTGAGGTGCCACAAGTCCTTTTCTGTTTGTTCCAGTGGTTAGTCTCCCTCACTGTCAAAAAGGTGTGCCTTACTTCTCATTTGAATTTCTCTGGCTTCAACTGACAGCTGTTGGTTCTTGTTGTGCCTTTCTGGGCGAGATCGAATTAGCCCTGCCCCGTGAAATCCGATCTCCCTGTCCTGCTGGGATCCCTCCAGCCAGGAGAACCCAGTCAGGGCCTCCTAGCTGTTTGTCTGCTGGGCTGGGGATATCAGATGCACCAGAGGCATGCAGAAGTGAATGCACTGCATCAGCCCGGCATTGGGCTCAGGGGTTTGGCCTTGGCAACTTCTGCTCCAGCCATGTCTCTGGGTGTCTGGGCTCAAGGCTTCTGACCCCTGTGACTGCAGCCAAGCCTGGGGTGCTGAGCTCAGGACTTTCATGCCCCTCCCCACTGCTCTCGGCACTCTGGGTGTCTGCCCGGCATCTGCAGCTGGGGCTCAGGGCTTCCCTTGCAGTTCCTTCTGGGGCTCAGGGGTTCATTTTTAAGGATGCCCCCAAATTGGTCTTTGCGTTAATTTGCCAGGGGACTAGTAGGTAGGAGCTCCCAGCTGAGGTGCTCTCAGCAGCAGGGACCCATCCGCACATCTTAGAACCTCCTCTAACTTCAGAAAGATTCTTGGCAGCTGCCCTCAGAGCCCAGGTCTGAAGGTAGCACGGAAGTGAGCGTGGCAATGCTGTAACCCCCCTACAACAACCTCTGAACTCCCCCACTATCCCATTTTGGTTGGGACTCCCAGCAAATGAAATATCATTGAGATGGACATGTTCCAACGAGACAATTCAATTAAGAGTAGGATACCAGAGGAGGAAAAATCACTTTTGTCGTGGCAATGAGGGTGGCCCATTTCAAACAGTTGACCAGAAGGTTTCAGGAAGAATAGGGGGAAATTAGTATGGGGGAAGTTAGGACTTTTGGCTGCAGAATTTTATTTTATTTTTTTATGAGATTGTGTCTTTTAGGTTTTCTGGCACACAAGCAGAGAAGTTAGAGAAAAACATAAATGATTCTTGCGGGAAGTTTGCAATGTCTCGCTAATTTGTTTCTTAAGACCAGAACAAAAACACATAAGAACCCCAAAATCAGAAGGAGAGAATGTCAGCTTCTGCCTATAACAGAGAGGCACAATTCACTGGGTACCTGCTGACTGACTGCTGCTACACCCCCACTGAGCTGCTTAGCATGCAAGTAGGTCCAGGAACCGTGCCCAAAATTTAAAGTCGCAGTATTCAATTTTAACACAACCACAAATACACCAGAGCATCCAGATTTTCTGTTTTACAAGGTCTCTCCTTGTTTTGGAACACTGGTTTCTAAACATGCCATCGGGACTTTGCATCCAATTTCAGCTACTAATTAGCAAGTGTGTGGAACAATCACTAATGTGCATTCGGTGTTATGTTGTAGGTTTCTTTGGGAAATCTGACATGCTCTCAGCCCCCCCCAAAACCCACTCTCTCTCCCCCCACATACACACAACACACTCCCTGTCACACTCCACCCAACACCACCCCATTTGAAAAGCATGTTGCAGCCACTTGCATGCTGGGATAGCTACCACAATGCACTGCTTTCTGTGGCCATTGCAAGAGCTGCCATTGTGCTGGCAGTGTGAACACACAGCAGCGCTTTCCCTGCAGCGCTCTCTGAGGGGCACTGCAGCTCCTGGCGCTGTACATCTGACAGTGTAGACATAGCCTAAGTTACATCAGTGAAAATTTCTTTATTCAAGACAAGGGCAGATTCAGGACCTGAGTATTACATAGTAGGATGTAATTATTTTAGAATAGGCTGTAAACACAGATAAATGACTGGCATGTATGTTGAGTGTTTAAACGGAGTCTCTCCCCCCCAAATAAGAATCCGTTGAAGACAATTAAACTGCTCTATTTAGAGCATGAATGTCATTTACTCTCCCTATTGTGCATTAAGAAAGTAGTATTCTTGTTTTAATGTAATCACGCATAAGAAGCAACAGAAAACCATTTATAGTTAAACAAAATAAACTTGGGAACAGACTTTTTTATGGTGGCTTATTTATTTTGAAATGTTGCCTTGAAACTTTTTGTTTTATTTAGCCCTGAGAGGAAGGATAGTGGGTGAGGTCAGCAAACATTTCAGGAGATGTGATGCTTCCAAAGTACAAACCCAAGATCCCAAGCGATACAGGACCCCTTAACATTTAAATGAGCCCTTCTGAGAGGCCTGATGCTGATAAGAATGACTGACCTCATGAAAAATGGGCTTTGTTTTCTCATTTAAACAGTGAGAAAATTTCACGGAGCCCTGAGCTCTCACTTTGGGGGTGGGGGGGGTGTGGAGACCCAATGCGGCACAAGTTAGTAACCGCTGTGGTGGGATAGGCAGGGCCAGATCTGGAGTCAATGGAGCAACCCCCAGGTGAAGCAGTTAAACCCCAACCCAAAGACTGGATTTTCCACAGTTACAAGGGCAATTAGATAACTATACACACACACACACACAAACAGACTGAAATATGTAGGGTTAGAAATCCCCAGTAACAACATTGCTGGCCCAAACTCTCTGCAGTGACCCCAACCCGCGACACTCCCTCTCTGTGTCCCTTCTCGACAGTGGGGCTGTGAGTGTAGCTGGATTGGGCAGTGGCTCCGTCTATTGTCCCACGGGGGAATCTCTTCTCTTCATTGCCACATGCCACGCAGTTGCCGTACTCTATCTGTCAGCCCAGCTGCTCAGTGGATTTGCCCATGTCACCCGGTTTCAATTGTTCCTTTCCACATAGAATCATAGGACTGGAAGGGACTGTCATAAATATAAAGGGAAGGGTAAACCCCTTTGAAATTCCTCCTGGCCAGGGGAAAGCTCCTCTCACCTGTAAAGGGTTAAGAAGCTAAAGGTAACCTCGCTGGCACCTGACCAAAATGACCAATGAGGAGACAAGATACTTTCAAAAGCTGGGAGGAGGGAGAGAAACAAGGGGTCTGTGTGTCTGTCTAGAGTCTGTCTTTGTCGGGGATAGACCGGGAATGGAGTCTTAGAACTTTTAGTAAGTAATCTAGCTAGGTATGTGTTAGATTATGATTTCTTTAAATGGCTGAGAAAAGAATTGTGCTGAATAGAATAACTATTTCTGTCTGTGTATCTTTTTTGTAACTTAAGGTTTTGCCTAGAGGGGTTCTCTATGTTTTTGAATCTAATTACCCTGTAAGATATCTACCATCCTGATTTTACAGGGGGGGATTTCTTTATTTCTCTTTACTTCTATTTTTATTAAAAGTCTTCTTGTAATAAAACTGAATGCTTTTTCATTGTTCTCAGATCCAAGGGTTTGGGTCTGTGGTCACCTATGCAAATTGGTGAGGCTTTTTATCCAACATGTCCCAGGAAATGGGGGGGGGTGCAAGTGTTGGGAGGATTGTTCATTGTTCTTAAGATCCAAGGGTCTGGGTCTGTAGTCACCTAGGCAAATTGGTGAGGCTTTTGACCAAACCTTGTCCAGGAAGTGGGGTGCAAGGTTTTGGGAAGTATTTTGGGGGGAAGGATGCGTCCAAACAGCTCTTCCCCAGTAACCCGTATTAGTTTGGTGGTGGTTGTGGCCAGTCCAAGGACAACGGGTGGAATATTTTGTACCTTGGGGAAGTTTTGACCTAAGCTGGTAAAGATAAGCTTCGGAGGTTTTTCATGCAGGTCCCCACATCTGTACCCTAGAGTTCAGAGTGGGGGAGGAACCTTGACAGGGACCTTGAGAGATCATCAAATCCAGGGGTTCTCAACCTTTTTCCTGCTGAGGCCCCTATAAAAACATCCTATAAAAACAACAGGGCCCGGCAGGGGGGAAGCGTGGGTTCCAGGCCAGGGGGACACACTTGGGCATAGGCATAGTTTTACTTCTATTTTTTTTTTGGTGGGGGGGGGGGCGCTAAGGAAGGCCTGGCATGGCTTATCCCAGCACCACACAGCAGGGTTCAGGGAGGATGTGCCATCTCCCCCCCCGACTCACTCAGGAGGGCACCCAGCTTGTCTGGGCTCTGGGGGGATGCAACCAAAAATATAACTGAAAGCGGGGACTCAGTTCAAAAAGTTTGAAAACCGCTCAGGTGCGGACAGGAGGTTAGTTAGGGGCTGTGTGAAATGAGGGGAGTAGCTCAGGGTACAGGGAGGGGATAGCTAAGGGCTGTGTATGGGCAGGGGGTAGCTATGGACTGTATGCAGGCAGGGGGGCTTCCAGTGCAATGCCCAGCTTCAGGGGCAAGGCACTGGGACTCCCGGCTTCAGCCTCCGTGCTGCTCCTGGCTTGTGGGGGCGGGGAGGTTTGCCGGCTCGAGCACCGCGTTGCTCCTGGCTTGGAGGGGATGTGGAGACCCTGCCAGCTTCAGCCCCACCTAGCTTCTGGCTGCGCCACTCCTGGCTTGGGGGGGATGGGGAGGGCACCGCGGGCTTCAGCCCCGCACTGCTCCTAACTAGGGCAGGGGGCCCACTGGCTTCAGACCCGCACTGCTCCTGGCTTAGGAGGAAGGGGGGGGGCCCAGACTTCAGCACTGGGGCTCCAGGTTTCAGCTGTGGGGCTCCACGGCCCCCTGGAAAGGGGTTACTGACCCCCGGCTGAGAACCACTGACCTAATCCAGTCCTCTGCACTCATGGCATGACTAAGCATTATCTAGATCATCCCTGACAAGTGTTTGTCTAACCTACTCTTAAAAATCTCCACTGATGGAGATTCCAGAACCCCTCAGGCAATTTATTTCAGTGCTTAACCACCCTGACAGGAAGTTAGCCATTGATAGCTACTCTCTGGGAATGGTTTTCCACCAGTTTTGCACGCATCTTATAGTAGCTCCATCTAAGTTGTCTTTCCCTAGTTTGTTTAGGAGACGGTCAGGTGAGACTGGGACTGATTTAACTGGGAATTGGTCCTGCTTCGAGCAGGGGGTTGGACTAGATGACCTTCAGGGGTCCCTTCCAACCCTGATATTCTATGACTGCATCAAAAGCCTAACTACCGTCAACATATACCACATCTACTGCTTCTCCCCATCCACAAGGCTCGTTACCCTGTCAAAGAAAGCTATCAGGTTGGTTTGACACCATTTGTTCTTGACAAATCCATGCTGACTATTACTTATCACCTTATTATCTTCCAGATGTTTGCAAATTTAGAGCTTAATTATTTGCTCCATTATCTTTCCAGGTACAGAAGTTAAGCTGACTGGTCTGTATTTCCCCAGGTTGTCCTTATTTCCCTTTTTTTAGATGCCCTTTTCCAGTCTTCTGGAATCTCTCCCGTTTTCCATGTCTTTTCAAAGATAATCACTAATGGCTCAGATATCTCCTCAGTCAGCTTCTTGAGTATTCTAGGATGCATTTCATCAGGCCCTGGTGACCTGAAGACATCTCATTGGTCTACATAATTGTGTACTTTTTCTTTTCCTATTTTATCCTCAGATCCCACCTCATTTTCACTGGCGTTCAGTATGCTGACAAGAATAAATAATAATGGATAAATTGGAGAGAGTCCAGCGAAGGGCAACAAAAATGATTAGGGGACTGGAACACATGAGTTATGAGGAGAGGCTGAGGGAGCTGGGATTGTTTAGCCTGCAGAAGAGAAGAATGAGGGGGGATTTGATAGCTGCTTTCAACTACCTGAAAGGGGGTTCCAAAGAGGATGGCTCTAGACTGTTCTCAATGGTAGCAGATGACAGAACGAGGAGTAATGGTCTCAAGTTGCAGTGGGGGAGGTTTAGATTGGATATTAGGAAAAACTTTTTCACTAAGAGGGTGGTGAAACACTGGAATGCGTTACCTAGGGAGGTGGTAGGATCTCCTTCCTTAGAGGTTTTTAAGGTCAGGCTTGACAAAGCCCTGGCTGGGATGATTTAACTGGGAATTGGTCCTGCTTTGAGCAGGGGGTTGGACTAGATGACCTTCTGGGGTCCCTTCCAACCCTGATATTCTATGATTCTATGCTAGATGTCCAATTACCACTAACCCTCTTCTTGAACACTGAAACAAAGAAGTCATTAAGCACCTCTGCCATTTCCACATTTTCTGTTACTGTTTTTTCCCTCTTCATTGAGTAATGGGCCTACCCTGTCCTTGATCTTCCTCTTGCTTCTTATGTATTTGTAGAATGTTTTCTTGTCACCCTTTATGTCTCTAGCTATGATCTGTTTTGTTCCTTGGCCTTTCTAATTTTGTCCTTAGAAACTTGTGCTATTTATGTTCATCCTTTGTTGTAATTTGACCTAGTTTCCACTTTACGTACAACGATGTTTTGATTTTTAGATCATTGAAGATCTCCTGGTTAAGCCAGCATGGTCTCTGGCTATACTTCCTATCTTTCCTATGCAGTGGAATAGTTTGCTTTTAGGCCCTGTAGTGGGGCAACTGCCCCACTCCAGTAAAACAGGGGTTAAAAGCATCCCTGGAGAGGGCTGTGGCTGGGCTAGGCTGATTCGGGAAGCAGCCACAGCTGTGGCCAGCTCAATCAGGGTCCAGCTGGCCCTTATAAGAGGGCTTGGGGCCAGAAGTGAGAGGAGTGTCACTCTAGTTCTGGAGGTAGAAGGGCTAGCTGCCTGGGAGTGATGTATCTGAAGTGGAGCAGTGCCGGGGAAGGGCAAAGAGAGCTGGGGAGCAGCAGCCTGGTAAATCCCCAGGCTGAGGCCTTGTTGAAGGCCTAAGAAAGTTACGGGGGAGGCAGAGGGGCAGCCTGGGGATAGGCAAAGGCAGCAGGTCCTACCCCCTTGCCAATGATGAGTGGCCATTTCAGACTGCAGTTTGCCCCAGTGAGCAGGGGCTAGATGATGACTGGCAGTAGCCACTGAGGCAAGGTGGGTTTAGAGGGTTGGGGGTTCCCCTGGGAGGGGAGACCCAGAGTGTGGGGGTACAGCCAGGGGGCAGCACCCCAAGGTAAAAGGGCACCAAGGTCCGGAGGGATATGGGGGCCCTAAGACAGGCAAGACACCAGCCTGCAGAGGGCGCTCCCAGTGCTGAAGAGCTAACTTCCAAGATGACCAGCAGGAGGCGCTGTGCCGGTGAGCCTTCACCTTGCTACAGGCACATAATAATGTCTCTGAAAAATTGCAAACTCTTGAACTGTTTTTTCCTTTACACTTGCTACCCTGGGATCTTACCTACCAACTCTCTGAATTCTCTTAAGTCAGCCTTCTTGAAAGGCAGCACCTTGCACAGACACATTGAATGTTGCCTAACATTATCAAGCTCTTTCTGAAATTCCTCACAATCCACCCAAACAAAAGAATTCAGTGGCCTGGGCAAGTTTTCCTATCTCATGTTTTTAGTCCATTATTCCAGGTCAATAATAAACATACAGAACACGACCAATCCTCGTATTGCCACTCAGGGCCTCCCACTCTCCAGGTGATCCTTAATTCCCACCTCTCCCCATCCAATTCTTATACCTCACATATGGGCTCTGTCTCGCCGCTGCTCCCAGCACTGGGCTCTTCTCCCCTGCTGCTGCTGCACTGAGCCTCTCCGGCCTCCTCCTTTGGGTGGCTCAGGGCTCCCTCCCCACAGCTTGGCCTGGAGGTGATGGGGCAGCAGGTCTCCTGGGGCAGGGACGCTGCAGGGCCTAGGGTGACCAGATGTTGCGATATTCAGGGCTTTTTCTTGTCTAGGTGCCTATTACCCCCCCCCCACACACACACAGAGTGTCCCGATTTTTCATACTTGCTATCTGGGCACCCTAGCAGGGGCTGAGGCTGCAGTGTAAGCAGCCCCATCCTGCGAGTTCCCCACCCCAGGGCAGAGGGGCCCACAAATCTCCCCATGGGTCTTCTACTAACCCCCCCAAATCCTCTCTGCTCCCCTGCCTCTGTCTCCTGACACCCTGCCTCGCCCTGCACCTCCTGCCCTTCAGTCCCCTCCTGCCCCTTGTGCCCCCTGAATTGCCACCTGCCACCTCCTGCTTCCATCTCCTTCACTTGCCCTTTGAACGGCGCCCCCCCATTCTGCTCCCTGCCCTGAAGCAAACAACTCCCCACCCTTTGGCTTGATAACGCCCCTCCCCTGCTCCAACCTCTGTGCCCCCAGTCCCAAACCGCATGGGGCTGGGAGGAGGAGAAAGTCCTTGCTGGCTAATAAAGCCAGTTTGTGCCCTGAAGCCTTGCTTTGGGAGGGAGGGGGTCAGCCTGAACTTCTCCCCCTCCACAACCTCCCCCCAACACTGACCCCTGTAAACTGCCCTGAACTTCCCCCTCCTCAACAATCCCCTCAACTCTGCCCCCCAAATCTACCCCATGCCTGGACTCTGCCCCTCCCCCATCCTGGCCCCCTCCTCAGTCCACCTAATGAGCCCTGTCTGAACCCCCAACCCCCTCTGCTCCCCTGAACCCACCTCCTGACCCCTGCAGCCCCTCCTGCACCTCAGCCCCCCTGAACTACCCCCTCCCTTCCCTAGTGACCCCCAGCTCCACAGGGTGACTCTGCTGTGTCGGTTTAACTGTCACCCCAGGATATGCCAAGCTCCCCTCCCCCCTTACAGCCACCTGGGCCCTCATTAGCTTCGGGGGGGGGGAGCTAATTTGCACAGAAGATAATGGAGCAGCCAATCAGGGGCTGGCCTGGGTGCCGGGGGGGCTATAAAGGACTCCTCAGGGCTTGTGGACCCCTGGGCATGGCTGTGGCTGCGCTGGGAGCCTGGGCTGCAGGGTCAGAGAGGGGTCTGGGCCCAGCCCCAGAGCCGGCAGGGGAAGCGGGAGGCTCTGGTGCTGCGCAGGGTGGGGCAAGAGCTGGGTATAAGAGGCCCTAGTCACTGCAGCTCCCCCTCTGTGGGGCTCTGGGGGAGAGGTCTGGAGCCATTTGTCACACAGTTGGGATCCACCCTGTAAGGGAGGACAAACTGGGCTTCTTTCATACCCCAGTCTCAGTCATAATGCTGGGGTAACAGCAGGGGCTCCTTTCATAAAACACCTCATTATTTTTAGCTCTTTGTTTCATGGGTTGCAAGCGTCCCACATTCTGATCCAGGGAAAGAGAGCCGTCCTCTCCTGCTGCCATCGACCCCCATCCCTCTGACTGCTACCAACGCGGCCTGGCCTGGGAATGTGAAGGAACCTCTCCGAACTAAGAGGAGACACGCACAGAAACATACAGTCCTCTGTATTGGAGAGCGAGAGGCTGGAGAGACGCAGACACACCCTCAGTTCACTGATCTCTCATGTTAATAACAGTTTGAAGAACATCCATCCAGTCTAGAAGAAAGGTTTGCACTCTCAGAGCAGCTCAGCACAGGGGACGGGGGTGCTGGGGCAGTAAAAAGGCTCCAGGGAGTCCTGAACCACGGTGTCACCCAGCTCGAGGACACTAACCCATTCTAGTGCACTAAAAACAGAGTGTAGTCATAGGGGCACAAGTGGCTAGGTGTAAACACCCATCTACGATGCTAGCCACATCCTCCGGCAGCTAGTCTCTCCTGCCAGTCACGCTGCTGCAGCAACGTTATTTTTAGTGCCCAACCTGGATCAGAGCTAGTGTGTGTATCTCTACCTGAGCTGGGAATCAGACCCCAGCTTGAAGTGTAGATGTACCCTAAGTAAAACTGTAAATAGCTTAGGCTCTGGTCAATAATGACTTATTTAATGAAGGTGGGATATTGGTACCCTTCTTAGAGTCCCCCATCCTGTAAGTATGGCTTACATTCTTCATCAGCAAGGAGATGTGGAGAATTTTAACGGAACTGTGAAAGATGCACACAGGGAAAGGATATTTTGCAAGTATGATGGGTTTGCTAATGAGGGCACAACAACTCCCATCAGCCCTCTCCCTACTGCACATCCCTTTACCCTGCCCAGGAACTTAAATATTTGGTCAGTTCCTGAAGGGCTTATTCATTAATTCCAAGGCCAGAAGGGACATTCGAGATCATCTAGTCTAGTCTGACCTCCTGTATAACACAGGCCAGAGGACTGCCCCATAATAATTCATAGAGCAGATTTTTTTTTTTAAATGGCCAAACTTGAATTAAAAATGATCAGTGATAGAGAATCCACCACGACCCTTGGTATACTGTTCCAATGGCTATTTACCCTCACTGTTAAAAATGTACAACTTATTCCCAGTCTGAATTTGTGTAGCTTCCACTTCCATGCATTGGAGTGTGTTATACCATCTCCGATAGAGTAAATATTTGTTCCCCATTTAGATACTTATAGACTGTAATCAAGTCACCCCTTCACCTTCTCTTTGTTAAGCTAAATCACTCTAAGGCATGTTTTCTAATCATTCACATGGCGCTTCTCTGAACCTTTTTCAACTTACCAACATCCTTTTGGAATTGTGGGCACCAGAACTGGATACAGGATTCGAGCAGTGGTTGCATCGGTGCCAAATACAGAGCTAAAATAACCTCTCTGCTCCTACTCGAGATTGGCCTGGTCATGTTTCCCCGGATCACATTAGCTCTTTTGGCCACAGCTTAGTTAGGACTGCTGTGAGAATGACCCTTTTTAAGTCTGTTGCGTGGCTGACCATCCCATTTTAATGTGTTGGAAATGAACAAGCTCCCTAAAGTTTGTGTGGGAAGGAGAGGAAGGTCCCTGAAGGACATCCAAAAACATGGGGAGGGGGAGAACTGAGAGAATCAACAGAGCAGCCTCATACAGAAAGCTATTTTTGAAAATGTTAGTGGCTTCCCCCCATTTTCTGACTCGCTGTAATCACAAGGAACAAATGCATTCGCAAATGAATATTTGCAAAAATTTGTTACCTGCATCCTAATACTGCAAACATAGTGCTTTAAACAAACAGCATTTAAAAATAAATTAGAAAGAGGAGCATTTGTATACTTTTATCTGTCCTCCATTGAACGGAGAATTTATATTTTTCTTCTGAACAGACGCTGTCGCTCCAATTTTCATGAGAATGCACCCTCTCCAAAGATACCCCAGCTAGCTTGGTGGGCATTGCTGCTGGCAATTTGAAATTCTAAACTTGTTGTGGTCTATCCATGACCTGCTTGAGCCTGAATCCAAGTTTCCAGAGGCTGAGTTTAAGCCTCTTTCTCAGCTGCTCCTCTTCTGATTAGTGAAAGGCAAGAGATTGACTCAAAAATTGGAGAGGATGTCACCCTTGACTGCAGATTCAAGATTATTGTAGCTTTGAGCTCCAGAAAATGAGGCTCTTTCTGTACCTGAACCCCTGTGAGGAAAACTCAGGAAGCCTAATAACAGCAAAGGTAAGGTTTCTTTCCCCCTCTCTTTCAGAGCTCCTATTCATCCTTTCCTTCTCCCACTCACCATCCTATCTCCTCCCTTTTTTGTGGTGACTCCTGAGTCCTGTAGTTTGTGGACCCAAGACTTAAGGAACCTCCTAGGAGCAAACTTACAGACTCAGACTGCTGTAGTTGTCTGCACCTAGCTAGACACAACCGTTTGTCTGGCTCCTATTCAGACATGAAAAGAGAGCCAGAGTGCACTGTTACTACAATGGATCAGACAGACCAGAGGACCTGAAAGAAGAGTTCAAAGGTTGAACTCAGCTCTTTCTCCAGCAGCTCAGTCTAGGGGCAACTTCTGACTGTCAGCAACATGAGACCTTCAGACAGCGGGATGTACAGATGTATAATGGAAGATGAGGATGTGAGTACTGGAAAGATTCTTCTGCAAGTGGCAGGTAAATGAACATGTCACAACGTCCAGAGGGGACGGCTTAACTCTGAGTTCATACTAACCTACCCATAGCCAAACAGATGTATTTACACGTTTCCCTATCTAATTGTGCAACAGCTCCTTTTCAGTGACTACACTACTTAGAAGTTTTCCTCAGCCTTTAATATGGTAATTGGTGACAGTGTTGAGCATCTGAACATGAAGTGTTCTAGGAGAGAGAGAAGTGTCCATATGTACTTATAAGGAACATACATTATCTATGTTTAGCTGTTTATGTATCACTTCTTGCCTCTCTCCAAAATGCTGATATTCGACACAGGTACAAATCAAACTCACAGTTCAAGTTGTAACAAGGTGTCTGTTTTATACTAATGAAGGTAATACATTCAACTGGTATGCCGAGAAGCACTTGTGAAGAACAAATCCGTCAAATGTGATAGGAGGTGTAAATGACCATG
Source organism: Lepidochelys olivacea (assembly GCF_965140295.1). Taxonomy (NCBI): domain Eukaryota; kingdom Metazoa; phylum Chordata; order Testudines; family Cheloniidae; genus Lepidochelys; species Lepidochelys olivacea. The sequence goes on from NC_140416.1 coordinate 13,304,251, forward strand.
GGCTCTGATGGTGTGATTGGCAGTTGCACAGAAACACTTACATAAAGTGATCCTAGCAACTTACAAATGAAGTGATGGTAAGAATTAAGTACTGGAACAGAGGTGTAAACACCTGATTGGCGCTGAATGCAGCAAATGGGTGAAATGACTTTCTATTACTGCCTCCTAATTCTTCCCCATCTGCATTCACAGAGGTGACACTATTTGTTGGTTTAACTGTCACCCCAGGGACACTCTGAGCTCCTCTCCCCTTTGGGGCCTCTTGGGCCCTCGTTAACCTTAGTGGAAGGGGGTGGAGGCTCATTTGCCTAGAGAAGGCTGGAGCAGCCAATCAGGGGCCAGACTGGGGGCTGGGAGAGGCTATGAAGGGCTCCCCAGGGCTCAAGGCACGCAGACCCCTGGGCAGGGCGGTGCCTGTGCTGGGTGCCCTGGCTACAGGGTTGGGGAGGGGTTCGTGCCCAGTCACAGAGCAGGCAGGGCCCCAGGCAGTGGCAGGGGGAGACTGCCCCAGGTAGATGCTGGGGACTCAGGGGCAGCATGAGGTTGCGGTGCCTAGAGCCAGCCACAAGGGGAGGACAGGAGTTGGGGGCTCCTGGGATAGGGAGCTAGGAGCAGAGCTGGGCCCTATCTGGAAACAGGAGCTCCCCTCAGTCCCTGCTGCTCCCCGAATGGATACATGTACACTGGAGCTGGGAGCAAGCTTTCCAGCTTATGGAGACAGACGTGCTAGCTCTGCTGGAGCTATCATGCTAAAAATAGCAGCATCGCAGAGGGTAGACTGGTAGCGGCTTAAGCTGGTCACCAGAGTATAGACCCACCCCGAACCCCTGGACACCGTCTACCCGAGCTGGGAAGCATGTGGTGCTCAGAGGGAGGGTGTGACGGGTTGGATCACGGAAACCCCCTTTGGGACTGCCCTTTGATGTGCCGAGACTACCTCTGAGCCCGTTTTCCCTGACAACTTGGGACTTCAGTGCCCTGCCTGGTTTAAGCCAGACACGCTAGCCTGCTACAAACACAGACCTAGTTCTGAACTACGTCCCCCAAAAACTGCAGGAGTAACTGAAAACTGCTTAAGAAGTGCTCCTGTCTCCAGAACTCTCAGTGGGGTCCAAACCACAAATAAATCCATTTTACCCTGTATAGCTTCCAAGCTTTCTCCCTTGTGCGTGACTGGAGAGGAAGATTTTGTAACAGTTATAAGGGTTTATACCTTACTGCTTGTGATAATATTGGTTGTGAAGAAGCCCAACAACCTCCAATAAAAATGTATAGCATAGGTGTTAGCTAGAGAGCAAATCTAAGTCCTACTCATGTACCCCACTCCCCAGATGGTTCTGTTTGTGAGTTATATCCCTTCCCCCGACCCTGTGTTTGTCTGGTCTATTTAGAATTGCTCCTCAGACCAGCTCTGTCCACCACCCTCTATTTGTATAGTTCCCAGTACAACGGGGCCCCGATCTTGGTTGGCCAATAGGTATGACTGTAACACACACGATGAATAACAAAGGGGAAGAAGTTCAAATCTGAGTGATAAAAGAACAGGTCATTTACTGAAAACTGCCAGAGTAAGGAGGACTCTCTGCCTCCCCGCATGATGGCATGTGACTAGAAATATGGGCAACAAACACTCCCCACATCTCTTAGGTGTGTCAGCACCTTATAGCTACAGAGTGACTGATAGGGTTGCCAGCGCTCCAGGATTGCCCTGGAGTCTCCAGGAATTCAAGATTAATCTTGAATTAAAAATGATGTAACATGAGGAGGCTACCTCCAGGAATACATCCAACCACAATTGGCAACCCTAGTGACTGACTAGGCTAATAAATGACTCCCCTCCCCAGAGTGAGACTTTAACCTGATTGATAATAACTGATCCAGGGCTGTGCCTGAGGGGAAAGGGAGTGATGTGATTGGCCTATATCTGGATTGAACCTGGTCTGATAAACTCAGTTCAGTTTCGCCAGACACAATCGGATCACCACTGTTAATTCTGTAGACTCAGCCACAGCTCAGTAGTGACATGGCCCTGCCATACCAGCATCCTGGCTGGGAGCAAGTCCCTGGGAGCAGGGGGAGAGCAGAAAGATATCGGTGTCCCGAAGCAGCTGCTCTTGCCCTGCCAGTCACGCTCTCTGATGAAGGACAGTCTGAACCTGAGCTCAAACCCTTTCAGTTTCTTCTTGGTGCATGACTGGATACAAATAGAGCCTGTGACGGTGCCAAGGGTCACAGGAGAGGGGGATGATATGCGCTCTTTAGGGATGTGACTTCTTCTCTTCTGCCAATTTCCTGTAAACCCAGAGGGACACTGGCCAGCGGCTCTCCCCAAAACACTTATTGAAATGTCTGACTTACTATAAGCATCCACTGCATAACACAGACACTTCGTTGGGGGATGGGATCTCTTTAGATTCTCACACAGACTGTGAGGTAGATACTAGGCTGGCCAACCTAGGGAATTAACTCTCGCCACTCAGGAGCACCCTCTGCAGGTGGTGTCTTGCCCACAATTACCTGCCCTTTTCCAAGCTCCACCACATTAGGCCCTACATCCCTCCCAGACAATGGCGTACTTTCCTGGGATACTGCCCTCTGGCGGTGCCCCACTCTCTGGGTGCTGCCCCTCCAGGGAACTGGCTACCCCTAATCCCACCACTCGCCTCAGTGACCCACTGCTGTTCTTCACCCTAGCCCCTTCCCTCAGGGCCACACTGCAGTCTGAACTGGCCACTCATCATCAGCAAGGGGGTAGACCTGCTGCCTCTTTCTCCCCTGGCTGCCCCTCCACAGCCCTAATACCTCCTCAAGGCCCTGTATCAGGCCCTCAGCCTGGGACTTGGTCAGGCCAAAACTCCCCCAGCTCCCCCAAAACTTCCCCAGCACTGCTCTGTCCAAGGTACCTTTCCCTATCTAGGCAGCCAGCCCCATCACCTCATTCAGTTTTCTCATTTTTTTCAACAGTCACCCTGTGCAGCCTCATACATCCTGCCATATCAGTACCCCGACACAGGCCTGTGGATAACGCTGATGTTGCAAACTTTATGTTCTGGGTTTAGTGTATGTGTCGAAGGGGGTCACACACTAGGTTGCTACTGTCGGGTGAACTTATTTCACACCCCAGAGGATCCTCACATCCCTCCATTCCCACCCACAAGCTTCCTGCATGCCACGCTCCCATGCCCCTCAATTTCAGGGGCTCTGTGTGCCCCCCCAAAGTCCCTCCTCCTCCCATACTAACCCCCCCCCGTTTTCCCCTCCAATGACAGCAGCATTGTGTGACTCCCATTCCCCCCATACCAGGGGCTTTGTGTACCCCATTCCTCACTCCCCCCATTCCTCCCCCAATAGCAGGAGTTCTGAATGTGCTCCCATTCCCCTACCCCCCCACGCATTCTCCTTCACTCCTTCCATACCAGGGTTCCCTAGTCTTCCCCCCACCAGGAGCTCTGTGTGCCCTCCATTACTCCCTCCCTCTAAACCAGGGCCTCCCTTCACTCTCAGTCCAGGAGCTCTGTCTGCCCCCCATTCCCAACTTCCCTCCATGCTAGGGGTTCTATGTGCCCCCTTCCCCCTATACCAGGTTCTCCTAATTTCATGCTGTCTGGAGTGACTCACAACTGTGGGTTAATCTCAGGGCAGACTGTCAGAAAATAGGGCAGAGAGACCAACATGGTGGTGTGTTTTATAATTAGGGTGACCATATTTCCCTATGCTGGATATGAAAACCTCATAAAATTACTCTTGAGTTCACTGGCAATCAATCAGAACTATGCAGTACAAACCTTCAAATTAACATCAAGTTGACTGAGCCTCCATTAAAAAGAAATACTGCCTAGTTGGACTCTTTTTATTTACCTTCTTATCTTGAAGGCTTTAGGGTTCCCATTTAGGGGTGTGTGACACCCCCCCACACACCTTCCCACACCTGCAGGGTGAGGTGACACACACACATGCCCATACACCTCTCTCACATGGGTGTATGTGTGTGTGACTGATGGACTCTACCCTTTCCCTGCCTGGTGCTCTTTGCCCTCCACGCCTGGCTGGGCCCCCGGGTCAGCCCTGCCTCTCCTGGTACCTGGTGCCACATCTTACCAAGGCAACACATGGATGGGGGCACGCAGGGTCACATGCCCCCCCCCCATTTCTGCCAGGGCTTATACCATAATGTGGCATGTGGCCACCAGCAGCCTTTTGGCACTGTGCAGGAGGGAAGGGACAGGAGCTGCTTCCAGCCACAGGGGAGGAGTAGAGAGGAAGTGATGACCTGGCCCTTGTCTTTGCAGAGCTCATCTCATCTTGTTCCCCGCACCGGGGCTGGAAGCAGCTTGTGCCTTCCTGCCCACACAGTATCATAAATCAGCTAAGACCTCCATGCTTCTGCTGGCCACCAACATAACCTAGATGCCTTCTGTCCCCCCCGGCTACAGCGTGGGAAGGAAGGGGTTAAGCCTTAAGAATGCACTGTGCACCAGGGCCCAGGTAACCTGATTGCAGAGGCTTCAGAGAACCCTGCCAGAGAGGCAGCTCAGCAGGGGAGGGTGCCTAGGGGACAGAGCAGCCCCACGCTCCCTGGGGGCTGGACCCAGCGCAGGGTGTGGGGTGGGCAAAGAGGGTACTAAGCCCCTGTCCGGGGGCTGCGGTGAAGCCTGCAGGGTCAGGTTGGGAACAGGCTGGAAATTGTTTCCCACCCCAGTCCAGAGCTTAGCGGCTTCCCCATGCATGCATTGCCCAGGGCTTTGGCACATGCAGGGCTCGGCTCCTCCTGGCCAGTGTCCCGGGCCGGAGGGTCTTGGGCTTTCCCGGGGTGCTGGCCCAGCCAGAGGCAGTGGGGGAAGGAAGGAGTCTACCGGCCAGACTATTGATAAGTGTAGTATTCCGAACAGGAGCTGGTTCTCCGCACAGCGCTGGGAGTGGGATGTGTCCTGCTGGGGGGGGGGGATGGGGTGATATAGAGGAGCAGCAGGACTTGTGGGGGTGAAGGGGCAAAGCAGGGAGAGGACAGTGAGAGGAGGAGCATGTCAAGGGCCGATGGGTGGGCAGCAGAAGTGACCTATAATCAGCCACTGCCTGGTACCTGCCCTCACTCTCTAGCCACTGCAGCTCACAGCACACAGCTAGGGCTGGCCAGAAACGGGACCGGGAGCAGGGCCCTGCTGGTCGAGAGCCGGCTTGCAGCAGGGGCTGCACTGACAGACCAGCAGGGGGAGCAGCTGGCCCTGCGCACTGCATCTTATCCCTGCCACCAGCTTTTCATCCCCACCCCCATCATTGGTCACTGGACCCCCCCACCCCCCCTCCCCGCACTGGTGGGAGGATGGCTCGCGAGCAAGGATCCGGCCAGCAGCAGGACTCATTAGTACTGATGCATGCGGGGAGACTGAAAATATGGGATAGTTTGCCCGTTTTTAAGAAAAAGTCAGGACAGCTTAAATACGGGATTGTCCCTTTAAAAACTGGACATCTGGTCATCCTGTTTATAATTATATTTCACCAAGCCAGCAACAAATATAAATTCCTGGATCACTGGACTAGTCTTGGACCATGGAGTTACAGACAGTCTCCTTAAGCTCTCCAGCCCATCTCACCACGTAAACAAACTGCACTTAGTGATGATGGTCACATAAACCAAAAATCACACCACATCAGGTTCTTCCCAGTTCCAAGAAACCAGTCACTTGCCCCTCATCAATTGGTACTCTGGATCTTACACCAAGGACAACACTGGTATCCAATGCTATAGTTAACTAACTATAGGTTTATTAGCTGAGAAAAATAAATGTGTTATTGAGAGGTTAAAGCAGGTACATTACATTAACAGGTGAGTCAAAGTTTGTGAACCCCAAAGGATAACAGGGATGTAGTAATCTGCCAGTTCAGGGCCACCCAGAATAGCTCTGGGGATCTCCGTCTTCTTGTTTAGTTATTCCACCCTGTTAGAATCCAAACAGTCCAGAGATAAAGGATCTTCCTTTGAATCAGTACTTATAGCTTCTTCTCCACACAACAATCAGAGACATGTTCTTACTCACACAATGGCCAATTGCTTTGAATTTAACACTCTTCATTTGCATTCAATGAGCTATTTAATTACACGCTTAGACATAATATAACTGCCTGCCTTTACATTATAATAAGAATAGATACATGAAAAGAATACAAGTAACATTCCATTCGTTTCATGAAGTTCTAACATCTGAATACACTCTTAGATTAACACACACTTTGATCTAGGTCTATTTAATTACCAGGCATGCGTAATGTAAATGTAATGTAATAGTAAACAACAAGATCTAGTTAGGCAAAAACAATGCAATTAACATCTCCTTTGATCTCTATTAACACACAAGTGAATTGGCCTGAATATATACTAATACATTTAACTCCTTTGATAGTCACACACAAGTGAATGGGCCTATGGCTCTGGCCTGGCTTTGTCAGCATCACACCTGCCACCAGGAGTTATGTGAGCCCTTCACACCAGGGTCCCGCATTCTCCCCCCATGCCATGGGCTGTGTGCATGCCGCTATTCTCCCATCGATACATCCCCATTCCCTCTTCCATCCCTCCTCCATGTTGTTTTTTTCTGGGAGATGAGTCATTCAGGTGGCCAACATCTTAAACTCCACTGGGATGCTAGGAGCTTCATTTGTCCCTCATATTCAGTTGACTGATTTCCCCTCAAATCAAAAGGGTTCTGGCCATTGGTGCCCAGGGCACCACCTGAAATTTTGAAATTGATCAGATGAGGCATTTAAAAGCTATCCCATTACAGACAGAGAGACAGACAGAGAAATGGCACCAAGCGGAGTGTAAGGGCATCGCATGCCTGGCCAAAAAGTGACATTTCTAGGCTTTTTTTTAATCCCTTGGAGAGGGCAGCATCCACCACTTCCCTTCCTCGCCCATCCCCCCAGCGTAAATGGAGAAAATTTCTCTCATCAATAGCCAGAAAATCTCAGTACAGATGCACAGGGCCAGCCTCTTTCCCATGGTGGGAACTTAGCGGGGCTAGACAGAAATGTGGAGGGCTGTGCTATATATCTTGTGGGCACACGTACATATTTATTTGTCTAACAATGCGCACTTAAATGTCTCTTTTATCCATGTTATCCTCAAAAGGAGAATAAAAATATACACAGATCAGTTTTAAACTTTATCTCTGGCAGCTACCTGGGCCAACATTTATTCAGAGAAAATCAATAGGAAAAAAAATTGTACTCAGGATGTTCCTCTCTCAAAACCTCGTCTCACTCTCCTGTAAACCATTTCTCATTTAATTTTCTTTGAAAATTCTTGATCATTTATACACAAAATAAATCAACATCAGTCAAACATGGCATTTTAGAATTTCATTTTATAAAGCTCCTGGTTGGCCTGAACTGGGGCTTATACAGTATCTGGCTAACAAGCAAATGAGATCAGGCAAAAATCGTAGGACAGTAAATAGTCAAATCATCGGCATTTATACATCAGTGAAAGTCAGGGCAGTGAAGCTCAACCTTGGCTGCCACAGCTCACTTAAAGCAATTTTAAAATCACGTTTGGATACAACAGGAATTACTGAAATGTTCATTCACATCTTTATAGACACTTTCATCCAGAAGGATCCATGTGGATGTTACAGACAGAGCTGGGCCAAACCATGCCACGCGAGCAGGGGGGAGGAAACCCAGGCAAGTATTAGCCAAAATGGCAGTATGTGACCTTCTAGCTGGGACCACAGATTTCTTAGCACCACTAACTGCCTTCCCTGGCTTCTCCCCACAGCACCCCCATGCAGAAGGGTAGCAGGCAATCACAGGGCAAATAGCCAATGCACCATGGCTTCTTAGCCTTACTACCCTGGATGAGAGATGTGTGCGGGGCAGTGAGCAGAGCAGAGGGAAAGACCATTCCCAGGGATGGGGTGGGTTTCCCATGGAGCCTTGGTGTCTGTTGTGTTTGTGGGGATTCCCTTTGAAACCTCAGGGTCTTTTGGGGTTGCTGGCTGCATCCCTCCTTTCCCCATTACATTATGCTGCAAACCTCCCTCATTGGTGTTTCTGAAGTACTTTCCCCCTCCCATGTGTTACCCCAGAGAAGGCGAGCATCAGGGCCAGGCTGTTTGGTGTCAGATTAGCCATAAAAGCACAGGATATTGTTCCTTTAAGTAGCAGAAGTGGATGGTTCGTATTCGGGGGCTCTTGGAGGGAACACTCATGTGGGAAAGGTTTGCAGGTCACTGGATGGTACCACTGTATCAGCAAAATGCAGTGGTGAGGACAAATTGGGATTTTGGCGATTTGCTCCTTAAGACAGAGGTGCAGAATCTCCACATTTGGGTCTTTCCCTCCTTCTTTAATTTTGCCATACATCGATATGTGATGTGAAATGTGATGGGATGTGAAATGTGAAATAGCATTGTTTCTTTATCTGTTTGGAAGCTGCAACCTGTGTCTGATATTAAAAGAGAATCACCATTACATTTAAGGGAATTAACTTCTGTAATTCTCCATTCACAAAAGAGTTTCTCAGCCTGTTTTTGATTTCAATGTAAAGGCTTCCTTTAGGCTCTTTAGAACAACTCTCTGCAATAAGTTTCATCATAATCTGCTTTGCCATTTACTTTTCCATCAGTGTAACTATTGCACTCTTCTATTAAGGATTTAGCTAAAGCCTCTGTTTTATGCCAGCATTCCTGTGTCAAGAATTCTTTCACACCTGATATTGATAGTGTGTAACCTCTGAACACTTTTAAGTCTAAGTATTTCTTTTTCATTTTGAAATTTTGTGTTTTATAAGCACACAAGCTTTTGGCATCCTGTAACATCTTCCAGACTGCAATGCCCCTATCCGCTAGGTCTCTTCTCAGCTGGAACTCCACATCTTCAAATATGTTGCGTCTCTGTAAAGGAATGAGTGATAATTCTGACAATGTCTCTCTCCACATGTTCTCCAATTCCTTCTCCAGTTCATCATTATTTAATTTGCAGTTGCTTTTCCTGCAATGGTTCAGAAGCCCATCCACTTTCTCTTCAATTTTTCTCTTGTACTCTGACAGGACAGAGTCTGTTTTGTGTTGGCCTTTTTTAATATGAATCGCTTCTTGCCACTTGCTGAATGAATAACTCTCCAGTTCATTCCTGAGACTATTGGCACTTCTTCTAAAATCTTCTTTGTACTTTTCTATCAGGTGCAGATTTGCTGCTCCACTTTCAAAATAAAGTTGTAAATGATTCAAAATCTTCTCTGCTTCTTGCCTCAGTTTTTCCTGTGCCTCACTCTTTAGTCTGATTGAAAGATTAGGGTCTAGTTTATCTGGTGGCTGATTTTGGATGAAAGTTTCCTTTTCAGATACCCAGAAAGGTATCTCCTTCCAGAAACCCCATTCCCACTCTGCATACTTCACAGACAGCTGGTTATAGGCTTCAGCAACAAGGCTGTTTCTAAAGCTGAAAATGAAGTTCTCATGTTTTACAGCATTCCACAGGCTCCTCACCCATGCAAGAAATTGGGGAATGTCCTTGGGAGTTCTCTCTTGTGAACAATCTTTCAGAAATTCAAACAAATATTTCTTTAATTCATAAACCTTTTGACTGTATCCCAAATTCACTGGAGCCATAGGGGAGAGTCCGTGCCACAAAGCAGGAATGTACCAATTGTGTTTTTCCAGATCATAATCCATAATATCAGAAAAATTCATCTCCTTGCATTTCTTTTCCATGTTTGCTGCAACTTTGGTCATTTCATTCAGCTGTTCCAGGAGGTGTTTCCTGTCCCTCATGTTTTGTTCATGTGCAGACACGTCACTGACATTCTGATGCACAAACTGGCAGTTGTTTTTTTTCCCGATTTTCTCCATTCTGAGAAATGCATGGACCACAATTTGTAGAACATCTTTCATTTCAGTGGCATTCTCCATGGCCATGTTAACGATGGTGATGTCACTCAGTCCAATCACCAGGGTGGCCAGCTCATTGTCATGTTGATAACTATCCTCCAGCTTGGCCATTTCGGGGGCTTTCAAGCCTTCTGTGTCTATCACCAGGATGAAATCACAGCCCAGTTCCTGCTGAAAGTTCCCTGCCACTTTAATGAGTAACATGAAGGCTCCCCGTGTGCATCAGCCACTGCTCACTGCAAACTGCAGGCCGAACATGATGTTGAGGAGGGTGGATTTCCCAGTGCTCTGTACTCCCAGCACCGTCAGAACCGGCATTCTGTACCTTCCCCCCAGCTTGGCATCAAGCTGACTCAGAACATCTGTTACCCACTGCAGTGGGATGTTGGAAATGTCTCCATCAATGATCTCCATGGGAAACCCTTTCAGCATGAGGTCAGCTGCTATGCTTGGGAGATGGGTGAATTGCCTTTGGCTTTCTGCCATTTTACCTTCTTTAACCATTGAGCATTCAGCTTCATAAAACTGCCCCAACTCACGCATGAAATGCTCCACTCCTAAGGAACTGGCAGAGATTAATTTGTCTAACTCTGCAAACATTTTGGGGTCATCTTTTGAGTTTTTGCATTTCTCTTTATATTGATCCCATAGTTTAGAAAGATTCTCCCTAGCAATGGGATCCAGGCCAAACTTCATCCATTTCAGGAAGTAATGTTTCTCCCTGTGATGTAGGTATTCTATTCCAGTAATAAATGTAATCAAACCATCAGTAAGGTCATGTTTATTCTGCTGAGCACATAAATCCATTAATTTCTTTTTCAGCTGAGATTTATAGTTCTCCAGTGGGGTGTCTCCTTGCTTTCTCATTCGGCACAGCTCTGTATCCACTTCAGCCAAGTTTCTCCATGTCTCCCCTTGGAGTCTCAGCTTTTCCCTCTTGTACTTTGCCACATCTTTGATTTGTGCAGTGATTTCCTTTGCATATGTGTTTGGGGTCTGACATTCCTTGTTATCCTCATCTACCTGGATGCCTAATTGACGTGCTGTCTCAGCCATGGCTTCTATACTCACTCTCTTGGGAGAAGATTTCATTATGGCTGCTATTGCAGACTGCAGAACTTTTACAAATTGTGCCTTATTTGTGGTACCTCCTTTCCACAGCACATGTGACTTGTTCAGTTTCAGCATCGAGGCTAACTTTTTCAGGAATTCCAGCGTTTCCTTGGCTTTCCCAGCCTGATAATTGAAGATGAAGTAGTATTTAGTGGCTGATCCCTGCAGAGATGATAACAGCGTGCATTCTCTCTCACTGATGCTCTCCGTTAATATGAACACTGCTGAGGAGACCTCTGTTAAAAAGCTGAACTGCAGCCAGTGCAACTCAATGTCTCCCTGCAGGTTTGTAACCACAACAGGCTCTGGGAAAAGATCCAGATTCTCCCTCCCAGCAGGGAAATACCAGGAAATCTCGAGCAGCCCACCTGCGATTTCCCGAGGGATGTTCCCAGACTCCATGTCTCGATGGATGAAGAAATCCTGGTGCTGCTGGGAGGGGCTGAGAACCTCATTGAGGAGGTGGGACTTGGAGAAGCTGCAGCTCCCCATCCGCACAAAGGAAATGGTTGGCATTGACGTGAGCACCAGGCTCTCCTCTCTGAACCCTCTACTCTCTGACAGGGAGTGCGGCCTCCACTTCCTCACCATGTCCCTCATGGCCCACAGCAGTAGGGTGCACTTGGGGGTGTCGAGGGCAGGTAGCAGCAGAGGGAGAGCAAACTGGCACATGGACATTTTGGACAGGATCTCCTGCTGTAGGAAACTGTCTGAGGAAAGCAGAATGGCACAGAGAACATCAAGGGGGTGCAGGGAATCACTGGTGTCTGTGTCACTGAGAAAAGTAAAATCTTCAGGAATATCCAGCTCCTCTTTGTCCATAGTTAGTGTTTGATCAGTGGGTACCCTGTGCTCAAGGCTTGTGCTTCTTGCCATCCCATTCAGAGCCATGAGCTTCCTGAGGAAATGCCAAGGTAAATCTCCTGTTGTCTGAGGAGGGCAGTTCTTTAGACTTTCTGGTGTGATTTCCAGGACATCTCTCAGCTTTAGTTTCCTGCTTCTGTATTTCTACTTTTCTAACTTTGACTCGATGTACTGAAGGGCTTTTGGTCTCTCTGCAGAAAGGTAATACAACATAAACACTTTGATAAACTGAAAATGTTTTCAGGTAGAACTCTTACTTTGGTATTAGGGCCATAATGTGAAGGAATTGCAATTATTAAACAAAAATCGTGGAGGTCTGCATGCTCCTTGTGAGTGACAACCACATAGCGGGGTATGTAGCTGGAGTACTGAAGCACCATTTATCTGGTGCAACCTTCACAGATTTGACCCAACTGTCACACTCTCAGTCATCCTAACTGAAATGCCACACTTATGGAGAGCTACGGAAATTCTTTCAGACAGGTCATGTATTCAACTAGAAATGTGGTTTTGGTTGGCCTAAAATTATTGCAATTTTGATATGAGAGGTTTCAGCCATTCATAAAATGGCCAGAGAAGAAGGAGGAGGTGGTGCTGCTGTTCCCTCCCCCAGTCCTCCCATAACATGTAGCCCAGTGGATGTGGGAAAGCCAAGTTTGAAATCCTGCTCTGAAACAGGTCCCAAATTAACTTTTCTGAGTCACCAAAAATTTCAAAATATTTTAGATTTGGTTTGACGCAAACTAAATATTGTTTTTTAATGTTTTTTTTTTGGAACCACCACCAAACCAAACAAACAATTACTCATCCAGCTCTGCTCAGTTGCAATGCAGGCAATCCTTCAGGCAATGCATAAATTCTTCCTTCTTTCCACCTCCCTTGTTTACTACTTCACCTGATGGTGTTCTTGTCACCACTTTTCTTCTCAGTACATCACACTAGGGCAGGAAGTGAGGATGAATATGCAGTCAGCTTACTGGCCCACACTAGCAGCATATTCTACCCAGGAGACAGATCCACAAATGTTAAAAAGGCTGAATGATGACTAGAAATTGTAGCAACCAGCATGGAACTTAGAGGGAGGGTCACAAGTTGCAGGAGGGAAGAGAAGGGGGGAAAGCACCAGCAGGTCAGTCTGTGTGCACATGGCTCGAATGCTAAGCTCCAAGTGCTGCAGCTCTGTAAATAGTTGCTTGAACAAAGGGCTGGCTTAGTTTAATAAGACTGGATCCTCACAGAGGAAAAGATTGATGGATGATATTGAAGCAAATTGAGAACAAACAGACAAAGGCGTATAATTTAAATAACACCAATATCTTGAACACTAGAGGTGTAGAAGCATTCGATGACAAAGTCTGTGAGTACGCTGTTCGAGCATTATGCCAAGATGACCAGACTCATATATGGTGATGAGGATAGAGCCATTGCAAAAACATGCAAGATGGAGTATTTAGGAAGAAAGGCGAAGATCATTTAAATATGTGCCTATAGAATTCAGTACCATGGCTTCCGAGAGATCTTTCTCATACCTGAGCGAGAAGATGCAATAGAGATGCTTGAACCAAGCAATTCCCCTGGGCTGGACCCCATCTGTGACCATGAGCTAAAGCACTTTGGGAAGAAGGCTAGAGCCAGGTTGTTGGACATCAGAAATTACTCAAGCATAAAAAAGGAAGGTACCTAAATTGATGGAAATCACCAGTTACTGTTTCTCTGAAATCCGGCAAGGATCCCTCTTTTCCAGGCAGCTATTGGCTTATATCTTTAACCAGTCTCCTTTGCAATATAATGGAAAGAACAGTACAGTCAAGGCTTCTATGGTGGCTTCTAAAAGAAGGAAAGGTAGAACCTACCCAAATGGCTTATGGGCCTTTGCACTCAATGACAGACTTGCTGGTGGTCTTCTGGCAGCCTCTTAGCAATGGCTTCCAGAAAAAGCCACCGCAGTCATCAACAGGAGTCTGTTTTAAACTCAGTGCAACATTTAATGGAGTCTGGCGTAATAGGCAGTGAGATGGGAGTTTGGTAAAATGCACCTCTGGATAAGAGGTTTCCTACCATACAGGAAAAAAACCCACTAAGATTAAGTTATACTCCTTCAAAGACCATGAGGCCAGGATTTCTTCAGGGCTCAGTATTAAGTCCTGGTGTTTTTTTGCTGCTCTCCTCTGGTCTGTCAGACTACCTGAAATGATTTGAATACACCTATGCAGACGATGTTGCACTTCATACCATGGGTCTTGAAAAAGATATATGGAGAATGGATTGAATGAGGACTTAGATATCGTTAACTAGATGGGCAACGCAACATAAATTCAAGCTCAATCCAGCAAAAACAAAGTCCACCTACTTTACCATAATTATAGGAGGTTCAACTACAGTCCAATCTTCACACTGGCTGGAGAAGGTATTGCTGTTGAGAAAAATCTGCTATACCTTAGAGTGACATTGACACTGTACTCATGTTTGGACCACAGGTCAAAAAGTTGGCAGCCAAAGCAAAGAAGAGATTGGCTCTTCTATAATGTATTGCAGGTACCAACTGGGGTTCACATGTTTGAACAGTGAAAACAACATGCTGCTCAATATCTCATCCAATACTTGAATAACTCTTACCTGTCTGGTCACATAGTGCTCTCAGTAACCTTGCCAAGATCAATGTTGTGCAGTCATCTGCAATTCACACACTAACTGGAGGTGTAAGATCCACTCCAACAGCAATTTGTAAAAAGAGTTTTTGATGTTCAACCACTTGAGAATCATAGAGAAGAATAGCTATTTTGGCATGGAAATTATCTCATTCCCTATCTGAATGTCATCACTGTTCAGGTCTGTTCAGAAACTGGAAAACCAACTTAAGGCTGAAAAGATCCTCTTGTTTCCAGAAGTGCACAAAGGCTACTGGAGAAACAGAAACACTTGATGATGCTATGAGGGTAGAGTGTGTGAAGCAACATGTACACCCACTAATCCCTCCACATGAATCTATTTACTTTAATAAATATCTCTCCCTTTGGGAACCTTGCTCAAAGGAACATACGGAGTTGGCCACCCTAAAGAAAATTGTAGAAAAGCCCATTGAACAGTATCAGTCACAAGGCAAACAGATTCATGGGTACACTGATGGTTCATCAAATAAATCCTTTAAGAATGGTGGCTGTGGATGAAGAATGTCTTCATCCAGGACCCTAGTGGAGAACATACTCATGGCACCACAAGAAATAAACAGAGCAGAAATAGAGGCCAGTGTTGTGATCTTTGTTGACAGGTGTCGATCCTCAGTTCCTTTAGAAGAAACCAGAATGCTCTCATCAATGCAATGCATAAAGAGGTTTGGAGGATCAGAGAGAGAGGCAATAAATTAACTTTGGAATGGATTCTATCACATGTTGACATATACGGGAGTGAGATAGCTGATAACTGTCCAAAACTGGAAGATCGGAAATTCATGAAAAAACTCGTACAGATACAGACAGACATCATCTTCCTTTCCAAATGCAGACAGATGGACATCATACCAAAAGGACTGAAGGTAAAAAATCCATTACAATCTATATACCACACAGACTATGCTGACAGCTTGTGCCACACGCTCTCAAAGAAACTGTGGAAGCACCTGATCAACATCCTCTACAGCAAAGAGGGAAAGATTAAGAATGAGCTCTCAAAACTGGATACTCTCATAAAAAAACAACCCTCCACAAAAACTTCCTCGTGGCTGGAATTTACAAAAACTAGACAAGCCATTTACAACACACACTTTGCTTGTCTACAAAAGAAAAAAGTCACTAAACTATCTAAACTACTACATGCCACAAGGGGCCACAGCAATGGTTCCCTAAACCCACCCGGCAATATTGTTAATCTATCCAATTATACTCTTAGCCCTGCAGAAGAATCTGTCCTATCTCGGGGCCTCTCCTTCTGCCCCTCCACCCCCACGAACATGATACAGTTCTGCGGTGACCTAGAATTCTATTTTCAACGTCTCCGACTCAAGGAATATTTCCAACACACCTCTGAACAACATACTAATCCACAGAGACCTTCCTACCAACTCTACAAAAAGAAGGATTCTAGGTGGACTCCTCCTGAAGGTCGAAACAACAGACTGGACTTCTACATAGAGTGCTTCTGCCGACATGCATGGGCTGAAATTGTTGAAAAGCAGCATCACTTGCCCCATAACCTGAGCCGTGCAGAACACAATGCCATCCACAGCCTCAGAAATAACTCTGACATCATAATCAAAAAGGCTGACAAAGGAGGTGCTGTTGTCATCAGGAATAGGTCAGAATATGAACAAGAGGCTGCCCGGCAGCTCTCTAACACCACTTTCTACAAGACATTACCCTCTGATCCACTGAGAGTTACCAAAAGAAACTACACCATTTGCTCAAGAAAGACCCTGAAAAAGCACAATAACAAATCCGCACAGACACACCCCTGGAATCCCGACCAGGGGTATTCTATTTGCTACCCAAGATCCATAAAACTGGAAATCCTGGATGCCCCATCATCTGAGGCATTGGCACCCTGACAGCAGGATTGTCTGGCTATGTAGACTCCCTCCTCAGGCCCTACGCTACCAGCACTCCCAGCTATCTTCGAGACACCACTGACTTCCTGAGGAAACTGCAATCCATCGGTGATCTTCCTGAAAACACCATCCTGGCCACTATGGATGTAGAAGCCCTGAACACCAACATTCCACACAAAGATGGACTACAAGCCATCAGGAACATTATCCCCAATAATGTCACGGCCAACCTGGTGGCTGAACTTTGTGACTTTGTCCTCACCCATAACTATTTCACATTTGGGGACAATGTATACCTTCAGATCAGCGGCACTGCTATGGGTACCCGCATGGCCCCTCAGTATGCAAACATTTTTATGGCTGACTTAGAACAATGTTTCCTCAGCTCTCGTCCCCTATTGCCCCTACTCTACTTGCACTATATTGATGACATCTTCATCATCTGGACCCATGGAAAAGTAGCCCTTGAGGAAGTCCACCATGATTTCAACAATTTCCATCCCACCATCAACCTCAGCCTGGACCAGTCCACACAAGAGATCCACTTCCTGGACACTCCGGTGCTAATAAGCGATGGTCACATAAACACCACCCTATACCGGAAACCTACTGACCGCTATTCCTACCTACATGCCTCCAGCTTTCACCCAGACCACACCACACTATCCATTGTCTCCAGCCAAGCTCTACAATACAACTGTATTTGCTCCAAACCCTCAGACAGGGACAAACACCTACAAGATCTCAACCAAGCATTCTTACAACTACAATACCCACCTGCTGAAGTGAAGAAACAAATTGACAGAGACAGAAGAGTACCCAGACTTCACCTACTACAGGACAGGCCCAATGAGGAAAATAATAGAACGCCACTAGCCATCATCTTCAGCCCCCAACTAAAACCTCTCCAACGTATCATCAAGGATCTACAACCTATCCTGAGGGACGACCCATCACTCTCACAAATCTTAGGAGACAGGCCAGTCCTTGCCTACAGACAGTCTCCCAATCTGAGGCAAATACTCACCAGCAACCACACACCACACCACAGAACCACTAACCCAGGAACCTATCCTTGCAACAAAGCCCGTTGCCAACTGTGTCCACATATCTATCCAGGGGACACCATCATAGGGCCTAATCACATCAGCCACACTATCAGAGGCTCCTTTATCTGAACGTCTACCAATGTGATATATGCCATCATGTGCCAGCAATGCCCCTCTGACATGTACATTGGCCAAACTGGACAGTCTCTACGTAAAAGATAAATGGACACAAATCAGATGTCAAGAATTATAACATTCAAAAACTGGTTGGAGAACACTTCAATCTCTCTGGTCACTCGATTCCAGACCTAAAAGTGGCAAGTCTTCAACAGAACTAAGATGGAATATCAGCTGGCGCACCAGGGTTCCCCACCCTCCGCTGCTGGTAAAAGTTTCCGCCACTTGGTAGCTGGGTGGGACACAAGGGTGGGGAAATGCTCCCAGCACTGGCAGCTACTCCCCTGGTCATGGTGGTTTTTTTTGCAGCACTGGGAGAGCTCTTTTCCAGCGCTGGTGGTGCGACTACACAGCCACGTTAAAGCATTGCCACGCTTGGTCGTGAAGACATCCCCTAAGTCCAGACAAGGGTGAGGGCACAGTGCCCCTCTTGCTTTGCCTTCATTCAGATGGGAGGCAGTAATTTAGGGCAGGCATCTAACAGCAGAAAATTAATAGAACCCCACGATGGCTCAGCTGTGCTGGCTGACATGTTCTGTGTGAGAGAGCAGAGAACCACATCTCCATCCATTCTCCTCCCACCTTCAGCCATGGACACACAGTCCTTTCCTCCAGCTCTTGACACAGCTCCAGGGATTTATGCCTCTTCTTCCTGCCCCCTTGTCAAATTGAGAGAGAGGAAACTTGTCCCTGAAGCGGTTTCCAGAGCTCAGGTGCCAGTTCTGCTCTCCGAGAGCTTCTCCTGCGGCTTGTGGGCAGGGATGTCCTGCTCTGAGGGGCCAGTGCTGATGGGACACCTCCCCAGCTGCAAAGGAAGGTTACTGGGGGACAAGGAGAGGCCCTTCTGGCCTATGCTATGGAAGGACTGGGGGAGCAGGAATATCTGGGAGGACCATGGGAGAGAAGGAATGGTGGGGGCAGCTATAACCTCTGTAAATGCCCCCATCATTAATGTCACGCATCCTTAGTCAGGAGTTCTCTCCCTGATGATTGGCCCATGGTACAAGAGATCCTTTGTTCAATCACTGGGGATCCCCATCACTGATGATCTTTGTGAAAGGCAAAGGAGGCCTTTGCAGCTGAGCTAGGATCTGTGCTCTTTCTCCCTCCCCACCTACGACTGCAGTTTCTTCTTCTCTCCACCTCCTACAAGGAGGTCAAATATATCCCGTCCATTGATAGCCACCTTTGAAGTTCAGGTGTGGACAAAGCACCCTTTCAGTTAGGCTAAATATGGGAGCAATTAAATACCCCATGGTTTAGTGGGAGCAAAAACAACAGAACCCACCACCCAAGGCATGGACCAGCATGGCCTGAGTAGTAGGTGAGACAAGCAGGCTGAGGAGAACCCTAGGACTGATTGCAAAAATGCAGGCGCTGGGGAATGGATTTATGTTGCAGATAACTATCGAAAGGAATAAGGAAGCCAGCAGAAACCCAGAGAAGCCTTGGTAATGTGGCTGTGGAGGAAGCCAAGAAAAAGCCCTTTGTTAGGGCACAGGACTGGCTACAAGCAAGTTTGCATTTCTACTGTGTTCAGGGAAACAGAGCTGTGTGCACCTTCTTCTTAAGTAAACAAGATTGTACCAAGAAATATGGGACATTTATAATCAATTTCTCCTCTTAATGGAAACAACCTGGAGAGGCCCCGAATACTGCTAACCACTTGGGCCTAGAGGCAACACTATAAAGAAATACAGTACACACAAAAAATGCCTTTAGCTTGAACTGCAACACAAAACCTTAACTCTGAATTCATATTTCCCCCGTACGAAAAGAATAGATCATGTATCTTCACATTTCTAGAAAGCTTATGTTAATGTTGCTGATGTCACAGTTAAAGTTTGTCTTACAGTTGGAGGTAGTGGGCAGTAGCCTGTGGAATCACCATGTCCATCAATAAGAGTGATTAACACAATCTGTGGGTTTTAAGGCTTGATAGAGAAGCCTCCGAGTCAAAGGCCAGCCATGCTCTCTGGTTTATTTGGGCAGATCCTCTGAAGCCTGCTTGTGACACCCATCACCCACAGGGCCACAGACCCCCCAGTTGAGAACCACTGTGGTAGAATAGATCCCTGTCAGCCGAAAGAGCTGAGGCTTTGTCTTGAGTTTTCTACACTCAGTTACTGCGCTTGAGTCAGCCTCTCTCACATGAGAAGAGCCACACTGTGAATAAACAAAGGTCCTGCTGGGTCCAAACTGGCACTGCACTCACTCAGGTGGGGCACTAAGACTTTTAGGAGCTCATCCCAAGGCTCTTTGCACAGCAGTGAGCTGAGCCCCTCTATGGATTCTTTCCCAGTGGATGGTGGGAGAACTTGTCTGTCCTTTCTTGGGACACAGGAGGAAGAGTGGGAAGGCATTGGAGAATTAGAAGCACTCAAGTGCAGCTAGCTTGCATCCATACTACAGAAAGATCATGTTAGCTGGTGAGTTGTGCTAACTTAGTCTTTAGCCTGTGCCCCGAGGGGCCAGCTCACTTGAGTTATAAGCAGCACATCTTAAGGGTTTTTCTGTGTGGACAGGAGTCAAGTTAGGGCAATGCATAAGGTGTAGCTCGAGTTAACTCGGCATCTCCTTTTGAATCTGAGCAATATTATCTGCAGAATACAATGAAAATACTTCACTCTCACAAGCCCCATTCACACCTGGCAGTGCCAATCTCTTCTAACCATGTTCACTGCCACTATAGAACAAAGGGCGATAAGAGGACATTGTCTTGGGGAAGGTCTGTCTCCTCCGGCTCTCTGCTTTGTTGAAAGTCTAATTCCAACTCGGGATTTATGCCACCTTTCTCCCACAGCTTTGGGGCTCGCAGAGTCTGTGATTCCTGATTTAATACCTCCATCAAGATAAACAGAAGAGAAATAAGTTGTTTAATGACTAATTCTCTTCAATCACATCCTGTTTTGTATGTGTTTGTTTTATTCAATACACTGCACCTGCTGCCAGGGCCGGCCCACAACATTTTGGCACCTCAGGCATTAGGGGGACCAGATGTCCCAACTTTATAGGGCCAGTGCCGACTTTTGGGTCTTTTTCTTATATGGGTTCCTATTACCCCCCACCCCCGTCCTGATTTTTCACATTTGCTGTCTGGTCACCCTATCAGGCGCAGAGCTCAAATGACACCCCCATGCCCCCTTGCTTGGGCCAAAACTTTGAAAGGTCTCAATTCTGCCTTCTTTCCATTCTACTCCGCCCATGGTACTGCTCTGCTACCTACCCCAATAAAGGAGAACTAACAACTTTAAATGCCTTGTTCAAAAATTGTCAGTACACTTTACTATGCAGACAAGAAAAGTTACATTTGCTGTTCAGGCATTTGAAAGTTAACACTGGCATTTTGATGTTTGAATAATCAAAGTGGTGCTTCCGTGACTTCTTGGTTGCAGAGACTTGAACTGCTTCTGCTTCCTGAAGGTCCACAGTCTGGGCCAACTCATACTCTATTGAGATGGTTGCAAGGCCGACTAGCCTCTCCTGGGTCATTGTGGAGCGTAGATGTGTTTTTACTAATTTCAGCTTGGAGAAGCTGTGTTCTCCACTGGCAGCTGTTACAGGAAGTGTTAGAAGTATGCACAGAGCAACAAAAGAATTTGGAAAGAGGGTGGTCATCTTATTTGTGCATGTATATTCCAGAACAGCCTTTGGAGTTGATCCTGTTGAATGTATCTGAAAAGGGCTTTCAGTTCATCACCTATATCACTTGCATCAATATCGCACATGTCATCATGTGTCAACACGGTCTCTAGTGCCCTGCATTGCTGGTTTAGGTCTTCTTCAGGTACAGTGAGGAGTTTGGGAACATCCTACAACATCCCAAATATGCTGCTGTGATCCTTGAGCGGCATGAAACTTTCTGCAACTGATTGTATCACACAGTCTAGCACCCGGTTAAAGAATTCAGCTTTGAATTGTTGTTTGGGGCCTCTTATGAGATTATCCCGTGCCTCATATACAAAATGTCGTCTTCTTCGGTGACTCTTGAATGGGTGGGGAAATAGCTTCAGTGTGAAGCTCCTCTACCCATTTCTGCGCACTCTTCAGAATGTTTTGAAACCCCTCATCTGGCCGGAAGGAGTGTAGGTGGCTGCAGCGGCAGAGGAGCCAGCCAACAGAGCTGGAGACAGGGGACTTTGAGGGGGAGTTCTGCTGGAGGAGAAGGACTGAGGTGAGAAGGCAAAGACAGACACAGAGGCAGCAGTGGTGGTGACCCAAGCGGTGAAGGACACAATGAAAACCTCATGTTTTCTTCCACACTATGGATAGAGACATCTTTAATGTTTTTAATGAAGTAAATACTCATGGGAACTGTGTGCTCATGGGAGACTTTAACTTCCCAGATATAGACTGGAGGACAAGTGCTAGTAATAAGAATAGGGCTCAGATTTTAATAGATGCGATAGCTGATGAATTTCCTTCATCAAGTAGTTGCTGAACCAACAAGTGGGGATGTCATTTTAGATTTGGTTTTGGTAAGTTGTGAGAACCTCCTAGAAGAAATGGTTGTAGGGGACACCCTTGGTTCCAGTGATCATGAGCTAATTCACCTTAACCTGAAGGGAAGGATAACAAAAAATAGATCTGTGAGTAGGGTTTTTGATTTCAAAAGGGCTAACTTTAAAAAAATTAAGGACATTAGTTAGGGAAGTGGATTGGACTGAAGAACTTATGGATCTAAAGGCAGAGGAGGCCTGGGATTCCTGCAAGTCAAAGTTGCAGAAGGTGTCAGAAGCCTGCATCCCAAGAAAGGGGGAAAAAATTCATAGGCAGGACTTGTAGACCAAGCTGGATGAGCAAGCATCTCAGAGAGGTGATTAAGACAAAGCAGAAAGTATACAGGGAGTGGAAGATGGGAGGGATCAGCAAGGAAAGCTACCTTATTGAGGTTAGAACATGTCGGGATAAAGTGAGAAAGGCTAAAAGCCATGTAGAGTTGGACCTTGCAAAGGGAATTAAAACAAATAGTAAAAAGGTTCTATAGCCATATAAATAAGAAGAAAACAAAGAAAGAAGAAGTGGGACAGTTAAACACTGAGGACTGAGTGGAAGTTAAGGAGAATCATAGAATCCTAGAATATCTAGGCATGGCCCAATATCTAAACAAGTACTTTGCCTTTGTCTTTAATGAGGCTAATGTGGATCTTAGGGTAATGGTAGCATGACAAATGGGAATGAGGCTATGGAGGTAGAGATTACCATATCCGAGATAGAAGCCAAACTTGTACAGCTGAATGGGACTAAATGGGGGGCCCAGATAATCTTCATCCAAGAATATTAAAGGAATTGGCACATGAAATTGCAAGCCCATTAGCAAGAATTTTTAATGAATTTGTAAACGCAGGGGTTGTACCACATGACTGGAGAATTGCTAACATAGTTCCTATTTTTAAGAAAGGAAAACAAGTGATCCGGGTAACTACAGGCCTGTTAGTTTGACATCTGTAGTATAGAAAAAATTTTGAAGGAGAAAGTAGTTAAGGACATTGAGGTCAATGGTAAATGGGACAAATTACAACATGGTTTTACAAAAGGTAGGTCGTGCCAGACCAACCTGATCTCCTTCCTTGAGACAGTAACAGATTTTTTAGACAAAGGAAACACAGTGGATCTAATTTAGCTAGATTCCAGTAAGGCGTTTGTTACGGTGCCACATGGGGAAGTATTAGTTCAAGAATACAAATTATTACAGAGGGTCCTACTGAAAGGTGAACTGTCAGGCTGGAGGGAGGTTACCAGTGGAGTTCCTCAGGGATCGGTTTTGGGAGCAATCTTATTTAATCTTTTTATTACTGACCTCGGCACAAAAAGTGAGTGTACACTAATAATGTTTGTGTATGACACAAAGCTGGGAGGTATTGCCAATTCAGAGAAGGACCGGGATATCATACAGGAAGACCTGAATGACCTTGTAAACTGGAGTAATAGTAATAGGATGAAAATTAATAGTGAGAAGTGTAAGGTCATGCATTTAGGGATTAATAACAAGAATTCTAGTTATAAGCTGGAGATGCATCAATTGGAAGTAACAGAGGAGGAGAAGGACCTTGGAGGATTGGTTTACCGCAGGATGACTATGGCCACCAATGTGATATGGCCGTGAAGAAAGCTAATGCGGTTTTGGCATGCATCAGGTGAGGTATTTCCAGTAGAGATAAGGAGGTGTTAGTACCGTTCTGCAAGGCACTGGTGAGACCTCATCTGGAAGACTGTGTGAAGTTCTGGTCTCCCACGTTTAAGAAGGATACAGGAACAGGTACAGAGAAGAGCTACTAGGATGATCCGAGAAATGGAAAACCTGTCTTATGAAAGGAGACTCAAGGAGCTTAGCTTCTTTAGCCTAACCAAAAGAAGGCTGAGGGAACATGTGATTGCTCTCTAGAAATACATCAGAGGGATAAATACCATGGAGGGAGAGGAATTCTTTAAGCTCAGTACCAATGTGGAAACAAGAACAAATGGATACTGTGGAAGAAGACAAGTTCTTACTTTTAGTTTGCATGCAACAAGTTAGATACAGTTTTATTTTTAGGCAATTGCAAGAAGGAAGACAGCCGTTTGGATAGGGTGTCTGTTTTTATGCAAATTTTTAAAGTATAAACAATGTAAAGCAAGTATTTATGCCTTTTTTTTACATAAAGCTCTGCTTTGTCTATACATTTTTTTATATTTTATTTGTTTGTAACATGTTTTTGCTACAATTACATTTTATTGTTATTTTAAGGTAAGGTTTTTGCTTTGCAATTTTTGTACGCTTACACCTGTTTTGACTTTAGAAGTTTTGAGTTCTTAGGGGTTAGAGTTAGCCTAACTTTTGCTTTTTTTTTTTTTTTTTAAACAGAACTAAGATGGCTGCACTTCAATGCCCTTTTTTACTTCCCCACTCCCCTCTTCAGTGCTTTGAGCACAACCATCATTTTTAAACTTTTATTTTTATTAGAGCTTGTATTTTTGATATTAGATTAAAAGGATCAGCCCCATAACTTTTGGTTGGATGTAGCGATAATGCATAATTAGTATGAACATGAAAAGTATTTTTGTTATTCTGTTTTTTATAACAACAATACCATATTTTTTAATTAAACAAAAACAATACAAACATTAATGTGTTTAGTGTAATAATATGCTGGAGTTATTTTGTAGCCTTAGTTACATAGCACAATATAATTATAATTAGTCCATAAGATAAATGCTTTATCGATGGTATGAAAGGCATGTTTTTTAATTTGATATATATTTTGAAGCACATAGATTTGGCCTTGTAATTTAGAGATTTTTTGAACCTTTGGTAGGAGTGAGTGTAGGTTTTGGAATTGGTCGGGTATTAAGGTGGTTTAATTAAAGGGTATTTGAAGCCTAAGATTTAATTATAGGATTTTATTTGCAGGCCAATAGATAAGGATTTTTTGCAGCAATGGTGAAATTAAAATGTATGTTTTGCAAATGGTGACCTGAACGTTTACACAGCTGTAACTAGCTTGGAAGAGCAGGTGTTTTGTTAGGGTCGGTGTTTGTTTTCTACTTTTTTAACAAATGCTGTTAGAAACAGTGACACATTTTATTTTGGCTTTAGCTTTTGTATGCACGGAGGCTGTGGGGGCTTTAAAGGCCAAAAATGTTTATTGGCTTTTTATTTTTATGTAAACATTGGGTGTTATTTTAGGAGCACTGACTATAAATTGGCTAGGCATACCAGGGGAATTAATTTTTTAAATATTACCGTGAATTGTTTCATGTTCTATGCATTTTTTTTACGGACCTGCAGGATTTGGTATGTGGGAGCCCACACCCCTTTCACCGGCCCGTAGGCTTGGAAGGAGCACTGCGAGTGCCTGCAACTTTACCCTGAAAACGTTTAAGTTTGTTTTTACGGCCACAGATCAGATGGCACTTTGGAAGCACTAGTAAGGGCAGTGGGCCAGGCCTGGTGCTTAAGGTCACTGTGAATGGCCGTTAGCTGGTTATTTAGGAAATTTTGAACATGCCAGATTTTACTCCATTTTTTTTTGCCTTAGTGATATTTAATTCCATTTTTATTAACAGCTTTTGGGTTATTAACCTAAGGGCGGAGATAACATGTAATTTACCCATTTCAGCTTGCACTTGGGTTAACTGTGCTTTAGTAATAAGACTAGTGGCCTTTTTTAGCTGCCCTGATTTTTTATGATGTTGTTGGCTTTTATAAATGTTTTCAATTGCTGCTGCACTATTGGCCCCACTTGACAGGTGTTTGACCAAATCTTTTTTTAGAGGAGACACGGGCGCTTTGCTCTGCTAACCGAATGGCAGCTTTTTTGGAGCAGTTGGGATAGATATACGTGACCTGAAAGCTAAATAGGGCGAGGGTAAATTTGATCATTTTTAATATAGCATTAATTACTATTCCTTTAACACATTTCTTTTAGTAAAGTACCATACCACATTTGTTGTTTATATAGTTTAAAATACTTTTAAGAAGCATTGACATGAATAGCATAGGAGGGGTATATTGCAATATGGTACAGATTAGGTTATTAATTACTGGGACTATTTTAGTACAGGTAAATTTTTGGTGGCAGAACACACCCTTTTTTAAATATGAATTTGATTATTTACTAATTGGGCAACCAAAACCAATAAGGACCTTTTTTATGACATATTATAGACCCCTAAGATGGCTTTTATATTAACCCCGCTATAAAATCCACTAATTTTAATGTTAGATTCTTGAGGCTTATTTGTAGTGATATTGTATACTTTTCTTTTTATGGACTAGTTTGTTTTTTATTTAATTGTTTTCTTAGATAGGATATTTTGAACCTTAAACCTAATTTTTTAAACAATATTTAAAGACATTATTAAAATGTGAAGGCCTTGGCCATTGGGTTTTATTAGAATATGTGGTGTTGTTTGTATTTGGATGTGTTACGGGGGTAGAAGTATCATGGAGGGAATGGCGGGGGCAGCGGCAACAAGGCACCTTTGTTATTTGTTATTTGAAAGCGAAGTAGGGAGGGCAATACATGCTGAAGGTACTTATTGAAAAACACAGGGCGCAGCCTTGGAATAAACCCCCAAACCCAATTAATACCACACTTTTAAGCATGGATTTTACAAGGTGTTTTTTTTTGCCAGTGTATAATGCTACGCCTTGTTTACCAGGGCCAGTTTTTAATGTTCTTTGTAGTTAGGAATTTTTGGACTTTGGCGGTTTTAGCAGAGTAAGCGGCTTTGTTTGTTTGTTTGGTTTGGAGCAATTGTGGTTTAGTACTGTGGAAAAAAATATATATATATTTTTTAGCTTGAATGCAACAAGCCAAAAAGCGTTTATTTTTAAGCAATTGCAAGGGAAGAAATACAATGGACAGAGAATACCTTTGCCTTAGTAGTTTTTTAAAGTATAAACAATATAAAGCAGTATTTATACCCTTTGATTATATAAGATGGTGTCTTTGTTTATACTTTTTTTGAGATTTTATTTGTTTTTCAAATTTTTTGTTAACAATTACATTTTATATTTATTTTAAGGCAAGGTTAAACAGCTTTGCTTGCAGTTTTTTTATACGCTTTTCCAGGTCTGCCTTTACAAATTTTGCGTTATTATGGTTCTGCGTTAGCCTGACTGTTGCTTTGTTTTTCAATCAACTGAGAGGCCAACATTTAATGTTTTTTAATTTTGTTTTTACACTCCCCCCCCCCACTTTTGTGCATTTTTTAGCACAACTACGATTTTAAATTTTTTATTTTTATTAGATTTTGTATTTTTGATTTTAGATTAAATGGTTAGCCTTATCAACTGTGACTGGATATAACAACAAAGCACACTGTTTGAACATGAAAGGTATTTTTGTTATTACATTTTTTACAACAACATATTTTTAAACTACAGAAAAACAATATAAACATTACTGTTTTTATTGTAACAATCTGCTGGGGTTGATATATAGCCTTAGTTACATAACACATGACATTATGATAGACACTTTATAAACTGTGGAATGCATGGTTTTTAATTGAATATATAATTTGAAGTATAATATAATATACTTTGAAGTACATAAATATATATGTACATCAATGAAGTACATAAATACAATATAACTTGAAGTACATAAATTTGACCTTGTAATTTAGAGATTTTTTGAACCTTTGGTAGGAGTGAGTGTAGGTTTTGGAATTGGTTTGGTATTAAGGTAGTTTAATTCAAAGGTATTTGATAGCTAAGATGTAATTGTAGGACTTTATTTGCAGGCCAATAATGGAATTGTTGGCAGCAGTGATGAGATTAAAATGTATATTTTACAAAGTGGTGGCCTCAACATTTACACGGCTGTTACTAACTGGGAAATTAGGTGTTTTGTTCGGATCCTTTTCTGTTTTCTACCTTTTTAACAACCATTGTTATAAACAGTGACGACTTTTTTTGGCTTTCGCTTTTGTACGCACTGAAGCTGTGGGAGCTTTAAAGGCCAAAGTGTTTATTAATTTTTTATTTTTACTTAAACATTAGGTGTTATTTTAGGAGCACTGACTATAAATTGGCTAGGCATACCAGGGGAATGAATTTTTTTAATGTTCCCGTGAATTGTTTCATGTTCTATGCATTTTTTTTACGGACCTGCAGGATTTGGTATGTGGGAGCCCACACCCCTTTCACCGGCCCGTAGGCTTGGAAGGAGCACTGCGAGTGCCTGCAACTTTACCCTGAAAACGTTTAAGTTTGTTTTTACGGCCACAGATCAGATGGCACTTTGGAAGCACTAGTAAGGGCAGTGGACCAAGCCTGATGCTTAAGGTTACTTTGAATGGCTGTTAGCTGGTTATCTGGGAAATTCTGAATGTTTGAACATGCCAGATTTTACTGCATTTTTTTTCTTTGCTTTAGTGATATTTAATACCATTTTTGTTAACCGCTTTTGGGTCCTTGAACTAAGGGTGGAGATAACATGTAATTTACCAACTTTAGCCTGTACCTGGGTTAACTGTCCTTTAGTAATAAGACCAGTGGCCTTTTTTAGCTGTTTTAATTTTTTATTATGCTGTTGGCCTTGAAATGTTTTAAATTGCTGCTGCACTCCTGGCACCATTTTACAGGTGTTTTACCAGATTTCCTTTTTCTAGAGGAGACCCATGGCCTTTGTTGTGCCAACAGAACAGCAGCCCCCTTGGAGCAGTTTGGATATATAAAATTGATGTGAAACGAGATAGGGCCAAAGAAATTTTACAATTTTTAATGTAACATTAATTACTGTTAATCAGTATTTTAAAACTTTTTTTTAATAAATACGATACCACATTTGTTTAAAATTTTTCATGTACCTTTAAGAAGCATTGACATGAATAAGATAGGAAGGGGTATATTGCAATATGGTACAGATTAGGTTATTAATTACTGGGACTATTTTAGTACAGGTAAATTTTTGGTGGCAGAACACACCTTTTTTAAATATGAATTTGATTATTTACTAATTGGGTCACCAAAAACAGTAAGGAGCCAGTTTTTTATATATATACTACAGACCCCTGGAATGGCCATTCTATTAACCCCATTATAAAACCCACTAATTTACATTTTAAATTTTTTAGGCTTATTTGGAGTCATGTGATATACCTTTACTTTTACTGACCGGTTTGTTTTATTTAATTGTTTGCTTATATGGGATATTTTGAACATTAAAAATATTTTTTCAACAATATTTCAATAAATTACTAAAGTGGGAAGGCCTTGGCTATTATTAGACTATATGGTATTGTCTGTACTTGGATGTGTTACGGGGGGATAGTATAGTGGAGAAAATGGTGGGGGCAGTGGCAACAAGGCGTTTCTGGTATTTGTTATTTAACAGCCAATCAGAAAGGACAATACATGCTGAAGATACTGATTTAAAAACACAGGGCGCAGCCTGTGGAATAAAGCCCCACATTTAATTAATACCACTTTGTTAAGCATGGGTTTTACAAGGCTTTTTTGGCCAGTGTATAATTTTTTGTTTTTTTACCAGGGTTAGTTTTTAATATTTTTTGTAGTTAGGAATTTTTGGACTTTGGCAGTTTTAGCAGAGAGAGCGGGGTTTTTTTGTTTGAAGCAGTTGTGGTTTAGTACCATGTAGGGGAGAAGTGACCAGCACGTTACCCTGCAGTGGTCTGGGTTTTTTTGGCAAATGCTGGCTGTGTAGTAATTTCATTACTGGACAAGTGAGCGGTTACTAGCACTTCAGTTTGTTTGTTTGTTTGTTAGTTTTGCTGTCGAGAAGGAGGAAAAGCAATACCAGAAGGAGGGACAGGCTGATTAGTAGTTGAAGTAGAGTTATTTTGAGGCCGAGGGACTTTTTTGCAGAAAGAAGCATGGGTTCAGGCAGTGAGCTCTTGGCACTTTACAGCAGTGTTGGTAGTTAGCAGGACTTGCTAAGGGCCTTTTTAGTGTGGGTTGAGGTTTCTTGGAGCAGGACTTGTCTTACCTGTGAATACAGAGACCTAACACATTTTATTAATGCCTGGCAGTGTTCTGCAGATTTTACGGCTGCTTGGACCCATTTTAAGCCCCCGTTTTTTTCTTGGGGCAGTTAGGTTTTAATAAAACCCCTTATGTATTTTTAGCTCATTTGACTAAAATGTTTATGGCCAAATGATTTTAATTAAATCATTTTTTTGCCTGGATTTATTTGCAGACCTTTTTTTGGAAAAGGGCCCTTTTTTTTCCTTTTGACTGGCTGCAAAGAAACCAAGAATTTTCTTTTTTTTCCCAGCATTTTGTTTTTCCCAGCATTTTGTTTAACTACTTAATTTTTTTAGCAATTATAGAGTTAACTTTAGTTTTTTTAAAATTACTTATTTTTTAAAATGACACTTAAAATAGTAAAATCTAAGTTAATTAATTGTTTTAGGGATTTAAATTTTTGATGCTTGTAATTAGCTATGCTTTTAAAGTTTTTAACTTTTAAAAAAAAATTGTGTGTTGCTTGCTTGGGCCCGATTTTGCTTTTTTTGCGGAACCGTTCCTTTTTATGGGTACAAGCCTTGTTTTATTACCACTTTAGCAAGGAGGGTGGGCTTTTTAACTAGCCCCCACCCCTTTGGGTTATTTTTTTGGAAACATTTTTATTTCCAAGGGCTACCCGGGTGCTGGCGTGTGAGGCTGGCCACCTGGGCAGAATGCATGGCCAATTGGCGTTCTCACTGTTTCATGTTTTTTACGGCAGACACACGGCCATTGCAGCATATGCTGAGCACACATGGTTAAATTTTCACATGTTCCTGAAGGGCTGGTACTTGCTTAGCCAGGGCTTCAGGCGTGTGCGTTCCGCTTTTTTTGCCTGGAAGTTTTGTTTTAAGGCTTGCAACTTGTTTTGGGCGGAGGTTTGAGTTGCTGCTTGGAGAGTGATTTATGCTTTTAGTTGCTTCATTTTTTTGAGCTGTTGGGTACACATATTTTTTTATTTTTTTTTTATTGCTTAGTTTTGCTATGACTTGGGGTAGACCCACCTGCACCCTTTGTTTGCAGCCCGGGGTGGAGAGAGGAATGCTAAACCATTTTTTGGTTTTTAGGCATACTACAATGGAGAGTGGGGCTTATTTTTAATTATGCAATTTTTAACCTATAATACCAACAGTGCCAAACAAAGCAAACGTAAAATAACAAGGATAAAACAGATAGATGGTGTGCACTGTTCAGGGCTTTTTCCCTTTGCAATTTTTTCTTAAACTGTCTCCGATTTTTTGTTACCAATTTGCCTGTGCCTTAGTTAATTAGGCTAAGACCACAGGATCGCAGGGGCGGAGATGAAGAGCACACACCATGTGACTGAATTTTAAATCTTTCGTAATAAACTAACACAGTGGTGAGTGTAGAAACTGCTTTTACATTACTTAAAGGAAGAAAAAATGTTAATACTTAAACCTTGACCCACTTTTATACATGTACACACGCTGCCCGGGCTAGCCAGCCCTGGGGGTAGGAGAGAGAGAGATAGAGAGAGAGAGGTGGATGGTAGGTTGTTTTGTGTATAGATTGTTTAGAGGTACGCTGCAAAATTTTGTAACTTGCTTTTCCTTTGGGGAGGGATTTTTATGCCCTGGGTTTTTTTGGGGCGTTCCTTTTAGGGATCTTTGCTTGGTATTTTAGTTTAGGCCGGCTGTTTGTGGCCTTTTTAGCGTTTTCAAACCATTCTGGCTTTAGGGTTGCAAAGGCAGACTGTTGGGTTTTACCGGGCAGCCAATCTTTGCAAATGTAATTTTAGTTTTGCAACTTATTTGCTTTTTGTTTTATGTGTGTTTATATTTTTTTTACAGCCAGCTGGGTGTGAAAGCAGTTTTTTTTCTACTTGGCTTGGTCTCTGTTTTTTTATTTTTGAATGCAGGGCAGCTTTTTTTATTTTTAGGCCAAACTGACTTTTAAATTAACCCTCCCCCCCCTTTATTTTTTTTTTTCATTTAGCTTTAACTAATTGGGGATATGAAAGAGCTGAGAGGGTTAATGTTTAGAACTTTTAACATCAACTTTTAAACCCCCTTATGTTTAGAACTTTTTTACTTAGAGAGTGAGGGCCCTGGTGTGCCTGAAGTTAGCTTAAGTCCCAGACCTCGATAACGGCACTTACTTTTTACACATTTATTATTTACTTTTATTTTATTTACTTTTATCTTTAGATGCATTTTTTTAATCTATAACCTTAATGTTTTATGTTTGGACGTAATACACCCTTATTGAGGCAACAAAAATTTTTAGCTTTGATTAGGTTTGACCTCAACCTCATATTGGGGGTGCGGAAAAAAGTTTTTCAGCACCACTTTGCATTTGGCCTTGTTGCATAATAAATAAGTTTGCATGGCGTGAGCCCAAAGGGACAGACAGTCCCATGGTTAGGATTTTTTTTTTTGATACCCCAGTATCGATTTTTATAGGTTTTTTTTTACCTTTTGTTTGGTGCTTTGGGCTTTGAAGGGGAAAGGTTTGTAGTAGTTGCTGCTGTTTTAGCCGCGCATCGTTATCCAAGTCACGGCACCAAATTGTGGAAGAAAACAAGTTCTTAATTTTAGTTTGGATGCAACAAGTTAGAGACCGTTTTATTTTTAGCCAATTGCAAGAAGGAAGACGTCCGTTTGGACAGAGTGTCCTTACGCAAATTTTTAAAGTATAAAAAATGTAAAGCAAGTATTTATAGCTTTTTATTATTTATGTAATAATAAAGTTTGTTTTGTTTATACTTTTTATATTTTATTTGTAGCAAAAAATGTTAAACAATTACATTTTATTGTTCTTGTAAGGCAAGGTTAAAACCAGCTTTGCTTTGCAATTTTTATACGCTTACCAGTTTTGCCTTTACAAGTTTTGCATTAGAGTTAGCCTGACTTTTGCTTTCTTTTCAACAGAACTAAGATGGCTGCACTTAAATCCCTTTTTGTTACTTCCACAGGAAGTTTAGACTTGAAATTAGATGAAGGTTTCTAACCATCAGTGTGAGTGAAGTTCTGGAACAGCCTTCCAAGGGAAGCAGTGGGGGCAAAAGACCTAGCTGGTTTCAAGATTAAGCTTGATAAATTTGTGGAGGAGATAGTATGATGGGTTAACATGATTTTGGCAATTAATTGATCTTTGACTATTTGTGGTAGATGGGGCCTAGTGGCCTGGGACGGGATGTTGGATGGAATGGGATCTGAGTTACCCAGAAAAGAATTCTCTGTAGTATCTGGCTGGTGAATCTTGCCCACATGCTCAGGGTTCAGCTGATTGCCATATTTGGGGTCAGGAAGGAATTTTCCCCCAGGGCAGACTGGCAGAAGCTCTGGGGTTCTTTTGCCTTCCTCTGCAGCATAGGGCACGGGTCACTTGCTGGAGGATTCTCTGCACCTTGAAGTCTTTAAACCATGATTTGAGGACTTCAATAGCTCAGACACAGGTGAGAGGTTTCTTGTGGGAGTGGGTGGGTGAGATTCTGTGGCCTGCACACAACACTCGCCATTAAAGGCGTGTGTTCCGTGTGGCTGATGTCAAGTGTGCAGTCCAGAATAACAGGGTAATATCTTGCTGACGTAAGATCTCCCACAATCATCCATTTGACTTTTGTTGCCAGTAACTGAATGATCTCATTTTGAATGGTTTTCCAAGGTAGTAGTGTGTGTACATTTCTTGGGTGATGACACTTCTTAGAAGCTCCTGGAGTACAGCACCAAACTCAGCCATCAGCTCCACAATTTTAAGGAAGTTTCCATTGTTTGGCACATACAGCTGATCTGAAATGCCACGCAGTGCTAGGTTTTGGGTAGCAAGCATTCTCACAATGGCAAGGAGCCTTTTCCGAACATTTTGCCAGGAAAGAGACTCTGATGCAATCTTCTCTTGATGCTGATCATCTATGGAGGCCTTTAACCTTAGTCTCATCTCAAGCTCTTTCCACCTATGGAATGCTCTCTGGTGATTTGCTGCCTTCTCATGGCATGCCAGATTTCTAGCCAGATTTTTCCAGTCCTTTGTTTCTGTAGAGCCCAAAGAGGCTGGAACATTAGAATGCAGTATTCTCAATTTTTGAATACATAAGCCGTGGCCTCTCCACTTTCTCACCATTGGGGATTTCATGCCAGTAATGTGTTGGATGGGAACTACTCTTTTCATTGTCTTTGGGGAACATGAAGTTTTTCACTTGCTGTGGCCCATGCAGTACAAGGAAGTCCCTCAGGCTACTGCTCAAGTGGGTCCACAGTCCTGGATCATCTAGACTCAAGGAATTCAACTCAGCAGCAGCAGTTTCTTGCGCCTCCACCACACTCTTCTCTGTTCTACACTTTTCTTCAGGAACGTGCATGGTTACATCCATTGGAGATGCAGATATGGATGCTGCAGTAGCTGCCAGGTCACCTGCACACTGACTAACTGGAAGATCAGGCATCTCCTCACCACTCACATCCTCACTGGGCTGGAAGGCTCACCATGAACCTTTGTTTCAGAGTAACAGCCGTGTTAGTCTGTATTCGCAAAAAGAAAAGGAGTAGTCCTTTCCGTGAACATTTGTGTCTACGTATCTCAGGAGAGCTCCTTCCTGCTTAGATGAAGAAAGCAAAAGAAGCATTTCTCTTTTTCTGAATGCTGCCTCAGAGGGACGTTTTCTTCTTTCACTCACGACTGCTGTTCTGTACCAGCTATAGTGGCTCTCAACACTCAGTTGAAGGGGACAAATAAGCAGGCTGGTAGCAGGGCCTGAGTGAAGGAAGATATCAGCGTCTTAAGGGCCTAACTGGCTCCTACTACCTTAGCTGACTTCCTGTTCTCCTCAGGTGGGTTCAGGGAAGCAGCAGGAAACAGGAAGCTCCCTGAGAAGCTGGGGTTAATCAGTCCAGGCTCCTGGGGATGCTAGAGAGGTACATAAGAGGCTCCTCCTCCTCTGTCTCCCTGCAGCTCCTGCTGCTTGCTGTCATTCTCTCGCACCTTTTCTCCTGCCTGCCCCTTATGTCTCTTGTGCCCTCCTTCCTCCAGCACAGCACTCCACCCTCTCTGTGCATCTCGAGCAGAGAGAATCCACATGCGCCAGCAGCAGACACACTTTTCTACACTCTGGGTCCTAGTGGCGCCCCCCACAGTCTGGCACCTGAGGCGGCCACCTCAGTTCACCTCCTAGTAAGTCCACCTCCTGTGGGCACAGAGCACCTAACTCCCACTGAGGTCAGCCTGGGAGGCTGGATGTGCACATTACAGGCAGTAGACTGTCAGGGCAGCATAATCTACTGAAAAACCGTGTATTGCTCATTGCAACCCAAGCTCTCACTGTGTGGCTTTTTGTCCTGCCTCTGTTGTGTAGAGCATGAGCAGAGGTTTATGAGATGGCGGCTACTGCTGTGGCCAGCCATCTCAGTACCTTTCCCATTGTCTCTCTTCTGGCTGTGGATGCTGGACTGCAGCAGCTCTGCGGAGGTCCCAGCCTCGCTCTTTAATGTCCGCTCTCCACTTGCTTGGATGGCGCTTCATGGACCATTGAGTAGCCTCCTGAAAACATCCCAGTTGTGGACACAGGCACCAGCAACCGATTCCCCAAGCCAAACTCCCCTTCGCAATCCAGAGAAACAGTCTGGAGCACAGGGTTTGGCCCATGCTGACTGTAGACACCACAGCTGCTGCACGGTGACTCCTGTGACCCCTCTAGCCCATCAGCACTCGGCTCTCCTGCATTCTGCTGAGCGGCTGAGATCTGGGGGAACAGAAACCCTTTGTTAGAGATGGAAAATCTCTCCACAGGGTCACTCTGTTAATGGCTGCCAGACGCCTTCCCTGTGAAACCCTAAATGTGCAGCCCCTCTGATTCCCACAGGGGAGATCTCTGCTCATTCACTGGTCACCCGCGGCTGCAGTCTCTGATGGGGAATGTAGAGGGGTCTCTGCGGATGGTCCCTTCTACAGTACCCATAATGGGAGGAGGTTTGGCCTTGTGATGTGAGGCATGGATCTGAGACTTAGGGCTCCTGGATTCTGTGACTCTGGAAGGGGGGCGAGGTCTAGTGGGTAGAGCTGGATTGGTTGACAATGAGTGAGCAGAGCTTGTGCTGAAGGACCCTGGTTCCATCCCCCCCAATTCCTGTGGTGTCTACATGTGGCCAGTGTTGAGCTGCCAAAATCTTAACAACCGGTTCCCTATAAAGAGTTCTGATTTAAGGGATGTGCCCCAGTATGTATTTTTTGTACCAGCAGGGTTACCAAATGTCTGTATTTTCCCGGGACTAATTTTTAAAATTTAAAAATTCCTCCTAGACGGCGATTTAAGAACCAAAAAGCCTGACCTGTCTGGGAAAATACGGATTTATATTAACCCTGCGTAAAGTTCTTTTTTAAAAAGATGGGCCTGTACTAGAAATGAGCTCCGTTTCACACGTGCGGGTCTCCGCCACTACCTGGGGGTGTGCTAGGGTGACCAGATGTCCTGATTTTATAGGAACAGTCCCGATTTTGGGGTCTTTTACTTATATAGGCTCCTATTACCCCCCGGCTCCTATTACCCCCCACCCCGTGTCCTGATTTTTCACACTTGCTGTCTGGTCACCCTAGGGTGTGCACATGTGTGGGTCCCAGCTGCTCCCTGCCCCCCTCATTGAAGCAGGTGTGCAGGGTTACTGCCCTTGGAATAGCAGGGCACCAGTGGATGTGGGGTGGGATCAGCAGGGGGTGGCTGGAGACAGGGGCTGGCTGCGGGCAGGGGGTGCGGCAGGGGGTGGCTGCAGGCAGGGGGTGCGGCAGGGGGCGGCTGCGGGCAGGGGGTGCGGCAGGGGGCGGCTGCGGGCAGGGGGTGCGGCAGGGGGCGGCTGCGGGCAGGGGGTGGCTGCAGGCAGGGCCTGGCTGCGGGCAGGGTGGTGGGTGCTCACGGGGAGAGCAGCAGGACGCAGCCCAGGCCCAGCAGAGCAGCCAGGGACCCAGCAGGCAGTAGTGGGAGCCCCAGGGCCAGGGGAGCAGCAGCAGCCCCAGGGCTTGTGCCCAGGGCCAGGCGGCAGCCCACGTGGTTCCCACAACGCAGCGCCCCCGGCGGCCGGAGGAGGAATTGCATCACTTCCCGGCCGGAGCCCATCAAAGCCTCTGCGCCCCCTGCAGGGAAGCGGGTTAACAACTGGTTCTAAAATGGCTTCAAAATGTAACAACCGGTTCGTGTGAACCGGCTCCAGCTCACCACTGCATGTGGCCATGACTTTACTTACCTGTCAGTGTAGGTTGTTCAGACTATTCCTGGACACATGGTACATCTGCTGCTGGCCATCCCTGAGATGTAGGTCCTTCATCCACACAAGGACATGGCATATCAAGGTCAATCCAGCAGCTCCCATCTGGTCTTCACCTCTGCAATGGACGGCTAGTCCGACCCTGACCAGAGAAAGACAGGGTGGTGTTCTTCAGGGGAATCTGCTGGAGCTCCCGTGTCCCCCACTCCACCTCACTCCCCCGCACGCGAAGGAATTTCCAAAGATAGCACTAATCGTGGATAAACAAAGCAGCCAAGATGAGGTCAGTGTGGCTTGACTTACTGAGCAGACTGGTTCTAAGGGAAGAACAGATTTCTCTCCTGCTCTAGGGAGATTCCCATCGGAAAAGTATCTGATGGCGGGGGAGGGGGGAAATGCAATCCCCCAGCCCCTTGAATGGCAGGAAATCAGGACTCGGGGAGTTAAGGGGTGTCTCTGTCCTGCTGCAGGGAGCAGGCCTGGAGAGCAGAAAGGGCACTAGTGGCTTTGTAGGAAAGAAAGTGACTTTTACCAGTGAAGGTGGCTGAAGCTTCTTGCAGACATTAGAGTCGAAGATCCTCACACCTCCTTTGGGGATCCTTTTCCCTCAGAATAAAATAAGGAGAATGACGTGTGAAGCCCAGGTCTGGGATCCAGGGAAAAGGCAGGATCTCAGCCAGATTACACACCAGGAACCTGATCTTTCTCCCAAAAACCACAATTATCCGGATGAAGTTTTCTCCCCCATTTGCTTCCAGGTTATTTACTCACAGGATTCATTCATTTGCTTTCCTGTGTTTCCACTCTCTGCATCTGTTCATTGGTTTAAGTAACATTCTTTCAGTTTTTGCTTCTGTTTCCTCTTATTACAGGGTAGCATCTGCTTAGCACCTTCAAAAAATAAATTAAAAACAAAATCCTGATTCTACATTGAAGAGGTAAGTTTCTGAGAATTTGGCTGCAGAACTTTAGTGTCTGCATATGTCATTCACTAGTATTTATTGTGGTGCAGGTCTGATGCAATCTGCCCACCCAAGAATACCCACATGAAGCATGGGGTGCCCTTAGAATACCAGTTAAAAGAGAGGAAGAGAGTGGATTAATAGCGGGCGGGGGGTGAGGGGGGAATCAAAAAAAATCCAGTGCATCAGCACTTCTCTGCATCACTGCAGCACCAGTCCCGGGAGCAATACAGGTTAAAAATCTCCATGGTTCTTTCCCCCTAGAACCACATCCGAGCAGAAAAAGGCCTTCAGCCAATTATTTCCTTACACTCTGAATGGGTGAAATTCAGCCCTGTGCAGACAGCCAGGGCAAGGTCTGTGCATCACAGTGGGTTTAAGTGGCCACTTCACTGCCCAGGTGCTGTGAGTCTTCGGTGGCATAGTTTTCATCCTGGATTGGAACAGCCAGTGGGAATCCTGTGAGGTACAGAGCAGAGAGAGGTTGGGGCCACAACGTTCACCTCAGAGGCTGAGCTTCTGCAGACTTTTGGGATGTTCCCATCTGAGGAGGATGATTTTGGGCAGCCCTAGTTCAGAGCTTTCAGTACCTCAACCGGTGATTCTCTGGCACAATTGTTCTAATGTATCTGAACTTTTCAGGCCTTGCCCCCACCTCTGACACCCCTTGTACCTCACCATTGCCCTCTAACAGCCCCTGTCCCTTCTCTTGATCCCTGCCATGCCCAAATACAGAGAGTAGCTCATGCTCCTTCTCTCTTAGACCTTCTTCTTACACGATCCTTCCCTACCTTTTGATAAACTGATCACTGTGCCCTTCCCCAGCTCCTGGAGGAATTGTGGCTCCTCAGGACAACCTGGGAATGGGTGGCTCCTACCTCCGGGTGGGGTGTGTGGTTTTCCATCTAAGCATCACTGAGAGCCAGTACTTCTCGATTTCACAGGATGAGGTCATGGCTCCCCAAGCCGGGCCAGCTGCAGGCTGCATTGCTGTTGGCGACATGGACAGATCCCAGAGCCTGGAAGACAGAGCGGGGAGGAAACCCTTGCTCATTTCTCTTTCAGAGCCCCCTTCGAAGATGGGCCAAGAGGAAAGGAGAGGACGAAGGGCAGAAAGTGAAGCCGCTCCTGTGGCGAGAGCACTCCTGTAGAGCCCAGTCAGTTCCCAGCTCTCCCCCACATTGCTCGGTGTGACCTTGGAGAGGTCACTTCCTCACCTTCATTCCCTGTCTGTAAAATGGGGGTACAAGTCCCCCCCCACACACACACACAGGGAGGAGAAGGGAGGAGAGACCCATTTTCGGTGAGGGACTCAGACACTCTGGGCACAGATTGTGCCAGAGTGAGGGAAGGGACCCGGAGTTTGCTCCCTAGACCCAGGGGAGGAAGATGTTATCAGAAGGTCAGCAAAGGGGATGGGCCAGGAACTGCTGCCATGCACAGAGCTTAGGGATTTGGTCAGTGCCAGGGACTTTGTACCTCCCTTCAGCAAATGGCTTCCCTCTTGTCATCAGCAGTCCATACAGTATCTGAACTCCTTCCAAGTGGCCTGAAGGGGCTCCCTTCATTCTTCTTGCAGGTGATGGATTCGTTGACCCAGGTCGATAGGTGGGAATTTCGGAGAGGTCATTTGTAGCATGACATGAAATCAGTGGGAAATCTACATTTAGCAAAATAAAGGTTTCATTGGCCTTTGCAAATTTGGAACTGATCTGTCCTATCAATCAACGGTACATGTTCAGAAGAGGATGAAGCACGCCATCGTGGTCAGGTGATCTATGAGAGTCAGTTCCATCATGTGGCCATTTGATTAGATAAAATTCCTGGCAATGGCTGCCCATGGCCAGGGCAGGGTCTCCAGAGGCCTGAAATGCCAAGGAGTTTGGTGCGTGGTGCCTTGGTGAAAGCGCAGAAGTCACATCAGTCAAGCTAAGTCTGAATTTCAGCCCACATCTGGCACCAGCAAATGAAGCAGGCCCTGGTGGTCATAGTAGATGCGTCTACTTCCAGGATGAGCACTGAGCCTCCAAATAGGTGCAGTAGTGAAGGCAGTTGTGAGCTGTTTGTGGGCTTTTTGGAACTTGGGTGACCAAACAAACGTGTCCATTATGTGGAGGAGAGCTCTCGTGGGGGTTATTGGCTCTGAGAACCCTGGGCCGAAGCAGCAGTAAAGCGGGTGAAGTCTAGGAAGCGCTGGTCTTCTTGAGGACTTCAAACTTTGTCCCATCTATGAAAGGCTTCCACCTTATTTGGATCAATCGTAACATTTTCTGGGGAGAGGATGTACCCCAAAAACTCTGCGGAGAGTTGGCCGGAGGTACGCTTTTCCAATTCTGTGCTGAGACCATGCTGCCGAAACCTCTCCAGGTTCAGGTGTGGTGCGCATGCTGCTCTTGGTTCTCCAAAAAAAAAGAAGTCTGTCACCTGAATAGATGACACTGTGCAGATCCACCATGGCCCCAAATACATCACTGATGAAGTGTTGCAAGGGCAGGGGACCGTTAGTTAGCTCAAATGGCATGTCTGACAGTTAAAATGTCCATAGTGTGCTTTGAAATCTGCCTTCCATTTGTCCCCTGCCCAAATGAGTGTTAGATTGGAAATCCTCACAGATGAAGTTTGATGAACAACTTTGCAGATTTCCTGCGAGCCAACAATTGTGGGATTCCCAACAGGGGGTTATGGTTCCAAATGATCCTTTTTTTCAGGGGCTGATTGTCTAAAGAGAGACATAGTAGAGTCCCACATTTCTTCTTCCCCAAAAGGTCCTGGGCACCCGTGGGAAACGCTAATTTGCTCAGAAACTCTTAGGACCGGTTTTCAAGCCTGTACACAGGGAGAGCCACTAATTCTGGTTCCACCAATGTGTAAATACTGGTGAAGGCAACTTTCAACCAAGGTTGCAGGTCAAGAGGGCAGTCATAGTCCTGGGTGCAGAGGCAACGAGTCCCCATTTCTTTCAA
This sequence comes from Lepidochelys olivacea, assembly GCF_965140295.1. Lineage (NCBI taxonomy): Eukaryota > Metazoa > Chordata > Testudines > Cheloniidae > Lepidochelys > Lepidochelys olivacea. The sequence goes on from NC_140416.1 coordinate 13,345,477, forward strand.
AGGTATCCATGTAATCCGGGTATTGACCAGGAATGCCGGGTGTCCGAGTCAAGAAGGTGGAGTAGGTCCAGAGGCAGAGGCTGGTTCAAGGAACCCCGACATTATTTTCAGTCATTTCCATTGTGCAGCTCCAGCAGGGACCTCATCGGGCCAGGCTCATGTAGTGAGGCCCTGGTTCACACCTGGTGTGGTGTGTCCCTGTTGCATACAGGCCACTGACTTGCAGAGATCCTGCTTTTCTCCAAAAAGTTGCACCACCTAATGTCACGTACTGCATCTGATAATGATGCCCAGGGGTGGGAGCACAGGTCGCAGCAAGGTGCAGGATTGTGCCAAGGCTAAGAGTGGTACTAGAATCAAGGTCCAGGGACACAGCAGGGTCAAAACCGAGATCAGAGTCCATCGACAAAGCAGAAGTAGAACCAGGGCCAGAGTCTAAATCCATGCCAAAGGTCATAGCCGGGTAGTCAGAGAGCAAAGATCAGCCAAGTCAATGTCAAGCCAGAGTCCAGATACAGGCCGAGGGTCAAAGCCGGGTAGTCAACGTCCGAGTGGTTGGGGAAGATCAGGAGGAGAAGGCAATGCTGGAGCGGGTCAGTGGAGGGCCTGGAGCGGGGCTAAAGAAGGACAAGGAGATATGGAATCAAGGTGGGCAGGCAACATCTGGAGCCAAGAAGGGTCACGCCAAAGTCATAATCAGAGACCGGAGCCAAGGGTCAAACCAGAGTCAACAATGAAGAACCAGAGGGCAGGGCAGGACAGGGTGGTGCATGCAGGCGGGAACCAGGATGACTTACAGGTTCTCCTAGGCACTGCCCAGCTGGATCCCTAGAGACCCCTCATCGGGGGACTCCCTTCCTAGGAATAAAAGAAGGAGAGCAAGATGACAAAGATGTCTCTGACCCTGGGGTCCAAGCCAAGGGGAGCTCCCACCCAAGCATTGTGCCAGGACCCCATCACCCTCCTGGTTCATTTCACACTCAGAGATCCGCCCCCCCCACAGCAGGAGGGGAGAATAAAGGGCAGAAAGTGAAGTTGCCTCTTGGGGAAAGGGACTAGCCTGGGATCCACTCCAGTTCCCAGATCTACCCCCAGGAGTGTGTGACCAGGTTCGCAGCCCTTCTTCTGTGTCTCAATCCCCACCTGCCAGATGGGGAGGATCCTTCCTTGCCCCAAGGTGTTAGGGGGGAGTTTCATTCCTGTCTGGGAAGGGTTCAGATACCATGTGTGTGGCTTGGGAGCCAGGTGGGGGATGGTCAGACATTCACTGCGACGGGTAACATGGGCTATGTGGAGGTCTGAGCAGTGATGACAGGGGAGGGCTCCACATCGGGCCACCCCTCCCAGACTGCAATGGTTCCTGAGGATAAACCCTGGCTCTCCATGCTCCCATTTCTGGGCCAGTCCCATGGCCCTGAAAGCCTGATGCTTCTGAAACTGGCCTCTGGGCATGGGGGCAGGGACCGTATGTGGCCTGGCCCCAGCTCCAGGGGTCAGAGTGGGGCAGGGTGGTGAGAGCGAGCTGCTTGGCCTGGGTTTCTCTCAGTGCTGTGGGGTTTATGGCCCCTCCCCCTAACCCTTCTCCCTCAGGCACAGCAAGAAAGAGGATTACCTGCGGCAGGGAGTGGGAGCTTCTGGGCATGGGAAGGGGGGGCCCTTCAAGGCTGTCCCACGGAGCACAGCCCCTGCAGCGCTTTGGGCACCTGGCGCAAGCACCGGATGTAGAACAGGTGCGCCATGATCGCCGCTGTCACGTCCTCCTGCTGCAAGGGAACAAGGATCGGTCAGAGTCTCCGACACCCAAGGCAATGAAGGGCATGAACGGCACTGGGAGCCAGCAAAATTTCCTCCCCACCCCTCCCCACATTCAAGGGACAGATGCCCGCACCCAACCCTCTGAGATGAAATCTTGTCTCCTCTCGAGTGACCTCCAACCCCACTCCCACCACTGTGGAATGAACTCCTGTCCCCTTCCTCTCAGTTCCCCTGTGAGAGCTATTCTACCTCCCAACCCAGCCAGGGATTAAGCTCCACTCCCCAGAATCCCCTTATCCACCCTCTCCCGCTCCAGCTGAGGGGCTGGAAGGCTCTGGGCAGCAGTGCTGTGGGGTGAGAGGAGGTGGAAACCTTTCTCAAGGGACCCCCACCCCCCGTTATTAAGATGATGCCATGGACAGTAGCTCTGGGGAATGGGGCACTTCAGCAGCCTCTGCTGACTGACTCCTCCAGTTCTCCCAGAGCAGGTGGTGGCTGGGATAACATGATACTAGGGCCCTAGGAAGCAGCCTGAGGCCCGGAGGGGTATGAAACTCTCACAGGGGGAGTTGGCAGCCCCGAGCATGAGCAATAGCAGCGTGTCATGTTGATGTGACACCTGTTAGGAAATAGCCGAGCTGGGTCTGCTCTGTTTTGAGCTGCTCAGGGGAGAAGCTGACACCTACCAATGGCACCTGCCCGGGTTCATCCTCTCCTTGCTCCCAGGTCAGTGCAAGGGGATGGGATGGGATGGGAGTGACTGTCAATGGCCTGGAGGTGAAAGGCCCTGGGTGTCCCTCCCCAATTGATCCTTCTTTGGTTACCTCATTCCCGATCAGCTGGCCGGCTTCCCCCAGGATAGAATATGTCAGCACAAGCCCAGCCTGGCTGACACGGAGCTGGGGGTCATGTATGGCCAGAAGCGCTGCCTGGAGGAAAGATCTTTTCTGGCCTTCCGTGAAGATCTCTCCAAAGACCTAAAACCAACAGCACCAGAGCCCTTGTCAATTGTCCAGAACCAGGCTCCAAATCCCTCTAGTATCTCACAAGGTGGACAAGAGTCCTGGGGCAGCCAACTTTTGGGGTCCCATGGACCAAGGAACTCCCTTCAGGAAGAGGTTGCAGGCACTGAGGAATAGCTCTTTCTGGAGCAGGAGTCACCACAGGTGCCATGACATGCTTGGAACGTGTCTGCGCGCTCTGGAACCCAGCTCACAAAGACAACAAAGGACCCGCTACTGCTTCCAGCAGCGCTATTTCCTGCAGCTCACCCGCTAGAGGTTAGGGGCCTTTTCCATCTGCTTCCGTTCCTGCTCCCCATCCCACCGACAATCCCACGAGCGTCACATAGGCTGCAGTGACTCAGCCCAGGAAAGAAGCTCAGTGTCCCTCACCCAACGCCCAGGGCAGGGGCAGGTTCTGCTTCCTGACTCGCCCTGGTGCTCGGCAAACCCCACACCCTGCCTGTGCTTCCAGAGGTGCAGGGAATCCAACAAGGATCTGGTCCAGCAATTGCTGGTGTGAGCTTCCCAACTCACTGACCCAGGGGCTCACCTCTCAGACACCAGGGTGTCAGCCAGGGAGACAGTGAGTAGAGCCAGATTCCTGGAGATACAATCCTTCATTAACTCAACCCACCAGAGGATCCCTTTTATGCCCTGTAACCATGGATCCATGCAACACACACAAGCCTGGACCGTTAGCAAGGGTCCAGCCCAGGCTCCTCGGCCTCTTGCAGCCAAACACTGTCTGCTGGAAATAAGTATCATAGAATATCAGGTTTGGATGGGACCTCAGGAGTTCATCTAGTCCAACCCCGTGCTCAAAGCAGGACCAATCCCCAACTAAATCATCCAACAGATTTTTGTCCCAGGTCCCTAAATGGCCCCCTCAAGGATTGAACTCATAACCCTAGGTTTAGCAGGCCAATGCTCAAACCACTGAGCTATCCCTCCCCCTACAGAACACACTCACTGCAGGGGGAGACAGCTCCACACCTGAGCTACTGCAATGCCCTGGCGGAGAGTCCTTACCTCCCCCACCCTGGCCATGTTCCTGTACGCCAGGCGCTCGGTGTCTTGGAGCCCGTCCCGACACCACAGATCGCTCTCCTCTCTGATGTTCAGCCCTGGGGGAGAAAGACACACCCATTGGGGAGGTTTGGCATCTGGCTTTAGTGCCTGTTTCCTTCTCTTCCCTTTGCTGGGTGAACACTGGCTGGGGTTCTCATGGCATCCACGGCCCAATGGACTCGCAGGGTCCCCACCAGGTGGTTTAGTACCTGAAGGGGGATTTGTCTCATTCATCACAGTAATCAGGTGACCCTTACGGTCATTGTGCTCTGGGCATGGGTGCCTGTTAATGGTGGCTGCTAATGCTGAAAACGCCCCACAGCCACTGACTTCAGGATCTGGCCCTAGCTACCCAACTGGTGACATTCTACAAGCTTTGTGTCCATCCCCTGTGGTCCCTGCCCCTGCCTTCATGATGGGCTCTTTCCCTCCATGTGTCTCAATAGGTCCGTTCCTGTCCCCCCACCAGCTGGCAGCCCCCTGGGGGGGGGCTGATTTCTCTGGACTGGAGGACAGAGCCAGGCTATGAGGTAAAGCAGCCAACTTCCCTGGCATCTTCGTCCCCTTCCTCTCTCCCTGAATTAGGGAGATGAGTGTGAGTCATCATCTAAGCTGGGGTCAGTCTCAGAGGAGGGAGCTTCTTTCTGTAGGGTCCCTTGGCCAGTAAGTGGGGGGCCCAAAACAGGGGCCTTCTTTCCATTGGGGGCCCTCTGCCCTGCTGCAGTTGGTCTAAGAGCAGAGGCCTTAGTTCTATTGGTGTCCCAATGGCCAGCTGGAGCTAGTCTCCAAGGGACTCATTTCTATGGGGTCCCATTGCCCAGCTGGGTTTCTTACCCCTCCTCTGCAGCAGGAGCCTCTGCAGCCAATAGATCCCATCCCTGGCTTGCCGGCTGATGTCATCGGCTGGGTCAGAGATGTAGAGACCCAGCCGCAGCACAAAGTTGCCCGCCTTGGGGAAATCGGAGGAGGTCTGGTGGAGGAGGAGAAGGGGGGAATCCATCAACATTCTGCCTTCAGCTCCCCAGCTCTCCTGGGCTAGAGCTCTGCTCCCATCCATCTGCAGGAGGCACTGGGGGAGAGGAACTAGAGCCCTCTTTCTCTCTGCCCCCAAGGGAGCTTGAAGCAAAGGGACCCACGGCCTGGGCCCTCTATGAGCACCAGCTGCCAGGCTTCTCCAGAGTAACAAGGGCACTGAGGCCAGGCACGACCCTGCCAGCCAGTGGCCTATGGAATGTCGCAGTCCCTTACGGAGCCAGGGGGGACCACTTAACCAGGGGATGAGGAACTTGACTCAAGCCCTGGCTCTGCAGGATGCTGGGGTCAAAGGTCACTTACGTCAAATCCAGAGAGGGAGGTGGCAAATCGGAGCAGGGCAGCGCTGCTCCGTATGGCCCTAGCTCTCTCCTGGGTGTTTCTGGAGTCGAGCCAGAAATGGAGGTGCTGCGGGAGAAGAAAGCAGGGGAGGGTCAGCCGGCAGGCTTACATGCTCTACAAACGAGCCTCTCCCACTCCACATGGGGCGGAGAACTTGTGCTCAGGGTGGAATATCTGACTCCTCATGTGGGGGTTCATGACGCTGCCCACATCTTGCTGGGCACAAGCTGTCACTGTCTCTCCAGCCTGGGACAAAGCTCAGCCTTGGGGCTGGTCTATTTGCTCTGAACCCCTGATCCATCAACAGCCCATCAGGATCGAGGCACATGCCCTGGGCCCCCAGACAGCTCCAGAGGCCTTGGTAGGATGGATGGAGGGGCCGTGGGGACAATCGCTCCGGGAACTGCCGTGTCCCTAGGACAGAAGAGCTGATTCCCCGAGTCTTCTCCTGTATCTCAGGGTCTCCCTAGAAAGGAGCCAGTAACTTTTCTCAAAGGCCTGTGTCCCAGATCGCACAGGGGTTTCAGTCTGTCAGTCCCCAGCCAGGCCTGGTGCTCACTGTTAGTGCTCAATGGAACCGTGCAGAGCTCTGGCTGACAGTCCCAGCTCCTTCCCTCTTCCCCCGTCCCTTCCCCGCCACCGCTACCCCAGATGGCGGAAGGGTCCCAACATTCAACTGCACTGATGGCTCTGGGAAAGCGTGGCCATCTGGGTCCAAGCTGGGAGGACACAATGGAAACATGGTTCTTCTAGTCTCTCCTTTGCAGCCCTCCCACGGGGTTCATGGTAAATTCCCCCCCAGACCCTCCCATTCTGCTCACCTCCAAGAGGTGTTGCAGCTTGTCCGTGGTGGGGGTTTCTGCCAGCAGGCCCCCGAGCATGGTGTCCAGGCTCTCTAAGTAGGTGTTGTGCAGAGCCTGTGTCATAAATATAAAGGCAAGGGTAAACCCCTTTAAAATCCCTCCTGGCCAGAGGAAAAATCCTCTCACCTGTAAAGGGTTAAGAAGCTAAAGGTAACCTCGCTGGCACCTGACCAAAATGACCAATGAGGAGACAAGATACTTTCAAAAGCTGGGAGGAGGGAGAAAAACAAAGGGTCTGTGTCTGTCTGTGTGATGCTTTTGCCGGAGACAGAACAGGAATGGAGTCTTAGAACTTAGTAAGTAATCTAGCTAGGTATGTGTTCGATTATGATTCCTTGAAATGGCTGAGAAAAGAGCTGTGCTGAATAGAATGACTATTCCTGTCTGTGTGTCTTTTTTGTAACTTAAGGTTTGACCTCGAGGGATTCTCTATGTTTTGAATCTAATTACCCTGTAAGGTATTTACCATACTGATTTTACAGAGGTAATTCTTTTCTTTTTACTTCTATTAAAAGTCTTCTTGTAAGGAAACTGAATGCTTTTTCATTCTTCTCAGATCCAAGGGCTTGGGTCTGTGGTCACCTATGCACATTGGTGAGGATTTTTACCAAACCTTCCCCAGGAAGTGGGGTGCAAGGGTTGGGAGGATTTTGGGGGGAAAGGCGTGTCCAAACTACGTTTTCCCAGTAAACCCAGATAAAGTGTAGTGGTGGGGGTAGTGGAAATCCAAGGGTAAAATAGTTTGTACCGTGGGGGAGTTTTAACCTAAGCTGGTAAAAGTAAGCTTAGGAGGTTTTCATGCAGGTCCCCACAACTGTACCCTAGAGTTCAGAGTGGGGAAGGAACCTTGACAGCCTGCAAGAAGAGGGAGCACCTGTCAGTCATGGGACATGGGGCTACCCCTCTCAGGGGACCAGGAGGGTTCTCTGGGGACCCCTGGCCAGACCCAAAAGGTACATCCTGGCCTCTGCCATTCACATCACTGCAGGGACACTTAGCAAGAGTTCATGGCTGGATGCCTGCTGGCTCTTCAATCCTTGCCCTTAGCAGTTCTCTGCGCAGGGCCTGGTACCCAGCAGAATATGGAAAAGCCAAACCGCAATGGGTGGGAGGTAGGATCCCTGGGAAAGTCCAGGCAGCAGAGCACAGAATGAGGAGAAGAGGGAAGGCTGGGATCAGCCACAGAGGGGTAACGCAATCCTCACTGGCAGGAAGGGGCCCTCCCTTGCAGTTTGTATCATCCCCCCCCAACCCACACGCCCTGCCCGGGCTTGCCCCCCGCTCTGCTCACCCCTCCCCTATTCTCAGCAGCTCCATCAAACCGAGGGAGCAGGGATCAGAGGCCGCTCCTGGGACAGAGAAGTAGGATCATGACCTACCTGGAAGTGGGTGGTGTCCTGCCCCGTGCCCATGGTGAAAATGGTGTAGAGTAGAGCCCGCAGGAGGCGTGACTCCAGCTCCAGGGCAAGTGGTGGCTTCAGTTTGCTGGCGGGAGAGAGGAGCCCGTGTTATGCTTGGCAGCACCGGAGTGGCGCTGGCAGTGTCATGCACATGACCCTCCTCCCCTGCAATGATCCCTCCCTATGGCCACTGTCACGTTACGGGAGTGAAATCACCCCCAGCCAGGAAATAGGGGATCTTCCCACCTCCTCTGCTGGGGGATGCAAACAGCCACGGCTGGGGTTAATCTAGGCCCAAGAGGATCTGCACCAGGGTTAGGGCAGCTGGATGGGAGGGTCCTGGTACCTGAGGCTGCAAACCGCGGCCATGGAGCTGGAGATGATGGAGCTCGGCTCAGACACCATGGGCAGATCTTCAATCAGCTCCTGAGAGACCCCAAGGAGATAAAATTGCATGTGAGATTCAGGCCCTGTAGACCCACAGGCGCTTCCCAGGGAGGAGGCCAAAGTGCTCTGCAGAAACAGTCAGTGGCACCCCCACCCCCAACCAGCTGGCCTCCCCATTCCTCCCATCCATCAAACTTACTCTTTCCTTCCCCCTCTCCCACCCAATTCTTCCCTCCCCTCAGCCTCAGCTGCCCCTCCGGCCTTACAATTTCCCCACTGCCAGTTCCCCATCAATGTCAGAATTTCCTCTTTCCCTGCTCCTCAGCCCCAGGAAGCCCTGTCCTCTGCTTCCCCCTCCAGCCCCACTAACTCTTCCTCCCATGTTGGGCTCCCTCACCCCAGGAGCCGGGCACGGGGTCCCACTCACCGCAATGCTCTCCACAAGGGCCGCTTTGGAGAAGTGCGGCTCCAGAGTGTCCCACCCCTGCTGCTGTGCCGAGAAGCACAGACGGGGGACAGCGTGGAGGAAGCGGAGCTGTTTGGCCCTGTCCTCCACCCACTAAGAGTGGGGATGGGGGAGATAGAGAGAGAGAGATGGTCAGGTAGGGACCTCCCCACCCCACTTACAAAAGCTCCAGGTCTCAGGACCTCCCTGGAGTTGGACAGGGAAAGCCGCCCCTCTTCCCAAAACCAGTGTCACCCTTCACAGACTGGGGTTGTAACTGGGGCAGTGTCTGCGGGGAGCGGACACCTTGGCCTGCATGAGATGAACACCCCCACTTTGGGGTGCCAGGTAACAGGGGAGAAGTGCCCCCCATTGCGGGTGATGGATTCTCTGGGACAAGATCCCGAATGTGGGTGGGGATGGAACAAGGGGCAGGACAGACTTGGGGGCAGTGCAGCTGGAAGATTTTTGTACCTCAACTCTGCCCTGGAGGTGCTGCTGGATGACCCTGATGGTGTCTTGTTCAGGGGACACATCCTTCTCCTCCTCCTCCTCATCCTCCAGCTGGGCACTGAGGGTCTCTGCACCAGGGAGAGAAGGAGAAAAGCATCATTTATGCTACTGCTGTGAGAATGCAGGGTAGAGAAATGGCTCAATGTCCCCCATCCTCAACAAGGAACCCCATGGCATCGAGGTCCCCACCCTGCCCTTCCTAGAGATGACCTCAGCCCCATCAGCCTCAGGGCCCCGTGGCCATCAGCCCCCGCCCAACATTACCAGGGGAGGCTGGAGCTCCCCCAACTCTGCCCAGCATCTCCTGCCATGGAGTGTGGCTGGGCCATTCCCACTGGTGTCAGTGGGGCTCCCGTGGCTCAGTCCTGGCGCCTTGGTGAGCCAATGGGCACAGGGTGTGTCATAAATATCAAGGGAAGGGTAACCACCTTTGTGTATACAGTGCTATAAAATCCCTTCTGGCCAGAGGCAAAACCCTTTCACCTCTAAAGGGTTAAGAAGCTAAGATAACCTCGCTGGCACCTAACCCAAAATGACCAATGAGGGAACAAAATACTTTCAAATCTGGAGGAGGGCGGGGGGCTAATAAAGGGTTCTGTCTGTCTGTGTAATGCTGTTGCTGGGGACAAATCAGAAATGCAAGCCTTCCAACTCCTGTTAAGTTAGTAAGTCATCTAATTAGCAAATGTGTTAGATTTTCTTTTGTTTAATGGCTGGTAAAATAAGCTTGTGTTGGAGGGAATGTATATTCCTGTTTTTGTGTCTTTTTGTAACTCAAGGTTTTGCCTAGAAGGATTCTCTATGTTTTAAATCCGATTACCCTGTAAGGTATTTACCATCCTGATTTTACAGAGGTAATTCTTTTACCTTTACTTTAATTAAAATTCTTTTAAAAACCTAATTAATTTTTCTGTAGGAGTTTTCTGTAGGCTGAGAACAGCTATCAAAGAAGAAAGGTATCAGGTTACAGCACAGCAACATTTTACAAGTCAGGGTTTTTGGTTTTTTTGCTTTATTTCTAACTCTTGGGTGTAAAGTGAGTTAAAAACAGAGAGGTTAGGAGGACAGAATGCTATGTTCAACAGAAGCTGCAATTAGCCAGATTTGAGGCTGAGGAAAAACAAAAGGAACATAAAAGATGGGTCGAACTCAGACAGAGAAAATGAAGGCAAAAGAAAAAGAAATGGAAAAAAGTACGGAAGCTTGCAGAGGAGGAGAAGGAAAAAGAGAGGAAGCATACACTGGAGATGGAGAAGGCAAAGGCTCGGCAGAATATACCAAATAACCCTAACAATCCTTCCCCAACCATCCATTACACTATGTCCACAGTATAATGAATCCAGTGATATTGCTGATTATTTTCTCACCTTTGAGAGACTGTGCACACTCTATCAAATCCCTGAAGCTCACAAGATGACCAGATCGGCTGCAAAATTGCCTGGAAGAGCTCTGGACATATTCAATAAGATGCTGATTGAGGAGGCTTTGAACTATAATAAATCCAAGGGTTTGGTTTTAAAACAATTTCAAGTTACACCTGAAACTTACAGAGTAAAAGTGAAATCCCTTAAGAGAGGACCTGGACTAAGTAATGTGGCTTATGTAAACCAGAGAACAGATCTGTTTGAGAAATGGCTCAATGGACAGGATGTAACTAGCTTTGGAGGAAGATGGGATTTGATAATACAGGAGCAATTCCTGAATATGTCCAAGGATGATAGAAAGCAGTGTTTATGGGATAAAAATAATGGACTCAGCAGGAAGTCTTGCTTTTTATGCTGATCAATACAAGCAGTCCCAGACTGCCAGAGAGGCAGGGCAAACTGGAACAAAACGGGTGGAGGGAGGAGAGAGGAACAACCCTGGTCACAGTTGGAGCGGATACCAGAAGGGACACCCTCAGACCACACCCTACTACCAGGGGCAGCCCAAGGCCCCAACTATACTCCAAGGAACACTCCAGACACCTTGTCGTCCCACCACATCGTTCTCCAGCAACCCACCTCGCCCCAGTGACCAGTCAGCTGGGCAAAGTTTTAAATGTAACAAGCCGGGACATGTAAAGGCCAACTGCCCCAAGAACCCCTGGAAATTACAGTTCATTGCACCAAAATCACACCAGAGGTCCTCAGGCCCAGATGCCTCCCAGACACCCTCAGAGCGGAGGGAAACTGTGAGTGTGGGCAGGAAGAAGGTCACAAAATGGAGGGACACCGGAGTGTTGGCTATCCATGCTTCCTTAGTAGACCCCAATGTAATCGACCCAGAGGTCCAAGTAATGATTCAACCCTTCAAGTCCAACCATTTTGATTTGCCTACAGACAAGTTGTCTGTTCGGTACAAGGGCTGGTCAGGAACGTGGACTTTTGCAGTCTATGATAATTATCCCACCCCCATGCTGTTGAGGGAAGACTTGGCCAATCATGCGGAGGTAGCCAAGAAGGTGGGAATAGTCACCCGCAGCCAGGCTAAGCAAGCTGTCACACCTAGCTCTGTTCCGGAGACTTCTACCAGGACCCACTCAAGGATGTTGGAACCGGACCCCATACAAACGTCTGCAACAGCAGTAGTGAATCCAGTCACAGAGACCCAGACAGAGCCAGTCCCAGAACTGGAACTGGCAAAAAAAACAGCACCAGAACCAATGCCAGCACTGAATCCAGTACTTGCAACCCCAACACCAGAGGGCCCCACCCAACTGCACTGGCAGCAGCAGATAACCCTACCCAAGAGGCTCAGCCAAAGCCTAAACCCCAACATAGTGCACCAGCCAAGAGCGGTTCACAGTCAACTAAAACAGCCCCATCACCTGTTCCAGACCAAACAGAAAGCAGAACAGACCAGTTCCAGACCAAACAGAAAGCAGATCAAAGCCTCCAGAGAGCTTGGACGGTGGCACGCAACAACCCACCGCCTCTCAACTCTTTGAATCAATCCAGGCTTGTTGTAAAAAAAGGACTTTGATACAAGCAAACTCTTTCTGGTGGATACGAGGAAAACTGGCATTCTTAGAGACAGTTGGTAGTTCCACTAAGTACCAGGTAATGCTATTAAGCTTAGCCCGCGATCATCCTAGTGGCCATGCTGGGGTGAACAGAACCAAAAACCATTTGGGAAAGTCGTTCCACTGGGAGGGAATGGGCAAGAATGTTTCTTCCTATGTCCGGTCTTGTGAGGTGTGCCACAGAGTGGGAAAATCCCAAGACCAGGTCAAAGCCCCTCTCCAGCCACTCCCCATCATTGAGGTTCCATTTCAGCAAGTAGCTGTACATATTCTGGCTCCTTTTCCAAAAAAGACAGCCAGAGGAAAGCAGTACATACTGACTTTCATGGATTTTGCCACCCGATGGCCAGAAGCAGTAGCTGTAAGCAACACCAGGGCTAAAAGTGTGTGCCAGGCACTAGCAGACATTTTTGCCAGTGTAATTACGTTGGCCCTCCGACATCCTTACAGATGCAGGAACTAATTTCCTGGCACGAACAATGGAATGCCTTTGGGAAGCTCATGGGGTGAACCACTTGGTTGCCACTCCTTACCACCATCAAACAAATGGCTTGGTGGAGAAGTTTAATGAAACTTTGGGGGCCATAATATGTCAATTTGTAAATAAGCACTCCAATAATTGGGACCTAGTGTTGCAGCAGTTGCTCTTTGCCTACAAAGCTGTACCACATCCCAGTTTAGGGTTTTCACCATTTGAACTTGTATATGGCCACGAGGTTAAGGGGCCATTATTGTTGGTAAAGCAGCAATGGGAAGGGTTTACACCTTCTCCAGGAACTAACATTCTGAACTTTGTAACTAACCTGCAAAACACCTGCCGAAGCTCTTTAGCCCTTGCTAAAGAAAACCTACAGGATGCTCAAAAAGAGCCAAAAGCCTGGTATGATAAACATGCCAGAAAGCGTTCCTTCAGTGTAGGGGACCAGGTCATGGTCTTGAAGGCACTCTAGGCCCACATAATAAAAGCATTGTGGGAAGGGCCATTAATGGTCCAAGAGCTCCTGGGAGCTGTTAATTTTCTCATAGCATTCCCCACCTCCAACCGAAAGCTTAAGGTGTACCTTATTAATTCTCTAAAGCCCTTTTATTCCAGAGAATTAAAGATTTGTCAGTTTACAGCCCAGGGAGGAGATAACGCTGAGTGGCCTAAAGGTGTCTACTACAAAGGAAAAAGTGACGGTGGTGTGGAAAAGGTAAACCTCTCCATGACCCTTGGGCCTATGCAGCGACAGCAAATCAAGGAGCTGTGCACTAGCTACGCGCCGACGTTCTCAGCCACCCAGGACTGACTGAACGGGCATACAACTCCAATGACACAGGTAATGCTCACCCAATTAGAGCCCAACCTTACCGGGTGTCTTCTCAAGCTAAAACTGCTATAGAACGGGAGATCCAGGATATGTTACAGATGGGTATAATCCGCCCCTCTGGCAGTGCATGGGCATCTCCAGTGGTTCTAGTTCCCAACCCAAATGGGGAAATACGTTTTTGCATGGACTACCATAAGCTAAATGCTGTAACGCTCCCAAACAACTATCCAATGCCACGAAGAAATAAACGAGTGAAGAAACTGGGACGGGCCCGGTTCATCCCTATCTTGGACTTAACCCAGGGGTACTGGCAGGTACCGCTAAATAAATCCGCCAAGAAAAGGTCAGCCTTCATCACACATGTCGGGCTGTATGAATTTAATGTGCTCTCTTTCAGGCTGCAGAATGCACCCGCCACCTTCCAAAAACTTGTCGATGGTCTCCTAGCGGAATTGGAAAAATGTGCACTCGCAGACCTTGATGATGTGGCCATATTTTTGGAATCCTGGGCAAAACACCTGGAACACCTACAAAAAGTCTTCAAGCGCATAAGGGAGACAAAACTAACTGTTAAGACTAAAAAGTGTCAAATAGGCCTAAACAGAGTAGCTTACCTTGAACACCAGGTGGGTCAAGAACCTATCAACCCCCTACAGGCCAAAGTGAATGCTATCCAAAAGTGGCCTGTCCCAAAGTAAAAAAAAAAAACTGGTCCAATCCTTTTTAGGCTTGGCCAGATATTACAGGCCATTTGTAGCGCAATACAGCCAAATCGCCAATTTCAATTTACACCTAAAACTTACAAAGTAAAATTTCAAACCCTTAAAAAAAGGCCTGAACTAATGTGGCTTATGTAAACCAAATAACAAATCTGTTTCATAAATGGCTCAACAAACGGGCTGTTACTAACTTTGAAGGAAATGTATATTCCTGTTTTTGTGTCTTTTTGTAACTTAAGGTTTTGCCTCAAGAAATTCTCTGTTTTAAATCTAATTACCCTGTAAGGTATTTACCATCCTAACTTTACATAGGTGATTCTTTTCTCTTTTCTTTAATTAAAATTCTTCTTTTAAACACCTAATTAATTTTTCATTGTTCTTAAAATCCAAGACTTTGGGTCTGTGTTCACCTGTACCAATTGGTAAAAATTATTATGAAGCCTTCCCCAGGAAAGGGGGTGTAGGGCTGGGGGAAATATTTTGGGGGAAAACGTCTCCAAGTGGTCTCTTTCCCTTTTCTTTGTTTAAAATGCTTCGTGGTGGCAGCAGACTGTTCAAGGACAAGGCAAAGTTTATACCTTGGGAAAGTTTTTTTAACCTAAGCTGGTAAAAATAAGCTTAGGGGTCTTTCAGGCAGGTCCCTACCTCTCTACCGTAAAGTTCAGAGTAGGGAAGAAACCTTGACAGGGTGTTACTAGTCCCCCGCTGCCCCTGTCCTCCCCCCTGTCCCGTGGATCTCCCCTCACCTGCACAGAGGGAGCCTTCAGCCTCAGGGCTCTCAGACCCCACGGAGGGGCTGCTGGCCCCTCGGGAGAAGGAGGAGCTGCTGGTCCCCGTGCCAGAGTCGCCCAGCTCCTGCTCTGGGCTGGCTGGGAGCTCCTCAGTGGCCAGGCTGGTGGATGGCTCCGGTTGGGCACTGGGGTGCGGCTCCTGGCTCCTCTGCTTCCTGTAAAGGAAGCTGCAGAGCCACCTTCCCAGGCTCCCACCCTCTCCTGGGTCCCTCCTACAGAGCATCACCCTGGGCCACCTCCATTTGGGACCAGAAGGGGCCTCAGGGCATGCTAAGGGAGCTGGTGTCTTCCTCCTCCTCCAGAAAGCCAGGGAGCTCCTCCTCCTCGCCTGGCCACTGGCCTCTTCCCCGCCCGCGGGGACAGAGGGGCCGCTCTCCTCCTGGGAAAGCCGGACGCTGCTCCCTACTGGCTCCGGAGCCACCAGCCCAGCCTTCCTCCTCAGAATTTGCCTCAGCCGCTGCATCCTGGGAATGAGTGGGGAGCCGCCATGAGTCTGGGTTCAAGGCAGCCTCTCATTAATGGGCCTGCCTGTTCCTCCATCCACCTCCCCTCCGCTGAGACAATTTCTCCTCACCACACACCCCACCCCAGGGCATGGGGGCTGCCGTCCACACCCACTGGCAGCAGCTCCCAGCACAGGCTGCTCCCAACGTTCCCCCTCATCCCTGGGGCCCTGTGACACCAGGGGAGTCTCGTCCTTTCAGAGCAGTGGGGCTCTCTGTTAGTTTGGACAAGCAGCTCCCTCCACCTCAGAAGGCCCCGCTCCCTCCCAGGCCAGGGAAAGAGCAGCACCCGGACAGTCCCCAGCGAAAGTTCACAAGGTGTCAATGCTGGGAGGGAGGAGTCGCCCTCACTTCCCACTGATTTCACTGATTGCGGTTGTGGGTGTTCAGCACCTGGCAGGTTCTGCCCTCCCCAAAGACTCTCGACGTGGGGAAAAATCTCCTGCAAGGGAAGGGCTGGGAGCCCTCTTGCTGGCCCATTCCCACCACACTGGGGATGGCTCTGGAGAACTCCACTCACTTGCTCTAGATGGGAAAGCGCTGGGTGGCAGATACTCACCGAGGCCTAGTCTCTTGCCCTCCTCCTTGATCTCCTGCACCAAGGTGGGCTGGAAAGGGTGCTGCCCAATGCCCTGCCAGCAGAGCAGGGAGTAGAAGCCTGCAGATCGAAAATGGCTGTGAAAACAAGATGACGTTTTATTGTCAGGGGATGGATAAACTCAGCCTAGCAACCGGGGGTTTACAACACTGACCTATGGCCAGCAACACACCTCCCATCTCCAGGTCTCCTCGTACCGCAAGCACATTCCTGAAGCGTGATGACCCAAGGGCTGTAGGGGAGTGTCCCCAGCCCCAGTGAGGGAAACAGAGGCCTGGGCAGGAGAAGCCACTGCCCCAGGGTCGTTGAGGGAGTCAGGGATAGAGCCGGGGATGGAGCCTTTGTCCAGGCTCCCGCACTAACCACTAGAGGAACACTCCCTTCCAGAGCTGGGAAGTGCCAGCGGGACTCGATTCCCAGTCTCCCTGGCTCTGAGTGTGACTTGTTGTTGTGACTGAGGCAGAGGGGTGGGAATCTGGACTCCTGGCTTTCACTGGTGATTTTCTTCTATTCCCAGCCTCCCTGGCCCTGAGTGTGACCTATGGAGGTGGTGGAATCTTCATCCTTAGAGATTTGTAAGGCCCAGCTTGACAAAAAAAAATCATCTATTTTAAATTAAGGGCAAAATTTATGAAAATCTCTTCAATAATCTAAATAGAAGAGGAAAAAATAACATGAAATCGAACATGTTCACTGCCAAGTTTTGGAGAGAGTCACACCACTGACATGATAGCTAAAGCCCTGGAAGCAAACTTAGCTGAAATGCTAACCCAGCTTTGGACAGCAATAGCTTCCTTGGAAGGTGCAGAAACTATTGTCTTCTTTTCAGTTTATTCAAAGAGTTCAGTTCAATGACTCGTTCGTTGAAATTCAAGAAAGCCATTGAGAGTTCACAAAACAGGCAAACTTCTTTTCCTCCCTCAATCTATGGATAAAAACTAGGTGTGAGGGGATGGATATACTAGTTCATAAATCTAGAAACACGTGAAAACCAGAACGTATCATTTTAGTTCACTAACCACACTTCAAATTTCCTTTGTTTAAGAAATCAGTTTTAAATGCAAAACATTTCCATACAACTTTTTTCTTATGCTTCTCTTTCTAGCTCCAGCATGACCTTGGTTTGTGACCAAAGAGAGGTCACTTCTTTTCTCTTTCCCTCTCTATCATGGAGATGGAGAAAATTCTCTAAGTCCTAGCAGGCAAGAGATTTGAGCACGTCAGGCGTGTGAGAGCCCTTGTGCTCTAAAGGACAATGGGTGATTGTTGTTTGGGGCAAGAACCCCAACGGATTTGATACTTGTGCCCCATCCAAAGCCAATAACACATCTCTGTATTTTCAATCATGAGTTAGACATTCTCAGCACTCCTCTATCTCCCACAGCCCTCAGGTGTTCCTTGGATTATGGAGGCTTGGTTGCAAAGAGGACTGGAATTTTTTTACTGGCTTCCTGGGTGTCCCTAGCCAATGAGGGTCTCAGTCTGGCCTCCGAGGCCCACACCCCCCAGACACTGAAGATCAGGATGGATTGATTTCACTTCCCGGTTTTTGTCTTTGTATTTTTGAATTATTTTCCTAATGAAAGATTGATTCTCATGACATTCATAGAGCTGGCAGACGACAGAACAAGGAGCAATGATCTCAAGTTGCAGTGTGGAAGGCTTGGATATTAGGAAAAACTTTTTCACTGGGAGGGTGGGGATGCCTTTGAATCTGCTAGGATAGGGTCCCCCATCTTCTACTTAGAGCCTATATTTTTTCTTACCTTCTACACAGATGACGATTTCTTTCCACACAATCAATACAGTAATAAAAATAATCCCGAGAATCTCCTCCACACCAACCGTCTCTTGGTCCCCACTGAGAGACTGCAAGATGGAGGCTTGCTGCAGCAAGGCTACAGGGGTCTCCGAGGTTCCCCCTGCCCCGCACCCCTGTCCTGCCGGGCTGTTGTCAAGGGAGCTCTGTGGGGTCACACCCGCCTCATCATCTTTGCCCAATAGGCTGAGTTCCTGCCAAAGGCCTTTGTGAAGTCACTGCCACACTCACCTTTCCCTTGCAGGCCTGATGTCTGCCCCTGGCCAGCCCGGCTGGATGTTTCAGCTGCACCCTGGATCACCCCACTTGCTCATTATTGATTCTGGGGAGCAAGCAGGCCACCCAGTAAAACAGCAGAGTCTATGCCTCACCCCACACTGAGTTTTTCATAGAGGCATCGGTTGTGAAACTATTTGATCTCCTAATCCAGCCTCTATTTCACTGGCTATGACATTTCACACGCTTACCACCATATTAAGCCCAATTGCTTGTAATTCACAAAAGGGTGCCATGGCACCTTCCGGAATGATAACCAGTTGTGATGGGAGGATACCAGGAAACAGAGAATCCACCTCTGCCCCAGGCCCTACGCTACCAGCACTCCCAGCTATCTTCGAGACACCACCGACATCCTGGGGAAACTACAATCCATCGGTGATCTTCCAGAAAAGGCCATCCTGGCCACTATGGATGTAGAAGCCCTCTACACCAACATTCCACACAAAGATGGACTACAAGCCATCAGGAACAGTATCACCGATAATGTCATGGCAAACCTGGTGGCTGAACTTTGTGACTTTGTCCTCACCTATAACTATTTCACATTTGGGACAATATATACCTTCAAATCAGCGGCACTGCCATGGGTATCCGCATGGCCCGACAGTATGCCAACATTTTTATGGCTGACTTAGAACAACGCTTCCTCAGCTCTCATCCCCTAATGCCCCTACTCTACTTGCGCTACACGAATGACATCTTCATCATCTGGACCCATGGAAAAGAAGCCCTTTAGGAATTCCACCATGATTTCAACAATTTCCATCCCACCATCAACCTCAGCCTGGACCAGTCCGCACAATAGATCTACTTCCTGGACACTACGGTGCTAAGAAGGGATGGTCACATAAACACCACCCTATACCGGAAACCTACTGACCGCCATGCTTACCTACATGCCTCCAGCTTTCATCCAGACCACACCACACAATCCATTGTCTGCAGCCAAGCTCTACGATACAACTGCATTTGCTCCAACCCCTCACACAGAGACAAACACCTACAAGATCTCTATCAAGCATTCTTACAACTACAATACCAACCTGCTGAAGTGAAGAAACAGATTGACAGAGCCAGAAGAGTACCCAGAAGTTACCTACTACAGGACAGGCCCAACAAAGAAAATAACAGAACGCCACTAGCCATCACCTTCAGCCCCCAACTAAAACCTCTCCAACGCATCATCAAGGATCTACAACCTATCTTTCAGAATGACCCATCACTCTCACAGATCTTGGGAGACAGGCCAGTCCTTGCTTACAGACAGGCCCCCAACCTGAAGCAAATACTCACCAGCAACTACACACCACACCACAGAACCACTAACCCAGGAACCTATCCTTGCAACAAAGCCCGTTGCCAACTGTGTCCACATATCTATTCAGGGGACACGATCATAGGGCCTAATCACATCAGCCACACTATCAGAGGCTCGTTCACCTGCACATCTACCGACGTGATATATGCCATCATGTGCCAGCAATGCCCCTCTGCCATGTACATTGGCCAAACTGGACAGTCTCTATGTAAAAGAATAAATGGACACAAATCAGATGTCAAGAATTATAACATTCAACAACTGGTTGAAGAACACTTCAATCTCTTTGGTCACCCGATTACAGACCTAAAAGTGGCAAGTCTTCAACAAAAAAACTTCAAAAACAGACTCCAGTGAGAGACTGCTGAATTGGAATTAATTTGCAAACTGGACACAATTAATTTAGGCTTGAATATAGCCTGGGAGTGGATGGGGCGTTACACAAAGTAAAACTATTTCCCCATGTTTATCCCCCCGCCACCACCCGCTGTTCCTCAGACGGTCTTGTCAACTGCTGGAAATGGCCCACCTTGATTATCACTACAAAAGGTTTTTGCTCCCCCGCTCTCCTGCTGGTAATAGCTCACCTTACGTGATCACTCTCCTTGCAGTGCATATGGTAACACCCATTGTTTCATGTTCTCTGTGCATATAAATCTCCCCAATGTAGTTTCCACTGAATGCATCCAATGAAGTGAGCTGTAGCTCATGAAAGCTTATGCTCAAATAAATGTGTTGGTCTCTGAGGTGCCACAAGTCCTTTTCTGTTTGTTCCAGTGGTTAGTCTCCCTCACTGTCAAAAAGGTGTGCCTTACTTCTCATTTGAATTTCTCTGGCTTCAACTGACAGCTGTTGGTTCTTGTTGTGCCTTTCTGGGCGAGATCGAATTAGCCCTGCCCCGTGAAATCCGATCTCCCTGTCCTGCTGGGATCCCTCCAGCCAGGAGAACCCAGTCAGGGCCTCCTAGCTGTTTGTCTGCTGGGCTGGGGATATCAGATGCACCAGAGGCATGCAGAAGTGAATGCACTGCATCAGCCCGGCATTGGGCTCAGGGGTTTGGCCTTGGCAACTTCTGCTCCAGCCATGTCTCTGGGTGTCTGGGCTCAAGGCTTCTGACCCCTGTGACTGCAGCCAAGCCTGGGGTGCTGAGCTCAGGACTTTCATGCCCCTCCCCACTGCTCTCGGCACTCTGGGTGTCTGCCCGGCATCTGCAGCTGGGGCTCAGGGCTTCCCTTGCAGTTCCTTCTGGGGCTCAGGGGTTCATTTTTAAGGATGCCCCCAAATTGGTCTTTGCGTTAATTTGCCAGGGGACTAGTAGGTAGGAGCTCCCAGCTGAGGTGCTCTCAGCAGCAGGGACCCATCCGCACATCTTAGAACCTCCTCTAACTTCAGAAAGATTCTTGGCAGCTGCCCTCAGAGCCCAGGTCTGAAGGTAGCACGGAAGTGAGCGTGGCAATGCTGTAACCCCCCTACAACAACCTCTGAACTCCCCCACTATCCCATTTTGGTTGGGACTCCCAGCAAATGAAATATCATTGAGATGGACATGTTCCAACGAGACAATTCAATTAAGAGTAGGATACCAGAGGAGGAAAAATCACTTTTGTCGTGGCAATGAGGGTGGCCCATTTCAAACAGTTGACCAGAAGGTTTCAGGAAGAATAGGGGGAAATTAGTATGGGGGAAGTTAGGACTTTTGGCTGCAGAATTTTATTTTATTTTTTTATGAGATTGTGTCTTTTAGGTTTTCTGGCACACAAGCAGAGAAGTTAGAGAAAAACATAAATGATTCTTGCGGGAAGTTTGCAATGTCTCGCTAATTTGTTTCTTAAGACCAGAACAAAAACACATAAGAACCCCAAAATCAGAAGGAGAGAATGTCAGCTTCTGCCTATAACAGAGAGGCACAATTCACTGGGTACCTGCTGACTGACTGCTGCTACACCCCCACTGAGCTGCTTAGCATGCAAGTAGGTCCAGGAACCGTGCCCAAAATTTAAAGTCGCAGTATTCAATTTTAACACAACCACAAATACACCAGAGCATCCAGATTTTCTGTTTTACAAGGTCTCTCCTTGTTTTGGAACACTGGTTTCTAAACATGCCATCGGGACTTTGCATCCAATTTCAGCTACTAATTAGCAAGTGTGTGGAACAATCACTAATGTGCATTCGGTGTTATGTTGTAGGTTTCTTTGGGAAATCTGACATGCTCTCAGCCCCCCCCAAAACCCACTCTCTCTCCCCCCACATACACACAACACACTCCCTGTCACACTCCACCCAACACCACCCCATTTGAAAAGCATGTTGCAGCCACTTGCATGCTGGGATAGCTACCACAATGCACTGCTTTCTGTGGCCATTGCAAGAGCTGCCATTGTGCTGGCAGTGTGAACACACAGCAGCGCTTTCCCTGCAGCGCTCTCTGAGGGGCACTGCAGCTCCTGGCGCTGTACATCTGACAGTGTAGACATAGCCTAAGTTACATCAGTGAAAATTTCTTTATTCAAGACAAGGGCAGATTCAGGACCTGAGTATTACATAGTAGGATGTAATTATTTTAGAATAGGCTGTAAACACAGATAAATGACTGGCATGTATGTTGAGTGTTTAAACGGAGTCTCTCCCCCCCAAATAAGAATCCGTTGAAGACAATTAAACTGCTCTATTTAGAGCATGACTGTCATTTACTCTCCCTATTGTGCATTAAGAAAGTAGTATTCTTGTTTTAATGTAATCACGCATAAGAAGCAACAGAAAACCATTTATAGTTAAACAAAATAAACTTGGGAACAGACTTTTTTATGGTGGCTTATTTATTTTGAAATGTTGCCTTGAAACTTTTTGTTTTATTTAGCCCTGAGAGGAAGGATAGTGGGTGAGGTCAGCAAACATTTCAGGAGATGTGATGCTTCCAAAGTACAAACCCAAGATCCCAAGCGATACAGGACCCCTTAACATTTAAATGAGCCCTTCTGAGAGGCCTGATGCTGATAAGAATGACTGACCTCATGAAAAATGGGCTTTGTTTTCTCATTTAAACAGTGAGAAAATTTCACGGAGCCCTGAGCTCTCACTTTGGGGGTGGGGGGGGTGTGGAGACCCAATGCGGCACAAGTTAGTAACCGCTGTGGTGGGATAGGCAGGGCCAGATCTGGAGTCAATGGAGCAACCCCCAGGTGAAGCAGTTAAACCCCAACCCAAAGACTGGATTTTCCACAGTTACAAGGGCAATTAGATAACTATACACACACACACACACAAACAGACTGAAATATGTAGGGTTAGAAATCCCCAGTAACAACATTGCTGGCCCAAACTCTCTGCAGTGACCCCAACCCGCGACACTCCCTCTCTGTGTCCCTTCTCGACAGTGGGGCTGTGAGTGTAGCTGGATTGGGCAGTGGCTCCGTCTATTGTCCCACGGGGGAATCTCTTCTCTTCATTGCCACATGCCACGCAGTTGCCGTACTCTATCTGTCAGCCCAGCTGCTCAGTGGATTTGCCCATGTCACCCGGTTTCAATTGTTCCTTTCCACATAGAATCATAGGACTGGAAGGGACTGTCATAAATATAAAGGGAAGGGTAAACCCCTTTGAAATTCCTCCTGGCCAGGGGAAAGCTCCTCTCACCTGTAAAGGGTTAAGAAGCTAAAGGTAACCTCGCTGGCACCTGACCAAAATGACCAATGAGGAGACAAGATACTTTCAAAAGCTGGGAGGAGGGAGAGAAACAAGGGGTCTGTGTGTCTGTCTAGAGTCTGTCTTTGTCGGGGATAGACCGGGAATGGAGTCTTAGAACTTTTAGTAAGTAATCTAGCTAGGTATGTGTTAGATTATGATTTCTTTAAATGGCTGAGAAAAGAATTGTGCTGAATAGAATAACTATTTCTGTCTGTGTATCTTTTTTGTAACTTAAGGTTTTGCCTAGAGGGGTTCTCTATGTTTTTGAATCTAATTACCCTGTAAGATATCTACCATCCTGATTTTACAGGGGGGGATTTCTTTATTTCTCTTTACTTCTATTTTTATTAAAAGTCTTCTTGTAATAAAACTGAATGCTTTTTCATTGTTCTCAGATCCAAGGGTTTGGGTCTGTGGTCACCTATGCAAATTGGTGAGGCTTTTTATCCAACATGTCCCAGGAAATGGGGGGGGGTGCAAGTGTTGGGAGGATTGTTCATTGTTCTTAAGATCCAAGGGTCTGGGTCTGTAGTCACCTAGGCAAATTGGTGAGGCTTTTGACCAAACCTTGTCCAGGAAGTGGGGTGCAAGGTTTTGGGAAGTATTTTGGGGGGAAGGATGCGTCCAAACAGCTCTTCCCCAGTAACCCGTATTAGTTTGGTGGTGGTTGTGGCCAGTCCAAGGACAACGGGTGGAATATTTTGTACCTTGGGGAAGTTTTGACCTAAGCTGGTAAAGATAAGCTTCGGAGGTTTTTCATGCAGGTCCCCACATCTGTACCCTAGAGTTCAGAGTGGGGGAGGAACCTTGACAGGGACCTTGAGAGATCATCAAATCCAGGGGTTCTCAACCTTTTTCCTGCTGAGGCCCCTATAAAAACATCCTATAAAAACAACAGGGCCCGGCAGGGGGGAAGCGTGGGTTCCAGGCCAGGGGGACACACTTGGGCATAGGCATAGTTTTACTTCTATTTTTTTTTTGGTGGGGGGGGGGGGCGCTAAGGAAGGCCTGGCATGGCTTATCCCAGCACCACACAGCAGGGTTCAGGGAGGATGTGCCATCTCCCCCCCCGACTCACTCAGGAGGGCACCCAGCTTGTCTGGGCTCTGGGGGGATGCAACCAAAAATATAACTGAAAGCGGGGACTCAGTTCAAAAAGTTTGAAAACCGCTCAGGTGCGGACAGGAGGTTAGTTAGGGGCTGTGTGAAATGAGGGGAGTAGCTCAGGGTACAGGGAGGGGATAGCTAAGGGCTGTGTATGGGCAGGGGGTAGCTATGGACTGTATGCAGGCAGGGGGGCTTCCAGTGCAATGCCCAGCTTCAGGGGCAAGGCACTGGGACTCCCGGCTTCAGCCTCCGTGCTGCTCCTGGCTTGTGGGGGCGGGGAGGTTTGCCGGCTCGAGCACCGCGTTGCTCCTGGCTTGGAGGGGATGTGGAGACCCTGCCAGCTTCAGCCCCACCTAGCTTCTGGCTGCGCCACTCCTGGCTTGGGGGGGATGGGGAGGGCACCGCGGGCTTCAGCCCCGCACTGCTCCTAACTAGGGCAGGGGGCCCACTGGCTTCAGACCCGCACTGCTCCTGGCTTAGGAGGAAGGGGGGGGGCCCAGACTTCAGCACTGGGGCTCCAGGTTTCAGCTGTGGGGCTCCACGGCCCCCTGGAAAGGGGTTACTGACCCCCGGCTGAGAACCACTGACCTAATCCAGTCCTCTGCACTCATGGCATGACTAAGCATTATCTAGA
Source organism: Lepidochelys olivacea (assembly GCF_965140295.1). Taxonomy (NCBI): domain Eukaryota; kingdom Metazoa; phylum Chordata; order Testudines; family Cheloniidae; genus Lepidochelys; species Lepidochelys olivacea. The sequence goes on from NC_140416.1 coordinate 13,370,055, forward strand.
TCATCCCTGACAAGTGTTTGTCTAACCTACTCTTAAAAATCTCCACTGATGGAGATTCCAGAACCCCTCAGGCAATTTATTTCAGTGCTTAACCACCCTGACAGGAAGTTAGCCATTGATAGCTACTCTCTGGGAATGGTTTTCCACCAGTTTTGCACGCATCTTATAGTAGCTCCATCTAAGTTGTCTTTCCCTAGTTTGTTTAGGAGACGGTCAGGTGAGACTGGGACTGATTTAACTGGGAATTGGTCCTGCTTCGAGCAGGGGGTTGGACTAGATGACCTTCAGGGGTCCCTTCCAACCCTGATATTCTATGACTGCATCAAAAGCCTAACTACCGTCAACATATACCACATCTACTGCTTCTCCCCATCCACAAGGCTCGTTACCCTGTCAAAGAAAGCTATCAGGTTGGTTTGACACCATTTGTTCTTGACAAATCCATGCTGACTATTACTTATCACCTTATTATCTTCCAGATGTTTGCAAATTTAGAGCTTAATTATTTGCTCCATTATCTTTCCAGGTACAGAAGTTAAGCTGACTGGTCTGTATTTCCCCAGGTTGTCCTTATTTCCCTTTTTTTAGATGCCCTTTTCCAGTCTTCTGGAATCTCTCCCGTTTTCCATGTCTTTTCAAAGATAATCACTAATGGCTCAGATATCTCCTCAGTCAGCTTCTTGAGTATTCTAGGATGCATTTCATCAGGCCCTGGTGACCTGAAGACATCTCATTGGTCTACATAATTGTGTACTTTTTCTTTTCCTATTTTATCCTCAGATCCCACCTCATTTTCACTGGCGTTCAGTATGCTGACAAGAATAAATAATAATGGATAAATTGGAGAGAGTCCAGCGAAGGGCAACAAAAATGATTAGGGGACTGGAACACATGAGTTATGAGGAGAGGCTGAGGGAGCTGGGATTGTTTAGCCTGCAGAAGAGAAGAATGAGGGGGGATTTGATAGCTGCTTTCAACTACCTGAAAGGGGGTTCCAAAGAGGATGGCTCTAGACTGTTCTCAATGGTAGCAGATGACAGAACGAGGAGTAATGGTCTCAAGTTGCAGTGGGGGAGGTTTAGATTGGATATTAGGAAAAACTTTTTCACTAAGAGGGTGGTGAAACACTGGAATGCGTTACCTAGGGAGGTGGTAGGATCTCCTTCCTTAGAGGTTTTTAAGGTCAGGCTTGACAAAGCCCTGGCTGGGATGATTTAACTGGGAATTGGTCCTGCTTTGAGCAGGGGGTTGGACTAGATGACCTTCTGGGGTCCCTTCCAACCCTGATATTCTATGATTCTATGCTAGATGTCCAATTACCACTAACCCTCTTCTTGAACACTGAAACAAAGAAGTCATTAAGCACCTCTGCCATTTCCACATTTTCTGTTACTGTTTTTTCCCTCTTCATTGAGTAATGGGCCTACCCTGTCCTTGATCTTCCTCTTGCTTCTTATGTATTTGTAGAATGTTTTCTTGTCACCCTTTATGTCTCTAGCTATGATCTGTTTTGTTCCTTGGCCTTTCTAATTTTGTCCTTAGAAACTTGTGCTATTTATGTTCATCCTTTGTTGTAATTTGACCTAGTTTCCACTTTACGTACAACGATGTTTTGATTTTTAGATCATTGAAGATCTCCTGGTTAAGCCAGCATGGTCTCTGGCTATACTTCCTATCTTTCCTATGCAGTGGAATAGTTTGCTTTTAGGCCCTGTAGTGGGGCAACTGCCCCACTCCAGTAAAACAGGGGTTAAAAGCATCCCTGGAGAGGGCTGTGGCTGGGCTAGGCTGATTCGGGAAGCAGCCACAGCTGTGGCCAGCTCAATCAGGGTCCAGCTGGCCCTTATAAGAGGGCTTGGGGCCAGAAGTGAGAGGAGTGTCACTCTAGTTCTGGAGGTAGAAGGGCTAGCTGCCTGGGAGTGATGTATCTGAAGTGGAGCAGTGCCGGGGAAGGGCAAAGAGAGCTGGGGAGCAGCAGCCTGGTAAATCCCCAGGCTGAGGCCTTGTTGAAGGCCTAAGAAAGTTACGGGGGAGGCAGAGGGGCAGCCTGGGGATAGGCAAAGGCAGCAGGTCCTACCCCCTTGCCAATGATGAGTGGCCATTTCAGACTGCAGTTTGCCCCAGTGAGCAGGGGCTAGATGATGACTGGCAGTAGCCACTGAGGCAAGGTGGGTTTAGAGGGTTGGGGGTTCCCCTGGGAGGGGAGACCCAGAGTGTGGGGGTACAGCCAGGGGGCAGCACCCCAAGGTAAAAGGGCACCAAGGTCCGGAGGGATATGGGGGCCCTAAGACAGGCAAGACACCAGCCTGCAGAGGGCGCTCCCAGTGCTGAAGAGCTAACTTCCAAGATGACCAGCAGGAGGCGCTGTGCCGGTGAGCCTTCACCTTGCTACAGGCACATAATAATGTCTCTGAAAAATTGCAAACTCTTGAACTGTTTTTTCCTTTACACTTGCTACCCTGGGATCTTACCTACCAACTCTCTGAATTCTCTTAAGTCAGCCTTCTTGAAAGGCAGCACCTTGCACAGACACATTGAATGTTGCCTAACATTATCAAGCTCTTTCTGAAATTCCTCACAATCCACCCAAACAAAAGAATTCAGTGGCCTGGGCAAGTTTTCCTATCTCATGTTTTTAGTCCATTATTCCAGGTCAATAATAAACATACAGAACACGACCAATCCTCGTATTGCCACTCAGGGCCTCCCACTCTCCAGGTGATCCTTAATTCCCACCTCTCCCCATCCAATTCTTATACCTCACATATGGGCTCTGTCTCGCCGCTGCTCCCAGCACTGGGCTCTTCTCCCCTGCTGCTGCTGCACTGAGCCTCTCCGGCCTCCTCCTTTGGGTGGCTCAGGGCTCCCTCCCCACAGCTTGGCCTGGAGGTGATGGGGCAGCAGGTCTCCTGGGGCAGGGACGCTGCAGGGCCTAGGGTGACCAGATGTTGCGATATTCAGGGCTTTTTCTTGTCTAGGTGCCTATTACCCCCCCCCACACACACACAGAGTGTCCCGATTTTTCATACTTGCTATCTGGGCACCCTAGCAGGGGCTGAGGCTGCAGTGTAAGCAGCCCCATCCTGCGAGTTCCCCACCCCAGGGCAGAGGGGCCCACAAATCTCCCCATGGGTCTTCTACTAACCCCCCCAAATCCTCTCTGCTCCCCTGCCTCTGTCTCCTGACACCCTGCCTCGCCCTGCACCTCCTGCCCTTCAGTCCCCTCCTGCCCCTTGTGCCCCCTGAATTGCCACCTGCCACCTCCTGCTTCCATCTCCTTCACTTGCCCTTTGAACGGCGCCCCCCCATTCTGCTCCCTGCCCTGAAGCAAACAACTCCCCACCCTTTGGCTTGATAACGCCCCTCCCCTGCTCCAACCTCTGTGCCCCCAGTCCCAAACCGCATGGGGCTGGGAGGAGGAGAAAGTCCTTGCTGGCTAATAAAGCCAGTTTGTGCCCTGAAGCCTTGCTTTGGGAGGGAGGGGGTCAGCCTGAACTTCTCCCCCTCCACAACCTCCCCCCAACACTGACCCCTGTAAACTGCCCTGAACTTCCCCCTCCTCAACAATCCCCTCAACTCTGCCCCCCAAATCTACCCCATGCCTGGACTCTGCCCCTCCCCCATCCTGGCCCCCTCCTCAGTCCACCTAATGAGCCCTGTCTGAACCCCCAACCCCCTCTGCTCCCCTGAACCCACCTCCTGACCCCTGCAGCCCCTCCTGCACCTCAGCCCCCCTGAACTACCCCCTCCCTTCCCTAGTGACCCCCAGCTCCACAGGGTGACTCTGCTGTGTCGGTTTAACTGTCACCCCAGGATATGCCAAGCTCCCCTCCCCCCTTATAGCCACCTGGGCCCTCATTAGCTTCGGGGGGGGGGAGCTAATTTGCACAGAGGATAATGGAGCAGCCAATCAGGGGCTGGCCTGGGTGCCGGGGGGGCTATAAAGGACTCCTCAGGGCTTGTGGACCCCTGGGCATGGCTGTGGCTGCGCTGGGAGCCTGGGCTGCAGGGTCAGAGAGGGGTCTGGGCCCAGCCCCAGAGCCGGCAGGGGAAGCGGGAGGCTCTGGTGCTGCGCAGGGTGGGGCAAGAGCTGGGTATAAGAGGCCCTAGTCACTGCAGCTCCCCCTCTGTGGGGCTCTGGGGGAGAGGTCTGGAGCCATTTGTCACACAGTTGGGATCCACCCTGTAAGGGAGGACAAACTGGGCTTCTTTCATACCCCAGTCTCAGTCATAATGCTGGGGTAACAGCAGGGGCTCCTTTCATAAAACACCTCATTATTTTTAGCTCTTTGTTTCATGGGTTGCAAGCGTCCCACATTCTGATCCAGGGAAAGAGAGCCGTCCTCTCCTGCTGCCATCGACCCCCATCCCTCTGACTGCTACCAACGCGGCCTGGCCTGGGAATGTGAAGGAACCTCTCCGAACTAAGAGGAGACACGCACAGAAACATACAGTCCTCTGTATTGGAGAGCGAGAGGCTGGAGAGACGCAGACACACCCTCAGTTCACTGATCTCTCATGTTAATAACAGTTTGAAGAACATCCATCCAGTCTAGAAGAAAGGTTTGCACTCTCAGAGCAGCTCAGCACAGGGGACGGGGGTGCTGGGGCAGTAAAAAGGCTCCAGGGAGTCCTGAACCACGGTGTCACCCAGCTCGAGGACACTAACCCATTCTAGTGCACTAAAAACAGAGTGTAGTCATAGGGGCACAAGTGGCTAGGTGTAAACACCCATCTACGATGCTAGCCACATCCTCCGGCAGCTAGTCTCTCCTGCCAGTCACGCTGCTGCAGCAACGTTATTTTTAGTGCCCAACCTGGATCAGAGCTAGTGTGTGTATCTCTACCTGAGCTGGGAATCAGACCCCAGCTTGAAGTGTAGATGTACCCTAAGTAAAACTGTAAATAGCTTAGGCTCTGGTCAATAATGACTTATTTAATGAAGGTGGGATATTGGTACCCTTCTTAGAGTCCCCCATCCTGTAAGTATGGCTTACATTCTTCATCAGCAAGGAGATGTGGAGAATTTTAACGGAACTGTGAAAGATGCACACAGGGAAAGGATATTTTGCAAGTATGATGGGTTTGCTAATGAGGGCACAACAACTCCCATCAGCCCTCTCCCTACTGCACATCCCTTTACCCTGCCCAGGAACTTAAATATTTGGTCAGTTCCTGAAGGGCTTATTCATTAATTCCAAGGCCAGAAGGGACATTCGAGATCATCTAGTCTAGTCTGACCTCCTGTATAACACAGGCCAGAGGACTGCCCCATAATAATTCATAGAGCAGATTTTTTTTTTTAAATGGCCAAACTTGAATTAAAAATGATCAGTGATAGAGAATCCACCACGACCCTTGGTATACTGTTCCAATGGCTATTTACCCTCACTGTTAAAAATGTACAACTTATTCCCAGTCTGAATTTGTGTAGCTTCCACTTCCATGCATTGGAGTGTGTTATACCATCTCCGATAGAGTAAATATTTGTTCCCCATTTAGATACTTATAGACTGTAATCAAGTCACCCCTTCACCTTCTCTTTGTTAAGCTAAATCACTCTAAGGCATGTTTTCTAATCATTCACATGGCGCTTCTCTGAACCTTTTTCAACTTACCAACATCCTTTTGGAATTGTGGGCACCAGAACTGGATACAGGATTCGAGCAGTGGTTGCATCGGTGCCAAATACAGAGCTAAAATAACCTCTCTGCTCCTACTCGAGATTGGCCTGGTCATGTTTCCCCGGATCACATTAGCTCTTTTGGCCACAGCTTAGTTAGGACTGCTGTGAGAATGACCCTTTTTAAGTCTGTTGCGTGGCTGACCATCCCATTTTAATGTGTTGGAAATGAACAAGCTCCCTAAAGTTTGTGTGGGAAGGAGAGGAAGGTCCCTGAAGGACATCCAAAAACATGGGGAGGGGGAGAACTGAGAGAATCAACAGAGCAGCCTCATACAGAAAGCTATTTTTGAAAATGTTAGTGGCTTCCCCCCATTTTCTGACTCGCTGTAATCACAAGGAACAAATGCATTCGCAAATGAATATTTGCAAAAATTTGTTACCTGCATCCTAATACTGCAAACATAGTGCTTTAAACAAACAGCATTTAAAAATAAATTAGAAAGAGGAGCATTTGTATACTTTTATCTGTCCTCCATTGAACGGAGAATTTATATTTTTCTTCTGAACAGACGCTGTCGCTCCAATTTTCATGAGAATGCACCCTCTCCAAAGATACCCCAGCTAGCTTGGTGGGCATTGCTGCTGGCAATTTGAAATTCTAAACTTGTTGTGGTCTATCCATGACCTGCTTGAGCCTGAATCCAAGTTTCCAGAGGCTGAGTTTAAGCCTCTTTCTCAGCTGCTCCTCTTCTGATTAGTGAAAGGCAAGAGATTGACTCAAAAATTGGAGAGGATGTCACCCTTGACTGCAGATTCAAGATTATTGTAGCTTTGAGCTCCAGAAAATGAGGCTCTTTCTGTACCTGAACCCCTGTGAGGAAAACTCAGGAAGCCTAATAACAGCAAAGGTAAGGTTTCTTTCCCCCTCTCTTTCAGAGCTCCTATTCATCCTTTCCTTCTCCCACTCACCATCCTATCTCCTCCCTTTTTTGTGGTGACTCCTGAGTCCTGTAGTTTGTGGACCCAAGACTTAAGGAACCTCCTAGGAGCAAACTTACAGACTCAGACTGCTGTAGTTGTCTGCACCTAGCTAGACACAACCGTTTGTCTGGCTCCTATTCAGACATGAAAAGAGAGCCAGAGTGCACTGTTACTACAATGGATCAGACAGACCAGAGGACCTGAAAGAAGAGTTCAAAGGTTGAACTCAGCTCTTTCTCCAGCAGCTCAGTCTAGGGGCAACTTCTGACTGTCAGCAACATGAGACCTTCAGACAGCGGGATGTACAGATGTATAATGGAAGATGAGGATGTGAGTACTGGAAAGATTCTTCTGCAAGTGGCAGGTAAATGAACATGTCACAACGTCCAGAGGGGACGGCTTAACTCTGAGTTCATACTAACCTACCCATAGCCAAACAGATGTATTTACACGTTTCCCTATCTAATTGTGCAACAGCTCCTTTTCAGTGACTACACTACTTAGAAGTTTTCCTCAGCCTTTAATATGGTAATTGGTGACAGTGTTGAGCATCTGAACATGAAGTGTTCTAGGAGAGAGAGAAGTGTCCATATGTACTTATAAGGAACATACATTATCTATGTTTAGCTGTTTATGTATCACTTCTTGCCTCTCTCCAAAATGCTGATATTCGACACAGGTACAAATCAAACTCACAGTTCAAGTTGTAACAAGGTGTCTGTTTTATACTAATGAAGGTAATACATTCAACTGGTATGCCGAGAAGCACTTGTGAAGAACAAATCCGTCAAATGTGATAGGAGGTGTAAATGACCATGGGCTCTGATGGTGTGATTGGCAGTTGCACAGAAACACTTACATAAAGTGATCCTAGCAACTTACAAATGAAGTGATGGTAAGAATTAAGTACTGGAACAGAGGTGTAAACACCTGATTGGCGCTGAATGCAGCAAATGGGTGAAATGACTTTCTATTACTGCCTCCTAATTCTTCCCCATCTGCATTCACAGAGGTGACACTATTTGTTGGTTTAACTGTCACCCCAGGGACACTCTGAGCTCCTCTCCCCTTTGGGGCCTCTTGGGCCCTCGTTAACCTTAGTGGAAGGGGGTGGAGGCTCATTTGCCTAGAGAAGGCTGGAGCAGCCAATCAGGGGCCAGACTGGGGGCTGGGAGAGGCTATGAAGGGCTCCCCAGGGCTCAAGGCACGCAGACCCCTGGGCAGGGCGGTGCCTGTGCTGGGTGCCCTGGCTACAGGGTTGGGGAGGGGTTCGTGCCCAGTCACAGAGCAGGCAGGGCCCCAGGCAGTGGCAGGGGGAGACTGCCCCAGGTAGATGCTGGGGACTCAGGGGCAGCATGAGGTTGCGGTGCCTAGAGCCAGCCACAAGGGGAGGACAGGAGTTGGGGGCTCCTGGGATAGGGAGCTAGGAGCAGAGCTGGGCCCTATCTGGAAACAGGAGCTCCCCTCAGTCCCTGCTGCTCCCCGAATGGATACATGTACACTGGAGCTGGGAGCAAGCTTTCCAGCTTATGGAGACAGACGTGCTAGCTCTGCTGGAGCTATCATGCTAAAAATAGCAGCATCGCAGAGGGTAGACTGGTAGCGGCTTAAGCTGGTCACCAGAGTATAGACCCACCCCGAACCCCTGGACACCGTCTACCCGAGCTGGGAAGCATGTGGTGCTCAGAGGGAGGGTGTGACGGGTTGGATCATGGAAACCCCCTTTGGGACTGCCCTTTGATGTGCCGAGACTACCTCTGAGCCCGTTTTCCCTGACAACTTGGGACTTCAGTGCCCTGCCTGGTTTAAGCCAGACACGCTAGCCTGCTACAAACACAGACCTAGTTCTGAACTACGTCCCCCAAAAACTGCAGGAGTAACTGAAAACTGCTTAAGAAGTGCTCCTGTCTCCAGAACTCTCAGTGGGGTCCAAACCACAAATAAATCCATTTTACCCTGTATAGCTTCCAAGCTTTCTCCCTTGTGCGTGACTGGAGAGGAAGATTTTGTAACAGTTATAAGGGTTTATACCTTACTGCTTGTGATAATATTGGTTGTGAAGAAGCCCAACAACCTCCAATAAAAATGTATAGCATAGGTGTTAGCTAGAGAGCAAATCTAAGTCCTACTCATGTACCCCACTCCCCAGATGGTTCTGTTTGTGAGTTATATCCCTTCCCCCGACCCTGTGTTTGTCTGGTCTATTTAGAATTGCTCCTCAGACCAGCTCTGTCCACCACCCTCTATTTGTATAGTTCCCAGTACAACGGGGCCCCGATCTTGGTTGGCCAATAGGTATGACTGTAACACACACGATGAATAACAAAGGGGAAGAAGTTCAAATCTGAGTGATAAAAGAACAGGTCATTTACTGAAAACTGCCAGAGTAAGGAGGACTCTCTGCCTCCCCGCATGATGGCATGTGACTAGAAATATGGGCAACAAACACTCCCCACATCTCTTAGGTGTGTCAGCACCTTATAGCTACAGAGTGACTGATAGGGTTGCCAGCGCTCCAGGATTGCCCTGGAGTCTCCAGGAATTCAAGATTAATCTTGAATTAAAAATGATGTAACATGAGGAGGCTACCTCCAGGAATACATCCAACCACAATTGGCAACCCTAGTGACTGACTAGGCTAATAAATGACTCCCCTCCCCAGAGTGAGACTTTAACCTGATTGATAATAACTGATCCAGGGCTGTGCCTGAGGGGAAAGGGAGTGATGTGATTGGCCTATATCTGGATTGAACCTGGTCTGATAAACTCAGTTCAGTTTCGCCAGACACAATCGGATCACCACTGTTAATTCTGTAGACTCAGCCACAGCTCAGTAGTGACATGGCCCTGCCATACCAGCATCCTGGCTGGGAGCAAGTCCCTGGGAGCAGGGGGAGAGCAGAAAGATATCGGTGTCCCGAAGCAGCTGCTCTTGCCCTGCCAGTCACGCTCTCTGATGAAGGACAGTCTGAACCTGAGCTCAAACCCTTTCAGTTTCTTCTTGGTGCATGACTGGATACAAATAGAGCCTGTGACGGTGCCAAGGGTCACAGGAGAGGGGGATGATATGCGCTCTTTAGGGATGTGACTTCTTCTCTTCTGCCAATTTCCTGTAAACCCAGAGGGACACTGGCCAGCGGCTCTCCCCAAAACACTTATTGAAATGTCTGACTTACTATAAGCATCCACTGCATAACACAGACACTTCGTTGGGGGATGGGATCTCTTTAGATTCTCACACAGACTGTGAGGTAGATACTAGGCTGGCCAACCTAGGGAATTAACTCTCGCCACTCAGGAGCACCCTCTGCAGGTGGTGTCTTGCCCACAATTACCTGCCCTTTTCCAAGCTCCACCACATTAGGCCCTACATCCCTCCCAGACAATGGCGTACTTTCCTGGGATACTGCCCTCTGGCGGTGCCCCACTCTCTGGGTGCTGCCCCTCCAGGGAACTGGCTACCCCTAATCCCACCACTCGCCTCAGTGACCCACTGCTGTTCTTCACCCTAGCCCCTTCCCTCAGGGCCACACTGCAGTCTGAACTGGCCACTCATCATCAGCAAGGGGGTAGACCTGCTGCCTCTTTCTCCCCTGGCTGCCCCTCCACAGCCCTAATACCTCCTCAAGGCCCTGTATCAGGCCCTCAGCCTGGGACTTGGTCAGGCCAAAACTCCCCCAGCTCCCCCAAAACTTCCCCAGCACTGCTCTGTCCAAGGTACCTTTCCCTATCTAGGCAGCCAGCCCCATCACCTCATTCAGTTTTCTCATTTTTTTCAACAGTCACCCTGTGCAGCCTCATACATCCTGCCATATCAGTACCCCGACACAGGCCTGTGGATAACGCTGATGTTGCAAACTTTATGTTCTGGGTTTAGTGTATGTGTCGAAGGGGGTCACACACTAGGTTGCTACTGTCGGGTGAACTTATTTCACACCCCAGAGGATCCTCACATCCCTCCATTCCCACCCACAAGCTTCCTGCATGCCACGCTCCCATGCCCCTCAATTTCAGGGGCTCTGTGTGCCCCCCCAAAGTCCCTCCTCCTCCCATACTAACCCCCCCCCCGTTTTCCCCTCCAATGACAGCAGCATTGTGTGACTCCCATTCCCCCCATACCAGGGGCTTTGTGTACCCCATTCCTCACTCCCCCCATTCCTCCCCCAATAGCAGGAGTTCTGAATGTGCTCCCATTCCCCTACCCCCCCACGCATTCTCCTTCACTCCTTCCATACCAGGGTTCCCTAGTCTTCCCCCCACCAGGAGCTCTGTGTGCCCTCCATTACTCCCTCCCTCTAAACCAGGGCCTCCCTTCACTCTCAGTCCAGGAGCTCTGTCTGCCCCCCATTCCCAACTTCCCTCCATGCTAGGGGTTCTATGTGCCCCCTTCCCCCTATACCAGGTTCTCCTAATTTCATGCTGTCTGGAGTGACTCACAACTGTGGGTTAATCTCAGGGCAGACTGTCAGAAAATAGGGCAGAGAGACCAACATGGTGGTGTGTTTTATAATTAGGGTGACCATATTTCCCTATGCTGGATATGAAAACCTCATAAAATTACTCTTGAGTTCACTGGCAATCAATCAGAACTATGCAGTACAAACCTTCAAATTAACATCAAGTTGACTGAGCCTCCATTAAAAAGAAATACTGCCTAGTTGGACTCTTTTTATTTACCTTCTTATCTTGAAGGCTTTAGGGTTCCCATTTAGGGGTGTGTGACACCCCCCCACACACCTTCCCACACCTGCAGGGTGAGGTGACACACACACATGCCCATACACCTCTCTCACATGGGTGTATGTGTGTGTGACTGATGGACTCTACCCTTTCCCTGCCTGGTGCTCTTTGCCCTCCACGCCTGGCTGGGCCCCCGGGTCAGCCCTGCCTCTCCTGGTACCTGGTGCCACATCTTACCAAGGCAACACATGGATGGGGGCACGCAGGGTCACATGCCCCCCCCCCATTTCTGCCAGGGCTTATACCATAATGTGGCATGTGGCCACCAGCAGCCTTTTGGCACTGTGCAGGAGGGAAGGGACAGGAGCTGCTTCCAGCCACAGGGGAGGAGTAGAGAGGAAGTGATGACCTGGCCCTTGTCTTTGCAGAGCTCATCTCATCTTGTTCCCCGCACCGGGGCTGGAAGCAGCTTGTGCCTTCCTGCCCACACAGTATCATAAATCAGCTAAGACCTCCATGCTTCTGCTGGCCACCAACATAACCTAGATGCCTTCTGTCCCCCCCGGCTACAGCGTGGGAAGGAAGGGGTTAAGCCTTAAGAATGCACTGTGCACCAGGGCCCAGGTAACCTGATTGCAGAGGCTTCAGAGAACCCTGCCAGAGAGGCAGCTCAGCAGGGGAGGGTGCCTAGGGGACAGAGCAGCCCCACGCTCCCTGGGGGCTGGACCCAGCGCAGGGTGTGGGGTGGGCAAAGAGGGTACTAAGCCCCTGTCCGGGGGCTGCGGTGAAGCCTGCAGGGTCAGGTTGGGAACAGGCTGGAAATTGTTTCCCACCCCAGTCCAGAGCTTAGCGGCTTCCCCATGCATGCATTGCCCAGGGCTTTGGCACATGCAGGGCTCGGCTCCTCCTGGCCAGTGTCCCGGGCCGGAGGGTCTTGGGCTTTCCCGGGGTGCTGGCCCAGCCAGAGGCAGTGGGGGAAGGAAGGAGTCTACCGGCCAGACTATTGATAAGTGTAGTATTCCGAACAGGAGCTGGTTCTCCGCACAGCGCTGGGAGTGGGATGTGTCCTGCTGGGGGGGGGGATGGGGTGATATAGAGGAGCAGCAGGACTTGTGGGGGTGAAGGGGCAAAGCAGGGAGAGGACAGTGAGAGGAGGAGCATGTCAAGGGCCGATGGGTGGGCAGCAGAAGTGACCTATAATCAGCCACTGCCTGGTACCTGCCCTCACTCTCTAGCCACTGCAGCTCACAGCACACAGCTAGGGCTGGCCAGAAACGGGACCGGGAGCAGGGCCCTGCTGGTCGAGAGCCGGCTTGCAGCAGGGGCTGCACTGACAGACCAGCAGGGGGAGCAGCTGGCCCTGCGCACTGCATCTTATCCCTGCCACCAGCTTTTCATCCCCACCCCCATCATTGGTCACTGGACCCCCCCACCCCCCCTCCCCGCACTGGTGGGAGGATGGCTCGCGAGCAAGGATCCGGCCAGCAGCAGGACTCATTAGTACTGATGCATGCGGGGAGACTGAAAATATGGGATAGTTTGCCCGTTTTTAAGAAAAAGTCAGGACAGCTTAAATACGGGATTGTCCCTTTAAAAACTGGACATCTGGTCATCCTGTTTATAATTATATTTCACCAAGCCAGCAACAAATATAAATTCCTGGATCACTGGACTAGTCTTGGACCATGGAGTTACAGACAGTCTCCTTAAGCTCTCCAGCCCATCTCACCACGTAAACAAACTGCACTTAGTGATGATGGTCACATAAACCAAAAATCACACCACATCAGGTTCTTCCCAGTTCCAAGAAACCAGTCACTTGCCCCTCATCAATTGGTACTCTGGATCTTACACCAAGGACAACACTGGTATCCAATGCTATAGTTAACTAACTATAGGTTTATTAGCTGAGAAAAATAAATGTGTTATTGAGAGGTTAAAGCAGGTACATTACATTAACAGGTGAGTCAAAGTTTGTGAACCCCAAAGGATAACAGGGATGTAGTAATCTGCCAGTTCAGGGCCACCCAGAATAGCTCTGGGGATCTCCGTCTTCTTGTTTAGTTATTCCACCCTGTTAGAATCCAAACAGTCCAGAGATAAAGGATCTTCCTTTGAATCAGTACTTATAGCTTCTTCTCCACACAACAATCAGAGACATGTTCTTACTCACACAATGGCCAATTGCTTTGAATTTAACACTCTTCATTTGCATTCAATGAGCTATTTAATTACACGCTTAGACATAATATAACTGCCTGCCTTTACATTATAATAAGAATAGATACATGAAAAGAATACAAGTAACATTCCATTCGTTTCATGAAGTTCTAACATCTGAATACACTCTTAGATTAACACACACTTTGATCTAGGTCTATTTAATTACCAGGCATGCGTAATGTAAATGTAATGTAATAGTAAACAACAAGATCTAGTTAGGCAAAAACAATGCAATTAACATCTCCTTTGATCTCTATTAACACACAAGTGAATTGGCCTGAATATATACTAATACATTTAACTCCTTTGATAGTCACACACAAGTGAATGGGCCTATGGCTCTGGCCTGGCTTTGTCAGCATCACACCTGCCACCAGGAGTTATGTGAGCCCTTCACACCAGGGTCCCGCATTCTCCCCCCATGCCATGGGCTGTGTGCATGCCGCTATTCTCCCATCGATACATCCCCATTCCCTCTTCCATCCCTCCTCCATGTTGTTTTTTTCTGGGAGATGAGTCATTCAGGTGGCCAACATCTTAAACTCCACTGGGATGCTAGGAGCTTCATTTGTCCCTCATATTCAGTTGACTGATTTCCCCTCAAATCAAAAGGGTTCTGGCCATTGGTGCCCAGGGCACCACCTGAAATTTTGAAATTGATCAGATGAGGCATTTAAAAGCTATCCCATTACAGACAGAGAGACAGACAGAGAAATGGCACCAAGCGGAGTGTAAGGGCATCGCATGCCTGGCCAAAAAGTGACATTTCTAGGCTTTTTTTTAATCCCTTGGAGAGGGCAGCATCCACCACTTCCCTTCCTCGCCCATCCCCCCAGCGTAAATGGAGAAAATTTCTCTCATCAATAGCCAGAAAATCTCAGTACAGATGCACAGGGCCAGCCTCTTTCCCATGGTGGGAACTTAGCGGGGCTAGACAGAAATGTGGAGGGCTGTGCTATATATCTTGTGGGCACACGTACATATTTATTTGTCTAACAATGCGCACTTAAATGTCTCTTTTATCCATGTTATCCTCAAAAGGAGAATAAAAATATACACAGATCAGTTTTAAACTTTATCTCTGGCAGCTACCTGGGCCAACATTTATTCAGAGAAAATCAATAGGAAAAAAAATTGTACTCAGGATGTTCCTCTCTCAAAACCTCGTCTCACTCTCCTGTAAACCATTTCTCATTTAATTTTCTTTGAAAATTCTTGATCATTTATACACAAAATAAATCAACATCAGTCAAACATGGCATTTTAGAATTTCATTTTATAAAGCTCCTGGTTGGCCTGAACTGGGGCTTATACAGTATCTGGCTAACAAGCAAATGAGATCAGGCAAAAATCGTAGGACAGTAAATAGTCAAATCATCGGCATTTATACATCAGTGAAAGTCAGGGCAGTGAAGCTCAACCTTGGCTGCCACAGCTCACTTAAAGCAATTTTAAAATCACGTTTGGATACAACAGGAATTACTGAAATGTTCATTCACATCTTTATAGACACTTTCATCCAGAAGGATCCATGTGGATGTTACAGACAGAGCTGGGCCAAACCATGCCACGCGAGCAGGGGGGAGGAAACCCAGGCAAGTATTAGCCAAAATGGCAGTATGTGACCTTCTAGCTGGGACCACAGATTTCTTAGCACCACTAACTGCCTTCCCTGGCTTCTCCCCACAGCACCCCCATGCAGAAGGGTAGCAGGCAATCACAGGGCAAATAGCCAATGCACCATGGCTTCTTAGCCTTACTACCCTGGATGAGAGATGTGTGCGGGGCAGTGAGCAGAGCAGAGGGAAAGACCATTCCCAGGGATGGGGTGGGTTTCCCATGGAGCCTTGGTGTCTGTTGTGTTTGTGGGGATTCCCTTTGAAACCTCAGGGTCTTTTGGGGTTGCTGGCTGCATCCCTCCTTTCCCCATTACATTATGCTGCAAACCTCCCTCATTGGTGTTTCTGAAGTACTTTCCCCCTCCCATGTGTTACCCCAGAGAAGGCGAGCATCAGGGCCAGGCTGTTTGGTGTCAGATTAGCCATAAAAGCACAGGATATTGTTCCTTTAAGTAGCAGAAGTGGATGGTTCGTATTCGGGGGCTCTTGGAGGGAACACTCATGTGGGAAAGGTTTGCAGGTCACTGGATGGTACCACTGTATCAGCAAAATGCAGTGGTGAGGACAAATTGGGATTTTGGCGATTTGCTCCTTAAGACAGAGGTGCAGAATCTCCACATTTGGGTCTTTCCCTCCTTCTTTAATTTTGCCATACATCGATATGTGATGTGAAATGTGATGGGATGTGAAATGTGAAATAGCATTGTTTCTTTATCTGTTTGGAAGCTGCAACCTGTGTCTGATATTAAAAGAGAATCACCATTACATTTAAGGGAATTAACTTCTGTAATTCTCCATTCACAAAAGAGTTTCTCAGCCTGTTTTTGATTTCAATGTAAAGGCTTCCTTTAGGCTCTTTAGAACAACTCTCTGCAATAAGTTTCATCATAATCTGCTTTGCCATTTACTTTTCCATCAGTGTAACTATTGCACTCTTCTATTAAGGATTTAGCTAAAGCCTCTGTTTTATGCCAGCATTCCTGTGTCAAGAATTCTTTCACACCTGATATTGATAGTGTGTAACCTCTGAACACTTTTAAGTCTAAGTATTTCTTTTTCATTTTGAAATTTTGTGTTTTATAAGCACACAAGCTTTTGGCATCCTGTAACATCTTCCAGACTGCAATGCCCCTATCCGCTAGGTCTCTTCTCAGCTGGAACTCCACATCTTCAAATATGTTGCGTCTCTGTAAAGGAATGAGTGATAATTCTGACAATGTCTCTCTCCACATGTTCTCCAATTCCTTCTCCAGTTCATCATTATTTAATTTGCAGTTGCTTTTCCTGCAATGGTTCAGAAGCCCATCCACTTTCTCTTCAATTTTTCTCTTGTACTCTGACAGGACAGAGTCTGTTTTGTGTTGGCCTTTTTTAATATGAATCGCTTCTTGCCACTTGCTGAATGAATAACTCTCCAGTTCATTCCTGAGACTATTGGCACTTCTTCTAAAATCTTCTTTGTACTTTTCTATCAGGTGCAGATTTGCTGCTCCACTTTCAAAATAAAGTTGTAAATGATTCAAAATCTTCTCTGCTTCTTGCCTCAGTTTTTCCTGTGCCTCACTCTTTAGTCTGATTGAAAGATTAGGGTCTAGTTTATCTGGTGGCTGATTTTGGATGAAAGTTTCCTTTTCAGATACCCAGAAAGGTATCTCCTTCCAGAAACCCCATTCCCACTCTGCATACTTCACAGACAGCTGGTTATAGGCTTCAGCAACAAGGCTGTTTCTAAAGCTGAAAATGAAGTTCTCATGTTTTACAGCATTCCACAGGCTCCTCACCCATGCAAGAAATTGGGGAATGTCCTTGGGAGTTCTCTCTTGTGAACAATCTTTCAGAAATTCAAACAAATATTTCTTTAATTCATAAACCTTTTGACTGTATCCCAAATTCACTGGAGCCATAGGGGAGAGTCCGTGCCACAAAGCAGGAATGTACCAATTGTGTTTTTCCAGATCATAATCCATAATATCAGAAAAATTCATCTCCTTGCATTTCTTTTCCATGTTTGCTGCAACTTTGGTCATTTCATTCAGCTGTTCCAGGAGGTGTTTCCTGTCCCTCATGTTTTGTTCATGTGCAGACACGTCACTGACATTCTGATGCACAAACTGGCAGTTGTTTTTTTTCCCGATTTTCTCCATTCTGAGAAATGCATGGACCACAATTTGTAGAACATCTTTCATTTCAGTGGCATTCTCCATGGCCATGTTAACGATGGTGATGTCACTCAGTCCAATCACCAGGGTGGCCAGCTCATTGTCATGTTGATAACTATCCTCCAGCTTGGCCATTTCGGGGGCTTTCAAGCCTTCTGTGTCTATCACCAGGATGAAATCACAGCCCAGTTCCTGCTGAAAGTTCCCTGCCACTTTAATGAGTAACATGAAGGCTCCCCGTGTGCATCAGCCACTGCTCACTGCAAACTGCAGGCCGAACATGATGTTGAGGAGGGTGGATTTCCCAGTGCTCTGTACTCCCAGCACCGTCAGAACCGGCATTCTGTACCTTCCCCCCAGCTTGGCATCAAGCTGACTCAGAACATCTGTTACCCACTGCAGTGGGATGTTGGAAATGTCTCCATCAATGATCTCCATGGGAAACCCTTTCAGCATGAGGTCAGCTGCTATGCTTGGGAGATGGGTGAATTGCCTTTGGCTTTCTGCCATTTTACCTTCTTTAACCATTGAGCATTCAGCTTCATAAAACTGCCCCAACTCACGCATGAAATGCTCCACTCCTAAGGAACTGGCAGAGATTAATTTGTCTAACTCTGCAAACATTTTGGGGTCATCTTTTGAGTTTTTGCATTTCTCTTTATATTGATCCCATAGTTTAGAAAGATTCTCCCTAGCAATGGGATCCAGGCCAAACTTCATCCATTTCAGGAAGTAATGTTTCTCCCTGTGATGTAGGTATTCTATTCCAGTAATAAATGTAATCAAACCATCAGTAAGGTCATGTTTATTCTGCTGAGCACATAAATCCATTAATTTCTTTTTCAGCTGAGATTTATAGTTCTCCAGTGGGGTGTCTCCTTGCTTTCTCATTCGGCACAGCTCTGTATCCACTTCAGCCAAGTTTCTCCATGTCTCCCCTTGGAGTCTCAGCTTTTCCCTCTTGTACTTTGCCACATCTTTGATTTGTGCAGTGATTTCCTTTGCATATGTGTTTGGGGTCTGACATTCCTTGTTATCCTCATCTACCTGGATGCCTAATTGACGTGCTGTCTCAGCCATGGCTTCTATACTCACTCTCTTGGGAGAAGATTTCATTATGGCTGCTATTGCAGACTGCAGAACTTTTACAAATTGTGCCTTATTTGTGGTACCTCCTTTCCACAGCACATGTGACTTGTTCAGTTTCAGCATCGAGGCTAACTTTTTCAGGAATTCCAGCGTTTCCTTGGCTTTCCCAGCCTGATAATTGAAGATGAAGTAGTATTTAGTGGCTGATCCCTGCAGAGATGATAACAGCGTGCATTCTCTCTCACTGATGCTCTCCGTTAATATGAACACTGCTGAGGAGACCTCTGTTAAAAAGCTGAACTGCAGCCAGTGCAACTCAATGTCTCCCTGCAGGTTTGTAACCACAACAGGCTCTGGGAAAAGATCCAGATTCTCCCTCCCAGCAGGGAAATACCAGGAAATCTCGAGCAGCCCACCTGCGATTTCCCGAGGGATGTTCCCAGACTCCATGTCTCGATGGATGAAGAAATCCTGGTGCTGCTGGGAGGGGCTGAGAACCTCATTGAGGAGGTGGGACTTGGAGAAGCTGCAGCTCCCCATCCGCACAAAGGAAATGGTTGGCATTGACGTGAGCACCAGGCTCTCCTCTCTGAACCCTCTACTCTCTGACAGGGAGTGCGGCCTCCACTTCCTCACCATGTCCCTCATGGCCCACAGCAGTAGGGTGCACTTGGGGGTGTCGAGGGCAGGTAGCAGCAGAGGGAGAGCAAACTGGCACATGGACATTTTGGACAGGATCTCCTGCTGTAGGAAACTGTCTGAGGAAAGCAGAATGGCACAGAGAACATCAAGGGGGTGCAGGGAATCACTGGTGTCTGTGTCACTGAGAAAAGTAAAATCTTCAGGAATATCCAGCTCCTCTTTGTCCATAGTTAGTGTTTGATCAGTGGGTACCCTGTGCTCAAGGCTTGTGCTTCTTGCCATCCCATTCAGAGCCATGAGCTTCCTGAGGAAATGCCAAGGTAAATCTCCTGTTGTCTGAGGAGGGCAGTTCTTTAGACTTTCTGGTGTGATTTCCAGGACATCTCTCAGCTTTAGTTTCCTGCTTCTGTATTTCTACTTTTCTAACTTTGACTCGATGTACTGAAGGGCTTTTGGTCTCTCTGCAGAAAGGTAATACAACATAAACACTTTGATAAACTGAAAATGTTTTCAGGTAGAACTCTTACTTTGGTATTAGGGCCATAATGTGAAGGAATTGCAATTATTAAACAAAAATCGTGGAGGTCTGCATGCTCCTTGTGAGTGACAACCACATAGCGGGGTATGTAGCTGGAGTACTGAAGCACCATTTATCTGGTGCAACCTTCACAGATTTGACCCAACTGTCACACTCTCAGTCATCCTAACTGAAATGCCACACTTATGGAGAGCTACGGAAATTCTTTCAGACAGGTCATGTATTCAACTAGAAATGTGGTTTTGGTTGGCCTAAAATTATTGCAATTTTGATATGAGAGGTTTCAGCCATTCATAAAATGGCCAGAGAAGAAGGAGGAGGTGGTGCTGCTGTTCCCTCCCCCAGTCCTCCCATAACATGTAGCCCAGTGGATGTGGGAAAGCCAAGTTTGAAATCCTGCTCTGAAACAGGTCCCAAATTAACTTTTCTGAGTCACCAAAAATTTCAAAATATTTTAGATTTGGTTTGACGCAAACTAAATATTGTTTTTTAATGTTTTTTTTTTGGAACCACCACCAAACCAAACAAACAATTACTCATCCAGCTCTGCTCAGTTGCAATGCAGGCAATCCTTCAGGCAATGCATAAATTCTTCCTTCTTTCCACCTCCCTTGTTTACTACTTCACCTGATGGTGTTCTTGTCACCACTTTTCTTCTCAGTACATCACACTAGGGCAGGAAGTGAGGATGAATATGCAGTCAGCTTACTGGCCCACACTAGCAGCATATTCTACCCAGGAGACAGATCCACAAATGTTAAAAAGGCTGAATGATGACTAGAAATTGTAGCAACCAGCATGGAACTTAGAGGGAGGGTCACAAGTTGCAGGAGGGAAGAGAAGGGGGGAAAGCACCAGCAGGTCAGTCTGTGTGCACATGGCTCGAATGCTAAGCTCCAAGTGCTGCAGCTCTGTAAATAGTTGCTTGAACAAAGGGCTGGCTTAGTTTAATAAGACTGGATCCTCACAGAGGAAAAGATTGATGGATGATATTGAAGCAAATTGAGAACAAACAGACAAAGGCGTATAATTTAAATAACACCAATATCTTGAACACTAGAGGTGTAGAAGCATTCGATGACAAAGTCTGTGAGTACGCTGTTCGAGCATTATGCCAAGATGACCAGACTCATATATGGTGATGAGGATAGAGCCATTGCAAAAACATGCAAGATGGAGTATTTAGGAAGAAAGGCGAAGATCATTTAAATATGTGCCTATAGAATTCAGTACCATGGCTTCCGAGAGATCTTTCTCATACCTGAGCGAGAAGATGCAATAGAGATGCTTGAACCAAGCAATTCCCCTGGGCTGGACCCCATCTGTGACCATGAGCTAAAGCACTTTGGGAAGAAGGCTAGAGCCAGGTTGTTGGACATCAGAAATTACTCAAGCATAAAAAAGGAAGGTACCTAAATTGATGGAAATCACCAGTTACTGTTTCTCTGAAATCCGGCAAGGATCCCTCTTTTCCAGGCAGCTATTGGCTTATATCTTTAACCAGTCTCCTTTGCAATATAATGGAAAGAACAGTACAGTCAAGGCTTCTATGGTGGCTTCTAAAAGAAGGAAAGGTAGAACCTACCCAAATGGCTTATGGGCCTTTGCACTCAATGACAGACTTGCTGGTGGTCTTCTGGCAGCCTCTTAGCAATGGCTTCCAGAAAAAGCCACCGCAGTCATCAACAGGAGTCTGTTTTAAACTCAGTGCAACATTTAATGGAGTCTGGCGTAATAGGCAGTGAGATGGGAGTTTGGTAAAATGCACCTCTGGATAAGAGGTTTCCTACCATACAGGAAAAAAACCCACTAAGATTAAGTTATACTCCTTCAA
This sequence comes from Lepidochelys olivacea, assembly GCF_965140295.1. NCBI lineage: Eukaryota > Metazoa > Chordata > Testudines > Cheloniidae > Lepidochelys > Lepidochelys olivacea. Next base: position 13,391,446 of record NC_140416.1, read on the forward strand.
AGACCATGAGGCCAGGATTTCTTCAGGGCTCAGTATTAAGTCCTGGTGTTTTTTTGCTGCTCTCCTCTGGTCTGTCAGACTACCTGAAATGATTTGAATACACCTATGCAGACGATGTTGCACTTCATACCATGGGTCTTGAAAAAGATATATGGAGAATGGATTGAATGAGGACTTAGATATCGTTAACTAGATGGGCAACGCAACATAAATTCAAGCTCAATCCAGCAAAAACAAAGTCCACCTACTTTACCATAATTATAGGAGGTTCAACTACAGTCCAATCTTCACACTGGCTGGAGAAGGTATTGCTGTTGAGAAAAATCTGCTATACCTTAGAGTGACATTGACACTGTACTCATGTTTGGACCACAGGTCAAAAAGTTGGCAGCCAAAGCAAAGAAGAGATTGGCTCTTCTATAATGTATTGCAGGTACCAACTGGGGTTCACATGTTTGAACAGTGAAAACAACATGCTGCTCAATATCTCATCCAATACTTGAATAACTCTTACCTGTCTGGTCACATAGTGCTCTCAGTAACCTTGCCAAGATCAATGTTGTGCAGTCATCTGCAATTCACACACTAACTGGAGGTGTAAGATCCACTCCAACAGCAATTTGTAAAAAGAGTTTTTGATGTTCAACCACTTGAGAATCATAGAGAAGAATAGCTATTTTGGCATGGAAATTATCTCATTCCCTATCTGAATGTCATCACTGTTCAGGTCTGTTCAGAAACTGGAAAACCAACTTAAGGCTGAAAAGATCCTCTTGTTTCCAGAAGTGCACAAAGGCTACTGGAGAAACAGAAACACTTGATGATGCTATGAGGGTAGAGTGTGTGAAGCAACATGTACACCCACTAATCCCTCCACATGAATCTATTTACTTTAATAAATATCTCTCCCTTTGGGAACCTTGCTCAAAGGAACATACGGAGTTGGCCACCCTAAAGAAAATTGTAGAAAAGCCCATTGAACAGTATCAGTCACAAGGCAAACAGATTCATGGGTACACTGATGGTTCATCAAATAAATCCTTTAAGAATGGTGGCTGTGGATGAAGAATGTCTTCATCCAGGACCCTAGTGGAGAACATACTCATGGCACCACAAGAAATAAACAGAGCAGAAATAGAGGCCAGTGTTGTGATCTTTGTTGACAGGTGTCGATCCTCAGTTCCTTTAGAAGAAACCAGAATGCTCTCATCAATGCAATGCATAAAGAGGTTTGGAGGATCAGAGAGAGAGGCAATAAATTAACTTTGGAATGGATTCTATCACATGTTGACATATACGGGAGTGAGATAGCTGATAACTGTCCAAAACTGGAAGATCGGAAATTCATGAAAAAACTCGTACAGATACAGACAGACATCATCTTCCTTTCCAAATGCAGACAGATGGACATCATACCAAAAGGACTGAAGGTAAAAAATCCATTACAATCTATATACCACACAGACTATGCTGACAGCTTGTGCCACACGCTCTCAAAGAAACTGTGGAAGCACCTGATCAACATCCTCTACAGCAAAGAGGGAAAGATTAAGAATGAGCTCTCAAAACTGGATACTCTCATAAAAAAACAACCCTCCACAAAAACTTCCTCGTGGCTGGAATTTACAAAAACTAGACAAGCCATTTACAACACACACTTTGCTTGTCTACAAAAGAAAAAAGTCACTAAACTATCTAAACTACTACATGCCACAAGGGGCCACAGCAATGGTTCCCTAAACCCACCCGGCAATATTGTTAATCTATCCAATTATACTCTTAGCCCTGCAGAAGAATCTGTCCTATCTCGGGGCCTCTCCTTCTGCCCCTCCACCCCCACGAACATGATACAGTTCTGCGGTGACCTAGAATTCTATTTTCAACGTCTCCGACTCAAGGAATATTTCCAACACACCTCTGAACAACATACTAATCCACAGAGACCTTCCTACCAACTCTACAAAAAGAAGGATTCTAGGTGGACTCCTCCTGAAGGTCGAAACAACAGACTGGACTTCTACATAGAGTGCTTCTGCCGACATGCATGGGCTGAAATTGTTGAAAAGCAGCATCACTTGCCCCATAACCTGAGCCGTGCAGAACACAATGCCATCCACAGCCTCAGAAATAACTCTGACATCATAATCAAAAAGGCTGACAAAGGAGGTGCTGTTGTCATCAGGAATAGGTCAGAATATGAACAAGAGGCTGCCCGGCAGCTCTCTAACACCACTTTCTACAAGACATTACCCTCTGATCCACTGAGAGTTACCAAAAGAAACTACACCATTTGCTCAAGAAAGACCCTGAAAAAGCACAATAACAAATCCGCACAGACACACCCCTGGAATCCCGACCAGGGGTATTCTATTTGCTACCCAAGATCCATAAAACTGGAAATCCTGGATGCCCCATCATCTGAGGCATTGGCACCCTGACAGCAGGATTGTCTGGCTATGTAGACTCCCTCCTCAGGCCCTACGCTACCAGCACTCCCAGCTATCTTCGAGACACCACTGACTTCCTGAGGAAACTGCAATCCATCGGTGATCTTCCTGAAAACACCATCCTGGCCACTATGGATGTAGAAGCCCTGAACACCAACATTCCACACAAAGATGGACTACAAGCCATCAGGAACATTATCCCCAATAATGTCACGGCCAACCTGGTGGCTGAACTTTGTGACTTTGTCCTCACCCATAACTATTTCACATTTGGGGACAATGTATACCTTCAGATCAGCGGCACTGCTATGGGTACCCGCATGGCCCCTCAGTATGCAAACATTTTTATGGCTGACTTAGAACAATGTTTCCTCAGCTCTCGTCCCCTATTGCCCCTACTCTACTTGCACTATATTGATGACATCTTCATCATCTGGACCCATGGAAAAGTAGCCCTTGAGGAAGTCCACCATGATTTCAACAATTTCCATCCCACCATCAACCTCAGCCTGGACCAGTCCACACAAGAGATCCACTTCCTGGACACTCCGGTGCTAATAAGCGATGGTCACATAAACACCACCCTATACCGGAAACCTACTGACCGCTATTCCTACCTACATGCCTCCAGCTTTCACCCAGACCACACCACACTATCCATTGTCTCCAGCCAAGCTCTACAATACAACTGTATTTGCTCCAAACCCTCAGACAGGGACAAACACCTACAAGATCTCAACCAAGCATTCTTACAACTACAATACCCACCTGCTGAAGTGAAGAAACAAATTGACAGAGACAGAAGAGTACCCAGACTTCACCTACTACAGGACAGGCCCAATGAGGAAAATAATAGAACGCCACTAGCCATCATCTTCAGCCCCCAACTAAAACCTCTCCAACGTATCATCAAGGATCTACAACCTATCCTGAGGGACGACCCATCACTCTCACAAATCTTAGGAGACAGGCCAGTCCTTGCCTACAGACAGTCTCCCAATCTGAGGCAAATACTCACCAGCAACCACACACCACACCACAGAACCACTAACCCAGGAACCTATCCTTGCAACAAAGCCCGTTGCCAACTGTGTCCACATATCTATCCAGGGGACACCATCATAGGGCCTAATCACATCAGCCACACTATCAGAGGCTCCTTTATCTGAACGTCTACCAATGTGATATATGCCATCATGTGCCAGCAATGCCCCTCTGACATGTACATTGGCCAAACTGGACAGTCTCTACGTAAAAGATAAATGGACACAAATCAGATGTCAAGAATTATAACATTCAAAAACTGGTTGGAGAACACTTCAATCTCTCTGGTCACTCGATTCCAGACCTAAAAGTGGCAAGTCTTCAACAGAACTAAGATGGAATATCAGCTGGCGCACCAGGGTTCCCCACCCTCCGCTGCTGGTAAAAGTTTCCGCCACTTGGTAGCTGGGTGGGACACAAGGGTGGGGAAATGCTCCCAGCACTGGCAGCTACTCCCCTGGTCATGGTGGTTTTTTTTGCAGCACTGGGAGAGCTCTTTTCCAGCGCTGGTGGTGCGACTACACAGCCACGTTAAAGCATTGCCACGCTTGGTCGTGAAGACATCCCCTAAGTCCAGACAAGGGTGAGGGCACAGTGCCCCTCTTGCTTTGCCTTCATTCAGATGGGAGGCAGTAATTTAGGGCAGGCATCTAACAGCAGAAAATTAATAGAACCCCACGATGGCTCAGCTGTGCTGGCTGACATGTTCTGTGTGAGAGAGCAGAGAACCACATCTCCATCCATTCTCCTCCCACCTTCAGCCATGGACACACAGTCCTTTCCTCCAGCTCTTGACACAGCTCCAGGGATTTATGCCTCTTCTTCCTGCCCCCTTGTCAAATTGAGAGAGAGGAAACTTGTCCCTGAAGCGGTTTCCAGAGCTCAGGTGCCAGTTCTGCTCTCCGAGAGCTTCTCCTGCGGCTTGTGGGCAGGGATGTCCTGCTCTGAGGGGCCAGTGCTGATGGGACACCTCCCCAGCTGCAAAGGAAGGTTACTGGGGGACAAGGAGAGGCCCTTCTGGCCTATGCTATGGAAGGACTGGGGGAGCAGGAATATCTGGGAGGACCATGGGAGAGAAGGAATGGTGGGGGCAGCTATAACCTCTGTAAATGCCCCCATCATTAATGTCACGCATCCTTAGTCAGGAGTTCTCTCCCTGATGATTGGCCCATGGTACAAGAGATCCTTTGTTCAATCACTGGGGATCCCCATCACTGATGATCTTTGTGAAAGGCAAAGGAGGCCTTTGCAGCTGAGCTAGGATCTGTGCTCTTTCTCCCTCCCCACCTACGACTGCAGTTTCTTCTTCTCTCCACCTCCTACAAGGAGGTCAAATATATCCCGTCCATTGATAGCCACCTTTGAAGTTCAGGTGTGGACAAAGCACCCTTTCAGTTAGGCTAAATATGGGAGCAATTAAATACCCCATGGTTTAGTGGGAGCAAAAACAACAGAACCCACCACCCAAGGCATGGACCAGCATGGCCTGAGTAGTAGGTGAGACAAGCAGGCTGAGGAGAACCCTAGGACTGATTGCAAAAATGCAGGCGCTGGGGAATGGATTTATGTTGCAGATAACTATCGAAAGGAATAAGGAAGCCAGCAGAAACCCAGAGAAGCCTTGGTAATGTGGCTGTGGAGGAAGCCAAGAAAAAGCCCTTTGTTAGGGCACAGGACTGGCTACAAGCAAGTTTGCATTTCTACTGTGTTCAGGGAAACAGAGCTGTGTGCACCTTCTTCTTAAGTAAACAAGATTGTACCAAGAAATATGGGACATTTATAATCAATTTCTCCTCTTAATGGAAACAACCTGGAGAGGCCCCGAATACTGCTAACCACTTGGGCCTAGAGGCAACACTATAAAGAAATACAGTACACACAAAAAATGCCTTTAGCTTGAACTGCAACACAAAACCTTAACTCTGAATTCATATTTCCCCCGTACGAAAAGAATAGATCATGTATCTTCACATTTCTAGAAAGCTTATGTTAATGTTGCTGATGTCACAGTTAAAGTTTGTCTTACAGTTGGAGGTAGTGGGCAGTAGCCTGTGGAATCACCATGTCCATCAATAAGAGTGATTAACACAATCTGTGGGTTTTAAGGCTTGATAGAGAAGCCTCCGAGTCAAAGGCCAGCCATGCTCTCTGGTTTATTTGGGCAGATCCTCTGAAGCCTGCTTGTGACACCCATCACCCACAGGGCCACAGACCCCCCAGTTGAGAACCACTGTGGTAGAATAGATCCCTGTCAGCCGAAAGAGCTGAGGCTTTGTCTTGAGTTTTCTACACTCAGTTACTGCGCTTGAGTCAGCCTCTCTCACATGAGAAGAGCCACACTGTGAATAAACAAAGGTCCTGCTGGGTCCAAACTGGCACTGCACTCACTCAGGTGGGGCACTAAGACTTTTAGGAGCTCATCCCAAGGCTCTTTGCACAGCAGTGAGCTGAGCCCCTCTATGGATTCTTTCCCAGTGGATGGTGGGAGAACTTGTCTGTCCTTTCTTGGGACACAGGAGGAAGAGTGGGAAGGCATTGGAGAATTAGAAGCACTCAAGTGCAGCTAGCTTGCATCCATACTACAGAAAGATCATGTTAGCTGGTGAGTTGTGCTAACTTAGTCTTTAGCCTGTGCCCCGAGGGGCCAGCTCACTTGAGTTATAAGCAGCACATCTTAAGGGTTTTTCTGTGTGGACAGGAGTCAAGTTAGGGCAATGCATAAGGTGTAGCTCGAGTTAACTCGGCATCTCCTTTTGAATCTGAGCAATATTATCTGCAGAATACAATGAAAATACTTCACTCTCACAAGCCCCATTCACACCTGGCAGTGCCAATCTCTTCTAACCATGTTCACTGCCACTATAGAACAAAGGGCGATAAGAGGACATTGTCTTGGGGAAGGTCTGTCTCCTCCGGCTCTCTGCTTTGTTGAAAGTCTAATTCCAACTCGGGATTTATGCCACCTTTCTCCCACAGCTTTGGGGCTCGCAGAGTCTGTGATTCCTGATTTAATACCTCCATCAAGATAAACAGAAGAGAAATAAGTTGTTTAATGACTAATTCTCTTCAATCACATCCTGTTTTGTATGTGTTTGTTTTATTCAATACACTGCACCTGCTGCCAGGGCCGGCCCACAACATTTTGGCACCTCAGGCATTAGGGGGACCAGATGTCCCAACTTTATAGGGCCAGTGCCGACTTTTGGGTCTTTTTCTTATATGGGTTCCTATTACCCCCCACCCCCGTCCTGATTTTTCACATTTGCTGTCTGGTCACCCTATCAGGCGCAGAGCTCAAATGACACCCCCATGCCCCCTTGCTTGGGCCAAAACTTTGAAAGGTCTCAATTCTGCCTTCTTTCCATTCTACTCCGCCCATGGTACTGCTCTGCTACCTACCCCAATAAAGGAGAACTAACAACTTTAAATGCCTTGTTCAAAAATTGTCAGTACACTTTACTATGCAGACAAGAAAAGTTACATTTGCTGTTCAGGCATTTGAAAGTTAACACTGGCATTTTGATGTTTGAATAATCAAAGTGGTGCTTCCGTGACTTCTTGGTTGCAGAGACTTGAACTGCTTCTGCTTCCTGAAGGTCCACAGTCTGGGCCAACTCATACTCTATTGAGATGGTTGCAAGGCCGACTAGCCTCTCCTGGGTCATTGTGGAGCGTAGATGTGTTTTTACTAATTTCAGCTTGGAGAAGCTGTGTTCTCCACTGGCAGCTGTTACAGGAAGTGTTAGAAGTATGCACAGAGCAACAAAAGAATTTGGAAAGAGGGTGGTCATCTTATTTGTGCATGTATATTCCAGAACAGCCTTTGGAGTTGATCCTGTTGAATGTATCTGAAAAGGGCTTTCAGTTCATCACCTATATCACTTGCATCAATATCGCACATGTCATCATGTGTCAACACGGTCTCTAGTGCCCTGCATTGCTGGTTTAGGTCTTCTTCAGGTACAGTGAGGAGTTTGGGAACATCCTACAACATCCCAAATATGCTGCTGTGATCCTTGAGCGGCATGAAACTTTCTGCAACTGATTGTATCACACAGTCTAGCACCCGGTTAAAGAATTCAGCTTTGAATTGTTGTTTGGGGCCTCTTATGAGATTATCCCGTGCCTCATATACAAAATGTCGTCTTCTTCGGTGACTCTTGAATGGGTGGGGAAATAGCTTCAGTGTGAAGCTCCTCTACCCATTTCTGCGCACTCTTCAGAATGTTTTGAAACCCCTCATCTGGCCGGAAGGAGTGTAGGTGGCTGCAGCGGCAGAGGAGCCAGCCAACAGAGCTGGAGACAGGGGACTTTGAGGGGGAGTTCTGCTGGAGGAGAAGGACTGAGGTGAGAAGGCAAAGACAGACACAGAGGCAGCAGTGGTGGTGACCCAAGCGGTGAAGGACACAATGAAAACCTCATGTTTTCTTCCACACTATGGATAGAGACATCTTTAATGTTTTTAATGAAGTAAATACTCATGGGAACTGTGTGCTCATGGGAGACTTTAACTTCCCAGATATAGACTGGAGGACAAGTGCTAGTAATAAGAATAGGGCTCAGATTTTAATAGATGCGATAGCTGATGAATTTCCTTCATCAAGTAGTTGCTGAACCAACAAGTGGGGATGTCATTTTAGATTTGGTTTTGGTAAGTTGTGAGAACCTCCTAGAAGAAATGGTTGTAGGGGACACCCTTGGTTCCAGTGATCATGAGCTAATTCACCTTAACCTGAAGGGAAGGATAACAAAAAATAGATCTGTGAGTAGGGTTTTTGATTTCAAAAGGGCTAACTTTAAAAAAATTAAGGACATTAGTTAGGGAAGTGGATTGGACTGAAGAACTTATGGATCTAAAGGCAGAGGAGGCCTGGGATTCCTGCAAGTCAAAGTTGCAGAAGGTGTCAGAAGCCTGCATCCCAAGAAAGGGGGAAAAAATTCATAGGCAGGACTTGTAGACCAAGCTGGATGAGCAAGCATCTCAGAGAGGTGATTAAGACAAAGCAGAAAGTATACAGGGAGTGGAAGATGGGAGGGATCAGCAAGGAAAGCTACCTTATTGAGGTTAGAACATGTCGGGATAAAGTGAGAAAGGCTAAAAGCCATGTAGAGTTGGACCTTGCAAAGGGAATTAAAACAAATAGTAAAAAGGTTCTATAGCCATATAAATAAGAAGAAAACAAAGAAAGAAGAAGTGGGACAGTTAAACACTGAGGACTGAGTGGAAGTTAAGGAGAATCATAGAATCCTAGAATATCTAGGCATGGCCCAATATCTAAACAAGTACTTTGCCTTTGTCTTTAATGAGGCTAATGTGGATCTTAGGGTAATGGTAGCATGACAAATGGGAATGAGGCTATGGAGGTAGAGATTACCATATCCGAGATAGAAGCCAAACTTGTACAGCTGAATGGGACTAAATGGGGGGCCCAGATAATCTTCATCCAAGAATATTAAAGGAATTGGCACATGAAATTGCAAGCCCATTAGCAAGAATTTTTAATGAATTTGTAAACGCAGGGGTTGTACCACATGACTGGAGAATTGCTAACATAGTTCCTATTTTTAAGAAAGGAAAACAAGTGATCCGGGTAACTACAGGCCTGTTAGTTTGACATCTGTAGTATAGAAAAAATTTTGAAGGAGAAAGTAGTTAAGGACATTGAGGTCAATGGTAAATGGGACAAATTACAACATGGTTTTACAAAAGGTAGGTCGTGCCAGACCAACCTGATCTCCTTCCTTGAGACAGTAACAGATTTTTTAGACAAAGGAAACACAGTGGATCTAATTTAGCTAGATTCCAGTAAGGCGTTTGTTACGGTGCCACATGGGGAAGTATTAGTTCAAGAATACAAATTATTACAGAGGGTCCTACTGAAAGGTGAACTGTCAGGCTGGAGGGAGGTTACCAGTGGAGTTCCTCAGGGATCGGTTTTGGGAGCAATCTTATTTAATCTTTTTATTACTGACCTCGGCACAAAAAGTGAGTGTACACTAATAATGTTTGTGTATGACACAAAGCTGGGAGGTATTGCCAATTCAGAGAAGGACCGGGATATCATACAGGAAGACCTGAATGACCTTGTAAACTGGAGTAATAGTAATAGGATGAAAATTAATAGTGAGAAGTGTAAGGTCATGCATTTAGGGATTAATAACAAGAATTCTAGTTATAAGCTGGAGATGCATCAATTGGAAGTAACAGAGGAGGAGAAGGACCTTGGAGGATTGGTTTACCGCAGGATGACTATGGCCACCAATGTGATATGGCCGTGAAGAAAGCTAATGCGGTTTTGGCATGCATCAGGTGAGGTATTTCCAGTAGAGATAAGGAGGTGTTAGTACCGTTCTGCAAGGCACTGGTGAGACCTCATCTGGAAGACTGTGTGAAGTTCTGGTCTCCCACGTTTAAGAAGGATACAGGAACAGGTACAGAGAAGAGCTACTAGGATGATCCGAGAAATGGAAAACCTGTCTTATGAAAGGAGACTCAAGGAGCTTAGCTTCTTTAGCCTAACCAAAAGAAGGCTGAGGGAACATGTGATTGCTCTCTAGAAATACATCAGAGGGATAAATACCATGGAGGGAGAGGAATTCTTTAAGCTCAGTACCAATGTGGAAACAAGAACAAATGGATACTGTGGAAGAAGACAAGTTCTTACTTTTAGTTTGCATGCAACAAGTTAGATACAGTTTTATTTTTAGGCAATTGCAAGAAGGAAGACAGCCGTTTGGATAGGGTGTCTGTTTTTATGCAAATTTTTAAAGTATAAACAATGTAAAGCAAGTATTTATGCCTTTTTTTTACATAAAGCTCTGCTTTGTCTATACATTTTTTTATATTTTATTTGTTTGTAACATGTTTTTGCTACAATTACATTTTATTGTTATTTTAAGGTAAGGTTTTTGCTTTGCAATTTTTGTACGCTTACACCTGTTTTGACTTTAGAAGTTTTGAGTTCTTAGGGGTTAGAGTTAGCCTAACTTTTGCTTTTTTTTTTTTTTTTTAAACAGAACTAAGATGGCTGCACTTCAATGCCCTTTTTTACTTCCCCACTCCCCTCTTCAGTGCTTTGAGCACAACCATCATTTTTAAACTTTTATTTTTATTAGAGCTTGTATTTTTGATATTAGATTAAAAGGATCAGCCCCATAACTTTTGGTTGGATGTAGCGATAATGCATAATTAGTATGAACATGAAAAGTATTTTTGTTATTCTGTTTTTTATAACAACAATACCATATTTTTTAATTAAACAAAAACAATACAAACATTAATGTGTTTAGTGTAATAATATGCTGGAGTTATTTTGTAGCCTTAGTTACATAGCACAATATAATTATAATTAGTCCATAAGATAAATGCTTTATCGATGGTATGAAAGGCATGTTTTTTAATTTGATATATATTTTGAAGCACATAGATTTGGCCTTGTAATTTAGAGATTTTTTGAACCTTTGGTAGGAGTGAGTGTAGGTTTTGGAATTGGTCGGGTATTAAGGTGGTTTAATTAAAGGGTATTTGAAGCCTAAGATTTAATTATAGGATTTTATTTGCAGGCCAATAGATAAGGATTTTTTGCAGCAATGGTGAAATTAAAATGTATGTTTTGCAAATGGTGACCTGAACGTTTACACAGCTGTAACTAGCTTGGAAGAGCAGGTGTTTTGTTAGGGTCGGTGTTTGTTTTCTACTTTTTTAACAAATGCTGTTAGAAACAGTGACACATTTTATTTTGGCTTTAGCTTTTGTATGCACGGAGGCTGTGGGGGCTTTAAAGGCCAAAAATGTTTATTGGCTTTTTATTTTTATGTAAACATTGGGTGTTATTTTAGGAGCACTGACTATAAATTGGCTAGGCATACCAGGGGAATTAATTTTTTAAATATTACCGTGAATTGTTTCATGTTCTATGCATTTTTTTTACGGACCTGCAGGATTTGGTATGTGGGAGCCCACACCCCTTTCACCGGCCCGTAGGCTTGGAAGGAGCACTGCGAGTGCCTGCAACTTTACCCTGAAAACGTTTAAGTTTGTTTTTACGGCCACAGATCAGATGGCACTTTGGAAGCACTAGTAAGGGCAGTGGGCCAGGCCTGGTGCTTAAGGTCACTGTGAATGGCCGTTAGCTGGTTATTTAGGAAATTTTGAACATGCCAGATTTTACTCCATTTTTTTTTGCCTTAGTGATATTTAATTCCATTTTTATTAACAGCTTTTGGGTTATTAACCTAAGGGCGGAGATAACATGTAATTTACCCATTTCAGCTTGCACTTGGGTTAACTGTGCTTTAGTAATAAGACTAGTGGCCTTTTTTAGCTGCCCTGATTTTTTATGATGTTGTTGGCTTTTATAAATGTTTTCAATTGCTGCTGCACTATTGGCCCCACTTGACAGGTGTTTGACCAAATCTTTTTTTAGAGGAGACACGGGCGCTTTGCTCTGCTAACCGAATGGCAGCTTTTTTGGAGCAGTTGGGATAGATATACGTGACCTGAAAGCTAAATAGGGCGAGGGTAAATTTGATCATTTTTAATATAGCATTAATTACTATTCCTTTAACACATTTCTTTTAGTAAAGTACCATACCACATTTGTTGTTTATATAGTTTAAAATACTTTTAAGAAGCATTGACATGAATAGCATAGGAGGGGTATATTGCAATATGGTACAGATTAGGTTATTAATTACTGGGACTATTTTAGTACAGGTAAATTTTTGGTGGCAGAACACACCCTTTTTTAAATATGAATTTGATTATTTACTAATTGGGCAACCAAAACCAATAAGGACCTTTTTTATGACATATTATAGACCCCTAAGATGGCTTTTATATTAACCCCGCTATAAAATCCACTAATTTTAATGTTAGATTCTTGAGGCTTATTTGTAGTGATATTGTATACTTTTCTTTTTATGGACTAGTTTGTTTTTTATTTAATTGTTTTCTTAGATAGGATATTTTGAACCTTAAACCTAATTTTTTAAACAATATTTAAAGACATTATTAAAATGTGAAGGCCTTGGCCATTGGGTTTTATTAGAATATGTGGTGTTGTTTGTATTTGGATGTGTTACGGGGGTAGAAGTATCATGGAGGGAATGGCGGGGGCAGCGGCAACAAGGCACCTTTGTTATTTGTTATTTGAAAGCGAAGTAGGGAGGGCAATACATGCTGAAGGTACTTATTGAAAAACACAGGGCGCAGCCTTGGAATAAACCCCCAAACCCAATTAATACCACACTTTTAAGCATGGATTTTACAAGGTGTTTTTTTTTGCCAGTGTATAATGCTACGCCTTGTTTACCAGGGCCAGTTTTTAATGTTCTTTGTAGTTAGGAATTTTTGGACTTTGGCGGTTTTAGCAGAGTAAGCGGCTTTGTTTGTTTGTTTGGTTTGGAGCAATTGTGGTTTAGTACTGTGGAAAAAAATATATATATATTTTTTAGCTTGAATGCAACAAGCCAAAAAGCGTTTATTTTTAAGCAATTGCAAGGGAAGAAATACAATGGACAGAGAATACCTTTGCCTTAGTAGTTTTTTAAAGTATAAACAATATAAAGCAGTATTTATACCCTTTGATTATATAAGATGGTGTCTTTGTTTATACTTTTTTTGAGATTTTATTTGTTTTTCAAATTTTTTGTTAACAATTACATTTTATATTTATTTTAAGGCAAGGTTAAACAGCTTTGCTTGCAGTTTTTTTATACGCTTTTCCAGGTCTGCCTTTACAAATTTTGCGTTATTATGGTTCTGCGTTAGCCTGACTGTTGCTTTGTTTTTCAATCAACTGAGAGGCCAACATTTAATGTTTTTTAATTTTGTTTTTACACTCCCCCCCCCCACTTTTGTGCATTTTTTAGCACAACTACGATTTTAAATTTTTTATTTTTATTAGATTTTGTATTTTTGATTTTAGATTAAATGGTTAGCCTTATCAACTGTGACTGGATATAACAACAAAGCACACTGTTTGAACATGAAAGGTATTTTTGTTATTACATTTTTTACAACAACATATTTTTAAACTACAGAAAAACAATATAAACATTACTGTTTTTATTGTAACAATCTGCTGGGGTTGATATATAGCCTTAGTTACATAACACATGACATTATGATAGACACTTTATAAACTGTGGAATGCATGGTTTTTAATTGAATATATAATTTGAAGTATAATATAATATACTTTGAAGTACATAAATATATATGTACATCAATGAAGTACATAAATACAATATAACTTGAAGTACATAAATTTGACCTTGTAATTTAGAGATTTTTTGAACCTTTGGTAGGAGTGAGTGTAGGTTTTGGAATTGGTTTGGTATTAAGGTAGTTTAATTCAAAGGTATTTGATAGCTAAGATGTAATTGTAGGACTTTATTTGCAGGCCAATAATGGAATTGTTGGCAGCAGTGATGAGATTAAAATGTATATTTTACAAAGTGGTGGCCTCAACATTTACACGGCTGTTACTAACTGGGAAATTAGGTGTTTTGTTCGGATCCTTTTCTGTTTTCTACCTTTTTAACAACCATTGTTATAAACAGTGACGACTTTTTTTGGCTTTCGCTTTTGTACGCACTGAAGCTGTGGGAGCTTTAAAGGCCAAAGTGTTTATTAATTTTTTATTTTTACTTAAACATTAGGTGTTATTTTAGGAGCACTGACTATAAATTGGCTAGGCATACCAGGGGAATGAATTTTTTTAATGTTCCCGTGAATTGTTTCATGTTCTATGCATTTTTTTTACGGACCTGCAGGATTTGGTATGTGGGAGCCCACACCCCTTTCACCGGCCCGTAGGCTTGGAAGGAGCACTGCGAGTGCCTGCAACTTTACCCTGAAAACGTTTAAGTTTGTTTTTACGGCCACAGATCAGATGGCACTTTGGAAGCACTAGTAAGGGCAGTGGACCAAGCCTGATGCTTAAGGTTACTTTGAATGGCTGTTAGCTGGTTATCTGGGAAATTCTGAATGTTTGAACATGCCAGATTTTACTGCATTTTTTTTCTTTGCTTTAGTGATATTTAATACCATTTTTGTTAACCGCTTTTGGGTCCTTGAACTAAGGGTGGAGATAACATGTAATTTACCAACTTTAGCCTGTACCTGGGTTAACTGTCCTTTAGTAATAAGACCAGTGGCCTTTTTTAGCTGTTTTAATTTTTTATTATGCTGTTGGCCTTGAAATGTTTTAAATTGCTGCTGCACTCCTGGCACCATTTTACAGGTGTTTTACCAGATTTCCTTTTTCTAGAGGAGACCCATGGCCTTTGTTGTGCCAACAGAACAGCAGCCCCCTTGGAGCAGTTTGGATATATAAAATTGATGTGAAACGAGATAGGGCCAAAGAAATTTTACAATTTTTAATGTAACATTAATTACTGTTAATCAGTATTTTAAAACTTTTTTTTAATAAATACGATACCACATTTGTTTAAAATTTTTCATGTACCTTTAAGAAGCATTGACATGAATAAGATAGGAAGGGGTATATTGCAATATGGTACAGATTAGGTTATTAATTACTGGGACTATTTTAGTACAGGTAAATTTTTGGTGGCAGAACACACCTTTTTTAAATATGAATTTGATTATTTACTAATTGGGTCACCAAAAACAGTAAGGAGCCAGTTTTTTATATATATACTACAGACCCCTGGAATGGCCATTCTATTAACCCCATTATAAAACCCACTAATTTACATTTTAAATTTTTTAGGCTTATTTGGAGTCATGTGATATACCTTTACTTTTACTGACCGGTTTGTTTTATTTAATTGTTTGCTTATATGGGATATTTTGAACATTAAAAATATTTTTTCAACAATATTTCAATAAATTACTAAAGTGGGAAGGCCTTGGCTATTATTAGACTATATGGTATTGTCTGTACTTGGATGTGTTACGGGGGGATAGTATAGTGGAGAAAATGGTGGGGGCAGTGGCAACAAGGCGTTTCTGGTATTTGTTATTTAACAGCCAATCAGAAAGGACAATACATGCTGAAGATACTGATTTAAAAACACAGGGCGCAGCCTGTGGAATAAAGCCCCACATTTAATTAATACCACTTTGTTAAGCATGGGTTTTACAAGGCTTTTTTGGCCAGTGTATAATTTTTTGTTTTTTTACCAGGGTTAGTTTTTAATATTTTTTGTAGTTAGGAATTTTTGGACTTTGGCAGTTTTAGCAGAGAGAGCGGGGTTTTTTTGTTTGAAGCAGTTGTGGTTTAGTACCATGTAGGGGAGAAGTGACCAGCACGTTACCCTGCAGTGGTCTGGGTTTTTTTGGCAAATGCTGGCTGTGTAGTAATTTCATTACTGGACAAGTGAGCGGTTACTAGCACTTCAGTTTGTTTGTTTGTTTGTTAGTTTTGCTGTCGAGAAGGAGGAAAAGCAATACCAGAAGGAGGGACAGGCTGATTAGTAGTTGAAGTAGAGTTATTTTGAGGCCGAGGGACTTTTTTGCAGAAAGAAGCATGGGTTCAGGCAGTGAGCTCTTGGCACTTTACAGCAGTGTTGGTAGTTAGCAGGACTTGCTAAGGGCCTTTTTAGTGTGGGTTGAGGTTTCTTGGAGCAGGACTTGTCTTACCTGTGAATACAGAGACCTAACACATTTTATTAATGCCTGGCAGTGTTCTGCAGATTTTACGGCTGCTTGGACCCATTTTAAGCCCCCGTTTTTTTCTTGGGGCAGTTAGGTTTTAATAAAACCCCTTATGTATTTTTAGCTCATTTGACTAAAATGTTTATGGCCAAATGATTTTAATTAAATCATTTTTTTGCCTGGATTTATTTGCAGACCTTTTTTTGGAAAAGGGCCCTTTTTTTTCCTTTTGACTGGCTGCAAAGAAACCAAGAATTTTCTTTTTTTTCCCAGCATTTTGTTTTTCCCAGCATTTTGTTTAACTACTTAATTTTTTTAGCAATTATAGAGTTAACTTTAGTTTTTTTAAAATTACTTATTTTTTAAAATGACACTTAAAATAGTAAAATCTAAGTTAATTAATTGTTTTAGGGATTTAAATTTTTGATGCTTGTAATTAGCTATGCTTTTAAAGTTTTTAACTTTTAAAAAAAAATTGTGTGTTGCTTGCTTGGGCCCGATTTTGCTTTTTTTGCGGAACCGTTCCTTTTTATGGGTACAAGCCTTGTTTTATTACCACTTTAGCAAGGAGGGTGGGCTTTTTAACTAGCCCCCACCCCTTTGGGTTATTTTTTTGGAAACATTTTTATTTCCAAGGGCTACCCGGGTGCTGGCGTGTGAGGCTGGCCACCTGGGCAGAATGCATGGCCAATTGGCGTTCTCACTGTTTCATGTTTTTTACGGCAGACACACGGCCATTGCAGCATATGCTGAGCACACATGGTTAAATTTTCACATGTTCCTGAAGGGCTGGTACTTGCTTAGCCAGGGCTTCAGGCGTGTGCGTTCCGCTTTTTTTGCCTGGAAGTTTTGTTTTAAGGCTTGCAACTTGTTTTGGGCGGAGGTTTGAGTTGCTGCTTGGAGAGTGATTTATGCTTTTAGTTGCTTCATTTTTTTGAGCTGTTGGGTACACATATTTTTTTATTTTTTTTTTATTGCTTAGTTTTGCTATGACTTGGGGTAGACCCACCTGCACCCTTTGTTTGCAGCCCGGGGTGGAGAGAGGAATGCTAAACCATTTTTTGGTTTTTAGGCATACTACAATGGAGAGTGGGGCTTATTTTTAATTATGCAATTTTTAACCTATAATACCAACAGTGCCAAACAAAGCAAACGTAAAATAACAAGGATAAAACAGATAGATGGTGTGCACTGTTCAGGGCTTTTTCCCTTTGCAATTTTTTCTTAAACTGTCTCCGATTTTTTGTTACCAATTTGCCTGTGCCTTAGTTAATTAGGCTAAGACCACAGGATCGCAGGGGCGGAGATGAAGAGCACACACCATGTGACTGAATTTTAAATCTTTCGTAATAAACTAACACAGTGGTGAGTGTAGAAACTGCTTTTACATTACTTAAAGGAAGAAAAAATGTTAATACTTAAACCTTGACCCACTTTTATACATGTACACACGCTGCCCGGGCTAGCCAGCCCTGGGGGTAGGAGAGAGAGAGATAGAGAGAGAGAGGTGGATGGTAGGTTGTTTTGTGTATAGATTGTTTAGAGGTACGCTGCAAAATTTTGTAACTTGCTTTTCCTTTGGGGAGGGATTTTTATGCCCTGGGTTTTTTTGGGGCGTTCCTTTTAGGGATCTTTGCTTGGTATTTTAGTTTAGGCCGGCTGTTTGTGGCCTTTTTAGCGTTTTCAAACCATTCTGGCTTTAGGGTTGCAAAGGCAGACTGTTGGGTTTTACCGGGCAGCCAATCTTTGCAAATGTAATTTTAGTTTTGCAACTTATTTGCTTTTTGTTTTATGTGTGTTTATATTTTTTTTACAGCCAGCTGGGTGTGAAAGCAGTTTTTTTTCTACTTGGCTTGGTCTCTGTTTTTTTATTTTTGAATGCAGGGCAGCTTTTTTTATTTTTAGGCCAAACTGACTTTTAAATTAACCCTCCCCCCCCTTTATTTTTTTTTTTCATTTAGCTTTAACTAATTGGGGATATGAAAGAGCTGAGAGGGTTAATGTTTAGAACTTTTAACATCAACTTTTAAACCCCCTTATGTTTAGAACTTTTTTACTTAGAGAGTGAGGGCCCTGGTGTGCCTGAAGTTAGCTTAAGTCCCAGACCTCGATAACGGCACTTACTTTTTACACATTTATTATTTACTTTTATTTTATTTACTTTTATCTTTAGATGCATTTTTTTAATCTATAACCTTAATGTTTTATGTTTGGACGTAATACACCCTTATTGAGGCAACAAAAATTTTTAGCTTTGATTAGGTTTGACCTCAACCTCATATTGGGGGTGCGGAAAAAAGTTTTTCAGCACCACTTTGCATTTGGCCTTGTTGCATAATAAATAAGTTTGCATGGCGTGAGCCCAAAGGGACAGACAGTCCCATGGTTAGGATTTTTTTTTTTGATACCCCAGTATCGATTTTTATAGGTTTTTTTTTACCTTTTGTTTGGTGCTTTGGGCTTTGAAGGGGAAAGGTTTGTAGTAGTTGCTGCTGTTTTAGCCGCGCATCGTTATCCAAGTCACGGCACCAAATTGTGGAAGAAAACAAGTTCTTAATTTTAGTTTGGATGCAACAAGTTAGAGACCGTTTTATTTTTAGCCAATTGCAAGAAGGAAGACGTCCGTTTGGACAGAGTGTCCTTACGCAAATTTTTAAAGTATAAAAAATGTAAAGCAAGTATTTATAGCTTTTTATTATTTATGTAATAATAAAGTTTGTTTTGTTTATACTTTTTATATTTTATTTGTAGCAAAAAATGTTAAACAATTACATTTTATTGTTCTTGTAAGGCAAGGTTAAAACCAGCTTTGCTTTGCAATTTTTATACGCTTACCAGTTTTGCCTTTACAAGTTTTGCATTAGAGTTAGCCTGACTTTTGCTTTCTTTTCAACAGAACTAAGATGGCTGCACTTAAATCCCTTTTTGTTACTTCCACAGGAAGTTTAGACTTGAAATTAGATGAAGGTTTCTAACCATCAGTGTGAGTGAAGTTCTGGAACAGCCTTCCAAGGGAAGCAGTGGGGGCAAAAGACCTAGCTGGTTTCAAGATTAAGCTTGATAAATTTGTGGAGGAGATAGTATGATGGGTTAACATGATTTTGGCAATTAATTGATCTTTGACTATTTGTGGTAGATGGGGCCTAGTGGCCTGGGACGGGATGTTGGATGGAATGGGATCTGAGTTACCCAGAAAAGAATTCTCTGTAGTATCTGGCTGGTGAATCTTGCCCACATGCTCAGGGTTCAGCTGATTGCCATATTTGGGGTCAGGAAGGAATTTTCCCCCAGGGCAGACTGGCAGAAGCTCTGGGGTTCTTTTGCCTTCCTCTGCAGCATAGGGCACGGGTCACTTGCTGGAGGATTCTCTGCACCTTGAAGTCTTTAAACCATGATTTGAGGACTTCAATAGCTCAGACACAGGTGAGAGGTTTCTTGTGGGAGTGGGTGGGTGAGATTCTGTGGCCTGCACACAACACTCGCCATTAAAGGCGTGTGTTCCGTGTGGCTGATGTCAAGTGTGCAGTCCAGAATAACAGGGTAATATCTTGCTGACGTAAGATCTCCCACAATCATCCATTTGACTTTTGTTGCCAGTAACTGAATGATCTCATTTTGAATGGTTTTCCAAGGTAGTAGTGTGTGTACATTTCTTGGGTGATGACACTTCTTAGAAGCTCCTGGAGTACAGCACCAAACTCAGCCATCAGCTCCACAATTTTAAGGAAGTTTCCATTGTTTGGCACATACAGCTGATCTGAAATGCCACGCAGTGCTAGGTTTTGGGTAGCAAGCATTCTCACAATGGCAAGGAGCCTTTTCCGAACATTTTGCCAGGAAAGAGACTCTGATGCAATCTTCTCTTGATGCTGATCATCTATGGAGGCCTTTAACCTTAGTCTCATCTCAAGCTCTTTCCACCTATGGAATGCTCTCTGGTGATTTGCTGCCTTCTCATGGCATGCCAGATTTCTAGCCAGATTTTTCCAGTCCTTTGTTTCTGTAGAGCCCAAAGAGGCTGGAACATTAGAATGCAGTATTCTCAATTTTTGAATACATAAGCCGTGGCCTCTCCACTTTCTCACCATTGGGGATTTCATGCCAGTAATGTGTTGGATGGGAACTACTCTTTTCATTGTCTTTGGGGAACATGAAGTTTTTCACTTGCTGTGGCCCATGCAGTACAAGGAAGTCCCTCAGGCTACTGCTCAAGTGGGTCCACAGTCCTGGATCATCTAGACTCAAGGAATTCAACTCAGCAGCAGCAGTTTCTTGCGCCTCCACCACACTCTTCTCTGTTCTACACTTTTCTTCAGGAACGTGCATGGTTACATCCATTGGAGATGCAGATATGGATGCTGCAGTAGCTGCCAGGTCACCTGCACACTGACTAACTGGAAGATCAGGCATCTCCTCACCACTCACATCCTCACTGGGCTGGAAGGCTCACCATGAACCTTTGTTTCAGAGTAACAGCCGTGTTAGTCTGTATTCGCAAAAAGAAAAGGAGTAGTCCTTTCCGTGAACATTTGTGTCTACGTATCTCAGGAGAGCTCCTTCCTGCTTAGATGAAGAAAGCAAAAGAAGCATTTCTCTTTTTCTGAATGCTGCCTCAGAGGGACGTTTTCTTCTTTCACTCACGACTGCTGTTCTGTACCAGCTATAGTGGCTCTCAACACTCAGTTGAAGGGGACAAATAAGCAGGCTGGTAGCAGGGCCTGAGTGAAGGAAGATATCAGCGTCTTAAGGGCCTAACTGGCTCCTACTACCTTAGCTGACTTCCTGTTCTCCTCAGGTGGGTTCAGGGAAGCAGCAGGAAACAGGAAGCTCCCTGAGAAGCTGGGGTTAATCAGTCCAGGCTCCTGGGGATGCTAGAGAGGTACATAAGAGGCTCCTCCTCCTCTGTCTCCCTGCAGCTCCTGCTGCTTGCTGTCATTCTCTCGCACCTTTTCTCCTGCCTGCCCCTTATGTCTCTTGTGCCCTCCTTCCTCCAGCACAGCACTCCACCCTCTCTGTGCATCTCGAGCAGAGAGAATCCACATGCGCCAGCAGCAGACACACTTTTCTACACTCTGGGTCCTAGTGGCGCCCCCCACAGTCTGGCACCTGAGGCGGCCACCTCAGTTCACCTCCTAGTAAGTCCACCTCCTGTGGGCACAGAGCACCTAACTCCCACTGAGGTCAGCCTGGGAGGCTGGATGTGCACATTACAGGCAGTAGACTGTCAGGGCAGCATAATCTACTGAAAAACCGTGTATTGCTCATTGCAACCCAAGCTCTCACTGTGTGGCTTTTTGTCCTGCCTCTGTTGTGTAGAGCATGAGCAGAGGTTTATGAGATGGCGGCTACTGCTGTGGCCAGCCATCTCAGTACCTTTCCCATTGTCTCTCTTCTGGCTGTGGATGCTGGACTGCAGCAGCTCTGCGGAGGTCCCAGCCTCGCTCTTTAATGTCCGCTCTCCACTTGCTTGGATGGCGCTTCATGGACCATTGAGTAGCCTCCTGAAAACATCCCAGTTGTGGACACAGGCACCAGCAACCGATTCCCCAAGCCAAACTCCCCTTCGCAATCCAGAGAAACAGTCTGGAGCACAGGGTTTGGCCCATGCTGACTGTAGACACCACAGCTGCTGCACGGTGACTCCTGTGACCCCTCTAGCCCATCAGCACTCGGCTCTCCTGCATTCTGCTGAGCGGCTGAGATCTGGGGGAACAGAAACCCTTTGTTAGAGATGGAAAATCTCTCCACAGGGTCACTCTGTTAATGGCTGCCAGACGCCTTCCCTGTGAAACCCTAAATGTGCAGCCCCTCTGATTCCCACAGGGGAGATCTCTGCTCATTCACTGGTCACCCGCGGCTGCAGTCTCTGATGGGGAATGTAGAGGGGTCTCTGCGGATGGTCCCTTCTACAGTACCCATAATGGGAGGAGGTTTGGCCTTGTGATGTGAGGCATGGATCTGAGACTTAGGGCTCCTGGATTCTGTGACTCTGGAAGGGGGGCGAGGTCTAGTGGGTAGAGCTGGATTGGTTGACAATGAGTGAGCAGAGCTTGTGCTGAAGGACCCTGGTTCCATCCCCCCCAATTCCTGTGGTGTCTACATGTGGCCAGTGTTGAGCTGCCAAAATCTTAACAACCGGTTCCCTATAAAGAGTTCTGATTTAAGGGATGTGCCCCAGTATGTATTTTTTGTACCAGCAGGGTTACCAAATGTCTGTATTTTCCCGGGACTAATTTTTAAAATTTAAAAATTCCTCCTAGACGGCGATTTAAGAACCAAAAAGCCTGACCTGTCTGGGAAAATACGGATTTATATTAACCCTGCGTAAAGTTCTTTTTTAAAAAGATGGGCCTGTACTAGAAATGAGCTCCGTTTCACACGTGCGGGTCTCCGCCACTACCTGGGGGTGTGCTAGGGTGACCAGATGTCCTGATTTTATAGGAACAGTCCCGATTTTGGGGTCTTTTACTTATATAGGCTCCTATTACCCCCCGGCTCCTATTACCCCCCACCCCGTGTCCTGATTTTTCACACTTGCTGTCTGGTCACCCTAGGGTGTGCACATGTGTGGGTCCCAGCTGCTCCCTGCCCCCCTCATTGAAGCAGGTGTGCAGGGTTACTGCCCTTGGAATAGCAGGGCACCAGTGGATGTGGGGTGGGATCAGCAGGGGGTGGCTGGAGACAGGGGCTGGCTGCGGGCAGGGGGTGCGGCAGGGGGTGGCTGCAGGCAGGGGGTGCGGCAGGGGGCGGCTGCGGGCAGGGGGTGCGGCAGGGGGCGGCTGCGGGCAGGGGGTGCGGCAGGGGGCGGCTGCGGGCAGGGGGTGGCTGCAGGCAGGGCCTGGCTGCGGGCAGGGTGGTGGGTGCTCACGGGGAGAGCAGCAG
This sequence comes from Lepidochelys olivacea, assembly GCF_965140295.1. Classification (NCBI taxonomy): domain Eukaryota; kingdom Metazoa; phylum Chordata; order Testudines; family Cheloniidae; genus Lepidochelys; species Lepidochelys olivacea. The sequence continues at coordinate 13,414,447 of NC_140416.1, forward strand.
GACGCAGCCCAGGCCCAGCAGAGCAGCCAGGGACCCAGCAGGCAGTAGTGGGAGCCCCAGGGCCAGGGGAGCAGCAGCAGCCCCAGGGCTTGTGCCCAGGGCCAGGCGGCAGCCCACGTGGTTCCCACAACGCAGCGCCCCCGGCGGCCGGAGGAGGAATTGCATCACTTCCCGGCCGGAGCCCATCAAAGCCTCTGCGCCCCCTGCAGGGAAGCGGGTTAACAACTGGTTCTAAAATGGCTTCAAAATGTAACAACCGGTTCGTGTGAACCGGCTCCAGCTCACCACTGCATGTGGCCATGACTTTACTTACCTGTCAGTGTAGGTTGTTCAGACTATTCCTGGACACATGGTACATCTGCTGCTGGCCATCCCTGAGATGTAGGTCCTTCATCCACACAAGGACATGGCATATCAAGGTCAATCCAGCAGCTCCCATCTGGTCTTCACCTCTGCAATGGACGGCTAGTCCGACCCTGACCAGAGAAAGACAGGGTGGTGTTCTTCAGGGGAATCTGCTGGAGCTCCCGTGTCCCCCACTCCACCTCACTCCCCCGCACGCGAAGGAATTTCCAAAGATAGCACTAATCGTGGATAAACAAAGCAGCCAAGATGAGGTCAGTGTGGCTTGACTTACTGAGCAGACTGGTTCTAAGGGAAGAACAGATTTCTCTCCTGCTCTAGGGAGATTCCCATCGGAAAAGTATCTGATGGCGGGGGAGGGGGGAAATGCAATCCCCCAGCCCCTTGAATGGCAGGAAATCAGGACTCGGGGAGTTAAGGGGTGTCTCTGTCCTGCTGCAGGGAGCAGGCCTGGAGAGCAGAAAGGGCACTAGTGGCTTTGTAGGAAAGAAAGTGACTTTTACCAGTGAAGGTGGCTGAAGCTTCTTGCAGACATTAGAGTCGAAGATCCTCACACCTCCTTTGGGGATCCTTTTCCCTCAGAATAAAATAAGGAGAATGACGTGTGAAGCCCAGGTCTGGGATCCAGGGAAAAGGCAGGATCTCAGCCAGATTACACACCAGGAACCTGATCTTTCTCCCAAAAACCACAATTATCCGGATGAAGTTTTCTCCCCCATTTGCTTCCAGGTTATTTACTCACAGGATTCATTCATTTGCTTTCCTGTGTTTCCACTCTCTGCATCTGTTCATTGGTTTAAGTAACATTCTTTCAGTTTTTGCTTCTGTTTCCTCTTATTACAGGGTAGCATCTGCTTAGCACCTTCAAAAAATAAATTAAAAACAAAATCCTGATTCTACATTGAAGAGGTAAGTTTCTGAGAATTTGGCTGCAGAACTTTAGTGTCTGCATATGTCATTCACTAGTATTTATTGTGGTGCAGGTCTGATGCAATCTGCCCACCCAAGAATACCCACATGAAGCATGGGGTGCCCTTAGAATACCAGTTAAAAGAGAGGAAGAGAGTGGATTAATAGCGGGCGGGGGGTGAGGGGGGAATCAAAAAAAATCCAGTGCATCAGCACTTCTCTGCATCACTGCAGCACCAGTCCCGGGAGCAATACAGGTTAAAAATCTCCATGGTTCTTTCCCCCTAGAACCACATCCGAGCAGAAAAAGGCCTTCAGCCAATTATTTCCTTACACTCTGAATGGGTGAAATTCAGCCCTGTGCAGACAGCCAGGGCAAGGTCTGTGCATCACAGTGGGTTTAAGTGGCCACTTCACTGCCCAGGTGCTGTGAGTCTTCGGTGGCATAGTTTTCATCCTGGATTGGAACAGCCAGTGGGAATCCTGTGAGGTACAGAGCAGAGAGAGGTTGGGGCCACAACGTTCACCTCAGAGGCTGAGCTTCTGCAGACTTTTGGGATGTTCCCATCTGAGGAGGATGATTTTGGGCAGCCCTAGTTCAGAGCTTTCAGTACCTCAACCGGTGATTCTCTGGCACAATTGTTCTAATGTATCTGAACTTTTCAGGCCTTGCCCCCACCTCTGACACCCCTTGTACCTCACCATTGCCCTCTAACAGCCCCTGTCCCTTCTCTTGATCCCTGCCATGCCCAAATACAGAGAGTAGCTCATGCTCCTTCTCTCTTAGACCTTCTTCTTACACGATCCTTCCCTACCTTTTGATAAACTGATCACTGTGCCCTTCCCCAGCTCCTGGAGGAATTGTGGCTCCTCAGGACAACCTGGGAATGGGTGGCTCCTACCTCCGGGTGGGGTGTGTGGTTTTCCATCTAAGCATCACTGAGAGCCAGTACTTCTCGATTTCACAGGATGAGGTCATGGCTCCCCAAGCCGGGCCAGCTGCAGGCTGCATTGCTGTTGGCGACATGGACAGATCCCAGAGCCTGGAAGACAGAGCGGGGAGGAAACCCTTGCTCATTTCTCTTTCAGAGCCCCCTTCGAAGATGGGCCAAGAGGAAAGGAGAGGACGAAGGGCAGAAAGTGAAGCCGCTCCTGTGGCGAGAGCACTCCTGTAGAGCCCAGTCAGTTCCCAGCTCTCCCCCACATTGCTCGGTGTGACCTTGGAGAGGTCACTTCCTCACCTTCATTCCCTGTCTGTAAAATGGGGGTACAAGTCCCCCCCCACACACACACACAGGGAGGAGAAGGGAGGAGAGACCCATTTTCGGTGAGGGACTCAGACACTCTGGGCACAGATTGTGCCAGAGTGAGGGAAGGGACCCGGAGTTTGCTCCCTAGACCCAGGGGAGGAAGATGTTATCAGAAGGTCAGCAAAGGGGATGGGCCAGGAACTGCTGCCATGCACAGAGCTTAGGGATTTGGTCAGTGCCAGGGACTTTGTACCTCCCTTCAGCAAATGGCTTCCCTCTTGTCATCAGCAGTCCATACAGTATCTGAACTCCTTCCAAGTGGCCTGAAGGGGCTCCCTTCATTCTTCTTGCAGGTGATGGATTCGTTGACCCAGGTCGATAGGTGGGAATTTCGGAGAGGTCATTTGTAGCATGACATGAAATCAGTGGGAAATCTACATTTAGCAAAATAAAGGTTTCATTGGCCTTTGCAAATTTGGAACTGATCTGTCCTATCAATCAACGGTACATGTTCAGAAGAGGATGAAGCACGCCATCGTGGTCAGGTGATCTATGAGAGTCAGTTCCATCATGTGGCCATTTGATTAGATAAAATTCCTGGCAATGGCTGCCCATGGCCAGGGCAGGGTCTCCAGAGGCCTGAAATGCCAAGGAGTTTGGTGCGTGGTGCCTTGGTGAAAGCGCAGAAGTCACATCAGTCAAGCTAAGTCTGAATTTCAGCCCACATCTGGCACCAGCAAATGAAGCAGGCCCTGGTGGTCATAGTAGATGCGTCTACTTCCAGGATGAGCACTGAGCCTCCAAATAGGTGCAGTAGTGAAGGCAGTTGTGAGCTGTTTGTGGGCTTTTTGGAACTTGGGTGACCAAACAAACGTGTCCATTATGTGGAGGAGAGCTCTCGTGGGGGTTATTGGCTCTGAGAACCCTGGGCCGAAGCAGCAGTAAAGCGGGTGAAGTCTAGGAAGCGCTGGTCTTCTTGAGGACTTCAAACTTTGTCCCATCTATGAAAGGCTTCCACCTTATTTGGATCAATCGTAACATTTTCTGGGGAGAGGATGTACCCCAAAAACTCTGCGGAGAGTTGGCCGGAGGTACGCTTTTCCAATTCTGTGCTGAGACCATGCTGCCGAAACCTCTCCAGGTTCAGGTGTGGTGCGCATGCTGCTCTTGGTTCTCCAAAAAAAAAGAAGTCTGTCACCTGAATAGATGACACTGTGCAGATCCACCATGGCCCCAAATACATCACTGATGAAGTGTTGCAAGGGCAGGGGACCGTTAGTTAGCTCAAATGGCATGTCTGACAGTTAAAATGTCCATAGTGTGCTTTGAAATCTGCCTTCCATTTGTCCCCTGCCCAAATGAGTGTTAGATTGGAAATCCTCACAGATGAAGTTTGATGAACAACTTTGCAGATTTCCTGCGAGCCAACAATTGTGGGATTCCCAACAGGGGGTTATGGTTCCAAATGATCCTTTTTTTCAGGGGCTGATTGTCTAAAGAGAGACATAGTAGAGTCCCACATTTCTTCTTCCCCAAAAGGTCCTGGGCACCCGTGGGAAACGCTAATTTGCTCAGAAACTCTTAGGACCGGTTTTCAAGCCTGTACACAGGGAGAGCCACTAATTCTGGTTCCACCAATGTGTAAATACTGGTGAAGGCAACTTTCAACCAAGGTTGCAGGTCAAGAGGGCAGTCATAGTCCTGGGTGCAGAGGCAACGAGTCCCCATTTCTTTCAAAGGTATCCATGTAATCCGGGTATTGACCAGGAATGCCGGGTGTCCGAGTCAAGAAGGTGGAGTAGGTCCAGAGGCAGAGGCTGGTTCAAGGAACCCCGACATTATTTTCAGTCATTTCCATTGTGCAGCTCCAGCAGGGACCTCATCGGGCCAGGCTCATGTAGTGAGGCCCTGGTTCACACCTGGTGTGGTGTGTCCCTGTTGCATACAGGCCACTGACTTGCAGAGATCCTGCTTTTCTCCAAAAAGTTGCACCACCTAATGTCACGTACTGCATCTGATAATGATGCCCAGGGGTGGGAGCACAGGTCGCAGCAAGGTGCAGGATTGTGCCAAGGCTAAGAGTGGTACTAGAATCAAGGTCCAGGGACACAGCAGGGTCAAAACCGAGATCAGAGTCCATCGACAAAGCAGAAGTAGAACCAGGGCCAGAGTCTAAATCCATGCCAAAGGTCATAGCCGGGTAGTCAGAGAGCAAAGATCAGCCAAGTCAATGTCAAGCCAGAGTCCAGATACAGGCCGAGGGTCAAAGCCGGGTAGTCAACGTCCGAGTGGTTGGGGAAGATCAGGAGGAGAAGGCAATGCTGGAGCGGGTCAGTGGAGGGCCTGGAGCGGGGCTAAAGAAGGACAAGGAGATATGGAATCAAGGTGGGCAGGCAACATCTGGAGCCAAGAAGGGTCACGCCAAAGTCATAATCAGAGACCGGAGCCAAGGGTCAAACCAGAGTCAACAATGAAGAACCAGAGGGCAGGGCAGGACAGGGTGGTGCATGCAGGCGGGAACCAGGATGACTTACAGGTTCTCCTAGGCACTGCCCAGCTGGATCCCTAGAGACCCCTCATCGGGGGACTCCCTTCCTAGGAATAAAAGAAGGAGAGCAAGATGACAAAGATGTCTCTGACCCTGGGGTCCAAGCCAAGGGGAGCTCCCACCCAAGCATTGTGCCAGGACCCCATCACCCTCCTGGTTCATTTCACACTCAGAGATCCGCCCCCCCCACAGCAGGAGGGGAGAATAAAGGGCAGAAAGTGAAGTTGCCTCTTGGGGAAAGGGACTAGCCTGGGATCCACTCCAGTTCCCAGATCTACCCCCAGGAGTGTGTGACCAGGTTCGCAGCCCTTCTTCTGTGTCTCAATCCCCACCTGCCAGATGGGGAGGATCCTTCCTTGCCCCAAGGTGTTAGGGGGGAGTTTCATTCCTGTCTGGGAAGGGTTCAGATACCATGTGTGTGGCTTGGGAGCCAGGTGGGGGATGGTCAGACATTCACTGCGACGGGTAACATGGGCTATGTGGAGGTCTGAGCAGTGATGACAGGGGAGGGCTCCACATCGGGCCACCCCTCCCAGACTGCAATGGTTCCTGAGGATAAACCCTGGCTCTCCATGCTCCCATTTCTGGGCCAGTCCCATGGCCCTGAAAGCCTGATGCTTCTGAAACTGGCCTCTGGGCATGGGGGCAGGGACCGTATGTGGCCTGGCCCCAGCTCCAGGGGTCAGAGTGGGGCAGGGTGGTGAGAGCGAGCTGCTTGGCCTGGGTTTCTCTCAGTGCTGTGGGGTTTATGGCCCCTCCCCCTAACCCTTCTCCCTCAGGCACAGCAAGAAAGAGGATTACCTGCGGCAGGGAGTGGGAGCTTCTGGGCATGGGAAGGGGGGGCCCTTCAAGGCTGTCCCACGGAGCACAGCCCCTGCAGCGCTTTGGGCACCTGGCGCAAGCACCGGATGTAGAACAGGTGCGCCATGATCGCCGCTGTCACGTCCTCCTGCTGCAAGGGAACAAGGATCGGTCAGAGTCTCCGACACCCAAGGCAATGAAGGGCATGAACGGCACTGGGAGCCAGCAAAATTTCCTCCCCACCCCTCCCCACATTCAAGGGACAGATGCCCGCACCCAACCCTCTGAGATGAAATCTTGTCTCCTCTCGAGTGACCTCCAACCCCACTCCCACCACTGTGGAATGAACTCCTGTCCCCTTCCTCTCAGTTCCCCTGTGAGAGCTATTCTACCTCCCAACCCAGCCAGGGATTAAGCTCCACTCCCCAGAATCCCCTTATCCACCCTCTCCCGCTCCAGCTGAGGGGCTGGAAGGCTCTGGGCAGCAGTGCTGTGGGGTGAGAGGAGGTGGAAACCTTTCTCAAGGGACCCCCACCCCCCGTTATTAAGATGATGCCATGGACAGTAGCTCTGGGGAATGGGGCACTTCAGCAGCCTCTGCTGACTGACTCCTCCAGTTCTCCCAGAGCAGGTGGTGGCTGGGATAACATGATACTAGGGCCCTAGGAAGCAGCCTGAGGCCCGGAGGGGTATGAAACTCTCACAGGGGGAGTTGGCAGCCCCGAGCATGAGCAATAGCAGCGTGTCATGTTGATGTGACACCTGTTAGGAAATAGCCGAGCTGGGTCTGCTCTGTTTTGAGCTGCTCAGGGGAGAAGCTGACACCTACCAATGGCACCTGCCCGGGTTCATCCTCTCCTTGCTCCCAGGTCAGTGCAAGGGGATGGGATGGGATGGGAGTGACTGTCAATGGCCTGGAGGTGAAAGGCCCTGGGTGTCCCTCCCCAATTGATCCTTCTTTGGTTACCTCATTCCCGATCAGCTGGCCGGCTTCCCCCAGGATAGAATATGTCAGCACAAGCCCAGCCTGGCTGACACGGAGCTGGGGGTCATGTATGGCCAGAAGCGCTGCCTGGAGGAAAGATCTTTTCTGGCCTTCCGTGAAGATCTCTCCAAAGACCTAAAACCAACAGCACCAGAGCCCTTGTCAATTGTCCAGAACCAGGCTCCAAATCCCTCTAGTATCTCACAAGGTGGACAAGAGTCCTGGGGCAGCCAACTTTTGGGGTCCCATGGACCAAGGAACTCCCTTCAGGAAGAGGTTGCAGGCACTGAGGAATAGCTCTTTCTGGAGCAGGAGTCACCACAGGTGCCATGACATGCTTGGAACGTGTCTGCGCGCTCTGGAACCCAGCTCACAAAGACAACAAAGGACCCGCTACTGCTTCCAGCAGCGCTATTTCCTGCAGCTCACCCGCTAGAGGTTAGGGGCCTTTTCCATCTGCTTCCGTTCCTGCTCCCCATCCCACCGACAATCCCACGAGCGTCACATAGGCTGCAGTGACTCAGCCCAGGAAAGAAGCTCAGTGTCCCTCACCCAACGCCCAGGGCAGGGGCAGGTTCTGCTTCCTGACTCGCCCTGGTGCTCGGCAAACCCCACACCCTGCCTGTGCTTCCAGAGGTGCAGGGAATCCAACAAGGATCTGGTCCAGCAATTGCTGGTGTGAGCTTCCCAACTCACTGACCCAGGGGCTCACCTCTCAGACACCAGGGTGTCAGCCAGGGAGACAGTGAGTAGAGCCAGATTCCTGGAGATACAATCCTTCATTAACTCAACCCACCAGAGGATCCCTTTTATGCCCTGTAACCATGGATCCATGCAACACACACAAGCCTGGACCGTTAGCAAGGGTCCAGCCCAGGCTCCTCGGCCTCTTGCAGCCAAACACTGTCTGCTGGAAATAAGTATCATAGAATATCAGGTTTGGATGGGACCTCAGGAGTTCATCTAGTCCAACCCCGTGCTCAAAGCAGGACCAATCCCCAACTAAATCATCCAACAGATTTTTGTCCCAGGTCCCTAAATGGCCCCCTCAAGGATTGAACTCATAACCCTAGGTTTAGCAGGCCAATGCTCAAACCACTGAGCTATCCCTCCCCCTACAGAACACACTCACTGCAGGGGGAGACAGCTCCACACCTGAGCTACTGCAATGCCCTGGCGGAGAGTCCTTACCTCCCCCACCCTGGCCATGTTCCTGTACGCCAGGCGCTCGGTGTCTTGGAGCCCGTCCCGACACCACAGATCGCTCTCCTCTCTGATGTTCAGCCCTGGGGGAGAAAGACACACCCATTGGGGAGGTTTGGCATCTGGCTTTAGTGCCTGTTTCCTTCTCTTCCCTTTGCTGGGTGAACACTGGCTGGGGTTCTCATGGCATCCACGGCCCAATGGACTCGCAGGGTCCCCACCAGGTGGTTTAGTACCTGAAGGGGGATTTGTCTCATTCATCACAGTAATCAGGTGACCCTTACGGTCATTGTGCTCTGGGCATGGGTGCCTGTTAATGGTGGCTGCTAATGCTGAAAACGCCCCACAGCCACTGACTTCAGGATCTGGCCCTAGCTACCCAACTGGTGACATTCTACAAGCTTTGTGTCCATCCCCTGTGGTCCCTGCCCCTGCCTTCATGATGGGCTCTTTCCCTCCATGTGTCTCAATAGGTCCGTTCCTGTCCCCCCACCAGCTGGCAGCCCCCTGGGGGGGGGCTGATTTCTCTGGACTGGAGGACAGAGCCAGGCTATGAGGTAAAGCAGCCAACTTCCCTGGCATCTTCGTCCCCTTCCTCTCTCCCTGAATTAGGGAGATGAGTGTGAGTCATCATCTAAGCTGGGGTCAGTCTCAGAGGAGGGAGCTTCTTTCTGTAGGGTCCCTTGGCCAGTAAGTGGGGGGCCCAAAACAGGGGCCTTCTTTCCATTGGGGGCCCTCTGCCCTGCTGCAGTTGGTCTAAGAGCAGAGGCCTTAGTTCTATTGGTGTCCCAATGGCCAGCTGGAGCTAGTCTCCAAGGGACTCATTTCTATGGGGTCCCATTGCCCAGCTGGGTTTCTTACCCCTCCTCTGCAGCAGGAGCCTCTGCAGCCAATAGATCCCATCCCTGGCTTGCCGGCTGATGTCATCGGCTGGGTCAGAGATGTAGAGACCCAGCCGCAGCACAAAGTTGCCCGCCTTGGGGAAATCGGAGGAGGTCTGGTGGAGGAGGAGAAGGGGGGAATCCATCAACATTCTGCCTTCAGCTCCCCAGCTCTCCTGGGCTAGAGCTCTGCTCCCATCCATCTGCAGGAGGCACTGGGGGAGAGGAACTAGAGCCCTCTTTCTCTCTGCCCCCAAGGGAGCTTGAAGCAAAGGGACCCACGGCCTGGGCCCTCTATGAGCACCAGCTGCCAGGCTTCTCCAGAGTAACAAGGGCACTGAGGCCAGGCACGACCCTGCCAGCCAGTGGCCTATGGAATGTCGCAGTCCCTTACGGAGCCAGGGGGGACCACTTAACCAGGGGATGAGGAACTTGACTCAAGCCCTGGCTCTGCAGGATGCTGGGGTCAAAGGTCACTTACGTCAAATCCAGAGAGGGAGGTGGCAAATCGGAGCAGGGCAGCGCTGCTCCGTATGGCCCTAGCTCTCTCCTGGGTGTTTCTGGAGTCGAGCCAGAAATGGAGGTGCTGCGGGAGAAGAAAGCAGGGGAGGGTCAGCCGGCAGGCTTACATGCTCTACAAACGAGCCTCTCCCACTCCACATGGGGCGGAGAACTTGTGCTCAGGGTGGAATATCTGACTCCTCATGTGGGGGTTCATGACGCTGCCCACATCTTGCTGGGCACAAGCTGTCACTGTCTCTCCAGCCTGGGACAAAGCTCAGCCTTGGGGCTGGTCTATTTGCTCTGAACCCCTGATCCATCAACAGCCCATCAGGATCGAGGCACATGCCCTGGGCCCCCAGACAGCTCCAGAGGCCTTGGTAGGATGGATGGAGGGGCCGTGGGGACAATCGCTCCGGGAACTGCCGTGTCCCTAGGACAGAAGAGCTGATTCCCCGAGTCTTCTCCTGTATCTCAGGGTCTCCCTAGAAAGGAGCCAGTAACTTTTCTCAAAGGCCTGTGTCCCAGATCGCACAGGGGTTTCAGTCTGTCAGTCCCCAGCCAGGCCTGGTGCTCACTGTTAGTGCTCAATGGAACCGTGCAGAGCTCTGGCTGACAGTCCCAGCTCCTTCCCTCTTCCCCCGTCCCTTCCCCGCCACCGCTACCCCAGATGGCGGAAGGGTCCCAACATTCAACTGCACTGATGGCTCTGGGAAAGCGTGGCCATCTGGGTCCAAGCTGGGAGGACACAATGGAAACATGGTTCTTCTAGTCTCTCCTTTGCAGCCCTCCCACGGGGTTCATGGTAAATTCCCCCCCAGACCCTCCCATTCTGCTCACCTCCAAGAGGTGTTGCAGCTTGTCCGTGGTGGGGGTTTCTGCCAGCAGGCCCCCGAGCATGGTGTCCAGGCTCTCTAAGTAGGTGTTGTGCAGAGCCTGTGTCATAAATATAAAGGCAAGGGTAAACCCCTTTAAAATCCCTCCTGGCCAGAGGAAAAATCCTCTCACCTGTAAAGGGTTAAGAAGCTAAAGGTAACCTCGCTGGCACCTGACCAAAATGACCAATGAGGAGACAAGATACTTTCAAAAGCTGGGAGGAGGGAGAAAAACAAAGGGTCTGTGTCTGTCTGTGTGATGCTTTTGCCGGAGACAGAACAGGAATGGAGTCTTAGAACTTAGTAAGTAATCTAGCTAGGTATGTGTTCGATTATGATTCCTTGAAATGGCTGAGAAAAGAGCTGTGCTGAATAGAATGACTATTCCTGTCTGTGTGTCTTTTTTGTAACTTAAGGTTTGACCTCGAGGGATTCTCTATGTTTTGAATCTAATTACCCTGTAAGGTATTTACCATACTGATTTTACAGAGGTAATTCTTTTCTTTTTACTTCTATTAAAAGTCTTCTTGTAAGGAAACTGAATGCTTTTTCATTCTTCTCAGATCCAAGGGCTTGGGTCTGTGGTCACCTATGCACATTGGTGAGGATTTTTACCAAACCTTCCCCAGGAAGTGGGGTGCAAGGGTTGGGAGGATTTTGGGGGGAAAGGCGTGTCCAAACTACGTTTTCCCAGTAAACCCAGATAAAGTGTAGTGGTGGGGGTAGTGGAAATCCAAGGGTAAAATAGTTTGTACCGTGGGGGAGTTTTAACCTAAGCTGGTAAAAGTAAGCTTAGGAGGTTTTCATGCAGGTCCCCACAACTGTACCCTAGAGTTCAGAGTGGGGAAGGAACCTTGACAGCCTGCAAGAAGAGGGAGCACCTGTCAGTCATGGGACATGGGGCTACCCCTCTCAGGGGACCAGGAGGGTTCTCTGGGGACCCCTGGCCAGACCCAAAAGGTACATCCTGGCCTCTGCCATTCACATCACTGCAGGGACACTTAGCAAGAGTTCATGGCTGGATGCCTGCTGGCTCTTCAATCCTTGCCCTTAGCAGTTCTCTGCGCAGGGCCTGGTACCCAGCAGAATATGGAAAAGCCAAACCGCAATGGGTGGGAGGTAGGATCCCTGGGAAAGTCCAGGCAGCAGAGCACAGAATGAGGAGAAGAGGGAAGGCTGGGATCAGCCACAGAGGGGTAACGCAATCCTCACTGGCAGGAAGGGGCCCTCCCTTGCAGTTTGTATCATCCCCCCCCAACCCACACGCCCTGCCCGGGCTTGCCCCCCGCTCTGCTCACCCCTCCCCTATTCTCAGCAGCTCCATCAAACCGAGGGAGCAGGGATCAGAGGCCGCTCCTGGGACAGAGAAGTAGGATCATGACCTACCTGGAAGTGGGTGGTGTCCTGCCCCGTGCCCATGGTGAAAATGGTGTAGAGTAGAGCCCGCAGGAGGCGTGACTCCAGCTCCAGGGCAAGTGGTGGCTTCAGTTTGCTGGCGGGAGAGAGGAGCCCGTGTTATGCTTGGCAGCACCGGAGTGGCGCTGGCAGTGTCATGCACATGACCCTCCTCCCCTGCAATGATCCCTCCCTATGGCCACTGTCACGTTACGGGAGTGAAATCACCCCCAGCCAGGAAATAGGGGATCTTCCCACCTCCTCTGCTGGGGGATGCAAACAGCCACGGCTGGGGTTAATCTAGGCCCAAGAGGATCTGCACCAGGGTTAGGGCAGCTGGATGGGAGGGTCCTGGTACCTGAGGCTGCAAACCGCGGCCATGGAGCTGGAGATGATGGAGCTCGGCTCAGACACCATGGGCAGATCTTCAATCAGCTCCTGAGAGACCCCAAGGAGATAAAATTGCATGTGAGATTCAGGCCCTGTAGACCCACAGGCGCTTCCCAGGGAGGAGGCCAAAGTGCTCTGCAGAAACAGTCAGTGGCACCCCCACCCCCAACCAGCTGGCCTCCCCATTCCTCCCATCCATCAAACTTACTCTTTCCTTCCCCCTCTCCCACCCAATTCTTCCCTCCCCTCAGCCTCAGCTGCCCCTCCGGCCTTACAATTTCCCCACTGCCAGTTCCCCATCAATGTCAGAATTTCCTCTTTCCCTGCTCCTCAGCCCCAGGAAGCCCTGTCCTCTGCTTCCCCCTCCAGCCCCACTAACTCTTCCTCCCATGTTGGGCTCCCTCACCCCAGGAGCCGGGCACGGGGTCCCACTCACCGCAATGCTCTCCACAAGGGCCGCTTTGGAGAAGTGCGGCTCCAGAGTGTCCCACCCCTGCTGCTGTGCCGAGAAGCACAGACGGGGGACAGCGTGGAGGAAGCGGAGCTGTTTGGCCCTGTCCTCCACCCACTAAGAGTGGGGATGGGGGAGATAGAGAGAGAGAGATGGTCAGGTAGGGACCTCCCCACCCCACTTACAAAAGCTCCAGGTCTCAGGACCTCCCTGGAGTTGGACAGGGAAAGCCGCCCCTCTTCCCAAAACCAGTGTCACCCTTCACAGACTGGGGTTGTAACTGGGGCAGTGTCTGCGGGGAGCGGACACCTTGGCCTGCATGAGATGAACACCCCCACTTTGGGGTGCCAGGTAACAGGGGAGAAGTGCCCCCCATTGCGGGTGATGGATTCTCTGGGACAAGATCCCGAATGTGGGTGGGGATGGAACAAGGGGCAGGACAGACTTGGGGGCAGTGCAGCTGGAAGATTTTTGTACCTCAACTCTGCCCTGGAGGTGCTGCTGGATGACCCTGATGGTGTCTTGTTCAGGGGACACATCCTTCTCCTCCTCCTCCTCATCCTCCAGCTGGGCACTGAGGGTCTCTGCACCAGGGAGAGAAGGAGAAAAGCATCATTTATGCTACTGCTGTGAGAATGCAGGGTAGAGAAATGGCTCAATGTCCCCCATCCTCAACAAGGAACCCCATGGCATCGAGGTCCCCACCCTGCCCTTCCTAGAGATGACCTCAGCCCCATCAGCCTCAGGGCCCCGTGGCCATCAGCCCCCGCCCAACATTACCAGGGGAGGCTGGAGCTCCCCCAACTCTGCCCAGCATCTCCTGCCATGGAGTGTGGCTGGGCCATTCCCACTGGTGTCAGTGGGGCTCCCGTGGCTCAGTCCTGGCGCCTTGGTGAGCCAATGGGCACAGGGTGTGTCATAAATATCAAGGGAAGGGTAACCACCTTTGTGTATACAGTGCTATAAAATCCCTTCTGGCCAGAGGCAAAACCCTTTCACCTCTAAAGGGTTAAGAAGCTAAGATAACCTCGCTGGCACCTAACCCAAAATGACCAATGAGGGAACAAAATACTTTCAAATCTGGAGGAGGGCGGGGGGCTAATAAAGGGTTCTGTCTGTCTGTGTAATGCTGTTGCTGGGGACAAATCAGAAATGCAAGCCTTCCAACTCCTGTTAAGTTAGTAAGTCATCTAATTAGCAAATGTGTTAGATTTTCTTTTGTTTAATGGCTGGTAAAATAAGCTTGTGTTGGAGGGAATGTATATTCCTGTTTTTGTGTCTTTTTGTAACTCAAGGTTTTGCCTAGAAGGATTCTCTATGTTTTAAATCCGATTACCCTGTAAGGTATTTACCATCCTGATTTTACAGAGGTAATTCTTTTACCTTTACTTTAATTAAAATTCTTTTAAAAACCTAATTAATTTTTCTGTAGGAGTTTTCTGTAGGCTGAGAACAGCTATCAAAGAAGAAAGGTATCAGGTTACAGCACAGCAACATTTTACAAGTCAGGGTTTTTGGTTTTTTTGCTTTATTTCTAACTCTTGGGTGTAAAGTGAGTTAAAAACAGAGAGGTTAGGAGGACAGAATGCTATGTTCAACAGAAGCTGCAATTAGCCAGATTTGAGGCTGAGGAAAAACAAAAGGAACATAAAAGATGGGTCGAACTCAGACAGAGAAAATGAAGGCAAAAGAAAAAGAAATGGAAAAAAGTACGGAAGCTTGCAGAGGAGGAGAAGGAAAAAGAGAGGAAGCATACACTGGAGATGGAGAAGGCAAAGGCTCGGCAGAATATACCAAATAACCCTAACAATCCTTCCCCAACCATCCATTACACTATGTCCACAGTATAATGAATCCAGTGATATTGCTGATTATTTTCTCACCTTTGAGAGACTGTGCACACTCTATCAAATCCCTGAAGCTCACAAGATGACCAGATCGGCTGCAAAATTGCCTGGAAGAGCTCTGGACATATTCAATAAGATGCTGATTGAGGAGGCTTTGAACTATAATAAATCCAAGGGTTTGGTTTTAAAACAATTTCAAGTTACACCTGAAACTTACAGAGTAAAAGTGAAATCCCTTAAGAGAGGACCTGGACTAAGTAATGTGGCTTATGTAAACCAGAGAACAGATCTGTTTGAGAAATGGCTCAATGGACAGGATGTAACTAGCTTTGGAGGAAGATGGGATTTGATAATACAGGAGCAATTCCTGAATATGTCCAAGGATGATAGAAAGCAGTGTTTATGGGATAAAAATAATGGACTCAGCAGGAAGTCTTGCTTTTTATGCTGATCAATACAAGCAGTCCCAGACTGCCAGAGAGGCAGGGCAAACTGGAACAAAACGGGTGGAGGGAGGAGAGAGGAACAACCCTGGTCACAGTTGGAGCGGATACCAGAAGGGACACCCTCAGACCACACCCTACTACCAGGGGCAGCCCAAGGCCCCAACTATACTCCAAGGAACACTCCAGACACCTTGTCGTCCCACCACATCGTTCTCCAGCAACCCACCTCGCCCCAGTGACCAGTCAGCTGGGCAAAGTTTTAAATGTAACAAGCCGGGACATGTAAAGGCCAACTGCCCCAAGAACCCCTGGAAATTACAGTTCATTGCACCAAAATCACACCAGAGGTCCTCAGGCCCAGATGCCTCCCAGACACCCTCAGAGCGGAGGGAAACTGTGAGTGTGGGCAGGAAGAAGGTCACAAAATGGAGGGACACCGGAGTGTTGGCTATCCATGCTTCCTTAGTAGACCCCAATGTAATCGACCCAGAGGTCCAAGTAATGATTCAACCCTTCAAGTCCAACCATTTTGATTTGCCTACAGACAAGTTGTCTGTTCGGTACAAGGGCTGGTCAGGAACGTGGACTTTTGCAGTCTATGATAATTATCCCACCCCCATGCTGTTGAGGGAAGACTTGGCCAATCATGCGGAGGTAGCCAAGAAGGTGGGAATAGTCACCCGCAGCCAGGCTAAGCAAGCTGTCACACCTAGCTCTGTTCCGGAGACTTCTACCAGGACCCACTCAAGGATGTTGGAACCGGACCCCATACAAACGTCTGCAACAGCAGTAGTGAATCCAGTCACAGAGACCCAGACAGAGCCAGTCCCAGAACTGGAACTGGCAAAAAAAACAGCACCAGAACCAATGCCAGCACTGAATCCAGTACTTGCAACCCCAACACCAGAGGGCCCCACCCAACTGCACTGGCAGCAGCAGATAACCCTACCCAAGAGGCTCAGCCAAAGCCTAAACCCCAACATAGTGCACCAGCCAAGAGCGGTTCACAGTCAACTAAAACAGCCCCATCACCTGTTCCAGACCAAACAGAAAGCAGAACAGACCAGTTCCAGACCAAACAGAAAGCAGATCAAAGCCTCCAGAGAGCTTGGACGGTGGCACGCAACAACCCACCGCCTCTCAACTCTTTGAATCAATCCAGGCTTGTTGTAAAAAAAGGACTTTGATACAAGCAAACTCTTTCTGGTGGATACGAGGAAAACTGGCATTCTTAGAGACAGTTGGTAGTTCCACTAAGTACCAGGTAATGCTATTAAGCTTAGCCCGCGATCATCCTAGTGGCCATGCTGGGGTGAACAGAACCAAAAACCATTTGGGAAAGTCGTTCCACTGGGAGGGAATGGGCAAGAATGTTTCTTCCTATGTCCGGTCTTGTGAGGTGTGCCACAGAGTGGGAAAATCCCAAGACCAGGTCAAAGCCCCTCTCCAGCCACTCCCCATCATTGAGGTTCCATTTCAGCAAGTAGCTGTACATATTCTGGCTCCTTTTCCAAAAAAGACAGCCAGAGGAAAGCAGTACATACTGACTTTCATGGATTTTGCCACCCGATGGCCAGAAGCAGTAGCTGTAAGCAACACCAGGGCTAAAAGTGTGTGCCAGGCACTAGCAGACATTTTTGCCAGTGTAATTACGTTGGCCCTCCGACATCCTTACAGATGCAGGAACTAATTTCCTGGCACGAACAATGGAATGCCTTTGGGAAGCTCATGGGGTGAACCACTTGGTTGCCACTCCTTACCACCATCAAACAAATGGCTTGGTGGAGAAGTTTAATGAAACTTTGGGGGCCATAATATGTCAATTTGTAAATAAGCACTCCAATAATTGGGACCTAGTGTTGCAGCAGTTGCTCTTTGCCTACAAAGCTGTACCACATCCCAGTTTAGGGTTTTCACCATTTGAACTTGTATATGGCCACGAGGTTAAGGGGCCATTATTGTTGGTAAAGCAGCAATGGGAAGGGTTTACACCTTCTCCAGGAACTAACATTCTGAACTTTGTAACTAACCTGCAAAACACCTGCCGAAGCTCTTTAGCCCTTGCTAAAGAAAACCTACAGGATGCTCAAAAAGAGCCAAAAGCCTGGTATGATAAACATGCCAGAAAGCGTTCCTTCAGTGTAGGGGACCAGGTCATGGTCTTGAAGGCACTCTAGGCCCACATAATAAAAGCATTGTGGGAAGGGCCATTAATGGTCCAAGAGCTCCTGGGAGCTGTTAATTTTCTCATAGCATTCCCCACCTCCAACCGAAAGCTTAAGGTGTACCTTATTAATTCTCTAAAGCCCTTTTATTCCAGAGAATTAAAGATTTGTCAGTTTACAGCCCAGGGAGGAGATAACGCTGAGTGGCCTAAAGGTGTCTACTACAAAGGAAAAAGTGACGGTGGTGTGGAAAAGGTAAACCTCTCCATGACCCTTGGGCCTATGCAGCGACAGCAAATCAAGGAGCTGTGCACTAGCTACGCGCCGACGTTCTCAGCCACCCAGGACTGACTGAACGGGCATACAACTCCAATGACACAGGTAATGCTCACCCAATTAGAGCCCAACCTTACCGGGTGTCTTCTCAAGCTAAAACTGCTATAGAACGGGAGATCCAGGATATGTTACAGATGGGTATAATCCGCCCCTCTGGCAGTGCATGGGCATCTCCAGTGGTTCTAGTTCCCAACCCAAATGGGGAAATACGTTTTTGCATGGACTACCATAAGCTAAATGCTGTAACGCTCCCAAACAACTATCCAATGCCACGAAGAAATAAACGAGTGAAGAAACTGGGACGGGCCCGGTTCATCCCTATCTTGGACTTAACCCAGGGGTACTGGCAGGTACCGCTAAATAAATCCGCCAAGAAAAGGTCAGCCTTCATCACACATGTCGGGCTGTATGAATTTAATGTGCTCTCTTTCAGGCTGCAGAATGCACCCGCCACCTTCCAAAAACTTGTCGATGGTCTCCTAGCGGAATTGGAAAAATGTGCACTCGCAGACCTTGATGATGTGGCCATATTTTTGGAATCCTGGGCAAAACACCTGGAACACCTACAAAAAGTCTTCAAGCGCATAAGGGAGACAAAACTAACTGTTAAGACTAAAAAGTGTCAAATAGGCCTAAACAGAGTAGCTTACCTTGAACACCAGGTGGGTCAAGAACCTATCAACCCCCTACAGGCCAAAGTGAATGCTATCCAAAAGTGGCCTGTCCCAAAGTAAAAAAAAAAAACTGGTCCAATCCTTTTTAGGCTTGGCCAGATATTACAGGCCATTTGTAGCGCAATACAGCCAAATCGCCAATTTCAATTTACACCTAAAACTTACAAAGTAAAATTTCAAACCCTTAAAAAAAGGCCTGAACTAATGTGGCTTATGTAAACCAAATAACAAATCTGTTTCATAAATGGCTCAACAAACGGGCTGTTACTAACTTTGAAGGAAATGTATATTCCTGTTTTTGTGTCTTTTTGTAACTTAAGGTTTTGCCTCAAGAAATTCTCTGTTTTAAATCTAATTACCCTGTAAGGTATTTACCATCCTAACTTTACATAGGTGATTCTTTTCTCTTTTCTTTAATTAAAATTCTTCTTTTAAACACCTAATTAATTTTTCATTGTTCTTAAAATCCAAGACTTTGGGTCTGTGTTCACCTGTACCAATTGGTAAAAATTATTATGAAGCCTTCCCCAGGAAAGGGGGTGTAGGGCTGGGGGAAATATTTTGGGGGAAAACGTCTCCAAGTGGTCTCTTTCCCTTTTCTTTGTTTAAAATGCTTCGTGGTGGCAGCAGACTGTTCAAGGACAAGGCAAAGTTTATACCTTGGGAAAGTTTTTTTAACCTAAGCTGGTAAAAATAAGCTTAGGGGTCTTTCAGGCAGGTCCCTACCTCTCTACCGTAAAGTTCAGAGTAGGGAAGAAACCTTGACAGGGTGTTACTAGTCCCCCGCTGCCCCTGTCCTCCCCCCTGTCCCGTGGATCTCCCCTCACCTGCACAGAGGGAGCCTTCAGCCTCAGGGCTCTCAGACCCCACGGAGGGGCTGCTGGCCCCTCGGGAGAAGGAGGAGCTGCTGGTCCCCGTGCCAGAGTCGCCCAGCTCCTGCTCTGGGCTGGCTGGGAGCTCCTCAGTGGCCAGGCTGGTGGATGGCTCCGGTTGGGCACTGGGGTGCGGCTCCTGGCTCCTCTGCTTCCTGTAAAGGAAGCTGCAGAGCCACCTTCCCAGGCTCCCACCCTCTCCTGGGTCCCTCCTACAGAGCATCACCCTGGGCCACCTCCATTTGGGACCAGAAGGGGCCTCAGGGCATGCTAAGGGAGCTGGTGTCTTCCTCCTCCTCCAGAAAGCCAGGGAGCTCCTCCTCCTCGCCTGGCCACTGGCCTCTTCCCCGCCCGCGGGGACAGAGGGGCCGCTCTCCTCCTGGGAAAGCCGGACGCTGCTCCCTACTGGCTCCGGAGCCACCAGCCCAGCCTTCCTCCTCAGAATTTGCCTCAGCCGCTGCATCCTGGGAATGAGTGGGGAGCCGCCATGAGTCTGGGTTCAAGGCAGCCTCTCATTAATGGGCCTGCCTGTTCCTCCATCCACCTCCCCTCCGCTGAGACAATTTCTCCTCACCACACACCCCACCCCAGGGCATGGGGGCTGCCGTCCACACCCACTGGCAGCAGCTCCCAGCACAGGCTGCTCCCAACGTTCCCCCTCATCCCTGGGGCCCTGTGACACCAGGGGAGTCTCGTCCTTTCAGAGCAGTGGGGCTCTCTGTTAGTTTGGACAAGCAGCTCCCTCCACCTCAGAAGGCCCCGCTCCCTCCCAGGCCAGGGAAAGAGCAGCACCCGGACAGTCCCCAGCGAAAGTTCACAAGGTGTCAATGCTGGGAGGGAGGAGTCGCCCTCACTTCCCACTGATTTCACTGATTGCGGTTGTGGGTGTTCAGCACCTGGCAGGTTCTGCCCTCCCCAAAGACTCTCGACGTGGGGAAAAATCTCCTGCAAGGGAAGGGCTGGGAGCCCTCTTGCTGGCCCATTCCCACCACACTGGGGATGGCTCTGGAGAACTCCACTCACTTGCTCTAGATGGGAAAGCGCTGGGTGGCAGATACTCACCGAGGCCTAGTCTCTTGCCCTCCTCCTTGATCTCCTGCACCAAGGTGGGCTGGAAAGGGTGCTGCCCAATGCCCTGCCAGCAGAGCAGGGAGTAGAAGCCTGCAGATCGAAAATGGCTGTGAAAACAAGATGACGTTTTATTGTCAGGGGATGGATAAACTCAGCCTAGCAACCGGGGGTTTACAACACTGACCTATGGCCAGCAACACACCTCCCATCTCCAGGTCTCCTCGTACCGCAAGCACATTCCTGAAGCGTGATGACCCAAGGGCTGTAGGGGAGTGTCCCCAGCCCCAGTGAGGGAAACAGAGGCCTGGGCAGGAGAAGCCACTGCCCCAGGGTCGTTGAGGGAGTCAGGGATAGAGCCGGGGATGGAGCCTTTGTCCAGGCTCCCGCACTAACCACTAGAGGAACACTCCCTTCCAGAGCTGGGAAGTGCCAGCGGGACTCGATTCCCAGTCTCCCTGGCTCTGAGTGTGACTTGTTGTTGTGACTGAGGCAGAGGGGTGGGAATCTGGACTCCTGGCTTTCACTGGTGATTTTCTTCTATTCCCAGCCTCCCTGGCCCTGAGTGTGACCTATGGAGGTGGTGGAATCTTCATCCTTAGAGATTTGTAAGGCCCAGCTTGACAAAAAAAAATCATCTATTTTAAATTAAGGGCAAAATTTATGAAAATCTCTTCAATAATCTAAATAGAAGAGGAAAAAATAACATGAAATCGAACATGTTCACTGCCAAGTTTTGGAGAGAGTCACACCACTGACATGATAGCTAAAGCCCTGGAAGCAAACTTAGCTGAAATGCTAACCCAGCTTTGGACAGCAATAGCTTCCTTGGAAGGTGCAGAAACTATTGTCTTCTTTTCAGTTTATTCAAAGAGTTCAGTTCAATGACTCGTTCGTTGAAATTCAAGAAAGCCATTGAGAGTTCACAAAACAGGCAAACTTCTTTTCCTCCCTCAATCTATGGATAAAAACTAGGTGTGAGGGGATGGATATACTAGTTCATAAATCTAGAAACACGTGAAAACCAGAACGTATCATTTTAGTTCACTAACCACACTTCAAATTTCCTTTGTTTAAGAAATCAGTTTTAAATGCAAAACATTTCCATACAACTTTTTTCTTATGCTTCTCTTTCTAGCTCCAGCATGACCTTGGTTTGTGACCAAAGAGAGGTCACTTCTTTTCTCTTTCCCTCTCTATCATGGAGATGGAGAAAATTCTCTAAGTCCTAGCAGGCAAGAGATTTGAGCACGTCAGGCGTGTGAGAGCCCTTGTGCTCTAAAGGACAATGGGTGATTGTTGTTTGGGGCAAGAACCCCAACGGATTTGATACTTGTGCCCCATCCAAAGCCAATAACACATCTCTGTATTTTCAATCATGAGTTAGACATTCTCAGCACTCCTCTATCTCCCACAGCCCTCAGGTGTTCCTTGGATTATGGAGGCTTGGTTGCAAAGAGGACTGGAATTTTTTTACTGGCTTCCTGGGTGTCCCTAGCCAATGAGGGTCTCAGTCTGGCCTCCGAGGCCCACACCCCCCAGACACTGAAGATCAGGATGGATTGATTTCACTTCCCGGTTTTTGTCTTTGTATTTTTGAATTATTTTCCTAATGAAAGATTGATTCTCATGACATTCATAGAGCTGGCAGACGACAGAACAAGGAGCAATGATCTCAAGTTGCAGTGTGGAAGGCTTGGATATTAGGAAAAACTTTTTCACTGGGAGGGTGGGGATGCCTTTGAATCTGCTAGGATAGGGTCCCCCATCTTCTACTTAGAGCCTATATTTTTTCTTACCTTCTACACAGATGACGATTTCTTTCCACACAATCAATACAGTAATAAAAATAATCCCGAGAATCTCCTCCACACCAACCGTCTCTTGGTCCCCACTGAGAGACTGCAAGATGGAGGCTTGCTGCAGCAAGGCTACAGGGGTCTCCGAGGTTCCCCCTGCCCCGCACCCCTGTCCTGCCGGGCTGTTGTCAAGGGAGCTCTGTGGGGTCACACCCGCCTCATCATCTTTGCCCAATAGGCTGAGTTCCTGCCAAAGGCCTTTGTGAAGTCACTGCCACACTCACCTTTCCCTTGCAGGCCTGATGTCTGCCCCTGGCCAGCCCGGCTGGATGTTTCAGCTGCACCCTGGATCACCCCACTTGCTCATTATTGATTCTGGGGAGCAAGCAGGCCACCCAGTAAAACAGCAGAGTCTATGCCTCACCCCACACTGAGTTTTTCATAGAGGCATCGGTTGTGAAACTATTTGATCTCCTAATCCAGCCTCTATTTCACTGGCTATGACATTTCACACGCTTACCACCATATTAAGCCCAATTGCTTGTAATTCACAAAAGGGTGCCATGGCACCTTCCGGAATGATAACCAGTTGTGATGGGAGGATACCAGGAAACAGAGAATCCACCTCTGCCCCAGGCCCTACGCTACCAGCACTCCCAGCTATCTTCGAGACACCACCGACATCCTGGGGAAACTACAATCCATCGGTGATCTTCCAGAAAAGGCCATCCTGGCCACTATGGATGTAGAAGCCCTCTACACCAACATTCCACACAAAGATGGACTACAAGCCATCAGGAACAGTATCACCGATAATGTCATGGCAAACCTGGTGGCTGAACTTTGTGACTTTGTCCTCACCTATAACTATTTCACATTTGGGACAATATATACCTTCAAATCAGCGGCACTGCCATGGGTATCCGCATGGCCCGACAGTATGCCAACATTTTTATGGCTGACTTAGAACAACGCTTCCTCAGCTCTCATCCCCTAATGCCCCTACTCTACTTGCGCTACACGAATGACATCTTCATCATCTGGACCCATGGAAAAGAAGCCCTTTAGGAATTCCACCATGATTTCAACAATTTCCATCCCACCATCAACCTCAGCCTGGACCAGTCCGCACAATAGATCTACTTCCTGGACACTACGGTGCTAAGAAGGGATGGTCACATAAACACCACCCTATACCGGAAACCTACTGACCGCCATGCTTACCTACATGCCTCCAGCTTTCATCCAGACCACACCACACAATCCATTGTCTGCAGCCAAGCTCTACGATACAACTGCATTTGCTCCAACCCCTCACACAGAGACAAACACCTACAAGATCTCTATCAAGCATTCTTACAACTACAATACCAACCTGCTGAAGTGAAGAAACAGATTGACAGAGCCAGAAGAGTACCCAGAAGTTACCTACTACAGGACAGGCCCAACAAAGAAAATAACAGAACGCCACTAGCCATCACCTTCAGCCCCCAACTAAAACCTCTCCAACGCATCATCAAGGATCTACAACCTATCTTTCAGAATGACCCATCACTCTCACAGATCTTGGGAGACAGGCCAGTCCTTGCTTACAGACAGGCCCCCAACCTGAAGCAAATACTCACCAGCAACTACACACCACACCACAGAACCACTAACCCAGGAACCTATCCTTGCAACAAAGCCCGTTGCCAACTGTGTCCACATATCTATTCAGGGGACACGATCATAGGGCCTAATCACATCAGCCACACTATCAGAGGCTCGTTCACCTGCACATCTACCGACGTGATATATGCCATCATGTGCCAGCAATGCCCCTCTGCCATGTACATTGGCCAAACTGGACAGTCTCTATGTAAAAGAATAAATGGACACAAATCAGATGTCAAGAATTATAACATTCAACAACTGGTTGAAGAACACTTCAATCTCTTTGGTCACCCGATTACAGACCTAAAAGTGGCAAGTCTTCAACAAAAAAACTTCAAAAACAGACTCCAGTGAGAGACTGCTGAATTGGAATTAATTTGCAAACTGGACACAATTAATTTAGGCTTGAATATAGCCTGGGAGTGGATGGGGCGTTACACAAAGTAAAACTATTTCCCCATGTTTATCCCCCCGCCACCACCCGCTGTTCCTCAGACGGTCTTGTCAACTGCTGGAAATGGCCCACCTTGATTATCACTACAAAAGGTTTTTGCTCCCCCGCTCTCCTGCTGGTAATAGCTCACCTTACGTGATCACTCTCCTTGCAGTGCATATGGTAACACCCATTGTTTCATGTTCTCTGTGCATATAAATCTCCCCAATGTAGTTTCCACTGAATGCATCCAATGAAGTGAGCTGTAGCTCATGAAAGCTTATGCTCAAATAAATGTGTTGGTCTCTGAGGTGCCACAAGTCCTTTTCTGTTTGTTCCAGTGGTTAGTCTCCCTCACTGTCAAAAAGGTGTGCCTTACTTCTCATTTGAATTTCTCTGGCTTCAACTGACAGCTGTTGGTTCTTGTTGTGCCTTTCTGGGCGAGATCGAATTAGCCCTGCCCCGTGAAATCCGATCTCCCTGTCCTGCTGGGATCCCTCCAGCCAGGAGAACCCAGTCAGGGCCTCCTAGCTGTTTGTCTGCTGGGCTGGGGATATCAGATGCACCAGAGGCATGCAGAAGTGAATGCACTGCATCAGCCCGGCATTGGGCTCAGGGGTTTGGCCTTGGCAACTTCTGCTCCAGCCATGTCTCTGGGTGTCTGGGCTCAAGGCTTCTGACCCCTGTGACTGCAGCCAAGCCTGGGGTGCTGAGCTCAGGACTTTCATGCCCCTCCCCACTGCTCTCGGCACTCTGGGTGTCTGCCCGGCATCTGCAGCTGGGGCTCAGGGCTTCCCTTGCAGTTCCTTCTGGGGCTCAGGGGTTCATTTTTAAGGATGCCCCCAAATTGGTCTTTGCGTTAATTTGCCAGGGGACTAGTAGGTAGGAGCTCCCAGCTGAGGTGCTCTCAGCAGCAGGGACCCATCCGCACATCTTAGAACCTCCTCTAACTTCAGAAAGATTCTTGGCAGCTGCCCTCAGAGCCCAGGTCTGAAGGTAGCACGGAAGTGAGCGTGGCAATGCTGTAACCCCCCTACAACAACCTCTGAACTCCCCCACTATCCCATTTTGGTTGGGACTCCCAGCAAATGAAATATCATTGAGATGGACATGTTCCAACGAGACAATTCAATTAAGAGTAGGATACCAGAGGAGGAAAAATCACTTTTGTCGTGGCAATGAGGGTGGCCCATTTCAAACAGTTGACCAGAAGGTTTCAGGAAGAATAGGGGGAAATTAGTATGGGGGAAGTTAGGACTTTTGGCTGCAGAATTTTATTTTATTTTTTTATGAGATTGTGTCTTTTAGGTTTTCTGGCACACAAGCAGAGAAGTTAGAGAAAAACATAAATGATTCTTGCGGGAAGTTTGCAATGTCTCGCTAATTTGTTTCTTAAGACCAGAACAAAAACACATAAGAACCCCAAAATCAGAAGGAGAGAATGTCAGCTTCTGCCTATAACAGAGAGGCACAATTCACTGGGTACCTGCTGACTGACTGCTGCTACACCCCCACTGAGCTGCTTAGCATGCAAGTAGGTCCAGGAACCGTGCCCAAAATTTAAAGTCGCAGTATTCAATTTTAACACAACCACAAATACACCAGAGCATCCAGATTTTCTGTTTTACAAGGTCTCTCCTTGTTTTGGAACACTGGTTTCTAAACATGCCATCGGGACTTTGCATCCAATTTCAGCTACTAATTAGCAAGTGTGTGGAACAATCACTAATGTGCATTCGGTGTTATGTTGTAGGTTTCTTTAGGAAATCTGACATGCTCTCAGCCCCCCCCAAAACCCACTCTCTCTCCCCCCACATACACACAACACACTCCCTGTCACACTCCACCCAACACCACCCCATTTGAAAAGCATGTTGCAGCCACTTGCATGCTGGGATAGCTACCACAATGCACTGCTTTCTGTGGCCATTGCAAGAGCTGCCATTGTGCTGGCAGTGTGAACACACAGCAGCGCTTTCCCTGCAGCGCTCTCTGAGGGGCACTGCAGCTCCTGGCGCTGTACATCTGACAGTGTAGACATAGCCTAAGTTACATCAGTGAAAATTTCTTTATTCAAGACAAGGGCAGATTCAGGACCTGAGTATTACATAGTAGGATGTAATTATTTTAGAATAGGCTGTAAACACAGATAAATGACTGGCATGTATGTTGAGTGTTTAAACGGAGTCTCTCCCCCCCAAATAAGAATCCGTTGAAGACAATTAAACTGCTCTATTTAGAGCATGACTGTCATTTACTCTCCCTATTGTGCATTAAGAAAGTAGTATTCTTGTTTTAATGTAATCACGCATAAGAAGCAACAGAAAACCATTTATAGTTAAACAAAATAAACTTGGGAACAGACTTTTTTATGGTGGCTTATTTATTTTGAAATGTTGCCTTGAAACTTTTTGTTTTATTTAGCCCTGAGAGGAAGGATAGTGGGTGAGGTCAGCAAACATTTCAGGAGATGTGATGCTTCCAAAGTACAAACCCAAGATCCCAAGCGATACAGGACCCCTTAACATTTAAATGAGCCCTTCTGAGAGGCCTGATGCTGATAAGAATGACTGACCTCATGAAAAATGGGCTTTGTTTTCTCATTTAAACAGTGAGAAAATTTCACGGAGCCCTGAGCTCTCACTTTGGGGGTGGGGGGGGTGTGGAGACCCAATGCGGCACAAGTTAGTAACCGCTGTGGTGGGATAGGCAGGGCCAGATCTGGAGTCAATGGAGCAACCCCCAGGTGAAGCAGTTAAACCCCAACCCAAAGACTGGATTTTCCACAGTTACAAGGGCAATTAGGTAACTATACACACACACACACACAAACAGACTGAAATATGTAGGGTTAGAAATCCCCAGTAACAACATTGCTGGCCCAAACTCTCTGCAGTGACCCCAACCCGCGACACTCCCTCTCTGTGTCCCTTCTCGACAGTGGGGCTGTGAGTGTAGCTGGATTGGGCAGTGGCTCCGTCTATTGTCCCACGGGGGAATCTCTTCTCTTCATTGCCACATGCCACGCAGTTGCCGTACTCTATCTGTCAGCCCAGCTGCTCAGTGGATTTGCCCATGTCACCCGGTTTCAATTGTTCCTTTCCACATAGAATCATAGGACTGGAAGGGACTGTCATAAATATAAAGGGAAGGGTAAACCCCTTTGAAATTCCTCCTGGCCAGGGGAAAGCTCCTCTCACCTGTAAAGGGTTAAGAAGCTAAAGGTAACCTCGCTGGCACCTGACCAAAATGACCAATGAGGAGACAAGATACTTTCAAAAGCTGGGAGGAGGGAGAGAAACAAGGGGTCTGTGTGTCTGTCTAGAGTCTGTCTTTGTCGGGGATAGACCGGGAATGGAGTCTTAGAACTTTTAGTAAGTAATCTAGCTAGGTATGTGTTAGATTATGATTTCTTTAAATGGCTGAGAAAAGAATTGTGCTGAATAGAATAACTATTTCTGTCTGTGTATCTTTTTTGTAACTTAAGGTTTTGCCTAGAGGGGTTCTCTATGTTTTTGAATCTAATTACCCTGTAAGATATCTACCATCCTGATTTTACAGGGGGGGATTTCTTTATTTCTCTTTACTTCTATTTTTATTAAAAGTCTTCTTGTAATAAAACTGAATGCTTTTTCATTGTTCTCAGATCCAAGGGTTTGGGTCTGTGGTCACCTATGCAAATTGGTGAGGCTTTTTATCCAACATGTCCCAGGAAATGGGGGGGGGTGCAAGTGTTGGGAGGATTGTTCATTGTTCTTAAGATCCAAGGGTCTGGGTCTGTAGTCACCTAGGCAAATTGGTGAGGCTTTTGACCAAACCTTGTCCAGGAAGTGGGGTGCAAGGTTTTGGGAAGTATTTTGGGGGGAAGGATGCGTCCAAACAGCTCTTCCCCAGTAACCCGTATTAGTTTGGTGGTGGTTGTGGCCAGTCCAAGGACAACGGGTGGAATATTTTGTACCTTGGGGAAGTTTTGACCTAAGCTGGTAAAGATAAGCTTAGGAGGTTTTTCATGCAGGTCCCCACATCTGTACCCTAGAGTTCAGAGTGGGGGAGGAACCTTGACAGGGACCTTGAGAGATCATCAAATCCAGGGGTTCTCAACCTTTTTCCTGCTGAGGCCCCTATAAAAACATCCTATAAAAACAACAGGGCCCGGCAGGGGGGAAGCGTGGGTTCCAGGCCAGGGGGACACACTTGGGCATAGGCATAGTTTTACTTCTATTTTTTTTTTGGTGGGGGGGGGGCGCTAAGGAAGGCCTGGCATGGCTTATCCCAGCACCACACAGCAGGGTTCAGGGAGGATGTGCCATCTCCCCCCCCGACTCACTCAGGAGGGCACCCAGCTTGTCTGGGCTCTGGGGGGATGCAACCAAAAATATAACTGAAAGCGGGGACTCAGTTCAAAAAGTTTGAAAACCGCTCAGGTGCGGACAGGAGGTTAGTTAGGGGCTGTGTGAAATGAGGGGAGTAGCTCAGGGTACAGGGAGGGGATAGCTAAGGGCTGTGTATGGGCAGGGGGTAGCTATGGACTGTATGCAGGCAGGGGGGCTTCCAGTGCAATGCCCAGCTTCAGGGGCAAGGCACTGGGACTCCCGGCTTCAGCCTCCGTGCTGCTCCTGGCTTGTGGGGGCGGGGAGGTTTGCCGGCTCGAGCACCGCGTTGCTCCTGGCTTGGAGGGGATGTGGAGACCCTGCCAGCTTCAGCCCCACCTAGCTTCTGGCTGCGCCACTCCTGGCTTGGGGGGGATGGGGAGGGCACCGCGGGCTTCAGCCCCGCACTGCTCCTAACTAGGGCAGGGGGCCCACTGGCTTCAGACCCGCACTGCTCCTGGCTTAGGAGGAAGGGGGGGGGCCCAGACTTCAGCACTGGGGCTCCAGGTTTCAGCTGTGGGGCTCCACGGCCCCCTGGAAAGGGGTTACTGACCCCCCGGCTGAGAACCACTGACCTAATCCAGTCCTCTGCACTCATGGCATGACTAAGCATTATCTAGATCATCCCTGACAAGTGTTTGTCTAACCTACTCTTAAAAATCTCCACTGATGGAGATTCCAGAACCCCTCAGGCAATTTATTTCAGTGCTTAACCACCCTGACAGGAAGTTAGCCATTGATAGCTACTCTCTGGGAATGGTTTTCCACCAGTTTTGCACGCATCTTATAGTAGCTCCATCTAAGTTGTCTTTCCCTAGTTTGTTTAGGAGACGGTCAGGTGAGACTGGGACTGATTTAACTGGGAATTGGTCCTGCTTCGAGCAGGGGGTTGGACTAGATGACCTTCAGGGGTCCCTTCCAACCCTGATATTCTATGACTGCATCAAAAGCCTAACTACCGTCAACATATACCACATCTACTGCTTCTCCCCATCCACAAGGCTCGTTACCCTGTCAAAGAAAGCTATCAGGTTGGTTTGACACCATTTGTTCTTGACAAATCCATGCTGACTATTACTTATCACCTTATTATCTTCCAGATGTTTGCAAATTTAGAGCTTAATTATTTGCTCCATTATCTTTCCAGGTACAGAAGTTAAGCTGACTGGTCTGTATTTCCCCAGGTTGTCCTTATTTCCCTTTTTTTAGATGCCCTTTTCCAGTCTTCTGGAATCTCTCCCGTTTTCCATGTCTTTTCAAAGATAATCACTAATGGCTCAGATATCTCCTCAGTCAGCTTCTTGAGTATTCTAGGATGCATTTCATCAGGCCCTGGTGACCTGAAGACATCTCATTGGTCTACATAATTGTGTACTTTTTCTTTTCCTATTTTATCCTCAGATCCCACCTCATTTTCACTGGCGTTCAGTATGCTGACAAGAATAAATAATAATGGATAAATTGGAGAGAGTCCAGCGAAGGGCAACAAAAATGATTAGGGGACTGGAACACATGAGTTATGAGGAGAGGCTGAGGGAGCTGGGATTGTTTAGCCTGCAGAAGAGAAGAATGAGGGGGGATTTGATAGCTGCTTTCAACTACCTGAAAGGGGGTTCCAAAGAGGATGGCTCTAGACTGTTCTCAATGGTAGCAGATGACAGAACGAGGAGTAATGGTCTCAAGTTGCAGTGGGGGAGGTTTAGATTGGATATTAGGAAAAACTTTTTCACTAAGAGGGTGGTGAAACACTGGAATGCGTTACCTAGGGAGGTGGTAGGATCTCCTTCCTTAGAGATTTTTAAGGTCAGGCTTGACAAAGCCCTGGCTGGGATGATTTAACTGGGAATTGGTCCTGCTTTGAGCAGGGGGTTGGACTAGATGACCTTCTGGGGTCCCTTCCAACCCTGATATTCTATGATTCTATGCTAGATGTCCAATTACCACTAACCCTCTTCTTGAACACTGAAACAAAGAAGTCATTAAGCACCTCTGCCATTTCCACATCTTCTGTTATTGTTTTTTCCCTCTTCATTGAGTAATGGGCCTACCCTGTCCTTGATCTTCCTCTTGCTTCTTATGTATTTGTAGAATGTTTTCTTGTCACCCTTTATGTCTCTAGCTATGATCTGTTTTGTTCCTTGGCCTTTCTAATTTTGTCCTTAGAAACTTGTGCTATTTATGTTCATCCTTTGTTGTAATTTGACCTAGTTTCCACTTTACGTACAACGATGTTTTGATTTTTAGATCATTGAAGATCTCCTGGTTAAGCCAGCATGGTCTCTGGCTATACTTCCTATCTTTCCTATGCAGTGGAATAGTTTGCTTTTAGGCCCTGTAGTGGGGCAACTGCCCCACTCCAGTAAAACAGGGGTTAAAAGCATCCCTGGAGAGGGCTGTGGCTGGGCTAGGCTGATTCGGGAAGCAGCCACAGCTGTGGCCAGCTCAATCAGGGTCCAGCTGGCCCTTATAAGAGGGCTTGGGGCCAGAAGTGAGAGGAGTGTCACTCTAGTTCTGGAGGTAGAAGGGCTAGCTGCCTGGGAGTGATGTATCTGAAGTGGAGCAGTGCCGGGGAAGGGCAAAGAGAGCTGGGGAGCAGCAGCCTGGTAAATCCCCAGGCTGAGGCCTTGTTGAAGGCCTAAGAAAGTTACGGGGGAGGCAGAGGGGCAGCCTGGGGATAGGCAAAGGCAGCAGGTCCTACCCCCTTGCCAATGATGAGTGGCCATTTCAGACTGCAGTTTGCCCCAGTGAGCAGGGGCTAGATGATGACTGGCAGTAGCCACTGAGGCAAGGTGGGTTTAGAGGGTTGGGGGTTCCCCTGGGAGGGGAGACCCAGAGTGTGGGGGTACAGCCAGGGGGCAGCACCCCAAGGTAAAAGGGCACCAAGGTCCGGAGGGATATGGGGGCCCTAAGACAGGCAAGACACCAGCCTGCAGAGGGCGCTCCCAGTGCTGAAGAGCTAACTTCCAAGATGACCAGCAGGAGGCGCTGTGCCGGTGAGCCTTCACCTTGCTACAGGCACATAATAATGTCTCTGAAAAATTGCAAACTCTTGAACTGTTTTTTCCTTTACACTTGCTACCCTGGGATCTTACCTACCAACTCTCTGAATTCTCTTAAGTCAGCCTTCTTGAAAGGCAGCACCTTGCACAGACACATTGAATGTTGCCTAACATTATCAAGCTCTTTCTGAAATTCCTCACAATCCACCCAAACAAAAGAATTCAGTGGCCTGGGCAAGTTTTCCTATCTCATGTTTTTAGTCCATTATTCCAGGTCAATAATAAACATACAGAACACGACCAATCCTCGTATTGCCACTCAGGGCCTCCCACTCTCCAGGTGATCCTTAATTCCCACCTCTCCCCATCCAATTCTTATACCTCACATATGGGCTCTGTCTCGCCGCTGCTCCCAGCACTGGGCTCTTCTCCCCTGCTGCTGCTGCACTGAGCCTCTCCGGCCTCCTCCTTTGGGTGGCTCAGGGCTCCCTCCCCACAGCTTGGCCTGGAGGTGATGGGGCAGCAGGTCTCCTGGGGCAGGGACGCTGCAGGGCCTAGGGTGACCAGATGTTGCGATATTCAGGGCTTTTTCTTGTCTAGGTGCCTATTACCCCCCCCCACACACACACAGAGTGTCCCGATTTTTCATACTTGCTATCTGGGCACCCTAGCAGGGGCTGAGGCTGCAGTGTAAGCAGCCCCATCCTGCGAGTTCCCCACCCCAGGGCAGAGGGGCCCACAAATCTCCCCATGGGTCTTCTACTAACCCCCCCAAATCCTCTCTGCTCCCCTGCCTCTGTCTCCTGACACCCTGCCTCGCCCTGCACCTCCTGCCCTTCAGTCCCCTCCTGCCCCTTGTGCCCCCTGAATTGCCACCTGCCACCTCCTGCTTCCATCTCCTTCACTTGCCCTTTGAACGGCGCCCCCCCATTCTGCTCCCTGCCCTGAAGCAAACAACTCCCCACCCTTTGGCTTGATAACGCCCCTCCCCTGCTCCAACCTCTGTGCCCCCAGTCCCAAACCGCATGGGGCTGGGAGGAGGAGAAAGTCCTTGCTGGCTAATAAAGCCAGTTTGTGCCCTGAAGCCTTGCTTTGGGAGGGAGGGGGTCAGCCTGAACTTCTCCCCCTCCACAACCTCCCCCCAACACTGACCCCTGTAAACTGCCCTGAACTTCCCCCTCCTCAACAATCCCCTCAACTCTGCCCCCCAAATCTACCCCATGCCTGGACTCTGCCCCTCCCCCATCCTGGCCCCCTCCTCAGTCCACCTAATGAGCCCTGTCTGAACCCCCAACCCCCTCTGCTCCCCTGAACCCACCTCCTGACCCCTGCAGCCCCTCCTGCACCTCAGCCCCCCTGAACTACCCCCTCCCTTCCCTAGTGACCCCCAGCTCCACAGGGTGACTCTGCTGTGTCGGTTTAACTGTCACCCCAGGATATGCCAAGCTCCCCTCCCCCCTTATAGCCACCTGGGCCCTCATTAGCTTCGGGGGGGGGGAGCTAATTTGCACAGAGGATAATGGAGCAGCCAATCAGGGGCTGGCCTGGGTGCCGGGGGGGCTATAAAGGACTCCTCAGGGCTTGTGGACCCCTGGGCATGGCTGTGGCTGCGCTGGGAGCCTGGGCTGCAGGGTCAGAGAGGGGTCTGGGCCCAGCCCCAGAGCCGGCAGGGGAAGCGGGAGGCTCTGGTGCTGCGCAGGGTGGGGCAAGAGCTGGGTATAAGAGGCCCTAGTCACTGCAGCTCCCCCTCTGTGGGGCTCTGGGGGAGAGGTCTGGAGCCATTTGTCACACAGTTGGGATCCACCCTGTAAGGGAGGACAAACTGGGCTTCTTTCATACCCCAGTCTCAGTCATAATGCTGGGGTAACAGCAGGGGCTCCTTTCATAAAACACCTCATTATTTTTAGCTCTTTGTTTCATGGGTTGCAAGCGTCCCACATTCTGATCCAGGGAAAGAGAGCCGTCCTCTCCTGCTGCCATCGACCCCCATCCCTCTGACTGCTACCAACGCGGCCTGGCCTGGGAATGTGAAGGAACCTCTCCGAACTAAGAGGAGACACGCACAGAAACATACAGTCCTCTGTATTGGAGAGCGAGAGGCTGGAGAGACGCAGACACACCCTCAGTTCACTGATCTCTCATGTTAATAACAGTTTGAAGAACATCCATCCAGTCTAGAAGAAAGGTTTGCACTCTCAGAGCAGCTCAGCACAGGGGACGGGGGTGCTGGGGCAGTAAAAAGGCTCCAGGGAGTCCTGAACCACGGTGTCACCCAGCTCGAGGACACTAACCCATTCTAGTGCACTAAAAACAGAGTGTAGTCATAGGGGCACAAGTGGCTAGGTGTAAACACCCATCTACGATGCTAGCCACATCCTCCGGCAGCTAGTCTCTCCTGCCAGTCACGCTGCTGCAGCAACGTTATTTTTAGTGCCCAACCTGGATCAGAGCTAGTGTGTGTATCTCTACCTGAGCTGGGAATCAGACCCCAGCTTGAAGTGTAGATGTACCCTAAGTAAAACTGTAAATAGCTTAGGCTCTGGTCAATAATGACTTATTTAATGAAGGTGGGATATTGGTACCCTTCTTAGAGTCCCCCATCCTGTAAGTATGGCTTACATTCTTCATCAGCAAGGAGATGTGGAGAATTTTAACGGAACTGTGAAAGATGCACACAGGGAAAGGATATTTTGCAAGTATGATGGGTTTGCTAATGAGGGCACAACAACTCCCATCAGCCCTCTCCCTACTGCACATCCCTTTACCCTGCCCAGGAACTTAAATATTTGGTCAGTTCCTGAAGGGCTTATTCATTAATTCCAAGGCCAGAAGGGACATTCGAGATCATCTAGTCTAGTCTGACCTCCTGTATAACACAGGCCAGAGGACTGCCCCATAATAATTCATAGAGCAGATTTTTTTTTTAAATGGCCAAACTTGAATTAAAAATGATCAGTGATAGAGAATCCACCACGACCCTTGGTATACTGTTCCAATGGCTATTTACCCTCACTGTTAAAAATGTACAACTTATTCCCAGTCTGAATTTGTGTAGCTTCCACTTCCATGCATTGGAGTGTGTTATACCATCTCCGATAGAGTAAATATTTGTTCCCCATTTAGATACTTATAGACTGTAATCAAGTCACCCCTTCACCTTCTCTTTGTTAAGCTAAATCACTCTAAGGCATGTTTTCTAATCATTCACATGGCGCTTCTCTGAACCTTTTTCAACTTACCAACATCCTTTTGGAATTGTGGGCACCAGAACTGGATACAGGATTCGAGCAGTGGTCGCATCGGTGCCAAATACAGAGCTAAAATAACCTCTCTGCTCCTACTCGAGATTGGCCTGGTCATGTTTCCCCGGATCACATTAGCTCTTTTGGCCACAGCTTAGTTAGGACTGCTGTGAGAATGACCCTTTTTAAGTCTGTTGCGTGGCTGACCATCCCATTTTAATGTGTTGGAAATGAACAAGCTCCCTAAAGTTTGTGTGGGAAGGAGAGGAAGGTCCCTGAAGGACATCCAAAAACATGGGGAGGGGGAGAACTGAGAGAATCAACAGAGCAGCCTCATACAGAAAGCTATTTTTGAAAATGTTAGTGGCTTCCCCCCATTTTCTGACTCGCTGTAATCACAAGGAACAAATGCATTCGCAAATGAATATTTGCAACAATCTGTTACCTGCATCCTAATACTGCAAACATAGCGCTTTAAACAAACAGCATTTAAAAATAAATTAGAAAGAGGAGCATTTGTCTACTTTTATCTGTCCTCCATTGAACGGAGAATTTATATTTTTCTTCTGAACAGACGCTGTCGCTCCAATTTTCATGAGAATGCACCCTCTCCAAAGATACCCCAGCTAGCTTGGTGGGCATTGCTGCTGGCAATTTGAAATTCTAAACTTGTTGTGGTCTATCCATGACCTGCTTGAGCCTGAATCCAAGTTTCCAGAGGCTGAGTTTAAGCCTCTTTCTCAGCTGCTCCTCTTCTGATTAGTGAAAGGCAAGAGATTGACTCAAAAATTGGAGGGGATGTCACCCTTGACTGCAGATTCAAGATTATTGTAGCTTTGAGCTCCAGAAAATGAGGCTCTTTCTGTACCTGAACCCCTGTGAGGAAAACTCAGGAAGCCTAATAACAGCAAAGGTAAGGTTTCTTTCCCCCTCTCTTTCAGAGCTCCTATTCATCCTTTCCTTCTCCCACTCACCATCCTATCTCCTCCCTTTTTTGTGGTGACTCCTGAGTCCTGTAGTTTGTGGACCCAAGACTTAAGGAACCTCCTAGGAGCAAACTTACAGACTCAGACTGCTGTAGTTGTCTGCACCTAGCTAGACACAACCGTTTGTCTGGCTCCTATTCAGACATGAAAAGAGAGCCAGAGTGCACTGTTACTACAATGGATCAGACAGACCAGAGGACCTGAAAGAAGAGTTCAAAGGTTGAACTCAGCTCTTTCTCCAGCAGCTCAGTCTAGGGGCAACTTCTGACTGTCAGCAACATGAGACCTTCAGACAGCGGGATGTACAGGTGTATAATGGAAGATGAGGATGTGAGTACTGGAAAGATTCTTCTGCAAGTGGCAGGTAAATGAACATGTCACAACGTCCAGAGGGGACGGCTTAACTCTGAGTTCATACTAACCTACCCATAGCCAAACAGATGTATTTACACGTTTCCCTATCTAATTGTGCAACAGCTCCTTTTCAGTGACTACACTACTTAGAAGTTTTCCTCAGGCTTTAATATGGTAATTGGTGACAGTGTTGAGCATCTGAACATGAAGTGTTCTAGGAGAGAGAGAAGTGTCCATATGTACTTATAAGGAACATACATTATCTATGTTTAGCTGTTTATGTATCACTTCTTGCCTCTCTCCAAAATGCTGATATTCGACACAGGTACAGATCAAACTCACAGTTCAAGTTGTAACAAGGTGTCTGTTTTATACTAATGAAGGTAATACATTCAACTGGTATGCCGAGAAGCACTTGTGAAGAACAAATCCGTCAAATGTGATAGGAGGTGTAAATGACCATGGGCTCTGATGGTGTGATTGGCAGTTGCACAGAAACACGTACATAAAGTGATCCTAGCAACTTACAAATGAAGTGATGGTAAGAATTAAGTACTGGAACAGAGGTGTAAACACCTGATTGGCGCTGAATGCAGCAAATGGGTGAAATGACTTTCTATTACTGCCTCCTAATTCTTCCCCATCTGCATTCACAGAGGTGACACTATTTGTTGGTTTAACTGTCACCCCAGGGACACTCTGAGCTCCTCTCCCCTTTGGGGCCTCTTGGGCCCTCGTTAACCTTAGTGGAAGGGGGTGGAGGCTCATTTGCCTAGAGAAGGCTGGAGCAGCCAATCAGGGACCAGACTGGGTGCTGGGAGAGGCTATGAAGGGCTCCCCAGGGCTCAGGGCACGCAGACCCCTGGGCAGGGCAGTGCCTGTGCTGGGTGCCCTGGCTACAGGGTTGGGGAGGGGTTCGTGCCCAGTCACAGAGCAGGCAGGGCCCCAGTCAGTAGAAGGGGGAGACTGCCCCAGGTAGATGCTGGGGACTCAGGGGCAGCATGAGGTTGCGGTGCCTAGAGCCAGCCACAAGGGGAGGACAGGAGTTGGGGGCTCCTGGGATAGGGAGCTAGGAGCAGAGCTGGGCCCTATCTGGAAACAGGAGCTCCCCTCAGTCCCTGCTGCTCCCCGTATGGATACATGTACACTGGAGCTGGGAGCAAGCTTTCCAGCTTATGGAGACAGACGTGCTAGCTCTGCTGGAGCTATCATGCTAAAAATAGCAGCATCGCAGAGGGTAGACTGGTAGCGGCTTAAGCTGGTCACCAGAGTATAGACCCACCCCGAACCCCTGGACACTGTCTACCCGAGCTGGGAAGCATGTGGTGCTCAGAGGGAGGGTGTGAGGGGTTGGATCACGGAAACCCCCTTTGGGACTGCCCTTTGATGTGCCGAGACTACCTCTGAGCCCGTTTTCCCTGACAACTCGGGACTACAGTGCCCTGCCTGGTTTAAGCCAGACACGCTAGCCTGCTACAAACACAGACCTAGTTCTGAACTACGTCCCCCAAAAACTGCAGGAGTAACTGAAAACTGCTTAAGAAGTGCTCCTGTCTCCAGAACTTAGATGCCCAGCTCTCAATGGGGTCCAAACCACAAATAAATCCATTTTACCCTGTATAGCTTCCAAGCTTTCTCCCTTGTGCGTGACTGGAGAGGAAGATTTTGTAACAGTTATAAGGGTTTATACCTTACTGCTTGTGATAATATTGGTTGTGAAGAAGCCCAACAACCTCCAATAAAAATGTATAGCATAGGTGTTAGCTAGAGAGCAAATCTAAGTCCTACTCATGTACCCCACTCCCCAGATGGTTCTGTTTGTGAGTTATATCCCTTCCCCCGACCCTGTGTTTGTCTGGTCTATTTAGAATTGCTCCTCAGACCAGCACTGTCTACCACCCTCTATTTGTATAGTTCCCAGTACAACGGGGCCCCGATCTTGGTTGGCCAATAGGTATGACTGTAACACACACAATGAATAACAAAGGGGAAGAAGTTCAAATCTGAGTGATAAAAGAACAGGTCATTTACTGAAAACTGCCAGAGTAAGGAGGACTCTCTGCCTCCCCGCATGATGGCATGTGACTAGAAATATGGGCAACAAACACTCCCCACATCTCTTAGGTGTGTCAGCACCTTATAGCTACAGAGTGACTGATAGGGTTGCCAGCGCTCCAGGATTGCCCTGGAGTCTCCAGGAATTCAAGATTAATCTTGAATTAAAAATGATGTAACATGAGGAGGCTACCTCCAGGAATACATCCAACCACAATT
This sequence comes from Lepidochelys olivacea, assembly GCF_965140295.1. NCBI lineage: Eukaryota > Metazoa > Chordata > Testudines > Cheloniidae > Lepidochelys > Lepidochelys olivacea. The sequence continues at coordinate 13,452,517 of NC_140416.1, forward strand.
GGCAACCCTAGTGACTGACTAGGCTAATAAATGACTCCCCTCCCCAGAGTGAGACTTTAACCTGATTGATAATAACTGATCCAGGGCTGTGCCTGAGGGGAAAGGGAGTGATGTGATTGGCCTATATCTGGATTGAACCTGGTCTGATAAACTCAGTTCAGTTTCGCCAGACACAATCGGATCACCACTGTTAATTCTGTAGACTCAGCCACAGCTCAGTAGTGACATGGCCCTGCCATACCAGCATCCTGGCTGGGAGCAAGTCCCTGGGAGCAGGGGGAGAGCAGAAAGATATCGGTGTCCCGAAGCAGCTGCTCTTGCCCTGCCAGTCACGCTCTCTGATGAAGGACAGTCTGAACCTGAGCTCAAACCCTTTCAGTTTCTTCTTGGTGCATGACTGGATACAAATAGAGCCTGTGACGGTGCCAAGGGTCACAGGAGAGGGGGATGATATGCGCTCTTTAGGGATGTGACTTCTTCTCTTCTGCCAATTTCCTGTAAACCCAGAGGGACACTGGCCAGCGGCTCTCCCCAAAACACTTATTGAAATGTCTGACTTACTATAAGCATCCACTGCATAACACAGACACTTCGTTGGGGGATGGGATCTCTTTAGATTCTCACACAGACTGTGAGGTAGATACTAGGCTGGCCAACCTAGGGAATTAACTCTCGCCACTCAGGAGCACCCTCTGCAGGTGGTGTCTTGCCCACAATTACCTGCCCTTTTCCAAGCTCCACCACATTAGGCCCTACATCCCTCCCAGACAATGGCGTACTTTCCTGGGATACTGCCCTCTGGCGGTGCCCCACTCTCTGGGTGCTGCCCCTCCAGGGAACTGGCTACCCCTAATCCCACCACTCGCCTCAGTGACCCACTGCTGTTCTTCACCCTAGCCCCTTCCCTCAGGGCCACACTGCAGTCTGAACTGGCCACTCATCATCAGCAAGGGGGTAGACCTGCTGCCTCTTTCTCCCCTGGCTGCCCCTCCACAGCCCTAATACCTCCTCAAGGCCCTGTATCAGGCCCTCAGCCTGGGACTTGGTCAGGCCAAAACTCCCCCAGCTCCCCCAAAACTTCCCCAGCACTGCTCTGTCCAAGGTACCTTTCCCTATCTAGGCAGCCAGCCCCATCACCTCATTCAGTTTTCTCATTTTTTTCAACAGTCACCCTGTGCAGCCTCATACATCCTGCCATATCAGTACCCCGACACAGGCCTGTGGATAACGCTGATGTTGCAAACTTTATGTTCTGGGTTTAGTGTATGTGTCGAAGGGGGTCACACACTAGGTTGCTACTGTCGGGTGAACTTATTTCACACCCCAGAGGATCCTCACATCCCTCCATTCCCACCCACAAGCTTCCTGCATGCCACGCTCCCATGCCCCTCAATTTCAGGGGCTCTGTGTGCCCCCCCAAAGTCCCTCCTCCTCCCATACTAACCCCCCCCCGTTTTCCCCTCCAATGACAGCAGCATTGTGTGACTCCCATTCCCCCCATACCAGGGGCTTTGTGTACCCCATTCCTCACTCCCCCCATTCCTCCCCCAATAGCAGGAGTTCTGAATGTGCTCCCATTCCCCTACCCCCCCACGCATTCTCCTTCACTCCTTCCATACCAGGGTTCCCTAGTCTTCCCCCCACCAGGAGCTCTGTGTGCCCTCCATTACTCCCTCCCTCTAAACCAGGGCCTCCCTTCACTCTCAGTCCAGGAGCTCTGTCTGCCCCCCATTCCCAACTTCCCTCCATGCTAGGGGTTCTATGTGCCCCCTTCCCCCTATACCAGGTTCTCCTAATTTCATGCTGTCTGGAGTGACTCACAACTGTGGGTTAATCTCAGGGCAGACTGTCAGAAAATAGGGCAGAGAGACCAACATGGTGGTGTGTTTTATAATTAGGGTGACCATATTTCCCTATGCTGGATATGAAAACCTCATAAAATTACTCTTGAGTTCACTGGCAATCAATCAGAACTATGCAGTACAAACCTTCAAATTAACATCAAGTTGACTGAGCCTCCATTAAAAAGAAATACTGCCTAGTTGGACTCTTTTTATTTACCTTCTTATCTTGAAGGCTTTAGGGTTCCCATTTAGGGGTGTGTGACACCCCCCCACACACCTTCCCACACCTGCAGGGTGAGGTGACACACACACATGCCCATACACCTCTCTCACATGGGTGTATGTGTGTGTGACTGATGGACTCTACCCTTTCCCTGCCTGGTGCTCTTTGCCCTCCACGCCTGGCTGGGCCCCCGGGTCAGCCCTGCCTCTCCTGGTACCTGGTGCCACATCTTACCAAGGCAACACATGGATGGGGGCACGCAGGGTCACATGCCCCCCCCCCATTTCTGCCAGGGCTTATACCATAATGTGGCATGTGGCCACCAGCAGCCTTTTGGCACTGTGCAGGAGGGAAGGGACAGGAGCTGCTTCCAGCCACAGGGGAGGAGTAGAGAGGAAGTGATGACCTGGCCCTTGTCTTTGCAGAGCTCATCTCATCTTGTTCCCCGCACCGGGGCTGGAAGCAGCTTGTGCCTTCCTGCCCACACAGTATCATAAATCAGCTAAGACCTCCATGCTTCTGCTGGCCACCAACATAACCTAGATGCCTTCTGTCCCCCCCGGCTACAGCGTGGGAAGGAAGGGGTTAAGCCTTAAGAATGCACTGTGCACCAGGGCCCAGGTAACCTGATTGCAGAGGCTTCAGAGAACCCTGCCAGAGAGGCAGCTCAGCAGGGGAGGGTGCCTAGGGGACAGAGCAGCCCCACGCTCCCTGGGGGCTGGACCCAGCGCAGGGGGTGGGGTGGGCAAAGAGGGTACTAAGCCCCTGTCCGGGGGCTGCGGAGAAGCCTGCAGGGTCAGGTTGGGAACAGGCTGGAAATTGTTTCCCACCCCAGTCCAGAGTTTAGCGGCTTCCCCATGCATGCATTGCCCAGGGCTTTGGCACATGCAGGGCTCGGCTCCTCCTGGCCAGTGTCCCGGGCCGGAGGGTCTTGGGCTTTCCCGGGGTGCTGGCCCAGCCAGAGGCAGTGGGGGAAGGAAGGAGTCTACCGGCCAGACTATTGATAAGTGTAGTATTCCGAACAGGAGCTGGTTCTCCGCACAGCGCTGGGAGTGGGATGTGTCCTGCTGGGGGGGGGGATGGGGTGATATAGAGGAGCAGCAGGACTTGTGGGGGTGAAGGGGCAAAGCAGGGAGAGGACAGTGAGAGGAGGAGCATGTCAAGGGCCGATGGGTGGGCAGCAGAAGTGACCTATAATCAGCCACTGCCTGGTACCTGCCCTCACTCTCTAGCCACTGCAGCTCACAGCACACAGCTAGGGCTGGCCAGAAACGGGACCGGGAGCAGGGCCCTGCTGGTCGAGAGCCGGCTTGCAGCAGGGGCTGCACTGACAGACCAGCAGGGGGAGCAGCTGGCCCTGCGCACTGCATCTTATCCCTGCCACCAGCTTTTCATCCCCACCCCCATCATTGGTCACTGGACCCCCCCACCCCCCCCCCCCCGCACTGGTGGGAGGATGGCTCGCGAGCAAGGATCCGGCCAGCAGCAGGACTCATTAGTACTGATGCATGCGGGGAGACTGAAAATATGGGATAGTTTGCCCGTTTTTAAGAAAAAGTCAGGACAGCTTAAATACGGGATTGTCCCTTTAAAAACTGGACATCTGGTCATCCTGTTTATAATTATATTTCACCAAGCCAGCAACAAATATAAATTCCTGGATCACTGGACTAGTCTTGGACCATGGAGTTACAGACAGTCTCCTTAAGCTCTCCAGCCCATCTCACCTCGTAAACAAACTGCACTTAGTGATGTTGGTCACATAAACCAAAAATCACACCACATCAGGTTCTTCCCAGTTCCAAGAAACCAGTCACTTCCCCCTCATCAATTGGTACTCTGGATCTTACACCAAGGACAACACTGGTATCCAATGCTATAGTTAACTAACTATAGGTTTATTAGCTGAGAAAAATAAATGTGTTATTGAGAGGTTAAAGCAGGTACATTACATTAACAGGTGAGTCAAAGTTTGTGAACCCCAAAGGATAACAGGGATGTAGTAATCTGCCAGTTCAGGGCCACCCAGAATAGCTCTGGGGATCTCCGTCTTCTTGTTTAGTTATTCCACCCTGTTAGAATCCAAACAGTCCAGAGATAAAGGATCTTCCTTTGAATCAGTACTTATAGCTTCTTCTCCACACAACAATCAGAGACATGTTCTTACTCACACAATGGCCAATTGCTTTGAATTTAACACTCTTCATTTGCATTCAATGAGCTATTTAATTACACGCTTAGACATAATATAACTGCCTGCCTTTACATTATAATAAGAATAGATACATGAAAAGAATACAAGTAACATTCCATTCGTTTCATGAAGTTCTAACATCTGAATACACTCTTAGATTAACACACACTTTGATCTAGGTCTATTTAATTACCAGGCATGCGTAATGTAAATGTAATGTAATAGTAAACAACAAGATCTAGTTAGGCAAAAACAATGCAATTAACATCTCCTTTGATCTCTATTAACACACAAGTGAATTGGCCTGAATATATACTAATACATTTAACTCCTTTGATAGTCACACACAAGTGAATGGGCCTATGGCTCTGGCCTGGCTTTGTCAGCATCACACCTGCCACCAGGAGTTATGTGAGCCCTTCACACCAGGGTCCCGCATTCTCCCCCCATGCCATGGGCTGTGTGCATGCCGCTATTCTCCCATCGATACATCCCCATTCCCTCTTCCATCCCTCCTCCATGTTGTTTTTTTCTGGGAGATGAGTCATTCAGGTGGCCAACATCTTAAACTCCACTGGGATGCTAGGAGCTTCATTTGTCCCTCATATTCAGTTGACTGATTTCCCCTCAAATCAAAAGGGTTCTGGCCATTGGTGCCCAGGGCACCACCTGAAATTTTGAAATTGATCAGATGAGGCATTTAAAAGCTATCCCATTACAGACAGAGAGACAGACAGAGAAATGGCACCAAGCGGAGTGTAAGGGCATCGCATGCCTGGCCAAAAAGTGACATTTCTAGGCTTTTTTTTAATCCCTTGGAGAGGGCAGCATCCACCACTTCCCTTCCTCGCCCATCCCCCCAGCGTAAATGGAGAAAATTTCTCTCATCAATAGCCAGAAAATCTCAGTACAGATGCACAGTGGCAGCCTCTTTCCCATGGTGGGAACTTAGCGGGGCTAGACAGAAATGTGGAGGGCTGTGCTATATATCTTGTGGGCACACGTACATATTTATTTGTCTAACAATGCGCACTTAAATGTCTCTTTTATCCATGTTATCCTCAAAAGGAGAATAAAAATATACACAGATCAGTTTTAAACTTTATCTCTGGCAGCTACCTGGGCCAACATTTATTCAGAGAAAATCAATAGGAAAAAAAATTGTACTCAGGATGTTCCTCTCTCAAAACCTCGTCTCACTCTCCTGTAAACCATTTCTCATTTAATTTTCTTTGAAAATTCTTGATCATTTATACACAAAATAAATCAACATCAGTCAAACATGGCATTTTAGAATTTCATTTTATAAAGCTCCTGGTTGGCCTGAACTGGGGCTTATACAGTATCTGGCTAACAAGCAAATGAGATCAGGCAAAAATCGTAGGACAGTAAATAGTCAAATCATCGGCATTTATACATCAGTGAAAGTCAGGGCAGTGAAGCTCAACCTTGGCTGCCACAGCTCACTTAAAGCAATTTTAAAATCACGTTTGGATACAACAGGAATTACTGAAATGTTCATTCACATCTTTATAGACACTTTCATCCAGAAGGATCCATGTGGATGTTACAGACAGAGCTGGGCCAAACCATGCCACGCGAGCAGGGGGGAGGAAACCCAGGCAAGTATTAGCCAAAATGGCAGTATGTGACCTTCTAGCTGGGACCACAGATTTCTTAGCACCACTAACTGCCTTCCCTGGCTTCTCCCCACAGCACCCCCATGCAGAAGGGTAGCAGGCAATCACAGGGCAAATAGCCAATGCACCATGGCTTCTTAGCCTTACTACCCTGGATGAGAGATGTGTGCGGGGCAGTGAGCAGAGCAGAGGGAAAGACCATTCCCAGGGATGGGGTGGGTTTCCCATGGAGCCTTGGTGTCTGTTGTGTTTGTGGGGATTCCCTTTGAAACCTCAGGGTCTTTTGGGGTTGCTGGCTGCATCCCTCCTTTCCCCATTACATTATGCTGCAAACCTCCCTCATTGGTGTTTCTGAAGTACTTTCCCCCTCCCATGTGTTACCCCAGAGAAGGCGAGCATCAGGGCCAGGCTGTTTGGTGTCAGATTAGCCATAAAAGCACAGGATATTGTTCCTTTAAGTAGCAGAAGTGGATGGTTCGTATTCGGGGGCTCTTGGAGGGAACACTCATGTGGGAAAGGTTTGCAGGTCACTGGATGGTACCACTGTATCAGCAAAATGCAGTGGTGAGGACAAATTGGGATTTTGGCGATTTGCTCCTTAAGACAGAGGTGCAGAATCTCCACATTTGGGTCTTTCCCTCCTTCTTTAATTTTGCCATACATCGATATGTGATGTGAAATGTGATGGGATGTGAAATGTGAAATAGCATTGTTTCTTTATCTGTTTGGAAGCTGCAACCTGTGTCTGATATTAAAAGAGAATCACCATTACATTTAAGGGAATTAACTTCTGTAATTCTCCATTCACAAAAGAGTTTCTCAGCCTGTTTTTGATTTCAATGTAAAGGCTTCCTTTAGGCTCTTTAGAACAACTCTCTGCAATAAGTTTCATCATAATCTGCTTTGCCATTTACTTTTCCATCAGTGTAACTATTGCACTCTTCTATTAAGGATTTAGCTAAAGCCTCTGTTTTATGCCAGCATTCCTGTGTCAAGAATTCTTTCACACCTGATATTGATAGTGTGTAACCTCTGAACACTTTTAAGTCTAAGTATTTCTTTTTCATTTTGAAATTTTGTGTTTTATAAGCACACAAGCTTTTGGCATCCTGTAACATCTTCCAGACTGCAATGCCCCTATCCGCTAGGTCTCTTCTCAGCTGGAACTCCACATCTTCAAATATGTTGCGTCTCTGTAAAGGAATGAGTGATAATTCTGACAATGTCTCTCTCCACATGTTCTCCAATTCCTTCTCCAGTTCATCATTATTTAATTTGCAGTTGCTTTTCCTGCAATGGTTCAGAAGCCCATCCACTTTCTCTTCAATTTTTCTCTTGTACTCTGACAGGACAGAGTCTGTTTTGTGTTGGCCTTTTTTAATATGAATCGCTTCTTGCCACTTGCTGAATGAATAACTCTCCAGTTCATTCCTGAGACTATTGGCACTTCTTCTAAAATCTTCTTTGTACTTTTCTATCAGGTGCAGATTTGCTGCTCCACTTTCAAAATAAAGTTGTAAATGATTCAAAATCTTCTCTGCTTCTTGCCTCAGTTTTTCCTGTGCCTCACTCTTTAGTCTGATTGAAAGATTAGGGTCTAGTTTATCTGGTGGCTGATTTTGGATGAAAGTTTCCTTTTCAGATACCCAGAAAGGTATCTCCTTCCAGAAACCCCATTCCCACTCTGCATACTTCACAGACAGCTGGTTATAGGCTTCAGCAACAAGGCTGTTTCTAAAGCTGAAAATGAAGTTCTCATGTTTTACAGCATTCCACAGGCTCCTCACCCATGCAAGAAATTGGGGAATGTCCTTGGGAGTTCTCTCTTGTGAACAATCTTTCAGAAATTCAAACAAATATTTCTTTAATTCATAAACCTTTTGACTGTATCCCAAATTCACTGGAGCCATAGGGGAGAGTCCGTGCCACAAAGCAGGAATGTACCAATTGTGTTTTTCCAGATCATAATCCATAATATCAGAAAAATTCATCTCCTTGCATTTCTTTTCCATGTTTGCTGCAACTTTGGTCATTTCATTCAGCTGTTCCAGGAGGTGTTTCCTGTCCCTCATGTTTTGTTCATGTGCAGACACGTCACTGACATTCTGATGCACAAACTGGCAGTTGTTTTTTTTCCCGATTTTCTCCATTCTGAGAAATGCATGGACCACAATTTGTAGAACATCTTTCATTTCAGTGGCATTCTCCATGGCCATGTTAACGATGGTGATGTCACTCAGTCCAATCACCAGGGTGGCCAGCTCATTGTCATGTTGATAACTATCCTCCAGCTTGGCCATTTCGGGGGCTTTCAAGCCTTCTGTGTCTATCACCAGGATGAAATCACAGCCCAGTTCCTGCTGAAAGTTCCCTGCCACTTTAATGAGTAACATGAAGGCTCCCCGTGTGCATCAGCCACTGCTCACTGCAAACTGCAGGCCGAACATGATGTTGAGGAGGGTGGATTTCCCAGTGCTCTGTACTCCCAGCACCGTCAGAACCGGCATTCTGTACCTTCCCCCCAGCTTGGCATCAAGCTGACTCAGAACATCTGTTACCCACTACAGTGGGATGTTGGAAATGTCTCCATCAATGATCTCCATGGGAAACCCTTTCAGCATGAGGTCAGCTGCTATGCTTGGGAGATGGGTGAATTGCCTTTGGCTTTCTGCCATTTTACCTTCTTTAACCATTGAGCATTCAGCTTCATAAAACTGCCCCAACTCACGCATGAAATGCTCCACTCCTAAGGAACTGGCAGAGATTAATTTGTCTAACTCTGCAAACATTTTGGGGTCATCTTTTGAGTTTTTGCATTTCTCTTTATATTGATCCCATAGTTTAGAAAGATTCTCCCTAGCAATGGGATCCAGGCCAAACTTCATCCATTTCAGGAAGTAATGTTTCTCCCTGTGATGTAGGTATTCTATTCCAGTAATAAATGTAATCAAACCATCAGTAAGGTCATGTTTATTCTGCTGAGCACATAAATCCATTAATTTCTTTTTCAGCTGAGATTTATAGTTCTCCAGTGGGGTGTCTCCTTGCTTTCTCATTCGGCACAGCTCTTTATCCACTTCAGCCAAGTTTCTCCATGTCTCCCCTTGGAGTCTCAGCTTTTCCCTCTTGTACTTTGCCACATCTTTGATTTGTGCAGTGATTTCCTTTGCATATGTGTTTGGGGTCTGACATTCCTTGTTATCCTCATCTACCTGGATGCCTAATTGACGTGCTGTCTCAGCCATGGCTTCTATACTCACTCTCTTGGGAGAAGATTTCATTATGGCTGCTATTGGAGACTGCAGAACTTTTACAAATTGTGCCTTATTTGTGGTACCTCCTTTCCACAGCACATGTGACTTGTTCAGTTTCAGCATCGAGGCTAACTTTTTCAGGAATTCCAGCGTTTGCTTGGCTTTCCCAGCCTGATAATTGAAGATGAAGTAGTATTTAGTGGCTGATCCCTGCAGAGATGATAACAGCGTGCATTCTCTCTCACTGATGCTCTCCGTTAATATGAACACTGCTGAGGAGACCTCTGTTAAAAAGCTGAACTGCAGCCAGTGCAACTCAATGTCTCCCTGCAGGTTTGCAACCACAACAGGCTCTGGGAAAAGATCCAGATTCTCCCTCCCAGCAGGGAAATACCAGGAAATCTCGAGCAGCCCACCTGCGATTTCCCGAGGGATGTTCCCAGACTCCATGTCTCGATGGATGAAGAAATCCTGGTGCTGCTGGGAGGGGCTGAGAACCTCATTGAGGAGGTGGGACTTGGAGAAGCTGCAGCTCCCCATCCGCACAAAGGAAATGGTTGGCATTGACGTGAGCACCAGGCTCTCCTCTCTGAACCCTCTACTCTCTGACAGGGAGTGCGGCCTCCACTTCCTCACCATGTCCCTCATGGCCCACAGCAGTAGGGTGCACTTGGGGGTGTCGAGGGCAGGTAGCAGCAGAGGGAGAGCAAACTGGCACATGGACATTTTGGACAGGATCTCCTGCTGTAGGAAACTGTCTGAGGAAAGCAGAATGGCACAGAGAACATCAAGGGTGTGCAGGGAATCACTGGTGTCTGTGTCACTGAGAAAAGTAAAATCTTCAGGAATATCCAGCTCCTCTTTGTCCATAGTTAGTGTTTGATCAGTGGGTACCCTGTGCTCAAGGCTTGTGCTTCTTGCCATCCCATTCAGAGCCATGAGCTTCCTGAGGAAATGCCAAGGTAAATCTCCTGTTGTCTGAGGAGGGCAGTTCTTTAGACTTTCTGGTGTGATTTCCAGGACATCTCTCAGCTTTAGTTTCCTGCTTCTGTATTTCTCCTTTTCTAACTTTGACTCGATGTACTGAAGGGCTTTTGGTCTCTCTGCAGAAAGGTAATACAACATAAACACTTTGATAAACTGAAAATGTTTTCAGGTAGAACTCTTACTTTGGTATTAGGGCCATAATGTGAAGGAATTGCAATTATTAAACAAAAATCGTGGAGGTCTGCATGCTCCTTGTGAGTGACAACCACATAGCGGGGTATGTAGCTGGAGTACTGAAGCACCATTTATCTGGTGCAACCTTCACAGATTTGACCCAACTGTCACACTCTCAGTCATCCTAACTGAAATGCCACACTTATGGAGAGCTACGGAAATTCTTTCAGACAGGTCATGTATTCAACTAGAAATGTGGTTTTGGTTGGCCTAAAATTATTGCAATTTTGATATGAGAGGTTTCAGCCATTCATAAAATGGCCAGAGAAGAAGGAGGAGGTGGTGCTGCTGTTCCCTCCCCCAGTCCTCCCATAACATGTAGCCCAGTGGATGTGGGAAAGCCAAGTTTGAAATCCTGCTCTGAAACAGGTCCCAAATTAACTTTTCTGAGTCACCAAAAATTTCAAAATATTTTAGATTTGGTTTGACGCAAACTAAATATTGTTTTTTAATGTTTTTTTTTTGGAACCACCACCAAACCAAACAAACAATTACTCATCCAGCTCTGCTCAGTTGCAATGCAGGCAATCCTTCAGGCAATGCATAAATTCTTCCTTCTTTCCACCTCCCTTGTTTACTACTTCACCTGATGGTGTTCTTGTCACCACTTTTCTTCTCAGTACATCACACTAGGGCAGGAAGTGAGGATGAATATGCAGTCAGCTTACTGGCCCACACTAGCAGCATATTCTACCCAGGAGACAGATCCGCAAATGTTACAAAGGCTGAATGATGACTAGAAATTGTAGCAACCAGCATGGAACTTAGAGGGAGGGTCACAAGTTGCAGGAGGGAAGAGTATGGAGAAAGCACCAGCAGGTCAGTCTGTGTGCACATGGCTCGAATGCTAAGCTCCAAGTGCTGCAGCTCTGTAAATAGTTGCTTGAACGAAGGGCTGGCTTAGTTTAATAAGACTGGATCCTCACAGAGGAAAAGATTGATGGATGATATTGAAGCAAATTGAGAACAAACAGACAAAGGCGTATAATTTAAATAACACCAATATCTTGAACACTAGAGGTGTAGAAGCATTCGATGACAAAGTCTGTGAGTACGCTGTTCGAACATTATGCCAAGATGACCAGGCTCATATATGGTGATGAGGATAGAGCCATTGCAAAAACATGCAAGATGGAGTATTTAGGAAGAAAGGTGAATATCATTTAAATATGTGCCTATAGAATTCAGTACCATGGCTTCAGAGAGATCTTTCTCATACCTGAGCGAGAAGATGCAATAGAGAAGCTTGAACCAAGCAATTCCCCTGGGCTGGACCCCATCTGTGACCATGAGCTAAAGCACTTTGGGAAGAAGGCTAGAGCCAGGTTGTTGGACATCAGAAATTACTCAAGCATAAAAAAGGAAGGTACCTAAATTGATGGAAATCACCAGTTACTGTTTCTCTGAAATCCGGCAAGGATCCCTCTTTTCCAGGCAGCTATTGGCTTATATCTTTAACCAGTCTCCTTTGCAATATAATGGAAAGAACAGTACAGTCAAGGCTTCTATGGTGGCTTCTAAAAGAAGGAAAGGTAGAACCTACCCAAATGGCTTATGGGCCTTTGCACTCAATGACAGACTTGCTGGTGGCCTTCTGGCAGCCTCTTAGCAATGGCTTCCAGAAAAAGCCACCGCAGTCATCAACAGGAGTCTGTTTTAAACTCAGTGCAACATTTCATGGAGTCTGGTGTAATAGGCAGTGAGATGGGAGTTTGGTAAAATGCACCTCTGGATAAGAGGTTTCCTACCATACAGGAAAAAAACCCACTAAGATTAAGTTATACTCCTTCAAAGACCATGAGGCCAGGATTTCTTCAGGGCTCAGTATTAAGTCCTGGTGTTTTTTTGCTGCTCTCCTCTGGTCTGTCAGACTACCTGAAATGATTTGAATACACCTATGCAGACGATGTTGCACTTCATACCATGGGTCTTGAAAAAGATATATGGAGAATGGATTGAATGAGGACTTAGAAATCGTAACTAGATGGGCAACGCAACATAAATTCAAGCTCAATCCAGCAAAAACAAAGTCCACCTACTTTACCATAATTATAGGAGGTTCAACTACAGTCCAATCTTCACACTGGCTGGAGAAGGTATTGCTGTTGAGAAAAATCTGCTATACCTTAGAGTGACATTGACACTGTAGTCATGTTTGGACCACAGGTCAAAAAGTTGGCAGCCAAAGCAAAGAAGAGATTGGCTCTTCTATAATGTATTGCAGGTACCAACTGGGGTTCACATGTTTGAACACTGAAAACAACATGCTGCTCAATATCTCATCCAATACTTGAATAACTCTTACCTGTCTGGTCACATAGTGCTCTCAGTAACCTTGCCAAGATCAATGTTGTGCAGTCATCTGCAATTCACACACTAACTGGAGGTGTAAGATCCACTCCAACAGCAATTTGTAAAAAGAGTTTTTGATGTTCAACCACTTGAGAATCATAGAGAAGAATAGCTATTTTGGCATGGAAATTATCTCATTCCCTATCTGAATGTCATCACTGTTCAGGTCTGTTCAGAAACTGGAAAACCAACTTAAGGCTGAAAAGATCCTCTTGTTTCCAGAAGTGCACAAAGGCTACTGGAGAAACAGAAACACTTGATGATGCTATGAGGGTAGAGTGTGTGAAGCAACATGTACACCCACTAATCCCTCCACATGAATCTATTTACTTTAATAAATATCTCTCCCTTTGGGAACCTTGCTCAAAGGAACATACGGAGTTGGCCACCCTAAAGAAAATTGTAGAAAAGCCCATTGAACAGTATCAGTCACAAGGCAAACAGATTCATGGGTACACTGATGGTTCATCAAATAAATCCTTTAAGAATGGTGGCTGTGGATGAAGAATGTCTTCATCCAGGACCCTAGTGGAGAACATACTCATGGCACCACAAGAAATAAACAGAGCAGAAATAGAGGCCAGTGTTGTGATCTTTGTTGACAGGTGTCGATCCTCAGTTCCTTTAGAAGAAACCAGAATGCTCTCATCAATGCAATGCATAAAGAGGTTTGGAGGATCAGAGAGAGAGGCTATAAATTAACTTTGGAATGGATTCTATCACATGTTGACATATACGGGAGTGAGATAGCTGATAACTGTCCAAAACTGGAAGATCGGAAATTCATGAAAAAACTCATACAGATACAGACAGACATCATCTTCCTTTCCAAATGCAGACAGATGGACATCATACCAAAAGGACTGAAGGTAAAAAATCCATTACAATCTATATGCCACACAGACTATGCTGACAGCTTGTGCCACACGCTCTCAAAGAAACTGTGGAAGCACCTGATCAACATCCTCTACAGCAAAGAGGGAAAGATTAAGAATGAGCTCTCAAAACTGGATACTCTCATAAAAAAACAACCCTCCACACAAACTTCCTCGTGGCTGGAATTTACAAAAACTCGACAAGCCATTTACAACACACACTTTGCTTGTCTACAAAAGAAAAAAGACACTAAACTATCTAAACTACTACATGCCACAAGGGGCCACAGCAATGGTTCCCTTAACCCACCCGGCAATATTGTTAATCTATCCAATTATACTCTTAGCCCAGCAGAAGAATCTGTCCTATCTCGGGGCCTCTCCTTCTGCCCCTCCACCCCCACGAACATGATACAGTTCTGCGGTGACCTAGAATCCTATTTTCAACGTCTCCGACTCAAGGAATATTTCCAACACACCTCTGAACAACATACTAACCCACAGAAACCTTCCTACCAACACTACAAAAAGAAGGATTCTAGGTGGACTCCTCCTGAAGGTCGAAACAACAGACTGGACTTCTACATAGAGTGCTTCCGCCGACGTGCATGGGCTGCAATTTTTGAAAAGCAGCATCACTTGCCCCATAACCTGAGCCGTGCAGAACACAATGCCATCCACAGCCTCAGAAATAACTCTGACATCATAATCAAAAAGGCTGACAAAGGAGGTGCTGTTGTCATCAGGAATAGGTCAGAATATGAACAAGAGGCTGCCCGGCAGCTCTCTAACACCACTTTCTACAAGCCATTACCCTCTGATCCCACTGAGAGTTACCAAAAGAAACTACACCATTTGCTCAAGAAACTCCCTGAAAAAGCACAAGAACAAATCCGCACAGACACACCCCTGGAACCCCAACCAGGGGTATTCTATTTGCTACCCAAGATCCATAAAACTGGAAATCCTGGATGCCCCATCATCTGAGGCATTGGCACCCTGACAGCAGGATTGTCTGGCTATGTAGACTCCCTCCTCAGGCCCTACGCTACCAGCACTCCCAGCTATCTTCGAGACACCACTGACTTCCTGAGGAAACTACAATCCATCGGTGATCTTCCTGAAAACACCATCCTGGCCACTATGGATGTAGAAGCCCTCAACACCAACATTCCACACAAAGATGGACTACAAGCCGTCAGGAACATTATCCCCAATAATGTCACGGCCAACCTGGTGGCTGAACTTTGTGACTTTGTCCTCACCCATAACTATTTCACATTTGGGGACAATGTATACCTTCAGATCAGCGGCACTGCTATGGGTACCCGCATGGCCCCTCAGTATGCAAACATTTTTATGGCTAACTTAGAACAATGTTTCCTCAGCTCTCGTCCCCTATTGCCCCTACTCTACTTGCGCTATATTGATGACATCTTCATCATCAGGACCCATGGAAAAGTAGCCCTTGAGGAAGTCCACCATGATTTCAACAATTTCCATCCCACCATCAACCTCAGCCTGGACCAGTCCACACAAGAGATCCACTTCCTGGACACTCCAGTGCTAATAAGCGATGGTCACATAAACACCACCCTATACCGGAAACCTACTGACCGCTATTCCTACTACATGCCTCCAGCTTTCACCCAGACCACACCACACGATCCATTGTCTACAGCCAAGCTCTACAATACAACTGTATTTGCTCCAAACCCTCAGACAGGGACAAACACCTACAAGATCTCTACCAAGCATTCTTACAATACCCACCTGCTGAAGTGAAGAAACAAATTGACAGAGACAGAAGAGTACCCAGACTTCACCTACTACAGGACAGGCCCAATGAGGAAAATAACAGAACGCCACTAGCCATCATCTTCAGCCCCCAACTAAAACCTCTCCAACGTATCATCAAGGATCTACAACCTATCCTGAGGGACGACCCATCACTCTCACAAATCTTGGGAGACAGGCCAGTCCTTGCCTACAGACAGTCTCCCAATCTGAGGCAAATACTCACCAGCAACCACATACCACACCACAGAACCACTAACCCAGGAACCTATCCTTGCAACAAAGCCCGTTGCCAACTGTGTCCACATATCTATCCAGGGGACACCATCATTGGGCCTAATCACATCAGCCACACTATCAGAGGCTCGTTTATCTGCACGTCTACCAATGTGATATATGCCATCATGTGCCAGCAATGCCCCTCTGCCGTGTACATTGGCCAAACTGGACAGTCTCTACGTAAAAGATAAATGGACACAAATCAGATGTCAAGAATTATAACATTCAAAAACTGGTTGGAGAACACTTCAATCTCTCTGGTCACTCGATTACAGACCTAAAAGTGGCAAGTCTTCAACAGAACTAAGATGGAATATAAGCTGGCCCACCAGGGTTCCCCACCCTCCGCTGCTGGTAAAAGTTCCCGCCACTTGGTAGCTGGGTGGG
Organism: Lepidochelys olivacea; assembly: GCF_965140295.1. Classification (NCBI taxonomy): domain Eukaryota; kingdom Metazoa; phylum Chordata; order Testudines; family Cheloniidae; genus Lepidochelys; species Lepidochelys olivacea. The sequence continues at coordinate 13,468,583 of NC_140416.1, forward strand.
ACACAAGGGTGGGGAAATGCTCCCAGCACTGGCAGCTACTCCCCTGGTCATGGTGGGTTTTTCTGCAGCACTGGGAGAGCTCTTTTCCAGCGCTGGTGCTGCGACTACACAGCCACGTTAAAGCATTGCCACGCTTGGTCGTGAAGACATCCGCTAAGTCCAGACAAGGGTGAGGGCACAGTGCCCCTCTTGCTTTGCCTTCATTCAGATGGGAGGCAGTAATTTAGGGCAGGCATCTAACAGCAGAAAATTAATAGAACCCCACGATGGCTCAGCTGTGCTGGCTGACATGTTCTGTGTGAGAGAGCAGAGAACCACATCTCCATCCATTCTCCTCCCACCTTCAGCCATGGACACACAGTCCTTTCCTCCAGCTCTTGACACAGCTCCAGGGATTTATGCCTCTTCTTCCTGCCCCCTTGTCAAATTGAGAGAGAGGAAACTTGTCCCTGAAGTGGTTTCCAGAGCTCAGGTGCCAGTTCTGCTCTCCGAGAGCTTCTCCTGCGGCTTGTGGGCAGGGATGTCCTGCTCTGAGGGGCCAGTGCTGATGGGACACCTCCCCAGCTGCAAAGGGAGGTTACTGGGGGACAAGGAGAGGCCCTTCTGGCCTATGCTATGGAAGGACTGGGGGAGCAGGAATATCTGGGAGGACCATGGGAGAGAAGGAATGGTGGGGGCAGCTATAACCTCTGTAAATGCCCCCACCATTAATGTCACGCATCCTTAGTCAGGAGTTCTCTCCCTGATGATTGGCCCATGGTACAAGAGATCCTTCGTTCAATCACTGGGGATCCCCATCACTGACGATCTTTGTGAAAGGCAAAGGAGGCCTTTGCAGCTGAGCTAGGATCTGTGCTCTTTCTCCCTCCCCACCTACGACTGCAGTTTCTTCTTCTCTCCACCTCCTACAAGGAGGTCAAATATATCCCGTCCATTGATAGCCACCTTTGAAGTTCAGGTGTGGACAAAGCACCCTTTCAGTTAGGCTAAATATGGGAGCAATTAAATACCCCATGGTTTAGTGGGAGCAAAAACAACAGAACCCACCACCCAAGGCATGGACCAGCATGGCCTGAGTAGTAGGTGAGACAAGCAGGCTGAGGAGAACCCTAGGACTGATTGCAAAAATGCAGGGGCTGGGGAATGGATTTATGTTGCAGATAACTATCGAAAGGAATAAGGAAGCCAGCAGAAACCCAGAGAAGCCTTGGTAATGTGGCTGTGGAGGAAGCCAAGAAAAAGCCCTTTGTTAGGGCACAGGACTGGCTACAAGCAAGTTTGCATTTCTACTGTGTTCAGGGAAACAGAGCTGTGTGCACCTTCTTCTTAAGTAAACAAGATTGTACCAAGAAATATGGGACATTTATAATCAATTTCTTCTCTTAATGGAAACAACCTGGAGAGGCCCCGAATACTGCTAACCACTTGGGCCTAGAGGCAACACTATAAAGAAATACAGTAAACGCAAAAAATGCCTTTAGCTTGAACTGCAACACAAAACCTTAACTCTGAATTCATACTTCCCCCGCACGAAAAGAATAGATCATGTATCTTTACATTTCTAGAAAGCTTATGTTAATGTTGCTGATGTCACTGTTCAAGTTTGTCTTACAGTTGGAGGTAGTGGGCAGTAGCCTGTGGAATCGCCAGGTCCATCAAAAAGAGTGATTAACACAATCTGTGGGTTTTAAGGCTTGATAGAGAAGCCTCCGAGTCTAAGGCCAGCCATGCTCTCTGGTTTATTTGGGCAGATCCTCTGAAGCCTGCTTGTGACACCCGTCACCCACAGGGCCACAGACCCCCCAGTTGAGAACCACTGTGGTAGAATAGATCCCTGTCAGCCGAAAGAGCTGAGGCTTTGTCTTGAGTTTTCTACACTCAGTTACTGCGCTTGAGTCAGCCTCTCTCACATGAGAAGAGCCACACTGTGAATAAACAAAGGTCCTGCTGGGTCCAAACTGGCACTGCACTCACTCAGGTGGGGCACTAAGACTTTTAGGAGCTCATCCCAAGGCTCTTTGCACAGCAGTGAGCTGAGCCACTCTATGGATTCTTTCCCAGTGGATGGTGGGAGAACTTGTCTGTCCTTTCTTGGGACACAGGGGGAAGGGTGGGAAGGCATTGGAGAATTAGAAGCACTCAAGTGCAGCTAGCTTGCATCCATACTACAGAAAGATCATGTTAGCTGGTGAGTTGTGCTAACTTAGTCTTTAGCCTGTGCCCCGAGGGGCCAGCTCACTTGAGTTATAAGCAGCACATCTTAAGGGTTTTTCTGTGTGGACAGGAATCAAGTCAGGGCAATGCATAAGGTGTAGCTCGAGTTAACTCGGCATCTCCTTTTGAATCTGAGCAATATTATCTGCAGAATACAATGAAAATACTTCACTCTCACAAGCCCCATTCACACCTGGCAATGCCAATCTCTTCTAACCATGTTCACTGCCACTATAGAACAAAGGGCGATAAGAGGACATTGTCTTGGGGAAGGTCTGTCTCCTCCGGCTCTCTGGTTTGTTGAAAGTCTAATTCCAACTCGGGATTTATGCCACCTTTCTCCCACAGCTTTGGGGCTCGCAGAGTCTGTGATTCCTGATTTAATACCTCCATCAAGATAAACAGAAGAGAAATAAGTTGTTTAATGACTAATTCTCTTCAATCACATCCTGTTTTGTATGTGTTTGTTTTATTCAATACACTGCACCTGCTGCCAGGGCCGGCCCACAGCATTTTGGCACCTCAGGCATTAGGGTGACCAGATGTCCCAACTTTATAGGGCCAGTGCCGACTTTTGGGTCTTTTTCTTATAGGGGTTCCTATTGCCCCCCACCCCCTGTCCTGATTTTTCACATTTGCTGTCTGGTCACCCTATCAGGTGCGGAGCTCAAATGACACCCCCATGCCCCCTTGCTTGGGCCAAAACTTTGAAAGGTCTCAATTCTGCCTTCTTTCCGTTCTACTCCGCCCATGGTACTGCTCTGCTACCTACCCCAATAAAGGAGAACTAACAACTTTAAATGCCTTGTTCAAAAATTGTCAGTACACTTTACTATGCAGACAAGAAAAGTTACATTTGCTGTTCAGGCATTTGAAAGTTAACACTGGCATTTTGATGTTTGAATAATCAAAGTGGTGCTTCCGTGCCTTCTTGGTTGCAGAGACTTGAACTGCTTCTGCTTCCTGAAGGTCCACAGTCTGGGCCAACTCAAACTCTATTGAGATGGTTGCAAGGCCGACTAGCCTCTCCTGGGTTATTGTGGAGTGTAGATGTGTTTTTACTAATTTCAGCTTGGAGAAGCTGTGTTCTCCACTGGCAGCTGTTACAGGAAGTGTTAGAAGTATGCACAGAGCAACAAAAGAATTTGGAAGGAGGGTGGTCATCTTATTTGTGCATGTATATTCCAGAACAGCCTTTGGAGTTGATCCTGTTGAATGTATCTGAAAAGGGCTTTCAGTTCATCACCTATATCACTTGCATCAATATCGCACATGTCATCATGTGTCAACACGGTCTCTAGTGCCCTGCATTGCTGGTTTAGGTCTTCTTCAGGTACAGTGAGGAGTTTGGGAACATCCTACAACATCCCAAATATGCTTCTGTGATCCTTGAGCGGCATGAAACTTTCTGCAACTGATTGTATCACACAGTCTAGCACCCGGTTAAAGAATTCAGCTTTGAATTGTTGTTTGGGGCCTCTTATGAGATTGTCCCATGCCTCATATACAAAATGTCCTCTTCTTCGGTGACTCTTGAATGGGTGGGGAAATAGCTTCAGTGTGAAGCTCCTCTACCCATTTCTGCGCACTCTTCAGAATGTTTTGAAACCCCTCATCTGGCCGGAAGGAGTGTAGGTGGCTGCAGCGGCAGAGGAGCCAGCCAACAGAGCTGGAGACAGGGGAGTTTGAGGGGGAGTTCTGCTGGAGGAGAAGGACTGAGGTGAGAAGGCAAAGACAGACACAGAGGCAGCAGTGGTGGTGACCCAAGCGGTGGAGGACACAATGAAAACCTCATGTTTTCTTCCACACTATGGATAGAGACATCTTTAATGTTTTTAATGAAGTAAATACTCATGGGAACTGTGTGCTCATGGGAGACTTTAACTTCCCAGATATAGACTGGAGGACAAGTGCTAGTAATAAGAATAGGGCTCAGATTTTAATAGATGCGATAGCTGATGAATTTCCTTCATCAAGTAGTTGCTGAACCAACAAGTGGGGATGTCATTTTAGATTTGGTTTTGGTAAGTTGTGAGAACCTCCTAGAAGAAATGGTTGTAGGGGACACCCTTGGTTCCAGTGATCATGAGCTAATTCACCTTAACCTGAAGGGAAGGATAACAAAAAATAGATCTGTGAGTAGGGTTTTTGATTTCAAAAGGGCTAACTTTAAAAAAATTAAGGACATTAGTTAGGGAAGTGGATTGGACTGAAGAACTTATGGATCTAAAGGCAGAGGAGGCCTGGGATTCCTGCAAGTCAAAGTTGCAGAAGGTGTCAGAAGCCTGCATCCCAAGAAAGGGGGAAAAATTCATAGGCAGGACTTGTAGACCAAGCTGGATGAGCAAGCATCTCAGAGAGGTGATTAAGACAAAGCAGAAAGTATACAGAGAGTGGAAGATGGGAGGGATCAGCAAGGAAAGCTACCTTATTGAGGTTAGAACATGTCGGGATAAAGTGAGAAAGGCTAAAAGCCATGTAGAGTTGGACCTTGCAAAGGGAATTAAAACAAATAGTAAAAGGTTCTATAGCCATATAAATAAGAAGAAAACAAAGAAAGAAGAAGTGGGACAGTTAAACACTGAGGACTGAGTGGAAGTTAAGGAGAATCATAGAATCCTAGAATATCTAGGCATGGCCCAATATCTAAACAAGTACTTTGCCTTTGTCTTTAATGAGGCTAATGTGGATCTTAGGGTAATGGTAGCATGACAAATGGGAATGAGGCTATGGAGGTAGAGATTACCATATCCGAGATAGAAGCCAAACTTGTACAGCTGAATCTGACTAAATGGAGGGCCCAGATAATCTTCATCCAAGAATATTAAAGGAATTGGCACATGAAATTGCAAGCCCATTAGCAAGAATTTTTAATGAATTTGTAAACGCAGGGGTTGTACCACATGACTGGAGAATTGCTAACATAGTTCCTATTTTTAAGAAAGGAAAACAAGTGATCTGGGTAACTACAGGCCTGTTAGTTTGACATCTGTAGTATAGAAAAAATTTTGAAGGAGAAAGTAGTTAAGGACATTGAGGTCAATGGTAAATGGGACAAAATACAACATGGTTTTACAAAAGGTAGGTCGTGCCAGACCAACCTGATCTCCTTCCTTGAGACAGTAACAGATTTTTTAGACAAAGGAAACACAGTGGATCTAATTTAGCTAGATTCCAGTAAGGCGTTTGTTACGGTGCCACATGGGGAATTATTAGTTCAAGAATACAAATTGTTACAGAGGGTCCTACTGAAAGGTGAACTGTCAGGCTGGAGGGAGGTTACCAGTGGAGTTCCTCAGGGATCGGTTTTGGGAGCAATCTTATTTAATCTTTTTATTACTGACCTCGGCACAAAAAGTGAGTGTACACTAATAATGTTTGTGTATGACACAAAGCTGGGAGGTATTGCCAATTCAGAGAAGGACTGGGATATCATACAGGAAGACCTGAATGACCTTGTAAACTGGAGTAATAGTAATAGGATGAAAATTAATAGTGAGAAGTGTAAGGTCATGCATTTAGGGATTAATAACAAGAATTCTAGTTATAAGCTGGAGATGCATCAATTGGAAGTAACAGAGGAGGAGAAGGACCTTGGAGGATTGGTTTACCGCAGGATGACTATGGCCACCAATGTGATATGGCCGTGAAGAAAGCTAATGCGGTTTTGGCATGCATCAGGTGAGGTATTTCCAGTTGAGATAAGGAGGTGTTAGTACCGTTCTGCAAGGCACTGGTGAGACCTCATCTGGAAGACTGTGTGCAGTTCTGGTCTCCCACGTTTTAGAAGGATACAGGAACAGGTACAGAGAAGAGCTACTAGGATGATCCGAGAAATGGAAAACCTGTCTTATGAAAGGAGACTCAAGGAGCTTAGCTTCTTTAGCCTAACCAAAAGAAGGCTGAGGGAACATGTGATTGCTCTCTATAAATACATCAGAGGGATAAATACCATGGAGGGAGAGGAATTCTTTAAGCTCAGTACCAATGTGGAAACAAGAACAAATGGATACTGTGGAAGAAGACAAGTTCTTACTTTTAGTTTGCATGCAACAAGTTAGATACAGTTTTATTTTTAGGCAATTGCAAGAAGGAAGACAGCCGTTTGGACAGGGTGTCTGTTTTTATGCAAATTTGTAAAGTATAAACAATGTAAAGCAAGTATTTATACCTTTTTTTTACATAAAGCTCTGCTTTGTCTATACATTTTTTATATTTTAATTGTTTGTAACATGTTTTTGCTACAATTACATTTTATTGTTATTTTAAAGTAAGGTTTTTGCTTTGCAATTTTTGTACGCTTACACCTGTTTTGACTTTAGAAGTTTTGAGTTCTTAGGGGTTAGAGTTAGCCTAACTTTTGCTTTTCTTTTTTTTTTAACAGAACTAAGATGGCTGCACTTAAATGCCCTTTTTTTACTTTCCCACTCCCCTCTTCAGTGCTTTGAGCACAACCATCATTTTTAAACTTTTATTTTTATTAGAGCTTGTATTTTTGATATTAGATTAAAAGGATCAGCCCCATAACTTTTGGTTGGATGTAGCGATAATGCATAATTAGTATGAACATGAAAAGTATTTTTGTTATTCTGTTTTTTATAACAACAATACCATATTTTTTAATTAAACAAAAACAATACAAACATTAATGTGTTTAGTGTAATAATATGCTGGAGTTATTTTGTAGCCTTAGTTACATAGCACAATATAATTATAATTAGTCCATAAGATAAATGCTTTATAGATGGTATGAAAGGCATGTTTTTTAATTTGATATATATTTTGAAGCACATAGATTTGGCCTTGTAATTTAGAGATTTTTTGAACCTTTGGTAGGAGTGAGTGTAGGTTTTGGAATTGGTCGGGTATTAAGGTGGTTTAATTAAAGGGTATTTGAAGCCTAAGATTTAATTATAGGATTTTATTTGCAGGCCAATAGATAAGGATTTTTTGCAGCAATGGTGAAATTAAAATGTATGTTTTGCAAATGGTGACCTGAACGTTTACACAGCTGTAACTAGCTTGGAAGAGCAGGTGTTTTGTTAGGGTCGGTGTTTGTTTTCTACTTTTTTAACAAATGCTGTTAGAAACAGTGACACATTTTATTTTGGCTTTAGCTTTTGTATGCACGGAGGCTGTGGGGGCTTTAAGGGCCAAAAATGTTTATTGGCTTTTTATTTTTATGTAAACATTGGGTGTTATTTTAGGAGCACTGACTATAAATTGGCTAGGCATACCAGGGGAATTATTTTTTTTAATATTACCGTGAATTGTTTCATGTTCTATGCATTTTTTTTACGGACCTGCAGGATTTGGTATGTGGGAGCCCACACCCCTTTCACCGGCCCGTAGGCTTGGAAGGAGCACTGCGAGTGCCTGCAACTTTACCCTGAAAACGTTTAAGTTTGTTTTTACGGCCACAGATCAGATGGCACTTTGGAAGCACTAGTAAGGGCAGTGGACCAAGCCTGATGCTTAAGGTTACTTTGAATGGCTGTTAGCTGGTTATCTGGGAAATTCTGCATGTTTGAACATGCCAGATTTTACTGCATTTTTTTCTTTGCCTTAGTGATATTTAATACCATTTTTGTTAACCGCTTTTGGGTCCTTGAACTAAGGGTGGAGATAACATGTAATTTACCAACTTTAGCCTGTACCTGGGTTAACTGTCCTTTAGTAATAAGACCAGTGGCCTTTTTTAGCTTTTTAGCTTTTTAGCCTTTTTTAGCTGTTTTTATTTTTTTATTCTAGAGGAGACCCATGGCCTTTGTTGTGCCAACAGAACAGCAGCCCCCTTGGAGCAGTTTGGATATATAAAATTGACGTGAAACGAGATAGGGCCAAACAAATTTTACATTTTTTAATGTAACATTAATTACTGTTAATTAGTATTTTAAAACTTTTTTTTAATAAATACGATACTACATTTGTTTAAAATTTTTCATGTACCTTTAAGAAGCATTGACATGAATAGCATAGGGAAGGGGTATATTGCAATATGGTACAGATTAGGTTATTAATTACTGGGACTATTTTAGTACAGGTAAATTTTTGGTGGCAGAACACACCTTTTTTAAATATGAATTTGATTATTTACTAATTGGGTCACCAAAAACAGGAAGGAGCCATTTTTTTATATATATACTACAGACCCCTGGAATGGCCATTCTATTAACCCCATTATAAAACCCACTAATTTACATTTTAAATTTTTTAGGCTTATTTGTAGTCATGTGATATACCTTTACTTTTACTGACCGGTTTGTTTTATTTAATTGTTTGCTTATATGGGATATTTTGAACATTAAAAAATATTTTTTCAACAATATTTCAATAAATTACTAAAGTGGGAAGGCCTTGGCTATTATTAGACTATATGGTATTGTCTGTACTTGGATGTGTTATGGGGGGATAGTATAGTGGAGAAAATGGCGGGGGCAGTGGCAACAAGGCATTTCTGGTATTTGTTATTTAACAGCCAATCAGAAAGGACAATACATGCTGAAGATACTTATTTAAAAACACAGGGCACAGCCTGTGGAATAAAGCCCCACATTTAATTAATACCACTTTGTTAAGCATGGGTTTTACAAGGCTTTTTTGGCCAGTGTATAATTTTTTGTTTTTTTACCAGGGTTAGTTTTTAATATTTTTTGTAGTTAGGAATTTTTGGACTTTGGCAGTTTTAGCAGAGAGAGCGGGTTTTTTTGTTTGAAGCAGTTGTGGTTTAGTACCATGTAGGGGAGAAGTGACCAGCACGTTACCCTGCAGTGGTCTGGGTTTTTTTGGCAAATGCTGGCTGTGTGGTAATTTCATTACTGGACAAGTGAGCGGTTACTAGCACTTCAGTTTGTTTGTTTGTTTGTTAGTTTTGCTGTCCAGAAGGAGGAAAAGCAATACCAGAAGGAGGGACAGGCTGATTAGTAGTTGAAGTAGAGTTATTTTGAGGCCGAGGGACTTTTTTGCAGAAAGAAGCATGGGTTCAGGCAGTGAGCTCTTGGCACTTTACAGCAGTGTTGGTAGTTAGCAGGACTTGCTAAGGGCCTTTTTAGTGTGGGGCCAGAGCAGTTTTGTGTTGATGGACCTGTACGTAGACCCAGTTACCTGTTTTTTAACCAATGGCAGGTTGGTTGAGGTTTCTTGGAGCAGGACTTGTCTTACCTGTGAATACAGAGACCTAACACATTTTATTAATGCCTGGCAGTGTTCTGCAGATTTTACGGCTGCTTGGACCCATTTTAAGCCCCCGTTTTTTTCTTGGGGCAGTTAGGTTTTAATAAAACCCCTTATGTATTTTTAGCTCATTTAACTAAAATGTTTATGGCCAAATGATTTTAATTAAATCATTTTTTTGCCTGGATTTATTTGCAGACCTTTTTTTGGAAAAGGGCCCTTTTTTTTTCTTTCGACTGGCTGCAAAGAAACCAAGAATTTCTTTTTTTTCCCAGCATTTTGTAAAATTTAACTACTTAATTTTTTTAGCAATTATAGAGTTAACTTTAGTTTTTTTAAAATTACTTACTTTTTAAAATGACACTTAAAATAGTAAAATCTAAGTTAATTAATTGTTTTAGGGATTTAAATTGTTGATGCTTGTAATTAGCTATGCTTTTAAAGTTTTTAACTTTTATAAAAAAATTGTGTGTTGCTTGCTTGGGCCCGATTTTGCTTTTTTTGCGGAACCGTTCCTTTTTATGGGTACAAGCCTTGTTTTATTACCACTTTAGCAAGGAGGGTGGGCTTTTTAACTAGCCCCCACCCCTTTGGGTTATTTTTTTGGAAACATTTTTATTTCCAAGGGCTACCTGGGTGGTGGCGTGTGAGGCTGGCCACCTGGGCAGAATGCATGGCCAATTGGCGTTCTCACTGTTTCATGTTTTTTACGGCAGACACACGGCCATTGCAGCATATGCTGACCACACGGTTAAATTTTCACATGTTCCTGAAGGGCTGGTACTTGCTTAGCCAGGGCTTCAGGCGTGTGCGTTCCACTTTTTTTGCCTGGAAGTTTTGTTTTAAGGCTTGCAACTTGTTTTGGGCGGAGGTTTGAGTTGCTGCTTGGATAGTGATTTATGCTTTTAGTTGCTTCATTTTTTTGAGCTGTTGGGTACACATATTTTTTTTAATTTTTTTTTATTGCTTAGTTTTGCTATGACTTGGGGTAGACCCACCTGCACCCTTTGTTTGCAGCCCGGGGTGGAGAGAGGAACGCTAAACCATTTTTTGGTTTTTAGGCATACTACAATGGAGAGTGGGGCTTATTTTTAATTATGCAATTTTTAACCTATAATACCAACAGTGCCAAACAAAGCAAACGTAAAATAACAAGGATAAAACAGATAGATGGTGTGCACTGTTCAGGGCTTTTTCCCTTTGCAATTTTTTCTTAAACTGTCTCCGATTTTTTGTTACCAATTTGCCTGTGCCTTAGTTAATTAGGCTAAGACCACAGGATCGCAGGGGCGGAGATGAAGAGCACACACCATGTGACTGAATTTTAAATCTTTATTAATAAACTAACACAGTGGTGAGTGTAGAAACTGCTTTTACATTACTTAAAGGAAGAAAAAATGTTAATACTTAAACCTTGACCCACTTTTATACATATACACACGCTGCCCGGGCTAGCCAGCCCTGGGGGTAGGAGAGAGAGATAGAGAGAGAGAGGTGGATGGTAGGTTGTTTTGTGTATAGATTGTTTAGAGGTACGCTGCAAAATTTTGTAACTTGCTTTTCCTTTGGGGAGGGATTTTTATGCCCTGGGTTTTTTGGGGCGTTCCTTTTAGGGATCTTTGCTTGGTATTTTAGTTTAGGCCGGCTGTTTGTGGCCTTTTTAGCGTTTTCAAACCATTCTGGCTTTAGGGTTGCAAAGGCAGACTGTTGGGTTTTACCGGGCAGCCAATCTTTGCAAATGTAATTTTAGTTTTGCAACTTATTTGCTTTTTGTTTTATGTGTGTTTATATTTTTTTTTACAGCCAGCTGGGTGTGAAAGCAGTTTTTTTCTACTTGGCTTGGTCTCTGTTTTTTGATTTTTGAATGCAGGGCAGCTTTTTTTATTTTTAGGCCAAACTGACTTTTAAATTAACCCTCCCCCCCTTTATTTATTTTTTTTTTCATTTAGCTTTAACTAATTGGGGATATGAAAGAGCTGAGAGGGTTAACAATATAGTTTGGGTAGGGAGGCATTTGGTTGCATGACATTTAGTTTTTAAATTTTGTACTTGAGTTTTTAATTTGGGGAGGGAGTTTTTTGGCTTTTGCACTTGATACTTATGGAGGTTTTTGTAGCTTTTTTTTTTTTGACGTGTATGATTTTATTTAAATTGAAGGTACCTTTTAGTGGGAAGTGTTTAGAGGGATTATTATGTAAAAATTTTAATTACACAAGGGAGTATTTTGTTCACTTAGCGGCTTATCAAATAGTTTCCCCAGTTTATTTTGTTTGCTGTGTTAGCTGCTTAAAAGCTAAAAAGATTTTTAAATACTTTAGGGAAAGGGTTTGCGGGGTAGCAGCTTATAAGTAGGAAAGGCTTTTACTTTTTTGCACTGTTTGCTGGGTCATGAGGTTTGGCTGACCCCTCCCCCCTTATGTTTAGAACTTTTTTACTTAGAGAGTGAGGGCCCTGGTGTGCCTGAAGTTAGCTTAAGTCCCAGACCTTGATAACGGCACTTACTTTTTACACATTTATTATTTACTTTTATTTACTTTTATCTTTAGATGCATTTTTTTAATCTATAACCTTAATGTTTTATGTTTGGACGTAATACACCCTTATTGAGGCAACAAAAATTTTTAGCTTTGATGAGGTTTGACCTCAACCTCATATTGGGGGTGCGGAAAAAAGTTTTTCAGCACCACTTTGCATTTGGCCTTGTTGCATAATAAATAAGTTTGCATGGCGTGAGCCCAAAGGGACAGACAGTCCCATGGTTAGGATTTTTTTTTTTGATACCCCAGTATCGATTTTTATAGGTTTTTTTTTACCTTTTGTTTGGTGCTTTGGGCTTTGAAGAGGAAAATTTGTAGTAGTTGCTGCTGTTTTAGCCGCGCATCGTTATCCGAGTCACGGCACCAAATTGTGGAAGAAAACAAGTTCTTAATTTTAGTTTGGATGCAACAAGTTAGAGACCGTTTTATTTTTAGCCAATTGCAAGAAGGAAGACGTCCGTTTGGACAGAGTGTCCTTACGCAAATTTTTAAAGTATAAATAATGTAAAGCAAGTATTTATAGCTTTTTATTATTTATGTAATAATAAAGCTTTGTTTTGTTTATACTTTTTTATATTTTATTGGTAGCAAAAAATGTTAAACAATTACATTTTATTGTTCTTGTAAGGCAAGGTAAAAACCAGCTTTGCTTTGCAATTTTTATACGCTTACCAGTTTTGCCTTTACAAGTTTTGCATTAGAGTTAGCCTGACTTTTGCTTTCTTTTCAACAGAACTAAGATGGCTGCACTTAAATCCCTTTTTGTTACTTCCACAGGAAGTTTAGACTTGAAATTAGATGAAGGTTTCTAACCATCAGAGGAGTGAAGTTCTGGAACAGCCTTCCAAGGGAAGCAGTGGGGGCAAAAGACCTAGCTGGTTTCAAGATTAAGCTTGATAAATTTGTGGAGGAGATAGTATGATGGGTTAACATAATTTTGGCAATTAATTGATCTTTGACTATTTGTGGTAGATGGGGCCTAGTGGCCTGGGACGGGATGTTGGATGGAATGGGATCTGAGTTACCCAGAAAAGAATTCTCTGTAGTATCTGGCTGGTGAATCTTGCCCACATGCTCAGGGTTCAGCTGATTGCCATATTTGGGGTCAGGAAGGAATTTTCCCCCAGAGCAGACTGGCAGAAGCTCTGGGGTTCTTTTGCCTTCCTCTGCAGCATAGGGCACGGGTCACTTGCTGGAGGATTCTCTGCACCTTGAAGTCTTTAAACCATGATCTGAGGACTTCAATAGCTCAGACGCAGGTGAGAGGTTTCTTGTGGGAGTGGGTGGGTGAGATTCTGTGGCCTGCACACAACACTCGCCATTAAAGGCGTGTGTTCCGTGTGGCTGATGTCAAGTGTGCAGTCCAGAATAACAGGCTAATATCTTGCTGACGTAAGATCTCCCACAATCATCCATTTGACTTTTGTTGCCAGTAACTGAATGATCTCATTTTGAATGGTTTTCCAAGGTAGTAGTGTGTGTACATTTCTTGGGTGATGACACTTCTTAGAAGCTCCTGGAGTACAGCACCAAACTCAGCCATCAGCTCCACAATTTTAAGGAAGTTTCCATTGTTTGGCACATACAGCTGATCTGAAATGCCACGCAGTGCTAGGTTTTGGGTAGCAAGCATTCTCACAATGGCAAGGAGCCTTTTCCGAACATTTTGCCAGGAAAGAGACTCTGATGCAATCTTCTCTTGATGCTGATCATCTATGGAGGCCTTTAACCTTAGTCTCATCTCAAGCTCTTTCCACCTATGGAATGCTCTCTGGTGATTTGCTGCCTTCTCATGGCATGCCAGATTTCTAGCCAGATTTTTCCAGTCCTTTGTTTCTGTAGAGCCCAAAGAGGCTGGAACATTAGAATGCAGTATTCTCAATTTTTGAATACATAAGCCGTGGCCTCTCCACTTTCTCACCATTGGGGATTTCATGCCAGTAATGTGTTGGATGGGAACTACTCTTTTCATTGTCTTTGGGGAACATGAAGTTTTTCACTTGCTGTGGCCCATGCAGTACAAGGAAGTCCCTCAGGCTACTGCTCAAGTGGGTCCACAGTCCTGGATCATCTAGACTCAAGGAATTCAACTCAGCAGCAGCAGTTTCTTGCGCCTCCACCACACTCTTCTCTGATCTACACTTTTCTTCAGGAATGTGCATGGTTACATCCATTGGAGATGCAGATATGGATGCTGCAGTAACTGCCAGGTCACCTGCACACTGACTAACTGGAAGATCAGGCATCTCCTCACCACTCACATCCTCACTGGGCTGGAAGGCTCACCGTGAACATTTGTGTCTATGTATCTCAGGAGAGCTCCTTCCTGCTTAGATGAAGAAAGCAAAAGAAGCATTTCTCTTTTTCTGAATGCTGCCTCAGAGGGACGTTTTCTTCTTTCACTCACGACTGCTGTTCTGTACCAGCTATAGTGGCTCTCAACACTCAGTTGAAGGGGACAAATAAGCAGGCTGGTAGCAGGGCCTGAGTGAAGGAAGATATCAGCGTCTTAAGGGCCTAACTGGCTCCTACTACCTTAGCTGACTTCCTGTTCTCCTCAGGTGGGTTCAGGGAAGCAGCAGGAAACAGGAAGCTCCCTGAGAAGCTGGGGTTAATCAGTCCAGGCTCCTGGGGATGCTAGAGAGGTACATAAGAGGCTCCTCCTCCTCTGTCTCCCTGCAGCTCCTGCTGCTTGCTGTCATTCTCTCGCACCTTTTCTCCTGCCTGCCTGTTATGTCTCTTGTGCCCTCCTTCCTCCAGCACAGCACTCCACCCTCTCTGTGCATCTCGAGCAGAGAGAATCCACATGCGCCAGCAGCAGACACACTTTTCTACACTCTGGGTCCTAGTGGCGCCCCCCACAGTCTGGCACCTGAGGCGGCCACCTCAGTTCACCTCCTAGTAAGTCCACCTCCTGTGGGCACAGAGCACCTAACTCCCACTGAGGTCAGCCTGGGAGGCTGGATGTGCACATTACAGGCAGTAGACTGTCAGGGCAGCATAATCTACTGAAAAACCGTGTATTGCTCATTGCAACCCAAGCTCTCACTGTGTGGCTTTTTGTCCTGCCTCTGTTGTGTAGAGCATGAGCAGAGGTTTATGAGATGGCGGCTACTGCTGTGGCCAGCCATCTCAGTACCTTTCCCATTGTCTCTCTTCTGGCTGTGGATGCTGGACTGCAGCAGCTCTGCGGAGGTCCCAGCCTCGCTCTTTAATGTCCGCTCTCCACTTGCTTGGATGGCGCTTCATGGACCATTGAGTAGCCTCCTGAAAACATCCCAGTTGTGGACACAGGCACCAGCAACCGATTCCCCAAGCCAAACTCCCCTTCGCAATCCAGAGAAACAGTCTGGAGCACAGGGTTTGGCCCATGCTGACTGTAGACACCACAGCTGCTGCACGGTGACTCCTGTGACCCCTCTAGCCCATCAGCACTCGGCTCTCCTGCATTCTGCTGAGCGGCTGAGATCTGGGGGAACAGAAACCCTTTGTTAGAGATGGAAAATCTCTCCACAGGGTCACTCTGTTAATGGCTGCCAGACGCCTTCCCTGTGAAACCCTAAATGTGCAGCCCCTCTGATTCCCACAGGGGAGATCTGTGCTCATTCACTGGTCACCCGTGGCTGCAGTCTCTGATGGGGAATGTAGAGGGGTCTCTGCGGATGGTCCCTTCTACAGCACCCATAATGGGAGGAGGTTTGGCCTTGTGATGTGAGGCATGGATCTGAGATTTAGGGCTCCTGGATTCTGTGACTCTGGAAGGGGGGCGAGGTCTAGTGGGTAGAGCTGGATTGGTTGACAATGAGTGAGCAGAGCTTGTTCTGAAGGACCCTGGTTCCATCCCCCCCAATTCCTGTGGTGTCTACATGTGGCCAGTGTTGAGCTGCCAAAATCTTAACAACCGGTTCCCTATAAAAAGTTCTGATTTAAGGGATGTGCCCCAGTATGTATTTTTTGTACCAGCAGAGTTACCAAATGTCTGTATTTTCCCGGGACTAATTTTTAAAATTTAAAAATTCCTCCTAGACGGCGATTTAAGAACCAAAAAGCCTGACCTGTCTGGGAAAATACGGATTTATATTAACCCTGCGTAAAGTTCTTTTTTAAAAAGATGGGCCTGTACTAGAAATGAGCTCCGTTTCACACGTGCGGGTCTCCGCCACTACCTGGGGGTGTGCTAGGGTGACCAGATGTCCTGATTTTATAGGAACAGTCCCGATTTTGGGGTCTTTTACTTATATAGGCTCCTATTACCCCCCAGCTCCTATTACCCCCCACCCCGTGTCCTGATTTTTCACACTTGCTGTCTGGTCACCCTAGGGTGTGCACATATGTGGGTCCCAGCTGCTCCCTGCCCCCCTCATTGAAGCAGGTGTGCAGGGTTACTGCCCTGGGAATAGCAGGACACCAGTGGATGTGGGGTGGGATCAGCAGGGGGTGGCTGGAGACAGGGGCTGGCTGCGGGCAGGGGGTGCGGCAGGGGGCGGCTGCGGGCAGGGGGTGCGGCAGGGGGCGGCTGCGGGCAGGGGGTGCGGCAGGGGGTGGCTGCAGGCAGGGCCTGGCTGCGGGCACGGTGGTGGGTGCTCATGGGGAGAGCAGCAGGACGCAGCCCAGGCCCAGCAGAGCAGCCAGGGACCCAGCAGGCAGTAGTGGGAGCCCCAGGGCCAGGGGAGCAGCAGCAGCCCCAGGGCTCGTGCCCAGGGCCAGGCGGCAGCCCACGTGGCTCCCACAGCGCAGCGCCCCCGGCGGCCGGAGGAGGAATTGCATCACTTCCCGGCCGGAGCCCATCAAAGCCTCTGCGCCCCCTGCAGGGAAGCGGGTTAACAACTGGTTCTAAAATGGCTTCAAAATGTAACAACCGGTTCGTGCAAACCAGCTCCAGCTCACCACTGCATGTGGCCATGACTTTACTTACCTGTCAGTGTAGGTTGTTCAGACTATTCCTGGACACATGGTACATCTGCTGCTGGCCATCCCTGAGATGTAGGTCCTTCATCCACACAAGGACATGGCATATCAAGGTCAATCCAGCAGCTCCCATCTGGTCTTCACCTCTGCAATGGACGGCTAGTCCGACCCTGACCAGAGAAAGACAGGGTGGTGTTCTTCAGGGGAATCTGCTGGAGCTCCCGTGTCCCCCACTCCACCTCACTCCCCCGCACGCGAAGGAATTTCCAAAGATACCACTAATCGTGGATAAACAAAGCAGCCAAGATGAGGTCAGTGTGGCTTGACTTACTGAGCAGACTGGTTCTAAGGGAAGAACAGATTTCTCTCCTGCTCTAGGGAGATTCCCATCGGAAAAGTATCTGATGGCGGGGGAGGGGGGGGAAATGCAATCCCCCAGCCCCTTGAATGGCAGGAAATCAGGACTCGGGGAGTTAAGGGGTGTCTCTGTCCTGCTGCAGGGAGCAGGCCTGGAGAGCAGAAAGGGCACTAGTGGCTTTGTAGGAAAGAAAGTGACTTTTACCAGTGAAGGTGGCTGAAGCTTCTTGCAGACATTAGAGTCGAAGATCCTCACACCTCCTTTGGGGATCCTTTTCCCTCAGAATAAAATAAGGAGAATGACGTGTGAAGCCCAGGTCTGGGATCCAGGGAAAAGGCAGGATCTCAGCCAGATTACACACCAGGAACCTGATCTTTCTCCCAAGAACCACAATTATCCAGATGAAGTTTTCTCCCCCATTTGCTTCCAGGTTATTTACTCACAGGATTCATTCATTTGCTTTCCTGTGTTTCCACTCTCTGCATCTGTTCATTGGTTTAAGTAACATTCTTTCAGTTTTTGCTTCTGTTTCCTCTTATTACAGGGTAGCATCTGCTTAGCACCTTCAAAAATAAATTAAAAACAAAATCCTGATTCTACATTGAAGAGGTAAGTTTCTGAGAATTTGGCTGCAGAACTTTAGTGTCTGCATATGTCATTCACTGGTATTTATTGTGGTGCAGGTCTGATGCAATCTGCCCACCCAAGAATACCCACATGAAGCATGGGGTGCCCTTAGAATACCAGTTAAAAGAGAGGAAGAGAGTGGATTAATAGCGCGGGGGGGGGTGAGGGGGGAATCCAAAAAAATCCAGTGCATCAGCACTTCTCTGCATCACCAGTCCCGGGAGCAATACAGGTTAAAAATCTCCATGGTTCTTTCCCCCTAGAACCACATCCGAGCAGAAAAAGGCCTTCAGCCAATTATTTCCTTACACTCTGAATGGGTGAAATTCAGCCCTGTGCAGACAGCCAGGGCAAGGTCTGTGCATCACAGTGGGTTTAAGTGGCCACTTCACTGCCCAGGTGCTGTGAGTCTTCGGTGGCATAGTTTTCATCCTGGATTGGAACAGCCAGTGGGAATCCTGTGAGGTACAGAGCAGAGAGAGGTTGGGGCCACAACGTTCACCTCAGAGGCTGAGCTTCTGCAGACTTTTGGGATGTTCCCATCTGAGGAGGATGATTTTGGGCAGCCCTAGTTCAGAGCTTTCAGTCACCTCAACCGGTGATTCTCTGGCACAATTGTTCTAATGTATCTGAACTTTTCAGGCCTTGCCCCCACCTCTGACACCCCTTGTACCTCACCATTGCCCTCTAACAGCCCCTGTCCCTTCTCTTGATCCCTGCCATGCCCAAATACAGAGAGTAGCTCATGCTTCTTCTCTCTTAGACCTTCTTCTTACACGATCCTTCCCTACCTTTTGATAAACTGATCACTGTGCCCTTCCCCAGCTCCTGGAGGAATTGTGGCTCCTCAGGACAACCTGGGAATGGGTGGCTCCTACCTCCGGGTGGGGTGTGTGGTTTTCCATCTAAGCATCACTGAGAGCCAGTACTTCTCGATTTCACAGGATGAGGTCATGGCTCCCCAAGCCGGGCCAGCTGCAGGCTGCATTGCTGCTGGCGACATGGACAGATCCCAGAGCCTGGAAGACAGAGCGGGGAGGAAACCCTTGCTCATTTCTCTTTCAGAGCCCCCTTCGAAGATGGGCCAAGAGGAAAGGAGAGGACGAAGGGCAGAAAGTGAAGCCGCTCCTGTGGCGAGAGCACTCCTGTAGAGCCCAGTCAGTTCCCAGCTCTCCCCCACATTGCTCGGTGTGACTTTGGAGAGGTCACTTCCTCACCTTCATTCCCTGTCTGTAAAATGGGGGTACAAGTCCCCCCCACACACACACACAGGGAGGAGAAGGGAGGAGAGACCCATTTTCGGTGAGGGACTCAGACACTCTGGGCACAGATTGTGCCAGAGTGAGGGAAAGGACCCAGAGTTTGCTCCCTAGACCCAGGGGAGGAAGATGTTATCAGAAGGTCAGCAAAGGGGATGGGCCAGGAACTGCTGCCATGGACAGAGCTTAGGGATTTGGTCAGTGCCAGGGACTTTGTACCTCCCTTCAGCAAATGGCTTCCCTCTTGTCATCAGCAGTCCATACAGTATCTGAACTCCTTCCAAGTGGCCTGAAGGGGCTCCCTTCATTCTTCTTGCAGGTGATGGATTCGTTGACCCAGGTCGATAGCTGGGAATTTCGGAGAGGTCATTTGTAGCATGACATGAAATCAGTGGGAAATCTACATTTAGCAAAATAAAGGTTTCATTGGCCTTTGCAAATTTGGAACTGATCTGTCCTATCAATCAACGGTACATGTTCAGAAGAGGATGAAGCACGCCATCGTGGTCAGGTGATCTATGAGAGTCAGTTCCATCATGTGGCCATTTGATTAGGTAAAATTCCTGGCAATGGCTGCCCATGGCCAGGGCAGGGTCTCCAGAGGCCTGAAATGCCAATGAGTTTGGTGCGTGGTGCCTTGGTGAAAGCGCAGAAGTCACATCAGTCAAGCTAAGTCTGAATTTCAGCCCACATCTGGCACCAGCAAATGAAGCAGGCCCTGGTGGTCATAGTAGATGCGTCTACTTCCAGGATGAGCACTGAGCCTCCAAATAGGTGCAGTAGTGAAGGCAGTTGTGAGCTGTTTGTGGGCTTTTTGGAACTTGGGTGACCAAACAAACGTGTCCATTATGTGGAGGAGAGCTCTCGTGGGGGTTATTGGCTCTGAGAACCCTGGGCCGAAGCAGCAGTAAAGCGGGTGAAGTCTAGGAAGCGCTGCTCTTCTTGAGGACTTCAAACTTTGTCCCATTTATGAAAGGCTTCCACCTTATTTGGATCAATTGTAACATTTTCCGGGGAGACGATGTACCCCAAAAACTCTGTGGAGAGTTGGCCGGAGGTACGCTTTTCCAATTCTGTGCTGAGACCATGCTGCCGAAACCTCTCCAGGTTCAGGTGTGGTGCGCATGCTGCTCTTGGTTCTCCAAAAAAAAAGAAGTCTGTCACCTGAATAGATGACACTGTGCAGGTCCACCATGGCCCCAAATACATCACTGATGAAGTGTTGCAAGGGCAGGGGACCGTTAGTTAGCTCAAATGGCATGTCTGACAGTTAAAATGTCCATAGTGTGCTTTGAAATCTGCCTTCCATTTGTCCCCTGCCCAAATGAGTGTTAGATTGGAAATCCTCACAGATGAAGTTTGATGAACAACTTTGCAGATTTCCTGCGAGCCAACAATTGTGGGATTCCCAACAGGGGGTTGTGGTTCCAAATGATCCTTTTTTTCAGGGGCTGATTGTCTAAAGAGAGACATAGTAGAGTCCCACATTTCTTCTTCCCCAAAAGGTCCTGGGCACCCGTGGGAAACGCTAATTTGCTCAGAAACTCTTAGGACCGGTTTTCAAGCCTGTACACAGGGAGAGCCACTAATTCTGGTTCCACCAATGTGTAAATACTGGTGAAGGCAACTTTCAACCAAGGTTGCAGGTCAAGAGGGCAGTCATAGTCCTGGGTGCAGAGGCAACGAGTCCCCATTTCTTTCAAAGGTATCCATGTAATCCGGGTATTGATCAGGAATGCCGGGTGTCCGAGTCAAGAAGGTGGAGTAGGTCCAGAGGCAGAGGCTGGTTCAAGGAACCCCGACATTATTTTCAGTCATTTCCATTGTGCAGCTCCAGCAGGGACCTCATCGGGCCAGGCTCATGTAGTGAGGCCCTGGTTCACACCTGGTGTGGTGTGTCCCTGTTGCATACAGGCCACTGACTTGCAGAGATCCTGCTTTTCTCCAAAAAGTTGCACCACCTAATGTCACGTACTGCATCTGATAATGATGCCCAGGGGTGGGAGCACAGGTCGCAGCAAGGTGCAGGATTGTGCCGAGGCTAAGAGTGGTACTAGAATCAAGGTCCAGGGACACAGCAGGGTCAAAACCGAGATCAGAGTCCATCGACAAAGCAGAAGTAGAACCAGGGCCAGAGTCTAAATCCATGCCAAAGGTCATAGCCGGGTAGTCAGAGAGCAAAGATCAGCCAAGTCAATGTCAAGCCAGAGTCCAGATACAGGCCGAGGGTCAAAGCCGGGTAGTCAACGTCCGAGTGGTTGGGGAAGATCAGGAGGAGACGGCAATGCTGGAGCGGGTCAGTGGAGGGCCTGGAGCGGGGCTAAAGAAGGACAAGGAGATATGGAATCAAGGTGGGCAGGCAACATCTGGAGCCAAGAAGGGTCACGCCAAAGTCATAATCAGAGACCGGAGCCAAGGGTCAAACCAGAGTCAACAATGAAGAACCGGAGGGCAGGGCAGGGCAGGGTGGTGCATGCAGGAGGGAACCAGGATGACTTACAGGTTCTCCTAGGCACTGCCCAGCTGGATCCCTAGAGACCCTTCATCGGGGGACTCCCTTCCTAGGAATAAAAGAAGGAGAGCAAGATGACAAAGATGTCTCTGACCCTGGGGTCCAAGCCAAGGGGAGCTCCCACCCAAGCATTGTGCCAGGACCCCATCACCCTCCTGGTTCATTTCACACTCAGAGATCCGCCCCCCGCCCCCCAGCAGGAGGGGAGAATAAAGGGCAGAAAGTGAAGTTGCCTCTTGGGGAAAGGGACTAGCCTGGGATCCACTCCAGTTCCCAGATCTACCCCCAGGAGTGTGTGACCAGGTTCGCAGCCCTTCTTCTGTGTCTCAATCCCCACCTGTCAGATGGGGAGGATCCTTCCTTGCCCCAAGGTGTTAGGGGGGAGTTTCATTCCTGTCTGGGAAGGGTTCAGATACCATGTGTGTGGCTTGGGAGCCAGGTGGGGGATGGTCAGACATTCACTGCGACGGGTAACATGGGCTATGTGGAGGTCTGAGCAGTGACGACAGGGGAGGGCTCCACATCGGGCCACCCCTCCCAGACTGCAATGGTTCCTGAGGATAAACCCTGGCTCTCCATGTTCCCATTTCTGGGCCAGTCCCATGGCCCTGAAAGCCTGATGCTTCTGAAACTGGCCTCTGGGCATGGGGGCAGGGACCGTATGTGGCCTGGCCCCAGCTCCAGGGCTCAGAGTGGGGCAGGGTGGTGAGAGCGAGCTGCTCGGCCTGGGTTTCTCTCAGTGCTGTGGGGTTTATGGCCCCTCCCCCTAGCCCTTCTCCCTCAGGCACAGCAAGAAAGAGCATTACCTGCGGCAGGGAGTGGGAGCTTCTGGGCATGGGAAGGGGGGGCCCTTCAAGGCTGTCCCACGGAGCACAGCCCCTGCAGCGCTTTGGGCACCTGGCGCAAGCACCGGATGTAGAACAGGTGCGCCATGATCGCCGCTGTCACGTCCTCCTGCTGCAAGGGAACAAGGATCAGTCAGAGCCTCCGACACCCATGGCAATGAAGGGCATGAACGGCACTGGGAGCCAGCAAAATTTCCTCCCCACCCCTCCCCACATTCAAGGGACAGATACCCGCACCCAACCCTCTGAGACGAAATCTTGTCTCCTCTCGAGTGACCTCCAACCCCACTCCCACCACTGTGGAATGAACTCCTGTCCCCTTCCTCTCAGTCCCCCTGTGAGAGCTATTCTACCTCCCAACCCAGCCAGGGATTAAGCTCCACTCCCCAGAATCCCCTTATCCACCCTCTCCCGCTCCAGCTGAGGGCCTGGAAGGCTCTGGGCAGCAGTGCTGTGGGGTGAGAGGAGGTGGAAACCTTTCTCAAGGGACCCCCACACCCCGTTATGAAGATGATGCCATGGACAGTAGCTCTGGGGAATGGGGCACTTCAGCAGCCTCTGCTGACTGACTCCTCCAGTTCTCCCAGAGCAGGTGGTGGCTGGGATAACATGATACTAGGGCCCTAGGAAGCAGCCTGAGGCCCGGAGGGGTATGAAACTCTCACAGGGGGAGTTGGCAGCCCCGAGCATGAGCAATAGCAGCGTGTCATGTTGATGTGACACCTGTTAGGAAATAGCCGAGCTGGGTCTGCTCTGTTTTGAGCTGCTCAGGGGAGAAGCTGACACCTACCAATGGCACCTGCCCGGGTTCATCCTCTCCTTGCTCCCAGGTCAGTGCAAGGGGATGGGATGGGATGGGAGTGACTGTCAATGGCCTGGAGGTGAAAGGCCCTGGGTGTCCCTCCCCAATTGATCCTTCTTTGGTTACCTCATTCCCGATCAGCTGGCCGGCTTCCCCCAGGATAGAATATGTCAGCACAAGCCCAGCCTGGCTGACACGGAGCTGGGGGTCATGTACGGCCAGAAGCGCTGCCTGGAGGAAAGATCTTTTCTGGCCTTCCGTGAAGATCTCTCCAAAGACCTAAAACCAACAGCACCAGAGCCCTTGTCAATTGTCCAGAACCAGGCTCCAAATCCCTCTAGGATCTCACAAGGTGGACAAGAGTCCTGGGGCAGCCAACTTTTGGGGTCCCATGGACCAAGGAACCCCCTTCAGGAAGAGGTTGCAGGCACTGAGGAATAGCTCTTTCTGGAACAGGAGTCACCACAGGTGCCATGACATGCTTGGAACGTGTCTGTGCGCTCTGGAACCCAGCTCACAAAGACAACTAAGGACCCGCTACTGCTTCCAGCAGCGCTATTTCCTGCAGCTCACCCGCTAGAGGTTAGGGGCCTTTTCGATCTGCTTCTGTTCCTGCTCCCCATCCCACCGACAATCCCACGAGCGGGATTACATATGCTGCAGTGACTCAGCCCAGGAAAGAAGCTCAGTGTCCCTCACACAACACCGAGGGCAGGGGCAGGTTCTGCTTCCTGACTCGCCCTGGTGCTCGGCAAACCCCACACCCTGCCTGTGCTTCCAGAGGTGCAGGGAATCCAACAAGGATCTGGTCCAGCAATTGCTGGTGTGAGCTTCCCAACTCACTGACCCAGGGGCTCACCTCTCAGACACCAGGGTGTCAGCCAGGGAGGCAGTGAGCAGAGCCAGATTCCTGGAGATACAATCCTTCATTAACTCAACCCACCAGAGGATCCCTTTTATGCCATGTAACCATGGATCCATGCAACACACACAAGCCTGGACCGTTAGCAAGGGTCCAGCCCAGGCTCCTCGGCCTCTTGCAGCCAAACACTGTCTGCTGGAAATAAGTATCATAGAATATCAGGTTTGGATGGGACCTCAGGAGTTCATCTAGTCCAACCCCCTGCTCAAAGCAGGACCAATCCCCAACTAAATCATCCAACAGATTTTTGTCCCAGGTCCCTAAATGGCCCCCTCAAGGATTGAACTCATAACCCTAGGTTTAGCAGGCCAATGCTCAAACCACTGAGCTATCCCTCCCCCTACAGGACACACTCACTGCAGGGGGAGACAGCTCCACACCTAAGCAACTGCAAAGGCCTGGCGGAGAGTCCTTACCTCCCCCACCCTGGCCATGTTCCTGTACGCCAGGCGCTCAGTGTCTTGGAGCCCGTCCCGACACCACAGATCGCTCTCCTCTCTGATGTTCAGCCCTGGGGGAGAAAGACACACCCATTGGGGAGGTTTGGCATCTGGCTTTAGTGCCTGTTTCCTTCTCTTCCCTTTGCTGGGTGAACACTGGCTGGGGTTCTCATGGCATCCACGGCCCAATGGACTCGCAGGGTCCCCACCAGGTGGTTTAGTACCTGAAGGGGGATTTGTCTCATTCATCACAGTAATCAGGTGACCCTTACGGTCATTGTGCTCTGGGCATGAGTGCCTGTTAATGGTGGCTGCTAATGCTGAAAACGCCCCACAGCCACTGACTTCAGGATCTGGCCCTAGCTACCCAACTGGTGACATTCTACAAGCTTTGTGTCCATCCCCTGTGGTCCCTGCCCCTGCCTTCATGATGGGCTCTTTCCCTCCACGTGTCTCAATGGGTCCGTTCCTGTCCCCACACCAGCCGGCAGCCCCCTGGGGGGGGGCTGATTTCTCTGGACTGGAGGACAGAGCCAGGCTATGAGGTAAAGCAGCCAACTTCCCTGGCATCTTCGTCCCCTTCCTCTCTCCCTGAATTAGGGAGATGAGTGTGAGTCATCATCTAAGCTGGGGTCAGTCTCAGGGGAGGGAGCTTCTTTCTGTAGGGTTCCTTGGCCAGTAAGTGGGGGGCCCAAAACAGGGGCCTTCTTTCCATTGGGGTCCCTCTGCCCTGCTGCAGTTGGTCTAAGAGCAGAGGCCTTAGTTCTATTGGTGTCCCAATGGCCAGCTGGAGCTAGTCTCCAAGGGACTCATTTCTATGGGGTCCCATTGCCCAGCTGGGTTTCTTACCCCTCCTCTGCAGCAGGAGCCTCTGCAGCCAATAGATCCCATCCCTGGCTTGCCGGCTGATGTCATCGGCTGGGTCAGAGATGTAGAGACCCAGCCGCAGCACAAAGTTGCCCGCCTTGGGGAAATCGGAGGAGGTCTGGTGGAGGAGGAGAAGGGGGGAATCCATCAACATTCTGCCTTCAGCTCCCCAGCTCTCCTGGGCTAGAGCTCTGCTCCCATCCATCTGCAGGAGGCACTGGGGGAGAGGAACTAGAGCCCTCTTTCTCTCTGCCCCCAAGGGAGCTTGAAGCAAAGGGACCCACGGCCTGGGCCCTCTATGAGCACCAGCTGCCAGGCTTCTCCAGAGTAACAAGGGCACTGAGGCCAGGCACGACCCTGCCAGCCAGTGGCCTATGGAATGTCGCAGTCCCTTACGGAGCCAGGGGGGACCACTTAACCAGGGGATGAGGAACTTGACTCAAGCCCTGGTTCTGCAGGATGCTGGGGTCAAAGGTCACTTACGTCAAATCCAGAGAGGGAGGTGGCAAATCGGAGCAGGGCAGCGCTGCTCCGTATGGCCCTAGCTCTCTCCTGGGTGTTTCTGGAGTCGAGCCAGAAATGGAGGTGCTGCGGGAGAAGAAGGCAGGGGAGGGTCAGCCGGCAGGCTTACATGCTCTACAAACGAGCCTCTCCCACTCCACATGGGGCGGAGAACTTGTGCTCAGGGTGGAATATCTGACTCCTCATGTGGGGGTTCATGACACTGCCCACATCTTGCTGGGCACAAGCTGTCACTGTCTCTCCAGCCTGGGACAAAGCTCAGCCTTGGGGCTGGTCTATTTGCTCTGAACCCCTGATCCATCAACAGCCCATCAGGATCGAGGCACATGCCCTGGGCCCCCAGACCCCAGCTCCAGAGGCCTTGGTAGGATGGATGGAGGGGCCGTGGGGACAATCGCTCCGGGAACTGCCGTGTCCCTAGGACAGAAGAGCTGATTCCCTGAGTCTTCTCCTGTATCTCAGGCTCTCCCTAGAAAGGAGCCAGTAACTTTTCTCAGAGGCCTGTGTCCCAGATCGCACAGGGGTTTCAGTCTGTCAGTCCCCAGCCAGGCCTGGTGCTCACTGTTCGTGCTCAATGGAACCGTGCAGAGCTCTGGCTGACAGTCCCAACTCCTTCCCTCTTCCCCCGTCCCTTCCCCGCCACCGCTACCCCAGATGGCGGAAGGGTCCCAACATTCAACTGCACTGATGGCTCTGGGAAAGCGTGGCCATCTGGGTCCAAGCTGGGAGGACACAATGGAAACATGGTTCTTCTAGTCTCTCCTTTGCAGCCCTCCCACGGGGTTCATGGTAAATTCCCCCCCAGACCCTCCCATTCTGCTCACCTCCAAGAGGTGCTGCAGCTTGTCCGCGGTGGGGGTCTCTGCCAGCAGGCCCCCGAGCATGGTGTCCAGGCTCTCTAAGTAGGTGTTGTGCAGAGCCTGTGTCATAAATATAAAGGCAAGGGTAAACCCCTTTAAAATCCCTCCTGGCCAGAGGAAAAATCCTCTCACCTGTAAATGGTTAAGAAGCTAAAGGTAACCTCGCTGGCACCTGACCAAAATGACCAATGAGGAGACAAGATACTTTCAAAAGCTGGGAGGAGGGAGAAAAACAAAGGGTCTGTGTCTGTCTGTGTGATGCTTTTGCCGGAGACAGAACAGGAATGGAGTCTTAGAATTTAGTCAGTAATCTAGCTAGGTATGTGTTCGATTATGATTCCTTGAAATGGCTGAGAAAAGAGCTGTGCTGAATAGAATGACTATTCCTGTCTGTGTGTCTTTTTTGTAACTTAAGGTTTGACCTCGAGGGATTCTCTATGTTTTGAATCTAATTACCCTGTAAGGTATTTACCATCCTGATTTTACAGAGGTAATTCTTTTCTTTTTACTTCTACTAAAAGTCTTCTTGTAAGGAAACGGAATGCTTTTTCATTCTTCTCAGATCCAAGGGCTTGGATCTGTGGTCACCTATGCACATTGGTGAGGATTTTTACCAAACCTTCCCCAGGAAGTGGGGTGCAAGGGTTGGGAGGATTTTGGGGGGAAAGGCGTGTCCAAACTACGTTTTCCCAGTAAACCCAGATAAAGTGTAGTGGTGGGGGTAGTGGAAATCCAAGGGTAAAATAGTTTGTACCTTGGGGGAGTTTTAACCTAAGCTGGTAAAAGTAAGCTTAGGAGGTTTTCATGCAGGTCCCCACAACTGTACCCTAGAGTTCAGAGTGGGGAAGGAACCTTGACAGCCTGCAAGAAGAGGGAGCACCCGTCAGTCATAGGACATGGGGCTACCCCTCTCAGGGGACCAGGAGGGTTCTCTGGGGAGCCCTGGCCAGACCCAAAAGGTACATCCTAGCCTCTGCCATTCACATCACTGCAGGGACACTTAGCAAGAGTTCATGGCTGGATGCCTGCTGGCTCTTCAATCCTTGCCCTTAGCAGTTCTCTGCGCAGGGCCTGGTACCCAGCAGAATATGGAAAAGCCAAACCGCAATGGGTGGGAGGTAGGATCCCTGGGAAAGTCCAGGCAGCAGAGCACAGAATGAGGAGAAGAGGGAAGGCTGGGATCAGCCACAGAGGGGTAACGCAATCCTCACTGGCGGGAAGGGGCCCTCCCTTGCAGTTTGTGTCATCCCCCCCCAACCCACACGCCCTGCCCGGGCTTGCCCCCCGCTCTGCTCACCCCTCCCCTATTCTCAGCAGCTCCATCAAACCGAGGGAGCAGGGACCAGAGGCCGCTCCTGCTCCTGGGACAGAGAAGTAGGATCATGACCTACCTGGAAGTGGGTGGTGTCCTGCCCCGTGCCCATGGTGAAAATGGTGTAGAGTAGAGCCCGCAGGAGGCGTGACTCCAGCTCCAGGGCAAGTGGTGGCTTCAGTTTGCTGGCGGGAGAGAGGAGCCCGTGTTATGCTTGGCAGCACCGGAGTGGCGCTGGCAGTGTCATGCACATGACCCTCCTCCCCTGCAATGATCCCTCCCTATGGCCACTGTCACGTTACGGGAGTGAAATCACCCCCAGCCAGGAAATAGGGGATCTTCCCACCTCCTCTGCTGGGGGATGCAAACAGCCACGGCTGGGGTTAATCTAGGCCCAAGAGGATCTGCACCAGGGTTAGGGCAGCTGGATGGGAGGGTCCTGGTACCTGAGGCTGCAAACCGCGGCCATGGAGCTGGAGATGATGGAGCTCGGCTCAGACACCATGGGCAGATCTTCAATCAGCTCCTGAGAGACCCCAAGGAGATAAAATTGCATGTGAGATTCAGGCCCTGTAGACCCACAGGCGCTTCCCAGGGAGGAGGCCAAAGTGCTCTGCAGAAACAGTCAGTGGCACCCCCACCCCCAACCAGCTGGCCTCCCCATTCCTCCCATCCATCAAACTTACTCTTTCCTTCCCCCTCTCCCACCCAATTCTTCCCTCCCCTCAGCCTCAGCTGCCCCTCCGGCCTTACAATTTCCCCACTGCCAGTTCCCCATCAGTGTCAGAATTTCCTCTTTCCCTGCTCCCCAGCCCTCAGCCCCAGGAAGCCCTGTCCTCTGCTTCCCCCTCCAGCCCCACTAACTCTTCCTCCCATGTTGGGCTCCCTCACCCCAGGAGCTGGGCACAGGGTCCCACTCACCGCAATGCTCTCCACAAAGGCCGCTTTGGAGAAGTGCGGCTCCAGAGTGTCCCACCCCTGCTGCTGTGCCGAGAAACACAGACGGGGGACAGCGTGGAGGAAGCGGAGCTGTTTGGCCCTGTCGTCCACCCACTAAGAGTGGGGTTGGGGGAGATAGAGAGAGAGAGATGGTCAGGTAGGGACCTCCCCACCCCACCTACAAAAGCTCCAGGTCTCAGGACCTCCTTGGAGTTGGATAGGAAAAGCCGCCCCTCTTCCCAAAACCAGTGTCACCCTGCACAGACTGGGATTGTAACTGGGGCAGTGTCTGCGGGGAGCAGACACGTTGGCCTGCATGAGATGAACACCCCCACTTTGGGGTGCCAGGTAACAGGGGAGAAGTGCCCCCCATTGCGGGTGATGGATTCTCTGGGACAAGACCCCGAATGTGGGTGGGGATGGAACAAGGGGCAGGACAGACTTGGGGGCAGTGCAGCTGGAAGATTTTTGTACCTCAACTCTGCCCTGGAGGTGCTGCTGGATGACCCTGATGGTGTCTTGTTCAGGGGACACATCCTTCTCCTCCTCCTCCTCATCCTCCAGCTGGGCACTGAGGGTCTCTGCACCAGGGAGAGAAGGAGAAAAGCATCATTTATGCTACTGCTGTGAGAATGCAGGGTAGAGAAATGGCTCAATGTCCCCCATCCTCAACAAGGAACCCCATGGCATCGAGGTCCCCACCCTGCCCTTCCCAGAGATGACCTCAGCCCCATCAGCCTCAGGGCCCCGTGGCCATCAGCCCCCGCCCAACATTATCAGGGGAGGCTGGAGCTCCCCCAACTCTGCCCAGCATCTCCTGCCATGGAGTGTGGCTGGGCCACTCCCACTGGTGTCAGTGGGGCTCCCGTGGCTCAGTCCTGGCGCCTTGGTGAGCCAATGGGCACAGGGTGTGTCATAAATATCAAGGGAAGGGTAATCACCTTTGTGTATACAGTGCTATATAATCCCTCCTGGCCACAGGCAAAACCCTTTCACCTCTAAAGGGTTAAGAAGCTAAGATAACCTCGCTGGCACCTAACCCAAAACGACCAAAGAGGGAACAAAATACTTTCAAATCTGGAGGAGGGCGGGAGGCTAATAAAGGGTTCTGTCTGTCTGTGTAATGCTGTTGCTGGGGACAAATCAGAAATGCAAGCCTTCCAACTCCTGTTAAATTAGTAAGTCATCTAATTAGCAAATGTGTTAGATTTTCTTTTGTTTAATGGCTGGTAAAATAAGCTGTGTTGGAGGGAATGTATATTCCTGTTTTTGTGTCTTTTTGCAACTTAAGGTTTTGCCTAGAAGGATTCTCTATGTTTTAAATCCGATTACCCTGTAAGGTATTTACCATCCTGATTTTACAGAGGTAATTCTTTTACCTTTACTTTAATTAAAATTCTTTTAAAAACCTAATTAATTTTTCTGTAGGAGTTTTCTGTAGGCTGAGAACAGCTATCAAAGAAGAAAGGTATCAGGTTACAGCACAGCAAAATTTTACAAGTCAGGGTTTTTGGTTTTTTTGCTTTATTTCTAACTCTTGGGTGTAAAGTGAGTTAAAAACAGAGAGGTTAGAAGGACAGAATGCTATGTTCAACAGAAGCTGCAATTAGCCAGATTTGAGGCTGAGGAAAAACAAAAGGAACATAAAAGATGGGTCGAACTCAGACAGAGAAAATGAAGGCAAAAGAAAAAGAAATGAAGGCAAAGGAAAAAGAAATGGAGGAGAGGAAAAAAGAACGGAAGCTTGCAGAGGAGAAGGAAAAAGAGAGGAAGCATACACTGGAGATGGAGAAGGCAAAGGCTCGGCAGAATATACCAAATAACCCTAACAATCCTTCCCCAACCATCCATTACACTATGTCCACAGTATAATGAATCCAGTGATATTGCTGATTATTTTCTCACCTTTGAGAGACTGTGCACACTCTATCAAATCCCTGAAGCTCACAAGATGACCAGATCGGCTGCAAAATTGCCTGGAAGAGCTCTGGACATATTCAATAAGATGCCGATTGAGGAGGCTTTGAACTATAATAAATCCAAGGGTTTGGTTTTAAAACAATTTCAAGTTACACCTGAAACTTACAGAGTAAAAGTGAAATCCCTTAAGAGAGGACCTGGACTAAGTAATGTGGCTTATGTAAACCAGAGAACAGATCTGTTTGAGAAATGGCTCAATGGACAGAATGTAACTAGCTTTGGAGGAAGATGGGATTTGATAATACAGGAGCAATTCCTGAATATGTCCAAGGATGATAGAAAGCAGTGCTTATGGGATAAAAATAATGGACTCAGCAGGAAGTCTTGCTTTTTATGCTGATCAATACAAGCAGTCCCAGACTGCCAGAGAGGCGGGGCAAACTGGAACAAAACGGGTGGAGGGAGGAGAGAGGAACAACCCTGGTCACAGTTGGAGCAGATACCAGAAGGGACACCCTCAGACCACACCCTACTACCAGGGGCAGCCCAAGGCCCCAACTATACTCCAAGAAACACTCCAGACACCTTGTCGTCCCACCACATCGTTCTCCAGGAACCCGCCTCGCCCCAGTGACCAGTCAGCTGGGCAAAGTTTTAAATGTAACAAGCCGGGACATGTAAAGGCCAACTGCCCCAAGAACCCCTGGAAATTACAGTTCATTGCACCAAAATCACACCAGAGGTCCTCAGGCCCAGATGCCTCCCAGACACCCTCAGAGCGGAGGGAAACTGTGAGTGTGGGCAGGAAGAAGGTCACAAAATGGAGGGACACCGGAGTGTTGGCTATCCATGCTTCCTTAGTGGACCCCAATGTAATCGACCCAGAGGTCCAAGTAATGATTCAACCCTTCAAGTCCAACTGTTTTGACTTGCCTACAGACAAGTTGTCTGTTCAGTACAAGGGCTGGTCAGGAACGTGGACTTTTGCAGTCTATGATAATTTTCCCATCCCCATGCTGTTGAGGTAAGACTTGGCCAATCATGTGGAGGTAGCCAAGAAGGTGGGAATAGTCACCCGCAGCCAGGCTAAGCAAGCTGTCACACCTAGCTCTCTTCCGGAGACTTCTACCAGGACCCACTCAAAGATGTTGGAACCGGACCCCATACAAACGTCTGCAACAGCAGTAGTGAATCCAGTCACAGAGACCCAGACAGAGCCAGTCCCAGAACTGGAACTGGCAAAAGAAACAGCACCAGAACCAATGCCAGCACTGAATCCAGTACTTGCAACCCCAACACCAGAGGGCCCCACCCAACTGCACTGGCAGCAGCAGATAACCCTACCCAAGAGGCTCAGCCAGAGCCTAAACCCCAACATAGTGCACCAGCCAAGAGCGGTTCACAGTCAACTAAAACAGCCCCATCACCTGCATCGCTTCCAGAGGGTCCAAGCCCAGGTCCACAATCCAATCAGGAACTGACGTCTCCAGCATCAAGGGAACAGTTCCAGACCAAACAGAAAGCAGATCAAAGCCTCCAGAGAGCTTGGACGGCAGCACGCAACAACCCACCGCCTCTCAACTCTTTGAATCAATCCAGGCTTGTTGTAAAAAAAGGACTTTGATACAAGCAAACTCTTTCTGGTGGATACGAGGAAAACTGGCATCCTCAGAGACAGTTGGTAGGTGGTAGTTCCACTAAGTACCAGGTAATGCTATTAAGCTTAGCCCCCGATCATCCTAGTGGCCATGCTGGGGTGAACAGAACCAAAAACCATTTGGGAAAGTCATTCCACTGGGAGGGAATGGGCAAGAATGTTTCTTCCCATGTCCGGTCTTGTGAGGTGTGCCACAGAGTGGGAAAACCCCAAGACCAGGTCAAAGCCCCTCTCCAGCCACTCCCCATCATTGAGGTTCCATTTCAGCAAGTAGCTGTAAATATTCTGGCTCCTTTTCCAAAAAAGACAGCCAGAGGAAAGCAGTACATACTGACTTTCCTTACCACCATCAAACAAATGGCCTGGTGGAGAAGTTTAATGAAACTTTCGGGGCCATAATATGTCAATTTGTAAATAAGCACTCCAATAATTGGGACCTAGTGTTGCAGCAGTTGCTCTTTGCCTACAAAGTTGTACCACATCCCAGTTTAGGGTTTTCACCATTGGAACTTGTATATGGCCACGAGGTTAAGGGGCCATTACAGTTGGTAAAGCAGCAATGGGAAGGGTTTACACCTTCTCCAGGAACTAACATTCTGAACTTTGTAACTAACCTGCAAAACACCTGCCGAACCTCTTTAGCCCTTGCTAAAGAAAACCTACAGGATGCTCAAAAAGAGCCAAAAGCCTGGTGTGATAAACATGCCAGAAAGCGTTCCTTCAGTGTGGGGGACCAGGTCATGGTCTTGAAGGCACTCTAGGCCCACATAATAAAAGCATTGTGGGAAGGGCCATTAATGGTCCAAGAGCTCCTGGGAGCTGTTCATTTTCTCATAGCATTCCCCACCTCCAACCGAAAGCTTAAGGTGTACCATATTAATTCTCTAAAGCCCTTTTATTCCAGAGAATTAAAGATTTGTCAGTTTACAGCCCAGGGAGGAGATAACGCTGAGTGGCCTAAAGGTGTCTACTACAAAGGAAAAAGTGACAGTGGTGTGGAAAAGGTAAACCTCTCCATGACCCTTGGGCATATGCAGCGACAGCAAATCAAGGAGCTGTGCACTAGCTACACGCCGACGTTCTCAGCCACCCAGGACTGACTGAACGGGCATACAACTCCATTGACACAGGTAATGCTCACCCAATTAGAGCCCAACCTTACCGGGTGTCTTCTCAAGCTAAAACTGCTATAGAACGGGAGATCCAGGATATGTTACAGATGGGTGTAATCTGCCCCTCTGGCAGTGCATGGGCATCTCCAGTGGTTCTAGTTCCCAACCCAAATGGGGAAATACGTTTTTGCATGGACTACCATAAGCTAAATGCTGTAACGCTCCCAAACAACTATCCAATGCCACGAACAAATAAACTAGTGAAGAAACTGGGACGGGCCCGGTTCATCCCTATCTTGGACTTAACCCAGGGGTACTGGCAGGTACCGCTAAATAAATCCGCCAAGAAAAGGTCAGCCTTCATCACACATGTCGGGCTGTATGAATTTAATGTGCTCTCTTTCAGGCTGCAGAATGCACCCGCCACCTTCCAAAAACTTGTCGATGGTCTCCTAGCGGAATTGGAAAAATGTACACTCGCAGACCTTGATGATGTGGCCATATTTTTGGAATCCTGGGCAAAACACCTGGAACACCTACAAAAAGTCTTCAAGCGCATAAGGGAGGCAAAACTAACTGTTAAGACTAAAAAGTGTCAAATAGGCCTAAACAGAGTACCTTACCTTGAACATCAGGTGGGTCAAGAACCTATCAACCCCTACAGGCCAAAGTGAATGCTATCCAAAAGTGGCCTGTCCCAAAGTAAAAAAAAAAAAAAAAAACTGGTCCAATCCTTTTTAGGCTTGGCCAGATATTACAGGCCATTTGTAGCGCAATACAGCCAAATCGCCAATTTCAATTTACACCTAAAACTTACAAAGTAAAATTTCAAACCCTGAAAAAGAGGCCTGACCTAATGTGGCTTATGTAAACCAAATAACAAATCTGTTTCATAAATGGCTCAACAAACGGGCTGTTACTAACTTTGAAGGAAATGTATATTCCTGTTTTTGTGTCTTTTTGTAACTTAAGGTTTTGCCTCAAGAAATTCTCTGTTTTAAATCTAATTACCCTGTAAGGTATTTACCATCCTAACTTTACATAGGTGATTCTTTTCTCTTTTCTTTAATTAAAATTCTTCTTTTAAACACCTAATTAATTTTTCATTGTTCTTAAAATCCAAGACTTTGGGTCTGTGTTCACCTGTACCAATTGGTAAAAATTATTATGAAGCCTTCCCCAGGAAAGGGGGTGTAGGGCTGGGGAAAATATTTTGGGGGAAAACGTCTCCAAGTGGTCTCTTTCCCTTTTCTTTGTTTAAAATGCTTCGTGGTGGCAGCAGACTGTTCAAGGGCAAGGCAAAGTTTATACCTTGGGAAAGTTTTTTTAACCTAAGCTGGTAAAAATAAGCGTAGGGGTCTTTCAGGCAGGTCCCTACCTCTCTACCGTAAAGTTCAGAGTAGGGAAGAAACCTTGACAGGGTGTTACTAGTCCCCCGCTGCCCCTGTCCTCCCCCCTGTCCCGTGGGTCTCCCCTCACCTGCACAGAGGGAGCCTTCAGCCTCAGGGCTCTCAGACCCCACGGAGGGGCTGCTGGCCCCTCGGGAGAAGGAGGAGCTGCTGGTCCCCGTGCCAGAGTCGCCCAGCTCCTGCTCTGGGCTGGCTGGGAGCTCCTCAGTGGCCAGGCTGGTGGATGGCTCCAGTTGGGCCCTGGGGTGCGGCTCCTGGCTCCTCTGCTTCCTGTAAAGGAAGCTGCAGAGCCACCTTCCCAGGCTCCCACCCTCTTCTGGGTCCCTCCTACAGAGCATCACCCTGGGCCACCTCCATTTGGGACCAGAAGGGGACTCAGGGCATGCTAAGGGAGCTGGTGTCTTCCTCCTCCTCCAGAAAGCCAGGGAGCTCCTCCTCCTCGCCTGGCCACTGGCCTCTTCCCCGCCCGCGGGGACAGAGGGGCCGCTCTCCTCCTGGGAATGCCGGACGCTGCTCCCTACCGGCTCCGGAGCCACCAGCCCGGCCTTCCTCCTCAGAATTTGCCTCAGCCGCTGCATCCTGGGAATGAGTGGGGAGCAGCCATGAGTCTGTGTTCAAGGCAGCCTCTCATTAATGTGCCTGCCTGTTCCTCCATCCACCTCCCCTCCGCTGAGACAATTTCTCCTCACCACACACCCCACCCCAGGGCATGGGGGCTGCCGTCCACACCCACTGGCAGCAGCTCCCAGCACAGGCTGCTCCCAACGTTCCCCCTCATCCCTGGGGCCCTGTGACACCAGGGGAGTCTCGTCCTTTCAGAGCAGTGGGGCTCTCTGTTAGTTTGGACAAGCAGCTCCCTCCACCCCAGAAGGCCCCGCTCCCTCCCAGGCCAGGGAAAGAGCAGCACCCGGACAGTCCCCAGCGAAAGTTCACAAGGTGCCAATGCTGGGAGGGAGGAGTCGCCCTCACTTCCCACTGATTTCACTGATTGCGGTTGTGGGTGTTCAGTACCTGGCAGGTTCTGCCCTCCCCAAAGACTCTCGACGTGGGGAACAATCTCCTGCAAGGGAAGGGCTGGGAGCCCTCTTGCTGGCCCATTCCCACCACACTGGGGATGGCTCTGGAGAACTCCACTCACTTGCTCTAGATGGGAAAGCGCTGGGTGGCAGATACTCACCGAGGCCTAGTCTCTTGCCCTCCTCCTTGATCTTCTGCACCAAGGTGGGCTGGAAAGGGTGCTGCCCAATGCCCTGCCAGCAGAGCAGGGAGTAGAAGCCTGCAGATCGAAAGTGGCTGTGAAAACAAGATGACGTTTTATTGTCAGGGTATGGATAAACTCAGCCTAGTAACCGGGGGTTTACAACACTGACCTATGGCCAGCAGCACACCTCCCATCTCCAGGTCTCCTCGTACCTCAAGCACATTCCTGAAGCGTGATGACCCAAGGGCTGTAGGGGAGTGTCCCCAGCCCCAGTGAGGGAAACAGAGGCCTGGGCAGGAGAAGCCACTGCCCCAGGGTCACCGAGGGACTCAGGGATAGAGCCGGGGATGGAGCCTTTGTCCAGGCTCCCGCACTAACCACTAGAGGAACACTCCCTTCCAGAGCTGGGAAGTGCCAGCGGGACTCGATTCCCAGTCTCCCTGGCTCTGAGTGTGACTTGTTGTTGTGACCGAGGCAGGGGGGTGGGAATCTGGACTCCTGGCTTTCACTGGTGATTTTCTTCTATTCCCAGCCTCCCTGGCCCTGAGTGTGACCCATGGAGGTGGTGGAATCTTCATCCTTAGAGATTTGTAAGGCCCAGCTTGACAAAAAAAATCATCTATTTTAAATTAAGGGCAAAATTTATGAAAATCTCTTCAATAATCTAAATAGAAGAGGAAAAAATAACATGAAATCGAACATGTTCACTGCCAAGTTTTGGAGAGAGTCACACCACTGACATGATAGCTAAAGCCCTGGAAGCAAACTTAGCTGAAATGCTAACCCAGCTTTGGACAGCAATAGCTTCCTTGGAAGGTGCAGAAACTATTGTCTTCTTTTCAGTTTATTCAAAGAGTTCAGTTCAATGACTCGTTCGTTGAAATTCAAGAAAGCCATTGAGAGTTCACAAAACAGGCAAACTTCTTTTCCTCCCTCAATCTATGGATAAAAACTAGGTGTGAGGGGATGGATATACTAGTTCATAAATCTAGAAACACGTGAAAACCAGAACGTATCATTTTAGTTCACTAACCACACTTCAAATTTCCTTTGTTTAAGAAATCAGTTTTAAATGCAAAACATTTCCATACAACTTTTTTCTTATGCTTCTCTTTCTAGCTCCAGCATGACCGTGGTTTGTGACCAAAGAGAGGTCACTTCTTTTCTCTTTCCCTCTCTATCATGGAGATGGAGAAAATTCTCTAAGTCCTAGCAGGCAAGAGATTTGAGCACGTCAGGCGTGTGAGAGCCCTTGTGCTCTAAAGGACAATGGGTGATTGTTGTTTGGGGCAAGAACCCCAACGGATTTGATACTTGTCCCCCATCCAAAGCCAATAACACATCTCTGTATTTTCAATCATGAGTTAGACATTCTCAGCACTCCTCTATCTCCCGCAGCCCTCAGGTGTTCCTTGGATTATGGAGGCTTGGTTGCAAAGAGGACTGGAATTTTTTTACTGGCTTCCTGGGTGTCCCTAGCCAATGAGGGTCTCAGTCTGGCCTCCGAGGCCCACACCCCCCAGACACTGAAGAACAGGATGGATTGATTTCACTTCACGTTTTTTGTCTTTGTATTTTTGAATTATTTTCCTAATGAAAGATTGATTCGCATGAAATTCATAGAGCTGGCAGACGACAGAACAAGGAGCAATGATCTCAAGTTGCAGTGTGGAAGGCTTGGATATTAGGAAAAACTTTTTCACTGGGAGGGTGGGGATGCCTTTGAATCTGCTAGGATAGCGTCCCCCATCTTCTACTTAGAGCCTATATTTTTTCTTACCTTCTACACAGATGATTATTTCTTTCCACACAATCAATACAGTAATAAAAATAATCCCGAGAATCTCCTCCACACCAACCGTCTCTTGGTCCCCACTGAGAGACCGCGAGATGGAGGCTTGCTGCAGCAAGGCTACAGGGGTCTCCGAGGTTCCCCCTGCCCCGCACCCCTGTCCTGCCGGGCTGTTGTCAAGGGAGCTCTGTGGGGTCACACCCGCCTCATCATCTTTGCCCAATAGGCTGAGTTCCTGCCAAAGGCCTTTGTGAAGTCACTGCCACACTCACCTTTCCCTTGCAGGCCTGATGTCTGCCCCTGGCCAGCCCGGCTGGATGTTTCAGCTGCACCCTGGATCACCCCACTTGCTCATTATTGATTCTGGGGAGCAAGCAGGCCACCCAGTAAAACAGCAGAGTCTATGCCTCACCCCACACTGAGTTTTTCATAGAGGCATCGGTTGTGAAACTATTTGATCTCCTAATCCGGCCTCTATTTCACTGGCTATGACATTGCACACGCTTACCACCATATTAAGCCCAATTGCTTGTAATTCACAAAAAGGTGCCATGGCACCTTCCAGAATGATAACCAGTTGTGATGGGAGGATACCAGGAAACAGAGACTCCACCTCTTCCCCAGGCCCTACGCTACCAGCACTCCCAGCTATCTTCGAGACACCACCGACATCCTGGGGAAACTACAATCCATCGGTGATCTTCCAGAAAAGGCCATCCTGGCCACTATGGATGTAGAAGCCCTCTACATCAACATTCCACACAAAGATGGACTACAAGCCATCAGGAACAGTATCACCGATAATGTCATGGGTAACCTGGTGGCTGAACTTTGTGACTTTGTCCTCACCTATAACTATTTCACATTTGGGACAATATATACCTTCAAATCAGCGGCACTGCCATGGGTATCCGCATGGCCCGACAGTATGCCAACATTTTTATGGCTGACTTAGAACAACGCTTCCTCAGCTCTCATCCCCTAATGCCCCTACTCTACTTGCGCTACACTAATGACATCTTCATCATCTGGACCCATGGAAAAGAAGCCCTTTAGGAATTCCACCATGATTTCAACAATTTCCATCCCACCATCAACCTCAGCCTGGACCAGTCCGCACAATAGATCTACTTCCTGGACACTACGGTGCTAAGAAGGGATGGTCACATAAACACCACCCTATACCGGAAACCTACTGACTGCCATGCTTACCTACATGCCTCCAGCTTTCATCCAGACCACACCACACAATCCATTGTCTACAGCCAAGCTCTACGATACAACTGCATTTGCTCCAACCCCTCACACAGAGACAAACACCTACAAGATCTCTATCAAGCATTCTTACAACTACAATACCCACCTGCTGAAGTGAAGAAACAGATTGACAGAGCCAGAAGAGTACCCAGAAGTTACCTACTACAGGACAGGCCCAACAAAGAAAATAACAGAACGCCACTAGCCATCATCTTCAGCCCCCAACTAAAACCTCTCCAACGCATCATCAAGGATCTACAACCTATCTTTCAGAATGACCCATCACTCTCACAGATCTTGGGAGACAGGCCAGTCCTTGCTCACAGACAGGCCCCCAACCTGAAGCAAATACTCACCAGCAACTACACACCACACCACAGAACCACTAACTCAGGAACCTATCCTTGCAACAAAGCCCGTTGCCAACTGTGTCCACATATCTATTCAGGGGACACGATCATAGGGCCTAATCACATCAGCCACACTATCAGAGGCTCGTTCACCTGCACATCTACCAACGTGATATATGCCATCATATGCCAGCAATGCCCCTCTGCCATGTACATTGGCCAAACTGGACAGTCTCTATGTAAAAGAATAAATGGACACAAATCAGATGTCAAGAATTATAACATTCAAAAACTGGTTGAAGAACATTTCAATCTCTTTGGTCACTCGATTACAGACCTAAAAGTGGCAAGTCTTCAACAGAAAAACTTCAAAAACAGACTCCAGTGAGAGACTGCTGAATTGGAATTAATTTGCAAACTGGATACAATTAATTTAGGCTTGAATATAGCCTGGGAGTGGATGGGGCGTTACACAAAGTAAAACTATTTCCCCATGTTTATCCCCCCGCCACCACCCGCTCTTCCTCAGAGGGTCTTGTCAACTGCTGGAAATGGCCCACCTTGATTATTACTACAAAAGATTTTTTCTCCCCCGCTCTCCTGCTGGTAATAGCTCACCTTACCTGATCACTCTCCTTACAGTGCATATGGTAACACCCATTGTTTCATGTTCTCTGTGCATATAAATCTCCCCAATGTAGTTTCCACTGAATGCATCCAATGAAGTGAGCTGTAGCTCATGAAAGCTTATGAGCTTACTTACTTCTCATTTGAATTTCTCTGGCTTCAACTGACAGCTGTTGGTTCTTGTTGTGCCTTTCTGGGTGAGATCGAATTAGCCCTGCCCCATGAAATCCGATCTCCCTGCTGGGATCCCTCCAGCCAGGAGAACCCAGTCGGGGCCTGCTAGCTGTTTGTCTGCTGGGCTGGGGATATTAGATGCACCAGAGGCATGCAGAAGTGAATGCTCTGCATCAGCCCGGCGTTGGGCTCAGGGGTTTGGCCTTGGCAACTTCTGCTCCAGCCATGTCTCTGGGTGTCTGGGCTCAGGGCTTCTGACCCCCGTGACTGCAGCCAAGCCTGGGGTGCTGAGCTCAGGACTTTCATGCCCCTCCCCACTGCTCTCGGCACTCTGGGTGTCTGCCCGGCATCTGCAGCTGGGGCTCAGGGCTTCCCTTGCAGTTCCTTCTGGGGCTCAGGGGTTCATTTTTAAGGATGCCCCCAAATTGGTCTTTGCGTTAATTTGCCAGGGGACTAGTAGGTAGGAGCCCCCAGCTGAGGTGCTCTCAGCAGCAGGGACCCATCCGCACATCTTAGAACCTCCTCTAACTTCAGAAAGATTCTTGGCAGCTGCCCTCAGAGCCCAGGTCTGAGGGTAGCACGGAAGTGAGCGTGGCAATGCTGTAACCCCTCTACAACAACCTCTGAACTCCCCCACTATCCCATTTTGGTTGGGACTCCCAGCAAATGAAATATCATTGAGATGGACATGTTCCAACGAGACAATTCAATTAAGAGTAGGATACCAGGGGAGGAAAAATCACTTTTGTCGTGGCAATGAGGGTGGCCCATTTCAAACAGTTGACCAGAAAGTTTC
Source organism: Lepidochelys olivacea (assembly GCF_965140295.1). Lineage (NCBI taxonomy): Eukaryota > Metazoa > Chordata > Testudines > Cheloniidae > Lepidochelys > Lepidochelys olivacea. Next base: position 13,509,975 of record NC_140416.1, read on the forward strand.
AGGAAGAATAGGGGGAAATTAGTATGGGGGAAGTTAGGACTTTTGGCTGCAGAATTTTATTTCATTTTTTTATGAGATTGTGTCTTTTAGGTTTTCTGGCACAGAAGCAGAGAAGTTAGAGAAAAACATAAATGATTCTTGCAGGAAGTTTGCTATGTCTCGCTAATTTGTTTCTTAAGACCAGAACAAAAACACATAAGAACCCCAAAATCAGAAGGAGAGAATGTCAGCTTCTGCCCATAACAGAGAGGCACAATTCACTGGGTACCTGCTGACTGACTGCTGCTACACCCCCACTGAGCTGCTTAGCATGCAAGTAGGTCCAGGAACCGTGCCCAAAATTTAAAGTCGCAGTATTCAATTTTAACACAACCACAAATACACCAGAGCATCCAAATTTTCTGTTTTACAAGGTCTCTCCTTGTTTTGGAACACTGGTTTCTAAACATGCCATCGGGACTTTGAATCAAATTTCAGCTACTAATTAGCAAGTGCGTGGAACAATCACTAATGTGCATTCGGTGTTATGTTGTAGGTTTCTTTAGGAAATCTGACATGCTCTCAGCCCCCCCAAAACCCACTCTCTCTCCCCCCACATACACACAACACACTCCCTGTCACACTCCACCCAACACCACCCCATTTGAAAAGCATGTTGCAGCCACTTGCATGCTGGGATAGCTACCACAATGCACTGCTCTCTGTGGCCATTGCAAGAGCTGCCGTTGTGCTGGCAGTGTGAACACACAGCAGCGCTTTCCCTGCAGCGCTCTCTGAGGGGCACTGCAGCTCCTGGCGCTGTACATCTGACAGTGTTGACATAGCCTAAGTTACATCAGTGAAAATTTCTTTATTCAAGACAAGGGCAGATTCAGGACCTGAGTATTACATAGTAGGAAGTAATTACTTTAGAATAGGCTGTAAACACAGATAAATGATTGGCATGTATGTTGAGTGTTTAAACTGAGTCTTTCCCCCCCAAATAAGAATCCGTTGAAGACAATTAAACTGCTATATTTAGAGCATGACTGTCATTTACTCTCCCTATTGTGCATTAAGAAATTAGTATTCTTGTTTTAATGTAATCACGCATAAGAAGCAACAGAAAACCATTTACAGTTAAACAAAATAAACTTGGGAACAGACTTTTTTATGGTGGCTTATTTATTTTGAAATGTTGTCTTGAAACTTTTTGTTTTATTTAGCCCTGAGAGGAAGGATAGTGGGTGAGGTCAGCAAACATTTCAGGAGATGTGATGCTTCCAAAGTACAAACCCAAGATCCCAAGCGATACAGGACCCCTTAACATTTAAAGGAGCCCTTCTGAGAGGCCTGATGCTGATAAGAATGACTGACCTCATGAAAAATGAACTTTGTTTTCTCATTTAAACAGTGAGAAAATTTCATGGAGCCCTGAGCTCTCACTTGGGGGGTGGGGGGAGGGGGTGTGGAGACCCAATGCGGCACAAGTTAGTAACCGCTGTGGTGGGATAGGCAGGGCCAGATCTGGAGTCAATGGAGCAACCCCCAGGTGAAGCAGTTAAACCCCAACCCAAAGACTGGATTTTCCACAGTTACAAGGGCAATTAGATAACTATACACACACACACACAAACAGACTGAAATATGTAGGGTTAGAAATCCCCAGTAACAACATTGCTGGCCCAAACTCTCTGCAGTGACCCCAACCCGTGACACTCCCTCTCTGTGTCCCTTCTCGACAGTGGGGCTGTGAGTGTAGCTGGATTGGGCAGTGGCTCCGTCTATTGTCCCACGGGGGAATCTCTTCTCTTCATTGCCACATGCCACGCAGTTGCCGTACTCTATCTGTCAGCCCAGCTGCTCAGTGGATTTGCCCATGTCACCCGGTTTCAATTGTTCCTTTCCACATAGAATCATAGGACTGGAAGGGACTGTCATAAATATAAAGGGAAGGGTAAACCCCTTTGAAATTCCTCCTGGCCAGGGGAAAGCTCCTCTCACCTGTAAAGGGTTAAGAAGCTAAAGGTAACCTCGCTGGTACCTGACCAAAATGACCAATGAGGAGACAAGATACTTTCAAAAGCTGGGAGGAGGGAGAGAAACAAGGGGTCTGTGTGTCTGTCTATAGTCTGTCTTTGTAGGGGATAGACCGGGAATGGAGTCTTAGAACTTTTAGTAAGTAATCTAGCTAGGTATGTGTTAGATTATGATCTCTTTAAATGGCTGAGAAAAGAATTGTGCTGAATAGAATAACTATTTCTGTCTGTGTATCTTTTTTGTAACTTAAGGTTTTGCCTAGCGGGGTTCTCTATGTTTTTGAATCTAATTACCCTGTAAGATCTCTACCATCCTGATTTTACAGGGGGGATTTTTTTATTTCTATTTACTTCTATTTTTATTAAAAGTCTTCTTGTAAGAAAACTGAATGCTTTTTCATTGTTCTCAGATCCAAGGGTTTGGGTCTGTGGTCACCTATGCAAATTGGTGAGGCTTTTTATCCAACATTTCCCAGGAAAGGGGGTGGGGTGCAAGTGTTGGGAGGATTGTTCATTGTTCTTAAGATCCAAGGGTCTGGGTCTGTAGTCACCTAGGCAAATTGGTGAGGCTTTTTTCCAAACCTTGTCCAGGAAGTGGGGTGCAAGGTTTTGGGAAGTATTTTAGGGGGAAGGACGCGTCCAAACAGCTCTTCCCCAGTAACCAGTATTAGTTTGGTGGTGGTTGCGGCCAGTCCAAGGACAACGGGTGGAATATTTTGTACCTTGGGGAAGTTTTGACCTAAGCTGGTAAAGACAAGCTTAGGAGGTTTTTCATGCAGGTCCCCATATCTGTACCCTAGAGTTCAGAGTGGGGGAGGAACCTTGAGAGATCATCAAATCCAGGGGTTCTCAACCTTTTTCCTGCTGAGGCCCCTATAAAAACATCCTATAAAAAAAACAGGGCCCGGCAGGGGGGAAGCGTGGGTTCCAGGCCAGGGGGACACACTTGGGCATAGGCATAGTTTTACTTCTATTTTCTTTTTTGGTGGGGGAGGGGGTAAGGAAGGCCTGGCATGGCTTATCCCAGCTCCACACAGCAGGGTCCAGGAAGGATGTGCTATCTCCACCCCCTGACTCACTCAGGAGGGCACCGAGCTTGTCTGGGCTCTGGGGGAATGCAACCAAAAATATAACTGAAAGGGGGGACTCAGTTCAAAAAGTTTGAAAACCGCTCAGGTGCGGGCAGGAGGTTAGTTAGGGGCTGTGTGAAATGAGGGGAGTAGCTCAGGGTACAGGGAGGGGATAGCTAAGGGCTGTGTATGGGCAGGGGGTAGCTATGGGCTGTATGCAGGCAGGGGGGCTTCCAGTGCAATGCCCAGCTTCAGGGGCAAGGCACTGGGACTCCCGGCTTCAGCCTCCCTGCTGCTCCTGGCTTGTGGGGGAGGGGAGGTTTGCCGGCTTGAGCACCGCGTTGCTCCTGGCTTGGAGGGGATGTGGGGACCCTGCCAGCTTCAGCCCCACCTAGCTTCTGGCTGCGCCACTCCCGGCTTGGGGGGGATGGGGAGGGCACCGCGGGCTTCAGCCCCGCGCTGCTCCTAACTAGGGCAGGGGGCCCACTGGCTTCAGACCCGCACTGCTCCTGGCTTAGGAGGAAGGGGAGCTCCAGGTTTCAGCCGTGGGGCTCCACGGCCCCCCGGAAAGGGGTCACTGACCCCCGGCTGAGAACCACTGACCTAATCCAGTCCTCTGCACTCATGGCATGACTAAGCATTATCTAGATCATCCCTGACAAGTGTTTGTCTAACCTACTCTTAAAAATCTCCACTGATGGAGATTCCAGAACCCCTCAGGCAATTTATTTCAGTGCTTAACCACCCTGACAGGAAGTTAGCCATTGATAGCTACTCTCTGGGAATGGTTTTCCACCAGTTTTGCACGCATCTTATAGTAGCTCCATCTGAGTTGTCTTTCCCTCGTTTGTTTAGGAGAAGGTCAGGTGAGACTGGGACTGATTTAACTGGGAATTGGTCCTGCTTCGAGCAGGGGGTTGGACTAGATGACCTTCAGGGGTCCCTTTCAACCCTGATATTCTATGACTGCATCAAAAGCCTTACTACCGTCAACGTATACCACATCTACTGCTTCTCCCCATCCACAAGGCTCGTTACCCTGTCAAAGAAAGCTATCAGGTTGGTTTGACACCATTTGTTCTTGATAAATCCATGCTGACTATTACTTATCACCTTATTATCTTCCAGATGTTTGCAAAGTTAGAGCTTAATTATTTGCTCCATTATCTTTCCAGGTACAGAAGTTAAGCTGACTGGTCTGTGTTTCCCCAGGTTGTCCTTATTTCCCTTTTTTTAGATGCCCTTTTCCAGTCTTCTGGAATCTCTCCCGTTTTCCATGACTTTTCAAAGATAATCACTAATGGCTCAGATATCTCCTCAGTCAGCTTCTTGAGTATTCTAGGATGCATTTCATCAGGCCCTGGTGACCTGAAGACATCTAATTGGTCTAAATAATTGTTCTTTTCCTATTTTATCCTCTGATCTCACCTCATTTTCACTGGCATTCAGCATGCTAGATGTCCAATTACCACTAACCCTCTTCTTGAACACTGAAACAAAGAAGTCATTAAGCACCTCTGCCATTTCCACATTTTCTGTTATTGTTTTTTCCCTCTTCATTGAGTAATGGGCCTACCCTGTCCTTGATCTTCCTCTTGCTTCTAATGTATTTGTAGAATGTTTTCTTGTCACCCTTTATGTCTCTAGCTATGATCTGTTTTGTTCCTTGGCCTTTCTAATTTTGTCCTTAGAAACTTGTGCTATTTATGTTCATCCTTTGTTGTAATTTGACCTAGTTTCCACTTTACGTACAACAATGTTTTGATTTTTAGATCATTGAAGATCTCCTGGTTAAGCCAGCATGGTCTCTGGCTATACTTCCTATCTTTCCTATGCAGTGGAATAGTTTGCTTTTAGGCCCTGTAGTGGGGCAACTGCCCCACTCCAGTAAAACAGGGGTTAAAAGCATCCCTGGAGAGGGCTGTGGCTGGGCTAGGCTGATTCGGGAAGCAGCCACAGCTGTGGCCAGCTCAATCAGGGTCCAGCTGGCCCTTATAAGAGGGCTTGGGGCCAGAAGTGAGAGGAGTGTCACTCTAGTCCTAGAGGGAGAAGGGCTAGCTGCCTGGGAGCAATGTACCTGAAGTGGAGCAGTGCGGGGGAAAGGCAAAGGGAGCGGGGGAGCAGCAGCCTGGTAAATCCCCAGGCTGAGGCCTTGTTGAAGGCCTCAGAAAGGTACGGGGGAGGCAGAGGGGCAGCCTGGGGAGAGGCAAAGGCAGCAGGTCCTACCCCCTTGCCAATGATGAGTGGCCATTACAGACTGCAGTCTGCCCCAGTGAGCAGGGGCTAGATGATGACTGGCAGTAGCCACTGAGGCAAGGTGGGTTTAGAGGGTTGGGGGTTCCCCTGGGAGGGGAGACCCAGAGTGTGGCGGTACAGCCAGGGGGCAGCACCGCAAGGTAAAAGGGCACCAAGGTCCGGAGGGATATGCGGGCCCTAAGACAGGCAAGACACCAGCCTGCAGAGGGCGCTCCCAGTGCTGAAGAGCTAACTTCCAAGATGACCAGCAGGAGGCGCTATGCCGGTGAGCCTTCGCCTTGCTACAGGCACATAATAATGTCTCTGAAAAATTGCAAACTCTTGAACTGTTTTTCCCTTTACACTTGCTACCCTGGGATCTTACCTACCAACTCTCTGAATTTTCCTAAGTCAGCCTTCTTGAAAGGCAGCACCTTGCACAGACACATTGAATGTTGCCTGACATGATCAAGCTCTTTCTGAAATTCCTCACACTCCACCCAAACAAAAGAATTCAGTGGCCTGGGCAAGTTTTCCTATCTCGTGTGTTTTAGTCCATTATTCCAGGTCAATAATAAACATATAGAACACGACCAATCCTAGTACTGCCACTCAGGGCCTCCCACTCTCCAGGTGATCATTACTTCCCACCTCTCCCCATCCAATTCTTATACCGCATATATGGGCTCTGTCTCTCCGCTGCTCCCAGCACTGGGCTCTTCTCCCCTGCTGCTGCTGCACTGAGGCTCTCCGGCCTCCCTCCTTTGGGTGGCTCAGGGCTCCCTCCCCACAGCTTGGCCTGGGGGCGATGGGGCAGCAGGTCTCCGGGGGCAGGGACGTTGCAGGGGCTAGGGTGACCAGATGTCACGATATTCAGGGCTTTTTCTTGTCTAGGTGCCTATTACCCCCCCACACACAGTGTCCTGATTTTTCATACTTGCTATCTGGGCACCCTAGCAGGGGCTGAGGCTGCAGTGCAAGCAGCCCCATCCTGCGAGTTCCCCACCCCAGGGCAGAGGGGCCCAGCTGGGCTGACTGGGGGGGGGGGGGCAGGGGGAAGCAGCTGCAGTTCCTGTAACCTGACCTTTCCCACACCCTCCCCCCATAAATCTCCCCATGGGTCTTCTACTAACCCCCCCAAATCCTCTCTGCTCCCCTGCCTCTGCCTCCTGACACCCTGCCTCGCCCTGCACCTCCTGCCCTTCAGTCCCCCCACAAAAGCCTTTTCCCCCTCCTGCCCCTTGTGCCCCCTGAATTGCCACCTGCCACCTCCTGTTTCCATCTCCTTCACTTGCCCTTTAAACGGCGCCCCCCCATTCTGCTCCCTGCCCTGAAGCAAACAACCCCCCACCCTTTGGCTTGATAACGCTCCTCCCCTGCTCCAACCTCTGTGCCCCCAGTCCCAAACAGCATGGGGCTGGGAGGAGGAGAAAGTCCTTGCTGGCTAATAAAGCCAGTTTGTGCCCTGCAGCCCTGCTTTGGGAGGGAGGGGGTCAGCCTGAACTTCTCCCCCTCCCCAACCTCCCCCCAACACTGACCCCTGTAAACTGCCCTGAACTTCCCCCTCCTCAACAATCCCCTCAACTCTGCCCCCCAAATCTACCCCATGCCTGGACTCTGCCCCTCCCCCATCCTGGCCCCCTCCTCAGTCCACCTAATGAGCCCTGTCTGAACCCCCAACCCCCTCTGCTCCCCTGAACCCACCTCCTGACCCCTGCAGCCCCTCCTGCACCTCAGCCCCCATGAACTACCCCCTCCCTTCCCTAGTGACCCCCAGCTCCACAGGGTGACTCTGCTGTGTCGGTTTAACTGTCACCCCAGGATATGCCAAGCTCCCCTCCCCCCGTACAGCCACCTGGACCCTCATTAGCTTCGGGGGGGGAGCTAATTTGCACAGAGGATAATGGAGCAGCCAATCAGGGGCTGGCCTGGGTGCCGGGGGGGCTATAAAGGACTCCTCAGGGCTTGTGGACCCCTGGGCATGGCTGTGGCTGCGCTGGGAGCCTGGGCTGCAGGGTCAGGGAGGGGTCTGGGCCCAGCCCCAGAGCCGGCAGGGGAAGCGGGAGGCTCTGGTGCTGCGCAGAGTGGGGCAAGAGCTGGGTACAAGAGGCCCTAGTCACTGCAGCTCCCCCTCTGTGGGGCTCTGGGGGAGAGGTCTGGAGCCATTTGTCACACGCTTGGGATACACCCTGTAAGGGAGGACAAACTGGGCTTCATTCATACCCCAGTCTCAGTCATAATGCTGGGGTAACAGCGGGGGCTCCTTTCAAAAAACACCTCATTATTTTTAGCTCTTTGTTTCATGGGTTGCAAGCCTCCCACATTCTGATCCAGTGAAAGAGAGCCGTCCTCTCCTGCTGCCATCGACCCCCATCCCTCTGTCTGCTACCGACATGGCCTGGCCTGGGAATGTGAAGGAACCTCTCCGAACTGAGAGGAGACACGCACAGAAACATACAGTCCTCTGTATTGGAGAGCGAGAGGCTGGAGAGACACAGACACACCCTCAGTTCACTGATCTCTCATGTTAATAACAGTTTGAAGAACATCCGTCCAGTCTAGGAGAAAGGTTTGCACGCTCAGAGCAGCTCAGCACAGGGGACGGGGGTGCTGGGGAAGTAAAAAGGCTCCAGGGAGCCCTGAACCACAGTGTCACTAACCCATTCTAGTGCACTAAAAACAGAGTGCAGTCGTAGGGGCATAAGTGGCTAGGTGTAAACACCCATCTACGATGCTAGCCACATCCTCCGGCAGCTAGTCTCTCCTGCCAGTCACGCTGCTGCAGCAACGTTATTTTTAGTGCCCAGCCTGGATCAGAGCTAGTGTGTGTATCTCTACCTGAGCTGGGAATCAGACCCCAGCTTGAAGTGTAGATGTACCCTAAGTAAAACTGTAAGTAGCTTAGGCTCTGGTCAATAATGACTTATTTAATGAAGGTGGGATATCGGTACCCTTCCCAGGATAGAGTCCCCCATCCTGTAAGTATGGCTTACATTCTTCATCAGCAAGGAGATGTGGAGAATTTTAACGGAACTGTGAAAGATGCACACGGGGAAAGGATATTTTGCAAGTATGATGGGTTTGCTCATAAGGGCACAACAACTCCCATCAGCCCTCTCCCTACTGCACATCCCTTTACCCTGCCCAGGAACTTAAGTATTTGGTCAGTTCCTGAAGGGCTTATTCATTGATTCCAAGGCCAGAAGGGACAATCGTGATCATCTAGTCTAGTCTGACCTCCTGTATAACACAGGCCAGAGGACTACCCCATAATAATTCATAGAGCAGATTTTTTTTTTAAATGGCCAAACTTGAATTAAAAATGATCAGTGATAGAGAATCCACCACGACCCTTGGTATACTGTTCCAATGGCTATTTACCCTCACTGTTAAAAATGTACAACTTATTCCCAGTCTGAATTTGTGTAGCTTCCACTTCCATGCATTGGAGTGTGTTATACCATCTCCGATAGAGTAAATATTTGTTGTCCATTTAGACACTTATAGACTGTAATCAAGTCACCCCTTCACCTTCTCTTTGTTAAGCTAAATCACTCTAAGGCATGTTTTCTAATCATTCACATGGCGCTTCTCTGAACCTTTTTCAACTTACCAACATCCTTTTGGAATTGTGGGCACCAGAACTGGACACAGGATTCCAGCAGTGGTCGCATCAGTGCCAAATACAGAGTTAAAATAACCTCTCTGCTCCTACTCGAGATTGGCCTGGTCATGTTTCCCCGGATCACATTAGCTCTTTTGGCCACAGCTTAGTTAGGACTGCTGTGAGACTGACCCTTTTTAAGTCTGTTGCGTGGCTGACCATCCCATTTTAATGTGTTGGAAATGAACAAGCTCCCTAAAGTTTGTGTGGGAAGGAGAGGAAGGTCCCTGAAGGACATCCAAAGACATGGGGAGGGGGAGAACTGAGACAATCAACAGAGCAGCCTCATACAAAAAGCTATTTTTGAAAATGTTAGTGGCTTCCCCCCATTTTCTGACTCGCTGTAATCACAAGGAACAAATGCATTCGCAAATGAATATTTGCAACAATCTGTTACCTGCATCCTAATATTGCAAACATAGCGCTTTAAACAAACAGCATTTAAAAATAAATTAGAAAGAGGAGCATTTGTATACTTTTATCTGTCCTCCATTGACCAGAGAATTTATATTTTTCTTCTGAACAGACGCTGTCGCTCCGATTTTCATGAGAATGCACCCTCTCCAAAGATACCCCAGCTAGCTTGGTGGGCATTGCTGCTGGCAATTTGAAATTCTAAACTTGTTGTGGTCTATCCATGACCTGCTTGAGCCTGAATCCAAGTTTCCAGAGGCTGAGTTGAAGCCTTTTTCTCAGCTGCTCCTCTTTTGATTAGTGAAAGGCAAGAGCTTGACTCAAAAATTGGAGGGGATGTCACCCTTGACTGCAGATTCAAGATTATTGTAGCTTTGAGCTCCAGAAAATGAGGCTCTTTCTGTACCTGAACCCCTGTGAGGAAAACTCAGGAAGCCTAATAACAGCAAAGGTAAGGTTTCTTTCCCCCTCTCTTTCAGAGCTCCCATTCATCCTTTCCTTCTCCCACTCACCGTCCTGTCTCCTCCCTTTCTTGTGGTGACTCCTGAGTCCTGTAGTTTGTGGACCCAAGACTTAAGGAACCTCCTAGGAGCAAACTTACAGACTCAGACTGCTGTAGTTGTCTGCACCTAGCTAGACAAAACCGTTTGTCTGGCTCCTATTCAGACATGAAAAGAGAGCCAGAGTGCACTGTTACTACAATGGATCAGACAGACCAGAGGACCTGAAAGAAGAGTTCAAAGGTTGAACTCAGCTCTTTCTCCAGCAGCTCAGTCTAGGGGCAACTTCTGACTGTCAGCAACATGAGACCTTTAGACAGCGGGATGTACAGGTGTATAATGGAAGATGAGGATGTGAGTACTGGAAAGATTCTTCTGCAAGTGGCAGGTAAATGAACATGTCACAACGTCCAGAGGGGACGGCTTAACTCTGAGTTCATACTAACCTACCCATAGCCAAACAGATGTATTTACACGTTTCCCTATCTAATTGTGCAACAGCTCCTTTTCAGTGACTACACTACTTAGAAGTTTTCCTCAGGCTTTAATATGGTAATTGGTGACAGTGTTGAGCATCTGAACATGAAGTGTTCTAGGAGAGAGAGAAGTGTCCATATGTACTTATAAGGAACATACATTATCTATGTTTAGCTGTTTATGTATCACTTCTTGCCTCTCTCCAAAATGCTGATATTCGACACAGGTACAAATCAAACTGACAGTTCAAGTTGTAACAAGGTGTCTGTTTTATACTAATGAAGGTAATACATTCAACTGGTATGCCGAGAAGCACTTGTGAAGAACAAATCCGTCAAATGTGATAGGAGGTGTAAATGACCATGGGCTCTGATGGTGTGATTGGCAGTTGCACAGAAACACTTACATAAAGTGATCCTAGCAACTTACAAATGAAGTGATGGTAAGAATTAAGTACTGGAACAGAGGTGTAACACCTGATTGGCGCTGAATGCAGCAAATGGGTGAAATGACTTTCTATTACTGCCTCCTAATTCTTCCCCATCTGCACTCACAGAGGTGACACTATTTGTTGGTTTAACTGTCACCCCAGGGACACTCTGAGCTCCTCTCCCCTTTGGGGCCTCTTGGGCCCTCGTTAAACTTAGTGGAAGGGGGTGGAGGCTCATTTGCCTAGAGAAGGCTGGAGTAGCCAATCAGGGGCCAGACTGGGGGCTGGGAGAGGCTATGAAGGGCTCCCCAGGGCTCAGGGCACGCAGACCCCTGGGCAGGGCGGTGCCTGTGCTGGGTGCCCTGGCTACAGGGTTGGGGAGGGGTTCGTACCCAGTCACAGAGCAGGCAGGGCCCCAAGCAGTGGCAGGGGGAGACTGCCCCAGGTAGATGCTGGGGACTCAGGGGCAGCATGAGGTTGCGGTGCCTAGAGCCAGCCACAAGGGGAGTACAGGAGTTGGGGGCTCCTGGGATAGGGCCCAGCTCTGCTCCTAGCTCCCTATCTGGAAACAGAAGCTCCCCTCAGTCCCTGCTGCTCCCCGTATGGATACATGTACACTGGAGCTGGGAGCAAGCTTTCCAGCTTATGGAGACAGACGTGCTAGCTCTGCTGGAGCTATCATGCTAAAAATAGCAGCATCGCAGAGGGTAGACTGGTAGCGGCTTAAGCTGGTCACCAGAGTATAGACCCACCCCGAACCCCTGGACACTGTCTACCCGAGCTGGGAAGCATGTGGTGCTCAGAGGGAGGGTGTGACGGGTTGGATCACGGAAACCCCCTTTGGGACTGCCCTTTGATGTGCCGAGACTACCTCTGAGCCCATTTTCCCTGACAACTCGGGACTTCAGTGCCCTGCCTGGTTTAAGCCAGACACGCTAGCCTGCTACAAACACAGACCTAGTTCTGAACTACGTCCCCCAAAAACTGCAGGAGTAACTGAAAACTGCTTAAGAAGTGCTCCTGTCTCCAGAACTTAGATGCCCAGCTCTCAATGGGGTCCAAACCACAAATAAATCCATTTTACCCTGTATAGCTTCCAAGCTTTCTCCCTTGTGCGTGACTGGAGAGGAAGAGTTTGTAACAGTTATAAGGGTTTATACCTTACTGCTTGTGATAATATTGGTTGTGAAGAAGCCCAATAACCTCCAATAAAAATGTATAGCATAGGTGTTAGCTAGAGAGCAAATCTAAGTCCTACTCATGTACCCCACTCCCCAGATGGTTCTGTTTGTGAGTTATATCCCTTCCCCCGACCCTGTGTTTGTCTGGTCTATTTAGAATTGCTCCTCAGACCAGCACTGTCTACCACCCTCTATTTGTATAGTTCCCACTACAACGGGGCCCCGATCTTGGTTGGCCAATAGGTACGACTGTAACACACACGATTAATAACAAAGGGGAAGAAGTTTAATTCTGAGTGATAAAAGAACAGGTCATTTATTGAAAACTGCCAGAGTAAGGAGGACTCTCTGCCTCCCCGCATGATGGCATGTGACTAGAAATATGGGCAACAAACACTCCCCACATCTCTTAAGTGTGTCAGCACCTTATAGCTACAGAGTGACTGATAGGGTTGCCAGTGCTCCAGGATTGCCCTGGAGTCTCCAGGAATTCAAGATTAATCTTGAATTAAAGATGATGTAACATGAGGAGGCTACCTCCAGGAATACATCCAACCACAATTGGCAACCCTAGTGACTGACTAGGCTAATAAATGACTCCCCTCCCCAGAGTGGGACTTTAACCTGATTGATAATAACTGATCCAGGGCTGTACCTGAGGGGAAAGGGAGTGATGTGATTGGCCTAAATCTGGATTGAAACTGGTCTGATAAACTCAGTTCAGTTTCGCCAGACACAATCAGATCACCACTGTTAATTCTGTAGACTCAGTCACAGCTCAGTAGTGACATGGCCCTGCCATACCAGCATCCTGGCTGGGAGCAAGTCCCTGGGAGCAGGGGGAGAGCAGAAATATATCGGTGTCCCGAAGCAGCTGCTCTTGCCCTGCCAGTCACGCTCTCTGATGAAGGACAGTCTGAACCTGAGTTCAAATCCTTTCAGTTTCTTCTTGGTTCATGACTGGATACAAATAGAGCCTGTGATGGTGCCAAGGGTCACAGGAGAGGGGGATGATATGCACTCTTTAGGGATGTGACTTCTTCTCTTCTGCCAATTTCCTGTAAACCCAGAGGGACACCGGCCAGCGGCTCTCCCCAAAACACTTATTGAAATGTCTGACTTACTATAAGCATCCACTGCATAACATAGACACTTCGTTGGGGGATGGGATCTCTTTAGATTCTCACACAGACTGTGAGGTAGATACTAGGCTGGCCAACCTAGGGAATTAGCTCTCGTCACTCAGGAGCACCCTCTGCAGGTGGTGTCTTGCCCACAATTACCTGCCCTTTTCCAAGCTCCACCACATTAGGCCCTACATCCCTCCCAGACAATGGCGTACTTTCCTGGGATACTGCCCTCTGGCGGTGCCCCACTCTCTGGGTGCTGCCCCTCCAGGGAACTGGCTACCCCTAATCCCACCACTCGCCTCAGTGACCCACTGCTGTTCTTCACCCTAGCCCCTTCCCTCAGGGCCACACTGCAGTCTGAACTGGCCACTCATCATCAGCAAGGGGGTAGACCTGCTGCCTCTTTCTCCCCTGGCTGCCCCTCCACAGCCCTAATACCTCCTCAAGGCCCTGTATCAGGCCCTCAGCCTGGGACTTGGTCAGGCCAAAACTCCCCCAGCTCCCCCAAAACTTCCCCAGCACTGCTCTGTCCAAGGTACCTTTCCCTATCTAGGCAGCCAGCCCCATCACCTCATTCAGTTTTCTCATTTTTTTCAACAGTCACCCTGTGCAGCCTCATACATCCTGCCATAGCAGTACCCCGACACAGGCCTGTGGATAAGGCTGATGTTGCAAACTTTATGTTCTGGGTTTAGTGTATGTGTCGAAGGGGGTCACACACTAGGTTGCTACTGTCGGGTGAACTTATTTCACACCCCAGAGGATCCTCACATCCCTCCATTCCCACCCACAAGCTTCCTGCATGCCACGCTCCCATGCCCCTCAATTTCAGGGGCTCTGTGTGCCCCCCCCAAAGTCCCTCCTCCTCCCATACTAACCCCCCCCCCCCGTTTTCCCCTCCAATGACAGCAGCTCTGTGTGACTCCCATTCCCCCCATACCAGGGGCTTTGTGTAACCCATTCCTCACTCCCCCCATTCCTCCCCCAATAGCAGGAGTTCTGAATGTGCTCCCATTCCCCTACCCCCCACGCATTCTCCTTCACTCCTTCCATACAAGGGTTCCCTCATCTTCCCCCCACCAGGAGCTCTGTGTGCCCTCCATTACTCCCTCCCTCTAAACCAGGGCCTCCCTTCACTCTCAGTCCAGGAGCTCTGTCTGCCCCCCATTCCCAACTTCCCTCCATGCTAGGGGTTCTATGTGCCCCCTTCCCCCTATACCAGGTTCTCCTAATTTCATGCTGTCTGGAGTGGCTCACAACTGTGAGTTCCAATCTCAGGGCAGACTGTCAGAAAATAGGGCAGAGAGACCAACATGGTGGTGTGTTTTATAATTAGGGTGACCATATTTCCCTATGCTGGATATGAACACCTCGTAAAATTACTCGTGAGTTCACTGGCAATCAATCAGAACTATGCAGTACAAACCTTCAAATTAACATCAAGTTGACTGAGCCTCCATTAAAAAGAAATACTGCCTAGTTGGATTCTTTTTATTTACCTTCTTATCTTGAAGGCTTTAGGGTTCCCATTTAGGGGTGTGTGACACCCCCCCACACACCCTCCCACACCTGCATGGTGAGGTGACACACACAAATGCCCATACACCTCTCTCACATGGGTGTATGTGTGTGTGACTGATGGACTCGACCCTTTCCCTGCCTGGTGCTCTTTGCCCTCCACGCCTGGCTGGGCCCCCGGGTCAGACCTGCCTCTCCTGGTACCTGGTGCCACATCTTACCAAGGCAACACATGGATGGGGGCACGCAGGGTCACATGCCCCCCCCCCCCATTTCTGCCAGGGCTTATACCAGAATGTGGCATGTGGCCACCAGCAGCCTTTTGGCACTGTGCAGGAGGGAAGGGACAGGAGCTGCTTCCAGCCACAGGGGAGGAGTAGAGAGGAAGCGATGACCTGGCCCTTGTCTTTGCAGAGCTCATCTCATCTTGTTCCCCGCACCGGGGCTGGAAGCAGCTTGTCCCTTCCTGCCCACACAGTATCATAAAGCAGCTAAGACCTCCATGCTTCTGCTCGCCACCAACATAACCTAGATGCCTTCTGTCCCCCCCGGCTACAGCGTGGGAAGGAAGGGGTTAAGCCTTAAGAATGCACTGTGCACCAGGGCCCAGGTAACCTGATTGCAGAGGCTTCAGAGAACCCGGCCAGAGAGGTAGCTCAGCAGGGGAGGGTGCCTAGGGGACAGAGCAGCCCCTCGCTCCCTGGGGGCTGGACCCAGCGCAGGATGTGGGGTGGGCAAAGAGGGTACTAAGCCCCTGTCCGGGGGCTGCGGTGAAGCCTGCAGGGTCAGGTTGGGAACAGGCTGGAAATTGGTTCCCACCCCAGTCCAGAGCTTAGCGGCTTCCCCATGCATGCATTGCCCAGGGCTTTGGCACATGCAGGGCTCGGCTCCTCCTGGCCAGTGTCCCGGGCCGGAGGGTCTTGGGCTTTCCCGGGGTGCTGGCCCAGCCAGAGGCAGTGGGGGAAGGAAGGAGTCTACCGGCCAGACTATTGATAAGTGTAGTATTCCGAACAGGAGCTGGTTCTCTGCACAGCGCTGGGAGTGGGATGTGTCCTGCTGGGGGGGATGGGGTGATAGAGAGGAGCAGCAGGACTTGTGGAGGTGAAGGGGCAAAGCAGGGAGAGGACAGTGAGAGGAGGAGCATGTAAAGGGCCGATGGGTGGGCAGCAGAAGTGACCTATAATCAGCCACTGCCTGGTACCTGCCCTCACTCTCCAGCCACTGCAGCTCACAGCACACAGCTAGGGCTGGCCAGAAACGGGACCGGGAGCAGGGCCCTGCTGGTCGAGAGCCGGCTTGCAGCAGGGGCTGCACTGACAGACCAGCAGGGGGAGCAGCTGGCCCTGCGCACTGCATCTTATCCCTGCCACCAGCTTTTCATCCCCACCCCCATCATTGGTCACTGGACCCCCCCCCACCCCCCCCGCACTGGTGGGAGGATGTCTCGCGAGCAAGGATCCGGCCAGCAGCAGGACTCATTAGTACTGATGCATGCGGGGAGACTGAAAATATGGGATAGTTTGCCCGTTTTTAAGAAAAAGCTTAAATACGGGATTGTCCCTTTAAAAACTGGACATCTGGTCACCCTATTTATAATTAAATTATAAACCAGCAACAAATATAAATTCCTGGATCACTGGACTAGTCTTACCATGGAGTTACAGACAGTCTCCTTAAGCTCTCCAGCCCATCTCACCACGCAAACAAACTGCACTTAGTGATAACGGTCACATAAACCAAAAATCACACCACATCAGGTTCTTCCCAGTTCCAAGAAACCAGTCACTTGCCCCTCATCAATTGGTACTCTGGATCTTACACCAAGGACAACACTGGTATCCAATGCTATAGTTAACTAACTATAGGTTTATTAGCTGAGAAAAATAAATGTGTTATTGAGAGGTTAAAGCAGGTACATTACATTAACAGGTGAGTCAAAGTTTGTGAACCCCAAAGGATAACAGGGATGTAGTAATCTGCCAGTTCAGGGCCACCCAGAATAGCTCTGGGGATCTCCGTCTTCTTGTTTAGTTATTCCACCCTGTTAGAATCCAAACAGTCCAGAGATAAAGGATCTTCCTTTGAATCAGTACTTATAGCTTCTTCTCCACACAACAATCAGAGACATGTTCTTACTCACACAATGGCCAATTGCTTTGAATTTAACACTCTTCATTTGCATTCAATGAGCTATTTAATTACACGCTTAGACATAATATAACTGCCTGCCTTTACATTATAATAAGAATAGATACATGAAAAGAATACAAGTAACATTCCATTCGTTTCATGAAGTTCTAACATCTGAATACACTCTTAGATTAACACACACTTTGATCTAGGTCTATTTAATTACCAGGCATGCGTAGTGTAAATGTAATGTAATAGTAAACAACAAGATCTAGTTAGGCAAAAACAATGCAATTAACATCTCCTTTGATCTCTATTAACACACAAGTGAATTGGCCTGAATATATACTAATACATTTAACTCCTTTGATAGTCACACACAAGTGAATGGGCCTATGGCTCTGGCCTGGCTTTGTCAGCATCACACCTGCCACCAGGAGTTATGTGAGCCCTTCACACCAGGGTCCCGCATTCTCCCCCCATGCCATGGGCTGTGTGCATGCCCCTATTCTCCCATCGATACATCCCCATTCCCTCTTCCATCCCTCCTCCATGTTGTTTTTTTCTGGGAGATGAGTCATTCAGGTGGCCAACATCTTAAACTCCACTGGGATGCTAGGAGCTTCATTTGTCCCTCATATTCAGTTGACTGATTTCCCCTCAAATCAAAAGGGTTCTGGCCATTGGTGCCCAGGGCACCACCTGAAATTGATCAGATGAGGCATTTAAAAGCTATCCCATTACAGACAGAGAGACAGACAGAGAAATGGCACCAAGCGGAGTGTAAGGGCATCGCATGCCTGGCCAAAAAGTGACATTTCTAGGCTTTTTTTTAATCCCTTGGAGAGGGCAGCATCCACCACTTCCCTTCCTCGCCCATCCCCCCAGCGTAAATGGAGAAAATTTCTCTCATCAATAGCCAGCAAATCTCAGTACAGATGCACAGTGGCAGCCTCTTCCCCATGGTGGGAACTTAGCGGGGCTAGACAGAAATGTGGAGGGCTGTGCTATATATCTTGTGGGCACACGTACATATTTATTTGTCTAACAATGCGCACTTAAAAGTCTCTTTTATCCATGTTATCCTCAAAAGGAGAATAAAAATATACACAGATCAGTTTTAAACTTTATCTCTGGCAGCTACCTGGGCCAACATTTATTCAGAGAAAATCAATAGGAAAAAAAATTGTACTCAGGATGTTCCTCTCTCAAAACCTCGTCTCACTCTCCTGTAAACCATTTCTCATTTAATTTTCTTTGAAAATTCTTGATCATTTATACACAAAATAAATCAACATCAGTCAAACATGGCATTTTAGAATTTCATTTTATAAAGCTCCTGGTTGGCCTGAACTGGGGCTTATACAGTATCTGGCTAACAAGCAAATGAGATCAGGCAAAAATTGTAGGACAGTAAATAGTCAAACCATCGGCATTTATACATCAGTGAAAGTGAGGGCAGTGAAGCTCAACCTTGGCTGCCACAGCTCACTTAAAGCAATTTTAAAATCACGTTTGGATACAACAGGAATTACTGAAATGTTCATTCACATCTTTATAGACACTTTCATCCAGAAGGATCCATTTGGATGTTACAGACAGAGCTGGGCCAAACCATGCCATGCGAGCAGGGGGGAGGAAACCCAGGCAAGTATTAGCCAAAATGGCAGTATGTGACCTTCTAGCTGGGACCACAGATTTCTTAGCACCACTAACTGCCTTCCCTGGCTTCTCCCCACAGCACCCCCATGCAGAAGGGTAGCAGGCAATCACAGGGCAAATAGCCAATGCACCATGGCTTCTTAGCCTTACTACCCTGGATGAGAGATGTGTGCGGGGCAGTGAGCAGAGCAGAGGGAAAGACCATTCCCAGGGATGGGGTGGGTTTCCTATGGAGCCTTGGTGTCTGTTGGGTTTGTGGGAATTCCCTTTGAAACCTCAGGGTCTTTTGGGGTTGCTGGCTGCATCCCTCCTTTCCCCATTACATTATGCTGCAAACCTCCCTCATTGGTGTTTCTGAAGTACTTTCCCCCTCCCATGTGTTACCCCAGAGAAGGCGAGCATCAGGGCCAGGCTGTTTGGTGTCAGATTAGCCATAAAAGCACAGGATATTGTTCCTTTAAGTAGCAGAAGTGGATGGTTCGTATTCGGGGGCTCTTGGAGGGAACACTCATGTGGGAAAGGTTTGCAGGTCACTGGATGGTACCACTGTATCAGCAAAATGCAGTGGTGAGGACAAATTGGGATTTTGGCGATTTGCTCCTTAAGACAGAGGTGCAGAATCTCCACATTTGGGTCTTTCCCTCCTTCTTTAATTTTACCATACATCGATATGTGATGTGAAATGTGATGGGATGTGAAATGTGAAATAGCATTGTTTCTTTATCTGTTTGGAAGCTGCAACCTGTGTCTGATATTAAAAGAGAATCACCATTACATTTAAGGGAATTAACTTCTGTAATTCTCCATTCACAAAAGAATTTCTCAGCCTGTTTTTGATTTCAATGTAAAGGCTTCCTTTAGGCTCTTTAGAACAACTCTCTGCAATAAGTTTCATCATAATCTGCTTTGCCATTTACTTTTCCATCAGTGTAACTATTGCACTCTTCTATTAAGGATTTAGCTAAAGCCTCTGTTTTATGCCAGCCTTCCTGTGTCAAGAATTCTTTCACACCTGATATTGATAGTGTGTAACCTCTGAACACTTTTAAGTCTAAGTATTCCTTTTTCATTTTGAAATTTTGTGTTTTATAAGCACACAAGCTTTTGGCATCCTGTAACATCTTCCAGACTGCACTGCCCCTATCCGCTAGGTCTCTTCTCAGCTGGAACTCCACATCTTCAAATATGTTGCGTCTCTGTAAAGGAATGAGTGATAATTCTGACAATGTCTCTCTCCACATGTTCTCCAATTCCTTCTCCAGTTCATCATTATTTAATTTGCAGTTGCTTTTCCTGCAATGGTTCAGAAGCCCATCCACTTTCTCTTCAATTTTTCTCTTGTACTCTGACAGGACAGAGTCTGTTTTGTGTTGGCCTTTTTTAATATGAATCGCTTCTTGCCACTTGCTGAATGAATAACTCTCCAGTTCATTCCTGAGACTATTGGCACTTCTTCTAAAATCTTCTTTGTATTTTTCTATCAGGTGCAGATTTGCTGCTCCACTTTCAAAATACTGTTGTAAATGATTCAAAATCTTCTCTGCTTCTTGCCTCAGTTTTTCCTGTGCCTCACTCTTTAGTCTGATTGAAAGATTAGGGTCTAGTTTATCTGGTGGCTGATTTTGGATGAAAGTTTCCTTTTCAGATACCCAGAAAGGTATCTCCTTCCGGAAACCCCATTCCCACTCTGCATACTTCACAGACAGCTGGTTATAGGCTTCATCAACAAGGCTGTTTCTAAAGCTGAAAATGAACTTCTCATGTTTTACAGCATTCCACAGGCTCCTCACCCATTCAAGAAATTGGGGAATGTCCTTGGGAGTTCTCTCTTGTGAACAATCTTTCAGAAATTCAAACAAATATTTCTTTAATTCATAAACCTTTTGACTGTATCCCAAATTCACTGGAGCCATGGGGGAGAGTCCGTGCCACAAAGCAGGAATGTACCAATTGTGTTTTTCCAGATCATAATCCATAATATCAGAAAAATTCATCTCCTTGCATTTCTTTTCCATGTTTGCTGCAACTTTGATCATTTCATTCAGCTGTTCCAGGAGGTGTTTCCTGTCCCTCATGTTTTGTTCATGTGCAGACACGTCACTGACATTCTGATGCACAAACTGGCAGTTGGTTTTTTTCCCAATTTTCTCCATTCTGAGAAATGCATGGACCACAATTTGCAGAACATCTTTCATTTCAGTGGCATTCTCCATGGCCATGTTAACGATGGTGATGTCACTCAGTCCAATCACCAGGGTGGCCAGCTCATTGTCATGTTGATAACTATCCTCCAGCTTGGCCAGTTCGGGGGCTTTCAAGCCTTCTGTGTCTATCACCAGGATGAAATCACAGCCCAGTTCCTGCTGAAAGTTCCCTGCCACTTTAATGAGAAACATGAAGGCTCCCCGTGTGCATCAGCCACTGCTCACTGCAAACTGCAGGCCGAACATGGTGTTGAGGAGGGTGGATTTCCCAGTGCTCTGTACTCCCAGCACCGTCAGAACCGGCATTCTGTACCTTCCCCCCAGCTTGGCATCAAGCTGACTCAGAACATCTGTTACCCACTGCAGTGGGATGTTGGAAATGTCTCCATCAATGATCTCCAAGGGAAACCCTTTCAGCATGAGGTCAGCTGCTATGCTTGGGAGATGGGTGAATTGCCTTTGGCTTTCTGCCATTTTACCTTCTTTAAGCATTGAGCATTCCGCTTCATAAAACTGCCCCAACTCATGCATGAAATACTCCACTCCTAAGGAACTGGCAGAGATTAATTTGTCTAACTCTGCAAACATTTTGGGGTCATCTTTTGAGTTTTTGCATTTCTCTTTATATTGATCCCATAGTTTAGAAAGATTCTCCCTAGCAATGGGATCCAGGCCAAACTTCATCCATTTCAGGAAGTAATGTTTCTCCCTGTGATGTAGGTGTTCTATTCCAGTAATAAATGTAATCAAACCATCAGTGAGGTCATGTTTATTCTGCTGAGCACATAAATCCATTAATTTCTTTTTCAGCTGAGATTTATAGTTCTCCAGTGGGGTGTCTCCTTGCTTTCTCATTCGGCACAGCTCTTTATCCACTTCAGCCAAGTTTCTCCATGTCTCCCCTTGGAGTCTCAGCTTTTCCCTCTTGTACTTTGCCACATCTTTGATTTGTGCAGTGATTTCCTTTGCATATGTGTTTGGGGTCTGACATTCCTTGTTATCCTCATCTACCTGGATGCCTAATTGACGTGCTGTCTCAGCCATGGCTTCTATACTCACTCTCTTGGGAGAAGATTTCATTATGGCTGCTATTGCAGACTGCAGAACTTTTACAAATTGTGCCTTATTTGTGGTACCTCCTTTCCACAGCACATGTGACTTGTTCAGTTTCAGCATCGAGGCTAACTTTTTCAGGAATTCCAGCGTTTGCTTGGCTTTCCCAGCCTGATAATTGAAGATGAAGTAGTATTTAGTGGCTGATCCCTGCAGAGATGATAACAGCGTGAATTCTCTCTCACTGATGCTCTCCGTTAATATGAACACTGCTGAGGAGACCTCTGTTAAAAAGCTGAACTGCAGCCAGTGCAACTCAATGTCTCCCCGCAGGTTTGCAACCACAACAGGCTCTGGGAAAAGATCCAGATTCTCCCTCCCAGCAGGGAAATACCAGGAAATCTCGAGCAGCCCACCTGCGATTTCCCGAGGGATGTTCCCAGACTCCATGTCTCGATGGATGAAGAAATCCTGGTGCTGCTGGGAGGGGCTGAGAACCTCATTGAGGAGGTGGGACTTGGAGAAGCTGCAGCTCCCCATCCGCACAAAGGAAATGGTTGGCATTGACGTGAGCACCAGGCTCTCCTCTCTGAACCCTCTGCTCTCTGACAGGGAGTGCGGCCTCCACTTCCTCACCATGTCCCTCATGGCCCACAGCAGTAGGGTGCACTTGGGGGTGTCGAGGGCAGGTAGCAGCAGAGGGAGAGCAAACTGGCACATGGACATTTTGGACAGGATCTCCTGCTGTAGGAAACTGTCTGAGGAAAGCAGAATGGCACAGAGAACATCAAGGGTGTGCAGGGAATCACTGGTGTCTGTGTCACTGAGAAAAGTAAAATCTTCAGGAATATCCAGCTCCTCTTTGTCCATAGTTAGTGTTTGATCAGTGGGTGCTCAAGGCTTGTGCTTCTTGCCATCCCATTCAGAGCCATGAGCTTCCTGAGGAAATGCCAAGGTAAATCTCCTGTTGTCTGAGGAGGGCAGTTCTTTAGACTTTCTGGTGTGATTTCCAGGACATCTCTCAGCTTTAGTTTCCTGCTTCTGTATTTCTCCTTTTCTAACTTTGACTCGATGTACTGAAGGGCTTTTGGTCTCTCTGCAGAAAGGTAATACAACGTAAACACTTTGATAAACTGAGAATGTTTTCAGGTAGAACTCTTACTTTGGTATTAGGGCCATAATGCGAAGGAAGTGCAATTATTAAACAAAAATCGTGGAGGTCTGCATGCTCCTTGTGAGTGACAACCACATAGCGGGGTCATGTAGCTGGAGTACTGAAGCACCATTTATCTGGTGCAACCTTCACAGATTTGACCCAACTGTCACACTCTCAGTCATCCTAACTGAAATGCCACACTTATGGAGAGCTACGGAAATTCTTTCAGACAGGTCATGTATTCAACTAGAAATGTGGTTTTGGTTGGCCTAAAATTATTGCAATTTTGATATGAGAGGTTTCAGCCATTCATAAAATGGCCAGAGAAGAAGGAGGAGGTGGTGCTGCTGTTCCCTCCCCCAGTCCTCCCATAACATGTAGCCCAGTGGATGTGAGAAAGCCAAGTTTGAAATCCTGCTCTGAAACAGGTCCCAAATTAACTTTTCTGAGTCACCAAAAATTTCAAAATATTTTAGATTTGGTTTGACGCAAACTAAATATTGTTTTTTAATGTTTTTTTTTTGGAACCACCACCAAACCAAACAAACAATTACTCATCCAGCTCTGCTCAGTTGCAATGCAGGCAATCCTTCAGGCAATGCATAAATTCTTCCTTCTTTCCACCTCCCTTGTTTACTACTTCACCTGATGGTGTTCTTGTCACCACTTTTCTTCTCAGTACATCACACTAGGGCAGGAAGTGAGGATGAATATGCAGTCAGCTTACTGGCCCACACTAGCAGCATATTCTACCCAGGAGACAGATCCGCAAATGTTACAAAGGCTGAATGATGACTAGAAATTGTAGCAACCAGCATGGAACTTAGAGGGAGGGTCACAAGTTGCAGGAGGGAAGAGTATGGAGAAAGCACCAGCAGGTCAGTCTGTGTGCACATGGCTCGAATGCTAAGCTCCAAGTGCTGCAGCTCTGTAAATAGTTGCTTGAACAAAGGGCTGGCTTAGTTTAATAAGACTGGATCCTCACAGAGGAAAAGATTGATGGATGATATTGAAGCAAATTGAGAACAAACAGACAAAGGCGTATAATTTAAATAACACCAATATCTTGAACACTAGAGGTGTAGAAGCATTCGATGACAAAATCTGTGAGTACGCTGTTCGAACATTATGCCAAGATGACCAGACTCATATATGGTGATGAGGATAGAGCCATTGCAAAAACATGCAAGATGGAGTATTTAGGAAGAAAGGCGAAGATCATTTAAATATGTGCCTATAGAATTCAGTACCATGGCTTCCGAGAGATCTTTCTCATACCTGAGCGAGAAGATGCAATAGAGAAGCTTGAACCAAGCAATTCCCCTGGGCTGGACCCCATCTGTGACCATGAGCTAAAGCACTTTGGGAAGAAGGCTAGAGCCAGGTTGTTGGACATCAGAAATTACTCAAGCATAAAAAAGGAAGGTACCTAAATTGATGGAAATCACCAGTTACTGTTTCTCTGAAATCCGGCAAGGATCCCTCTTTTCCAGGCAGCTATTGGCTTATATCTTTAACCAGTCTCCTTTGCAATATAATGGAAAGAACAGTACAGTCAAGGCTTCTATGGTGGCTTCTAAAAGAAGGAAAGGTAGAACCTACCCAAATGGCTTATGGGCCTTTGCACTCAATGACAGACTTGCTGGTGGCCTTCTGGCAGCCTCTTAGCAATGGCTTCCAGAAAAAGCCACCGCAGTCATCAACAGGAGTCTGTTTTAAACTCAGTGCAACATTTCATGGAGTCTGGCGTAATAGGCAGTGAGATGGGAGTTTGGTAAAATGCACCTCTGGATAAGAGGTTTCCTACCATACAGGAAAAAAACCCACTAAGATTAAGTTATACTCCTTCAAAGACAAGGAGGCCAGGATTTCTTCAGGGCTCAGTATTAAGTCCTGGTGTTTTTTTGCTGCTCTCCTCTGGTCTGTCAGACTACCTGAAATGATTTGAATACACCTATGCAGACGATGTTGCACTTCATACCATGGGTCTTGAAAAAGATATATGGAGAATGGATTGAATGAGGACTTAGATATCGTAACTAGATGGGCAACGCAACATAAATTCAAGCTCAATCCAGCAAAAACAAAGTCCACCTACTTTACCATAATTATAGGAGGTTCAACTACAGTCCAATCTTCACACTGGCTGGAGAAGGTATTGCTGTTGAGAAAAATCTGCTATACCTTAGAGTGACATTGACACTGTACTCATGTTTGGACCACAGGTCAAAAAGTTGGCAGCCAAAGCAAAGAAGAGATTGGCTCTTCTATAATGTATTGCAGGTACCAACTGGGGTTCACATGTTTGAACACTGAAAACAACATGCTGCTCAATATCTCATCCAATACTTGAATAACTCTTACCTGTCTGGTCACATAGTGCTCTCAGTAACCTTGCCAAGATCAATGTTGTGCAGTCATCTGCAATTCACACACTAACTGGAGGTGTAAGATCCACTCCAACAGCAATTTGTAAAAAGAGTTTTTGATGTTCAACCACTTGAGAATCATAGAGAAGAATAGCTATTTTGGCATGGAAATTATCTCATTCCCTATCTGAATGTCATCACTGTTCAGGTCTGTTCAGAAACTGGAAAACCAACTTAAGGCTGAAAAGATCCTCTTGTTTCCAGAAGTGCACAAAGGCTACTGGAGAAACAGAAACACTTGATGATGCTATGAGGGTAGAGTGTGTGAAGCAACATGTACACCCACTAATCCCTCCACATGAATCTATTTACTTTAATAAATATCTCTCCCTTTGGGAACCTTGCTCAAAGGAACATACGGAGTTGGCCACCCTAAAGAAAATTGTAGAAAAGCCCATTGAATAGTATCAGTCACAAGGCAAACAGATTCATGGGTACACTGATGGTTCATCAAATAAATCCTTTAAGAATGGTGGCTGTGGATGAAGAATGTCTTCATCCAGGACCCTAGTGGAGAACATACTCATGGCACCACAAGAAATAAACAGAGCAGAAATAGAGGCCAGTGTTGTGATCTTTGTTGACAGGTGTCGATCCTCAGTTCCTTTAGAAGAAACCAGAATGCTCTCATCAATGCAATGCATAAAGAGGTTTGGAGGATCAGAGAGAGAGGCAATAAATTAACTTTGGAATGGATTCTATCACATGTTGACATATACGGGAGTGAGATAGCTGATAACTGTCCAAAACTGGAAGATCGGAAATTCATGAAAAAACTCGTACAGATACAGACAGACATCATCTTCCTTTCCAAATGCAGACAGATGGACATCATACCAAAAGGACTGAAGGTAAAAAATCCATTACAATCTATATACCACACAGACTATGCTGACAGCTTGTGCCACACGCTCTCAAAGAAACTGTGGAAGCACCTGATCAACATCCTCTACAGCAAAGAGGGAAAGATTAAGAATGAGCTCTCAAAACTGGATACTCTCATAAAAAAACAACCCTCCACACAAACTTCCTCGTGGCTGGAATTTACAAAAACTAGACAAGCCATTTACAACACACACTTTGCTTGTCTACAAAAGAAAAAAGTCACTAAACTATCTAAACTACTACATGCCACAAGGGGCCACAGCAATGGTTCCCTAAACCCACCCGGCAATATTGTTAATCTATCCAATTATACTCTTAGCCCTGCAGAAGAATCTGTCCTATCTCGGGGCCTCTCCTTCTGCCCCTCCACCCCCACGAACATGATACAGTTCTGCGGTGACCTAGAATCCTATTTTCAACGTCTCCGACTCAAGGAATATTTCCAACACACCTCTGAACAACATACTAATCCACAGAGACCTTCCTACCAACTCTACAAAAAGAAGGATTCTAGGTGGACTCCTCCTGAAGGTCGAAACAACAGACTGGACTTCTACATAGAGTGCTTCTGCCGACATGCATGGGCTGAAATTGTTGAAAAGCAGCATCACTTGCCCCATAACCTGAGCCGTGCAGAACACAATGCCATCCACAGCCTCAGAAATAACTCTGACATCATAATCAAAAAGGCTGACAAAGGAGGTGCTGTTGTCATCAGGAATAGGTCAGAATATGAACAAGAGGCTGCCCGGCAGCTCTCTAACACCACTTTCTACAAGACATTACCCTCTGATCCCACTGAGAGTTACCAAAAGAAACTACACCATTTGCTCAAGAAACTCCCTGAAAAAGCACAATAACAAATCCGCACAGACACACCCCTGGAATCCCGACCAGGGGTATTCTATTTGCTACCCAAGATCCATAAAACTGGAAATCCTGGATGCCCCATCATCTGAGGCATTGGCACCCTGACAGCAGGATTGTCTGGCTATGTAGACTCCCTCCTCAGGCCCTACGCTACCAGCACTCCCAGCTATCTTCGAGACACCACTGACTTCCTGAGGAAACTGCAATCCATCGGTGATCTTCCTGAAAACACCATCCTGGCCACTATGGATGTAGAAGCCCTGAACACCAACATTCCACACAAAGATGGACTACAAGCCATCAGGAACATTATCCCCAATAATGTCACGGCCAACCTGGTGGCTGAACTTTGTGACTTTGTCCTCACCCATAACTATTTCACATTTGGGGACAATGTATACCTTCAGATCAGCGGCACTGCTATGGGTACCCGCATGGCCCCTCAGTATGCAAACATTTTTATGGCTGACTTAGAACAATGTTTCCTCAGCTCTCGTCCCCTATTGCCCCTACTCTACTTGCACTATATTGATGACATCTTCATCATCTGGACCCATGGAAAAGTAGCCCTTGAGGAAGTCCACCATGATTTCAACAATTTCCATCCCACCATCAACCTCAGCCTGGACCAGTCCACACAAGAGATCCACTTCCTGGACACTCCGGTGCTAATAAGCGATGGTCACATAAACACCACCCTATACCGGAAACCTACTGACCGCTATTCCTACCTACATGCCTCCAGCTTTCACCCAGACCACACCACACGATCCATTGTCTACAGCCAAGCTCTACAATACAACTGTATTTGCTCCAAACCCTCAGACAGGGACAAACACCTACAAGATCTCAACCAAGCATTCTTACAACTACAATACCCACCTGCTGAAGTGAAGAAACAAATTGACAGAGACAGAAGAGTACCCAGACTTCACCTACTACAGGACAGGCCCAATGAGGAAAATAATAGAACGCCACTAGCCATCATCTTCAGCCCCCAACTAAAACCTCTCCAACGTATCATCAAGGATCTACAACCTATCCTGAGGGACGACCCATCACTCTCACAAATCTTGGGAGACAGGCCAGTCCTTGCTTACAGACAGTCTCCCAATCTGAGGCAAATACTCACCAGCAACCACACACCACACCACAGAACCACTAACCCAGGAACCTATCCTTGCAACAAAGCCCGTTGCCAACTGTGTCCACATATCTATCCAGGGGACACCATCATAGGGCCTAATCACATCAGCCACACTATCAGAGGCTCCTTTATCTGCACGTCTACCAATGTGATATATGCCATCATGTGCCAGCAATGCCCCTCTGACATGTACATTGGCCAAACTGGACAGTCTCTACGTAAAAGATAAATGGACACAAATCAGATGTCAAGAATTATAACATTCAAAAACTGGTTGGAGAACACTTCAATCTCTCTGGTCACTCGATTCCAGACCTAAAAGTGGCAAGTCTTCAACAGAACTAAGATGGAATATCAGCTGGCGCACCAGGGTTCCCCACCCTCCGCTGCTGGTAAAAGTTTCCGCCACTTGGTAGCTGGGTGGGACACAAGGGTGGGGAAATGCTCCCAGCACTGGCAGCTACTCCCCTGGTCATGGTGGTTTTTTTTGCAGCACTGGGAGAGCTCTTTTCCAGCGCTGGTGGTGCGACTACACAGCCACGTTAAAGCATTGCCACGCTTGGTCGTGAAGACATCCCCTAAGTCCAGACAAGGGTGAGGGCACAGTGCCCCTCTTGCTTTGCCTTCATTCAGATGGGAGGCAGTAATTTAGGGCAGGCATCTAACAGCAGAAAATTAATAGAACCCCACGATGGCTCAGCTGTGCTGGCTGACATGTTCTGTGTGAGAGAGCAGAGAACCACATCTCCATCCATTCTCCTCCCACCTTCAGCCATGGACACACAGTCCTTTCCTCCAGCTCTTGACACAGCTCCAGGGATTTATGCCTCTTCTTCCTGCCCCCTTGTCAAATTGAGAGAGAGGAAACTTGTCCCTGAAGCGGTTTCCAGAGCTCAGGTGCCAGTTCTGCTCTCCGAGAGCTTCTCCTGCGGCTTGTGGGCAGGGATGTCCTGCTCTGAGGGGCCAGTGCTGATGGGACACCTCCCCAGCTGCAAAGGAAGGTTACTGGGGGACAAGGAGAGGCCCTTCTGGCCTATGCTATGGAAGGACTGGGGGAGCAGGAATATCTGGGAGGACCATGGGAGAGAAGGAATGGTGGGGGCAGCTATAACCTCTGTAAATGCCCCCATCATTAATGTCACGCATCCTTAGTCAGGAGTTCTCTCCCTGATGATTGGCCCATGGTACAAGAGATCCTTTGTTCAATCACTGGGGATCCCCATCACTGATGATCTTTGTGAAAGGCAAAGGAGGCCTTTGCAGCTGAGCTAGGATCTGTGCTCTTTCTCCCTCCCCACCTACGACTGCAGTTTCTTCTTCTCTCCACCTCCTACAAGGAGGTCAAATATATCCCGTCCATTGATAGCCACCTTTGAAGTTCAGGTGTGGACAAAGCACCCTTTCAGTTAGGCTAAATATGGGAGCAATTAAATACCCCATGGTTTAGTGGGAGCAAAAACAACAGAACCCACCACCCAAGGCATGGACCAGCATGGCCTGAGTAGTAGGTGAGACAAGCAGGCTGAGGAGAACCCTAGGACTGATTGCAAAAATGCAGGCGCTGGGGAATGGATTTATGTTGCAGATAACTATCGAAAGGAATAAGGAAGCCAGCAGAAACCCAGAGAAGCCTTGGTAATGTGGCTGTGGAGGAAGCCAAGAAAAAGCCCTTTGTTAGGGCACAGGACTGGCTACAAGCAAGTTTGCATTTCTACTGTGTTCAGGGAAACAGAGCTGTGTGCACCTTCTTCTTAAGTAAACAAGATTGTACCAAGAAATATGGGACATTTATAATCAATTTCTCCTCTTAATGGAAACAACCTGGAGAGGCCCCGAATACTGCTAACCACTTGGGCCTAGAGGCAACACTATAAAGAAATACAGTACACACAAAAAATGCCTTTAGCTTGAACTGCAACACAAAACCTTAACTCTGAATTCATATTTCCCCCGCACGAAAAGAATAGATCATGTATCTTCACATTTCTAGAAAGCTTATGTTAATGTTGCTGATGTCACAGTTAAAGTTTGTCTTACAGTTGGAGGTAGTGGGCAGTAGCCTGTGGAATCACCAGGTCCATCAATAAGAGTGATTAACACAATCTGTGGGTTTTAAGGCTTGATAGAGAAGCCTCCGAGTCTAAGGCCAGCCATGCTCTCTGGTTTATTTGGGCAGATCCTCTGAAGCCTGCTTGTGACACCCATCACCCACAGGGCCACAGACCCCCCAGTTGAGAACCACTGTGGTAGAATAGATCCCTGTCAGCCGAAAGAGCTGAGGCTTTGTCTTGAGTTTTCTACACTCAGTTACTGCGCTTGAGTCAGCCTCTCTCACATGAGAAGAGCCACACTGTGAATAAACAAAGGTCCTGCTGGGTCCAAACTGGCACTGCACTCACTCAGGTGGGGCACTAAGACTTTTAGGAGCTCATCCCAAGGCTCTTTGCACAGCAGTGAGCTGAGCCCCTCTATGGATTCTTTCCCAGTGGATGGTGGGAGAACTTGTCTGTCCTTTCTTGGGACACAGGGGGAAGAGTGGGAAGGCATTGGAGAATTAGAAGCACTCAAGTGCAGCTAGCTTGCATCCATACTACAGAAAGATCATGTTAGCTGGTGAGTTGTGCTAACTTAGTCTTTAGCCTGTGCCCCGAGGGGCCAGCTCACTTGAGTTATAAGCAGCACATCTTAAGGGTTTTTCTGTGTGGACAGGAGTCAAGTTAGGGCAATGCATAAGGTGTAGCTCGAGTTAACTCGGCATCTCCTTTTGAATCTGAGCAATATTATCTGCAGAATACAATGAAAATACTTCACTCTCACAAGCCCCATTCACACCTGGCAGTGCCAATCTCTTCTAACCATGTTCACTGCCACTATAGAACAAAGGGCGATAAGAGGACATTGTCTTGGGGAAGGTCTGTCTCCTCCGGCTCTCTGGTTTGTTGAAAGTCTAATTCCAACTCGGGATTTATGCCACCTTTCTCCCACAGCTTTGGGGCTCGCAGAGTCTGTGATTCCTGATTTAATACCTCCATCAAGATAAACAGAAGAGAAATAAGTTGTTTAATGACTAATTCTCTTCAATCACATCCTGTTTTGTATGTGTTTGTTTTATTCAATACACTGCACCTGCTGCCAGGGCCGGCCCACAACATTTTGGCACCTCAGGCATTAGGGGGACCAGATGTCCCAACTTTATAGGGCCAGTGCCGACTTTTGGGTCTTTTTCTTATATGGGTTCCTATTACCCCCCACCCCCGTCCTGATTTTTCACATTTGCTGTCTGGTCACCCTATCAGGCGCGGAGCTCAAATGACACCCCCATGCCCCCTTGCTTGGGCCAAAACTTTGAAAGGTCTCAATTCTGCCTTCTTTCCGTTCTACTCTGCCCATGGTACTGCTCTGCTACCTACCCCAATAAAGGAGAACTAACAACTTTAAATGCCTTGTTCAAAAATTGTCAGTACACTTTACTATGCAGACAAGAAAAGTTACATTTGCTGTTCAGGCATTTGAAAGTTAACACTGGCATTTTGATGTTTGAATAATCAAAGTGGTGCTTCCGTGCCTTCTTGGTTGCAGAGACTTGAACTGCTTCTGCTTCCTGAAGGTCCACAGTCTGGGCCAACTCATACTCTATTGAGATGGTTGCAAGGCCGACTAGCCTCTCCTGGGTCATTGTGGAGCGTAGATGTGTTTTTACTAATTTCAGCTTGGAGAAGCTGTGTTCTCCACTGGCAGCTGTTACAGGAAGTGTTAGAAGTATGCACAGAGCAACAAAAGAATTTGGAAAGAGGGTGGTCATCTTATTTGTGCATGTATATTCCAGAACAGCCTTTGGAGTTGATCCTGTTGAATGTATCTGAAAAGGGCTTTCAGTTCATCACCTATATCACTTGCATCAATATCGCACATGTCATCATGTGTCAACACGGTCTCTAGTGCCCTGCATTGCTGGTTTAGGTCTTCTTCAGGTACAGTGAGGAGTTTGGGAACATCCTACAACATCCCAAATATGCTGCTGTGATCCTTGAGCGGCATGAAGCTTTCTGCAACTGATTGTATCACACAGTCTAGCACCCGGTTAAAGAATTCAGCTTTGAATTGTTGTTTGGGGCCTCTTATGAGATTATCCCGTGCCTCATATACAAAATGTCGTCTTCTTCGGTGACTCTTGAATGGGTGGGGAAATAGCTTCAGTGTGAAGCTCCTCTACCCATTTCTGCGCACTCTTCAGAATGTTTTGAAACCCCTCATCTGGCCGGAAGGAGTGTAGGTGGCTGCAGCGGCAGAGGAGCCAGCCAACAGAGCTGGAGACAGGGGACTTTGAGGGGGAGTTCTGCTGGAGGAGAAGGACTGAGGTGAGAAGGCAAAGACAGACACAGAGGCAGCAGTGGTGGTGACCCAAGCGGTGAAGGACACAATGAAAACCTCATGTTTTCTTCCACACTATGGATAGAGACATCTTTAATGTTTTTAATGAAGTAAATACTCATGGGAACTGTGTGCTCATGGGAGACTTTAACTTCCCAGATATAGACTGGAGGACAAGTGCTAGTAATAAGAATAGGGCTCAGATTTTAATAGATGCGATAGCTGATGAATTTCCTTCATCAAGTAGTTGCTGAACCAACAAGTGGGGATGTCATTTTAGATTTCGTTTTGGTAAGCTGTGAGAACCTCCTAGAAGAAATGGTTGTAGGGGACACCCTTGGTTCCAGTGATCATGAGCTAATTCACCTTAACCTGAAGGGAAGGATAACAAAAAATAGATCTGTGAGTAGGGTTTTTGATTTCAAACGGGCTAACTTTAAAAAAATTAAGGACATTAGTTAGGGAAGTGGATTGGACTGAAGAACTTATGGATCTAAAGGCAGAGGAGGCCTGGGATTCCTGCAAGTCAAAGTTGCAGAAGGTGTCAGAAGCCTGCATCCCAAGAAAGGGGGAAAAAATTCATAGGCAGGACTTGTAGACCAAGCTGGATGAGCAAGCATCTCAGAGAGGTGATTAAGACAAAGCAGAAAGTATACAGGGAGTGGAAGATGGGAGGGATCAGCAAGGAAAGCTACCTTATTGAGGTTAGAACATGTCGGGATAAAGTGAGAAAGGCTAAAAGCCATGTAGAGTTGGACCTTGCAAAGGGAATTAAAACAAATAGTAAAAGGTTCTATAGCCATATAAATGAGAAGAAAACAAAGAAAGAAGAAGTGGGACAGTTAAACACTGAGGACTGAGTGGAAGTTAAGGAGAATCATCAAATCCTAGAATATCTGGGCATGGCCCAATATCTAAACAAGTACTTTGCCTTTGTCTTTAATGAGGCTAATGTGGATCTTAGGGTAATGGTAGCATGACAAATGGGAATGAGGCTATGGAGGTAGAGATTACCATATCCGAGACAGAAGCCAAACTTGTACAGCTGAATGGGACTAAATGGGGGGCCCAGATAATCTTCATCCAAGAATATTAATGGAATTGGCACATGAAATTGCAAGCCCATTAGCAAGAATTTTTAATGAATTTGTAAACGCAGGGCTTGTACCACATGACTGGAGAATTGCTAACATAGTTCCTATTTTTAAGAAAGGAAAACAAGTGATCCGGGTAAATACAGGCCTGTTAGTTTGACATCTGTAGTATAGAAAAAATTTTGAAGGAGAAAGTAGTTAAGGACATTGAGGTCAATGGTAAATGGGACAAAATACAACATGGTTTTACAAAAGGTAGGTCGTGCCAGACCAACCTGATCTCCTTCCTTGAGACAGTAACAGATTTTTTAGACAAAGGAAACACAGTGGATCTAATTTAGCTAGATTCCAGTAAGGCGTTTGTTACGGTGCCACATGGGGAATTATTAGTTCAAGAATACAAATTATTACAGAGGGTCCTACTGAAAGGTGAACTGTCAGGCTGGAGGGAGGTTACCAGTGGAGTTCCTCAGGGATCGGTTTTGGGAGCAATCTTATTTAATCTTTTTATTACTGACCTCGGCACAAAAAGTGAGTGTACACTAATAATGTTTGTGTATGACACAAAGCTGGGAGGTATTGCCAATTCAGAGAAGGACCGGGATATCATACAGGAAGACCTGAATGACCTTGTAAACTGGAGTAATAGTAATAGGATGA
The DNA here is from genome assembly GCF_965140295.1 of Lepidochelys olivacea. Lineage (NCBI taxonomy): Eukaryota > Metazoa > Chordata > Testudines > Cheloniidae > Lepidochelys > Lepidochelys olivacea. Next base: position 13,544,273 of record NC_140416.1, read on the forward strand.
AAATTAATAGTGAGAAGTGTAAGGTCATGCATTTAGGGATTAATAACAAGAATTCTAGTTATAAGCTGGAGATGCATCAATTGGAAGTAACAGAGGAGGAGAAGGACCTTGGAGGATTGGTTTACCGCAGGATGACTATGGCCACCAATGTGATATGGCCGTGAAGAAAGCTAATGCGGTTTTGGCATGCATCAGGTGAGGTATTTCCAGTAGAGATAAGGAGGTGTTAGTACCGTTCTGCAAGGCACTGGTGAGACCTCATCTGGAAGACTGTGTGCAGTTCTGGTCTCCCACGTTTAAGAAGGATACAGGAACAGGTACAGAGAAGAGCTACTAGGATGATGCGAGAAATGGAAAACCTGTCTTATGAAAGGAGACTCAAGGAGCTTAGCTTCTTTAGCCTAACCAAAAGAAGGCTGAGGGAACATGTGATTGCTCTCTAGAAATACATCAGAGGGATAAATACCATGGAGGGAGAGGAATTCTTTAAGCTCAGTACCAATGTGGAAACAAGAACAAATGGATACTGTGGAAGAAGACAAGTTCTTACTTTTAGTTTGCATGCAACAAGTTAGATACAGTTTTATTTTTAGGCAATTGCAAGAAGGAAGACAGCCGTTTGGACAGGGTGTCTGTTTTTATGCAAATTTTTAAAGTATAAACAATGTAAAGCAAGTATTTACACCTTTTTATTACATAAAGCTCTGCTTTGTCTCTACATTTTTTATATTTTATTTGTTTGTAACATGTTTTTGCTACAATTACTTTTTATTGTTATTTTAAGGTAAGGTTTTTGCTTTGCAATTTTTGTACGCTTACGCCTGTTTTGACTTTAGAAGTTTTGAATTCTTAGGGGTTAGAGTTTTGCTTTTTTTTTTTAAACAGAACTAAGATGGCTGCACTTCAATGCCCTTTTTTACTTTCCCACTCCCCTCTTCAGTGCTTTGAGCACAACCATCATTTTTAAACTTTTATTTTTATTAGAGCTTGTATTTTTGATATTAGATTAAAAGGATCAGCCCCATAACTTTTGGTTGGATGTAGCGATAATGCATAATTAGTATGAACATGAAAAGTATTTTTGTTATTCTGTTTTTTATAACAACAATACCATATTTTTTAATTAAACAAAAACAATACAAACATTAATGTGTTTAGTGTAATAATATGCTGGAGTTATTTTGTAGCCTTAGTTACATAGCACAATAGATTATAATTAGTCCATAAGATAAATGCTTTATAGATGGTATGAAAGGCATGTTTTTTAATTTGATATATATTTTGAAGCACATAGATTTGGCCTTGTAATTTAGAGATTTTTTGAACCTTTGGTAGGAGTGAGTGTAGGTTTTGGAATTGGTCGGGTATTAAGGTGGTTTAATTAAAGGGTATTTGAAGCCTAAGATTTAATTATAGGATTTTATTTGCAGGCCAATAGATAAGGATTTTTTGCAGCAATGGTGAAATTAAAATGTATGTTTTGCAAATGGTGACCTGAACGTTTACACAGCTGTAACTAGCTTGGAAGAGCAGGTGTTTTGTTAGGTTCGGTGTTTGTTTTCTACTTTTTTAACAAATGCTGTTAGAAATAGTGACAAATTTTATTTTGGCTTTAGCTTTTGTATGCACGGAGGCTGTGGGGGCTTTAAAGGCCAAAAATGTTTATTGGCTTTTTATTTTTGTGTAAACATTGGGTGTTATTTTAGGAGCACTGACTATAAATTGGCTAGGCATACCAGGGGAATTAATTTTTTTAATATTACCGTGAATTGTTTCATGTTCTATGCATTTTTTTTACGGACCTGCAGGATTTGGTATGTGGGAGCCCACACCCCTTTCACCGGCCCGTAGGCTTGGAAGGAGCACTGTGAGTGCCTGCAACTTTACCCTGAAAACGTTTAAGTTTGTTTTTACGGCCACAGATCAGATGGCACTTTGGAAGCACTAGTAAGGGCAGTGGACCAAGCCTGATGCTTAAGGTTACTTTGAATGGCTGTTAGCTGGTTATCTGGGAAATTCTGAATGTTTGAACATGCCAGATTTTACTGCATTTTTTTCTTTGCCTTAGTGATATTTAATACCATTTTTGTTAACCGCTTTTGGGTCCTTGAACTAAGGGTGGAGATAACATGTAATTTACCAACTTTAGCCTGTACCTGGGTTAACTGTCCTTTAGTAATAAGACCAGTGGCCTTTTTTAGCTGTTTTAATTTTTTATTATGTTGTTGGCCTTGAAATGTTTTAAATTGCTGCTGCACTCCTGGCACCATTTTACAGGAGTTTTACCAGATTTCCTTTTTCTAGAGGAGACCCATGGCCTTTGTTGTGCCAACAGAACAGCAGCCCCCTTGGAGCAGTTTGGATATATAAAATTGACGTGAAACGAGATAGGGCCAAACAAATTTTACAATTTTTAATGGAACATTAATTACTGTTAATTAGTATTTTAAAACTTTTTTTTTAATAAATACGATACCACATTTGTTTAAAATTTTTCATGTACCTTTAAGAAGCATTGACATGAATAGCATAGGAAGGGGTATATTGCAATATGGTACAGATTAGGTTATTAATTACTGGGACTATTTTAGTACAGGTAAATTTTTGGTGGCAGAACACACCTTTTTAAAATATGAATTTGATTATTTACTAATTGGGTCACCAAAAACAGGAAGGAGCCATTTTTTTATATATATACTACAGACCCCTGGAATGGCCATTCTATTAACCCCATTATAAAACCCACTAATTTACATTTTAAATTTTTTAGGCTTATTTGTAGTCATGTGATATACCTTTACTTTTACTGACCGGTTTGTTTTATTTAATTGTTTGCTTATATGGGATATTTTGAACATTAAAAATATTTTTTCAACAATATTTCAATAAATTACTAAAGTGGGAAGGCCTTGGCTATTATTAGACTATATGGTATTGTCTGTACTTGGATGTGTTACGGGGGGATAGTATAGTGGAGAAAATGGCTGGGGCAATGGCAACAAGGCGTTTCTGGTATTTGTTATTTAACAGCCAATCAGAAAGGACAATACATGCTGAAGATACTGAATTAAAAACACAGGGCGCAGCCTGTGGAATAAAGCCCCACATTTAATTAATACCACTTTGTTGAGCATGGGTTTTACAAGGCTTTTTTGGCCAGTGTATAATTTTTTGGTTTTTTACCAGGGTTAGTTTTTAATATTTTTGTAGTTAGGAATTTTTGGACTTTGGCAGTTTTAGCAGAGAGAGCGGGTTTTTTTTGTTTGAAGCAGTTGTGGTTTAGTACCATGTAGGGGAGAAGTGACCAGCACGTTACCCTGCAGTGGTCTGGGTTTTTTTTGGCAAATGCTGGCTGTGTGGTAATTTCATTACTGGACAAGTGAGCGGTTACTAGCACTTCAGTTTGTTTGTTTGTTTGTTAGTTTTGCTGTCCAGAAGGAGGAAAAGCAATGCCAGAAGGAGGGACAGGCTGATTAGTAGTTGAAGTAGAGTTATTTTGAGGCCGAGGGACTTTTTTGCAGAAAGAAGCATGGGTTCAGGCAGTGAGCTCTTGGCACTTTACAGCAGTGTTGGTAGTTAGCAGGACTTGCTAAGGGCCTTTTTAGTGTGGAGCCAGAGCAGTTTTGTGTTGATGGACCTGTACGTAGACCCAGTTACCTGTTTTTTAACCAATGGCAGGTTGGTTGAGGTTTCTTGGAGCAGGACTTGTCTTACCTGTGAATACAGAGACCTAACACATTTTATTAATGCCTGGCAGTGTTCTGCAGATTTTACGGCTGCTTGGACCCATTTTAAGCCCCCGTTTTTTTCTTGGGGCAGTTAGGTTTTAATAAAACCCCTTATGTATTTTTAGCTCATTTGACTAAAATGTTTATGGCCAAATGATTTTAATTAAATCATTTTTTTGCCTGGATTTATTTGCAGACCTTTTTTTGGAAAAGGGCCCTTTTTTTTTCTTTCGACTGGCTGCAAAGAAACCAAGAATTTCTTTTTTTTCCCAGCATTTTGTAAAATTTAACTACTTAATATTTTTAGCAATTATAGAGTTAACTTTAGTTTTTTTAAAATTACTTATTTTTTAAAATGACACTTAAAATAGTAAAATCTAAGTTAATTAATTGTTTTAGGGATTTAAATTTTTGATGCTTGTAATTAGCTATGCTTTTAAAGTTTTTAACTTTTAAAAAAAAATTGTGTGTTGCTTGCTGGGGCCCGATTTTGCTTTTTTTGCAGAACCGTTCCTTTTTATGGGTACAAGCCTTGTTTTATTACCACTTTAGCAAGGAGGGTGGGCTTTTTAACTAGCCCCCACCCCTTTGGGTTATTTTTTTGGAAACATTTTTATTTCCAAGGGCTACCCGGGTGCTGGCGTGTGAGGCTGGCCACCTGGGCAGAATGCATGGCCAATTGGCGTTCTCACTGTTTCATGTTTTTTACGGCAGACACACGGCCATTGCAGCATATGCTGAGCACACATGGTTAAATTTTCACATGTTCCTGAAGGGCTGGTACTTGCTTAGCCAGGGCTTCAGGCGTGTGCGTTCTGCTTTTTTTGCCTGGAAGTTTTGTTTTAAGGCTTGCAACTTGTTTTGGGCGGAGGTTTGAGTTGCTGCTTGGAGAGTGATTTATGCTTTTAGTTGCTTCATTTTTTTGAGCTGTTGGGTACACATATTTTTTTATTTTTTTTTATTGCTTAGTTTTGCTATGACTTGGGGTAGACCCACCTGCACCCTTTGTTTGCAGCCCGGGGTGGAGAGAGGAATGCTAAACCATTTTTTGGTTTTTAGGCATACTACAATGGAGAGTGGGGCTTATTTTTAATTATGCAATTTTTAACCTATTATACCAACAGTGCCAAACAAAGCAAACGTAAAATAACAAGGATAAAACAGATAGATGGTGTGCACTGTTCAGGGCTTTTTCCCTTTGCAATTTTTTCTTAAACTGTCTCCGATTTTTTGTTACCAATTTGCCTGTGCCTTAGTTAATTAGGCTAAGACCACAGGATCGCAGGGGCGGAGATGAAGAGCACACACCATGTGACTGAATTTTAAATCTTTCGTAATAAACTAACACAGTGGTGAGTGTAGAAACTGCTTTTACATTACTTAAAGGAAGAAAAAATGTTAATACTTAAACCTTGACCCACTTTTATACATGTACACACGCTGCCCGGGCTAGCCAGCCCTGGGGGTAGGAGAGAGAGAGATAGAGAGAGAGAGGTGGATGGTAGGTTGTTTTGTGTATAGATTGTTTAGAGGTACGCTGCAAAATTTTGTAACTTGCTTTTCCTTTGGGGAGGGATTTTTATGCCCTGGGTTTTTTGGGGCGTTCCTTTTAGGGATCTTTGCTTGGTATTTTAGTTTAGGCCGGCTGTTTGTGGCCTTTTTAGCGTTTTCAAACCATTCTGGCTTTAGGGTTGCAAAGGCAGACTGTTGGGTTTTACCGGGCAGCCAATCTTTGCAAATGTAATTTTAGTTTTGCAACTTATTTGCTTTTTGTTTTATGTGTGTTTATATTTTTTTTACAGCCAGCTGGGTGTGAAAGCAGTTTTTTTCTACTTGGCTTGGTGTCTGTTTTTTGATTTTTGAATGCAGGGCAGTTTTTTTTATTTTTAGGCCAAACTGACTTTTAAATTAACCCTCCCCCCCTTTATTTTTTTTTTTTTCATTTAGCTTTAACTAATTGGGGATATGAAAGAGCTGAGAGGGTTAACAATATAGTTTGGGTAGGGAGGCATTTGGTTGCATTACATTTAGTTTTTAAATTTTGTACTTGAGTTTTTAATTTGGGGAGGGAGTTTTTTGGCTTTTGCACTTGATACTTATGGAGGTTTTTGTAGCTTTTTTTTTTTTGACATGTATGATTTTATTTAAATTGAAGGTACCTTTTAGTGGGAAGTGTTTAGAGGGATTATTATGTAAAAATTTTAATTACACAAGGGAGTATTTTGTTCACTTAGCGTCTTATCAAATAGTTTCCCCAGTTTATTTTGTTTGCTGTGTTAGCTGCTTAAAAGCTAAAAAGATTTTTAAATACTTTAGGGAAAGGGTTTGCGGGGTAGCAGCTTATAAGTAGGAAAGGCTTTTACTTTTTTGCACTGTTTGCTGGGTCATGAGGTTTGGCTGACCCTTCCCCCCTTATGTTTAGAACTTTTTTACTTAGAGAGTGAGGGCCCTGGTGTGCCTGAAGTTAGCTTAAGTCCCAGACCTCGATAACGGCACTTACTTTTTACACATTTATTATTTACTTTTATTTACTTTTATCTTTAGATTCATTTTTTTAATCTATAACCTTAATGTTTAATGTTTGGACGTAATACACCCTTATTGAGGCAACAAAAATTTTTAGCTTTGATGAGGTTTGACCTCAACCTCATATTGGGGGTGCGGAAAAAAGTTTTTCAGCACCACTTTGCATTTGGCCTTGTTGCATAATAAATAAGTTTGCATGGCGTGAGCCCAAAGGGACAGACAGTCCCATGGTTAGGATTTTTTTTTTTTTGATACCCCAGTATCGATTTTTATAGGTTTTTTTTTACCTTTTGTTTGGTGCTTTGGGCTTTGAAGGGGAAAGGTTTGTAGTAGTTGCTGCTGTTTTAGCCGCGCATCGTTATCCAAGTCACGGCACCAAATTGTGGAAGAAAACAAGTTCTTAATTTTAGTTTGGATGCAACAAGTTAGAGACCGTTTTATTTTTAGCCAATTGCAAGAAGGAAGACGTCCGTTTGGACAGAGTGTCCTTACGCAAATTTTTAAAGTATAAAAAATGTAAAGCAAGTATTTATAGCTTTTTATTATTTATGTAATAATAAAGCTTTGTTTTGTTTATACTTTTTTATATTTTATTTGTAGCAAAAAATGTTAAACAATTACATTTTATTGTTCTTGTAAGGCAAGGTTAAAACCAGCTTTGCTTTGCAATTTTTATACGCTTACCAGTTTTGCCTTTACGAGTTTTGCATTAGAGTTAGCCTGACTTTTGCTTTCTTTTCAACAGAACTAAGATGGCTGCACTTAAATCCCTTTTTGTTACTTCCACAGGAAGTTTAGACTTGAAATTAGATGAAGGTTTCTAACCATCAGTGTGAGTGAAGTTCTGGAACAGCCTTCCAAGGGAAGCAGTGGGGGCAAAAGACCTAGCTGGTTTCAAGATTAAGCTTGATAAATTTGTGGAGGAGATAGTATGATGGGTTAACATGATTTTGGCAATTAATTGATCTTTGACTATTTGTGGTAGATGGGGCCTAGTGGCCTGGGACGGGATGTTGGATGGAATGGGATCTGAGTTACCCAGAAAAGAATTCTCTGTAGTATCTGGCTGGTGAATCTTGCCCACATGCTCAGGGTTCAGCTGATTGCCATATTTGGGGTCAGGAAGGAATTTTCCCCCAGGGCAGACTGGCAGAAGCTCTGGGGTTCTTTTGCCTTCCTCTGCAGCATAGGGCACGGGTCACTTGCTGGAGGATTCTCTGCACCTTGAAGTCTTTAAACCATGATTTGAGGACTTCAATAGCTCAGACGCAGGTGAGAGGTTTCTTGTGGGAGTGGGTGGGTGAGATTCTGTGGCCTGCACACAACACTCGCCATTAAAGGCGTGTGTTCCGTGTGGCTGATGTCAGGTGTGCAGTCCAGAATAACAGGGTAATATCTTGCTGACGTAAGATCTCCCACAATCATCCATTTGACTTTTGTTGCCAGTAACTGAATGATCTCATTTTGAATGGTTTTCCAAGGTAGTAGTGTGTGTACATTTCTTGGGTGATGACACTTCTTAGAAGCTCCTGGAGTACAGCACCAAACTCAGCCATCAGCTCCACAATTTTAAGGAAGTTTCCATTGTTTGGCACATACAGCTGATCTGAAATGCCACGCAGTGCTAGGTTTTGGGTAGCAAGCATTCTCACAATGGCAAGGAGCCTTTTCCGAACATTTTGCCAGGAAAGAGACTCTGATGCAATCTTCTCTTGATGCTGATCATCTATGGAGGCCTTTAACCTTAGTCTCATCTCAAGCTCTTTCCACCTATGGAATGCTCTCTGGTGATTTGCTGCCTTCTCATGGCATGCCAGATTTCTAGCCAGATTTTTCCAGTCCTTTGTTTCTGTAGAGCCCAAAGAGGCTGGAACATTAGAATGCAGTATTCTCAATTTTTGAATACATAAGCCATGGCCTCTCCACTTTCTCACCATTGGGGATTTCATGCCAGTAATGTGTTGGATGGGAACTACTCTTTTCATTGTCTTTGGGGAACATGAAGTTTTTCACTTGCTGTGGCCCATGCAGTACAAGGAAGTCCCTCAGGCTACTGCTCAAGTGGGTCCACAGTCCTGGATCATCTAGACTTAAGGAATTCAACTCAGCAGCAGCAGTTTCTTGCGCCTCCACCACACTCTTCTCTGATCTACACTTTTCTTCAGGAACGTGCATGGTTACATCCGTTGGAGATGCAGATATGGATGCTGCAGTAGCTGCCAGGTCACCTGCACACTGACTAACTGGAAGATCAGGCATCTCCTCACCACTCACATCCTCACTGGGCTGGAAGGCTCACCATGAATATTTGTTTCAGAGTAACAGCCGTGTTAGTCTGTATTCGCAAAAAGAAAAGGAGTACTCCTTTTCGTGAACATTTGTGTCTAGGTATCTCAGGAGAGCTCCTTCCTGCTTAGATGAAGAAAGCAAAAAAAGCATTTCTCTTTTTCTGAATGCTGCCTCAGAGGGACGTTTTCTTCTTTCACTCATGACTGCTGTTCTGTACCAGCTATAGTGGCTCTCAACACTCAGTTGAAGGGGACAAATAAGCAGGCTGGTAGCAGGGCCTGAGTGAAGGAAGATATCAGCGTCTTAAGGGCCGAACTGGCTCCTACTACCTTAGCTGACTTCCTGTTCTCCTCAGGTGGGTTCAGGGAAGCAGCAGGAAACAGGAAGCTCCCTGAGAAGCTGGGGTTAATCAGTCCAGGCTCCTGGGGATGCTAGAGAGGTACATAAGAGGCTCCTCCTCCTCTGTCTCCCTGCAGCTCCTGCTGCTTGCTGTCATTCTCTCGCACCTTTTCTCCTGCCTGCCTGTTATGTCTCTTGTGCCCTCCTTCCTCCAGCACAGCACTCCACCCTCTCTGTGCATCTCGAGCAGAGAGAATCCACATGCGCCAGCAGCAGACACACTTTTCTACACTCTGGGTCCTAGTGGCGCCCCCCACAGTCTGGCACCTGAGGCGGCCACCTCAGTTCACCTCCTAGTAAGTCCACCTCCTGTGGGCACAGAGCACCTAACTCCCACTGAGGTCAGCCTGGGAGGCTGGATGTGCACATTACAGGCAGTAGACTGTCAGGGCAGCATAATCTACTGAAAAACCGTGTATTGCTCATTGCAACCCAAGCTCTCACTGTGTGGCTTTTTGTCCTGCCTCTGTTGTGTAGAGCATGAGCAGAGGTTTATGAGATGGCGGCTACTGCTGTGGCCAGCCATCTCAGTACCTTTCCCATTGTCTCTCTTCTGGCTGTGGATGCTGGACTGCAGCAGCTCTGCGGAGGTCCCAGCCTCGCTCTTTAATGTCCGCTCTCCACTTGCTTGGATGGCGCTTCATGGACCATTGAGTAGCCTCCTGAAAACATCCCAGTTGTGGACACAGGCACCAGCAACCGATTCCCCAAGCCAAACTCCCCTTCGCAATCCAGAGAAACAGCCTGGAGCACAGGGTTTGGCCCATGCTGACTGTAGACACCACAGCTGCTGCACGGTGACTCCTGTGACCCCTCTAGCCCATCAGCACTCGGCTCTCCTGCATTCTGCTGAGCGGCTGAGATCTGGGGGAACAGAAACCCTTTGTTAGAGATGGAAAATCTCTCCACAGGGTCACTCTGTTAATGGCTGCCAGACGCCTTCCCTGTGAAACCCTAAATGTGCAGCCCCTCTGATTCCCACAGGGGAGATCTGTGCTCATTCACTGGTCACCCGTGGCTGCAGTCTCTGATGGGGAATGTAGAGGGGTCTCTGCGGATGGTCCCTTCTACAGCACCCATAATGGGAGGAGGTTTGGCCTTGTGATGTGAGGCATGGATCTGAGACTTAGGGCTCCTGGATTCTGTGACTCTGGAAGAGGGGCGAGGTCTAGTGGGTAGAGCTGGATTGGTTGACAATGAGTGAGCAGAGCTTGTGCTGAAGGACCCTGGTTCCATCCCCCCCAATTCCTGTGGTGTCTACATGTGGCCAGTGTTGAGCTGCCAAAATCTTAACAACCGGTTCCCTATAAAGAGTTCTGATTTAAGGGATGTGCCCCAGTATGTATTTTTTGTACCAGCAGGGTTACCAAATGTCTGTATTTTCCCGGGACTAATTTTTAAAATTTAAAAATTCCTCCTAGACGGCGATTTAAGAACCAAAAAGCCTGACCTGTCTGGGAAAATACGGATTTATATTAACCCTGCGTAAAGTTCTTTTTTAAAAAGATGGGCCTGTACTAGAAATGAGCTCCGTTTCACACGTGCGGGTCTCCGCCACTTCCTGGGGGTGTGCTAGGGTGACCAGATGTCCTGATTTTATAGGGACAGTCCCGATTTTGGGGTCTTTTACTTATATAGGCTCCTATTACCCCCCGGCTCCTATTACCCCCCACCCCGTGTCCTGATTTTTCACACTTGCTGTCTGGTCACCCTAGGGTGTGCACATGTGTTGGTCCCAGCTGCTCCCTGCCCCCCTCATTGAAGCAGGTGTGCAGGGTTACTGCCCTGGGAATAGCAGGGCACCAGTGGATGTGGGGTGGGATCAGCAGGGGGTGGCTGGAGACAGGGGCTGGCTGCGGGCAGGGGGTGCGGCAGGGGGTGGCTGCGGGCAGGGGGTGCGGCAGGGGGTGGCTGCGGGTAGGGGGTGCGGCAGGGGGTGGCTGCAGGCAGGGCCTGGCTGCGGGCACGGTGGTGGGTGCTCATGGGGAGAGCAGCAGGACGCAGCCCAGGCCCAGCAGAGCAGCCAGGGACCCAGCATGCAGTAGTGGGAGCCCCAGGGCCAGGGGAGCAGCAGCAGCCCCAGGGCTTGTGCCCAGGGCCAGGCGGCAGCCCACGTGGCTCCCACAGCGCAGCGCCCCCGGCGGCCGGAGGAGGAATTGCATCACTTCCCGGCCGGAGCCCATCAAAGCCTCAGCGCTCCCTGCAGGGAAGCGGGTTAACAACTGGTTCTAAAATGGCTTCAAAATGTAACAACCGGTTCGTGCGAACCGGCTCCAGCTCACCACTGCATGTGGCCATGACTTTACTTACCTGTCAGTGTAGGTTGTTCAGACTATTCCTGGACACATGGTACATCTGCTGCTGGCCATCCCTGAGATGTAGGTCCTTCATCCACACAAGGACGTGCCATATCAAGGTCAATCCAGCAGCTCCCATCTGGTCTTCACCTCTGCAATGGACGGCTAGTCCGACCCTGACCAGAGAAAGACAGGGTGGTGTTCTTCAGGGGAATCTGCTGGAGCTCCCGTATCCCCCACTCCACCTCACTCCCCCGCACACGAAGGAATTTCCAAAGATACCACTAATCGTGGATAAACAAAGCAGCCAAGATGAGGTCAGTGTGGCTTGACTTACTGAGCAGACTGGTTCTAAGGGAAGAACAGATTTCTCTCCTGCTCTAGGGAGATTCCCATCGGAAAAGTATCTGATGGCGGGGGAGGGGGGGAAATGCAATCCCCCAGCCCCTTGAATGGCAGGAAATCAGGACTCGGGGAGTTAAGGGGTGTCTCTGTCCTGCTGCAGGGAGCAGGCCTGGAGAGCAGAAAGGGCACTAGTGGCTTTGTAGGAAAGAAAGTGACTTCTACCAGTGAAGGTGGCTGAAGCTTCTTGGAGACATTAGAGTCGAAGATCCTCACACCTCCTTTGGGGATCCTTTTCCCTCAGAATAAAATAAGGAGAATGACGTGTGAAGCCCAGGTCTGGGATCCAGGGAAAAGGCAGGATCTCAGCCAGATTACACACCAGGAACCTGATCTTTCTCCCAAGAACCACAATTATCCGGATGAAGTTTTCTCCCCCATTTGCTTCCAGGTTATTTACTCACAGGATTCATTCATTTGCTTTCCTGTGTTTCCACTCTCTGCATCTGTTCATTGGTTTAAGTAACATTCTTTCAGTTTTTGCTTCTGTTTCCTCTTATTACAGGGTAGCATCTGCTTAGCACCTTCAAAAAATAAATTAAAAACAAAATCCTGATTCTACATTGAAGAGGTAAGTTTCTGAGAATTTGGCTGCAGAACTTTAGTGTCTGCATATGTCATTCACTGGTATTTATTGTGGTGCAGGTCTGATGCAATCTGCCCACCCAAGAATACCCACATGAAGCATGGGGTGCCCTTAGAATACCAGTTAAAAGAGAGGAAGAGAGTGGATTAATAGCGGGGGGGGGTGAGGGGGGAATCCAAAAAAATCCAGTGCATCAGCACTTCTCTGCATCACTGCAGCACCAGTCCCGGGAGCAATACAGGTTAAAAATCTCCATGGTTCTTTCCCCCTAGAACCACATCCGAGCAGAAAAAGGCCTTCAGCCAATTATTTCCTTACACTCTGAATGGGTGAAATTCAGCCCTGTGCAGACAGCCAGGGCAAGGTCTGTGCATCACAGTGGGTTTAAGTGGCCACTTCACTGCCCAGGTGCTGTGAGTCTTCGGTGGCATAGTTTTCATCCTGGATTGGAACAGCCAGTGGGAATCCTGTGAGGTACAGAGCAGAGAGAGGTTGGGGCCACAACGTTCACCTCAGAGGCTGAGCTTCTGCAGACTTTTGGGATGTTCCCATCTGAGGAGGATGATTTTGGACAGCCCTAGTTCAGAGCTTTCAGTCACCTCAACCGGTGATTCTCTGGCACAATTGTTCTAATGTATCTGAACTTTTCAGGCCTTGCCCCCACCTCTGACACCCCTTGTACCTCACCATTGCCCTCTAACAGCCCCTGTCCCTTCTCTTGATCCCTGCCATGCCCAAATACAGAGAGTAGCTCATGCTCCTTCTCTCTTAGACCTTCTTCTTACACGATCCTTCCCTACCTTTTGATAAACTGATCACTGTGCCCTTCCCCAGCTCCTGGAGGAATTGTGGCTCCTCAGGACAACCTGGGAATGGGTGGCTCCTACCTCCGGGTGGGGTGTGTGGTTTTCCATCTAAGCATCACTGAGAGCCAGTACTTCTCGATTTCACAGGATGAGGTCATGGCTCCCCAAGCCGGGCCAGCTGCAGGCTGCATTGCTGTTGGCGACATGGACAGATCCCAGAGCCTGGAAGACAGAGCGGGGAGGAAACCCTTGCTCATTTCTCTTTCAGAGCCCCCTTCGAAGATGGGCCAAGAGGAAAGGAGAGGACGAAGGGCAGAAAGTGAAGCCGCTCCTGTGGCGAGAGCACTCCTGTAGAGCCCAGTCAGTTCCCAGCTCTCCCCCACATTGCTCGGTGTGACCTTGGAGAGGTCACTTCCTCACCTTCATTCCCTGTCTGTAAAATGGGGGTACAAGTCCCCCCCCACACACACACACAGGGAGGAGAAGGGAGGAGAGACCCATTTTCGGTGAGGGACTCAGACACTCTGGGCACAGATTGTGCCAGAGTGAGGGCACAGATTGTGCCAGAGTGAGGGAAGGGACCCAGAGTTTGCTCCCTAGACCCAGGGGAGGAAGATGTTATCAGAAGGTCAGCAAAGGGGATGGGCCAGGCACTGCTGCCATGGACAGAGCTTAGGGATTTGGTCAGTGCCAGGGACTTTGTACCTCCCTTCAGCAAATGGCTTCCCTCTTGTCATCAGCAGTCCATACAGTATCTGAACTCCTTCCAAGTGTCCTGAAGGGGCTCCCTTCATTCTTCTTGCAGGTGATGGATTCGTTGACCCAGGTCGATAGCTGGGAATTTCGGAGAGGTCATTTGTAGCATGACATGAAATCAGTGGGAAATCTACATTTAGCAAAATAAAGGTTTCATTGGCCTTTGCCAATTTGGAACTGATCTGTCCTATCAATCAACGGTACATGTTCAGAAGAGGATGAAGCACGCCATCGTGGTCAGGTGATCTATGACAGTCAGTTCCATCATGTGGCCATTTGATTAGGTAAAATTCCTGGCAATGGCTGCCCATGTCCAGGGCAGGGTCTCCAGAGGTCTGAAATGCCAAGGAGTTTGGTGCGTGGTGCCTTGGTGAAAGCGCAGAAGTCACATCAGTCAAGCTAAGTCTGAATTTCAGCCCACATCTGGCACCAGCAAATGAAGCAGGCCCTGGTGGTCATAGTAGATGCGTCTACTTCCAGGATGAGCACTGAGCCTCCAAATAGGTGCAGTAGTGAAGGCAGTTGTGAGCTGTTTGTGGGCTTTTTGGAACTTGGGTGACCAAACAAACGTGTCCATTATGTGGAGGAGAGCTCTCGTGGGGGTTATTGGCTCTGAGAACCCTGGGCCGAAGCAGCAGTAAAGCGGGTGAAGTCAAGGAAGCGCTGCTCTTCTTGAGGACTTCAAACTTTGTCCCATCTATGAAAGGCTTCCACCTTATTTGGATCAATCGTAACATTTTCCGGGGAGAGGATATACCCCAAAAACTCTGTGGAGAGTTGGACGGAGGAACGCTTTTCCAATTCTGTGCTGAGACCATGCTGCCGAAACCTCTCCAGGTTCAGGTGTGGTGCGCATGCTGCTCTTGGTTCTCCAAAAAAAAGAAGTCTGTCACCTGAATAGATGACACTGTGCAGATCCACAATGGCCCCAAATACATCACTGATGAAGTGTTGCAAGGGCAGGGGACCGTTAGTTAGCTCAAATGGCATGTCTGACAGTTAAAATGTCCATAGTGTGCTTTGAAATCTGCCTTCCATTTGTCCCCTGCCCAAATGAGTGTTAGATTGGAAATCCTCACAGATGAAGTTTGATGAACAACTTTGCAGATTTCCTGCGAGCCAAAAATTGTGGGATTCCCAACAGGGGGTTATGGTTCCAAATGATCCTTTTTTTCAGGGGCTGATTGTCTAAAGAGAGACATAGTAGAGTCCCACATTTCTTCTTCCCCAAAAGGTCCTGGGCACCCGTGGGAAACGCTAATTTGCTCATAAACTCTTAGGACCGGTTTTCAAGCCTGTACACAGGGAGAGCCACTAATTCTGGTTCCACCAATGTGTAAATACTGGTGAAGGCAACTTTCAACCAAGGTTGCAGGTCAAGAGGGCAGTCATAGTCCTGGGTGCAGAGGCAACGAGTCCCCATTTCTTTCAAGGGTATCCATGTAATGTGGGTATTGATCAGGAATGCCGGGTGTCCGAGTCAAGAAGGTGGAGTAGGTCCAGAGGCAGAGGCTGGTTCAAGGAACCCCGACATTATTTTCAGTCATTTCCATTGTGCAGCTCCAGCAGGGACCTCATCGGGCCAGGCTCATGTAGTGAGGCCCTGGTTCACACCTGGTGTGGTGTGTCCCTGTTGCATACAGGCCACTGACTTGCAGAGATCCTGCTTTTCTCCAAAAAGTTGCACCACCTAATGTCACGTACTGCATCTGATAATGATGCCCAGGGGTGGGAGCACAGGTCGCAGCAAGGTGCAGGATTGTGCCAAGGCTAAGAGTGGTACTAGAATCAAGGTCCAGGGACACAGCAGGGTCAAAACCGAGATCAGAGTCCATCGACAAAGCAGAAGTAGAACCAGGGCCAGAGTCCAAATCCATGCCAAAGGTCATAACCGGGTAGTCAGAGAGCAAAGATCAGCCAAGTCAATGTCAAGCCAGAGTCCAGATACAGGCCGAGGGTCAAAGCCGGGTAGTCAACGTCCGAGTGGTTGGGGAAGATCAGGAGGAGAAGGCAATGCTGGAGCGGGTCAGTGGAGGGCCTGGAGCGGGGCTAAAGAAGGGCAAGCAGATATGGAATCAAGGTGGGCAGGCAACATCTGGAGCCAAGAAGGGTCACGCCAAAGTCATAATCAGAGACCGGAGCCAAGGGTCAAACCAGAGTCAACAATGAAGAACCGGAGGGCAGGGCAGGACAGGGTGGGGCATGCAGGCGGGAACCAGGATGACTTACAGGTTCTCCTAGGCACTGCCCAGCTGGATCCCTAGAGACCCCTCATCGGGAGACTCCCTTCCTAGGAATAAAAGAAGGAGAGCAAGATGACAAAGATGTCTCTGACCCTGGGGTCCAAGCCAAGGGGAGCTCCCACCCAAGCATTGTGCCAGGACCCCATCACCCTCCTGGTTCATTTCACACTCAGAGATCCGCCCCCCCAGCAGGAGGGGAGAATAAAGGGCAGAAAGTGAAGTTGCCTCTTGGGGAAAGGGACTAGCCTGGGATCCACTCCAGTTCCCAGATCTACCCCCAGGAGTGTGTGACCAGGTTCGCAGCCCTTCTTCTGTGTCTCAATCCCCACCTGCCAGATGGGGAGGATCCTTCCTTGCCCCAAGGTGTTAGGGGGGAGTTTCATTCCTGTCTGGGAAGGGTTCAGATACCATGTGTGTGGCTTGGGAGCCAGGTGGGGGATGGTCAGACATTCACTGCGACGGGGTAACATGGGCTATGTGGAGGTCTGAGCAGTGACGACAGGGGAGGGCTCCACATCAGGCCACCCCTCCCAGACTGCAATGGTTCCTGAGGATAAACCCTGGCTCTCGATGCTCCCATTTCTGGGGCAGTCCCATGGCCCTGAAAGCCTGATGCTTCTGAAACTGGCCTCTGGGCATGGGGGCAGGGACCGTATGTGGCCTGGCCCCAGCTCCAGGGCTCAGAGTGGGGCAGGGTGGTGAGAGCGAGCTGCTCGGCCTGGGTTTCTCTCAGTGCTGTGGGGTTTATGGCCCCTCCCCCTAGCCCTTCTCCCTCAGGCACAGCAAGAAAGAGCATTACCTGCGGCAGGGAGTGGGAGCTTCTGGGCATGGGAAGGGGGGGCCCTTCAAGGCTGTCCCACGGAGCACAGCCCCTGCAGCGCTTTGGGCACCTGGCGCAAGCACCGGATGTAGAACAGGTGCGCCATGATCGCCGCTGTCACGTCCTCCTGCTGCAAGGGAACAAGGATCGGTCAGAGCCTCCGACACCCATGGCAATGAAGGGCATGAATGGCACTGGGAGCCAGCAAAATTCCCTCCCCAACCCTCCCCACATTCAAGGGACAGATACCCGCACCCAACCCTCTGAGACAAAATCTTGTCTCCTCTCGAGTGACCTCCAACCCCACTCCCACCACTGTGGAATGAACTCCTGTCCCCTTCCTCTCAGTCCCCCTGTGAGAGCTATTCTACCTCCCAACCCAGCCAGGGATTAAGCTCCACTCCCCAGAATCCCCTTATCCACCCTCTCCCGCTCCAGCTGAGGGGCTGGAAGGCTCTGGGCAGCAGTGCTGTGGGGTGAGAGGAGGTGGAAACCTTTCTCAAGGGACCCCCACCCCCCGTTATTAAGATGATGCCATGGACAGTAGCTCTGGGGAATGGGGCACTTCAGCAGCCTCTGCTGACTGACTCCTCCAGTTCTCCCAGAGCAGGTGGTGGCTGGGATAACATGATACTAGGGCCCTAGGAAGCAGCCTGAGGCCCGGAGGGGTATGAAACTCTCACAGGGGGAGTTGGCAGCCCCGAGCATGAGCAATAGCAGCGTGTCATGTTGATGTGACACCTGTTAGGAAATAGCCGAGCTGGGTCTGCTCTGTTTTGAGCTGCTCAGGGGAGAAGCTGACACCTACCAATGGCACCTGCCCGGGTTCATCCTCTCCTTGCTCCCAGGTCAGTGCAAGGGGATGGGATGGGAGTGACTGTCAATGGCCTGGAGGTGAAAGGCCCTGGGTGCCCCTCCCCAATTGATCCTTCTTTGGTTACCTCATTCCCGATCAGCTGGCCGGCTTCCCCCAGGATAGAATATGTCAGCACAAGCCCAGCCTGGCTGACACGGAGCTGGGGGTCATGTATGGCCAGAAGCGCTGCCTGGAGGAAAGATCTTTTCTGGCCTTCCGTGAAG
Source organism: Lepidochelys olivacea (assembly GCF_965140295.1). Taxonomy (NCBI): domain Eukaryota; kingdom Metazoa; phylum Chordata; order Testudines; family Cheloniidae; genus Lepidochelys; species Lepidochelys olivacea. The sequence continues at coordinate 13,562,205 of NC_140416.1, forward strand.
ATCTCTCCAAAGACCTAAAACCAACAGCACCAGAGCCCTTGTCAATTGTCCAGAACCAGGCTCCAAATCCCTCTAGTATCTCACAAGGTGGACAAGAGTCCTGGGGCAGCCAACTTTTGGGGTCCCATGGACCAAGGAACCCCCTTCAGGAAGAGGTTGCAGGCACTGAGGAATAGCTCTTTCTGGAGCAGGAGTCACCACAGGTGCCATGACATGCTGGGAACGTGTCTGCGCGCTCTGGAACCCAGCTCACAAAGACAACAAAGGACCCGCTACTGCTCCCAGCAGCGCTATTTCCTGCAGCTCACCCGCTAGAGGTGAGGGGCCTTTTCCATCTGCTTCCGTTCCTGCTCCCCATCCCACCGACAATCCCACGAGCGTCACATATGCTGCAGTGACTCAGCCCAGGAAAGAAGCTCAGTGTCCCTCACACAACGCCCAGGGCAGGGGCAGGTTCTGCTTCCTGACTCGCCCTGGTGCTCGGCAAACCCCACACCCTGCCTGTGCTTCCAGAGGTGCAGGGAATCCAACAAGGATCTGGTCCAGCAATTGCTGGTGTGAGCTTCCCAACTCACTGACCCAGGGGCTCACCTCTCAGGCACCAGGGTGTCAGCCAGGGAGGCAGTGAGCAGAGCCAGATTCCTGGAGATACAATCCTTCATTAACTCAACCCACCAGAGGATCCCTTTTATGCCATGTAACCATGGATCCATGCAACACACACAAGCCTGGACCGTTCGCAAGGGTCCAGCCCAGGCTCCTCGGCCTCTTGCAGCCAAACACTGTCTGCTGGAAATAAGTATCATAGAATATCAGGTTTGGATGGGACCTCAGGAGTTCATCTAGTCCAACCCCCTGCTCAAAGCAGGACCAATCCCCAACTAAATCATCCAACAGATTTTTGTCCCAGGTCCCTAAATAGCCCCCTCAAGGATTGAACTCATAACCCTAGGTTTAGCAGGCCAATGCTCAAACCACTGAGCTATCCCTCCCCCTACAGGACACACTCACTGCAGGGGGAGACAGCTCCACACCTGAGCTACTGCAATGCCCTGGCGGAGAGTCCTTACCTCCCCCACCCTGGCCATGTTCCTGTACGCCAGGCACTCGGTGTCTTGGAGCCCGTCCCGACACCACAGATCGCTCTCCTCTCTGATGTTCATCCCTGGGGGAGAAAGACACACCCATTGGGGAGGTTTGGCATCTGGCTTTAGTGCCTGTTTCCTTCTGTTCCCTTTGCTGGGTGAACACTGGCTGGGGTTCTCATGGCATCCACGGCCCAATGGACTCGCAGGGTCCCCACCAGGTGGTTTAGTACCTGAAGGGGGATTTGTCTCATTCATCACAGTAATCAGGTGACCCTTAGGGTCATTGTGCTCTGGGCATGGGTGCCTGTTAATGGTGGCTGCTAATGCTGAAAACGCCCCACAGCCACTGACTTCAGGATCTGGCCCTAGCTACCCAACTGGTGACATTCTACAAGCTTTGTGTCCATCCCCTGTGGTCCCTGCCCCAGCCTTCATGATGGGCTCTTTCCCTCCATGTGTCTCAATAGGTCCGTTCCTGTCCCCCCACCAGCTGGCAGCCCCCTGGCGGGGGCTGATTTCTCTGGACTGGAGGGCAGAGCCAGGCTATAAGGTAAAGCAGCCAACTTCCCTGGCATCTTCGTCCCCTTCCTCTCTCCCTGAATTAGGGAGATGAGTGTGAGTCATCATCTAAGCTGGGGTCAGTCTCAGAGGAGGGAGCTTCTTTCTGTAGGGTCCCTTGGCCAGTAAGTGGGGGGCCCAAAACAGGGGCCTTCTTTCCATTGGGGGCCCTCTGCCCTGCTGCAGTTGGTCTAAGAGCAGAGGCCTTAGTTCTATTGGTGTCCCAATGGCCAGCTGGAGCTAGTCTCCAAGGGACTCATTTCTATGGGGTCCCATTGCCCAGCTGGGTTTCTTACCCCTCCTCTGCAGCAGGAGCCTCTGCAGCCAATAGATCCCATCCCTGGCTTGCCGGCTGATGTCATCGGCTGGGTCAGAGATGTAGAGACCCAGCCGCAGCACAAAGTTGCCCGCCTTGGGGAAATCGGAGGAGGTCTGGTGGAGGAGGAGAAGGGGGGAATCCATCAACATTCTGCCTTCAGCTCCCCAGCTCTCCTGGGCTAGAGCTCTGCTCCCATCCATCTGCAGGAGGCACTGGGGGAGAGGAACTAGAGCCCTCTTTCTCTCTGCCCCCAAGGGAGCTTGAAGCAAAGGGACCCACGGCCTGGGCCCTCTATGAGCACCAGCTGCCAGGCTTCTCCAGAGTAACAAGGGCACTGAGGCCAGGCACGACCCTGCCAGCCAGTGGCCTATGGAATGTCGCAGTCCCTTACGGAGCCAGGGGGGACCACTTAACCAGGAGATGAGGAACTTGACTCAAGCCCTGGCTCTGCAGGATGCTGGGGTCAAAGGTCACTTACGTCAAATCCAGAGAGGGAGGTGGCAAATCGGAGCAGGGCAGCGCTGCTCCGTATGGCCCTAGCTCTCTCCTGGGTGTTTCTGGAGTCGAGCCAGAAATGGAGGTGCTGCGGGAGAAGAAGGCAGGGGAGGGTCAGCCGGCAGGCTTACATGCTCTACAAACGAGCCTCTCCCACTCCACATGGGGCGGAGAACTTGTGCTCAGGGTGGAATATCTGACTCCTCATGTGGGGGTTCATGACACTGCCCACATCTTGCTGGGCACAAGCTGTCACTGCCTCTCCAGCCTGGGACAAAGCTCAGCCTTGGGGCTGGTCTATTTGCTCTGAACCCCTGATCCATTAACAGCCCATCAGGATCGAGGCACATGCCCTGGGCCCCCAGACCCCAGCTCCAGAGGCCTTGGTAGGATGGATGGAGGGGCCGTGGGGACAATCGCTCCGGGAACTGCCGTGTCCCTAGGACAGAAGAGCTGATTCCCCGAGTCTTCTCCTGTATCTCAGGGTCTCCCTAGAAAGGAGCCAGTAACTTTTCTCAGAGGCCTGTGTCCCAGATCGCACAGGGGTTTCAGTCTGTCAGTCCCCAGCCAGGCCTGGTGCTCACTGTTAGTGCTCAATGGAACCATGCAGAGCTCTGGCTGACAGTCCCAGCTCCTTCCCTCTTCCCCCGTCCCTTCCCCGCCACCGCTACCCCAGATGGCAGAAGGGTCCCAACATTCAACTGCACTGATGGCTCTGGGAAAGCATGGCCATCTGGGTCCAAGCTGGGAGGACACAATGGAAACATGGTTCTTCTAGTCTCTCCTTTGCAGCCCTCCCACGGGGTTCATGGTAAATTCCCCCCCAGACCCTCCCATTCTGCTCACCTCCAAGAGGTGCTGCAGCTTGTCCGTGGTGGGGGTCTCTGCCAGCAGGCCCCCGAGCATGGTGTCCAGGCTCTCTACGTAGGTGTTGTGCAGAGCCTGTGTCATAAATATAAAGGCAAGGGTAAACCCCTTTAAAATCCCTCCTGGCCAGAGGAAAAATCCTCTCACCTGTAAAGGGTTAAGAAGCTAAAGGTAACCTCGCTGGCACCTGACCAAAATGACCAATGAGGAGACAAGATACTTTCAAAAGCTGGGAGGAGGGAGAAAAACAAAGGGTCTGTGTCTGTCTGTGTGATGCTTTTGCCGGAGACAGAACAGGAATGGAGTCATAGATTCATAGATTCATAGATATTTATGTCAGAAGGGACCATTATGATCATCTAGTCTGACCTCCTGCACAATGCAGGCCACAGAATTTCACCCACCACTCCTAAAAAAGACCTCACACCTATATCTGTGCTATTGAAGTCCTCAAATTGTAGTTTGAAGACCTCAAGGAGCAGAGAATCCTCCAGCAAGTGACCCGTGCCCCATGCTACAGAGGAAGGCGAAAAACCTCCAGGGCCTTCCAATCTGCCCTGGAGGAAAATTCCCTCCCGACCCCAAATATGGCGATCAGCTAAACCCTGAGCATATGGGCAAGATTCATCAGCCAGATACTACAGAAAATTCTTTCCCGGGTAACTTGGATCTTACCCCATCTAAAAACCCATCACAGGCCATTGGGCCTATTTACCATGAATATTTAATTACCAAAACCATGTTATCCCATCATACCATCTCCTCCATAAACTTATCGAGTTTAATCTTAAAGCAAGATAGATCTTTTGCCCCCACTACTTCCCTCGGAAGGCTATTCCAAAACTTCACTCCTCTGATGGTTAGAAACCTTCGTCTAATTTCTAATCTAAATTTCCTAGTGGCCAGTTTATATCCATTTGTTCTTGTGTCCACATTGGTATTGAGTTTAAATAATTCCTCTCCCTCTCTGGTATTTATCCCTCTGATATATTTATAGAGAGCAATCATATCTCCCCTCAACCTTCTTTTAGTTAGGCTAAACAAGCCAAGCTCCCTGAGTCTCCTTTCATAAGACAAGTTTTCCATTCCTCGGATCATCCTAGTAGCCCTTCTCTGTACCTGTTCCAGTTTGAATTCATCCTTCTTAAACATGGGAGACCAGAACTGCACACAGTATTCCAGGTGAGGTCTCACCAGTGCCTTATATAACGGTACTAAAACCTCCTTATCCCTACTGGAAATACCTCTCCTGATGCATCCCAAGACGACATTAGCTTTTTTCACAGCCATATCACATTGGCAGCTCATAGTCAACCTATGATCAACCAATACTCCAAGGTCCTTTTCCTCCTCCGTTACTTCTAGTTGATGCGTCCCTAGCTTATAACTAAAATTCTTGTTATTAATCCCTAAATGCATGACCTTACACTTCTCACTATTAAATTTCATCCTATTCCTATTACTCCAGTTTACAAGGTCATCCAGATCCTCCTGTAGGGTATCCCTGTCCTTCTCTAAATTAGCAATACCTCCCAGCTTTGTATCATCTGCAAACTTTATTAGCACACTCCCACTTTTTGTGCCCAGGTCAGTAATAAAAAGATTAAATAAGATTGGTCCCAAAACTGATCCTTGAGGAACTCCACTGGTAACCTCCCTCCAACTTGACAGTTCACCTTTCAGTAGGACCCGTTGTAGTCTCCCCTTTAACCAATTCCCTATCCACCTTTCAATTTTCCTATTGATGCCCATCTTATCCAATTTAACTAATAATTCCCCATGTGGCACAGTATCAAACGCCTTACTAAAATCTAAATAAATTAGATCCACTGCGTTTCCTTTATCTAAAAAATCTGTTACTCTCTCAAAGAAGGAAATCAGGTTGGTTTGGCACGATCTACCTTTTGTAAAACCATGTTGTATTTTGTCCCATTTACCATTGACTTCAATGTCCTTAACTACCTTCTCCTTCAAAATTTTTTCCAAGACCTTGCATACTACAGATGTCAAACTAACAGGCCTATAATTACTTGGATCACTTTTTTTCCCTTTCTTAAAAATAGGAACTATGTTAGCAATTCTCCAATCATATGGTACAACCCCTGAATTTACAGATTCATTAAAAATTCTTGCTAATGGGCTTGCAATTTCTTGTGCCAATTCTTTTAATATTCTTGGATGAAGATTATCTGGGCCCCCCGATTTAGCCCCATTAAGCTGTTTGAGTTTCGCTTCTACCTCAGATATGGTGATGTCTACCTCCATATCCTCATTCCCATTTATCATGCTACCATTATCCCTAAGATCCTCTTTAGTCTTATTAAAGACTGAGGCAAAGTATTTGTTTAGATATTGGGCCATGCCTAGATTATCCTTGACCTCCACTCCATCCTCAGTTTTTAGCGGTCCCACTTCTTCTTTCTTTGTTTTCTTCCTATTTATATGACTATAGAACCTTTTACTATTGGTTTTAATTCCCTTTGCAAGGTCCAACTCTACTTGACTTTTAGCCTGTCTCACTTTATCCCTACATATTCTGACCTCAATAAGGTAGCTTTCCTTACTGATCCCTCCCTTCTTCCACTCCCTATATGCTTTCTGCTTTTTCTTAATTACCTCTCTAAGATGCTTGCTCATCCAGCTTGGTCTACAACTCCTGCCTATGAATTTTTTCCCCTTTCTTGGGATGCAGGCTTCCGATAGCTTCTGCAGCTTTAATTTAAAATAATCCCAGGCCTCCTCTACCTTTAAACCCATAAATTCTTCAGTCCAATCCACTTCCCTAACTAATTTCCTTAATTTTTGAAAGTCAGCCCTTTTGAAATCAAAAACCCTAGTTGCAGATTTATTTTTGTTAATCCTTCCATTCAGTTTGAACTGAATTAGCTCATGATCACTTGAGCCAAGATTATCCCCTACAACCATTTCCTCTATGAGATCCTCATTACTCGCCAAGACCAAATCTAAAATGGCATCCCCTCTAGTCGGTTCAGCAACTACTTGTTGAAGGAATCCATCAGCTATCGCATCTAGGAAAATCTGAGCCCTATTATTATTACTAGCACTCATCCTCCAGTCTATATCTGGGAAGTTAAAGTCTCCCATGATCACACAGTTTCCATTAGTATTTACTTTATTAAAAACATTAAAAAGGGCTCTATCCATATCCAAATTAGATCCCGGCGGTCTATAGCACACCCCAAGCACTATCCCAGGGGAGGCTCTAATAGTTTTCTTCCCCAATTTAATTATTGCCCAGACAGACTCAGTCATATCCATTTCATCGCTTCTTATTTCTTTACATTCTATCTCATCATTGATATACAGTGCTACTCCACCACCTTTACCTTTTTTTCGGTCTTTCCTAAACAGCACATACCCTTCAATACCTGTAGCCCAGTCATGACTACTATTCCACCAGGTCTCTGTTATACCTATAATATCTGGTTTCACTTCCTGCACCAGTAACTCTAGTTCCTCCATTTTGTTACCTAGGCTCCTTGCATTAGTGTACAAACATCTTAATTTTTGCTGTTTGGCCTCACTCACATTCTGTACCCTATTAGGCACGGTTATTTTACTACCAGTATAACCTATTAGACTTGTATCTACACTGCCCTTCCTCCTACCTACAGCTGTATCCACTCTTACTTCATTTTCTTTCCACTCTATGCTAAATTCTGGCGTGGAGATTACCTGGACATCTCCCAACCATCTCCCCCAAATTCCTAGTTTAAAGCTCTCTTAATCAGTTGTGCCAGCCTCCATCCTAGAAGTCTATTTCCTTCCCTACTCAGATGAAGTCCATCCCGAGAGAACTGTCCTCTATCCATGAATGCCTCCCAATGGCCATACATCCCAAAGCCCTCCTTATAGCACCACTGCCTAAGCCATCTATTGATAGTCATAATCTTGTCACACCTTTGTTGCCCTTCTCTAGGAACAGGCAGAATCCCACTAAAGATCACCTGAGCCTCAATTTCCTTAAGCGTCCTCCCCAGCCTAACATAGTCTCCCTTAATACTTTCCAGTGAGAATCTAGCCGTAAGTAATCTAGCTAGGTATGTGTTCGATTATGATTCCTTGAAATGGCTGAGAAAAGAGCTGTGCTGAATAGAATGACTATTCCTGTCTGTGTGTCTTTTTTGTAACTTAAGGTTTGACCTCGAGGGATTCTCTATGTTCTGAATCTAATTACCCTGTAAGGTATTTACCATCCTGATTTTACAGAGGTAATTCTTTTCTTTTTACTTCTATTAAAAGTCTTCTTGTAAGGAAACGGAATGCTTTTTCATTCTTCTCAGATCCAAGGGCTTGGATCTGTGGTCACCTATGCACATTGGTGAGGATTTTTACCAAACCTTCCCCAGGAAGTGGGGTGCAAGGGTTGGGAGGATTTTGGGGGGAAAGGCGTGTCCAAACTACGTTTTCCCAGTAAACCCAGATAAAGTGTAGTGGTGGTGGTAGTGGAAATCCAAGGGTAAAATAGTTTGTACCTTGGGGGAGTTTTAACCTAAGCTGGTAAAAGTAAGCTTAGGAGGTTTTCATGCAGGTCCCCACAACTGTACCCTAGAGTTCAGAGTGGGGAAGGAACCTTGACAGCCTGCAAGAAGAGGGAGCACCCGTCAGTCATGGGACATGGGGCTACCCCTCTCAGGGGACCAGGAGGGTTCTCTGGGGAGCCCTGGCCAGACCCAAAAGGTACATCCTGGCCTCTGCCATTCACATCACTGCAGGGACACTTAGCAAGAGTTCATGGCTGGATGCCTGCTGGCTCTTCAATCCTTGCCCTTAGCAGTTCTCTGCGCAGGGCCTGGTACCCAGCAGAATATGGAAAAGCCAAACCGCAATGGGTGGGAGGTAGGATCCCTGGGAAAGTCCAGGCAGCAGAGCACAGAATGAGGAGAAGAGGGAAGGCTGGGATCAGCCACAGAGGGGTAACGCAATCCTCACTGGCGGGAAGGGGCCCTCCCTTGCAGTTTGTGTCATCCCCCCCCAACCCACACGCCCTGCCCGGGCTTGCCCCCCGCTCTGCTCACCCCTCCCCTATTCTCAGCAGCTCCATCAAAGCGAGGGAGCAGGGACCAGAGGCCGCTCCTGCTCCTGGGACAGAGAAGTAGGATCATGACCTACCTGGAAGTGGGTGGTGTCCTGCCCCGTGCCCATGGTGAAAATGGTGTACAGCAGAGCCCGCAGGAGGCGTGACTCCAGCTCCTGGGCAAGTGGTGGCTTCAGTTTGCTGGCGGGAGAGAGGAGCCCGTGTTATGCTTGGCAGCACCGGAGTGGCGCTGGCAGTGTCATGCACATGACCCTCCTCCCCTGCAATGATCCCTCCCTATGGCCACTGTCACGTTACGGGAGTGAAATCACCCCCAGCCAGGAAATAGGGGATGTTCCCACCTCCTCTGCTGGGGGATGCAAACAGCCACGGCTGGGGTTAATCTAGGCCCAAGAGGATCTGCACCAGAGTTAGGGCAGCTGGATGGGAGGGTCCTGGTACCTGAGGCTGCAAACCGCGGCCATGGAGCTGGAGATGATGGAGCTCGGCTCAGACACCATGGGCAGATCTTCAATCAGCTCCTGAGAGACCCCAAGGAGATAAAATTGCATGTGAGATTCAGGCCCTGTAGACCCACAGGCGCTTCCCAGGGAGGAGGCCAAAAGTGCTCTGCAGAAACAGTCAGTGTCACCCCCACCCCCAACCAGCTGGCCTCCCCATTCCTCCCATCCATCAAACTTACTCTTTCCTTTCCCCTCTCCCACCCAATCCCACCTCAGCTGCCCCTCCGGCCTTACAATTTCCCCACTGCCAGTTCCTCATCAGTGTCAGAATTTCCTCTTTCCCTGCTCCCCAGCCCTCAGCCCCAGGAAGCCCTGTCCTCTGCTTCCCCCTCCATCCCCACTAACTCTTCCTCCCATGTTGGGCTCCCTCACCCCAGGAGCCGGGCACGGGGTCCCACTCACCGCAATGCTCTCCACAAGGGCCGCTTTGGAGAAGTGCGGCTCCAGAGTGTCCCACCCCTGCTGCTGTGCCGAGAAGCACAGACGTGGGACAGCGTGGAGGAAGCGGAGCTGTTTGGCCCTGTCCTCCACCCACTACGAGTGGGGTTGGGGGAGATAGAGAGAGAGAGAGAGATGGTCAGGTAGGGACCTCCCCACCCCACCTACAAAAGCTCCAGGTCTCAGGACCTCCCTGGAGTTGGACAGGGAAAGCCGCCCCTCTTCCCAAAACCAGTGTCACCCTGCACAGACTGGGGTTGTAACTGGGGCAGTGTCTGCGGGGAGCGGACACCTTGGCCTGCATGAGATGAACACCCCCACTTTGGCGTGCCAGGTAACAGGGGAGAAGTGCCCCCCATTGCGGGTGATGGATTCTCTGGGACAAGACCCCGAATGTGGGTGGGGATGGAACAAGGGGCAGGACAGACTTGGGGGCAGTGCAGCTGGAAGATTTTTGTACCTCAACTCTGCCCTGGAGGTGCTGCTGGATGACCCTGATGGTGTCTTGTTCAGGGGACACATCCTTCTCCTCCTCCTCCTCATCCTCCAGCTGGGCACTGAGGGTTTCTGCACCAGAGAGAGAAGGAGAAAAGCATTATTTATGCTACTGCTGTGAGAATGCAGGGTAGAGAAATGGCTCAATGTCCCCCATCCTCAACAAGGAACCCCATGGCATCGAGGTCCCCACCCTGCCCTTCCCAGAGATGACCTCAGCCCCATCAGCCTCAGGGCCCCGTGGCCATCAGCCCCCGCCCAACATTACCAGGGGAGGCTGGAGCTCCCCCAACTCTGCCCAGCATCTCCTGCCATGGAGTGTGGCTGGGCCACTCCCACTGGTGTCAGTGGGGCTCCCGTGGCTCAGTCCTGGCGCCTTGGTGAGCCAATGGGCACAGGGTGTGTCATAAATATCAAGGGAAGGGTAACCACCTTTGTGTATACAGTGCTATAAAATCCCTCCTGGCCAGAGGCAAAACCCTTTCACCTCTAAAGGGTTAAGAAGCTAAGATAACCTCGCTGGCACCTAACCCAAAATGACCAATGAGGGAACAAAATACTTTCAAATCTGGAGGAGGGCGGGGGGCTAATAAAGGGTTCTGTCTGTCTGTGTAATGCTGTTGCTGGGGACAAATCAGAAATGCAAGCCTTCCACCTCCTGTTAAGTTAGTAAGTCATCTAATTAGCAAATGTGTTAGATTTTCTTTTGTTTAATGGCTGGTAAAATAAGCTTGTGTTGGAGGGAATGTATATTCCTGTTTTTGTGTCTTTTTGTAACTTAAGGTTTTGCCTAGAAGGATTCTCTATGTTTTAAATCCGATTACCCTGTAAGGTATTTACCATCCTGATTTTACAGAGGTAATTCTTTTACCTTTACTTTAATTAAAATTCTTTTAAAAACCTAATTAATTTTTCTGTAGGAGTTTTCTGTAGGCTGAGAACAGCTATCAAAGAAGAAAGGTATCAGGTTACAGCACAGCAACATTTTACAAGTCAGGGTTTTTGGTTTTTTTGCTTTATTTCTAACTCTTGGGTGTAAAGTGAGTTAAAAACAGAGAGGTTAGGAGGACAGAATGCTATGTTCAACAGAAGCTGCAGTTAGCCAGATTTGAGGCTGAGGAAAAACAAAAGGAACATAAAAGATGGGTCGAACTCAGACAGAGAAAATGAAGGCAAAAGAAAAAGAAATGGAGGAGAGGAAAAAAGAACGGAAGCTTGCAGAGGAGGAGAAGGAAAAAGAGAGGAAGCATACACTGGAGATGGAGAAGGCAAAGGCTCGGCAGAATATACCAAATAACCCTAACAATCCTTCCCCAACAATCCATTACACTATGTCCACAGTATAATGAATCCAGTGATATTGCTGATTATTTTCTCACCTTTGAGAGACTGTGCACACTCTATCAAATCCCTGAAGCTCACAAGATGACCAGATCGGCTGCAAAATTGCCTGGAAGAGCTCTGGACATATTCAATAAGATGCCGATTGAGGAGGCTTTGAACTATAATAAATCCAAGGGTTTGGTTTTAAAACAATTTCAAGTTACACCTGAAACTTACAGAGTAAAAGTGAAAGCCCTTAAGAGAGGACCTGGACTAAGTAATGTGGCTTATGTAAACCAGAGAACAGATCTGTTTGAGAAATGGCTCAATGGACAGGATGTAACTAGCTTTGGAGGAACATGGGATTTGGAGCAATTCCTGAATATGTCCAAGGATGATAGAAAGCAGTGCTTATGAGATAAAAATAATGGACTCAGCAGGAAGTCTTGCTTTTTATGCTGATCAATACAAGCAGTCCCAGACTGCCAGAGAGGCGGGGCAAACTGGAACAAAACGGGTGGAGGGAGGAGAGAGGAACAACCCTGGTCACAGTTGGAGCGGATACCAGAAGGGACACCCTCAGACCACACCCTACTACCAGGGGCAGCCCAAGGCCCCAGCTATACTCCAAGGAACACTCCAGACACCTTGTCGTCCCACCACATCGTTCTCCAGCAACCCACCTCGCCCCAGTGACCAGTCAGCTGGGCAAAGTTTTAAATGTAACAAGCCGGGACATGTAAAGGCCAACTGCCCCAAGAACCCCTGGAAATTACAGTTCATTGCACCAAAATCACACCAGAGGTCCTCACGCCCAGATGCCTCCCAGACACCCTCAGAGCGGAGGGAAACTGTGAGTGTGGGCAGGAAGAAGGTCACAAAATGGAGGGACACCGGAGTGTTGGCTATCCATGCTTCCTTAGTGGACCCCAATGTAATCGACCCAGAGGTCCAAGTAATGATTCAACCCTTCAAGTCCAACTGTTTTGACTTGCCTACAGACAAGTTGTCTGTTCGGTACAAGGGCTGGTCAGGAACGTGGACTTTTGCAGTCTATGATAATTATCCCATCCCCATGCTGTTGAGGGAAGACTTGGCCAATCATGTGGAGGTAGCCAAGAAGGTGGGAATAGTCACCCGCAGCCAGGCTAAGCAAGCTGTCACACCTAGCTCTGTTCCAGAGACTTCTACCAGGACCCACTCAAAGATGTTGGAACCGGACCCCATACAAACGTCTGCAACAGCAGTAGTGAATCCAGTCACAGAGACCCAGACAGAGCCAGTCCCAGAACTGGAACTGGCAAAAAAAACAGCACCAGAACCAATGCCAGCACTGAATCCAGTACTTGCAACCCCAACACCAGAGGGCCCCACCCAACTGCACTGGCAGCAGCAAATAACCCTACACAAGAGGCTCAGCCAGAGCCTAAACCCCAACATAGTGCACCAGCCAAGAGCGGTTCACAGTCAACTAAAACAGCCCCATCACCTGCATCGCTTCCAGAGGGTCCAAGCCCAGGTCCACAATCCAATCAGGAACTGACGTCTCCAGCATCAAGGGAACAGTTCCAGACCAAACAGAAAGCAGATCAAAGCCTCCAGAGAGCTTGGACGGCGGCACGCAACAACCCACCGCCTCTCAACTCTTTGAATCAATCCAGGCTTTGATACAAGCAAACTCTTTCTGGTGGATACGAGGAAAACTGGCATCCTCAGAGACAGTTGGTAGTTCCACTAAGTACCAGGTAATGCTATTAAGCTTAGCCCGCGATCATCCTAGTGGCCATGCTGGGGTGAACAGAACCAAAAACCATTTGGGAAAGTCATTCCACTGGGAGGGAATGGGCAAGAATGTTTCTTCCTATGTCCGGTCTTGTGAGGTGTGCCACAGAGTGGGAAAACCCCAAGACCAGGTCAAAGCCCCTCTCCAGCCACTCCCCATCATTGAGGTTCCATTTCAGCAAGTAGCTGTAAATATTCTGGCTCCTTTTCCAAAAAAGACAGCCAGAGGAAAGCAGTACATACTGACTTTCATGGATTTTGCCACCCGATGGCCAGAAGCAGTAGCTGTAAGCAACACCAGGGCTAAAAGTGTGTGCCAGGCACTAGCAGACATTTTTGCCAGTGTAATTACGTTGGCCCTCCGACATCCTTACAGATGCAGGAACTAATTTCCTGGCAGGAACAATGGAATGCCTTTGGGAAGCTCATGGGGTGAACCACTTGGTTGCCACTCCTTACCACCATCAAACAAATGGCCTGGTGGAGAAGTTTAATGAAACTTTGGGGGCCATAATATGTCAATTTGTAAATAAGCACTCCAATAATTGGGACCTAGTGTTGCAGCAGTTGCTCTTTGCCTACAAAGCTGTACCACATCCCAGTTTAGGGTTTTCACCATTGGAACTTGTATATGGCCACGAGGTTAAGGGGCCATTACAGTTGGTAAAGCAGCAATGGGAAGGGTTTACACCTTCTCCAGGAACTAACATTCTGAACCTTGTAACTAACCTGCAAAACACCTGCCGAACCTCTTTAGCCCTTGCTAAAGAAAACCTACAGGATGCTCAAAAAGAGCCAAAAGCCTGGTATGATAAACATGCCAGAAAGCGTTCCTTCAGTGTAGGGGACCAGGTCATGGTCTTGAAGGCACTCTAGGCCCACATAATAAAAGCATTGTGGGAAGGGCCATTAATGGTCCAAGAGCTCCTGGGAGCTGTTAATTTTCTCATAGCATTCCCCACCTCCAACCGAAAGCTTAAGGTGTACCATATTAATTCTCTACAGCCCTTTTATTCCAGAGAATTAAAGATTTGTCAGTTTACAGCCCAGGGAGGAGATAACGCTGAGTGGCCTAAAGGTGTCTACTACAAAGGAAAAAGTGACGGTGGTGTGGAAAAGGTAAACCTCTCCATGACCCTTGGGCATATGCAGCGACAGCAAATCAAGGAGCTGTGCACTAGCTACACGCCGACGTTCTCAGCCACCCAGGACTGACTGAACGGGCATACAACTCCACTGACACAGGTAATGCTCACCCAATTAGAGCCCAACCTTACCGGGTGTCTTCTCAAGCTAAAACTGCTATAGAACGGGAGATCCAGGATATGTTACAGATGGGTGTAATCCGCCCCTCTGGCAGTGCATGGGCATCTCCAGTGGTTCTAGTTCCCAACCCAAATGGGGAAATACGTTTTTGCATGGACTACCATAAGCTAAATGCTGTAACGCTCCCAAACAACTATCCAATGCCACGAACAAATAAACTAGTGAAGAAACTGGGACGGGCCCAGTTCATCCCTATCTTGGACTTAACCCAGGGGTACTGGCAGGTACCGCTAAATAAATCCGCCAAGAAAAGGTCAGCCTTCATCACACATGTCGGGCTGTATGAATTTAATGTGCTCTCTTTCAGGCTGCAGAATGCGCCCGCCACCTTCCAAAAACTTGTCGATGGTCTCCTAGCGGAATTGGAAAAATGTGCAATCGCAGACCTTGATGATGTGGCCATATTTTTGGAATCCTGGGCAAAACACCTGGAACACCTACAAAAAGTCTTCAAGCGCATAAGGGAGGCAAAACTAACTGTTAAGACTAAAAAGTGTCAAATAGGCCTAAACAGAGTAGCTTACCTTGAACATCAGGTGGGTCAAGAACCTATCAACCCCCTACAGGCCAAAGTGAATGCTATCCAAAAGTGGCCTGTCCCAAAGTAAAAAAAAAAACTGGTCCAATCCTTTTTAGGCTTGGCCAGATATTACAGGCCATTTGTAGCGCAATACAGCCAAATCGCCAATTTCAATTTACACCTAAAACTTACAAAGTAAAATTTCAAACCCTTAAAAAAAGGCCTGAACTAATGTGGCTTATGTAAACCAAATAACAATTCTGTTTCATAAATGGCTCAACAAACGGGCTGTTACTAACTTTGAAGGAAATGTATATTCCTGTTTTTGTGTCTTTTTGTAACTTAAGGTTTTGCCTCAAGAAATTCTCTGTTTTAAATCTAATTACCCTGTAAGGTATTTACCATCCTAACTTTACATAGGTGATTCTTTTCTCTTTTCTTTAATTAAAATTCTTCTTTTAAACACCTAATTAATTTTTCATTGTTCTTAAAATCCAAGACTTTGGGTCTGTGTTCACCTGTACCAATTGGTAAAAATTATTATGAAGCCTTCCCCAGGAAAGGGGGTGTAGGGCTGGGGGAAATATTTTGGGGGAAAACGTCTCCA
The DNA here is from genome assembly GCF_965140295.1 of Lepidochelys olivacea. NCBI lineage: Eukaryota > Metazoa > Chordata > Testudines > Cheloniidae > Lepidochelys > Lepidochelys olivacea. Next base: position 13,577,585 of record NC_140416.1, read on the forward strand.
AGTGGTCTCTTTCCCTTTTCTTTGTTTAAAATGCTTCGTGGTGGCAGCAGACTGTTCAAGGACAAGGCAAAGTTTATACCTTGGGAAAGTTTTTTTAACCTAAGCTGGTAAAAATAAGCTTAGGGGTCTTTCAGGCAGGTCCCTACCTCTCTACCGTAAAGTTCAGAGTAGGGAAGAAACCTTGACAGGGTGTTACTAGTCCCCCGCTGCTCCTGTCCTCCCCCCTGTCCCGTGGGTCTCCCCTCACCTGCACAGAGGGAGCCTTCAGCCTCAGGGCTCTCAGACCCCACGGAGGGGCTGCTGGCCCCTCGGGAGAAGGAGGAGCTGCTGGTCCCTGTGCCAGAGTCGCCGAGCTCCTGCTCTGGGCTGGCTGGGAGCTCCTCAGTAGCCAGGCTGGTGGATGGCTCCGGTTGGGCACTGGGGTGCGGCTCCTGGCTCCTCTGCTTCCTGTAAAGGAAGCTGCAGAGCCACCTTCCCAGGCTCCCACCCTCTCCTGGGTCCCTCCTACAGAGCATCACCCTGGGCCACCTCCATTTGGGACCAGAAGGGGCCTCAGGGCATGCTAAGGGAGCTGGTGTCTTCCTCCTCCTCCAGAAAGCCAGGGAGCTCCTCCTCCTCGCCTGGCCACTGGCCTCTTCCCCGCCCGCGGGGACAGAGGGGCCGCTCTCCTCCTGGGAAAGCCGGACGCTGCTCCCTACCGGCTCCGGAGCCACCAGCCCGGCCTTCCTCCTCAGAATTTGCCTCAGCCGCTGCATCCTGGGAATGAGTGGGGAGCAGCCATGAGTCTGGGTTCAAGGCAGCCTCTCATTAATGTGCCTGCCTGTTCCTCCATCCACCTCCCCTCCGCTGAGACAATTTCTCCTCACCACACACCCCACCCCAGGGCATGGGGGCTGCCGTCCACACCCACTGGCAGCAGCTCCCAGCACAGGCTGCTCCCAACGTTCCCCCTCATCCCTGGGGCCCTGTGACACCAGGGGAGTCTCGTCCTTTCAGAGCAGTGGGGCTCTCTGTTAGTTTGGACAAGCAGCTCCCTCCACCCCAGAAGGCCCCGCTCCCTCCCAGGCCAGGGAAAGAGCAGCACCCGGACAGTCCCCAGCGAAAGTTCACAAGGTGCCAATGCTGGGAGGGAAGAGTCGCCCTCAGTTCCCACTGATTTCACTGATTGCGGTTGTGGGTGTTCAGCACCTGGCAGGTTCTGCCCTCCCCAAAGACTCTCGACGTGGGGAAAAATCTCCTGCAAGGGAAGGGCTGGGAGCCCTCTTGCTGGCCTATTCCCACCACACTGGGGATGGCTCTGGAGAACTCCACTCACTTGCTCTAGATGGGAAAGTGCTGGGTGGCAGATACTCACCGAGGCCTAGTCTCTTGCCCTCCTCCTTGATCTCCTGCACCAAGGTGGGCTGGAAAGGGTGCTGCCCAACGCCCTGCCAGCAGAGCAGGGAGTAGAAGCCTGCAGATCGAAAGTGGCTGTGAAAACAAGATGACGTTTTATTGTCAGGGGATGGATAAACTCAGCCTAGCAACCGGGGGTTTACAACACTGACCTATGGCCAGCAGCACACCTCCCATCTCCAGGTCTCCTCGTACCTCAAGCACATTCCTGAAGCGTGATGACCCAAGGGCTGTAGGGGAGTGTCCCCAGCCCCAGTGAGGGAAACAGAGGCCTGGGCAGGAGAAGCCACTGCCCCAGGGTCACCGAGGGACTCAGGGATAGAGCCGGGGATGGAGCCTTTGTCCAGGCTCCCGCACTAACCACTAGAGGAACACTCCCTTCCAGAGCTGGGAAGTGCCAGCGGGACTCGATTCCCAGTCTCCCTGGCTCTGAGTGTGACTTGTTGTTGTGACTGAGGCAGAGGGGTGGGAATCTGGACTCCTGGCTTTCACTGGTGATTTTCTTCAATTCCCAGCCTCCCTGGCCCTGAGTGTGACCTATGGAGGTGGTGGAATCTTCATCCTTACAGATTTGTAAGGCCCAGCTTGACAAAAAAAATCATCTATTTTAAATTAAGGACAAAATTTATGAAAATCTCTTCAATAATCTAAATAGAAGAGGAAACAATAACATGAAATCGAACATGTTCACTGCCAAGTTTTTGAGAGAGTCACACCACTGACATGATAGCTAAAGCCCTGGAAGCAAACTTAGCTGAAATGCTAAGCCAGCTTTGGACAGCAATAGCTTCCTTGGAAGGTGCAGAAACTATTGTCTTCTTTTCAGTTTATTCAAAGAGTTCAGTTCAATGACTCGTTCGCTGAAATTCAAGAAAGCCATTGAGAGTTCACAAAACAGGCAAACTTCTTTTCCTCCCTCAATCTATGGATAAAAACTAGGTGTGAGGGGATGGATATACTAGTTCATAAATCTAGAAACACGTGAAAACCAGAACGTATCATTTTAGTTCACTAACCACACTTCAAATTTCCTTTGTTTAAGAAATCAGTTTTAAATGCAAAACATTTCCATACAACTTTTTTCTTATGCTTCTCTTTCTAGCTCCAGCATGACCGTGGTTTGTGACCAAAGAGAGGTCACTTCTTTTCTCTTTCCCTCTCTATCATGGAGATGGAGAAAATTCTCTAAGTCCTAGCAGGCAAGAGATTTGAGCACGTCAGGCGTGTGAGAGCCCTTGTGCTCTAAAGGACAATGGGTGATTGTTGTTTGGGGCAAGAACCCCAACGGATTTGATACTTGTCCCCCATCCAAAGCCAGTAACACATCTCTGTATTTTCAATCATGAGTTAGACATTCTCAGCACTCCTCTATCTCCCGCAGCCCTCAGGTGTTCCTTGGATTATGGAGGCTTGGTTGCAAAGAGGACTGGAATTTTTTTACTGGCTTCCTGGGTGTCCCTAGCCAATGAGGGTCTCAGTCTGGCCTCCGAGGCCCACACCCCCCAGACACTGAAGAACAGGATGGATTGATTTCACTTCACGTTTTTTGTCTTTGTATTTTTGAATTATTTTCCTAATGAAAGATTGATTCTCATGACATTCATAGAGCTGGCAGATGACAGAACAAGGAGCATTGATCTCAAGTTGCAGTGTGGAAGGCTTGGATATTAGGAAAAACTTTTTCACTGGGAGGGTGGGGATGCCTTTGAATCTGCTAGGATAGGGTCCCCCATCTTCTACTTAGAGCCTATATTTTTTCTTACCTTCTACACAGATGACGATTTCTTTCCACACAATCAATACAGTAATAAAAATAATCCCGAGAATCTCCTCCACACCAACCGTCTCTTGGTCCCCACTGAGAGACCGCGAGATGGAGGCTTGCTGCAGCAAGGCTACAGGGGTCTCCGAGGTTCCCCCTGCCCCGCACCCCTGTCCTGCCGGGCTGTTGTCAAGGGAGCTCTGTGGGGTCACACCCGCCTCATCATCTTTGCCCAATAGGCTGAGTTCCTGCCAAAGGCCTTTGTGAAGTCACTGCCACACTCACCTTTCCCTTGCAGGCCTGATGTCTGCCCCTGGCCAGCCCGGCTGGATGTTTCAGCTGCACCCTGGATCACCCCACTTGCTCATTATTGATTCTGGGGAGCAAGCAGGCCACCCAGTAAAACAGCAGAGTCTATGCCTCACCCCACACTGAGTTTTTCATAGAGGCATCGGTTGTGAAACTATTTGATCTCCTAATCCAGCCTCTATTTCACTGGCTATGACATTGCACACGCTTACCACCATATTAAGCCCAATTGCTTGTAATTCACAAAAAGGTGCCATGGCACCTTCCAGAATGATAACCAGTTGTGATGGGAGGATACCAGGAAACAGAGAATCCACCTCTTCCCCAGGCCCTACGCTACCAGCACTCCCAACTATCTTCGAGACACCACCGACATCCTGGGGAAACTACAATCCATCGGTGATCTTCCAGAAAAGGCCATCCTGGCCACTATGGATGTAGAAGCCCTCAACACCAACATTCCACACAAAGATGGACTACAAGCCATCAGGAACAGTATCACCGATAATGTCATGGCAAACCTGGTGGCTGAACTTTGTCTTTGTCCTCACCTATAACTATTTCACATTTGGGACAATATATACCTTCAAATCAGCGGCACTGCCATGGGTATCCGCATGGCCCGACAGTATGCCAACATTTTTATGGCTGACTTAGAACAATGCTTCCTCAGCTCTCATCCCCTAATGCCCCTACTCTACTTGCGCTACACGAATGACATCTTCATCATCTGGACCCATGGAAAAGAAGCCCTTTAGGAATTCCACCATGATTTCAACAATTTGCATCCCACCATCAACCTCAGCCTGGACCAGTCCGCACAATAGATCTACTTCCTGGACACTACGGTGCTAAGAAGGGATGGTCACATAAACACCACCCTATACCGGAAACCTACTGACCGCCATGCTTACCTACATGCCTCCAGCTTTCATCCAGACCACACCACACAATCCATTATCTACAGCCAAGCTCTACGATACAACTGCATTTGCTCCAACCCCTCACACAGAGACAAACACCTACAAGATCTCTATCAAGCATTCTTACAACTACAATACCAACCTGCTGAACTGAAGAAACAGATTGACAGAGCCAGAAGAGTACCCAGAAGTTACCTACTACAGGACAGGCCCAACAAAGAAAATAACAGAATGCCACTAGCCATCACCTTCAGCCCCCAACTAAAACCTCTCCAACGCATCATCAAGGATCTACATCCTATCTTTAAGAATGACCCATCACTCTCACAGATCTTGGGAGACAGGCCAGTCCTTGCTTACAGACAGGCCCCCAACCTGAAGCAAATACTCACCAGCAACTACACACCACACCACAGAACCACTAACCCAGGAACCTATCCTTGCAACAAAGCCCGTTGCCAACTGTGTCCACATATCTATTCAGGGGACACGATCATAGGGCCTCATCACATCAGCCACATTATCAGAGGCTCGTTCACCTGCACATCTACCGACGTGATATATGCCATCATGTGCCAGCAATGCCCCTCTGCCATGTACATTGGCCAAACTGGACAGTCTCTATGTAAAAGAATAAATGGACACAAATCAGATGTCAAGAATTATAACATTCAACAACTGATTGAAGAACACTTCAATCTTTTTGGTCACTCGATTACAGACCTAAAAGTGGCAAGTCTTCAACAAAAAAACTTCAAAAACAGACTCCAGTGAGAGACTGCTGAATTGGAATTAATTTGCAAACTGGATACAATTAATTTAGGCTTGAATATAGCCTGGGAGTGGATGGGTCATTACACAAAGTAAAACTATTTCCCCATGTTTATCCCCCCGCCACCACCCGCTCTTCCTCAGAGGGTCTTGTCAACTGCTGGAAATGGCCCACCTTGATTATCACTACAAAAGATTTTTTCTCCCCCGCTCTCCTGCTGGTAATAGCTCACCTTACCTGATCACTCTCCTTACAGTGCATATGGTAACACCCATTGTTTCATGTTCTCTGTGCATATAAATCTCCCCAATGTATTTTCCACTGAATGCATCCAATGAAGTGAGCTGTAGCTCATGAAAGCTTATGAGCTTACTTACTTCTCATTTGAATTTCTCTGGCTTCAACTGACAGCTGTTGGTTCTTGTTGTGCCTTTCTGGGTGAGATCAAATTAGCCCTGCCCCGTGAAATCCGATCTCCCTGTCCTGCTGGGTTCCCTCCAGCAAGGAGAACCCAGTCGGGGCCTCCTAGCTGTTTGTCTGCTGGGCTGGGGATATCAGATGCACCAGAGGCATGCAGAAGTGAATGCACTGCATCAGCCCGGCGTTGGGCTCAGGGGTTTGGCCTTGGCAACTTCTGCTCCAGCCATGTCTCTGGGTGTCTGGGCTCAGGGCTTCTGACCCCCGTGACTGCAGCCAAGCCTGGGGTGCTGAGCTCAGGACTTTCATGCCCCTCCCCACTGCTCTCGGCACTCTGGGTGTCTGCCCGGCATCTGCAGCTGGGGCTCAGGGCTTCCCTTTCAGTTCCTTCTGGGGCTCAGGGGTTCATTTTTAAGGATGCCCCCAAATTGGTCCTTGCGTTAATTTGCCAGGGGACTAGTAGGTAGGAGACCCCAGCTGAGGTGCTCTCAGCAGCAGGGACCCATCCGCACATCTTAGAACCTCCTCTAACTTCAGAAAGATTCTTGGCAGCTGCCCTCAGAGCCCAGGTCTGAGGGTAGCACGGAAGTGAGCGTGGCAATGCTGTAACCCCCCTACAACAACCTCTGAACTCCCCCACTATCCCATTTTGGTTGGGACTCCCAGCAAATGAAATATCATTGAGATGGACATGTTCCAACGAGACAATTCAATTAAGAATAGGATACCAGAGGAGGAAAAATCACTTTTGTCGTGGCAATGAGGGTGGCCCATTTCAAACAGTTGACCAGAAGGTTTCAGGAAGAATAGGGGGAAATTAGTATGGGGGAAGTTAGGACTTTTGGCTGCAGAATTTTATTTCATTTTTTTATGAGATTGTGTCTTTTAGGTTTTCTGGCACACAAGCAGAGAAGTTAGAGAAAAAGATAAATGATTCTTGCGGGAAGTTTGCAATGTCTCGCTAATTTGTTTCTTAAGACCAGAACAAAAACACATAAGAACCCCAAAGTCAGAAGGAGAGAATGTCAGCTTCTGCCTATAACAGAGAGGCACAATTCACTGGGTACCTGCTGACTGACTGCTGCTACACCCCCACTGAGCTGCTTAGCATGCAAGTAGGTCCAGGAACCGTGCCCAAAATGTAAAGTCGCAGTATTCAATTTTAACACAACCACAAATACACCAGAGCATCCACATTTTCTGTTTTACAAGGTCTCTCCTTGTTTTGGAACACTGGTTTCTAAACTTGCCATCGGGACTTTGAATCCAATTTCAGCTACTAATTAGCAAGTGTGTGGAACAATCACTAATGTGCATTCGGTGTTATGTTGTAGGTTTCTTTAGGAAATCTGACATGCTCTCAGCCCCCCCAAAACCCACTCTCTCTCCCCCCACATACACACAACACACTCCCTGTCACACTCCCCCCAACACCACCCCATTTGAAAAGCATGTTGCAGCCACTTGCATGCTGGGATAGCTACCACAATGCACTGCTCTCTGTGGCCATTGCAAGAGCTGCCGTTGTGCTGGCAGTGTGAACACACAGCAGCGCTTTCCCTGCAGCGCTCTCTGAGGGGCACTGCAGCTCCTGGCGCTGTACATCTGACAGTGTAGACATAGCCTAAGTTACACCAGTGAAACTTTCTTTATTCAAGACAAGGGCAGATTCAGGACCTGAGTATTACATAGTAGGAAGTAATTACTTTAGAATAGGCTGTAAACACAGATAAATGATTGGCATGTATGTTGAGTGTTTAAACTGAGTCTCTCCCCCCCAAATAAGAATCCGTTGAAGACAATTAAACTGCTCTATTTAGAGCATGACTGTCATTTACTCTCCCTATTGTGCATTAAGAAAGTAGTATTCTTGTTTTAATGTAATCACGCATAAGAAGCAACAGAAAACCATTTACAGTTAAACAAAATAAACTTGGGAACAGACTTTTTTATGGTGGCTTATTTATTTTGAAATGTTGCCTTGAAACTTTTTGTTTTATTTAGCCCTGAGAGGAAGGATAGTGGGTGAGGTCAGCAAACATTTCAGGAGATGTGATGCTTCCAAAGTACAAACCCAAGATCCCAAGCGATACAGGACCCCTTAACATTTAAATGAGCCCTTCTGAGAGGCCTGATGCTGATAAGAATGACTGACCTCATGAAAAATGGGCTTTGTTTTCTCATTTAAACAGTGAGAAAATTTCATGGAGCCCTGAGCTCTCACTTGGGGGGTGGGGGGAGGGGGGGTGGAGACCCAATGCGGCACAAGTTAGTAACCGCTGTGGTGGGATAGGCAGGGCCAGATCTGGAGTCAATGGAGCAACCCCCAGGTGAAGCAGTTAAACCCCAACCCAAAGACTGGATTTTCCACAGTTACAAGGGCAATTAGATAACTATACACACACACACACACAAACAGACTGAAATATGTAGGGTTAGAAATCCCCAGTAACAACATTGCTGGCCCAAACTCTCTGCAGTGACCCCAACCCGCGACACTCCCTCTCTGTGTCCCTTCTCGACAGTGGGGCTGTGAGTGTAGCTGGATTGGGCAGTGGCTCCATCTATTGTCCCACGGGGGAATCTCTTCTCTTCATTGCCACATGCCACGCAGTTGCCGTACTCTATCTGTCAGCCCAGCTGCTCAGTGGATTTGCCCATGTCACCCGGTTTCAATTGTTCCTTTCCACATAGAATCATAGGACTGGAAGGGACTGTCATAAATATAAAGGGAAGGGTAAACCCCTTTGAAATTCCTCCTGGCCAGGGGAAAGCTCCTCTCACCTGTAAAGGGTTAAGAAGCTAAAGGTAACCTCGCTGGCACCTGACCAAAATGACCAATGAGGAGACAAGATACTTTCAAAAGCTGGGAGGAGGGAGAGAAACAAGGGGTCTGTGTGTCTGTCTAGAGTCTGTCTTTGTTGGGGAGAGACCAGGAATTGGGTCTTAGAACTTTTAGTAAGTAATCTAGCTAGGTATGTGTTAGATTATGATTTCTTTAAATGGCTGAGAAAAGAATTGTGCTGATTAGACTAACTATTTCTGTCTGTGTATCTTTTTTGTAACTTAAGGTTTTGCCTAGCGGGGTTCTCTATGTTTTTGAATCTACTTACCCTGTAAGATCTCTACCATCCTGATTTTACAGGGGGGATTTCTTTATTTCTATTTACTTCTATTTTTATTAAAAGTCTTCTTGTAAGAAAACTGAATGCTTTTTCATTGTTCTCAGATCCAAGGGTTTGGGTCTGTGGTCACCTATGCAAATTGGTGAGGCTTTTTATCCAACATTTCCCAGGAAATGGGGGGGGGGGGTGCAAGTGTTGGGAGGATTGTTCATTGTTCTTAAGATTCAAGGGTCTGGGTCTGTAGTCACCTAGGCAAATTGGTGAGGCTTTTGACCAAACCTTGTCCAGGAAGTGGGGTGCAAGGTTTTGGGAAGTATTTTGGGGGGAAGGACGCGTCCAAACAGCTCTTCCCCAGTAACCAGTATTAGTTTGGTGGTGGTTGCGGCCAGTCCAAGGACAACGGGTGGAATATTTTGTACCTTGGGGAAGTTTTGACCTAAGCTGGTAAAGATAAGCTTCGGAGGTTTTTCATGCAGGTCCCCACATCTGTACCCTAGAGTTCAGAGTGGGGGAGGAACCTTGACAGGGACCTTGAGAGATCATCAAATCCAGGGGTTCTCAACCTTTTTCCTGCTGAGGCCCCTATAAAAACATCCTATAAAAACAACAGGGCCCGGCAGGGGGGAAGCGTGGGTTCCAGGCCAGGGGGACACACTTGGGCATAGGCATAGTTTTACTTCTATTTTTTTTTTCGTGCGGGGGTGGGGCTGAGGAAGGCCTGGCATGGCTTATCCCAGCTCCACACAGCAGGGTCCAGGGAGGATGTGCCATCTCTACCCCCTGACTCACTCAGGAGGGCACCCAGCTTGTCTGGGTTCTGGGGGGATGCAACCAAAAATATAACTGAAAGGGGGAACTCAGTTCAAAAAGTTTGAAAACCGCTCAGGTGCGGGCAGGAGGTTAGTTAGGGGCTGTGTGAAATGAGGGGAGTAGCTCAGGGTACAGGGAGGGGATAGCTAAGGGCTGTGTATGGGCAGGGGGTAGCTATGGGCTGTATGCAGGCAGGGGGGCTTCCAGTGCAATGCCCAGCTTCAGGGGCAAGGCACTGGGACTCCCGGCTTCAGCCTCCCTGCTGCTCCTGGCTTGTGGGGGAGGGGAGGTTTGCCGGCTTGAGCACTGCGTTGCTCCTGGCTTGGAGGGGATGTGGGGACCCTGCCGGCTTCAGCCCCACCTAGCTTCTGGCTGCGCCACTCCCGGCTTGGGGGGGATAGGGAGGGCACCGCGGGCTTCAGCCCCGCGCTGCTCCTAACTAGGGCAGGGGGCCCACTGGCTTCAGACCCGCACTGCTCCTGGCTTAGGAGGAAGGGGGAGCTCCAGGTTTCAGCCGTGGGGCTCCACGGCCCCCCGGAAAGGGGTCACTGACCCCCGGCTGAGAACCACTGACCTAATCCAGTCCTCTTCACTCATGGCATGACGAAGCATTATCTAGATCATCCCTGACAAGTGTTTGTCTAACCTACTCTTAAAAATCTCCACTGATGGAGATTCCAGAACCCCTCAGGCAATTTATTTCAGTGCTTAACCACCCTGACAGGAAGTTAGCCATTGATAGCTACTCTCTGGGAATGGTTTTCCACCAGTTTTGCACGCATCTTATAGTAGCTCCATCTAAGTTGTCTTTCCCTAGTTTGTTTAGGAGAAGGTCAGGTGAGACTGGGACTGATTTAACTGGGAATTGGTCCTGCTTCGAGCAGGGGGTTGGACTAGATGACCTTCAGGGGTCCCTTCCAACCCTGATATTCTATGACTGCATCAAAAGCCTTACTACCGTCAACATATACCACATCTACTGCTTCTCCCCATCCACAAGGCTCGTTACCCTGTCAAAGAAAGCTATCAGGTTGGTTTGACACCATTTGTTCTTGACAAATCCATGCTGACTATTACTTATCACCTTATTATCTTCCAGATGTTTGTAAATTTAGAGCTTAATTATTTGCTCCATTATCTTTCCAGGTACAGAAGTTAAGCTGACTGGTCTGTATTTCCCCAGGTTGTCCTTATTTCCCTTTTTTTACATGCCCTTTTCCAGTCTTCTTGGAATCTCTCCCGTTTTCCATGACTTTTCAAAGATAATCACTAATGGCTCAGATATCTCCTCAGTCAGCTTCTTGAGTATTCTAGGATGCATTTCATCAGGCCCTGGTGACCTGAAGACATCTAATTGGTCTAAATAATTGTTTACTTGTTCTTTTCCTATTTTATCCTCAGATCCCACCTCATTTTCACTGGCGTTCAGTATGCTAGATGTCCAATTACCACTCACCCTCTTCTTGAACACTGAAACAAAGAAGTCATTAAGCACCTCTGCCATTTCCACATTTTCTGTTATTGTTTTTTCCCTCTTCATTGAGTAATGGGCCTACCCTGTCCTTGATCTTCCTCTTGCTTCTTATGTATTTGTAGAATGTTTTCTTGTCACCCTTTATGTCTCTAGCTATGATCTGTTTTGTTCCTTGGCCTTTCTAATTTTGTCCTTAGAAACTTGTGCTATTTATGTTCATCCTTTGTTGTAATTTGACCTAGTTTCCACTTTACGTACAACGATGTTTTGATTTTTAGATCATTGAAGATCTCCTGGTTAAGCCAGCATGGTCTCTGGCTATACTTCCTATCTTTCCTATGCAGTGGAATAGTTTGCTTTTAGGCCCTGTAGTGGGGCAACTGCCCCACTCCAGTAAAACAGGGGTTAAAAGCATCCCTGGAGAGGGCTGTGGCTGGGCTAGGCTGATTCAGGAAGCAGCCACAGCTGTGGCCAGCTCAATCAGGGTCCAGCTGGCCCTTATAAGAGGGCTTGGGGCCAGAAGTGAGAGGAGTGTCACTCTAGTCCTGGAGGGAGAAGGGCTAGCTGCCTGGGAGTGATGTATCTGAAGTGGAGCAGTGCGGGGGAAAGGCAAAGGGAGCGGGGGAGCAGCAGCCTGGTAAATCCCCAGGCTGAGGCCTTGTTGAAGGCCTCAGAAAGGTACAGGGGAGGCAGAGGGGCAGCCTGGGGATAAGCAAAGGCAGCAGGTCCTACCCCTTTGCCAATGATAAGTGGCCATTACAGACTGCAGTCTGCCCCAGTGAGCAGGGGCTAGATGATGACTGGCAGTAGCCCCTGAGGCAAGGTGGGTTAAGAGGGTTGGGGGTTCCCCTGGGAGGGGAGACCCAGAGTGTGGCGGTACGGCCAGGGGGCAGCACCCCAAGGTAAAAGGACACCAAGGTCTGGAGGAATATGGGGGCCCTAAGACAGGCAAGACACCAGCCTGCAGAGGGCGCTCCCAGTGCTGAAGAGCTAACTTCCAAGATGACCAGCAGGAGGCGCTATGCCGGTGAGCCTTCGCCTTGCTACAGGCACATAATAATGTCTCTGAAAAATTGCAAACTCTTGAACTGTTTTTCCCTTTACACTTGCTACCCTGGGATCTTACCTACCAACTCTCTGAATTTTCCTAAGTCAGCCTTCTTGAAAGGCAGCACCTTGCACAGACACATTGAATGTTGCCTGACATTATCAAGCTCTTTCTGAAATTCCTCACAATCCACCCAAACAAAAGAATTCAGTGGCCTGGGCAAGTTTTCCTATCTCGTGTTTTTAGTCCATTATTCCAGCTCAATAATAAACATACAGAACACGACCAATCCTCGTATTGCCACTCAGGGCCTCCCACTCTCCAGGTGATCCTTAATTCCCACCTCTCCCCATCCAATTCTTATACCTCACATATGGGCTCTGTCTCTCCGCTGCTCCCAGCACTAGGCTCTTCTCCCCTGCTGCTGCTGCACTGAGGCTCTCCGGCCTCCCTCCTTTGGGTGGCTCAGGGCTCCCTCCCCACAGCTTGGCCTGCGGGCGATGGGGCAGCAGGTCTCCTGGGGCAGGGATGCTGCAGGGGCTAGGGTGCCCAGATGTCCCGGTATTCAGAGCTTTTTCTTGTCTAGGTGCCTATTACCCCCCCACACAGACACTGTCCCGATTTTTCATACTTGCTATCTGGGCACCCTAGCAGGGGCTGAGGCTGCAGCGCAAGCAGCCCCATCCTGCGAGTTCCCCACCCCAGGGCAGAGGGGCCCAGCTGGGCTGACTGGGGGGGGGCAGGGGGAAGAAGCTGCAGTTCCTGTAATCTGACCTTTCCCACACCCTCCCCCCACAAATCTCCCCATGGGTCTTCTACTAATCCCCCCCAAATCCTCTCTGCTCCTCTGCCTCCTGACACCCTGCCTCGCCCTGCACCTCCTGCCCTTCAGTCCCCCCCAAAAGCCTTTTCCCCCTCCTGCCCCTTGTGCCCCCTGAATTGCCACCTGCCACCTCCTGCTTCCATCTCCTTTGCTTGCCCTTTTAACGGCGCCCCCCCCATTCTGCTCCCTGCCCTGAGGCAAACAACCCCCCACCCTTTGGCTTGATAACGCCCCTCCCCTGCTCCAACCTCCGTGCCCCCAGTCCCAAACCGCATGGGGCTGGGAGGAGGAGAAAGTCCTTGCTGGCTAATAAAGCCAGTTTGTGCCCTGCAGCCCTGCTTTGGGGAGGGAGGGGGTCAGCCTGAACTGACCCCTGTAAACTGCCCTGAACTTCCCCCTCCTCAACAATCCCCTCAACTCTGCCCCCCAAATCTACCCCATGCCTGGACTCTGCCCCTCCCCCATCCTGGCCCCCTCCTCAGTCCACCTAATGAGCCCTGTCTGAACCCCCAACCCCCTCTGCTCCCCTGAACCCACCTCATGACCCCTGCAGCCCCTCCTGCACCTCAGCCCCCCTGAACTACCCCCTCCCTTCCCTAGTGACCCCCAGCTCCACAGGGTGACTCTGCTGTGTCGGTTTAACTGTCACCCCAGGATATGCCAAGCTCCCTTCCCCCCTTACAGCCACCTGGGCCCTCATTAGCTTCGGGGGTGGGAGCTAATTTGCACAGAGGATAATGGAGCAGCCAATCAGGGGCTGGCCTGGGTGCCGGGGGGGCTATAAAGGACTCCTCAGGGCTTGTGGACCCCTGGGCATGGCTGTGGCTGCGCTGGGAGCCTGGGCTGCAGGGTCAGGGAGGGGTCTGGGCCCAGCCCCAGAGCCGGTAGGGGAAGCGGGAGGCTCTGGTGCTGCGCAGGGTGGGGCAAGAGCTGGGTACAAGAGGCCCTAGTCACTGCAGCTCCCCCTCTGTGGGGCTCTGGGGGAGAGGTCTGGAGCCATTTGTCACACGCTTGGGATCCACCCTGTAAGGGAGGACAAACTGGGCTTCATTCATACCCCAGTCTCAGTCATAATGCTGGGGTAACAGCAGGGGCTCCTTTCATAAAACACCTCATTATATTTAGCTCTTTGTTTCATGGGTTGCAAGCCTCCCACATTCTGATCCAGTGAAAGAGAGCCGTCCTCTCCTGCTGCCATCGACCCCCATCCCTCTGTCTGCTACCGACACGGCCTGGCCTGGGAATGTGAAGGAACCTCTCCGAACTAAGAGGAGACACGCACAGCAACATACAGTCCTCTGTATTGGAGAGCGAGAGGCTGGAGAGACACAGACACACCCTCAGTTCACTGATCTCTCATGTTAATAACAGTTTGAAGAACATCCATCCAGTCTAGGAGAAAGGTTTGCACTCTCAGAGCAGCTCAGCACAGGGGACGGGGGTGCTGGGGCAGTAAAAAGGCTCCAGGGAACCCTGAACCACAGTGTCACTAACCCATTCTAGTGCACTAAAAACAGAGTGCAGTCGTAGGGGCATAAGTGGCTAGGTGTAAACACCCATCTACGATGCTAGCCACATCCTCCGGCAGCTAGTCTCTCCTGCCAGTCACGCTGCTGCAGCAACGTTATTTTTAGTGCCCAACCTGGATCAGAGCTAGTGTGTGTATCTCTACCTGAGCTGGGAATCAGACCCCAGCTTGAAGTGTAGATGTACCCGAAGTAAAACTGAAAGTAGCTTAGGCTCTGGTCAATAATGACTTATTTAATGAAGGTGGGATATTGGTACCCTTCCCAGGATAGAGTCCCCCATCCTGTAAGTATGGCTTACATTTTTCATCAGCAAGGAGATGTGGAGAATTTTAATGGAACTGTGAAAGATGCACACAGGGAAAGGATATTTTGCAAGTATGATGGGTTTGCTCATAAGGGCACAACAACTCCCATCAGCCCTCTCCCTATTGCACATCCCTTTACTCTGCCCAGGAACTTAAGTATTTGGTCAGTTCCTGAAGGGCTTATTCATTGATTCCAAGGCCAGAAGGGACAATCGTGATCATCTAGTCTAGTCTGACCTCCTGTATAACACAGGCCAGAGGACTGCCCCATAATAATTCATAGAGCAGATTTTTTTTTAAAATGGCCAAACTTGAATTAAAAATGATCAGTGATAGAGAATCCACCACGACCCTTGGTATACTGTTCCAATGGCTATTTACCCTCACTGTTAAAAATGTACAACTTATTCCCAGTCTGAATTTGTGTAGCTTCCACTTCCATGCATTGGAGTGTGTTATACCATCTCCGATAGAGTAAATATTTGTTCCCCATTTAGATACTTATAGACTGTAATCAAGTTCACCCCTTCACCTTGTCTTTGTTAAGCTAAATCACTCTAAGGCATGTTTTCTAATCATTCACATGGCGCTTCTCTGAACCTTTTTCAACTTACCAACATCCTTTTGGAATTGTGGGCACCAGAACTGGACACAGGATTCCAGCAGTGGTCGCATCAGTGCCAAATACAGAGCTAAAATAACCTCTCTGCTCCTACTCGAGATTGGCCTGGTCATGTTTCCCCGGATCACATTAGCTCTTTTGGCCACAGCTTAGTTAGGACTGCTGTGAGACTGACCCTTTTTAAGTCTGTTGCGTGGCTGACCATCCCATTTTAATGTGTTGGAAATGAACAAGCTCCCTAAAGTTTGTGTGGGAAGGAGAGGAAGGTCCCTGAAGGACATCCAAAGACATGGGGAGGGGGAGAACTGAGACAATCAACAGAGCAGCCTCATACAAAAAGCTATTTTTGAAAATGTTAGTGGCTTCCCCCCATTTTCTGACTCGCTGTAATCACAAGGAACAAATGCATTCGCAAATGAATATTTGCAACAATCTGTTACCTGCATCCTAATACTGCAAACATAGCGCTTTAAACAAACAGCATTTAAAAATAAATTAGAAAGAGGAGCATTTGTCTACTTTTATCTGTCCTCCATTGAACGGAGAATTTATATTTTTCTTCTGAACAGACGCTGTCGCTCCAATTTTCATGAGAATGCACCCTCTCCAAAGATACCCCAGCTAGCTTGGTGGGCATTGCTGCTGGCAATTTGAAATTCTAAACTTGTTGTGGTCTATCCATGACCTGCTTGAGCCTGAATCCAAGTTTCCAGAGGCTGAGTTTAAGCCTTTTTCTCAGCTGCTCCTCTTCTGATTAGTGAAAGGCAAGAGCTTGACTCAAAAATTGGAGGGGATGTCACCCTTGACTGCAGATTCAAGATTACTGTAGCTTTGAGCTCCAGAAAATGAGGCTCTTTCTGTACCTGAACCCCTGTGAGGAAAACTCAGGAAGCCTAATAACAGCAAAGGTAAGGTTTCTTTCCCCCTCTCTTTCAGAGCTCCCATTCATCCTTTCCTTCTCCCACTCACCGTCCTGTCTCCTCCCTTTCTTGTGGTGACTCCTGAGTCCTATAGTTTGTGGACCCAAGACTTAAGGAACCTCCTAGGAGCAAACTTACAGACTCAGACTGCTGTAGTTGTCTGCACCTAGCTAGACACAACCGTTTGTCTGGCTCCTATTCAGACATGAAAAGAGAGCCAGAGTGCACTGTTACTACAATGGATCAGACAGACCAGAGGACCTGAAAGAAGAGTTCAAAGGTTGAACTCAGCTCTTTCTCCAGCAGCTCAGTCTAGGGGCAACTTCTGACTGTCAGCAACATGAGACCTTCAGACAGCGGGATGTACAGGTGTATAATGGAAGATGAGGATGTGAGTACTGGAAAGATTCTTCTGCAAGTGGCAGGTAAATGAACATGTCACAACGTCCAGAGGGGACGGCTTAACTCTGAGTTCATACTAACCTACCCATAGCCAAACAGATGTATTTACACGTTTCCCTATCTAATTGTGCAACAGCTCCTTTTCAGTGACTACACTACTTAGAAGTTTTCCTCAGGCTTTAATATGGTAATTGGTGACAGTGTTGAGCATCTGAACATGAAGTGTTCTAGGAGAGAGAGAAGTGTCCATATGTACTTATAAGGAACATACATTATCTATGTTTAGCTGTTTATGTATCACTTCTTGCCTCTCTCCAAAATGCTGATATTCGACACAGGTACAGATCAAACTCACAGTTCAAGTTGTAACAAGGTGTCTGTTTTATACTAATGAAGGTAATACATTCAACTGGTATGCCGAGAAGCACTTGTGAAGAACAAATCCGTCAAATGTGATAGGAGGTGTAAATGACCATGGGCTCTGATGGTGTGATTGGCAGTTGCACAGAAACACGTACATAAAGTGATCCTAGCAACTTACAAATGAAGTGATGGTAAGAATTAAGTACTGGAACAGAGGTGTAAACACCTGATTGGCGCTGAATGCAGCAAATGGGTGAAATGACTTTCTATTACTGCCTCCTAATTCTTCCCCATCTGCATTCACAGAGGTGACACTATTTGTTGGTTTAACTGTCACCCCAGGGACACTCTGAGCTCCTCTCCCCTTTGGGGCCTCTTGGGCCCTCGTTAACCTTAGTGGAAGGGGGTGGAGGCTCATTTGCCTAGAGAAGGCTGGAGCAGCCAATCAGGGGCCAGACTGGGGGCTGGGAGAGGCTATGAAGGGCTCCCCAGGGCTCAAGGCACGCAGACCCCTGGGCAGGGCGGTGCCTGTGCTGGGTGCCCTGGCTACAGGGTTGGGGAGGGGTTCGTGCCCAGTCACAGAGCAGGCAGGGCCCCAGGCAGTGGCAGGGGGAGACTGCCCCAGGTAGATGCTGGGGACTCAGGGGCAGCATGAGGTTGCGGTGCCTAGAGCCAGCCACAAGGGGAGGACAGGAGATGGGGGCTCCTGGGATAGGGAGCTAGGAGCAGAGCTGGGCCCTATCTGGAAACAGGAGCTCCCCTCAGTCCCTGCTGCTCCCCGTATGGATACATGTACACTGGAGCTGGGAGCAAGCTTTCCAGCTTATGGAGACAGACGTGCTAGCTCTGCTGGAGCTATCATGCTAAAAATAGCAGCATCGCAGAGGGTAGACTGGTAGCGGCTTAAGCTGGTCACCAGAGTATAGACCCACCCCGAACCCCTGGACACTGTCTACCCGAGCTGGGAAGCATGTGGTGCTCAGAGGGAGGGTGTGAGGGGTTGGATCATGGAAACCCCCTTTGGGACTGCCCTTTGATGTGCCGAGACTACCTCTGAGCCCGTTTTCCCTGACAACTTGGGACTTCAGTGCCCTGCCTGGTTTAAGCCAGACACGCTAGCCTGCTACAAACACAGACCTAGTTCTGAACTACGTCCCCCAAAAACTGCAGGAGTAACTGAAAACTGCTTAAGAAGTGCTCCTGTCTCCAGAACTCTCAGTGGGGTCCAAACCACAAATAAATCCATTTTACCCTGTATAGCTTCCAAGCTTTCTCCCTTGTGCATGACTGGAGAGGAAGATTTTGTAACAGTTATAAGGGTTTATACCTTACTGCTTGTGATAATATTGGTTGTGAAGAAGCCCAACAACCTCCAATAAAAATGTATAGCATAGGTGTTAGCTAGAGAGCAAATCTAAGTCCTACTCATGTACCCCACTCCCCAGATGGTTCTGTTTGTGAGTTATATCCCTTCCCCCGACCCTGTGTTTGTCTAGTCTATTTAGAATTGCTCCTCAGACCAGCTCTGTCCACCACCCTCTATTTGTATAGTTCCCAGTACAACGGGGCCCCGATCTTGGTTGGCCAATAGGTACGACTGTAACACACATGATTAATAACAAAGGGGAAGAAGTTTAAATCTGAGTGATAAACGAACAGGTCATTTATTGAAAACTGCCAGAGTAAGGAGGACTCTCTGCCTCCCCGCATGATGGCATGTGACTAGAAATATGGGCAACAAACACTCCCCACATCTCTTAGGTGTGTCAGCACCTTATAGCTACAGAGTGACTGATAGGATTGCCCTGGAGTCTCCAGGAATTCAAGATTAATCTTGAATTAAAAATGATGTAACAAGAGGAGGCTACCTCCAGGAATACATCCAACCACAATTGGCAACCCTAGTGACTGACTAGGCTAATAAATGACTCCCCTCCCCAGAGTGAGACTTTAACCTGATTGCTAATAACTGATTCAGGGCTGTGCCTGAGGGGAAAGGGAGTGATGTGATTGGCCTAAATCTGGATTGAACCTGGTCTGATAAACTCAGTTCAGTTTCACCAGACACAATCGGATCACCACTGTTAATTCTGTAGACTCAGTCACAGCTCAGTAGTGACATGGCCCTGCCATACCAGCATCCTGGCTGGGAGCAAGTCCCTGGGAGCAGGGGGAGAGCAGAAAGATATCGGTGTCCCGAAGCAGCTGCTCTTGCCCTGCCAGTCACGCTCTCTGATGAAGGACAGTCTGAACCTGAGCTCGAACCCTTTCAGTTTCTTCTTGGTTCATGACTGGATACAAATAGAGTCTGTGACGGTGCCAAGGGTCAAAGGAGAGGGGGATGATATGCTCTCTTTAGGGATGTGACTTCTTCTCTTCTGCCAATTTCCTGTAAACCCAGAGGGACACCGGCCAGCGGCTCTCCCCAAAACACTTATTGAAATGTCTGACTTATTATAAGCATCCACTACATAACACAGACACTTCGTTGGGGGATGGGATCTCTTTAGATTCTCACACAGACTGTGAGGTAGATACTAGGCTGGCCAACCTAGGGAATTAGCTCTCGCCACTCAGGAGCACCCTCTGCAGGTGGTGTCTTGCCCACAATTACCTGCCCTTTTCCAAGCTCCACCACATTAGGCCCTACATCCCTCCCAGACAATGGCGTACTTTCCTGGGATACTGCCCTCTGGCGGTGCCCCACTCTCTGGGTGCTGCCCCTCCAGGGAACTGGCTACCCCTAATCCCACCACTCGCCTCAGTGACCCACTGCTGTTCTTCACCCTAGCCCCTTCCCTCAGGGCCACACTGCAGTCTGAACTGGCCACTCATCATCAGCAAGGGGGTAGACCTGCTGCCTCTTTCTCCCCTGGCTGCCCCTCCACAGCCCTAATACCTCCTCAAGGCCCTGTATCAGGCCCTCAGCCTGGGACTTGGTCAGGCCAAAACTCCCCCAGCTCCCCCAAAACTTCCCCAGCACTGCTCTGTCCAAGGTACCTTTCCCTATCTAGGCAGCCAGCCCCATCACCTCATTCAGTTTTCTCATTTTTTTCAACAGTCACCCTGTGCAGCCTCATACATCCTGCCATATCAGTACCCCGACACAGGCCTGTGGATAAGGCTGATGTTGCAAACTTTATGTTCTGGGTTTAGTGTATGTGTCGAAGGGGGTCACACTGCCTGTCGGGTGAACTTATTTCACACCCCAGAGGATCCTCGCATCCCTCCATTCCCACTGTTGCCGGCACCCAGTGCCAAGAGGCTGAACAACAGCTTGAGTGGTTCGTTACCCGGTGTGCTACACCCAATAATCACAACGGGGTGGAGAAGCAGAAAAGTTTATTTGCAGCTGCAAAAAGGTACAGGGAGAATAAAATCTCAAATCCTGCACCACAGAGCAGGAAGTTACACAGGCTTTTATACATCTTTTTTCCCAGCATACTTATCCAATAGCAAGCTGCTCCAAGTATCCATATAGCCAGCCAATCCAGTTCCCAGCTAGTTCCCTGATTCTCTGTATCATTTGTTAAACTATACATAAAGCTGCTTTATTCAGCATTGTTCTTCCATATCTCCCCTGTTTGGCCTTGCTTAGTTTCAGGCAGTCTGACTCTGCAACATACTGTTGCAGATTCTCAGCATAATTGCTGTGTGTGCCTCCAGGCGGGGGGCGGGGCAAGGACACTTGGGCCTAGCACGCAGAGCTGCTGCGAGTGCCTCCAGGCAGGAGGGGGGGGCAAGGACACCGGGGCCTAGTGCGAGGGGGCTTCATCGACACTCGTGGTCTTCCATCCCCTCGAGTTACCTAGTGGCCATGCCCCAGTGTTCCCAACAACTCCCCCCTTTGAGAACACTCAACAGCCTTGGCTCTGAGTTTTCTCACTTGGGCTACTTATTTCTTTACAATATGACTTTGCATAAGCACTTTGTGATAGCCCTGAAGAGAATGACTTATTAACTTTTGCAAAAGGGCCCTGACACATGATACCGCACAGCATAATACCAGTAATACAAGCAATGCAGGAAAGAGAAATTTCAATAGCAGGCTAAATAAACCACCAAGCCAAGACGACAAACCCCAGCCTGAAAACAAGGTTTGCAACCAATTGTTCTCTGGGGCAGTATAGGCAACCTGTGCTCCGGCTCGGGCATGGGCCTCAGCCTGTACCACCTTTTAGGGATCAGATTGGTTTCGGGTAAAACATAACACTCCCTCAGTGAGTACTGCAACTGAATACTCCTGGTCCTGATAGGTGGCTTGCTGTAAAGAGGTCTTGTTCCAGAACGGTGAGTCCGTTCTTTCCTGCTCTTTGGTGGTGGCTAATTCTGCTAGGGTCAAGGGCAGCATGTCAAGGGGCATTCCTGTTTTGGGGGATAGTGGAGTTGGAGCACACACCCAGCAATCAGTCTGGTTTGTTAAAGTAGCAACGTGGTGCGCAAGCAAAACAAAGGAGTTATGCTCCCGATATGCACGGTTTGGAAATACCAATACAGAGAATAACAATGTTACCCAATTAATTATTACCAGAGTCTTCCCAACCCAGGGTCTCCAGTACCTGGGTGGGCCCATTTTAGCATTAAGGTGCCCGCTATTTGTGTCTTTTAAACAGTAGCTTTAGCCCGAGATTTCACTGGATGAGGAGTCAGCAGGTTGGACGGTCCACTGTTCTGCTGACGAGGGGGCGGTTACTGCCTTCAGACGAGAGTGATGGATCCAGTTTTTGTGTCCCTCGATCTTTGCCGCTGTATGGGAGATCAGCAGGACGGTATAGGGTCCTTTCCACTTTTCCTGGAGAGGCTCGTCTTTCCAGGTGCGAACAAGCACAGAGTCACCGGGCTGTAAGGAGTGAACGGGAGAGTCCAAGGGGAGAGGCTGGGAATCCTTGGTATACCTGTGAAGAGACAAGAGAACAGCAGACAGGGAACACATATACTGTGACAAAAAAACATTACCCAACTCCCATTCCCCTGACAGAACCGGGGTGCCATTCATAGGCCATGCCCTTCCAAACATAATTTCAAAGGGACTGAGCCCTAATCTACCCTTTGGGAGAACGCGGATACGGAGTAGGATGAGGGGCAAAGCATCAGGCCATCGCAGTGAGGCTTCTTGGCACACTTTTGAGAGATGCCGTTTAAGGGTCTGATTGGTCCGCTCCACTACCCCACTGGCTTGCGGTCTCCAGGGCGTATGGAGTTTCCAGGGGATCTGTAAGGCATGTGAGATGCTTTGAATGATTTTTGACGTGAAGTGTGTCCCGTTGTCAGATTCCATCCACAGGGGGAGTCCAAAGCGAGGAATGATCTCCTTAACAAACTTGAGGGCCACTGTCCTGGCAGTGCAGTTACGGCATGGGAAGGCTTCTGGCCATCCGCTGAACCGATCCACTATAACAAGGAGATATTTGAACCCTTGAGTCCGGGGAAACTCAGTAAAGTCTATTTGTCACACTTGTCTGGGGCCCAGAGTGGGTTCTAGAGCAGGTGGTGGCACAGGATGTCCCGGTCGGGGGTTATTCTTTTGGCAGACTAAGCAGTCCGCTTGTACCTGGGCAGCCAGGGGTCGGAGTCCGGAAGTGATAAAGTATTTTCCCATTAGCTGGATAAGTGCTTCCCTGCCAGCATGAGTGGTTTGATGTAGTTTTTGCAGCACTGGCCGGATTAGGCCCTTTGGTAAGAGGACCTTCCCTTCTGGGGAATGGAGCCATCCCTCCTTTTCCCGGAGACTGAGTTTGTCAGTTAGCTGTCTCTCCTCCCCAGAGTACTGAGGGGTTGGAAGCTCCCCTACTGATGGGATAAGGGCATGCATATGGGCGTTCTCAGCCTGAGGGGATGGCAGGGTGGCAGCATGCTTAGCCTCTCTATCTGCCCGGGCGTTACCTCTGGCCACATCTTGATCCTCCCTTTGATGGGCTTTACAGTGTACCACCGCCACTTCCGAGGGGAGTTGTACGGCTTCTAGGAGCCGGAGGATTTGGGGCCCGTACTTGACTGGGGAGCCTTGGGCTGTCAGCATTTCCCTTTGCTTTCATAGGCCAGCATGAGCATGCAGCACACCAAAAGCATACGTTGAATCAGTAAAAATGTTGACCCGCTTTCCTTTTGACAGTTCAAGTGCACAGGTCAGGGCTATTAGTTCAGCAAGCTGGGCAGAGGTCCCAGCAGGCAAACCTTCAGCTTCCACAGTGTCATGGAGGGTCACAACAGCATAACCCGCCCTCCTTTGCCCATCTATTACAGTACTGCTACCATCAGTGTACCACTCATAATCTGCATTTGGGAGGGGTACATCCTTTAAATCCGGACGGCTGGAGTACTGGACATCTATGATCTCTAAACAGTCATGTTTCTGTTCCTCTGTTTCTGGCAAGAGAGTGGCTGGGTTAAGGGAGGGGCAAGGCTGTAAGGTGACTTCAGAGTTCTCTAACAGCTTAGCCTGGTACCGAGCAATCCGAGCCTGGGTGAGCCAAAGCCCTCCCTTTGCATCCAATAAGGCTCGGACCATATGGGGAGTATAGATTTGCATAACCCCTCCCAATGTTAGCTTCTCGGCTTCCTCAAGCAATAGGACAGTAGCTGCGACCGCCCATAAACATGCCGGCCAACCCTTTGCAACCTGATCCAATTGCTTAGAAAAATAAGCCACAGGACGCTTCCATGCTCCTAACAGCTGTGTGAGCACTCCTAGGACCACCCCCCTTCGTTCATGTACATACAACTGAAACGGCTTAGAGAGATCCGGCAGGCCCAGAGCCGGGGCTTCCATCAATTTTCTTTTCAGGATTTTAAATGCCCTGTCAGCCTCTGGGGTCCAATAGAAGGGGTCATGATCTGCTCCTTTTACACAGTCGTACAGGGGTTTAGCCCACAGTCCAAACTCTGGGATCCATATCCTGCAAAAGCCTGCCATACCCAGAAATGCCCTGAGCCGCTTACGGTTACTTGGGGTAGGAACTTGACAGATAGATTCCTTTCTTTTTTTTCGCTTGAACGCTGACGCTCCCCTTGCCTTAGCTGTAACCTGATCCCTCTCCACCTCAGACAACAGGGTTTTCAGGAGGATATTACAGTCGTCTCAATCGGCTTGTGACTACTGAGGCACCCCTCAAAGACTGAAATAAACCTGTTTGGGTTCGTTGAGAATTCCCCAGCCTGTGTTTTAAAAGCTGCTAAGTCTATTGGATTGAATGGCACATGGATGTAAACTTGCATAGTTGTAGCCTGACGTCCGTCTGCCCCTGGGCAAGCCACAACAGTCTCAGTAAGCAAAGGATAGAGTCCCACTGAGGGGGCAATCTCTGTAACCCGAGGCATCCTACCCTTATAAGGTGGGAGTGTGGGGGCCGAAGGGGACACCGGCTCTGCCATTACAGTGGGGGTGGGGGTCTGGGGACTAACATTAGCTGCTACCGAACCAGTCGGAGTCAGATTACAGTGCTGTAAAATATCTGGTCAAGTACATAAAGTCAGAAACAAATGCGCATACATATGTTCATTCCATTTCCTTGTTCTCTGACAGAACAGGAGTAACTGAAGGATCGTGTTGTAATTAATTGACCCTCCTGGTGGCCACCACTCCTGGTCCTCTAGTTGATATTGAGGCCAGTCAACTGTACAGAATCGTTTTAATTGGCTCTTAGTCATCGGATCCGCACCAAATACCTTCCAGTTTGCTAGAATGCACTCTAGGGGCGTACACCATGCCCTAACCTCTGAGCTCTGTCCCTGTCCCATACCTACAGGGTAACTCTGGGCGTCCCCAGGTTCCAACAGAGCATATAATCCGGATTTTAAAAGGTTCCTACCTTATCCAAGGAACCGGTTCTTCACCGTGGCCTGCAGCTGCTCCTCCCCCATGTCTAAGGGACCGGTTCTTCACCGCCGTCCACAACAGCTTCTCCACTATATGAGTGCGTTGCACCGTTGTGCCCTCTGGGGTCGATCAAATCGCGTCTCCTCCGAGGCCCCCGATGAACTCACCGGTGCGCCCTGGGCGTCGGTTCTCGCCGCAATCCTCGACCTCCAGGAGGGGTCCGGGCAAGGCTAAATTGCAGCCTCGTCGCCCACCCAGGGACGCCAAAAACTGTTGCCGGCACCCAGTGCCGAGAGGCTGAACAACAGCTTGAGTGGTTCGTTACCCGGTGTGCTACACCCAATAATCACAACGGGGTGGAGAAGCAGAAAAGTTTATTTGCAGCTGCAAAAAGGTACAGGGAGAATAAAATCTCAAATCCTGCACCACAGAGCAGGAAGTTACACAGGCTTTTATACATCCTTTTTCCCAGCATACTTATCCAATAGCAAGCTGCTCCAAGTATCCATATAGCCAGCCAATCCAGTTCCCAGCTAGTTCCCTGATTCTCTGTATCATTTGTTAAACTATACATAAAGCTGCTTTATTCAGCATTGTTCTTCCATATCTACCCTGTTTGGCCTTGCTTAGTTTCAGGCAGTCTGACTCTGCAACATACTGTTGCAGATTCTCAGCATAACTGCTGTGTGTGCCTCCAGGCGGGGGGGGGGGGGGGGCAAGGACACCGGGGCCTAGTGCGAGGGGGCTTCATCGACACTCGTGGTCTTCCATCCCCTCGAGTTACCTAGTGGCCATGCCCCAGTGTTCCCAACACCACCCACAAGTTTCCTGCATGCCACGCTCCCATGCCCCTCAATTTCAGGGGCTCTGTGTGCCCCCCAAAGTCCCTCCTCCTCCCATACTAACCCCCTCCCCCGTTTTCCCCTCCAATGACAGCAGCTCTCTGTGACTCCCATTCCCCCCATACCAGGGGCTTTGTGTACCCCATTCCTCACTCCCCCCATTCCTCCCCCAATAGCAGGAGTTCTGAATGTGCTCCCATTCCCCTACCCCCCCACACATTCTCCTTCACTCCTTCCATACCAGGGTTCCCTAGTCTTCCCCCCACCAGGAGCTCTGTGTGCCCTCCATTACTCCCTCCCTCTAAACCAGGGCCTCCCTTCACTCTCAGTCCAGGAGCTCTGTCTGCCCCCCATTCCCAACTTCCCTCCATGCTAGGGGTTCTATGTGCCCCCTTCCCCCTATCCCAGGTTCTCCTAATTTCATGCTGTCTGGAGTGGCTCACAACTGTGAGTTCCAATCTCAGGGCAGACTGTCAGAAAATAGGGCAGAGAGACCAACATGGTGGTGTGTTTTATAATTAGGGTGACCATATTTCCCTATGCTGGATATGAACACCTCGTAAAATTACTCGTGAGTTCACTGGCAATCAATCAGAACTATGCAGTACAAACCTTCAAATTAACATCAAGTTGACTGAGCCTCCATTAAAAAGAAATACTGCCTAGTTGGATTCTTTTTATTTACCTTCTTATCTTGAAGGCTTTAGGGTTCCCATTTAGGGGTGTGTGACACCCCCCCACACACCTTCCCACACATGCAGGGTGAGGTGTCTCACACACACACACGCCCATACACCTCTCTCACATGGGTGTATGTGTGTGTGACTGACGGACTCGACCCTTTCCCTGCCTGGTGCTCTTTGCCCTCCACACCTGGCTGGGCCCCCGGGTCAGACCTGCCTCTCCTGGTACCTGGTGCCACATCTTACCAAGGCAACACATGGATGGGGGCACGCAGGGTCACATGCCTCCCCCCATTTCTGCCAGGGCTTATACCAAAATGTGGCATGTGGCCACCAGCAGCCTTTTGGCACTGTGCAGGAGGGAAGGGATAGGAGCGGCTTCCAGCCGCAGGGGAGGAGTAGAGGGGAAGTGATGACCTGGCCCCTGTCTTTGCAGAGCTCATCTCATCTTGTTCCCCCCACCATGGCTGGAAGCAGCTTGTCCCTTCCTGCCCACACAGTATCATAAATCAGCTAAGACCTCCATGCTTCTGCTGGCCACCAACATAACCTAGATGCCTTCTGTCCCCCCCCCGGCTACAGCGTGGGAAGGAAGGGGTTAAGCCTTAAGAATGCACTGTGCACCAGGGCCCAGGTAACCTGATTGCAGAGGCTTCAGAGAACCCGGCCAGAGAGGTCGCTCAGCAGGGGAGGGTGCCTAGGGGATAGAGCAGCCCCACGCTCCCTGGGGGCTGGACCCAGCGCAGGGGGTGGGGTGGGCAAAGAGGGTACTAAGCCCCTGTCCGGGGGCTGCGGTGAAGCCTGCAGGGTCAGGTTGGGAACAGGCTGGAAATTGTTTCCCACCCCAGTCCAGAGCCTAGCGGCTTCCCCATGCATGCATTGCACAGGGCTTTGGCACACACAGGGCTCCGCTCCTCCTGGCCAGAGTCCCGGGCCGGAGGGTCTTGGGCTTTCCCGGGGTGCTGGCCCAGGCAGAGGCAGTGGGGGAAGGAAGGAGTCTGCCGGCCAGACTATTGATAAGTGTAGTATTCCGAACAGGAGCTGGTTCTCCGCACAGCGCTGGGAATGGGATGTGTCCTGCTGGGGGCGGGGGGGGTGATATAGAGGAGCAGCAGGACTTGTGGAGGTGAAGGGGCAAAGCAGGGAGAGGACAGTGAGAGGAGGAGCATGTAAAGGGCCGATGGGTGAGCAGCAGAAGTGACCTATAATCAGCCACTGCCTGGTACCTGCCCTCACTCTCCAGCCACTGCAGCTCACAGCACACAGCTAGGGCTGGCCAGAAACGGGACCGGGAGCAGGGCCCTGCTGGTCGAGAGCCGGCTTGCAGCAGGGGCTGCACTGACAGACCAGCAGGGGGAGCAGCTGGCCCTGCGCACTGCATCTTATCCCTGCCACCAGCTATGGATCCCCACCCCCATCACTGGTCACTGGACCCCCCCACCCCGCCCGCACTGGTGGGAGGATGTCTCGCGAGCAAGGATCCGGCCAGCAGCAGGACTCATTAGTACTGATGCATGCGGGGAGACTGAAAATATGGGATAGTTTGCCCGTTTTTAAGAAAAAGTCAGGACAGCTTAAATACGGGATTGTCCCTTTAAAAACTGGACATCTGGTCACCCTATTTATAATTACATTTCACCAAACCAGCAACAAATATAAATTCCTGGATCACTGGACTAGTCTTACCATGGAGTTACAGACAGTCTCCTTAAGCTCTCCAGCCCATCTCACCACGCAAACAAACTGCACTTAGTGATAACGGTCACATAAACCAAAAATCACACCACATCAGGTTCTTCCCAGTTCCAAGAAACCAGTCACTTCCCCCTCATCAATTGGTACTCTGGATCTTACACCAAGGACAACACTGGTAGCCAATGCTATAGTGAACTAACTATAGGTTTATTAGCTGAGAAAAATAAATGTGTTATTGAGAGGTTAAAGCAGGTAAATTACATTAACAGGTGAGTCAAAGTTTGTGAACCCCAAAGGATAACAGGGATGTAGTAATCTGCCAGTTCAGGGCCAGCCAGAATAGCTCTGGGGATCTCCGTCTTCTTGTTTAGTTATTCCACCCTGTTAGAATCCAAACAGTCCAGAGATAAAGGATCTTCCTTTGAATCAGTACTTATAGCTTCTTCTCCACACAACAGTCAGAGACATGTTCTTACTCACACAATGGCCAATTGCTTTGAATTTAGCACTCTTCATTTGCATTCAATGAGCTATTTAATTACACGCTTAGACATAATATAACTGCCTGCCTTTACATTATAATAAGAATAGATACATGAAAAGAATACAAGTAACATTCCATTCGTTTCATGAAGTTCTAACATCTGAATACACTCTTAGATTAACACACACTTTGATCTAGGTCTATTTAATTACCAGGCATGCGTAATGTAAATGTAATGTAATAGTAAACAACAAGATCTAGTTAGGCAAAAACAATGCAATTAACATCTCCTCTGATCTCTATTAACACACAAGTGAATTGGCCTGAATATATACTAATACATTTCACTCCTTTGATAGTCACACACAAGTGAATGGGCCTATGGCTCTGGCCTGGCTTTGTCAGCATCACACCTGCCACCAGGAGTTATGTGAGCCCTTCACACCAGGGTCCCGCATTCTCCCCCCCCATGCCATGGGCTGTGTGCATGCCCCTATTCTCCCATCGATACATCCCCATTCCCTCTTCCATCCCTCCTCCATGTTGTTTTTTTCTGGGAGATGAGTCATTCAGGTGGCCAACATCTTAAACTCCACTGGGATGCCAGGAACTTCATTTGTCCCTCATATTCAGTTGACTGATTTCCCCTCAAATCAAAAGGGTTCTGGCCATTGGTGCCCAGGGCACCACCTGAAATTTTGGAATTGATCAGATGAGGCATTTAAAAGTTATCCCATTACAGACAGAGAGACAGACAGAGAAATGGCACCAAGCGGAGTGTAAGGGCATCGCATGCCTGGCCAAAAAGTGACATTTCTAGGCCTTTTTTTTTATCCCTTGGAGAGGGCAGCATCCACCACTTCCCTTCCTTGCCCATCCCCCGAGCGTAAATGGAGAAAATTTCTCTCATCAATAGCCAGCAAAGCTCAGTACGGATGCACAGGGGCAGCCTCTTCCCCATGGTGGATACTGAGGTGGGCTAGACAGAAATGTGGAGGGCTGCGCTATATATCTTGTGGGCACACGTATATATTTATTTGTCTAACAATGCGCACTTAAATGTCTCTTTTATCCATGTTATCCTCAA
This sequence comes from Lepidochelys olivacea, assembly GCF_965140295.1. Lineage (NCBI taxonomy): Eukaryota > Metazoa > Chordata > Testudines > Cheloniidae > Lepidochelys > Lepidochelys olivacea. The sequence continues at coordinate 13,607,191 of NC_140416.1, forward strand.
AAGGAGAATAAAAATAAGAATCAGTTTTAAACTTTATCTATGGCAGCTACCTGGGGCAACATTTACTCACAGAAAATCAATAGGAAAAGATAATTGTACTTAGGATGCTCCTCTCTCAAAACCTCGTCTCACACTCCTGTAAACCATTTCTCATTTAATTTTCTTTGAAAATTCTTGATCATTTATACACAAAGTACATCAACGTCAGTCAAACATGGCATTTTAGAATTTCATTTTATGAAGCTCCTGGTTGGCCTGAACTGGGGCTTATACAGTATCTGGCTAACAAGCAAATGAGATCAGGCAAAAATCGTAGGACAGTAAATAGTCAAATCATCGGCATTTATACGTCAGTGAAAGTGAGGGCAGTGAAGCTCAGCCTTGGCTGTCACAGCTCACTTAAAGCAATTTTAAAATCACGTTTGGATACAACAGGAATTACTGAAATGTTCATTCACATCTTTATAGACACTTTCATCCAGAAGGATCCATTTGGATGTTACAGACAGAGCTGGGCCAAACCATGCCATGCGAGCAGGGAGGAGGAAACCCAGGCAAGCATTAGCCAAAAAGGCAGTATGTGACATTCCAGCTGGGACCACAGATTTCTTAGCACCACTAACTGCCTTCCCTGGCTTCTCCCCACAGCACCCCCATGCAGAAGGGTAGCAGGCAATCACAGGGCAAATAGCCAATGCACCATGGCTTCTTAGCCTTACTACCCTGGATGAGAGATGTGTGCGGGGCAGTGAGCAGAGCAGAGGGAAAGACCATTCCCAGGGATGGGGTGGGTTTCCCATGGAGCCTCAGTGTCTGTTGGGTTTGTGGGGATTCCCTTTGAAACCTCAGGGTCTTTTGGGGTTGCCGGCTGCATCCCTCCCTTCCCCATTACATTATGCTGCAAACCTCCCTCATTGGTGTTTCTGAAGTACTTTTTCCCGCCCATGTGTTACCCCAGAGAAGGCGAGCATCAGGGCCAGGCTGTTTGGTGTCAGATTAGCCATAAAAGCACAGGATATTGATCCTCTAAGTAGCAGAAGTGGATGGCTGGTATTCGGGGGCTCTTGGAGGGAACACTCATGTGGGAAAGGTTTGCAGGTCACTGGATGGTACCACTGTATCAGCAAAATGCAGTGGTGAGGACAAATTGGGATTTTGGCAATTTGCTCCTGAAGACAGAGGTGCAGAATCTCCACATCTGGGTCTTTCCCTCCTTCTTTAATTTTGCCATACATCGATATGTGATGTGAAATGTGATGTGATGTGAAACGTGAAATAGCATTGTTTCTTTATCTGTTTGGAAGCTGCAACCTGTGTCTGATATTAAAAAAGAATCACCATTACATTTAAGGGAATTAACTTCTGTAATTCTCCATTCACAAAAGAGTTTCTCAGCCTGTTTTTGATTTCAATGTAAAGGCTTCCTTTAGGCTCTCCAGTGCCTGTTCTTTGGTTATTTCACCCCAGTCGTCAGGGAGATCGGCAGGGAGAGCATCAAACTCCTTAGCAAACTGGTGATTGAATTCCTTGAAAACAAACTTCCAGAAATCGGAAGCTGTGATGCTGGGATCTGGCTGGATAAAACAGTCTGGAAAAAATTTGCCATAATCTTTGTAAGGATGAAACTCCCCTTTTGTCTCCAAACATCTGAATGTTTTATTTGAATCCACAGAAGAGGAGCATATATCAGAGACAAGTACTCTTGTTTTATTCCACCGATATGCCCCTAATCCTTCAGGTAGGTGCACTGAAGCAAAATGCTCGTTATGCGCAGGAGCTCCTGCTTCACAGGGGACTTTAAAGAACGGACACTGCTTCCCACAGCCAAACACTCGCTTGAAGATTTCATCCTGAGGCTTCATTGCAAGTTTTGAGAGTTTTGACTGAATTTCCAGATTTTCAAAAGTGGATAAAATTTGTTTTTCCAGATCAGGAATAAACTGTTCTATAAAAGCTGAAAATTGGTCTGCACTTGCTGTGTTTTTAAACATTGTCACTTCTAAGCTATCCCTGGGAATGACTAGATCCTGCTGCAGCTTTTCACACAAATTGTCTAAAAAGGCAGAGACTGTCTTAGTCCTCTCACCTTTGGAGTATTTCAGAACATGGCTGAATTTATTAATTATTGGGGAGAAAATCCTTTTCTCCAAATCTCCCAATCTCGCCTTCTCTTTGTAGAGCATTAACAAGTGTCTCTGTATCCAGGTTTTGATAAAATCTACATAATTCCTTGTGTATTGCACATAAGTGTTAAAGTCATTTTCTTCCAACAGCTGCTTCAGAACAAAGAATTGGAAAAATCTCCGGGTGCTGTACTCAACAGACCGTTCACTGCTGAGAATGTCATCCACGATTTCTGTCCCAAGTCTCTTGTTCACATAGTCCACCAGGGCAGGTCTCAGACACTGATCACAGAAATTCCAGGCCCTGTCCTGACACTCATCTTCTCTAAGTACAGAGCTTTGAACGTGGAGAGATACTGAGGTTTCAGTTTCCCCAGACGCTGCAGAGGATCATTTTCTTTAATGAATTCTTCATGCATCGTCTGAAATGCACGAGCTTCATCCCCCAAAATGTGAAGCTTCAGGTCAACTGCAAAGCAGGCGGTGGTGTGAAGGTTTTGAACATCAGCCTGCTGAAGCCACTCGTTAATCATCCGCAACAACTCTCTGCAATAAGTTTCATCATAATCTGCTTTGCCATTTACTTTTCCATCAGCGTAACTATTGCACTCTTCTATTAAAGATTTAGCTAAAGCCTCTGTTTTATGCCAGCATTCCTGTGTCAAGAATTCTTTCACACCTGATATTTATAGTTTGTAACCTCTGAACACTTTTAAGTCTAAGTATTCCTTTTTCATTTTGAAATTTTTTGTTTAATAAGCACACAAGCTTTTGGCATCCTGTAACATCTTCCAGACTGCACTGCCCCTGTCCGCTAGGTCTCTTCTCAGCTGGAACTCCACATCTTCAAATATGTTGCATCGCTATAAAGGAATAAGTGATAATTCTGACAATGTTTCTGTCCACATGTTCTCAAATTTCTTCTCCAGTTCATCATTATTTAATTTGCAGTTGCTTTTCCTGCAATGGTTCAGAAGCCCATCCACTTTCTCTTCAATTTTTCTCTTGTACTTTGACAGCATAGCATCTGTTTTGTGTTGGCCTTTTTTAATATGAATCGCTTCTTGCCACTTGCTGAATGAATAACTCTCCAGTTCATTCCTGAGACTATTGGCACTTCTTCTAAAATCTTCTTTGTACTTTTCTATCAGGTGCAGATTTGCTGTTCCACTTTCAAAATACTGTTGTAAATGATTCAAAATCTTCTCTGCTTCTTGCCTCAGTTTTTCCTGTGCCTCACTCTTTAGTCTGATTGAAACATTAGTGTCTAGTTTATCTGGTGGCTGATTTTGGATAAAAGTTTCCTTTTCAGATACCCAGAAATGTATCTCCTTCCGAAAACCCCATTCCCACTCTGCATACTTCACAGACAGCTGGTTATAGGCTTCAGCAACAAGGCTGTTTCTAAAGCTGAAAATGAAGTTCTCATGTTTTACAGCATTCCAAAGGCTCCTCACCCATGCAAGAAATAGGGGAATGTCATTAGGAGTTCTCTCTTGTGAACAATCTTTCAGAAATTCAAACAAATATTTCTTTAATTCATAAACCTTTTGACTGTATCCCAAATTCACTGGAGCCACGGGGGGGACTCCGTGCCACAGAGCAGGAATGTACCAATTGTGTTTTTCCAGATCATAATCCATAATATCAGAAAAGTTCATCTCTTTGCATTTCTTTTCCATGTTGGCTGCAGCTTTGGTCATTTCATTCAACTGTTCCAGGAGGTGTTTCCTGTCCCTCATGTTTTGTTCATGTGCAGACACATCACTGACGTTCTGATGCACAAACTGGGAGTTGGTTTTTTTCCCGATTTTCTCCATTCTGAGAAATGCATGGACCACAATTTGCAGAACATCTTTCATTCCAGTGGCATTCTCCATGGCCATGTTAAGAATCGTTATGTCACTCAGTCCAATCACCAGGGTGGCCAGCTCATTGTCATGTTGATAACTATCCTCCAGCTTGGCCAGTTCGGGGGCTTTCAAGCCTTCTGTGTCTATCACCAGGATGAAATCACGGCCCAGTTCTTGCTGAAAGTTCTCTGCCACTTTAATGAGTAACGTGAAGGCTCCTCGTGTACATCGGCCACTGCTCACTGCAAACTGCAGGCCGAACATGGTATTGAGGAGGGTGGATTTCCCAGTGCTCTGTACTCCCAGCACCGTCAGAACCAGGATTTTGGACCTTCCCCCCAGCTTGGCGTGAAGCTGACTCAGAACATCTGTTACCCACTGCAGTGAGATGTTGGAAACGTCTCCATCAATGATCTCCATGGGAAACCCTTCCAGCATGAGGTCAGCTGCTATGCCTGGGAGATGGGTGAATTGCCTTTGGCTTTCTGCCATTTTACCTTCTTTAACCATTGAGCATTCCGCTTCATAAAACTGCCCCAACTCACACATGAAATGCTGCACTCCTAAGGAACTGGCAGAGATTAATTTGTCTAACTCTGCAAACATTTTGGGGTCATCTTTTGAGTTTTTGCATTTCTCTTTATATTGATCCCATAGTTTAGAAAGATTCTCCCTAGTAATGTGATCCAGGCCAAACTTCATCCATTTCAGGAAGTAATGTTTCTCCATGGGAGGTAGTAGTCTTATTCCAGTAATAAATGTAATCAAACCATCAGTAAGGTCATGTTTATTCTGCTGAGCATGTAAATCCATTAATTTCTTTTTCAGCTGAGATTTATATTTCTCAAGTGGGGTGTCTCCTTGCTTTCTCATTCTGCACAGCTCTTTTTCCACTTCAGCCAAGTTTCTCCATGTCTCCCCTTGGAGTCTCAGCTTTTCCCTCTTGTACTTTGCCACATCTTTGATTTGTGCAGTGATTTCCTTTGCATATGTGTTTGGGGTCTGACATTCCTTGTTATCCTCATCTACCTGGATGCCTAATTGACGTGCTGTCTCAGCCATGGCTTCTATACTCACTCTCTTGGGAGAAGATTTCATTATGGCTGCTATTGCAGACTGCAGAACTTTTACAAATTGTGCCTTGTTTGTGGTACCTCCTTTCCACAACACATGTGACTTGTTCAGTTTCAGCATCGAGGCTAACTTTTTCAGGAATTCCAGCGTTTCCTTGGCTTTCCCAGCCTGATTATTGAAGTGAAGCAGTATTTAGTGGCTGATCCCTGCAGAGATGATAACAGCGCATATTCTCTCTCACTGATGCTCTCAGTAACTATGAACACTGCTGAGGAGATCTCTGTTAAAAAGCTAAACTGCACCCAATGCAACTCAATATCTCCAAGCAGATTTGTAACCGCGACAGGTTCTGGGAAAAGATCTGAATTCCCCATCCCACCAGGGAAATACCAGGAAATCTCAACCAGCCCATCTGCGATTGCCCGTGGGACGTTCCCAGACTCCATGTCCCAGTGGACAAAGAAATTGTGGTGCTGCTGGGAGGGGCTGAGAACCTCATTGAGGAGGTGGGACTTGGAGAAGCTGCAGCTCCCCATCCGCACAAAGGAAATGGTTGGCATTGACGTGAGCACCAGGCTCTCCTCTCTGAACCCTCTGCTCTCTGCCAGGGAGTGCGGCCTCCACTTCCTCACAATGTCCCTCATGGCCCACAGCAGTAGGGTGCACTTGGGGGTGTCGAGGGCAGGTAGCAGCAGAGGGAGGGCAAACTGGCACATGGACATTTTGGACAGGATCTCCTGCTGTAGGAAACTGTCTGAGGAAAGCAGAATGGCACAGAGAACATCAAGGGGGTGCAGGGAATCACTGGTGTCTGTGTCACTGAGAAAAGAAAAATCTTCAGGAATATCCAGCTCCTCTTTGTCCATAGTTAGTGTTTGATCAGTGGGTGCCCTGTGCTCAAGGCTTGTGCTTCTTGCCATCCCATTCAGAGCCATGAGCTTCCTGAGGAAATGCCAAGGTAAATCTCCTGTTGTCTGAGGAGGGCAGTTCTTTAGACTTTCTGGTGTGATTTCCAGGACATCTCTCAGCTTTAGTTTCCTGCTTCTGTATTTCTCCATTTCTAACTTTGACTCGATGTACTGAAGGGCTTTTGGTCTCTCTGCAGAAAGGTAATAAAACATAAACACTTTGTTAAACTGAAAATGTTTTCAGGTAGAACTCTTACTTTGGTATTAGGGCCATAATGTGAAGGGATTGCAATTATTAAACAAAAATCATGGAGGTCTGCATGCTCCTTATAAGTGACAACCACTTACAGGGGTCGTGTAGCTGGAGTACTGAAGCACCATTTATCTGGTGCAACCTTCACAGATTTGACCCAACTGTCACACTCTCAGTCATCCTAACTGAAATGCCACACTTATGGAGAGCTACGGAAATTCTTTCAGACAGGTCATGTATTCAACTAGAAATGTGGTTTTGGTTGGCCTAAAATTATTGCAATTTTGATATGAGAGGTTTCAGCCATTCATAAAATGGCCAGAGAAGAAGGAGGAGGTGGTGCTGCTGTTCCCTCCCCCAGTCCTCCCATAACATATAGCCCAGTGGATGTGGGAAAGCCAAGTTTGAAATCCTGCTCTGAAACAGGCCCCAAATTAACTTTTTTGAGTCACCAAAAATTTCAAAATATTTTAGATTTGGTTTGACGCAAACTAAATATTGTTTTTTTAATTTTTTTTGGAACCACCACCAAACCAAAAAAACAATTATTCATCCAGCTCTGCTCAGTTGCAGTCCTTCAGGCAATGCATAAACTCTTCCTTCTTTCCACCTCCCTTGTTTACTACTCCACCTGATGGTGTTCTTGTCACCACTTTTCTTCTCAGTACATCACACTGGGGCAGGAAGTGAGGATGAATATGTAGTCAGCTTACTGGCCCGCACTAGCAGCATATTCTACCCAGGAGACAGATCCGCAAATGTTACAAAGGCTGAAAGATGACTAGAAATTGTAGCAACCAGCATGGAACTTAGAGGGAGGGTCACAAGTTGCAGGAGGGAAGAGTATGGAGAAAGCACCAGCAGGTCAGTCTGTGTGCACATGGCTCGAATGCTAAGCTCCAAGTGCTGCAGCTCTGTAAATAGTTGCTTGAACAAAGGGCTGGCTTAGTTTAATAAGACTGGATCATCACAGAGGAAAAGATTGATGGACGATATTGAAGCAAATTGAGAACAGACAGACAAAGGCGTATAATTTAAATAACACCAATATCTTGAACACTAGAAGTGTAGAAGCATTAGATGACAAAGTCTGTGAGTACGCTGTTCGAACATTATGCCAAGATGACCAGGCTCATATATGGTGATGAGGATAGAGCCATTGCAAAAACATGCAAGATGGAGTATTTAGGAAGAAAGGCGAAGATCATTTAAATATGTGCCTATAGAATTCAGTACCATGGCTTCAGAGAGATCTTTCTCATACCTGAGCGAGAAGATGCAATAGAGAAGCTTGAACCAAGCAATTCCCCTGGCCTGGACCCCATCTGTGACCATGAGCTAAAGCACTTTGGGAAGAAGGCTAGAGCCAGGTTGTTGGACATCAGAAATTACTCAAGCATAAAAAAGGAAGGTACCTAAATTGATGGAAATCACCAGTTACTGTTTCTCTGAAATCCGGCAAGGATCCCTCTTTTCCAGGCAGCTATTGGCTTATATCTTTAACCAGTCTCCTTTGCAATGTAATGGAAAGAACAGTACAGTCAAGGCTTCTATGGTGGCTTCTAAAAAAGGAAAGGTAGAACCTACCCAAATGGCTTATGGGCCTTTGCACTCAATGACAGACTTGCTGGTGGCCTTCTGGCAGCCTCTTAGCAATGGCTTCCAGAAAAAGCCACCGCAGTCATCAACAGGAGTCTGTTTTAAACTCAGTGCAACATTTAATGGAGTCTGGCGTAATAGGCAGTGAGATGGGAGTTTGGTAAAATGCACCTCTGGATAAGAGGTTTCCTACCATACAGGAAAAAAACCCACTAAGATTAAGTTATACTCCTTCAAAGACAAGGAGGCCAGGATTTCTTCAGGGCTCAGTATTAAGTCCTGGTGTTTTTTTGCTGCTCTCCTCTGGTCTGTCAGACTACCTGAAATGATTTGAATACACCTATGCAGACGATGTTGCACTTCATACCATGGGTCTTGAAAAAGATATATGGAGAATGGATTGAATGAGGACTTAGAAATCGTAACTAGATGGGCAACGCAACATAAATTCAAGCTCAATCCAGCAAAAACAAAGTCCACCTACTTTACCATAATTATAGGAGGTTCAACTACAGTCCAATCTTCACACTGGCTGGAGAAGGTATTGCTGTTGAGAAAAATCTGCTATACCTTAGAGTGACATTGACACTGTACTCATGTTTGGACCACAGGTCAAAAAGTTGGCAGCCAAAGCAAAGAAGAGATTGGCTCTTCTATAATGTATTGCAGGTACCAACTGGGGTTCACATGTTTGAACACTGAAAACAACATGCTGCTCAATATCTCATCCAATACTTGCATAACTCTTACCTGTCTGGTCACATAGTGCTCTCAGTAACTTTGCCAAGATCAATGTTGTGTAGTCATCTGCAATTCACACACTAACTGGAGGTGTAAGATCCACTCCAACAGCAATTTGTAAAAAGAGTTTTTGATGTTCAACCACTTGAGAATCATAGAGAAGAATAGCTATTTTGGTATGGAAATTATCTCATTCCCTATCTGAATGTCATCACTGTTCAGGTCTGTTCAGAAACTGGAAAACCAACTTAAGGCTGAAAAGATCCTCTTGTTTCCAGAAGTGCACAAAGGCTACTGGAGAAACAGAAACACTTGATGATGCTATGAGGGTAGAGTGTGTGAAGCAACATGTACACCCACTAATCCCTCCACATGAATCTATTTACTTTAATAAATATCTCTCCCTTTGGGAACCTTGCTCAAAGGAACATACGGAGTTGGCCACCCTAAAGAAAATTGTAGAAAAGCCCATTGAACAGTATCAGTCACAAGGCAAACAGATTCATGGGTACACTGATGGTTCATCAAATAAATCCTTTAAGAATGGTGGCTGTGGATGAAGAATGTCTTCATCCAGGACCCTAGTGGAGAACATACTCATGGTACCACAAGAAATAAACAGAGCAGAAATAGAGGCCAGTGTTGTGATCTTTGTTGACAGGTGTCGATCCTCAGTTCCTTTAGAAGAAACCAGAAGGCTCTCATCAATGCAATGCATAAAGAGGTTTGGAGGATCAGAGAGAGAGGCAATAAATTAACTTTGGAATGGATTCTATCACATGTTGACATATACGGGAGTGAGATAGCTGATAACTGTCCAAAACTGGAAGATCAGAAATTCATGAAAAAACTCGTACAGATACAGACAGACATCATCTTCCTTTCCAAATGCAGACAGATGGACATCATACCAAAAGGACTGAAGGTAAAAAATCCATTACAATCTATATACCACACAGACTATGCTGACAGCTTGTGCCACACACTCTCAAAGAAACTGTGGAAGCACCTGATCAACATCCTGTACAGCAAACAGGGAAAGATTAAGAATGAGCTCTCAAAACTGGATACTCTCATAAAAAAACAACCCTCCACACAAACTTCCTCGTGGCTGGAATTTACAAAAACTCGACAAGCCATTTACAACACACACTTTGCTTGTCTACAAAAGAAAAAAGACACTAAACTACTACATGCCACAAGGGGCCACAGCAATGGTTCCCTTAACCCACCCGGCAATATTGTTAATCTATCCAATTATACGCTTAGCCCAGCAGAAGAATCTGTCCTATCTCGGGGCCTCTCCTTCTGCCCCTCCACCCCCACGAACATGATACAGTTCTGCGGTGACCTAGAATCCTATTTTCAACGTCTCCGACTCAAGGAATATTTCCAACACACCTCTGAACAACATACTAATCCACAGAGACCTTCCTACCAACACTACAAAAAGAAGGATTCTAGGTGGACTCCTCCTGAAGGTCGAAACAACAGACTGGACTTCTACATAGAGTGCTTCCGCCGACGTGCATGGTCTGAAATTGTTGAAAAGCAGCATCACTTGTCCCATAACCTCAGCCGTGCAGAACACAATGCCATCCACAGCCTCAGAAATAACTCTGACATCATAATCAAAAAGGCTGACAAAGGAGGTGCTGTTGTCATCAGGAATAGGTCAGAATATGAACAAGAGGCTGCCCGGCAGCTCTCTAACACCACTTTCTACAAGCCATTACCCTCTGATCCCACTGAGAGTTACCAAAAGAAACTACACCATTTGCTCAAGAAACTCCCTGAAAAAGCACAAGAACAAATCCGCACAGACACAGCCCTGGAACCCTGACCAGGGGTATTCTATTTGCTACCCAAGATCCATAAAACTGGAAATCCTGGATGCCCCATCATCTGAGGCATTGGCACCCTGACAGCAGGATTGTCTGGCTATGGAGACTCCCTCCTCAGGCCCTACGCTACCAGCACTCCCAGCTATCTTCGAGACACCACTGACTTCCTGAGGAAACTACAATCCATCGGTGATCTTCCTGAAAACACCATCCTGGCCACTATGGATGTAGAAGCCCTCAACACCAACATTCCACACGAAGCTGGACTGCAAGCCATCAGGAACATTATCCCCAATAATGTCACGGCCAACCTGGTGGCTGAACTTTGTGACTTTGTCCTCACCCATAACTATTTCACATTTGGGGACAATGTATACCTTCAGATCAGCGGCACTGCTATTGGTATCCACATGGCCCCTCAGTATGCAAACATTTTTATGGCTGACTTAGAACAATGTTTCCTCAGCTCTCGTCCCCTATTGCCCCTACTCTACTTGCGCTATATTGATGACATCTTCATCATCTGGACCCATGGAAAAGTAGCCCTTGAGGAAGTCCACCATGATTTCAACAATTTCCATCCCACCATCAACCTCAGCCTGGACCAGTCCACACAAGAGATCCACTTCCTGGACACTCCGGTGCTAATAAGCGATGGTCACATAAACACCACCCTATACCAGAAACCTACTGACCGCTACCTACATGCCTCCAGCTTTCACCCAGACCACACCACACGATCCATTGTCTCCAGCCAAGCTCTACAATACAACTGTATTTGCTCCAAACCCTCAGACAGGGACAAACACCTACAAGATCTCTACCAAGCATTCTTACAACTACAATACCCACCTGCTGAAGTGAAGAAACAAATTGACAGAGACAGAAGAGTACCCAGACTTCACCTACTACAGGACAGGCCCAATGAGGAAAATAACAGAACGGCACTAGCCATCATCTTCAGCCCCCAACTAAAACCTCTCCAACGTATCATCAAGGATCTACAACCTATCCTGAGGGACGACCCATCACTCTCACAAATCTTGGGAGACAGGCCAGTCCTTGCCTACAGACAGTCTCCCAATCTGAGGCAAATACTCACCAGCAACCACACACCACACCACAGAACCACTAACCCAGGAACCTATCCTTGCAACAAAGCCCGTTGCCAACTGTGTCCACATATCTATCCAGGGGACACCATCATAGGGCCTAATCACATCAGCCACACTATCAGAGGCTCCTTTATCTGCACGTCTACCAATGTGATATATGCCATCATGTGCCAGCAATGCCCCTCTGCCGTGTACATTGGCCAAACTGGACAGTCTCTACGTAAAAGATAAATGGACACAAATCAGATGTCAAGAATTATAACATTCAAAAACTGGTTGGAGAACACTTCAATCTCTCTGGTCACTCGATTCCAGACCTAAAAGTGGCAAGTCTTCAACAGAACTAAGATGGAATATAAGCTGGCCCACCAGGGTTCCCCACCCTCCGCTGCTGGTAAAAGTTCCCGCCACTTGGTAGCTGGGTGGGACACAAGGGTGGGGAAATGCTCCCAGCACTGGCAGCTACTCCCCTGGTCATGGTGGGTTTTTTTGCAGCACTGGGAGAGCTCTTTTCCAGCGCTGGTGCTGCGACTACACAGCCACGTTAAAGCATTGCCACGCTTGGTCGTGAAGACATCCCCTAAGTCCAGACAAGGGTGAGGGCACAGTGCCCCTCTTGCTTTGCCTTCATTCAGATGGGAGGCAGTAATTTAGGGCAGGCATCTAACAGCAGAAAATTAACAGAACCCCACGATGGCTCAGCTGTGCTGGCTGACATGTTCCGTGTGAGAGAGCAGAGAACCACATCTCCATCCATTCTCCTCCCACCTTCAGCCATGGACACACAGTCCTTTCCTCCAGCTCTTGACACAGCTCCAGGGATTTATGCCTCTTCTTCCTGCCCCCTTGTCAAATTGAGAGAGAGGAAACTTGTCCCTGAAGCGGTTTCCAGAGCTCAGGTGCCAGTTCTGCTCTCCGAGAGCTTCTCCTGTGGCTTGCGGGCAGGGATGTCCTGCTCTGAGGGGCCAGTGCTGATGGGACACCTCCCCAGCTGCAAAGGGAGGTTACTGGGGGACAAGGAGAGGCCCTTCTGGCCTATGCTATGGAAGGACTGGGGGAGCAGGAATATCTGGGAGGACCATGGGAGAGAAGGAATGGTGGGGGCAGCTATAACCTCTGTAAATGCCCCCACCATTAATGTCACGCATCCTTAGTCAGGAGTTCTCTCCCTGATGATTGGCCCATGGTACAAGAGATCCTTCGTTCAATCACTGGGGATCCCCATGACTGACGATCTTTGTGAAAGGCAAAGGAGGCCTTTGCAGCTGAGCTAGGATCTGTGCTCTTTCTCCCTCCCCACCTACGACTGCAGTTTCTTCTTCTCTCCACCTCCTACAAGGAGGTCAAATATGTCCCGTCCATTGATAGCCACCTTTGAAGTTCAGGTGTGGACAAAGCACCCTTTCAGTTAGGCTAAATATGGGAGCAATTAAATACCCCATGGTTTAGTGGGAGCAAAAACAACAGAACCCACCACCCAAGGCATGGACCAGCATGGCCTGAGTAGTAGGTGAGACAAGCAGGCTGAGGAGAACCCTAGGACTGATTGCAAAAATGCAGGCGCTGGGGAATGGATTTATGTTGCAGATAACTATCGAAAGGAATAAGGAAGCCAGCAGAAACCCAGAGAAGCCTTGGTAATGTGGCTGTGGAGGAAGCCAAGAAAAAGCCCTTTGTTAGGGCACAGGACTGGCTACAAGCAAGTTTGCATTTCTACTGTGTTCAGGGAAACAGAGCTGTGTGCACCTTCTTCTTAAGTAAACAAGATTGTACCAAGAAATATGGGACATTTATAATCAATTTCTCCTCTTAATGGAAACAACCTGGAGAGGCCCCGAATACTGCTAACCACTTGGGCCTAGAGGCAACACTATAAAGAAATACAGTACACACAAAAAATGCCTTTAGCTTGAACTGCAACACAAAACCTTAACTCTGACTTCATACTTCCCCCGCACGAAAAGAATAGATCATGTATCTTCACATTTCTAGAAAGCTTATGTTAATGTTGCTGATGTCACAGTTAAAGTTTGTCTTACAGTTGGAAGTAGTGGGCAGTAGCCTGTGGAATCGCCAGGTCCATCAATAAGAGTGATTAACACAATCTGTGGGTTTTAAGGCTTGATAGAGAAGCCTCCGAGTCTAAGGCCAGCCATGCTCTCTGGTTTATTTGGGCAGATCCTCTGAAGCCTGCTTGTGACACCCGTCACCCACAGGGCCACAGACCCCCCAGTTGAGAACCACTGTGGTAGAATAGATCCCTGTCAGCCGAAAGAGCTGAGGCTTTGTCTTGAGTTTTCTACACTCAGTTACTGCGCTTGAGTCAGCCTCTCTCACATGAGAAGAGCCACACTGTGAATAAACAAAGGTCCTGCTGGGTCCAAACTGGCACTGCACTCACTCAGGTGGGGCACTAAGACTTTTAGGAGCTCATCCCAAGGCTCTTTGCACAGCAGTGAGCTGAGCCACTCTATGGATTCTTTCCCAGTGGATGGTGGGAGAACTTGTCTGTCCTTTCTTGGGACACAGGGGGAAGAGTGGGAAGGCATTGGAGAATTAGAAGCACTCAAGTGCAGCTAGCTTGCATCCATACTACAGAAAGATCACGTTAGCTGGTGAGTTGTGCTAACTTAGTCTTTAGCCTGTGCCCCGAGGGGCCAGCTCACTTGAGTTATAAGCAGCACATCTTAAGGGTTTTTCTGTGTGGACAGGAGTCGAGTTAGGGCAATGCATAAGGTGTAGCTCGAGTTAACTCGGCATCTCCTTTTGAATCTGAGCAATATTATCTGCAGAATACAATGAAAATACTTCACTCTCACAAGCCCCATTCACCTGGCAGTGCCAATCTCTTCTAACCATGTTCACTGCCACTATAGAACAAAGGGCGATAAGAGGACATTGTCTTGGGGAAGGTCTGTCTCCTCCGGCTCTCTGCTTTGTTGAAAGTCTAATTCCAACTTGGGATTTATGCCACCTTTCTCCCACAGCTTTGGGGCTCGCAGAGTCTGTGATTCCTGATTTAATACCTCCATCAAGATAAACAGAAGAGAAATAATTTGTTTAATGACTAATTCTCTTCAATCACATCCTGTTTTGTATGTGTTTGTTTTATTCAATACACTGCACCTGCTGCCAGGGCCGGCCCACAACATTTTGGCACCTCAGGCATTAGGGGGACCAGATGTCCCAACTTTATAGGGCCAGTGCCGATTTTTGGGTCTTTTTCTTATATGGGTTCCTATTACCCCCCACCCCCTGTCCTGATTTTTCACATTTGCTGTCTGGTCACCCTATCAGGCGCGGAGCTCAAATGACACCCCCGTGCCCCCTTGCTTGGGCCAAAACTTTGAAAGGTCTCAATTCTGCCTTCTTTCCGGTCTACTCCGCCCATGGTACTGCTCTGCTACCTACCCCAATAAAGGAGAACTAACAACTTTAAATGCCTTGTTCAAAAATTGTCAGTACACTTTACTATGCAGACAAGAAAAGTTACATTTGCTGTTCAGGCATTTGAAAGTTAACACTGGCATTTTGATGTTTGAATAATCAAAGTGGTGCTTCCGTGCCTTCTTGGTTGCAGAGACTTGAACTGCTTCTGCTTCCTGAAGGTCCACAGTCTAGGCCAACTCATACTCTATTGAGATGGTTGCAAGGCCGACTAGCCTCTCCTGGGTCATTGTGGAGCGTAGATGTGTTTTTACTAATTTCAGCTTGGAGAAGCTGTGTTCTCCACTGGCAGCTGTTACAGGAAGTGTTAGAAGTATGCACAGAGCAACAAAAGAATTTGGAAAGAGGGTGGTCATCTTATTTGTGCATGTATATTCCAGAACAGCCTTTGGAGTTGATCCTGTTGAATGTATCTGAAAAGGGCTTTCAGTTCATCACCTATATCACTTGCATCAATATCGCACATGTCATCATGTGTCAACACGGTCTCTAGTGCCCTGCATTGCTGGTTTAGGTCTTCTTCAGGTACAGTGAGGAGTTTGGGAACATCCTACAACATCCCAAATATGCTGCTGTGATCCTTGAGCGGCATGAAACTTTCTGCAACTGATTGTATCACACAGTCTAGCACCCGGTTAAAGAATTCAGCTTTGAATTGTTGTTTGGGGCCTCTTATGAGATTATCCCGTGCCTCATATACAAAATGTCGTCTTCTTCGGTGACTCTTGTATTCTTGAATGGGTGGGGAAATCGCTTCAGTGTGAAGCTCCTCTACCCATTTCTGCGCACTCTTCAGAATGTTTTGAAACCCCTCATCTGGCCGGAAGGAGTGTAGGTGGCTGCAGCGGCAGAGGAGCGAGCCAACAGAGCTGGAGACAGGGGAGTTTGAGGGGGAGTTCTGCTGGAGGAGAAGGACTGAGGTGAGAAGGCAAAGACAGACACAGAGGCAGCAGTGGTGGTGACCCAAGCGGTGGAGGACACAATGAAAACCTCATGTTTTCTTCCACACTATGGATAGAGACATCTTTAATGTTTTTAATGAAGTAAATACTCATGGGAACTGTGTGCTCAGACTGGAGGACAAGTGCTAGTAATAATAATAATAGGGCTCAGATTTTAATAGATGCGATAGCTGATTAATTTCCTTCATCAAGTAGTTGCTGAACCAACAAGTGGGGATGTCATTTTAGATTTGGTTTTGGTAAGTTGTGAGAACCTCCTAGAAGAAATGGTTGTAGGGGACACCCTTGGTTCCAGTGATCATGAGCTAATTCACCTTAACCTGAAGGGAAGGATAACAAAAAATAGATCTGTGAGTAGGGTTTTTGATTTCAAAAGGGCTAACTTTAAAAAAAATTAAGGACATTAGTTAGGGAAGTGGATTGGACTGAAGAACTTATGGATCTAAAGGCAGAGGAGGCCTGGGATTCCTGCAAGTCAAAGTTGCAGAAGGTGTCAGAAGCCTGCATCCCAAGAAAGGTGGAAAAATTCATAGGCAGGACTTGTAGACCAAGCTGGATGAGCAAGCATCTCAGAGAGGTGATTAAGACAAAGCAGAAAGTATACAGGGAGTGGAAGATGGGAGGGATCAGCAAGGAAAGCTACCTTATTGAGGTTAGAACATGTCGGGATAAAGTGAGAAAGGCTAAAAGCCATGTAGAGTTGGACCTTGCAAAGGGAATTAAAACAAATAGTAAAAGGTTCTATAGCCATATAAATAAGAAGAAAACAAAGAAAGAAGAAGTGGAACAGTTAAACACTGAAGACTGAGTGGAAGTTAAGGAGAATCATAGAATCCTAGAATATCTAGGCATGGCCCAATATCTAAACAAGTACTTTGCCTTTGTCTTTAATGAGGCTAATGTGGATCTTAGGGTAATGGTAGCATGACAAATGGGAATGAGGCTATGGAGGTAGAGATTACCATATCGGAGATAGAAGCCAAACTTGTACAGCTGAATGGGACTAAATGAGGGGCCCAGATAATCTTCATCCAAGAATATTAAAGGAATTGGCACATGAAATTGCAAGCCCATTAGCAAGAATTTTTAATGAATTTGTAAACACAGGGGTTGTACCACATGACTGGAGAATTGCTAACATAGTTCCTATTTTTAAGAAAGGAAAACAAGTGATCCGGGTAACTACAGGCCTGTTAGTTTGACATCTGTAGTAGAGAAAAAATTTTGAAGGAGAAAGTAGTTAAGGACATTGTGGTCAATGGTAAATGGGACAAATTACAACATGGTTTTACAAAAGGTAGGTCGTGCCAGACCAACCTGATCTCCTTCCTTGAGACAGTAACAGATTTTTTAGACAAAGGAAACACAGTGGATCTAATTTAGCTAGATTCCAGTAAGGCGTTTGTTACGGTGCCACATGGGGAAGTATTAGTTCAAGAATACAAATTATTACAGAGGGTCCTACTGAAAGGTGAACTGTCAGGCTGGAGGGAGGTTACCAGTGGAGTTCCTCAGGGATCGGTTTTGGGAGCAATCTCATTTAATCTTTTTATTACTGACCTCGGCACAAAAAGTGAGTGTACACTAATAATGTTTGTGTATGACACAAAGCTGGGAGGTATTGCCAATTCAGAGAAGGACCGGGATATCATACAGGAAGACCTGAATGACCTTGTAAACTGGAGTAATAGTAATAGGATGAAAATTAATAGTGAGAAGTGTAAGGTCATGCATTTAGGGATTAATAACAAGAATTCTAGTTATAAGCTGGAGATGCATCAATTGGAAGTAACAGAGGAGGAGAAGGACCTTGGAGGATTGGTTTACCGCAGGATGACTATGGCCACCAATGTGATATGGCCGTGAAGAAAGCTAATGCGGTTTTGGCATGCATCAGGTGAGGTATTTCCAGTAGAGATAAGGAGGTGTTAGTACCGTTCTGCAAGGCACTGGTGAGACCTCATCTGGAAGACTGTGTGCAGTTCTGGTCTCCCACGTTTAAGAAGGATACAGGAACAGGTACAGAGAAGAGCTACTAGGATGATCCGAGAAATGGAAAACCTGTCTTATGAAAGGAGACTCAAGGAGCTTAGCTTCTTTAGCCTAACCAAAAGAAGGCTGAGGGAACATGTGATTGCTCTCTAGAAATACATCAGAGGGATAAATACCATGGAGGGAGAGGAATTCTTTAAGCTCAGTACCAATGTGGAAACAAGAACAAATGGATACTGTGGAAGAAGACAAGTTCTTACTTTTAGTTTGCATGCAACAAGTTAGATACAGTTTTATTTTTAGGCAATTGCAAGAAGGAAGACAGCCGTTTGGACAGGGTGTCTGTTTTTATGCAAATTTTTAAAGTATAAACAATGTAAAGCAAGTATTTATGCCTTTTTTTTACATAAAGCTCTGCTTTGTCTATACATTTTTTATATTTTATTTGTTTGTAACATGTTTTTGCTACAATTACATTTTATTGTTATTTTAAGGTAAGGTTTTTGCTTTGCAATTTTTGTACGCTTACACCTGTTTTGACTTTAGAAGTTTTGAGTTCTTAGGGGTTAGAGTTAGCCTAACTTTTGCTTTTTTTTTTTTTTTTTTAAACAGAACTAAGATGGCTGCACTTCAATGCCCTTTTTTACTTTCCCACTCCCCTCTTCAGTGCTTTGAGCACAACCATCATTTTTAAACTTTTATTTTTATTAGAGCTTGTATTTTTGATATTAGATTAAAAGGATCAGCCCCATAACTTTTGGTTGGATGTAGCGATAATGCATAATTAGTATGAACATGAAAAGTATTTTTGTTATTCTGTTTTTTATAACAACAATACCATATTTTTTAATTAAACAAAAACAATACAAACATTAATGTGTTTAGTGTAATAATATGCTGGAGTTATTTTGTAGCCTTAGTTACATAGCACAATATAATTATAATTAGTCCATAAGATAAATGCTTTATCGATGGTATGAAAGGCATGTTTTTTAATTTGATATATATTTTGAAGCACATAGATTTGGCCTTGTAATTTAGAGATTTTTTGAACCTTTGGTAGGAGTGAGTGTAGGTTTTGGAATTGGTCGGGTATTAAGGTGGTTTAATTAAAGGGTATTTGAAGCCTAAGATTTAATTATAGGATTTTATTTGCAGGCCAATAGATAAGGATTTTTTGCAGCAATGGTGAAATTAAAATGTATGTTTTGCAAATGGTGACCTTAACGTTTACACAGCTGTAACTAGCTTGGAAGAGCAGGTGTTTTGTTAGGGTCGGTGTTTGTTTTCTACTTTTTTAACAAATGCTGTTAGAAACAGTGACACATTTTATTTTGGCTTTAGCTTTTGTATGCACGGAGGCTGTGGGGGCTTTAAAGGCCAAAAATGTTTATTGGCTTTTTATTTTTATGTAAACATTGGGTGTTATTTTAGGAGCACTGACTATAAATTGGCTAGGCATACCAGGGGAATTAATTTTTTAAATATTACCGTGAATTGTTTCATGTTCTATGCATTTTTTTTACGGACCTGCAGGATTTGGTATGTGGGAGCCCACACCCCTTTCACCGGCCCGTAGGCTTGGAAGGAGCACTGCGAGTGCCTGCAACTTTACCCTGAAAACGTTTAAGTTTGTTTTTACGGCCACAGATCAGATGGCACTTTGGAAGCACTAGTAAGGGCAGTGGGCCAGGCCTGGTGCTTAAGGTCACTGTGAATGGCCGTTAGCTGGTTATTTAGGAAATTTTGAACATGCCAGATTTTACTGCAATTTTTTTTGCCTTAGTGATATTTAATACCATTTTTATTAACAGCCTTTGGGTTATTAACCTAAGGGCGGAGATAACATGTAATTTACCCATTTCAGCTTGCACTTGGGTTAACTGTGCTTTAGTAATAAGACTAGTGGCCTTTTTTAGCTGCCCTGATTTTTATTACGTTGTTGGCTTTTATAAATGTTTTCAATTGCTGCTGCACTATTGGCCCCACTTGACAGGTGTTTGACCAAATCTTTTTTTAGAGGAGACATGGGCGCTTTGCTCTGCTAACCGAATGGCAGCTTTTTTGGAGCAGTTGGGATAGATTTACATGACCTGAAAGCTAAATAGGGCGAGGGTAAATTTTATCACTTTTAATATAGCATTAATTACTATTCCTTTAACACATTTCTTTTAGTAAAGTACCATACCACATTTGTTGTTTATATAGTTTAAAATACTTTTAAGAAGCATTGACATGAATAGCATAGGAGGGGTATATTGCAATATGGTACAGATTAGGTTATTAATTACTGGGACTATTTTAGTACAGGTAAATTTTTGGTGGCAGAACACACCCTTTTTTAAATATGAATTTGATTATTTACTAATTGGGCAACCAAAACCAATAAGGACCTTTTTTATGACATATTATAGACCCCTAAGATGGCTTGTATATTAACTCCGCTATAAAATCCACTAATTTTAATGTTAGATTCTTGAGGCTTATTTGTAGTGATATTGTATACTTTTCTTTTTATGGACTAGTTTGTTTTTTATTTAATTGTTTTCTTAGATAGGATATTTTGAACCTTAAACCAATTTTTTTAAACAATATTTAAAGACATTATTAAAATGTGAAGGCCTTGGCCATTGGGTTTTATTAGAATATCTGGTGTTGTTTGTATTTGGATGTGTTACGGGGGTAGAAGTATCATGGAGGGAATGGCGGGGGCAACGGCAACAAGGCACCTTTGGTATTTGTTATTTGAAAGCGAAGTAGGGAGGGCAATACATGCTGAAGGTACTTATTGAAAAACACAGGGCGCAGCCTTGGAATAAACCCCCAAACCCAATTAATACCACACTTTTAAGCATGGATTTTACAAGGTGTTTTTTTTTGCCAGTGTATAACCTTATGCCATGTTTACCAGGGCCAGTTTTTAATGTTCTTTGTAGTTAGGAATTTTTGGACTTTGGCAGTTTTAGCAGAGTGAGCGGCTTTGTTTGTTTGGTTGGTTTGGAGCAATTGTGGTTTAGTAATGTGGAAAAAAATATATATATATTTTTTAGTTTGAATGCAACAAGCCAAAAAGCGTTTATTTTTAAGCAATTGCAAGGGAAGAAATACAATGGACGGAGAATACCTTTGCCTTAGTAGTTTTTTAAAGTATAAACAATATAAAGCAGTATTTATACCCTTTGATTATATAAGATGGTGTCTTTGTTTATACTTTTTTTGAGATTTTATTTGTTTTTCAAATTTTTTGTTAACAATTACATTTTATTTTTATTTTAAGGCAAGGTTAAACAGCTTTGCTTGCAGTTTTTTATACGCTTTACCAGGTCTGCCTTTACAAATTTTGCGTTATTATGGTTCTGCGTTAGCCTGACTGTTGCTTTGTTTGTCAATCAACTGAGAGGCCGACATTTAATGTTTTTTAATTTTGTTTTTACACTCCCCCCCCACTTTTGTGCATTTTTTAGCACAACTACCATTTTAATTTTTTTATTTTTATTAGATTTTGTATTTTTGATTTTAGATTAAATGGTTAGCCTTATCAATTGTGACTGGATATAACAACAAAGCACACTGTTTGAACATGAAAGGTATTTTTGTTATTACATTTTTTACAACAACATATTTTTAAACTACAGAAAAACAATAAAAACATTACTGTTTTTATTGTAACAATCTGCTGGGGTTGATTTATAGCCTTAGTTACATAACACATTACATTATGATAGACACTTTATAAACTGTGGAATGCATGGTTTTTAATTGAATATATAATTTGAAGTATAATATAATATACTTTGAAGTACATAAATATATATGTACATCAATGAAGTACATAAATACAATATAACTTGAAGTACATAAATTTGACCTTGTAATTTAGAGATTTTTTGAACCTTTGGTAGGAGTGAGTGTAGGTTTTGGAATTGGTTTGGTATTAAGGTAGTTTAATTCAAAGGTATTTGAAAGCTAAGATGTAATTGTAGGACTTTATTTGCAGGCCAATAATGGAATTGTTGGCAGCAGTGATGAGATTAAAATGTATATTTTACAAAGTGGTGGCCTCAACATTTACACGGCTGTTACTAACTGGAAAATTAGGTGTTTTGTTCGGATGGTTTTCTGTTTTCTACCTTTTTAACAACCATTGTTATAAAAAGTGACAACTTTTTTTGGCTTTCGCTTTTGTACGCACTGAAGCTCTGGGAACTTTAAAGGCCAAAGTGTTTATTAATTTTTTATTTTTACTTAAACATTAGGTGTTATTTTAGGAGCACTGACTATAAATTGGCTAGGCATACCAGGGGAATTAATTTTTTTAATGTTCCCGTGAATTGTTTCATGTTCTATGCATTTCTGTTACGGACCTGCAGGATTTGGTATGTGGGAGCCCACACCCCTTTCACCGGCCCGTAGGCTTGGAAGGAGCACTGCGAGTGCCTGCAACTTTAGCCTGAAAACTTTTAAGTTTGTTTTTACGGCCACAGATCAGATGGCACTTTGGAAGCACTAGTAAGGGCAGTGGACCAAGCCTGATGCTTAAGGTTACTTTGAATGGCTGTTAGCTGGTTATCTGGGAAATTCTGCATGTTTGAACATGCCAGATTTTACTGCAGTTTTTTCTTTGCCTTAGTGATATTTAATACCATTTTTGTTAACCGCTTTTGGGTCCTTGAACTAAGGGTGGAGATAACATGTAATTTACCAACTTTAGCCTGTACCTGGGTTAACTGTCCTTTAGGAATAAGACCAGTGGCCTTTTTTAGCTGTTTTAATTTTTTATTATGCTGTTGGCCTTGAAATGTTTTAAATTGCTGCTGCACTCCTGGCACCATTTTACAGGTGTTTTACCAGATTTCCTTTTTCTAGAGGAGACCCATGGCCTTTGTTGTGCCAACAGAACAGCAGCCCCCTTGGAGCAGTTTGGATATATAAAATTGACGTGAAACGAGATAGGGCCAAACAAATTTTACAATTTTTAATGTAACATTAATTACTGTTAATTAGTATTTTAAAACTTTTTTTTAATAAATACGATACCACATTTGTTTAAAATTTTTCATGTACCTTTAAGAAGCATTGACATGAATAGCATAGGAAGGGGTATATTGCAATATGGTACAGATTAGGTTATTAATTACTGGGACTATTTTAGTACAGGTAAATTTTTGGTGGCAGAACACACCTTTTTTAAATATGAATTTGATTATTTACTAATTGGGTCACCAAAAACAGGAAGGAGCCATTTTTTTATATATATACTACAGACCCCTGGAATGGCCATTCTATTAACCCCATTATAAAACCCACTAATTTACATTTTAAATTTTTTAGGCTTATTTGTAGTCATGTGATATACCTTTACTTTTACTGACCGGTTTGTTTTATTTAATTGTTTGCTTATATGGGATATTTTGAACATTAAAAATATTTTTTCAACAATATTTCAATAAATTACTAAAGTGGGAAGGCCTTGGCTATTATTAGACTATATGGTATTGTCTGTACTTGGATGTGTTACGGGGGGATAGTATAGTGGAGAAAATGGCGGGGGCAGTGGCAACAAGGCGTTTCTGGTATTTGTTATTTAACAGCCAATCAGAAAGGACAATACATGCTGAAGATACTGATTTAAAAACACAGGGCGCAGCCTGTGGAATAAAGCCCCACGTTTAATTAATACCACTTTGTTAAGCATGGGTTTTACAAGGCTTTTTTGGCCAGTGTATAATTTTTTGTTTTTTTACCAGGGTTAGTTTTTAATATTTTTTGTAGTTAGGAATTTTTGGACTTTGGCAGTTTTAGCAGAGAGAGCGGGTTTTTTTGTTTGAAGCAGTTGTGGTTTAGTACCATGTAGGGGAGAAGTGACCAGCACGTTACCCTGCAGTGGTCTGGGGTTTTTTGGCAAATGCTGGCTGTGTGGTAATTTCATTACTGGACAAGTGAGCGGTTACTAGCACTTCAGTTTGTTTGTTTGTTTGTTAGTTTTGCTGTCCAGAAGGAGGAAAAGCAATACCAGAAGGAGGGACAGGCTGATTAGTAGTTGAAGTAGAGTTATTTTGAGGCCGAGGGACTTTTTTGCAGAAAGAAGCATGGGTTCAGGCAGTGAGCTCTTGGCACTTTACAGCAGTGTTGGTAGTTAGCAGGACTTGCTAAGGGCCTTTTTAGTGTGGGGCCAGAGCAGTTTTGTGTTGATGGACCTGTACGTAGACCCAGTTACCTGTTTTTTAACCAATGGCAGGTTGGTTGAGGTTTCTTGGAGCAGGACTTGTCTTACCTGTGAATACAGAGACCTAACACATTTTATTAATGCCTGGCAGTGTTCTGCAGATTTTACGGCTGCTTGGACCCATTTTAAGCCCCCGTTTTTTTCTTGGGGCAGTTAGGTTTTAATAAAACCCCTTATGTATTTTTAGCTCATTTGACTAAAATGTTTATGGCCAAATGATTTTAATTAAATCATTTTTTTTGCCTGGATTTATTTGCAGACCTTTTTTTGGAAAAGGGCCCTTTTTTTTCCTTTTGACTGGCTGCAAAGAAACCAAGAATTTTCTTTTTTTTCCCAGCATTTTGTTTTTCCCAGCATTTTGTTTAACTACTTAATTTTTTTAGCAATTATAGAGTTAACTTTAGTTTTTTTAAAATTACTTATTTTTTAAAATGACACTTAAAATAGTAAAATCTAAGTTAATTAATTGTTTTAGGGATTTAAATTTTTGATGCTTGTAATTAGCTATGCTTTTAAAGTTTTTAACTTTTAAAAAAAAATTGTGTGTTGCTTGCTTGGGTCCGATTTTGCTTTTTTTGCGGAACCGTTCCTTTTTATGGGTACAAGCCTTGTTTTATTACCACTTTAGCAAGGAGGGTGGGCTTTTTAACTAGCCCCCACTCCTTTGGGTTATTTTTTTGGAAACATTTTTATTTCAAAGGGCTACCCGGGTGGTGGCGTGTGAGGCTGGCCACCTGGGCAGAATGCATGGCCAATTGGCGTTCTCACTGTTTCATGTTTTTTACGGCAGACACACGGCCATTGCAGCATATGCTGAGCACACATGGTTACATTTTCACATGTTCCTGAAGGGCTGGTACTTGCTTAGCCAGGGCTTCAGGCGTGTGCGTTCCGCTTTTTTTGCCTGGAAGTTTTGTTTTAAGGCTTGCAACTTGTTTTGGGCGGAGGTTTGAGTTGCTGCTTGGAGAGTGATTTATGCTTTTAATTGCTTCATTTTTTTGAGCTGTTGGGTACACATATTTTTTTAATTTTTTTTTATTGCTTAGTTTTGCTATGACTTGGGGTAGACCCACCTGCACCCTTTATTTGCAGCCCGGGGTGGAGAGAGGAATGCTAAACCATTTTTTGGTTTTTAGGCATACTACAATGGAGAGTGGGGCTTATTTTTAATTATGCAATTTTTAACCTATAATGTGCCAAACAAAGCAAACGTAAAATAACAAGGATAAAACAGATAGATGGTGTGCACTGTTCAGGGCTTTTTCCCTTTGCAATTTTTTCTTAAACTGTCTCCGATTTTTTGTTACCAATTTGCCTGTGCCTTAGTTAATTAGGCTAAGACCACAGGATCGCAGGGGCGGAGATGAAGAGCACACACCATGTGACTGAATTTTAAATCTTTCGTAATAAACTAACAGTGGTGAGTGTAGAGACTGCTTTTACATTACCAAAAGGAAGAAAAAATGTTAATACTTAAACCTTGACCCACTTTTATACATGTACACACGCTGCCCGGGCTAGCCAGCCCTGGGGGTAGGAGAGAGAGAGATAGAGAGAGAGAGGTGGATGGTAGGTTGTTTTGTGTGTAGATTGTTTAGAGGTACGCTGCAAAATTTTGTAACTTGCTTTTCCTTTGGGGAGGGATTTCTTTATGCCCTGGGTTTTTTGGGGCGTTCCTTTTAGGGATCTTTGCTTGGTATTTTAGTTTAGGCCGGCTGTTTGTGGCCTTTTTAGCGTTTTCAAACCATTCTGGCTTTAGGGTTGCAAAGGCAGACTGTTGGGTTTTACCGGGCAGCCAATCTTTGCAAATGTAATTTTAGTTTTGCAACTTATTTGCTTTTTGTTTTATGTGTGTTTATATTTTTTTTACAGCCAGCTGGGTGTGAAAGCAGTTTTTTTCTACTTGGCTTGGTCTCTGTTTTTTGATTTTTGAATGCAGGGCAGCTTTTTTTATTTTTAGGTCAAACTGACTTTTAAATTAACCCTCCCCCCCTTTATTTTTTTTTTTTCATTTAGCTTTAACTAATTGGGGATATGAAAGAGCTGAGAGGGTTAATGTTTAGAACTTTTAACATCAATTTTTAAACCCCCTTATGTTTAGAACTTTTTTACTTAGAGAGTGAGGGCCCTGGTGTGTCTGAAGTTAGCTTAAGTCCCAGACCTCGATAACGGCACTTACTTTTTACACATTTATTATTTACTTTTATTTTATTTACTTTTATCTTTAGATGCATTTTTTTAATCTATAACCTTAATGTTTTATGTTTGGACGTAATACACCCTTATTGAGGCAGCAAAAATTTTTAGCTTTGATTAGGTTTGACCTCAACCTCATATTGGGGGTGCAGAAAAAAGTTTTTCAGCACCACTTTGCATTTGGCCTTGTTGCATAATAAATAAGTTTGCATGGCGTGAGCCCAAAGGGACAGACGGTCCCATGGTTAGGATTTTTTTTTTTGATACCCCAGTATCGATTTTTATAGGTTTTTTTTTACCTTTTGTTTGGTGCTTTGGGCTTTGAAGGGGAAAGGTTTGTAGTAGTTGCTGCTGTTTTAGCCGCACATCGTTATCCGAGTCACGGCACCAAATTGTGGAAGAAAACAAGTTCTTACTTTTAGTTTGGATGCAACAAGTTAGAGACCGTTTTATTTTTAGCCAATTGCAAGAAGGAAGACGTCCGTTTGGACAGAGTGTCCTTACGCAAATTTTTAAAGTATAAAAAATGTAAAGCAAGTATTTATAGCTTTTTATTATTTATGTAATAATAAAGCTTTGTTTTGTTTATACTTTTTTATATTTTATTTGTAGCAAAAAATGTTAAACAATTACATTTTATTGTTCTTGTAAGGCAAGGTTAAAACCAGCTTTGCTTTGCAATTTTTATACGCTTACCAGTTTTGCCTTTACAAGTTTTGCATTAGAGTTAGCCTGACTTTTGCTTTCTTTTCAACAGAACTAAGATGGCTGCACTTAAATCCCTTTTTGTTACTTCCACAGGAAGTTTAGACTTGAAATTAGATGAAGGTTTCTAACCATCAGAGGAGTGAAGTTCTGGAACAGCCTTCCAAGGGAAGCAGTGGGGGCAAAAGACCTAGCTGGTTTCAAGATTAAGCTTGATAAATTTGTGGAGGAGATAGTATGATGGGTTAACATGATTTTGGCAATTAATTGATCTTTGACTATTTGTGGTAGATGGGGCCTAGTGGCCTGGGACAGGATGTTGGATGGAATGGGATCTGAGTTACCCAGAAAAGAATTCTCTGTAGTATCTGGCTGGTGAATCTTGCCCACATGCTCAGGGTTCAGCTGATTGCCATATTTGGGGTCAGGAAGGAATTTTCCCCCAGGGCAGACTGGCAGAAGCTCTGGGGTTCTTTTGCCTTCCTCTGCAGCATAGGGCACGGGTCACTTGCTGGAGGATTCTCTGCACCTTGAAGTCTTTAAACCATGATTTGAGGACTTCAATAGCTCAGACGCAGGTGAGAGGTTTCTTGTGGGAGTGGGTGGGTGAGATTCTGTGGCCTGCACACAACACTCGCCATTAAAGGCGTGTGTTCCGTGTGGCTGATGTCAGGTGTGCAGTCCAGAATAACAGGGTAATATCTTGCTGACGTAAGATCTCCCACAATCATCCATTTGACTTTTGTTGCCAGTAACTGAATGATCTCATTTTGAATGGTTTTCCAAGGTAGTAGTGTGTGTACATTTCTTGGGTGATGACACTTCTTAGAAGCTCCTGGAGTACAGCACCAAACTCAGCCATCAGCTCCACAATTTTAAGGAAGTTTCCATTGTTTGGCACATACAGCTGATCTGAAATGCCACGCAGTGCTAGGTTTTGGGTAGCAAGCATTCTCACAATGGCAAGGAGCCTTTTCCGAACATTTTGCCAGGAAAGAGACTCTGATGCAATCTTCTCTTGATGCTGATCATCTATGGAGGCCTTTAACCTTAGTCTCATCTCAAGCTCTTTCCACCTATGGAATGCTCTCTGGTGATTTGCTGCCTTCTCATGGCATGCCAGATTTCTAGCCAGATTTTTCCAGTCCTTTGTTTCTGTAGAGCCCAAAGAGGCTGGAACATTAGAATGCAGTATTCTCAATTTTTGAATACATAAGCCGTGGCCTCTCCACTTTCTCACCATTGGAGATTTCATGCCAGTAATGTGTTGGATGGGAACTACTCTTTTCATTGTCTTTGGGGAACATGAAGTTTTTCACTTGCTGTGGCCCATGCAGTACAAGGAAGTCCCTCAGGCTACTGCTCAAGTGGGTCCACAGTCCTGGATCATCTAGACTCAAGGAATTCAACTCAGCAGCAGCAGTTTCTTGCGCCTCCACCACACTCTTCTCTGATCTACACTTTTCTTCAGGAACGTGCATGGTTACATCCATTGGAGATGCAGATATGGATGCTGCAGTAGCTGCCAGGTCACCTGCACACTGACTAGCTGGAAGATCAGGCATCTCCTCACCACTCACATCCTCACTGGGCTGGAAGGCTCACCGTGAATATTTGTTTCAGAGTAACAGCCATGTTAGTCTGTATTCGCAAAAAGAAAAGGAGTAGTCCTTTTCGTGAACATTTGTGTCTAGGTATCTCAGGAGAGCTCCTTCCTGCTTAGATGAAGAAAGCAAAAGAAGCATTTCTCTTTTTCTGAATGCTGCCTCAGAGGGACGTTTTCTTCTTTCACTCATGACTGCTGTTCCGTACCAGCTATAGTGGCTCTCAACACTCAGTTGAAGGGGACAAATAAGCAGGCTGGTAGCAGGGCCTGAGTGAAGGAAGATATCAGCATCTTAAGGGCCTAACTGCTCCTACTACCTTAGCTGACTTCCTGTTCTCCTCAGGTGGGTTCAGGGAAGCAGCAGGCAACAGGAAGCTCCCTGAGAAGCTGGGGTTAATCAGTCCAGGCTCCTGGGGATGCTAGAGAGGTACATAAGAGGCTCCTCCTCCTCTGTCTCCCTGCAGCTCCTGCTGCTTGCTGTCATTCTCTCGCACCTTTTCTCCTGCCTGCCTGTTATGTCTCTTGTGCCCTCCTTCCTCCAGCACAGCACTCCACCCTCTCTGTGCATCTCGAGCAGAGAGAATCCACATGCGCCAGCAGCAGACACACTTTTCTACACTCTGGGTCCTAGTGGCGCCCCCCACAGTCTGGCACCTGAGGCGGCCACCTCAGTTCACCTTCTAGTAAGTCCACCTCCTGTGGGCACAGAGCACCTAACTCCCACTGAGGTCAGCCTGGGAGGCTGGATGTGCACATTACAGGCAGTAGACTGTCAGGGCAGCATAATCTACTGAAAAACCGTGTATTGCTCATTGCAACCCAAGCTCTCACTGTGTGGCTTTTTGTCCTGCCTCTGTTGTGTAGAGCATGAGCAGAGGTTTATGAGATGGCGGCTACTGCTGTGGCCAGCCATCTCAGTACCTTTCCCATTGTCTCTCTTCTGGCTGTGGATGCTGGACTGCAGCAGCTCTGCGGAGGTCCCAGCCTCGCTCTTTAATGTCCGCTCTCCACTTGCTTGGATGGCGCTTCATGGACCATTGAGTAGCCTCCTGAAAACATCCCAGTTGTGGACACAGGCACCAGCAACCGATTCCCCAAGCCAAACTCCCCTTCGCAATCCAGAGAAACAGCCTGGAGCACAGGGTTTGGCCCATGCTGACTGTAGACACCACAGCTGCTGCACGGTGACTCCTGTGACCCCTCTAGCCCATCAGCACTCGGCTCTCCTGCATTCTGCTGAGCGGCTGAGATCTGGGGGAACAGAAACCCTTTGTTAGAGATGGGAAATCTCTCCACAGGGTCACTCTGTTAATGGCTGCCAGACGCCTTCCCTGTGAAACCCCAAATGTGCAGCCCCTCTGATTCCCACAGGGGAGATCTCTGCTCATTCACTGGTCACCCGTGGCTGCAATCTCTGATGGGGAATGTAGAGGGGTCTCTGCGGATGGACCCTTCTACAGCACCCATAATGGGAGGAGGTTTGGCCTTGTGATGTGAGGCATGGATCTGAGACTTAGGGCTCCTGGATTCTGTGACTCTGGAAGGGGGGCGAGGTCTAGTGGGTAGAGCTGGATTGGTTGACAATGAGTGAGCAGAGCTTGTGCTGAAGGACCCTGGTTCCATCCCCCGCAATTCCTGTGGTGTCTACATGTGGCCAGTGTTGAGCTGCCAAAATCTTAACAACCGGTTCCCTATAAAAAGTTCTGATTTAAGGGATGTGCCCCAGTATGTATTTTTTGTACCAGCAGGATTACCAAATGTCTGTATTTTCCCGGGACTAATTTTTAAAATTTAAAAATTCCTCCTAGACGGCGATTTAAGAACCAAAAAGCCTGACCTGTCTGGGAAAATACGGATTTATATTAACCCTGCGTAAAGTTCTTTTTTAAAAAGATGGGCCTGTACTAGAAATGAGCTCCGTTTCACACGTGCGGGTCTCCGCCACTCCCTGGGGGTGTGCTAGGGTGACCAGATGTCCTGATTTTATAGGGACAGTCCCGATTTTGGGGTCTTTTACTTATATCGGCTCCTATTACCCCCCGGCTCCTCTTACCCCCCACCCCGTGTCCTGATTTTTCACACTTGCTGTCTGGTCACCCTAGGGTGTGCACATGTGTGGGTCCCAGCTGCTCCCTGCCCCCCTCATTGAAGCAGGTGTGCAGGGTTACTGCCCTGGGAATAGCAGGGAACCAGTGGATTTGGGGTGGGATCAGCAGGGGGTGGCTGGAGACAGGGGCTGGCTGCGGGCAGGGGGTGCGGCAGGGGGTGGCTGCGGGCAGGGGGTGCGGCAGGGGGTGGCTGTGGGCAGGGGGTGCGGCAGGGGCTGGCTGCGGGCAGGGGGTGAGGCAGGGGCTGGCTGCGGGTAGGGCCTGGCTGCGGGCACGGTGGTGGGTGCTCGTGGGGAGAGCAGCAGGACGCAGCCCAGGCCCAGCAGAGCAGCCAGGGACCCAGCAGGCAGTAGTGGGAGCCCCAGGGCCAGGGGAGCAGCAGCAGCCCCAGGGCTTGTGCGCAGGGCCAGGCAGCAGCCCACGTGGCTCCCACAGCGCAGCGCCCCCGGCGGCCGGAGGAGGAATTACATCAGTTCCCGGCCGGAGCCCATCAAAGCCTCAGCGCCCCCTGCAGGGAAGCGGGTTAACAACTGGTTCTAAAATGGCTTCAAAATGTAACAACCGATTCGTGCGAACCGGCTCCAGCTCACCACTGCATGTGGCCATGACTTTACTTACCTGTCAGTGTAGGTTGTTCAGACTATTCCTGGACACATGGTACATCTGCTGCTGGCCATCCCTGAGATGTAGGTCCTTCATCCACACAAGGACATGGCATATCAAGGTCAATCCAGCAGCTCCCATCTGGTCTTCACCTCTGCAATGGACGGCTAGTCCGACCCTGACCAGAGAAAGACAGGATGGTGTTCTTCAGGGGAATCTGCTGGAGCTCCCGTATCCCCCACTCCACCTCACTCCCCCGCACACGAAGGAATTTCCAAAGATACCACTAATCGTGGATAAACAAAGCAGCCAAGATGAGGTCAGTGTGGCTTGACTTACTGAGCAGACTGGTTCTAAGGGAAGAACAGATTTCTCTCCTGCTCTAGGGAGATTCCCATTGGAAAAGTATCTGATGGCGGGGGAGGGGGGGAAATGCAATCCCCCAGCCCCTTGAATGGCAGGAAATCAGGACTCGGGGAGTTAAGGGGTGTCTCTGTCCTGCTGCAGGGAGCAGGCCTGGAGAGCAGAAAGGGCACTAGTGGCTTTGTAGGAAAGAAAGTGACTTCTACCAGTGAAGGTGGCTGAAGCTTCTTGCAGACATTAGAGTCGAAGATCCTCACACCTCCTTTGGGGATCCTTTTCCCTCAGAATAAAATAAGGAGAATGACGTGTGAAGCCCAGGTCTGGGATCCAGGGAAAAGGCAGGATCTCAGCCAGATTACACACCAGGAACCTGATCTTTCTCCCAAGAACCACAATTATCCGGATGAAGTTTTCTCCCCCATTTGCTTCCAGGTTATTTACTCACAGGATTCATTCATTTGCTTTCCTGTGTTTCCACTCTCTGCATCTGTTCATTGGTTTAAGTAACATTCTTTCAGTTTTTGCTTCTGTTTCCTCTTATTACAGGGTAGCATCTGCTTAGCACCTTCAAAAAATAAATTAAAAACAAAATCCTGATTCTACATTGAAGAGGTAAGTTTCTGAGAATTTGGCTGCAGAACTTTAGTGTCTGCATATGTCATTCACTGGTATTTATTGTGGTGCAGGTCTGATGCAATCTGCCCACCCAAGAATACCCACATGAAGCATGGGGTGCCCTTAGAATACCAGTTAAAAGAGAAGGAAGAGAGTGGATTAATAGCGGCGGGGAGGTGAGGGGGGAATCCAAAAAAATCCAGTGCATCAGCACTTCTCTGCATCACTGCAGCACCAGTCCCAGGAGCAATACAGGTTAAAAATCTCCATGGTTCTTTCCCCCTAGAACCACATCCGAGCAGAAAAAGGCCTTCAGCCAATTATTTCCTTACACTCTGAATGGGTGAAATTCAGCCCTGTGCAGACAGCCAGGGCAAGGTCTGTGCATCACAGTGGGTTTAAGTGGCCACTTCACTGCCCAGGTGCTGTGAGTCTTCGGTGGCATAGTTTTCATCCTGGATTGGAACAGCCAGTGGGAATCCTGTGAGGTACAGAGCAGAGAGAGGTTGGGGCCACAACGTTCACCTCAGAGGCTGAGCTTCTGCAGACTTTTGGGATGTTCCCATCTGAGGAGGATGATTTTGGGCAGCCCTAGTTCAGAACTTTCAGTCACCTCAACCGGTGATTCTCTGGCACAATTGTTCTAATGTACCTGAACTTTTCAGGCCTTGCCCCCACCTCTGACACCCCTTGTACCTCACCATTGCCCTCTAACAGCCCCTGTCCCTTCTCTTGATCCCTGCCATGCCCAAATACAGAGAGTAGCTCATGCTCCTTCTCTCTTAGACCTTCTTACACGATCCTTGCCTACCTTTTGATAAACTGATCACTGTGCCCTTCCCCAGCTCCTGGAGGAATTGTGGCTCCTCAGGACAACCTGGGAATGGGTGGCTCCTACCTCCGGGTGGGGTGTGTGGTTTTCCATCTAAGCATCACTGAGAGCCAGTACTTCTCGATTTCACAGGATGAGGTCATGGCTCCCCAAGCCGGGCCAGCTGCAGGCTGCATTGCTGTTGGCGACATGGACAGATCCCAGAGCCTGGAAGACAAAGCGGGGAGGAAACCCTTGCTCATTTCTCTTTCAGAGCCCCCTTCGAAGATGGGCCAAGAGGAAAGGAGAGGACGAAGGGCAGAAAGTGAAGCCGCTCCTGTGGCGAGAGCACTCCTGTAGAGCCCAGTCAGTTCCCAGCTCTCCCGCACATTGCTCGGTTTGACCTTGGAGAGGTCACTTCCTCACCTTCATTCCCTGTCTGTAAAATGGGGGTACAAGTCCCCCCCCACACACACACACAGGGAGGAGAAGGGAGGAGAGACCCATTTTCGGTGAGGGACTCAGACACTCTGGGCACAGATTGTGCCAGAGTGAGGGAAGGGACCCAGAGTTTGCTCCCTAGACCCAGGGGAGGAAGATGTTATCAGAAGGTCAGCAAAGGGGATGGGCCAGGAACTGCTGCCATGGACAGAGCTTAGGGATTTGGTCAGTGCCAGGGACTTTGTACCTCCCTTCAGCAAATGGCTTCCCTCTTGTCATCAGCAGTCCATACAGTATCTGAACTCCTTCCAAGTGTCCTGAAGGGGCTCCCTTCATTCTTCTTGCAGGTGATGGATTCGTTGACCCAGGTCGATAGGTGGGAATTTCGGAGACGTCATTTGTAGCATGACATGAAATCAGTGGGAAATCTACATTTAGCAAAATAAAGGTTTCATTGGCCTTTGCAAATTTGGAACTGATCTGTCCTATCAATCAAAGGTACATGTTCAGAAGAGGATGAAGTATGCCATCGTGGTCAGGTGATCTATGAGAGTCAGTTCCATCATGTGGCCATTTGATTAGGTAAAATTCCTGGCAATGGCTGCCCATGGCCAGGGCAGGGTCTCCAGAGGCCTGAAATGCCAAGGAGTTTGGTGCGTGGTGCCTTGGTGAAAGCGCAGAAGTCACATCAGTCAAGCTAAGTCTGTATTTCAGCCCACATCTGGCACCAGCAAATGAAGCAGGCCCTGGTGGTCATAGTAGATGTGTCTACTTCCAGGATGAGCACTGAGCCTCCAAATAGGTGCAGTAGTGAAGGCAGTTGTGAGCTGTTTGTGGGCTTTTTGGAACTTGGGTGACCAAACAAACGTGTCCATTATGTGGAGGAGAGCTCTCGTGGGGGTTATTGGCTCTGAGAACCCTGGGCCGAAGCAGCAGTAAAGCAGGTGAAGTCAAGGAAGCGCTGCTCTTCTTGAGGACTTCAAACTTTGTCCCATCTATGAAAGGCTTCCACCTTATTTGGATCAATCGTAACATTTTCCGGGGAGAGGATGTACCCCAAAAACTCTGTGGAGAGTTGGCCGGAGGTACGCTTTTCCAATTCTGTGCTGAGACCATGCTGCTGAAACCTCTCCAGGTTCAGGTGTGGTGCGCATGCTGCTCTTGGTTCTCCAAAAAAAAGAAGTCTGTCACGTGAATAGATGACACTGTGCAGATCCACCATGGCCCCAAATACATCACTGATGAAGTGTTGCAAGGGCAGGGGACTGTTAGTTAGCTCAAATGGCATGTCTGACAGTTAAAATGTCCATAGTGTGCTTTGAAATCTGCCTTCCATTTGTCCCCTGCCCAAATGAGTATTAGATTGGAAATCCTCACAGATGAAGTTTGATGAACAACTTTGCAGATTTCCTGCGAGCCAACAATTGTGGGATTCCCAACAGGGGGTTATGGTTCCAAATGATCCTTTTTTTCAGGGGCTGATTGTCTAAAGAGAGACATAGTAGAGTCCCACATTTCTTCTTCCCCAAAAGGTCCTGGGCACCCGTGGGAAACGCTAATTTGCTCATAAACTCTTAGGACCGGTTTTCAAGCCTGTACACAGGGAGAGCCACTAATTCTGGTTCCACCAATGTGTAAATACTGGTGAAGGCAACTTTCAACCAAGGTTGCAGGTCAAGAGGGCAGTCATAGTTCTGGTGCAGAGGCAACGAGTCCCCATTTCTTTCAAAGGTATCCATGTAATCCGGGTATTGATCAGGAATGCCGGGTGTCCGAGTCAAGAAGGTGGAGTAGGTCCAGAGGCAGAGGCTGGTTCAAGGAACCCCGACATTATTTTCAGTCATTTCCATTGTGCAGCTCCAGCAGGGACCTCATCGGGCCAGGCTCATGTAGTGAGGCCCTGGTTCACACCTGGTGTGGTGTGTCCCTGTTGCATACAGGCCACTGACTTGCAGAGATCCTGCTTTTCTCCAAAAAGTTGCACCACCTAATGTCACGTACTGCATCTGATAATGATGCCCAGGGGTGGGAGCACAGGTCGCAGCAAGGTGCAGGATTGTGCCGAGGCTAAGAGTGGTACTAGAATCAAGGTCCAGGGACACAGCAGGGTCAAAACCGAGATCAGAGTCCATCGACAAAGCAGAAGTAGAACCAGGGCCAGAGTCTAAATCCATGCCAAAGGTCATAGCCCGGAAGTCAGAGAGCAAAGATCAGCCAAGTCAATGTCAAGCCAGAGTCCAGATACAGGCCGAGGGTCAAAGCCGGGTAGTCAACGTCCGAGTGGTTGGGGAAGATCAGGAGGAGACGGCAATGCTGGAGCGGGTCAGTGGAGGGCCTGGAGCGGGGCTAAAGAAGGGCAAGGAGATATGGAATCAAGGTGGGCAGGCAACATCTGGAGCCAAGAAGGGTCACGCCAAAGTCATAATCAGAGACCGGAGCCAAGGGTCAAACCAGAGTCAACAATGAAGAACCGGAGGGCAGGGCAGGACAGGGTGGGGCATGCAGGCGGGAACCAGGATGACTTACAGGTTCCCCTAGGCACTGCCCAGCTGGATCCCTAGCGACCCCTAATCGGGGGACTCCCTTCCTAGGAATAAAAGGAGAGCAAGATGACAAAGATGTCTCTGACCCTGGGGTCCAAGCCAAGGGGTGCTCCCACCCAAGCATTGTGCCAGGACCCCATCCCCCTCCTGGTTCATTTCACACTCAGAGACCCGCCCCCGCAGCAGGAAG
The DNA here is from genome assembly GCF_965140295.1 of Lepidochelys olivacea. Taxonomy (NCBI): domain Eukaryota; kingdom Metazoa; phylum Chordata; order Testudines; family Cheloniidae; genus Lepidochelys; species Lepidochelys olivacea. The sequence goes on from NC_140416.1 coordinate 13,643,509, forward strand.
GGAGAATAAAGGGCAGAAAGTGAAGTTGCCTCTCGGGGAAAGGGACTAGCCTGGGATCCACTCCAGTTCCCAGATCTACCCCCAGGAGTGTGTGACCAGGATTGCAGCCCTTCTTCTGTGTCTCAATCCCCACCTGCCAGATGGGGAGGATCCTTCCTTGCCCCAAGGTGTTAGGGGGGAGTTTCATTCCTGTCTGGGAATGGTTCAGATACCATGTGTGTGGCTTGGGAGCCAGGTGGGGGATGGTCAGACATTCACTGCGACGGGGTAACATGGGCAAAGGGGAGGTCTGAGCAGTGACGACAGGGGAGGGCTCCACATTGGGCCACCCCTCCCAGAATGCAATGATTACTGAGGATAAACCCTGGCTCTGCGGATGCTCCCATTTCTGGGCCAGTCCCATGGCCCTGAAAGCCTGATGCTTCTGAAACTGGCCTCTGGGCATGGGGGCAGGGACCGTATCTGGCCTGGCCCCAGCTCCAGGGGTCAGGGTGGGACAGGGTGGTGAGAGTGAGATGCTCGGCCTGGGTTTCTCTCAGTGCTGTGGGGTTTATGGCCCCTCCCCCTAGCCCTTCTCCCCCAGGCCCAGCAGGAAAGAGCAGTACCTGCAGCAGGGAGTGGGAGCTTCTGGGCATGGGAAGGGGGGGCCCTTCAAGGCTGTCCCACGGAGCACAGCCCCTGCAGCGCTTTGGGCACCTGGCGCAAGCACCGGATGTAGAACAGGTGCGCCATGATCGCTGCTGTCACGTCCTCCTGCTGCAAGGGAACAAGGATCGGTCAGAGCCTCCGACACCCATGGCAATGAAGGGCATGAACGGCACTGGGAGCCAGCAAAATTTCCACCCCAACCCTCCCCACATCCAAGGGACAGATTCCCGCACCCAACCCTCCAAGACGAAATCTTGTCTCCTCTAGAGTGACCTCCAACCCCACTCCCACCACTATGGAATGAACTCCTGTCCCCTTCCTCTCAGTCCCCCTGTGAGAGCTATTCTACCTCCCAACCCAGCCAGGGATTAAGCTCCACTCCCCAGAATCCCCTTATCCACCCTCTCCCGCTCCAGCTGAGGGGCTGGAAGGCTCTGGGCAGCAGTGCTGTGGGGTGAGAGGAGGTGGAAACCTTTCCCAAGGGGACCCCCCCCATTATTAAGATGATGCCATGGACAGTAGCTCTGGGGAATGGGGCACTTCAGCAGCCTCTGCTGACTGACTCCTCCAGTTCTCCCAGAGCAGGTGGTGGCTGGGATAACATGATACTAGGTCCCTAGGAACCAGCCTGAGGCCCGGAGGGGTATGAAACTCTATCAGGGGGAGTTGGCAGCCCCTAGCATGAGCAATAGCAGCGTGTCATGTTGATGTGACACCTGTTAGGAAATAGCCAAGCTGGGTCTGCTCTGCTTTGAGCTGCTCAGGGGAGACGCTGACACCTACCAATGGCACCTGCCCGGGTCAGTGCAAGGGGATGGGATGAGAGTGACTGTCAATGGCCTGGAGGTGAAAGGCCCTCGGTGTCCCTCCCCAATTGATCCTTCTTTGGTTACCTCATTCCCGATCAGCTGGCCGGCTTCTCCCAGGATAGAATATGTCAGCACAAGCCCAGCCTGGCTGACACGGAGCTGGGGGTCATGTATGGCCAGAAGCGATGCCTGGAGGAAAGATCTTTTCTGGCCTTCCGTGAAGATCTCTCCAAAGACCTAAAACCAACAGCACCAGAGCCCTTGTCAATTGTCCAGAACCAGGCTCCAAATCCCTCTAGTATCTCACAAGGTGGACAAGAGTCCTCCTTGTACAGCCAACTTTTGGGGTCCCATGGACCAAGGAACCCCCTTCAGTAAGAGGTTGCAGGCACTGAGGAATAGCTCTTTCTGGAGCGGGAGTCACCACAGGTGCCATAACATGCTGGGAACGTGTCTGCGCAGTCTGGAACCCAGCTCACAAAGACAACAAAGGACCCGCTACTGCTCCCAGCAGCGCTATTTCCTGCAGCTCACCCGCTAGAGGTTAGAGGCCTTTTCGATCTGCTTCCATTCCTGCTCCCCATCCCACCGAAAATCCCACCAGCGTCACATATGCTGCAGTGACTCAGCCCAGGAAAGGAGCTCAGTGTCCCTCACCCAACGCCCAGGGCAGGGGCAGGTTCTGCTTCCTGACTCGCCCTGGTGCTCAGCAAACCCCACACCCTGCCTGTGCTTCCAGAGGTGCAGGGAATCCAACAAGGATCTGGTCCAGCAATTGCTGGTGTGAGCTTCCCAACTCAGTGACCCAGGGGCTCACCTCTCAGACACCAGGGTGTCAGCCAGGGAGGCAGTGAGCAGAGCCAGATTCCTGGAGATACAATCCTTCATTAACTCAACCCACCAGAGGATCCCTTTTATGCCCTGTAACCATGGATCCATGCAACACACACAAGCCTGGACCGTTCGCAAGGGTCCAGCCCAGGCTCCTCGGCCTCTTGCAGCCAAACACTGTCTGCTGGAAATAAGTATCATAGAATATCAGGTTTGGATGGGACCTCAGGAGTTCATCTAGTCCAACCCCCTGCTCAAAGCAGGACCAATCCCCAACTAAATCATCCAACAGATTTTTGTCCCAGGTCCCTAAATGGCCCCCTCAAGGATTGAACTCATAACCCTAGGTTTAGCAGGCCAATGCTCAAACCACTGAGCTATCCCTCCCCCTACAGAACACACTCACTGCAGGGGGAGACAGCTCCACACCTGAGCTACTGCAATGCCCTGGCGGAGAGTCCTTACCTCCCCCACCCTGGCCATGTTCCTGTACGCCAGGCGCTCGGTGTCTTGGAGCCCGTCCCGACACCACAGATCGCTCTCCTCTCTGATGTTCAGCCCTGGGGGAGAAAGACACACCCATTGGGGAGGTTTGGCATCTGGCTTTAGTGCCCGTTTCCTTCTCTTCCCTTTGCTGGGTGAACACTGGCTGGGGTTCTCATGGCATCCACGGCCCAATGAACTCATAGGGTCCCCACCAGGTGGTTTAGTACCTGAAGGGGGATTTGTCTCATTCATCACAGTAATCAGGTGACCCTTAGGGTCATTGTGCTCTGGGCATGGGTGCCTGTTAATGGTGGCTGCTAATGCTGAAAACGCCCCACAGCCACTGACTTCAGGATCTGGCCCTAGCTACCCAACTGGTGACATTCTACAAGCTTTGTGTCCATCCCCTGTGGTCCCTGCCCCTGCCTTCATGATGGGCTCTTTCCCTCCATGTGTCTCAATAGGTCCGTTCCTGTCCCCCCACCAGCTGGCAGCCCCCTGGGGGGGGCTGATTTCTCTGGACTGGAGGGCAGAGCCAGGCTATGAGGTAAAGCAGCCAACTTCCCTGGCATCTTCGTCCCCTTCCTCTCTCCCTGAATTAGGGAGATGAGTGTGAGTCATCATCTAAGCTGGGGTCAGTCTCAGAGGAAGGAGCTTCTTTCTGTAGGGTCCCTTGGCCAGTAAGTGGGGGGCCCAAAACAGGGGCCTTCTTTCCATTGGGGGCCCTCTGCCCTGCTGCAGTTGGTCTAAGAGCAGAGGCCTTAGTTCTATTGGTGTCCCAATGGCCAGCTGGAGCTAGTCTCCAAGGGACTCATTTCTATGGGGTCCCATTGCCCAGCTGGGTTTCTTACCCCTCCTCTGCAGCAGGAGCCTCTGCAGCCAATAGATCCCATCCCTGGCTTGCCGGCTGATGTCATCGGCTGGGTCAGAGATGTAGAGACCCAGCCGCAGCACAAAGTTGCCCGCCTTGGGGAAATCGGAGGAGGTCTGGTGGAGGAGGAGAAGGGGGGAATCCATCAACATTCTGCCTTCAGCTCCCCAGCTCTCCTGGGCTAGAGCTCTGCTCCCATCCATCTGCAGGAGGCACTGGGGGAGAGGAACTAGAGCCCTCTTTCTCTCTGCCCCCAAGGGAGCTTGAAGCAAAGGGACCCACGGCCTGGGCCCTCTATGAGCACCAGCTGCCAGGCTTCTCCAGAGTAACAAGGGCACTGAGGCCAGGCACGACCCTGCCAGCCAGTGGCCTATGGAATGTCGCAGTCCCTTACGGAGCCAGGGGGGACCACTTAACCAGGGGATGAGGAACTTGACTCAAGCCCTGGCTCTGCAGGATGCTGGGGTCAAAGGTCACTTACGTCAAATCCAGAGAGGGAGGTGGCAAATCGGAGCAGGGCAGCGCTGCTCCGTATGGCCCTAGCTCTCTCCTGGGTGTTTCTGGAGTCGAGCCAGAAATGGAGGTGCTGCGGGAGAAGAAGGCAGGGGAGGGTCAGCCGGCAGGCTTACATGCTCTACAAACGAGCCTCTCCCACTCCACATGGGGCGGAGAACTTGTGCTCAGGGTGGAATATCTGACTCCTCATGTGGGGGTTCATGACGCTGCCCACATCTTGCTGGGCACAAACTGTCACTGTCTCTCCAGCCTGGGACAAAGCTCAGCCTTGGGGCTGGTCTATTTGCTCTGAACCCCTGATCCATCAACAGCCCATCAGGATCGAGGCACATGCCCTGGGCCCCCAGACCCCAGCTCCAGAGGCCTTGGTAGGATGGATGGAGGGGCCGTGGGGACAATCGCTCTGGGAACTGCCGTGTCCCTAGGACAGAAGAGCTGATTCCCTGAGTCTTCTCCTGTATCTCAGGCTCTCCCTAGAAAGGAGCCAGTAACTTTTCTCAGAGGCCTGTGTCCCAGATCGCACAGGGGTTTCAGTCTGTCAGTCCCCAGCCAGGCCTGGTGCTCACTGTTAGTGCTCAATGGAACCGTGCAGAGCTCTGGCTGACAGTCCCAGCTCCTTCCCTCTTCCCCCGTCCCTTCCCCGCCACCGCTACCCCAGATGGCGGAAGGGTCCCAACATTCAACTGCACTGATGGCTCTGGGAAAGCGTGGCCATCTGGGTCCAAGCTGGGAGGACACAATGGAAACATGGTTCTTCTAGTCTCTCCTTTGCAGCCCTCCCACGGGGTTCATGGTAAATTCCCCCCCAGACCCTCCCATTCTGCTCACCTCCAAGAGGTGCTGCAGCTTGTCCGTGGTGGGGGTCTCTGCCAGCAGGCCCCCGAGCATGGTGTCCAGGCTCTCTACGTAGGTGTTGTGCAGAGCCTGTGTCATAAATATAAAGGCAAGGGTAAACCCCTTTAAAATCCCTCCTGGCCAGAGGAAAAATCCTCTCACCTGTAAAGGGTTAAGAAGCTAAAGGTAACCTCGCTGGCACCTGACCAAAATGACCAATGAGGAGACAAGATACTTTCAAAAGCTGGGAGGAGGGAGAAAAACAAAGGGTCTGTGTCTGTCTGTGTGATGCTTTTGCCGGAGACAGAACAGGAATGGAGTCTTAGAACTTAGTAAGTAATCTAGCTAGGTATGTGTTCGATTATGATTCCTTGAAATGGCTGAGAAAAGAGCTGTGCTGAATAGAATGACTATTCCTGTCTGTGTGTCTTTTTTGTAACTTAAGGTTTGACCTCGAGGGATTCTCTATGTTTTGAATCTAATTACCCTGTAAGGTATTTACCATCCTGATTTTACAGAGGTAATTCTTTTCTTTTTACTTCTATTAAAAGTCTTCTTGTAAGGAAACTGAATGCTTTTTCATTCTTCTCAGATCCAAGGGCTTGGGTCTGTGGTCACCTATGCACATTGGTGAGGATTTTTACCAAACCTTCCCCAGGAAGTGGGGTGCAAGGGTTGGGAGGATTTTGGGGGGAAAGGCGTGTCCAAACTACGTTTTCCCAGTAAACCCAGATAAAGTGTAGTGGTGGGGGTAGTGGAAATCCAAGGGTAAAATAGTTTGTACCTTGGGGGAGTTTTAACCTAAGCTGGTAAAAGTAAGCTTAGGAGGTTTTCATGCAGGTCCCCACAACTGTACCCTAGAGTTCAGAGTGGGGAAGGAACCTTGACAGCCTGCAAGAAGAGGGAGCACCCGTCAGTCATGGGACATGGGGCTACCCCTCTCAGGGGACCAGAAGGGTTCTCTGGGGAGCCCTGGCCAGACCCAAAAGGTACATCCTGGCCTCTGCCATTCACATCACTGCAGGGACACTTAGCAAGAGTTCATGGCTGGATGCCTGCTGGCTCTTCAATCCTTGCCCTTAGCAGTTCTCTGCGCAGGGCCTGGTACCCAGCAGAATATGGAAAAGCCAAACCGCAATGGGTGGGAGGTAGGATCCCTGGGAAAGTCCAGGCAGCAGAGCACAGAATGAGGAGAAGAGGGAAGGCTGGGATCAGCCACAGAGGGGTAACGCAATCCTCACTGGCGGGAAGGGGCCCTCCCTTGCAGTTTGTGTCATCCCCCCCCAACCCACACGCCCTGCCCGGACTTGCCCCCCGCTCCGCTCACCCCTCCCCTATTCTCAGCAGCTCCATCAAAGCGAGGGAGCAGGGACCAGAGGCCGCTCCTGCTCCTGGGACAGAGAAGAAGGATCATGACCTACCTGGAAGTGGATGGTGTCCTGCCCCGTGCCCATGGTGAAAATGGTGTAGAGTAGAGCCCGCAGGAGGCGTGACTCCAGCTCCAGGGCAAGTGGTGGCTTCAGTTTGCTGGCGGGAGAGAGGAGCCCGTGTTATGCTTGGCAGCACCGGAGTGGCGCTGGCAGCGTCATGCACATGACCCTCCTCCCCTGCAATGATCCCTCCCTATGGCCACTGTCACGTTACGGGAGTGAAATCACCCCCAGCCAGGAAATAGGGGATCTTCCCACCTCCTCTGCTGGGGGATGCAAACAGCCACGGCTGGGGTTAATCTAGGCCCAAGAGGATCTGCACCAGGGTTAGGGCAGCTGGATGGGAGGGTCCTGGTACCTGAGGCTGCAAACCGCGGCCATGGAGCTGGAGATGATGGAGCTCGGCTCAGACACCATGGGCAGATCTTCAATCAGCTCCTGAGAGACCCCAAGGAGATAAAATTGCATGTGAGATTCAGGCCCTGTAGACCCACAGGCGCTTCCCAGGGAGGAGGCCAAAGTGCTCTGCAGAAACAGTCAGTGGCACCCCCACCCGCAACCAGCTGGCCTCCCCATTCCTCCCATCCATCAAACTTACTCTTTCCTTCCCCCTCTCCCACCCAGTTCTTCCCTCCCCTCAGCCTCAGCTGCCCCTCCGGCCTTACAATTTCCCCACTGCCAGTTCCCCATCAGTGTCAGAATTTCCTCTTTCCCTGCTCCCCAGCCCTCAGCCCCAGGAAGCCCTGTCCTCTGCTTCCCCCTCCAGCCCCACTAACTCTTCCTCCCATGTTGGGCTCCCTCACCCCAGGAGCCGGGCACGGGGTCCCACTCACCGCAATGCTCTCCACAAGGGCCGCTTTGGAGAAGTGCGGCTCCAGAGTGTCCCACCCCTGCTGCTGTGCCGAGAAGCACAGACGGGGAACAGCGTGGAGGAAGCGGAGCTGTTTGGCCCTGTCCTCCACCCACTAAGAGTGGGGTTGGGGGAGATAGAGAGAGAGAGAGATGGTCAGGTAGGGACCTCCCCAACCCACCTACAAAAGCTCCAAGTCTCAGGACCTCCCTGGAATTGGACAGGGAAAGCCGCCCCTCTTCCCAAAACCAGTGTCACACTGCACAGACTGGGGTTGTAACTGGGGCAGTGTCTGCGGGGAGCAGACACCTTGGCCTGCATGAGATGAACACCCCCACTTTGGGGTGCCAGGTAACAGGGGAGAAGTGCCCCCCATTGCGGGTGATGGATTCTCTGGGACAAGACCCCGAATGTGGGTGGGGATGGAACAAGGGGCATGACAGACTTGGGGGCAGTGCAGCTGGAAGTTTTTTGTACCTCAACTCTGCCCTGGAGGTGCTGCTGGATGACCCTGATGGTGTCTTGTTCAGGGGACACATCCTTCTCCTCCTCCTCCTCATCCTCCTCCTCCAGCTGGGCACTGAGGGTCTCTGCACCAGGGAGAGAAGGAGAAAAGCATCATTTATGCTACTGCTGTGAGAATGCAGGGTAGAGAAATGGCTCAATGTCCCCCATCCTCAACAAGGAACCCCATGGCATCGAGGTCCCCACCCTGCCCTTCCCAGAGATGACCTCAGCCCCATCAGCCTCAGGGCCCCGTGGCCATCAGCCCCCGCCCAACATTACCAGGGGAGGCTGGAGCTCCCCCAACTCTGCCCAGCATCTCCTGCCATGGAGTGTGGCTGGGCCACTCCCACTGGTGTCAGTGGGGCTCCCGTGGCTCAGTCCTGGCGCCTTGGTGAGCCAATGGGCACAGGGTGTGTCATAAATATCAAGGGAAGGGTAACCACCTTTGTGTATACAGTGCTATAAAATCCCTCCTGGCCAGAGGCAAAACCCTTTCACCTCTAAAGGGTTAAGAAGCTAAGATAACCTCGCTGGCACCTAACCCAAAATGACCAATGAGGGAACAAAATACTTTCAAATCTGGAGGGGGGCGGGGGGCTAATAAAGGGTTCTGTCTGTCTGTGTAATGCTGTTGCTGGGGACAAATCAGAAATGCAAGCCTTCCAACTCCTATTAAGTTAGTAAGTCATCTAATTAGCAAATGTGTTAGATTTTCTTTTGTTTAATGGCTGGTAAAATAAGCTGTGTTGGAGGGAATGTATATTCCTGTTTTTGTGTCTTTTTGTAACTCAAGGTTTTGCCTAGAAGGATTCTCTATGTTTTAAATCCGATTACCCTGTAAGGTATTTACCATCCTTATTTTACAGAGGTAATTCTTTTACCTTTACTTTAATTAAAATTCTTTTAAAAACCTAATTAATTTTTCTGTAGGAGTTTTCTGTAGGCTGAGAACAGCTATCAAAGAAGAAAGGTATCAGGTTACAGCACAGCAACATTTTACAAGTCAGGGTTTTTGGTTTTTTTGCTTTATTTCTAACTCTTGGGTGTAAAGTGAGTTAAAAACAGAGAGGTTAGGAGGACAGAATGCTATGTTCAACAGAAGCTGCAATTAGCCAGATTTGAGGCTGAGGAAAAACAAAAGGAACATAAAAGATGGGTCGAACTCAGACAGAGAAAATGAAGGCAAAAGAAAAAGAAATGGAGGAGAGGAAAAAAGAACGGAAGCTTGCAGAGGAGAAGAAGGAAAAAGAGAGGAAGCATACACTGGAGATGGAGAAGGCAAAGGCTCGGCAGAATATACCAAATAACCCTAACAATCCTTCCCCAACCATCCATTACACTATGTCCACAGTATAATGAATCCAGTGATATTGCTGATTATTTTCTCACCTTTGAGAGACTGTGCACACTCTATCAAATCCCTGAAGCTCACAAGATGACCAGATCGGCTGCAAAATTGCCTGGAAGAGCTCTGGACATATTCAATAAGATGCCGATTGAGGAGGCTTTGAACTATAATAAATCCAAGGGTTTGGTTTTAAAACAATTTCAAGTTACACCTGAAACTTACAGAGTAAAAGTGAAATCCCTTAAGAGGGGACCTGGACTAAGTAATGTGGCTTATGTAAACCAGAGAACAGATCTGTTTGAGAAATGGCTCAATGGACAGGATGTAACTAGCTTTGGAGGAAGATGGGATTTGATAATACAGGAGCAATTCCTGAATATGTCCAAGGATGGTAGAAAGCAGTGCTTATGGGATAAAAATAATGGACTCAGCAGGAAGTCTTGCTTTTTATGCTGATCAATACAAGCAGACCCAGACCGCCAGAGAGGCGGGGCAAACTGGAACAAAACGGGTGGAGGGAGGAGAGAGGAACAACCCTGGTCACAGTTGGAGCGGATACCAGAAGGGACACCCTCAGACCACACCCTACTACCAGGGGCAGCCCATGGCCCCAACTATACTCCAAGGAACACTCCAGACACCTTGTCGTCCCACCACATCGTTCTCCAGCAAACCACCTCGCCCCAGTGACCAGTCAGCTGGGCAAAGTTTTAAATGTAACAAGCCGGGACATGTAAAGGCCAACTGCCCCAAGAACCCCTGGAAATTACAGTTCATTGCACCAAAATCACACCAGAGGTCCTCAGGCCCAGATGCCTCCCAGACACCCTCAGAGCGGAGGGAAACTGTGAGTGTGGGCAGGAAGAAGGTCACAAAATGGAGGGACACCTGAGTGTTGGCTATCCATGCTTCCTTAGTGGACCCCAATTTAATTGACCCAGAGTTCCAAGTAATGATTCAACCCTTCAAGTCCAACTGTTTTGACTTGCCTACAGACAAGTTGTCTGTTCGGTACAAGGGCTGGTCAGGAAAGTGGATTTTTGCAGTCTATGATAATTATCCCATCCCCATGCTGTTGAGGGAAGACTTGGCCAATCATGTGGAGGTAGCCAAGAAGGTGGGAATAGTCACCCGCAGCCAAGCTAAGCAAGCTGTCACACCTAGCTCTGTTCCGGAGACTTCTACCAGGACCCACTCAAAGATGTTGGAACCGGACCCCATACAAACGTCTGCCACAGCAGTAGTGAATCCAGTCACAGAGACCCAGACAGAGCCAGTCCCAGAACTGGAACTGGCAAAAAAAACAGCACCAGAACCAATGCCAGCACTGAATCCAGTACTTGCAACCCCAACACCAGAGGGCCCCACCCAACTGCACTGGCAGCAGCAAATAACCCTACAGAAGAGGCTCAGCCAGAGCCTAAACCCCAACATAGTGCACCAGCCAAGAGCGGTTCACAGTCAACTAAAACAGCCCCATCACCTGCATCGCTTCCAGAGGGTCCAAGCCCAGGTCCACAATCCAATCAGGAACTGACGTCTCCAGCATCAAGGGAACAGTTCCAGACCAAACAGAAAGCAGATCAAAGCCTCCAGAGAGCTTGGACGGCGGCACGCAACAACCCACCGCCTCTCAACTCTTTGAATCAATCCAGGCTTTGATACAAGCAAACTCTTTCTGGTGGATACGAGGAAAACTGGCATCCTCAGAGACAGTTGGTAGTTCCACTAAGTACCAGGTAATGCTATTAAGCTTAGCCCGCGATCATCCTAGTGGCCATGCTGGGGTGAACAGAACCAAAAACCATTTGGGAAAGTCGTTCCACTGGGAGGGAATGGGCAAGAATGTTTCTTCCCATGTCCGGTCTTGTGAGGTGTGCCACAGAGTGGGAAAACCCCAAGACCAGGTCAAAGCCCCTCTCCAGCCACTCCCCATCATTGAGGTTCCATTTCAGCAAGTAGCTGTAAATATTCTGGCTCCTTTTCCAAAAAAGACAGCCAGAGGAAAGCAGTACATACTGACTTTCATGGATTTTGCCACCCGATGGCCAGAAGCAGTAGCTGTAAGCAACACTAGGGCTAAAAGTGTGTGCCAGGCACTAGCAGACATTTTTGCCAGTGTAATTACGTTGGCCCTCCGACATCCTTACAGATGCAGGAACTAATTTCCTGGCAGGAACAATGGAATGCCTTTGGGAAGCTCATGGGGTGAACCATTTGGTTGCCACTCCTTACCACCATCAAACAAATGGCCTGGTGGAGGAGTTTAATGAAACTTTGGGGGCCATAATATGTCAATTTGTAAATAAGCACTCCAATAATTGGGACCTAGTGTTGCAGCAGTTGCTCTTTGCCTACAAAGCTGTACCACATCCCAGTTTAGGGTTTTCACCATTGGAACTTGTATATGGCCACGAGGTTAAGGGGCCATTACAGTTGGTAAAGCAGCAATGGGAAGGGTTTACACCTTCTCCAGGAACTAACATTCTGAACTTTGTAACTAACCTGCAAAACACCTGCCGAACCTCTTTAGCCCTTGCTAAAGAAAACCTACAGGATGCTCAAAAAGAGCCAAAAGCCTGGTATGATAAACATGCCAGAAAGCGTTCCTTCAGTGTAGGGGACCAGGTCCTGGTCTTGAAGGCACTCTAGGCCCACATAATAAAAGCATTGTGGGAAGGGCCATTAATGGTCCAAGAGCTCCTGGGAGCTGTTAATTTTCTCATAGCATTCCCCACCTCCAACCGAAAGCTTAAGGTGTACCATATTAATTCTCTACAGCCCTTTTATTCCAGAGAATTAAAGATTTGTCAGTTTACAGCCCAGGGAGGAGATAACGCTGAGTGGCCTAAAGGTGTCTACTACAAAGGAAAAAGTGACGGTGGTGTGGAAAAGGTAAACCTCTCCATGACCCTTGGGCATATGCAGCGACAGCAAATCAAGGAGCTGTGCACTAGCTACACGCCGACGTTCTCAGCCACCCAGGACTGACTGAACGGGCATACAACTCCACTGACACAGGTAATGCTCACCCAATTAGAGCCCAACCTTACCGGGTGTCTTCTCAAGCTAAAACTGCTATAGAACGGGAGATCCAGGATATGTTACAGATGGATGTAATCCGCCCCTCTGGCAGTGCATGGGCATCTCCAGTGGTTCTAGTTCCCAACCCAAATGGGGAAATACGTTTTTGCATGGACTACCATAAGCTAAATGCTGTAACGCTCCCAAACAACTATCCAATGCCACGAACAAATAAACTAGTGAAGAAACTGGGACGGGCCCAGTTCATCCCTATCTTGGACTTAACCCAGGGGTACTGGCAGGTACCGCTAAATAAATCCGCCAAGAAAAGGTCAGCCTTCATCACACATGTCGGGCTGTATGAATTTAATGTGCTCTCTTTCAGGCTGCAGAATGCGCCCGCCACCTTCCAAAAACTTGTAGATGGTCTCCTAGCGGAATTGGAAAAATGTGCACTCGCAGACCTTGATGATGTGGCCATATTTTTGGAATCCTGGGCAAAACACCTGGAACACCTACAAAAAGTCTTCAAGCACATAAGGGAGGCAAAACTAACTGTTAAGACTAAAAAGTGTCAAATAGGCCTACACAGAGTAGCTTACCTTGAACATCAGGTGGGTCAAGAAACTATCAACCCCCTACAGGCCAAAGTGAATGCTATCCAAAAGTGGCCTGTCCCAAAGTAAAAAAAAAAACAAAAAAACTGGTCCAATCCTTTTTAGGCTTGGCCAGATATTACAGGCCATTTGTAGCGCAATACAGCCAAATCGCCAATTTCAATTTACACCTAAAACTTACAAAGTAAAATTTCAAACCCTTAAAAAGAGGCCTGACCTAATGTGGCTTATGTAAACCAAATAACAAATCTGTTTCATAAATGGCTCAACAAACGGGCTGTTACTAACTTTGAAGGAAATGTATATTCCTGTTTTTGTGTCTTTTTGTAACTTAAGGTTTTGCCTCAAGAAATTCTCTGTTTTAAATCTAATTACCCTGTAAGGTATTTACCATCCTAACTTTACATAGGTGATTCTTTTCTTTAATTAAAATTCTTCTTTTAAACACCTAATTAATTTTTCATTGTTCTTAAAATCCAAGACTTTGGGTCTGTGTTCACCTGTACCAATTGGTAAAAATTATTATGAAGCCTTCCACAGGAAAGGGGGTGTAGGGCTGGGGGAAATATTATGGGGGAAAACGTCTCCAAGTGGTCTCTTTCCCTTTTCTTTGTTTAAAATGCTTCGTGGTGGCAGCAGACTGTTAAAGGACAAGGCAAAGTTTATACCTTGGGAAAGTTTTTTTAACCTAAGCTGGTAAAAATAAGCTTAGGGGTCTTTCATGCAGGTCCCTACCTCTGTACCGTAAAGTTCAGAGTAGGGAAGAAATCTTGACAGGGTGTTACTAGTCCCCCGCTGCTCCTGTCCTCCCCCCTGTCCCGTGGGTCTCCCCTCACCTGCACAGAGGGAGCCTTCAGCCTCAGGGCTCTCAGACCCCACGGAGGGGCTGCTGGCCCCTCGGGAGAAGGAGGAGCTGCTGGTCCCTGTGCCAGAGTCGCCGAGCTCCTGCTCTGGGCTGGCTGGGAGCTCCTCAGTGGCCAGGCTGGTGGATGGCTCCGGTTGAGCACTGGGGTGCGGCTCCTGGCTCCTCTGCTTCCTGTAAAGGAAGCTGCAGAGCCACCTTCCCAGGCTCCCACCCTCTCCTGGGTCCCTCCTACAGAGCATCACCCTGGGCCACCTCCATTTGGGACCAGAAGGGGCCTCAGGGCATGCTAAGGGAGCTGGTGTCTTCCTCCTCCTCCAGAAAGCCAGGGAGCTCCTCCTCCTCGCCTGGCCACTGGCCTCTTCCCCGCCCGCGGGGATAGAGGGGCCGCTCTCCTCCTGGGAAAGCCGGACGCTGCTCCCTACCGGCTCCGGAGCCACCAGCCCGGCCTTCCTCCTCAGAATTTGCCTCAGCCGCTGCATCCTGGGAATGAGTGGGGAGCAGCCATGAGTCTGGGTTCAAGGCAGCCTCTCATTAATGGGCCTGCCTGTTCCTCCATCCACCTCCCCTCCGCTGAGACAATTTCTCCTCACCACACACCCCACCCCAGGGCATGGGGGCTGCCGTCCACACCCACTGGCAGCAGCTCCCAGCACAGGCTGCTCCCAACGTTCCCCCTCATCCCTGGGGCCCTGTGACACCAGGGGAGTCTCGTCCTTTCAGAGCAGTGGGGCTCTCTGTTAGTTTGGACAAGCAGCTCCCTCCACCCCAGAAGGCCCCGCTCCCTCCCAGGCCAGGGAAAGAGCAGCACCCGGACAGTCCCCAGCGAAAGTTCACAAGGTGCCAATGCTGGGAGGGAGGAGTCGCCCTCACTTCCCACTGATTTCACTGATTGCGGTTGTGGGTGTTCAGCACCTGGCAGGTTCTGCCCTCCCCAAAGACTCTCGACGTGGGGAAAAATCTCCTGCAAGGGAAGGGCTGGGAGCCCTCTTGCTGGCCCATTCCCACCACACTGGGGATGGCTCTGGAGAACTCAACTCACTTGCTCTAGATGGAAAAGCGCTGGGTGGCAGATACTCACCGAGGCCTAGTCTCTTGCCCTCCTCCTTGATCTCCTGCACCAAGGTGGGCTGGAAAGGGTGCTGCCCAATGCCCTGCCAGCAGAGCAGGGAGTAGAAGCCTGCAGATCGAAAGTGGCTGTGAAAACAAGATGACGTTTTATTGTCAGGGGATGGATAAACTCAGCCTAGCAACCGGGGTTTACAACACTGACCTATGGCCAGCAGCACACCTCCCATCTCCAGGTCTCCTCGTACCTCAAGCACATTCCTGAAGCGTGATGACCCAAGGGCTGTAGGGGAGTGTCCCCAGCCCCAGTGAGGGAAACAGAGGCCTGGGCAGGAGAAGCCACTGCCCCAGGGTCACCGAGGGACTCAGGGATAGAGCCGGGGATGGAGCCTTTGTCCAGGCTCCCGCACTAACCACTAGAGGAACACTCCCTTCCAGAGCTGGGAAGTGCCAGCGGGACTCGATTCCCAGTCTCCCTGGCTCTGAGTGTGACTTGTTGTTGTGACCGAGGCAGAGGGGTGGGAATCTGGACTCCTGGCTTTCACTGGTGATTTTCTTCAATTCCCAGCCTCCCTGGCCCTGAGTGTGACCTATGGAGGTGGTGGAATCTTCATCCTTAGAGATTTGTAAGGCCCAGCTTGACAAAAAAAATCATCTATTTTAAATTAAGGACAAAATTTATGAAAATCTCTTCAATAATCTAAATAGAAGAGGAAACAATAACATGAAATCGAACATGTTCACTGCCAAGTTTTTGAGAGAGTCACACCACTGACATGATAGCTAAAGCCCTGGAAGCAAACTTAGCTGAAATGCTAACCCAGCTTTGGACAGCAATAGCTTCCTTGGAAGGTGCAGAAACTATTGTCTTCTTTTCAGTTTATTCAAAGAGTTCAGTTCAATGACTCGTTCGTTGAAATTCAAGAAAGCCATTGAGAGTTCACAAAACAGGCAAGCTTCTTTTCCTCCCTCAATCTATGGATAAAAACTAGGTGTGAGGGGATGGATATACTAGTTCATAAATCTAGAAACATGTGAAAACCAGAACGTATCATTTTAGTTCACTAACCACACTTCAAATTTCCTTTGTTTAAGAAATCAGTTTTAAATGCAAAACATTTTCATACAACTTTTTTCTTATGCTTCTCTTTCTAGCTCCAGCATGACCGTGGTTTGTGACCAAAGAGAGGTCACTTCTTTTCTCTTTCCCTCTCTATCATGGAGATGGAGAAAATTCTCTAAGTCCTAGCAGGCAAGAGATTTGAGCACGTCAGGCGTGTGAGAGCCCTTGTGCTCTAAAGGACAATGGGTGATTGTTGTTTGGGGCAAGAACCCCAACGGATTTGATACTTGTCCCCCATCCAAAGCCAATAACACATCTCTGTATTTTCAATCATGAGTTAGACATTCTCAGCACTCCTCTATCTCCCGCAGCCCTCAGGTGTTCCTTGGATTATGGAGGCTTGGTTGCAAAGAGGACTGGAATTTTTTTACTGGCTTCCTGGGTGTCCCTAGCCAATGAGGGTCTCAGTCTGGCCTCCGAGGCCCACACCCCCCAGACACTGAAGATCAGGATGGATTGATTTCACTTCACGTTTTTTGTCTTTGTATTTTTGAATTATTTTCCTAATGAAAGATTGATTCTCATGACATTCATAGAGCTGGCAGACGACAGAACAAGGAGCAATGATCTCAAGTTGCAGTGTGGAAGGCTTGGATATTAGGAAAAACTTTTTCACTGGGAGGGTGGGGATGCCTTTGAATCTGCTAGGATAGGGTCCCCCATCTTCTACTTAGAGCCTATATTTTTTCTTACCTTCTACACAGATGACGATTTCTTTCCACACAATCAATACAGTAATAAAAATAATCCCGAGAATCTCCTCCACACCAACCGTCTCTTGGTCCCCACTGAGAGACCGCGAGATGGAGGCTTGCTGCAGCAAGGCTACAGGGGTCTCCGAGGTTCCCCCTGCCCCGCACCCCTGTCCTGCCGGGCTGTTGTCAAGGGAGCTCTGTGGGGTCACACCCGCCTCATCATCTTTGCCCAATAGGCTGAGTTCCTGCCAAAGGCCTTTGTGAAGTCACTGCCACACTCACCTTTCCCTTGCAGGCCTGATGTCTGCCCCTGGCCAGCCCAGCTGGATGTTTCAGCTGCACCCTGGATCACCCCACTTGCTCATTATTGATTCTGGGGAGCAAGCAGGCCACCCAGTAAAACAGCAGAGTCTATGCCTCACCCCACACTGAGTTTTTCATAGAGGCATCGGTTGTGAAACTATTTGATCTCCTAATCCAGCCTCTATTTCACTGGCTATGACATTGCACACGCTTACCACCATATTAAGCCCAATTGCTTGTAATTCACAAAAAGGTGCCATGGCACCTTCCAGAATGATAACCAGTTGTAATGGGAGGATACCAGGAAACAGAGAATCCACCTCTTCCCCAGGCCCTACGCTACCAGCACTCCCAGCTATCTTCGAGACACCACCGACATCCTGGGGAAACTACAATCCATCGGTGATCTTCCAGAAAAGGCCATCCTGGCCACTATGGATGTAGAAGCCCTCTACACCAACATTCCACACAAAGATGGACTACAAGCCATCAGGAACAGTATCACCGATAATGTCATGGCAAACCTGGTGGCTGAACTTTGTGACTTTGTCCTCACCTATAACTATTTCACATTTGGGACAATATATACCTTCAAATCAGCGGCACTGCCATGGGTATCCGCATGGCCCGACAGTATGCCAACATTTTTATGGCTGACTTAGAACAACGCTTCCTCAGCTCTCATCCCCTAATGCCCCTACTCTACTTGCGCTACACGAATGACATCTTCATCATCTGGACTCATGGAAAAGAAGCCCTTTAGGAATTCCACCATGATTTCAACAATTTCCATCCCACCATCAACCTCAGCCTGGACCAGTCCGCACAATAGATCTACTTCCTGGACACTACGGTGCTAAGAAGGGATGGTCACATAAACACCACCCTATCCCGGAAACCTACTGACCGCCATGCTTACCTACATGCCTCCAGCTTTCATCCAGACCACACCACACAATCCATTGTCTGCAGCCAAGCTCTACGATACAACTGCATTTGCTCCAACCCCTCACACAGAGACAAACACCTACAAGATCTCTATCAAGCATTCTTACAACTACAATACCAACCTGCTGAAGTAAAGAAACAGATTGACAGAGCCAGAAGAGTACCCAGAAGTTACCTACTACAGGACAGGCCCAACAAAGAAAATAACAGAACGCCACTAGCCATCACCTTCAGCCCCCAACTAAAACCTCTCCAACGCATCATCAAGGATCTACAACCTATCTTTAAGAATGACCCATCACTCTCACAGATCTTGGGAGACAGGCCAGTCCTTGCTTACAGACAGGCCCCCAACCTGAAGCAAATACTCACCAGCAACTACACACCACACCACAGAACCACTAACCCAGGAACCTATCCTTGCAACAAAGCCCGTTGCCAACTGTGTCCACATATCTATTCAGGGGACACGATCATAGGGCCTCATCACATCAGCCACACTATCAGAGGCTCGTTCACCTGCACATCTACCAACGTGATATATGCCATCATGTGCCAGCAATGCCCCTCTGCCATGTACATTGGCCAAACTGGACAGTCTCTATGTAAAAGAATAAATGGACACAAATCAGTTGTCAAGAATTATAACATTCAACAACTGGTTGAAGAACACTTCAATCTCTTTGGTCACTCGATTACAGACCTAAAAGTGGCAAGTCTTCAACAAAAAAACTTCAAAAACAGACTCCAGTGAGAGACTGCTGAATTGGAATTAATTTGCAAACTGGACACAATTAATTTAGGCTTGAATATAGCCTGGGAGTGGATGGGGCGTTACACAAAGTAAAACTATTTCCCCATGTTTATCCCCCTGCCACCACCCGCTGTTCCTCAGACGGTCTTGTCAACTGCTGGAAATGGCCCACCTTGATTATCACTTTTACAAAAGGTTTTTGCTCCCCCGCTCTCCTGCTGGTAATAGCTCACCTTACCTGATCACTCTCCTTGCAGTGCATATGGTAACACCCATTGTTTCATGTTCTCTGTGCATATAAATCTCCCCAATGTAGTTTCCACTGAATGCATCCAATGAAGTGAGCTGTAGCTCATGAAAGCTTATGCTCAAATAAATGTGTTGGTCTCTAAGGTGCCACAAGTCCTTTTCTGTTTGTTCCAGTGGTTAGTCTCCCTCACTGTCAAAAATGTGTGCCTTACTTCTCATTTGAATTTCTCTGGCTTCAACTGACAGCTGTTGGTTCTTGTTGTGCCTTTCTGGGCGAGATCGAATTAGCCCTGCCCCGTGAAATCCGATCTCCCTGTCCTGCTGGGTTCCCTCCAGCCAGGAGAACCCAGTCGGGGCCTCCTAGCTGTTTGTCTGCTGGGCTGGGGATATCAGATGCACCAGAGGCATGCAGAAGTGAATGCACTGCATCAGCCCGGCGTTGGGCTCAGGGGTTTGGCCTTGGCAACTTCTGCTCCAGCCATGTCTCTGGGTGTCTGGGCTCAGGGCTTCTGACCCCCGTGACTGCAGCCAAGCCTGGGGTGCTGAGCTCAGGACTTTCATGCCCCTCCCCACTGCTCTCGGCACTCTGGGTGTCTGCCCGGCATCTGCAGCTGGGGCTCAGGGCTTCCCTTGCAGTTCCTTCTGGGGCTCAGGGGTTCATTTTTAAGGATGCCCCCAAATTGGTCTTTGCATTAATTTGCCAGGGGACTAGTAGGTAGGAGACCCCAGCTGAGGTGCTCTCAGCAGCAGGGACCCATCCGCACATCTTAGAACCTCCTCTAACTTCAGAAAGATTCTTGGCAGCTGCCCTCAGAGCCCAGGTCTGAAGGTAGCACGGAAGTGAGCGTGGCAATGCTGTAACGCCCCTACAACAACCTCTGAACTCCCCCACTATCCCACTTTGGTTGGGACTTCCAGCAAATGAAATATCATTGAGATGGACATGTTCCAACGAGACAATTCAATTAAGAGTAGGATACCAGAGGAGGAAAAATCACTTTTGTCGTGGCAATGAGGGTGGCCCATTTCAAACAGTTGACCAGAAGGTTTCAGTAAGAATAGGGGGAAATTAGTATGGGGGAAGTTAGGACTTTTGGCTGCAGAATTTTATTTCATTTTTTTATGAGATTGTGTCTTTTAGGTTTTCTGGCACACAAGCAGAGAAGTTAGAGAAAAACATAAATGATTCTTGCTGGAAGTTTGCAATGTCTCGCTAATTTGTTTCTTAAGACCAGAACAAAAACATATAAGAACCCCAAAATCAGAAGGAGAGAATGTAAGCTTCTGCCTATAACAGAGAGGCACAATTCACTGGGTACCTGCTGACTGACTGCTGCTACACCCCCACTGAGCTGCTTAGCATGCAAGTAGGTCCAGGAACCGTGCTCAAAATGTAAAGTCGCAGTATTCAATTTTAACACAACCACAAATACACCAGAGCATCCAAATTTTCTGTTTTACAAGGTCTCTCCTTGTTTTGGAACACTGGTTTCTAAACATGCCATCGGGACTTTGAATCCAATTTCAGCTACTAATTAGCAAGTGTGTGGAACAATCACTAATGTGCATTCGGTGTTATGTTGTAGGTTTCTTTAGGAAATCTGACATGCTCTCAGCCCCCCCAAAACCCACTCTCTCTCCCCCCACATACACACAACACACTCCCTGTCACACTCCACCCAACACCACCCCATTTGAAAAGAATGTTGCAGCCACTTGCATGCTGGGATAGCTACCACAATGCACTGCTCTCTGTGGCCATTGCAAGAGCTGCCGTTGTGCTGGCAGTGTGAACACACAGCAGCGCTTTCCCTGCAGCGCTCTCTGAGGGGCACTGCAGCTCCTGGCGCTGTACATCTGACAGTGTAGACATAGCCTAAGTTACACCAGTGAAACTTTCTTTATTCAAGACAAGGGCAGATTCAGGACCTGAGTATTACATAGTAGGAAGTAATTACTTTAGAATAGGCTGTAAACACAGATAAATGATTGGCATGTATGTTGAGTGTTTAAACTGAGTCTCTCCCCCCCAAATAAGAATCCGTTGAAGACAATTAAACTGCTCTATTTAGAGCATGACTGTCATTTACTCTCCCTATTGTGCATTAAGAAAGTAGTATTCTTGTTTTAATGTAATCACGCATAAGAAGCAACAGAAAACCATTTACAGTTAAACAAAATAAACTTGGGAACAGACTTTTTTATGGTGGCTTATTTATTTTGAAATGTTGCCTTGAAACTTTTTGTTTTATTTAGCCCTGAGAGGAAGGATAGTGGGTGAGGTCAGCAAACATTTCAGGAGATGTGATGCTTCCAAAGTACAAACCCAAGATCCCAAGCGATACAGGACCCCTTAACATTTAAATGAGCCCTTCTGAGAGGCCTGATGCTGATAAGAATGACTGACCTCATGAAAAATGGGCTTTGTTTTCTCATTTAAACAGTGAGAAAATTTCATGGGGCCAGATCTGGAGTCAATGGAGCAACCCCCAGGTGAAGCAGTTAAACCCCAACCCAAAGACTGGATTTTCCACAGTTACAAGGGAAATTAGATAACTATATACACACACACAAAAACAGACTGAAATACGTAGGGTTAGAAATCCCCAGTAACAACATTGCTGGCCCAAACTCTCTGCAGTGACCCCAACCCGTGACACTCCCTCTCTGTGTCCCTTCTCGACAGTGGGGCTGTGAGTGTAGCTGGATTGGGCAGTGGCTCCATCTATTGTCCCACGGGGGAATCTCTTCTCTTCATTGCCACATGCCACGCAGTTGCCGTACTCTATCTGTCAGCCCAGCTGCTCAGTGGATTTGCCCATGTCACCCGGTTTCAATTGTTCCTTTCCACATAGAATCATAGGACTGGAAGGGACTGTCATAAATATAAAGGGAAGGGTAAACCCTTTGAAATTCCTCCTGGCCAGGGGAAAGCTCCTCTCACCTGTAAAGGGTTAAGAAGCTAAAGGTAACCTCGCTGGCACCTGACCAAAATGACCAATGAGGAGACAAGATACTTTCAAAAGCTGGGAGGAGGGAGAGAAACAAGGGGTCTGTGTGTCTTTCTAGAGTCTGTCTTTGTTGGGGAGAGACCAGGAATTGGGTCTTAGAACTTTTAGTAAGTAATCTAGCTAGGTATGTGTTAGATTATGATTTCTTTAAATGGCTGAGAAAAGAATTGTGCTGAATAGACTAACTATTTCTGTCTGTGTATCTTTTTTGTAACTTAAGGTTTTGCCTAGCGGGGTTCTCTATGTTTTTGAATCTACTTACCCTGTAAGATCTCTACCATCCTGATTTTACAGGGGGGATTTCTTTATTTCTATTTACTTCTATTTTTATTAAAAGTCTTCTTGTAAGAAAACTGAATGCTTTTTCATTGTTCTCAGATCCAAGGGTTTGGGTCTGTGGTCACCTATGCAAATTGGTGAGGCTTTTTATCCAACATTTCCCAGGAAAGTGGGGAGGGGGTGCAAGTGTTGGGAGGATTGTTCATTGTTCTTAAGATCCAAGGGTCTGGGTCTGTAGTCACCTAGGCAAATTGGTGAGGCTTTTGACCAAACCTTGTCCAGGAAGTGGGGTGCAAGGTTTTGGGAAGTATTTTGGGGGGAAGGACGCGTCCAAACAGCTCTTCCCCAGTAACCAGTATTAGTTTGGTGGTGGTTGCGGCCAGTCCAAGGACAACGGGTGGAATATTTTGTACCTTGGGGAAGTTTTGACCTAAGCTGGTAAAGATAAGCTTCGGAGGTTTTTCATGCAGGTCCCCACATCTGTACCCTAGAGTTCAGAGTGGGGGAGGAACCTTGACAGGGACCTTGAGAGATCATCAAATCCAGGGGTTCTCAACCTTTTTCCTGCTGAGGCCCCTATAAAAACATCCTATAAAAACAACAGGGCCCGGCAGGGGGGAAGCGTGGGTTCCAGGCCAGGGGGACACACTTGGGCAAAGGCATAGTTTTACTTCTATTTTCTTTTTTGGTGGGGGAGGGGGTAAGGAAGGCCTGGCATGGCTTATCCCAGCTCCACACAGCAGGGTCCAGGGAGGATGTGCCATCTCCACCCCCTGACTCACTCAGGAGGGCACCCAGCTTGTCTGGGCTCTGGGGGGATGCAACCAAAAATATAACTGAAAGTAGGGACTCAGTTCAAAAAGTTTGAAAACCGCTCAGGTGCGGGCAGGAGGTTAGTTAGGGGCTGTGTGAAATGAGGGGAGTAGCTCAGGGTACAGGGAGGGGATAGCTAAGGGCTGTGTATGGGCAGGGGGTAGCTATGGACTGTATGCAGGCAGGGGGGCTTCCAGTGCAATGCCCAGCTTCAGGGGCAAGGCACTGGGACTCCCGGCTTCAGCCTTCCTGCTGCTCCTGGCTTGTGGGGGCGGGGAGGTTTGCCGGCTCGAGCACCGCGTTGCTCCTGGCTTGGAGGGGATGTGGGGACCCTGCCAGCTTCAGCCCCACCTAGCTTCTGGCTGCGCCACTCCTGGCTTGGGGGGGATGGGGAGGGCACCGCGGGCTTCAGCCCCGCGCTGCTCCTAACTAGGGCAGGGGGCCCACTGGCTTCAGACCCGCACTGCTCCTGGCTTAGGAGGAAGGGGGGGCCCCCAGGCTTCAGCACTGGGGTTCCAGGTTTCAGCCGTGGGTCTCCACGGCCCCCTGGAAAGGGGTCACTGACCCCCGGCTGAGAACCACTGACCTAATCCAGTCCTCTGCACTCATGGCATGACTAAGCATTATCTAGATCATCCCTGACAAGTGTTTGTCTAACCTACTCTTAAAAATCTCCACTGATGGAGATTCCAGAACCCCTCAGGCAATTTATTTCAGTGCTTAACCACCCTGACAGGAAGTTAGCCATTGATAGCTACTCTCTGGGAATGGTTTTCCACCAGTTTTGCACGCATCTTATAGTAGCTCCATCTAAGTTGTCTTTCCCTAGTTTGTTTTGGAGAAGGTCAGGTGAGACTGGGACTGATTTAACTGGGAATTGGTCCTGCTTCGAGCAGGGGGTTGGACTAGATGACCATCAGGGGTCCTTTCCAACCCTGATATTCTATGATTCTATGACTGCATCAAAAGCCTTACTACCGTCAACATATACCACATCTACTGCTTCTCCCCACCCACAAGGCTCGTTACCCTGTCAAAGAAAGCTATCAGGTTGGTTTGACACCATTTGTTCTTGACTAATCCATGCTCACTATTACTTATCACCTTATTATCTTCCAGATGTTTGCAAATTTAGAGCTTAATTATTTGCTCCATTATCTTTTCAGGTACAGAAGTTAAGCTGACTGGTCTGTATTTCCCCAGGTTGTCCTTATTTCCCTTTTTTTAGATGCCCTTTTCCAGTCTTCTTGGAATCTCTCCCGTTTTCCATGACTTTTCAAAGATAATCACTAATGGCTCAGATATCTCCTCAGTCAGCTTCTTGAGTATTCTAGGATGCATTTCATCAGGCCCTGGTGACCTGAAGACATCTAATTGGTCTAAATAATTGTTTACTTGTTCTTTTCCTATGTTGTCTTCGGATCCCACCTCATTTTCACTGGCATTCAGCATGCTAGATGTCCAGTTACCACTAACCCTCTTCTTGAACACTGAAACAAAGAAGTCATTAAGCACCTCTGCCATTTCCACATTTTCTGTTATTGTTTTTTCCCTCTTCATTGAGTAATGGGCCTACCCTGTCCTTGATCTTCCTCTTGCTTCTTATGTATTTGTAGAATGTTTTCTTGTCACCCTTTATGTCTCTAGCTATGATCTGTTTTGTTCCTTGGCCTTTCTAATTTTGTTCTTAGAAACTTGTGCTATTTATGTTCATCCTTTGTTGTAATTTGACCTAGTTTCCACTTTACGTACAACAATGTTTTGATTTTTAGATCATTGAAGATCTCCTGGTTAAGCCAGCATGGTCTCTGGCTATACTTCCTATCTTTCCTATGCAGTGGAATAGTTTGCTTTTAGGCCCTGTAGTGGGGCAACTGCCCCACTCCAGTAAAACAGGGGTTAAAAGCATCCCTGGAGAGGGCTGTGGTTGGGCTAGGCTGATTCGGGAAGCAGCCACAGCTGTGGCCAGCTCAATCAGGGTCCAGCTGGCCGTTATAAGAGGGCTTGGGGCCAGAAGTGAGAGGAGTGTCACTCTAGTCCTGGAGGTAGAAGGGCTAGCTGCCTGGGAGCAATGTACCTGAAGTGGAGCAGTGCTGGGGAAGGGCAAAGAGAGCTGGGGAGCAGCAGCCTGGTAAATCCCCAGGCTGAGGCCTTGTTGAAGGCCTAAGAAAGGTACTGGGGAAGCAGAGGGGCAGCCTGGGGATAGGCAAAGGCAGCAGGTCCTACCCCCTTGCCAATGATGAGTGGCCATTACAGAGTGCAGTTTGCCCCAGTGAGCAGGGGCTAGATGATGACTGGCAGTAGCCACTGAGGCAAGGTGGGTTTAGAGGGTTGGGGGTTCCCCTGGGAGGGGAGACCCAGAGTGTGGGGGTACAGCTAGGGGCAGCACCCCAAGGTACAAGGGCACCAAGGTCCAGGAGGAATATGGGGCCCTAAGACAGGCAAGACACCAGCCTGCAGAGGGTGCTCCCAGTGCTGAAGAGCTAACTTCCAAGATGACCAGCAGGAGGCGCTGTGCCGGTGAGCCTTCGCCTTGCTACAGGCACATAATAATGTCTCTGAAAAATTGCAAACTCTTGAACTGTTTTTCCCTTTACACTTGCTACCCTGGGATCTTACCTACCAACTCTCTGAATTTTTTTAAGTCAGCCTTCTTGAAAGGCAGCACCTTGCACAGACACATTGAATGTTGCCTTACATAATCAAGCTCTTTCTGAAATTTCTCACAATCCACCCAAACAAAAGAATTCAGTGGCCTGGGCAAGTTTTCCTATCTCATGTTTTTAGTCCATTATTCCAGGTCAATAATAAACATACAGAACACGACCAATCCTCGTATTGCCACTCAGGGCCTCCCACGCTGCAGGTGATCCTTAATTCCCACCTCTCCCTATCCAATTCTTATACCTCACATATGGGCTCTGTCTCTCCGCTGCTCCCAGCACTGGGCTCTTCTCCCCTGCTGCTGCTGCACTGAGGCTCTCTGGCCTCCTCCTTTGGGTGGCTCAGGGCTCCCTCCCCACAGCTTGGCCTGGAGGTGATGGGGCAGCAGGTCTCCTGGGGCAGGGATGCTGCAGGGGCTAGAGTTAGCAGATGTCGCGATATTCAGGGCTTTTTCTTGTCTAGGTGCCTATTACCCCCACACACACACTGTCCCGATTTTTCATACTTGCTATCTGGGCACCCTAGCAGGGGCTGAGGCTGCAGTGCAAGCAGCCCCATCCTGCGAGTTCCCCACCCCAGGGCAGAGGGGCCCAGCTGGGCTGACTGGGGGGAGGCAGGGGGAAGCAGTTGCAGTTCCTGTAATCTGACCTTTCCCACACCCTCCCCCCACAAATCTCCCCATGGGTCTTCTACTAACCCCCCCAAATCCTCTCTGCTCCCCTGCCTCTGCCTCCTGACACCCTGCCTCGCCCTGCACCTCCTGCCCTTCAGTCCCCCCCCAAAAGCCTTTTCCCCCTCATGCCCCTTGTGCCCCCTGAATTGCCACCTGCCACCTCCTGCTTCCATCTCATTCACTTGCCCTTTGAACGGCGCCCCCGCATTCTGCTCCCTGCCCTGAAGCAAACAACCCCCCACCCTTTGGCTTGATAACGCCCCTCCCCTGCTCCAACCTCTGTGCCCCCAGTCCCAAACCGCATGGGGCTGGGAGGAGGAGAAAGTCCTTGCTGGCTAATAAAGCCAGTTTGTGCCCTGCAGCCCTGCTTTGGGGAGGGAGGGGGTCAGCCTGAACTTCTCCCCCTCCCCAACCTCCCCCCAACACTGACCCCTGTAAACTGCCCTGAACTTCCCCCTCCTCAACAATCCCCTCAACTCTGCCCCCCAAATCTACCCCATGCCTGGACTCTGCCCCTCCCCCATCCTGGCCCCCTCCTCAGTCCCCCTAATGAGCCCTGTCTGAACCCCCAACCCCCTCTGCTCCCCTGAACCCACCTCCTGACCCCTGCAGCCCCTCCTGCACCTCAGCCCCCCTGAACTACCCTCTCCCTTCCCTAGTGACCCCCAGCTCCACAGGGTGACTCTGCTGTGTCGGTTTAACTGTCACCCCAGGATATGCCAAGCTCCCTTCCCCCCTTACAGCCACCTGGGCCCTCATTAGCTTCGGGGGTGGGAGCTAATTTGCACAGAGGATAATGGAGCAGCCAATCAGGGGCTGGCCTGGGTGCCGGGGGGGCTATAAAGGACTCCTCAGGGCTTGTGGACCCCTGGGCATGGCTGTGGCTGCGCTGGGAGCCTGGGCTGCAGGGTCAGGGAGGGGTCTGGGCCCAGCCCCAGAGCCGGTAGGGGAAGCGGGAGGCTCTGGTGCTGCGCAGGGTGGGGCAAGAGCTGGGTACAAGAGGCCCTAGTCACTGCAGCTCCCCCTCTGTGGGGCTCTGGGGGAGAGGTCTGGAGCCATTTGTCACACGCTTGGGATCCACCCTGTAAGGGAGGACAAACTGGGCTTCATTCATACCCCAGTCTCAGTCATAATGCTGGGGTAACAGCAGGGGCTCCTTTCATAAAACACCTCATTATCTTTAGCTCTTTGTTTCATGGGTTGCAAGCCTCCCACATTCTGATCCAGTGAAAGAGAGCCGTCCTCTCCTGCTGCCATCGACCCCCATCCCTCTGTCTGCTACCGACACGGCCTGGCCTGGGAATGTGAAGGAACCTCTCCGAACTAAGAGGAGACACGCACAGAAACATACAGTCTTCTGTATTGGAGAGCGAGAGGCTGGAGAGACACAGACACACCCTCTGTTCACTGATCTCTCATGTTAATAACAGTTTGAAGAACATCCATCCAGTCTAGGAGAAAGGTTTGCACTCTCAGAGCAGCTCAGCACAGGGGACGGGGGTGCTGGGGCAGTAAAAAGGCTCCAGGGAGCCCTGAACCACAGTGTCACTAACCCATTCTAGTGCACTAAAAACAGAGTGTAGTCGTAGGGGCACAAGTGGCTAGGTTTAAACACCCATCTACGATGCTAGCCACATCCTCCGGCAGCTAGTCTCTCCTGCCAGTCACGCTGCTGCAGCAACGTTATTTTTAGTGCCCAACCTGGATCAGAGCTAGTGTGTGTATCTCTACCTGAGCTGGGAATCAGACCCCAGCTTGAAGTGTAGATGTACCCTAAGTAAAACTGTAAGTAGCTTAGGCTCTGGTCAATAATGACTTATTTAATGAAGGTGGGATATTGGTACCCTTCCAAGGATAGAGTCCCCCATCCTGTAAGTATGGCTTACATTCTTCATCAGCAAGGAGATGTGGAGAATTTTAACGGAACTGTGAAAGATGCACACGGGGAAAGGATATTTTGCAAGTATGATGGGTTTGCTAATAAGGGCACAACAACTCCCATCAGCCCTCTCCCTACTGCACGTCCCTTTACTCTGCCCAGGAACTTAAGTATTTGGTCAGTTCCTGAAGGGCTTATTCATTGATTCCAAGGCCAGAAGGGACAATCGTGATCATCTAGTCTAGTCTGACCTCCTGTATAACACAGGCCAGAGGACTGCCCCATAATAATTCATAGAGCAGATTTTTTTTTAAAAATGGCCAAACTTGAATTAAAAATGATCAGTGATAGAGAATCCACCACGACCCTTGGTATACTGTTCCAATGGCTATTTACCCTCACTGTTAAAAATGTACAACTTATTCCCAGTCTGAATTTGTGTAGCTTCCACTTCCATGCATTGGAGTGTGTTATACCATCTCCGATAGAGTAAATATTTGTTCCCCATTTAGATACTTATAGACTGTAATCAAGTCACCCCTTCACCTTGTCTTTGTTAAGCTAAATCACTCTAAGGCATGTTTTCTAATCATTCACATGGCGCTTCTCTGAACCTTTTTCAACTTACCAACATCCTTTTGGAGTTGTGGGCACCAGAACTGGACACAGGATTCCAGCAGTGGTCGCATCAGTGCCAAATACAGAGCTAAAATAACCTCTCTGCTCCTACTCGAGATTGGCCTGGTCATGTTTCCCCGGATCACATTAGCTCTTTTGGCCACAGCTTAGTTAGGACTGCTGTGAGACTGACCCTTTTTAAGTCTGTTGCGTGGCTGACCATCCCATTTTAATGTGTTGGAAATGAACAAGCTCCCTAAAGTTTGTGTGGGAAGGAGAGGAAGGTCCCTGAAGGACATCCAAAGACATGGGGAGGGAGAGAACTGAGACAATCAACAGAGCAGCCTCATACAAAAAGCTATTTTTGAAAATGTTAGTGGCTTCCCCCCATTTTCTGACTCGCTGTAATCACAAGGAACAAATGCATTCGCAAATGAATATTTGCAAAAATTAGTTACCTGCATCCTAATACTGCAAACATAGCGCTTTAAACAAACAGCATTTAAAAATAAATTAGAAAGAGGAGCATTTGTATACTTTTATCTGTCCTCCATTGAACGGAGAATTTATATTTTTCTTCTGAACAGATGCTGTCGCTCCAATTTTCATGAGAATGCACCCTCTCCAAAGATACCCCAGCTAGCTTGGTGGGCATTGCTGCTGGCAATTTGAAATTCTAAACTTGTTGTGGTCTATCCATGACCTGCTTGAGCCTGAATCCAAGTTTCCAGAGGCTGAGTTTAAGCCTTTTTCTCAGCTGCTCCTCTTCTGATTAGTGAAAGGCAAGAGCTTGACTCAAAAATTGGAGGGGATGTCACCCTTGACTGCAGATTCAAGATTACTGTAGCTTTGAGCTCCAGAAAATGAGGCTCTTTCTGTACCTGAACCCCTGTGAGGAAAACTCAGGAAGCCTAATAACAGCAAAGGTAAGGTTTCTTTCCCCCTCTCTTTCAGAGCTCCCATTCATCCTTTCCTTCTCCCACTCACCGTCCTGTCTCCTCCCTTTCTTGTGGTGACTCCTGAGTCCTGTAGTTTGTGGACCCAAGACTTAAGGAACCTCCTAGGAGCAAACTTACAGACTCAGACTGCTGTAGTTGTCTGCACCTAGCTAGACACAACCGTTTGTCTGGTTCCTATTCAGACATGAAAAGAGAGCCAGAGTGCACTGTTACTACAATGGATCAGACAGACCAGAGGACCTGAAAGAAGAGTTCAAAGGTTGAACTCAGCTCTTTCTCCAGCAGCTCAGTCTAGGGGCAACTTCTGACTGTCAGCAACATGAGACCTTCAGACAGCGGGATGTACAGGTGTATAATGGAAGATGAGGATGTGAGTACTGGAAAGATTCTTCTGCAAGTGGCAGGTAAATGAACATGTCACAACGTCCAGAGGGGACGGCTTAACTCTGAGTTCATACTAACCTACCCATAGCCAAACAGATGTATTTACACGTTTCCCTATCTAATTGTGCAACAGCTCCTTTTCAGTGACTACACTACTTAGAAGTTTTCCTCAGCCTTTAATATGGTAATTGGTGACAGTGTTGAGCATCTGAACATGAAGTGTTCTAGGAGAGAGAGAAGTGTCCATATGTACTTATAAGGAACATACATTATCTATGTTTAGCTGTTTATGTATCACTTCTTGCCTCTCTCCAAAATGCTGATATTCGACACAGGTACAGATCAAACTCACAGTTCAAGTTGTAACAAGGTGTCTGTTTTATACTAATGAAGGTAATACATTCAACTGGTATGCCGAGAAGCACTTGTGAAGAACAAATCCGTCAAATGTGATAGGAGGTGTAAATGACCATGGGCTCTGATGGTGTGATTGGCAGTTGCACAGAAACACTTACATAAAGTGATCCTAGCAACTTACAAATGAAGTGATGGTAAGAATTAAGTACTGGAACAGAGGTGTAAACACCTGATTGGCGCTGAATGCAGCAAATGGGTGAAATGACTTTCTATTACTGCCTCCTAATTCTTCCCCATCTGCATTCACAGAGGTGACACTATTTGTTGGTTTAACTGTCACCCCAGGGACACTCTGAGCTCCTCTCCCCTTTGGGGCCTCTTGGGCCCTCGTTAACCTTAGTGGAAGGGGGTGGAGGCTCATTTGCCTAGAGAAGGCTGGAGCAGCCAATCAGGGGCCAGACTGGGTGCTGGGAGAGGCTATGAAGGGCTCCCCAGGGCTCAGGGCACGCAGACCCCTGGGCAGGGCAGTGCCTGTGCTGGGTGCCCTGGCTACAGGGTTGGGGAGGGGTTCGTGCCCAGTCACAGAGCAGGCAGGGCCCCAGTCAGTAGAAGGGGGAGACTGCCCCAGGTAGATGCTGGGGACTCAGGGGCAGCATGAGGTTGCGGTGCCTAGAGCCAGCCACAAGGGGAGGACAGGAGTTGGGGGCTCCTGGCATAGGGAGCTAGGAGCAGAGCTGGGCCCTATCTGGAAACAGGAGCTCCCCTCAGTCCCTGCTGCTCCCCGTATGGATACATGTACACTGGAGCTGGGAGCAAGCTTTCCAGCTTATGGAGACAGACGTGCTAGCTCTGCTGGAGCTATCATGCTAAAAATAGCAGCATCGCAGAGGGTAGACTGGTAGCGACTTAAGCTGGTCACCAGAGTATAGACCCACCCCGAACCCCTGGACACTGTCTACCCGAGCTGGGAAGCATGTGGTGCTCAGAGGGAGGGTGTGACGGGTTGGATCACGGAAACCCCCTTTTGGGACTGCCCTTTGATGTGCCAAGACTACCTCTGAGCCCGTTTTCCCTGACAACTCGGGACTTCAGTGCCCTGCCTGGTTTAAGCCAGACACGCTAGCCTGCTACAAACACAGACCTAGTTCTGAACTACGTCCCCCAAAAACTGCAGGAGTAACTGAAAACTGCTTAAGAAGTGCTCCTGTCTCCAGAACTTAGATGCCCAGCTCTCAGTGGGGTCCAAACCACAAATAAATCCATTTTACCCTGTATAGCTTCCAAGCTTTCTCCCTTGTGCGTGACTGGAGAGGAAGATTTTTTAACAGTTATAAAGGTTTATACCTTACTGCTTGTGATAATATTGGTTGTGAAGAAGCCCAACAACCTCCAATAAAAATGTATAGTATAGGTGTTAGCTAGAGAGCAAATCTAAGTCCTACTCATGTACCCCACTCCCCAGATGGTTCTGTTTGTGAGTTATATCCCTTCCCCCGACCCTGTGTTTGTCTGGTCTATTTAGAATTGCTCCTCAGACCAGCACTGTCTACCACCCTCTATTTGTATAGTTCCCAGTACAACGGGGCCCCGATCTTGGTTGGCCAATAGGTGTGGCGGTTCAGTGATGAGACAGAACACAGCTTTATGCAAGCAAACAGGCTGGTCAGCGGAGATGGGCTGTTCTGCCCCCCCGCCTTCCACCTTCTCCTTTTATTATATTTCTCCCCCTAAGCATTACACACTGCTACACAAAGGAATGTATGACGTTGATTCGTATGCTGAGTTACCATCCTCTATCTGCTACAATCCTGGTTCTCAGGCCTTGAGCCCAGGCTAAAAAAGCCTCCCACAGTTGCTGTCCAAACAATCAAGTTCTCAGGGTTCATATCTAGCCCTTGTCCTTGGATAGAGCAATGTGTGCATTGCTT
This sequence comes from Lepidochelys olivacea, assembly GCF_965140295.1. Classification (NCBI taxonomy): domain Eukaryota; kingdom Metazoa; phylum Chordata; order Testudines; family Cheloniidae; genus Lepidochelys; species Lepidochelys olivacea. The sequence continues at coordinate 13,675,847 of NC_140416.1, forward strand.
CTAGGAAACAGTCATGGTGTGCCCCGCCTGCTTCCAGGTGGAATAGCTAAACATTAACCCTTGAAATAGGTACGACTGTAACACACACGATTAATAACAAAGGGGAAGAAGTTTAAATCTGAGTGATAAAAGAACAGGTCATTTATTGAAAACTGCCAGAGTAAGGAGGACTCTCTGCCTCCCCGCATGATGGCATGTGACTAGAAATATGGGCAACAAACACTCCTCACATCTCTTAGGTGTGTCAGCACCTTATAGCTACAGAGTGACTGATAGGGTTGCCAGCGCTCCAGGATTGCCCTGGAGTCTCCAAGAATTCAAGATTAATCTTGAATTAAAGATGATGTAACATGAGGAGGCTACCTCCAGGAATACATCCAACCACAATTGGCAACCCTAGTGACTGACTAGGCTAATAAATGACTCCCCTCCCCAGAGTGGGACTTTAACCTGATTGATAATAACTGATCCAGGGCTGTGCCTGAGGGGAAAAGGAGTGATGTGATTGGCCTAAATCTGGATTGAACCTGGTCTGATAAACTCAGTTCAGTTTCGCCAGACACAATCAGATCACCACTGTTAATTCTGTAGACTCAGTCACAGCTCAGTAGTGACATGGCCCTGCCATACCAGCATCCTGGCTGGGAGCAAGTCCTTGGGAGCAGGGGGAGAGCAGAAAGATATCGGTGTCCCGAAGCAGCTGCTCTTGCCCTGCCAGTCACGCTCTCTGATGAAGGACAGTCTGAACCTGAGTTCAAACCCTTTCAGTTTCTTCTTGGTTCATGACTGGATACAAATAGAGCCTGTGACGGTGCCAAGGGTCACAGGAGAGGGGGATGATATGCGCTCTTTAGGGATGTGACTTCTTCTCTTCTGCCAATTTCCTGTAAACCCAGAGGGACACCGGCCAGCGGCTCTCCCCAAAACACTTATTGAAATGTCTGACTTACTATAAGCATCCACTGCATAACACAGACACTTCGTTGGGGGATGGGATCTCTTTAGATTCTCACACAGACTGTGAGGTAGATACTAGGCTGGCCAACCTAGGGAATTAGCTCTCGCCACTCAGGAGCACCCTCTGCAGGTGGTGTCTTGCCCACAATTACCTGCCCTTTTCCAAGCTCCACCACATTAGGCCCTACATCCCTCCCAGGCAATGGCGTACTTTCCTGGGATACTGCCCTCTGGAGGTGCCCCACTCTCTGGGTTCTGCCCCTCCAGGGAACTGGCTACCCCTAATCCCACCACTCGCCTCAGTGACCCACTGCTGTTCTTCACCCTAGCCCCTTCCCTCAGGGCCACACTGCAGTCTGAACTGGCCACTCATCATCAGCAAGGGGGTAGACCTGCTGCCTCTTTCTCCCCTGGCTGCCCCTCCACAGCCCTAATACCTCCTCAAGGCCCTGTATCAGGCCCTCAGCCTGGGACTTGGTCAGGCCAAAACTCCCCCAGCTCCCCCTGACCTTCCCCAGCACTGCTCTGTCCAAGGTATCTTTCCCTGTCTAAGCAGCCAGCCCCATCACCTCATTCAGTTTTCTCATTTTTTTCAACAGTCACCCTGTACAGCCTCATACATCCTGCCATAGCAGTACCCCGACACAGGCCTGTGGATAAGGCTGATGTTGCAAACTTTATGTTCTGGGTTTAGTGTATGTGTCGAAGGGGGTCACACACTAGGTTGCTACTGTCGGGTGAACTTATTTCACACCCCAGAGGATCCTCACATCCCTCCATTCCCACCCACAAGCTTCCTGCATGCCACGCTCCCATGCCCCTCAATTTCAGGGGCTCTGTGTGCCCCCCCAAAGTCCCTCCTCCTCCCATACTAACCCCCCCCCGTTTTCCCCTCCAATGACAGCAGCTCTGTGTGACTCCCATTCCCCCCATACCAGGGGCTTTGTGTACCCCATTCCTCACTCCCCCCATTCCTCCCCCAATAGCAGGAGTTCTGAATGTGCTCCCATTCCCCTACCCCCCCACGCATTCTCCTTCACTCCTTCCATACCAGGGTTCCCTAATCTTCCCCCCACCAGGAGCTCTGTGTGCCCTCCATTACTCCCTCCCTCTAAACCAGGGCCTCCCTTCACTCTCAGTCCAGGAGCTCTGTCTGCCCCCCATTCCCAACTTCCCTCCATGCTAGGGGTTCTATGTGCCCCCTTCCCCCTATCCCAGGTTCTCCTAATTTCATGCTGTCTGGAGTGGCTCACAACTGTGAGTTCCAATCTCAGGGCAGACTGTCAGAAAATAGGGCAGAGAGACCAACATGGTGGTGTGTTTTATAATTAGGGTGACCATATTTCCCTATGCTGGATATGAACACCTCGTAAAATTACTCGTGAGTTCACTGGCAATCAATCAGAACTATGCAGTACAAACCTTCAAATTAACATAAAGTTGACTGAGCCTCCATTAAAAAGAAATACTGCCTAGTTGGATTCTTTTTATTTACCTTCTTATCTTGAAGGCTTTAGGGTTCCCATTTAGGGGTGTGTGACACCCCCCCACACACCCTCCCACACCTGCAGGGTGAGGTGACACATGTTAGGGGGCTTATTCCTTCACCCACTTACTTCCCTGGTCCTTCTCGCATGAACAGAGAGCAACAATACCCGAAGTCCAAAGGTGCAAACAATTCGATGTTTATTGGGGTGAACTTCCAGCAAGCATGATTCCAGTTTCCTTCCTTAGTATCCTCCTTCCCAGCTCTGACACCACAAAGCCTTACACCTGTGTCCCTGTTCCCATTCCTGCCCTTAGCCAAACATGATTCCAACTTCCTTACTCCCATTCCCTGTTCCCATTTCCCCCTTTAGCAAAACATGATTCCAATTTTCTTACCCCCATTCCCTGTTCCCATCTCCCCCTTTAGCAAAACATGATTCCAATTTTCTTACCCCCATTCCCTGTTCCCATCTCACACACCCACATGCCCACCCACACCCACACCCCGTCACTTCCTCATTGACTACAGATTATATAGTAAAACTTGAGTTTTGCTTAGCTATACCTTAACCAATCATTTTCCTGAAATTTAACTAACCAATCCTAACATATTGTAACATGATTATGTAACCAATTATATCCCACCACCTCAATTAGTTTACACCCAGCAAAATTAATTATACAGCAGACAGGAACAATCACAGAACCAGACAGAGATTATACAGACAAACAACAGCAAAGTGGGAACTATAATGACAAAACAATACAGAAGTGAGGATTTCACATCCCAGCTATTGATAAGTGAGTTCTTGCCAGACAGGATGCTATCAAACTAAGTTTCCTTTTACATTTTCTAGGCACTTCCCTTTCTCTGGAGGTGATAGGAATACAATCCTGTCCTGATAGTGCCTAACAGCCCAATAGCACCTTATTTCAATGTGACTAGTTTGGAATGTGAGGATGTGACCGGTCGCTTCCCAGCTTATAGCTGCCTCTGCTGCTTAGCCAAAGGCCTTAGCCTAAGAACAGGGCCTCAGATTGTCACAGTAAGAGAAGGCCCTTACACTGGCAGACAGTGGTTTTGATTCTTTCTTTTATACCTCTATCACTAGCCAAGTGATAAGAATACACCTAAATTCTTAGAGTATAGGCCTTTACAGACAGGCCTGAATATCTATATCCTAACACTCAGCAGACTGAAGTGCCTCTTTTCCCATGCACACATGCCCATACACCTCTCTCACATGGGTTTATGTGTGTGTGTGACTGACGGACTCGACCCTTTCCCTGCCTGGTGCTCTTTGCCCTCCATGCCTGGCTGGGCCCCCGGGTCAGACCTGCCTCTCCTGGTACCTGGTTCCACATCTTACCAAGGCAACACATGGATGGGGGCACGCAGGGTCACATGCCTCCCCCCATTTCTACCAGGGCTTATACCAGAATGTGGCATGTGGCCACCAGCAGCCTTTTGGCACTGTGCAGGAGGGAAGGGACAGGAGCTGCTTCCAGCCACAGGGGAGGAGTAGAGGGGAAGTGATGATCTGGCCCTTGTCTTTGCAGACCTCATCTCATCTTGTTCCCCCCACCGTGGCTGGAAGCAGCTTGTCCCTTCCTGCCCACACAGTATCATAAATCAGCTAAGACCTCCATGCTTCTGCTGGCCACCAACATAACCTAGATGCCTTCTGTCCCCCCCGGCTACAGCGTGGGAAGGAAGGGGTTAAGCCTTAAGAATGCACTGTGCACCAGGGCCCAGGTAACCTGATTGCAGAGGCTTCAGAGAACCCTGCCAGAGAGGTCGCTCAGCAGGGGAGGGTGCCTAGGGGACAGAGCAGCCCCACGCTCCCTGGGGGCTGGACCCAGCGCAGGGGGTGGGGTGGGCAAAGAGGGTACTAAGCCCCTGTCCGGGGGCTGCGGTGAAGCCTGCAGGGTCAGGTTGGGAACAGGCTGGAAATTGTTTCCCACCCCAGTCCAGAGCTTAGCGGCTTCCCCATGCATGCATTGCCCAGGGCTTTGGAACATGCAGGGCTCGGCTCCTCCTGGCCAGTGTCCCGGGCCGGAGGGTCTTGGGCTTTCCCGGGGTGCTGGCCCAGCCAGAGGCAGTGGGGGAAGGAAGGAGTCTACCGGCCAGACTATTGATAAGTGTAGTATTCCAAACAGGAGCTGGTTCTCCGCACAGCGCTGGGAATCGGATGTGTCCTGCTGGGGGGGGATGGGGTGATAGAGAGGAGCAGCAGGACTTGTGGAGGTGAAGGGGCAAAGCAGGGAGAGGACAGTGAGAGGAGGAGCATGTAAAGGGCCGATGGGTGGGCAGCAGAAGTGACCAAGAAACAGCCACTGCCTGGTACCTGCCCTCACTCTCTAGCCACTGCAGCTCACAGCACACAGCTAGGGCTGGCCAGAAACGGGACCGGGAGCAGGGCCCTGCTGGTCGAAAGCCGGCTTCCAGCAGGGGCTGCACTGACAGACCAGCAGGGGGAGCAGCTGGCCCTGCGCACTGCATCTTATCCCTGCCACCAGCTATGGATCCCCACCCCCATCACTGGTCACTGGACCCCCCCCCACCCCCCCCGCACTGGTGGGAGGATGTCTCGCGAGCAAGGATCCGGCCAGCAGCAGGACTCATTAGTACTGATGCATGCGGGGAGACTGAAAATATGGGATAGTTTGCCCGTTTTTAAGAAAAAGTCAGGACAGCTTAAATACGGGATTGTCCCTTTAAAAACTGGACATCTGGTCACCCTATTTATAATTACATTTCACCAAACCAGCAACAAATATAAATTCCTGGATCACTGGACTAGTCTTACCATGGAGTTACAGACAGTCTCCTTAAGCTCTCCAGCCCATCTCACCACGCAAACAAACTGCACTTAGTGATAATGGTCACATAAACCAAAAATCACACCACATCAGGTTCTTCCCAGTTCCAAGAAACCAGTCACTTCCCCCTCATCAGTTGGTACTCTGGATCTTACACCAAGGACAACACTGGTAGCCAATGCTATAGTTAACTAACTATAGGTTTATTAGCTGAGAAAAATAAATGTGTTATTGAGAGGTTAAACAGGTACATTACATTAACAGGTGAGTCAAAGTTTGTGAACCCCAAAGGATAACAGGGATGTAGTAATCTGCCAGTTCAGGGCCACCCAGAATAGCTCTGGGGATCTCCGTCTTCTTGTTTAGTTATTCCACCCTGTTAGAATCCAAACAGTCCAGAGATAAAGGATCTTCCTTTGAATCAGTACTTATAGCTTCTTCTCCACACAACAATCAGAGACATGTTCTTACTCACACAATGGCCAATTGCTTTGAATTTAGCACTCTTCATTTGCATTCAATGAGCTATTTAATTACACGCTTAGACATAATATAACTGCCTGCCTTTACATTATAATAAGAATAGATACATGAAAAAAATACAAGTAACATTCCATTCGTTTCATGAAGTTCTAACATCTGAATACACTCTTAGATTAACACACACTTTGATCTAGGTCTATTTAATTACCAGGCATGCTTAATGTAAATGTAATGTAATAGTAAACAACAAGATCTAGTTAGGCAAAAACAATGCAATTAACATCTCCTTTGATCTCTATTAACACACAAGTGAATTGGCCTGAATATATACTAATACATTTAACTCCTTTGATAGTCACACACAAGTGAATGGGCCTATGGCTCTGGCCTGGCTTTGTCAGCATCACACCTGCCACCAGGAGTTATGTGAGCCCTTCACACCAGGGTCCTGCATTCTCCCCCCATGCCATGGGCTGTGTGCATGCCCCTATTCTCCCATCGATACATCCCCATTCCCTCTTCCATCCCTCCTCCATGTTGTTTTTTTCTGGGAGATGAGTCATTCAGGTGGCCAACATCTTAAACTCCACTGGGATGCCAGGAGCTTCATTTCTCCCTCATATTCAGTTGACTGATTTCCCCTCAAATCAAAAGGGTTCTGGCCATTGGTGCCCAGGGCACCACCTGAAATTTTGAAATTGATCAGATGAGGCATTTAAAAGCTATCCCATTACAGACAGAGAGACAGACAGAGAAATGGCACCAAGCGGAGTGTAAGGGCATCGCATGCCTGGCCAAAAAGTGACATTTCTAGGCTTTTTTTTAATCCCTTGGAGAGGGCAGCATCCACCACTTCCCTTCCTCGCCCATCCCCCCAGCGTAAATGGAGAAAATTTCTCTCATCAATAGCCAGCAAATCTCAGTACAGATGCACAGGGGCAGCCTCTTCCCCATGGTGGGAACTTAGCGGGGCTAGACAGAAATGTGGAGGGCTGTGCTATATATCTTGTGGGCACATGTACATATTTATTTGTCTAACAATGCGCACTTAAATGTCTCTTTTATCCATGTTATCCTCAAAAGGAGAATAAAAATATACACAGATCAGTTTTAAACTTTATCTCTGGCAGCTACCTGGGACAACATTTATTCACAGAAAATCAATAGGAAAAAAAATTGTACTCAGGATGTTCCTCTCTCAAAACCTCGTCTCACTCTCCTGTAAACCATTTCTCATTTAATTTTCTTTGAAAATTCTTGATAATTTATACACAAAATAAATCAACATCAGTCAAACATGGCATTTTAGAATTTCATTTTATAAAGCTCCTGGTTGGCCTGAACTGGGGCTTATACAGTATCTGGCTAACAAGCAAATGAGATCAGGCAAAAATTGTAGGACAGTAAATAGTCAAATCATCGGCATTTATACATCAGTGAAAGTCAGGGCAGTGAAGCTCAACCTTGGCTGCCACAGCTCACTTAAAGCAATTTTAAAATCACGTTTGGATACAACAGGAATTACTGAAATGTTCATTCACATCTTTATAGACACTTTCATCCAGAAGGATCCATTTGGATGTTACAGACAGAGCAGGGCCAAACCATGCCATGCGAGCAGGGGGGAGGAAACCCAGGCAAGTATTAGCCAAAATGGCAGTATGTGACCTTCTAGCTGGGACCACAGATTTCTTAGCACCACTAACTGCCTTCCCTGGCTTCTCCCCACAGCACCCCCATGCAGAAGGGTAGCAGGCAATCACAGGGCAAATAGCCAATGCACCATGGCTTCTTAGCCTTACTGACCCTGGATGAGAGATGTGTGCGGGGCAGTGAGCAGAGCAGAGGGAAAGACCATTCCCAGGGATGGGGTGGGTTTCCCATGGAGCCTTGGTGTCTGTTGGGTTTGTGGGGATTCCCTTTGAAACCTCAGGGTCTTTTGGGGTTGCTGGCTGCATCCCTCCTTTCCCCATTACATTATGCTGCAAACCTCCCTCATTGGTGTTTCTGAAGTACTTTCCCCCTCCCATGTGTTACCCCAGAGAAGGCGAGCATCAGGGCCAGGCTGTTTGGTGTCAGATTAGCCATAAAAGCACAGGATATTGATCCTCTAAGTAGCAGAAGTGGATGGTTCGTATTCGGGGGCTCTTGGAGGGAACACTCATGTGGGAAAGGTTTGCAGGTCACTGGATGGTACCACTGTATCAGCAAAATGCAGTGGTGAGGACAAATTGGGATTTTGGCGATTTGCTCCTTTAGACAGAGGTGCAGAATCTCCACATTTGGGTATTTCCCTCCTTCTTTAATTTTGCCATACATCGATATGTGATGTGAAATGTGATGGGATGTGAAATGTGAAATAGCATTGTTTCTTTATCTGTTTGGAAGCTGCAACCTGTGTCTGATATTAAAAGAGAATCACCATTACATTTAAGGGAATTAACTTCTGTAATTCTCCATTCACAAAAGAGTTTCTCAGCCTGTTTTTGATTTCAATGTAAAGGCTTCCTTTAGGCTCTTTAGAACAACTCTCTGCAATAAGTTTCATCATAATCTGCTTTGCCATTTACTTTTCCATCAGTGTAACTATTGCACTCTTCTATTAAGGATTTAGCTAAAGCCTCTGTTTTATGCCAGCATTCCTGTGTCAAGAATTCTTTCACACCTGATATTGATAGTGTGTAACCTCTGAACACTTTTAAGTCTAAGTATTCCTTTTTCATTTTGAAATTTTGTGTTTTATAAGCACACAAGCTTTTGGCATCCCGTAACATCTTCCAGACTGCACTGCCCCTATCCGCTAGGTCTCTTCTCAGCTGGAACTCCACATCTTCAAATATGTTGCGTCTCTGTAAAGGAATGAGTGATAATTCTGACAATGTCTCTCTCCACATGTTCTCCAATTCCTTCTCCAGTTCATCATTATTTAATTTGCAGTTGCTTTTCCTGCAATGGTTCAGAAGCCCATCCACTTTCTCTTCAATTTTTCTCTTGTACTCTGACAGGACAGAGTCTGTTTTGTGTTGGCCTTTTTTAATATGAATCGCTTCTTGCCACTTGCTGAATGAATAACTCTCCAGTTCATTCCTGAGACTATTGGCACTTCTTCTAAAATCTTCTTTGTATTTTTCTATCAGGTGCAGATTTGCTGCTCCACTTTCAAAATACTGTTGTAAATTATTCAAAATCTTCTCTGCTTCTTGCCTCAGTTTTTCCTGTGCCTCACTCTTTAGTCTGATTGAAAGATTAGGGTCTAGTTTATCTGGTGGCTGATTTTGGATGAAAGTTTCCTTTTCAGATACCCAGAAAGGTATCTCCTTCCGGAAACCCCATTCCCACTCTGCATACTTCACAGACAGCTGGTTATAGGCTTCATCAACAAGGCTGTTTCTAAAGCTGAAAATGAAGTTCTCATGTTTTACAGCATTCCACAGGCTCCTCACCCATTAAAGAAATTGGGGAATGTCCTTGGGAGTTCTCTCTTGTGAACAATCTTTCAGAAATTCAAACAAATATTTCTTTAATTCATAAACCTTTTGACTGTATCCCAAATTCACTGGAGCCATGGGGGAGAGTCCGTGCCACAAAGCAGGAATGTACCAATTGTGTTTTTCCAGATCATAATCCATAATATCAGAAAAATTCATCTCCTTGCATTTCTTTTCCATGTTGGCTGCAACTTTGGTCATTTCATTCAGCTGTTCCAGGAGGTGTTTCCTGTCCCTCATGTTTTGTTCATGTGCAGACACGTCACTGACATTCTGATGCACAAACTGGCAGTTGTTTTTTTTCCCGATTTTCTCCATTCTGAGAAATGCATGGACCACAATTTGCAGAACATCTTTCATTTCAGTGGCATTCTCCATGGCCATGTTAACGATGGTGATGTCACTCAGTCCAGTCACCAGGGTGGCCAGCTCATTGTCATGTTGATAACTATCCTCCAGCTTGGCCAGTTCGGGGGCTTTCAAGCCTTCTGTGTCTATCACCAGGATGAAATCACAGCCCAGTTCCTGCTGAAAGTTCCCTGCCACTTTAATGAGTAACATGAAGGCTCCCCGTGTGCATCAGCCACTGCTCACTGCAAACTGCAGGCCGAACATGGTGTTGAGGAGGGTGGATTTCCCAGTGCTCTGTACTCCCAGCACCATCAGAACCAGCATTCTGTACCTTCCCCCCAGCTTGGCATCAAGCTGACTCAGAACATCTGTTACCCACTGCAGTGGGATGTTGGAAATGTCTCCATCAATGATCTCCATGGGAAACCCTTTCAGCATGAGGTCAGCTGCTATGCTTGGGAGATGGGTGAATTGCCTTTGGCTTTCTGCCATTTTACCTTCTTTAACCATTGAGCATTCAGCTTCATAAAACTGCCCCAACTCACGCATGAAATGCTCCACTCCTAAGGAACTGGCAGAGATTAATTTGTCTAACTCTGCAAACATTTTGGGGTCATCTTTTGAGTTTTTGCATTTCTCTTTATATTGATCCCATAGTTTAGAAAGATTCTCCCTAGCAATGGGATCCAGGCCAAACTTCATCCATTTCAGGAAGTAATGTTTCTCCCTGTGATGTAGGTGTTCTATTCCAGTAATAAATGTAATCAAACCATCAGTAAGGTCATGTTTATTCTGCTGAGCACATAAATCCATTAATTTCTTTTTCAGCTGAGATTTATAGTTCTCCAGTGGGGTGTCTCCTTGCTTTCTCATTCGGCACAGCTCTTTATCCACTTCAGCCAAGTTTCTCCATGTCTCCCCTTGGAGTCTCAGCTTTTCCCTCTTGTACTTTGCCACATCTTTGATTTGTGCAGTGATTTCCTTTGCATATGTGTTTGGGGTCTGACATTCCTTGTTATCCTCATCTACCTGGATGCCTAATTGACGTGCTGTCTCAGCCATGGCTTCTATACTCACTCTCTTGGGAGAAGATTTCATTATGGCTGCTATTGCAGACTGCAGAACTTTTACAAATTGTGCCTTATTTGTGGTACCTCCTTTCCACAGCACATGTGACTTGTTCAGTTTCAGCATCGAGGCTAACTTTTTCAGGAATTCCAGCGTTTGCTTGGCTTTCCCAGCCTGATAATTGAAGATGAAGTAGTATTTAGTGGCTGATCCCTGCAGAGATGATAACAGCGTGCATTCTCTCTCACTGATGCTCTCCGTTAATATGAACACTGCTGAGGAGACCTCTGTTAAAAAGCTGAACTGCAGCCAGTGCAACTCAATGTCTCCCCGCAGGTTTGCAACCACAACAGGCTCTGGGAAAAGATCCAGATTCTCCCTCCCAGCAGGGAAATACCAGGAAATCTCGAGCAGCCCACCTGCGATTTCCCGAGGGATGTTCCCAGACTCCATGTCTCGATGGATGAAGAAATCCTGGTGCTGCTGGGAGGGGCTGAGAACCTCATTGAGGAGGTGGGACTTGGAGAAGCTGCAGCTCCCCATCCGCACAAAGGAAATGGTTGGCATTGACGTGAGCACCAGGCTCTCCTCTCTGAACCCTCTACTCTCTGACAGGGAGTGCGGCCTCCACTTCCTCACCATGTCCCTCATGGCCCACAGCAGTAGGGTGCACTTGGGGGTGTCGAGGGCAGGTAGCAGCAGAGGGAGAGCAAACTGGCACATGGACATTTTGGACAGGATCTCCTGCTGTAGGAAACTGTCTGAGGAAAGCAGAATGGCACAGAGAACATCAAGGGTGTGCAGGGAATCACTGGTGTCTGTGTCACTGAGAAAAGTAAAATCTTCAGGAATATCCAGCTCCTCTTTGTCCATAGTTAGTGTTTGATCAGTGGGTACCCTGTGCTCAAGGCTTGTGCTTCTTGCCATCCCATTCAGAGCCATGAGCTTCCTGAGGAAATGCCAAGGTAAATCTCCTGTTGTCTGAGGAGGGCAGTTCTTTAGACTTTCTGGTGTGATTTCCAGGACATCTCTCAGCTTTAGTTTCCTGCTTCTGTATTTCTCCTTTTCTAACTTTGACTCGATGTACTGAAGGGCTTTTGGTCTCTCTGCAGAAAGGTAATACAACATAAACACTTTGATAAACTGAAAATGTTTTCAGGTGGAACTCTTACTTTGGTATTAGGGCCATAATGTGAAGGAATTGCAATTATTAAACAAAAATCATGGAGGTCTGCATGCTCCTTATAAGTGACAACCACTTAGAGGGGTCGTGTAGCTGGAGTACTGAAGCACCATTTATCTGGTGCAACCTTCACAGATTTGACCCAACTGTCACACTCTCAGTCATCCTAACTGAAATTCCACACTTATGGAGAGCTACGGAAATTCTTTCAGACAGGTCATGTATTCAACTAGAAATGTGGTTTTGGTTGGCCTAAAATTATTGCAATTTTGATATGAGAGGTTTCAGCCATTCATAAAATGGCCAGAGAAGAAGGAGGAGGTGGTGCTGCTGTTCCCTCCCCCAGTCCTCCCATAACATGTAGCACAGTGGATGTGGGAAAGCCAAGTTTGAAATCCTGCTCTGAAACAGTTCCCAAATTAACTTTTCTGAGTCACCAAAAATTTCAAAATATTTTAGATTTGGTTTGACGCAAACTAAATATTGTTTTTTAAAGTTTTTTTTTTGGAACCACCACCAAACCAAACAAACACTTACTCATCCAGCTCTGCTCAGTTGCAATGCAGGCAATCCTTCAGGCAATGCATAAATTCTTCCTTCTTTCCACCTCCCTTGTTTACTACTTCACCTGATGGTGTTCTTGTCACCACTTTTCTTCTCAGTACATCACACTAGGGCAGGAAGTGAGGATGAATATGCAGTCAGCTTACTGGCCCACACTAGCAGCATATTCTACCCAGGAGACAGATCCGCAAATGTTACAAAGGCTGAATGATGACTAGAAATTGTAGCAACCAGCATGGAACTTAGAGGGAGGGTCACAAGTTGCAGGAGGGAAGAGTATGGAGAAAGCACCAGCAGGTCAGTCTGTGTGCACATGGCTCGAATGCTAAGCTCCAAGTGCTGCAGCTCTGTAAATAGTTGCTTGAACGAAGGGCTGGCTTAGTTTAATAAGACTGGATCCTCACAGAGGAAAAGATTGATGGATGATATTGAAGCAAATTGAGAACAAACAGACAAAGGCATATAATTTAAATAACACCAATATCTTGAACACTAGAGGTGTAGAAGCATTCGATGACAAAGTCTGTGAGTATGCTGTTCGAACATTATGCCAAGATGACCAGGCTCATATATGGTGATGAGGATAGAGCCATTGCAAAAACATGCAAGATGGAGTATTTAGGAAGAAAGGTGAAGATCATTTAAATATGTGCCTATAGAATTCAGTACCATGGCTTCAGAGAGATCTTTCTCATACCTGAGCGAGAAGATGCAATAGAGAAGCTTGAACCAAGCAATTCCCCTGGGCTGGACCCCATCTGTGACCATGAGCTAAAGCACTTTGGGAAGAAGGCTAGAGCCAGGTTGTTGGACATCAGAAATTACTCAAGCATAAAAAAGGAAGGTACCTAAATTGATGGAAATCACCAGTTACTGTTTCTCTGAAATCCGGCAAGGATCCCTCTTTTCCAGGCAGCTATTGGCTTATATCTTTAACCAGTCTCCTTTGCAATGTAATGGAAAGAACAGTACAGTCAAGGCTTCTATGGTGGCTTCTAAAAAAGGAAAGGTAGAACCTACCCAAATGGCTTATGGGCCTTTGCACTCAATGACAGACTTGCTGGTGGCCTTCTGGCAGCCTCTTAGCAATGGCTTCCAGAAAAAGCCACCGCAGTCATCAACAGGAGTCTGTTTTAAACTCAGTGCAACATTTAATGGAGTCTGGCGTAATAGGCAGTGAGATGGGAGTTTGGTAAAATGCACCTCTGGATAAGAGGTTTCCTACCATACAGGAAAAAAACCCACTAAGATTAAGTTATACTCCTTCAAAGACAAGGAGGCCAGGATTTCTTCAGGGCTCAGTATTAAGTCCTGGTGTTTTTTTGCTGCTCTCCTCTGGTCTGTCAGACTACCTGAAATGATTTGAATACACCTATGCAGACGATGTTGCACTTCATACCATGGGTCTTGAAAAAGATATATGGAGAATGGATTGAATGAGGACTTAGAAATCGTAACTAGATGGGCAACGCAACATAAATTCAAGCTCAATCCAGCAAAAACAAAGTCCACCTACTTTACCATAATTATAGGAGGTTCAACTACAGTCCAATCTTCACACTGGCTGGAGAAGGTATTGCTGTTGAGAAAAATCTGCTATACCTTAGAGTGACATTGACACTGTACTCATGTTTGGACCACAGGTCAAAAAGTTGGCAGCCAAAGCAAAGAAGAGATTGGCTCTTCTATAATGTATTGCAGGTACCAACTGGGGTTCACATGTTTGAACACTGAAAACAACATGCTGCTCAATATCTCATCCAATACTTGCATAACTCTTACCTGTCTGGTCACATAGTGCTCTCAGTAACTTTGCCAAGATCAATGTTGTGTAGTCATCTGCAATTCACACACTAACTGGAGGTGTAAGATCCACTCCAACAGCAATTTGTAAAAAGAGTTTTTGATGTTCAACCACTTGAGAATCATAGAGAAGAATAGCTATTTTGGTATGGAAATTATCTCATTCCCTATCTGAATGTCATCACTGTTCAGGTCTGTTCAGAAACTGGAAAACCAACTTAAGGCTGAAAAGATCCTCTTGTTTCCAGAAGTGCACAAAGGCTACTGGAGAAACAGAAACACTTGATGATGCTATGAGGGTAGAGTGTGTGAAGCAACATGTACACCCACTAATCCCTCCACATGAATCTATTTACTTTAATAAATATCTCTCCCTTTGGGAACCTTGCTCAAAGGAACATACGGAGTTGGCCACCCTAAAGAAAATTGTAGAAAAGCCCATTGAACAGTATCAGTCACAAGGCAAACAGATTCATGGGTACACTGATGGTTCATCAAATAAATCCTTTAAGAATGGTGGCTGTGGATGAAGAATGTCTTCATCCAGGACCCTAGTGGAGAACATACTCATGGTACCACAAGAAATAAACAGAGCAGAAATAGAGGCCAGTGTTGTGATCTTTGTTGACAGGTGTCGATCCTCAGTTCCTTTAGAAGAAACCAGAAGGCTCTCATCAATGCAATGCATAAAGAGGTTTGGAGGATCAGAGAGAGAGGCAATAAATTAACTTTGGAATGGATTCTATCACATGTTGACATATACGGGAGTGAGATAGCTGATAACTGTCCAAAACTGGAAGATCAGAAATTCATGAAAAAACTCGTACAGATACAGACAGACATCATCTTCCTTTCCAAATGCAGACAGATGGACATCATACAAAAAGGACTGAAGGTAAAAAATCCATTACAATCTATATACCACACAGACTATGCTGACAGCTTGTGCCACACACTCTCAAAGAAACTGTGGAAGCACCTGATCAACATCCTGTACAGCAAACAGGGAAAGATTAAGAATGAGCTCTCAAAACTGGATACTCTCATAAAAAAACAACCCTCCACACAAACTTCCTCGTGGCTGGAATTTACAAAAACTCGACAAGCCATTTACAACACACACTTTGCTTGTCTACAAAAGAAAAAAGACACTAAACTACTACATGCCACAAGGGGCCACAGCAATGGTTCCCTTAACCCACCCGGCAATATTGTTAATCTATCCAATTATACTCTTAGCCCAGCAGAAGAATCTGTCCTATCTCGGGGCCTCTCCTTCTGCCCCTCCACCCCCACGAACATGATACAGTTCTGCGGTGACCTAGAATCCTATTTTCAACGTCTCCGACTCAAGGAATATTTCCAACACACCTCTGAACAACATACTAATCCACAGAGACCTTCCTACCAACACTACAAAAAGAAGGATTCTAGGTGGACTCCTCCTGAAGGTCGAAACAACAGACTGGACTTCTACATAGAGTGCTTCCGCCGACGTGCATGGTCTGAAATTGTTGAAAAGCAGCATCACTTGCCCCATAACCTCAGCTGTGCAGAACACAATGCCATCCACAGCCTCAGAAATAACTCTGACATCATAATCAAAAAGGCTGACAAAGGAGGTGCTGTTGTCATCAGGAATAGGTCAGAATATGAACAAGAGGCTGCCCGGCAGCTCTCTAACACCACTTTCTACAAGCCATTACCCTCTGATCCCACTGAGAGTTACCAAAAGAAACTACACCATTTGCTCAAGAAACTCCCTGAAAAAGCACAATAACAAATCCGCACAGACACAGCCCTGGAACCCTGACCAGGGGTATTCTATTTGCTACCCAAGATCCATAAAACTGGAAATCCTGGATGCCCCATCATCTGAGGCATTGGCACCCTGACAGCAGGATTGTCTGGCTATGGAGACTCCCTCCTCAGGCCCTACGCTACCAGCACTCCCAGCTATCTTCGAGACACCACTGACTTCCTGAGGAAACTACAATCCATCGGTGATCTTCCTGAAAACACCATCCTGGCCACTATGGATGTAGAAGCCCTCAACACCAACATTCCACACGAAGCTGGACTGCAAGCCATCAGGAACATTATCCCCAATAATGTCACGGCCAACCTGGTGGCTGAACTTTGTGACTTTGTCCTCACCCATAACTATTTCACATTTGGGGACAATGTATACCTTCAGATCAGCGGCACTGCTATTGGTATCCACTTGGCCCCTCAGTATGCAAACATTTTTATGGCTGACTTAGAACAATGTTTCCTCAGCTCTCGTCCCCTATTGCCCCTACTCTACTTGCGCTATATTGATGACATCTTCATCATCTGGACCCATGGAAAAGTAGCCCTTGAGGAAGTCCACCATGATTTCAACAATTTCCATCCCACCATCAACCTCAGCCTGGACCAGTCCACACAAGAGATCCACTTCCTGGACACTCCGGTGCTAATAAGCGATGGTCACATAAACACCACCCTATACCAGAAACCTACTGACCGCTACCTACATGCCTCCAGCTTTCACCCAGACCACACCACACGATCCATTGTCTCCAGCCAAGCTCTACAATACAACTGTATTTGCTCCAAACCCTCAGACAGGGACAAACACCTACAAGATCTCTACCAAGCATTCTTACAACTACAATACCCACCTGCTGAAGTGAAGAAACAAATTGACAGAGACAGAAGAGTACCCAGACTTCACCTACTACAGGACAGGCCCAATGAGGAAAATAACAGAACGGCACTAGCCATCATCTTCAGCCCCCAACTAAAACCTCTCCAACGTATCATCAAGTATCTACAACCTATCCTGAGGGACGACCCATCACTCTCACAAATCTTGGGAGACAGGCCAGTCCTTGCCTACAGACAGTCTCCCAATCTGAGGCAAATACTCACCAGCAACCACACACCACACCACAGAACCACTAACCCAGGAACCTATCCTTGCAACAAAGCCCGTTGCCAACTGTGTCCACATATCTATCCAGGGGACACCATCATAGGGCCTAATCACATCAGCCACACTATCAGAGGCTCCTTTATCTGCACGTCTACCAATGTGATATATGCCATCATGTGCCAGCAATGCCCCTCTGCCGTGTACATTGGCCAAACTGGACAGTCTCTACGTAAAAGATAAATGGACACAAATCAGATGTCAAGAATTATAACATTCAAAAACTGGTTGGAGAACACTTCAATCTCTCTGGTCACTCGATTCCAGACCTAAAAGTGGCAAGTCTTCAACAGAACTAAGATGGAATATAAGCTGGCCCACCAGGGTTCCCCACCCTCCGCTGCTGGTAAAAGTTCCCGCCACTTGGTAGCTGGGTGGGACACAAGGGTGGGGAAATGCTCCCAGCACTGGCAGCTACTCCCCTGGTCATGGTGGGTTTTTTTGCAGCACTGGGAGAGCTCTTTTCCAGCGCTGGTGCTGCGACTACACAGCCACGTTAAAGCATTGCCACGCTTGGTCGTGAAGACATCCCCTAAGTCCAGACAAGGGTGAGGGCACAGTGCCCCTCTTGCTTTGCCTTCATTCAGATGGGAGGCAGTAATTTAGGGCAGGCATCTAACAGCAGAAAATTAACAGAACCCCACGATGGCTCAGCTGTGCTGGCTGACATGTTCCGTGTGAGAGAGCAGAGAACCACATCTCCATCCATTCTCCTCCCACCTTCAGCCATGGACACACAGTCCTTTCCTCCAGCTCTTGACACAGCTCCAGGGATTTATGCCTCTTCTTCCTGCCCCCTTGTCAAATTGAGAGAGAGGAAACTTGTCCCTGAATGGGTTTCCAGAGCTCAGGTGCCAGTTCTGCTCTCCGAGAGCTTCTCCTGCGGCTTGCGGGCAGGGATGTCCTGCTCTGAGGGGCCAGTGCTGATGGGACACCTCCCCAGCTGCAAAGGGAGGTTACTGGGGGACAAGGAGAGGCCCTTCTGGCCTATGCTATGGAAGGACTGGGGGAGCAGGAATATCTGGGAGGACCATGGGAGAGAAGGAATGGTGGGGGCAGCTATAACCTCTGTAAATGCCCCCACCATTAATGTCACGCATCCTTAGTCAGTCGTTCTCTCCCTGATGATTGGCCCATGGTACAAGAGATCCTTCGTTCAATCACTGGGGATCCCCATCACTGGTGAAAGGCAAAGGAGGCCTTTGCAGCTGAGCTAGGATCTGTGCTCTTTCTCCCTCCCCACCTACGACTGCAGTTTCTTCTTCTCTCCACCTCCTACAAGGAGGTCAAATATGTCCCGTCCATTGATAGCCACCTTTGAAGTTCAGGTGTGGACAAAGCACCCTTTCAGTTAGGCTAAATATGGGAACAATTAAATACCCCATGGTTTAGTGGGAGCAAAAACAACAGAACCCACCACCCAAGGCATGGACCAGCATGGCCTGAGTAGTAGGTGAGACAAGCAGGCTGAGGAGAACCCTAGGACTGATTGCAAAAATGCAGGGGCTGGGGAATGGATTTATGTTGCAGATAACTATCGAAAGGAATAAACCCAGAGAAGCCTTGGTAATGTGGCTGTGGAGGAAGCCAAGAAAAAGCCCTTTGTTAGGGCACAGGACTGGCTACAAGCAAGTTTGCATTTCTACTGTGTTCAGGGAAACAGAGCTGTGTGCACCTTCTTCTTAAGTAAACAAGATTGTACCAAGAAATATGGGACATTTATAATCAATTTCTCCTCTTAATGGAAACAACCTGGAGAGGCCCCGAATACTGCTAACCACTTGGGCCTAGAGGCAACACTATAAAGAAATACAGTACACACAAAAAATGCCTTTAGCTTGAACTGCAACACAAAACCTTAACTCTGACTTCATACTTCCCCCGCACGAAAAGAATAGATCATGTATCTTCACATTTCTAGAAAGCTTATGTTAATGTTGCTGATGTCACAGTTAAAGTTTGTCTTACA